>NC_089266.1:38467635-40867635 GCF_963930625.1 Muntiacus reevesi
CATGTCCAAGACTTTATTTTCTACCTTCATGCAGATAGCCTACAGATTGTTTATTCCTCCAACTCAGATTACTTTGCTTGAACTCTGGTCCCAAATATACGAGAAACTTGGATATGTCAAAGACATCTCAGATTTTGCAATGTCCAAGACCAAACTCAAATTCTTCCTTCCTAGTCTTGGTCCTCTACCTTTGTTCCTTATTTCAACAGCTCCCTCACAGTCCACCCTGTCGTCCTTGATTTTTGCTTCTCTCCATTCTCACTGACAGTGTCTATCACCTTTTACCCTTAAATAGTTTTCCTTTCTTAAATATTTCTTAAATCCTCTACTTTTCTTCATCTCAGTTGCCACCATCCCAGTCCAAGTCACCATCATGTCTCCCTATCTACAAAATAGCTTTTCAACTACCCTTTTCTCGTCTGCTCTGTTGCCTCTCCATTCCAGAAAGTATGTATAAACCTATGTCTAATTATTACATTGACCAATTTAATGACTTTCTATTGCTTCTGTGATAAACACCCAAAACCTTTAGTAGACCTATTAGAATTTTCATTGTCTGATTCTTGCCCCTCTAGGTCTCTCTAACCCTCACCTTATATTCTTTTTCTTTTTTTTTTGATTTCTACACTTGTCTTTAGTTCTTCTAATCAGACATTATGATTCTTTGTACATGTTGTTGCCCCTGCCTGGAGCTTCCCACCTTCACCTCATTATTTCTTATTTCTACTGTGCTTGTCAACTCTTCCCCATACTTGTACTTGTCAAGAATATCCCCAAGAAAAAGAAATGCAAAAAGGCAAAATGGTTGTCTGAGGAGACCTTACAAATAGCAATGAAAAGAAGAGAAGCAAAATGCAAAGGGGAAAAGGAAAGATACACCTATTTGAATGCAGAGTTCCAAGGAATAGCAAGGAGAGATAAGAAAGCCTCCCTCAGTGATCAATGCAAAGAAATAGAGGAAAACAATAGAATAGGAAAGACTAGAGATCTCTTCAAGAAAACTAGAGATACCAAGGGAACATTTCATGCAAGATGGGCACAATAAAGGACAGAAATGGTATGGACCTAACAGAAACAGAAGATGTTAAGAAGAGGTGGCAAGAATACACAGAACTAGACACAAAAGATCTTCACGACCCAGATAATCACGATGGTGTGATCACTCACCTAGAACCAGACATCCTGGGATGAATAGTCAAGTGGTCCTTAGAAAGCATCACTACGATCAAAGCTAGTGGAGGTGATGGAATTCCAGTTGAGCCATTTCAAATACTAAAAGATGATGCTGTGAAAGTGCTGCACTCAATATGCCAGCAAATTTGAAAATTCAGCAGTGGCCACAGGACTGGAAAAGGTCAGTTTTCATTCTAATACCAAAGAAAGGCAATGCCAAAGAAAGTTCAAACTACTGCAGAATTGCACATATCTCACACGCTAACAAAGTAATGCTCAAAATTCTCCAAGCCATGCTTCAACAGTACGTGAACCATGAACTTTCAGATGTTCAAGCTGGATTTAGAAAAGGGAGAGGAAAGAGAGATCAAATTGCCAACATTCATTGGATCATAGAAAAAACAAGGGAGTTCCAGAAAAAAAATCTGCTTTATTGACTCCACCAAAGCTTTTGACTGTGTGGATCACAACAAACTGTGGAAAATTCTTCAAGAGATGGGAATTCCAAACCACCTGACCTGCCTCTGAGAAATCTATATGCATGTCAGGAAGCAACAGTTAGAACTGGGCATGGAACAACAATAACCTCAGATGCGCAGATGACACCACCCTTACAGCAGAAAGCGAAGCAGAACTAAAGAGCCTCTTGATGAAAGTGAAAGAGGAGAGTGAAAAAATTGGCTTAAAACTCAACATTTCAGAAAACTAAGGTCATGGCATCTGGTCCCATCACTTCATGGCAAATAGTTGGGGAAATAGTGGGCTCCAAAATCACTGCAGGTGGTGACTGCAGCCATGAAATTAAAAGACACTTGCTCCTTGGAAGAAAAGCTATGACCAACGTAGACAGCATAAAAAGCAGAGACATTACTCTGCCAGAAAAGGTCTGTCTAGTCAAAGCTATGTTTTTTCCAGTAGTCATGTATGGATGTGAGGGTTGGACTGTCAAGAAAGCTGAGCGCCAAAGAGTTGATGCTTTTGAACTGTGGTGTTGGAGAAGACTTGAGGGTCCCCTGACTGCAAGGCAATCCAACCAGTCCATCTTAAAGGAAATCAATCCTGAATATTCATTGGAAGGACTGATGCTGAAGCTGAAACTCCAATACTTTGTCTACCTGATGTGAAGAACTGACTCATTGAAAAAGACCCTGGTGCTGGGAAGGATTGAAGGCGGAAGGAGAAGGGGACGAGAGGATGAGATGGTTGGATGGCATCACTGACTCAATGGACATGAGTTTGAGTAAACTCCGGGAGTTGGTGATGGACATGGCATGCTGCAGTCCATGGGGTCGCAGAGTCGGACACGACTGAGCAACTGAACTGAACTGTCAACTCAAGCCTTATTTTCTAAGAAAGCCTTCTCTGACTTTCCAGCATAAGATACGTTCCTTGAATATGAACTTTAGAAAACTGTGTATTTTCCAAAAAAAAAAAGAAAACTGTGTATTTTCCTTCATGGAATTTTTTTAAAACCACATTCACTTGTCTGATTGATGTTTTTCTCTGCCCCCCGATTGCAAAGTACCGAGTCTGTTATTAATACTTTACCATTCAAAGTCCTAGCAAAGTTTTTGGCACACAGTAGGTGTTCAGTAAATGATTTGTTGAATGTTGATGGATAAATACATCGTTCTTTAAATACTCAAAATTCTGAACACATGATATGAACTAAGCACTAGGTAAAAATAATGGAGTTTTAAAAAAGTTTCTTTTATGTTCCTCGCAGAAGATTGGCTGATGGGTTATAAAAAGCTTAAAAAGCTTGAGAGCCTATTTAGTACTAATTTATTTTAATTATGCCCCAAACCCTCTAAAATAGCACTTGGGGATATAGGAGGTTAATGGATTTTAGCTCTTCACAAGGGGCACTCTTGCTGAAATCACATTCATTCTAATTAGGGTTTTATATAAATTCTTCCCCCAGACTCCATTAGTTTGCTCTAATTCTATGGTTATACACTTTCCATTTTTATTTATCATTGCAAGGATTATTACCCATTTAAAAATGTCATTCAGCTTTCTGAGGGGATTAGAATGTTAGAATGCAGGTTTTTTGGTCTTAAAAATTGAGAAACTTGATTTTTTTGGCAGAGAGCAGGTCTTTCACCTTTGTTTATTACCCTGATGGCACCTGATCTTTGGACAGCTGAAAGGAGATGTCCTTTTTCTTTTTGCTTTAAATGAAATTGAAGTATGAAGAGAGGGGCTGTTGTGTGAGACTCAAGGGCCTGGGATCTGCTCTGAGTTTTTTTTTCCTACACAACTGGAAGTGCTACTTAAATTTCCTTAATTTCCTTATTCTGAGTGACTGCCTTTCCAGAATGGCTAGCAGGGTCTACATCATTGTGGATTCTGAGAGGAGCTTGAGTGGCTTTTACCAGTCCTTCCCTCACCACCTCCCACATCCCCAGAGATGTTTGCCCAGTAGCATCAGGGCCAGGATGTCACAAGTAAACACGACAGTAAATGTAGCACCACTGTGACTGTCAAAAGAGCTTAAATGTTCCGGCCATCAGTCATTTGCGTGTCTTTTACTAGCCTGTTCTGAGTATTTAATGAGGAAGCAGTAAGAGGACCCTCGCTTTCCTCTGGGTTAGGCATTTCTCTGGTCTCTAGTTCTTCCTGCCAAATCCTTCTAAGGCTAGACTGGCACCAAAATGTGGTCCTGGAAAGTGGGCTAACTACTGTGAGCCTCTGAGAAAAACACCAGCTTTTCTTCTCTTGAATATACTCTTTAGGATCTCATTGGCCAAGATCAGTCAGTGGCAATTATTTGTGGTTAGTATATGCTTGTCCAATCTATGTTTAGAGATTCTACATACAAGTTTAGGACCAAACCCTACTTGTCAGAGAGGGATTTGCCTGGAGCATTTGCCTTTGAAGGTCTCCCTTGAAACTGTAGTGGGACCAGCCAAATGACTGATGTTTTGGACCTGGATCAAATGTTTTTCCATGCTTCCACATCTGAGAAATAAATCCTTTTTTACTTCTGGTTTCCTTCAAGTAACAGCTTACATATAGATATGTAGGAAATTGGGTGATTTAATATTATAAAAATCTTATACTGTATGTATTTTTTCCTGCTTCTGTAGAATGGTATGTGTATGTTGATCTATTTAAGATATTCCTGTGCTGTTTTAACAAATTACATTGATTTCTTTCAAGAAAATTAAGTTTCATGAGAGATTTAAAATGAAGACTTTTTATAAAGTAAATTAAATTGTTTTGACAATTTTCAGTTAGTCAGTCTTCTATTTCTTGATCACCAGCCATACTTCATTTTACATACAGCATACAATGAGGGCAGGAAGGTGTCTCTCCTCTAGGAAATTTGAAACTAATTATGATGTAAGATTAACATACATGAAACCAGTAGCTGCAATATGTGTATAATCAGTACCAGCTTGTTGTTCTAAGCTGTTAAGGCTATAAGGATTCTAAGAAAGGAAGAATGGTGTTTTTGCTTAGTCTCACCTTCTGCTCAGGTGTGTGCAATGTGTTTTGAATTCTTATTTCACTAGGTACTGGGGCATCCTGCATCTATCCTTTACTTGGAACAACCTTAAACGGCTGGTATTTCCTTGCAACAGAAGTAGATGATATGTGCTTCAACTACGCAAAGAAGAATGTGGAGCAGAATAACTTATCTGATCTTATAAAAGGTTAGCTCTGCAGAATCAATATTCCTTTCAAGTTTTGTTTGTTAACCTGTTTTTCTAATTTAACACATCTCATTATCTTTTGCTTTAATATACAACCTTTGGCAATTTTTAAAAATTTGGTGCAATTGTAATTGGGTTTGCTGCTTTGTTATCAGAATCAACTCAGAAACAGAGTGAATGCAGCCAGCCCTCATAATTTGTGGATTCTGTGTTTGTGAATTTGTCTCCTTGCTAAAGTTTGCTTACATGTGGCTATTTTTAGCCCCCAAATCAATACTAGTGGTTCTTTTGTGGTCGTTCACAGACATGTGCAAAATGGGAAGAAATTTGAATCACCCAGTGTGTGTGTTCCCTGCTGTCTTTTGTTTTTCTTTTCCCTGCTGTCTCCTTTCAACTCTCACATTGTAAACAAGTGTTCTTTTCATAGTCTATTTAGTACCACATTTTTTGTTGTTGCGATTCTGTGCTTTTTCTTGGTGACTTTGCTGTTTTTAATGGCCCCTAAACATAGTACTTGAACTAGTGTTCCTAAGTAGAAGTCTGTGATGTGCCTTACAGAAAATACATGTGTCAGATAAGTTTTCTTCAGACATATTATAGAACTGTTGGCCATGAGTTCAATGTTGATGAGTCAGTAATGTATATTAAATAAAGTGTCTTTAAACAGAGATACATAAAATAGGATATATATTGATCGGATGATGAAAATGTGATCAGAGGCTTGAAGCTACCTAACCCTGTATTTCTCTTAGGAGTCAGTGGTTCAGTATTCACTAATTCAGTGTTTGTGGTGACTTTACTGCTAATAAGAACCAACTGTATATGAAGTAACCTGGTTACCAAGATTTTAAAAGGAAGAAAATCCCACTGTTGATTAAACTGTACCATCTTTTTTATTTCCGTATATGGAACTGTGCTACAAATAGTCAGATCTCCTTTGTGCTAAGTTGCTCAGTCATTTCTGACTCTGCAACCCCACTGGCTATAGCCTGCCAGACTCCTCTGTTCATGGGATTTTCCTGACCAAAATATTGGAGTAGGTTGCCATTTCCTCCCTCAGGAGATCTTCCCGACCCAGGGGTCAAACCCCTGTCTCCTGTGTCTGCTGCGTTGCAGGCAGGTTCTTAACCACGGAGCCACTGGGGAAGCCCCTTCAAGTTATGTAAGTGCCGTGAGACTGACAGGCGCCCTGACTTAAACAGTGCATTCAAGTAGAGCTTTTACGTTTATTTCTGTGCTTATTGTCTATGTAAAAGGCAGTTCTTTTTTTTTCTTTTGGCATTAAAGAGACTTTATGTCTCTCTTCGGAAGAAATAGGCTTTCTTTTTTTTAAGTTATTTATTTTTAATTGAAGGATAACTGCCTTACAGTGTTGTGTTGGTTTCTGCCATATATCAACATGAGTCTGCCATAGGTAAATATATGTCCCCTGTCTCTTGGACCTCCCTGCTATCGCATCCCACCCCTCTAGTTTGCCGCAGAGCTCCAGTTTGAGCTCCCCGAGTCATGCAGCAAATTTACACTGGCTATCTAAGAAATAGGCTTTTCTTACTAGTGTTAAACATATAAGGGGAGATATTAATGTATATATTAAATATTTATGTATTTGACTGCACTGGGTCTTAGCTACAGCTCACAGGATCTTCAATTTTTTTTGTTGTTGTTGATCTTTGATCTTTGTTGTGCCATGTGGGTCTTCTGTTGTGGCATGTGAACTCTTAGTTGCAGTTCATTGCAGTATGTGGTATCTAGTTCCCATGCGAACCTGGGCGCATGGTCATTGGGAGCGTGGAGTTTTAGCCACTAGACCACCAAGGAAGTCCCCTAATATATTATTAAGGAGTTTTTTAGTTATCCATTCCTCTATTACAAATTACCCCCAAATCTGGCAGTTTAGACAGTAAACATTTATTATCTCATCATTCATGTGGGTCAGGAATTTGGGTGTGGCCTAGCCAGGTGGTTCTGCTTCAGAGTCTTTCATGAGGTTGTAGTCTGAAAGATTGGGGATAGAGATTTGCTTCCAAGATGGCTCACTTCTGTGGCTGTAGGCAGGAAGCTTTAGTTCACTGCCATGTGGATCTCTCCTCAGGGCTACTTAAGCATCCTTGGAGCATGTCAGCTGGCTCCTCATAGAGCAAGTTGTTTAAGTGATAGGGCAAGGAGGAAGCCATATTGCTTCTTATGACCTAGCCTCAGAAGTGATACCCTTTTACTTATATCATATTCTTTTCAATAAAAGCAAGTCATTGAGTGAAGCTGCACTCAAGGAGAGGGAAATCAAATACCACCTCTTGAAGGGACTAGTGTCGAAGAATTTGTGGATATATTTGAAAACTGTCACAGTATTAATAGTAGTTAAGTCTCTCTCTTTTTTTCTCCTAGTGGTTAAAGTACCACAGAAGACACTCCTGATGGATGCTCTTAAAGAAGAATCGGAGATAATTTATGACTTCTGCATGTGCAACCCTCCCTTTTTTGCCAATCAGTTGGAAGCCAAGGTAAAATATCTTCTTTAAAGTAGTTGAATATTTAAGTTTTCCTTGTTTCCAAAGATAACAGTTTGGAAGCTGTATCAGTTAGGACACTTCTGGTATCAAGTGCCTGAAATCTAATTCAAGTTGACTTTCCAGAAATGTTTATTGGTTTATGTATCTGAGAAATCCAGCAATAGCATGAACTTCAGGAACAGTGTGATCAAGGAGTTCATCATACTATCAAAGCTGAGACTTTTTTCAGTTTGGCTCTGATCTGACCCTTGGTTGTTTCTGTTCTCAAGTTGGTTTACCTGGGGCAGAGTAATATGTGGGGAGAGGGAGAGGGTGAGGAGGGAGCTCTTTTCTTTCTCAAACCATTGAACATTTGGATTTCTTCTGATTGGACCAACTTAGGTTACAGTCTACTCCTGCATTGGGCTTTTTGGCCTAAGGAAAGACCGTCTTTACAGCCAGCTATCATTTGATAGTAAACAAATAGCTGATTTAGTGTTCCAACTTGAAATGAGTATGTTGATTTTATGAAATAAAATATATTTGCTCATGAAAATGGCTAAAAACAGCTCATACATTGGCTTAAAACAGCTCATACATTGGCTGAAAATAGCTAAGCTGTTGAAAATCAATAAAATATTGATTTAACCTACTTTTTCCTCATCTAAAGAAAAGTTAATAGAAATATTAGTCAGAGGAAACAAGGGGTGGTGTGTATGCTTAAAACTTTGAGAGAATAAATTGTTTTTAGAATCACTCAGATGCTCTAAAATACTATTTACATACCTCATAGCAAAATAAATTCCACATAGATCAAATTTGAGTTGGGGGTGAGGTGGACAGAAATTTATTAGCAATAACACATTCTAGATTGGAGCATAAAGTAAAGCAGGATTTAGGAATTTAAATTTTGGCTCTTGATGCAGATAAATTTAAGAACTAAAATAGCCACATCCTAGAGTACATTTTTAAGAAAAATACTGAGATATTCTATATACACATAAAGATACACATGCCATAAGTGTAAGCTGGATTTTCCAAAGTGAATATTCTTGAAGAACGAGCTTGCAGATGAAGAAATAGACTGTTACTGGCACCAAAATTAAATATCTTTTTACATCAGCTTTACTGAAATGTAATTTTCATGCCATCAGTTCACCTACTTAAAGGGTAAAATTTTATTATTTTTATTATATTCACAGAATTGTGCAACCATTACCCAATTAATTTTAGAACATTTTCATCATTTCCCCCCCGCCCCCCCAAAAAAGCCCCACATCCATTAACAGTTACTCTTGGTTTCCCTGCAGCCCCCTTAGTCCTAGTCTACTTTCTGTTTCTGGAGTTCCCTATTTCGAACTTTTCATTAAAATGGAGTTATAAAATCTGTGGTCTTTTGTGGCTGACTTCTTTCACTAAACATAGTATGTCTTCAGGGTTCACCCATATCGTAGCATGTGTTAGTTTCTTTCTATTGCCGAATAATATTCCGTTGTATGGAAATACCCCTTTTATCAATCCATTCATTCATCAATGGACATTTGGGTTTTAGGTACTTTTTGGCTATTATGAACAAAGCTGCTGCGAGTATTCTTGTACAAGTGTTTGCATGAACATGTTTTCACTTCTCTTAGGTATATACCAAGGAGCAGAATTACTAGGTCATCTGGTAACTGTGTGTTTATTTATTTATTTATTTTTGTAACTGTGTGTTTAATTGTTTGAGGAACTGCCAGAATGTTTTCCAAAATGGCTGTACCATTTTTTATTATAACTGGTGTGTGGGACTTCCAGTTTGTCCACATCTTTGTCAACACTGGTTATTATCTTGGTTACAGCTATCCTAGGAGGAATGAAGTGGTAGTTCATTGTGGTTTGAATGTGCATATCCCTGATGGCTAATGATGTTGAACATCTTTTCACGTACTTTTTGATCATTTGTGTATCTTTGGAGAAAGGCCTGTTCAGATCCTTTGCCCAGTTGAATTGGGCTATTTTTCTTCTGACTATTGTTGTAAGAATTCTTTATTCTGTATGCAGGTCCCTTGGAGTGAGTAGCCTTTCCCTTCTCCAGGGGGTCATCCCAACCCAGGGATTGAATCCAGGTCTCCCACATTGCCGGCAGGTTCTTTACCAGCTGAGCCACAAGGGAAGCCCAAGAATACTGGCGTGGGTAGCCTATACCTTGTCCAGGGGATCTTCCCAACTCAGGAATTAAACCGGTGTCTCCTGCATTGCAGGCAGATTCTTTACCAACTGAGCTATCAGGGAAGCCCCTTATTAGGTATATTATTTGCAAATATTCTCTCCCATTTTGTGCGTTGTCTTTGTACTTTCTTGGCAGTGTCCTTTGCAGCTCAGTAAAAAAGTAAAAGTTTTTACTTTTTGTTTTTAACTTTTACCAGTTTATCTGGATTTTGTTGTTGCTTATGCTTGTGGTATCATAGCTAAAAAGCATATTTACTCCTATATTTTCTTCTAAGTTTTAATGTTTGAGATATTTATATTTAAACCTTTGTTCTACTTGGATTTTTAAAAAATATGGTGTGAGGTAGGAGTGGATTAAATATTTAAAATTTAAAAGTGAAACCGTACTAGAAGAAAACAAAATTCAATGTTTTTATAATCTTTCGGCGAAATATTTTCAGTATATGATACCAGACAGAAAACGTAAAGAAAAAATGACAGAATTGTTACATTAAAAAGTACAATGTTAGTATGTTTAATCAGAAAGATGGAAGGTAAAGACCTTTTAGGGAAGGAATATTGTTGTTTGAAACAATAATGTTGTTTCAAATGCCGTGGTTATATGATTTTTAAATCCTGAGTCTAGCATAGTACTTGGGAATTGAAATTATGTCTAAGCATTCTTACTTAGAACTAGGTTACAGAGACCTGGTCTTAAGATGTAAAAGTTTTTCACCAGGGTTTTTATTGTTGTTGTTGTTCAGGGAGTAAATTCTCGAAATCCTCGAAGACCCCCACCCAGTTCTGTAAATACAGGAGGAATCACAGAGATCATGGCAGAAGGAGGTGAATTAGAGTTTGTTAAAAGAATCATCCATGACAGTTTACAGCTTAAAAAAAGATTAAGGTAAGTTGATAAAAATATTATCCCGTGTGTAATTCAGAAAGAAACCATGTCACTTAGAGGAAATGAATCACTGTGATCCGAAGAATTAACAGATAAAAATGGAATTGGTAAAAGGTCCTACAGTCTGCAGAGACCCTGTTTCTGAGGGTGCTGTCATGCCCTTAATTGATTTGTGTTTCCCATAATCATGTGTACTACATGGATAGAAAGGAGGAAAATACCATATGATTGTACTGCTCCCATTAGTGTGGTTCTGTGATGGAGCAAAACTGATTCAAATATGGCTTTTGATTAGAAAACAGATGGGTTCAGCTCTGTCCTGTGAACCAGAATAAATTTGTTGCCCAGTCCTTGAAGCAATTTGTGTTCTTGGAATCAGTCTCCCAAACAGTGACAGATGTGAGGACATTGAGCTGTCAGGAACTTAATGAAGGGAAACTGAGATCCCTAACCAGTTCCAAAGGAGAGTTAAATATACTACCTTTTAAAAGCTAATTATTTCGGACAACACACCTGTCATTAAGCAACGTAAGGTACTCAGAGAGAGCTATTTGTCTTGCTTGACTTCTCACCCTGCCAAGTGTTGTTGAAATGATGGATAATGTGCTGGTTCAAACTGAAAGGACTTTCAGCCCTGGGATTTAGCTTTGTGACATAAAGAAGAATTTTTTGAAATTGTGGGAAAATACATATAATGTAAAATTTGCTTTCATAACCATTTTTTTAAGTGTACAGTTCAGTAGCATTAAGTACATTCATATTGTTGTGCAGCTAACCTCCAGAACTCTTTCTTTTTGTAAAACTAAAAAACTAAACTAAAATTCTGTATCTATTAACAACTACTCCCTATTCTCTCTCTTCACATAGTGGTTCCCCTGGCAACCACTGCTTTTTTTTCTTTCTCTCTGAATTTGACTGTTCTAGGTACCTCATATAAGTGGAATCATATATGATTTATGACTGGCATCTTTTACTTAGCATCATGTCATCAATATGCAGCCATCTTATAGCAGGTTTCAGAATTTCCTTCCTTTTTAGGGCTGAATAATATTAATATTCCTTTGTATGTATATACTACATTTTGTTTATCCATTCATCTGTTGATGGACACTTGGGTTACTTCCATGTTTTGGCTCTCGTGGATAATGTTGCTAGGAACATGAATGTGCAAATATTTCTTAAGACCTGACTTTGAATTCTTCTGGGTGAATACTCAGAACTAGAATTCCTAATTAGGGAAACCTTTTTTTTTTTTCTTTTCTTTTGGACTTACAGGCATTTAAAGTTGTTTATTTTAGTAGAAGGCCAATTCCAAAATCAGCACGTACCCTGATTTGTTAAATGTGATTTTATTTAAACATGGAAGGCAACTGGATTATTGGATGATCTGCCTCTCAGAAAATTGACACAATATTAAAGCCAAAGGTTAATATATTTTTGTCTTAATCGATTTCCTCAATGATACATTAGGGTGTGAGGAAGAAAGAGACTTAAGTGATACCGAGTATTAAGAAGAGTGTGAGTGAGTAAATTAAACCTGAAGAAAGTAACAGCACTGAAACTCGTGACGGTAGGTAAACAGGGCCGTGTGGCCACCTCAGTGTTTGTCAGCTTTTGAGGGACCTGGAGTCACCCAGGAAAATGGGGACGGTCACTTTCAGGAGCCTTTTAGTCAGTAAATTTCTATTCTTTCCAAAGTTCCATTTGAACTACAAGAAGTATGTTGTAAAGGAATGCCATTCTAAGGCAGAGAAATCGGTCAGTATGTTCCAGGTCTGCCTGTACCTGGCTCTGTGGCTGCCCTCAGATTGAATGAAAGGTGAATGTTTGCTGCGAAGGGTAAATGGCTAATGCCGGATGATTAGATGGCATCACCAACTCAGTGGACTTGAGTTTGAGCAAGCTCCGGGAGATGGTGAAGGACAGGGAAGCCTGGCGTGCTGCAGTCCATGGGGCTGCAAAGAGTCAGACATGACTGAGGGACTGAAAATAGCAAATTATGTTTCTAAAGAGTCCACCATTTCAAGGTTGGTGTCATATGTGGGAAAAGTTACCAGTTACAATCCACTTAAAGAAAGGGTTCAGCGGTCTTGTCTGCTCTGTTAGGACTCAGGCAGGTTGAGAGGGAAGATAAAAGGAAGAAAGGTATCAGTTCATGCCCTCTTGCATAATTTTATTGTTGACATAAAGTTTATACCACTATGCAACTCTCAAATTTTAAAATATTGTGGAAACTGCATATTTTGAAGCTATGAAAAAAGGAGAGATTAAAAATAAGTATTTAAACTCCACCATCTTCTTCTTAACCCTCTTCATGTTCCTGAGAAGTGCAGAAATTAAGCCAAATGTGTAACATTGCGGAGTGAAATAAGTTGTACTTGTTGAACTGACCTCCAGTGGTGGCTCTTCCAGGTGCCTCGCCTGAGCAACGCTCAGCAGCAACTGCAGTTTTGTATCTGAAGGAATTTTGCGGCTGGGAGGCCCCTGGGAGAGAAGGTTATCCAGCCTATTAGTTGCACAGGTTAGAGATCTGGGCCCTAGATCTAATTCTGCTCTTATCCCCTCTCCACCACCCCACGCAGCCACTGTTGCCCAGCCTGCAGTTAGACTTCTTAAGTGCACAGCCTTTTCTTTACTGTTGAGATGTAATTGACATATTGTCCTTATTAGACAGCCTTTTTATCGTTGACGAAGATTTACAAGTGCTTGTCATCTTTACCTTTCATTCTTTGTGCCTGCGACTTGAGCTTACTTAGTAGCATTTTCCTTTCTAGGGACTCACTCACCTAACAGATACATCAGCAGGCTTATCAAACCCCTCACGGCCTGGGTCCCACTCCTGTTACTGGCTGTAGCTGACACCCTTTATGGCAACGATTCTCTGACTTTTCCAGGAACCAGGGTTACAAAGTTCCAACTTAATGCTGGTTTAACGCCCCATTTTTGCTTTTTCCTTTCCATCAGCTGCCCCCTGCCAGATGGTGGGGACTTCTTGGATGTGGGTAAAATCCACTTATCTGGTGATCATCACCAGGTGCTATGTAATAAATTTAACAATCTGGGCCTTTTGAAATGTGGTTCTTTGATTTTTAAAAGTTGTTTTCTCATTGATAAAGTGAAATAATGATAGCTATATCATGCCTCATAGGGTAGTCATATAATTAAATAAATATATATTTGATGTAGTTAATAATAATAGTAAATAATAATAATGAATAGTAAATAGGGTAATTTTAACTCTTGTCCGTTTTAGCGATCCATCAGATTTAACTGCTGTGGTCTGCTATGTTGAAAGGAAACATTAAAAGTACTCTGTTACTTTATTCTAATGTGGGGCCAGCCTTCTTTTCTGTTTTTTTTTTTTTTTCCATTTATTTTTATTAGTTGGAGGCTAATTACTTTACAATATTGTAGTGGGTTTTGCCATACATTGACATGAATCAGCCATGGATTTACATGTATTCCCCATCCCAATCCCCCCTCCCGCCTCCCTCTTCAACCCGATCCCTCTGGGTCTTCCCAGTGCACCAGCCCTGAGCACTTGTCTCATGCATCCCACCTGGGCTGGTGATCTGTTTCACCATAGGTAATATACATGTTTCGATGCTGTTCTCTTGAAACATCCCACCCTCGCCTTCCCCCAGAGTCCAAAAGTCTGTTCTGTACATCTGTGTCTTTTTCTGTTTTGCATATAGGGTTATCGTTACCATCTTTCTAAATTCCACATACATGCGTTAGTATACTGTATTGGTCTTTATCTTTCTGGCTTACTTCACTCTGTGTAATGGGCTCCAGTTTCATCCATCTCATTAGAACTGATTCAAATAAAAATATGGAACGCTTCACGAATTTGCCTGTCATCCTTGCGCAGGGGCCATGCTAATCTCTGTATCGTTCCAGTTTTAGTATATGTGCTGCCGAAGCGAGCACTCCTTTTCTGGTTTTAAAAACTAGATTCTAGTATAGTTAACAAGATGCTACAAGTAGTTGCAAGGAACAACTGGAAATTTTATAACTGAGCTTTTAGTTAATTTTCCAGCTGATAGACTATTCAATTCTATTGCAAACTTTCTACACATTTGCCTTTATAAAAGGGTAAGCCACTTCATTTTCCTTGTGTATAAGTTGGAATAATACCTTTTTTGGTATTAAATGTTAAAAGAACATAGAGACAGCTCAAGCAAAATATGGGACAATATAGTGCAAGCTTAGGATGAATAATGACAATAATGGATTGTAACACATTGAATAAGGTAAACAAATGAAGTACATAAGGGGTAAAGGAAAAGCTCTTTATTACATTAGAATGCCAACTAATAAATGTAGAAAGAATAATCAACTTAGAAAAGTCACCATTTTGCAGTCATTGTAGTAATTGATTCGTGGAGGAGTCAACAATGGAGAATTTGTAGAGAGGATATTTTTCATAGTTTCAAAGTATTTCCCTAATCACAAAGCATTTCTCAATTACAAAGAAATACATAGTAACTTTACAGTGGAGAGTTGGAGGGGCCCCACCTTGACCAGTGATCACCTTGGGGTACAAGTTGCCTGGAAGGACACACAGCCTCTCTGTGTTCTTCCGGCCCAGAGTGCTTAACCTGAATCTGACTGAGCACATTTCAGACATACCGAACTTGACAGATTTTGTAAGACAATTTTTCAAAAATATTAAGGTCATGAAAGTAAAAAAAAAAAAAAGACTGCAGAACTGTTCCAGATTGAAAGAGACTAAAGAGACTTGACATGTAAATGAAATGCATGATCCTAGATTGGATCTTACATCAGGGGAGAAAATTGACATGAAGGACGTTATTGGGATAATTGGTGAAATTTGAGTATGGACCATATTCCAGATAATAGTACTGTATGAGTGTTAAAATTTCTCAATTTGGTCGTCATTCTGTGGTTAAAAGAGAGAATGTCCTTGTTTTTAAAATATACATGGCAAAATAAATAAATAAATAAAATGTACATGCCAAAATATTTAAGGTTAGGGGCATGATAATGTCTAACCCTCAAATGGTTTAGAAAAAACACACAGAACAAGCAAATGGGGGAAAGTGCAGTAAATCGGGGTGAATACTATGCTGGAATTATTTGCGCTAATCTTGCAGTTCCTGTACATTTGAAATAATTTCAAAATAATTTTTCTTGAAACCTGCTGTCCCAAAGGAATTACTAAATGCTGTAATGAGTGGAGTGCTACTTTCATCATTAAAATAGTATAATGGGTTCAAAGTCTCTTTTGCAACTAGATCATCCTTTTTTTTTTTTTTTTTCTACTTACATTTTGATTAGTTGTCACAAGATGCCTGTTCAGAGTAGTTAGGATCTAACGGGCAGACAATTTTTTTAAAAAGTGAAGCTAAGAAAGAGTTTGCCTGCCACAACTGAAGATCCTGTGTGCTACAACTAAGACTTGACACAGCCAAATAAATAATTGTTGTTTTTTTTTAGTGAAGCTGAGGGACTTCCTGGCAGGCCAGTGGTTAAGACATCGTACTTCCACTCACTTTAGGGGGGCGCAGGTTCGATCCCTGGTTGGGGATGTTCCCCATACCACACCATGCAGCCTGAAAGGGAACAAGAAAAGATTCATGATACAGTATTTAGGTTACAGTTTGGTTCAGTTCAGTCACTCAGTTGTGTCTGACTCTTTGTGACCCCATTGACTGCAGCATGCCAGGCTTCCCTGTCTGTTGCCAACTCCTGGAGCTTGCTCAAACTCTTGTCCATTGAGTCAGTGATGCCGTCCAACCATCTCATTCTCTCTTCTCCTCTTTTCCTCCTGCCTTCAATCTTTCCCAGCATCAGGGTCTTTTCTAATAAGTCAGTTCTTCGCATCAGGTGGCCAAAGTATTGGAGTTTCAGCTTCAGCATCAGTCCTTCCAGTGAATATTCAAGACTGATTTCCTTCAGGATAGATTGGTTTGATCTCCTTCCAGTCCAAAGGACTCTCAAGAAGTCTTCTCCAACACCAAAGTTCAAAAGCATCCGTTCTTCGGCGCTCAGCTTTCTTTATAGTCCAACTCTCACATCCATACATGGCTCTGGAAAAACCATAGCTTTGATTAGATGGACCTTTGTTGTCAGAGTAATGTCTCTGCTTTTTAATATGCTGTCTAGGTTTGTCATAGCTTTTCTTGCAAGAAGCAATCATCTTTTAATTTCATGGCTGTAGTCACCATCTGCATTGACTTTGGAGCCCAAGAAAATAAAATCTGTCACTGTTCCCATTGTTTCCCCATGTATTTGCCATTTAGTGATGGGACCAGATGCCATGATCTTGGTTTTTTGAATGTTGAGTTTTAAGCCAACTTTTTTACTCTTCTCTTTCACTTTCATCAAGAGGCTCGTCAGTTCTTTGCTTTCTGCCATAAGGGTGGTGTCATCTGCGTATCTGAGGTTATTGATGTTTTCCCAGCAATCTTGATTCCATCTTGTGCTTCATCCAGCCTGGCATTTCACATGATGTACGCAGAAGTAGATTTTTTTCTGGAACTCTCTTGCTTTTTCTATGATCCAGTGGATGTTGGCAATTTGATGTCTGGTTCCTCTGCCTTTTTTAAATCCAGCTTGAAAATCTGGAAATTCTCAGTTCACATTTTGTTGAAGCCTGGCTTGGAGAATTTTGAGGATTACTTTGCTAACATATAAGATGAGTATAGTTGTGTGGTAGTTTGAGCATTCTTTGTCATTGCCTTCCTTTGGGATTAGAATGAAAACTGATCTTTTCCAGTCCTGTGGCCACTGCTGAGTTTTCCAAATTTGCTGGCATATTGAGTGCAGCACTTTCACAGCATCATCTTTTAGGATTTGAAATAGCTCAACTGGAATTCCATCACCTACACTAGCTTTGTTCATAGTGATGCTTCCTAAGGCCCACTTGACTTCGCATTCCAGGATGTCTGGTTCTAGGTAAGTGATCACACCATCGTGGTTATCTGGGTGGGTCATTAGGATCTTTTATGTATAGTTCTTCTGTGTATTCTTGTATTCATAGTGGAGAGTTCTGACAAAGCGTGGTCCACTGGGGAAGGGAATGGCAAACCACTTCAGTATTCTTGCCTTGAGAACCCCATTTAGGTTACAGTAAGGATTAAAAGAAATATGAACTCTGCCAAGCCTATATTAAGTACCAATGACATATTATAAGCCTTGTCAAGTGTGTTAGTTGCTCAGCCATGTCTGACTCTTTGCGATCCCAAAGATTATGTAGCCTGCCGGGTTCCTCTGTCTATGGAATTCTCCAGGCAAGAATACTGGAGTGGGTCACCATTCCCTTCTCCAGGGATCTTCCCAACTCAGGGATCAAACCTGCGTCTCCTGCATTGGCAGGCAGATTCTTTACCATCTGAGCCACCAGGGAAGTTCTTTGAGCCTTAATTATCTATAAATACTTGCTTCCTTTCATCACCTGAGGAGGTTTGTAATATCTTTCTTTTGTCTCTGTTGTTAAACTTTTCTTGGCTTCTGGTGATTCTCATCTCATGTCTTAAGGACATGGATGCAACTAGAGAGTACTTCAACTAAGTGAAGTAAGTCAGAAAGACAAATACCATATGATACCGCTTATATGTGAAGTCTAAAATATGGCACAGATGAACCTATTTACGAAACAGAAACAGACTTACAGATATAGAGAACAGGATGGTGGTTGTCATGGGGGAGGAGGGCGGAGAAGGGATGGAGTGGGAGTTTGGGGACTCCCCAACTCCCACTATTACAGATGGGTAAACAACAAAATACCACTATATAGCACAGGAAACTATATTCAATATCCTGGGATAAACCATAATGAAAAAGAATATAAAAAAGAGTGTATGTATGTGTATACCTGAGCCACTTTGCTGCACAGCAGAATTGAGACACTGGGGGCTTCTCTGGTGGCTCAGTGGTGAAGACTGCCTGACAATGCAGTACGCTCAAGCTCGATCCCTCACCCAGGAAGATCCCACAGGCCAGAGAGACTTAGCTGGATAAAAAAAAAAAATTAAGACATTGTAAATCAACTATACTTCAATGAAAAAAATTTTTTAATCTGTTCAGGAATGCTAATTTTAAAGGAAAGGTGTTAATCAACATATTTTATACTATTACTGTGTGAGCACGAATTGCTTTTAATTTCTCCATCTTACTCCTAACTTACCGAAGGCTTTTAATTCCTGCTTAATGATTTCTCCATTTGTACACTGCCTTCTTAAAGGGACCATATTTTTTTTCTTCCAAACCTTGTAAAGCTGCCAAATGAAATAGATTAGGCTCTAAGTAAATTTACCCAGGTTTGTTTAAAGTAGTTTAGGTAGAACAATTATTTATTTGTGTTTTCAAATCTGGAAAAGGATTGATGATTAAAAATAAGGATTGTTACCTGTTGCTGAACCCATAAACAATAAAAGCAAATAAAGTACTGGTTAATGCACACGACTTCTAAAGCAGTATAATAATATTTGTCATACTTTTGTAATTAAGATTTTCATTCATATTACTTAATGTATTAGGGTGAATCATATGAAATTGCCAATCTTCAACCATTTTCAACTTGTAAAAATGGCAAAAAAAAAAGACAATTATTTATAGTTTTAACCCGGTATGTGATTTTAGAGGCTGTTAGATCCACTTGAGTTTTAGTGACTATAAAATTCACCTTCATAGTAGCTACTTTCGGAGAAGGCAATGGCAGCCCACTCCAGTACTCTTGCCTGGAAAATCCCATGGACAGAGGAGCCTGGTAGGCTGCAGTCCATGGGGTCACAAAGAATCGGGCACGACTGAGCAACTTCACTTTCACTTTTCACTTTCTTGCATTGGAGAAGGAAATGGCAACCCGCACCAGTGTTCTTGCCTGGAGAATCCCAGGGATGGGGGAGCCTAGTGGGCTGCTGTCTATGGGGTCACACGGAGTCGGACATGACTGAAATGACTTAGCAGCAGCAGCAGCAGTAGCTACTTTGCATATAAACAAGTAAATGTTAAATGTGTATACCCTTAGTGTGAAATTTCTCTTTAAAAATAATGTGCAGTTGGATGAACTTCAAATGACACAGGAGTAATTATGATGCTTGGTGAAAAAGTGAAAAAAGGAGGATACAGATTATGTATTGCTAGTGTAACTAAGCTATGTTATAAAGCAAGAAATAGGCAAAGCGTTACTGCATTGTGTACTAGTCTTTATGTTTGAAGATACAAGGTATATCATATTTAAGTTTGTATATTTAAATGAGCTCTATTGAGGTATAATTTGCATAGGGTTACTTCCTCCAATTCAGGTGTATGATTTGATGCATTTTGACAAATGTACCCATCACCACCACCACAGTCAAGATATAAAACATTTCCATCACCATAAAAAAGTTCCCTAGTGTCCCTTTGCAGTCTCTTCCGTGGTCACTGGTTTTTTTTTTTTATCACGGTAGTTTTGCCTATTCTAGACTTTTAAATAAATGGATTTTTGTCTCTAGCTTTGTATTGTAAATATTTTTACTTTTCTATGTATTATGAGGTTTTGACTGATCTCGCTAGGGGAGATTGCCCCTCTCTGGGCTCATTGATCTTAGATACAGCAAAGGACCCAGCCTTGCCTGAGTGAGCCTTGGATCTGCAAGGCAGCTAGATCCCTACTCTATCTGCCGCCTCAGCCCAGGAAGCCATCTTCCTTTGCCTGATGATCCAAGGGCCAGATGCCAGGTGCCTGGGGACTCCTTCGCAGCCCAGAGCCGTTGGAGGTTATTCACACTAGCTGATCCTAAACTGTACCCCATGCCTTGCCTTGCCTGTCCTGAGGAAACCGCAATAGAGGCCGTGGCCTAAGCACTCCCCTCACTCCTGTTGTCTGCTTCCTGACCACCCTAGTGTCTTCCCCATGTGACCCTGCATGGTGATTTCTGCTGGTCTCTGGGATTTGTTAGTACAATAAACTTCTTTTCTGAGGCTGTTTCCTCATTACTGTAAATGACCCAACGCAAAACAGGCTTTCATATAACATGCATTGTATCCATAGTGTCTCCCTTTGTATTGCTGAGTATGCCGTTGTGTGAATATGCCAGAATTGGTTAATCCACTCACCAGTTGATGGACATTTGGACCCTTTTCAGGTTTTGGCTAGTATGGATAACACCACTATGAACATTTGCAAACTAGTCTGCGTGAACTTAAGTTTTCCTCTATCTTGAGTCAAATATCTGGGAATAGGATTCCTGAGTCAGGTTGCCAAGCTGTTCTCAAGTGACTGTACTGATTCCCATTCTCACCAGCCATGTATGAGAGTTCCAGCTGACTCCATTTGATGTTGCCATTACTTTAAAATTTATGCATTCTGTTGGTTTTATAGTGATACCTTGTTCTAGCTGTAAGTTGCATTTTCCTGATGACCAGAGATGTGGGGCATCTTTCCATATGCTTGTTGGTCATTCCTATCTCTCTCTCTCTTTTGTGTTAGACTTTTATATATATATATATATATATATATATATATTTATTTATTTATTTTACTGGATTCTAGAGAGCTCTGTTTACTCTGGCTCCTATACCTTTCCCACAGTCAGTATCCCTCATCAGATTGGGACATTTGTTAAAATTGATGAGCCTACTTCAACACTTTGTTATCACCCAGAGTCCATTGTTTACATTCGGATTTATCCTCTGTGTTGTATATTCTGTGAGTTTGGACACATGTATATTTACAGTTATCCATCATTATAATATACATAATATTTTACTGCCTTAAAAAATCCTCTGTGCTCTACCTATTTACCCATCCCTCCCAACTACTGATCTTTTACCATCTCTATAGTTTTGCCTTTTCCAGAATGCCATGTAGTTGGAATCATACACTATGTAGCATTTTCAGATTGGCTTCTTTAACTTATTTATGTATATATGTTTTCTCCATGTCTTTTCATGGCTTAACAGCTCATTTCTTTTTAATGCCAAATAATATTACATTGTCCAAACGCACCACTGCTGAAGGGCATCTTGATTGCTTCAAAGTTTTGAAAGTTATGAACAAAGCTGCTATAGACAGCTCTGTGCATATCTTTGTGCGGACGTAAGTTTTCAGTTTCTTTGAGTAAATACCAAGGAGCACGGATTGCTGGATCACGTGCTAAGAATATATTTGGAAGACTCCCAAAGTGGCTCGGCCTTTTTTGTCTTTCAACTGATAGAAGGAGAGTTTCTGTTGCTCTGCATGCTCACCAGCATTTAGTGTTGTCAGTGTTCTGGATTTTTGCCATTCTGGTAGGTGTGTAGGGGTATCTCATTAGTTTCTGTTTCCTTGATGACATATGATAGGGAGCGTCTTTTCAAATGCCTGTTTGTCATCTGTATTTCTTCTTTGATGGGTGTCTTGTTAGAGTCTTTGGCCCATTTTAAAATCAGATTGGTTGTTTTCATATTCTTGAGTTATAAGTGTTCTTTGTGTATTTCAGATAACAGATAGGTGTTCCGTATTTTCTCCCCAGTCTGTAACTTGTCTTTTCACTCTCTTGACATATCTTTCACAAAGCTTAATGAAGTCCAGATTGTCAATTATTTCTTTGATGCATCCTGCCTTTGGTGTTGGTATCTAAATCATTGTTACTGCCAAATCCAAGGTCATCTAGTTTTTTCCTATATTATCTTCTGGAGTCTTTTGTTTTACATTTAGGTCTGTGATCCATTTTGAGTTAATTTTTGTAAATGATACAAGGTTTTGTATAGTTTTGGGTTTGGGGAGTTTTTTTGCATATGATGTCCAGTTCCAGCACCACTTGTTTAAAAGATTATCTTTGCACCTTTTCATTTCTGATACTAGGAATCTGTGTCCTCTCTTTTTGTTTTTTCTTTTCTCCTTAGCCTAGCTAGAGGCATATTGAATTTATTGGTCTTTTTAAAGGACCAACTTGTGACATAATTGATTTTTCTCTATTGATTTCCTGATTTCAATTTTTATTATTTCTTCTATTTGCTTTGGATTTAATTTACTCTTTTAGCTTCCTGAGGTAAAAGCTTAGATGATTGATTTTAGATTTTTCTTTTCTAATGTATTCATTCAGTGCTATAAATTTCCCTCTAAGTACTGCTTTCACTACACAAACTTTAACAAATTGTATTTTTTGTTTTCATTTAGTTCAAAATGCTGTTTAATTTCTTTTGAGATATCTTCTTTGACCCATGTGTTATATAGAAATATATTGTTTAATCTCTAAGTACTTGGGGATTTTCTAGCTCTCTTTCTGTTATTGAGTTCAGGTTTAATTCCCTTGTGGACTAAGAGCAGATGTTGTTTGATTTTTATTCCTTTAAACTTTGTTAAGATGTATTTTATGGCTCAGAGCAGTCTATCTTGGTGAATATTCCGTGTGATCTTGAGAAGATGAATAGTTTATATATGTCAGTTATATCCAATTGATTGATGGTGTTGTTGAGTTCAACTGTGTCTTTACTTATTTTTGCCAGCCAGATCTGTCCGTTCTGATAGAGGGTTGTTGAAATTTCCATCTCTAATAGAAGATTCATCTATTTCTTCTTGCAGCTCTATCAGTTTTTGCCTCATGTAGCTTGATGCTCTGTTAAGTACAAACACATTAAGGATTGTTATGTCTTCTTGGAGGACTGTCCCCATTTTAGCTTAGAATAATGCCCCTCTTTATTCCTGATAACTTGCCTTTCTCCGAAGTCAGCTCTGTCTGAAATAAGTATTTCACTTCTCTCTCTTCTTGATTGCATAGTTTCTTAACACAAATTGGATGTAATTCTTATTTATAGGTAAGGTATATCTTTTTCTGACTTCTTTGAGGATTTTTTTTAAGCTTTGATTTTATTCAAAGTCATACACCTAGGTGCAGTTTCTGAATATTTTTTTCTGCTCATTGTTCTCTCAGCTTTCTGGATCTGTGGTTCAGTATCTGACCGAATTAATTTGGGGAAATTCTCAGTCATTATTGTTTCAGATATTTCTTCTGTTCTTTTCTCTTTCTTTTCCTTCTAGATTTCCATTACACAGATTTTACATCTTTTGTAGTTGTCCCACAGTTCCTGAATATTATATTCTGGTTGTTTTTTCTTTTCTTCTCTCTGCTTTTCACTTTTGGCAGTTTCTATTGAGGTATTCCCAGACTAAAGTCTTTCCTCAAGCCGTCTCTAATCTACTAATCAGCCCATCAAAGGCGTTGTTCCCTTCCATTACAGTGTTTTTGATCTCTTTCATTTTTCTTCGGTTCTTAGAATCTGCTTCTCTGCTTACATTATGCATCTGTTCTTGCATGCTGCCTACTTTATCCATTAGGGCCCTTAGCATCTTAATCATAGTTATTATATTCCTAGTTTGATAACACCCAATATCCTTGCCATGTCTGGTTCTGATGCTTTCTCTGCCTCTCAGACTCTTGTGGGGGTTTTTTGCCTTTTAGTATATCTTATAATTAAAATAGGAAGACATGATGTACTTGGTGAAAGGAACAGCTCTTATAGGCCTTTAGCAATGCCATGGTAAGGTGTGGAGGAGGGGAAGCATTCTGTAGTCCTCTGAGTAGGTTTTAGCCTTTCAGTGACCCGGTCCCTCTGGGTTGTGAGCTACATACATGCTTCTCTGTTTTTGCCCCTGCTTTGGTGGGAAAGGATGTCTAGAGTAGGCTGGAGTTGAATGATAACCCCTCCTCTGGGTCAGTCAGGCTCTGATAAAACCCCAAGAGGTCAGGCTCTGGCTAATTAGTTTCTCCTGGGGGCAGACTTTTTTAAGAACAGGATGCCCTAGTCTAATTCAAAATGGTTCCTTTTCCTCTCCCCCAGTCAGAAGCATAGGGGACGGTAAGAGCCTGGTCAAGCTCGCAGATGATAGTTACTAAAGCGCGGGGCCCCTGACGAGTGGGCACCCGGGAGGTTTTATTTCTCAGGCTGTCAGGGCCGAGTCTCTGGCAGGCTGTCAGTTTCAGTGCAGGTTTCTCCACCTCAGCACTGGTTGTTCCTGTGGAGATGTTTGCAGGTGGGCTTGTGCTTTAGTAAGTTGTGATTCTTTGTATTTGTCTGCCTATCTCTAATTTTAGGGGCCCTATGAATACTTCTGTCATGGATTTAAGAAGAGTTGATTTTTGGTTTGTTCGGCTCTTGTTAAGACAAAGTGGTGACTTCCTGCTTCTTACACAGGGCTTATGGGATCTTAGTTCCCCAACCAAGGATTGAACCTTGGGCCCTTGGCAGTGAGAGTGTGGAGTCCTAACCCTGGACCACCAGGGAGTTCCTCCTTTCTGTCCTTTAAAGGTGTTGTTCTGTTGTCTTCTGGTTTGCATTATTTCTGATGAGAGGTTGATATTAAATATTTGTGTTTATCTTTCTTCTTTTGAACAAAAAGTGTTTCTACCCTCTACCTGATTTTAAGATTTCCCTTTTGTCTCTGATTTTTGGTACTTTGATTATGTGGTTTGGTTTGGTTTAATTTTTATTTTATATTTTATAGTTGATTAACAGTGTTATGTTAGTTTCATGTGTCAGCAAAGAGATTCCATTATAGGTATCTGTTTTTTTAAAATTCTTTTTCCATTTAGGTTGTTACAGAGTATTGAGCAAAGGTCTTTGTGCCATATGGTGGGTCCTAGTTGGTTATGTATTTTAAATATATAATATGGTTTTATGTTTCTAATGTGTGAAGTTCATTGAACTTATATATGTTTATAGTTTTTATCAGTTTGGGAAAAATTTTGACCTTTTTTTTCAAATACTTTTTGTCCCCCTTTGCCTCTTTTCTGAAACTCAAGATATGTGTGCGGTTTGATACCGTCCCGTTGGTCACTGGTGCTCTGTTATTTTTTTCATCTTTTTCTTTTTTCCCCCCCTCTGTGCTTTATTTCAGGTTTTTTTTTTTTTTTTTGCTGTGTCTTCAAGTTCATACATCTTTTCTTTTACAGAGTCTAATATGCTGTTAATCCAATTCAGTGAATTTTTTATTTGAGATATTGTAATTTTCATGTCTTGTAGTTCTGTTTGGTTAGTTTTTATACCTTCCTTCTTTGCCTCATCGTGTCCATGTTTTGTTATGGGACATACTTCTAATAGCTGTTTTGATGTCCTTGTCTGCTAATTCCATCATTTCTTATTTGTTTGTCTATTTCTAATGATTGATTTTTAAATCCTGTTTGTGAGTCATTTTCCTGCTTCTTTAATGTCTGGTAGTTTTTGACTAAATGCTGGACACTGTGTCTCTGATGTGTGGGGGTGCTCTGTTTCATTGTATTCCTTTAATGAGTTTTGGACTTTGTTTTGCTGCTTATATTACTTGTGATCAGTAGGATCCTTTTTCACGTCTTGTTTTTGTAAGCTTTATTAGTGCGGACACGAAACAGCCGCTCGCCCGTTTAAAAGCAGCATCCTTTTCAGGATTCTGCTGCTTGCGCCCCCCCCCCCCCTTTTTTTTTAACAAGGGCTTTCTGCTGTAGCTAGTAGACCCACAAACTAGCTGTCTAACCACAAAGCCAAGTCCTCGCTGTCTGGAATCCAGGAGTTGTTCAGCTTACTGTTTTCTGAGAGTTCTTTCCCTGGCCTCCACCCCCCACACAGACCGTTATTCTGCAGAATATTCCAGGGAGCTCCTCTGCAGACATCCAGATTTCTCTCCCTGTGCAGCTCCTCCTCCTTTCTCTTTTGCTCTTCAAATTCTTACTGCCTCAGCCTCTCTGGGCTCCAGTCTGTCTCAACAATTCAGCAGGATTTTTGGGTTCTATTTTAGTTTCCTTTCCCTGCATTGCAGCTTGGAAATTTCCTCCAGGCAGTAAGCTCTGGCAATTGTGGGGCTTACCTTTTTTTTCTCTCTGAGATCATAGGTCTTCACTGCAGTTGTCAAATTCTGAAAAATTGTTTCATATATTTTGTCCAGTTTCCTTTTGGCAGTTTTCTTACTAATTAATCTGCCATAGCCTGAAGCAGAAGTTCCATATAAATTTTATACTCTGCAAACTTTTTAGAATAATCAGAAGAGATAAAGTCTGTCCTTTTATGTTTTAACCAGTTCACTTCATCTTCATACTCCCTCTCCTGTATTTGCTATAGAGAAAACTGATTTCATGTTCTCTTGAAACTTTAGTGCAATATATATTCTTAAGTTATTTGCAGGTGAGTGCATATCTCAAAGTACAGGTCATACTGGATTTTACAGTTTGTCTTAATATGGTGTGGGGGGGTGTGTATCCTTGTTTTTGTTATTTATTAACTAATTTCTGTCCCATGAATGGCCTTCATTCTGAGCATTGTAAGTGAGACCCCTCTCTGTTTCTACATACATATATCCCTAAATAATTGGAGAAACTAAGTGACTTTTGTTTAAGTTGCTATGGGCATGTTTTCCTTCTTTAGATTTATTCTCTGTCTAAAGACATTATATATAATTCTTGGTTTTGTCCCTTGTAACTTAACTCAGTATTTGTTTGCTACTCTTCTCATCTTGTTGGCTTGAGTAATGCTTGGTGTAAAAATGTAACCACATAAACAGTGTTTGACTTGGCTGCTTTTTTTTTATTCTCCTAGATGGTATAGCTGCATGCTGGGAAAGAAATGCAGCCTGGCTCCTCTGAAGGAAGAACTTCGCATACAAGGGGTAAGGCTTTGTCATTACTATTCCGGTGTGTCCACTTTTGATGGTACTTGAAATATAGAATTTTCCTGTATACCAAAAAACCCTAAATGTGTTTTTTGTTTTATTTTTGCTTGTCCATTGCTTATTTAGTTTTTTGAATGATGTAATTTTGGAGCTAACAGGGAATTTTTGCAAATCACCAAAATAAGGCCTTTTTTTTTTTTTTTTTTAAGGCCTTAAAATGGAGACTACATAGCTATGTCTAGCCAGGCTTTGGAGGCTCTCTTTCCTAAAAAAGAAAACAAAAGAACATTTGAATCGTTTTACCAGTAGTTCTCTGAAGGGCTGTGTTTTGAGTGTTTCATATATCTAACCTCGAACCCAGAACTGTAAATTGTCTCTCATGTTTCATGGGAGGAAAAAAGCCTACAACTTTGTTGAGATGGCTGGACGGCATCACTGATGCAATGAACATGAACTTGGGCAAACCCCAGGAGATGGTGAGGGACAGGGGGGCCTGGCGTGCTGCAGTCCATAGGGTCACAAAGAGTCAGACACTACTGGGCAACTGAACAACAACAATGATTTACTCATTGGTTATTAGGCAGCTAGACATAGCTGTTTTTGGATGATAAAAGAAAGATAAAAAGAAAGACCAAACTATAATTTAAAATGAGGCAGCAGCCAGAAACATATTAGTAGAACTAATAAAATGATTCGATGCTGTGTTTTTTGGTTTCAGGTTCCTAAAGTCACCTATACAGAATTCTGCCAGGGTCGGACAATGAGATGGGCTTTGGCTTGGAGTTTTTATGATGATGTAACAGTACCAGTAAGTTGAGACCTTCCTTTAGCTTTGCTGAAATCCAGTACATGGTGGGTTTTAGTAGGTCATAAATCAACTAAATCTGTACTGTCTTGTTTCCCTGAAGTTTGCCCCAGATGCTTACATCACAACAGAAAGTGGTTGTAAACCAGGCACCGTCCTGGAAGGCTGTCTGTGGTGACCACAAAACCTTTCTCTCTGAATCTGTGCAACTCAGTGATTCTTAATCAGAAAATGTAAATGAGTTGGAAAAGGATCTTTTACCAATTAAAAAATTCAAATACAAACACCTTGTGGGTATGATTTTTCTGTTGGACATTCCTCAAGAATTGAAATTGAAGTCTATTTTCTTTTATCACTGCTGTTTTCCTAGAGTAGCTGTCTCCTAGGGTTCCTGTGGATATAGAAATTGCCGTTTGGGATTGCAGGCTTTTGATGTGTAAAACTCAGAAATCATTCGAGTAAAGGATCCTGTCTTGACTTTCAGATGAGCACTAGAATATTGATGAGTTTTGAAGCTGGGTGATATAGTTCATTATCCTATTTTGTCTACTTTGCATGTGCTTGACCGTGAACATTCTTCTGTAATTTTATGATCCACAAAATTCTCATTGTTCTCTGTGCTTGCTACTATATGCAAAAGAAAAATGTTTCTGAACTGGTTAGCCGGAATAATTTTTCTAGGCTACATAAGAGGTGGTAATAGAATAGCACCTGTTTGTTCTCACTTCTCCCCTGGAAGAAGGATTGACTTCTTGTTCCCTGGAGCGGTCTACCTTAACGTTCATGCACGTGTTGCTCAGCTTGAGCTGCTGCTGCCCCCAGTGTTTATGGAGGCCTCCTACCTGGTCCTGTCCACCGTCTCCAGTCCCCTGTCCACACCATAGGCTTGTCCTGGGTGCTCCTCTCCCAAGGTCTTGGCTGCACTTTGCTCCAGAGTCTCTCTGAAGTGTTACAGGCTCTCTTGCAGGCTCTCTCTGTAACTCTGAGCCTCCTTCCTTCTGTAGGGCAGAGGAGTAGAGATGTGCGAAAGTATGAGGGGGCCATTTGAAGATGTTTCTGAATACGTGAGCTCAGATTTGAAACTCAGCCTTCCCTTCCTATGTTCTGCCAGCTAGGTGTGCTGCTGGGTTGAAATAAGTTTTCCCAGTCAAGTCTGCATGGCCTGTCTGATGGAAGCCCAGACTGCCTCTGTGCCATGCAGTAGGGTATCCAGAGGTTAGTGTTTGAAATACTCACTGATTACCAAAGATGGTTGTGCTTTTTTTGACCTCCCTGAGGGATTATCCTTTCTGTCGTCTTCTAGAATAAGAATACCAGGGCTTTCCCACCAACTGGTTAAAATCGTTAATAATGCCCTGGCTTATCCCTATGCAGACACTAACAGCTGCAGGCAAATGGAGCTGCACCTGTTTCCGAGTGCTTTCTGTTGAACCTGCTTTCCACACTTGTTGGCACCGCAGGCAGAAGAGCTGATAATGAGCTCTGGCACCCTCCGGGCCATCTCCAGGACCGGTGACACCCTTGCCCTCTTGGATTAGCAGCTATTTCAGATCAGAGTATCAAAGAGCACTGTGTTTCTGTGGTAGTAAAACCAGCTTACTTTGAAAAGGAATCAGCTAAGCCTTCTTCCCTCCCTCCCTGTCTCTTAGGTCATCCTCGAGCCCTGTTCATAGTTTCAGCCATGAAAGAATGCCTCTTGCTAAGGGCCCCAGGCTTCTGCCACACCAGAGTACTCATCCCTCCGCACCACTGCCCCCAACCCAAAGCTGTTAATAATGCATTCCCAAGTGTTCCATTAGGTGCACTTAAACTGCTACGGGGAAAACGGCAGTTTCTGATTTGTGGTAACCCAGCAACAGTTCCTTAGCACTGGTGCCCTCGCTCGGCAGCTGCTTTCCCAGGGGTAGTCCCAGGGCCCTCCGGAGGGCTTCAGTGGGCTGCCCTCTTGGTTCTCCTTCCTGCCAACTGGACCTCTCCCTGCCGTTTGAATCGGTCATCTCATTTTCTCTTGCTCCTATCGCTATGCCGGGGAGGGAGGAGCCTGTGCTGTAGGTGAGGAGAGGAAGCCAAGGACTGGAGCTGGTTAAGCAGAAACAGTGACCTACTTCCCCGCCCCACCCCCATTCCCGCCTTTTTAGGGTAAATGTGCAAGTTACTATGGCAACTTCTGTTTCACTTATCTCAGGCCTACTGGCTTGCTTCTGTCAGTGCTGAATGCTGAAAAATTCTAATTTGCTGCTGATTCAAGTGCCCACACTAAGCCCATTGCTCGTCTGGATTTATTTTAACAGCCAAAAGACGAGTCCTACTGTTGATAAAATTGTGTCTGTTCATTTCCAACTGATGACAAATATAAGGAAACATATCATAAGGACTGTTCCTTACAGAATTTTAACAGGCCACTGAGAATGCCTCTTTGTCCGAGCTTCTTGCATTGCCCAAGGCATTATTTTAGCTTTGCTTTGCTTTCAGAAGTTTGACACTTGTTAAAAGAAAAAGGGGAAATAATGTGACTCTAGTAAATGGTGTGTACTCTTGGTCTGAGCATTGCCCAGGAACTCTGGTTTTAAAAAATGAGCCCCCTCTGCTCAACACATTTCCTCTGAGCCTGGGTCTTTCTTGTTCAGGGAGTCATAACTAGAGGGCTTTCTGGAGAACAGATGGAGGGAAGGGGTCAGATTAATTAGGTAGCCTTGTTAGTGTCAGAATGGGGTTCTTCTGACAGCGCTCCACTGCCTAGTCCACACGCTTTCAAACTCATTCCAGATAGAGGAGGGGTTCCATGTAGGTGCTCAGGGTGTGACTCTTGGAGACAGGTATCAGGCTGGTACCCAGGGCTCGCTCTCATTTTAACCAGAGCTGATCTGCTTTTGTCAGTTTTGTGTATTGATTTTATTTATTGAAAGGATTCTCCTGTTAAGACATGGTTAGAGGGGATTCTCTGGCAGTCCAGTGTTTAGGACTCTGCATTTTCACTGCTGAGGGTGCAGGTTCAGTCCCCTGTTGGGGAACTAAGATCCCATAAGCTGCTCAGTGTGGCAAAGGGCAGTGGGGGGGAAGGACATGGTTCAAAAACCAGTACTGTACCAGACTATAAATTATGCTGTAAAACAGATGTGATGGTTAGGGATCTGAACTGTTTAGCAAAACCAAAGCTAAGGCTCCTTCTCTTGTTACTTTTCTTATTGTGATGTTCATTGTGATAATACCAAAGAAATAAGATACCATTTCCTATCGCTTACAGTGACTAGTTTTATGAGTGAGAAGTATGGATACAAAAGTTTATTTGAGTGAGTACTGAAATGAATGGTAGGAACCAGAATGATGGAGAATTAGGGCATTCAGAAAAGAAAATGGTTCAGCCTGGTAGAACTTCATGGAGGAGGAATTGTCAATGTCTGACTCATAGTTGGAGCATAGTGAGTATTTTGTTGAGTGTTAAAAGGAATATGATGTAGAACTTCTACTAAGGAACAGCATTGCAAGCATAATGTTAATCGGTATAATAGATTTCAAGCACCAGAGATAGTCTTTGTTAGGATGTGAATGCTTCACACACGTTATGTCATTTTATTCAAACCTGACAATAATCAAGTGGGTGGTATTATCCCCACTTTCTAGATGAGGAAATTGGAGACTCTAAATTTAAAGTCAGGTTGAAGCCTTGCTTAGTCTGATTTCGCAGCCTAGGCGCGAAGTCACTGTGCTGCCCCGGGACTGCCCTTTGTTCCAGTCTAACCAGGTATTACCTACTCAGCAGCCCCTCAGCACCTTGCTCTAAACCCGTCCCAGCCACTTTCCATGTAACGGTCACCTGGATTCATCCGGAGCTCACCTTTCAAAGAAAGGATGGCTCCTCGGTGGCTCCCTGTTCCAACTCTGTCTTTGACTTCCCTGCCATCCTGATCACTCCCTGTTTTCCTGAATGTGCTGCCTTCTACGGTATTAGAAGTTACACAGTCTTTTCATGATGCCAGGGTCATCGCTGACTGTCATTACAGCCTTTGCTCACAGCCCTTTGATCCTTTCTCTGAACTTCCTTCACTGCAGCCCAGCTCAGTTCCAACTTCTGCATAAAGCCTTCTTAACCATGCAGCCCATAGAAATCTCTCTGGACCTGTCTATATATATTTATTTACTTGTCTGTGCTGGTCTTAATTGCGGTATGCAGAATCTTCAGTTGCAGCATTCGGGCTCTCAGCTGCTACGTGCAGGATCTGGTTCCCTGACCAGTGGTTGAGCCGTGGCCCCCTGCGTTGGCAGCACAGAGCCTTAGCTGCTGGACCACCAGGGACGCCCCGGGATTCATCTCTTTCAGTCATTTGGATTCTGCATGAACTTGCTTCTGACATAGCTTGTACTGGTATTTTGTTTAACGGCGGCATGGTGGATTACCCCAAAACCATTGTAGAGTGTATAGAAACTATCTATCTTTAGGTTGAGCAGGTGCTTCTCTAAGTTTTTGTTTCTTTATCTGTAAGTTGGGAGTTACTGATAGTACCTACCACATCAGGTTTTGAGGATTAAATGTACTTAGCACAGTGCCTGATATATATAGTAGGTGCTCAGTAAAATATATTGTATTATCATTTCCCACCATTCCTTCTCACTGCCCCTGTATTTGATGTCCCAGTAATGCTGAGCTGCCCTGATGATTCTAAAGCAGATCTTAGAGTGTATTATTTCATCTATAACCTGTTCCGTATTTATTTACAAAAGGTGTTTCATTTTACTTTGTGTTTTTAGCGGTTGCCTTTTTGTGTGTGTGTTATTTAGTTTTGTTTGGCAATCGTGAAAGATACTCACACATGGTTTCAAAATCAAGTCTCAAAAAGACACTGTTAGAAGTTTAGCTTCATTCTCTTGTCTCTTTCACCCCAGTCAATTCCTCTTCTCTAATTTATCCTCCCATTGTTTTTAGTTGGGTTGGTTGTTTTAATATAAGAAAATACACGTATAGTTATAGCCACCTACTTTCTTAGATAGGTAGCATTCTACATAAACTTTTTTCTTTTTCTTTTTTTTTTACTTTGTATTGTTTTTACATATATCAGGAATGATTACCAGAAAAGGCAGTGGCAGCCCACTCCAGTACTCTTGCCTGGAAAACCCCATGGACGGAGGAGCCTGGTGGGCTGCAGTCCATGGGGTCGCTAAGAGTCAGACACTACTGAGCGACTTCACTTTCACTTTTCACTTTGATGCATTGGAGAAGGAAATGGCAACCCACTCCAGTGTTCTTGCCTGGAGAATCCCAGGGACAGGGGAGCCTGGTGGGCTGCCGTCTGTGGGGTCACACAGAGTCGGACATGACTGAAGTGACTTACAGTAGCAGGAATGATTACAGGACATTTTAAAAACAGCAACCAGTCAGATTAGATAACAACAGAAATGCCACTGGGCTGTTAATAAAGAATCCACACTTTTAGAGAGCAAAATACTTAGTCCACTTCATGGCAGCAGAGCTGATACACATGTGAAGAAGGTAAGCTGGTCTGACCGTCCGTCCCAGCGCACCTCTTGTGTGGACTCCAGCCAGGTGGCAGTGCTGGCCCCTTGGCCTTGTTCTTCCACAGGTAGTAGCCTGTGCTGAGTAACAGCTCACAGACACTCGGCTTGTTCCTGGAGGACCTGGAGCGGCAGCCATTCAGAATGTGGCAGAGCAGGGAAGACCCCTGTGTGCTAGTCAGGAGCATGCCTTTCCCCTCAAGACCATTCTGGAAGCTGCTCTGTCTTATCGAGGAGGCCGTGGCTTCATGCTCAGCAGATCTTAGTGAATGACCCTCTTCTTGTCCTGCAGATATGAGGGAGATGTGTGTTCTACCTTAGCCTCAGTTAGCAGCAGAATGGCGAATGCTACACAGATTTGTATCAGGTTACACCTGATTTGAAAGTCTTCTGACTGGTTGTACCACTGAGGTCTAGAAATTAAAGGAAGAGTGAAGATTTAAGCAATTTAAAGACAACTCTTAAGACTCTGCACTCCCAATGCACGGTGCCTGGGTTTGATCCCTGGTCAGAGAACTAGATCCCACATGCTGTAAGTAAGAATTCGCATGTTACAACTAAGATATGTGTAGCCAAACAAATATTTTAAAAGAAAAAAAAAAAGAGCTCTGCTAGGTAAAGCATATTTTTAAAATGTAAGAGCTATTTTTGCCCAATTCGTGGTTTCAGTGTGGTAACACTTGAGGCTCCTCCCATACTGATGATTATTCATTGAATCCTTGCAGTGTTAAAGATACAAAGCCTATAGTCTCTGCAGAATTTACAACTCCCCACCAAACTGCTTTCACCCTGTAATCTCAGCTGGGTGATAACAGTAGTTCATCTTCTAACCCAAAATCGGTTGTAAATTCACCTTCTGGTTTTGTACATTAAACTGAATTAATCATTATTGATTTTTTAAAATTGTGCTTTAAAATGTTAAGTTGTTACTTTGTCTTCTAAACTATGACAGCTTGAGTATAGCAATCTTCATTGAAAATATTTGTGGTCTGAGATGTAAAAGCATGTTCGCAAATTAAGATCATCTCAATTGGGGAAAACAGCTTCTATTACTGGTGTTGTGATAGCAGTTACCTGCTGTTGAACCTGTGTGGGGTTGGATTTAACTGTTAATTTATTAGGACCTGCTCCTGTATTTTACTCTGGCCCTGCCTACTGAGAATTTTCAGTATGAGCAAGATAGGGTGAGGAATGATTGCTATAAGCCAGACTTAAGTTAATCTTTAATTACTTATAAAAGCTTTTAGAGTTTCTAAAGTATAAATTATCTGTCTCTTGAGTGTTTACCTAGTTTCTATAATAAAACTAGGGAATTCCCTGGTGGTCCAGTGGTTAGGAATATGCGCTTTCACTGCCAAAGGTGCAGGTTCAATCCCTGGTTGGGGGACTAAGATCCCTAACCAGTGTGGCATGGCCAAGAGTAAAACTAAATCCTGAGAATGTGTGTGTGTGAGTGAAAACAATTCACTAAAAATCTTCAGAAATACCAGATTTGTTGATTGACCATTATATATGGAACATTGGAGCCAGGATGCAAGGTAAAGGAGCCATATATGAGATGGAGAAGTTTTCATTTTTGTTCTAGTGTAACAAGGCAACAAACTGTCTGTTTTGCTGTTTCTGAAAGTGGGTCCTTGAGAGAGCTCTTGTTAAGTTTGATGAGGGTGCATTTCTCTCCTTCAAGTTCTAGAAAAGCCCATTCTTACTTTTGGAGGAGAATATTGCAGGAAATGACAGGCACAGCAATATCTTCACATTGCTGGTTGGAATTTGTAAGCACAAATGATTCCGACTCTGTCCAAAGAGAGATGAGGCGCTATCCTTCCAGCCATATTTATAGATGCCCATTGGTGTGCTGTCAGGGATGGCCCTGTGACAGTGACCTTTCCATGGTAACAGCCTTGGATGTCAGGAAGCGGAAAGAATAATTTGATTCTTGTTTCCCATCCTCCTTCTACATACCACCGTCTTTTTTCACCCCCAGTTTAATAATCATATCTCAGGCTCCTCAGTGCAGAGTTTAGGCTCTCAGTAACTGGAGAAATTGTGTTTCTTATGTTGGGCAATTGAGTGATAGCAGTGCTGCTGCTGTGTCGGTGCCCATATGAATTTGTCTCGTCTTGCCTGAAACACAAATTGAGCACGTTCAGCCCTCAGGGCTTAGAGTCTGCCGTCCATTTCTCAGGAGCAGCTTTCTTCCTCATACACACACCCTTTGTTTCTGGTCCTTCTCTTTTAAGCTTGCTTTCTATTCTTTAACTTCCCTTTTTAATTAGTTAATATCTGGTACAAAGAGAAAATGTTGATTGTTTCTAGGAAATACCATCTAAAAGTGTTCTAGCATAGAATAATCTGGCTATTTTCTTGTGTATATGGGGGTAGGGAGTTGCTAGTTAGTTCCTATAAGGCCTCACCCAGTAACTGGACCTCACTGTGTGTGTACTTATGTGCTCTGTCACTGTTTCCAGGCACAGTCGGAGTTCACAACCACACAATTATCAAATACTTCTTTTTTTTTTTAGAAGATCTTCAGAGCTGACTGGGTATTGTCTCTTTTTGAGCCTTTTTATAATCCTGCTCATTTCGATCCTAACTTTAGAATTAGCCTAAACTCTTTTTTTTTAATTTTGATAAAATTTGTCTACAAGTCAGTCTCTTAAAGTGTCCATAATTTATCTGATCTTAGCTAAGAGTCTAACTTAAAAAAAAAAAAAAAAAAAAAAAGTAACCTTTTACTTGAAAGAAATAAGCTTTAAATTGAGCAGTGTCATTTGGTGTTTAAAATGGAACTTGAGTCCCTCTAGTGGTAAGAGTGTAGTTCACTTTTCAAGCTTGAAATTTAAAGAAAGACGACAGTCTTGAGTTACGTGGAATCAGCTTTCAAATCCACTGTTCTTGTGGGTGCTCGTGCCCCCTCTCCCCAGCCAATAGGCAGCGCGTAGGTGGGCACTGGCTTGGCCCTGACACGCCTGGATTCAGCGTCCTCTTCAGCCCGTGCGATCCTGGTGCCCTGGTCGTTCCTAGCATGTGATTCACAAACTGCCACTGCTGCTCTCTTTCAACAAGTCTCAGCACGTATCAACTTGGGCTCCATAGTGGTGATTTTAAGCCATGCATTTTTTTTCTTTTTTTAATAGAAAGGAACACAGTGCCGTTGGGGTCCTTGAGTTGCCTTGAAAGAAATAGTTGCACAGGCCTGTTTTGGGCATAGCAGGTGGATGAAGGACATTTAGTAACCAGAGGAGTTACACACTGATAGAACCCAGGCAGAAAGTACCTGGGTTTGGGATTCAAATCCTAACTTTACAAATACTAACCATGTGACCTCAAGCAGATTCCATCGCTTCTCTGTATCTTAGTTTTTCCCATCTAGAAAATGGGGAGATGGTAAACCCATTTTGCACAGTTGTTTTAAGTATTAAAAATAAACATGCCAAGGCCTTTGTTCTTTTTTAGGGCTCTGCAGTTGGTAGCAAAGGTCATGGAGATTCCCCCAGCTGAATTCATTATAATGCATGAGATTTGATTATTTGGATGACCTTCACCTATTCTCCCATGCCCTCTTTTTCTTTCAGTCACCACCCAGTAAGCGAAGAAAACTAGAGAAGCCAAGGAAGCCTATTACGTTTGTAGTCCTGGGGTCTGTGATGAAAGAACTAGCCCTCAAAGCGTCATCTCTGGGCCCTGAGACAGTGGAAGGCATTGTGGTTGTGACAACATGGATTGAAAAAATCCTCACCGATCTGAAGGTACCTGGTTGATAAGCACACTGAAGAAGTACTTAAAATAATCTTTTTTCTTTTCTTTTTTTTTTTAAGGAGTTTTCAGAGGAGAAAAGTGATCTATAAAATTCTGTTTTTCCTTCAAACAGGTCCAGCATAAACGAGTTCCCTGTGGAAAGGAGGAAATCAGCCTTTTCCTAACAGCCATAGAAAACTCCTGGATTCACTTAAGGAGGAAGAAAAGAGACCGAGTGAGACAACTGAGAGAAGTGCCCCTAGCTCCCAAGAACGTGATCGAAGCCCTGGAAGAGAAAAAGTCTCCTCCCAAAGAGTCTGGCAGTAGTCAGGATGTGGCCCAGGGCCCCCAGGAGAGTGCCCTGGGGGGGCCTGCTCCACCGGAAGGCGAGTCTGCCACTGTGGGGGGCCACTGCCCCAGCCAGGACGCACTTTCCCAGGAGGAAAACCCAGAACCCACGGAGGATGAAAGGAGTGAGGAAAAGGGGGACATGGAGGTTCTGGAAGGTTATAAAGGCTCTAGTAATGGAGCCCAGGACCACGAGGCTCCTGAGCCCTTCAGCGGCCCAGTGTCTGAAAAAGGGAACCATCTCCAAGGAGTGGCTGGACGTTACTTATTCAAGTGTCTGATAAACGTTAAGAAGGAAGTAGATGACGCCTTAGTTGAAATGCACTGGGTTGAGGGCCAGAACAGGGATTTGATGAACCAGCTTTGTACTTATATACGTAACCAAATTTTCAGGCTTGTTGCTAGTTAACTCCAAAATTCTCGCACAGTTGGGAAAGTTCTGTAAAGCAGCTTGCTTTGAAGAGTGGCCTGGGGGGCGGGGGGGAATGGCAAGCTGAATTCCATCATTAGCCCACTGTAACATTATGTGGAATTGTCTTAAACCAGCAAATAAGTCCATTTTTAAACAACCCCCTCCTTAAAAAAAAAAAAAGAAAAACTATAGGGCATCGTAGTATGGTAATTCAGAGAAAGAACTCTGGTGATCAGCATCAACAGAATGCCATTGGTAAACTCATAAGGGATTTAAACCTGACTTAAGCTGATCACCTTGACTTCAGACTGGTTTTCTGAGGCCAAAAGGATTATTTTTGCAGTCTGATCCTGGTCAGAACTTAACAGTGCATCCTGCCTTCTGTGTCAGCCTTGGTTGCTTCCTGAGAAGGGGTGACTTTCTCACCCCTGCCCTCCTCCCCCTCCACCCCATGGAGGTGGTATACCAGGGCAGATAGCCTTATACCCTCTTCTAAAGTCACTTTCAAGACTAAAAACTTCGGGTATATATGATTGATGACCCCTGTGTCAGTCCTGAGAAAGGAACTAGTCTTTTGAGAGTCAGGGAGAGAAAGCTCAGTAATGCCAGGAAGAAGGCCTGATCAGGGAGCGCCTGGGAACATCGGAGACTATCGGCACATTCCTGACTCTGTTTTGGATGTTGCTTGTTTCAGAAACAGAACTAGGTAAGCAAAACTGCCGGATGTAACTGCGATGCAGCAGAATGAAGCCATACCCGTGCCTCCAACCTGTGTAAAGAACTGTTTTATAGCAGTTTGACTGGTGTGAATTTTTTTTTTTTAATTTGTTTTGATGTTTGAAGTGGAGCTAATATAAGAGTATTCAGAATTGAAAACTGTCAGTCCTGTTTGAATCCTGGGGTTGGGGAAGATCCTCTCTTGGCTTTGGATGGGTGAGTGAGTGGTGATGAAAACGAGAAATGGAGCACGATGTACTTACATGTAGTGAGTTGCTTAAGAAAGTCCCAACTATTGGCAGACAAGTTATCGCTGATCAGAGATGGTTTTGGCAGGGGAGTTCGTTTGTAATCCCTTCTGTGTTTACCTGTTACCATTGGAGAATTCTGAGGCCAGGGTAACTGTGTTCTTAAAATATGTTTCTAATTGTGGTGTTAGGGCTCAGCAGGAATACCTCTGGGAAAGGCGTCTCTTTTTTGTCCTCTTGATGTCTCGGTTACCCTCTGCTGTGCTTGACTTTCACCGCTTAATTTTATACCAGCAGCCGAGGGCTCTATTTATCCTGAAATTTTTGAGTACGGTGCCACTGCTCCTCACTGCAAAGAAGACTGCGGCAGAGTAGTTAAGCCACATTTTTGAAAGGTGGCTGTTGGTTGGGGCATAAAACTGATTACCTTGGCATACTTTGGCAGCAGCTAGACCAGTCCTTCTGGAGAAGACAGTGGCAACCCACTCCGGTTCTCTTGCCTGGAGAATCCAAGGGACGGCGGAGCCTGGTGGGCTGCCATCTATAGGGTTGCGCAGAGTCGGACACTACTGACGCGACTTAGCAGCAGCAGCAGCAGACCAGTCCTTCAGCAAAGATACTGGAAACGGAAATAGGACCATATCATACCTCCCCATGGCAGTGGAGACAGAGCTGCAGCAGAGAACATACGAACCAGCCCGTGTTCTAGCCTGGTCCGTGGACCTCTGGAGAGCCCAGAGCCTCCTGGGTTATTTCCAGAAGCTCTGTGGACATGTTTGGGTTTTTTCCTGGAGAGAAGGTTCCCCGACTTAAGAGGAGCTACTGACTCATGGGGGTTAGGAACTGCTATGCTGGTTCAGCCTCGACTTTGACAGGAAAAGGAAACTTAATGCCCAGGGTACCACAGAGTCCAAGATTCAGCACAGGGCCTTGAATTCCAGTGGTCCAGTCATCTCCTCCATCCACCCACACCATCCTGCTCTCCTCACCTCTTACGACACATTGGAGTCGTATGCTGGACCCAAAGCTAGTTTCTATCTTGATCAACTTTTAGGATAAGTGAGTTAGGTAACAACTCTTCACTCAATAAAGTCATCACTGTTCGCATGTTTGTTTCACTATAAAGGAGTAGTACATGCTCATCAAGGATTTGGAAAGATGAAAGGAGAACACAGCTTCAGTCACCCCTCGTCTCAGCCTTCAGGAGCATAGCCACTGTTGGTCTTTCAGTGTTTCCTTCTAGTCACTGATCTCTCTCTATGGATGGGGTGTGTGAGTGTGTGGGTTCAACTTTGGTTGTGTTCATTCTGTATATTCACCTTATGCTTTTTTCCTCCGTGTTGTCACAGGAGTGTATTATTTATACTCCTCACTTGTTCACAATGTATTTCAGCCACAGTATTAGCCTTTGTTAACTCTAGTACTTAGAGATTCCCAGAGAATCCTCTGTGGACCTGGAAGCACAGAAGAGGTGTCTTATGTCTGTGTATGTTTGGACCCCAGGTTTGAGGCCTGGTGCAGTGGAAGGTGTTTTATAGTTTAAGCTGATGCTCTTAGAATTTAAGAAGTATGTGATGACAGAACCTTCCACTGCTGGAACTGTGAGTAAGTGCCATTTTTGCATTTGTGTGTCTTCAGTTCCTTCTCTGAGAAGAATAGTTTATTTCCATCTAATGAAAGAACATTGAAACATTTTAAAAAGACATTTAAAATCCTTTCACTTATGCATATACTTTATAATTGTGTGATATGGGGTAGCCTACACCTCTGATAAAAGGGGAAAATGAAATTTTTTTCTTTTTTTAAAGAAATAGATTACTGACCTGTGTGTCATAATGTTGAGTGATAACTGCCTAAGTGTATGAAGGTCAAGTTCATGTTGATGGATTGGTATGAAATTCAGTCTTTGTGGTATTATCTTAAATTCTGTTCTGGTCCCTGGCTGGGCGTCTGATTTCTTGATAACCAGAGTGGGAACAGAAGCAGGACTTGTTTTCCAAGGAGGGGAATAAGCTGCTTTTGTTCTTTGGAATCTGCTTTGCTTCCAGCAGTGGGTTCCTTCACCCCACATCCTTGCCCAGCTATTCACACACCAGAGCATCACTGCTTGTCCTTGCAGGGTCGGTGTCTCTGTGGTGGAGTTTAAGCTAATCTTAAGGGAGTGTGTGGATGATATATACTTAAAATGTTAGTATGTATTTTTAAAAACATAAAACCTGTCAAAAGCTTACCATATGCATACACCAGCTTCTAAGCTCTGACGTGTAGTAAAATTGCAAGGGGTGGAAAAGATGGAAAGGCCTTTAGAAAATTCTAGGCCTCCTTAAAGAAGCCCCTCCTTCTTACTTAAACCCAGGTGTTTTCCGCTGCAGCCACACGAGGGCGTATTTGGCTTTTTTATCAGCTCCACGGTGGGCGTGGATAAAATTGTGTCCTTGGTATTTTCTTGAAATATCCAGTCACTACTCAGATAAATTGGAGAAGGAAATGGCAACCCACTCCAGTATTCTTGCCTGGAGAATCCCATGGACAGAGGAGCCTGGTGGGCTACAGCCCATGGGGTCGCAAAGAGTTGGACACGACTGAGTGACTACGGCCAGACTCAGATAAATATTTTTATGTAAGCAAGTACGTTTTTACGTTAAAAAATTTAGAGAGATGAAAGAAAGAAGGAGAAACTCACCACCCTGTGGTCTGGGCATGTTTTTAACCTTTTTATGTTTCTTTATGGTTCCAGATGATTTAAAAATTTTTTTCTTTCCACCTGTCTTACTACTATAAAATAGACCCAGGCTGTGTTAGTCCTTTGGATCAACTTTTTATTGGCCTCTAGTTAATGGGGGTGCTGGAGGGGGATGTTTCATGATTTTACATAGTAACTTTTCTAAAGCTACTATTTGTGTCGCAGGAAGAATAATAGAGCCTTAAGAAAGAAGCTGCTTTCAGCATTCCTAAGGAGTGCTCTGAGAGAAGGAAAGTCTCAAAGGTACAGCACTTTCACAGCCACATCTCTTTTGGAGAAGTTGGCGCTCGGGAGAATCAGTTTGCTGAATGGGCATTAAGCCCAGTAAAAACCCAGAGGAGGCTTACTAGTGAGGATGGATTGGCCTCTGCCTCCTGGAGCAGGGCGTTGATGGTCTTGAACCTTCTCATGCTCCCGGCTACAAACCTCTTGGTGCTCGTGCCAGCACTGTATTAAGGAAACCTGTGGGGGGCTCACCCTGCGAGCAGTGGGACCTCACACACATACCAGAGGGTTCCTGCTCTGCTCTGCAAAGACATTCAGATCCTCTGCTATGACTCACCCAAATGACTAAAACAGCAGTTTATTTTTTTTAATTGCTGGTTGGAACGGCTAATGCTGCCTTTTGGAGGCTTTGCTTTTACTGCAGGGGACCGTGTTGTGACTGAAGGCCTCGCGCCTCTGAATGCTCTCTGAGGTGCAGCCTCTTCTCCGCCCCTCTCAGCCCCCGGCAGAACCATCAACAGAACCGGCAGACCGTCAGGGACTCTGGGCTCTCTTCAGGGAAGTGGGGGATCACGGGTGCTGCTTAGGAGCCAGGGAACTGAGATAAGGTGGAGTGGGCCAGAAAGTGCAGGGGCATGGAAAACAAAGAAGGGCACAGACTTCACAGTTCATCAGAGTCTGCATTCCAGTTCCACTTACAGGGTCAGTCATTCTCACTGAGGCTTGACTTCGACATACAAAAGGTGCTGGATTCTCACTTCCAAGAGTCCTAACAGCAGTTAAGTGAGAGGAATACTAAAGCCCCTTGGAAAAGTCTATAAACAAGGGGTAGGCTCATTGCTTCTTAGTCTCTCTTGAGGTTTCAGTTTCTGGTCAGAACATTTATCAAGAGACTCAGGTGAAAAAACCAGGACCTCAAGTGTGTCAGTGCAAGTATAGATTGCCACTCTGAGAGCAGAAATCCAAACTTCGGTGTGGTGGGAGGATAAACGGAACCAATACCGATTGTCAGTCCTCTATGTCAGTTGTCTGACTTAATAACCCGGCAGAGAGGCATGGAGTCCCTGTGTGGTTGTGTAAAGAGGTGGCAGCTCAGAGAGCTTAAATGACTTGCCCTAAGGTTGTTTACAGGGACTTGACCTCAGGTCCGAGATAGGAGACAGGGATTTCATACCAGTCTCAAGATTCCTCACAAGTGCTACCTTTAGGATGGAAATGGATTCCTGGGCCCCGTGGACACATCTCCAGGGAAGGAAGCTTCAATGATACGACACAGGGAAGAGAAAGTCAAGTCTTAACCAACTCTGCCATTGAGCATTCGAAGGTCATATTATTTTCCAGCCTTTGATCAATGAGCAAGCTTTAATAAAATGAAATTGCTTATAATTAGTTCTTAACTTACACTACCAAATTTTTATAGAATTTTGTATTTGGCAGTAGTACAGATAATTAAGTCGATAGTGAAACCACAATCTAGTGCAGGCACACATTGGATCAGAATCAGTGTAAAATAACTGATAATTAGGTAATGACTCTTTGACAATGCATAATTGTATAAGGGGAAGAAGGATTTTTTTTTTAATCTTAGGCAGCATCAAATATTTCACTTACGGAAAGCAAAGCTGATAGACTTTCAAATCTTGCTACAGAAGGGTAACAGTCATCATAAAAAACAGCAAGTCGTCTTCCCCAGGTAAGGGAATGGACTGTGTGAATCTGGAGAAAAGGAAAGGCTGCCTGCCATCTGGTGGGAATTCAAGGAGTGTGGCTGAGAGTGGAGGAAACGGAGCCAGGAAATTCCCAGCTGGGGGAGCCTGGCCGGCTCCAGCAGCCAGCCCGCCCCCAGGGGCCAGCCCGCCCCACTGGGCCCCCAGTGAGCACCGCTGAGCCTGGGACAGTGGGTAACCTGCCCCGCTACCTGTGTGATTCCAGTGGCTCCATGTCTCTTGCTGGGAAGTGGGCATTCCCAGTCTGGTCAGAATCCCTAATTGAAGTCTCTCTGTCCCAGGATTTGCCTTCAGGGGGCCAGATGAGGGGGCTTCTGGAGCAAATGCTGGCCTCTGTTTCCTTAATGGACACTTTCATTCACAAAGGGAACTACCCCATCTTCTACCCCAGGGGCCAGATAAGAAGGGCTGGAGCTCCCACTCCCACTGGTGGAGCACTGCTGCTATCAAGTAACTTGTGTTCGATGTCTGCTGGTTACTGCCGTGCAGAAGTAGCTGCCCAGTGATGCTGGATCTTATTTCTCGAGGAAAGCCGGAAATCCAGATTTATGAGAAGTTTACTTGATGGTAAATCTTGACAACGAATTCAGTATTTTACAGAAACCTGGTCGACCATCAGTTTGTGGTCTGTTCTACCACCAAGTGGTAGAACTTACCTAAATATTTGCTGCCTCCACTCTCCTAACTCATTTATTTCAGACACTGAAGTCTGGTTGCTGCTTCCCCACCTCTTTAAAGAGTTCTCACCTCGTAACAGGGAGAATCCCGAAGATTCTAGTAGCCATGGGCCTGGTTTGTGCTTTTCTCTCACTCATGGCCAACTTTATCCACTCCATGACTTTATACTGCACTCCTGCATTCTTCACATGCAAATCTAGGCCTTTCCTGAACTTTCACTTTCCACATGCCTCACCTCCTGCCGGACATCACCCTCGGGACCATGGCTGTGCTAACTCAACTGATCTGCACCTGCATCTCCAGTATTCTCCACCACCATCCAGCCGGCTGTCCAGAATAGAAATCTCTGCACCTTCCTCTCCTTCACCACTGGGGTCTAAAAATCTTCCACCTGAGAAAGATCTTCCCAATTCCAGCCCAGCCTCTTCCTCCAGCCCTGGTGCCACCACCTCAGTACCCTTCTGCGTCTCTCACCTGGATTGTGAGGGCCGCCTGAACCGTTTCTGGGGGGTTGCAGAGTTAAGCAGCAGGAAAAGCGGGTTGGGGAGAGGAGTGAAGAAACAAGAAAAACTAGGATGGGAAGTAGACCCAGCACCACCGGTCAAGTTAGTTGAGATCAAGACTCGTGTGAGGCTTTTCCTGGTCAAGCACGCCAGAACTTTCCCCTGTTTAACATAATTTCATTTTATAAAAGCGATGTTTTCATTAGAAGATATTTAGAAAAGAAGGAATAAAAGTTTTCAATTCCACTACTCAAATGGAGTTGTTTTACATTTTGTTATAGTATTTTTATATACATGTATATTTTTAAACAGCAAATGTGGAATCAACGGTCTGTGTTACTGTTTTATATAAAGGTTTTCATTCAGCAATATGTTGTGATAACTTTTTCCTGGTTATAGAATTAACCTGTGTGTCATAAACTTGTGAAAATAAAAGTTACCAGAGGTTGCACTGCCCGAAGACAAGCACCAGTAATATTTTGGTTTATATCCTGTTTTCTTCACATGCCGTATTGTGTCGGCACTTCATGAAACCAGTTGTTCCTTATTGGAAATCGAGATTTTCTGGTTTTCACTTTTGTACGTAATGCTTTAGTGAATATCTTTGTACAGAAATGTTTGTGTGTTTTCTTCCTGCTTTAGGATAAATTTGTGTAAGAATTACTGAAGCAGAAGAGATAATGTGCTTTTAAAGACTTTTCCGTATATTACCAATTCGCTCACTGAAAAAGCTGTTCTCCTTTACCATTTCCACAAGTGCTTGTCTTTACCACACATTTGGTAGCACCAGAAGGCTAATTTTTAAAAATCCTTTTATGAACTGATCGGCAAGAATATTTTTATTGTTTTAGTTTTACTATGGTATTTGCAAGGCCAGACACCTTCAGGTATATATTTATGTTCATAGTTTTTGTTTTATGAATTATAAATTACGTCCTATGTTCTCTTCTATCCAGGTGTTCATTTTGTTGTTGAAATTGCAGTGGCACAGCTTGCCAGTATCTTCCTCCATCTTGTCATTTACCTTTTCCTTTTGTTTATGGTGGTTTTGTTTTTACAGTCAAGGAGCTTTTAGAAAGTTTATATAATCAAATGTGTCAGGCTGATCCTCTCACATTCTCTTTGTCTTTATGGATAGATGCCTCTTTCACCACCCCTGGAGCCAAAAAATGTTTGCCTATATTTTATTATGGCTCCTTTGACATTTTGTTTTGCATTTAACACTTGCGTCTATGTTGGTGTGTGGTGGAAGTTTTAAGGACCTAACTGTGTTTAGTGAACGGTTTAGAGTTAACCACAGAGTAACTCTTCTGAGAGATGGTTGGTGAGCTCTAGCCCTGCCTGCCGTGTGAGGTGCCTGATAGGAACTGGGACTCAAGCGGGCTGGGGGCCGGGGAACTGGCTGAGTCTGTCCTATCCCAGCCTCCAGCCTCGAAGTGGGGGGAGTCACTGGCTGGAACGAGGCTCCTGGAGGGTGTAGGGTGTCCCCAGCACTGCCCCATATAGACTCTCCTGATGGGCCCTGGTCCCTTGGTAAGAAATCCTATTGTGGGCATGGAGCTGTGCCCTGGATCAGGGTGGTCCAGCCAGTAAAAGACCACTGCTGCAGGCCTCACACCCTCTTCTGGCTTGAGGGGCACCGGTCACTAGTGCAGGCAGCTGATACCCTTGTGTTTTAAAGACTTGATCTGCAGCCTTCCTTTTACCTGTGAGCTGGGACTGGCTGGGACCTAGACGAGAGTCCTTCGTGTGGGGTGCTGATTGCATTCCAGCCCCTCTGCCCTGGGAGGAGCCTTCGGGTCCAGCTGGCTCCTGACTCACATGGCAAAAACTCCGCCTGTCTTTACTAATAACTTTGCCCAGTCCCACTCCCATGACCTGAATTGACTTACTCTCATGAAGCCGCCTCTTTTCTTCTTGCTTCAAAGGAGTAACCGAAGTCCTCGACCTTCCCCATCTGTCTTTCCCCTCTGATCAGCTTCCTCCCTCCCCAGTCATCCACAGCCCCCATCTCCCTAGCTGCACAGCTTGCCTGCCAGCCGCTTTGGTTTCTCAGAAAGGCGCAGTGTGTGTGGCTCCTCCCTATTTGCTTCTGAACTGCATTTCTTTCCTTATTACTCAGTGTCCACACCCAGGGCGGCTGCCTGGATAAAAATCTGCCCCTTTCCCCCAGTCACCTTTTCAGGCCAGACAGCGCCAGCGAGGAATGGCTAGCTCTCCATTCCTCAGAGCAGCAGCCTGAGGCAGTTCCAGTGTCCCGGAGGTCATCTGAGCCCCTGGATCCTAAGTTTAATTCTCTCCTTGCCTTCTCACCTGCTGAGCAAAGTCAATGATTCTTTCTGTCTTCAGCCAGCTCCCTATCATCAGCCATTGCTGGGAGGTTTCCGGACCCTCTTCCCTATGCTGGGCTGTCCCACATAGAGGAGAACCAAGCCACTCCTCACCCCGGCTGACACTAAGCAGCATCGTGACCTTGGATAAAACACCACTTGGGAGATTAATTTAGGCGATCGCAACTCTCCTAGCTCTGACATCACGTGAGCCAATGAAGAGGAAGTTGGTGAACGGGAAGGTTGAACTTGACTGTATCTGTTTCTTAGGTTTAGGAGAGGTCCTTTGACAGCTCACCAGAAGTAGAGGAAGGCAGATGAGAACTTAGGTGAAAACCTCCAGCTCCAGGGAGCCCACTTTACTGCAATTGAACACATGCCCTATAGGATACACCTCTAAGAGAGTAATTTGGAATCCTGCTCATCATTATTCAGACTGATCTCATCAGGTATCAGGTTCAGTTTGCTAACCCAGCCTTAAATCCACTTAATTCACTTATTAGAAAAATATGATTATCTGGGAAGTAACTTTCTAAAATAGGTAGATCAGTACCCTCACAGATGCTTTTATGGTCCTAGGATCTCTTGTGCTACATCCAGCTTGGTGGGAAAGAGCAAAGCTTTACTTTTTCCATGTATCACTGTGGGATTGAGCTCAACTCTATGACCTTTTATCCCACTCTGGCTTACCAAAGGTCCCCTGGCCTTGGCTATAAGGAGAGCCCAGTGTCTGGCACACATTTGACACAGGATCTGTGAACATCTTGCAGTGTGTCCCTGAGTGTACTTAGTCTTCTATCTTTCCCTCTTCATTGCACAGCTGACTTTCTCCCTTTGCTCTTGTTTTAATGAGTAGGTGAAAAGCTCTCCTAAGACGACGTGCATAGTTTGAGAAGTCAGGCCTGAAGGATTAGGGCATGTGCAACTTGGGACCTGGTATATTTGTACTTTGGCTTCACACCTGTTCCCCTGTCTTATTACTTTTCTGCTTTGTAGGGTCAGAGAACTGATCTTCATAGCTCTTAGATTTGTGTATATATGTAGAGCTTTGTTGGGATGAATGGTGGGGCGATGGAAGACTGTCTCATTAAGGAATGTCACTAGCTCCACATACTAAAAAACTGAGGGGGTTGGGAATTCCCTGGTGGTCCAGTGGTAAGGGGTCTTCCCAGGTGGTGCTAGTGGTAAAGAATCTACTGCCAATGAAAGAGACACGAGACATGGGTTCAGTTCCTGGGTTGGGAAGATCCCCTGGAAGAGGACATGGCAAATCCACTCCAGTATTCTTGCCAGGAGAACCAGTCCCATGGACAGAGGAGCCTGGTGGGCTACAGTCCATGGGGTTGCAGAGTCAGACACGACTGAAATGACTTAGCATGCATGCATGCCGGTGGTAAGGACTGGTGCTTTCACTGTCACGGACCCAGGTTTGATCCCTGGTTGGGGAACTTAAGATCCCGCAAGCTGAGCAGCATGGCCAAAAGAGAAAAATCAAGGGGGCCAAACAGGGCACTGGGGTGCAAAAGACTTCAGGAAGAAGAGTGGAAACAGAAACCCTCTCATGAGAATTACACAGTGACAGATGCGCCAGGTTTCCTCCTGCCCCAAAGATACTAAGCACTGGAAGCCATTTAGGAGCAGCTTTTTGGAAATGGCTGGACTTTGGCCTACACCCAAAACATGCTAACCTTTCTGCTGAAACATCAAAAAGACTTCCCCCTGAATGAATACAACAATGGCCAGCTTCTACCTGAGTTCCACCCTCTTGCAACAGGAAGTTGGGCTAAAACATGAAACAGCCCTATTCATTCCTCTCCTTTTACCCTCCCCCTTACTACCTAAATGGTATCTCTCACCCCCACTGTCCATTCCCCAACTAGAGTAACCTTGGTTGATGAGAAACCCTGTCTGGCCGTTTTCAGGCTCCTGCAGGCAGCAACAAGCCCAGGAAAAGCCTCCTTTCTAAACCCTTGCTTTTGCCTAACATCCCCTGGCTGCTGTCCCCACATGACCCAAATAAACAGATGATCATGTGAAGCCGGGAAGGCTGTTTGTTTTACACAGTGAGCATCTCCACTAATCTCCGGACCAGATGGGTTATTGGGGACAAGGGAGAGGTTGGCATTTGAATTCTGTGTTCACCCCACTTTTACCTCCTGCTTCCCCACCCCTGAAGGCAAAGCTGTCTTCAGAACACTACTTTTCAGAGGGGTGCCTTTGTGATGTGACAGAACTGGGTCCCTGATGAGTCAGAAGAATTGGACTTCAGCCACCAGAAGAGACTTCAGGACTGTAAGAGTGTCATGACCACTTGAGGAAGGCAGAAGGGTACAGCTGGAGGTAGCTCTCTGAGCATCCCGGGCCACTGGGCAGAATGGTACAGTGCTAGCCCCTAACAAAATGAGAACTTGGCCAACAGTTATCTTAAGTCACTTAGATATATCTATTAGACTATTTCATGTATACATATATGTGCGTCCGTGCCAAGTCGCTTCAGTTGTGTCTGACTTTGCGCCCTCATGGACTGTAGCTCACCAGGCTTCTCTGTCCATGGGATTCTCCAGGCCAGAACTGAGCCACCTGGGAAGCGTGTGTGAGTGTGTGTGTGTGTGTGTGTGTGTGTGTGTGTGTGTGAGTGTGTGTGTGTGTGTGTGTGTGTGTGTGTGTGTGTGTGATGGACTGTAGCTCACCAGGCTTCTCTGTCCATGGGACTGTAGCTCACCAGGCTTCTCTGTCCATGGGATTCTCCAGGCCAGAACTGAGCCACCTGGGAAGCGTGTGTGTGTGTGTGTGTGTGTGTGTGTGTGTGTGTGTGTGTACCCGGTGGGTGAAGAATCAGCCTGCAATACTAGAGAGTCGGGTTCGATCCCTGGGTCGAGAAGATCCCCTGGAGGGCATGGTAACCACTCCAGTGTTCTTGCCTGGAGAATCATGGATAGAGAAGACTGGCAGACTACAGTCCATGGGGTCGCAAAGAGTCGGAGGTGACTGAAGCGCGCGCGCGTGCGCGCGCGCGCGCACACACACACACACACACACACACACACACACACACACACACACACACACAGAGTCTCAGGTGGCAGATACCTTAAAAGAAGCAATGTTGGGACCAGCACTGATCTAGCCTTCCAAGGAAAGAAGCATTCATCCTGCAAAGAACTTGACTGTTATTTAATGCTCTGATCCCCTCTTGCTTTTCAACTTCGTCATAAATAAAGCCAGTGTCACCCAGTCACTTGTGTGTAATGGCCTCTCTCTGCTCAGCTACAGGTGCTGGGGCAATAACTGTGGAAAGATAAGAGCCCTCTGTAAACTGGTGCTGGCAAACACCCCTTTCCTCCCTGTTTACTAGGTTCTCAATTTCCAGAGTCTGCGCAGACTTTCTTTCCCTGGGATGCATTATGCCCTCAAAGGAAAGGCATGAATCCAGCAAGCGTCATCTGTACCAGTTTTATATGTGTCTAGCAATGTTAAGCGGTCAGACTCCTCTTTTCCATGTGAGCAGTGTGATACTCCTCCACCACTGTTTTCTGACTGGGGACCCTGACCCAGAACTGTCTGTAGAAGAGTCATCTGTGCGGTCTGGGATAAATGCTCCTTCTACCCGGCAAGGAGCAACTGGACTACTGAGTGGCCTTAGACAAGTCCTTTCTCATCTCTGGACCTCAATTTCCTTAACTGCAAAATGAGAGAATTTGGGTGTTTTGTTGTTTAGTGGCTAAGTCGTTTCCGACTCTTTTTGCGATCCAATGGAATGTAGCCCACCAGGCTCTGCGGTCAATGGGATTTCCCAGACAATACTGAAGAGGGTTGCCAATCCCTTCTCCAGGGAATCTTTCCCCACCCAGGGATTCAACTCGGGTCTCCTGCATTGGCAGGTGGGTTCTTTACCACTCAGCCACCTGGGCTGACCTCAGAGGTCTAACTTGTTAACTGTAACCCCAGGCGGCCCCAAACTCGAACTCAAGAAGCCACCGCTGGGCGTGCCATTCCGGGTCCCGCCCTAGCGGCGTGCGCGATTGTGGCTAGGCGGAGTGGCCCCGCCCCGCGGCCTCAGTAGTCCAGCCATTGCGAGGGCCGGGCTTCCGCCCTCCACGTTGTTGTTCCCGATTTGCGCCACACCCCCTTGGTCTGCGCTGTGGACGCCTAAGTCGTAACCGCCCTGAGCCCGGCCCCAGAGCAAAGGGCGGCCTCTGGGGAGACACAGTCGGACTCTCCACCCGCATCAGACGCGCGTGGACAAAGACGAGAATCTAGGGGAAGGAAGGAAAGAGACTCAGTGTTAACAGGAGGGTGGTGAAGAGTAAACAGCAGGCAGGGCACAACTGTAGAATTTCCCTCTCAGCGTCCTACGCTATACTCAGTGGCCCCATCCGCACCCGCGAATGTGACCCCGCTAGACACTGGCCCTTTAAACGCAGGGCTGGCGGCGCGGGGTGTCCATGTGGAGCTGCTCCATGCCGTGTTGTCCTGCCCGCCCATTGGCCCGCGGCCCGGTGACGTCGCCTAATAGGATGCGAACGCACTGCGGGGGGAGGAACGGAGACAAAACGCGGAATCGGATTTCCACTCCGCTCCCTTCACGGGTTCTCTGGCAGCCTCCAGCCGTCAGCTCCGCCCAGGGGCGGATCCCGGGGGAATTGCGACAGCCGGGTGGTTGCAGGAATTAGGTCACGTGTAGGTAGAAAGCGGAGACCCAAGGGTCAGGCCAGTCTTTACTAACCTAGGTTTCCCTGACCTGGAATATTCTTATTTGAGCTAAACTTAAGTCCTGAATTTTTCACCCTCCTTTACCTCCAGGAGGACAAATTTCGTTGTGAATGACCCAAACACGCAGCCGTTGCTCAACTTGTGGCTAGCAATCGGGGCGGGGCGAGGCGGGAGAGCGGAAATGCAGGGCGCGAACCCGGCTGGAGCTTCACCCACCCCCACCCAGGCCACGTGTGCGCGCGCGGTCTCGAGTGGGCGGGGCCAGGCAGCCCGGGGCCCCGCCCCTCCCTTCCTGAGACGCCGGGGCCCTACGGGCGGGGGCTCCGGTCCGGGCTTTGGCTGCGGCCCCGGTGTAGTAGCGGGGGCGGCGGCCGGGGGCAGCGCGGCTCCTTCCCTTGTTGTGTGTGTCTGTGCCTCCTCGCCATCTTGTTGCAAAGCCTTTTCTTGTCGGCGGGACTCCTGGGGGCGGGAGGCATCAGAAGGGAGGAAGAGAGGGAGGGGAAGGAGGGAGGCAGTGCCGCCTTTTTTTTTTGCATCAGATTTTTTAAAATTTGCAAATTACATTTTGCAAATATCTGGGGAGACATTGATTTTTCTTCCTGTGCTCCCCCGTTCTTCTCTGCGGAGTGCGCTGCGCCGCCCAGTCCTGTCGCCCCCCGGAGGTGATCCCTCCCTCCTGCCTGCCCGCCAGCCTGACCTGTGCCCGGCTCGCGGGCCGCAGTCTCGGCCCCGGCGCGCCCCCGGCAGCTCTCGGAGCGATGAGCATAGAGACGCTACTGGAGGCGGCCCGCTTCCTGGAATGGCAAGCGCAGCAACAACAGAGAGCACGTGGTGAGCGGCCGGGCTGGGCCCCTGGGGCACCAGGGAAGGGGAGGCGAGCGACCCCGGTCCCCGAGCCTACGCGAAACCGCGCGCGGTACCCGCTCCAGGGCGGCCCGCGAAGCCGGGCAGTGCAAAGATCCGCGCAAGAGCCGCCGCCCGGGGAGGAGGTGTTGTGGGCAGTGAAATTAATTAATGAATTCATTAACATGCAGCGAGGAACCCGGCTCCGGTAGGCGCCACCCCAACTGCCTACCACCTCTTGTGCACCTTTCATGGGGGTCTGTTTTCCTGTGGGCCAGCTGTGCCCTCGGTTGGGATGAAGATGTGCTAGCCGGGGGGTGGGGTGAGGAATGGTGTTGCGTGGGGGTGGTAGACCAGCGCGTGTGTGCGTGTATGCATGGGGGTATGTGTGATGCGAACCTCGATGAGAGCGGATGGACGGACGTGTACACGGGCGAGTGTCTAGTGCACACGAGTGGGCGTGTGTGTAACGGAGTGGGGGTGGAATTACTCTACGCGGAGCAGCTCCCCGGCTTCCCTGGCCCTGTGGGGAGGGTGCGGGGGGCGCTCCCGGCAGATCTACGCGCCGCTTGGGGCGGAGGCGGCCTTTGCAGAATGAAATGACATCGCGTGTCTTATGATCCTGGCCAGCCCCGCCTGACCCCGCCTCCCAAAGCTGGGCTGGGTCGCGCGACAGGGGTTTGGGTGAGAGCCGGGCTGATTTGGACATCTACGAGACGGCCCGCAGGTCGCCGGGGGCAAACCCCGGGCCCCCCTTGCTGCGCCCCACTTTAGCCGGTGTGGAATGTGGCGTGTCTACGCGTTCCAAACCCGCTCTCGGCTGGAATGTTGCGTGTGCCTGCGTTCCAAGCCCGTTGGTTACACCGGGTGGTGACGTGGACCGGCCCCGCCCCCGACCACGTGCACGGGGGACACTCCCGCTGGGGACAGCGCGGCCCAGCCCCTCCCCGCAGCCTAGCGCTCGGCCGGGGGCGGGGCCGGGGCGGGGCTGACGAGGGGCCTTGCGCCGGGTTGGGCCCTGGCTCTGGCCGCTGGGCATCTGCCTGGTAGAGCCTTTGCCCTACGTGGGAGGAGCCGAGCTCACCTGTCGGTTCTCGCCCCGACCTCCCGTTTTTGCTCCTGGGGCGAGGGAAACCCTCAGAATCGCCGAGCGACAGGATATATAGAGCTCACATGCTCCCACTAACCCCCGCCCCCCCCGCCCCCCCCGCCAAAACGTTCTCACCAGGACCCCCTGGCAGCACCCCTGACCGCGAAATGAAATGAGCCGGGCAAGAAGGGGCAAACTTTGGTGCTCTCTCGATAAGGGGATTTCAGATGCCCTTATCCCCACGCGCCCTTGTTGATGGCCCCAGCTTCAGGGTGCTGCAGAAATAGGGGCCAGGGAAAGACCTCCGTTTTCCGGACTGCTGCGAGGGTCGCAGCCCTGGATCGGCGGCGTGTGTGCAGTATCCGGGGACTGCTGCCCCCTCCAGCACTGCCCCCAGCCCCCGGTCGGGTGGGTTGTGGTGGAGAGAGTGCTTCGCCCTCCTCTCCTTTCTGCCTATTGTTGCTTCAATGATGAGTCATGCAGGAGGTAGTAGTGTGTGGTGCGCGCGCGCGCCTGCAGCCTGTACCGCCGCCGCGGCGGGCGGGGGGAGTAGCAGCGGGCAGGGGCGGGGGAGCCGCGGGTCCGCCGGCCGAGTCATTTCGTCCGGCCTCTCAAGGTCAAGAGTCACTTGAGATACACGAGACTGAGAATGCTTGGGTTTTCGGAACTGAGGGGTCAGGACGTCGGCTCACGCGCCCCTCCCCCTTTTTTCGAGGTCCAGATCAGGGTCAGGCGGTGGACAGTGCAGGTGGCGACCGAGACTGTCCTGCGTGCGGGACCAGCAGCTTGGGGAGAAGCGTGCACAAGATTTGGAAAGACTGAGTCACCTGCTACCGCCATCCACAGTGCAATTCAGGAGTCCCTATTGTGTCCACACTGTGTACTGCCCACTGTGCTGGAGGCAGCAGGACTGACCAAAGGAACACTCCCTTCACCCTCGCTTACCCCGCAGGCTGAGTGGCCGTGTGAGGGAGGGGAGAAAACGCTCACTGTCGATGTCCACCACCCTTTCCGAAATAAGTCAGTCCAGAGCTGAGAGTAAGAATCACAAGGATGACGTCTGCAACACTTGGAAGGAACCTGGGAAGGGCTCTCTGCTGAGAAGTTGTAGCGCCCTGCCCCTCCCTCAGGTGGTGAGAACTAGAGGCAGGCAGTTAAGGCTTCTTGTTGGTAGAGCAGGAGGTCTTAAGGGATGGATGGATGGATGCTGGAAAGCCAGATTTACTCCCCAAACTCATGTACAGATAGCTTGACTTGGCTGCAGCAGCCTAATCTCTAGAATTCATTTTTTGCTCCTACTAGGGGTTTTGTTCTCTAAGTTGGGGTGGCGAGAAATGGAAGAGAAGTAGGGGTGCTGCTGGGGAGCTTGCTGACCAGAACTGCTTTCCGGGGGATGTGTACCCGATGGGCAGCCCTGAACAGGGATCCTCTTGTCTGGGCCCCCATTCAACTTCAAGCCTCAAGTGACTGTTTTCTGACCTAGACCAGCTATTTTGTTCACATGATGAGTCCAAGGATGTGTGTGCACCTTCATGTTGGTACATGAGGGGAGAGAGGAAAGGGCGAGGCCGTCCTGGTGGCCAGCATGGAGGCCTGGTCATTTCTATCAATTATAGAAGTTGACTCAAATGAGACCCTCTTCTGAGCTGGTCCCACCCTGTGCCTGCCTTCTGCACCAACCTCCTTATTACATGTAGAAGGGGAGAACTCCCCTGAACATTGGGAGGCCCCTGATATGGTCTTCTCTGGCCCCAGCTGTGTGCTGGCTGAGGTCCTAGGCCACAATGGCTTTGGGGAAGCTCAAAGCCTGTACTCTCCATTGGGGGCTGTAGCCTTGGCCCCCGGGTCACTTAGAAGGGTGGTGCTCAGTTCTCTGGGGGCAGCTTCTGGGCAGAGCCCAGGGAAGGTGCCAAACTATGTGTGTGCATGTATGGGGACGAGAAGAGGGCTGCACCTAAGGGTGCAGCAGAGCATTAAAGAGCTTAAACCCACATTGCTAAAACTCATTTGCTCTCCCCACTTTGTTTCCCTCTTCCCAGTGCACAGGAGAAGGGCAAGGGATGGGTCAGAACAGGCCAGGAGGAGGCAGGAGGCTTTAGTGGGCTGGATCTTGTCTGGACTGCCCCCCTCTTCAGCGCCAGTTAAGCTTTTTCATGCTGATCCAGGTATGATAGAGCTTGGCCATTCACCTGGGCCCTTCCTGGCACCTGTGAGTCTGGCACCTGCCTGGCTCTGGAAGAGAGGGTATATGAGGAGGTTGCCATCTTCTGGTGGAGCTTTGGAGTTGCCTTAAAACATGGGGAATACAGGAAAGGAAATACAGGGAATCTGAGGTTTGCCTCCATTCTGGGTTCCTAGAGCGCCTGACCTTGGGGCCTGAGGCCCTGTCTGTCCCCCTGCTTGTGGGAGAGGGGCCCACTTGCCCCGAGGCCAGTGAAAGCCCAAGTCCTGCCTCAAAGGAATGGAGGTAGGGCTGTGTTGGGCCCTGAGCTCCCGGACCTTGTCTTGGGCTTGGGGTCTGGGGAGGTGCGGAGCGGACTAGGGGTGTCCTGGGCTGGGCCTGAGAAGGTCTCCTTTACTGAACTCAGCAGGTTTCTTTCCCAGTGTGGAAAGGGGAGTGCAGAGGGGGGGTTTTCTCCAGGGCCGCAAAGGAAGCCAGCGCTGGTGGCTTAAAGGAGCAGGCCGGAGCAGGCTGGGCAGCTTCCCTTCCTGAGGGGCTGGGGGAGACACGGAAGAGGCTGCGCTTGCTGACTCCAGCCCTTGAATGCTGGCTGCTGGGAAACCACTGAGCGCTTCCCCTCTCAGAACACTTCCCCCTACTTCCTCCTGCGCCTCTTCTTCTCAGCAGGAGGGAGGGGCTCTGAGCTGGCCTGGCTCACACACCAGGGCTTGACTGGCCAAAGGGCCCTGAGGCCGCGTGTTTTCTGGGGTCCCTGGCCCAAAGACCTGTGGAGAGGGTGATGCTGTCCTCCCCTACAGGGGCACTTGGCCAACCTTGCCCCCCCAGCCCCACCCCTTGTGGGTGGTGGTGTCTTTGGGGCGTGTCCGCCTTGTGCTGTCAGCTCTGTTACTCAGCAGTGTGGTGAATCGGGCAGGCGGGGAGGGCTGGCCTGCTCCCTGGCCCGCGGGGTGATGGGGCTGCTTCAGTGGCTCCCCAGGGCCCTGGCCCCAGCCTATAGCCAGGGAACTGGAATGGTGGGGCCTGGGAGGGGATGGGGCAGGGGGGTGGATGGAGAGGGGCATCTCGATCAGGAGGGGTCTCTCCCTTGGCCCTGTTCTCAGCCCACTGCTGAGCAAGCCTCCCCTTCTGGTGGGACTTTCAGCAGAGATGCTGAATTGAGGTGTGCAAGGTTGTTGGAACTCATTGCCTTGTTCAACCCCTGTTAAAAAGCCCTGCTTTCCTTTCTGCTTGCCTCTTCCCTTTCTAGTCTGCTGCTGGTGGTGGTGGAATAAGTTCCAGCACAACCAAGGGCAGAGAAGGACCAGGTGCATTTGGGGTATAGACCTTGATTGAGGAAACAGGCTTTGGGACCTAGCCTGGCAGTCCTGAGTCCCGGGCCTTGTCTCGTGTGTGCGGGGTGAAGGTGATGTCCCCGCCTTGGTTGCAGTGTGGGGCTCTTGTGAGACAACCGGGTGTAGGGTGTGTGTGTGTGTTTGCAGTATGACCCTCAACAGATCATTTTGCCTCTTAGAGCTAATCTGTCTCATCTGTGAAATGAAGGTAATGCCTGCCCTCTAGAAGGTAGCTCCCCAGAATCTAGGATTTGACTGCCTCTTTTCTTTTGCTTCCTTGATAGCTCAGTTGGTAAGAATCCACCTGCAATATAGGAGACTCCAGTTTGATTCCTGGGTCAGAAAGATCCGCTGGAGAAGGGATAGGCTACCCACTCCAGTATTCTTGGGCTTCCCTTGTGTCTCAGCTGGTAAAGAATCTGCCCACAATGCGGGAGACCTGGGTTCAATCCCTGGGTTGGGAAGATCCCATGGAGAAGACAAAGGCTACCTACTTCAGTATTCTGGCCTGGAGAATTCCATGGACTGTATAGTCCATGGGGTTGCAAAGAGTAGGACATGACTGAGCGACTTGTACTTTCTCTTCTCCTGTGGTGGCCTGTGAGATCATTTGTGGACTGGCCTCTCTCCACCTTATCTACCACTCCTTTCCCTCAGCCTTGTTGCCCCTGCCCATCACCTGCTTGACACTTCAACCTGCAGTGTGCCAGGCCCCCTCTGGCACCCTCACTGACAGCTTCTGCCCTGTTTTTCCATAGCCCCTCTTCCCACAACCTGGGTTGTTAATCCTGTGATTTGTCCTATGCTCCTCCTCCCCTGGTCTATGAGCTCCTCAACAGCAAGGACAGGGAGTCTGTTTTATTTGTTCACTGCTGTGCCCAGTGCCTGGCTGGGTGTGGGTGAGTGTATGTATTTGTGGTGTCATGGGTGCTGCCTGGCGTGGGGTCAGGATGGGTTACAGTTGGGAGGACAAGGGGAGCTGGGGCGCCCAGGACGGCAGGTCCCGCTGAGCGACCGCTGTGTTCTCTCTGTGCAGAGGAACAGGAGAGGCTTCGCCTGGAGCGGGAGCGGGAACAGGAGCAGAAGAAGGCCAGCAGCCTGGCGCGGCTGGCCCACACCATGCCGGTGGAGGAGCCCCGCACTGAGGCACCGCCCTTGCCTCTGTCACCACCAGCCCCTCCGCCGGCGCCCCCCCCACCACTGGCCACCCCTACCCCACTGACTGTCATTCCTATTCCAGTAGTGACCAACTCCCCTCAGCCTCTGCCCCCGCCCCCGCCACTACCCCCCACGGCCCAGCCTCTGCCCCTGGCGCCTCGCCAGCCAGCCCTGGTCAGCACCCCTGGACTCAGCATTAAGGAGCCTGCCCCCCTTCCCACCAGGCCGCAGGTGCCCACTCCTGCTCCTCTCCTGCCGGACTCCAAGGCCACCGTTCCACCCACTGGCAGCCCCAAGCCCTTGCAGCCCCTGCCCACCCCCATCCTGACCATTGCGCCACACCCCGGAGTCCAGCCCCAGCTGGCTCCCCCACAGCCACCTCCATCCACGCTTGGGACCCTGAAGCTGGCACCCGCTGAAGAAGTCAAATCCAGCGAACAGAAGAAGAGGCCTGGGGGGTGAGTGAGGTGTGGCAGAGTGGGGGCCGGTGGGATGGAGAGAACTGTCCACAGCTGGGGCTGTGTGTGCAAGAGCAAGTGCCCTCCCAGCTACCCTATCAGAGCCGCACCCTCCTATATGTGGATATCTTCTCACTGTGCTGGGACCATCCCCACCCTGGGGAGTGGGGAATGGTCATTGCCCTCTGTTGTTCTCAGGCTTCTCTGACCCCCTCCAAAGTTGGGGCTAATGGCATCACCAGGCCTTTGGACCTCCTGGGTGAGGGCCAGGGTCCACTGGCTATTTCTCCCAATCCCAGGAGCCCTTCACAGGTGCACGGGTGAGGTGGAATATGAAGGGGTTGTGAATTATGAGCCTACCCGTGCCCTCCAGAGGGTGTATGCACCAGGACACAGGGCCAGCAGTTTTCATGGCTGCTTCTCTAGAGAGAGGATGTCAGGGACAAAAAGCCTGTGGCATTTGGGGAGGGGTGGGGGCAGGGGGTGGGAAGGCCACCTAATTGGGCCCTCCTCCCTGAGCTCCCTGTCTGTCTGGATTTCAGAATCGGAACCAGAGAAGTCCACAACAAGCTGGAGAAGAACAGGTGTGTGTGTGTGTGTGTGTGTGAGCTTGTGACTCTGAGCCCGCCCCGCCAGCTACCCGGAAGGTCCCATCCTTGGTCCCCAAGCTCTCTTTGGACCTTCCCTCCCGCCCCTGGCGCTGGCTGACCGGCCCTGCTCCCTTTCCTCAGGAGGGCCCATCTCAAGGAATGCTTTGAGACCCTGAAGCGCAACATCCCCAACGTGGACGACAAGAAGACATCGAATCTGAGCGTGTTGCGGACGGCGCTGCGGTACATTCAGGTATGCTGGGTTGGGGGGGAGAAGCAAGGCCCAGAGCAGGGCGGGAGACCGCCGCCGCGCAGGCTGCCTGCATGCCCCGCCTCCCCCTCCCGCGGCCCCGCCCGCCTCCACGCGGGCGCCGAGCACATGGCCCGGCTGACGTCAGCGGGGCTCCCCACCCGGGTGGAGGCGGCGTGACCAGCGCGCGTGCGCGGGGGACGCGGCGGTGGCGCTCTGCACCCCTCCCCCGCCAGGCGGCCTTACGGAGCCCCGCCATCAGCACGGCCCCCGCGACTCGGTGTCAGCCCGGAACCCGCCCCGCCTTACCGCCTGCCGCGCGCTACTGCCCAGCGAATGGGAAGGACGTAGGGCGACCGGTGCCTCCATCGCGCCCGCAGTGCTGGGCGGGAACCGGATTCGGCCGAGACTCTACCGTAGGGGGTGAGGGGTGCTGGGCGTGGCTCGTTTCCCATAGTGGAACCCATGAAACACGCCCCACCCCGTCGCGCGTCCCGGACTTTTAGCCCCAAAGGATCAAGATCCTTGCATTGAACGCACATAGATGCCACCTCCCGACTTTGGGGATTAAACCTTGGGGAAGGGGAAATGCGGCACTCTGGATGACAGTAGTCCTGGGGGGGGGGTGCGTCACTGAACCTAAAACCTTACGTTCTGTCTCCCCCAGGATTTAAAAGAAGCCCTTTTTCAAGGGGCCTTCCTTGCCGTGTGTCCCCTGCCTTTGGCATTGGCTCCTCTAGGCCGTACGGGAAAGGGGGGGTGCCCGCCAGATAAGACCGTTGCCATGACGGCCCGAGTTTCGGTTTCCCTGGAAACCGGCCGAGGGTTCCGCGTGCCGGGAAGGAGGCTGTGGGGGTGGGGCAGGCGGCCACGCTCGGCTGCCGCGGAGCCGGGAGGTAGCCGTTGAGGAGTGGGAGGGACTTAGGCCTCCCGGACTGCGGGGGCAGTTTCGGGGTCTCCCAGTCGGCGCTCTAGGGAAGCTTAGGTGATGGGCGGCGTGACGGCTCCGGTGGGCCAGGCCTCGACTGCGGGGTCACAGCCCTGAGGTAACCGGAGCCTGACTTGTCGAAGGAGGCGGGCGGAGGCGCCGCCTCGGGACTACTCCCAGCCGGCAGCTCCCTCCCGGTCTCCCGCGAACGCGCGCCCTTCCGCCCGCCCTCCGGACGAGGGGGAGGGGCTGGCGCGACTCCAGGCTGCTTCCCGGCACGGGAGGGGCGGGCCCGGCTCTGCTGATTGGCGGGGCTGGGTAGGGGGCGGGACTCCTGCGCGCGCGGAGGGAGGGTGCGGCCAGTGGGGAGTGACGCAGCAAAGCCGGGTCCGCGTGGGTGCGCGCGTGCTTCGGGAGGGGCGGGGCCTCGTTGGTGGCCGGGGTGGGGAGGAAGGGAAGGGGGGAGGGGACCTAGCGTCGAGTTTCAGAGGATCTCCGGGAGGGGGTTTTCTGGGATGTTTCTGCAGAACTCGGGCTGGAGACTTAAGTTGCTACTCCTTCAGCTACAGGAAATCATGTAGCCTGGGAGCAAACCCCGGCCTAAATTCTGCGACATTTTCTGTTAGTATCGGTTTCATCTTGTACTGCGATGATGCTAAAGTGGGAAAAAGTAATAGTATCTTTGTGGTAAGGACGTGAGGAGGATTGGCCATTTGTAAATAATAACTTAATAGCAGTTATTGAGAAGGAAGAAGGATGGAAAGGCGCGTTCCTCTCTGTATAGAGGTACTTCGGGCGGAAAGCCTTGATTGCGAGGTGGTGGATTTGAAAGTACATCCAGAAATAAGAGACTCAGTAGAACCAGCAGATTTGGGATACGGGCCTGGCCTGAGTGGGAAGCAAGCTGAACCCTAGCTTTCTGTAAAAGATACTTGTCCTGGGGCTGGCAACAGAAGCAGAAATGCTGGGAAACTTAACAAAGTTCTCCATAAAACTTCAACTTCCTTTATTCGTTCACTCATTCAGGTTTTTTTGGACAGCCCTGTGTCTGATTGGGCGGATAAAAAGTGGGGAGCAAGGGAAAAAGTGCAGATCTCTGTCTTTAGGTTTGGTCTTGCTGCACATTATAGAATAACCAAGCAGAGGAATCTGCTCCAAGGGCATAGTCTGGACAGGGGTCGCAGCATGTGTGCTGGGGAGTTGGGGAAGTTGCTGCTGAGCAAAGGGCCTTTGAGCTGGGGCCTGAAGGCCAGGGTGACCAAGACAGGTGCGGGGCAGAGAACCCAGCACAGGCCAGTTTTTACAGTAGGAGGGAGCAAGATGCATTTTGGAAGTTGAACGTGGTCAGGAGGGTTGCTATGCTGAGATGGGAGTTGGAAGGGGGTACCAGAGAGACCACAGAGGGCGTGGAGACTGAGGACTTTGGTTGTGTGCTGAGGGAGGTTGTGTGCTTTGGGAAGGCTGTAGCCCCCAGCCAGAGCCACAGTGCCTTGGAAGTAAAGGATTTGAAGAAAGTTCTCAGAGAAGTGGACAGAAACAGGAAGTAGGGTAGGCAGGTACCAAACAACACATCCAGTTTTCTTAGAAAGGAAATGGCCTTAAAATGAAACAATAGGGACAAAAGTTAGACCTTGGGAAAACTTTCCAGGGATGTCTAGACCTGTGGAGAACTGGACTAGGTGAGAAGTGGGGGGTTTGGCTCCTGATTAATTCTCTCTGAGCGGGCAGTCAGCCGGCCCCGCTAGCGCAGAGTTCAGGACAGGCCTGAGGGCTGACTCACCCCACGCCTCGTGATCGTCGTGGCCCCTTCCGACGGCCTGTCTACCACTGGCCTCTCAGGGAGAAGCCGGGTGTGTGTGGGGGGAGTGGGGCAGTGGGGGAGCTTTCTGGCAGAAATGTTGGGGGGGAGGCAGGTTAATCTCGAAGCCAGGGTGATAGAGGAGGCTGAGTGTGGCCTGGGACTGGCAACAAGTGTAAAAAGTGTAAAACTGCTGGCTTTCAGGTCAGTGCACGGCACAGCCGTGTCTGGGCTACGTGTCACAGGCACTCATGGCTTGAGGCGTCTCTGACCGATGAGGCCAGGAATGCAAGGAGCGTGGCGGAGGGCTGCAGGAGAGAGCGTGGGGCTCAGGAGGGAGCGTGGGGAAGTCGGGCCTAGTCTGCGTGTGGAGCTGACCACCTCCTGTGCCCAGGAGGTCAGGTGAACAGTTGGGAAAGGCTGTTGCAAAACTGCCCAAAGGAAATGCAATCAGGGGAAGCTCAGGTCTAATGAGAGACTGTGATTCTCCTGTGATGATGGGGAGAGATGTGGTAGAGGTGGGGACTGACACCCTCCAGTCCTCACAGGTGCTTGGCCAAGAGGTCACACGTGGCTGTGTCCTGGCCACCCGCAGTGTCACGGGGTGTAAGCTAACCATAGAACAGTGTGTACTCCGCTCACGGGGTTGGACTGGGACAGCGTGTGTTGAGATGGAAAAACAAAATGGGAAATATCTAGGGGGTCGTGAGGGCCAGTGTCAGTCTCATTAAGGCTGGCAGTCTCCCTGAACGCTTGGGGTGGGGGGCAGTGCGGTTCAGGATGCCACTCCCAAGACAGGCGAGCCTGGGAGCAGGCGGGTATACCCTGAGGGCGTGAGAGGGGGCTGGGCTGTGGAGGATCTCCAGCGGGTGAGACCTGAAGGGGTGAGGAGGGAATAAAGTTTCAGACAGGAGGTCACAGAGAACAAGGAAAGAGTGCAAAAGGGAGTTGAGGAACAGGACAGGAGCTGGCCTTCCAGAGCTGCTAACAAGCATTGGGCGAAGGGAAACTGGAGACCCTTGTGATGGGGGAGCATGCCCCAGTCTGGGTGGCGGGCATCCGGTACCTGCGGGAGGGTCAGCCGAGAGGAGTGGAAGGGGAGATGGGGCGGCGGACAAGGAACCCTCCAGTGTTCTGAGTGATGTGGATGGCCTCAGCGTCAAGGGGGGAGGAGCCTCTCCAGGGCGACTCAAATGGAGGTTGAGGAACTGTCCTCCCAAGAGCTGTTTCTCAGTGGCCAATGCCACTCAGGTGCAGGTGGGGAAGGAAGGCCACATCCTGGGGCCTGGGGAGTGTGGGAATAGAGCGGTGTGCGAGGCGGCACAGATGGGCACCGTGGGGAGGACGTGCACAAGTCAGCAGCTGTTCAGGAGATGGAGGTGGGGGTCTCAGAATCTGCTGGCCGTCCTGCAAGGGTGTTGAAGTTAAGGAGACGAGTGAGTGATGAAGGGACAAAGGGCAGGATCGTCTGGGGAGCCTTGAGGAATGGGTTCCATGGAGGGTAGCTCGTGGTATCCGTATCTATAGCGACAGGATGGTGTGAATGGCAGTGCAGGCCTTGGGCACCGCCTGAGAAGTCTACACTTTCTGCCCTTCTCTGCAGAATGGAGGGAGATGCTCCCAGGAGGGTGGATGGGGTACAAGGCAACAAAGCCCCTCAGGACAGAGTCGATGTGGGGGTAGGGGAGGGACTGGCCTGAATCTACACCTGCCTTGAGAGCCCGCAGTCCGTGTCCAGATGCTGGGCCTCCTTAGGTGGAGCCATGGACCAAGAGACTGGTGTGGTCTCCGGCAGCCTGGGCCCCAATCCGCAGATGAGGGTGGGTGAAGGAGATGTTGGCAGTACCATGGGCCCTGTGGCTCCTGCTCAGAGTATCCTGCTGTTACTTGCCCTGTTCTCCAGTCCCTGAAGAGGAAGGAGAAAGAATACGAGCATGAGATGGAGCGGCTAGCGCGGGAGAAGATTGCCACACAGCAGCGGCTGGCGGAGCTCAAGCACGAGCTGAGCCAGTGGATGGACGTGCTGGAGATTGACCGCGTGCTCCGGCAGACGGGCCAGCCTGAGGACGACCAGGCCTCCACCTCCACAGCTTCCGGTGAGCCCCGCCCGCCCCGATCGTCCCCACCCTCGGCCGGTGACATCCCCAGAGCCCCGGGGGTATCTGCTTCTCCAGGCTCTCATTCCCCAGCCCTTCTGACCGGTCCCTACCTGCGTGTCCCTCCACAGAGGGTGAGGACAACATAGACGAGGACATGGAGGAGGACCAGGCTGGCCTGGGCCCACATAAGCTGAGCCATCGCCCCCACCCGGAGCTGCCGAAGCCACCGCCCAGCACAGCCCCCGCGCCTCTGCCTCCGCACCCACACCCGCACGCCCAGCCTGTGGCCCTGTCTCCTGCCCACCTCCCTGGGCAGCAGCCCCCGCCACAGCAGAAGACACCTCTGCCGGCCCCTCCGCCCCCACCAGCGGCCCCGGCCCAAACGCTGGTGCCCGCCCCGGCCCATCTCGTGGCGGCTGGGGGAGGGTCCACGGTCATTGCCCACACCGCCACCACCCACGCCTCAGTCATCCAGACTGTGAACCATGTTCTCCAGGGGCCGGGGGGCAAGCACATCGCCCACATCGCGCCCTCGGCCCCCAGCCCCGCTGTGCAGCTGGCCCCAGCCACGCCCCCCATCAGCCACATCACGGTGCACTCTGCCACCCTCAACCACGTGGCCCACCTTGGCTCCCAGCTGCCCTTGTACCCGCAGCCGGTGGCCGTGAGCCAGCCGGTGGCCGTGAGCCACATCGCCCACACCCTCTCACACCAGCAAGTGAATGGCACAGCCGGGCTGGGGCCCCCGGCCACGGTCATGGCGAAGCCAGCCGTGGGGGCTCAGGTGGTGCACCACCCCCAGCTGGTGGGCCAGACAGTGCTCAACCCTGTGACCATGGTCACCATGCCCTCCTTCCCGGTCAGCACACTCAAGCTGGCTTGAGGATGAGGCCGCTCAGAGGCCCCCGGCGGGGGCAGGGAGGGAGACCCGTCCCCGACTCTCCCACCCACCAGCTCCACACATTCCAGCCAGGCCCAGGCCCGCCCCACCCATACCCACCCCCAGGCCTCCTAGGGGAAGGGGGTGCAGAGACTCTGAGCCAGGGGAGGGAGGGGGCCCAGGGCACCGGGCACAGGGCAGGGGTCACCCCGCTGCACTAGGACTTGACAGAGTGCTGAGACACGCTCTGGCCCACGTGCCGCCTGTCCGGCCCGGTGCCCGCTCCAGGGCTGTCCCCGTCCCCTACCTGTCCCCTGACACCAGTGCGATGTGGACGTCGTGTTCTTCCGCCTGCCCCGCCCTGCCCGCCTTCCTCTGCTGCTGCTGCTGCTATCGCTGTGTCTGGCTAGACGGCCGGGCGCCCGGGCCTTCCCCTCCTGAGCCTCAGCCTTCTCCTTCCAGGGTTCTGAAGGGGGACGTGGGGAAGCAGGACTCAAGCAACTTGGCCCTGATATCCAGGGGGACTGGAGAGGGGGGCGTGCTCTGAGTGCAGGGGACAAGTCCTAGGAGGTGGCTTGTGTGGCGTCCCTCCAGACAGGTGGGTGCTCCGGCCTGGGGCTCTCCAGGCTGGTTGCAGTCATTGTGATTGATCATAACGAGCTAGTTAAGACAGTTCTCTACCAATAGTAAACCAAACCCAAGCCCTTGCCAAGCTTCCAAGCCCCCCCAACCGCCCTGCCACTGGGCTCCTGACTTCAGGAGGGCAGATTGAGGGCAGGGACGAGGAAGGAGGGACTTGACTATCTCCCCCAGCCACCCTGTTGACCTCCAGCCTGGTCTGGCCTGGGAGGAGGGTGTGCTGGACCCTGTCCCCATCCCTGGACTTGACTTTGGCTTCCAGAAGATAGAAAGGAGTCCTGGGCTCTGCTCTGTGCTCTGCACTCCCTGGAGGGATGAGTGCGCCTGGACACCTCCTGCTGCCTAGGAGACAGGACCAGCGTCTGGTCTGGGTTCCAGGAACCTGGCGCCGCGTGAGTGAGGTAATCAGGAGGTTACAGTCCAGGGGCTCGGCCCTGGGGGCCTGTGGGGAGCGAGCATGGCCAGGCCATGGAGGACTGTTGCTTCCGCCCCAGCTTCCCCATCCCTGGGCTCATCTTTCTTTGCCCTGAACGGCTGTCGTCTCCGGCAGGCTGTTTTGCATGTGCCCTCCCCCAGAGGGCGCTGCTGTGTGCCACCACCTTCCTGCGAGGAAAGGCCCTCATTTGGGCCGCGGGCAGGGCTGAGCTTGGGGTGGGGATGAGCGAGGGGGCCTGTGTGTGAAGGCCACTGCTCTCCACGCCTTTGCCTCAGCAGACTGCTTTGGCTGCTCTTTTTATGTGGGTATTTATTACAAGTGGCCTTGTGTCAGACACACTCAGTTACACACGTGCACACTCGGCTCCCCACCTGGACACACTCACCAGTGGCCTTTCAGAGTGTGTGGAGGTGGGGGAGCCAGTGATCCTGGGTGTGAAGTTTGCAATGACAGGCTGGGGCGGGGTGGGGGGGTGGGGGTCCCATGGTTCACAGAGGAGGCCGACAAAGGTCTTGGGTAGATTGAGCCACCTCAGAACTCCCTTTCAGTTTCTGGTCCTGGAGACTGTTTCTTGTCTCCCAGGGTAGAGAGACTTACGGATACGTTAGAGGTTTCTAGGAGGCGACGCTGTCCCCCACCTCCCCCCAACACAAATGCAGCTCCCATCTCACAAGCTTGCTGCCTTTCTGCACCTGCAGCTGCTGCCACTATCACCCTGTTTGGGGGAGCTGGTTTTCTCTTCCTGGTGTGATGACATTGGATAGAGCAGAGAGAGCAGGGCAGGCTGGCCCCCAGGAACAGAAGCACTGGCAAGCCGCCCACCTCTCAGGCCTGCTCACCTTGAAATTGTTCTGTTAGCCAGTTGCCCCTCGGGCCTGCACAGATACCTCATCCGCCCGCCGCCCCCGTCCCTCCCCGCCCCCTACTGCAGCAGTGGGGGGCCTTGGAATCTAGTGCCGAATGACTATGTCCAGATTGGTGACGATGGGTGTTGTTGCTGTTGTTTTTGTTGTTGTTCGTGAACGCTGTGATGCCGTGTGCCCGAGAGGGCAGCCGCCACCCAGCCCTTCCTTGGGCCTCTCCCCTCTGAGTGCTGTGGGGACCCTATCTGTCTTCACCCCATGGGACCGCCTGCCCCTCCCCTCCCTAGCCCTTCCAGCCTGGGGGACGCACGTGTGTGCATATGCGCGTGTGCACACAGACACACACACACACACATACACATACACATATCTTACCTCTCATGCGTGTTTTACTTTTTGATGTTCAGAGTGGCTCACTGGCTGGGAGTCTTTACCTCGGGGAGAGGGGGAGGTTGGTTCCTAGGGGGGCCAAAGAAGGGCAGGGAATTCCTGGAAGGGAATTGGGGGTCACCATAACCCCTGCCCTCTCCAGGAACAGCTTCTTCTCCCCATCCCAGAGTCCCACCCCCACACCCCCACCCCCACAAAGAGGTGGCCCTTGTTTACAGTGAGGACTCGGTCACTGTGTCTCCGTTTCCTGAAATATAAATTGTAGCGACCCCAGACTGTAGAGATTTTTATGTGTTTGGATACATCTGCTGTGTGGGAAAAAAAAACTACAAAAACCCTAATTTTGTACATATTGTATTTTTACTATGGAACTGTATTCTAGTGGCTGTTCATGCTCCAAGACGTTAGGTATTGAGACATGAATACTATCCATGTAATAAGCACTTGCCTGGAATAAAATATAAAATTGAAATAAACCTGCACTGAAACCCGAGACGGAGCTGCCACCTGCAGCATCTGGGTTGTTCTGTTGCAAAAGGAGGCAGAGACCTTGAGGGAAAGAACCCCAGCAAGAAGTGGCGGCGGCTTTTTCCTGTTGAGGGGTTGGGGTCTGATAGGTTCTAGGCTGGTGGGTTTTGCAAAAACGGCGAGGGACCTTCCAGTTCTGATCCCTTAGACTCCATCCTCAGCAGGCTCTGAGAACTGCAGCACTGGTCTTCCTCATACTTGTGCAATACTTTATACTTCCTCAAACCATTTTTCACAAACGCTATCTTGTTTCATCTCTTAACAGCTTGGTGAAGTAAACAGACCAACAGCTAGCAGATAAGGAAACAAGTTTGAGAGTGGCTGAGTGACTTGTTAAGGTCATGTGATCAGCCAGGGCCTGTCTGGAGCTGCCGTCCGATGTCAGCTGGTTCGGAGCTGTCCCCAAGCGCGTGCCACCCTGCCCCTGGGCCTGTCCCTGTCCCAAGCTGGGCATCCCAAGCTCCAGAAAGTTCCAGTGCAAAAGCTGGAGGGTCTGTGCACAGGAGGGCCTGATGCTTCCTGAGAGGGGGCTGCACTCTTGGGGTTGTAGTCAGAACAGGTCATGGGGGAGGCGGTGTGTACGATCTATAAGGCTGTCCTTACAGGGTAAGGAACAAGAGGAAGTAGGTCAGGGGTCAAAGAGCTATGTTCTAAACTGGGCCTTGAAGACCTTTGACCCTATAACAACAACTTTTCTCCCCAGTTTAGAAGATTTCAGCCATCTGGCCGGCCAGCAGGTGGGGAGGTAAGGGAGAGGAAGGTCGGGAGCAGTCAGCTGGGCCAAGCCATAGGCCAGCCCCATCCGCTCTCCCTGAAACCGCAGCCCGCTTCTCTTCCCGGGGTGGGTCTGCCTGAGGTGTATGTGGGTGTTATCTTGGGGAAGGGCCTGATGGCCATCAATCACTTGAGGTCCCCTTCTCTGAAGACCTAATCTCAGGAAGGGCCAAGCCCAGTGCCCCTCCCCACTACCTTAACGATCCTGCCTGCTCATTTCATTTGTGAAACGTTGGTTCCCTCTGCTGGTAGCTTCAGGAAATGTTTGGTCACTTGCACTTTAGGGAAGGCCCGGGGTTAGGTAACCCTAACACACCTTCTCAGTGTCAGATCCTGTGCCCAACACGAGGATCAGAGATGAAGACTGTGCCCCTGGCAGTGATGACCCAGTATCCTCAGGGCTAGAGTACCCTGCTCACGCTTCCTGCTCTTCCCCTCCCGACACCGAGCCCTCAGCTGACCTATTTTGACTGTGGGGTTCCCTCTGGCCCTAAAAGCCCAGCCAGGGTTCTGGGAGTGCCAGCACTTCTGGGTTGAGCAGAGACGGGTGGGAGTGTGTGAAGGAACCAACCACTTCCAGGCTAGTTCTCAGGGGTCTTTGGTGAGTTTTCAGGTGGTGTCAACAGCAGAGGGAATTTTTTCTTCTTTGTTTTTAGAGGAGTCATCTACAATGCTGTGTTTCTGGTATACAGAAAAGCAATTCAGAGATGTACACACACACTTCATATTCTTTTTCATTATGATTTATCACAGGATATTGACTATAGTTCTCTATTTTATATACATAGAATTTGAATCTGCTAATCCCAAACTAGTTTGTCCATCCCCCATGCCCTTTCCCCTTTGGTAACTTAGTTTGTTGTCTGTGAGTCTGTGTTGGTTTTGCACATACGTTCATTCGTATCATATTTTAAGTTCTGTGTATAAGTTATTCATTTTTCTCTGACTTCAATTAGTATGATGATCTCTAGGTCAGTCCATGTTGCTGCAAATGGCATTATTTTCTATGGCTGAGTAGTACTCCATTGTGTACATGCACCACACCTTCTTTATCCACTCATCTGTCGATGGACCTTTAGGTTGCCTCCATGTCTTTGCTCTTGTGAATAGCGCTGCTGGGAACATAGGGGTGCCTGTATCTTTTCAAATTAGAGGTTTTTCTGGATATGTGCCCAGGAGTGAGATGGCTGGATCATATGGCAACTCCACTTTTAGTTTTTTGAGGAATCTGGATACTGTTTTACATAGTGGCAGCACTGCGTAAAATTATGATTACATCATACCCTCTCCAGCAAATTATTTGTAGACATTTTAAAAAAACATTTTCTTGGCTGTGCCTGACTGCTGCGTGCAGGCTTTGTCTGGTTGCAGAGAGCACGGGCCGCTCTCCGCTGCAGGGCTCTGTAGTTGGTGCTCGTGGGCTGTGGGATCTTCCCAGACCAGGAACTGAACCCATGTCCCCTGAATTGGCAAGAGGATTTTTTTTTTTTTTTTGGCAAGCGAATTCTTAACTACTGGACCACCAGGGAAGTCCTATTTGTAGCCTTTTTAATGATGAGCATTCTGCCTGGTGTGAGGTCTCATTGCAGTTTTGATTAGCTTTTCTTGGATACATAGTGATGTTAAGCATCTTTTCATGTGCCTATTGGCCATATCCGTGTCTTGGAGAAATGTGTATTTAGGTCTTTTGCCCCTTTTTCAATTGGGTTGGCTTTTTTTTGTTTGTTTTTTACTTGTGTGAGCTGTTTGTATATTTTGGAGATTAAGCCCTTACTGGTTGCATCATTTGCAAATATTTTCATTTTGTTTATGGTTTCCTTTGCTGTATAAAAGTTTATAAGTTTGATTGAGTCCTATTTGTTTATTTTGCTTTTATTTCTATTGCCTTGGGAGACTGACCTAAGAAAACATTGGTATGATTTGTGTCAGAGAATATTTTGCTTATGGTCTCTTATAAGAGTTTTATGGTGTCATGTCTTATATTTAAGTCTTTAAGCCATCTGGAGTTTAATTTTTGTGTAAAGTGTAAGGGAGTGTTCTAACTTCTTTGATTCACATGTGCTGTCTTGCTTTCCCAAAACCACTTGCTGAAGAAACTGTCTTTTCTCCATTCTCCTGCCACCTTTATTGAAGATTAGTTGACCATAGGTGTGTGGGTTTATTTCTGGGTTCTCTGTTCTGTTCCATTGATCTCTATATCTGTTTTTGTGCCAATACCAGGCTATTTTGATTTATTGTAGCTTTGTAGTCTGACGTCTGTAGTATGAAATCTGGGAGGGTAATGCCTCTAGCTGTGTCTTTTCTCATTGCTTTGGCAATGCTGGAATTACTTTGGCAATTTTGGGTTATGGATCCATATAAATTTTAGGATTATTTATCCTAGTTCTGTGAAAAATGTCCTGGGAGACTTGATAGCGAGTCCCATTAAATCTATAGATTGCTTTGGCTAGTATGGCCATTTAACAATATTAATTCTTCCAATGCAAGAACATGGGGTATCTTTCCGTTTCTTTGACTCATCTTCAGTTTCCTTTATCAATGTTTTGTAGTTCTCAGCATATAAGTCTTCCACCTCCTTGGTAAGGTTTATTCCTAAATATTTAATTTTTTTGATGCAATTATAAAGGATTTTTTTTTTTTTTACTTTCTGGTATTTCATTGTTAGTGTAAAGAAATGCAACGGCTTGTATGTTAATCTTGTGCTCTGCTACCTTGCTGAATGTATTTTTGTGTGGAGTCTTTAGGATTCTCTTTATATAGTTATCATGTTATCTGCATATAGTGACAATTTTACCTCTTCTTTTCCAATGTGGGTATCTTTTAAATTTCTTCTGATTGCTGTGGCCAGGACTTCCAATGCTCTGTTGAATAGAACAGGTGAGAGTGGGCATCTTTTTTCCAGATTTTAGTGGGAAAGCGTTCAACTTTTCACCATTGAGTATTATGTTGGCTATGGCTTAGTCAAAAATAGATTTTATTATGTTGAGATATATTCCTTCTATGGGCTTCCCTGGTAGCTCAGCTGGTAAAGAATCTGCTTGCAATGCAGGAGACCCCAGTTCAATTCCTGGGTTGGGGATGATCCGCTGGAGAAGGGATAGGCTACCCACTTCAGTATTCTTGGGCTTCTTTGGTGCTCAGCCGGTAAAGAATCAGCCTGCAATGTGGGAGACCTGGGTTCAATCCCCTAGGTTGGGAAGATCCCCTGGAGGAGGCATGGCAACCCACTCCAGTATACTTGGTTGGAGAATCCCTATGGACGGAGGAGCCTGGCAGGCTGCAGTCCACAGGGTCATAAAGAGCTGGACACGACTGAGTAAGTATAGCACATATATTCCCTCTATACCCAATTTGGTAAGAGTGTTTATCTGAATAGATGTTTTAACGGGGAATTCTGATCACTCCGGGCTACACGGTCAGCTTGGGGGGTGGGGAATGGTCCCCTTGAGGGGCTTATTTATGAGGTCCTGGTCCGAGTTACTAATGTCAGCTGGTTTCTTTGCCTGGACAACTCTGACAACTTTGACAGCAGGCCCTAATCCCCAGAAAGCTAGTGTCCTCTACACCAGACGACATGCCCTCTGCCTGGAACTATGGGTGATGGGCTGGCCCCTTGAGGTGGGGCAGGTGGATAGGAACCTGCTGTTTAGTCCAGCTCTTTCCATCCCTGAGTTTGACCTCTCCTGAGTTTGACCTCTCCTTCCACTACCTTTCTCCCCACTGCCGCCTGAAGCAGGCATCTGGAAGACAGTGCTCAGTGGGCAGGAGGAGCCACGGCCAGAGGGGCAGGGGCCTTTCCCACTGGCTAGAGGGGCTGGGAGGTCTTGTAAATTCCCAGTTGAGCTCCAGCTCATCCCTGTAGCCAATCAGGAGGGCAGGCAGGGACCCACATGCATCCAGAGGCTGGAGAGGCCATTGGTCAGGACTGCTGGCTCTGGGGTGAGGTCCCCCCAAAGGTTCTCTCCGGGTACTTAAGAGTCTGGCTCTCACCTTCAACCATTCCACCACCAGCATCCCTCACTTCTGGAAACCTTGGTTCTTTTTTTTTTCACCATCCTGGCCTTGTGGGGCTAGTCCTCTTTACTGTTCAGTCGTGGAGCTTAACAGAATTCCCCAGCACACACAGTCACTCACTGTCCAGTGCCAGCCCACAAATAGCCACCAGAGCCTCGAGCATTGCCAAATGCTGTGTTTATTGGTCTGTTACACTGAAGAGTATAGTTTCTGAGCCAAAAAACATACACATTCTGCTCCTCACAAAACCAGAGTCACTAAGGCAGGCACACAATGGCCGCCATACTTGGTGGAGGCCAAGGACTCATGAGCGACAGGTGGGCAATGGGGCAGGCTGCCCCTAAACAGGCTGTGCAGTGCCCGGGGCTGGGGAGACTGTGTGGGATGCAGAGAGGTTGCCGGGCTCTTTCCCACGTTTCTCAAACGCAGGAAGTCTCTAGACCTCAGTGATCGCTGGGTAGGCCCAGCCCCTGTGGCAGAGCGGCCTCCTGGCCCCAGAACAAGGACCATCCTGCTTGTACTGACGAGAGGGGCAGTGGGGATGATGGAGCAAGCGGTATGACTAGGCCTGCCTGGGGTCAGGAGCTGGGGCCCCCCTAGCACCTCTGTGAGTGAGGCTCCTCCACGGGGGTTCCTGGGTCTCTAGCATCCTTGGCATCCTGAGAAGCATGTGGAAGGAAGAGCGAGCCTTGCTTCTTGCCAAGAACAGACTGGGGAGATCCAAGCACCCTCCCCTCCACCTCAGGGACTCAGCAGATGCCGGGGACAGATGGTGGGCTGCCCGGGGCTCCAGAGCCTGTTCCTGAGAGGAGGCCATGAAAGGACTGCCTCCTTAAAAGAATCACCCTGGGGTTCCTGTGCAGGTGCTTCTGCCACATTCCAGGTCGTTCTGCTGGCGAAAGCATCACTCACACACAGTTTTCAGGGATGCATCTAACGCACGAAGCAGGAGCAGGGTGCTGAGTGGCACCGTACAGATACACGTGGGTGCACTGTACAGGCTTGGCGGGTGGGGGATGGTGCACGGGGTCACCTCGGGTGGCCAAAGGCAGTGGCAGTGCTGCTAAGGTGGGTTGTTCCCACCAGGGCCCATGTTGTTGGGCTGTCCCGCAGTATCAGGGAAGGGCCTGGGCTGCAGCCCAGGTCTCCTGCATCCAGGACACACACCCAGACTGGCAGCTGTTCCTCCTGCCCCCGTTGGGGCCAGTGTGTGCACAGGCACTGGGCCTGCAGAGGGGCTCTCAGAAGAGGTACAGCCCCGGGTCCCCTCAATCCACCCAGCTGGGGCCCAGGCAACCACAGCCCTCCTAAGTCTACAGGGCCTCAGGGAGGTCACAGGGAGCTGTCCAGGCTCAGGATGCCAGTGGCAGTGGGGCTGTCCCCAGGTATTTGGGAGGGGAGCAGAGTAGGTGTCCCCCAAGGCAGTCATTCTCTGAGGCAGATCCCTCCCTTCCCAGCCCTGACTTTAGGGCCTTCTGGCCCCTGCGTTGCCCTGCGGGGCCGGCACTGCCCGGAGTCGGATCCCAGGCTCACAAGCACTTTGTTAGAACACAGTGGGGCAGGCGCGGGGGCTGGGGGCTGGGGCAGTCTTGGCTGCACCGCCCCTGCACCTCGCTGCGTGGGGCCCCGGGGCCGGGGGCCCAGGCTCTGGCGGGCAGCTGCCTCCTGGCGGCGGCCTCACTTGTTCTCTATGAGCGTCTGCACCTTGTGGACTAGGTCCCGGGCGATCCTCAGGATCTCCTGGGCGTCATGATGCTCAGCCCGCTCTGGGGGAGACATGGATAACTGAGGGGGGGTGGGGGCAGCAGTCTGGGAGGAGCCCGGGGTCCACCCACCCGGCTCTATTTCCACCTGGACTCCTGACATTCCCTTACGGGCCGGGCCAGTATTCCTAAGACACCCTCTACCCTGCCCAGACCAGGCGTAGAGGGCCCCCCGCCCAACAGCCCTGCAGGGGCAGCCGGCACAGCTGAGTGGCTCCTACCGTTGAAGAACTTGATGATGTCGGTGAAATCCATGTTGTTGTCGCGGATGATCTCTCGGTAGGCCTCCACCAGGGCCAGGGCGATGAATAGGACAAAGTGATCCGAGGAGATGTGCCGGGCCGCCCAGATCACCTCCCACACAGCGAACACATCCTCGTACGGCAGCTCTGGGGATGGCGAGGGGGCTGAGACTGGGCCTGGCCGCCAGTGGTCGCCTCGCGGAGACAGAGCTCCAGGGCCCGGGTTCCAGGACCAGTCCACCGCAGGGCCCGGTGGAGAGGGCGGCTCCCAGGCGAGGCCCCGCCCTTCCTCTATAGGCACCGCGCACTAACCAACCGCGCCGCTGGAGCTGGGTAAGCCCCGCCCTCCCCCGTGGTCGTTCCCGCACCCTGGCCTCGCGTGGAGGCCACATCACACTAGAGTAGCTCTACTTCTATAGGCTTTGGTGCTCAGGAGGACTTGGTTTGAAAACAGTTCTGAAAACCATTGCCTTTGGGTGATTTTCAACCCGGGCTGCACTGTGGATTCACCTAATGGCTTTTAAAGTCACCACACTTAGTAAGTCCGGGGCTGGTGAGGACCAGGGCTCCTCAGAGGGGTTCCACACTGCGGTGTGGGCTGAGAACTCTGGAGATGTCCCACTGCCCCGACCCCAGGCCTGTCCTCCAGCCCACCTCTCACCTCTCTTAAAATCCAGCAGGAACCAGCGGTAACAGAAGTAGAAGTGGGTGTAGTCTCCATTCTGATGCATGAGTTCAAACAGCTCTGAGTCCAGGATCTGGTTTGAATGGAGAAAGGGCGCTGGGTTGAATAGGTGCGGGCACTGTCCCCAGTGCCCTGTGTCCCCCACCCCCAGGCCCCTCGGGTGCCCCCCGGGCAGCTGCATCTGCCCCTCCTGTCTCTCTCCCGGGCCAGGGCTGCACCCTGCGGCCCCACCCATCTCTCTGGGATGTCCTCTTTGGAATGATGCCATTTTCTGGGTGATTTCATCATTGACCACACTACTCGCCAGAACGCTCAGAAGCATAAGCATTCATACACCAACACTCCTCCTCAACTGGTAAGGTTGAAAGTGATGGGGTTTTGGGTTTTTATTTTTAGTTATTTTTTAGTTCTACCAGTTTATTGCTACAACCTGTTTCCCTCCACCCTTATGCATGGTGTGCTCAGTCATGTAACCCCATGGACCGCAGCCCTCCAGGCCCTTCTGTCCATGGACTTTTCCAGGCAGGAATACTGGAGTGGGTTGCCATTTCCTTCTCCTGGTTTTTATTTTTTAATGAAAGAAACTAAGCTTATACATAAAACACATTTTGGGAGCGCTCCCCAGCCTCCCGAGGATAATGAACAAGCCCAGCTCTGCCCCATCACACGCCCCCGCTAGCTGCGGACCTCACCTGGATAAGGGAGCGCATGTTAGCAAAGTGGGCGTCCATGGCACCCCCATTGGGGAAGTTCTGGCTCATCCTCTTCATGAGGTGGCTGAAACAGCTGTAGGCCAGCTGGTCTGTGGGGGAGGTGGGTGTGAGGCTGGCAGGGAGGGGGGCAGAGTTGGCTCACGTTCCCCACCCCAATGCAGACCACACCATTCCCTGTTCCTTTCCCCAGCTTGGATTGGCCCAGGCCCAGTCCCACCGCCCTCTCCTCACCATTGTCCAGGACGACCAGGAGAGGTGCCAGCAGGTCACACATGCCCTGCACGTAGCCCACATCCAGATGCTCCCACACGTAGCTGAAACAGCAGGGGGTCTCTGTGGCTGTGCACTGTTCTCCCCTCCCCTCGGGGACTCCTGGGGAGACGACCCCTAGACCAGTCGGCTACCCAGAGGTCAGCCTTTCCTCCACCCTGAAGCACTGGAGTGCTATACCAACCATCCACAGCTACTGTTCTCCAGGCCCTCGGGTAGAGATGGACAAGCCATCACCACCCCCAACGTGCTGGTGGGGACCAGCTGAGGCTTCCCGGAGAGGCATGGCTAAAGCTGAGATCTGAAAGGCCTCAAGAATGACAGGAGGGGGGACACACAGACTAGGGAGCCGATCACGAGACAGGCACAGGGCCGGGGAGCAGGGCACTGCTGGACCTAACGTTGCAGAGAGCAGGGTCCCCGCCCCCCGCCCAGCCCGGCCCCCACTGGCACCTGCACATGACGTCTCGGAGCCGCTCGAGGTTGGGGGGTGTGAAGTACCAGTAGTTGCGGTCACATCGCTGCACGTCCTTGTCTATGCGATGCAGGTTTAAGGCCACGGTGTCCAATAATTCTATCTGGAAGAGTGGAGGGCCCTCAGGGGTAAGTCAAGGGCCAGAGGTGATGCCCGAATAAAGGAATACAGCTCGGGCAGGGAGCCAAGGCCTCGGAGCACAGAGTCCTGTGTGCCTGCTGAGGGAGGGGCCCAGTGCTCCCCTCCAGGACAGTCCAGGCCACCCCGCTGTCCCCTGCCTCTGGGGCCACTGAGAGCAATGCCTGGGGAATGAGCACATACAGTGTAGGCAGCAGCGCACACGGCCGCGAGCTCCTCCCCCGGCTCCAGCTCGCCGGCCTGCGAGGCCTTCTCCTGGCCGGGTTCTTGGGGTTCGGAGACCTGGGCTTCGGGGACCATCCCGGCGGAGCCTTCCTCCCCAGCACCGTCCTCCTCCTCAAAGCCCATCTGGCCCTCGTCTATGCTCGACTGGATGCCCGAGGTCACGGAGTAGTTGCGGGAGGAAGGCAGGCCCGAGTCTGGAGAGTCGAACTCTACCGACTGCTGCTCCACCACCGCCATGCCTGTGGGCCCCGCCTCCGCCCCCGGCTCAGCCTCTGGTCTGGGGTCTTCGGGTCCCAGGGGCCTTGGAGGCTCCAGGTCATCCACAGAGACAAACACCTGTTGGACAGGGGGGGGCGTGAAGACAGCGGGGCTCATGCCTGCCCTCCTGCACCACCCTCAGCTCAGCCTCTCTTCCAGGGTCAGAACCAAGAGGGACACAATTCTCCTCACATCCCCACTCCCACCCTATGGCTCCCCAGCACTGCCTCCCCAGGGGGAGTGCCAAACAACCCCAATCCCCCGACCCAGCCGACCAGGCTCCGGGAAAACATGAAAACACCATCTCCAGCCCCATCTGGCCTCATGCTGGTGAGAAAAAGTGTGAAGGGAAGAAGGAGGACGGAGGCCTGGACACTCGATGGCCAGTGTGAGTAAGTGAGCCTCTACAAACACAGCTGTCGTGGGCTGCCTCGGGCCGGGACAGCTTCCACAGTGTCGTGGTGTGGCCTCTGGGGCAGCCCGGGGACGTGGCAGGCTGGAGGTGCTAGGAAAAACAAGTTCTTCCTTATTTTCAGGACTGAGCGTGCAGTAGTAGAACAAGGCAGGAAACCTCTCTAGCAAGTACCTCATCAGTTAGATTAGCTGACGATAAGCTGAGGAGAAGGAAGAAGGAAAAAAGAAACATGTTCTACTGATTGGGGAACGATCCACACACTCCCACAGACAAGTCACAGGGAAAAGAAGAGACATATCTGGATGGTTCTGTCTCATTTTTCTATTTGGACTATGGAGGGAAGGGATGCTTAAAAGGAGTTTTCACTTTGGGCAAGAAGCACGAAGTGCTGTTGGGTTAGCGCCTGCGAGAAAGGCTACTTGTGTCCACCAGCTAAGCAGCTGGGGCACGGATTGAGACTTGGGGTTTAACAAAACCCAAAGCAGAAAGAGATCTGTTCACAAACATGGGATTCAGAACAAAGACCATGGAAAGGAGAGGATGCCTCAGCAGTTATATTTCTTTTTAAGTCTTGCTCAACTTGAGTTTTCAGTTAATAGGAGTTAAATAACAAGAATATACAGTGTCTAAAGAGGCAGTCTTAAAGAAAAAAAAATTAGTTAATAAAAGAATGTCCTGAAAACTGAAACTTTTCAGTTCTAGTTGGGCCCAGCAGCCATAGATTGGGACTTGACGTTCACCTACAAGTCAGGGGTGATGTGGGAAGAACCACACAGGCTCTGAACTGGCTTCTCATGGCCAACTCTATGAGATGGGACTGCTCCAAGTGCACACCCACCCCCAGTCTCAGCTCTAGGAGAAGCCTCTACAATCAGAGGAGCTGAGAGGGGGCATGGAGCCCCAGAGATGGGAAGAGAAGTCCCTCATCCTATCACTAGTCGACTTAGGACTGGAGCCCAGGGAGGCCCAATCCTAGCCTTGAGGTCTCTCTACAAAGAGGGAAAAGTGTTGGAAGTATTAGTCGCTCAGTCGTATCTAACTCTTTGCAACCACATGGACTGCAGACTGCCAGGCTCCTCTGTCCATGGAATTCTCCAGGCAAGAATACCGGAGTGGGCTGCCATTTCCTTCTCCAAGGGATCACACCTGCGTCTCCTGCATTGCAGACAGATTCTTCACTGTCTGAGCCACCAGGGAAGCCCCAGAGAAGGAGGGCCTCCCTAATTCCCCATAAATCCACCCTCCTCTGCTAGTCCATTAGGACAGAACACAATACGCCAAACGGGCAGCAGGCAGACCGTCATCCCATCTTTCAGTGCAAAGAAACGACACACACGGACACGTGGAGGCGTGTGCTCCAGGGCCCCACTGCCCGCGAGCACCAGAGGTCAGGCCTACGGCGCTGGTGGCCCCGCCCCGGCCCCCAGGTCCCGTCGGGCTCACGTCATTGCTGATGGTGGAGTCTCGGTGGACGAGGCGCTGCACGTGGCTGTCGATGCTGCTGCCCGAGGAGAACTTGGTGAGTGTGGCCGGGTGAGCCTCCCGCTCCCGCTGCCTCACCACCACCTCGCAGGCCTTCCACTCCGCCAACACCTGCTGGTACCTCGCTGCCACCACTGTGTCCACCTGTGCTCAGACCACAGCGTGACCGTGGGGGGGAGGGGCACACCGGGCCCCCCTCGGCGGCCGTCCTCCCGGGACAGCCGGAGACTCGGGCTGGGCCCGGGGGGTGAGGATGGCGGCGCCGCTCTGCCCTGTGTCTTTCAGGCTGGGTAGAGACCAAGGTTTCTGAGGCGCCCCTCCACTCCCCGGGTTCCCCTGGCCTGGCTCTCCCCGCCTGTGCCCCCGTCCTCCCCCTCACCTGCTCCATCTCCTTCTTGCTCATGCCAAACTTGTAGTGCCCAAGCAGGAATGGCCAGACGTCCTGGCGGATCTCGTGCTCCACGCCTCCGTAGTAGACCTGCCGCAGCAGCTCCAGCTCCTTGTAGTTCTGAGGGACCCAGGGAGGCAAGACTGTATGGGCCGGCCGGGCAACCCCATGCGCTGGAGAGCCGGGGCTGGGGCCAGGGATGGTTCTGGGACTGTCACATCCCTGCACTGCCCTGCCCCCCCAGGCCAGAGCTGGAGGAAGATCTACTTCAACCCCTCCAGGGCAGGAAAGGAGCCTGGAGAGATGCAGAGGGTCTCCATGCAGAAGCAGAAAAGACTCCCTGTCTGGTCTCTTTCCCATGGAGACCACAGGCCTAGTTGTCTGAGACTCCACCGTGACCCCCGTGCTCCACGGCCACCTGTCCTGGCCACACAGGCCTGGTTGTCTGAGGCTCCGCTGTGACCCCCGTGCTCCACGGCCACCCGTCCTGGCCACACAGGCCTGGTCGTCTGAGGCTCCGCTGTGACCCCCGTGCTCCATGGCCACCCGTCCTGGCCACACAGGCCTGGTTGTCTGAGACTCCACCGTGACCCCCGTGCTCCGCGGACACCCATCCTGGCCCGTCACCTCCGAGCCTGCACCACGCCTTTCACCCAAATGCACACTTGGTCTGTGACAGCCACTCGCAGAGCACGGTGGGCGGCTCTCATCGCGGCCTCCTGCCAAGCCACCCCAGAGCCTGGCAGCCCAGAGTGCGCACCTTTGCATCCTTTTGATACTTGCTCCACACGTCCTTGGTGAGGCCCCCCGAGGCCCCCGGAGGCCGGACGATGTTGTGATGCACCAGCGCCGACAGGTGGGTGCGGACGGTGGACAGGTGGCGGCAGTAGGCCAGCCCTGGGGGGGGCGGGGGGGAGTCAGGAGGCTGTGACCCTGTGTCCCGGTGCCCGCCCCGCCCTTGCCCCCTCCCCTGGTGGCCCCACCTCACCCCACACTCACAGCCGTAGAAGGCCCGGGACACGATCTGCCTCTTCATGCTCTCACACAGCAGCCTGAGGGGCAACCTGTGGGATCAGCCTGACTCAGGGCTGCTCCTCCAGTGGGAGGATTAAGGAGGGAGGACCTTCCGGCTCAGGGGGCAGGTGAGGAGCTTGGGTGGTACAGGGAGCAGGATCTACAGCCCGGGAACGTGTCAAGGGCTCCCTGGCCTTGCCAGCTACTCTGGGTAGAGCTGCTGGGGGCCCAGCCTGGTCCCCAACCACCCCGGGGATCTTGGGCAACTAACTTTGCGTTAGTACATCTTGGTGTCCTCGTGTGAAAATGGAGAGAGCCATCTGAGGGTCAACAGGCGTAACAGGGTTAGGATGAAGTTACAGGTGAAAAAGCAGCCAGTGAAAGCATCAAGGGTGGGCACATGGCCCTCTCACAAATGCCATGCACACAGTGTTCCTGGTAACATGGCAGACGCCCAGACACCTGCTGAAGCATTCTCAGACGTCAGCCTGACGGCGGGATCCAGGTCCACCCGGGAAGAGGAGCTCCAGATACCGAGCACTTGGCCAGTGCCAGGCACAGCTCTGGGCACTCATGTGCATTGTATACCTCATTCAGTGCTCACAGGTACCTTAGGGAACAGGCGGTATTATCCCCATTTCACAGATGAGGAAACTGAGGCTCAGAAACAGGAGCTCAGAGAGACTCAGTGACTTGGCAGAGCCGCAGGAGGAACAGAAGTGAAATTAGAACCCAGGTGTGTCCAACTCAGGACCAGCCCGTGTCAGGCAAGTGACACAGGCCCAAACACACACACACTCGGACGCACAGGCCCACTCACCGGTCGGGCACACAGCCGCAGTGGCTGGGGGGTGCATACGGGGAGCTGCTGGTAGAGCAGGAGAAGCAGGAGCCCTGGCTGCGCAGGGGCTGTAGGTGCCAGGCCGGCGGGCTGGGCCCAAAGCCCTGCATCTCGATCATGTCGCCAGCATCTGAGAGTGGGAAGGGGGCCACAGTCAGGGCCTGGCCGGTCTCCTCCCCCAAGCACCCTGCCGCATGCCCACCTCTGTGCCCAGAGCTGCAGCATGAAGTCGCCCTTTGGTGGAAAACCACAGAGGTGGTGCCTGCCTGGCCCAGGGTCCAGAGCCCAGAGATGGAGGTGGTGGAGAGAGAGAGAGAGAGAGAGGGTGTCTGACTCTTCCCACCTGGCCTTTCTGAGTGTGATACGGTACTTTCACTGAGTCATGGATGACTGTGCCTATCCTCCCCGTTGTGCTATGAGCGATGGGACAGACACTTGTTTTTCTAGAGGGAGGAGAAAGAAAGAGAAGGAACAAGAAAAGCCTGAGCTCTCTGAAATGCTGCCAGCTGGCTTGGCCTGCCAGGATTCAGCCTGGTCCTCTTAAACAAACTCTCAGATATGCAGGAAAATGCCTGGAACACTGCGATCTCGGAACCTTCCCATGCCAGGAGTCTCCACTGGTCAAAGTCCCTGAAGGACCCCAGGACTGAGCCACCAGTCCTGGTCCACAGACCTCATCCCTCTGAGGGCTCTAGACCTGGTGGCCAGTGGCTAAGGAGGAGCAGTGCGCCCTGCCTGGGCAGGTGCCCCTGCTGCCAGCTCAGCAGCAGGCGAGTTCTCCGTCCCTGCCCAGCCTGACTGCCCTCGGCACAGTGGCCTCCTGCAAACACGCAGGCGAGCTGGCAGGAAGGGCAAAGATCCCACACAGTTCCGCCACCCAGAGGAACATGCTGCGGAAGACAGCTCCTTGGACATGTTTCCACCACCACAGACCAAGCCTCCTCAGCCAGCCCAGCTGGTCTGAATCAGAACTCAAGATTTTTGAGAGCATCGAGGGCCCATGTGGGACAGGCACTGCTTACTCGGGGGACTCTGGCAGGTCCGTGAGCCACAAAGATGAAGCAGAATGAGGGCAGAAAGTAAAAGGACCAGGAGAAGATGCCAGGGGGGAGGGAAAGGACCGAGAAGCCTGAAGAAGACAAGGAAAGAGAGAGAAGGAAGGAGAGTGCTCTGTGTGTGTGTCATAGAGACTTCTTTCTGCACATTACGGCCTGGGCCCTCGGCTGCTGTGAGTCTGGGGCAGACTCCAGCTCTGGGTGTGCTCTGGCGGGCAGGACTAAGCTGACCCCCTCCAGTCCCCTCAGAGGCGGCCCTCTCTGGGCCCCAGGGGCTCTCTTTCCAGATCCACAGCTGGGATTTTTTCGATATCTGGCCCTTCAGCTCCACCCGGAGGCAAATTAAGGGAACACACTGGGTGTGGGGGCAGGGGGGGGCTGCGGCTCTGGGACGGAGGGGTTGCAAGCCATGCCTGAGATTCTGGGAAGAAGGAGGAGGGGACAAATGCAGGTGGGATGGGGCAGGAGCCCAGATCAGGCCCCTGCAGCAGGCAGGCAGGAGGGAGGCCCGTGGTGGGGGGAGGCAGGGGGCCCAGCCAGGTAGGCAGCAGGCAGCAGCAGGTGGGTAGGTGGAGTAGGGGGTGCCAGGTGTAGACGGTGGGCACACAGGAAAACGAGCTCATGCCCAGAAAGCAGGGCCCAACCAAGGGAAGTGTCCTGGGTCAATGCTCTTCACCTTAATTCTCCAGGAAGGAGCTGAGCCAGCCAGCATTGAACACTGCATCTCTGAATTAACCCAGTGCAAACAGCCAGAGCCCTGGAGTGACTGGGCAAGGGGCAGCAGGCTAGACGGGGAGGGTCTGCTGGGCCAGCTTTGACTCTTGACTCTCTCCTCCGAGCATGAGCAAAGTTTGCAGCGAAACAATTAGAGTGGTTGAACCCCACAGCCCCTAAGATTCCGAGTGAAAGGTGCCTGGCCTGGAGCAGAATTAGAGTGAACAGCATCTCTGCTCGGTGGGGAGGCAGCCGGGGGAGGAGGGGGGGAGGGTGGGGAAGGGAGGGGAGGGTCTGGACCCCCGCCACTTGATTCACATGCACAAGTAAAGCATGTCGCAGGCCTGGAAAGCAATGGCTAGCAGAACGGACTCAACAGTGTTGTCATTATGGACTGGAGTGGAGGTGGGGCTCCCATACTGTCCCCCCAGCCGCCTGGTAACACAGTTCACACACCTCCTCCCCCTTCTCAAGGGCTGGGGTCGGGGCTGTACACTGGGTGAGCCTGACCCCTGAGTTCCTCAGGAGGATGCTCAGACAAGCCCCCGAGGCCCCTGGACCCTCTGAGTTTCTCTGACCCCAGAGGCCTCGGTTCTCAGAGCATCCAGGGATGGCTTCCTCATCTCCATGACCACCAAACAGGGGCTCTACTGGGACTCCCAGTCTTCAGCCTGACTACCATTTGTGGGGTGAGAAGGGGCTCCCGACTCTCCTCACTTAGCCTTCCCACGCTGCTCCAAGTCCGCGAACCTGGAAATGAGCACGAGCACCAAGCATTGGTCTGCAAGGCAAGTCCGAGTGGCAGGCCAAGTGCGGGCGGTCAGCGTGGGGGCGAGGCTCCCCTGGTTCCTACCGGCTGGCCTGGGGGGGGGGTCCCCCTGCAGGGCTGGGAGAGGGGGCAGGCACAAGGGCAGGGATGTGGTGGCCACGGGGGCAGCTGGCAGGCTGGGCGGAGGGTGTGCTAGGTGTGTTCGAGGCCATGGACTTGGTTGCCCTTTACAGGCATGGTGGCCAAGCTCAGAAACTGGATTCTTTGGTAGACTTTTGTATGAGGAGGGTGTTGCGTATTCCTGAATACCCTCTGTGAAAGTCGCTCAGTTATGTCCGACTCTTGTGACCCCTTGGACTATACAGTCCATGGGATTCTTCAGGCCAGAACACTGGAGTGGGTAGCCTTTCCCTTCTCCAGGGGATCTTCCCAACCCAGGGACTGAACTCAGGTCTCCTGCATCGCAGGTGCATTCTTTACCAGCTGAGCCACAAGGGAAGCCCAAGAATACTGGAGTGGGTAGCCTATCCCTTTACCAGTGGATCTTCCTGACCCAGGAATTGAACCAGTGTCTCCTGCATTGCAGGTGGATTCTTTACCAACTGAGCTATGAGGGAAGCCCCACATTCCCTGTGTAGGGGCAGAGAAAGGGGAGAAGGAATTACTCTGTGGCCGGGGGGTGAGATAAATTAGGAGTTTGGGATTAACATATAAATATATTACTATGTGTAAAATAGATAAACAAGGACCTACAGTATAGCACAGGGGACTACAGTCAATATCTTACAATAACCTATAATGGAAACTAATCTGAAAGAGAATGTATTCATATATAAAACTGAATCACTTTGCCGTGTACCTGAAAGTAACACAACATCGTAAATGGTTTAAAAAATAAAAACAAATAAATAAAAAGAATGGTAGGGAATTGTTCAAGTGGATACAGGGAGGCATAAACAAACTCGAAGATATTTTTGTAATAATCTGCCTCACAAACTGTGTGTGTGTGTGTGTGTGTGTGTGTGTGTGTGTGTGTGTGTGTGTGTGTGTGTGTGTGTGTGTGTGTGTGTATTTCATAGAAATCTATTGACCTCAAAGCTCTGGCTATACTGTCTGCAGGTGAATGTGACCATGAATAGCAATCAAGCCCCCCGCACCAGGGCAACAGAATCAAAGGGTTCCATGTCTGCATTAAGGTCTGATGAAATAGAGACGGCCTGACTTTCATCCTGGACAATGGACTGTCCTAAGTTTCTTCTCCTACTTGTTGTATAAACACCACCCTCATCTCCTAAAATGTTGGGGATTATATATTTAATTGGTCATTCCTGGAGAACAGAAAGGGCTTCCCAGGTGGGGATAGTGGTAAAGAACCTGTCTGCCAATGAAGGAGACATGAGTCTCGGGTTCAATCCCTGAGTCAGGAAGATCCCTTGGAGGATGGCATGGCAACCCACTCTAGTGTTCTTCCCTGGGGAATCCCCATGGACAGAGGAGCCTGGCGGGCTGTGGTCGGACACGACTGAAGTGACTTAGCACACGTGCAGAGTATAGAAAAGAGATAGAGATGAAGATTTTTCCACTAGCTCCTATATGGACACAATATATATTTTTAATGAAAAAAAAGAAGAAAGAAATGAATCTGTGGCATGGGAACACTTCCCCTCAGGTCTGAGAGAGGGGGCCTCAGCCCTTCAGAACCAATCTTACGTGACCTAGGCCTCACTGGTCCCCCGGCCAGTGCCTCTCCACCAGTCAAGCTCTGCGCCAAGAGGACTGGTGACCAGAGAAGCTGTGGGCACTGTCCTGTAATTTCCAGTAAAGGGGTCTTTGCAACCCTGGACTCAGGTCCCTGAGGACGGGAACACAGCTATCTGATATCTTTGGCACAGATATTTCTAGATTTCATGCTAAAGTGTTAGCTGGGTCAACTGAGCCCTGGGTCTTTCCATGGTGGCCCCAACCCCTCCCCTGACCCCAGGTTACTCCTGTTCCCATGAGCTGTCCAGCCCCTAGCCCTGCAGAGGAGGGGCCTGCTCTTCTGCCCTGTTTACATTAAGTCTGGAGTCAGAGGCACGGGCTGTCTTTCCAGACAGTGGGAGAGAAAGAGACACTGTCTTGGGTTTATCAGCATGATCCACCCCCCAGAGCGGGAACAGGGCTCAGAGAGCCATTCATTCCCAGGAGGGAACCAGATAATCAGACTTCCCACCAGGGAGTCTCTAATCCCTTCCCTCTCCGTTGGGAGGCTTCCCCTCACAGGTTCAATGGGGAACCCAGAGCCGCCTGCCCATGGTCCTTGTCCCTCTGGCTGGCGCCTTCTTCCACCCTCCCTGATCTGCCTCCTAGGTACAAGTCCCGTAATGCCAACACTGCCATCTGAGCCCCTGCGGTGGGTGGCAGGTGGGCCCAGGGGATTGGGACGGAGCGGGAGGAAGGGGTGGATCAGGGAGACGGGAGGGATAAAAACCTTTCATCGGATTGGGAGCTGTGAGGTTCCGCGAGCAGATCATTGAGAGCATCGCGTGTAGTTTATCCTCCTCTTCCTCATCATCGTCCACCGAGGCCGCGCGGCTGGCCGCTAGGTGGTGGTAGTTAATAGTGACTGCTCAAAGAGAACAGCAGAGACGCAGAGGCGTGAGGACCCTGGTCCCAGGGCAGGAGGGTCCGGACTCCCTCCTTACGGAGTCTGGGGTCGCCTTGAGCCTGCAGGGCGTGGAAGAGGGGACCGGAGAGCCTTTTGATGAGTTACTGGGGAAAGGATGGAAGAAAGTGAGGGCCGGGAGGCAGCTACAGAGCTCACTCTTAAAGGATGCCCTCTCTAGGAAGAACAGCAGAGAGAGAACTGATGGGGGCGGTCAGGGTAGTGAAAGACAGGGGCTCCCCAGCCCTGCACGGCCGAGGCCGGGCATGACTGTTGGCAGATGGATCCCCATCATTCTTCAGCTTGTGTCATGGTCAGGCTGAACCACATCTGAAGGTCACCCTAAAATCCCCCTCTTCAAACTGAAAACCCAACCTTCTCAGGCCTTTCTGGAGCTGCTCACGAAGAGCCTGAGTCAAGTCACCCTACTGGGCTTCTGCTCCGTGAGGTGACCCCAACTGGGAAGTGACAAGACTTGAAGAGGGCAAGTGGAAGCTGCAACAGCTGAGCCGAGCAAGAGCCCGAGATTAAGTGCCAGGTTGGCAAACACGGCTGGCCAAAGCTGCGTCTCCTCCTCGGCAGGCACACCTGGGAGGCGAGGGGCCCCACACCTCCTGCCCTCCACGCTGGTCGGGAACTTGCGCTATGGCATGGCTGTGTGTTTGCAGTCTGCACAGTCTGTCCACTAATACAGGGACCACTGGTCAACAACTTGTTGGCACGAGTTAGCGCATCTCGGGAGCAGGTGGTCTGGCTGGCAATGCATGCTCTGGTCTGGTGCATTCCCTGACCTTACCCCCAAGCTCAGCGCGTCTGGCCAGGAGAGGCCCGTGGGCAATGCTCGTACCCGGTGCTCCCATGTCGGTGATGCTCACAGCGGTGCTCTGAGCAGAGAGGGAGCTCGGGGGTCGGTAGATGCTGTGGCTCAGCCCCCAGGGGCCCAGAGGGGTCACTTTTGGGCGGGGCAGGGCCCACAAGAGCCAAGCCAACTTTCAACTCCTGGCCTCCAGAGGCCCCTTGTAGCTCCAAACCTCACCCTAGATGCCCCCGACTCCCACTATTGCCCCCGCATCAGTAGCAGGTTGGGGGAGGAGCCTGGCTAGAGCAGAGTCATGGAACAATCTGCACCCACAAATCGTCCACAAGGCAGCGTGATCCTGCACCCAGGCTTCCCTATGGGGGTCACGCAGCAGGCTGAGGCGAAACGGAGAGCTCCCCACCTTCTATTTCTAGTCTAGCCACGTTTTTTCCCCTGGGGCAGGGCATGAAAGGATGGCCAAGAGAATACTGAACAGTGACTTCTGAGCCAAGAGACCTGAGGTTACAAAGTGAGAAGAAGACAGCTAGATAGACAAGACGCTACTTCTCAGGGGCATGGTTTGTGGGGGGACAGGTCCCATGCGAGGCTGAGCAACAACCTGCCTGAGTCACCCCAGCCCGGGCAGCGGGCCCTGCCGGCTGCCCCCCACCCCGGCCTCGGGTGACACTGCACCCCCCACCACCCGGAGCTCGCCTCTCTCTTCCTCCTGAGTGAGGTTTGAGACACTCACTGTGCTCGTGTCTGTGGCCAGGGTAGATGATCCGGAACACGTAGTCGGTCGCTCGCCCTGCGCTCACGTCCTCCGCGTCCACGGACCGCAGGCTGCTGCGCTTCCGTAGCCTGGGGAACACCTTCCCCTGTAGGGGTGGGGTGGGGTGGGTGGTCAGCCTGCCCTGGGTGGGGTCTGATGCAGGAGACCCCCATGCTGCTTCGAAGAGCTCCATGTGGAGAAGGATGGGGGACTGGGGTTGGGGGGGGCGGGAGAGAACCCAGTCCCTACCTCCCCTCGCCTGGAGATACCTTCCCCTGCTGGGTCCAGAGTGGGGGCTCCAGCTGCCCTCGAGGAAGAAGGCCGTTCTCCAGGCAGGACAGGAAGGACAGCAGGTGGCCTCCTTGCGGGAAGTGCAGCGGGGGCCTCTGGATGCCGTCCTGGCTCACCAGCACGAGCGTGCCACCGCTCTCTGGGGTAAACGTGTGCCAGTGAGGCTGGGTGGAGGGCCCGGAGCCGGGGGCGGCGGGAGGGGGACAGGAGGTCCGTGGGCCACGCGGCCTCCCCCCCCCACCCCTGCACCCAGCACAGGCGAGGCTCACTTTGCTGGTGGCAGTGGATGCAGACGATCTGACTGAAGGGCACGACCAGGGCGTAGTCCCAGTAGACGCTGCGGAGGAATCAGGTCGGTGTCACTGTGCCCTGAGACCTGCCACCCCGCCGAGATGCCGAGAGACTATCCAGAGGATAGCGTGACTGTGGTTGAGAAGCGACCTCGGCCAGCCGCGTCCCCCGGGGCCCCGTGCTGTCCTCGTAGCAGAGAGTCTGGCAGTCGCAACTGCCCAGAACTTGGCTCAGACAAGCCTCTCCGTGCCCAGGCCTGGCTCTGTCTGAGACATTCCAGGAACCTCTCCAGGCAGCCTCTCCCTGCAATTCTTGGCATCGGGTAAGAAGTGAGGCCTGTACCCTGGAGCAGGCTGGGTCTCTCCATGCCCTCCCCACCAGGGAACAAGCCCCCACTCTCTTCCCTGGCTCCTGGGAGGGGGTCTCAAAGCCCTCACCTCTTTTCCAATTCAGAGTCCCCCAGAGTCCCGTTCATGAGCTGGTTGGGGGTCCACTTCAGAGTGAGGCTCTCTGCAGACTGGTGCAGGGAGAGGTAGCCTGGGACGGCCTCCATGTCCTCCTTCTACAGACAGGAGACACACAGAGGACAGGGAAGATGAGGGCCTGAGAGGCCCCGGGATGGCCTGAGGAAGAGGAGCTCCAGGTGGGTTCAGGGGAGGCCAGGCCGGGCCAATCACAGGGTCTGGGCCTGGGGACCGGGAGGAAGCAGGGGCGTCATGTGCCACCTGCAGATGTGGGCACCTCCTTCCCCTGCCTGGCTGGGGCCACCACCTCTGCCCCGGGTGCCTCTTGGCTCTCAGATGTGTCTGGGTGTTCCCCCTCCCTGTTGGCCGCCGTTCCTGCCCCCGGAAGGCCTGATCTCAGTGGGCTGGAGCCGATGCCATCCTGGCTCATGACAGCTCAAGGCTGGGCGTGAGGCGTGCGAAATGAAGCCTCTGAAGGAAGGGCTGATTGTGGCTGGAGGTCTGGGCCCCTCGGGAGGAGGGAGAGGTGGGGGCGTTCGGCTCCCCTACCGGCTGCACCAGCACGTTGTTCTTGCCGTAGAGCAGCCGGGCCCTGGAGTTCTGGTGCAGCGACTCCACGTACTCACGGGCGCAGGCGGCGAGCCTGTCCTCCGGCGCACTGCCGCTTGAGTGTCGCTTTCGGATCTGCGCACAAAGTCACGCCTTGGCCCCTGGTCTGGGGAGGTCGGCGTGGGGGCCAAGGACCCCGAGATTCCTTCCTGTCTCCAGATTGCCCTCAGCCTCGGACCAGCTCTGTGCTCCTGGCATCTATGTAAGAGCCAGTGCGGGGAAGGCTCTCCCGGGCTGGCCGCTACCACCTGAATCTGCCAGGGGCACAGAGGCTGGCTGCCCTCGCCACAGGCCCAGGGGCCCATCCTGGGTGAGCACGGGGTGAGAAGAGGGACACCTACTCCTAGGGCTGGGCGCTTCGCGGGGGAATCCTGGCGATGCGGGGGACCCCGGATACGGTGTCTCTGGACCAGCTCATCAGCAGAGGGGTCAGTCCAGTAGTGGTCGGCTGTCTTGAGCTTGGTATACTCCAAGGCACAGGGTCCCACTGTGGAGACAGGAACCACCAGCTCGGGGGTGGCCCCTTGGCACCTGCCCCGGAGCCCCCACTGTGGGCCAGCACAGGCCTCTCTGATCCCAGGCTTACCTAGAAGAGAGGCCAAGATGGGGCCAAACACAGGGTCAGCCAGTAACGCCTCCTTCTCGTAGTACTTGCTGCCAGGAAAGAGACAGACAGGGTGACCGCAGGGCTCTGGGCCTCCTTCCAGGGCCATCACGCTCACCAAGGAGACACATCACCACAAGGACCTAATCCCTGTCCAGTCATCAAGCAGCAACAAGTATACAAGGGCTGAGCTTTGTGGGCGGCCTGGGGCAGTCTGTGCTTTCAGGGCGCTACAGTGAATGGCGCATGCCTACAGACCATGGTGGGCAGTCAGGCACGGGGGCTGGGGTGGGGAGGGGGCGCTCAGGAAGGGCAGTCACCTGCAGTTCTCCACCAGGTACTGCACGACCTTGTCCAGCACTTTCTCGATCAGCGCCGTGCGCACCCAAATGTGCTTCAGGGCCTGCAGGCTGAGGGCTGGGGCCTTCCCGCTGGCGGAGCCCTGTCTCCGCAGGGTCTCCTGGTTGCCTGCCAAGGGTTTCCTGCAGAGAGAGGGATGGGCTCCAGGAGTGTGAGGGTGCGGGGGGCAAGCCGCAATGCAGACTGGTGGCTCTGGGAGCCGAGTCTGGTGCCACAAGACGAGAACCCAGAGGACTGACCAGGGGGAGGGGTTGGAGATGAAAGGGCCACCCCCCCACCGCCACCCTTAGTCTGGGCCCTCACCTGAGAGGCCCTCGGAAGTGGTACGAGCGGCGGCCCGGGCTCACCTGCCGTCCACCTGCTGCTGCAGCTCCTGTACCTTGCGGCAAACCTCCCCGGCTACCGGGCACGTCTTCCCCACCTTGGTGAACAGGGCTGCCATCTTGTCACTGCGCAGGAAGCCGGCAGCGCGGCGCCTCAACTGATGCAGGAGGCAAGCCTCCACCGCACCTGGGCCACAGAGGGGACGGCAACTGAGCCTAGGCAAGACGGGGCGAGGGAGAACACCCCCTCCCTCATACCCATGGGGAGCAGAGCTGAGGACTGGGGGGTGCGGTTCAGGCTTAGGCGGGCCACGGAGATACACCCCGACCTCTTTCCAAAGTGCTCCCGCCTGTGCCCCTGCTCCTGCCCACCCAGAGTGGACCCCTGGGGGCTTTGAGATGCCACTCCATCCCCGTCCCCTCCTGCCACCTGGCCTGGTGTGCCTCATGCCTCCTGTATGTGGCATCGTCCTGAGGCTCTGAGGACAAAGCTGCCAGGATGGGTTGGCATGGGTGACTCCACCCCTGCCCACGAGGGCAAGCACAGACAGCACCCCCAGGACAGGGGACGAGGGGAGCACACAGCGCGGCAGTCCTCCTGGAGAGCACCAATGATGTGGTTGCTAAGGAACGAGGCTCTGGAGAAGGAGCTGAAATATTGAGGAAGCCACTGCAGAGATCAGACCTGACAGCGGCCCTGAATTATTGATGAGCCCTGCGGGAGTGAGAGATTTCTCCTTCCCATGCAGGGAGGGCTTCCCTTCATTCATTCATGCTTTTAGGGGCTAGGCCTACTCTCTGTCTGGACGCTGCTTACAGCAGACAGATTCCACGGGGAAGCAAAGAAGGGCATGGTGGGGGAGGGTGGGGAGCTGCCCTGGGCACAAACAGATGCTAAAAGAAATTAGTGTGGAGGTACAGGGGGAGGAAGGGGCTTGGCCGTGACTGAGGCCAAGCTGATTGTTTTATAGAAGAGGAAGGAAAGGCCCTGAAAGGGGAAGAGGGCTGGTTCGCATCACAAAGTGGCAGAGATGGGAGGAGGAGCCAGGGCCCCAAACCTGGGCTGAGCCCCTTTCACCTCCTCCAGGTGTGTTGGGGGTGGGGGCTCACAGGTGGGAGGAGGTCTCCCCTTGCCTCCTGGGCTGGAGGTGGGTGTCCCAGGTGGCGCTAGTGGTAAAGAATCTGCCTGCCAATGCAGGACACACAGGTAGGTTCAATCCCTGATTCGGAAAGATCCCACACGCCTCAGAGCAACTAAGCCCGTGAACCACAACTACTGAGCCTGTGTTCTAGAGCCTGGGAGCTGCAGCTACTGAAGCCAGCAGCTCCCAAGCCCGTGCTCCGAAACAAGAGGAGCCACCGGAGTGAGAAGCCCACACACCACAATGAGACAGTAGCCCCTGTTCGCCGAAACCAGAGAGAAGCCGGTGCGGCAACGAAGACCCAGCACAGCCGAAAACAAATAAATAAACTATCTTTTTTTAAAAAAAAAAAAACCAACCTGCATCTTAAAAAGAAAGAAACCTGCACTTCGGAAAAAACCACTGAAAGCAGTGGCTGTCACCTCATTTCTGCCTTCACTGTTATGGTCACTGCTGTCCTGTAAGTTTGGTTTGGCTGTCTCTTGCACTGAGGTTGAGAAGTTTAGAGGGTCTCTGGGGCCAACCTGGAAGCCGGCCAGCTCAGTGAGAGTGGTCCCAGGGGAGGGGAAGTTAGCGCTCTCGCCCTCTTCTGGGAGACGCAGCCTTTCCCTCCTGCCATATTCATACATCTGTGAGCATGTGTGTCCGCAGACAGGTGTATCTACAGGTGTCATGGGTATATGAGGCATGTGGGGGAATCTTCGCTTTGGGGTCACATGCTCCCCTCTGTGGTAGGTCCCTGGAGGTCCTACATAGCCTTGGGGCAGGGAGCACAGACGAGTGACCCTTTAGTCCTTGTCTCTTGGTCCTGCTGCAGCTACATGCCCACACCTAGAGGAAGGTGGTGACTGCTTCCCAGGGTGACAGTGCCCGTTCAGAGCAGGAGAAAAGCAGAGAGGAACAGGAACCAGAGTGGCAGCAGGTGGCACCAGTCCTGCAGGGGACCGAGCTCCTCGGTGATGTGACTAATTGCCGGGGAAATGAGTCATTAGCCTTCCTACCTTCCCCAGGCGACCGCTGCACGGCACGCGTGAAGTCAGGCTGGGGAGCTGGGGATGCAAGCAGTGCCAGCCTGCCAGGCAGCCTCTGAGCACAGGGCTGCGGATTCTCTGGGGGTGGGCGGAGGCAGGCCTCCATAATCACTGTGAGTAGGGAGCGCTGAGAGAAGAACAGCACATCTGGTGCCCCCACTCACCCCGTGGCCCTGAAGTGCCTCCTGTGAAACCCGGGCAAGTTGCCAGGCAATGTCTGCAGCGGGAGAAATCCCTCTCGCCTCTCCACCTTCCAAGCAAAGTAATCAACCCTCTGCCAAAGTAACACCCTCTGCCAGCTGTTCCTAGTCCGAGTCCCCAGGCTCCTGAGTCAGGACTTGTTAGACCACACTACGCCTCCCCCATTCACAAAGGGCTGAACCTCGCAGAGGAGTGCGTGCAATGAAAGATGTTATCATGTGCAGTGCGTAGGCAAAATAAGATCATAACACTTACAATAATTGAGAATTACTCTCCTGAGAGGGTCTGTGGATGGGCTTCTGGACTTCCCAGAGAGCTCTTAACTTTGCACACAGAATCATCGGTCTGCTCCCATGTGCATAGGTGGGTGGTTCTTTTCTGGATAAAGAATCCTTGACTTTTGGTTTCTAAAAGGTGTCTCTGACCCCGGAAAATTTTAAAACCCCGCTCTAAGACTTCTGGGTTGAGCAGAATCACAGACATGTCCACTGACCGACACTCACAGAGATGCAAGCACAAAGACCCGCCTGGTCCCTCCCTGGGCAGTGCACCCACACTCAGAGCTGCAGTTGCAGAGCCACCAGCAATAACGTCCAACTCTCCAGCTGTCCACACTCCCCAGGAGGGCCTCTCACAGACCATTAAGCTACCCTCTCCAGGGGAAAGGGTCTGAAGGAGAGGGGCCTGGCAAGGAGACCCCCATCACAGCCAAAGCACCAAGTCACCCGAAACCACCCCCCTGCTGACTGAGCTGTCCCGGCCCTGGTCCCCCAGCTGGGACACGAAAGCTTCAGAAGCCCTGTTCCAGGGTTCCTAATACCACCTTCAGCCACTCCGGGTGCCCCCAAAGATGGGAAACACCATCCTGGCAGTCTTTCGGCCCATTTCATGTAAGAAAAACACATACTGATTAAAAACAAATCGACACTGTTACTGTTTTTGGTGACTGGTTGGGATGGAAGCATTTGGGTGAGTAAACTGAAACAGAGAAATAGAGATGACTCAACAAGCTGGATCCTCTCACTCCCCACTTATGGTGACCTTTGGAGCTGCGGTAACAGAGGGGCCCAGGGTACCCTCTCTACTCCGTCATCCAACTCCACTGACAGCAAGGCTCAGGGAACTGCTGTCAGTAATCCAGGATAGAAAGGGTATCCTGAAGCAACTTCGCACGCACACACGCACGCTCACACACACGACACATTCATACAGTGTAATTACGATGCCACTCTGAAAAAGGGTGAGGATGCTCTCTAGGAGCTAAGAACAGCAAAGTTTTCAAAAGAGACCTTTGGATTACAAAAAGGGTGGGGTAAACAAAAAACACAATTTTTTTTTTAAGATTAAGATAAACTCTGGAAGGAGGCACAAGAAGCAATATAGTCTTGATCTTTGAGCCAGGTTGTTGATTTAAAATAATAATTGCATCATGAAAGGATGCCAGAGACTCTCTCCATCAGGGTGAATTGTCATACAACTCAGAAAGACTCGAAGCTACCCTTCACTAGCTCTCAGCAAATAGGGTCTGCAGGTTAGTTTGGTTCCCCACTCTTACAGGAGCACCCGGGCCCTGCTTAGGGCAGCCACTGGTGATCTGAGCTGCGCAGGGACCGAGAAACAATTCCGTGGGCTGAGAGAAGCTCAGGTGTCTCAGGAGCCCACAAGAATGGATTAAAGTCAGTGGGGCTTCTCTGGTGGTCCAGGGGTTAAGACTCCACACTTGCATTGCAGTGGGTGTGGGTTCAGTTCCTGGCTGGGAACTAAGATCCCACATGCCGCAAAGCACAGCCAAAAAAAAAAAACAAGAAAGAATGGACTAAAGCCATGGCTGTCCAGGAAACACAGCGGTGGGCACTGAGAAGGGTCCTCAATCAGCCCTGGGTCCTCAGAAACAGCCCCCGCTCTCACATGCACATCCACAATTAAAAGGTGTTCAGCAGCCAAGGGGCCTGGACAAGCCCAGTACAGTTATAGGGGGGCCCACTGGACGGCCTTCCAAGAATGAGGTGGAGGACACGGCGGCCAGAGTTAGCACAGCCTGACGTGAAGGCTGGGCCTGAGGCTCCGAGGTGCGAGGAGTGGATAACCCCAGGAGCAGGTGTGTTCAGAGCCCTGGCCCCCACCTCCGCCAGCTGACATCTGTGCATCAGGCGAGTTCAGCCTCCGAGTGAGGAGAGTTAAACAGGTGGCTGGTTTGGGGCCTGGAGTTTCGGGGGACTTGACTCAGAGCAGAATTTTTAAGTCTTGGAGAGTGGAACCAAGATTTCCAGGAGAGGAGCAACCCCCTGGAAATAGAAGCCGGGGTAGGATGGGCGGCCTCCTTTCACGCGGTGGATGAAGTGGGCAGAGCAAAGAGGTGAGGCCGGGCATCACACGTCTCTCCCCTCCCCACTTCCCTGGCCGGCTATTTCCACCCAGGGATTTATAACAGCTGCCTCCACGAGGAATGAGCATTTCTATGGTAACGGGGTACATTTTCCCTCCGCCTGCACTGGTGATGCTGGCTGTTTGCTTCAGCTTTGTATGTTGGGGGGTGGCATTCAGTCTTGTTCAAAGCCCTAAAACAAGAAAGCAACTCTCCCATCCAGACTTTCACTGGGAGGAGACAGCCCTTTCCTGATATTCCAGAATTAAACAGGTGAAGGAAATGAGGTTCATCCCGCACATACCCATCTTCCTTGTCCCCCTGGAGATGCAGGGCAAAGTCCATGTGCAGAGCTCACACTGGCTGCCCAGGAGCCAGGCCAGTGCCAGCCACACCCAGCTCGGCAAGGGACCCACTGTCTCAAGGACATCAATCCAGGAAACATCCTTTCTCTTCCTTGCATCTTTCGTTTCTCCCTATTAGATACTTTCCATTTGTATATAAGGGCTTCCTAGGTGGTGAAGTGGTAAAGAATCCATCTGCAATGCAGGAGATGCAGGAAGCCAGGGTTTGATCCCTGGGTTAGGAAGATTCCCTGGAGTAGGAAATGGCAACCCACTCCAGTATTCGTGCCTGAAACATTCCATGGACAGAGGAGCCTGACAGGCTACAGTCCATGGGGTTGCAAAGAGTCGACACCACAGAGTGACTAACACTTCCCAGTATTCTTGCCTGCAAAGCACCATGGACAGAGGAGTCTGCTGGGATATAGTACATGGGGGTCACAAAGAGTCAGAGGCGACTGAGCACGTATGCACATTTGTAAACAAACATTCTCTATTTTCTTCAATTAAAAAGAAAACAAACCACCACCTCCCTTGGCCCTGTATCCCCACTTAGGTATTAAACCATTTAGCTGCTCCCCTTTATGTAACATCTCTCAAGAATGTGGTGTATGTGCCACACAGCTGGATGGGGTGGTGACTGCTCTGACAGGTCATCCGGGGCTGTCTCCCTGAGGAAGGGCTTGGTCTTGATCTCCAGGGAGAGACCCTGGGTGCCCTCCCTAGAGGCAGTCTCTGTAGGCGGCCTGAGAAGGCGGGACAGTGCAGGGAGGGTAGACATGTGCCGCGGTCCCCACCTCCCTCCAGACAGGCGTGCCTGTGGCTCTGTCAAGGTCGAGGATTTCCCACGGGCCCCGACGGATGGGGAGACAGAGCACCGAGAGATTTTCTGTTGGGACAGGGGAGCTGCAAACGCCCTTGTTTTTCTTACAAAACCAGCCTTCAGAGCCCACCGCGGCGGTTGTGGTCAGCACTGAGGTTTCAGGCCTCTGGCATTCCCTATAGAAGCTCCTTCATGGTGGTGCAGGGAGGTCCAGTGACTCGGGTTTCTCTCTTTTCTTTTCTTTCGGGTTTCTACCTTTTTCCACTCTTTTTGGAATTTCACCATGACAGGCCACCGCCTGACTGACCATCCTACTGCCGGGAAGCCAGATGATGGCTGGTCTAGTGTGGGCTGCTGAAGGCAAGAGGGTAAGGTTTGTGCCCTTCTTGTATTTGCTCTCTAGAACTACCCAGGTCCCCCGGCCCAGACACTGTCTCTGGTTTAGAAGACCAAGGATGGGAAGGGGAGGAAGCAGCCTCAGCCAACAACAGGTCCTTCCTGGTTCTACCTGGGGGTCCAGGATCAGGGAGGACCCTTCAGAAACATCTGCTTCCTTCCCTTGTTCCCCCAACTCCCCTGGGTACCAATTCTAGACCGTGAAGCCCCCCACTGCTAACAGATGTCTGTACATGGACTTGGGGACACAGCCTGGGTCAGTCTGGGCATAGGACTATCTCTGTGTGGTGAGTGAACACAACGTCCTCAGTCTACAAGGCAAATTAAGTTATGAAAACTCAGTGACTAGCATGCAGTGCTGTGAAGTCAAAGTCACTCAGTCATGTCCAACTCTTTGCAACCCCATGGACTATACAGTCCATGGAATTCTCCAGGCCAGAATACTGGAGTGGGTAGCTGGTCCCTTCTCCAGGGGATCTTCCCAACCCAGGGATCAAACCCAGGTCTCCCACATTGCAGGTGGATTCTTTACCAGCTGAGCCATGAAGGAGCAGGAATTTAGACCCTTCCGTCCTGTATCCAACATCCAGGTCCAAAACCCAGAGGTTGGGACAGATTTGCATACCTATTTGTCTCTTCTGTAGGCTTATATGCCCAGAATCCTGTTTAAGGATGCCTTCAATACAGATGTGTTGAAATAAAAATATTTCTTGTAAAATAAGTTACATATACTTGCTATCTCTATCTCTTCTTCCATCCATCCTCTCCTCTGCTTCCTTTTTAAAAAGAAAAAACAAAAACAAACATTATGGAAAATTCCAAACATATACAAAAGAGGATGATAAAATGAACCCCCATGTACCCATCACACATCATAAGTAAGGCTTGACCGATCTTATTTTAGTTATACCACCTCCAACCACTGTCCCCTTACTCCTAGGTTATTTGGAAACCAATTTTAGACATCATGTATTTTTTCCCCATAAATATTTTAGTATGTATCTCTAAAAGATGACTTTTAAAAACATGTGCCTAATACCTGTACTGCACCTACAAAATTAATAATAATTTCTTAATATCTTCAAATTCCTAGATTGGATTCCCAGAGTTCAAAGTTCTGATTGTCCAGATGCTCCAAGTTCCCAGAAACATGGATTCTCAGAGGGAATTCAGGAGAAGGTTCGAGGAGGCTTTATGGGGAAGGTTGTAAGATCACTTTTAAGAACAAGGCAGAAGGTCACTGGTGGTGGTGATGACACTTACTGAGCACCTACTGCATACCTGGCTCCATGCTGTGTGCTTTGCCCCCATCACTCCTTTAACCCCTCACATCAACCTTATGGTGTAGGTTCAGAGTTGCTTAAGTGGCCAGGTCACATACTTGGTGACATGGTCAGTCTGTGAAGCCAGGTCAGGTGTGTTGGACTTTAATGTCTCGGGTGCAGACCGCTGCCACCTGCCCTCAGCCACGCCCCAAGGCAGGGCCAGCGGAGCCAGTCCCCCAGAGGGCCTTCCTTTCCACCTGATCGCTTCCGGACGCAAAGTGGGAGCCAGATATGCTGAGAATGAGCTATTTGCTCAGTGCAGGCAGGAAGCAGAGAGAAGGGATCCCTTTCACTGGAGAGAGACAGACTGAAAACTGCCTGGCGTCTGACTCTCAGAACGCATGGCAGCATCCCAGGTGGGATGCGTCCTCCCGTCACACCTGCTTCTCTCCAGCTCATTGGTATCCCCGCCATTCCCTAGAGAAGCTGGCTGCTGCGGCGGACCTTCCCCTGCTAATGAAAGCCGCTTAGCAACAGGGAGCTGGTTAATAAAGCCCTGGTGCGGTTCCCAGCTCCAGAGACTCCACCCCCGTCTCCCATTACAGCTCATCCTCAGCCTGAAGCAACCTCAGGTGGACTGATCAATCGCCGGGTAATCAATCGCCGGGCGGAGGGCAGGGAGCCTGGGGACTGACCGGCAGGGCTGGCCCCCTCTGGCCTGCGCCCACCCCCAATGCCCGAGTATATTTACGCAGGTCTAAGAACCTGCTCAACCAGGTCCGGAACCTCTCATGGGCCTCCTAAAGCCCTTCTACCCACCATTGGTTAAAAATCCAACCTCAGCGCCCAATGGGAATGGAGCAGAGACACTGGGGAGGCAGATACTCCCAGACCTGAGCTGGGAGTTGAAGGGAGGCCCAGTGCTCCTCAGTGGAGCCCTAAATTACCCCAGACCCCTAAATAACCCTGAGAGAGTAACCACGCCCTCTATGAGCAGACATTATTACAAACGCAGAGTTCAGACCATCCACTGCTTGACCCTGAGTTGCCCACAAAGCTCCTTGCCCTCTGGAGGAAGGGGTGGCAGGAGCTACTGGCCTACACCTGGGGGTTCAAGAATCGGGGTGAAAACAGGAAGCATCCATTTCACTCAGCAGTAAGTGTCCACCATCAAAAAGTGTCAAAGGGAGGAAAATGCAAACTTGACTTGACTTTTCAAGATAAAGGGGAGAGGGGCTTCCCTGGTAGTCCAGTGGCTAAGACTCTGCACTCCCAATGCAGGGGTCCTGGGTTCAAGCCCTGGTCAGGGAGCTAGATCCCATCTGCCACAGTTAAAGATCCGGCATGCCACAACAAAGACTCAGTGCAGCCAAACAAATAAAAAAATAGATACATAAACTAAAAAAAAAAAAAAAAAGATGAAGAGGGGATATCAGAGAACCATCTCCCACAGTGGGGTTTGGGTCTAGTCTCTGGGAGGGGGGTGCAGTTACCAGGTCTGGGGGGCTGGGAGGGGGCGTCTCAGGGCAGCGCTGCAGCCACGCTCCTAGGTAGGAGGGCAGCACGCAGAGACCCCGCCCCTGCCAGCCAGGCGCGCCAGCAGGGTCTGCTCGCAAGGTTTCCACCCGAAGGGGCCCGACCAGCTTCTAGACAGACAGGTTTAGGAGCAAGCAGAGCAAACACACAACAAAAGCGTGTTCCTTGCCAGGTCCGGAGTCTCCCTCCTCCCCTTGAAGAACAGGAACGTTCCTGGGTTTACCCGGGGCCAGGTGTTGACCCAGGGATTTTTCAGTTCCATTTCTAAGGCTCTCCAGAAGGTGATGTTTCTGGTTCAAACGTCTATATTCTAAGGAAGCTTAGGGAAGCTCTTCTAGCTCAGGCCCTGCCCTCTTCAGTCAGACACCCCTTAGCCATCCTCTGCCATGAACGGAGGGGCCAAGGGCAGGGCAGAGGGGCCCAGGACCCCAGGCCTCCACAAAGCTCCAGGGGAAGGGGTCACTCACGGCAGAGCTAATCCAGTCTCCACAGCCTTCACTGCGCTCCCGTTTCCCCTCAGAACAAAGCCGACCTCTGGATGCGGCCAGGACCACTGCAAGACCCAGGGCAGGGGACTTCCCTGGTGGTCCAGTGGTTAAGGCTCTGCACTGCCAATGCAGGGGGCGTGGGTTCCATCCCTGGTGGGGGAACTAGGGTCGGCCATGCCATGTAGAATCGTCAAAAGATTTTTAAAACAAGACCCAGGGTAAGACTGGATCCACTTCTAACTAAAAATGCATTCTGAACAGTTTCCCCGTGGGTGAAGGAGCCTGGCGTATCAGAATCTCCAAAAAGCCAGAAAACTGGAGTTTTCCATCAGTACATGTCTGTTCTTCTTGCCCCCCACCCCCAACCCTCCAGGAATCCCTGGTTATGATTCTACCATGTGATGCAGGCAGGAGAAAGGGCTGATAATCACTGCTTTAAACCAACCTTACTTTGAGCCCAAGCTGGGATCCACCTCACCACTGAACACCACCATTAGTACAGTGTAAGGATTCCTCTTCCCGTGGGTCTCAGATGCCCGGCTCAACTTAGCTTTATTCTGCTGGCAGCCCCTCCTGCTGGCGTTCCCTTTAGTGACTGTGCACTGAGCCCAAGGCAGAGGCAGCAAACTGGCAGAGGCGTGCAGATGCCTCTTGTTGAGCCCACACAATTTTTTTTTTTAATGGGAGTTAGTTATCAGCATTTAAAAACTGGGACATTTCACACAGAAACCAGACTGCTGACTTCTCTTAAAATAAAACAAAGGCCACGGCAAGGCCGGGACCAGCATTCCTGCAGAAGCTGAGTGGTGGCTGCCCTCTTCAAACCTGGCCAGGGCTACCCACTCGTGACCACTGCCTGCTGTCCCACATCCAGACTTTCTCATCTGACCCTGTGGGCATTTCAGTTTGCGCTTTGACCTAAGGTACCTCCTGAAATCCAGCCAAACCGGGCTCTTCTTGCTTTGGGGCTGGTTTTAGAACCCTGGATACTTGGGTCAATTTCACAGACTCTTGATCTATTTCAGCGACTGAAACTCTCCTTTTGATGGTGGTATCTCTGCCTGCTGGAAAGAGCCACGGACTTCAAGGCAAGAGGCGGAAGTGAAGGCCCCGCTGTTTCCCGGGGACCCCTTCCTGGACTGATCAGAGGCGAGCAGGCACGTTTCTTCTCACCCTAAGGGACCTGATGGTGGGATGCCCACAGCTTTCCGCCTGCCTCTCTGCCCCCGCTCTCCCACCGCTGCCCACGTTCGGCACCCATGCACAAGCCGTTTTCGCTGTTTCATTGTTCTGTGCTTTTTGCTGTGTGTGCTCTGGATGAAGCCGAGCACCATTGCCACGGTGCCTCTGGGCGACCAGCAGAGCCCTTCTGGTGACCATGACAGACAGTGGCTCATGTCAGGGGGACTCAGCATAGGTAGAAGGGAGTAGGGTTCTCATACTCTTTAAAATCACTTCTTGCGAGACTAGCATGGTTTTTCCCCAGCAGGGCTTCTGCCACAGAAAAGGTGGGATCGGATTGGTCCTGTGGACCCGAGAAGGGCTATATCATTTCAAAGAATCAACTTACCCAAAAGGGAGATACTAGGACCTCCAATCCTGCAAACCTAGCTTCAGCCTTAATGCCCAGAAGAGGAAAGACGGACGTTTTTCTGAGCTCTTACAAACGTAGGAATGTTCACAGGCATCATCTCAATCCCCATGAAAATTCCTTGAGGTGGGAATCACCACCCTGTTTTTAGAGCAGCAGACTGAGGGTGACAGAAGTCAAGAAACGTGTCCAGTACAACTTGAAAAGTAAGAAGAGCATCAAGATTTGCCTGAACGCCCAGCCTGTTGCTCGGGCTCTGCTCACAGGCCGCCTCTCCCCAGCCGCCTCCCACATTTCTCTGCTTTTCTTTTTTTTTCACAGCTGTTACCACACCTGTTACTGCAGGATATATTCCTGTGTGCTTTTGTTTTCTGTCTGTCTGCCCACAGAGTGTAATCCCCTGGGGACAGAGAGGCAGTTCACTCTGTCCCTGCCGTTTCCCTGCCTGGAGGAGGAAGCGTCTGGAACCTGGGGGACCTTCAGTGTCTGCTGCTGGACGGACGCGAAGGGCGGCTCTATCGGCCCCACCGTGCTGCTGTCAGGGGTGTCCCTCTCTCGATCTGCTCCTTTCATTCTTTCCCCTCAGAAATGCACAACCTCCCTTCCATGAACACCAAACACCAACCTCAGAGGCCACGGAAAACAACACAAAGATGGCAAACGGCGCAGAGCAACTAAGCCCAAGCACCACAACTATGTGCTCTGGAGCCTGAGAGCTGCAACAAGACAAGTCACCGCAATGAGAGGCCCACACACCGCAACTACAGAGTAGCCCGTGCAGCCACAAGAACCCAGCACAGCCAAAAATACATAAATAGATACTTTTGAAAAAGATGGCAAATGGACAGTCAAATTCCTGGAAATCTAAGAAAACTCAATAGTGTGCAGAGACAGTCTTGCTGCTACAAAGGCAGAAATGTTCACGCCAAGCAGGAAGCGGTGGTTTATTACAGACTTTCTCTTTGAGCCGGGAAGTCTTAGCTAGCCTTCCTTGATCCTCCTGTGGATTTGCATGCAATTGAGTGTCTGGAGAGTTGGGAATGGTGAAGCAACGCAGGCGGGATTGATTAGAAAACAGATGTAGCACAGAAAGCATTCAAAGGCACAGGCCCATCCCCAAAGTTAATGCAAGGATGAACCAGCACCGTGGCTCCCCAACCCAACTACTGAGGCCGGGGGTTCTTAAAGTGCGGTCTCTGGACCAGCAGCACTGGCATCTCCTGTGAAGTGGTTAGAAATGCAAATTCCTGGGGCCACCCCAGAGATATCAGAATCAGAAACTCCAGAGCTGGGACCCAGGAACCTGTTTTAACAAGCCCGACAGGTGACTCTAGGCTTCCCAAGTGGCTCAGCGGTAAAGAATCCGCCTGCCACTGCAGGAGACACAGGAGACGTGAGTTCGATCCCTGGGTTGGGAAGATCCCTTGGAGGAGGGCGTGGCAACCCACTCCAATATTCCTGCCTGGAGAATCCCATGGAGAGAGGAGCCTGGCAGGCTACAGTCCATGGGGTCACAAAGAGTGGGACATGACTTAGCCACTAAACACAACAACAACAGGTGACTATGATGCTAAAATTTGAGCACTACTGTCTTTAGGGACTAGAATATAAAGCAGATTCTTGGGCCCTGGAGATCCTAAATCAGTAGATCTGGGATGGGACCCAACAAGATTTCATAAGCTTCTGAGTTGACTCTGACTTACAACCCGATTTGAAAACTACTAACCCCAAGGACTCTTCCTGTGGCCCCATGGCAGTATCCTCAGTTTTTAAACCCCTCTCTCATTACCCTCCAGTCACTCACTCACCACACAGAGCAAGGATGTGGCTGCTATCTTCATGCACAAACTTCCTGGTGACAGCCTCCTCCATGATTTGCTTCACCTGTGAATAAATGGGTGTCACCGTTATTGACTGATTGATTGATCAAAGGCCTGTGAGCAAGTAAATAGCTTGGTTTGCCCACCTGGTCTGAGTTCAGCCACTTGCAGAGTAGAAGATAGGAATGGGAGAGGTGGGGAAGCAAAGTTTCTTCACTCTAAACATTGCCAAGTGTCTTGGAAAGGCAGCCAGAAAAAGGTAGCCTACCAGGCTCTTCTGTCCATGGGATTTCCCAGGCTGGAATACTGAAGTGGGTTGCCATTTCCTTCTCCAGGGGATCTTCCCAACCCAGGGATCAAACCCAGGTCTCCTGCATTGCAGGCAGATTCTTTACCAACTGAACCACCAGGGAAGCTGAAAAAGGTGCTATAAACCCACTAATCAATCAATTCAGATATTCCAACCTAGGAAGAAGGGCCCTGCTGTGGAGAACAGGGATGGGACGCTATTTGTTCATCCATACTTGGCTGCGGAAGGGCTTGTGGGCTGTCCTTCAGGGACAAATTGTCTCAGTACAGGCCACAGGAAGACACCTGACCCTCCTTTTCTCCCTTCTCCGAGGGGAGGTAGGTCCATCCAGGTATCAGGGACACTCCCCACATGCTCACGAGCCTAGCCTTTTCTCTGTCTAGGTAAAACTCTATGTTCGGATTCCTACCTGAATGTTAAAGCTTGAGAACACCTTGTAAGGTAAGCAGTCACAGTTTTCTTTAGAAAGCACTTTAAAAAGCTTTTAAATTGATGTATAATAAACATATAGAAAAGGGTATATATTCATTGGAAGGACTATTGCTGAAGCTCCACCTAATTCGAAGAGTTGACTCACTGGAAAAGACCCTGATGCTGGAAAAGATTGAATGCAAAAGGAGAAGGGGGCAGCAGAAGGTAAGTTGGTTAGATAGCATTACCGACTCAGTGGACAAGAATTTGAGCAAACTCTGGGAGACAGCGGAGGACGGAGGAGCCTGGCATGCTGTAGTCCATGGGGTTGCACAGAGTCCGACACTACTGAGCCACTGAACAACAACAGATATATCATAATTTCACAGCTTGAAGAATTTTTACAAACTAAACACACCTGTGAAAGCAGCATCAGTTCAAGAAACAACACGTGACTAGCACCCTAGAGTAGCCCCAGACTCTGCCATGATTCCTTCTAGTCACTACTCCCTTCCAAGGTACCCACTATCCTGATTTCTAACATCATAGAGCACATGTGTGGGATTTTGTGCTTTTTATAGATGGAATTGCTCAGTGTGTAGTTGTGTGACTGTGAGATTTGCTCATGTTGTATGTGGATGTGCATTTTTCATTCTCCATTGCGTGAACAACTCACAGCTGACTGGCATTTGGGTAGCTTCCAATTTGGGGCTGTTATGGACAGTGCTGCTATGAACACTCTAGATGTGTCTTTGTGTGAACATGGGGGCTCATTTCTTTGGATTTATACTTTTAGGCAAGGAATTTCTGATGAGGGTATTTGGCATTATGAGATTTTGCCAATTTAGTCCCATCAGCAGTATAGGAGGTTCTAGTTGCTCCCAACATTGAAGCCAAGCACTTTTGATGCCCTGGGGGAACCTCTGTGTGTGTGTGTGTTAGTTGCTCAGTCGTGTTGGACTCTATGCGACCCCATGAACTGTAGTCCACCAGACTCTTCTATCCATAGAATTCTCCAGGGAAGAATACTGGAGTGGTTGCCATTTCCTTCTCCGGGGATCTTCCCCATCCAGGGGTTGAACCTGAGTCTCCTGAATTGCAGTCAGAGTTTTTACCATCTGAGCCACCAGGGAAGCCCCTGGGGGAGCCTGCCAAGAGACAAATACTAATACTGAAGATTAGAGGGATGGATTACCTCAATCCCTGTCTTCAATCTTACTGATTTAGTGAGCTCTGGTCAGACCGAGTCTTTGCCATTCTTTGGACAGTGTCCTGTGTCCAGTGTCCCGATGCTGCCCTTGCTCTCCAGGCCCTCACTTCTGTTTGGAAGGTGGTAGAGCTTCTAAAGTCTGGGGAGGATGGAGGAAGGACCGGAAGTCTCCTCTTTACTGCAAAGTGCTCATGGTTAGTGGTTCAGGTAAAGGAGGATCTGATCGATCCTGCACTCTAAACTATTAAAAGCTTCCTAGATTACTTCCCAAGGGGTGTTTGCATTAAACAGAGCATCATGTCACAACTCAAAGACCAGGAGACATCTAAGCCAGACTGCTGGGGCAGATTTTTTGATTAGGAGGACCTATAGATACTCTTAGTGGCTCAGACAGTACAGAATCTTACTGCAATGCAGGAGACCCAAGTTCGATCCCTGAGTTGGGAAGACCCCCTGGAGAAGGAAATGGCAACCCACTCCAATATTCTTACCTGGAAAATCCCATGGACAGAGCTGCCTAGTGGGTTACAGTCCATGGGGTCACAAAGAGTCGGGCACGACTGAATGACTAACACACACACATATCTACGCCCTGGGAATTCCCTGGTGGTCCAATGGTTAGGACTTTGGGCTTTCACTCCTGGAGCCTAGGTTCAAACCCTGGTCAGGGAGCTAAGATCCTGCAAGCCATGCAGTGCAGACCATAAAAAAAAAAAAAAAAAAAATGACTATAGTTCCTTTGTGAAAAGCCAGCTTTGTCAACAATCACCCCCACTGTCTCCATGTATAGGATCAGAAAGGATATGTTTCTCTCAAAATCTAGCCCTGAAGGTTAAGGGAACTAGGAGCTCAGGGTCAACTTCTATCAGGTCATATACAGAGCTGTAGCATATCCTGGACATTTCTCACATTTGTTTAAGAATCATTCTCAGAGTAGTACAGACAGCCCTTCTAAACACTGCCTTCCCTGAAATCTTTTCTATCATCCCTGACTAACCCCAAATTTGGAACGCATCAACAATCCTAGCACATGTACCCATAGTTTGGATATAGCTACATTTTTATTCTTTTTTTTTTTTTTTTTTTTTAATTTTTATTTTTCAGTGGGTTTTGTCATACATTGATATGAATCAGCCATAGAGTTACACGAATTCCCCATCCCAGTCTCCCATCCCACCTCCCTCTCCACCCGATTCCTCTGGATCTTCCCAGCCCAACAGGCCCGAGCACTTGACTCATGCCTCCCACCTGGGCTGGTGGTCTGTTACATTTTTATTCTTGTTTACACTGTTCATATAAGTCTCTGTCACTACACTGTTTCTTGAGGATTTAAGATTTAAGATTTCTTTTTTCCTTGGGGAGACAAGAGTTGGTGCTTAAATGTTAATTTGATATACTCCTGGACTTAAAAAACTCTTGGCCACTTCATAGCAAAAGCACAATGGAGCTTCTCAAACACAGCTGGAAAGATGATGGCTTCAACTGCTTGTTTGCCAACAGGAAGGAAGTAACCAAATTTAGGGCACAATAGCCAGGTTATAATTAATGCAGAGCCTTAATTATGAGCCTTCCAGAATTCTATAAGAACCCTGAGCCTTCTCCAGTCCTGAAACCTCTCAGTTCAGTCGCTCAGTTGTGTCTGACTCTTTGCCACCCCATGGACTGCAGCACACCAGGCTTTCCTGTCCATCACCAACTCTTAGAACTTGCTCAAACTCATGTCCACTGAGTCGGTGATGCCATCCAACCATCTCATCCTCTGTTGTCCTCTTCTCCTCCTGCCTTTCCCAGCATCAGGGTCTTTTCCAATGACTCAGTTCTTCGTATCAGGTGGCCAAAATATTGGAGTTTCAGCTTCAGCATCAGTCCTTCCAATGACTATTTGGACTGATTTCCTTTAGAATTGCATGCTTTGATATCCTTGCAGTCCAAGGGACTCTCAAGAGTCTTCTCCAACACCACAGTTCAAAAGCATCACTTCTTCGGCGCTCAGCTTTCTTTATAGTCCAACTCCCACATCCATACATGACCACTGGAAAAACCATAGCTTTGACTAGATGGACCTTTGTCAGTAACCTAATGTCTCTGCTCTTTAATATGCAACCTCTAGGAAAGGGGAAAGGTACCAATATGGTAAACTTTTATATATCAGCTAAATATCAGTATCCCTATTTTAGAGATGTAGAAATTGAGACTCAGAAAGGTTAAGTAACTTATTCAAAATCACAAAGAGCTAGGTCCAGACTATTTCAAAGTTTATGCATTCACATCAGACTCTGCAGTCTCCAAGATCAATAGACTTATTTATCAAACATTAATTGAGTGCCAATGATCACTGAGATCAAACCAGTCAATCCTAAAGGAAATCAACCCTGAATATTCATTGAAAGGACTGCTGCTAAAGCTGAAGCTTCAATGCTTTGGCAACTTGATGCGAAGAGCCTGTGCATTGGAAAAGACCCTGATGCTGGGAAAGATTGAGAGCAGGAGGAGAAGGGGTGACAGAGGACGAGATGGTTTTTGGACGGCATCATCGACTCAATGGACGTGAGTCTGTGTAAACTGGGAGACAGTGAAGGTCAGGGAAGCCTAGCACGCTGCAGTCCACGGGGTCACAGAGTCAGACACGACTGAGCAACTGAACAACAACCCTGAGCGCCTACTGTGTGCCAGGCATGGACACAGAGTTCTGGGTAAAACAGGTTTCCTGCCCTTATGGAGGTGACACATCTGGCCGACAGAGGTAGATGGGAAGAGTCCAGGGCTCCATCCAGAGGCCTCATCCATTCTAATCCACTCTGTGGGTTTGGAGCTCTCCAGCGTGCCTATGCGAGTGAGTCATTCACACGGGCACCTCCCCCCACCTCCGCCCCATGAATTGAAATGGGTTTTAGGGCAGGGACAAAGTAGAGGACATTAGTACGCACGGGGAAGGACTTCTCTTTGTGACATGGGCGGGGGGGGGGGGTGCTCCTCAAAAGAGGGAAAAAAAAAATCTGAGTCTTAAAAACCATTCTCAAAAAGCCCCCCTGGCCGCTGGGTAGGGAGGTGGGCGTGGAGTGAGACGTGGTGTGCGGCGAACCCTCATGCAGCCGAGACTCAGTTCCCAGAAAGGTAACCGAGTGGGGTGTAGGGCAAACCGGACCTAAGCCCCCAGGTCACCGGTTCAGCGCGGGCCCCGCCCCCTCCCCAGGCGGCGAGGGCGATGAAGGGGCAGCTCGGTTCTCCAGAAATCGCCGCCACCCCTCCCCCTCGGTCTCCCAGAGCTGCTGCTGTCGCAGGGTGGGGAGCTGCGGGATCGCGAAGCAAACAAACCCTGAAGCGCTGGCCTAGCCCCTGGGGCCGAGGGGTGCTGCCCCTGATCCGGGAGTCGGGCGGGAACCGCAGCCAGTCCAGGACCGGCCCCCGTCCGAGGCCCGCGAGCGCCCGCGCCCTGGGATGGGCGCAGATCTTTCTGTCCCGTGGGCCGTAAGGACAGGAACGCGAGCCCCCGGAGGTCCGTGCCCCGACTTTACCTCCTTTTTCACGTTCCACAGCAGTTTCTCTTTGACCGCGTCCTCCGCGCTGCCCATCTTGCGGCGGCTGACCCGAGGGGAGGTGCCCAGCGGCCCTCTATGCCCCCCACGCGCCCTCGCCGCCTCCGCGCCTCTCGACTCAGCGCCCCACGCGCCAGGCGGAGCCCCCGTCCGCCGCGCTCCCCGCCCGCCGCCGCCGCCGCCGCCGCAGCCACTGCCCGGTGCTGGGCTCCGCAGCCATCTTTCGAGCCCCGCACAGACGTCAGGAGCCTGGCCCGGCCCCTTCCCACTGCCGGGGGCGGGGTGGGGGGGGGATGCTCTCAGCCACGGGGAGGGAGGGGGTCGGGCGGGGGGTGACTGCGCGTGCCTGGGGGCGGCGTGCCCGGGCGCATGCCACGCGGGACGCTGTCATGGCAACGCGCCTGCTCCAGCCCCGAGGGCGCGAACCCGCATTGTGAGCGCCGGTCGCTCGCTCTGCACAGCGCTGGGCCGGGGAGGCGGGGCGCGCCCCTGGACCCCCCCGGGCGGCTAAGAGGGGGCAAGTCGCTATTGCGGAAGCTGGCCCTTATCCAGCTGGATGTTCCGTGATTCCTACATGCTCGATTTCCCGACGGGAGGGCCCGGGACCCCCGCGCCTCGAGTCTGATTACTGGGAAGCCCGTGTTGGTCCCCCGGCTGGGAGGCAGGCAGTGGAGCGCCATCGTTTCTTTAAAACCCCCTGACGGCTGGGCGCCCTCCGTTGCAAAGCTTGTGGGAAGAGGAGTGGGAGAGCAACCGCCCCCGTCTGCAGAGGCGCGGTTGGCTCCGAGGGCGCCAGTCACGGTCAGCTGTCCCTCCTCCGAGGGGTCGCCACGACCCGTCTGGCTTTTCTCGCAGCTACTTGGGAGGTGGTGGCGCGGGTTGGGGTAACTGGGACCAGCGAGAACTGGCACGAAAACTGGATGTGAGACAAGCGCCTTCCGCACGATTTGCCTGGTAGGCTTAAGCAGCCCCGCCTGGGAACTGAGGGCGACAAACGGTGGCTCAAAGTGACAAGGAACACCTGCTGCGCCCAGCCGAGCAGCAGCGTGCACTAACAAAGCTAGCTGAGAGGAGGGGCTTAACCCTCTATCGCACGAATGGAGAATCTTCCTAAGTGATGCAACATGATAGCGCAAAAAAAAAATCAAAACTCAAGGAAACATATCGGCCCTCCGAAACGGAAAGACCAAGCCACGAGCCCACATCCGGTGTTTTCAAGTCTCCCCAAAGCAGACCACCAGTCCGGGAAAAGTTTACGCGGAGGTTTAGTCTAGAGGCGTGTGTAAACGAACCTCGCGAGAGATCGCGAGGAGCCCCGCCCCGCTAGGGGAGGACACGCCCCGAGGCGGGGACCGGAAGCGATCTCTTCAGCCCGGAAGTAGTGGCGACTTGGTACACGTGAACGGCAGCATGGCGGCCCATCGTTCAGGCCCGCTTAAGCAGCAGAATAAAGCGCATAAAGGCGGGCGGCATCGGGGTCGAGGGTCCGCGCAGCGAGACGGCAAGGGTAAGAAGGTAGGGTTGGAGGAAGAAGAGCTGTTTAGTCGATATTAACTGCTTTTCTTCGTGCCCAGAATGAGTTCCTGCTTCCGGCCTGGACCCCGCGCAAAGGGTCTAAGGAGGGGAGGCAGGGTTCCCCTTTCTTGACCTGCTAGTGCTTTGCGCAGGATCAGAAAGGTCTGATATCCTTCCAGGCCGTCTAGCACCGAAAACCCTCAGCAAGAAGGTGAGAAAAGATCTCAGCAGGGTGGACCAGAGGCATCGCGCCAGCCAGCTCCGAAAGCAGAAGAAGGAGGCGGTGAGAGGACTGGGGGCTCGGGGACTGGTGTGGCTTCACAACCTTTCTAGGCGGGTAATGCCTCGAACTAGAAAACGTGACCCTAGGAAGGGGGTCAGAGATGGAGGATAACTCTAGAGCACGTGTCAGGTGTGCAGGCTCAGACTCATGCTGTAGCTTTGTGCCTACCTCCTGCCCACCTCCTTGGCATACCTGACACGTTTTAACAAGAGAGATGCTCTTTTGGATGTTGAGGATGGGCCTCTGTACTGTTGGAAATGCAGTACTGGAATAAAGTATTGAAACATTGAGGTGTTCTCTGATCCTTTCTTTCCGCAGGTTTTGGCAGAAAAGAGACAGCTTGGCAGCAAGGATGGCCCTCCTCATCAGGTACTGGTGGTGCCCTTGCACGACAGGATTTCCCTGCCAGAGGCCTTTCGGCTGCTTCAGGATAGGGACACTGGAACTGTACACTTGAATGAACGGGGAAGCACCCATAGCTTTATGCTGTTATGCCCCCGCTTGAAACATCGGTGGTTTTTCACATCGGCAAGGCCAGGTTAGAGTATGCAACAATATTTCCGATCACTATGTTTTGAGCATTAGTGGTAATACTTTGTGAGTAAAATGTCCTGATGTCAACCATCTTTTCCTATGACTTTGTCTTCTATTGCAGGGGATCTGCACACTGTGTTAGACATGGCTAAAGTGGCTGATACCATCCTGTTCCTCCTTGATCCACTAGAAGGCTGGGATAGAACTGGGGATTACTGCCTTTCTTGCCTGTTTGCTCAGGGCCTTCCCACCTATAGTAAGTGAGTTGGAAGTATTGCAGGTCAAGAAAGGAATTGAATTAGCATTTATTCACCTGTAATTTGCCAGACACTATGTCTAACGCTTGATATTATTGGGGGGGGTCGTACGAGTATGTGTGGCCTTAACTTGGTCCATAATTTACAAGTCAGGTATCAAGGTGCCTTTTTATTTCTGGACTGCTAGTTGCCCAGAGAAAGAAGAAGATTATGAAGTTTGGTTTTATTTTGAAATTTCTTTAGGGTAACTGAGTGGTGAGTTGCCTGGTGATCTCTGGGCTCACAACTGAACTATTAGCTTGTTTGTAAACTGCAGGGGGAGATTTTCATATAGTGAAGCAACAAGTCATGAAACCTTTTCTCTTTTGCTCACAGCATTAGCTGTTCAAGGGATTTCTAGCCTCCCGCCGAAGAAACAAGTAGATGCCAGAAGAAAGCTAAGTAAAGCAGTGGAGAAGCGCTTTCCTGAGGACAAACTCCTCCTGTTAGATACTCAGCAGGAGGCAGGGATGCTGCTCAGGCAGTTGGCTAACCAAAAGCAACGGCATCTTGCCTTTCGAGATCGGCGTGCCTATCTATTTGCTCATGCTGCTGACTTTGTGCCTAGTGAAGAGAATGACTTGATGGGCACCTTGAAGATCTCAGGCTATGTTCGTGGGCAGGCTCTGAATGTAAATAGCGTGCTGCATATCATTGGACATGGTGATTTCCAGATGAAGCAGATAGATGCCCCTGTGGACCCTTTCCCTTTAAATCCGAGAGTGATCAGATCCTCAAAGGACTCAGGCACGGCAATGGAGGTAAGTTTGGTGTTCTTAAAAACTATGTCTTGTACAATCATAGATGAGAACTAATTAACTTCAGAGAAAGTAGTATGGCTACACACTTGGACAAATATCCCAGTCCCTGGAGGTAATTGTGAAAAAAGCAATAGTCAACTACAAATAAGTTGATATATTAAATATTTATTCAGTGCTTTATAGATGCTTTGCATAACAGTTGACTCTGAGTCTGTAGATAGACACAGCTGTAGTTTCTCTCCTTAGACAACTTAATTAGGTCAGAAAAATGGCAAACACCTGTGAAATAAAGATTTCGAAAGTATACCTGCAGTGGAAGTTGAGAAAAAGACTGGCAAGATTCACGGAAGGGATCGACTTGTGCCAGGTATTGAGAAGGATGAATGTGTTTTATGAGTTGAAAAGTGGTGGAAGAATTTCCTAGCAAATAGAGACAACTTGAGCCTAGGCAAAGTGATAGATCAAAGGGTTTCTTTGAACTCTGAGGATAACAGTGGCTGGGAGTACAAAACAGGTAGGCATGGGATCAGATTATGAAAGGCTTCAAGAGCTAGACTTATAGATTTAGAATGCTAGGAAACAGAACCATTTGAAAAATCCTGACAAGTTTTGACTTTCTATTCTATTTGAGGGCTATGCTCTTCTAGATCTTTCTAATTATGTTAGATTTAGTAGATTTTTGGCTAACAGTTAATTGTCAACTGGGTTTTCAGATTTGTTCTGCAGATGCTGTAGCTGATATGGAGGAAGACCTGAAGGTTCTAATGAAGGCAGACCCTGATAGACAAGCATCTTTGCAAACAGAGGTTATCCCAGATCCAATGGAGGGGGAGCAGACCTGGCCCACAGAGGAGGAGCTGAGCGAGGCACATGGTTGGTATTGGCAGACTTCAGATTCGTCTGGCCTGGAATTGTGGGTTTTGTTTAACTGCTCACAGTGAGGACCTTAAAAGGTAGCACAGATGAGGAAGTACTGGAAGTCTGTCTTCTCTTACCTCCAAAGGCTATAGTTTGCACTTGCTGTATCTCTTAAGAATTACTTACTGTTTCCTAATGAATGGGAAAATAACTTCCGATTCACTGTAAGACTTGTTTAACCATGTTAGTATTGCTAGTGCTAGTTCTGAGGCAGCTGAAATAAACTTGTAAGTGCCTGCCAGAGTTCCTGGTATTGGTAGCAGTATATCCTGTGTCATAGAAGAAAGGAGGAGGTATGTAACTTAACTCATTTGGGCTTTTACAGACTTACTGAAGGAAAGTTCCAAGGTTGTAAAGAAGGTTCCCAAAGGAACATCCAGTTATCAAGCTGAATGGATTCTGGATGAGGATGGTGAAAGTGGCGGGGAAGGAGATGAGTACGATGATACAGAACATGAGAATTTTATGGAAGAGGAATCTCAGGTAAGGAAGTGGGCCCTTGGGCACCCTCTGTGCACAGCCCCTAATGCAAGGCAAGGTGCCTTCCCGACCTTAAGGGGTATGTGTTGTCTGTTTCTTAGGAATAGCTTTGTAGTTGCTGGAATGAGACTGTTTTATAACTCAGTCTCTATTAGAGTTAATATTGGTTTGGACTGTGTATCTAGTAAACTTCAGCGTATTGGCCTTTTGTGTAAAGATGTGGGCTTCCTCAGAAACTGTAATCCTTCATTCTATAGGACGAGGGTAATGAAGAGGAAGAAGAGGAGGAATGTGAAACTATGACTATAGGAGAGTCTGTACGTGATGATCTGTATGATGAGAAAGTGGATGAAGAGGCTGAGGAAAAAATGCTGGAGAAATACAAACAAGAAAGACTGGAAGAGATGTTCCCAGATGAAGTAGATACCCCCCGTGATGTGGCTGCTAGAATTCGGTGAGTCAACAAGTCCAAAACCAATCAATACATTTTTATTTAAAACTTACATGGCTCAGAACTATGTCAGTGTGATATAAAAAAAGAAAAAACATTGTTCTTCCTCCCAAAGGGTTAACCTTATATATGAACAGTTACATATATTCACATTCTACACTGTAGTACAGACTAATAATGTTACAGAAATACAATTGGGATTAATTAGCAAATGCTTCCTTTGGAGCTAAGACTCGATTAAAGTATATAACATTTGGAGATTTGGGGAAGTTTAGGTAGAACAGCAAGAACAAAGAGTTAGGGGTGAAGGTGATCTTGTCCCCTCTAAAGGTGAGTCTCATTAAAACAAGAGTTGTTAGAGGGGTAAGGCTTTTATCAAGGACCCTGCTAGTCAGGTTAAAGAGCCACTCCCTAATATGCAGCAGGGAGCCACTGTTAATACTTTGAAGAAGCTGGGGTTTGGTGCTGAAATACTTGTTACTGGCTCTTTTGGAGGGTGGTCATGATTTAGGCCATTAGGTTATTTTGAAAGGTAGTTATTTTAAGCTAAAGCCTTAACCATTTTATTTATTTAATTTTTAAAAGTTAAAAAATTTTTTCCTTTTTCTAAATTTTAAGCTTTAGGCATTTTAAGTGAGTTGAGTGAAACAGTTAAGTAGCACCATATAAGTGTCACTGTGAGTTTCTTTAAAATATCATCTATATTCTAGATTTCAGAAATACAGAGGCCTTAAGAGCTTCCGGACATCTCCTTGGGATCCTAAGGAAAACCTCCCTCGAGATTATGCTCGGATCTTTCAGTTTCAGAACTTTATTAATACCCGGAGACGCATCTTTAAAGAGATTGAAGAAGAAGAAGTTGAAGGAGCTGAGGTATCTGCTTTCCTTTGTCCATCCCTATAATTTGCTTATTTGCCAAGGTCGTATCAGTCTCCCCTCCCCCTACTCACTCTCTTGGCATGAGTACCTTAATGAGTTTTATGCTGCCTTCAGCTAACTTAGAGGAGCTACGGAGTTACTGATCAGAGTGATACTGGGAACAAAGAGGCGTCAGAGATGTTAACTGGGAAAGCTTAATCTGGGTAGTTGAGGCATCTGTGCAAGGCAGTCTTGGAGGGTGAGCACTGGCTTTATCAGTGTCTGGGAGACTGTTAACATAGTTGGAGAAATGCTTCGTCATTATTGAGACCATAAGAGTAACTGCATGATTGTATTCTGCTTTCTCCTGGAAGGTTGGCTGGTATGTCACACTTCATGTTTCTGAAGTCCCTGTCTCAGTGGTTGAGCACTTCAAGCGAGGCACACCCTTGATTGCATTTTCGTTACTACCTCATGAACAGAAGGTGAGTTAGTGTCTTGTGGGAAATGGGAGTTATGGCACTTTGCAACCAGTTTTATATGACAGCCTAATGTTTTATGTGGCTGACGTTTTGCTCCTTGGGATGTAAAAGTCTGCCTTTATGATGAGGAGTCAGGAGAGGATGACAAGAGAAGTCGATGATGGTTTTACCTAATATGTCTGAATCTGTCTGATGCATCTCAGTGATGTCATCTCTGTATGGTTCTGAGACTTCTCTGACATAAGTATGTTTGTCAGATCAGACTTTAGTCAAGGATTGGCATCCATAAAAATGAGGAGGGCTTCTGGCAAGGTATGGTCTTCCCTTGTGGCTCAGCTGGTAAAGAATCCACCTGCAATGTGGGAGACCTGGGCTCGATCCCTGGGTTGGGAAGATCCCCTGGAGAAGGGAAAGGCTACCCTCTCCAGTATTCTGGCCTGGAGAATTCCTTGGACTGTATAGTCCATGGGGTCACAAAGAGTTGGACAACTGAGCAACTTTCACTTTCATGCCAAGGTATAGATCTTTTTTCTCTTGGTGGCCAGCAGTTATGTAGGTTGGGGTGTAAGAGAGCTCTGCCCTTTGGTCAATGTGAGTAATGGTTGAAGCAAGAAGGGTCTTAATTTGAGTGTGGTTTGGGGGTGTGTGGTTAGTGAGTGACTTGTAGTCATTGATTTTGTGGTAGATGTTGAACCGTTGCATGTTACACATGGGAAGGTCAACTAGTATAGCAGGGACATGAAAGTTCTGAAAGTCAGCCTATTTTCAGTTTGAATGCTACTTATTAGTGAAGGTAAAAGATGGAATTGTGTTTAATCATTTATACTATACGATAAATTAGTATAGGGCTTCCCAGGTGGCTCAGCAGTAAAGAATCTGTCTGCAGTGCAGGAGATGCGGGTTCAGTCCCTGGGTCGGGAAGATCCCCTGGAGAAGGAAATGGCAATCCACTCCAGGATTCTTGCCTGGGAAATCCATGGACAGAGGAACCTGGCAGGCTACAGTTCATGGAGTCATAAAAAGAGTTGGACACAACTTAGTGACTAAACAACAACATAAATTAGTATTGTCAGTTCTTAGGGTGAACCCAGTCTGCTGGTTTGGTTTGCCTTCTTTTACTTTAGAGTGTTCTATTCCTGATAAGTTCTGTTTCTCTACTTGGTCACCAGATGTCAGTACTTAATATGGTGGTGAGCCGGCATCCTGGCAACACTGAACCTGTGAAAGCTAAAGAGGAGCTGATCTTCCACTGTGGATTCAGGCGCTTCCGAGCCTCACCTTTATTCTCTCAGCACACTGCAGGTAAGCCTCAGGGAAGTTTCTGGGGTTTTGTCCATCTTAATGTTTTTTAGGGGACTTTGATTTTGCAGCAGGGGGTGGGAGTATGGGGATGGGGTGTGCAGAATACACCATTTCAAGCTCTGGTTTAGGAGCCAATGATGTTTCCATTCAAAATGTCTGAACCTGTCTGAAGCATCCCAGTGATGCAACCTCTATGTGGTGCTGAGGCTCCTCTACCATGAGTATTTGCTGCAGAGTCAGTGTTGAATAGGGGTCAGCAACTTTCAAGAAATGACATGTCATGGAACCCTTGTCATCTGATGTCCCAGTGGGTGAAGTCTAGGGGGTAGCCCACAGTTGGATAAAGCAGAGGTGTATGGCTTCTGAGATGCCATCCATGAGATGAGATGAGATGAGATTTTGGACAGTGATGACCAGGGATACTCCTATGACAAAAAATGATTGTCCTCTTACAGTCTTTAGAGTGGGAAGATACTTGCAGTATGTCGGGGCTTCTGAACGTTACCCACACTCTCAGCCCCCAGCAGTCTCCAGAGGAAGGTGAAAAAAGGCAGTATTAATGGATGCTCTGGATAATTTCTTTGCTCACCAACCATGCTGTTTAAATGAGGGATTGATACTGCCCTTAAAATATTTTATAACTTTCAGTATTAATTTAAGATAATGTATTGTCTGTAGCTGTTTTTGTGCTTTAGTGAGAATTGAGTAATTATAAGAGTCTCTATGGCCACAGAGCCTAAAATACTTACTCTGATTATAGAAAATGTTTGCCAATCCTTGCTCAAGACTAAGAGCTGTTGAATTAGTGGAGTGTTTTTCTGTAAAGCGCCGATTCTCAAACGAGTTAGGGTGATGTGTATCAGGATCACCTGGAGAACTTTTTCAAACCCCCAAATACAGTTCAGGCTCCAAGACTCTGCCTCCTACTTGAAAAATCACTCTGCTAGGATAGGGTTGTATTTTTCAGTTGTACAGAGGCCAGAAAATGTTTGGAGAAGTAGTAGGATAAAGAAACATTAGTTGCCTTCGTTCCAGTGATACAGCTTTTCACAGGCCTCTGGATTACCTATTGTTTCTCAAAATATGTCCTGGTTTTTATTCTTTTAATGGCAGCGGATAAACATAAATTTCAGAGGTTCCTGACTGCAGACACAGCCCTGGTGGTGACAGTATATGCCCCGATCACTTTTTCTCCTGCGTCTGTGCTGCTTTTCAAACAGAACAGCAATGGTAAGTTGAGTTCACAGAGGTGAATAGGCCTGTGGGTCCTTAATAAGATTAATTGCTTTCTGTATTTAAATTGGGAGTCAAATGGTAACAAAAAAGGTAATGATGTTTTTTAAATTATCCCAATTTCAGGATGACAAATGGGGTTTTATCTTGCTTGCAAACCTTAGCTAATTGGTAGAGGCTGCTCAGGGTGCTCTATTTAGGGCAGGTTCTGAGGACAGGCTCAGCAGGAATATCAGTGATCTTGGCCATGAACCCAGGAGGGGCCACATAGTACATCCCCACTGGGTCTCCCCAAGTTCTCACAGGTCTTAAATAGACTGGAAAATAAGTGAAGGCTTTGACCTCCTGCTGCTCTGCTTTTGCCCCTCAGGAATGCACAGCCTCATTGCCACAGGCCATCTTTTGTCAGTGGATCCAGACAGGATGGTCATCAAGAGAGTTGTTCTGAGTGGTCATCCTTTCAAAATTTTTACTAAGACGGCAGTGGTGCGTTACATGTTTTTCAACAGAGGTAGGTGTGACAGGGGATCCAGTTGCCTTTGTGGGATGAAGGTTGGGTTTATACATTATGGATAAGTGTTTCATTCTGGTCTTCTATGTGTTTCTTTATCTAAGAGGATGTACTGTGGTTTAAACCTGTGGAACTGAGAACAAAATGGGGCCGCAGGGGCCACATCAAGGAGCCTTTAGGTAAGAGAATGTGTGATTTGGGAGCTTGTGTAGACTTCCTCAGTGCTGTTAAATGACCATTGAGTTAGGAGACTACTGCTTTAAAGTTCTCTATTAATATGACCAACTCATTCTGTTTGCATTCTAGGTACTCACGGTCACATGAAATGCAGTTTTGATGGGAAGCTAAAATCTCAGGACACAGTACTGATGAATCTTTATAAGAGAGTTTTCCCCAAGTGGACTTATGATCCATATGTACCAGAACCAGTCCCCTGGGTGAAAAGTGAGATTTCTTCAACAGTGCTTGAAATGGACATGGAGTAGTGGATTCAGTGGGATTCTGTCTCACTGCTCCTAGTGAGCACTCTAGGGATGGGAGCCTGTAGGTTGTGGTTGCCCAGTTTGTGCTTTCTACTTAAGCCTACTTAAGGGCTCCTGCTCCTTTGTGCGGAAGACTTTTCTTGGCCTTGAGAAGGTGTCTCAGTTAAGTATGGATATTTTTACAATTCAACTTAGTCCAAAAAAACCCATTAAATCTTATTGAAATACACATTCTCCATTAGGGTTTTGAAGGCTGTTTTAGAGGGGAAAATAGGAACTTGACAATGACCAGGAGACAAAATTTCCAAGTGTCTAGACACTTGAGTCCCTTTTCTTCCTTTTGCACATTTTAAACAGAAATGGATTGCTAAGGAGCTGCCTTTTCATCCTGCTTCTTCACCCAGGTTAGGGAGGTTAAGTCTACATTTCCACCACTGAGCACAATACAGATGTTCTTGACTTCTGCGGGAACTGTTTGAAAATGCTGAGACAGCACAGCGGCCACTCCAACACCCGCTGTAGGTTCAATAAGCAATTTCATCCTCTCCCACACCAGCTGGGTTGCATACTGTAGGTATAGAAGGGAGTAAGGATTAGTGACATGGGAAAAGGGGGAAGGAGCCTAGTTGGTTGGCCTCCATGAATAAAGGCCAAATGGGGGTGTATGCCCAGTCTGAGTTTTCCTATTTGTGATATGTTTGTGTTTGCCGGTGAAGGGCAGGGCTTTTTTCATTCTAACTTGCTTTACTGTCTTGATACTCATCTAGAGCACCCTCTCACATGTTACGAAATCACCTAGTCAAGTCCCCTTGTGGGTTAGTTGCCATTTACAACAGGAGGGTTTTTGCCTAAGAGGTTGCTCCATTCTTTGGTTGTTTTCTTTCCTCTTGAAGCCTCACCTTAATTTCATCCTCTGTGACAGTGAAGACATCATCCACGAGGTCCCTTATAATAGGCCAGGTGTTTAAGCCAATGCTGGATTTGATACCATCTGCTATGGTTTCCGGAGGATAGGGGTTGGGGGTCAGTTCCCCTTTCAGTTTGGACTGGTAGCAGTCATCTGCATTCAAGGGTTCAGCAGCATATACCTTCACACTAGGTCTCAGAGCCTAGAAAGAGGAATATTAGATACCTTACACCTAGCCACAGCATTTTGCCTGCATGTTTGCAGTAAAACAGATGGTACAGTTAACACATTTCTGCCCAAGAGCCTTTCTTTTAATCTATGTAATGGAAATAAGGCCTTTAAGCAGTTTAAATTGTTTTCCACTCTGGCCTTCAGTTACCTAGATCACAGCTGGTTCTGCTGGTGACTTGGGAAAGGGGTAGCTCCTGACCTGGATAGTAAGTTGGTGAGATGGAATTCAAAGGACTGTGAGGGTGCCACTCATTGTAATGGCTTTTATGCTGTAAAGTTTTCATTAAGAAAAGGGTAGGGATGCAGAGAAGAGCCTTCCATCTCAAGTGCCAGGCGATGATAAGAAGGAATGGCAGTTTGGGGGGAATGGTGAGCAAGTATTCACAATGTACTATAATACAAAATAAACTTCTGTGCCTGGGGGAGTCCTCCAGAAGCTGTTTTCTCACCTTCACTGTAATGGCTATTCCAGCAAGCATTCCTCCTCCTCCTACAGGTACCACCAGTGCATCTACCAAGGGAACCTGCAGTGAAAAGAATATAAAGTATTAAAATAGGTATGTGTTAATAACCAGTTTTATATATACATAGGAAAGAACTGGTTCTGTGGTCAAACGTCAGCATTCCTGGCAGCTGAGCAGCTAAGCCGTTACCTGGTGTAGCACTTCCATGGCAATTGTCCCTTGCCCGGCTATCACTGCAGGCTCCTGGTTGGGATGTACCATAATGCCTTCTGTTTCTTCCACAATTCTTTTTGTCATGTTTTCTCTGGACTGAAAGAGGACACTACTTTAGTTTACTTTATCTATATTTAATAGAGTCCCCAACAAGTTAGATTCGGTCGTTTAACACTTCATTGGCTGGCTGCTTTTCTCAGACTTGGGTCTGGCACTGAGGATATGACTGAACAGAGCAGCCCCTGCACTCAGTGGAGTTGCATCCTAACATGATGGGATAGGGTGGGATATAAGTAAATACATGCCTTGGAGAACAATGCATTTGAACAAGTCGTATGTGTCTCCACAGAATATTCCAGGGAAAGAGGAACGGCAAGTACAAAGACCACAGAATAGGAGTGCTTGACTTTGAGAAACTGTGGTTGGTGTGGAGTGTTGGGGGGAGAGTAACAGTGGAAAGTGAGATCAGAAAAGTAGTGATGGGCCAGTTCATCTGGGCCACAAGTGACAGCAAGAATTTTTGTTTCTGGGACTTCCCTGGTAGTCCAGTGGCCAAAACTCCATGCTCCCAGTGCAGGGGACCAGGTTTCCATCCCTGGTCAGGGAACTAGATCCCACATGCTGCAACTAAGAGTTTGCATACTGTAACTAAAGATCCCACATGCCATAACAAAGATCAAACATCCTGCATGCCACAACTGAGACCCATCTCAGCCAAATATTGAAAAAACAATATAATTTTTTAAGTTTGTTTTAAAAAAAAAAACCAAGTCTGGGCTAAGAGCAAAGGTCAGGACTGGAGTTAGAAGTTTTAAACTGGAAGACCATGAGTAGATCATCTGAGTGATGGGCATGCCAACGTTTAAAAAGGAAACAACAAAGGAGACCGGAAGCTGTGCCCAGTGAGGTAAGAGGTTTCATGTGACCATGAACCCTGGGTGATGGTGCTGAACATTCTCTCCCTTACCTCTTCACTCTGTTCACTGTATACAATAGAGGCTCCATAGGCTTGTATTGCCAGTTTTTTACAGTTGGGAGCTGTTTCTGGCACTATGATATAAGCAGGAATCCCTGGGAGGGAGAAACAACGTTTAGTTAGTACAAATCAGAATTTAGGATAGAAACCTCTGTTCAGTTCGCTTGTAATCAGGGGCTGGGAAATTTATTTCCATGGCTATCACCAATCTCACTGAAAGTTAAGGATACTTTTCCACTCCTCTGATGATCCTACCCAGGACTCTGAGAAGTTGATCAAGTACCTTCTAATCTGGCAGCAAAGGAGAGAGCCTGGCCATGGTTTCCACTGCTGTGAGTAACAACAGCTCTGGGCTTCTCTTCTGGATGGGCAGAAATCAAGCCTCTGATTGCATTAAGGGCACCACGAATCTGGAAAAGAGGGATGGTGAATTAATCCATTTGTTTAAAATGTTTCTTTTCAAAAAATCTACCAGTTTTAGATTTTTCTCTTCCAGCACTGCACACCCAGTAAATCGTATTGGTTTGTACCTCCTAAATATCTCATGTTCATCTTGGCCACTACCTCTGTGAGGCTTAATTTCTCAATTGGGAGCTACTGAATCTCAGCTGATCCTGCCTCAAGGATCATTCTCATCTAATAGTTCTGTTAGATTATGAAAGTTACCCTTTAAAAACAAATGTTACCTTTTTCATTGACTGCCTATCTTTGTAAGAAAAGTACAAATTCTTTAAAAGCGGCAGCCTTTCTAACATAGCTAACGTGGTACTTCCTAACATGTCAGTGTCCTAGCCATCTTAAGTTGCTGCTAGTTCCCTATCAGGTTAGCTCACACCTCTACTTCTTGACATGTTGATGCCTCTACCTGTAGTTCTTTCCCTCACTCCCTGATCTGGCTAAAAGTATCATCCTATAAAACTTGGATCAAACATCACCTGGTTCAACCTTCTTGCTCTCCCAGGCAAAATTAGGTACTCCATTGGCTTCCATGTTCCTTGTGTGTATCTTTATATCTTTTTATTTGGACTGTGCTGCATGGCTTGCAGGATCTTAGTTCCTCAACCAGGTATCCAACCTGGGCCTTCGGCAAGGAAAGCACAGAGTCCTAACCACTGGGTGGCTAGGGAATTCTCTGTATCTGTGAGACACTTGTCATCAACCTACTTTTGTCTTCCCCTGAAAGTATGAGTATAGGGCAAGGCCTCCAGTACATACACCTGTACATACATATAGTTAGTGAAAATATGTGCTTGATGTATGACAAATGAAGAACAAACTGACAGAAGCAAAGGGTAAAAGAAAATAGAGAAGTTTTTGTATTGTTTAAAAGTTCTCAGTTAATGGGTGCCGAAAAAAGGTAAATACATGATATCCTAAAGCTACCACTTAACAGGTACTAATACTTCTCAGGCACAGTCCAAAATGTAGCTTTCAGATTTTTACCTGAATGAATCTTGAAGTTCATTCTAATGAATGAAGTTCAATTAATGGTCAGAAAATTCTGATAATGAGGAAACACAAAAACCTATTTTTATGCAAAGGAGAGACCCTGACATATATTACAGAAAAAGAAAAAGGTTTTGTTATATGAGGGCTGAGCTAGGTTTAGACCTTTTTTATTCATAATGTATAAACACATAGCAAGTGAATGCTTAAACTTGGCTATATACAGTGTGATCACACATGTCGTGTTGCAAAGTCATGTTGCAAGGCGTTGGACACGACTCAACACCACAGGTGTCCAAGTTGACAACTGTGCTCTCTGTTCTATCATTAGAAGTTACCCTTTTCATCCCCAAACATGTCCTAATTTGGATAGAAAGCTGTATGTGATCACCTTAATTATAAGGAATTTTGAGATAGTGTAAAATTGGCTCTCCGGAACACCATGATGCTAAGTAACCAGGACTTAAGCAAAGGAAAATTTTGACAACCCTTTCTTTAGCTATAAAAAGACATTAACTCTACCTGCCTCACTGGGTGATCAGGAGGATCATACACATTTATGTGAAAGTGGTTTGAAAAGAATGGTATACTATCAAAAAGGATTATTACCTTAAAAGATCCAGTTTTCTGGAAGAGTTCACATTTGAAGAAAAGATTGCGTCCTGTTATTTGATTCAAAAGGGAACTTGTTAGTACTGGTGTGAGGTGGATAAAATCTCGAATGTTGATATGAGCTTTTTCAACATCAGCAAAGGAGATGCAGTATGGATCACACATGGTTCTGTAAGCCAAGAATAAGAAGGGGGTCAAAGCAAGCCTAGACGATATGTTTAATGAAAAGATTTTGGAAACACACAACAGACCCGTGGAATGTACATCCCCAAAAGTGTACCATAATATAAACTATGGACTTTAGTGGTAATGGTATATCAATGCAGGTTCAACTGTAACGAATACATCACTCTGGTGGGCGATGTCGATAATGAGGGAGGCTATACATGTGTGTGGGCAAGGGGCATATGGCAAATTTCGGTACCTTAGCAGTTTTGCTGTGAATCTTAAGTTCAAAAAACTAATACTCAAAACAACAAAGAAAATGCATAACATTGGAAAATAGATTCAGCCTGTGGTATTAATGTGGGAACCATTTCTGTTACTGGGGTTCCAGAATTTTTGCATAAGGGAACATCTCTTGAAACTGAGTTTTTTGGTGTATAAGTTTCTTCTGTTGAAACTTTATAGGAAATAAAGTTGATTCCTGGTGATTCTGGAAGGCTTAAAGCTCAGTCCTCACCTATACCATCCATCTGTTGCTGCTGCCACTGGTCTCTACTTTTTCATCATTGTTATGAAGCTTAAATAAACTGGTTTCAAAATCTGCTACAATTTTTATTTTTAAAAATATTTCACAATTTACCAAGGGGAAAAGTCACCTACAATCCTACCATCTTAATAAATTCTTTCTATGTTTCCTCCTTTTTTTTTCAATATGCATGTAACAGTTAAAATCAAACCAAAGATAGTATTTCATCTACTCTTTTTCCATTTGGCTCAGTTTCTTCAAAGTTTTCCTAATTATAATTTCCAGTAACTGCATTAAGCTTCCACTTTTCACTATTTTTATTGTGATTCTCTTTATTTTTATTAACAGGCAATGCATATTCAATGGAAAGAATTTAATTTGCTTCCTCTCCAAAGACAACTGCCACTGAACTTCTGGTGTCTCTCTGTCCAGGCCCATATATATATATATGTGCAGACAAAACTTTTTTGACAGGTTTGGTAACTTGCTTTTTTCAGACAGTATTATGAATATGAACCTTAGCTTATCAATCGATATTTTATATGACTTTTTAAAAAAGTTTAAAAAATTTTTATATTTTGTCTGTGCTAGGTCTTTGTTGCTGCACAGACTTCTCTAATTGCAGGGAGCGGAGGCTACTCTCTAGTTGAGGTATACGGGCTTCTCATTGCCGTGGCTTCTCTTGTATTAGAGCACAGGCTCTAGGGCACACAGGTTTCAGTAGTTGTGGCACATGGGCTTTGTTCCATGGCATGTGGGATCTTCCCTCACCGGGGATCAAACTCATGTCTCCTGCATTGGCAGGTGGTTTCTTTACCACTGAGACACCAGCCCTAATATGACTTTTTAAATCACTAGTACTTTTTACAAAAATACCATCGGTTTTACATAACTCTTGAACATTTAAGTTTTCCTCATTTTTTGCTATAATGATGATGTAATGAATAGACTTGTAGCAAGATCTTTATACATGGTTTGAGCAGATTCCACCAGTGGCATTTTGCATTTTTTAATGCATACATAACTCCTAAGGCATTTGACACCCACTGCCAAACTGATCAGAAGAGTTGTAGATTATGTCAATTTATACCCCATCATCACTTTCTGAGGAATAACTATTTTCCTTTACGCTTATTATTTTTATCTGTCAATTTACTGAAATATGTCTAGTAGTTTAATTACTAGTGACTGAACATTTTTTCTGTATATTGGCCACTTAATTCTTTTGTAAATCTTTAACACTATACTGAATCATTTTCCTATGAAATACATTTATAAAAAATTAAATTTCTATTAATGCTTGGGGCTTTTCTGGTTAGACTGCCAATTGATTAGACTGCCAATTCCTTTAATAGCATTAATATATTCTTCCCTTTCTAAAATTTCTAAAATTTATTGGCTTTTCTCAAGTATCAGTTCTTCCAAAAGAACTTTAGAAATCCTTTACCAAGGTTGCCAGAAATTCCATTGTACAATGTACAAATGAATTGGAGGCATAACTAATATTTGAAAATGTTGAACCTCCTTATCCATTAACAATGGATGTCTTTTAATTTAGTAAAGTCCTTTTGTTTTAGGTTTCTTAGTAAAGTTGTCATAATTTATTCACTCCTTGTATAGACCTGATTAAATTTATGCCTAAGTGCAACATACTTCTGTTGCTTTTGAGAGAAGGCATTTTTTAATTTTTAAACTGCTTACTGATGATGTATATGAAAACTAACAATTTTTATCATGTAATTCAATACTTTATCAGATTATCTTGTTATACCAAATAGTTTGTTTATTCTTTAAACAATCATGCCATCTGCAAATAATTTGCCTTTACCTTATAAACATACCTCTGGTAACCTTTCAGTGACTTCATAGTTACTGGTTTATATGGATTTGCCATTGCCTCTTGAATTAATTTCAGTAATTTTTTGGGTAAAATCACAATTTAAAATTTATTAGTATAAAGTTGTACATATTAATATTTCTAAGTTTTTCGTTATCTGTCATTCCTTCAACAAATATTGAGCACCTTCTATGTGTTTGACTGGGAATACAGTATTAGAAAAGTAGACTTGTTCCTCTTCCCATAAAGATTACAATGTATTGGTTAGGTGTCCTAATAATCCAATTAAACATATATTTGCCAACACTGATGTGTTAACTTAGGGAGGTGTATTAGGATAGTATATAGAAAGGCTTTATTTTAGATACGTGAAGGAGGTCAATGAAGACCATCTATGTAGAAGTGAATTTTTATTTTTCTGTGAATAATTAGCTTTTTTTTTTTGAGAAGTAAAATTAAATTATGACCTATAAGATGAATGGGCAGAGTAGTGGGGAAAGTGTTTCAGGTAGAGGGAATAATAATAATGTGTGAAGGGTTTAAGGAGGGAAAGAGCTTGGCATTTTCCAGGAACTAAAGGATCAATGTATCTGAAAATGTGATCAATGGGAAATGTAAGAGATAAGGAAAGAAGTTGGCAGAGTCTAGATCATAAGGGACCATGACTCATGGAATTTTTTTTAAGAGTAATAAAATGCCATTGGACTTATGATTACCAGGGAGGAAAAGGAGGGAGGAGGGATAAATTGGGAGGTTGGGATGGACATATACACACTACTATATATAAACTAGGTAACTAATAAGGACCTCTACTATATAGCACAGAGAACTCTATTCAATACTCTATAATGACCTATATGGGAAAAGAATGTAAGAGTGGATATACTTTATGTATAACAGATTCACTTTGCTGTACAACAGAAACACAACATTGTAAATTCACTATTCTCTGACAAAAAAATGTCATTGAAGACTTTTGAGCAGGTGACATGTAAGAATTCATATTTACAAAAAATCACTTGCTACACTGTGATGAATGAAAAGGAAAGAGATAAGAGTTGGAATCAGGGAATCCAGTTATGAAATATTACAGTTGTCCACATGAAAGACAACAGGGACTTTGATGGTGAAAGTGGAGGCAGAGAAAAATAATCATTCATGATACATTTTGGAAAAAACAACTGAAAAATGGGCGAAGGACTTGAATAGACATTTCTCCAAAAAAGATATACAAATGGCCAACAAACACATGAAAAGATGCTCAACATCATTAATCACTAGAGAAGTGCAAACCAAAACCACAATGAGATACTACCTTATGCCTGCCAAGATAGCTACTATTAAAAAAAAAAAAAATCCAAATGGGAAAATAACAGGTGTTGGCAGGATCTAGAAAAACTGGAGTCCTTGTGCACTGTTGGTAGAAATGTAAAATGGTGCAGCTGCTGTGGAAAACATTATGGTAGTTCCCCCCAAAATTAAAAGAATTACCATATGACTCAGCAATTCTACTTCTGGGTATATACCTAAAAGAATTCAATGAGGGTCTCAAAGACATATCTGTACACCTATGTTCATAGTATTATTTGCAATGGCCAAAAGGTGGAAGCATCCCAGTATTCATCAACAGATGAATGGATAAAGAAAATGTGGTATAAACACACAGTGAAATATTATTCAGCATTTAAAAAGGAGATTCTGACTTGTGCTAGAATATGGATGAATCTTGGGGATATATGCTAATTGAAATGTCAATCAGAAAAAGAGAGATACCATATGGCTACACGTATGTGAGGTACCTACAGTAGTCAGATTCATAGACAGAAAAGAGAATGGTGGTTTTAAGAGGCTGTGGGGAGGACAGGGGGATGGGAAACTGTTCAGTGGGTATAGTTTCAGTTTTGCAAGATGAAAAGAGTTCTGGAGATTGGTTGTACAACAATGTGAATGTACTTAACACTAGTGAACTGTACACTTAAAAATGGTCATGATGGTGTGTTTCATGTTACATGTATTTTACAATTAAAAACACACACACACATACATTTTGGAGATTATAATTAGTTAGACTTCTTGGTTACAAGTGATAGAACCCCAATCTGAATCTGGCATAGGCACAAGATGGAGGCGATGAGAATTTATTGGCTCATGGAATCCAGAAAAGTTGAACCATGGAAAGGGCAGGAATATGGAGCATTAGGAACAAGTGGAACCAGGGGCTTGGAGGTTTTCCAAGACTTTCTGTTTCTCACCTCTGCTGCTTTCTGCATGTCGGCTTCATTCTTTTCACTGCAGACCAGCTGGTTCCACATGGCAGGACACATGGCTGCTGACAGCTCCTGTGTTTTGCATTTTATGGCTTCCACACTGGAGGGGGTTTTCTTTTTTTCTTAGTTTCAGTTAAAAAAGTTCTGGGTAGGGACTCTGGTTGGCCCATCTTGGCCCAGGACCAGTGGCCAAGAGTATGAGGTCATTTAAGACAATACCATGCAATAGTTAGAAGTATTTACAGAAACATGAAAAAGAAACAATGATTTCTAGAACACAATATCAAATATGTATGTTTAAAATACATAGATACACAAAACAATATTATATTATTATTCAAAGATACACGTATTTTCAAAGGACATATATCAAACACATTAGAGTGGCTTCTGAAGAGGGAAGGAACATGAGTGGGAACTGGAATGTAGGAAAAACCAGAAAGGCCTTGTTGACAATGTGAACCAAACAGTATGACTGCCTAAAATCTCTACACTGGAGGGAAAAATAGGAGCAAAGGGAAGGAGTAAAAGAGAAAAGAAAGGAAAAAACAAAATAGAAAAAGGAAAAGAGAAAATACTATCAGTGAGTAAGGGGCAGTTTTTAAGAGAAAAAAGGGGAAAAGACTGAAGTTATAAACTCCATACATGTCCACTACAGAGATAGACAAGATGTATCTTGATATTGGATTGAATGGGGTTGCTGAGAGAGAGGGAGGTATCAAGGATAACTCCTGGGTTTCGACTTAGATGGTGGTATAATTTACTGAGATATAAGGCTGGTAAAGGAACATTTTAGGACAGAAATCAGAAATCTGATGAGCTAAGTTTGCTCTTCCCATGAAGCATCTGATAGGATGTCTTTTGGATTTTTAAAAATTTTTGCCAGAAATGTGTCTATTACATAATGTCTACTTTATTTCTGAAGAATGAGTGCTTTGATTTACCAAGTGTTATTCTTTTTCCTTAATTTATGATTTTATCTTTATTTCTTCCTTCTATTTTTATTTTCTAACTATTGAATATGTAGCTTATTACTTATTTTTTAATTTATTAATTTTTTTGGCCACACCACACGGCTTGTGAGATCTTAGTTCCCTGATAAGGGATTGAACATGGGCTCTCGGCAGTGAGAGAGAGGAATCCTAACCACTGGACTGCCAGGGAATTCCCAAGATAACCATTTTAAAAAGTTTGGTATGTATCCTTCCACATCCTTTTTGATATATTTATATAGGAACTTATATTTGCAATAAATGGTTTTGCTGCTCTCAGAACCATACTCTGTATCTTGCTCTGCAATTGGTTTAAAAAAATATATCTTAAATATATTAGCACATATTTTATTTGTTTAAACTCAGCTTTCATTGTGATACAGGTCTAAATATGGTTGTCTTTTCATTTATTTTTACCTGGTATTTCATTAACCCTTTAAATCTGAGAGTTGAAATTAACTTTTAAATTCAAAATTTCCATCAAATTAGTAAATTTTCTTCTATTATATCTTTGATTATTGCTACTCCTCAGTCAGTTTTGTTTCTACCTTCTGAACTCATATTTGATTCCCAGTTTTCTGGATCCATTCTCCATTTCTCCTTCATCTCTAAATGTGTGTGTGTTCGGTCGTGTCTCTTTGTGACCCCATGGGGTGTAACTCACCAGGCTCCCTGTCCATTGGAATTTTCCAGGCAAGAATACTGGAGTGGGTTTCCATTTTCTACTCCAGGGGATCTTTCCGACCAGGGATTGAACCCGAATCTCCTGCGTCTCCTGCATCAGCAGGCAGATTCTTTTTTTTTTTTTTTGGCAGGCAGATTCTTTACCACTGAGCCACATTTCTATTACATTTCCCCTCTGAATTCTGGTAAATTTTTTTGAGCTGGTTTTAACTTTTGTCATATCTCATCTGCAGTTCACTGAAACGGCTACATTAATTTGGCAATCATGTTTTTCCTGGGGAAGCTTTGTTCACACTTTTCATCTCTAAAAAAAACACTGTTCCAACATCCTGTCCAATTTCACTGTGATATCAAATTCGTTTTAAATATTTTTTCCTATTCCTTTCATGTTTTTAAAGACTGCCATGCCATTTGCTCTGTCCACTCCAATCATTCCCCTTCTTTTGCTGTCTACTGACTTTTTCCATCTGTTTAGCCTTCTGGAGGGGAAGGGTCTGCCACCTAATAGTAACTGAGTAAATTGTCAGATTGTTTGCATCTTTTATGCCCACTCAGTCTAAGGAGTAATTAGTAACTATTCTTTGATGGTGTAGAGGTCCAATAATTGGCTGTGTGCCATTGTGAAGGAGCAAGAGGTGGAGGAAAGCAGTCTTGCAAGAGGGAGTTTCACCAGCTCTGAACACAGGCTCAGGAACAAACAGTAAAGTACCAGTTACACTTTAAAGATGAAAACAAAAACAAAAAGAAATCAACCTGAGATCCAGGAAAGTCAAGTAATTTCTCCAAAACTTCAGTGATACAGCAAATTCCCAAATCGCCTCACCACACCTCCTGACTTATTTCCACACAACCCTTCCCTCAGCAAGAGCCATCAATACTGTACTTTTTTAAAAAACGGAAGTTTGGGATATAAATTGCCATAAAGGAAAAGACTTTTGAGTCTCTGGTCATTATCCATTGTGTCATCCTGGGCAATTTGCTATGGTCCTGACATTCAGTTCCATCACCTTTTAAAAAAAAAGGGGGGGGGGCATAACAGTAACTACCCTCCAAGATCTTGAAGGTCCCAAAGTAAAAGCCCGATGCACCAGTCCGGGCCTGTGGCGAAGAGACCCTGGCCTAAGACGAATGGAGAAGGCCCGCACAGACTCCGAACCCCATGCCGGCACCGGTGTCCTCGACGGCCACCGCGACAGCAAAAGGAGCCACCGCCGCAAACGCTCGCCTCGCTCGGCCTGCCTCGGCCGGGCCTGACCTCACCTCACCTCCCGGGGGCCGCGCCTCCAACTCCAGCCTCAGCGCACCTTCCCGACCACACCTCTGCGCACGCGCGGCGACCGCCGGCCCCGCCCAGGTAGGCGGCCCGGCTGTTCCCTGTGGAGCGACCGAGCGTGCGTTCGGCGCTTTTCCTCCCTGTGCGGCCACCGTCGTTTGGGGAGGAGAGCGGGAGGAGAGCGGGAGGAGAGCGGGAGGGGGCGGGGAAAAGGGTGGGAGGAGGGTGAGAGCGCGCGCGCGCCGCCCGGCCGTCGTGGTTTCCTGGCTGCGCGCGCGGCGCTGGCGGAATAGCTGCAGCTGTAGCAGCAGCCGCGAAGATGGCGGAGGGGTTGGAGCGTGTCCGGATCTCCGCGTCGGAGCTGCGAGGGATCCTGTCCACTCTGGCTCCACAGGCCGGGAGCAGAGGTGAGTCGCGCCGCCCAGCTGCTGGGCCGGGCCTGCCCGCCCCGCCTCCCTCCCCTCCTTTGCCTCCTCCCCGCTCTGTCCGCGGCGCTCCGGAGCCCCCGCCCCTTCCCCCAACAGTGGGGGCGGGGGCCGAGGGCGGGGCGGGCCCTCCCCTGTCTACCAGTCCGAGAGCCGGTGCGGGGTCGGGCTCCGCAGGCTCAGGCCCCTCCGGGAGGGCCCAGCCCGGGTTCCTGTCTCCGCCCCCTTTCTCACGGCGAAGGTGACTGTTCCCCACTGCCTCGGCCCTCTCACACCAGCCCGTGGGTTTCCAGCTATCGGGGGAAGCGACAAGTAGTTGGGCGCCGGGGTCTGGCGAGGAGGCCCCCCGGAGTGTGTGGTTCCCCAAGGAGTCAGCCGCAGGCCTGCCCCGTCTTATTCCCCCTTGGAGAGTAGGGACTGGAGACCTGGAGAAGAAAAGGTTCAACAGCTTGGTATTTCCTTGCTGAACTTTTTCCCGCAAGGCAGGCTTCTGAAGGCTGCGCCACCGGGGGGATCCAGGACCTCAGAAAGCTGATTGTACTCTGGTTTGGCCTTGGCATGTGTGGGAGCAGCTTTTTGTTTTTTTAAATCTGAGAGAATGTCCAACTTGCAAATTAAAGCTTCCAGTCACATCGGGAAAACACCGGGGAAGATTCTAGTGTCTCACCTCTTCTTGGTTAGTCAGGGGAGTTCGTTTAGGAATGGTAGTTCTGTTTCTGCAGGCTTATGGCCGAAGTTTGTGAAATTGGTTTTCTTTGGCTATCTGAATTGGATTATTCGGGTTGTTTTCTCTCTCCTCGCTGGAAAGTGGTAGTGGTTCTTCTCCGCCCCCCACCCCGTCCCCACAACTTAGAAAGGCTAATGAGGGTGAGTTATTCTGGAGTTAAACTGCTTTACCTTTATTCAAAGTGAATGAAACAGTCTTTTAACGTTTGGAAAATACTGAAGCGGTATCTTAAACTTCAGGGTTTTGGGTTATTTTTTTTCAAGTTTGTTAACACCCATGGGTGTAAATACTGGAGCATGTGACCCCTGTTAGGAGCTTGTTTGCACTGGTGTTAACAGAACAATACTAGAATTTTCTATAGCATTCCATTTTGAGTACTCTATAATCTCACTAAATCCTGTTTTTTCCCCCGCTGGACAGTTGAGTGGCTATTTACAGTTGACTCTCCCCTTAACAGCTAAAGGTAACCGATCAGAAAATTGATACTTGCTTATCTGTCATTCTGCAAGTTCCTGGAGCCTGGAGAGTGGTTTCTTAAGTCCAGTTTTCTTCTTCTTGTGTGCCCCAGTCCTTGGTGTTTTGAGAGCATGTCACAATACTTCCATCATCCTCCAGGGAAAGCTCCTTTATGGAACTTTTTCCTTCTCATATTCCATCATCATAGTAGCAGTTAGTCTCAGTATTCTAATGATGATAGTCTGAGTAGTGTTTCCTTGAAATGACTCTACTGGCTGCTGTTAGAGAGTTAGTGAGCATGAGTGGAGATGAAGAATGTGAAAGGAACTGCTTCCTGTTTGCTTCAACCGGAGGTATGCAATTGGGTAGTTGAAAGCCTTAAGAAGAGGATTGTCCTGGCCAAGTTCAGTGACTGAAGTTGCAAACTTTTTCTCCAGAGATGTCCAGAACTGTGGATTGTTATATGCATACCCCTCATTTTCTCCCTCTTTCCCCATTAATATGTTAAAAGGACTCAGCCACCCCATAAAAAATGTTAGAGGTAGAAGAGACAACAGTGGAGCTGAGAGCTCTATAGCAGAAAAAAAGTCCAATGTAGAACTGGTCAGAGATCTTTCATTATGACAGTGATGAGGTAGTTTAGGGTCTTGTGGATCTGAGTATGATTTGGGTAAAAATCAAGAGAATATGATTTTTTTCCCCCTTGTTTCCCTAATTCAAGTGTAGGTAGGTCCGGTATAGTTAAGTTTTTAGTTTTGTCAGTTGCTGAACAAATATCTTAAACCTAGTAGAATTTCCATTTCTGCAGAAAGTTGCTTCCTTGGCCATCGATATGAACACTTGGATGTGTAATTCTTGCTTTACTTTTAATGACAGTTTTTTTCCTCTCCCTCCCCTTTATTCTTCCACCTTTTCCTCCCCAACACTCTCTCCAACATGGCAGAAAATATGAAGGAGCCCAGGCAGCGAAAAGATAACAGGCGCCCAGATCTGGAAATCTATAAGCCTGGTCTTTCCCGACTAAGAAACAGACCTAAAATCAAGGAACCCTCTGGGAGTGACGAGTTGAAGAATGAAGTTGTTAATGACAGAGATTCTTTTGCTGTTGGAAATTGTACCCAGCTCATTAAAGATGTCTGCAAAGACAACCCACAGCAAAATGGTCCTGTAGACTCAGAAAATATTCGGGCACAGGAGTCCTTTCCTCGGACTGTTGGACAAGAGGATCGAAGCCTAAGAATTATTAAGAGGGCAAAGAAACCGGACATGCAGATCTATCAACCTGGAAGGCGTTTGCAGACTGTTACCAAAGAAGCCACCAGCCGGGTGGAAGAGGAAGAAATCCTCAACCAGGTAGAGCAACTGAGGGTAGAGGAAGATGAGTGTAGGGGAAATGTGAAAGAGGAGGTGGTGAACAAGCCGGACAGAGAGGAGGCTGAAAAGAGCGCAAGTGGTGACAGAGTAAGGGCTGCAAAGGGAGAAAAAGGAAAGAGGGTAGAAAAGGGGGAGGGGGTGAAGAAGGTGAACGAAGACTCGGCGCAGGGCAAGCCAGGTTCTGCCAAGCGCTACTCCCGCTCAGACAAACGCAGGAACCGCTATCGCACTTGCAGCACCAGCTCGGCTGGTAGCAACAACAGTGTCGAGGGGGCTGGCCTGACTGACAGTGGAAGTCGCCGCCGCCGCCAGGATCGGACCAAGGAGAGGCCCCGACTGAAGAAGCAGGTGTCTATGTCCTCAACCGACTCCTTGGATGAGGACAGAATTGATGAGCCTGATGGACCACGGAGGAGCTCAGAGAGGAAGAAGCATTCAGAAAGAAGCTGGTCTGGCCGAGGGGAGGGAGAGCAGAAAAGCAATGGTAAAGAAAATCGAGGCACTCTTCGAGTCACTTTTGATGCAGAAACCATGAACAAAGATTCCTCAGTGGTGAGGTCGGCCAGGGAAGAGGTGGATAGGTTAAAGCCAGACAAAGGCTTGAGCGGTGGGGGCAAAGGCTCTGAGAAGCCGGAGTCCAAAAACCTGAGACAGGAACTTCGGGGTCGCGGCAGGGGCATTCTCATTCTCCCTGCCCACACTACCCTGTCAGTCAGTTCAGCTGGTTCTCCAGAGTCGGCACCTTTGGGACCTCGGCTTTTATTTGGAACTGGTAGCAAGGGATCTCGGAGTTGGGGCCGGGGAGGCACCACTCGACGATTGTGGGACCCAAACAATCCTGAACAGAAACCCGCTCTAAAGAGTCAGACGCCGCAGCTGCATTTCTTGGACACTGATGATGAAGTCAGCCCTACCTCCTGGGGTGACTCACGCCAGGCCCAAGCCTCATACTATAAGTTTCAGAACTCTGACAACCCCTATTATTACCCCCGGGCACCAGGCCCCGCCTCCCAGTATCCTTACACAGGCTATAGCCCTCTGCAGTACCCGGTGGGCCCTACAAACGGTGTGTACCCAGCGCCTTACTACCCGGGCTACCCAGCTCCGTCAGGACAGTATGTGTGTAGCCCTCTGCCTGCCAGCACCATGAGTCCTGAGGAGGTGGAACAGCACATGAGGAACATGCAGCAGCAGGAACTGCACCGGCTCCTCCGGGTGGCTGACAACCAAGAACTACAACTCAGCAACCTGCTCTCCAGGGACCGCATCAGTCCTGAGGGCCTGGAGAAGATGGCTCAGCTCAGGTATGGAGTGTGGGGGAGTGTCCCATCCTGGCTAAAGGGGAGTAGGAATAAGCTGGAAGTGTACAGGGCCCCAAGGCTGAGGAAGGTAGAAGCCTTTCAGGTAAATTCCCGGGTGTTACCTCCCTTTCACATTAATTTTTGTAAGGGAAGGGAAGTTAGAAAAAGAGCGGAGCAGAAAAAATTTGTTTCTAGTCCTAGAAATGATTGTGCTTCCCACTTTTTAAGAAGAAAAAAATCTTTTAAGAGAGCATGGACTCTGGATGTGGAAAAGGAAAGACTTTCTAAAGTGCCAAGAAATAAACAGCATGTACCCTGTTACTTTGGCTATTAAATTCAGGTAGAGGTATATGGGGAAGAACTACTTTCCTAGACCTAACTTGTCTTTAGAATGACATTCTGCTATGCAGAATGGAAGCTAGAGTGAGAGCTATACCTGGTGGCATTTTGGATTTCCTGCCAAGGAAGGTGTGTGATTTGCAGGAACCTCAGGTCTTGGGTCTAGCCTTTCCTGTGGTGTATTTGGAGCTAGAAGTTGCATGTATTTTATTCCAGAGCTGAACTGCTGCAGTTATATGAGCGCTGTATTCTGTTAGATATTGAGTTCTCTGATAATCAGAATGTGGATCAGATCCTGTGGAAGAATGCTTTCTATCAGGTGATTGAGAAGTTCAGGCAGCTTCTCAAGGATCCGAATGTTGAGAACCCAGAACAGATTCGGAACAGACTTTTGGAGCTCTTGGATGAGGTAAACCATCATCTTTATGTCCTTAGGATAAAGGCTTCAGCATCCTTTAGTTGGGATGAGTTTTTACCACCCACAATACTGTGTTTTATAATAGAACATTGACAACAAACTTTATATGCTCTTTTCTTGAGTTTAGGCATACCCTGCTTCTGTTGCTTCCTTGACACTCTAGCTTAACTGACAGGTGGAATTTGTTTTGAGCTTGGAAGCTTTCTGAATGTCTTACCTGGAGTGTGTGTTCGTGTGTGTGTGTGTGTGTGTGTGTGTGTGTGTTCGTGTGTGTGTGTGTGTGTGTGTGTGTGTTCGTGTGTGTGTGTGTGTGTGTGTGTGTGTGTGTGTGTAACTCTTAGCATGTGGGATCTTAGTTCCCTGACAGGTGGAATTTGTTTTGAGCTTGGAAGCTTTCTGAATGTCTTACCTGGAGTGTGTGTTCGTGTGTGTGTGTGTGTGTGTGTGTGTGTGTGTGTGTGTGTGTGTGTGTGTAACTCTTAGCATGTGGGATCTTAGTTCCCTGACCAGGGATCAAACCCATGCCCCCTACAGTGGAAGCTCAGCCTTAACCACTGGACTGCCAGGCAAATCCCTGTGTATGTTTTCATATCTTTAAAACCATGGAAAGGCTTATGCTATCAATTTGTCTTGGGTTTAGTTGGTGGCCACTAAGTACTGCACATACCTCCCTTAACATCTGCTGGCTGAACAATAGCAGAACTGTGATAGGGTTTCTTGCCCCAGTTTCTGGGTAGAATGAATCAGTACAGGCTGATTTGACTGATTCTTATTTTTTCTCTTTATAGGGTAGTGACTTCTTTGATAGCTTGCTTCAGAAGCTGCAGGTCACTTACAAGTTCAAATTGGAGGACTACATGGACGGTCTTGCCATTCGCAGCAAGCCATTACGAAAGACAGTAAGCCAGCTTCTTTATGTTAAATTTACTCATTCACTTAGTAAGCATTTATTTAGTGTTAGTTATGTGCTGGGCACTGTGCTGGCTGTTGAGGATGCAAGAATGAAAGATATAGTCCTGTGGGGGAACAGACGAGTTAAAGCAACAGTTACAATGTAATGTCATAAATACTGTAGTAATGGTATGTATAGAGTGTAGAGGGCATTGGGTCTGCTATAGACTGATGGGGGGGGGTCAAAGAAGTTTTCTTAGCGACTGTCAGGTTGGGTTTTGAAACATGGCTAGGAGTGGAAGGGGCAGTTTAGATACAGGGCACAGTGAGAGGATCACACCTCGTTGGGAAAGTAGAAGAAATCAGCATGCTGATGTCCGTAATGTGCATTGGGCTGTTGGAGGAGGAAAAGTTAACGAAGTAGGAAGGGATGGATCATAAACTCTTACGTGTCACGCTGAAAAGTTTGGATTTTCTTCCTGAAAGAAATGAGGAGCTATAGATTGATTTTCAGCAAATGGATGGCATAGATATGTTCTTGGGACTCAGCAATTAGATGAGTTTGGGCAAGACTGGAGGTAGGAGAGCTGGGTGTGGGCGTGAATGAGGTAGAGGAAGTGGAGGTGAAGAGGAGACAGATTGGAAAACTGTAGGGAGCAGCGTTGAATTGCTGGCTGGTTCAGTGTGACTGTCAAGATTGGAGGTGTGAGGAGGAGTCCAGATCCTCCCCGCATTTTGTGCCCTAGAAGAGAGGCTGGGAAGGAAGAGGTTAGTTCTGTTTTAATCAGCTTGAGTAGAGGACCTGAAAATGAACAAATGAATGTTCTGGTCTGTCTGGAGCTCAGGAGAAAGAGCTGGAGGGGTGATAGAAATTCAGAAGTCGTCAATATGTAGATGATAGTTGAAGCAGAAGTTGGGAAACTGGGAGAGCCAGCCCAAGAGCAGGGAGCCAGATTTTAGGGTAGTGGTGGGTAAAATGGACAAGTGTTATAAAAACTCTCACATGTTTTGATTGCTGAAAAGTGTTGGTTGGGTTGGATGGCCTTACCACGAGTTATATTACTTGGAGAGGATGGAAACCAGATTGTAGTGAATGAGAAGTAGGGTAGCAGATATAATGAGAGGGTAACCCAGGCTGTTTTTGTAAGAAGGCTGTGAAGGCAAGGAGGGAAGGGAAGTTAGTAGTTAAAAGACAGTGCCAGGAGAAGTTTGTTTTTAACCTTGGAGAGACTTTAGCGTAATTATATGTTGAGAGGAAAGGGCCAAGGGAGAATAAGAGGTCAACTCATTAGAGAAACGAGTGTGATTTATAGAACAGAGGCTTCCTCTTGCCTTTCTGCTTCTTTTGATCAGTTGCCATGCAGAAGCTCTATTACTAATCAACAAGTACTTGTTGAGTCCCTCCTACGCACCAGGTGCCATTCCAGGCACACGTAATTCTGCCTGGAACAAGAACGCTGTGGTCCCAACTCTCAGAGTTTAGTTTCATTAGGGGTGAGTACAGGTGTTCGATTAGTAACTGCAGGTGTAGTGACTTCTGCAAAAGGTGTTGGGGGGGTGTGGTGTAGGTGTAAAGGGGCCTAGCGGATCATAGAGGCCTGAAGAAGTCATGGTTAAGCTAAGGCTGAAGACCCAAGACGTTAGCCAGGTGAAGTGTTAGTCGCTCAGTCTTGTCTGACTCTTTGTGACCCCATGGAGTGTAGCCCACCAGTCTCCTCTGTCCATGGAATTCTCCAGGCAAGAATACTCGAGTAGATAGCCATTCCCTTCTCCAAGGGATCTTCCCAACCCAGGGATCAAACCCCATGTCTCCTGCATTGGTGAGCTGATTCTTTACTGCTGAGCCACCAGGGAAGTTCTAACAATATGTAGTAACAGCATATACATGTTATGAAGTGATGTTCCTTAAGAACGTTTTTTGGTTGAGCGCATGTCTTAGGGTAGTTAAAGTTTTACTCATCTTCTCATTGAGGGACAGATGCCAAGCCCATCAGTGAGAAAACATACATGTAGTATTACCCAATCCTGGATGTTATGGGTGTTTGGTAAAGGGTAACTTACTATTTTAGGGAATTATTATTGTCCTGCAAAGAAGATGGAGTGCAGTAACACAATACAGTGGTTTTAATAGTTTGAGGAGAGAAAGATGATGGAAGGATGGAAAGGAAAGAACAAACAACTGTTTTATTACTCTATTTGTATATCACTCTGCGTGGCTTGTGCAATCATAGTTCCCCAACCAGGCATCATACCCAGGCCCACAGCAGTGAACGTGCCAAGTTTTAATCACTGGACTGCCAGGGAAATCCCTGTATATCGCTTTATAATTCATAAAGTATTCTTACACATTTTCCCTCCAGTTTCCCTGTGAGATAGGTATTTTTATATTCCGATGGAGAAGTTGAGTTCCAGCGACTTAGTTGAGGTTCCCCAGCTACTACAAAGACAGGCAGAATGTTTTTTCCATTTGACTGGACTTTGTTGATGATTGCTGGTCCCTTGTTAATGCTGCTCTGTGATTCTGACCCTCACTCTGCCCTTTGGGGTTGAAGTTAGAGTTTCTTGGGTAGATGCTGCTAACTGGTCGTTTCTCCTGAAGGTAAAATATGCCTTGATCAGTGCCCAGCGATATATGATTTGCCAAGGAGATATTGCCAGGTATCGGGAGCAAGCCAACGACACGGCAAATTATGGGAAGGCACGCAGGTACTGTTGCTTCTTGTTCGTTACTCCTCTTCCCCGTGTGGTTTTAACCTAGGCCCTGTTAAGAGCAGTGGGCCACCTGAGCTGCGTCTTGTATATACGTCCTACAGGTGCTCCCTGCTTTACCACTCGGAGGGTTACAGTTTAAGTAGTAAGGGCTATCAGGTGATAAATGGGGGAAGTGTTAATGCAGAAACATCTTTTTCTAAATTGTTTTTCTGTTCTAGTTGGTACCTGAAGGCCCAGCATATTGCTCCGAAGAATGGGCGCCCTTATAACCAGTTGGCTCTGCTGGCTGTGTATACGGTAAGAAATTTTGGATGGGGAGGTATTTTGCAGGCAATGTGTAAGATATATGGATTTTGATAGCATCAACTCCTGGAACTAGAACTCATCTTAACACCCAACCCAAAGTATACCCGCTTCTGTCTGCCATCCTCAAACTCCTTTTGTTAACTGTTGCTTTCAGAGGTAAGTTGTGAGGGACCTTTCACTTCAGTTGAATCCACTTGCACTACACTTAAGTTCCCAGGGGAATGCTTATGCTGCAGCCAAACGTTACTCTTTTTGACCAAGGTTTCTGCTCTGAACCTTGTCTTGTTTCCCTTCCCTAGGTTGAACTAGGTTACTCATCTCTAGAAGGAAAGGAAGGCTCCCTGTATGTCTCCCCTTTAAAGTCCTCAACTAGCCCTAAGTACATCCTTCCTCCCCAGATCATCCCCTTATTCATCTGAGCTTTTTACCCTAGGAGTCTTTTTAGCAGATGCACAGTAAATGCCAAATCGTACCTCTCTGATTTTGCTGAACTCCTCTAAATGTGGCTCTCACAGTGAGCCTTCAGATCTGACAGAGCCCCTAGTAAGGAAACTGACTTCAAGGGAGAGGGGCCAATTGTAGGTACCAAAGGTTTAAATATAAGGAGCAGTTAACGTGTTCGTTGGCAGGAAGAGTTTTCTTAATGTTGTAAAATTCATTGCCCACATAGTGTTTGAATTGATATTTTTATCCTTTATTCCACAAAAATGAAAAAAAAAATCTTAACACTTTAATTATGGATTGACATTGTTAATAAGGAATGTGGTTTAAGGATACACTTCTTGCGGAATCTATGAATTGCTCTCTCTGCTTTCTACCTCTGTCCTATTCTCTTTTTGATATGTGTTGAGATTTTTATCGCCCCTCTTTGTGGCTTTTTCTCTCCCCTTTAGTATTATTTGTTAACTAGAAAATGTAAAAAAAAATTTTCTCCTCAATGGCTTTAAAAAAAATTCAGATAAAATTCATCTGAGAAAATTAACCATTAATTATGGTCTGTACCTAGGGGTGAGACTGCTGGGTCAAATGGTAATTTTATGTTTCACTTTTTGAGAATCTGCCAAGCTGTTTTTTATAGTGATTGCAGCGTTTTACATTTCTACCAGCAGTGTAGGAGAGTTCCAGTTTCTTCATGTTCTTGCTGACGTTTATTATTTTTCATTACTTTGAATATGACCAATCTAGTGGGTATGAAGTGATATATCGTTGTGGTTCCCTCCTCCCTACCTGGGGACTTTTTTTTCTTCTTCTTTACTATATTTTTAAAATTTTTTGGTCAGTGTTAGGTTTACAGAAAAATTGGACAGAAAGTACAGAGAGTTCCCGTATACTTCTTCAACTCCCAGTTTTCCCTATTATTAACATCTTTCATTAGTATAGTACATTAGTTACAGTTAATGAGTCAGTGCAGGTACATTTGTTAATACTAAAGTCTGCAGCTTACACTTGGGTTCACTTTTATTATTGTACACTCTATGAGTTTGAACAAATGTAGTGACATGTGTCCAGCATTACAGGATCACAGAATGTTTTCACTGCCCTAAAAATAATACCCTGTGCTCCACCACTCACCTCTTTATCCTTCTTCCCTCCCCCAAGCCTCTCTCAGTCACTGATATTTTTTACTGTCTCTCTAGTTTTGACTTTTCCAGAATGTCATATAGTTGGAACCATACTGTATGTAGCCTTTTCATGTTGGCTGCTTTCATTTAGCACTTAGAAGTATTTTTGTGACTTGATAGCTCTTTTTGTTTATTGATGAGTAGTATTCCAGTGTATCAATGTACCATAGTTTATCCATTCTCCTTTGAAGGACATCTTGGTTATTTCCAGGTTTTGACTATCAAATGCTAGAAACATTTTTGTGCACGTTTTCTTGTGGACATAAGTTCTCAAATTATTTGGATAGCTACTTAGGAGTATGATTGCTGGGTTGTGTGGTTAGGGTATATATAGTTTTGGAAGAACCTGTCAAACTGTCTTCCAAAGTGGCTGTACCATTTGGCATTCTCGCCTATTGCTGTGCATCCTTTTAAGCATTTGGTCTTGTCGATGTTCTGAATTTTGCTCTGATAGGTTTGCAGAATCCTATTTGTGTTAGACTTTAACTTGCAATTCCCTAATGACAGATGATGTACAGCATCTTTTCATATACTTATTTGCTTTCTGTGTATTTTTGGTGAGATGTCTGTTTAGATCTTTTGTGCATTCTTAAATTGTATTGTTTTCTTGTTGTTGTTTTTTAAATATTTGACTGTGCTGAGTCGTAGTTGTGGCATGCAGAGTCTTCAGTCTTCCTTGTGACATTCAGGATATTTTAGTTGTGGCCTGTGGGATCTAGTTCCCTGGCCAGGAATCGAACCTAAGCTCCCCTGCATTGGAGGCATGGCGTCTTAGCCACTGGACCACCAGGGAAGTTCCTATTGTTGAGTTTTTAGAGCTCCTATATTTTGGATACCAGTCCTTTATTAGATATGTGTTTTTCAAATATTTTCTCTCAATCTGTAGTTTTTATTTACTTAGTGTTTTTCACAGAAGTTTTTAAAATCAATGAAATCTAAGAACTTTATCAACTTTTTTTTTTTTTTTTATCATCAACTTTTTTTTAATGGATTGTGCTTTCAGTGTTGTATCTGAGAAGGCATTGCTAAACGCATGTTACCTAGACTTTCTTCTCTGTTATCTTCTAGGAGTTGTAGAGTTTTACATTTTACATTAAAGTCTGTAGTTCATTTTGGGTTAATTTTTGTGAAAGGTGTAGTCTGTGTATAGATTCATTGTTTTGCATGTGGTGTCCGGTTTTTAACATCATTTGCTGAAAAGACTATTCTTTCTCCTTTAAACTGCTTTTGCTCCTTTGTCAAAAATCAACTGACTGTATTTGTGAAGGTGTGTTTCTGGGTTCTCTATTCTGTTTCATTGATCTACTTGTTTATTCTCTGGCCGGTACCACACTGTCTTGATTACTATAGCTAGCTTTATAGCAAATCTGGAAGTCACGTAGTGTCAGTATTGTGTAGGCTATCCTGAATGTTTTTTTATTTGCCTTTTCATGTAAACTTTAGAATCAGTTTGTGTGAAGTGGTAGCTCACTTTTGGATTTGCATTTCCCTAATGTTTAATTATATTTAGCATCTTTTCATATGCTTATTAGTCTGTTCAAGTCCTTTACCCAATTTTTTTTAAAATCAAGAAAATAAAAAAAATTCTTTTAACTTAATTACCTTTTAATTGAAGGATAATTGCTTTACAGAGTTTTGTTTACTGTCAAACCTCAACAAAAATTTTTTTAACTGTAATCACACATAAAGCAAAGTTTGCCATCTTTGAAAGCGTAATGTTTTAGTAGTGTTGAGTACATTCACATTGTTGTGCGGTTAATCTTCAGAACTCTTTTCATCTTACAGAACTGAAACTTTCTACCCATTAAACAGCAACTCTCTGTTTTCCCCTCCCTCTGGCCTTTGGTGACCACCCTTCTTTCTGTCTCTGTGAATTTGTGTACTCTAGTTACCGAATATAAATGGAATGAAAAAGTTTGTGTCTTTTTGTGACTGGCTTATTTCACTTAGCATTAAATCCTCAAGGTTCATCCATGTTACAGCTCATGTCAGTTTTCTCCTTAAAGCTGAGTAATATTCAGTTGTGTATATACCATATTTTGTTTTTCATTTCATTTCTCAATGGACATGTGTACCTTTTGACCATTGTGAATATCACCACTATGAATATGAGTGTACAAATACCTCTTCAAGACCCTGCTTTTGATTCTTTTGGGCATATAATCAGAAGTGGAGTTGTTGGATCATGGGGTAATCTGACAATAGCATTTTCAGTTTTCTGAAGAATCACCATACCGACAGCTGTACCATTTTACAGTCCTACAAGGATTCCAGTTTATCTGCGTCCTTGCTAAAGCACACTATTTTCTGTTGTTGTGTATGTGTGTTTTTAAATAGTAACCAACCTAATTGCTTTCAAAGCTGTATGGCATTGTGGTTTTGACTTGCATTTCCCTAATGAGTACTGGTTTTTTTATGTTCTTCTTGGCCATCTGCGTATCTTCTTTGAAGAAAAGTCTATTCAAATCCTTTGCATATTTTTAAACTGAGCTGTCTCTTTTATTGTTGAGATGTAGCAGTTCTTTACGTAGTCTGACCTTAATCAGATATGTGATTTATAAATATTTTCTCCCATTTTATGGGTTGTCTTCTCACTCTCTTGATAATGCCCTTTTAAAAAGTTTTTAATTTTGATAAAGTGTGGTTTATTTATTTTTACTTTTGTTGCTTGTGGTTTGATGTCATAGCTAAGAAACTCATAACCAAATTAAAAGTTAAAGTTTCTTATTTATTTATTTAGACGAAAATACAGAAATCCTTTTTTTTTTTTTTTTTTTAACAGTTTTAATTCTTCTGTTTAGGTCATTGATCCATTTTTGGTTAATATATGGTGTGAAGTAAGGGTCTAATTTATTCTTTTGCATGTGGCTATCTAATTCCCCTAGCATCATTTGTTGAGATTATTCTTTCCCCATTAAATAGTCTTAGTACTCTTAAAAGTCAGTTGATGTATGATCAGTTTATTTCTGGACTCTCAATTCTCTCTCTTGTGCAAGTACTGTGTTGTTTTAATTACTGTAGTTTTGTGGTGAGTTTTTAGATTGGGGTATGTGAGTCTTCCAACTTTGTTCTTTTTCAACATTGTTTTGATTGGGGTTTTTTGGAACACCATATGAATTTTAGGATCAGCTTTTTCTTTTCTGCCAAAAGAGGCACTGTAATTTTGTTAAGGATTGCATTGTATCTTTAGAGTGCTTTGAGGTCTGTTTACATCCTTACCATACTAAATATTTTGTTGCAAAAACACAGGATGTTTTCCATTTATTTAGGTCTTCTTTGATTTCTTTCAGAAATGTTTTGTCATTTTCAGTTTAAAAGTTTTGCATTTCCTTGGTTAAATTTATTCCTAAGGTATAAATAAGGTATGTTGTTATTTTTGATGCTATTATGAATTATTTCCTAATGTCTTTTTCAGATTGTTCACTACTAATATATATAAATACAACTAATTTTTGAATATTAATCTTGTGTCTTCCCTCAGTGGTTTGTTGCCACACTAATTAAATTGCTGTGTGTTTTTTTTTATGAACCTCTGACCTAAGTTAGTACTCTTTGAGTTCTTTTCCTCTGTCCCTCTTTTTCTTTCTCTGTCTTAACCCAATTAATTGTCTTTTTAACATCACTTTCTCAACTTTTCTATAGCTTTTCCTTCAGTGGATCCCAAGTATTTGCTGAGAATATGCTGTGCAGTGTTTTGTTTGCTAGGTAATTTGATATGGTTTCTGTCCTGAAAAAAAAAAAATTGAGAAGACAAGTGTATACAGACAATGATACAAATTGCACTTGATAGGATATGATGCAATTGATTGTTGGAGACATCATTTTCTATGGCACTAAGAAAGAAAAATGTGAACTCAAGTAAGATGATGATAGATATTGATTGTGAGTTGTATCTTGATTTCAGAGATGTTAAAATATGAAAAAAATCATTGTGGGACTGATCAATTACTGTAAAATCAAGGGAGTGGCATAATTAGAATAACATTAAAGATAGCTTCCATTTAACTAACTGAAACCATGTACCAGATATTCCGTTAAATTATAATTATGTGAATTTTATTCTTTTCAGGAGCCATATATGTTGGTGAATATCTTCATTTTACAGATAAGGAAATTGTTCTAGGTTGACTTTCTTAGGCGTATACCTAATCGGTGGCAGGGCCAAATTCACACTCATGCAGTTGAGCTTAGAATGTGTATCTTTAACCATGTTAGATGATTTCAAGGACTTTTAAAGAGTAAGTAGGTGCTGGGGAGAGAAGGAAATGTAGTAGTCTAGGTACATTTCAAGGCAGGAAAAGGTAAAGACATATATGATAGAAAGAAAGTATTTTGATTTTCTTTCCTTCTAACCCTCTCCCTTTGATTTCCTTATTAATTGGTTATAAAATTGGACTTGAAGTATTTAATTGCTGAATGCATTGAGTAATAGTTTCCTTTTCTCAGTAGAGTCAGTACGTTGTAGTGAAAACATGAACTTAGGAGCCAGGGAGGCCTTGGTTCAAATACTAGCTTATCAGAGATTTGGCTTTGAGACTTTATTGGCCAAGTTATATAATAATCTTCCTGAGCTCCTGTCTCCTTATCATTAAAATGGGAATAATAATGTCTACGGGGCAGTTTCCTTGGGTTTGGAAATACTCTTTCTGAAGTGCTCATCATTTGCCTCATAGTTACGCTTATTCTGTGATATTGCCATTGTTTATAATTTATATATAATGATAATTAGTACATGCTGACAGTTTTCTTTCTCTAAAGAGAAAATGTAATTGTTTTCGTATTTTGTGAGGCTCTTTATTCTTTTTCCCCACTGCTGAGTGTGTGGCTTTAAGAGTAGCTCTACATGTTAGACATAGTCCTGGATGAGAAGAGAGCTCTGTTGTCATCACCATGACTTCTCCTGTGGGCAGCTTTCTCATTTTCTTGTTGGAATTCCTCATAGCTTGGGAGGGATGGTAGGGTTTCCGGGGTCGGCTGACTCAGGCTGGAGTCTGGAAAAGAACTGGTTGACTCAGTGTCTCTGACCTCTCTCTGCAGAGGAGGAAACTGGATGCTGTCTATTATTATATGCGCAGTTTAGCGGCCAGCAACCCTATCCTGACTGCCAAGGAGAGTCTCATGAGCTTGTTTGAAGAGACCAAACGGAAGGTGAGTAGGGATGCAGGCAAAATCATTTCTTCCTAGAAGAATGCATTTCTGTTACTGTCTCTGTGTCCTTCAGGAAATGACTAATAGTGTCCTCAAGGGGTGCCATGGGTCTGTGCTCTAGAGTCAGTCTCTGTGCAGAACCAAACTCATCTTTAGGAGAGCACTTCAGGGCCCTTGGGTGTTCCACAGCATCTGGTTTACAGAATAAGTAACTTTTATGAGACAGAACAGATGATACTCTGTACTTCGGAACTATGGCTAAGTCTTTACTTTTTACAGTTCTTAGCAAACAAGCTTAGGTGAGATGAGCACTTCTCTTTATTGGCTGAATACCAGGAGAGTCTGAGCTTACATGTTTGTATGTCATACAGGCGGAACAGATGGAAAAGAAGCAACACGAAGAATTGGAGCTGAGCCCTGACCAGTGGCGGAAAGGGAAGAAATCCACTTTCCGGCATGTAGGAGATGACACCACCCGCCTGGAGATCTGGATTCATCCATCCCATCCCCGGTCCTCCCAGGGCACCGAGTCTGGGAAAGATTCTGAGCAGGAGAATGGGCTGGGCAGCCTGAGCCCCAGCGATGTAAGTTCCTGAGAGCGATGTCGTGAGCATGACTAGCTGAGTAGGCGTGAGAACCTGGTACGTGCCGCCATGGAGCACTGCACAGACATTTCCCATTCATCTCAGGGAATCAGACCACTTGAGGCTCCCTGATGTTCTCTTACATGTTCTCCATCTACATTTCCTTTATCTTTACTGTGCGCTTCCCTCTCTCACCACTGTGTGGCACTATAGAATTTAGTAAAAGTTTTTCTAGCTGAAGATGAATTTAGGATTAAAAGTTTTTTGCTGCCCTGGGTTCGTAGACATCAATATGATGTTTTAGGATTCTGGGTGGGATTTTTGAAATTAGGGAGAGGGCACAGTAGTTGGAAAATTGTGAATGGCGGGTTTATTGTGCCCTGAGAGCAAAATTTGTACGGTGGATGGCGAGATGAGCTCATACCAGGTCTTGAAAGGTCATACAATAAGTAGTTTGACCTTTTACCCAGAAAGTCATAGGGAGCCATTGAGTGCTTTAAATGGAGAAATGTCAGGTGTGCATTTCAGAACTAGAACTCTGGATGTTGTGTGGAAAGTTTGGAGAAGAGTAAGACTAGGAATAAGGAGAGTAGGAGGGTGCAACAGTAATCCAAGTGAGATGTGAGAAGGAACTGAACCAGGAAATGCCTCTGGAGATGGGGAAAGCGAACAGAGTATATTAATGAGGTTGAATCCAAAGGACTTGATTGGGCATGGGAGCTGAGGGAAGTAGCACTAAGGTTTCTGACTTGAGAACTGGGTAAACTGGTCCGTTCCCTGAGATAGAGAATAAAGGTGGAATTGGTTTTAGGAAAAATATGATGAGTTTAGTTTTGGACATGTTGGAATTTCTGTAGGACATTGACGTGCAGATACTTAGAGACTAGCAAATATCTGAAACTTGAGAGTGATCTAGGCCAGAGGTGAAGATACTTGAAGGCATCCTCTTATAGATGATACTGAAGTCATGAGAGAGAGTTGATTCAGCTACTTGAGGAACGGACATAATGATAAATAGGTTGAAGACCTATGAAAGAAAGGAGATAGATGGCAGGGAAATGTCCTTGCAAATGATGAGAAAGGAGTAGGATCCAGAGCACAGGTGAGGGGAATAGCTGAAAAAAAAGATGAGAGATCCCTCTTTCTTGTGCTTGAGGGAAAAGAGGAATGGATAATTGGGGGTGCAGGTAAGATCATGAGTATTGTAGGAGGGAGGTGAAGGATGGCCTTTTCATGTTGTCTGTTTCGTCTTTGAAGTTGGAGGCTTGTTTGTCTGCTAAGAATGAGTCAAAAAAAAAAAAAGAATGAGTCAAAGGTGGCAGGATAGGAGGACTCATCCTTCAGGGTTTAATTTAAAATTCCCATTTATCTTCCTCTGTCTTTAGTCTTCAACTCTTTTCTGGATGACTTGTGAAGGAGTCATTGCTTATAAATGAAACTACCAACTTCCTGTGTGCCATGGTACGCATGGGGCCCCAGGACATCAGGGTGCTTCAGAGGGGTTGCTACTGTAGCAGAATCCCTCACTGCTACCTCTTCTAGTTTGGATGTTACCACCTCAGACCGGAAGTCTACTTGAATAGGAGACAGATTGTTCTATGGGATTAACTCCACTATGTGTCTTTAAAATGAAGGCAACAATGACAATTTGAGAAAGTATTTTATGGCATTTTTTAGGGAGTATCCCTCATTAAAGTTATAATTAGTGTTTTATAGATCTCTGTCTTCCATTAGGTGTTTTATTTATTCTTTTAAGTAATATGTTTGTAAGTTCATATTTTTATTCTTTTTTAATTAAATTATTATTTTTCTAATTGTAGTATAGTTGACACAATGCCATACTTGTTTCTGGTGTACAGCAGAGTGATTCAGTTCAGTTATACGTTTTTACATATATGCTTTCTCATATTCTTTTCCATTATGGTTTCTTACAGGATATTGAATATAGTTCCCTGTGTTATACAGTTGGACCTTGTTACTTGTCTATTCTATGACCATTTGAATTTGCTACTTCTAAACTCTCCATCCATCCCTCCCTTACCCCCTTCCTCCCTTGGCAACCACAGCTCTGTTCTCTATGTCTGTGAGTTTGTTTCTATTTCATAATTAAGTTCATTTGTGTCACATTTTAAATTCCACATGTGAATGGTATCATGTGTTACTTGTCTTTCTCTTCCTGACTCACCTCACTTAGTATGATAAGTTCTGGGTCCATCCATGTTGCTGCAGTGGCATGATTTCATTCCTTTTTATGGCTGAGTACTATTCTCTCGCACACACACACACCGTCACATCTTCTTTATCCATTCATCTGTCAGCAGACTTTCAGGTTGTCTCCATGTCCTGGCTGTTGTAAACAGGGCTGCTGCGAACGTTCGGGTGCATCTGTCTTTTCAATGAAATTAGAGTTTGTCTGGATGTGTGCCCGAGAACGGGATTGCTGAATCATATGGCATGTATTTTTATTCTACGTGCATCTAGGAGAAGGCATTTTCAGCTACACATTGGAGCCATTACATTTTATTATATGTAGTACCTTTTAAATTATGCAAATAATATATTGATGTATTTTTAGTAAAAACTTCAAATAATTACATATATATACAGAGTAAAATGTGGTAATTTGTTTTCTGAACTATTGGTGAAGCTCTTTGTATGTTTTCAGCCTCTGCGTTATCCTGGAGTAATCATTTCCCTTAATTTCTTTTAAAGTTACCTCTTTGGGTTTGGGCTCTCAGTTCTATACCAACAGCACTGGAGAAAGAGCCTGCAGTTTCATAGCTCTCTGTTTGTCCAGCTAGGAAACCACGCTGCCTTTTTTGCCTGTTTTCTCAGGCCCAGGTCATCTTTCCATATCGTTTCTTTCCTACAGCGGGCCCCAAGAACTCAGTTCGCTCTCTCTGTTCCCTGGAACAGGAACGTACACTGGATGAGAAGTGAGAGTTTATTCACAGACATTTGAGTAATTAGGCTTTGGAGATGCAGAGATTAAAATAACCAAAGATGATTTCTAGCCTTAAGGAGCACTCTGTCATGTGGGGAAGATAGAAACATAAATATTTGATTATATTATAATGCGGTGTGCTGTGATAAAGGCAAGCATGAGACTCTATAGGAACAGGAATTAAGGCACCTAAGGGGCACAGTTAAGGAAGGCTAGACTGAGGAGGCAGTTTGCAGCTGAAGGATGATGTCAGGGCATTTCTACTCTTGAGGCATGAAGGCTTAGGGAGCTGCAAGTCATTCAGTGTGGCTGGAGGGTAGAATGTGAGCAGTGCTCTCGCTGGAGATGTGAGTCATCCTTTACCCCTTTTTCAGTTAATACCAAGGGTTGTTTACTCTACCTACTAAGCATAATTTTAATCCATCTACTTTTCTCTATTTCTCCTACCACTATCCTAGTCTAAGCTATCATTCATCATGTCAGTAATCCACAGATTATTGAAAGAAGTTCTTAATGGTCTTCCCACATTTATTCCTGGTCCTCCTTAGGCCTTTCTTTTTAGATTGCAACCCATATGAACTTCCAGGTACACATTTCTGATCATGCCACTTCCCTCTTTGACAGTCTTCAGTTGTTTCTCTTTGCTCTTAGAATCAGGTCCAAAATCCTTAAAATAGTTTACTGGGCCCTGCAAGATTGGTCTCTGCTACTTCTAACCTTATTTTATACCTCTCCACTGCCCCCGCCCACCACTTTGTTCTTGTTCTTTGGCTATCCTGGCTTCTTCCTTGAAGAGCCCAACCTCTTCTCTGGCCCTTGGCTATGACACATTCTCTTTGCCTGCAGTGCTGGTCTCTCTCAATCAGCACCACTCTGACTCATCCTTAAATTCTCAGAGTAAATATCACTTCCCTTTTCCAGGGAAGCTTTTTCCTGGTCCCTGAGCCTGGCTGCTTCCGCTTTGTGATGCCAGATTTCTAGTTAATTATTTATGCATTTTTGGCTCTGCTTGGTCTTCGTTGCTGTGCGGGCTGTTCTCTATTTGCCGCAGGTGGGGGCTGCTCTGTAGTTGCCGTGTGCAGGCTTCTCATTGAGCTGGCTGCTGCTGTGGAGCACGGGCTCTCGGGCGTGTGGGCGCAGTGATTGCGGCTCCCGTGCTCTAGAGCACAGGCTCAGTAGTTGTGGACCATGGCCTAAGTTGGCTCCTTGACCTGTGGGATCTTCCCGGACCAGGGATCGAACCCATGTTTCCTGCATTGGCAAGCAGCTGCTTTACCGCCGAGCCACCAGGGAAGCCCTAATTAAGTAATTTTAGATGCAGTTTTTCTCTTGTTGGTTGAAGTCTCTGTTGTTAGATTCAAGCCTCTGTGAGAGTGGGGTCCATATTTGGTTGCTCATTGCCTTATCCCCAGTGCCTGCCTATAGAAGATTCTAAATAAATCTTAGTTGAGCAGACAAAGGAGGGGAGGAAAAGTGAGAGATGAAACTGTAGAATTAGGAAGGGCCAGGTTCTTCATAAATATTGAGGAGTTTGAGTATCTAATATTAAGAACTTTAAGCAGGGGAATCACATAATCAGATTATATAATTCTCTTTTCAACACTTTTAATGTTGAAACAGATTTGTTTTTCTTTTTTTTAATTTGTTCTTTGTTAATTTTTTTCTCTGGTTTTTAAAGAATTTTTTTTTTTTAATTGCAGAGATAACACCAATTCACTGTATCTAAGTCAAAAACAAAATTTAAAATGAGAGTCACTTGTTTTCTTGCCTTCAGAGACACCACTATTAACTGTTTGGAAGTTCTTTCAGACATTTTTCTAAAATTTTACAGGTGTGTGTGTATGTATACACACATGCCTGCAGACACATGAAATGTATTTTTAAGCAAAAATGGGTTTATACTATTTATACCAACATACAGGTTGCTCTTCTGAATTATCCACTGGGCATACAGTCACTTCTGCTATAAGGTAACACATGCGTTCCTAAAAATCACTGTGCTGTGCACAATTGCACAATAAAAACCACAGAGCTGATGGGGAAAATGGGGTTAGGAGAATAGCACTCAAAAACTTCCTCGGTGACATAGTTAAAAAAAAAGATAAGAACCTAGTAAAACAGTTTGTTGTGTTTTCTACACGTTCATTGGTTAAGAAGTATGTAAATACTATCTTGAAAAAGACATAAAGTTTACTTGTAGAAGTGGGTTTTGGAAGGATTGCCGCTTGCGAGTTATTGTGAAGTGATGGAAGGAGAGTTGCTTGAAATTGGACCTGTAGGTAGAACACCAGATGGGCTTAGGCGTGGCTCAAAATGTAAGCTCACGTGGTGAACTTCTGTAGCTGGTGAATGTTTGGGGTGTGTGTCTGTGTTTTGTGTGTTCCTGTGCAGCTCCATTCAGCTGGGTGGAGTCTTCTGTGTTTACCTGTTGTTTCTCCTGAACAAAATAAAAGTTTGTGTTAGGCTCACATTGTTCCCTATATATTGATCATGATGGAACAGATTTGTGTCTTCAAAACAAGGGTTACAGCAGAACTGTGTTTCCACTTGCCCAAGAATATCTTTTCTTAGTACGTCCTTGTATGGCTGTATGATACTATGTTATAAATGTGTATGCCATGTATTTATCTGTGTAATTTAAATATTCGCTTGTGTTTTACTTGCTTATTCACTTCAGTTGTCCTTTTTGAGTGATTAGCCTTGACAGAAGTTGCTCCTTTGACAACTCCTGGAGCGTTTCTAGCGCAGACTACTACAGTTGCTACAATTCAGATCCATGAATAAGAAATGGACAATTTGGCTTCAGGTGGTTGTTAGTAATGATAGTCAGCTCCAAACTAATTTGTTCTCTCTCTGCCAAGCGTGAGCTTTGACTTTCTTTCTGAGTGGCTGCAGGAGGTTAGCTTGTGGGTTGTTGGTTATCAGCCTTGAGATGTGGTTTGGGTTAAACATGCAACCTGGGGAGGGACTGCCAGCCCCAGCTGTAAGTGGCATCCTCTGAAACTATTGCGCCTCACATTTAAACTGTGTCCCTGCCAGCTAGGCCACTCCCAGTTCAGTGTCACTAGGGTTCCAAGCATTCTTTATTTACTGACTGTGCCTTCTGCTGGTTTTCAGCTCCCTTTGGAAATCAGGAAAAGTGTCCTGTTTAGCAAATGGGTTGTTACTGAGCATGAAGTTAATCTAAGGATATAAAATCATGGCATCAGAAATAGTGTTCACACTGAAAGGTGAGAGTCTCTGATGGAAATGCTGAGGATTTTCTGAGACCTGATTGCTCTGTTATCAACATCTCGAATGCAGTGTAGCATGTGTCCATCTGCTGGTGAAGAATGAGCAGATGATAATGAAAGCCGTTTGTTAGATGTTTGTCTCTTAGACTTAAGTGAGTTCTGTTGTGGCATGATTTGGTTTGCTGTGCTCAGCATTTTCCTCAACCCATTGTGATTGTTGTATGTACAACACCCTCGGTGCTATATGTAGAAATATGTCTTCAGACAAGTTAAATGTCATTGTATATTTGGCCAAGCTCTCACCAGACCTTCTCTTTGGCTCCTCTGAATATTTTTGGAGGGTCAGACTAGACTGAATTTCAGTAGCTACTAATACTTGTCATTAGGCCTTTCCTTATTTGAATCTCATTATTTCACCCACCAAATGATATTGTTTGCCTTGGTCTTTTTCCTTTTGCTCCTCATCCTTCTGTCACATTCCATTATTTTATTTCTTTGCACAGTATCTTTTTTCTTTTCTTTCAGGATTTATTCAGATCTGGAATTTAATGCAGTTACCCCTGAATTTTTAGAGCAAAAGACTATATTCTGGGTCCAGTGCTTAACCAGACTGGTTAACCTGTCCTGTTGTGCCAGTTTTGTGCTAAGATCATAAAGATAAGTGCAACATTGTTATTTCCTCAAAGTGTTTAGAGTCTAGTGCATGGGTCAGCTAGCTTTTTTTTTTTTATAAAAGGCCAGATAGTAAATGTTTTAGATTTTGCAGGCCATATGGTCTCTGTTATTACTCAGTTTTGCTGTTTTGGTGCCAAGGTAGTCACAGACAAACTGTAAATGAATGAGCATGACTGTGTTGCAGTAAAACTATTTACAGAGACAGGTGGCAGGCTAGCTTTGGCCTGCAGTCTAGTTTGCCAGCCTCCGGGTGAGTGGGAGGAATGGCTCCATAAAGAGAATGTTTCCGTCAACAGTTGATTACTGTTGTTTGTGGTAGTTATGTTTTGTAAAGTCAACATAGACACTGAATGAGCAGGTACTGAATGCTCTTAAGGGAAATTCAGGGTTAGGTTCCTATGAGCCTCTGGTTACTGATTAGTACACATGTATGTTTCTGTTTAAAGACACCTTATTTAATATATTGTTGATTCACTAACATTGAACTCATGACCAACAGTACCAGTCATGCCCAAACAAACTCGTCTAGCACATGTATTTTCTCCTTAAGGCACATCACAGCCTTCTTGTGTTTAGGAACATTAGCATTTCAGCACTGTGCTGGGGGACCTTTTTAATCAGTGCATAAAAATGTGGAAAATGTGGCACTAAATAGGCCCCAGAAAGGACACTTGTTTTAAGTGTGAGAGAATCACCTTGCTCAGTCTCAGCTGGGAATGTGCTTATCAGGCGACTCAAGTTTTTTTGCTGCTCTGTGCATGTTCACAGATGACTGTGAAAGCACCGTGAGTGTTGATTTCGGTGCTACTAATAAGTTTTAGTGAGTCGGTGAATTCACAAATACAAAATCCACAGGTATGAGGACCACCTCTCATGGTGTCGTGAGGGAGTATGTCTTGGGTGCCACCGAAGCACAGAGAAGGGCATAGTCCAGTCCAAGTGGAGGCATGGGTTGTGGTGGGGAGAAAGGAAGGGCCAATTCAGAAGGATTCTAGGAAAAGTTAACTAAGGAGAGTGAAAGAGAATGTTCCGAGTAGGTGGAACAGCCTGAGCAGAGACAGGGGCCATGGACACAGCAGAGGGTTTGCAGGGTATCTGAATCTGTGATAATTTGGAGGAGGATGTGAGAAAACTGGAGTGGTAGAAAGACTGAACCTTCCACAAGAACCACTTTCTGGTTTGGTGCTGTAGGTATACATGGGTGTGGAGGTCAAGAGGCTGGTCTCATAACATGCTTCTGGATTTTGGAAATAACATTTTGTTTCTGGAATTTCTCATTGTTTCCTTGTCATGTCTGTACTGGTAATTCAACAAAAGCAGTACCATTCCATTCATTAAGTTTGGTAGGGTGAAAGTTGACTGAATTTTTTGCCCCATAGTTTGCTGATTAAAAGGACTACTCTTTTAGATTGTGCTTTAGGCATTCCTAATGAACATGGAGAAGGTACTAGAATCTCTTGTGTCTTGGTGGTTGGGGGAAATTGCTAATGGCTTCAGTTAGAAGGGCAAAGTTTTTTTCATACTTATATTTTTATTGCTTTTAAAAGTTCACAAAGCTAACACATGTTTATTGTAAAAAGTTTGAACATGCTGATAAACACTATGTTTTATCACCTAGACATAACTATTATTAACGTTTTAGGGTGTGTTCTTCCTGGCATTTAGATCAGAAATGTCTCATGCTCATTATCCTGGAAAATCAAAAGAGAAAAATTCACACCTAATTTTTCACCTAGAGTCTGGTTGGGAAAGTGGTATTCTAATTTCTTAGGTCAACAGAGTTATCCATATCTTGGTCTTCATCAAAGTAGCACAATTAGAGTGACAACCATAATGTCCTCTCTCTTGTGCATAAAGAGAAACTTCTCAAGCCACATGAATAAGGAAGAGTTCAAGAAAGATTAGGCATCTAGGACTGATTATTGTTTTTGAAAGATTGAGTCTGAAAGGATACATTTCGTGGGGAAGGATCTTGAGTGAGGAATAAATTGGGCATAAAGGATTAAAGTGAGGCTCCCTGGGCTTAGGAAATTTATGACCTTGTTTGGAAAGCTGGATTCTTGTTGGGGAAATTTCTAGGCAGTTATGTTGGGGTTGGTTTCTAGGTGGGTGGGAATAGGGATTGGAAGATCTAGTAAAGGAGTTTTTAGATGTTTTAAAGACTTTTTTGAATGGGGTAATATAGTTTGTATGTCTGTATATAAAATATAAATTGTATACATATATAAGAGGGATTCCTGTGTGGCTCAGTGGTAAAGAATCCTCATGTCAATGCAAGAACCACAGGAGACACGAGTTCGATCCCTGGGTCAGGAAGATCCCTGGAGGAGGAAACGGCAAACCCACTCCAGTTTTCTTGCCTGGGAAATTCTATGGACAGAGGAACCTGGCAGACTACAGTCTGTGGGGTCGCAAAGAGTCAGACGCAACTGAGCAACTGAGCATGCAGATATTTATCAGGTAGATATGTGATCATCTGTTAGTGGTATGTCATACACACTGTTATTCATCTTTGCTTTTTTTTTTTTTTTTTAATATCACTATTGGACTTAGGAGTTAAGTCCATTCAATGAGTGATAGCCTGCAAGTCCATTATATCTCTTTGGGATTTGGCAGCTTGTTAGCTTTCATTAATTTAGTCCAGCATCTTACATGTCAGAGGCAGGACAGTGCAGAAGTTAACAGCTTGGGTTTTCAGAAGTCCTAAGTTCAAGTCCTAGCTTTATCAGTTACTAGCTGTGAGACTTTGGGCATGTTCTTTAATCTGACTGTGCTTCGGTTTCCTCGTTTGTAAGGGACTGATAACGATAGACTAAATGAGATAATGCACATAGAGAGCAATGAGTGGCATATTGTAACTTCTCATACAGTGGTAGTAGTTGTTCCTGACGTGGTTTTGTTATAATGCTCTTTTAAGCTGTTTGGTTTGATGTTGCATTTTTCAGTTTCTAACCAAAGTGTACCATGAGGCTTGATAATTCACAGACTGACAGTCCACTGTCTAAATGCAGACTGTCCATCTGATCTGAGGAGTTTTATTTAATTATGGAAAATTTCAAACACACACAGGAAAATCGCATAACGAGCCCTCATACCTGTCACCCGTATTTTCCACATTTGTTTCGGCTTCTTCTCCGCTCATTCCCTGCTGATGTATTTTAAAGCAAATTTAAGATATGACATCACTACATCCATACATATTCCACTTCCCTACATGCCTTTAAAAAAATTAACGAACGTTTTCTTAAGTATCAAAGGACCATTCCCATGCCTTTCCTTGGTGTCATTCAACATCTGATCTATAATTTAATTTCCCAATTTATCTATCAAATGTCTTCTTATAGTTGGTTTGTTCAAATCAAGATCTGTATTATGTTGTCTCCTAAGTCTCTCTTAGTCAAGACCAGTTCTGCATTCCCTTTTAAAAATTTTCTTCATGTCACTCACTGGTTAAAGAAGTAGGTCAGTTGTCCTGTGGCATTTTCACATTTTTGGATTTGTCTCTGTTTCCTTATGGTATCATCTAACCTCTTCCTCTATCCCCATATAACTCTAAATGAGAGTCAACACAAAAGCATGGTTTGATACTTTCAGCCTTTTTGGCAAGAGTACTTCACTGGTGGGACTGTGTGCCTCATTCTGTACTGTGTCAGGAGGTGTCTGATTAGTTCAATAACCACAGTTCAGGTACAAATAGATTTTGTTGGTTTTATTTTAAAATTAAAATGAGTTGCCAGCTAATTCTCAAAAAAAAAAAAAAAAAAAAAATCAAGATCTGGCAACAATTCTCCAGAGCTGAGCAGCCTACTCACCCTTAGTTTGTCGCTAGCCTGGTCCCTCTCCTGTGCTTACATGTTGCTTGCTTACACCACCCACCTTGCCTATGCAGGCATTTGATTTGTAATCCATGCTCCAGAAGGGCCACCAAGGTAAGATATTACAGTCCAGGTTTTTTAGGATGTGTTTAGGTTGTTTCTCAGAGATTCTGTTTAAAGTTGCCAGGCGCAGCCAGCCGGGCCTGACTTTGGGCGCAGAGAAAGGCCTTCGTCATTGGGCCATAGGTGTTTTGCTGGGGACGCTGTCACTGGCGCTGACCCATAACCCAGTTAGCAGTATGTCCTGCTGCCTGACTGGCTTACTGTTTGTCTGCTGCCCAGTAGTGAGCCTGGGGAGTCCAAAGGTATCACTTCTGTTTCCTAATGAAGTTTGTGCCTGTGGGAATTGAGGCCTACCTGCAGAGCTCTGGGACAGAGCTCTTTCCTCAGCATCCTGTTGCAGCCAAGCTTGGTGAAAAGTGAGAAGTTACACTGCCTAAGCGTGTGAACTGAAAAGCTTTAGGCTGGTTTTCGTAAAGTCTGAATGCCACCCACCAAACCAGATGGTTAGAATAAGCTTTTCTGATCTCAGGTAGTTTTCCCCTTGCCCAGGCCTTTTAGTAACTATCTGAAATTTCTGGCAGAGTGAGAACCTTGTTTGCCAAGGTTTCGGAATCATCTGCCTGGAATTTTATGTGCTGCCCCTGCCTGCACCTCCTGTGTCCATGTTTCCGTGGTGGTTTTTCCTTCAAGGCTCTGTGATAAGCTCTTTCAAGGCTCTGTGATAAGTTGATGATTTCCTTTCTGACTCTGAATACATGGCTCTGCCAGGCTGGAAGGTATATGAGGTATATGGTTTTTTTTCCTTGCCTTTAATCAAGAGTCCAGCAATGTGGAAAAAAAAAAAAAAAAGAGTCCAGCAATGTGAACATTGGCCAACAAAGGAGCACAGCTTCACTGTGGGAAACCCAGGCTAGGTGGCCTGTAGCACAGAGGTCTCATGTCCTCAACTTGTTTGATTTGCTTGAAGGCTTTTTTTTTTAAAGTATGCTGTGCAGGTGGCATTTTCTTCAGGCCCATCTTTTGTCTTGCTTTTCAGTGCCCCGTGCATAGCTGTGCACCCGAGCTGCTGCTCTTGCTGCCACCACTGCCACCACTGTGCAGAAGAAGGCTGTGATGTGTGGGTGGTACACATCTAACGCCTCCACATTCTCCTTACCCCCCGCCCCGCCCCGTCCATGAACACAGCTGTAGACGAGAGCATGGTTAGAAGGCAGGATGCCTTGCTTTGTCTTGGAGTGAGTTCCAGTTTCTAGTGTTGTATCATGATCCTTCAGGTTGGCACTTGTAACGCTAGTGCCAGTATGAAGTTCAAAATAGCTTTTGGCCTGATTTCCTCTGGGTAGTGTAAGCATTGATTTAATTTACAATAATAGAGAAGAGTTGAGTCTCTATGCAGGTAGGTAGATGTTTTGTCCTTGGTAACTCGGTTATTTCATTGCCCCATAATTATATCATCATAGCAGAGAATGTTAGCTTGATTTTTTGGCCTCATGTGTACAAAGATTTTATATCTGTAAGGTGTATACCATGTATTTTTTCAGGGTTGCTGTGGGTATTATCTTAGCTTCATGTCGTTGATGTGGCCCTTACCTTTTGTAAAGTAGTTTGCAGTGTGTACCCCATGTCATTCTCCTCCACCCTGGCAGCTATTTGAAAATATTTTTCTGTGAACTGAGATTTGACAGCGTGTGGTGACAGGGGTTCATCTGAGCCTCTTTCTACAGGACGAGGCTACAGCTTGGCTCTTTTTCTCAGGCCATAAGAAAGTTATCTCATCAAGAGAACTCTCAAAGAAAAGCAGAACTGGGACTGGGTTTTTTCAGGTATTAATCCTATGAGTTTGCAGTGAGGAACAGTCCCTACCAGGCAAGGACTGATCCGCCTGCCTGGATCACTGCTGGACTCTCAGGCCGATGTCTGTCTTTGTCTCTTTGTGGTTGGCCGTGAGTGGAAGTTTCTCAAAGTACATTGGCCCTACCTGCAAACCCTTAACGCCTCACATGACCTCGGTCACCAAACCACTTCAGGGCTTTATTTTTATCCTAGCCGTTTCGTTTCAAGATGTGAGGTTGGTTTCTTTCCTCTAGCAGAGCACAGTTCTCTAGGGGGACGAAACAGAGTGCCAGGGTGCAGTTGAGGCTGGTTAGACACCAAAACCACACTCTTCGTCTTTTGGGGCTTGAGACGTGACATAAAGCCATGCTGCAAACACCAGCTTCCACATGGTGAAGAAACCTGATCAGAAACTCGCTTCATTAGGGTTTGTGTTCCTTTAATTTATGTTTTTAGACAAGTCCAATGAGGAAGAGGTATGCCTGCCCCATTCTGCTTCAGCCAGAAATCTGATTCTAAGAATGGACACTGGCTTAAAATCCAGTATTTCCCAGCTGAAGGTTTTTCTTCTTCCCCAGGGGCGTTGATGAGAACTCTCACAACTCACCAGGTCTCAGGAAACCGGATTACCAACATATCCTGTTCGCGTGCTTGTGTGTATTCTGTGTTACCCACAGGCCACTTTCCACCCCACGTGACCTTTAGTTACCATCCGGAAAGTCAGGACCCAGATACCAGTCAGATTTTCCAGACTTTGGTTTGGTTTAGACATTTTAAAAAATGTTAGCAGTAGTAATTTTACAGAGACTTTCTCGCGTGGCACGCACAGTAAATGGGAAGTTAGACATCCTGAAGGGAGGAGGAAAGGCTGCCCCTGTACTCTTTTCAGTAACATGTTTGAAAATGTGAGCATTCACAAGAAAACTTGCTACTGAAATGCACAGGGAAGGAGAAGAGAATTATCTGATTGGTTAGAAGTCAAGTCCATGCCCCAGTTCTTAGGTTTCAAGACTAAATTCTGAAGTTTTTGTTGCCTTCTTTGTAAACTTGTGACGTTGATTATTGGAGTTGCTGATAACACACTGCACTGAATATTATTTTAGTCAGCATCTCTCCGTGTAAATGGACTGTAATGAGTCAGATCATCAGACTGCCAGTGGCCTGCAGACTGTACTGTGCTTAGTCCTAAGCTCAGTCGTGTCTGACTCTTGGTTACCCCGGGAACTGTAGCCCACCAGGCACCTCCATCCATGGGATTCTCCAGGCAAGAATACTGGAGTGGGTTACCATGTCCTCCTCCAGAGGATCTTCCCAACCTAGGGATAGAACCCAGGTCTCTCCCTCCTTGCAGGCAGATTCTTTACCGTCTGAGCCACTAGGGAAGCCCTAAGAATTACTTTATTACCTTCCTATGTAAGGAGTTGTTTAAAAAGAAGAACATGTGACAGAGAGATGTACATGGCCCACAAGGCCTAAACTATTTAGTACCTGACCCTGTACCAACTAAAAGTTGGCCCACCACTGCTTCAGAAGCTGAAAGGGTGAAGGCAGGTAACCCAGAGGTCCTTTAAGACGTTGATTGTCACCGGAGGTGTTTCCGCCTTTTGGGGACACAGTTCACTTTTCAGGTCTGTCACCGTGGGATGTTTAGCATTCCTGACTTGTCCACTAGATGCCAGTGGCTGGCCTCCACTTTTCCAAGTACTCCCTGGGAGGGGTGGAAGTATTTTGGTTGCGAACTGTTGATTTAGCACCTACTGAGATTAGAAAAACACCTTGTTAAGGTTTCTCCCTTCATTTCCTCTCAGTCAGAGAAACAGACTTGGCGTTTGGTCCTTCACGGCATAGGGATCAACCACAGTGAGAGAATTCCAGTCACTGGCGGAATAAGGAGAATTTTCAGTGTAGAATAAAAAGGTTGTAAGGAAGCCATTTAATGAGTGTGTTTGTTGCTTGTTCACCCTTCAGGATACTCATTCAGGTTGACGTATGATTTGTGAAAGGTTTGTTTTGATGTTGGCCATGCCTTGAAAAGCATGTTCCTCTCTATGTGAGAGGAAGAGTGGCCATCTTTGACCTTAACGTCCAGATGATTTTGAGATCTGTGGGAATCTGTATGGTGTACTTGAGAGACTTGTTCAAAGCCAATGTAAAGACGTAGTTTTGGCATCTCCTGAATAATCTGATATCCAGACTTAAGCCAGAACGCTGGGGTTAGAGAATTTTCCAGCCTGGGAGAGCCGACTGAGAAAAGTCCTCCTCTGGCTGCTCACCAAGTTAGACAAGGGAGCAATCAGCTGCTGATTTCCAGCCAACTGGAATGTATGTGCGGGTGTGCTATAAATTGTCCCCTAGGATCCAGCTCCTAGCCTGCGAAGAAATTCTTATTCCAAGTGAGAATGAGACCCTTCCCCTGCACCCATGTTCAAGCTGCAGCTGCTGTAGGAAGGAATGGAGGAGTGAGACGATGTTACTGGTAGTGAGTGGGAGCGGCTCACTTTCTTTCTAGCATTCTGTCTGTTGGGCGGAGGGAGAGACTGCACTGACCTTTGTGTTTTCTCCATGTTGCCTTTCTCACCAGTTTCCTGTTTCTTTAAGTTTCTGACCATGCTCATGGGGAGATGTATCTGCAGTCCTGTGATTTGCCATCCTTCTCCACTCTTTAAGGTCCCAGGATTTCATCTGTCTGCTCATTTTGCTGCCTTGGGTGTGATGTTTGGGCTAAGGTAGAGAATGTGAAATAGCTGTCTTTTTGGCGTGTGATCTTACCCCAGTCGGCAGACTCTTTGTTTGGCTCCAGGGGGAAACTTGGGTTTTTCCCCTCCTGGAAGCCTTTTACTTTACTCATAAATATTTAATATTGAAGTTACTGCTCAGTTTTATTTTCCCAAGTATTGGTATATAGGCTCCCTAGACCAGAAGGAACTTAAAATATGATCGAGATGCTTTCTGATGCTCAAGTCCCTGTAAAAATCTATTTACCACACAGTTTTATTATTAAGAGCTTCATTGATTTTTCCAGTTGTTTTATTTTCTATCTCTCTACCAATTCAAGGTTTATTGAGAGTCTGCTTTGGGAATCATGAGGCATCTCTCCTCCTCTGTTGCTCTTTCCTTGTCATTCAGGCCTAGAACATGCACCCAGGTGATGTGGGGGGTCCCTGGTAGCATTGCTCTTACTGAATTGTACTTTGGTGTAAAGTCATCATTCAGTTCAGTTCGGTTGCTCAGTCGTGTCCAACTCTTTGTGACCCCATGGACTAACTCACGCCAGGCCTCCCTGTCCATCACCAGCTCCTGGAGTTTACTCAAGCTCACATCCATCGAGTCAGTGATGCCATCCAGTCAGCTCATCCTCTGTCGTTCCCTTCTCCTGCTGTCTTTAATCTTTCCCAGCATCAGGGTCTTTTCCAAAGATTCAGTTCTTGGTATCAGGTGGCCAAAGTATTGGAGTTTCAGCTTCAGCATCAGTCCTTCCAGTGAATATTCAGGACTGATTTCCTTTAGGATGGACTGGTTGAACAGTATGAACAGTAAGGTCATCAGCCTATATTAAAACAATAAAGAGGTCTAGGGAATTATTGCTGTTTGCATTACCAGGTCTCTTTGTGGAAACTGCGGGAGAAATTTTTGCTTTTAGTATCAGAGATAGTTGTGGGGCGGATTTTTTTTTTTTTTTTTTTTAAAAACCTCATGCACATTTACTAATTTGTTAATTCAGAATAATTCTCTATTTTAGTTATTCCAGAAGTTAGAACTGAACTTGTAACTGGCTTTATAAGTGTCAAGGGTTTCTGGCATGCTTTTTTTGTCATGTCCTTATTACTCCTGACCTCTAATCTTTATCTCTCTGGCTCCTCTGTTTTCTCTTTTTTAAAATTTTGTCTTGCAGTGCAGTATATACCTTTATACATGACCCTAAATAACTTGCTTCACAGTTTTATATGGACATTTTTCTCTTTTGTCTTGCTTGTTCAGTTGTGAAACCTTTTTCTCAGGTCAGCTAATCATCTCTGAGTGGATCAGGATTTTTCCTGTCCCCATTCAGGTCATTTCCATAAATACTTAATGAATATTTTTGTATGTTGTTTTTTATTCTAGGCACTGCACCTAGAAAGGCAAATGATAAATAGTAGTCCTTTCTTCAAAGATGCAGTATAGTAAGAAAAATGGATATGTAAATAAATACTTATAATGAAATGTTACGCATGAATAGAAATCCATACACCATATAGAGGTAGTACAGAGGAAAAGAAATTAACTCATGATGAGCAAGGAAGGCACCCTAGAAAAGTGACGTGTCCTTCATTTTGAAGGATGAAACAAGTTCTTCAGGGAGATGCGGGTAGCAGAATTTTCTGGCATGGATTAAAATCGTGGTGGTTGCTTCTGAGATTCCTAGTCAGGAGTCTGTCATTAGAACATCTTGGGCCATGGTACAGATGTCCACACTGATGCTGTCTAATCAGTCAGCTAGAACCGAAGAGTCATCACAGAGTGGATACTTCTAGGCTTTTGATTTGGCCCAAGCTTAGAAGTGAATCCTTCAAATAGTTCTTCTCTGCTTTATTTTATGCATTAGCAAAGGTTGAGTCATCCTACAGTCATGCCTTCCATCATTCTGGGAAGCTTTCTGAGCCAAGCCCAGCTTGGCTTGGGAATAAGTTATGCTTTGTGTTGTAACCATTGGCAATAAGTCCTATTCTTGCTCTTCACATGCATAGTAGGACTGCAACTACTGAATCATAAGGGAGAGAGGATTTGGAATAATACCTCTGCCGATTTGCATTTTTCTGGGGTGTTTCTTTCTTGGTAAAGATACTAGAGTCTTACTCTATCTAATGAGATTTTGAGCTGACTTGTGCCACAAATCTCTGAGATATTCAGCCCTAATTTGTAAAGCAAACTCTTTGTAAGTCAGTTGACATTCTCTTTGAGGAATTTCTTCGGCATATTTTCTTTAAGACTTTTGGACAGATCTGTAAAACAGTATGGCTTTTAAAATACTTTGAAGTGACATGTATCAAAAGGTTGGCTAAGACACTAGTGGATGCCCTCGCTGCCCCCTCAGAAGCTTTCCCTTGTGGTTGATGTAGACTTGGAGTCAGTTCTTCTGGATCATATTCCTAAATTTCTTTTTATTTCTGTGAACGTGTTTCTCAGGCTTGCTCCTTGTTTTTACATCTGAAAAACGGGATCCAGTTTTGTACCATCAACAAATCTGGTGTTTAACACCTGTGTAGCTTTCTTGCACCTCGGTGGAGCCACAGACTTCAGCACGGTCACCTTCATTTTTACCACCTCAGGTTAGAGTTTGATGGGGGTTAGGACACTTGGGCAAAGGGTACTGGCATGAAATAAAGGCTTTTTGTGGGACAGCGGAAAAGATTGGGATAATTTAAAGAAAACTTTATTACAGAGTAGTATACATACAGGAAAGGGCCTACATCAAAGGCATAGAGGCTGATGAATTGTCACAGACTAAGCAAACTGTGTTGTCCAGTGTAATTGGTTTTTGACTTGCTGTTTCTGTGCTTCCCTTTCTTTTGAACTCTAAACTTACATTTTCCCTATATATTTAATAGGAACAGTGAGAGGGATAAAGCACTGTAAATAAGTTCGGAAGAAGTTCATGCTCATGATTTCCCTGTTTTCTGATGTGCCCAGGATTGATTTTCATTGTTGAGAGAGGATAAGGAGAACACAGAGGAGAATTGCATCAAAGATAAGACATTTGAAAGTGTTTGTCATGTCTTTTGAACCAGATATTTTGAGTCTGGGAACCAGCACCAAAAGGATATGACTGACAGAAAACTAGATGGAAGCAGGCCTTCCTCCAGTCACAGTGAAACTGAGTCTGTCACCAAAAGTGCTGTGGTTTTCAGCCTTGTTGTTGAACACTCTGGCTATTGGGGGAACAGTGACATCACAGCCTGTCTGCTCCTGGAGATGCTTGGGTCCAGCTGGGATGTGGGATCCTTCAAGTACTGTGTTGCACGTTTATAGCCTTGTCTTTGGTGTCCAGGTAAATGCCAGGCTATGTCAGCTCATGTTGTCATCTATGTGTAACCCATTTTTATTTCAGCCGTTTTCTTCCCCAGTCCACTGCTGGCTGCCAGTGAGGTGTAGAGGTGCCTCTGCTGATAAAGAACAGATACAGAAATTCACATCCAAACCTGAATAACCGTTTTTAACTTGAAACACTTTTCCTAGGAGTCGATGGGCCAGAATCCTTTCCTTATTTGGTGCCTTGCTCAAATCCAAAGCTCACGTGAGGTTGTCAGAGCTCCCTATCAGGCTGGCTATTTGCTTTTTTGGTGCCCACGGCAGAATGGTTTGTGAAACCTTTTTTGTGACCACATCTTTCTTAAACTGAGCCCTCGTTCCCCTCTGGGTTCTTAAACTAGTTCTTACTCCTCCCTTTCCTGAGAGATTCAGGGGTTTTCCTGTATTGTGGTAGGTGGGTAGGCTGGGGTGGGTGGTGGTGGAGGGGGTATGTTTTCAGACATTTTTTTCCAGACTTTGCACAGTCCCTTGGTGATAGTCCGTAAATGCACTTGTCTTCTTTGACTCTTGAAGAACTACTGCCTTATTAAACAGGTGGATTGAGGATTTGTCTAGAAAAATGTTAGGGTTTTTATTTTACTAGTTTATTACTGCTATTTTACTGACATGGAGAATAAGCTTTTATTCGCTTTTCTCACTTTTCTTTTTTCTCCCTTCTGGCCGGCATTTTCCTTGGGTGCAGTTGTTAAGTGCTTCCACCAACATGCATGATATGATCTGGACTAGAAGTATCTACTTCTCTTCATGTGCAATACTTCTCTCTTGGTTTGGACCACTGGTCTCTCAGTGAATGACACCTGAGGCAGTGATGGGTTTTTGTTTGGGGTTGCCTTAGCTTTTGGCCTTTAGAAATATCCTCAATGTCATTCTTGGTTCTGCCAAAAAGGTTGCCTTTTTTTTTTTTTTAAAGGTGAAAGATTAAGAGCTCAGAGTCTGGAAGCAGACTTGGACTGGTCACTTAACCCCTCTGTGCTTAGTTTTCTCATCTGTAACTTAGAAATAATAGTAGTACTTACCTCACAGGATTGTTGTGAGGTGAAATGGGCCGATAATCATAAGGTGCTTAGAAATGTGCCTTACACAGAGAAGGTGCTGGGGAAGTTTTGACTGTCACTAAGGCAGTTGAGCATAACACTTGCTTTGTTTGGCTAGGAAATCTTCAGCTCTCCGTGTCTGAATTGTGTCTGAGTAGCTTGAGAGTCCTTTTAACTCCTAAAGCACAGAGCAAGCTCTGTAAATTTAATCTGTCCTTAGTTGGGAGCTGTTCCCAAGCTTCTGAAAGGTGCAGTCCAATAGTTAAAATCAGCTGTTAGGCCATACTTCACACTGTGTGGATTATATATGTGGGCAGAAGAGTAGAGTAGGCTCCTCCAGTCGTTTGCTCCCTTGGCTGAGTCTCACTTGTGCCTCGGGATGTGTGTCTTTTCCTCCTAACATGGGGTACACCAGAAATTGTGAAAGTGGGGGATATTGTAATCTTAGAGCAAACTCACATCCTTTCATCTCTTCAGCCTGCTGTCCATCACTGTTGATCATTTCTTGTCCTGGGATATAGAAACAAATCATTCACTAAAGGACATCAGTTTAGAATGGAGCTGACCACTGTGGTGGTTACTTAAAAGAAATGAAATAAAACTAAAAATTCAGTTCTTCAGTCACAGGAGCCACCTTTCACTCATTACCCACCTGTGGCCAGTGGCTACTGTATTAGTCAGTGAAGATAAGAATTATTTCCATCACCATGGAGAAATGCTACGGGCAGAGCTGGTCTAAAGACAGACATGTGTATGTGATTAAGATGTACCGTGAGACCCAGAATCACAGAGGCATGTGAAACAGTCTCTGCGTCTAGAAGATAAGGTGTCAAGCTCAGCCTGGAGGTGGGGTTTGGGAAGAGGGGTTTAAGCAAGGAAAAGTAGGGCTTTGTTAGATATATTTAATAGAAAGGAGTGCATGCAAAGGAATTAGACAGAGACTGGGCATAGCAACAGGGAGAACACGGTGCATTTAGGGCACCATGAATAAATCTTCGTTGCTGAGGGCAGGCTCTGTCAACAAGAAGGGAGGCAGTAGGAGCAGCCAAAGACCAGACTGGACAGGCTGTTTGTTCACCACATATTTACAGGTTATTTTTTATGAGCCTGCTGGCTGTGGTGAATAAAGTCCACAAAGTCATGGTATGTGCATACAAATTGGCAACGAATGCTGTAAAAGCCGTGTAAAGCCGAGCAGTGGTTCTCAAACTTTGCTGTATAGTATAATCACCTGGGAAGCTTTTAAAGATCCTGATGCCCAGGTTTCACCCCCTCGCCAGTTAAGTCAGAAAGAATATCTGGAGACAGAAGCCAGGCATCGTATTTTTCAAAGATTCATAGGCAATTCCAGTGAATGTGAGGGTGGGGAACCCCCGGGCTAGAGAGGCAGGATGGCCTCCATAGCCTCCTTCCGTGTGTCCTCAGTGGGGCTGTGTGTGATACAGTTAGGGGTCAGGGAGCTGCCGGAGCAGAGGGTGTAGGAGATGACTACACAGGACTCTCTGTCGGCCATTGTAAGGACTTTGGCTTTTATTCTCATGTTAGCTGTGGTCTCTTCTTGTCCAGTCTCTTAAGCTGGAATATAGCAGATGGAGCTATTACTCAGGATCAAAACCCTTAGTTCCTGATAGTACTGTTTTTCTTTGACCTTCCAGAAAGGTAGGGGTGTGTGTGTGTGTGTGTGTGTGTATTTAAACTTTTTTTTTATGCTGGGGTATATAGCAGATTAACAACGTTGTGATAGTTTTAAGTGGACAGCAGGACTCAGCCATGCATACATGTATCCGTTTTCCCCAAATTCCTCTCCCGTCCAGGCTGCCACATAACACTGAGCAGAGTTCCCTGTGCCGTCCAGCAGGTCCTTGTTGGTTATCCATTTTAAATAGAGCAGAGTGTACATGTTGATCCCAAACTCCCTGTCTCTTTCCCCCATTCTTACCCCCTGGCAGCCACACGTTTGTTCTCTTAGTCTGTGAGTCTGTCAGAGAGAGAGATTTAAACTCTCATAGTGATGAGTATGTTATTTCCCTCCAGCATTAATATTAGTACTGGACTGTTTTTCTTGAGGTTTTTTTTTCTGTGTATTACCTGGATAATCTGTCTTACCATTAGATTCTTCAACAGTTATTTACTGAATATGTATTAAGTATAAACACTATGCTGCTGCTGCTGCTAAGTCGCTTCAGTCGTGTCTGACTCTGTGCGACCCCGTAGACGGCAGCCCACCAGGCTCCCCCGTCCCTGGGATTCTCCAGGCAAGAATACTGGAGTGGGTTGCCATTTCCTTCTCCAGTGCATGAAAGTGAAAAGTGAAAGTGAAGTCGCTCAGTCGTGTCTGACTCTTAGCAACTCCATGGACCGCAGCCTACCAGGCTCCTCCATCCATGGGATTTTCCAGGCAAGAGTACTGGAGTGGGTTGCCATTGCCATCTCTGAAACACTATGCTAGGCTGTTTAAAAATATTATTGAAAGGAAATAAGAGAATTTCCAGTTTATTTCTGAAGATGACATCTGTGTTTCACTTAGTTTGAGTAAGACTTCTACATGATTCTAAAGACTTCTACTTGGTCTGGGCCACTGCTAGTCTCTGTAAATTGAGTTACTTAGAACTGGAACCATTGGGAGTAGGGACAAAGGATCATTTGAGCATGAAATGATGGTTTTCTCTGTCTTCCCTCTATTTTTCTGTCTCTGTTGCCACTGGAGGATTACAGCAGTTTCTAAACTGGTCTCCTGGCTTCTGAACACTTTTATCTCCCCCCCCCCCAAAAAAAAAAGCTAAAATTTCTAAACAGCAGCCAGAACATCCTTTTAAAAATAGAGCTTTGCTCATGTCACTACCCTACTCAAAACCATTCAGTATCACTCACAAGATCAAGCTCTTTAATGAGGACTTCTGCAACTTGGCCCAGCCTATTTCTCCAGCCTCCTTCTTGCAGAATCACTCACCTGGCCAGGCCAGTTAACAGCGTGCCATTCTTGGGAGCATCATTTACGCTGTCTTCTTTTCTTTTGACACATAGACGTGACTCTTTAATCCACTTTTTCTCTGTCATCTCTGACGCTTCTACTGTGGAAATAGACATCGTCCTATACTTGCCTTATCATGGTGCTTTATAATTGTGTTACCCACTGAGCAGAGATTCTCTCTGCTTTATTCATAGTTCATGCACAGTGTCATGTACCTAGATGATGGCAAGTCAGTTTTTGTTGAATGAATGAATGAATGAGTGGGGTAGACACAGGGTAAGAAGGACCTCACTCACTATCATCAACGCACTATTGACCCATTCATTTAAAAGATGGTTTGAACTATGTGCCTTTGGAAAGCTATTTTCTAGTTGCTCACCTGATCACCAAGTGGGAGCTTCAGCCCTTCCTCTTCTCTCCCACTTTGTGCAGATGCACAGTTGTCCCAGTTCCCCCATTTTTTTGGGTGGATGGGCATGAGAGTTCCCAGACTCTGAGAGAGATGAGTCAGAAAGAAGACTCATTCAGAAAGTCACTCAGTCAGAGCAGCAGTGCTGCCCTTTGGCTGAACTTTCTCTCTTTCCCTGTGCATCTTGAGCTTCTCAGTCGGTGGCACCTCTGAGCTCCAGGTCGTCAGGCCACACAGCACAGGCATTCATAAGCCTTAGTCTGGTACTTTCTCCTGATTAGGGCTGTTTTGGGAGAACTCCCGGGGCTCTCTGGCCTAAGTGAAGTACTGATTGGGCTTGGATGTGTTGTGTTTTCACCCAGCCCCTTAGCCCCATAGTGGCTTCCAAGCTGGAAGCGTTGAGACCCCCATTCATATTTCTCTCTAGCTTTCGGAGTGTTTGAGTTCAGAAGCTATGGGAGCAGCAGTCTTTGGCATTTGGTGTATTTTGTGCTATCATCACAGAATAGGCTGGTGTTTGCTGAGAAGCCGGCAAGAAGGATTCGATTTAGTTAGAACTCTGCATCTGTGGGCTTTTAGAATTGGAAGGAGCACTGTGGATTGGTGATTCCCCTGCGCTGGTAGGTGGGAGGGTAGCTGTCAGAACTTCCTGGGCGGTGGGGCTTATTTTAAAACAGCCCAGGAGCATCATTGCTGTTTCCACTGTGTGTGTGGTAGCCCTCAAGTGTTGTGCAGATCCAAGCATTTTTTTGAGACCCCAGTGTTACAGAGGAGCCCAGGGATAAGCAAGCTTTTTCTGGAAAGAACCAGATAGTATTTTAGGCTTTGGGACATACACTCTCTGCTACAGCCACTCAACTCTGCCTTTGTAGGGGGAAAGCAGCCACAGACAATATGAAACAAGCAAGTGTGGCTGTATTTCAGTAGAACCCTCTTTGTGGACCCCAACATTTAAACGTCGTATGATTTTCATGTGTCATGAAAAATTCTTTCAATTTTTTTCAGTGGGTAAAAAACATACGAACCACTCTTAGCTCATGGACCATGCTAAAAAACCCTTCGGCCATAATTTGCTGACCTATGATCTAGCCCAGGGGTTCCCAGTCTGGCTGTCTTTCAGAATTACCTGGAGACATTTTCAAAACGTTGACTCCCAGGCCCCTTTCTCCCTCCCTGAGGACTCTGATTCTGAAGGCCTGGGGAATCTGTATTTTTTACAGAATTCATTCTTGTGATGTGTACGTACTCAGGGATATGGAATTGCTGATACTCATCTCACCCAGCCTTCTCATTTTATTTATTTTTTGTCTGTATCACTAAAAACTTGATTACCTTTTATACTGAGTATTATTCCATTGTATGGATAGAGACCGCTTTTTATCGACCTGCTCATCAGTGGATGTGCTTTTCTGTTCTTCGACTGCTGTGAGTAATGACCAGTGAGCATCTCTGTGCCAGTTTTTGTTTCTCTTGGGTATATATCAAGGCGTGGGATTGCTGGGTCGTGTGGTTACCTCCTCCTTCCTCTGCACACACTTGCATTTTAGGACGTGGGCTGCTCCCCACAGTGCTCACATGCCTGCCTGCCCTGTCACGCCGTGAGCTTGCTTCACCTTGAATACCCTGCTGAACCCAGCACCTGCGTGTGTGTGTGTGGTCGCAGTTGTCCAGTCACGTCCAGCTCTTTGTGACCCCATGAACTGCAGGGATTGTCCCAACTGTCCATGGGATTTTCCAGGCAAGAATACTAGAGTAGATTGTCATTTCTTCCTCCACAGCCTTCTCATCTTACCGTTGAAGAAAGAGCCTTAGAAATTTTATGTGACTCGTCGACAGTTATATATAGCAAATGAATGGCATAACCGAAATTCAAACCCAGGTCTTAAACCCAGTTCAGTGGTCTTTGTTCAAACTGTTTTATACCACTTCCTACACCCGTAAACAAATAAGCCATAAATACAGAATAGTCACAGATGCGTGATTCTTTCTCTTTTGTTTAGACCTAGTGCCAGTCACCCTCCCGAGAGCCAGCCGGTACTCTGAGCTCGGCTGCCCCCTGCTCACTGGGTTTTCTGGAGCTGACTGCTGATTTGCCGTTTAGCCCCGTTTCCCTCTGGTCTTCTGGCTCTAAGTAGGGGAGATAGTGAAGCAATAGTAAGTAAATTGCTTTCATGTAAGACTTTGTTGAGGCAGCACTAAGCTGCTGTGTGAGAGTGAGAACCATTGTTTGAAGGGGTCCCTAGTTTTAAGAGGCCATGTTTTACACTTGAGGTCACATGGCTCCAATCCAGCCTTTTAAGTAGGACATCACTACATGGAGCTTGGGCTTAATTAGAGCTAATTGAGCTGTCATCCTGCCCAGAATGGTTCAGGGGAGAAGAAACTGAAGGTGAGGAGTAATTCACCATACCTGCTCCACCTCCGTCTCGGCGGAGCTCTTTGGGATTTGAGGATTGATTTTGTGGTTTGCTCTGTCTTGTCCCTGCAAGGCATCTGAGTCTTGCCACCTGACTTGCCTTTGCATTGTTCGTCATCTATACCCTGGAAAGAGGAATCCTGGATGTTCTAATGAACAATTTTGTTCCTACTGTATGGTGGTTACACTGCGGACTTAATCCATCAGCTTCCACATTCTACATCCTCACTTTCTCTTTCATCTTCTTAGATCTCCCTGCCACAGACTTTTCTGCCCGAGGGAAAGTGACAGTAAGGGAAACACAGTCCTCCTGTCACCTTCATAGTCAGAAGGCCTTGTTCTAGGTTTCGGGGCATAAATGGGGCGGTGGCACGTTCATATGTTATTTGCTTACCTTTTATTTTTGGACTGCAAGTTTTTGGCTTTGAGGACCCTGTCTTGTTAGTCTGCTCTTGCTTGTGCCTGGCAGGGGTGCTGGGGTGAAGGGCAGCTTCATCTCTGTGCTGTCAATCCTCTCCACCTTGTAATCTGAGCACTTTGGGAGGTGATGACTGGGCTTTGATGGCGGGCTCTGAGAGTCCTTGACTACTTCTAACAGGTACCATTGAAACTTGGCCTTCACCCATGTTGTGTCATGTCTAAGAGTATAGAGCCCCCTTTTAAAACACAACGAAGTTTTTTTTTTTTTTAATTTTTAATACTTGGTATGTAAAAGTAGAGACATTCCAGATGAATAAATTAGAGAGTGATAGTTTATATTTCCCCAGACCCTCTTAAGATGCATGCTGGAGTTCCTCTTAATACCAAGTTTTCTCCTACTGTCCTTAAAATGATTCACTTTTCAGTATTCAGTTTTCTATACAGCTCTTTTGAAGGAGAAACAGCTCTTTGGAATTGAAACTGGGCATATTTCAGAGGCCTCTCCTCTGGTGATACCTTGCTGCCTCTCAGCAGCTTCTTTCTCCTTCCTTGCTCAGCAGTTCACAGAGCACTTAGGCAGTTCTGAGTGCTGATAACCAGGGCAGGCATAAGACATTTGCTCCTCAGAATGCTTTAATTTGTATTATTTCATTTTATCCTTTCAGCTCTGAGTTAGGTGACATCAGTGGTAGAAATTCCATTTTATAGTTTAGGAACAACCCAAGCCGTTTTAACTCATAATCCCATGGTTAATGGCCAGGTAGACTTTACTGTGAGTGTCCTACCCACCGTTAGTGTCTCTTTCAGATGGTATAGACGACTCAGGTGTCCACAGTGAGTTGGTTTTGGACTTTGAACCAAAGAGCCAGGCACCCTTCAATAATTCTAACACCTTCTCTCAGGGCTACACCCAAGAAGCATTTCTGGTTTCTGGTGAACAGTATGTAATTGCACAAGGAAGATCTGGAGACAGATAGCCTGACCACACAAGGAGAAACGGTTCTTTTCTCCACCTGAAGGAGACCATCCGAGTGTCCTGTTAAGAACCGAGAAGTTCCAAACGTGAGACCAGTCCAGGGTGATGTGTTGGAGAGAGGAAGCTCAGACTGAGGCCATCCTTCCTGTGGACTTGGTGTCAGTTCAGTTCAGTTCAGTCGCTCAGTCGTGTCTGACTCTGTGTCAGTTAAGTTGTCCTCCAGTTCTGCCTCAGCACTTGGTGACTTCATGTTGATATCTACGATGACGCTTAGTCCCATTTTAATCAACGTGTAACAAATCCACTTCCTCAGAATAGCATACTTTACCTTTCTCTAGAATGTATCTACATTTTAGCTCCTTTCTGCTCAGAATGTTGGTGACAAATAGAGAGAAACTATATTTAGGGTTGCAGGTACTTTCATGCTAAAAATAAAGCAGTGGTTCTCATTAACCAAGGTCAGAGAGAATGTGTGTGTAGTTTGAGTTTGCTAAGATTCCCTTCACTAACACTAGTTGAGAAACAATGCATTGAAATCCGCTTTCTACTGGATACAGGTAAAATACACTCAGGGCAGGTATGAACTCAGGTAATTAAGTCGGAGTCATCTGCTACCCTGAGGGTAAGATTTTTGGGAGATATGTAGCTAGAATCACAGTATTAAAAGACCCCATGATGCACTCATTTTATTGCAAGAGGCGTTGTGGGTCATGCAGTATGTTTCCTACCTAATCAGTAACGAAAATTTGAAGATAAAACTGAACTGCTGTTTTAGTTGTGCTTCTTCCCTCATCAGCCCTTCATGAATAAGCTCACCAATTCTTTTCCTGAGACAGACGGTGGTTTAAGGGGAGAACTGTTTTGAAATCAGAAGACCTGGGTTCAGGTTCTAACTCTGCCATGTACTGGTTTAAGTTGCTTCAATTTTTGAGCTGTGTTGCAGCTGGGGGATAATAACTGGCTTGAATGAGATGGGTTAATACTGTTTATCCAGTGACCTTGTATGTATAAATATAACTGGTTATGGATGAGTTAACGGTTAATGATTGACAGCTGGCAAAAGGGACAATTGAGTTAAAACAGGAATAGAGAGAAATATATATATTTTTACCTTTTTATTTTGAAATAATCTTATACCCATGGAAAAGCTATAAGAATAAGACAAAGAACTCCTGCTTTACCCGGTCCTCCAGTTGTTAACATTTTACCACCTGCTCCTTGGGAGAGGGCTTCCCGCTGACAGCTGAGTGTTTACAGCATACTGAGCATGGGGGGTACTGTCATCTCTATCGTGTAGAAGGGAAATCTTTGGGAGGTTCCGTTTGTTGTGTCTCCATCGTGTAAAAGGGAAAACTTAGGGAGGTTACATCTGTTGCCCGAGACCCTGTAGCAGGTAAGTGGCAGAGGTTTGAGGGGTAAGTTTCCACTACCTTCCTTGGCATTCTAACCCAGGCCTTGCCACTAACCATGGCAGAACCATTGGCCATTAGTTTTGCAGCAGTTCCTCATCTTTCCCTTCTGTTCATGGAACCCAGTGTCCCCCAGGTCCTGACTCACCTCTCTATAGAGACAGGTTACCTTCCGTAAAGTATCCTTCTTAACTCCAGAATTCAGTGTTTGATCTGGTATTGCTGATTAAATGTAATTCGTTTAAGCAAAAATAAAGACTGAAAGACTGAAGATTATATGCAGTTTGTGGTTGAAGTCGCTGGTTAGGTGAGAATGCCCTCCTTTCCTCACACTCAGTTTCCGTGTGAAATTGGTGGCACTGCCACAATTTGATTGGTTTTCTCTTTTGCAAGAGTATAAACCTTTTGGGCATCCAGGGTGCTCGACCGTTCCTTGTCCTAAGCACCCACTCTTGAGGGATTCTTGATCCTTCTTCCTGTCTGGCTGCAAGGCCCTGAGCACATTTCTTCCAGGAGACCAGGGAGGATGATAGGGTTTGATTTTGAGATTACTCCTACTGGCTTTGAAGTTTTTTTCCCTCCCTTGTTTTGCTCAGAAGACTCTCTCTCCTAGTTTTTGATAAAAGTAGATTTTCTAGAACCTTGAATTGAGATTGCAAATTTGGTGACTCATGGATGTGAGCCAGATATGGCTGGCAAATGCGTGTTTTTGGCTTGCCTAATGTTTAAAAAAACTTTTTTTTGTTAGTAGCTAACATTTAAAAGCCAGAGGATTTCACATAAAAGATCAGCACTCAGTTTTTATTTAAAAGAAAAAAAGAGAGAGAGAGAGAGAAAGGTTCTAACTTTGGTTTTAAAAGCCAGAGAAGTACAATTTGATGAGCTAGTTAGTGGTGGGTTTCCTTACCCTTGGTTTCCAAAGAAGAATTTTGCTTTTGGGATAGGTAGAAAAACAGCTTGTAAGAAAGAGTATGGCCTTATGCAGGATCTTCATTATTCCTGTCTTGCCCTTGCCACTGTTTCATTTCCATCATATGAGGCCAGAGTGACTTCTGGATGGCAGAGGGCGACAGGCATCTTGGTTTCTACTCAGCTTAGCTGGTACTCGGTGCTTCGCTCCCTGCACGCAGGCACTACTGCCAGCAGGGGGTGCTGTCTCCTCACTGAGCCTGCTGTTCTCTTGGCTCAGCTGAGCAGCAGCTGTTGGGCATGGGCCCTGGGTCTGTGTGAGAGTTTGGGCATGTTCATTTGGTTCCCATCCCTAGTGCCCACCCCTTAGACCCTGGCCAGGTTATTGTGTCACTAGGGACTCTGCTCAGTAACAGGAAACTGGGGAAAGTTTAATTGTTTTCTCCTCTCTCTTTTTCCCATGCAGCTGAACAAAAGGTTCATCCTCAGTTTTCTCCATGCCCATGGGAAGCTGTTTACCCGGATTGGGTAAGTGTGCAGGATGTTTATTTTATTTTCCTACATTACAAGTCATTTTGGAATTTAATATTGTTAGCAACTAGACTGTGTTTGTAACTGAGGGCACAGGGTGTGAATTCTTAGGGGCCTCCACCTTCCCTCCCCTTCCCTCCACTCACTCTCCTACTGTGCTCATGAAGTTTGGGAAACGTTACTCTCCCTCCCTCTGACTCCCCTTTCCCTACCTTTATTAAAACCCCCTTTAACCAGAGTCGTTCCCCACCCCCCACCCCTAATCCCTCTGGGTTTCTCTTTCCTCTGCCTTCCGGCTCAGCCCCTAGTGAGCTCCTCAAGGAAGTCATGCTTAGTCCATGGGTGCAGCTGCCAGGGGTCCTTCTTGGGGGAAAGTAGTATCCACTCATTTTCCCTTAAGGAGAAGGGAAAAAGAGTGGACAGTAATTTTTTTTCTCCAATTTCTCTCCCTTCAAACCATACCCCTTCTTCCTGTGCTCGGTTTCTGGCACCATGTTGCTGACCCCAGTAAATGCTAAGACTTTTCTATGGTTTCACTGGCCACCATGGATTTCCGTATAAACCTCAGGGAAGGTGGTATGTGGGAGACCCTGTTATTTAGCCCTGTAAGTCTCTGGGAAGAGACCACGTTTCGAGTGGTCTTTTGGTGGATCAGAGTTTCTCCTGACTGTGAAGCCAGTGCTCCTGCGCTAAGTGCTTCCTTACTCCAGGAGAGGAACAGGCGGCAGTGCCCGCAGGTCTTCTCTGCATTTTAATGCATTCTCAGTTGGGGGTTTTCTGGTGCACTGCCCTTTGAGGTGCTTGTTTTAGACTCCAGTTCCCCCCGTTGTTGTGTTTCCCTTTCGCTTTCTGTCATAACCTTGTAAGTCTATCTCTTAACGCTCTAGAAGGTTTCCTTAGTGGGAGAAGCTGAAAGGCTTTGTCCTGTTTGGAGGAACACTGTTGAACGTGTTGGTGAACTAGAAACTGTGCCTTTTACATACTCATGTATCATCAACCTGGGCAAGAGTGACGAGGATGGCTGTAGTCTTGACTTCGAAATGACTTGGAAAACTTGGAGCAGTGCAGTAGATGCCTGTCTGCTAGCAGAAACATGTGTGAAGTAGTTCACTCAGCAAAGGAAGCTGGGCACCTCAGTAGCAACCCCCCCGTCCCGCCCCCAGGTCAGCTCTACTCTGGAGGGAGTTTTTGTTCAGCACTGCTGCAACCCTAGTGCCTGGCATGTAGTTGGTGCTCAGTAAACAGTTGTAGGAATAAGTGAATCACTACAAGAAATGGGTAGATTGCAAAAGACTGGAGAGAAGGAATCTAGAATTCTGTTGGGTCATCATAGACCCAGGCCAGTCAGTAGTGAATAATGTGAAGCTGTAGTTTCAGGGTGGGTAAGATTATATTATTTCATACAATAGCACATCATATCAGGAAAAATTACTGTACTACCCTTAAAATAGGTGCTGTGATTCTTCATCTCTTTATTCTTTAAAAATTCTCATTAAAAAAAAAAAAAAATCTCTTTCCTTTACTACCTTTCTTGTCAGTATCTTCTCTCCTTTCTTCCTTTTGCTCTCTTTGCCCTTTAAATTTTTCTACCATGTTTGCTTTAAGTCAGGATTTCTCAACCTCAGTACTACTGATATTTTGAACCTTATAATTCTTAATTGTAGGGGCTGTCCTGTGTTGAACAGCATCCCAAGCTCTACCTGCTACATGCCAGTAGCATCCTTTCCCCTCACCCCCCGGTGTGACAATTAAAATGTCTCCAGACATTGCCAAATGTTCCCTGTGGTGCAGAATTGCTCCTATCGAGAACAACCGCCATAGTTATTGCTCAGCTCTGTTAGAAACTTCTGGGACTAAAAACGTTAGAAATCTTAGTCCAGGATATAGGAACGTTTAAGATATATATATATATAAAATCAGATTATGCATTAGTTAAAACCCTGTTTTTCCCCCTTTTAAATTTCTCATGTTTAGATATATTTTGGAGAAAGTTTGGAAAAGACTCGCAATAATGATAAAAAAGCTAGAAATGATTTCTGAGAAGATAAATGAATCTTTAAAAAATAAGATAACCAAAGGTTTACTTAAAGACAGCTGTTGGGGGTACCCTAACTGTGTTTAACTATTAGAGTCATAAGCAAATAGTTTTGATTTCTGTGGGATGACAGCAAGAGAAAAATAAGCTTATGTTGCAGCTGGAGAGGTTTGGGTTATATGTAAGAAAATTTCACAGAGGGAAGGTGTTCAGGAATTTTCTTCTCTGTTGAAAAATGAGCAGATCATCTCATTTGTCAGAGGTGGTTTCCTGTGGTCCAGATTATTTTTCAAGATCTCTTCCATTCCTGCATATAACCAACTCTGTTGGCAAAAAGATAAGGCCAGTCTAGTTCCACCTTCATGAACACTGAGTTGTAGTAGTGTTCACATGAGGAAAATGCATGTAAATTCTAGGCACTTCAGCTCCTCAGTGAGTATTCCTCTTGTGCTCTCTTGGAGGTGAAAAGAGAATTGAGCCCCATATTTATTCTGGAAGGCAGAGAAACAGCAATAATTTTTCTATTGGAAATAAAAAAAAAACCCCAAACTATAGAAGTCTGTAAGACCAGAAGAGCAATGAGCCCAAGCCACACACAGCAACATGGACTGCTGCCTAATTACCAAGAAGATGTGAAATGTGGGAGGCGTTGAAAACGAATTAAGAGTGCGGAGATTGTAATGGGGAGCAGCTGAAGACACATCCACTGTCCCGCCTGCCTGCTGAGAAAAGCCCCGGCAGCGTGGCCCTCCCAGGCTTTGTCTTCTCTGGGCCCGTGTTCCCTGCTGCATCCGCGTGCACTTGAGGGCCTACTGTGTGCCACACCCGGTCTCCTTCCTCTCAGCAGCCGGCAAAAAAAGAAATTCCAAGTGTTTGATGGATTCAGGTGCCAAAAAGTTTGTTTTTCTCTGCCGACTAGTTCTAAGACCTCGAGAGGGAGCGAGTCAGAGCGTCTGTGGTCTCTGGTTTCCTTATCAGTAGTTTAAGCAGATGAGCTCCAAGGTCTGTTCCAGTCCCCCTGTCCTGTAGCCCTGCGATTTTTGTTTCTCATGGCTGCCCTGTCTCACGGTCGAGCTGTTTGGTTTGGTTTGGTTTTGCTACTGGTTTGCTCCTATCTTGTACAGTTTTAAAAAATGAAGATGTTAAGAAAAATTAGGGAGCCTGATTCTTTCCCGCAGAGAATATTGTCAGGCCAGCTGTGTTCCCCAGCATCTGAGGGGTTGGGTCCTGCCCCGTTAGTCACCGTCTGAGTCACTCCCGGGTCTGGTCCCAGTACTGTCTGAAAGATTGGTTTCTTGAAACTGCCATTCACAGGAGACAAGGTGTCTCTTGAGATCCCTTCAGAAAGCGGTCACTTCAGCCAGTGAAATGCACATCCTACAAGTGATCATACAGTTTTAAAAGACAGGGCCAGAGTCCTCCTGGGCTCAGGAAACGGAATTGGGCAGGAGTGCTGTGTGGCTCCTGACAAACACTGGCTCTCCCAGGGAGAGGCACAGCGGACCTGCATTCGGACTCCTCTGAGGGGGTCAGGAAGCCGGCCATCCGTAGACTTCTGACTTGTGATGAAGAGAATAATTTAGCTTCCCATTGTAGCCTAGGTTGAAGTTGCCACTTTAGTTTTTTCCTTGCTTGCCGAGTCATGCTCTTTGCACACTTTCAAGATCTCTTGGAATTCAAAGACTCGTGTGTTTATTTTGGACTTCGAATTGTTAAAAATATTATGTTTGTGTCTTGATTTACTTTTTAAAACTAGAAATGTATTATATACAAAAGCCAGAAGTATTCATCGTAGGGGAAATCTTTTTACTGTATACAGTGCCCTTTGTAAAATATTTAGAAAACCCAGCAAAAAGAAGAAATAAAAAATTATTCCTATTCTCACTATCCAGAGATAACTATCCACCGTTAAAATGATGTGTATTATCTTCTCTTCCATACATCACACATATGCATTCTCATATTTATTCTTTATAAATATCTATAAAAGGGATCACATTAAACTACTTTAAAACTGTCTTCAGTTAATATATATTAAACTTAAAAATATCTGATACAGTTTTAAAAAATAGAATTCAATTGTATGGATATGCCATTTTAATTATCTGATGTTGTTGGATGTTTTAGGCTGCGTCCAGTTTTTTTCTGTTATAAATTGCTATCTTTTTATGCTTTCTTGCCTTTTCTCTGTTGCTGCTACTGCTGCTGCTGCTTGTGTAAAACTTTTACAATTATTACATAAGTAATATATAAAAATCTCCTTGTAAAAGTATAGTATGCTTTTCTAAAATTTCTTTCAACTCTTTCCCAACCCCTGTGCCCTCCAAAGAGATAGTGCTAGACATCAAGTTATATATTCTTCAGACTTTTTTATTGCATTTGCTTAATTACTTATGTAGCCATAAAAACCATCATTTTATTTTGTGGGTTTTTTCCCTAAACAAATTGTATTCTGTCATTATCCCAGTTTTAGTATAATTTTCATTCTGCAGTATGGGGTGGAGCAAAGAGAAAGAAATAAAACTACTTACAGGTAATTGAAGACCAAAACCAGAGAACATTTTGGTTACGAAATTGGGCACGGAAACGCCGTTATTGAACTCTGAGGAAGAATCTTTTATCTGCGTGTCCTTCAGTTGTTGCCTCACAAAGCTGATGTTGAGAACTCCATCTTCCCTCGTATCTCAGAATTGGAGTTACTCTAACTCATACCCTTATGCATTTGATTTCTTTTTCTTTTGTCTTAATCATTGTGAACTAGCTGAAAGGTGAACAGCAAATTTTTCTTTTCTTTTTTTTAACTTAAAAAAGACGATGTGGACATTTAGCCTGGTGCTCGTTTGAGACTTCAGTCTGACCTAGGGAGTGATAATGGCTGTGTTTCAATTCCCATCCCGGGAAAGAGTCTTCCTCAGACACAGCCTCGAAGCAGGACCGTCCCACGTGACACTTCTGTCATGTCGTTCTCTGCTGGCTCTCTACCGCCTTTCAACACAGAGACACATGGCTCCGGAACTTGCCCAGTGTGGCTGCTTTTCAAGCAGCGTGAACGCTGCGATTCTCGTAATGAGACGTGCTAGCCCCCCTCCCCACCTCCAACCAGAAAGAGTGCTGCACAGTGTCAAGGTTTAAAATGAAACCTTTGTTACAGCCCAGGGGGAAAAATGGATCCAGTCCAGCCCCAAACATATCACTCTCTGCCATTCCAAACCGACCAAGAGTTTTAATGGTTGTGAAGCTTTTCAGAGGTGGAAGAAAATCAGTGTGTTTTGATTATTTTGTTGTTGGGTGGTGGCGACAGGAGTGTGGTGTGGGGTGGCACTTGAAATGGCATGTAGGGAGAAGAAAGCAAATGCCTGGCATGTTTTGTGCCAATGAAAATGAGGGCAGCTCAGCAGAGAAGTGCACTGGAACATAAGCTGTAATTGACCCGAAACTGTGGCGTGACTGCTGGGTGCTGGGGGGTCATTCACAGGAGTTGCCTCCAAGGGCAAGGAATGAAACTTGCCAGGCTTTCAGAAGGCTCTGGAGAGGGTGCTCACTACACCCTGGAGAAAGGGTTGAGGTTCAGGTGAAAGCAGAAGCACCCTTCCCTAGGACTCGAGACTGTGTTGTATCCTTTTAGGAGGATTCCCTTCCCTGTGGCTTTCCAGAAGCTATTTATTAATCCAAGCAGGTACTCTTCCTCACCCTCCTCTCCCCCCACCCCAGTACACACGCAGTGTACCACAAGCAGTTTGTTTGTTTGTGGGGGGGTGTGTGAGAATGGATGAAAGATACTCTGGTGACCGTGAATTGTTCGGCATGGCCCTCAGGCCCATGTGCCTGGTTTTCTTCTTTCTCTAGCACCGAGTTTGAATTTGCTTTTTATTTCTGAGGACTTCAGCTGTGGTTTGTTCCCATTGCCAGAGGAGCTCCAGGCATGCACCACTGTTCTGTGGCCACGTTTGGCAAGCAGTGGTTTGAATGACCTCTCCTTAGGAGCGCCGGGTCACTGGCTAGATTTCTGCCTCCCTACATTACAGGCTCTTCCTGTATTGGGAGTGGCAGTTGGCCAGGGCATTATATTTCCACAGGCCTGAAAACATACAGACCCTGATGAGCAGAGCCCTTGTGAGAGGGAGGAGGACAGCAACCCAGGAAAGGCTGAAACAGGTCATCAGGGCCCCCGATCGAGGGGTTCTCCAAGGGACGTTTGGAGTCCTTACGTGGAACAATTCGTGTGCTAGTCCCTGCATTGACAGCAGCAGAACTGCGTCTGAGCACCTCTCTGAAGTGAAGCTTTGAGTAGAAGAACCTTTAGATTCACAAATCTCTTCCTAGAATATGGTTTTCATACCAGAGAGTTTGGGGACTATGCTGGCCTTAGAGCTTAAAGGAAATTTGTTCACTATTTAGAAAAACTGATGGTTTCAGAGAGAAACTTTGATTTCAGCTTGAATCCAGTTATTGCCAGAGGTTAGGAAATAGCATACCAAAGCGTAATAACTCATGGTGATTTATCCAAAAAATTGAGTTGTTTCCATCTCTAAACCCTGAACGCGTCTTTCTCTTAAATTTGCTCACAACCTTAGGGTACTCGGAAGGTTTGTGAAGGCAAAGAAACATCCTAGGTGTTAGCTGTTCGCTTTTCTGAGAAAGAAGGAGAGAGAGGGAGGGAAGGAATGAATGAATGAGTGCATGTGTGTGTGTGTCCGCGCGCGCTGAGTGCTCTCGGGGATGTGCCTCACTGATGGGCTGGCTGTGCTTGTAGGATGGAGACATTCTCTGCAGTGGCTGAGAAGGTCCTCAAGGAGTTCCAGGTGTTGCTGCAGCACAGCCCCTCTCCTATTGGAAGTACCCGCATGCTACAGCTTATGACCATCAACATGTTTGCTGTACACAACTCCCAGTTGAAAGGTAAGGAACATCCAGTTTTTTAATCTAGACAGATAAAGATTAATCTATCTTCTTTTCTGTGCTGCCATAGCACTACACAGTCCCCCAAACACACACACACACACGCACGCACACAGGCCCCCCCAACACACATACATGCGCACACACACACACACCCCTTCCTCTTTTCCTCCATTGCCTTTCAGATCTTTCATGGACTCTCTGAAATCTGTTCAACTCTCTAGTGCCTGGGTGGGATGGTTGGAGGGAATCATGGGTATAGAGCTTAATTTGCAAACCCAGAGATGCTGCTGCACATCTGGCTGTGCTGAAGGCAGCAGCAAGGCCTCTCGGAGGCTGCAGACCCAGAGCCTGTCCCGGGGGGGAGGCATTGCTGAAATGTTTCATTGCAGAGACCATACGCTTGGCAGGGATGGGGAATAGCTGTTTCTGGACTCATGTACCCTGTTTGTTCAATATGGAAAAGTCTAGTTCCCTATGGGATATCCCTTGTGGGAGTCTGCCAGGGAGTAAGAACAGAGAATTGATGAGCTTTGGTGACTCAAATCTGGAAGCAAAAAACGCACCAGCCCCAGAGTTTGGCAGATGTAGTGGTATGCATTCTGAGATGCTTTTCTGAACACTGGGTTTTTGGTTTTTTTTTTTTGATGTGAGGTGGGAGGTGGGGAAGGAGAAATGGGGGAGGGGCTGATTGGCAGGATTTGTAAATGTTCTGGTGACCAGGTCACAGTGGAAGGATATTAACCGGATCCCTTTCCTTCCCTCCACCCCGCTGAGGTAAGGATGATGTGGTTTGACTTGATGGAAATCTGTAGCCTGAAGGTGACATTATTTTGTGTGTTTGTTTGCAAAGGAGACTTGGTCCAAGCTGCCAGAAAATCATTTCAGACCTTCAACAGAGAGTGTCTGGTCTCAGGGTTAGAAGGTTGTCACCTGCAATCCCAAGAAGTGGGAATTGCCATACGGAGAGACTCCATTGTAAAGCAGACCCAGTGTTTCTGGACGAAGTCTCACTGGTTCTTTCATGGCACCTTTTCTTAGTGATCTCTGTCACTCTGAAGTTGGTTTATTTCCCTTTCCCATTTGTATTTAGAGTTATGCTTCAGCCTGCTCCGGTGGGGTGGGAGGGGGTGTTCTCCCTGATGAGCAGGCAGGCTGCACTTTCCCTTGAGATTTGGCTCCTCCTGGGACTCCGCCAGGTCCTCTGCTGGTTTGCCTGGGTTTTCCATCACATGTGAATCCTAGAGGGTGTTCTCTCACGCTGTCTGCTGCAGCATTTACAATTCCTTGCAGAAGGTGAAATGCACAGGTTTAGGTGCCATTTTGAACTTGTCTGAATATGTCCAGGAACAGCACTGAGGAAGCACGCAATCCTGAGGGGCAGTGGTGGTTTCTAGGAAGGAGGAAATACAGTTTGTAAAGGGTGGTGAGGCGGTCAGTCCAGAGGGGCGGGAACTTGATCCCTTCCTCCTCTCTTGAGGGTCTCGAGGGTCGGGCCCCCAGGTGGGAAGCTCGCGGGCTCGGAGGAGTGGAGCCTCCCGAGCTGGCTTCCTGCTCACCTCCCTGCCTCCCTCTAGCAGCATCAGAGTCAGTGAGCCGCCTGTCCCAGAGCACAGCCTCTGCCGAGGTACTGTTTCCCCATCAGGGGACCTGGAGGTGTGAATGTAAAGGCCCCACAGCTCTAGCCTGCGGAGCCTCTGTTGTCAGCAACTTCCGCTCCACGGAAAGGAAGATGTTGGCCTTTTCATAGGCCACCAATGAGTCCTTTCCTTGGAGCTGTTGTAAAGTTAAAAGCTAAGAAAATACGGGTGAGAGGAAGGCGAGACGGTGAGAACAGAGGAAGGGGGAAGTAGCGCTTGCCCCTTGGAGGTCAGCATGCTTTTTCTCAAACTCTTCCCCATGGTCGCTCCTCACGAGGACCTGCTCGCCCGGAAGGACACGTCGCAGCCCGTGCGTGAGACCCCGCCACTGGCTCCGGCTTTGTCCTGACGCTCACCTCCGCGGGGCAGCTGGGGCCGAGAGCTGAGGTGGTCCAAGGGTGTTTCAGGGAAACACAGCCCGGGCCACAGGATGTAACACTCAGCTAGGACAGAGCGCTCTGTGGACACGCTGCCAAGTACCCGGTGTGCAGCTGAGGCGGCCGTCCAGACCCCACTGTGTGGGCTGCCATTGGGAGAGGGGTGAGCGGAGCACTCAGCGGGGCTGGCTGGTGGGAAGATGCACTTTTCCATTTCCCAGCATGTGAGTCATCTTTGCTGGGCCCCTGTGCTGTGCTCGCACGGACAGTGGCAAGAAGGGGGTGTTGTGGCTGAGCTGCAGCATCTGTGCCGGGGGTGGAGCGGGAAGGGGGTTGGGGAGAGGGTAAAGATTTAAATCCTTCACTAATCAGCAGCAGTTTGAATCACATTTTTATGAGTAAGGAAGTGATAAATCAGCCCTTGAGTGTTCAGCCCCCAGGTCCCGTCAGCCTGTGCCCTTCTGAAGGCTGCCCTCCAGGCCGGCCGGCTGGCTGTCAGAGCCGCCACCCAGCCGCGGGACCCCTGGCTGTCTGCAGCCAGGAAGCGAGGGCCTGCTGCTGCCTGGCCCTCCCAGGTGCTTGAGGTCTGTGGTGATTTGGCAGTCGCTGCAAGTTAACAGAACATCTGGGCCATCATTTTTCTTTCCATTCCTTCTTGGACGTGTCCTTCTGGGTGGGTGTTTGCATATGTCAGCTCCTGGACTCTGTGGAGAAGGAACGTTCCAGCCCGGAGCAGAGGTGATCTGTGTCCCCCCACGGCAGTCGAGATCCTCTCCATCTATGCCTGGCCCTTCCCTGGAGATGTGGTACCTAGGGAGAGCCACAGGGACGGCCTCACAAAAAAGGATGTCCTTTGCTGTTGCCTCTAATTCATTTTTGTATGGGCTCGGTGCTACCCTTGTATAAGTCCTCTTTTCAAAATACTGCAAATGATACTAATAGTGTGATTATTAAAATACTTCTCAAATGTGCTTTCCTTGGGGTCGAGAGACACAGAACTCTTTAAAGAGCTTCAGGCACCCCACAAGGCCCAACAGAGGGGAAACACTTAGATGGTGAAAGAGGCCTTTCCTAAGTTACAGTTTTCCCTGGAGCTCAAGGAGGCAGAAGTCGTGAGATTTGTCCCCCTTCCGGTAAAGCAAAGTAAGTTGAGTTGTGCTATATCCTTTAACCAGCGAACCTTTCAGGTCTCAGCAGTGATCTTAAAACTCACAAGTTCAAGGCTATTGATACCTTTATCTCCTCCCATCAGGTGGGCCCTCTGCAAGAAGCCTGCTGGAGTGGGACTGCAGAGAGTCGAGAATCCTACTAGTCTACATTGAAGAGGTTGAGGACAGAGACATTCAAGGGATGTTTGGGTTTCCCTTAGCAGAGGGCCTGCTGTTTATCAGGCACTCAGTAAGCATTCACTGAGCACATGGATGAGGAAGGCCGTGATTCCAGGCCGACTGTCACTGAACAGTGTGTTCCCTTCCTGGCCTGTGTCCAGAATTGCTCTTTGGCAAGTGATGGGTGGTGGCGAGATAGGTGGTTCCCAGGGTGATGTCACCGCTGGTCATCGGAGAAGCGGGGCCTTCTCCACGTGCCTCAGCATTTAACACTTCAGCAGCCACCGATTGGCTGATGTGGTGCTGGAGAGGGAATGGTTGACCTAAACCACAAGCACGCCAAGAATTTTAATTTTTTTTTTTTTTTAATTCTGTAATGTAAGGAAATAAAGCTCTCGTTTCTTGAAGAGGAGTAATCGAAGCAGTATATGTGGTAAGGCACCCCTGGAGCCCAACTGCCTCTCCCATCTGTGCCCAATTTGCTCCAATCTGGCCCCCTTGTTTCTTCCCCCCGTTTTCTCTCCCCTCTTGCTCTTTCTCTCTCTCTCTCCGTCTTTTTAAAAAATATGTTTTTATAATTCCTGGAATCAAAACCATTGCAGGCACACACTGTTTTATTTTACTGTATTATTGGATTATACTTCCTATAAATCATTGGATGTTATTCATTGGCCACCACTAGAATAACTTCCCTTTTCTGTGCCCTGGCCCCTTCTTTTTCCTCCTCTTTTTCCTCATCTACCAGTTCATAGAGGAGGCCTCCATGTCAGCCTTGTGGAAAAGCCCTGGTGACAGCAAGAGGGCACCCAAGAGACACTGCTCGTGTGTTCGCCGCTGGGGCTCCCTGTTCTTGGGGAACGTTTAGGGGCTGGCATTGAGCTAGGGCTAGGCTGGCATTCCTTTTGTTATCATTTATGCTCGCTTTTATGGTTTGTTAGTAATCCTGACTTGCAGGAGGCGGTGGGTGGGGGTGCCACTGTCTGATCCAGAGACAAGGCACCTGTCGGCAGGGGACCCACAGAACTTGACCCCAGTGTGTGGGACGCTTGAGATGGGAGCCACTCACCTCAAGGCTGTGGTCATGTATGCAGGTTGACCCTAGTTTGTGAAGTTACAGTCACAACCAGAATTTCTTTGTCTTCAGCACACCACCGCCTTAGAGACCTTTGGTAAGGCAGGGTGCTGCCCCGTGCAGTTCACTTCTGTCTGAGTCTCTCACCCGAGCAGAATGTATCAAGTGCCTAATCCCCTGCTTATCAGAACAGCTGTACAGGAATCCACCTCTCGGGAGGGGTAGGCCTGAGTTGAGCTGTGTAAACTGGCCCTCTCATCCCTGCTTGTCTGTCTCTGGTGATAGAAGCCCTTGGGCTCTTTCTCCCCAAGGACCTTTGCGTAGATTTCTACAGGTAGTCGGCACTGCCTAACCTTCATTTTCAGGATTGCTCAGTTGAGGGCAGATAAACAAAGAAACAGCCAGCTTGGCCCCCAAATTATGTGAGAAATGGATTCGGAGGTCAGAAGAGGCAAGGCTTTAGGAGGCAGACCAGGGGAAGGGCGCATCCCTCTGCTGTGCTCTCTGTCCCTCTGGGGGAGATACAGCTATCAACAGGCTGCTTAGCATGCATTTCTTCCCTCAGAGTTCCCTGGAAAAGAAGGAAAAGCTCAGGAAGTGAGTTTGTCAAGGGGTCTTCCTCTCTTCCCAATTCTGAATTCCAGGGTCCTTATTTTCAGAATGAATCCATTACTTTAGGCTGAGGGAGGAGAAGCAGTTGTGAAAAGCTAAAGACATGAGAAAATTCACTCGTATCAATAAAATTAAGCCTCTTACCATGTTGTTGAAATGATTTCTGGTTTTGCCCCAGGGTTACTGTGTGGTTTGGTGTCCGTGGCCGCTTTGTGGGGCAGTGGAAAAGTGCAGTGTCCCGTCACCACCTCGTCATTACTATGGACTAGAGACCTCATCTCTGCTGCCATTTTATAGCTTCTCAATTTAATTTTTTTTTTCTTCCTGAATGGACTTATTCTGAAAGAGAGATGTTATTAAGGGGATGCTGGCAGCAGGACTCTCAGCTGCCTTTTCTGAACTCTCCTTAAACTTTTCCTGGGGAGTAAAATTCTACATGTTACAGGGGGCGTGGGCCAGCTCTCTGCTATTTGTTGAATACTCGGGAACATGAGTATGTTCTGGGGGTGGGGATTAGGGGGAGTAAGTTGCACTTTGGACCCTAACCAACTAAACATTGGTCTGGGGAAGAACTGTAAGCTTTCAGAGGTAGTGGCCAGGGATGACAACAGAACAACATTGTGGCCATACCTGATGAGATTTTATGATTGCTGTATATGTATTCTCATGTGATGTCTCCCATCAGCCTCTGACTCTTTGCAATCCCATCGACTATATATAGTCCATGGAATTCTCCAGGCTAGAATACTGGACTGGGTAGCCTTTCCCCTCTCCAGGGGATCTTACCATCCCAGGAATTGAACCAGGGTCTCCTGCCTTGCAGGCAGATTCTTTACCAGCTGAGCTACTAGAAAAGCCCCTGAGACAGGTGGGACAGCTATTTTGTGTCCTATTTCGTAGATTTACAGACGAGAAACATACCAGAAAGGCTGAGTAACTTTAGGAAGGTCACAAAGGTAGTACATTACACACAGGTCTCAAAGGTCCAGCCTCCTGTGTCAGATGGCATACAGAAATTTCTTTGGACCTGATTGAGACAGCTCAACACAGCAAGCAATTGTTCCCACCCTGCCTCACCACCACCTCCACCCCCCAACCTAAGCAGCTGTATTTTCCCTCTACTAAATAATACAGATACCTTGGCACACTTAAATTCTGTCCTCTTCTCCTTTTCTCTTCCCCAGTTAATATGCTACTGTTGTCAACTGTTTTAATTCTTTTTTTACTTTTAAACCTTGAAAGACAAGTTGTTGTTTTCACTTATATTTTGTTTTCATTATTATCACGATTGTTCTGATGGTAAATATTTGTTTAGACTCATCTGTATATTTACTCCTTTCCTTTCATTCCTTTTTATATTTCAGACCTTCTCCCTGGGATCAGTTTCTTTTCCTTTTTTTTTTTTTTTTTTGGCTGCACCTCCCTGCCTGTGGGATCTTAGTTCCTGGATCAGGGATGGAACTTGGCAGTGAAAGCTCAGAGTCCTAATCACTGGACCACCAGGAATTCCCTGGGCCCATTTTCTTTCTGCCTCAAGCGTATTCTTTAGAATTTATTTAGTGACGTTCTTTTGATGACAAACTTTTCCAATTTGTATTTGTCTGAAAACCCTTTATTTTCCCGATTCCTCTGTATTTACTGGTAATAGAACTCTATGTTAACAGTTGTTTTTCTTCAGCCCATTGAAGGTACCTTGCTGTCTCTGGGTCATTACTGTTTAAAAGTCAGCCGTCAGTCTAATTATCCTCTTAAAAATAATCTGTTATCTCTGGGTGATTCTTAGGTCTTTTTTTTTTTTTTTTTTAAATAAACCCTTTGATGTTCTACAGCTTTAATGATTTTCTAGGTTTGTACTTTTTTTTTTTTTTTGCTGGGGATTTATAGGGCTTCATGTATCTGTGAGTTGATTTCAGCAGTTTTAGAAAATTCTTAGCATTCTTTTTTTACATACTGCATCTGCCCATGCTTTCTCTTCTCCTTTTGTCTTAAATGTCTCTTAAAACTTCTCTTTCATTTTTGACTCTCTCCCTCTTTTTTTTTTTTTTTTTGGTGCTGCATTCTTCATAATTTCCTTAACTCTGTCCCTGAACCTTTTCTTAGCTATATCTAATCTGCTAAACATGCCCTGCTGAGAGTTTATTTCAATTATATATTTTTATTTCCAGATTTCTTCCCCCTAAATCTGGTCTTTTCCTATTAGTTTCTTATTTCCTGAACATATTTGTGAGCTTGTCTTTTATTTATTTTTTAATATAGTAAACGTTATTTTAGGGACTCTGACCAAGGGGTCCTTTTATGTGAGGTTCTGCTAGTCTCTTATTTCTGCTGGTTGTTGCATATGTGCCTTGTTTCCCGTGTAATTAAAAAGAATTTTTTTTTCCCCTGTAATCTGCTAATTTTCTGCGGGAGTTCATTAGTGGGAATTCTTGGAGACCTGGGATGAAAATAGGGAAAGGGTTTGAGTTTGCTTTTGTCCACGGTCTGGTGTGAAGAGTCTAAAATAATCATTCTAAGTAAAATGTCTGCTTGAGGGTTTTCAAACCTTTCAGGTAATGGGAATTCAGGCTGCACACCCCTGTGAGCGCTAGTGTACAGTCTGTACTTTCAGTGCATTATTTTTTTTTCCCTTCTAGTCAGCCTCAGGGTTTGATACAGTCAGTTTTCTAGCTAGCTGTCTTATCACGAGGCTGAGGATGGCTTCTGATTCACCTTTGTACTTGGGTGTAGCTCTGTGGGACCTCAGCTTTATGGCAGGTGTCTTGGACATCCTCTTATGTCGGCTGTACCCACGAAGTCTCGGAAACCCAGCGCTCAAGTTCAGCAGGTAGCAGATGTTCTTAGGGTAAGGCCTGGCTCTATCCCATGCTTAACAGCTCTAGTTTTCTGTCCTTACTCAGTCCCTGGCCAGAGGATTCCTTTTAATTTATTAACTCACCACTGCTTTCTAGAAGGATTTTAAAGATGCTCTTTCCAGGATAATTAGTTGTTTCATTGGGAGAGTAGACCTAGGTTCCTAGTCTGCCTGCCATGTTGCTAGAGGAAATGCTGTTATTCTTTTTTTCTTTGAAACGTCAGACTCAAGCCTTTTTTCCTAACCTCTGCCTGTGAGCAGTGTGACAGGGGTACCTGTATGTCAGGTGGTGAGAGCATGGTAGGCTGGGCTTCCAAAGAGCAGCTCCTTTTCCAGCTCCTGCAGCCTAGTTTTATGGCAGATGGTTTATGGGCTCAGACTTTTTTATTTTTCCAAGAGATGGTCAAGGTATACACTACTCAGAGGACTAATTGACAGGTGGGGAAGAAAGGTAATGGAAGGCAGGTAGAGAGGCCTGTCGCTGAAATGATAGAAGCCATTTATTGCCAAAAGGGTGTGAGCTAGGGATCTGGACAAGAGTGCTCTCTAGTTTCAGCCACGTCACACTCCAGAGCTGGTAAACTCTGTTGGCCCATAAAATCCTTTCCATTAGTCAGGGTGTTCTGTGCTCTTGTTCTTGACTGCTGCCGTCCTTAGAGCTGTTTGGTTGGATTGTATGTCCCAGTTTCCTTTTTAGAAGGCAGATTGTCATATGGTTAGGAATTTATTTACTGTAACTGGAGTTTTCTGGCTTCTCGAGTCCCCTCTTCAGATATCAGACTCCCATCTCCAAGCGTAGTTCAGAAACTGCCCATGTGATCTCTTGCCCCAAGTGCCAACAGCAGATGCAGCGATTGACACGCTGCAGGGAGTTTCCAACTGCTGGGCAGGTTTCTGAAATCCAGACACGTGCTGTTCACACGTTGGCTTCTGAAGCAAGGATCAGCGGTTGGAAGAGGGGAGGGGCTGGCAGGCCTGGAGGGAGAAAGATCTTATAATGCCTGCCCAGGGCTTAAGGCTGTGTCAGCTTTCTTCATCCCTCCTCCAGCTGGCGTTGGCAGGGCAGAGTAAATCACTGTGGAGTGGTTATGAGCCCAGCACACTAGGGGCTTCTCTGAGGCACACCTGTGACGTCATCGCGTTATCACTGCTTATTCTGCATAACCTCTTTCCACCTCTCCCCTGAGAGAGGGTGATGCCCAGAACTCGTGTCAGGGCAATGAACAGAGAGAAATGTTTGGTAATCATTATTTCAAGATGCCTGCTAAGGACACAGTTGCAGGACATTGACACATTCTTCAAGATTCCACACTGAAAGCAAAAACCCTCTTGCAAACATGCCCTGGATACCCTTTGTGAATCAAACTTGTTTTTAAACACGAAGAGAAAGATGATCCAGAAAGACTTGAAACTCCTAACTGTGGTCTCTCTTGTTCCCATTTCCCCTTTGTACACACACATGCACACACACGTAGTCTGCTTTCCAGAAAGACTTGAAACTCATAACATGCACTCACACACACACAGTCTGCTCTCCACAGTCCTCTGCTGGCTTCCCATTTCTCTCAGAGCAAAAGCCGTGATGGTCTTCACAAGGCCTTCCTGTGTGGACTCTCCCTTCTTCCCACAGCCCTCCTTGCTGTCTCTGGTCTCATTCAGACCACATCCTGACTTGCTTACTTTGTTTTAGTTACTCCGGCCTTCTTGCAGGTCCTCTGATGAGCCAGGGGCTTCTCCCACCTTCGGGCCTTTGCATTAGCAGTTTCCTATACTTGGAAGTGCTTTTTCTCCAGCCGTCTGCATGGCCTATATCTCATCTCCCATGAGTCTGTTCAAATCTTAGCTCCACATGACTTACTCTGACCATTCTTAACACTGCTGCACTCCATCTTTGTTCTCCTATCATTCCCATCCTGCTCTGCTTTTCTTTCCCATAACACTTGTTCTCTAAACACTAGATAACTTACTTGTATATATCCTTTTTTTTTCATTTTTTGTTTCACATTTTTCAAAAGAATTTATTAAGAAACAGGAAAAAAGGATATAAAGTATACAATCAAAGAAATGAAAGAGTTTAGAGCATGGATTCTTCAGGCCGGTGGCAACTAAGAAATATTTGCTGGGCCGACACCAAGGGTATGGAGGCCCCAATTCCATTTTCAGTCCCATTTCTCTTGGCTGCTAACCCAACCAGCTCAAACTTCCTCCGAAGAGAAGTCAGATTGCCTTCCAAAATCTCCCTGAACTACTGCCCAGTTGCCCTTACAGCCCTTCTCTGCCTGGTCCCTGATTCCTCACCTAGGCTTCAGGTGAAGTCAGCCAGACCCTGCTGAGCCTTCTCCACTCCTCCAGTCACTCTGTGGTTCCTCAATCTATTTTTGTTCCCATCCAGATTCATTTAATTAAACTACATTCATGAACCAGTTGGGCTGGCTTGTTCTGCTTTGGTCAAGTTACCTGTTTTTCTAAGCCTACATCTGAACTTGACCTTTCTGCTGTTGGGAACGACTTCTTGAGCAGTGTCTCTGGCAGCTCCCTGCCCCAGTTAGTCCAAGGCTACTTTCTCCCCCAGACAGAACTCTGCACCCCTGTCCAACCTCCCACTTAACTTCCAGGTGGCTCTGGTTCTCAGCTAACCCGCCTGGGTGGTGGTTTAGTCGGTAAGTTGTGTCTGACTCTTGAGACTCCATGGAGTGTAGCCTGCCAGGCTCCTCTGTCCATGGGATTCTCCAGGCAAGAATACTGGAGTGGGTTGTCATTGCCTTCTCCAACTTGTGTGTATCTTTATTATTTGTTTTCCCTCATGACTCCTCTGCTAGACTGCAAGTTCCTGCAGTTAGGGATCCCTGACTTGTTTTACCCACTGATTTATTAATTGTGAGTACCCAGTGCCTCGTGTGCTGTGAGTTCTCAACAAGCAGGTTTTGTGCTGTGCTGTGCTTAGTCGCTCAGTTGTGTCCAGCTCTTTGCGACCCCGTGGACTGTAGCCTGCCAGGCCTCTCTGTCCATGGGGATTCTCCAGGCAAGATTACTGGAGTGGGTTGCCATTCCCACCTCCTGGGGATCTTCCCGACCCAGGGATCAAACCCAGGTCTCTCGCACTGTAGGTGGATTCTTTACCATCTGAGTCCCCAGGGAAGCCCAAGTAGGTTTTGAGTTGAGTTCACATCAGGAATAAAATTGGTCAGCAGTCAGTCTAGACATTCAAAGTTGAGTGGCAAGGTCACGGGGCATCAGCTCTTTGGGCCATTGCTTATAATCATGTTTTTTCTTGTTTTTTGTTAAGGTGCCACTTCTGAATATGTTGTTTCCAAGTGCCTGTTTTATATTCTGACATTAAATTAAAATACATTAAATGTGTCTTGGTGTTTACTGTTAATACTGGAGTCACTGTCTTCATGGCTCTGGAAGCAGAATTGCTTTGAATACAACATGAGTTCTGTCCCCTTTCGTCGTCTAAATCTTTCATCATTAATTCTCTGTCCTTTCTTCCTGCCCATAAATATTCTTTTATTTTTCCTTGTCTACTCATTTACCATATTTTTTTACTCTCACCTTACTGGAGCAACTGTGTCCTGTTTTTTGTAAGCTAAATAATTTTTTAAAATAAGTTTTCACCTTTTGGGTTTTGTTGAGTGCTGAAAAAAAAAAAAAAAAAGAAAAAAGGTGGAAACCACCTATAAACCATCTTCCCAGCAATGACATTCCTTCCTATATGTATGTGTGAATATTCAAGTTTTACAGTTGAAAGTATACTGAGTATAAAGTGTTTGATTCTGTTTTCACTTGTTTTATAAGTATTCAGTTATAAAATTCTTTGTAAATATATTTAACGGCTGAATAATATTCTCATGTAAATGTGTTAACATTAATGTAATCATTACCCTGTTTTCACATATTTCCCCCACTTTTCTTGGATTATAAATAATGCTTTAATTAACATCTTTTAATAAATAGGAAACATGCTTTTTCTTTTATTTCATTGGACTGTATTTTTAGAAACTAACTTTTAGGTTTAAAAGGTTTGAAGCCTTTTAACGCTTTTGATACATGGTGTGTTGGATTACTTTCTTAAGAAGCTGTGCCAGCTTACAGTCTTAGCAGCAGTGTTTGAGACCGCCCAGTGACCACCTCTTGCTAGCCCGGAGTATTGTTAATGTTTTATAGGCCTTAGCACAATGTCGGCATTCATAAAGTTGTTGAATAAATGATAGAAGAAAACCTATCTCTGTTTTTTTTCAGTAGACTTTATTTTTTAGAGAAGTTTTCAATTCATAGCAAAAATGGAATGGAAATACAGAGAGTGCCATACTATCTCCTGCCCTAAACGTGCACAGCTTCCCTTGCTATCAACATCCAGAACGAGTGGTTCATTTGTTACAGTTGATGAACCTGATCATCATTATTACCTGATGTCCATCGTTCACCATTGAGTTCTCTCTTGGTGGTGTTCTGTGGCTTTAGACTAGTGTTATCATACAGTATAGTTTTATTGCCCTGAACGTTTGTGCTCTGCCTGTCCATCCCTCCCTCCCTCCCTCCTCCTAACCCCTGGCAACCACTGATATTTTTACTGTCTCCATAGTTTTGCTTTTCCAGAATGTCATAGAATTAGAATCATACAGTAGGTTGCCGTTTCAGATTGACTTCTTTCACTTAGTCATGGCTTGACAGCTTTTTTTTTTTTTTTCAAAAGCACTGAGTAGTATTCCATTATTTGAGTAGACCACAGTTGATTTATCCATTAACCTACTGCAGGATATCTTGGTTGCTTCTAAATTTTGGCAATTATATATAAGACTGCTATAAACATCTGAGTGCAGGTTTTTGTGGGGACTTAAGTTTTCAACTCATTTGAGTAAATACCAAGGAGTGTGATTGCTGGGTCATATGGTAAGACTGTGTTTAGTTTTGTAGGAAACTGCCAAACCATCTTCCAACCTATCCTGTTTTCAATTGCATTTCTTTGATTATTGGTGAGAGTGGACATTTTTTCCTGTGTCTTGTTAACCATATATAGTTCTGTGTGGTCCTGTTCTCTGCAAATTTTTTTCATTCCTCCCTAATATTTTTCCTACCAGTTTACTAGAGCTTTATAGATAGTTAATATAGCAAGTCCTTTCTGTGTTCATTGGTGATTTTCTTACTTGTATTTGATTCTTAATTATATTTGTATTTTTAATGTACCAAAGTTGTAAAAAGTTTTTATAGTTAAAAATGTTATCCTTTATGATTTACTTCATTGCTCTTAAAGCTTAAAAAAAAAGATGTTTTTAGGCAGTTCTGCGAATGTATTTTCATTTCCATCAGCTGGAGGGAATTCTAGCCCCATTTGTAGTTTCATTTAGTTGGTAAGAGATGTGAGGAACCCTACGTGCTTAATGAAGTAACACCCGAGAGTTGTGACAGTAGATCTTCTGCATCAGATATAAAAGTTCTGGGCCAGCATAGCAGCCCATTTTTACACATTTCGCGGAGTGAGGTGGCGGTGGAGTCACGAGGGGCTGCCTGTCAGGAGTCAGACCTTTCCCCTCCCCTCCCCTCCCCTCACCTCAGGTGACTGCTTGCCAGCTGGGAAGAGCTCAGGCCTCGATGGTTGGCTTGGGTGTGTAGGTGAGTGGTTGTGTGGTCTTGCCATTTCAGGGAGGAAAGAATGCTGTTGCCTTTTGTGGCCGTCCTGCCTTTCACTCAGGACTGAATTGTCAGTGTGTAACAGAGTGTTAATAAGGAAGTGCCATCTTTATTTGGTAGCCAAAGCTCTGGGAGTGAACAGTCTATGGAGCAGAATTGCAAGGACTTAAGGCTGTGCCAGTGGGGGTGCACAGGCCACCAGCACATGGAACTAGACTCAGCCAGAGACGTTTGGATACAGATGTTTCCCATAATCTCTGATAGCCCTTTCCATTGGTTAGTCTTGGCTTTGGAAGCACTCTGGGTTTCCCAGGTGGCACTAGTGGTAAAGAACCCGCCTGCCAAGGCAGGAGATGTAAGAGACGCGGGTTCGATCCTTGGGTAGGGAAGATTCCCATGGAGGAGGGCATGGCAGTCCACTCCAGTATTCTTGTCTGGGAAACCCTATGGGCAGAGGAGCCTGGCAGACTGCAGTCTATAGGGTCCCACAGAGTCGGACACGACTGAAGCAACTTAGCACACACTCACGTGGGAGGTGTACTAGGGCAGCATCTCTGTGGAATCAGTGCACCTGACTGACTTGGGCTCAAGGATGTACAGAAGGAGGATAGAGGAGAATGAAATACCTTTGAAATTTCTTTGCTTTAAGGAACTCAGAGAGTTACAGGGCTGGAACAGATGTGCGTGTGCTGCCAAGTCAGGGGAGTCAGATCATCACATTTCTGTTTCCTGGGTGAGTGACTCCTAGGGGTGGGGTCAGCTGCCAAAAACATGATCTCTCCTTCCTCTGAAGGCTGTGTGGTCTCATGGTTATGAACTTTGCAGTTGATCACATTTTTGTAAAATAATACATGTTATATACACATTTCAGCAGAGAAGACTGATGGATATACATCAAAATTTAATCATAATTCCCTGGGATAGATTAAAGGTGTCTTTAATTTTCTTTGTTTTCTTTGGGTTCTTGTAGTTTTCTATAGTGATTGCGATATTTTTGAATTAAAGTTATTTTTAGAAATTGTAATGACAAAAAAATTGAAGTTAGGTAAAATTAGGTTCTAGCTCTGATTGTGTTATTTGCTGTATCATGCAAATTAGTTAACAGCTTCTAAATCTGTTTTTATATCTGGTACCTTGAGCATAGAAGACATTTATTAAATATTTACTGATTTAAACCTTCTCACCATAATTGCCACTGATCGCCAGTATCTCTCTCCTTCACTTACAGGAAGATCCTATTTCCTCTCTTTAACTTGAGGTTCAAACAAAGCAACTTTGATTTTGAGGGTTTAGTATTTTGTTTTCTTTTGACATTGCTGATTCTTCTCTCTTCTTTCATTCCAGAAGAATTAATAACCTAATAGACCAACTACAGGATATTCAGCTGTTCTAAAAAATGCAATTATTTTAGCTTCATGAGATACATAGATCCCTCAACTAGGGTATTTACTCTATGAGAACAAGAGAAGAGTGCGTATTTTATGAAATCCCTAACACTATCAAAGCTAGCTTCAGAATTAGGTACTTAATCATTAATTATCAATTGATTAACTTACCAGGGTTTGGGATTATATAAATGAGTTTATAACTAAATTTTTTTAAAAAAATTGATATCTTTCTTGCAGCCAAGTAAATATGCATATTAAAAAACTTACACACACACACATATATGTACTCCTCGCTGGCCCCCCCCACCCCGAGACCTGAGGCCACCCTGTGCAGCTGGTGGGATCTTAGTTCCCAGACCAAGGATTGAACCTGGGCTCCCTGTAGTGGAAGCCTGGAGTCCTAACCATGGACTGCTAGTGGATTCCCAAAGATGTTACTTTGTTTTTAAGACATTCTGTTATGATGGCCTTATGCAGTCTCCATGGTGACAAGGCATCAGTACCTTCCCTTTGAGATGGCAATGCTACAGTGAACTGCTTTGAGAAACCAGGAGTAAGATCTTCAACATACTTCTCCTCCCTTTTTTTCTTTACCCCAAACTATGGGGCCCTCCTCTCCCACTGAAGACAGTGGGAAGACACATTTGTAAAGACATTCCCCTTAATTAACTAATGCTCTGTAGCCCATGGCTGGTGCTCCTTCCCACGGGAGGCGGAGCACTTCTGTCAGCCATCGTGGTACCTGCTGTCAGTTTCGCCCTTGCTCTGGAGCCCTTAAAGGCGAGGAGCGTCCTATTGGGAAGTGGTGGAAATACCTCCACATATGTGTGCTATTTCTTTAAAAGAAAGTTGAGCGGAAGTGATGCTGTGGGGAACATCTGCACTCGGGCCTAGTGGAGAGCGGAGAGCGAGATGCGCTGCAGCTGGTGTAAGGCCCTGGCAGGCTGAGGCGCTGCTGTCTGTTGGGGTTTACTTCTGTCTACATTGAAACATGGCTTTAGGAGGGGGTTGGTGGCCCGCTGCCAGCCTCAGTTAGCCTGCCCTTCGCTTTCCTCTTTCCTCCTCACTCCCCCCGCCCCAGCTCCCCTCCCTCATGCTTTAAAGTCACATTTCCAGGCCAGACGTAGAATTAATCTCTGGGCACTTCACATTGCTGGCAGCTGAAAGCAGGATGTGGGATCTTTTTTTTTCTCTCTTTCTCTCTCTCTGCGTCTTGGCTGACTTTTTTACCTCTCGAAGAATTTGGAAGGCCGTGAGACCCCCCCCTCCTCCCTCCAAGTACTGTGGAGTTTTTCAGCACGCTGATCACCCTGCTGTGGCTTCACCCTAATAGACTTCATATGTTGATGCAGTTGACATCAGTATCAAACTATTTTACATGTGATCTGGTGTATTTCCTGAGGAAATCTGCAAGATATTTATTAAGAACTAATAAAATAAACCTCTCCATGAGTTTTTAGGTAGTTTTCAATTTTTCATGTCTCTCTCGTTTCCTCTTATCAATGAGTTGCTATTTCTCTCTCTAGTCTGACCATCGCAAAAAGGAAACAAAAATAAATGTTTTAAACTGTTCCTGAAGCGACAGAGAGGGAATAGTTCTGCCATGATGTATCAGCCAGGGCTGTATTTTTAGTGCTGCATTGTAGAAACTAAAAATATCCTGTTATAGTGGATCCTTTTTATAGGTCTGTGTGTGTGTGTGCGCGCGCGTGTGTGTGTATGTGTGTGTTTATAATGTTGTACGCACAAGTGCCTTTGTGCATCGACAGCCGCTCTTCCCATTACAGCTGGACTCCATTAGTCCTTGAAAATTAATGTAATCCCAGTTAAGAAAAAAATTAATTACTCTACCAGAGCTGCATTATATCCAAAGCTAGTGTTAGCTCCCTAGCTGGCAGCTTAGTTTGAGAGGCTCCAGGGGCCCACGGAGCTGTGGCTTTGGTGTCACAGCCCTTGCTGTCGGGTTTTTCCCATTGAGATCATTCCTCAGTCCTTCCTTCAGGGTCAGGCATGTGATGTGCTGAGAGTTAGTGCAGACCCCGCCTCAGTGAGCCGCCAGGTTTCAGTCTGGTCGTCCCCAAAAGGCGTATCCGCCACAGGCTTCACTCACCTGCCACGGCAGGTTTTCTTATCAGGATTCCTTAAAAACGAGGTTCTTGGGCAGCACTTGATTTTTTTTTTTTTTTTTTTTAAGTTTTCTCTGGAGGAGAAATACTGTTTATCAGAGTCTCAGAGAGGCACGGGATTTGCCTTTGAGGGCTCTTTGTGGACAATTAAAAATGACAGTCACGCCTTGTTCTTGCTTTCTCTCTAAGCTTGGACTAGTTCGTCTCATACACACCTTCTGTTACAAATGAGCATGTCAGAGTTGACTGCTCGTTTCTAGTCAGACTGCTCCGCACCAGCCCTGGATGAGGGGCCGGCTGGCTCAGCGGGTGAGGAACGTTTCCAGCTCTGTAATCAGTGTTCTGGGATGGGGTGCAGGGCACGGCCCAGAAGTCGATGCAGTCGGCCTCGCCTTCACGGTACAGCTCTTGTGCAATTGCCCACATTTGTTGTTGTTTTGTGTCTTTTTCTTCTTTGGGGTCTACATTGGGGGGTGGGGAGGCAAGGAGAGAGAGAGAGGGATAGGTGGGAAGGATGGTTGTTTATTTCCTTACTGGTCAGACTCTCCAGGCTCTCTGCTGAGAGTCCGGCCAGGATCCATCTGTTTTGGACTGCAGCTTGCTTTTTCTGCTGAGCTGGGGCGTGGGCAGCACAGGCCTGTGTAACCCGTGACAGGCCTCCCAAAATGCCATGATGGCATGGATCCTCTCGGGGCTGTTCAGAACAACAGCAGGGTTAGTGGCCTTTTGTTTCTTTTGGGGCACGGGTTCAGCCTCTTCTGCGGCCCTCCTATCCCCTCCCTCTGGTGACTCCATATCCTCCCCCGGGCCCCTTCCCCATCCCAGTCTCGCTGACAACTGGTTGAGTCCTTGGCTTCCTGTACTTGATCCCCAGGCAGTGTACTTCAGTAAAAGTAGTAATTAGGCCTTTTACAAATTTATTTTATTAGTGAAGAGAGTTAGTAGGTAATGGGCTGTAATTCTAACACAGCCAGTTTGGAGATTAATAAAAAATTTAAAAAGAGCAGTTTTTACCAGAGGCAGTGGGCCTGTTATTTCGAGTACTCAGTTGAGCCGAAATCAGAGCAGCGTGGGACCCATGGCAGGCTGTGCTGCTGGGAGGGTGCAGGGCCACGTTCCTTGTTGTTACAGTCTGTGCAGTGCCCGTCCTTGAGGGTGTTTTACGCTGGCATTGGAAAAAAGGAAACCTTGTTTTCCAAGAACTCTGCTCTCTCTCAGCTTGATAAGCATTTAAAAATAAAAGCTGCACAATTGAAATTGGCAGTGCATCCTCATTCTTTTGTCTCTCTGTTTATTTTTTTCCCTCATCCCTCAACATGTGTGCTACAGCCCATGGTTATTACACCCTCAAGAATGATGGCCTGGAACTCAGCAGACTTGCACCAAGGTCTGCCCGCCCTCTATTCGCCGTTTGAAGCTGGCTGAGGCATCGGGGCCCAGCACTGAGAGGCCGGGCGGATCAGCCTCCACAGCTCCATCTGTGGCACATTCCCTTTTCCCCTGAAGCTGCTGCCTGGAATTTTTAGCTTCTCCAGAATCCTGATTGTCAAGCCCAATCTTTCTTGTTAGTTTTTGCAGTTAACTTAATTGATTTGTTTACCTCTCCATTGGAGGAGCTCAAAAAGTGCTTTGGCACTAATCAGGAGCAGTCCTGGCTTTTTAAATAAGATTCTTCTGAGCTGAAATTGTATAATACTGACCCAGAGAGAGGAACAGCTACTATGGCTTAGGCTAGGGTGATGGTAAGTCCTGGTTTGCCGAGTGATTGCCTGCCCCTGTTGATGAGTTACTAATAGCACACCCTTTTGCCCTCCCCAGTATCCCAGGTTAGGAGATGGATTTTAGCATCACCCTAACTTAGATGAATTTAGAAAAAGACAGGGGGGGAAAAAAAACCCACTCCAAACCAAAAAAACAACTCACTACAAACTGTTAATCCTTTGTCTAGAATTGTAATGGCTTGTAAGTCAGCGCCAAGCCCTTCCCTAAGCATTGCATGTGGATTCCACTGGAGTCATGCACATGTGACCTCAGAAGGAATTGCCATATCTCTGGCTCTGTGAGCAAGGTCTGGCCTTCCTGCTTGAGTAGGTCCTGGTCAAGCCAACTTTGAAACACCGTGTCACTTGCTTTAGCATTTCTGGTTATCATTGCCTACTTGGTTGAGTCAGAATCTGGAGTTAGCTTTTGGTGGGGTGTGGTTTCAGGTTTGCCGATTTTCCCAGTTGATGCCTGTGAAGGCTTGGTGCCTGATGTAACTGAATAGGGTGTTACTTCAGGTTAGTAGTCCTTGTTTTTGCTTGGCTGGTTGGGCTGAACCTGGTATTACCGTTTCCCAAAGAATATTTTTGGTTTGAAAACTGAAGGTCAGCAGTTCGCAAGCGCCGCACTTGAAGCCAACTCTGTGGTCTGTCTTGTGCCACTGGGCCAGCAGCACTGCAGCCCGGATCGATTGATCTGCGGCAGTATGAGGCCACGAACAGCAACTGCCAGACAAAACTCCATCTCACCCCACTTCCCCGTCCAACCTGTCTCTCTGCCCAGATCCCCTTTCTTTTTCCTCGTATGTCTGTCTCACTCTTAGTTATGTATTTCGCTTTTTTGGGTCTATCTTTTTCCATCTCCCTGTCTCTTTCCATAACAGTTTTTAATAATGTTTTAGTTAGTTCCAGCCTTTTCCCTGAATGGATCCCATTGGAAAATGCATTTGAAAGGAAACAGTTATACACTTCCCTTCCTTTGAAACTCTGTTGGCACCTTTTCCAGTGCAGTAAACCATACAACATGTATTTTCAAAGTTTCCAAACACAGACACACTGGCGTTAAATTTATGAAAAAATATTGAATTATTCAGCTGTATGGTAACTGTGACTTTCGGAGATGCTGATCAGATTTGAAATTGGTGCTGACTTTCGGAATTCCTGACAAGTTTGAGATCTCTGAAGGAAATAGAGCCACACCAGCTCTTGGGCATCTGTGATGCCTTGGCCTTGGATTGCAGGACTCAGGGTAAGGGACACAGGTGTGAGAAACCCTCCAGCCACACCCGCAGGAAAACAGGGAAAGCCAGTGAGCCACTGAATATTATGCCTAGTTATGTCGGGCACAGGAGCAGAAATAAAATTGTTTACTCTGGTCTAGGACTGGAGGTCACATAACACCTGTTTGTGTGAGATGTCATTTACTTTAGGGTGCCATGGCTAAGCAGAGCTTGTTTATTTGTATTCAAAGCAATGATGATGTCACTGATGTCTGTAAGTGACCTCCCTCCTCCCTCCTTATACCTGTGGCCTTCTGTCCCCACCCCTCAAAAAAGTGTGCTAGGATCAGTCTATTTAAATACTGTGGATTTGACTGAGGTTTGAATTTGGTCCATAGGGACGGTGAGTCTTCTCAAGGATCCCAGCTGTTAATTCAGAGGATCCCTGGGAATACGCTTAAAAGAAGCCTTTCAGAAGAAGATTTCTTCCAAATTGCTTAAGCAGCTGAACTCTGTCTTGGCTCACTTATGTTCATGTACTGGACCGTTTCAGCTTTTCTTTGCTTACCAATCCAACAGTGGATCTGCCTCAGGGCACTCAGGTAGAGTCTGTGCCTGTCGCTGTAGGACAGAAGCTGCCTAAAACAACCCAGCAAAAGCTGAGCACCCTGCAGGCCATGTGTCCCACTCAGCTCGATTAACCAGGGTTTGTTAAGCATTTGTTGTGTCGTGTCTCGTTCCTCTTAGCTCTTCTGGTAGTATTTGCCTTTGTTGACGGGAGACTTTCCTGAAGTGCTTTTGATGATAATGACTGTATTCTCTGTTCTCCCCTTTCTCTCTGCCTATGTCTTGGGTCTTCCCTTCCTTATCCACACATGAAATATCAGCCCTTTTTATTATCTTGGCCTTCCTCTCTTCAGCCTTTCCCCATTGGTGTATTGTAAAATCCCATGGTTTTAATTGTCACCTTTCTGTGGGTCGCTCCCAAATCTCTTTCCTGCCCAAAACTTCCCTGAGCTCTAGCCCACATTTCTAACTCCTTGTTGGATGAGTTTACCTGGAATCTCAAGCTTGCTAAAAATTGATTTATCCTGTTTCTCACATGTTGCAAGTCAGGTTTCCCAGGAGGCATACTCCTAAGATGGAGGTTTGCATCCCCAGGAAGTTATTTGGGGAATGCTCTCAGGACCACTACCCGAGGGGGCATGATGGAAGCAGGATGGGGAACAGAGAGAAGTTGAACTTCACTGCCAATGTAACAGAGGCCTTAGCCAGTCCTCTACGGAGCTCTGGAACTGCTTAAAGGGGCTAACCCTTCAGAGTAGTCCCAGATTAGGCCAACGGGGCTGAATCATATGCCCTCCCTCCATCCACCAGTCGGTGAATGTGAGTTATGGCTGGGCAGGGGGAGTGACATTGGAGAAGCACTTTTCTCCAGCTGAGAGCAGGTCTGGGAGAGGGATCAGCTGAGATCTGTGGCTGCCAGTACTTGCGCCAGCTGGGAGAGCGAGCATGCTGGTCCTGGGGGGAGTCTGGGTCGTGCACCAGGTCAGCCCCTGTCCCGGAACTGCTCCTGTGGTGCCATTGTTCTGTTACTGTACCAGTGTCCTCCATTCATTCATACTGTCTTGGCCTCACTGTTTCTAAGTTGAGATGTAATTTACGTAAAACAGTAAAGCACAGATTTTAAGTGCTCGGTTTGATGAGCTTTAACAAATGCCAACCCCACTGTCTAGTCTTTTTTACCTTGTATGTTAAGAGTGTTTGAAAATGACAAGAACCAACTTGAAGTAGCTTAAGCAAGAGAGGAAATGTATTGCAAGGAACTTGAGGACAAAGATATTGTCCTGCAAAAGGGACTGGAGCCAGGAAAGCCTTTTTCTACACCTCTGCTTCCTTCTGCTTGCCCCCCTTCCTGGCAAATGGTAAAGGTTCAGTAAATAGTAGCTCTGTTATATCATTTTTGTATATCGTATTTTTAGTTATCTCACCCTTTTAAATGACTATGTGTTTTATTATACATATGTCCCATAATTTATTTAAACAGTCCTGGACACTTAGGTTGTTTGCAGGCTTTTCCTGTCCAAACTTTGTGATAGTGACTTTCTTCATTCATTTCACACATTAGCTATATCTCTTAAGGTAGTTTTCACTTTCTTCTTTGGTTCATAGTTAACTATGCACGGGGGATCCTATTAGATTTCAACTCCTTGAGGGTCCAGCTTCATGTCTGACTCATCTTTGAAAGCTCGGTGCCTAGCTTAGGGCTGTTGCACAGGGTGGCTGCTTAGTAAAGATGGACTGTGCTTAAGGAAATGGATTAGTCCACTACTTAGTGAGGTGCTACTCCGGAGAGATCGTCTCCTTTGACCAGGCACTGTGGCAAGTGCTCGGAATTTACAGGATTTCGCCTGTAGACCCTCCCCTCGTGGGATTTCCGGCCTAGTGGAGAAGCTTGATAAATCCTGTGTTGGAGTGGCTTTGAGCCACCTGCTAGGGGCATGTTATGGATGGAATTGCTTTGAGCCCAGGAGGCCTGTCGGGGAGCACAGCACAGGTTTAATGTATTTTGGGTCTTGAAGGAAGGACTTAGATAATGGAGAGGAAAGAGGGTGGGCTTCGGAGAGGGAGGGTGGAAGAATGGCCATTCAGGGCCACAGAGGCGGCAGGTTTGCTATTTTATTTCCTCTTGGCTGTTCTCACTTGTCTTTTGGGCCCACTCTAAGGGGTAAGGCAGTGCTCTAAAAATAAATCTGTTAGGTCTTTTGAACCAAGCAGAAGCAGGTCAGTTCTGTCCTCCAAATGGAGGAAATCTCACCAAGAAGATGAAGTTGAGCTGGTGCTTAAAGAGTGCCTGTTTGGCAGGGGGTGCTAATCCCAGAATTACTGAGCTTTGTTCTCAGCACCAGTGTTCAAATATAAATTTAGCCTTTAAATCTCTTTGCCCTATAGCATGCTGTTGAATTTTTGTTTTGGAAATATCCCAAAAATGTACATAAATCAAAGTTTACAGTTTAGACCATTTCCCTTTCATATCCACCCATTATGTTTATGCATGTATGTACTTAAGAGCGTATATATTTTAATGTATCATTTGGTCTTCTTAAAATAAGACTTTTATAGCATATGTCATGTTCCCATTGATCTAAGATTCTTTAGGATTTTAGGATGCTCAGCCTTTCATCATCAACTGCAAGTAGCTCTTGCATTTGGTTTTCTCTGACCCTTGGTCTGTGTTGCAAACTGAGTGTTGGGCAGATATATTAGACATCGGCGATCTCTCTACTTAAGGAAACCCTTTGTGGAGGCTTTTGAAATAAGTATTACAGTCTCCTAATTTAGCATTATTTTAACTTAGCTTTAAAGAGTTTCTTAAAACATTATATATCTATCAATATATAGAATATTCCTATGTATGTTTTTGGAAAAAACATTCTTAGACTGTGATATATAATGTATTTTGTCTCACCACACAGGTAACTTCAGGATAATATTTATTGGATATCTTTTAATAGTATGTGGTATAATGCCATGTGTTATAAAGGCCTTTCCAAGATTATTGCCCTCCCCCACCCCACAGTATCCTTTGCACAGAGTCAGTGTTAAAAAATTATTTTAGGGACTCTCTTTGGTGGTCTAGTGGTTAAGACTCCAAGCTTCCAATATAGGGGGCACAGGTTTGATTCCTGGTCAGGGAATGAAGATCCCACGTGCTGCATGGTGAGGCAAAAAAAAAAAAAAAAAAAATTATTTTAGAACTCAGTGCTGAGAAAAGATTTGTTTTTCCTGAGGAACTGATATACTTATTCCTTTCCAATACTGACAAGTATACTATTGTTGGTGTTTCCTTTTCTGCTTTGACTGCCAGGAAAATCCAGAGGCGGATTTTAAGTTCATTCATGAAAGATTGTTAACCTGCATGATTGACATATTTATATTTTTCTTCTTGGTCCTGATTTTCTACATTTAATGTTATTCACTGTAGGTGATTTTGCCCTACATTGTATATACATTGGCCTACGTCGTGTATACTGTTATATACTGTTACACTGTATATATGTGTACTGTATATGCTGTATGTATATTATATTACTGTATATACTGAAGTGTAAAAGAGTAAGTATAAACTAAGAAGTTTAAACCTAGTTTAAAGCAGTGTGTATAGGTTTCAGTCAGTCTTGTTAACAAGCTAGCCAGTCAGCCACCTGAATACAAATTCTAAAGGGGATCTCCTTTGTAGAGCTTCTCAGTCAGGGGACTAGCTGGTGCCTCATGGGTTTCTAGCCACCTTCATGGAGTGCTAACTTTCTCACTTTTCTTCCTTGGCATAATTACTTTATTTAGCTATCATTCTGTTGATCTCTTTTCTGCTTTAAAAACACATGCTCCACGGTGGGTGGGGTTGGATAAAGTCATTACTTACATGATGTAGATTGGGCATTGATCTTGGATTGTACAGCTTCGAGGAGCTTTTTAGGGCGAGTTGCTGGAGCAGGCTGGGATGAACATGCAGATCTGGATACTCAAGAGGAATCCACCCAGGAATTATGTTTCATCATTGGCCTCAATTTTCAGTACTGACTCCTCCAAATTTGTTTGATGGCTGTAACCTTTGCATTCTGGAAGCTTCTCAAAAGGAGTCCAAGAGATCCTTTCTATCCTAGTTACCTCTCTGCCCTACCTGTCTCAGGGTTGTTTTATTTTTGACCTTGTTTGCAAACTGTCAAACTCTTTTAAAAAATCCTTTAGCAAACTATAAAATGAAAAGAACTTGAGTTAATCTGTTAAAATGAAAGCTGAACATTTCTCTGCCCCGCTGCCTGTCATCTCAAAGGAGCCTCTTCTGAATGAGGTGTCTGCTGGCGTTATTTCTCTCTCACTTTTACCTTGGGCCCAAATTGCTCCTGAAACGTCATACCAACAAAGGTGGGTTTCACGCTGCTTGAATCAGATGCCAAACCTCTGCCTGCTCCACAGAAAGTGGTGTAGCTGCATTAGTTCTGTCACAGGTTTACAGCAGAAGTGTTCTTCCAGGGTAGCCAGTGGGCATGCCTCTTAGGGAGCCTCTTTCACTTCTTTCCTCTACAACCTTAAGTAACTGACTCAAGGCTCCCGAGATCTCCTGATAGCATTCCACAGGGATTTAGCTGCCTGATGTGAAATCAAGAAGCTGCCACTCTTTTCTATGCCTCCTTTGCTCCCCTCAAATATTGGGGGAGAGACAAACTTCCCCAAACCTTTGGCAAGCACTGTAGGAGCAGAGACACTGTCCTCCAAGATCTACTTGTAACTCCTCCAAATGTGACGCTGGAGTGGCAGGCGCGCTTCCGCTGGGCCTCATTCCTGAGAGGCTTGGCTGGTGCCAGCATGCCATTCTGCTGGCAGCAGCTCAGCTTGCCCAAGAGGGGACGTGCATTGAATAACCCTGGATTCAGGCTGGAAATTCCGAGTGACGGAAATATCAATCTGGAGATATAACTAAGGTGGAAACAGTCAGAGTATGTTTTCATTGGCAATTGATTGAATTTTTCCAGGAAATCTATTGGAATTCCATTTCTAAAATGGCATGGGTATTTCCTGGAAAAAGCTGAGCACTCATTTAGAAGTGTTTTCAGTTTTCCTTGAAAAGAGTAGAAGTGGTTTGCCATCTGTCTTGCCAAGATGTATCAATAGAGTCCCCAGGACATTTCTTGGCTCTAGAGCTCCATGTCAAGGAAGAGGGAAAGCCAAGCTGCTCTCTGGAGAGGGCCTAACACCTCTGGAGGTCATGTTCGTGCCTTCAGAAGGTAGCAGTTGTATTACAGCGCCATAAAGAGCTTTGCAGTCAACCAGACCAAAGGTTTGATTTTGCCACTCAGCCGCTTATTAATATCAGCTGTGTGACCTTGATGACAAAAGTTAACTTATCCTCTGAAGCTTTGTTTTCTTGTCTATAAAGTAGGGAATTTCATGACTGCATCACTTTGCTGACAAAGGTCCATATAGTCAAAGCTGTAGTTTTTCCAGTAGTCATGTATGGATGTGAGAATTGGACCATAAAGAAGGCTGAGCGTCGAAGAGTTGATGCTTTCGAATTGTGGTGCTGGAGGAGACTCTCTGAAGAGTTCCTTGGACTGTAAAGAGATCAACCAGTCAATCCTAAAGGAAATCAGTCTCAAATATTCATTGGAAGGACTGATGCTAAAGCTGAAGCTCCAATTCTTTGGCCACCTGATGCGAAGAATCAACTCATTGGAAATGAGTTTTTTCCAATACTGGGAAAGATTGAAGGCAGGAGGAGAAGGGGATGACAGAGGATGAAATGGTTGGATGGCATCATCGTCTCAATGGACATGAGTTTGCGCAAACTTTGGGAGATAGTGAAGGACAGGGAAGCCTGGTGTGCTGCAATCCATGGGGTCTCAAAGAGTAAGACATGGCTTAGAGACTGAACAAAAACAACGAAGTAGGGAATGTGGATGCCAGTTTGCAGTGTTTTTCTCAGTATCAAGGTAATGTGTGCAAAACACCTTATTCAGGGCCTTTGTATATATTAGACACTCAGTAGATGTCCAGCTTTCTTGATTAAATCAGTCTCTTAAGTTAATAAACTCTGAAAAATCTGAAGAGTTGATTCCCCTAATTTAAAAAATCTTTTTAAGAGTTTTACTGAGATATAATTGTATTTTAGACTACATATACTTAAAGCGTGTAAGTTGGATGAATTTACACACATACATATATACATTTGTGAAACCATCATGACAATCAAGATAGTGGAATAAAAGTTTCTTGTGTTCGCTTGTAATCTCTTCTTCCCTAACAGTCCCCTCCTGGTCCCAGTGATCTGCCGTCACTGTAGATTAATTTGCGTTTTCTGGAATTCAGCAATAAGTTCTCTCCGCCCTTCCTCACCCTCCCTCTGTCCTGCCTTTATTCCACATTGATTTTGACATTCATCAGCATTGTTGAGTGATACAGTAGTTCCTTTTCGTTGCTGACTGGTCTTCCATTGTGTGGATATACCACAATTTGTTTATTTATCTCCTTGTTGATGGATATTGGTTTTATTTTCCAGTTTGGGGCTGTTAACACATAAAATAGCTGTAAGCATTCAAGTGTTAAGTCTGTGTGAACATATGCTTTCGTTTCTCTTAAGTAGGTACCTAGGAGTGGTATACCTAAGTCATTTGTTTTAACTTTTTGAGAAATTTCCCACCTATTTTCCAAGGTGATTGTATCATTTTATATCCCTAAAGCCGTGTATAAGGAGTTAAGTTCTCTGCATCCTCACTAATACTTGTTATTTTCTGTTTTTTTGTAGACATAGACATCCTAGATGGGGTAGAGTTTCTCATGGTTTTGATTTCCCTAATGTTGAGCATCTTATCAGAAGTACATGTTCAGCATGTTCTTATTTGTCATCTGCATATGTCCTTTGCTCATTTTTTGGTGTATCTTATTAATTTGGAAGAGTTTTTAATATATTCTTGATAAGAGTCCTTTGTCAGATATGTGTTTTACAAATATTTTCTCCTAGTGAGAAAATTTTTGTGACTTTTTATTTTTGTCTTTTAAAAAGTAAGTTTTCTTTTTATGAAGTCCTTTTTTTAAAAAAAATAATTGATCTTTACACATTTATTGGCAAAGGAGCAGTTTAAAATAGTATTGTAGCTCATGCTGCTAATTGAAAAAATCTTCTTAATATCCATCTGATTAACAGTCCAAAGCAGTGCAGCCCTGAAAATGCATAAGCAGTTTCATTTATGAAGATAACAGTGCTAGGACTTCTGTGGTAAAACAACTCCCCCCACCCCACCTGCCCTTGTTTGTAGAATGTACATACCATTGGTGTGAGATTTATACCTTTACTTATTTTTTGAACAGCAAGAACATGTTTAAGCAGCTCACTTAGCCTCTGCAATTCGTTCTTCTTGTCATCTTTCTTCACTTTCTCATCACCTTCACTTAGTGCTGCTTGTCATGAATTTTACCAGTCCGATGAGTCATAGCCTTGCTGATGGCGTTCTCCTGCTTGACTCCTTATTCTTTGGACATAAGTTCTGTCTTCAGTGAACTTTCCTTTCTTTTTTCTTACTTTACTTTTGGTTGCCCCTGGCAGTTTCTTGCTCAGTCCAGGTAAGGAACCACGCGGATGGGCATGTCCAGCATCTCAAGCCAGGCAGCACGTAAGAACAAGAGGTTGAGAGGATTCTCAACTGAGAAGCTGTCCTCAGAATGTCTTAGTCATCCTTTTCTGTGTAAAAGAAAAACATTGCTGGAATCCTGTGTCCAGTCTTTTTGGGTTTTGTCTGCCGACTTACTTTTGCTTACTTGTTTTAAATTTTTCATTTAGAAATAATTACAGATTCACAGGAAGTTGTAAGAAAAAAATATATATATTAATATACACACAGGAGGTCCTGTTCACCCTTCATCCCTCCTTCCCTAATGTTAGCATCTTGCATAACTTTAGTACAGTGTCAACACCATGAAATTGACATTGGTACACTCATGGACCTTATTCACATTTCACTGGTTATACATGCATTCGTGTGTGTGTGTGTAGTTGTGTGCAGTTTTACCACACAGTTAGTTTGTTTGTTTGTTTTTTAAATTTTATTTATTTAGCTGCCTTGGGTCTTAGTTGTAGCATACGACCTCTTCCATCTCTGTTGCAGCCTGCAGGGTATTTTGTGTTTTGTTTTGTTTTTTAGTTGCAGCATACGTGATCTAGTTCCCTGATCAAGGATTGAACCCGGTTCCACTGCATTAAGGACTTAGAGTCTTAGCCACTGGACCACCAGGGTAATCCCTACACAGGTAGTTTAATGTAACTGCTTCACAATTAAGATGCAGAACTGTTCCATCACCACAAAAACTCCTTCATGATGCTGCCTTCTAAGAACCATGCCGCCCTTCTATCCCTAGATGCTAACCCCTGTTTTCCATCTCTGTAATTACATTATTTCAAGAATATTATATAAATGGGATCATATAGCAGGTAATCTTTTGAAATTGACTTTTTTCACTCAGCATAATTCCATGACAAACTGTCCATGTTATTGCCTGTATCAGTAGTCTTTTATGAGGCTGAGTAGTATTCCATAGTATGGATGTTACACTGTTTGTTTAACCCTTTATCCAGTGAAGAACATTTGGGTTGCTTGCAGTTTTAAGCTATTGTGAATAAAGCTACTATGAACATTCGCATACAGGTGTTTGTGCAAACATAAGTTTTCGTTTCTTTGGGATAAATGCCCAAGAGTATGATTGCTGGGTCATATCATAAGCATGTTAGTTTTAAAAGGAACTGTCAAACTGTTTTCCAGAGTGACTGTACCATTTTATATTCCAGTCAGCTATGTATGCTGCTACTGCTAAGTCACTTCAGTTGTGTCTGACTCTGTGCGACCCCATCCCTGGGATTCTCCAGGCAAGAACACTGGAGTGGGTTGCCATTTCCTTCTCCAATGCAGAAAAGTGAAAAGTGAAAGTGAAGTCGCTCAGTCATGTCTGACTCTTCGCGACCCCATGGACTGCAGCCTACCGGGCTCCTCCGTCCATGGGATTTTCCAGGCAAGAGTATTGGGGTGGGATGCCATTGCCTTCTCTGTCAGCTGTGTATATATGGTCCAATTTCTCTACATCCTCACCGCTTTTTGGTGGTGTTACTATTTGTCATTTTAGCCATTCTAATAGGTGTTTAGTGATGTCTCGTAGTTTTAACTTTCATTTCCCTGATGGGATATAACTGTAAATGTAAAGATGTAAAATGTAAAGATAATGAACAACCTTTCATGTGTTGATATTTCACCTGTATTTCCTATTTGGTGAAATGTCTGCTCATGTCTTTTACCCATTTTCTAATAGGACAATTTGTTTTCTTATTGGTGAGTTTTGAGAGTTCTTAATATAGCCTAGATACTAGTCCTTTGTAAGATATGTAGTTTCCAAATATATTTTTCTAGTCTGTAATTTGCTTTTTCATTGTCTTACAGTAGGGTAACAGATTTTAATTTTATGAGATGTAGCATATCAATTTTCCTTTTATAGACTATACTTTCGGCATCAAGTCTGAGAAATCTTCACTTAGTCCTAGGTCCTGAAGACTTTCTTCTGTTTTTCGTCTAAAAGTTTTATGATCTTTTTTTTTTTTTTAGTAGTTTTATGGTCTTATGTTTCATATATGTCTTTGATCCATTTTCAGGTAATTTTTGTGTAAGGTGTAAGATTTAGGTTGAGTTTCTTTTTTTTTAATGGCTGAGTAATATTCTATAATATGGATATTCCACAATTTGTTTAACCATTCATCCACTGAAGAACATCTGAGTTTGTGGATATCTAATTGCTTGAGCAAATATATGTTGAAAAGGCAGTCATTTTTTGACTTACCATCGGGAAGAATGATTCCTCCCAGTTTGTTCTTTTGCAACGTTGTTTTAACTATTCTAGGTCCTTTGCCTTTTCCTTTAAAGGTTAAAGTTTTGTTTTAGGGTGAGGTTTGTTTTTGTCTACAAAAGTCTTTGCCCAGACTCTGATAGTAATTGTGTTAAACCTATAAATCTTTGTGGGCAGAATGGATATCTCTACAATATTGATTCTTCCGATCCATGAACATGTTAAGTCTCTCCACTTATTCTGGGTCATCTTATATTTCTTTCATCAGCATTTGTAGCTTTCAGCCTAGGATCCTGTTCATATTTTGCTAGATTTATACCTAAGTATTTCATTTTCTTCGGCAGTGTTGGTGTTTTTAATTTCAGTTTCCACATAGTTATCTCAGAGCTTTTGGTACAGAACTGTGGAGTAGTCTGAGGTTTTCGTGTTCATAGCAAAGGAGAGAAGAAGAGTTGGAGTTTGAAACTTGAATCACAGGCATTTGAGAACCAGGTATGGGGAATTCCCTGGTGGTCTAGTGGTTAAGACTCAGTACTTTTACTGCTGAGGGCCTGGGTTCAATCCCTAGTCAGGGAAGTAAGATCCTGTAAGCAGTGCGGCCAAAAAAATCCAGAAACCAACCTGGGACCAGTCATTTCACTTCTCTGAGCCTGTTTTCTCAGTTGTCAGAAAGGGAGAATAACCTCCAGTGCAGATCTTTTGTAAAGCTCTGTGATTTTATATATATATATTTAAACACACACACACACACACACACACACACACACACACTCTGTCCTGTGCAGATCTTTTGTAAAGCTCTGTGATTTTATATATATATATTTAAACACACACACACACACACACACACACACACACACACACACACACACACACACACACACACACACACACACACACACACACACTCTGTCCTGTGCAGATCTTTTGTAAAGCTCTGTGATTATATATATATTTAAACACACACACACACGCGCGTGCTCTGTATAGGTATTTCTGGCCACAGTGGAATCATCGTTTATGATCCACAAATGGAGAGGCAAGTGTACCTGCTGTTAAGAGCAGCAGTCATTTCTTGAACCACTTCGTGGTGCTAATTTTCAAGGATGTGAAATCTTGACATTGCTCTTGTACTCAAGGGGCTTATAATTTTGTTGAGGAAGGATGCTCTATGTATAAAAACTCCAGGATTAGGTATTCCTTGTCCAGTCCCAAATGTGTGGTGCAGACAGTGGGTGCACCAGAGAGCTTTCTCTTCCTGGGTTTTGTTTGCCCTTTTTGTACCCTGTTCATCAGTGTGGCTTCTGGTTGTTGATGAGAGAATGTGTGGAGGTGGGAGGGGGTGTGTACAGATTTAGGGGAAGAGGGTCATGTGGGAATATGTAATTAATTTTTATACTTTCCCCAGTAAACCATCGACCCTTTTTATGATGTCATGAGGGATTCCTTAATTTTGCAGCTGCTTCCTGGTTACGTCAGAGGGGAGCCTCTCACCCCACAGCCTGGAGCTGCGCTCCTACAAGAATTGGAAACAAATGAAGTGCTGAATATCTAATGGCTTCCACAGGGAGAGCCCGTTCAGACTTCCCAGGCCTCCTTCTGCAAGGTCTTCCTCAAGTATTTCTGACCCCCTGAAGTGTCTTTGTTCTGGAAAGACAGGACTGGCCCAGAGCCAAGTGGGCGGGAGCCTGGGGACTCCTTGCCGCACAGACCCCCTCCCTCCAGGTGTTCCACAGTCCCGCGTTTCTGCCTCTCTCCTGGATCTCATTTGGTGGGTGTTTCCCTTGTTGGGATCTCAGGATCCTCTGGAACCTGCCAAGATTATCAGAGAGGGTCCTTCCCTCCCCGCATCATCTCCATCTTCTCTTCTCTTCTCTCTTCTCTTGATTTTCCTTCTGCAGCGTTTCTCACATCTGTGCATGCCTTTCCGTTCTCTCCCCCACCTCTCTTCTAAGAAAGATGTTACATTTATTTGGCATTATAAAGTTTATGAAGTGCTCTACATGTAATTCCTCTTCATTCAAGCAAGTTCACGTCCTCTTAGCTTCCCAGCCTGTTTGACTCCCTGTCGCTCTTTTCCAGCTACGCTAATCCATCCTAAGTGCTTTAGCTAGGTTTAGCTAGACCTCCTCACTGCTTGCTGGGTCCAGCCTGTGTGTGCTGCCCTGGCATCGCAGGCCCTGAGCTTTGGGCTCCCTGTTCTACGGCATGCCGCATACAGTGCTTGCTGTCAGAGTATGTGCCTGGGGTGCCTCTACCTGCGTGCCTCTTCAGTGCGCTCCATCTTTGTTCATCTTTTGCAGCATGGATATGTTCTCTTCCACGAAACCTTCCGTGATACACACCAGCAGGAAATAGTTAGAGAAAGCATCTTATTTCCGCCTTCCTTATGGAATGCCGTAATATATGGTCTTGAATTACAGTTATTTGGCTGTCTGTGTAGTATTCTTGTCTTCCTCATTAGAATATCATCTTCTCACGGACAGTATCCTGTTTTCCATTGTATCCTCCACAATTGGACCAAATCAACGTCTGTGGAGTCAATGGGAGAGGTCACTTGGTCGGGAGGTTGGGATTTGCTTTGTCCCGACACCTACCCGCTTGCTAAGAGAAAGTTAGTTTATAATCATAGAAAATCCAGAAGGACAGTAGGGTCTCTGAGAGAAGGCACATTCCCTCCCATGTTCCTCTGTCTTGCCTCGGATAGATTTTACTCAGGGATGCATCCTGGATTGCCTTCTCCCCAGTCAGCCTGCATTCTGCCACTGTGCATGAATATAGTTTGCTTGGCTGTATTGGTGCCTAACTTCTCTGACTCATTCACCATTCTCTCAAATGATGAGTTTTATTCCCTGGGGAATAAAATGATGCCCTGATGGCGTGGACATCTCTGCTTTTGCTGTGAGATTTTTGTCTGGTTCCTATAAACGCAACTGCCTCTTCCACCTCCCTGTCAGCCAGCAGCTGCCACAGGGAACTGTGGCTCAAGCAGCAGCAGTCGAAAGATGCTCTCACTGCCCACTTCCTGTAGACGAGGAGGTTTTGGTGGGCTGCTCAGGAGCGGTGCCAGCTCTGTGTCTGACTGGTGACTGACTCATGAGAAAAGCAGCCTCATGTCTGAAAGATAAGAGCCAACAAATCGCCTCCAGGTGGTGTTAGTTTGGAGGTGACTGACCATTCATTTCCTCTCTCTGGGAGGAGTCGGTGGGGACGGAATCAGTGAATAAGTGGTCTTGCCTGCATTTTTCTCTGGCTGTTAGTGAAGCCGCTGAGCAAACAGTTGGTCCTCTCTGCTGGAATGGCGAGTGGACCCCAGTGCCCTCCGAATGCCCTCTGTGGCCGTGGGGGTATCAGACTTATGTGTCATCTGTACTGTGTCTTCTCTTCATTACTCCTCTCATTCTCTTGCTAGGAAGTTGGCTATGTGCACCAGGCAAACTCTGCTTGTCCGTTGCTGCCAGATTATTCCGTGACCAGCCAAACCTCAGCCCTGCTGATCTGATTTCCTCCAGATCTCCCCCTGACCCAGGAACCTATCAGAAGTGATGGTTCTGAACTGCGGTCCCTTGGCCGGGCTCCACGGGTCCGGGCAGGTGGGCCTGCCTCGCCTCCGTGCCGCTCCCCTCTCCCCCCTCCCGCCTTGCTCCCATTTCCTGCAGGACACCGTTCTGCCATCCTGGAGCCGTCAAGCACAGCTTTGCTTTGGCAGCACCGTCGTGCACACACGGGTGGGAGAGGGGCCGTGTTTATCACTTTTCCTGGAGATTATCTGTTTAAGCACTTCTCTGACAGTTACAATAACAAGGGCAGTGTGTTGTGTTTCCCAGCAGAAGGACACTTGCTGTTGAAAGATGTATAGCACTAATTAGAAATACATAACATCCGGCCACATGGCAGCCTTCTCCCGGCCGCTCCATTTCCTGATTTCATACAACTTTGACGACAGTTGGTTTATGTTTTCCATGAATATGTTCTCAGAAAAATGAGAAGGTCTCTCCGTTAATAGGAGCGAGAAGAGTGTTTCTGCTTGAGCAGGTATTTGGCCAGAGGAGTGGCGGGAGCCGCAGTCACCTGCCCCTCTGAGAGCGTGTGGGAGGGATTCAGACTTCAGGTGACTCTCTGGTACGAGACATTTCTGTCTGACTTCCTCAGCCAGAAGCTTCCCCCTACCGCCTTGTGAACAGGCCTGCTTTTGGAAAGAAGGGGAAAGGCCGTTTCACAATGTTAATGAGTTCCTCAGCTCCTGTCAGGCTCCAGCCACCTGACACAAAGCCAGAGGAACCCAGGCAAATACCAAGGCGAACAATGCTTTTTCCTTCCCCACCCCACATCACTTGTTGCCCTGGCCCAGCCCCCTCCAGGGATATATATGGGCCTCTGTGAGGGTGGGGCCAGTTTCCTAGGCCTCACCTGGGATGGGTGGGCCTGGGACCCTGGATGCTGCTTTCCTGCTCACTTGCACCAAGTGGGTCCTTCTCAAGGACTGGCATCTTATAGATTTTAGCCCACAGAAACCTAAGTGAGGCAGATAGCATCTCCTGAAGATACCATAGCACTTAATACATTTCTCACTGGAGGCACGGGATCTGAGTCACCATGGTTACTTGGGTGTAATAAATAACCCATTTGGAAGGTCCTAAGATTGCAGGAACCCTGTTTTATTTGTAACTTTGTATGTGTAGGTGCTCAGTATGTGCTTATGTACCACTGAGCCGTGGAGGAGGGCAGGCCTTCCAGAAGTGTTCTATGTGCAGAGCTGACCAAGACCCAGGCATTCTGACCCCCAGAGATGACTGTGGTATCACCACCTGCGTGATCACCACATGACAGCGTACTGATTTGTATTAATACCTCCCCATCCTTCAGACCCAAACACAGCAGGGAGTGCTGTCAGGCCCTTTCTGGGGAGAAGGAGGGGTGAAGGGTGAAGGGTGAGGTGGTGTAACCATGGCCAGGAGCAGAGCCGTCATGCGGCTGCCTTTCAGCCACAGCCCTGAGGTGGTCAGTCCCTTCCAGACATAGCAAAGAGGCTCCAGTTGTTGCTCCTTCACCTGGTCCCCAGACCTTCCTGTAGGAGGCTTAAAAAGGAGCCAGGCTGGACTCCCCAGAGGCCTCAGGGTCGTCATTCCTAAGTAGTTGGTTCTCCCGTTGAGCCTTCGCCTTGTGCACTTTGAGAAGGAGTCTAACCCAAGGCTGCCATTTATCATAAACATAGAAATGGTCTTGGTGAAAGTCATCTCACTTCACCCTGTCTTATCTTTATCAAGGCTGATGAGAGTATCTTGTTGTAGTCCTGAGCTTCTGTCAGTCCTTGGAGCTCAGATACCCACTTCCATCTCCTCTGAGGGCCTTCTGTGCAGGTAACTTCTGCCTAGGCCCAGTAGTTCCCATGGACAGAGGAGCCTGATGGGCTGCAGTCCATGGGGTCACGGTCACAAAGAGTCTAACACAACTTAGCAACTAAACAACAACTTCTGCATAAGATGTTCAGTTGATGAGGGGACACTAATGTATACTCACTGTGTCATCCGCCAGGATGTGGCCTTCACTCATCCTCTCCTAACTAGCCTTATTCTCCCTTTCTGGGCTTTGTTGCTATTTAGAGGCAGGCTGCTGGCAGTGCTGGGCAGGGGCCTGGACTGGGCCAGGGTGATTCAGACAGTGCCGTTGCCTGTTGTGAGCATGGAGGGGAGAAGCTGGCAGCTTTCCTTGGGATGGCTTACATATCTCCCCCTTCCCAGCTGTCCATCCTCCCTCTGCTTGGTCCTTGGATGCTCGTTTCCTGTCTCTCTAGCAGAGGTTTAGGGCCTTACCAGAAGAAGGAGGGAGGCTGGCGATCTATTCTAATCACATGGATTGTTACCACTTCCTTACTGCCTGCCACAGTTGAATTGGAAAGTTCGAGGGTGACATTTGGGACCATTGGGCATCTGGCAGGCTGGTGGGAAAACCACAAGAGAAGAATTGCTACACTGATGCTAGTCATATGTTGGGACCTTCTGAGCAGCAGCCTGTTCCTTCTCACCCCCAGGGCTTTCTAAAGTGGTTTGGGGCTGGCTTTGCATACTCCAGTCATGTTTGCTCCTGTGGCCAAGACGGTTAGGAATAACTGTGGTTGTGTAGCATCTCCTGGAGTAAAGACTTCAATTAGGCCCTATTGAAAAGCCGAGTGTCAATGAGGGGAGAGGCGAGAGGGCTCCCTCTTGACTTCCGAGGTTAAAATGCAAGCAGGGACAGAGATCAAACGTGCAGCTTATTATGCTTTTAACACTTGGAGATTCCGAGAGCTCTCCCGTATTACAGGAGGAATTAACAGATCAGCTGCTGCCAGAGCAAGCGAGCCTGGTCGTTGATGCTGCCTCCTGCACATAGAGGGGTCTCCTCCCCCGGGGCTGCAGCCTGGCCTGCTGCCTTATGCTTGTCACCTGTTCCTCTCAGGGCTGGATGAGGTGACCATCAGGGAGGGCCGCTGACAGGGAGTGGGTACGGACAGTGGTTTGAAGGTGTATGTGCTTGTAGCTCCTGCTAAAGGATAGGCCTGGCCACCGCCAAGCTCGCTCCTTTCCCTGACCCACAGCGGGAAGGAAGTTGGTCAGGCTCAGGAAGTGAGGGGCATAGACTGCTAGTGTCGGAAGCCAGGTTTATTTCTTAGCTCTAGAGGAATGAATAGGTGAAAATTAAAGCTAATACTTAATTAAGTGCTTATTATGTGCCAGGCACTGTCCTTTATAAAATTTGACTCATTCAGTGAAACATATATTATTTCTAAGTGTGTTCCCTGAGGAGGAGGAACAGAGAGAAGGTAAGGCTGAAATCAAAGGGTGGTGCTTCAAGAAAATGACTTCTAAATTTGTGTTTTTCTGATCTTAATTGGTGACTGTATTCCTGCCATCTATACATTAGAGAGACTGAGTTAATATGACTTCCTGTTAACTGTGGATTCATGTCATCAGCAGAGAGCATGCAGTTTGGGCTCCGACTGTGCACCTGGGGGAAGTGGTGCAAAACAGAATTTATACCAGGGAGCCCTATAATAACCATATCGGGCACTTACCACATGCCAGGCATCCTGGTGAGGGCTTCACATACGATACTTTATTTAACCTTTTGACTGCCCTTTGAGAGTGGGAATCTTCCAGCCCCAGGCTCAGGTGAGGAAAAGGAACTCAGTGACATGACCAAGGACTTCCGCCTGATCGGGTGGGGAGAAGAGCCCTGAGCCCCCAGGACACTGATGGACTTGCCTTTCCCCTCCCCAGACTGCTTCTCGGAGGAGTGTCGCTCTGTGATCCAGGAGCAGGCTGCAGCCCTGGGCCTGGCCATGTTTTCTCTCCTCGTGCGACGCTGCACCTACTTACTGAAGGAGTCGGCCAAAGGTAAGCAGACGCGGGCCCCTGGCTGGTGGACCTGCCAGCTCCTGGGTCCTGTCCAGACACGCTCAGGAGGCCACACTGCGTTCTCCGTGTCTTCTCCCTCTACTCCGGGCTCCCTCTTGCCAGCGTGCCTCTTCCTTTTGCCTACCTGGCTAGTCCCACTTCCTCTCCAGCCCTCCTTCCATTTTGTGGAAAGGAGAGGAGACTTCTTTCATCCTCTGTCTCTCTTCTCTTTCAACAGGATTTTCACTGTACCTCTGAACTGCTGTGTGTTCACGCAACTTGAATAATGAGTTTTCCTTGATGTTCATAATTGATGTTTTGGTTTCCCCCTCTTTCTGTATGTCCCTCTTTGTTTGGTACCTGGTAGGGGCCATAACTGCCGTGGACCAAGCATCTGCAGGAGACTCACTGGACCAGATCAGGGGTTCTTTCTAGCCCTTGCTTTGAGCAGTGTCCCCATGTCCTTTAAGTCTGCCCTTAGAATTCCAAGTCTGACTTGGAATTCAGGCAGGGCTGAAGGGTACACCTTCCTTCCAGCTTCTGGATCAGTTGTGATGAGTAGTGAGGCCCCTCTGTTGTTCCCCAGCCACATTAGCCTTATGGGAGTGCCTCTAGCCACTGGGGCCGCCTATTTAGAGGGAGGGAGGTTAATTGGAGAGAATCTCAAGTTTACAGAAAAGTTTCGGAAATAATACTCTTACTTACCCCTCACCCAGACTCCCTAATTGTTAACATTTTACCACACTTGCTCTAAGTTATCTCTCTTTCCATACACACACATATACATATTATTTTCTTTGTGAACCATTTGATTGTAAGTTGCAGACATGGTAGCTTCCCTGCCCTGCCCCTTCCCGCACCAGATACTTGACTGTGTATTTCCTAGTCTCAAGGACCTTCTCTTACATGACAGTACTGTTATCACAGTCAGGAAGCCAGCGTTGATACAGTACTATTATTGACTCTACAGATCTTACTGAGTTTGTATCAGTTGTCCTAAAAAAATATTTCTTTCTGGTCTAGGATCCACTGTAGGATCAGATGTTGCATTTAGATGTCAAGACTCTTTATAGTCTCCTGCAACATGGATGGTTTCTGAGTATTCCTTTGTTCTTCGTGCTCCTGACAGTTTTGAAGTGTGCAGGACATTTATCTTGTAGACCGCCCCATTGTTTGGGTTTCTCTGATACTTCCTTACCATCAAATTCGGGTTGTTCTGTTTGAGCAGGAACCCTGGTGCCATGTCAGTGCTGTGCTGAAGGAAGGCTAGAGTGGGTGTGGGTGGGAGGCTGGAGGTCAGGGTGGTGACCCTGTCCCCAGGCCACAGGTGGAGCACAGGCAGCTGTGTGCAGGGCAGACCCAGTGCACTGGTTCTCTCTTTGTCCTGCTTTTCAGAATCCTCTTAGGTGCTGGCACTTGTCCTTTGCTTCTGGGCCCAGCTGTCCTGTGGACGTGGTCTCCCTTCCCTGGGAGCTGGCTGCCATCCCAACGCCCCAGGCCACACACGGGGCCACTGCAGATCTAGGCCCAGCTCTTACCCTTTGCCTCTGCAGCTCAGCTGTCCTCTTCTGAGGGGGAGGAGGATCAAGATGACATCAAGGTGTCCTCCTTTGTCCCGGACCTGAAGGAACTGCTCCCCAGTGTGAAGGTCTGGTCAGACTGGATGCTCGGCTACCCAGACACCTGGAACCCTCCGCCCACCTCCCTGGACCTGCCCTCACAGTGAGTCAGCCCTGCCCGCCCGTGTTCCCACAGCCCCCCTCCTGTGGCCTGCTGACTTGTGTCTCCCCTCGCCATTGGAACGTGGGTGTTCTCCTTCCGTGAACACCTCCCAGGGCCCCTGAGGTGTCAGGTGGTTTCTGCCTGCTCCCTGGTCCATTCCTCCTCCTCCTCTAGGTCTCTCTCTCTCACGTCATGGCTTGCTCTGTTGTGCTCCTTGCCCTTGCCCTTGATCTTGCGAGTTTTCACTGTGCACTGCTCATGCTCATTGTCTCTGCAGCTGCCTCCCAGGTCTGGGTGGGTTTCATTGTGTGAGACCCCCTCCTTCTCTCCCGTTTCGTCCATCGCCGTGCACCTCTCAGGCCCTTGCCGCTTCTCATGCTGCCCTGCACACTCTGTCTCCCCGCCTCCCTCTCATGATGGTGTGGTGTATGTTGGGGGTGAGAACATACATCGCTTTCCCACTCACTTCATCCCCATCCCCCGCAGCACATCCCTCCTCGTCTCCCTGTCTCTGGATGTTGGTGTGGAGAAAATGTGTGTCTGCTGAGTGTGTCTATGTAGATCTCTTTGTGTGTCCATACGACTTTTTTCTCTGTTATAAAAATTGCGGTAAAAAATATATACGACAGCTTGCCATCTTAACCATTTTTAAGTGTACAGTGCATTCATGTTGTTGCGCAGCCATATAGAGTGATTTCTTGGGTTCATAGCAGTGTGTGAGTTGTAGCTCTGTGTGTGCCTGTTTGGGTCTGGTTGTGTGTGTCTGATGGTGAGGGTTTTTTTGTATTAAAGTGTGTGTGTGGGGGGGTTGTCTATCAAAGGCTCTTTTGGTGTGCCTTTCCATGTCTGTGCATGTGTGTGTGTCCACGTGCTGTGTCCACATTGGTATCTGGGTCTCTGTCTTCATGTGTGGGTCTCTGCAGGGTTCCTGCGTCCCCCATGAGCAGTCTGTTTGACTGTGTGTCTGACGCCATGTCTCTGTGTTCATATATACGTCTGGGCGCATGTCAGTCCATCTCTGCTTTGGTCCTGCCCGTGTCTCTCTCTATGGGGCTGTGTCCCGTGGGAGTGTTTGTATATGTTCCTGAGCGTCTGTGCCCTGGCCTGCCTGTGTCCCTGTCCATATTTGTCTGAGTGTGTCTCTGTGTGTCAGTTTAGGTCTCTCTGTTGGGGGCGGGGGATAGTTTTCTCTATATGTGGGTCTTCCTGTGTCCATCCACCTGCCTCTGTCCCTCCTGCCCGTCTCAGCTTGTTCCCGCCTGCCTCTTCTCCTGCCTCCCTCCCTGCTGTTTGTGCGTGTCTATATCAGCGGTCAGTAAGCTGTGGCCCGTGAGCTAAGAATGGTTTACATTTTTAAATGGTTGAGAGAAAGATCAAAAGTATGAGACTTCACGACTTGCAGAAAGTATATGAAAGCCCCTTTTCAGGGTCCATAAAGCTGTATGGGAATACAGCCATGCTTGTTTGTTTACCCGCTGTCCACGGCTGCTCTTGCACTGCAGTGATAGGGCTGAGCAGTTGTGACAGAGACCATACAGGCTGCAGAACCAACAGCACTTACCGTCTGTCCCGTTACAGAGAAGGTTTGCCGGCTCCTGCTCTATATCCATGTTCCTATGCATCTTGTTCTTCTCTGTGTTCGGGTCACCATGTATGTATATGTGTGTGTGTGTGTTTGCCTAAGAGCATCCTAATGCGTGTGCACCCAGGCGCCTGTTTCTGGTCAGCTCTGTTGACTGTCCATCTCTCTCCCTTATTCTTTCTCTTTTCCTATCTTGGTCTCTCCCTTGGCATTTCTCTCTGTCCGACCTTTCTGTCTCCCTTTCTCCCCTCCTCCCATCCCTCCCTCTGCCATCGGCTATATTGTGGTCTCTGGCAGGTGTAGTACACTCCCATTTCTTTCAGGCTCTGTGTTGGGCATATACGTGTGTGTTCGGGAGCAAGCATCCATGCTCACTGTCTTCTCATTCTTGTCCAGTGCTCTTCCCTGGGAGGGGGAGAGTACTGGAAGGAGGAAGATGGATGACTGGGATGGTGCATTACATTTCTAGGGAGTGGGCAGGGGTGCTTCTCTGGGCTGTGGGCCAGCCATGCCATGGGAGTCTCCAGGCTTCTGGGTGACACACACAGGTCTCTGCAGCAGAGGTTTCTGGCCAGCAGTTAACTGACCTTTCCGTGTGGACTCTGGAGCCTGATTCTTTCTTGCCTTTCATTCCTCATATTTCTTCCTTGCTCCTCACCCCAGGAAGCCACGCCTGGACCATTCAGCCCGCCCTCCCCAGGACCCCCCAACTCTGGCTCTGTAACCCTGTGGGTGACGCTCACAGCACCAAACAAATCTCTGCATCTTTCCTGTGAACCCTCTTTAAGTTTCCAGGACGCACTCCAGGCTGAGGACCCGTGAGCCAGAGTTGAACCCTGAGCTGGTCAGCTGTGGACACACAAAGGAACAGGCTGATCTGGCTTGGGGCAGCCGGTTCTCAGCAGCGATCCCTGAAGAGTTAACATGTCAGCCTCTGACTTTTCAGGCCATTAATCTGCAGTGCCGACTAGGCAGTTTGCAGTTCTGGAAAGAAATTGACAAGGAAGGACTCTTGCTCACCAAGTATCTCCAGCCACTGCTTCTGAGCATGTGCAGGGGTCACAGTGTCTTCCTCACTTTCCCTTGGCCTTGGGGGGAGGCAGACCATCTGCTCCTGGAGCTCGGGCCTTCCCTGGGTCACTCCACCGCACAGCCTTAGGTATGGTCCACCCAGGTTGTTTCCCCATATCCTGGCCATCAGGCTGGCTAACCTCTCTGCTGCGACCTGTCTCCCTTCACCCCCCCTCCCTCTCCCACCCCCTTGGCTTTTGTTTGGCTGAGGAAATGGAAAGCTCACACAGGAAGTGCTGGGCCTCATTTGCTCGAGGTGCTGAGTCTGTTTTCTCTGTGGATGCTGGAGCAAATGGACCGTTGCCGGCTCATGCGAGCTGCTGCCCATCTTTGGGCAAGGGCTCAGTCTGCAGCCGGGCACGTGGTCCAGGCTACATCCACCCCCAGATGGCCTTCACCTCCAAGGCCACAGAGAGGCAGAGGGGGCTGGGACATGTCAATCAAATTTGCTCAGTCTTTCCAGACTTTCCTTCACAGGGATAGCAAATCTGACCAAATAATGTGAATCTGATGGCTTAGTAGACAAGTTCCTGTAGCTGTTAACTTACTCTTTGATGAGTCCAGACTAGGCTGGAAAAGTCAGTGTGGTAGAGAATAGAGTCTTTCCTGCACTGTCTGCCTTTGCAGTCAGAATCAGCGGCTGGTTGTCTTTGGAATGCAAGTTTAAGCATAGAGGGGGGGCCATGCCATCCTGGGGCCTGACCACAAGGTACAGTGGTTTGAGGGCTGGTGCCACTGGACGAAGCAGACCTGGTCTGACCATCACCCCACCTCATAGCCTTCGGATCCAAGCTGTGGAAAAGTGGAGTAAGAATTTACCTCCCTTCTTTCTGGTTTCTCATGTAACCGCCCAACACTCAGTGAATGGATGCTATAGTTAAGGGATTGGCAGGGTCTGGTGGTTCTTCTCTAGGTTACAAAATGACATCTCCCATCCACCGATCTTCCATACTGTGGAACCTTTTTCTCTTAAGGCTGTGAGGAATAACATACTCCAGATAGTTCTATAGATGTCAGAACAGAAATCCATCCCTCTGACACACTAGGTCCCTATGCTGCTCTTCACTTTGGAAGGTCTGGGAATGTTCTCAAGAGAGTAGGAACGAAATCGCTTCCACCTAACACCTCTCCTTTGTGTATTTTCATTAGTCAGTGCCTGCATATGTTTTCTGCAAAGTCAGATTCCTCATTGATCCTAAACTAAGGTGACCAGAAAGCCTATGCTTCAGTTTTCTTCTCCTCCAGAAATGCCTACTCCCACATTGTCTCCTTGACACATTTGGACCCTTGATTAATCTTGTTCCTTCCTTCCCCTTCTGCCTTTCGTTGTGTTACCATCGTTCCTTGCACAGTCAGTCACTGCGAAGCATCCTCCACCTTCTCAGGGGAATTCTAAACCACATCATGAGGTCTCCCTGGTTCTCTCCTTCTGGCCCTTATTCCTCCTCTTTCTGGTCACATTGACTGTTCCTCGCAGGAGCCACTTGGGCACACATGGAGCACTCGTCCTGATGGTGACAGGACTTCCCCGACGCTGCCGAGTGACAGGGGCAGGGCTTCAGAGCCATCTGTGCCTCTGCACACAGCGGCACTTGGTAGGCTGGTGTTGGCACGTGTGCACGTTGACTTCCCATTCGTGTCTGTTAGGAGTTGTAATGGGATGGCTTTGTACCCAAGATTTGGGTATGGAGGATTGTAGCAGGGTGTGGAAAGTTGCCTTGAGCCACTGTAAAAGGCAGTGTAGAGTGCTTTGGTCTGTTTAGAACAGATCACAGTGTTTGGAGGGGCCATTCACATGTTGGGGGTTGGAGGAGGAGTGGGGAGCACAGATTCTGTGCCAGGACTTTCGTGAGAGGGGAGGGGCAGCCACTCCCGACTCTGCCCAGGGAGCATGAGGCCGTTGTGAACGTCAGGTGGTGGAGAGGAGCAGAGCGACGGGCTTCCGCGAGCCCACGCATAGCCCCCTTGCATCCCAGGACCTTTGGCAAGGCAAGGGCAGTGGGACAACCTACCTCATTTCAGAGGCTCCGCCAAAGCCAAATCTTCCCTCATCTTGATCTCTAGTTCTCAGTAAGTGAAAGAGTCAGGGGACTTTGAGAACATCCAAACCTAGCCCAGCTGTGGCAGTTGGTTTATTGCTTTCAGCTGGTACTTGAACCCAGGTCCTGGTCTTGGAGGCTTTCCCAGGTTTAATCCCCGGAGCTTTCTCTGCAGCTGTATGACACTGCGCTGACCCCGAATGAGGATAGGAAAATAGAACCGGTGCCAAGCCAGAGTCTCTTTTTCATTTGGAGTCTGGCTGTCTGCCCATGACCAGGGTTACATAATGGGAAACATAGCCGGGGCTCTGGAGAGCCCGCGCTTCACCAGGCTGCCCAGACCTTCGCATTCTGATGCTATATATCTTCCTAATTGTAGCTCGGATGCATTTATCACACTGTTGGATTGGAGTACTGTTTAAAAAAAAAAAAAAACCTCCAGAAATTCCTGGACTTGCTGCTTTTCCATGGCTTGTCTTGTGTAGTCTACGGAGCATGCTGGAAATGACCTGGAGGGAGCCCCCTGAGGTGCCATCACCTTGGGAGACGTGGGGACATGGAGGGAGCGTGCAGTATGCTAATTTCTGCAGGAAGCCCGCCTGAGCTCACCCTGGAGACGAGATAGACATTCCTGAGTTAAAAAGAAGCTCGTTCGCTCACCCTCATAGGGCAGCTCTGAAGTAAGAACTAATCCCAAGCCTAGTCGGCACCCCTTCAAGGACGCTTAATACGTCTTCCCAGAAGGGCATTTTAGGAGGTCACTAAGTACTAGTCCATCAGCACTTCCCTGAAGGAAGTGGTGGTGACTGTGGGAAGCCCCTTTGCTACCCTGGCTCCCCACCCAGTCTCCCTGGCTCCGGGTTGGGGCGTCAGCACTCTAGCCTGGCACCAGGGGGTTCCTCTTCCTCCAAGTGCTGAGTGTGGGGCACACGTGATCTCTCCCACGGCAGGAGCCGCCGTCCCCCGCCCCCCACCTCCTCCCTCAGGACTTCTTGTGAGAGGAAGGGGTGTTGGCCCAAGGCTCCAGTCTGACCCCAGCAGGGTACAGCCGCTGACCCCGGGAGAGTACTTTCCAGCTCCAGGCTGAGGTTATTTGGGTCCAGTGTGTGCTAAACTGAGAAGACGTGTTGGAGTGGTTACAGCTCAGAATTCAGAGAGGCCGGAACCGTGAGAATCCGCACCAGGGAGGCCACCGAGGAATCCACTCAGGCCGTGGAGATGTCGAGGTCCCCTGGGGACCACTCTTTCCCAAACACAGTGCTGATGGGTTTAACACACCATCGTCATGCGACCGAGGCCATATGTTTGAGCGTAGCTTGGGAGAACTGAAGTTGAATAAGGCGCTGACCTAGAGAGAGGTTGAGGGAGGCACAGGAGAGGTACTTGAGAAATCCTGGAATGAGGTTACCGTGACCTGCTGTTGGCCATAGGGCTCCAGCTGCACTGCTGAGAACATGAAGTTTATGTTCTCAGAGAAGTGCAGGGTGACTGGGCTGCAGATTGATTTTGCCCTATTGGGCAGAATTAATTTCAGCGGGCACTCTTCCAAGGGCCCAGGTTGACTTGTTTGTGTGAATTAGAAAGGCAGAAAGGATCTTCTTTAACTGAGTCTCGTAGTTCTCAGTGGTCACCTAATAAACAGTGACATTCTCAGAGCATGGTATCTGGCCGCCCATGTCTTAACTCCTAGAACAGTGAGAGCCCTGATAACGTTGTCTCCTGTTTATATCATGGTGGCATCTGGAAGATACACTGTGGTTCCCGAGTCTCAGAGAGAGCTGTATAGATCTCCCCCACCCCCTCCCAGGGTCTGCCTCATCCTGCCGAGCTGCCTAGCCTGAGACCAGAACCGGAGCCTCAGCCCAGAACCGGAGCCTCAGCCCACTGAGAACAGAGTTGGCTTTCCAAGGGGCTTACCGAGCTATTTCAAGCCCAGGTACTGTTCTTTTGACTCTACCAGACTTGTTGCATTCAGGTCCGTTTCTGCTATTACCTGCTCATTTCCTCCAGTTGGGTGGGGGGGGGGGTGTCCTGCAGGGCTCCCGTGGGGCTTGGAACCCCGCGTGGAGGGTTGTGGGCTAGAATACAATGGTCCATCAGCAAACAAGTTTTAAAAAGAGGATATAACATATCTTAAGAGCATTTTTCTTGCTGTGGCCTTTAGTCTTTCCCCTTTGTGGCTATAGTCCACAGACCATCTCTTTTTCAGTTTTCTTGTGCCTGGCTTCTGTGCCATCTTAGCCATGTTTCCAGAGCTCCTCACCCCAGGAACCGAAGACCCAACTCGTTTCCCATCTGTACTGCTTCTCTGATCTTCCATAGCTCCAAAACACAATGCAGGGCTTCTTCTCACTCAGCTCTTTCCGGGTTTGTTCTGCAGCTGTGGCGTTTGAATGTTAGTGTTTAAACAAGCTGGTATTACACAGGAAATGGCCACCTCCACAGGCCCCTGCAGGCTTGTAACATGGGGTCATTGTACTTGATATTAATCACCAGTCAGCCTGTTCCCCCAGTAAAAATATGAAGGGGTGTATGAGGGCTCAGTCCTCCTCAGACTTGCCAGAAGGATGGCCTGAGCCCCAGTGGGACCTTCATCCTCCATTCTCTGAACTGTCGTCCCGGCCTCGGGTGGAGTTAGAAAAGTTCATACCTGACCTGCTCCCTATAAAACCAGCAGATCTGCCTTCCTTTCTGAAGTTTAGGAAGGAGCTTGATAGATCTCTGTGGTATAACTTGCCTCGCACATCTCACACCTGAATCTTCCTGAGCTCATTGTAGTTGAGTGGCATGTCGTATGAGGAAATGCCAAAATTGAAGAAACCAGAAACCCACTGGTCCACCTGAGATCAGGGCTTCTTGGTTCCTTGTACCGAAGCTGCTTTTCAAATGCTATTTGCAGAACTAACCCCAGCCCGAAGGGTTAATCTGATTCCCCGAGTCAATATCCCCCCAAACAACCGGCCAAGAGTGTGCATTGGTTCATTTCTGTGAAATGTGTTTCCCTAGTCACCTGGGCTGGCCTGGGCTGCATTGTATCGGCCGGCAGCTGCACCGCACTCAAACTGACAGCTACATTAAACCTTGGAATTCTGAGGCAATAAAAAGTAAATTAACTCTTATTTTTTTCCTTTCCTGGTGGAGTAAGTGAATGCCTGTCTGTAGGGAAGTGAGCAAGCCTTGGTCCTGAGTGCATACCTCTAACTAGCCACTGCTGGTCGGTCCCAAGCTAGGATCTGGTGTGCAGATTCCAGCCAAAGGTCTGCTTTCCCGGTGTGTGGCGTGTTCTGCGGGGTTGGACCACTGGGTCACCCTGCAGCCGCCGATCCCTGCTCACCAGTCACATCACAGTTGCCTGAGAGGCTCCCTTGCCGCCATTCTGAAAGCCATAAACAGACTCACATGCAGTTTCATGTTCTCTGGCTGCCTTGTGTCTGTTTGGGGGGAAGATTTTTTTGGACTCTGGGAGCTTTCCCCAAATATGAGCTGGGACCAGAACAAACCAGAGGGATTTGCCCAAGCAGATAGCGCCCTAGAGGGTCCATTTAGAACCACTGGTGCCTTGAGCATGTCTGGAAACTCTCCTGGGGAGTCATTTCCTAAGCGTTTCTAGAAGAATGGGAGCGGTGTAAAGTTCCTCACAGCCACCAGAATTGGACATCAGGCCCCTTGGCCCGGGCCAACCTTGAATCCCTAGCATTCAAGGGCTGCAATGGGGTGAAGGTTGAAAGGCACTCCCAGCTGGGATAAAGACTAGAGCAGGAAAAGGCTAACTTTTCCCCTTCTACTCAGACAGGAAGCTCTGTGTTCACCCACGGGACTGACCTCTCAGCCCAGAGGCCTGATCAGGGTAGGCTGAGGTGACGTTGCCCAGGTTCCAGGAATTACCTCATCCCGTTGCAGACATCTTAAGTTTGAGTTCAGACATTTCACCTAGTTTTTCAAAGTACTTCTTCCTTTTAGTATTAGTTTCCTGACACTCCCTTCTCCCCCACCCTCTGTGGGGAGTCACCGTATGGTCCATGGGCACCTGATCAGTTGTTGTGTTTATGGGGCTCAGTGAGGAAGGAGAGGACTATCAATGAGCTATGAAGTGATCTGGCACAGCCCCACTGCGATACCAGAAGAAAGTAGCCACTAGACTTGTACACCCGTCTGGAGGGATCCAGACAGAAATGACCTTTCCTCGGAGCATTTTGTGTATTTATTCCCTTGGTTCAGCTCAGTCTAGCTTGGCCCCTTGGGCCCCTTGAGATTTCGGGGTTGGAAACTCAGGACACTTGCTTTGTCTTTTGGCATCAGCTGCTGTTTACAAATCTATACTAGGGTAGGAACTCCTATCCACCGCATTTCTGCAGTGAGTCTCCAGGTTTGGGCACAAGGTGGGTGGTAATGGGCAAGAGGCAGATGTGGGCAGGGGTCCCTCGTGGTGGCCAGCAGTCTCTGGGAGGAGTCCGTTTTGGTTTATCTGAGCCTTAGGGACAGGGAGCATGGTAATGAGAACCACATGGTACCACATATTTCTTCATCTTGGATCCAAGATGGTAGGGGTGGGAGAACGAGAGAGGGATGTGGGGCCTCCCATTGTGGCAGCCATGGGTAATTTTCTGCCGCCTCTCCCTGGCATGAGATGCTGCTGCCCACACCACCACCACCTCCCCCCACCCCCAAGTAGTTCCTGAAGCAGCCTTGACCTGCACAGCACCAACCAAGGCCCCCAAGCCAAGAATTCAGCTGGGAGACTTTTCACCTTCTTCCTTCTCGCTGTCGTCTTTCCTGTTTATTTTCCAAATTGCTGCTCTGCAGCCGAGCAGTGCCTGTTGGCCGGAGCTCACCACTGCTGTGGGATCAGACTCAGGCAGTGGGCTCAAGTGGCCAGCAGGGCACAGGGGGAGGAAGCGGGGAGCTGGAAGAGCCTCCCTGTGCGTCTCCCATGGGCAGCGCTAACCTCGGAGGCGGCCCTGAGCGGCCCTATCACATCCGGTGCTTGTCTCTGCAGCCGGGACCGGAGGATAAACTATCAGAGCTGTGGGGCAGTGCATCATTCCTCTTATTATTTTCTTCTCTGCGGATGGGGTCGTGGAAAGTTCAGTTCCTTTTAACCCTCCAAGTTCTGTTTATTCTACAGCTGGTAGCCTGAATGCCGCGTTTCCCATTACATCACAAAGGGGCTCAGGCAGATCTCCGCACAGAAACGTGTTGCAACTGTTTATTTTTTTCCATATTTAAACATTTCTGACAGCCAAACTCAGCCGAGCCAAAAGATGGAGCTTTGTGAATGAGTCCAGTCGTCGGTGTCTGTGCAGAGAGAGAGGCTTTAGAAAGCTCTCGCCCCTCCGGTGATTCTTCCCAAACACATTCTTGTTCCTGGGCAAAGCCTGGGAGGCGAGTCATTGTGCGGTACACGTGTGTTGATTATGTGCCGTTGTGTGATTAATGGAGCTGTGTTCCGCTTGGTTCCCAGGACACTCTTGAAAACAAGATGTTTCATTTCATGGCCTTTTCCTCGTGCAGCGATTTCAGTAAATAAACCAGTGCAGGCTCCTTCCACCTGGATCCAGGCAAGGAGTCTTCACACCTCCACTCCCCTCTCTCCCCCAGCATCACCTTCAGTGCCATGGCCCTTGAATGCCCTCTCTTCTGCCATCTCCCCAAAGCTCCCCGTCTTCAGGAGAAACACTTTCCTCAGGTCTGAGGCCCCTCCCTGGCAGATCTGGCTCATGCGCAGTGACTCCTCTGGGAAGATTCCAGGATGGAGCTCGCTCTTATAGCTCTCTTCTGCTTCTCGCCTCTCACCACCCCGTCTCTTGAGCCTCATTGTAAAGCTTTTCTTTGTTATTCTGTGCAGCTCACTCCTTTTAGAGTACAGCTTAGCATCCATAGGGCACTTGCCTGTTCCAGACACCCTGGTTAAGGTAGCCTTCTGGAAAAGAAAGCCAAGTCCTGTACAGCCCAGGGCCTATAGACTTGGCGGGTCCCGAATCTGACCACAGTTTGGCTTTTAGAGCTGTGTCCCATACAGACGAAAAAAGAAAGCTCTAAGGATCCTTACCACCCACCAAAGCAGGGATGTGAGCCACAGGAGAGTTTTGACAAATGACAGTGTCAGAGAAATGAACCTCCTTTTTCTAACTTGGCTCTGAAGTTTGAACTGGGGCAAGCCGGACTTCGCCTTTTCAGGAGTTCTTACCATGTTCGACCAGGAGCTGGTGATACGCGATCAGGGGTGGGCAGCCAACCCAGTTTGCCCAAGACTGAGGGTTTTCTGGCGACTTGGTACTTTCAGTGCTAAAACTGGGACAGTCCCAGGCAAACCAGAAGAGTTGGTCACCCTGTACGTTACCTTCCACTTGTGAGGGAGAAGAGGGGGGGAGTGGTGGCTGAGACAGTACTGATGTCATTCACCTGCTGAAATGCTTGGGTGGCTTTTCCTTCCCAGGAGGATTTTGGCAGGACAGGAATGAGGTTTTTGTTGGGTGTGTTTGATTGTTTTCCTCCTTACCTATAGGAAGAGCGCTCTAAACTACTGTAGAGGACTGGGGTGGGAGGCAACAACCACGTGACTTGTTGCCTGGTGTGTCTGGTCCCTCTGGCTGTGTAGGAGGAGGAGAGATTGGCATGGTGTTGCTGTCTGTGTGGCATATACTTGGCTGGACAGAAGCAGGGGAATTCTGGGAGCCGCCTCAGGCACTGGTTGTCTTGAATGTTTGAGTAAGTGTCTCAGGCACACTGTCTGGAAAGGTGACAGGACCTGCATTAGGCAACTGATTCTCTAAATTCTTTTTCCTTTCTGGTTAGTATTAAAAGCGTCCCCCTAATCAATTTCAACTTTGCAGAGATGGACACACACCCACCCACCAGATTACTGCCACGGGCGCAGTTTTGTCTCCGAGCTCTTTGGGTTAGATTTCCTGGCAGATGCCAGCCGTAGATGGCATTTGCCACAAGCATGTCCCTGCCCACAAGTGCTTAGACGGCTTGAACTGGTCCCTCTCTAGAGCTGCTCTTCTCGTCTTCCCTCCTTTCTCGCAGGGTTGCTGTGGATGTGTGGTCGACGCTGGCTGACTTCTGTAACATACTGACTGCAGTGAATCAGTCTGAGGTGCCACTGTACAAGGACCCGGATGATGACCTCACCCTCCTCATCCTGGAAGAGGATCGGCTTCTCTCGGGCTTTGTCCCCTTGCTGGCTGCCCCTCAGGACCCCTGCTACGTGGAGAAAACCTCGGATAAGGTCAGCCCCAGGCCAAACATCCCTCCCCCGTTCACCCCTCCTCTCAATTCTCCAGACTTTTTTATTCTTGGGAAGTTTTCTGTGCAAACGGAACATGATTAAGTCATTGAGGAGGGTGTTAAGGGAAAATATCGACCTTTTAGCCGCTGACATCCAGCTCCATGTCCTGAAAAAAAAAAAAAAAAAAGCCCTCTCGACTTCCTTTGGTGTGTGTGTGCGCTCGCTGGCATGTTGTATATACGATCATTTCCTCACTTGTTTAAATAGTGCAGCTTGTGTTGGCAGTGCTCTCACTCAGCTCCAAATGGTTTGCATCATGCTTAAGGCACCCTCCTTCCTCCCCCCTTTCATCCTTCCCCCCAGCCGCAAAACTCTGCACTAGGAAAACAGCCAGGGCTTTTTCCCTTCTCTAAGGAGGAGAGTGATAAATAGGTGACTAGAGAGAAGCAGACACCATGTGTTAACTTACAAAAAAAGCTTTTAGGAATATGAAGCATTCCCCGCTGCCTGGTTTCTATTTTTCTTCCTCTGAGGACTGCGTTTTAACCTGAACTTTCTCCTTGTCTGTCTGTTTATAGAAAACAAAGCCCATTGCCTGTTGCCCTGGTGGGGACTGTGGAGCTCTTAGTCTCTGCTCAACATTTGGGGCTGCGGCCAGGTGTGGGGAGTAGAGCCGTCCTTTCCACTTCCCATTCCCGTGCGGCAGCTGCTGGGCTGGAGAAGTCGCGCCCACAGACCCCCTGGAGCAGGGTCTCCTCTGCCAAGCAGGGGATCCCTGTGACTGACCCCTGTGCGGAATTGTTGGCATCACGTCGCCTAGGGGAGAGCTTTTGGGGACAGTTTCACAAGTGGCTCCTCAGAAGGAAAGCTTTTGAGCTAGATGAAGTATGTATAGAAAGGCAGGTAGATTTTTTTGTCATTATTTTAATGTCAGATAGTAAAAGCTAAAATCCAAACATAAACTACAAATATGAGAGATTTTATGTTGAATGTAAATTTTTTTAATTCGTCTTTGTGAAAAAAGGATCTATGTTCCTTGTAGACAAGTAAAAAGGAAAAAAATGTATCCACAACTCCTTTACCCAGTGGTAATACAACTGTTGTTTTTTCTGATTATATACAATCATATTTAACTTCCAGTATATGCACACACTTTTCTTTTTTTTTTTTTAACACAACTAGGGATCATATTATTCATGCTCTGCTTTTAAATATTTATTTGGCTGCACTGGGTCTTAGTTGTGGCATGAGGAATCTTAAGTTGAGGCATGTGGGATCTAGTTCCCTGACCAGGGATCAAACTCTGGCCCCCTGCATTGGAAGTGTGGAGTCATAGCCACTGAACCACCAGGGAGGTCCCTGTAATCTGCTTTTTTCACTTGTATCTTTTAATGTATTCTTAAATGGAATCATGTTTGAGGGTCACTTAGTATTCATTTCTATATGAAGATTTCTTTAACCAGTCTTTGCTTTATTGAATCAAGGGACTGTCCTGAATTTTTGAACTACTATAATAAGTGAAGTGATTCCTTATAGTAGAATTTTTTTCATATATTCCCTTTGGTTAAATTTATATAAACAGATAAAGGTCTCAACATTGACATATCAATGGAGTTTAAATGCAGTTAATGACTAATATTGGGAATGTGAGAACCTTTCTCTCTCTAGAGGAATACTCATTTTATGTTTTTCCAGCAAAACGTTGGAATAAAGTCCTGCTGTTCTAGTCTCCGAAGGGAATACTAACAGGGAGTTGTCGTGTGTGAGGCTGAGGACAGCTAACACAGTGCAGACTTTATGGAAGATGCTCAGTTGGAAGAGAAACTGGGCAACCACAACTTGGGCCAGGGGAAACCTAGTACGTCCTGTTCTTCTGTGATCATAGGGTGGTCTTGACTCTGGAGGTTGCTTTTGGAAATTGGCTATTGGGTTAACTGTCTTTCAGTGAAGAACACAGAAAGAGTCCTAACCAGCTTTAGACTTGCTAAGCCTTTCGCTGTGTGGCATGTGGAATCTTAGTTCCCCCACCAGTAGTCGAACCTGTGCCTCGTGCAGTGGAAGTGCGGAGTCCTAACCCCTGAATTACCAGGGAAATCCATCTCCCAGCTTTAGTGTGAGCATATTGTACATGTGTCTGGTACAGTAGATGATACACAACAGCATGTGGTAAGTACACGACTGGCAAGAAGAACACAAAGCCCGTGGTCCTTGCCCTCAGCCTGTGGTCGTGAGTCACAGGCTGCCCGGGGCAGTCGCAGCTCACTGAGACTGAGGTAGTCTGAAGGTAGTCTCCACTTCAAGGACTGTGGAATAGGCGTGTCTAATGATGCAACATCTCCAAATCCAGACTTCTCAATTTCCTTCTCCTTCAAACCTGATCTGTCTTCAGTCTTCGCATCTTGGTAAATGGCACCTTTGACTTTGGGGCTACTCATGTAAAAATTCTTGGGGTTATTCTTGGCTCCTCTCTTCTCACACCTCCATATCTAATCTGTCAGCAGTCCAGGTCTTCTTTACCTTCAAAATAAACACATACAGTGCTTTCTTACCACTGCACCCTAGTTCAGTTCAGTGAAATGCCTTCTGACTAGTTTCTCTAGCTCTTCCCTCCTGCTCTCCAGTCTATTTCCAGCACAGCCACTGGTATGATCTCTTTATTTTTATTTATTTATTTTATATTTGGTCGCGCTGGCTCTTCGTTGCTGCACACCGGCTCTCTCCGGTTGTGGTGCGTAGGCTTCTCGTTGCAGAAGCTCCTCTGGTTGCGGAGCGTGGCTCTAGGCGCACAGGCTTCAGTAATTGCAGCTCCTGGGCTCTAGAGCCCTGGCTCGGTAGTTGTAGTGCACAGGCTTCGTTGCTCCCTGGCACATGGGATCCTCCTGGACCAGGGATTGAACCCATGTCCCCTGTGTTGGCAGGCAAATTCTTTTTTTCTTTTTTTCTTTTAAATTTAAATTTATTTATTTTTATTTGGAGGATAATTGCTTTACAATATTGTGTTGGTTTGGATGAGAGGTTCCAGAGGGAGGGGACATACGTATACCTGTGGCTGATTCATGTTGTTATATGGCTGGTGAATTCTTAACCACTAGACTACCTGGAAAGCCCAGAGTGACCTCTTTAAAGCATCAGTAATATCATGTCCCTTCTCTCTGAACTCTCTGGTGCAGCTCCTGCTGCTCTGCTTGTGCCCAGTACGCCCTAGTCACGTTGGCATCCTTGCTGTTCCTCAGACCAGCCGCACACTCAGGGTCTTTGCACTTGCCTTCCTTTGCACCCCGTCCCCAGAGCACTGTGTTGCCCTCTCACGCCCTTCTCAATGCCACCTTGGTTGGAGAGGTCTTCCCTATGTAAGGTCTACCCTATGTAAGATGCTACATACCTTCCTTTGCCCTTTTCTCTCTTTCTCTCCATGGCAGAGAAAAATAACATCTCTTAAATATCTAGCATGTCTGCGTCAGTCCCTGGGCAAGCTGCTTCTGTCCAGTATTTAAGTCCACACAAAGTGCCCACCAAGGAGGTATTAGTACCTTCATTTTATAAAAGAGACATCCGAGGCTCAAGAAAGAAGCGAAGAATGATGATCAGCTCTTGTGAAACATCTCCACCGCTGACCTGGAAGATCAGTGTCGATATGGGGGACTCTTTAGGAACTCTTGACCTTTTGGATATCTGAAGAAGACAGACATCTTCTCCAGCTTCTGGTGTTCACGACTAAGAAATGTAAAGTATCTCAAGGACTTTGTAGCGGCAGCATGAGAATTTCATCGTGGTCGAGAGTGGTCACGTTTGGTTCAGCCTGGATGTTCACTAGACAGGTGCTCACTGAGCAGACCTACACCACTCCTGTGTACACAGCAGGAGAGCTCCAGACATACAAGGCAAACGCCCACCTGGTTTGGGAGAGAACTTGTGGCACACACAAAGATGTGACAAGCAAACAAGTTAATTTGCATGTATAGTTAAAGAGGAACTCTTGAAATTTTATTGAATTGGTAGTTTCCCATTGAAGGCATTGCTCAAGGAGCACTGATTTAGAAATACACCGATCACTGTATTTCCCAAGCATATTCCAAGAAACTCTAGTTTTATAGGTTCTTAATAGTTAGGTGAAAAAAAAGTTCCATAATCATGTAAATTAGAGTAACAATATTAGAAACTGTTACTGCAGGACATCTTGGAGCTTCTAATGTAGTGTACATTGCAAGAAGGATAGCCTTTGCTACCCTTCCCAAACTTGCTTCACCCTTGATCTTTTTGATTTGCTGAACATCTTTCAGGATTAATATTCTGCCTAAAAGAAACAAACTGTAATAGAAAACCCAGGCATGGGATGAACAGGAGGTTGAGAAAACAGGTGGCTGTTGGGATTTTTCAAAAGTGAGATAAAGAGTATGGGTTAGGGTAAAAGCAATAGAGCGGAGCTGGTTACATGTAGACAGAAATATCACAGACGTTGAACATTAGAGCCAGCTGGGAGAAAGTGATGTTAAGTTCATGAGTGGCTGCTCGGCACCTTAATTCACAGGTTTAGTATCTTACCCAGGGTCATGTAGCTAAGTAAAGTTTAGAATCCTTGTCTGTATGACTTCAGAATATCATATTCTTATGAATGATTTGACATCTAGGATTTGCTTCAAAATAATCTTGGGAGGAAGGAAAGTGGATAGGACTGTAGATGGCGAAAAAAAGGCCAAATGTTGATCATGATTAAATCTGAAAAATGGGTTTTTGTTGTTGTTCAGTTGCTAAATTGTATTTTCAGTCCCATAGACTGCAGCACCCCAGGCTTCCTTGTCCTTAACTGTCTCCTGGAGTTTGCTCAAATTCATGTCCATTGAGTTGGTGATGCTATCTAACCATTTCATCCTCTGCCACCCCTTTCTCCATTTGCCTTCAACCTTTCCCAGCATCAGGGTCTCTTCCAGTGAGTCAACTCTTTGCATCGGGTGGTTTATTATATTAATAGTATTCTACTTTTATACATATATGAACATTTCCATAAGAACAAGTTTTAAAAGGATAAATAAAACCCTGTGTCCTTTTTGCTGCATTATACTGAATAAGCATAAGTGATTGGAAAAGTAATCAAACCATAGTAATAGTAAGTTTAAGATTTTGCAGTCAATTGGTCAGGTTCCAGGTGTGCTAAGCTCTTTACACATATTTCCTCACTGAAACCCCAATAACCCTGTGGTTAGATAGGAGAAGTGGTAAAAAGGAAATTATTTTAGGAGAAACATGTTGAGTTCATGTTATATATGTTAGTCAATATCTAAAAAGCTTAATTATCTAAAAAACATGCATGTGACTGTATAGCTATTATAGGTAGTACTGAACAAGGATTTATTTAGTGACAGGCTATTTCTTTTCTTAGGCTCTAAAGCTCTAGCCATTTAGTGAGAATCAAGTCATTTATGTCATAAGTAGATGTAAGCTATCCTCATTCTAGCTTCCCCAGGTAGGTTAACTTGTGTGATCTTCTGTGTCTTCATTCCCATGTTATGTTATCTGACTGAAGAACTCAGTGAAGAACTTTCCAACAAGTTAATGCTGGGGCAGCTTCTAAGCTTGATTAAGAAATATAGATTGTATTATAAGGTGATGTTGTTTAGTCCCCTCAGTCGTGTCTCACCCTTTTGCAACCCCATGGACTGTGCCATCAGGCTTCTCTGTCCGTGAAATTTTCCAGGCAAGAACACTGGAGTGGGTTGCCATTTCCTTCTCCAGCAGATCTTCGATCCTGACATGGATCGAACCCATGTCGCCACATCTCCTGCATTGCACGCAGATTCTTTACCTCTGAGCCACTGGGGATGATGTTAGACATCTCACAATCATATCCCATTCATTCTTAACAGTCATCTTTGCTTTCTGTCTGGATGTAGGATCCCAGGAAACTGTCATTAATACATAACTGAAGCTAAAGATGGGTTTTAAACTGTCCAACTTTTGAAACCATTGACTTGTCCATTTCTTAAATGACAGTTTTGGCAAGTTGCTTGTTGTACACATAATTATGCAAACATTTTAAATAGAAAATATAGAAAAGCACAGGAAAATAAAAATCACCTACAAACTACCACCTAAAATTAACTAGTGTTAAGGTTTCATATGTGTCCTTTCAGTCTCCACCCCCCTCCCCCATGCTTATATGTGTGTATTCTTTTCCTTTAATACTATTGAAATCATATAGTATATGCTTCTTGTTTTGTGCTTTAAAAAAAAAAATCCTTGTTTTTATATATATACACACACACACGTATACATACATACATAGTTTGGGGACAAAAGTTGCCTTTGTTTTTTGGTGATCTGGAAAATACTCATTTTAAGTGGGACTGAGTTTTTTAAAAACATGACATAATCTTCTCTAAGGATCTACATCAAGAATGAAAGGGGGGAAGAAAGTCAGTTGACTATCCTATATTTAAAATGTAGAAATTAGGACTGCTTACAGTATGTATTTTCTTTTTCACACAATTGCATTTTGTTTCTAAATTTATAATTATTTCAAATTTATTTTAAATGTTTTCAGAGCTCAGTTTTTAGTCTGTTTATTCTGTGTCTTTACCATTTTTATATTCTTTACTTTGACTCATTTGTTATTTAGATGTGACATTATAGAATTTTTCCCAGCAAAGATAACATGAAGGCTTTTTAAAAATTAAGGTGATTTTTGTAAAATACAGTAATATATATATATATATATATATATATGCAAAAGAATCAAACAATTCACAAAAATATGTAGGCAAAAGTCACGATCTAGGGATAACCACTGTTAACAATTCGATATTTGTCTTTTTATACCACTTCTATGCCCATTGAAATGTATTTATAAACATATATACATATATGATCAAAATGATAGTGTGGTACACATTCTCTTCCTTACTTTGTTCTTTTCATTAAACAATATATCAATGACATTCTTCATGGCTGCTATCTGAACACTTGTGTTTTGAAAGTGTTCTTATTTTGCCCTTGCACATGAATGGCAACTTAACTTAGGTCAACTTTTTTCCCCTTTAAAACAATAGCTATTATTCCATTGCATTCATGGTTAGGAAAAAATGAAGAGGAATCTTACTTTTCTTCTTTTGTAGGTTTACTTTTTTTTTCCCCCCATACAGTATGGGTAACTTACAACTTCTTAAATCTTGAATTTCAAATTATATGAGGATTTGTTTAGATGTCGGGCTCTATAGTTTAATGTTGTATGGCATATAATGAGCTCTTTAATAAGCAGATGCAGTTCTATCTTTGCATCAGAAAAGTTTTCATGTCTCATGTCTTTGATTACTAATGTGTTTGTTCTTTTCTTTGGTAATTTCTTTTCTCCTGACGTGTGTGTTAGATCTCTATTCTTTGTCCTCCACATATCTTTCTGTCATCATTTTAATTTTTTTTTGCTTTTGCCTTTGCAGCCTCAAAAGGCTTCTCAAGTTTTTCCTCTCTGTAGTTGGTTCAGATTTTTATAGTGTTGATTCTATTCTTCACTGCTTCTAATTCAGTTTTTTAAATCTTCTGTTGGATTATTTGTCTCCTTATGTTATTTCCCTGTCTTATTCTGGAATCTTTATATTTTTGCCTGCCTTTTATCTAGGTCTCTTTTATCGTTTTTGTTTTTATCATTTTTTTTAGCATACTTTACAAAATCTGTGATTTTAAAAATCCAATCCGGTGTGAGAATAAAGCAGAGATGCTCTTTTTCATCTAACCTTTTTCCTCCAAGTGTTCGGTTACTCTGTCTCTCTGCATGCTCTGCTCCCTTTTTTTGTTTTAGGCTCTTTTCCCTGGGTTCCAGGCTTGTATTTCTGCAGTCCAGTGTTGGCCATTTATGTTTCTTTAAACAAAGGTTTACTCAATTCTGATATTTTGTCCATGACAGGTTAGGTAGATTCTCACTGGATGCCTTCTTTATCTACAGATATCATTTAAAATCCCCTTCTCAAGTCTAAAATTGGTTGAAATATGTTTGTACTACCACGTCACCACCCTGAAGGGCATGGGGAGGAGGCCAGGTGGTGTGCATTCTCAACATGTGAATTTATTTTCTATATGTTCTGTCTTGTGTATAATGGAGCTACTTACCAGAGCTAGCATCCCATGTCCAGTTTTTGTTTCACCTCAATGATAAGGCAGTTTCTGACCTCCTTCCCAGAGCTGTGGCCTACCATGTCAAGAAAAAATTCCACCCTCTGGCCACTTCCCATTTACATTTTTTGGGGCCTCTCTAAACTGCTGATTGTGAATGGTACTAATCTGTAGCTGTGAAAAGTCTTCTAAGTGGTATTCTGCATCTGCCCCCATATCTTCACATTTTGTGGTGGGGAGAATAATGCCCTCCCCCAAAGATGGGCCACATCTTGTTCCCCAAAACCTGTTAAGTAAATTACGTTACAAGGCAGAAGGGCCTTTGGAGATGTGTTTAAATTAGGGATATTGAGATGGGAAGGTGACCTTGGATTATCCAGGTGGTTTAACATATTCACGAAGGTCCTTACGAGGAGGCAGAAGGGTCAGGGTCAGAAAAGGGAGACGTGGTGATGGAACCAGAAGTCAGAGAGAGAGATTTGGAAATAGTATGCTGCTGACCCTGAAGGTGGAGGAAGGGACCATGAGCCTTGGAATGCCAGGTGACCTCCAGACACTAGAAATGGCAAGGAAACAGATTTTTCCCACAGAGTCTCTGGAAAGAACAGCCCTGCCAACACCTTGATTATAGGACTTCTCATCTCCCAGGCTATAAAATAATAAATTATGTTGTTGTTTTAAGTCATTGAATTTGTGGTATCTTGTTAACAGCAGCAGTAGGAAACTAGTTGATTATTCAAAAATGAAGAATTTTGCCAGGTTCTTCATAGTTTCTTCTCTGCTTTCTTTTTATTTTGCCTTTTTAATTATGAAATATGCATATGTAAATATGTAAAACAAAAAGACTGATCACACAGTGAACAACTGTTATTACCACCAACCATGTCAAGAAATAGGGTGAGATAAGAGTCGTTAATTACCAGTTTCATTCAGCTTATTTTGAAGGTTCTAGCCAGTACAGTAAGATAAGAAAAAGTACTAAAAAGACAATTGGAAAGAAAAGACAAAAAAAAAAACTATATCTGTAAATAATGTGATTCATGTGTAGAAAATAAGATTAAATTATTCAGATTAATAAGTGAGTTTAACAAAGTTGTTGGATATAAAGTCAGTATACAAAAATCAATTCTATGTCTATATACTAACATCAAGCAAAGTAAACTTTTTTTAAGTTGCTCTCTTAGGAAGGGAAGCTGTGGATTGGCTCTTAATGACCTGTTTCTAGCTATCCTCAATCCACCTGGCAGTAATTCCATGAGGTTTGTGGCAGATGGATAGCATTTTCCCATTTAACAGCTATTGACTGCTATGTGTCAGGCGCCATGCTGGATTCCGTGGCCCTTGTTGTGAACATAATAGACAAAGGAGGCGTTGTGGGGAGTGGGGGGTATGCTCAGTGTGGGCCCTTCAGTTGGGATTTTGAAATTAGAGTTATTTAACTCAGAAGCGTATGCTTTTAAGTTTTTTAAAATTATTTAAGTCTTTCTTTGTTTTACAAAATAGATGTTCCTTTGAAGAAATATTAGAAAAATCAATATTAGCATTAAGGGAAGAAAAGATCCCTTGATCTTCTTGTCTCCTATCCTGGTTGGATAGATGGATGAACAGAGATCCATGTGAAGTTTTTTGCTTTTTAACAGAACTCTAATGAAACTACATATATTGTTTTGTAATCTACTTTGGTCACTTAGCAGTAGATGTATCCTGGATATAGTTCCATATTCACTTGTAATGTGAACTTTAATGACTGCATTATATTAACATGTATGGACATACCATAATATTTTAGTCCTCAATAAGACATTTAGGAAGTTACTGACTTTTCACATTTGTAAATGATACTATCTCAGGCAGTCTTTACTTCTTTTTTTTTTTAATCAGTTCATAAGGTACATTTTGGAATAGAATTACTAGGTCAGGGCTTCCCTAGTAGTCCAGTGGTTAAGAAGTGCCTGCCAACACAGGGGACATGAGTTCAATCCCTGGTCAGGGGAGATCTCATACACCACCAAGCAACTAAGCCTGCACACCACGCCTCCTGAGCCTGCGCTCTAGAGCCTGCAGGCCCCAGCTGCTGAAGCCCACTCAGGCCCTAGTGCCCGTGCTCAGGAACAGGAGAGCAGGCCCCGCTCACCACCGCTGCGGAAAGGCCCGCGCACAGCCTTGAAAGCCCAGTGCAGCCACAAATTAAATAATCTTTGAGAAAAGAAGAAAGAATTATGAGGTCAAAGAGGGGATACAGATTTTTTAAGACTTTTGATAAATAATGCCAAATTACCCTCCAAAAAAGGTTATAGCTCTATAAACTGCAGAATATCATCTCTTGTTATCTAGCATCCTCACTAATCATGAATGGTTTGACTTTTTGTAACTAAGCCAAAGATGGGCGAAAAATGGCATCTCATTGTTTTGATTTTCATTCTTTGTTTACTAATAGGGTTTTTTTTTTCTTCCTAGTGTTATGCTTACTGAGTATATGTATTGGTATCATTATTTTATAAATTATGTTCTTTGCCCATTTTATGATTAGAATGCTTATCCATTTTTTCTTAATGATTTGTAAAGGCTTTTTATGAATAACTTTTGAACTTTCTTTGGTTACCCTCATACAAGAGGTGTTTTATTTTTATACTGAATAAGATAAGAGCTTTTGGAAACTTGGAAGGGAGAGCACTCTCTAGTTTTTAGGCACTACAACATGCATGTTCCTTTGTCGTACCGTGCCAGATAAGATCTCTTTTTTTTCACCCTTTGAATTATTTTTCCTTCTCGCAGTTCCTTCTCTGTTGGTCTGTAGATATCTAAGGAAAAATCGCTTCTAGTCAGATGTTTAGAAATAAACTTTGAACTGTTTATTTCCTTCACTGTTTTGTGTTCAGTCGAAGGGGCGCTTGCTGTTGACACAAGGGGCTCTAGCGTGAGCTCGCTAGTTGTGACTCATGGACTTCGTTGCCCTGTGGCATGTGGGATCTTCTTGGACCAGGAATCAAACCCGTGTGCTCTGCATTGGCACATAGATTCTTAACCACTGGACCACCAGAGAAGTCCTCTCTCTTTCTTTTTCTTTTGCCTCTTCTCACTTGACGTATAATATGTTGATGGGCCAGTTTGCATGATGACTCATTTCACTGGTGGCCCTTTGGCACTAATCTTTTATGTTATGTATTTCTCTCTCCCTGCTTGTTGTTGCCCTCCCTCACCGTTTTTTGTGTGCTCTCTCTCACCTCTTTACTAATAGTATATAAATTTATAGAATTACTAATTACCACTTCCATTTACTTCTATCCTTTCAGATTATATCAGTGACTGCCTGATGTATAGAGGGCTTCCCAGGTATCACAATGGTAAAGAATCCAACTGCCAATGGATATATCTATCTGTTTATCCATCCACTTGATCATGGTCATTTGGGTTGCCTTATCTTTTAATGTTAGGAGTAAAGATGCTGTAAACATTAATGTACCATCTTTTGTGAACAGATGTTTTTATTTCTTTTGGGAAAATTGCTAGAAATATCAATAGAATTGCTCTGCCATATATAAATGACTTTCTTAAACTCCCGAATTATTTTCCAAAGTGGTTGCACCATTTTACTCCCACTAGTGATGGATGAGAGTTCTGGTTGCTTCGCATCCAATGATGCTTCGCATCATTGCCGACATTTGTATTTCTAGTTTCTATAATTTTAGCCATTCTCATGTATCTCATTTTAATTTTAGTTGGTGTTTTCCTAACGGTGAGCTTTTCACGTGTTCATTAGCAATTCATAGATCTTCATTTAAGAAGTGTCCAAATCTCATGCCCATTTTTAAAAATTGTTTTCTAATAGGATTGTAAAAGTTCTTTCTAGACTCTGGACACAAAGCCTTATGAGATTTTGTCCTGTGAATATTTTCTTTTGTTTAAAATCACTCGACATTGCGGATAATTTGTTAAAGAGATTCTGGACTTAGTTACCTTCCTCTGCAGAGTATTCTTTGTGGTTTTCTTTAAGAGGCAGTTATATTACTGCTTGATCCTCTTGAAGGTATAGGATTAGCTTTTATATATCATTAGTGCAACTGTGTCGGAACCTAGGATGTTTCTCAAGCCCCACTAACTTGGTGATAGTCAGCTTCCAAGCCCCGTCTTTGCTGCCAGTTTTGCTTTAGGCCAGGTTTTAGAAAGAATTAGTGCACATTCAGGTTAGGTCTAAATCTAGGATGTGGCCTCTCTGGAATCTCAGGTGATTTTCAAGGGATGTTGTTGTTTAGTCGCTAAGTCATATCTGACTTTGCGACCCCATGGTCTGTAACCTGCCAGGCTCCTCTGTCCATGGGATTTCCCAGGCAAGAATACTGCCATTTCCTTCCCCAAGGGATCTTCTTGACCCAGGGATTTGACCCTGCATCTCCTGCATCAGTGGCAGATTCCTTACCCCTGAGCCACCACCTCTAATAGCTGTCTTTCCCACTTTTAGCCCTGGAGCGGCTGCCATCTGGTGAGCCCTGGTCATCTTGGCCTGCGTAAGTACAGTCTAGCCTTCACGTACTTGTACACTGAGGCGTCTCACATGGACTTCAAGCCCTTTCTTTGCACAGCTTCTTTCTGTTCATTTCCTTACTCGCAGATTCAGCCCTTTCAGCTGCCTCAAATTCTATTCTGTCTCCTCAGCACCTCAGGACAATCGTAATATCCTTGGGATTCAGCTTTCTGTATCATGGTTGGAAAATTATCCCCAGGCAGAGGATGGAGTGATTGCAGGCTGATTTCATGAGTTTCTTTTCCCTCAGGGATCAATGTCTTGCACTGCCTGTTGAGCACTGCCTAAAAATAGTTGCCATATATATTTTAGAGCTGTTTATGGGGTGAGGACTAGTCCATTACCATCGTGATCAGAAAAATAAGATGGGCTGTCTTTACTTTTTTTTTAATGTTTAGTTTTACTTATTTAGTTATGGCTGTGCTGGGTCTTTGTTGCTGCGCGGGCTCTTCTCCAGTTGGGGTGAGCACAGGCTCTTCCCTAGTTGTAGTGAGTGAGGGCTGCTCTCTAGTTGCAGGGCACGAGCTTCTCACAGAGGTGGCTTCTCTTGTTGCGGAGCATGAGCTCTAGGGCACGTGGGTTTCAGTAGTTGTGATGCATGAGGTCAGTAGTTGTGGCTCCCGGGCTTTAGAGCACAGGCTTTCGGCAGTCGTGCACGGGCGTAGCTGCCCTGTGGCATGTGGACTCTTCCTGGACCGGGATCGAACCCATGTCTCCTACGTTGGCAGGTGGATTCTTTACCACTGAGCCACCAGGGAAGCTCCTGTCTTTACTTTCTAATTAGAAAAGTAGCTGATGCTCTCTGCAATAATATTAAAATAATATAGACTATAGAACATTAGAATATAAGTTCCTCCGTTTGAAAGGTGATTGTTATTAGCAGTTTGGTAGCAGAGTATTGATTTTTCTAATAAATTTCAAATACATGCTATGTATATATTACCAGTATTTTTTGTTTTCAAAATACCTTGAACTGTTTCTACATCAGTTCATATAAATCTATACCATTTTTCAAGTTGCATCATGTTTTATTGTATAGGTATAATATATTTATCTATCTTTCAGATGATAACTGAGTTATGTCCAATTTTTGTTATTACATACAGTGCTGAAAGGAACTTCCTTATGCTTACATTAAGTCTCTGTATACTTATAGGACTGTTTCTGTGGAATAGATTCCTACAAGTGGAATTACTTTGTCAAAAAAAAAATATACATATTACCATGTTGACAAATACTGTCAAATTTCTCTTCAAAATGACTATACCAGTTGACACTCCTATTAACACCATACACGTTGTTTCTTCATACTCTCACCAATACTCTTTATTATTATATTTCAATTTCTGCTAATTTTCTAGGTTTAAAAATGTATCTCACTTTGACTTGCACTTGTTTACTAGTGGAATAAAGATTCTTTCTGTATATTTATGGTATGTTTATATTTCTTCTTCTCTGACTTGCACATATATATATTTATGACCATGCCCACTTTCATGTTTTTTATTATCCTGTTTGATATGCAGGAGTCCTTAATATACTATAGGTAGTGTTATATGTTGCAGATATTTTCTCCTGATTTGTAACTTGTTTTGTAATCTTGTTTATATTTTTTACAGTGTACGACTTAAAATTTTTATAGAGTCAGATCTGTCTGTCTTTTTCTGTGTGGCCACTGGGTTTTCCTGTTATGCTTTCTTCATCTTGGTATATACTGATTATTGTTCTTACTAATTGTTTAACTTGATTTCTCTGAAAAGAAAAGGTTGTGATTAGCGAGCTACGCTGTGATCTACGCAGGCCTCTTTTGGAATTTTGGCTGTAAAGTAAGAACCGCCACTTCTAACTGCTGCATATCTTCCAGAACTGCAGTCACTTAGAACAAAGATTTTTGAAAGGTCTGATGTTTTTGTGGACAGTTTTTTGTGATATCACTATTGTCTGTGGCAGGAAAAATGAATCTTTAGCTGCCTAAGGAAAAAATCCAAGTGTTTCTTAACTACCAGTAAACTCAGAAGTAACCAGATGAAACAATGTAAAACCTCATTTGTAGTGAATGCTTATCTAGCAATAGTTGGGTTTTATTTTTTTTGCTCATGGACACAGCCCCCTCTAAAGTGAAGAAGAGAAAAATGAAAAACTGTTCTTAATTCTAGAGCACAGTGGAAACGTGGTTTTCATATGTGCAGCAAAAAGCTTTAGAAGGTTGGAGTTGCACAATGAGTGTAGGTTGAGCAATTGCTTAACGAGGCATCCACGTTGGGGGGTTGTCCTTTGCTCTTGTGCAATTAGGGAACTCCAGAGCTGCCTGAATAGGGGATTTCCTTTTATTTCTTACATGCCATTTAAAAATTTTACTTTTTCCCTCCTTTTCAGCATTCTCTTTATTTTATTTCTTCAAATTCTTACTTATATATGGTTTATTTTCCTTGGTATTTTGTTTCCTTTTTTTTTTCCTTTTGTTGTTGTTGCCCTTTGTTTTTTAGGGAAGATTTTAATTAGTCTGACATCCACATGTCACCACCTCTATGACTGTGAGTAGCAGTGAACCTGGGCCTGATTCTGCAGATGGTGGGAGGTTGGTTACTGATGGCTTAAGGTTTCTAGTTCAGCCTCTTCTCACAGTTGCCCTACTCAGCTAATTCTGAGTGTTTGAAATATGGCGTACTGATAAGCCAGTGTTCCTTGACTGCTCAACACTAGAATTTCACAGACTTTGTAATGAGTTTTCAGAGGGTTTTGCCTGCTTTGCTTTTAATGGCGACTGACACCTCCCGATGATGATCAGCTGCAGACTTTACTAGAAAGTAAAGCCAGACTTTAAGCTTGAAAGCCTGGGAGCCAACCAATGAGAACCAGAGCTCGACTGGACTTGTTTCTCTCTTGGCAAAAGAAAAGGCCTTGTTTCCTCCCTTCTTCCCTTTAGCCTGTTCAGTCACACTCATGTTAGATGGTACTTAGCATGCTGCTTATTCTGATTCTCTTCCCCACCTTACCTTTGTGCTGGGAATTTTAGAATCTTTTCACTATCCACTCTGCTCCATTCCAGAGGAACAGGAGAGGTAGTGGGGTCAGAGTGCCAGAAAAGCAGAAGTTAAGTATGTGGATTTCATAGCCGCATGTATGAGTGTTTGTGGGGCAAGGAACTTCTAATGGAAAACATTTGTGTTGCATCGAAAACAGAGTGAGGCCTGGTTAGAGTCTGTCTGCTCTGTCAGTCTGTTCCCTACAGCACTAGTCATTGTTCTCCTGGGAGTCTCCGGCGTATTGTGGTTTCTTCTGCTCTTGCCTAGTCCCCTAATCTTGCCAGAATTTTGTGTCACGGGTGGCCCCATTCGCAGTTGGGAGTAAGACTGCAAGCGTGGTGACTAATGGCTTCAAAGGCCCTCAAGCCCACGTATTGGCTTGGAGACCCCTTTTAGGGAGAGCCTGACCGGAGGGAAGGGTCTCAGCGCAGACAGTGGGAGAAGCATGCTTAGACTCACACAGACGCCCTTTTCGTCCCTGCTTTTACTGCTAGCAAAGCACAAACCAGAAGAATGGAGACCAGAGGCAAAGACTGGCTGTTTGGGCTTGCCATTTCATTTGTAAATACTCGGAAGGGATGCACCTGGGTGCCTCTGACAGGCTGATGTCAATCAGGTGGCCTGGTGGAGCCCCTTTGGGAAATACAGAAAGGAAAGTGCTAATTCCCCCGAGGATAGTGTCAATCCAAGAGACAAGGGACCTGTAACTTGAGCTGTTTCTTTTTTCCCCCTCCAGACCCTCTGAAATTCACATTTGTTCTTTTTTTTTTTTAAAGAAAGAAAGAAAACAATAAAAAAGCATCAGCTCAGAGTTCTCTGGGTCCCCAAGAAGGCACTCCACCAATGTGGTTTTCCCATTTTCAGGTTTTTGGCTGGTGAATAAGATTGAGCAGAAATGCTCCTTCCCCTGATAACAATACATTCAGATGCAGGATCAGGAGCGTGTGGATTAAAACCAGACGGTGGATGATTAATATTTTTGCTTATAGAGGTAGACATGGCAGCTTCCTCCATTTAAATGAAAAAGCCCTTTTCTCTGCATTTGTATGTGTGCATATGCTTACAGGCCTGTGCTCTTCGAAGGGAATGTAGGAGCAGAGAGTTTCTAGCTTAGCTGTTATTTCCAAGTACCGTTTCCTTCCTCTAACCTGAAGCACCCGAGCAGTACTAGAAGGAATAATCTGTGAAACAGAGGTGTGAAGATAAGCCACTAAAATGAAAGTGGAGGGACTTCCCTGCTGGCCCAGTGGTTAAGACTCTGAGTTCCCAATGCAGGGGGCCCAGGTTTGATCCCTGGTCAGGGAACTAGATCCCACATGCTGCAACCAAGACCTGGTGCAGCCAAATAAATGAATAAATATTAAAAAAAATAAATAAATAAATAAATAAATAAATAAATAAAATGAAAGTGGAAATGTAGTCCCTTCTTCAAGCTAACTGCTTTCACAACTCTCCAGGTACCGCGGTAACTAACACACACCTTTATCCACTTGACTTTCTCACTCTCCGTGGTCCTGTGACCACCTTATAATAAGGAGTATAATCTTTCTTTTCAAAAGATTGCACCTTTGAAGATGCCCGTAATTTCATTATTAGATCATCATGATATTAAAAGAAATTTTATTATTACAGTTCTATGTTGTAGTTTAGTAACAGGTATAATTATAAGATTTTTTAACTTCACTCACTGGTAACATGACAAAGATTTCTTCGAGAATTCTTGTAATTAGATCTTGGCAAGTGTTTGTTTACTATTTTAGAAAATAACATTTTGGAATTTATTTTTTTGGGGGGTCTGTGCTCACTAACCCATTCAGGCTGAGAGGCTTCCAGTTAACTTACGCCTCTGATTTTCCTCATGATTTTTAAACTTGTATACACTTTGCCCTTTGCAGAAACAGAGACCTCTGCCCAGATGAAACAGGAAATGAAAGGGGAGGAGGAAAACCAAGCTGGGACTTAGTATCTTTTAATCTGTATATGGAAGATTGCATTGTCTCTGTAACTGTGAAAAGTCTGGGGGACAAATGGTATAAAATTCCTTGTATTTCAACAGAAATACAGGTCTTTTTAAAAAAAAAAAGTTGTGGCCATACTATGTAGCATGTGGGATCTTAGTTCCCTGGTCAGGGATTGAACCTGTGCCCCCCTTGGAAGTGCAGAGTCTTAACCACTGGACCACCAGGGAAGTACCAGTATAGGTCTATTTCAATGTTGTCTCCATTTCCAAGGTGAAACTGTCAACCCTGTCACAATCTAGCTACATTACATTCCCAGGTAAGCCTGCTCACAGAATGGAGTGGAATTCCTCAAGTTCATCCCCTTCCCCAGAGACCAAGATTTGTTTGTTTACATACATGATAATCCACTCTTTGTTAAACAGTTTTGACAAACATATAGTCATGGAATCATCACTGCAATTAAGATACGGGATATTTTCATCACCCCCAAAATACTCCCTCATGCAATCAGACTTCCAGTGCCTGTCGCCCTCTCACGTTTTACTCTCCCTATGACTGCCTTTTCCAGAATGTCATATTAAAAAACCATAGAGTGCCCATTTAACTTTGTGTTAAGTCGCTTCAGTCATATCCGACTCTTTGTGACCCTGTGGACTGTAGCCTGCTGGGCTCCTCTGTCCATGGGATTCTCCAGGCAAGAATACTGCAGTGGGTTGCCATTTCCTCCTGCAGGGGATCTTCCCAGGGATCAAACCCACATCTGTTGTGTCCTGTGTTGGCAGGTAGATTCTTTACCACTAGTGCTGCTGAGAAAAGCAGGTTCTCCTATTTAACTTTAGGGTGTACAATAATGTAAAAATCTTGTTTTAATCACATAAATGTCCATTTTATTTATTCTGTTGCAAATAACCACCTAAAGATTTCTTTATTAATTTGAGATAATCCCTTTTAAAAATTTTACTCTGTTGGAAATAGTAGCTAGACTTCCTCTTTTTTTGTTGTTGTTGTTGACATTAATTATTCTAATACTCTTATTAGCATTTCTAAGACCCATTGAGGGGAAACAAAGACCACAAATGAAGCTTCCCAAACCAGATTTTATTTGTTTTAAACAACAGAAGTTTCTTAGGTTAGTTATTTTTTTCCACCATTAATTTGATTTTTTGTTTTATAGATACCGATAAAACAGCTATTTATAATGAGAAAAAAAACATACAGTAATTAGCTTTTTGAGTTGGCTTCAGTCACATAGCATAAAGCATTTGAGAGTCATCCGTGTTGTCTCCTGTGTCACTAATTCACTTTTGTTGTTGTTGCAGAGTGGGATTCCATTGTATGGATATACCACAATTTGTTCATCTGTTTGCCAGCTGATGAGCATTTGTCTTGTCTGCGGCTTTTGGTACCTGTAGATAGAATGACTGCAAACATTCATATATAGGTCTTTATGTGAACTTGGGTTTTCATTTTTCTTGAGTAAATACCTAGGGATGAATGGACGGGTCATTTGTTAAGTGTAGGTTTAACTTTGTTAGAAATTACCAGACTGTTTGCAGAGTGGCTGTACCGTTTTGTATTCCCACCAGCCACATAGAAGAATTCCAGTTTCCCCACATCCTTACCAGCACCTGGTACTGCTGTTTTGTTTTGTTTTGTTTTTAAAGTCATTCCAACAGGTATCCCATTGCAGTTTTAATTTGCGTTTCTCAAATAGCTAGTGATGTTGAGCATCTTTTCTTGTGCTTGGCAGAGTGTCTTCAAATCTTTTGCCTATATTTAAGTTGGAATGTTTGTTTTCTTTCTGAGTTTTGAGAGGTTTTTATGTATTCTCATTGCAAGTCCTTTGTCAGATATATATATGTTGCCTGTATTTTCTCTCAGCCTGTGGCTTGTCTCTTCACTTCAGAGACTTAAGGTTTTGACTGATTAAATGCTGAGTGTTAGAGGTTTCAGACTCTCTTGGTAGAAGAAAGTAAGGAAATTGAGACCTTCGTCAGCAGAAAGATGTGAGGACCACCCCTTTTGAAGCTGTTTATTTAAAATACAAGAGGGGGGAAAGGAGTGCCCCAGGACTGAGTTGTGCAGACAGATGTCTGAAGCTTTCATTAATTCCTTCTCTTCTCTCATGTCCCCACCTATGGTGTGGATTCTGGGCTCTTGACTTCAATGGGATTCTTCAGTTCCTCCCATCACTTCAGCCCCACTGAGGCCCCTCTAGCCCCGCAAACACCAACAGAACGCCCGAGAGGGCAGGCCAGCTTCTCACCAGAGTCTATTCCAGACTGAAAGAGTTTTTGATAAGTAATCATTCCCAAGCCCTAAAGTGATAGCCTCTGAGGAGTCACCCACTTTGAAGAGCTTCTTTCATCTCCAGCTGGCCTCTTTTCCAAACAAGCATCGACAGCGCCTAAGCAGGACTCTGCCACTCAGGCTTCTGCCATGAGAAGCAAATTGGCAGCAACAGGCCGCCCCCCTGGGGCAGTGGAATTTGGTTCTGGGAACATACATTAAATGTGGATGAGATATTTATTTATCGTGGGGCTCTTTCATGTTGCATGGAATTCCTTCCACAGGGCAGCCCACTTAGGTATGGAGGAGAAAACATGTTCTGCCCCTTTGGACAGAAGTCAAGAAAAGGTTCCATGTGGAATCTCGTCCCTTTTTTAATTGCTGACATTCTTAAGGTGTTTTTCTGGGAATTCCCTGACAGTCCAGTGATTAGGACTCTGCACTTCCACTGCAGGGGGTTCATCTCCGGGTCGAGGAACTCAGACCCCGCATGCCACGTGGCACAGTCAAAAAATACATTTTTGAAAAAGGTGTTTTTCTTAAACAGCATTGCTACTAGCCATACTCTGCCACTAGCAGAGTTTCTTTATCCACATGGATCATGGCTGCTGCATGTGATGGTCAGAGGAGGGCTGCTTTAGTCTTAGAGGTCTGCCCATTTTTCCAGGATAATGCAGACTGGTCAAGGCTCTCTGGCTTCTGACCCCAGTAGGAGTGATGTGTGTAGAGAAGAATTTCTGACCCTTTACTAATCTCAATTATTTGAATGCCTTTTTGTAAACAAAGCATCTTTTAGGAAAGCGCAAAACTTTTCCTGCTCATGTAGATACAAATTTCCCACTTTCCTAAAGGACAAATTCAATTAAAGATAAAACTGTAATGTGAAATAAAATGTTCAGGCTTTAAAAACAAAGGGAGGGGTTAAAAACAAGTCCTGCCATAAATCTGCAAGTATGGAATCTGAGGGAAATGATCCCATCTGGAAAACTCTACCAGCAGTGCTGTGGCTGGTTTGTGGAGCAGTGTGGATCGTGGAGTGAAAAAAGACCCCGCAGTCTTGAAAGATGACAGCCTCCTTAATTGATGTCCATTTCAGCTGGTGCTGTGCCAGCTTATGTTGGCCCCAATCCAGCGTGCCTGTAATTTGGGAGCCAGGTGTGAAGCATTTTTGTTCCATCTTGTTCCCCAGCATCTACAGAAGCCTCACGCATCTCACTTGAGGCAGCAGCACTCTGTAGGAAACAGATGTACAGGTAGATGTGGAAGGAAGTGTCACAGCTGGGTTACGGATATTACAAAACAAAACAAAAAAACACACCTCCTTCACACACAAGTGAGATCTGGGCTTGAGAGATAGGGGGAAGAGTACTTCACAGCCTCAGTATAAGGTGTGACTCCCAATATACTAATTACCCTGATACTCATTTGTGGTTTTTAAAGACACGTCTTATTACTTTAAGGAAATGGCACCCCACTCCAATATTCTTGCGTGGAGAATCCTGTGGACAGAGGAGCTTGGGGGCCTCAGTCCTTGGGGTCACAAAGAGTCGGACACGACTGAAGCGACTTAGCATGGCATTCATTCTCTAATTACTTTAGAGTTACATCCTCTTCTTGTGGTTAGAGATCTATAGTGATTTGCCTTCTGGAAAATCAACTTAAGATTTAATTCTGGGAACATCAAGTGCAATATAAAAACATCTCAAAGATGGCCATCGGAGTTGCTTTTGATCACTTCCTTAGAATCAAGGAAACAACCTTCTGAAAGGTCAGCTGACCCCTTGAGAGGTAGGGACACAGCTATGTTCTTTGGGGGATCCTAATGAACACGGTGAAGACATCTGTCCGAGGCATTCAAGTTGGAACCTTGACGCTCAAGAGCATGGCTGCATCTGACCCAGGAAGACGTTTTTCCCAGAATCCAACCTGTCTTTTTTCTAGCCCTCAGGCTAACCTGAACATTAAAGAACAGGCAATTCTGCCTTTCAGGATTATAAAACATAAGCAGGATTCTCCCTGTAGGAACATTAGAGTCCTGTGGCTGTGTAACTTCAGTGCTAGAATTGATATTTTGCCACTGACTTGGCATTTCGGTATAAGGCAAGTTTGAGCCTTCTAGAACTGAGAGTCAACTCTGTTTCCTGGGGGCCTAACCTGGAAGCAGACCACTGAAGTAGTACTTTGGTGTTCCTTCCTTTATCTCAGAATCCCACACAGATGGAGCCGAGGATCATTTTTGGCCTTGAGAATCAGACCACGCAGTCAAGGAGTAACTGCCAGTCTGCCTAGGTTGTGTTTTGCTCTGAAGGGACCAGGCTCACAGGGCAGCCTTTGGCTCACTGATCACTTTAATTGGTTCTTCCTTACATCTAGTTAATACCAGAAGCTGGAAAATCCTTATACCAGACTTTTCGAGAGGGTGAGGAGCTAGGAAGGGTGGCTTTCTTCTAATTAGAATCTTACTTTTTAAAAAGAGTCACATCCCATTTTTTTTTTAATGTAATTGTTAAAATATATATAGTATAAAATTTACTGTTTTTAAAGTTTACAGTTCTGTGGCATTAAATCCATTCACATTGTTTTTGCATCCATCACCATCCTCCGTCCCAGGACTTTTTCATCTTCCCCAACTGAAGCTCTATATGTTGAACACTAAAACTCCCCATTTCTCGCTCCTTCCAGCCTCTGGCAACCGCCAGTTTACTTTCTGTCTCTGAATTTGACTACTCTCTGAGCCTCATATAGAGTGTTGTCATACAGATTTTGTGTTTTTGAGACTGGCTTATTTTACTTAGCATAACGTCTTCTAGGTTCATGAGTCACTTCTATCCACCTTTTGGCTGCTGTAAATAAATGCTGGATGATACAAATATCTATTCAAGTCCGTGCTTTAACTTCTTTTGGGTATATACCCAGAAGTGGAATCACTGGATCATATAGTCATCTTGTTTAATTTTTTGAGGAATTGCTGTACCATTTTCCACAATGATTATACCGTTTTGCATTACTACCAGCTCCGCACAAGGCTTCTAATTTTTCCACATCTTTGACACTTGTTATTTTCTATTTACTTGAAGTTAGCCATCCTAGTGGATGTGAAGTGATAGCTCAGTGTAGTTTTGATTTGCTTTTCCATAATGAGTAATGATGTTGAGCACCTTTTCACATACTTATTTACTGTATGCATTTAAAAAAACATAATTTCTGCTTTCTCACTTGATTGGCCTTGGGATGTCTGAGCGTTAACTTTTTCCCTTTGAGGCAAAGGAAGACAGGATGGAATAAAAGAAAGGACCATGGAAACTCCCTGATTAGGACTCAGCACTTTCACTGCTGTGGCTCAGGTTCAATCCCTGGTTGAGAAACTAAGATCCCACAATTCAAAAGGCCGAAAAAGAGAAAAAAGAAAGAGTCAGCGTGGGCTCTGATTATAACTCTGCCACAAGCTGGTTGTTTTGCCTTGGACAGTTTATAACCTCTCTGGGCATCTGTTTCATTTTCACTAAAACTAGGAAACCTACAACTGTTCTATCCAACTCTAAAGTCTTTGTGAGGTTAAAAGATCAGGTTTGTGAAAGAACTTTGTAAAGATTTTGTAAAAGTGGAGAAATGTGTATTCAAATAATTTGCCTATTTTAAAAATTGTATCGTTTGTCTTTTCTTTAGTTGTAGTAGTTTTTTAAATGTTCTGGATAAAAGTCCATTATTGGATATGTAATTTGCAAATATTTTCTCCCATTCTGTGAGTTGACTGTCTTTTCATTTTCTTGAAATTTTTAATTTTGATGAAATTCAGTTCATCTATTTTTTTTCTTTCGTTATTTGTATTTTGGTGCTGTAAAAGCTTTTGCGGGGTGGCGGGGCGTGTGATGCGGCAGATGGGATCTTAGTTCCCTGACCAGGGATTGAACATGTGCCCCTACATTGGAAGCATGGGGTCCTAAGCACTGGGCTGCGGGGGAATTCACATAAAAACATTTTTAAACAATAAAAACTGGGAAGTTGTATCACCGAAGCACCCTAATAAAGGAAGTTCCTTCTACCTCAAGTACATACTTGAGAAAACTATCCCAGATGCAAGAAGAGTTGGTTTGCCATGATAGTAATTATAAAATTAGATCAGATTACAAAAGAAACATGGAATTGGGAGGCCCTTTAGAACTGACATCACAGTCAGTCTTCTACCTAATTAAGAAATTGTCTCCCAGAGCCCTCATAGCTTCTGCTTCGGGTACTTCCCAGAGTTTACTGTGTCATGAGACAGTCACTATTAAAAAGTTCTCTCTCAAACTGAACACAGTTTGCCTTTCCGTAACTCCCACTTACTGGTTTTAGACTCTCTGAGAGTCACAGAGCCTTTCTTTTTTTTTCTTATGTCTGACACATCTTAATATACTTGAAATTTTCGTTAAGTTTTCTTTTCTCTTGGGTAAACATTTCACCAGTGCACTCAAGTAGATTGTTAACCAGCATGATCAAATAGAATTTCTTCTGATGATGGTGCAGAAAAAATTTATTTCCTTACCATCATATGTGGTAGCTGCTAGCCATGTGGGACTGTTGACTATTTGAAATGTGACTGAGAAACAGACATTTTAATTTTAGTTAAAGTGAAACAGCCACATGTGACCAGTGGCTTCTATAGTAGACACTCCAAACCCAGGTCATTCTTCCTGGGCAGATTCCTCTATATCCGTAGTTGTCAAATTGTGTTGCTGGACCAGCATTGTGAGATGCACCTAGGAACAGGTTTGGTGGGTAACGTTTTAGGTCTTCCTCCAGAGCTGTGAATCAGAAACTTTGAGGGTAGAGCCCAACAATCCATAGTAACCAGCTCTTCTGGTGATTCTAATGGACTGACAAGTTCTACTTCCCAAGGTTTCTATTAAAAAAAACCCAGTGCTCAGACATGGTCTGACCTTCAGTGATTCTTTCTACCTGAAGAAAGTTTCAGTGGCTTAAAAATAAAGTTTGAATACTACAACATAGATAGCACATTGACTGTATGTCATAAAATGAATAACACGTGGTCATGAAGAATTTTTAAAAATAAAGTACCAGCTGCCGTTCAGAAGAAAAAGAGTTAATGAGAATTTTCCCCTGAATCTCACACATAGTCTTACAGCACTAGAGTTAGAACCCTGGGCTGGATTTGATTCTCAACCTGGTATGCTTTCCAGTCTATCAGGCTGTTTCATTAAATAGAGCCCACTCTTTGTTTGGTTCAGTGTCTCCAGAAGAGAAAAATCTAGATTTTTGGCATGTATTTCACCCTCCCCCCTTTGGGGGGCGTTCCTGCTTGCTCTTCGGTCACTTCCCCACTGGTTGGGTGCTTCTGTAGTCACACCGATACCCTGGGAAGATCTCCCATTTTTAGGGTTTAACATACTTCACCTATAAAATTATCTTGCTTTAATATTATTTTTGTCCTCTTAAGCTTGCAATCTAGAAGAGGAGCTGACTTGTTTTGTTGCTGGCCTTGAGCCAGATGTCATAACTTTAGGCAGTGCCACGCTACATATCTCCAGCAGTTTGAAATGGAGAACGGAGTTAGAGATAAGATCAGCAGCTTTAGGTGATGGCATTGTTTCAAATAAACCATGCATGACCCAAAGCTTCCACTTCAAATGGGGAATGAAATTGCTTCATCCTTTGACAGCTTGCTCCATGAAAGAAATTTATCTTCACTTAATTGCTTTAGATCCCAAGAGGCTACATACAGTAATTTCTAGGAGATAATTATATCAGAATTTTAAAATATGTGACTGTGAACGTGAATAAGCAACTGCAGTGGACAGGGAGGGACCAAAGATCCTGCTAAACTTGCTGATAGGTTTCTGTTCTCATTCCTGGAGTCCCCTTGGGTCCTAGACCACTTACTCTTTGAATCTGCTGATGGAGAGGCTGGCCTCCACAGATAGTCCTGTGCTGTTAGGGTTAAATCTTCCTGTCTACTCTTCACATAGCTGGGTAGCATTTTGCTCAAACTCCTCCCGAAGCTGGGAGGGATCAGGCTGGCTGGCTGACTTCCGGCTGCATGTCTTCAGCTAGTCCGGCTGGGCACAGTCTGTCTACACTGTGGGCCAGAGCCACTGGGGGTTCCGGTCAGTGGCAGCTGAAACCAGCAAACTTGTTGATTTTAAAACATGACTATTTAGATGTTAGAGATAAACTTCCTGTAGATGGGGACAGGCTCCTTAATCTAGGCATGTTTGAATTTCCAGGCCTCCTTTTCCTGGCCTTTCTATTTGAGTCTAAAGCATCCACTCTGGCATTTTCACTAATCCCAACTACCTGCCCTTACCCCACGTTTTTTCTCTCATTTCTGAAATTCCAGCCTTCCCCCCCCGCCCTCCTGTGAAATAATTATGTTTCCATGTTGTGATATAACAATCCTCAGAAAGACTGGGGGTGTTTTCTGAATGTGGACACAGTGGTCTTGGGTCAACTCTCACCTCTTCCTGCCTGCATCTACCTTTAAGACTGCGTACCGGGACTTCCCTCGTGGTCTAGTGGTTGAGAGCCTGTCTTTCAATGCAGGGGTCGGGGGACTAAGGTCTCACGTGCCACGGGCCAACTGAGCCTGTGCACTGCAACTGCTGAGCCCAACATGACCAGAAGTGAACAGATCAGTAGTCTTTCTTACTACACACTGCACTCCTTGAAACCACTCTCTTCTGGACATGCCCCAGGTGTCTTGTGTAGTGCTGAGGATTTCACAGGGGCTTGATAAATACTTGCGTAGTGAGTAAGAGCCAGTGGGCCATAGCTGGATGACACCGTTACGGGCACTCCTGCTGTAAAGACCAGAGAACTGACTTGGAAGTCTAGGGAGGGGACTTTTAGATTCTGTGCTGAAATCAATGAATACCTGAGCCAATGTAAGAAGGAAGGAGCTGCTGAAATTAAGGTGGTTCACCTCGAGCAAGAATCCACAGAAATAGAAATTCCCACCTCTCGTCAAGTTCTGCCCAGACCAGTCCTGATGGAGCATTGTGCTCCCTGGGGTCGTTCTCCAGGCGTCCTTTGTCCCTTCTTCTCACTTAATCAAGGTCACCCATACTTCTCAGATCAGTCCGAGGGGAGTGTTGCCTTTCCTTTTAAACTCCTCCCCTAGAAGCCTGTCAGCTACAGTGAGTAAGCCAATTTGCATTTGAAAAAAGGTCTCACTGGTTTGCCTCTGAGGGAAATCTGCAGCGAGTACTGTCACATCCTTTCTTGGATTCACATCAAGGAGTTTGAAGAAATTACACTTTTTTTCACATCTAAAACACGAGCACCTGGGCAGCAACCTGGAGGGGTCATCAGGGTCAGGGTGTTTGTTCTAACGTGTGTCTTTCGAGCTAGGAAAACATCTGTCTGGTACCCTCTTCTTCTAGAGCTTTTTCTCTGCCCTGTCTATCCTCCTGGTCATAGAGAAACCCTAAAAGAGGTTGCCCACTCCTCAGCTGAGATTCATAGATCGTAGTTAAAAATGTCTAGGGCTGTCCACACAGATGGAGCAGGCCAGTAGATTGTTGATCCCTCAGTCCTTTGTGGGATTGGGTTAGCATTGTGGAAAACGTATTCTGTCCTTCTCTGAGTTAAATCACCTGTGGTATTATTTTGACCGACCTCTCATCCCCATCATGAAGATACTAATTCTTCAAGTTGACAGATTGCTTATTTTGACAGCTTTATTTGCTGTACCATGCCTTCTGTGGTCAGTAATCTTGCTTCAGGCCATTTCTTTTAGTTTGATCTTCTCCTCAGAGCAGAATTTGTGTGTTTCTCCTCCTCTTTTATTTAATTAAAAAGGGCATACTAGACTTAGATTGGATACATAAGAACTTATCAAGAAGGATAATTGAACTTAAGATGTCTTTAGACCAAAAAGAGGGTCTGGGCTTTGGGGGGAATTAATCATCTCTGGAGCTTTTTGTTTTGTTTTGTTTTGTTTTTCTGGTGGATTCCCTGGATCTAGTTATTCTGGTGTATTCAGTAAACTTTTGCCCTAAGGATGTCTGTCTCACTGAGGACTGTGTTTGTATGTATTTTGAACAAATCTGTGTATTCTTCTGGAAAAAAGATAATTGACCCAAATCCCAAATAGGGAAATGGGTACTCCCCAAGAATTTACTGGCTGTCAGAAGTAGGCTGAGAGAAAGCATTTTCGCATAGGTATTGAGAAGAAATGGGATAGATCAAATAGAAATGAGGAAATGATATTCAATTTGCTTTTCTTTCCTAGAGCTCACTTCATAGGTGGCACTGTCCAATAACCGGAGTCTAGCTATGTGTATCTATTTTAATTAATTAAAGTTGTTAAAATTTACGTTGAATCTTCAGTTCTTTAGTCATACTAGCCATCTTTCAAGTGGTTAATAACCTGCATGTAACTAATGGCTACCGTATCGTCAAAAGTAGCTTTGGAAAATTTCCATCATTGCTGGAAGTTCTGTTGAACAGCTCTGCTGTGTGGTAAAATGAAGAGGTATGACTTGATTATTAAGGTTGGGGGTAATGACAGGAAGGATGTAGAGAGGGAGATACTAGGATTTGAAGGCCAGAAGTCATCTAATTAGAAATGAATTGGGATCAGAGATTGTGGACTCCGAAGAGTGGAAAATTACAAGATTCCTATCAAGATAGTTTAGTAATGTTCAGTCACTAAGTTGTGTCTGACTCTTTGCAACGCTATGGACTGTAGCCTGCCAGGCTCCTCTGTCCATGGGCTTCCCCAGGCTAGAATACTGCATGGGTTGCCATTTCCTCCTCCAGGGGATCTTCTCCACCTGGAGATCAAACCTGAGTCTCCTGCATTGGGTGGATTCTTCACCACTAAGCCACCCGGGGAAGCCCCAGTAATGTATTTAGCAGGATTCACAATATAAGATATTACCTCACCAAAGTGGTCCATTTTCACCATCTTCTGAAAGAAATTTCCTGCTCTCATAAGCACAATGTCTTTTCTTAGATTCTTTTTTTAGTCCTTTTCTTAGTCTTTATTTTGGTGCATACCGCACCCCTCCCCCAATCATTATCACCTGCTTTTCCTTTTTGAATGCCTCTCCCATTTTCATTGATAAAATATCAGCATTCTGCATAGCGCTGTTTGGATGTGTTGTTTCACTTGATTCTCACAACTCTGTGAGGTATTGCCCACATTTTACAGATGAGAAAACATAGATGTAAAGAGCCTAGTTTATTTGCGATCATATAGTAATAGTAGTCCAGAATCCAGATATATCATTGAGTATTGAGTGAATATGAACCACCAGACACAGAGGCATAACCACATAAGGTTTTATTCTCTTGTGTCACAGTCCAGAAATAGGCAGTCCAGGGCTCGTGTGGGCACTCCACCACATGGGCAGGTGCACGACCTCTTCCAGCTCACGACTACAACATCCCAGGATGTGGCCCCATCCCAGGGTGGCTGCTTAGAGCATCAGCAGGCAGCATCACAGGGGAAGAGGACAGACTGGGTCCTCCTCACACTTTTAAAGAGACTTCCTCAAGATTTTACGTGAAACCTCTACTTGGTTTCAGTCACATGGCTACCCTAGCTGCAGAGAAGGCTGGCAATATAGTCTCCTGGTTGGCTAGAAATGTACCAGCCAAAAATCAAAGTTCTTTCACCAAAGAAGAGGAGGAGACTGCAGCTCCCCTGGTGGTTCAGGAGTTAAGACTACAGGCTTCCACCGCAGGGGGTGCAGGTTTGATCCCTGGTAGGGGAACTAGGATCCTGCATGCCAGGAGGAGCAGCCAAAAAAAAAGAGGAAGAGCCGGGGTGTTGGGAGATAACTGGCAATCTCTCCTTCAACAGCAGTTTGATTTTGTGGTCTAGTGTTTTCCCTGTTTCATGTTGTCTCTATTTCATTAGCTGATGGTTTAGTCATCCAGGCCCCCAGGGCTAGCAGTTTTTCCAAAGAACTAAAACCTAAGCTCTTCTCTCTCCCAGTTGAATAATTACACTAAAAGCTACTGTTAATTGAGGACTTGTTATGTCTTAGTTATTATTCTAAGAGCTTTACATGTATTCAAACATTTAATCCTCACAACAACCCTTAGTGGTAGGTACCATTATTAGCCTCCAATTTATATTTAGGGAAACCGAAGTGCATAACCATTAAATGACCTGCCCAAGGTTACACAGGTAGTAAATAGAGTCAGAATTCAAGCCCAAGAAGTCAGGCCCCAGAGCCCATCCTCTGAACCTCTGCTACTCTACACAGCCTCTAGGGGAAGTGCTGTAATTGCCTAAAAGTAGTCAGTGGCCTTCATCACACCACAGACATGCCTGTCTCCTCTTTGGGATTATTCATAAACTGTGTCAAAAGCAGTATATTTGTTGTGTTGTCTTGCTTTTCCATTCCCTCTTCCCTGTCTTCTGTTCTTTTTCCAAACCTGAGTTTGAGAAAAGAGATTGTAATATGCTTTAAGTATTTAGAAAGTTCATCTCCCTAAACTCCTGTTGGAACTTGCAAGAGAAGATTTGCTAGGTAATTAATTAGGTGTCTGTAGAGAATCCAGAGGTTCAAAGTTTCTTTATCTTGTTAATAGAAATTTTGTCTCCAAATATATTTTAAAATTTTCTCTTCTCTCCCACTCCCCCAGCTTCAGTGGTGTAGTCCTAGCTGTGGCTGGTGAGGGTACCACCCATTTATCACTGTATCTTCCCCGTGTATGCCCCACAAAGACTGGCGCTTGAACGTATGGTCAGTAGATAGCCTGGGCTTCTCTGCAGGGTCTGACATTTCCCCTTTACTTCCTCTGGCAGGCTTGATATGTATCATTCTCCTAATACTAAATACTCATTCAGACACAGTCTTTTACTTCATGGACCTAATGTTCTAATTGAAGGGAGACAGGCAGTTTAAAAAAAAGGTAAATAAGTGAAATAAATTCAGCTTGTATTTAATACCATGAAGGAAATAAACAGGGAAGTTTGATAAGAGACTAATAGTACTCCACCCTTGTGCAAATTATAGTTGTCTGGATAATCGATCCTAATCTCTACCCAGCTGTTTTGTTTTGTTTTTTCTTAAAGCAATGATCCTTACATTAAAAATACAATAGTTAACAAACACCTGGGTACACTCCACCCAGCTTTGAAAGAAATAATACACCATAGATAACAGTGGGAACTCCTTCTATATCCTGTTGGACCCCATTTCTCTTTTTCCTTTCCTAAAGGTAATCACTATCCTGAATTCAGTATATCTGTGTATGTTTTTAATGCGTCCATATCCATTAACAGCATAGTATTATTTTGCACATATAGACTTATGCACAGATAGACACATAACATCTGGCGCACTCTGGCCACCATCCGCTGTGCTTTCATAACACTACAGCATTTAGATTTATTTATTTATGGTGCATGTTCCTTTCACTATAATTAATAATCTGTACCATAATTCATTGATCTCTTTTCTTATAGATGTACAATTTTTTACTACTACTAACGTCACTGCAGTTTCTTTTTCCTAATGTATGAGTTTCTCTAAGAAATATATTGGAAACAGAATTGCTGCGTTGTAAGGTACCCTCGCCTTCAGCCTTGCTAGCTGTTGCCATATTGCTTTCTAAGTGATCATACTAGTTTACACACCCTATGAAGGTAAATGAGTTCAAACTTTTCCACATTCTCATCAATACTAGGCAGTTCCAAATTTTTAATTGTTACCAAGTTGATGGGTTTTAAGTATCTTGTTTTAGGTTTTCTTTGTTATTAGAGGAGTTAAACATTTCTTCATATGTTTATTAGCCATTTTAATTTCCTCTACTTTGAATCCCATGTTCACATTTCTGGCCACTTTCTCTCCTTATTTTGATTGGTTCATATAGATGTGGGGGTCTAGATATGAATTTTCTGTCCACCGTGTGTATTGGAAATCTCCATAAAACCCTTGCACAACTTTCATGCCTGTTTTGGATGTTGTATTTTCTAGTTGCTTATTAATGGTATAAATATGAGTGCTGTTCTTTTCTATTGCTATATCTGCCAACCCTAGCATTATGAGTTCTAATAATAGATGACAGAATAACAGAAATTCTTAGTTTTTTCTGACTTAAATAGCAGTGCTTCTAAACAGGTATTATTGCATCTGCTATTTGCCATAGATTTCTGATAAATATCTTTCATCAGTTTAAGTATGTTTTCTTCTATTCCTGGTTTGCTGAGGTTGTTTTTCATCGTAAATAAATGAGTTAAATTATAGTACATATTTTCCTTCATTTGTTGATGATCATGTGATCTGTCTTTTTTGACCTGTTAGTATGGGGATCTACATTAATAAATTTCTGACAGAGAACTGTCATTTCCTTCCTAAAATAGTTCAGTGTGTTCTTATTCTTACTATCTCATCCCCCAAATCAACATATTCTAGACTAGTTTCATGGGAGATAAATATTTTGATTTATCATTGAATCTGAATATAACTTTGGGTAGTACTATCATCTTAACAATATAAAGCCTTCCAACCCATGAACCTGGGATGTCTTTCTATTTATTAGAACTAAATTTTTACTTGTATTTAATTTTAAGTAATTTAAATAGCCACATGTGGCTAATGACTGTTGTATTAGACAGCACAGCCCTAGAGACTCATCTTTAGATTTTTTAAAATTAATTTTTATTGGAGTGTAGTTGGTTCACGATGTTGTGTGTGTTTCTACTGTACAGAGTGAATCAGTTACACATATACACACATCTAGTCTTTTCTTAGATTCTTTTCCCAGATTTTCTTTCTAAAACACTGGACAATGGTGACACCTGCAGAGGCCTTGTAGTACCTGAATCATCTTATGGCTCAAGATGCCTGCACATATGAAAAGCATGGATAGAGAGGCCTGCCTCCATGAGGGCATAAGTCTCTCCCCGAGGTGATCATGTACGCCCTCCCCCCATCCCCAACCCCACCCGAGATAGGAGACAACCACAAATCATGCAGCATCCTGCCTCCTCTGTTTTCCTTTTGGAAGTGTCTAGTTTGCTCCAGAGCTAAAAAGAACGTACAACTTTAAAAAAAAATTAGCAAAAGACAAACTGCCTCTGGCAGAAATGGAACTCCTTCTGCCTTTTCTTATTTCCATATAAACAGAAACTTTGGTACCCAAAGTGGATCAAATGTTTTAAAATAAGTTTCCTTTCTAAATGAAAATGGTGATTACTTTAAAGCATTTATACCTTGTTCATCTCTGATGCTGTTCTCATGGGAACAACAACAAAGAGCAGAAAGTGCCTTCAGGTGCCAATTAACTAGTGTACTTCCAATTCCATTTTTCTTGAGGGTCAAGAGTCCAAGAGATCCCTGCACATTAGAAACAAAAAACAAATAATACTAGAATTAACTAATCAATTAGGTAATTAGTTAAACAAACTAGAGAACCCCCTTTCCATGTCCATTCTCACTTTCCTGCCAGGAAAGAAGTAATGTTAGGATGCAGAAGAGCTGTGTCCTTGGTACGGTCCACAGTGGTCTTCCTGCTCCCCTGCTGAGCATCTCTCTAAAGACTTCTTAGGGAGATCTGCAGATCCTCTTGGAGTAAACTGAAAAACTCAGTAAATAACATTGGGGATCTTAGAGCTTAGAGCCTATCACACACTTTTCTGGAATAAGGTACCTTTGGCCTTGGACAACCAGGAGTAGGTGTCTTTGTGTAAACTTTTATTATGACTGTCTTGCAGAGGACCCCTCCAGTCAGCTTCTGGAGCAGAAATGGGACCTGTTTGTCCTGCTGCTGCTGCTAAGTCACTTCAGTCGTGTCCGACTTTGTGCAACCCCATAGACTGCAGCCCACCAGGCTCCCCTGGGATTCTCCAGGCAAGAGTACTGGAGTGGGTTGCCATTGCCTTCCCTGTTTGTCCTAGCCTGCCCATAACCACTCTCCATCAGCCTCTCCTGAAAAGAGGCTGGAACATTGCCCGTGTGTTCAGAATTCGTCTAGCTCAGCAGCAACCCAGTTCTCTATGCTTTCTCTACCTTTTTGCCCTCTAGCCTACACCCTGCCCTCATTGTCATCTCTCTCCTTGTAAACGGATAACTTCTTTATTGTAGCATTTGATTTTCCCACACTAGAATTGATCTATCACCACTCTACCCAAATTCTTGTGCTAACCACTTGGGTGTTCTGGTGTCAAAACTCAGTAGTGTCCCAACTGTCCCACCCAGCTTCCTCAGCTCTCCTCTTTCTCTCCTGGGCTTTTGTGCTGGAATGATATTCCTCTTGGATTTCAGTGTGTGCAGTCTTCTTTGGGTGGAGCCTTGAGCTGTTCACAGGAGTGCTGGTAATGTCTGGCCTTCAGTGCTGCCAAAGGCAAAAAGCTGGCCGCTTCTCAGTTTAAAGCACATAGTTGGATTGCTGGGGCAGTGTTAGATGGAGGGTGGGGTGAGCAAATACCACTCTCTTCCTACTGTGTTTTCAGGAAATGATTATAAAGCAGCTATAAGTGCGATTGAAGCCTACAGAATGGATTGGCAACCTCCCCCAACCATCCAAAGAAGAAAAAAAAAGACACACACTCTCTCTCTTTCTCTCTCTGTCTCTCTCTGTCCCCTCTCTCCCCTCCACTCCTCAACTCCTCCATTAGGCTTCATCCAAGATCCACACCCTCATTGTTCTGCTGGACTTAACTTGGTACTCTTTCAGAGCAAAGAACCTTTGTTAAAGTATCTCCGTTCTCTTCCCTGGGAAAGAACGCAAGCATAATCTGCTGAACAAGGGCTGAACTTTCTCTTTAGGCAAACTGTGGGTTCCACTTCCCTGTCCTCTCCGCTCCCGAGAGCAGTGTGGGCAGACGCCTGTGTAGATGGAGGAGTAACCAGTGCCAAGACTTAATCCCTCAATTAGGGAGTAGGGTTTTCAGAACTGGTAGTCAAATTGTTTGCAGACAGTTGTCAGTGAACAGCATCTCTGTGCCATCAGCACACCTCCATTCCTTTCTTCTAGCCGCCTGGTTCCCTGTGCAGCCCTCTCTCCCGGTTCCTCCGTGAGGTCTAAGCCACGTGGCTCTTATGAATCTTGTCTGGAGTCTCCTAAAGTGGCAGGCTTGGCTGTGCAGACTGCGGCATCCCGGAGTCTGCCCCTCCTCTCTCGGCAGCTGTTTGCCACTGACCGAGGTGGCGACTGAGCCTGTGTGTGTGGCCGGAGTCAGTGATGAGCCTCCCACCCAGTCCTGGGGAAGCCCTCCGCCAGTGTGGTTCCTGTGGCAGCAGCCAACACGCCAGAGCTCCTCATACCTTCAGGGCTGTGGTGTAACAGCCAGCTCCGTGCGGTGGCATTGTTTAGTGTTGGTTGACTTGACTTCTCTGTCCCCACCCGCTGTGTTTCAAGGCATCTGGCCGTGGCCCAGGAGAGAAGAAGCTGGCACTTGCAGAGTGGCTTCCTGCTGCCTCTCTTGTAGTAGGAGCCAGGACCACCTTCCATCCCTGCCTTCCTACCCGTGTGGCAGAGGCAAAGGGCCCCTCTGTGCTCAGCCTCCCGTTGTGGGGTTTCAAGTTGCCTAAGATCAGGACGCGGCTATCTGCCAGGTTATCTGCCCAGATAAACATTTATTGTTTACAGGGACGTGTTTCAGCTGCTCTGGCGGATCCCACTGGTGAGATCTTCTAGTTTCTTGAGGTTTGAAGCCAGTGTGTGGGGCTGACGTCCAGACAGAGAACTGCTGGAGCTGGCGAGGTTCTCCATGACCGGCCACTTCTGACATCGTTCAGCCATGGCCCCCTCCCCACTGGCTGCCAGAGCCAAATTTATAGCTCTCAGTTCCCAGCCCTGCCTTCTGGGTATTGAAACTGCCTCTACTTTTTCAGCATTTCTAGCCTTTCAAATTTGAAGATTTGTATCAGAGCCAATGTTATGACATAAGCAGCTGAAGACATCTTCTAGGTGGCAAAACCAACATTCTGACACTTACCCTGTTTTCCTTAATAGCTACTGAGACAGCCATTTAATGAAGGCAACAAGGATAAAGATAGGTTGTTTTTTTTTTTAATGCAAACAGCCATGTCCACTGCATCCAAATATACATTGTCTTTTTGTTTTCTAGTGATAGAATTGGTTTTCAATGTTTTATTATATTGCAAGGTTGTAAGAGTGTTACAGTGAGCTCACGTATCCTCAAAACATCTGGATTCTGTCACTCATTTTATAATATTGCTTTGTCATCTGTCTATCCATCCATCTCTCCATCTGTCATGTTTATTTTTGATCTGTGTCATCAATATATTTCCTCTAAATCCTTCAGCATGAATGTGTGTCATTAGAGTTCAGTATTTGCTTATGGTTTTTTCTTTTGAGATAAAATTTACATACAGTGATATGGACAAATATTAAGTGTACCTTTGCTAGGTTCTGACAAATGCACATACTTCTGTAACCCAAGGCCTATCAAAATTTGAAGTCTTTTATTATGCTCGCTTAGCTCCATCTTTACCCCCAGAGGTAGTTCTTTGTCCTGACTTTTTTTCCCCATAATAGATGAGATATGCTCTTTCCAGAACTTCATAAGAATGGCATATAGTTTTTTTAATAAGGCTTCTTTCGTTTAGTAGAAAACTTTGAGATTCCTTTATGTTGTCATATTTATCAGCAGTTCATTCCTTTTTGTTTCTGAGTGGTTTTCCATTTTATGAATATATCACAGTTTATCTGTTCTCCGATGGATGGACAGATGGCTGTTTATCCACTTTTTTGTGGACATATGTTTTCTTTTGAGTAAGTGCCTAGGATTGGAATTGCTGAGTTACAGAGTAGATGTGTGCATTTTATTGGAGATGGTTAGACCTTTTTCCAGAGGTGATTGCAGCATATTCCGTTCCACCTGTATGCAGGAGTTCCTGTTGCTTCACATCCTCATTTGGAGGAGAGGAGCAGTATATCATTTTGGCTTTTAATTTGCATTTTCCTGCTTACTAATATAGAATTTACATGCTTTTTTCACATCCTTACTGGCCACCTGTATGTCTTCTTCATCAAGGATCTGTTTTAGATCTCTTGTCCATTTTCTTCAGTTGTGTTGTTTGTTTTCTTGTTGGGTTGCAAATTTCTTTATGTACTCTGGATACAAGTACTTTGTCAAATATATATGTTTTGTAATTGTTTTCACTCAGTCCATGGCTTGCCTATTTATTTTCTTAACAGTGTCTTGCTGAAGAGAAGTTTTTAATTTTGATGTATTCTAATTTATCATGTTTTTCCTTTGTGGCTGTTATTTTATGAGGACTTGAAAACCCAAGTCATATACACTCTCTCCCCTGCCACCCTTCCCCACATCAGTTTCTCCTGTTGTTAACATTTTGTATTAATGTAGCTCCTTTGTTGCAGCTGATGAGCAGGTAAACTGGTACATTATTATTAACAAAATCCATAGTTTAGGGTTCACTCTCTGAGCTGTACAGTCTTGGGTTTTGACAAATGTATAATGACATGTATCCACCATTACAGCATGACACAGAATAGTTTCACTACCTAAAAACACCCTATGCTCCACCTATTCATCCCTCCCTCTATCATCTCTAGCCCCTGGCAACCACTGGTCTTACTTCTTTCTCTGTAGTTCTGCCTTTTCCAGAGTGTCATATAGTTGGAATCATACAACCTTTGGAATCATGTGTAGCCTTTTCAGATTGGCTTCTTTCACTTACCAATATACATTTAAGGTGGTTTTTATGGCTTGATAACTCATTTCTTTTTATTTCTAATATTCCATAAAATAATAGTTATCCTTGAATAATATTCATGGAAGTGGTATGAACATATCACCATTTATTTATGCATTCACCTACTGAACATTTTGGTTGCTTACAGGTTTTGGCAATTACTAGTAAAGCCAGTATAAACATTTTTGTGTGGAGGTAAGTTTTCAGCTCACTCAGTCATATGGTAAGACTAGGGCTTCCCTGCTGGCTCTGATGGTAAAGAATCTGCCTGCAATGCAAGAGACTCCAGGTTTGATCCCTGGGTCGGGAACATCCCCTGGAGAAGAGAATGGCTACCCACTCCAGTATTCTTGCTTGGAGAATCCCATGGACAGAGGAGCCAGGTGGGCTACAGTCCATGGGGTTGCAAAGAGTCAGACATGACTGAGTGTCTAACACTGAGTTTCATGGCAAAATTATGTGTAGCTTTGTAAGAAAATGCCCAGCTGCCTTAAATGTAGCTATACCATTTTGCATCCTGCCAGCAATGAATGAAAGTTCCTGTTGCTTCATAGCCTCACTGGTATTTGGTGTTGTCTGTATTTTGGATTTTAGCCATTTCAATAGGTGTATAGTGGTAGTTCATGATTGTTTTAATTTGCCATTTTTAAATGGTTTATGATGTTGAGCATCTTTTCATATGTTTGCCATCTGTATATTTAGTTCAGTGAGCTTTTGCCCATTTTTTAATTGGGTTGTTTGTTTTCTTGTTAAGTTTTAAAAGTTACTGATTGGTTTTTAAATGTTTGAACAACTGTATTACTTAAATAAATCCTGTTTGCTTTATTGGATTTGCCAGTGTTTGGGTAAGGATCTTTGTGCCTGTGTTCATGAGGAATATTAATAATGTTGTTGTATCTTATCAGGTTTTGGCATTAGTTATACTGACCTCATCAAATGACTTTGGAAGTTTACTCTCTCCCTCCATTTTCTGAAAGAGTTTGTGTAATATTGGTGTTAAATCTAAGTTGGTGAACTTGTGGCCATAAAGTGGTTTATAATAATTTCTTCTTGTTATTTTGATGTCTATAGGATCTGTATGTAGTGACATATGGGTTATTTAGAAGTATGTGACTTAATTTCCAAGTATTTCAGGTTTTCCTGGATGTCTTACTGTCACTGATTCCTAATTTAGTTCCTTTGTGATCAGAGAGCATACTTCGCATTATTTCAGTCCTTTTAAGTTTACCGAGACTTGCTTTATAGCCTCTCACATATTTACCTGGAAGACCATAACTGTACGTACAATGAAAAGAATGTATTCTGTATGTTGGGCATAGTGTTGTATAAACATCAGTTAGGTCAAGGTGGTCGATAGTGTCGAGATCTCTTGTCTTTACTCTTATTTTGTCTTGGTGCTGTGTTAATTTCTGAGAGGGGAATGTTAAAATCTCTTAATATGATTGTGGGTTTTCTGTTCTTCCCTTTAATTCTGTCAATTTTTGTTCTCTGTATTTGGAGATCTCTTGCTACGCACATTATTATGATTATTATAGCTTCCTGATGAACTGACCATTTTATCACTGTGAAATGTCCCTCTTTCATCTCTGATGAAATACTTTGCCTTAAAATCAGTTTTTTTCTTGATATTTATATAGCCATTCCAACCCTCTTATGTTTTTTCTTTGCATGGTATATCTTTTTCTATCCATTTACTTTTAACCAGTCTGTATCTTTATATATAAAAATCTCTATTGACAGGATGTAGTTGGGTCTTACACTTAATCAGTAATGAAAATCTCCTCCTTTCTAGTGGAGTATTTAGTTTATTAACACTTAATGTAATTAACCTGATGGTTGAATTTTAGGTTTACAATTTTGTTAGTTGTTTTCTGTTTGTTCCTGCTGGGTTTTTTGTTCCTTCTTTTATTTATATTTATATATATATATATATCTCTTCCTTTTGTACCTACTTTCCTGTCTTCTTTTATATTATATGATTTTTATTAAGAATTCCACTCTAACTTATTTATTGGGGTTTTGGGTATTTCTATTTGCTGTGTTTTAATGGTGGCTCTGTGGAGTATAGTATATGTCCTAAACTTTTCAGACTACTTAAGAGTTGCTATCGTACCACTTCACATAAAATGTAGAAATCTTGCAAGCATACAGTTCCAGTTACCCATTGCTCTGTCCTTTATTATTATAGTTGTTACATGGTATATACTGTATACTATTAACATACATGTGTATATAATATACTGTATACATTATAATCCCAACATGACAGTGTTACAGGTTGTGTTTGGTTTTTGGCTTTTTACTTCAAAGACATGCAAATTTTATTTCTACTAACTTAAATGTTAGCAAACATTTGAAATACAATGCTAAATTCTTGTGCTGATAAGGCTATTTGTATATGTGTGGTAAAATATATGTAAGATTGGGAATTCCCTGATGATACAGTGTTTGGGACTCTGTGATTTCACTGCTGAGGACCCAGGTTCAATCTCTGGTTGGGAAGCTAAGATCCCGCAAGCTGCGAGCAATATAGCACACATATATACATGTATATACGTGTGTGTGTGTGTGTATACTTGTATGCGTATATATGTATGTACCTATACATGTGACATTAATTTTACCATTGTGTCTGTTTTTTTCTTTGTGGCATGTGCTTTTGATGTCATGTTCAGAAATCATCACTAAACCCAACAATGTAAAGATTTTCTCCTATGCTTTAAGAGTTTTGTAGTTTGGGCTCGTAAGTTTAAATCTTTGACCTATTTTGAGTTAATTTTTATGTATGATGTTAGGTAAGGAACCAACCTCATTCATTGGAATGTGGATATTCAGTTTGTAAAATGTTATGATTTTGCATTAAACAAATCTATGTGTCTTTTTTAATTTAAGAAGGTAGAGAATTATTGTTCGTATTTATCCAGATACTTACCATTTCTTTGTGAAGAGCCAAGTATCCAAGCAGTATCGTTTTCCTCTAGCTTGAAGAGCTTTTGGCTTTTCTCATAAGGCATATGCTACAAATTCTTTTAGTATTCTTTTATCGGGAAAAAAATGTGTTTATTTCACTTCCTTCTTTAAAGTTGTCTTCATTGGGTATAGAAAATTTTCAGTACCTTAAATACAGTCATCTATTGTCTTATGGCCTGTATAATTTCTGATAAGACATCAATTAACATTTATTCAGATTGGGGTTCTCTGCACGTAGTGGGGCATTTTTTCTCTGGCTGTTCTCTAGATTTTTCTCTGTATCTGGTTTTCAGTAGTTTAACTGTGATATGTCTAGGCATGATTTTCTTTGTATCTCTCCTGCTTGGGGTTCACTGCTCTTAAATCTGCAAATTGTCTTTCACCAAATTTGGGGGACTTTCAGGCATTATTACGGAAGTTATTTTTTTCTGCTCCAATCTCTCCTGAGATTTATGTACACATATGTTAGGCCTTTTGCTGTTGTCTCCCAAATCAAGGGCTTTATTTTTTTTTTTTTCCTGTTTACCTTGAGTGATTTCTATTCTGACTTCAAATTTACTCACTTCTTTGTCATCTCCATTTCCTTTTAAGAACATCCAATGACTTTCTTATTTCAGACATTGGATTGTTGGGTTTGTTTTGTTTTGTTGGCATCCTTTTTTTCCTTCCAGTTCTAGACTTTCCATTTGATTCTTTTTCAGTTTGTTTCTCTGCTGAGCTTCCCTATGTTTTCATTTATTTCAGCCATTTTCCTCTATTTCATTGAATGCCACTATAGTAACTGTCGCTAATCTTGCTGTTAATTTTAACATTTGTGTCATTTCTAAAGTAGTCTCCATTTCCTATCTTTTCTCTTAGAAATAGATCACGTGAAATAATGTATGATATCACTTATGTGTAGAATCTAAACAATACAACAGGACTTCCCTGGGGATCCAGTGGTTAAGACTCCGTGCTTCCACTGCTGGGGCCATGGATTTGATCCCTGGTCAGGGAACTAAGATCCCACACATGCCATGTGGCACAGCCCAAAACAAAAACAAACCAGTGACTATAACAAGAAAGAAGCAGACTCACAGATGCGGAGAATAAACAAACTGTTGCCAGTGGGGAGATGGAAGGGAGGGGACAATATAGAGGTAGGAGATAAAGAGGTATGAATTATTAAATATAAAATAAGCTACAGTGATATTGTGCAAAGGGGAATATAGCCAATATTTTACACTATAAATGGAAGATCTTTGAAAGTTATGAATCACTGTGTTGTGTGCCTGTAACTTATACATCAACTGTGCTTAAGTTAAAAAATACTTTTAAAAAAAGAGTAGGTCACATTGCCTTGTTTCTTTATACATTGAGTGACTTGAGATTATTTTATCCTATAATGGTAAATGCCATGTGGATTTTGTTTTGCTCCTCGAAAGAGGGTTTTTGCTTTCGTGTATTAGGCATTTCGGTTGGTTGGACTCAAATTGCTGTAGGTCAAACATCCATTTTGTTTGTCTGGTTTTGTTGTTGTTACTCTTTTGTTTTTTACATTTAATCTACACATATATGGTTCAGAAGTCAGGCCAGAAATTTGAATATTGTATATACACAGAATATGAGGCTGCTTCTCTGTGGCTATACAGAGGTTTGAGATTTCAAATTTACTGACTTCTGTATCACCTCCATTTCCTTTTAAGCACATCCAGTGACTTTCTTATTTCAGGTGTTGGATTATTGGGTTTGTTTTGTTTTGTTGGCTTCCTTTTTTTTCTCCCAGCTCTAGACTTTCCATTTGATTCTTTCTCAGTTTGTCTCTCTGCTGAGATTGCCTATGTTTTCATTTATTTCAGTCATTTTCATTTATCTCATTGATAAAGGAAATACCAATGAGATATTTTGATTTTTAAAATTAATTTTTATTGGAGTGTAGTTGATTTACAATGTTGTATTAGTTTTTTTTTTTTTTAATAGCCAGAACAACACTTGGAATCAAGTAAATATTTTTTCCAATGGGCAGTAAATACAGTGAGCAAATTCAGTTATTCCTTTTTATTTTTTTTATTCCTTTTAAAGTGAAAAATAAAATGGGTCTTTGAAATGTTGAGAATTACCACTGTAATTAATAAAATGATCTTAAAAATGTTTAAAAGAGGAATTCTCAGGTACTTTTGAGCATTGGCATTTTTATGTCTTCTTAAGGAGACCTTTTTCATATCCTTTGCCTGTTTTTTAATTGAAGTATTTTTCACTCTTCTCTTTTTTATTTTAAAGGCCTTTCTGACAAGGGTTTGAACCCTTTTCAGTCATTTACATTGAAAATATATTCTAGAGTTTGTCACTTACCTTCCATTATTTGTGGGATTCTTCTCAAATGTAAATGATTTAAATTTTACATAGCCAAATCTTTCATTTTCCTTTATGAAATTTGTCTTTATGCTTTAAAAAGTCTTCCTAACTTCAAATGAATATTCATATTTTATTCTTATTATTTTACTTTTTGAAAAATTGTTATTATTGAAAAACTGAAAAAAAAAATAAAAACAATCTATTTTTCTGAATGGTGTGAGACAGAGATCTATCTTAATTTTAAAAATTAATTTATTTTAAATGGAGGATAATTGCTTTACAATATTGTGGTGGTTTTTGCCACACATTGACATGAATCAGCCACATGTGCACATGTGTCCCCCCATCTTTAGCCCCCTCTATAAATAGTTTATAAAGTAGCATCATTTATTAAATGATTTATGAAACTTTTAGCTTAACTAACAGTTAAGCTTCATTATACACTGATATATGGATACACTATGCTAGAATCTGTTTTTATACATAGATGTAGATGCATACTAGTATCTGTTTCTAAGGCTTTTATTATTTTTTTGCTAGTCATACATAACCTTGCCATTTTAGTTACTGTAGCTTTGTAATGTGTTCTAATTCTGCTGATGTGAGTTTGCACACTTTCCTTTTATATTTCATTGCTGTATACCTTTGGCTTTTCCCATCTACTTATGCTTTGTACAAACTTCAGAATAATTTTCAATCCTATTGCACCCCCCCAAAATCCTCATGGTATTTTTTAGATGAGATATAATTAATATATAACATATTAGTTTCTGGTATACAACATAATGATTAGATATATGAGTATATTGTGAAATGATCACAATAAGTCTTAGTTCAGTCGCTCAGTCATGTGCGACTCTTTGCGACCTCATGGACTGCAGTGCTTCGCTGCAGCCAGGCTTCCGTGTCCTTCACCAACTCCCAAAGCTTGCTCAAACTCATGTCCATTGAGTTGGTGATGCCATCCAACCATCTCATCTTCTGTCATCCCCTTCTCCTCCTGCCTTCAGTCTTGCCCAGCATCAGGGTCTTTTCCAGTGAGTCAGTTCTTCCGTAAAGTATTGGAGCTTCTGCATCAGTCTTTCCAATGAATATTCAGGATTGATTTCCTTTAGGACTGACTGGTTTGATTTCATAAGTTAATAAGTCTAGTTAATATCCATCACCACATATAGATACAAATTTCTTTATTGTTTGAAGAGAACTTTTGAGATGTACTCTCTTAGCAACTTTCAAATATACAATAAAAGAAAAAGTGACATCACAAATTTGTATGTCATACTTGTGTGGGGGGGCATGCTAATTTTCTCTCTATTGTTCCAGTTTTACTATATGCGCTGCCAGAAACGAGCACTCTTCATGGTATTTTGATTGGAATTGCATTCACTTTAAAAATATCTTTGAAGTAAATTTGACATTGTTACAAGTTTTCTTACTAAAACAATGTATTCTCTGGACATCAGTACATTTATGTCTCCCACATTTTTTCATTGATTTTCTTGCTATAATGAATGGAATTTTTTTCATTATACTGTCTATATAGTACTTGGGGAAAGCTAACTTTTATATTCAGCTATTACATCAAATTTTCTTACTAATTCTGTTCTTAGCTGATCATTTATTCATTAATTTATGTGATTTTTTCCTTTTTTAATTTGTTTTCACTGGGTTATAGTTGAATTGCAGTATTGTGTTAAATACTGCTATTCAGAAAAGTGACTCAGTTATACATCCTTTTTCATATTCTTTTCCACTGTGGTTTATCACAAGATATTGATATGGTATATCACAAGAATATATAGTTCCATGTGCTATACTATAGTACCTTGTTTATTCATTCTGTATATTCATTCTATATAGCAGCTTGCATCTGCTAATCCCAAACTCCCATCTTTCACCTCACCCACCGGTCTATGTCCCTGATTCTGTTCTGTTTCATAGATAGGTTCATTTGTGTGTCATATTTTAGGTTCCACATATAAGTGATGTCATGTGGTATTTGTCTTTCTCTTTCTGACTTATTTCACTTTGTATGATAATCTCTAGTTGCATCCATGTTGCTGCAAATGACATTATTTTGTTCTTTTTATGACTGTGAGTAGTATTCCATTGTATAGATGTACCACATCTTTATATGTGATGTGTTTTAAATTAATGTTTTCTAAATTTGGTCCTTTTCTTATTGGGATAACCTTATTCAGGTTGCATTTTTGTGGTCTGCTACTTTTGATTTGCTGTTTTTTTACTTAAGGTATTTATATCCATTTCCATAGTGGGCCTGGCCTCTCTTTTCTGTCTTTACTGCTTTTTTTCTTTGGGTATTGGAGTATTCTGGTGTACTGACCCTGTGCAAAGAAATGGGAAGCAGCTTTTCTTTTTCGGTGACCTGGCAAGTATATAGAGTGTCTTACTTACAGAGTCTTTTTTTTTTTTACAGAGTCATTTTTGACTGTCTCTCATACTTTACCGTCAGCCTCTCAGCAGTCTTTTTACTCTGCCTTTGAAATATGTACAGAATCCAGCCATTTAACAACAATTTCTACTAATACCACCCTAATCCAAAATGTAGCTTTCTCTTGCTTGGGACTGTTAGTGTAGGCATGTTGTGATCTTCTCTCCCCTTCAGCCTAGTCTCAGCACAACAGCCAGGGTGATCTCAAGATGTAAGTTGGGTTAGCTGACACCACCGCTCCAAGCCCCTCTAGAGGATTCCTGTCTCACTCAGAAGAAAATACCAAGCCCTTGCCAAGGCTTACATCCTTTCTGACCTCATCTCCTACCGCTCTCCACTTACTCTTCACTGGCCAAACTGGCCTCCTCATTCTTTAATCATGCCAAACAGCTCAGGCCTCTGGGCCTTTGCACTTCTGTTCTGCTGTTACCCAACTGCATAGTTTACTTCCTAAAGTCCTTCAGATTCCTGTTCAAGAGCCAGCCTTATCAGAAAGTTCTCTACCAGTAATAAATGGTAAAGAAATGGACAGTCTACCCCAGGCACTCTCTGTCCCTTCACTGAACTTTTATTTTTCTTCTTAACACTTTCCATCACCTGCCTGACAAGTTGGATTTTGTTTTGTTTTTGCTTTGCTTGTTTATTGTCCTCCACCAGAATGTAAAAACTTTAATTTTATTTACTGTATACTCCCCAGTGCTTAGAGCAGTGCCTGGAGAATGGCTCCTGTTGACTGAATAGGTGAATAAACTGAAGGAGCTTACCTATAAAGGTGCCTCAGCCTCTAGTAGTTTTGAAAATTCAGAAAGCCTCTGACACCTCCTTTTTTCTATTTCTTCCCTTAGTACATGTTTTTTTTAAGGCTTTTTTAGCTCTTGAGTCAATTTTTTAGGCAGAAAAAAATTTTTTTAGGTAAGATTATTAAGCTATAACAAGTACATATAATAAATAGTTTGACAGTTTTAAATGCTTGATTCAAAGTATGAGTTTTGACAAAAATATGCGGTAGTGTAAACATCACCACAGTGAGGATATTTTCATCACTTCTTGTGTCAATTTTCTTGACTGACCTTATCCAGAAATATCATTCATTTCTCCAAAATCTTCACTTTTTTTTTTTCCTGTGTTCTCTGATTTTTTTTCTTAAAATGTTAGCTGTTTACATTTTTTCATTTTCAAAAACTATCTCTTATATTTATTGTCCTCTAATTTATTAACTTTTATCTTTTTTTTCTTTAATTGTTCTTAAACTTGTTTTTTTCTTCTGCTTGTGTTGAATCTTCTGTGTTTGCTTGTTTCTCACTAGTTTGCTTAAAAACTTTATGACTTTGAACATGTGGTTACTAATACTTTGGCTGTACTCCAGTCCATTTAGATATGTACTCTTCTAATGGTCATTTTTTAAGTAGTCTTTGATTATCATTTTTATTTTTTTCTCTTTGATTCTAAAGTTATTTGGAAGTTTTGTTTTTAAAGTTGGATTTCTTAAACTGTTATTAATTTCTACTTTGGGATTTTTTTTTTTTAGAATTTAATTTATTGAGATAAAATTTGTATAACATGAAAATTAACCATTTAAAGTGAGCAATTCAGTGGCATTTAGAACATTCAGTGTTGTACAACCAATACTTCTGTACTCATAGCATTTTAATTCCAGTTGTTTATCTCTGATTTTTAAAATAAAATGCATTAGGTTCTTTTTCTCTACTTATCAAGTGGAAAAATTACATAGGATATAACTAGCTATCAGTTTAGTTAGGATCATGATCAGTTGCAAGATGCAGAGGACCCCCCAATAACAGTAACTTAAATAAGATAGATTTCCCTCTCAACTGGAGGAAGCCCAGAGGTTTTTGGATTTGACACTTCCATGGTGTCATGGACCAAGTTTCTGGTTTTTTGCTGGGCCTTTTAGTTGGTTTTCATTTCCAACAACCTCTTAAAGTCTAAGATAGCTATTGGAATGCCAGCCACTTCATCTGCCTGCAAGCCTGTTCAAAGTAGAAACAGTTAGAGAAGGAATGCAATTTTTAAAAAAGTTTTAATAAAGGCCTTCCCTGGGAGTTCATACACATTACAGTCTACATTCTACTGGCCAGAACTGAGTCACTTAGCCAAACGTAGTTGCAGTGTAGACTGGGAAATATTTTTATTCTATTAATAGGTAGACTATGAAAAAAAGTGTTAGTCACTCAATTATATCCAGCTCTTTGTAACCCCATGGACTGTATAAACAGCTAAAAATCAAGGGCTGTATTACAGAGGAAGAGAAGGAGAACAGATAATGGGAAACAACTGGCAGTTTCTGCCACACACTCCCATGCATAAGTGCAAGACTTCCTGCTTCCTCCTCTCACCACTCCTCCGTTTCCTAGTTTGTATAGGTATCATAGGTATCAGTGAGATTTTAGTTTATCTGAGAACGTCTTTCTTTTGCCCTTCTGCATGAATAGGGCAGTGTGGGGCACAAAAGTATGAGGCCAGTCAGATTTGTGTGGGGTTCTTTTGTTTAGTTTTGTTTTTTAATGCTGCTGGGATTGTTTTTGGAGAAGGAAATGACAGCCTGATCCAGTGTTCTTGCCTGGGGAATCCCAGAGACGGGGAAGCCTAGTGGGCTGCCATCTGTGGGGTTGCACAGGGTCGGACACGACTGAAGCGAGTTAGCAGCAGCAGCAGTAGCAGGATTGTTTTTTCTCATTGTCCTTGGAAGTTAAAGACTGAACCACGGTATGTCTTGGTCACAGGTGGCAGATGTCTGATAGGTGTGTCAAAGACAGGCATTACTAATTGATTACAGCACTCTTTCCCACCAAATACAAATTTGTATTCATTAGGAAAAAAACCACAAAGCCCCCCCCTTTTTTTTTGCCATCTCTAATGAAAGTGTTGGTTTCAAATTAAATTTTTTAACATGAGCTTTAAATATGGAGAAGGAAATGGCAACCCACTCCAGTATTCTTTTCTGGAAAATCCCATGGACAGAGGAGCCTGGTGGGCTATAGTCCATGGGGTCACAAAGAGTCAGACATGACTGAGTGACTTCACTTTCTTTCACTTTTGAATATTCAGGCTCCAAATCTCTCTGTTACTCAGGAAAGTTTGCTTTTCCTTTTTTCCCCCCTTTCCTTTCTCATTTTTTAAGTTATTGCTCTTTTCCTATCAGTCTTGGTCTTTCTGGAATAGCTTTTTAAAGATTTACTCTCCCCTGCCCATTATTTTCGTCTCTATATTTTCTTCTGTGTTACAGAAGAGACTCAACCAAGTCACCCATATCACTAATTTGCTTTTCTTTTGCTGTATTTAACTGCTGCTTATAGCCTTACCTATAGTTTTTCCTGATCATTTATGTTCTCATATGACTGCCTTATCTAGATTGAAATGCAGTTTACTCTGTTTTTGTGTGTGTGTGTGTTGTTGTTTTTTACTTGTTTATTGAAGTTTAACCTTCATTAAGTAATATGCACTACTTTTGAGTTCAGTACCTTTTTACATATGGTTATATCCATGCTAACTGTGACCCCAATCAAGATACAGAATATTTCTCGAATCCCAGCAGGCTTTGTTATGCCTCCTCTCTCCTCTCCCTTAACACAGGTAACAATTATCCTGACCTTGTTCACTCACTCTTAGTTTTGCTTGTTTTTGACATGTGTGTAAACAGAATTATATTGTATTCAGTACATACCCTTTGTTTCTTTTGTTCAACACAATCTGTGAGAGATTCATTCAGGTTATTACACGTAAGAGTAGTTCATGCTGCATTATTGCTGTGTTGCATTTTGTTGTATAAATACACGACAGTGTACCACTTCTACTGTTGATGGACATCTCTTTTACCAGTCTTGGTTATTATGAATAAAGCAACCGTGGACATATACTCTTTTTCTCTTTGATGTGTACCTGGGATTGGGCTTGTTAGGTTGTAAGGCAGATATGTGTTTAATTTCAGTAGACACTGCCAAGCAGATTTCCAAGGAACTTGTACCAGTATACATGACCATCTGCACTATAAGAGAACTTAAGTTGTTCCATGTACTTGCCAGCTCTTGGTTTTAATTTTGATTTTGGTTTTCATTTTAACCTTTCTGGTGGGTGTACAGAAATATCTCATTGTGACTGTGATTCACATTTCCCTGGTGAATAATGATGTTGAGAACCTTTTCTTCTTCTTTTGGTCACTTGGATGTCCTCTTCTATGGAGTACCTGTTCCTGACTTTTGCCCATTTTTCCTTTCAGTGAGTGGCTTGTCTTTTTCTTACCAATTTATAGAATAATTTTTAAAATACTCTGAATGTAAGTCCTATGTTGTGTATACATGTATGTATTAAAAATACCTTCTCTCAGCCTTGGCTCATATTTTCACTTTTAATGGTGTCTTTTGATAAACACAAGTTCTTAATTTTTATGAAGTCAAATTTATCAATTTTTTTCGTTTGTGTCCTATGTAAGAGCTATCTGCCTATAAGTTCATGAAGATATTTGTTCTTTTCTTGTAGAAGTTAAATTATTTATCGTTCACACTTAGGTCTGTAATCCATCTCAAATTAATTTTTGCTTATGGCATGAGGTAGAGAGAAGGTTAATTTTTTCCATACAGGAGCATTTTCCCTTGATTGAGCACCACTGACTTATTATGTAACACACATGACTTTATGTTGGGGTCTATCTCTGGACTTTCTGTTCTGTTACAATGATCTGTTTATCTGTCCTTGTGTCATCACTGTTGAAGATTAAATGAAAGTTTCCAGAATTTTTGCAATGACTGTTCTAGAGAGATACTCACTTATTCCTTATATTGGTATCCTTCTATTCAATTTAGTGCCTTTTCATATGTTAGGTGATTTTTTTTCCCCCATCCTTTTTTAGGCAGTCTGTACTTGTTCATATTGAAATTTCAGGTGGGGATCTGTTAAGACTTTCCCATTGTCATAAAAAGAAAGGAGGAACATTTGATTTACCCTGCTGGTGTTAAACACTTCTAGAGTGGAACCTAGAGCTAGAGCTAGTCATGGCAAGGAGCTGACCCTTCTCTTTGCTATAATAGACCAATCTCTTGTTCTCATTCTGGGGTTCTTGCCTCTTTAAGAAGCCAGACTCAGCTTTGCCTTCCTCCTGCCTCACGTGGCCAACCACAACGGTTGTGATCCAGCAGCCACTAAGTTTCTTACGATACCCTGGTGAATCCAGCTGTGCCCTCCTGAGTGGACCAGAACCTACCTTGTCTCTTAGCCTAATGTCTCCAAGAAAAGAACATCAGTAGGGTATGGCTGCTGAAGTCTCATCTATGTACTTATCAAGCAGGCAAAGGGCTGAACATCAGTTGTTCTTTTCCTCATTCCAGTCCCATCTGCAGTTTGTCTTACAGAAAATTCCTCATAGTTTCTGGTATGTGGTTGCCTAGTACTGATATATACTTTCTTTTTTCTTTTTCCTTCAGTTATTTCAGTGGAAAACTAGAAGGGTGGACAGAATAACTAGATGCATGTACTTAAAGCCATTCTAATTACAAGTCAGTGCTAGATTTTTTTTTTTTTTTAATGTGTTTCTTTGCGGGGCCAGGGCAGGGTGTGTGGTCTGTCGTATGGTGTGTGGAATCTTAAGCTTCCTAAACAGGGACCGAACCTGTGCCCCCTGCAGTGGAAGCAGAGTGCTAACCACTGGACCGCCAGGGAAGTCGCCCTTTAAATGAGCGTCTAGCCTTCCAAGTTGAATACTTTGAAAGTTCACTGATTTTCTGAAAGTAAGTTTTGGTCTCTCTGTGTTTGGTCTCAGCTCTGCAGCTTGGTATCTCCCCTCACTGCCCATAGCCGGCACGTGAGTAGAACCTTAGCCCAAAGGCCCAGTCAGCGGCTGCAGAAGATGAAGGCATTGACAGACACCCAGAATGAAGTCGGAGGGCTTGTTTTGAAATTCACGGGTTTTCGACGCTCTGCTCACATGCCTTTATTTAATAAAATTGCCACCTTGTGTTTCTTGCCAGCTTGTCAGGAGAAACTGACCCTGGGATGGGGAATGACCCAGAATGTTGTGCTCTTGTCAAGCCAGAGCCCTTCCCCAAGCCAACTTGTTGTAGACCCAGCTAGGGAGCAGGGACTGTTTCCTATAGTCTTTGTAAGCCTAGTGCTCCTTATGATACTCAGGAATTGCTAAGTAAATAAGAATACATATTTAGAAGCTTAGGGCACTTTACACCTAGCTTTTTTGGTTTGTTTTGCTTTCTAATGTAGCTAAGGTTCATAGATTTTCTGTGTTTTATTTTTATTCTTCATTCTCTTGTGGGGAAAAAAACAGAGAAATTTTATATTTTCTACCTTGTAATTCAAATATGAGAACCCAGAACAGGAACCACCCCCCCCCCCGCCCCCAGCCCCCAGTAATATTTTTTGAGGCGGAAGGCAATAATAGGAAAATGTAACTCAGAGGACCCTGAGCTTCAGTGGTAAAGATACCTCCTTTCTCCAAGAATTAGGCCTGATCAGGGTTCAGCCCCACTCATATGGAATGCGAGGGGATAAATCACAACTAAAGACCTTGGCACTTCTGTAAGAAATTTAAATAACAGGCAGACGTATAGAGATTCGTAAATATGTACTTGGTGCCAGCTAAACCACAGAGAAGATACTGCATTTGTGGCCCAGGGAAGTTAAATATTTGTGGTCAACTTAAAATTCAACATATAACTCTCATCTGTGATGGAAACTATCCAGAAACTGCATGGAGGGCGTGCTAGCTGCATGCTCTCTCAAAGGCCTCTCCTCTCACCCGGCCGGGCTGGAAGAGCAGGCCCCTGCCCCTTCCTTCACACTGCGTAGCTGGCAGTCCTTGTTAGGAGAGAAGGGATTCCCTGGCGCTCTGGGTACCTATCCCAGAAGGTAAGGCCATCCCTGCTTTGTGGCTCACTCCTTCACATCTGATCAAACAGCACTTGATCTAGGAGCCTTCTTCTGTCCGTCTTAAACAGCCACCCTCTCTGCTAGCCTGTTGCTCTCTGTCTCTCTTGCCCTACTTTATTTTTTCTTAGTTCTTCCCACTACTTGTCCCTGTATTTGCTTGTTTCTCATTTCCCAAGAATGTTAAGCTTCATGACAACATGAACATAATTTTATTGACTATTGTATCCCTCGTGTCTCAAATAAACCCTCCTATTCTGAGCAGATGCTTAATAAATATTTATTGAATGAATTCAGTAGAATACTTGAAAATGTTTGGGGAAGTACAGTCCGGGGAGCCAAAGAGTTGTTGTCCCCTGATCCCTGGAATAGGGTACTGTCACAGCAGCAGCTCAAACTGTGAGATCAGCCGGAAGCCCCTCAAACGCCCTCCAGTTGTGTGGTGTCTGCGTAAAGTCCCTGATCGGGAGATGGGCCCTTGCAGACCGTGCGCGCGCCTTCAGCTGTACCAGGCGCCTCTTGCCATAAAACCCAGGTTACAAGTGGAGATGGCATTGACACAACTTAATTTTCGTTATAAAGTGTGACAGTGTTTTGTTTCTGGCCTTCAGTTTTGTTGAGGACCCTCCTGTTGTTGTTTGCTCTGGTGTGGGAGTCGGGGCAGTATGCAGACTGGAGCACATACATGTACTGTTCACTTTCTTTTTTACGTATATAATTTTACTTTCGTTGGCCGTGCTGGACCTTCACTGGTGTGCGGGCTTTCCTCTGGCTGCGGCGAGCAGGAACTGCTCTTCACGGCGGCGTGCGGGCTTCTCGCTGTGGCTTCTCTTGCTGTGGCGCACAGGCTTGGCAGTGTGGGCTTCAGGAGTTGCGGCTGCCGGGCTCCGGAGCACAGACAGGCTTGATCGTTGTGACTCATGGGCTTAAACACAAGGCATGTGGTAAAAAACAAAAATCAAAATGAAGAGTACAAATGGCTGAATTTTAAAAACAACCTTCCCACCTCTCATTTCTACAGCCTCTGCCAGCCTTGTTGCCAGTTTCTGGGGTGGCCGGCAGAGGTATTTACGTACATACTGCCACATATGATTAACTATGGCTCTATTCCTTCTACATATATCGAACCCATGTCTCCTGCACTGGCAGAAGATCGAACCCATGTCTCCTGCATTGGCAGGAGGTTGCTTTCCCACTGAGCCACCAGGGAAGCCCTCGCATTCTTTTTGGATATGTCAGTGCAGTCCCCCTGGCCCAAGCCTGTTGTCATTTGAGACCCTGCCTGGTTGAGGGGTCTGTGGCTGCTGAGCACTCCTGGCGTGTCGGACCCGATGGTGGCTGATGGACTTTACTGATGAACAGTTTTTCTTCTGTCTGCTTTTCCTTGCTGCTTTTGCTGAGTCTTTGAGTCATCCCAACACTGAGAGATTCCGTTGCAATAAACACGGTTAGTTTTCTGGATCTATTCCAGAACCTTACTGTTGATGATCTTTAGCATTTGGTATGAAATGTGCTACACAAATGATGTTGACAATCTCTCAGATGTGCTATTAAGTGGTTTTTTTTTAATGGCAATGTGTATATCACCATTTATATAACTATATGTAAAAGGTATAGAGCCATAGTTAATCATATGTGGCAGTACGTGCATAAATACCTGGGTAGGCCACCCCAGAACAAGGGTGGCAGAGGCTGTAGAAATGAGAGGTGGAAAGGTTGTTTTTAAAATTCGGCCATTTGTACTCCTTGTTTTGATTTTTGTTTTTTACCACGTGCCTTGTGATTCAGCCGTTACTGAACAGCTTCCGTTTGTCCTGGTACTTGAAACCCAGGTGTCACCATCTCTTCAGCAGCTCCTAGAAGAGATGCTGTCATTGAACTTCTCTTCTGCTTTGTCAGCAGCAGGAATGACTTTAGTCTACGTAACAGAATTTAGTGACAGGATTCAGTTTTAGCTCTGTGTCGTCCATTTTAAAACAGTTTAGACTGTGAGTAGGCTTCGCTAGTACAGGCTGGTACAGAAATTTTGTGTCTCTGTCTTACCAGCATGAAGCACTGAAACTATACTAAGCAGTTTATAATAGTTTGTATGTCTCTGTGTGTGTGTATGTCAAGTAAACAGCATTCAGAGTTGCTGGCTCACTGTCTCTAAGCCTGTTCTTAGTCTGATGACTTGGAAAGACTTGGTAAAGAATCAGAAATAGACTCCAGGAGCAGCTTTTTTGGTCTCTTTCTCAAATCCTCTGAGGAGAATAGATCAGATGAGACACCATCAATGCTAATGCCCTTTTACCAGAATGACCTGCAGAGAGGTCTGATTAAAAGTCTCGTTACGAATCATAATCTTCATTCTGCTCCATTCAGATGATAAGAAAGCTGCATGTAAGTTGTTCATTCCCTCTGGGCTTGAGTTTACACTCTGTGAAATGGGAATGCTAGTAGTCCCCTAGCATGGATTAAATGAGATAACATATGTGAAAACGCCTAGATTCTAAACATATAAGTCTCTCTCTGTGTGTATATACACATATATATGAAATTGAAAGTGTTAGTCACTTAGTCGTATCTGACTCTTTGCGACCCCGTGGACTATAGCCCACCAGGCTCCTCTGTCCATGGAATTCTCCAGGCAAGAATACTGGAGTAGGTTGCTGTTTCCTTCTCCAGGGGATCTTCAGGACCCAGGGATCATACCCAGGCCTCCTACATTGCAGGGTGATTCTTTACCATGTGAGCCATCAGGGAAGCCCATATATATATTCTTTATACTGATTGGAGGAGCGGTTAAGACAACTCCAAAGAAACGACCAGGTACAATCCAGTCCTGCATCAGATTCCCTTATATCCTCCCCATGTGCCATGCAGTTTATGTGTTTCTGTTGCTGTTTTCTGTAATTCATAAGGATTCCCCTTGATCCTCCATCATCTCACTTTTCCACTCTTTGAGCTCTTGCCATTATCTTGTGGCTTTGGGTGTCAAGAAACTGTTAGATTTGCCTTTTAGACTAAGTTGCAGGCCCAGGCCCTGCAAGAAATTAGGCAGAACTCAGGTTATTTTTCAGATGGCAAAGCAGGGGCGCTTAACAGCTGTGTTAGCCCAGGAGTCTCCCATCACAGACACCTGCAAGTGAGGGTTTGTGAGCCCTTGAAGGAGAATGGCAGACACCACTTTGGAAATAAAGTCGTGCTGTCCTGGGTGCTCCAGCACCTCCCGTGCCGGCCTCCTTCGGCACTGTTCCTCTGCAGTCCCACCCTCCTCTTGGCCCTGGCACATAGTCCCGTGAACATGCCACCTGCCCTCTCTCTCTCTCTGACCCCATCCTTTGGCCGCCCGATTTATTTTTTCCACATCCTCACTCTCTTCCAGTTCCAAGCTAAATAACCCTCACAGATGGCTTGTTCCATCAAAGCTGTTTAAGAACACAGGACAGTGAACTGAGGTCCAGAGGAGCTGCCAGAGCCCCAGGCTGCCCGTCCCATGGAGGCCCCAGACAGCTTTGTCGTCAGCTCCCTAGAAGTCCACGGGCAGGGAGCAGAGACTGGCAGGTTGGGTGGTGGAGTGTCTCTTGAACACTGTAATCCTCTACAGCTAGCAACTAGTTCTCACTTAGATTTACAAGTCAGAGCCTGGAGCCGGCTACATCACATACTCCATTTTCCACAGGAGGCTGAGCACTTTGCTGTTGGCATCTCTCCCCCACTTTTTTACAGCATGGAAACCCAGCAGGAAATGGCAGTCCCATTTGTGTTTTGGATCATGGTCTGAGTCCTTACTGAACCTCTTGTGAACTCCTAGCGAGGCCTAGATCCCTGCTCTGCCTGACCTGAAGGGCAGTATTCCCAGCTGTCAGCACATCCTTGGGAAGCGGGTGAGCCTCAGATGCCTGTTAGAAATCCTGCCGAGGAGAGAGGATCCAGAATTTCACTCTTTCTTTCCTGTCAGCAAGGACACGGAAGTTTCCTGTCTGCCTTGTCATCAGCTTCAGAGCATTTTCTCCTGCATGTCCCCACGTACAACGCAGTGGTCCACGAGCTTCTGCCCCAGGCACTGCCTGAGCACCCGCCTTCCCTTCGTCATAATCAGAGGGGTCCGAGCAGTTCTGTCCTCATGACAAAGAGGCCTTTTCCTTGCCTCCCAGTTATTCCAGTGGGCCTTGCGACCTCTCTGGTCACGGTCTCCCTCTCTCTCCCCTCCTTCTCCCACTTTCCTCTCCGACTGCAGCCTTTGTAAGTAGATTCCTCTCTGAGGTCACTGAGGAAGGGCAGCGTGTGCCTTTTGCTGTGGTACAAACTCCTTTCCCTCAGAAAGCGGAGTTCCCTGGAGAGCCCCCCTCCCTTCCTCCGTTAGAAGCCATGCTGGCAGCTTATCTGCTTGAACTCGGGCATAACAGGGCAGGGAACGGTGGTGTGTGTGGAGCAGTCTGGCCAGGCGGAGGGAGGTTAAGTCTCAGCTGGAGAGAGCAGGCAGTTGAAGAAGCATCCCCTGGAAAGAGCAGAGGAGAAGGAAAGGGAAAGTTCTGTGAGAACTCAGCCAGAAATCAGCATCTCCTCCCTCAGCCCCGCCTCTCTACTGAGAAGGAAGCTATTGTTCTCTCTCTCCTCCGCCTTCTTGTTGCTCCAGGATCAAGGATTGCTAGATGAACCACGCACGCTGTTGCTCTCACTGTAAAAGTTTCTCAGATTGACAGATTTGTGGAGCCTGTGGGTTCCAGGAAGGAGCTTTGACTTCATTTGTCCTGTCCCCAGACTTTCTGATGGACTTGTTTCTCTACAGTCCATCGCGAGCCCAAGACTGCAGAGAACTTTCTGGGGATACTCACGTGTGGGTTTTAACTTGGCATCCCATAGTGACAAGCTTCCCATATTCATTCAGCTCATCAGCTGACCAGGTGTGGTCTTACCTGTGCTGTAAATGAGCTGAATGATAGAGCAGGTAGCCCGACAAGGTTTTGATTTGAGTGTCACTGCTCTTGCCTGTAGCTTAGCCAAGGTCCCATTTGGTTCCTGTTCATCTGCATGTGAGTTCATCAGAATTGTTTCTTTTGTTCTGGGAGTGGGCCATTGGGCTACTGCTGAGCTGGGGGCGGGTGGGGCAATATATCCTTGAAGCAGTAGGTCCCTTTCTCCAAAAATACTGTTACTTCCTAAGAGGCTACAGAGTGTAATGGACTTTGGAGTAAGACACGTGCTGTGTGCGTGCTAAGTCACTTCGGTCATGTCTGACTCTGTGCGACCCTATGGACTGCAGCACGCCAGGCTCCTCTGTCTGTGGGATTCTCCAGGCAAGAAAAGAATACTGGAGTGGGTTGCCATGCCCTCCTCCAGGGAATCTTCCTGATCCAGGGATCGAACCCACATCTCTTGCGTCTGTCTCCTGCATCAGCAGGTGGGTTCTTTACCCCTAGCACCACCTGGTAAGCCCGGAGTAAGACACAATGGGTTTAAATTCCAGCTTTGCCCCTGACTGGATGTTTTGTTTCCTCCAGGCTTCAGTTTCTTCTTCCTCTTTCTGTCTCCCAGGATTACTGTGATAATCAGATGAAATAGCATAGTGCATAGCAACCATCAGCCACCACTTCATCTCCAGCACAGCTTTCCCAGTAAAATGGGCTATTTCCGCCACCAAGATGTTGTGACCCATGCAAACTGCAGAAGTAAAATGCTGACTTGGTCTGCATGCCGCTTCCCTGAACCTCCTTAAAGGGCTTCTTGCATGTCATGAGTTTTTGTTTCTAGAACGTGCCCTGCCCTGAGTTTGTTCAGTTGTTTTTTTTCACTTGTGAGAATGTCTTTTCATGATCAGTGTGCAGGGGCTTTAGAATGTCTGGACCGTGGTTCTCCTGGACGGCAAGCCTGTTTCCTCAGTGCCCACCAGAGGCAGACTGGTCCCCTGAGACCACCCCTTCTCTCTTCCCACCTTGGCTTTTCTTAAGCCTCCCTTCCCGGCCTCCGCCCTGGTGAGAAGTAGTCCAGAAACCTTGTCCTCCACCTCCTACAGGGCACAGTGGCTTGGCTTGTACCCTCCCAGCGGCCTGGTGGGAGCTGTGGGGTGTCAGACGGCCATGGGAAAGAAACGGCTCACAGGACGAGCCCAGTGCGTGCGCCAGCAGCTCCCACTGCCTGCTGGAGCCGGCTCGTGAGCCGCTGACAAGAGTCTTCAGAACACTAAACAGGTGATTAAAACATCAGTATAAGTCTTTCCAAACTTCACAGAAAGCCAAAAAACTTAGCTTGGACACCACCAGAAATTTTCCGCTCTGGAGCTTTATAAACTGGTCTGATGTTTCTTCCTCTGCTCTGTGGCCAGAGGGGAGCTCTGTGCTAATGATTCATAAAACCCTCCGAGTCTCCCTGAGGGGCTGACCATATGAGAAGAACCTGTACCATCTTTTCCCATCTGGAATTATCTCCCGGCTCTCAGTTAGTTCAGATTCTGAACCTTCAGCCGTTCCTTCCAAAAGGCCAAACCCAGCTCTTGGCACCATCCCCAGTGACAGAGCCAGGCTCCAGAATCAAGGTCAGTGGCAGAACTGTCTTCCTCTCCTTCCCAAGATGACTGCCCAGAGTCAGAGAAACCCCTGAAGATGGAAAGAGCCCTTCGGAATCACCTGCGTCTCTGCACACAGGGTTGGGTGGCTTGCCCACCGTCACGCAGGAGAGCATGCAGTAAACGTCTCTCCTGTCCTGTAGCAGCTTGTCTGCCCCAGAGAAGTGCAGCAAGCCCGAGAGTTCTGTCTTCACAAGACCAGCGGCAGGAGGCTGCCCCGTTCGGATTTTTTTATGACGGGCCCTTTCCCCTGCAGAGGCTGTAAGAGTCTTTGGCTGAAGCACAGGTGATGCTTCCGGCCCATTGAGGGCTGGAGCGGCTGGAGCGCTCTGAGCAGGGGCCCATTCCCAGCTCCTCCACTTACCAGCCGCCCGACCCGGAGCACGTTCCTCCTCTGTGCCTTGATTTCCTCGTCTGTAAAATTGAGGTTCTGACAGCACCAACCTCGTGGGGCTGTTGAGGGGATTAGATGAGGCACCGTGCCTGACTCTGATGGGTAGAGCCGCACGCAGCGGATTTCGTTTTTGTGCCTGGGAAGCCCCAGTGGTGCTCTCGTAGGAAGTGGGTCTGGTGAGGTGGCAAGAATGCTGGCCTAGGAAGCCATTGCATCTGGCTTCACATCTCATTAATTTTTTTCTCATCTCTAATATCATTATCTGAATGTAATAGTTACTGCTTCATAGGGTGCTGAGGGTTTCTAGATTGAAGACTGCCATGAAAAATGTAACCTATTTCTTTGTACCTTCACCGGAGTTGCAATTGAAGAGTGGACTAAGCTTGTGACTGCCTCCTCCTAGTCTTCCAGCCTTTAAAGCAGTGATTCTCCAACTTCAGCATTCCTAAGTGTTAATAGCAGGAACACTTACTTAAAGTACACATTCCGAGGCCGTGTCCCCAGAGGTACTGATTTATTTAGTCCAAAGTGGAGTCCAGGAATCGGCATTTTTAACCAGTTCCCTGTGTGATTCAGTGCAGGTGGTTTTTAAAATGCTTTTTAGCACTCAGGGGTGAAGAAAGGGGAGCTAATATTTATTGAACAGCTTGTGTATGCCAGGCATTTGGCTTACTTAAACCTTATCAAACTATAAATAGACTTCAGTTCCCTTTAGTTATTACCCATGTTTGTCGTGTCTCCAGCCATGAGGCCCTGTGCCACTTGGGACTCAGGCCTCTAGATGTAGAACCTGAAAAGGCACCTTGAAGTGGCCTCAGGCCTCAGCCCCAAACTCAGGGAAGTTCTCTTCATTGTATTTTTAATATGCCGTGGGGATTCTCGAGATACAGGTGTAATGTTTTCCTCTGAGCATGACATCAGTGCTTTGAAGAGAATGAGTCTCACCTCTCGCTGAGGTGTGTTGTGCCTTGCCCTGGGGCAGCAGCCTGCAGTGAAGACAAGGCAGGACGTGCCCAGAGCTTGGGTTCTCGAGGTATCTTATTTCAAACTAGAAACTCTGTAGGTAGCCTGTCAAAAGAGAGCATCATTCCTTCTAGAGCCTGAATCTCCATGGGGAGCGCCACCCAAAGCAGAAAGGAGCATCTCTGAGTCTGTCCAGGGTGTCCCGTTGTGCAGCACAAGGAGCGCGATGCACGGTTATACAGTGTGGCCGGCACGCCCGCCCCCACCATCGTGATGGCACCCGGAGCTGTCCTCAGGTCCCAGAGCTGCCGTCAGCCTCCCACAGTCGGCCATCCACGTCATCCAACTACCCATAGTGTGTATTAGATGCAGCAGATAGATTTTTCTTTAAATACACACTCACACACGTACAGATTACATGTCTGTCCTCAAGAGCCTTCCTTAAGAGAGAAAACAGGATAGCCTAATGGGAGAAAGATACTGTGAAGCATAAACAGGTGAAATTTATGGATGTCACAAACTTGAGAGGGAAGGTGGCATTCTCAGATGACAAATGAAGGACTCAAAGAGAACTTGATAGGCTCCAATGAAAGAAGTAATTACACGAAGTCCAATAGGAATAAACCTAAAATCCTACTTTATCCAGAAAGTCAGCACACACAGCAAGTAATGTGCAGGACAATACTGAATAATGGGGTTTTTATAGCGTGGGAAGGCCTCAGTGAAGGAATGTGATAAAGGGAAATAGTTAGTGGAGGGCTTGCACGCAGTGGGGGGAGATATTATTTAGCCACATACGTGAAAACACTTTGGGGATATGTTGATTAAAAGCTCACAATGTGTCACTTGGGCAAAGTGGTGAACAACAGAACATGTGCTTTTTCAGCCGATTTGCAGAGTTGAGGTGTCCAGGATAGAACAGGGAGGAGCTAGCTGTGTCTTCTGTTCTCTGCTGCCAGACTGCACATGGGCACTCCCTGCAGGAGACATTCGTCTCAGTGAAAGTCTTAGTGAGAGAATCCCCAGGATGTTGAGGAGACGGTTGAAGTGAGGAGCAGTGGAAGGAAGTGGGACTGTTTAGCCTAGAGAAGGTGTAACAGAGACTTCAAAAAAATTGGAGGCCAGTCAGACAGAAGCAGAGTTAAGAACTTTGTCGTGGCCCCATAGAACAGAATTGGAAGCACAGGGAGGCAGATCTGGATGTGAAAGGAATAGACATTTCCACTAATGAGAACAGTCCAAAGGTGGAATAGGTTCCCTAGAAGGGAGTGAACCCCCTTGTAGACTGAGAACAGTAATGGACCTCTCAAACAGCATGGTCAGGACTGAAAGTTGATAGGAAAAAGAATCTGTTAAGTAGGTCATAAGAAAAATTACTTACATATGTCTTCAACGTGAAGCAATAATGGTTTTAAGAGGATCCTGAGTCCTCTGCACCTGACATAGACGGGAAAGAGTTGGCTCGCTGGGAGATGCAGCGGGGGTTCCAGGGCGACTCTGAGTGACTGCTGGCTCAGTACAGGTGTGGAGGGCTCCCCGTGCTGTCGGAGGAGAGGAGGGGGACATGGAGGCCTCGCCCGTAGGTGCCGAAGGGGCATCTGGGGATTTGGAAGAGGTCAGTGCCAGGTTACTGTGGGATCCCTCCGTGGCCTGAAAGTTCTGTGAAGTCAAGGACTGCATCTACCTTGTTCTGTCTTTTTTAAACCATGTATGGTTTGTTTGTTTGTTTGTTTAATATTTATTTATTTGACTTCCCTGGGTCTTAGTTGTGGCACTCAAGATCTTCAGTCTTCTTTATGGCATGCAGTGTCTTTAGTTGCAGCATGTGGAATCTAGTTTCTTGACCAGGGATCAAACCTGGGCCTCCTGCATTGGGAATGTGGAGTCTTAGCCACCAGACTGCCCGAGAAGCCCTGCCTTATTCTCTTCTTGCCCAAAATGCTTGGCATGATCCCTGTCACATATCAGAGCCTTAGGGAAAATGTGTGGGCAGTGGGCCGGCAGGCTGGACGATAACTTCTTTTTTTGTTTTTTTGACTATAACTTCTTGAAAAGAAAGAGTTTGTATCACACTTAAAGGAAGGTGAGGGAATGAATTGATTGCATAAAAGTAAAGACCTGTAGGTCGAGGCAGTTTGGGGAGTAATTTTTAGTCTCAGAGGTACCAGGGGGCAAATGGCATGCAGGGCAATGTTGAACAGGGGTACCTGGACTTGGGGGTTAGGGAGAAACGGAGAGGAGGGAGCGAAGCGATGTTCGGTGGGGAGACCTCGCACGGACCGTGGGGAGCATTGAGAGAGACGGGGATTTCACCTGGTACCAAGGCTGAGCCCAAGGGATTTCTCCATCCTGACTTCTTCAGGCTCTCTCCGCCTAAAAGGGATAAAGGAGCATGTGCCCGGTCTCTACGAAGGGCTTTTGCTTCTCCCCAGGCTTTCTCTTCCGCTTTCCTTGAAGGAGAAGAGAAGTGAGAATTCTGCCCTTTTGGGTACTGTCAGTCATTGGTGTGGCAGGTGTCTCTCTCCTGGGAGCTTGATTCTCCTGCTCTGAATGTGCCCCACCCCCTTCTACTGAACCCTCAGGGTCTAGAATGGGGCCTTGTGCACACAGTAGACACTTAATAAGCATCTGTGGAGCTGAACGATGATTGGGTGTGTTGAATGCTGCAGGCCTCAGCATTCACCCCCACACACATAAATAAAACCAGAAGCAAACTGGGTGATGGAGCCTGCACACGAACCCAAGGGGCAGCCTCCTGATGCTGACTGTGTGGAAGGCAAAGAGGCAAGTGGCTCAGAGCGACCAGAGCTCCAGACACCGTGCTCCTGGCCCAGAACTAACCGGCAGTGTAGAAGCCGACTGCATGTGGATATTTGCAGACTGAGACAGACTCAGGCCTTTCCTCCCCAGGGGCTGAGCTTGTAGCCTCCCCTGCTGGTTCAGTGAGTGAGGGCCCCAGCGCTGGAGCTCCAGGTTTCAGAGCAGCTGAAGCCAGCCAGACCTGAAAGGCTTGTGTTGGCAGTGCCAGTATCCGCCCAGCCCCTGCCAGTGCGGGTGGCTGCTCTCAGAGCCTCTGCAGGGGAAGCCGATTGGACTGCAGCCCGAGCTACTGCTGCCTATAGCTTGCTCCCTGCAACGCGCTCACTGCTGAGAATGCACCTTGCTCATCCAGTTGGAGCTTAGAGCCCCGGGGGGGGGGGAGGGGGGAAGTAGTTTCTTTCCACGAGGGAACAGTTCAAGAAGAGCCAGCTGTCCTCTACCCAGGAGAGCCAGGACTCCTCTCTTACTTTGGTTAGAATGTCCAAGCTTAGGAAATTCAGGTGGGTAGAAACTGTTTTTCTTGTGTTGAGAGACCTGGAGCAAGGATGCAGCTTGTCTCGTGTAGGGAGGATATCATTAACAGAGGCAGATCTGCCACCCACACCCCAATAGGAGGGGACCAGCGGGTTAAGGCAGCTGTGATTCACCGCAGGACCTTACTTGTGATGTGTGCGTTAGTGCTTGTCCTAAAGTCCCAGCCCTCGGGGCCCCTCTGGAGTCCTATAGAATGCATCCAGGCCTATGGTTAGGTCCCCAGTCCTTGTAGACAGCAGGAAGGGGGGGCCACTGCAGGAAGGCTGGCCCTTCCCTCCACCAGCTGCCTTGTTCAGTCATCCGGATCCAACACCTTAGCTCAGCAGCTTCAGCAGCCAGGTGAGCATCCCAGGGCCTTTCCCCTCAGCCCTGAGCCATGTACCCTTACCTCTGAGCCTGGCTTCCACACGTGTCCGTGGTATCAGACAGAGTCCCCCTCCTGCCTCTGAGCAGAGCAGGGCAGCATAGAAGAAAAAGCATAACAGCCACTTATGTATTTATGACTTTCTGAGCCTAGGTACCTTGCTGGATATTTGAGATGCATTATCTCTCTCAAACAGCTTTGAGCCGAGTCTCAGAGACATTGAGTAACTTGCCTAAGGACACACAGCTAGGAAGGGTCCATCAGCACTTGAATTTAGACCTCCAACTATGAAGCCCAGGCTCTTGACCAAGCTGCTGTATAACCTCAACTTGGCTCTTCCCAAAATGGACCTGTTTTTCCTTCTGTACTTACCTTCTTCACCAGGGTACACTCCACTTCTCCTCTGTTCTCCCACCTCTCCTCCTGGTGTGAACATAATCTCTGTCTCCCCCACCCTTACCAAGTCTTCCCACCTAACCATTTGCCAGTTCCCACCCACCCCTCTCTAGGAAACCTAAGGCCAGTGCACGCACACACACACACACATGTACACGGTGGGGGAGGTATGGGTAGGGCTCGCAGGCTGCCGTTCACTCTGAACAGGCATCTGTGCCTTGCCAGCTGATTGGTAACGGCCCGTGTTGCCTCCACTAAGAAGAAAGGACAGCTGTTGGGACCAGACACATGGAATGGTATGGCTGCTGCAGGGTGGGTTTGCCCAGTGATGTGAGCATTTCGTCTTGTGACCCGTCGACCCCTCAGCTGGCGCAGACCAACCATAGCACTAGGGCTGGCTGAGTCTGGACACTGGGATCAAAAAAGACTGAGGGCCAGGCCTGTGCTGGAAGCAGTGGGGTCCTGCTGCAGCAGGGATTGGGAGCAAGTGACCTGCTGACCGAGCGGAGGCCTTGGGACAGGATACTCGGGGCTTGTCGGGATCCGTGTCTGACACAAGGATCCAGACCTTTTCTCCTTGTCCACTATGTCATTCAGCGCCTGCCAGGTTCTTCCCTCCTCTCCCCTCTGACCTGTGACCCTCTCTCACAATGCGGCAGTACCCATCCGTCCTGATTCAGCTGGGCTGGGAGTATCTGTCTCCCCCTCATTGTGAGCGGCTGCCTCGGCCTTCAGAGGGATTGTGCATCCTCAAAACCAACTTCCCTCCCCTAGGAACGTGAATAACCCCTTTCCTGTGTCCCTCCAGCTCCAGAGGATTCCCTGTGTCTGAACTTTCATTGGCAGACCTCTTCTCAGGCTGACCCACCCTTGGCCGCTGTAGAATCATCCTTCCAGGATGATAGACCCACCCTTTGGTCTCCCGTGAGGATGAGTCGTGTATCACTAGAGGTTCTCAGTTTGTGAAAACACTGTAGTCTGTGTTCAGTTTCTTGTAGCCAATCATGCAGGCTTGGCTCATTAAAGATGATAATTAACCCATTGCTAATTGACCTCAGCAGCCAGCCGGGCGGGCCTGTGTTTTACCAGCCTTGGTCGTGGATTTATAGGCTATGTTAAGATTTCTTAATAATCTCAGCAAGACTTCACTTTTCTGTCTGCATCTTATTTGCTCTAAGGACATTCTGTGAAATTAACAAGCTATAAAGTTTGATTGAAGGTTTCAACAAATGTGAAAGTAATTGGCTCCATTTAGAGAAACAAGAAAAATAACCTGTAAACTTGAGTTTGTAGGGGAAAACCCGTGTGATTTTTCTCTGTAACCAGAGGAGCAGTAGTAAGCAAGACTTTTTAAAACCAGAAAAGAAAAAAAAAATAAAACTGGCTGATAGAGCAAGTTTAAATTCTGACCGCCCCAAACCAGAAGTTTAGAAAAAGGAGTTTTGCAAAATGTAGCCAGCCACTCCAGTGTCTGTGCCTTCCAGGAGGCCTGTCTGGAGAAAACAGGGGTCCAATAAAGATGCAGCGAGTCCCTCATTCCCTGGAGCTTGCATCCAGAGGCCTGGTTCAGCTCTCTGACCCCGCCGCCTGTTCCCTGGCTGGATCAGGGCTCTTCCCCCTTCCCCATGGCTGGTGTTAAGTCTCACAACTTAACATCCATCTGTGGTACCTGCTGCTCAGTTCCTCGTCTCTCCCTCTCCCTCCACCACCTTCCATAAGACAGCTTAGATCTCTTTTTCTGTTCCTTCAAGGCATTTCTGCACAGCCTGTGCTGATGCTCTGCCGTATGGCCATGGAGACTCACCGGTTTTCAGACAACACTGTTCGTTCTCTGCTCATCCACCGCCCCACCCAAGATATGCCCCAAACTGCCTTCCTCTTCTCTCTTTACCCTGGTGGTTTCTTCCTGCTTTCCTCAAGACCTCACCTTCCTCTGGGTACCAGCCTCCGCTTACCACATGCATGCTCACATTATCTCTCTCGAAGGAACTGAACCCGGGACAGGCCAGGCTCCCATATCGCCCAGCCACATCTCACTTTCAGTTTTCCTTTCTGCTGGGTTCTTTGCGTGTGGACCTGATCCGGGTGATAGCTGGAGCCCTGAAGCTCGAGGTTTCAGTTCCCACCGGCGGGGCACACTGCCCCAGACGGCCTTCGGGGGAGGGGAAGGGGCTTTCTCTGGGTGCCCTTCTTTGAGCTCTTCCCTGACCCAGAGCCCCAGTTTCCTTTCCTTCTTTCTTTTTAAATTTTATTTATTTTGGGGTCTTTGTTGCCGTGCGGGAGTCTCTCTAGTTGCGGCTAGCAGGGTCTGCTCATGGCGGTGGCTTCTTTTGAGAGCCCCAGTCTCCTTTCAGAGCTGACTGGAGTGAGACATGAGAGGCATTTTGTCCAGTAACTTTGGAGTTCCTCGTGGTCTCCTGCACTGTGAGTCCCTCCAGGAGGACGATGACTGCCCCTAGGAAGTTGCAGGTCTCAGGTTCCCCGGGTGTTCCCTGGCCACCAGGCCTTTACCTCACCTCCAGCCCTGGTCCAGCCCCACCTGTTAACAGCCCAGATCTTTCTCCTCTAGAGAATCTAGAATTTGCCCAGAGCTGCAATGTACACACCACTTACATTCTCTGTTTTTCATTGATATAGAATGGAAAAATGTACTCACGAACAGAGCTATTGTGGGGATTATGTCATAGACTGCATCTGGGCTCCTTCCTTTCTGAGTGGGGAGCCCAACTTTAACCCCTCTCCTACCAGGAAATCCTCTTTGGCCAGACAGAGCTCGCCTTGGAGTTGGCTCTTTGTGGGTGGTTTAAAGGGCTTCTTCCGTTGTGACAGCCCTTTTTATCCACATTTAAACTTTTCTTGCCCAACTCAAGTGCTGGAGGCTTTGTATAGGAGGAACCTACCCTGCTGGGCTGGTCCCTCCCACCTGAAAGCAGAAGGCTTCAGCAGACAGGCCAGTGGGCTGGAGACCAAAGGGGTCTCTGGACCCCTGGACAAGCCCTGGACTTTCTGCCTCTTGGAGTTCCCAGCTCCCTGATCGCCCCAGCCCCACTCCTTACCCCCGCAGTGCACTCTGAAACCTAAGGAGACTGTACAGCCTTGGCTCTCCTCCCCCGTAGTTGGATCGCAAAGGCGAGGACAACCCTTCCAAAAGGCTGGGTGACTTCTCTCTCTCCAAACTTGCGGAATTCTTTTCCACACCCCACTTAGAGACCCCGTTGGATCAGAGCTCCTTTGAGAATCATCCAGGAGTTCCTTTGCCCTCGGGGAGGAACTGATGGCCACAGCAGACAGAATCCCCTGGAAGCCAGGTTCCTTCCAAACAGAATTGAAAACTAAAATGGGGAGGGGGGGAAGCAGTGGCTGGGGAAGGGAGGTGACACTGCTTTTGTGTGTGTGTCCACGTAGATGACAGTTCCTCGTGATCCTCTAAGGATGTGCTATGGGCCGGCTCAGGATGTCTGCATTCCTGGAAATCCCCGTCTCCAGGAGCCCCACGTCCACACATGTGGCCTTTCTCCCTCTTGGCCAGGAATCCTGCTTTGTTCCCCAGCCACTCGGCGTGCCCTCCGGCCCATGCCCTGACAGCATGAATTGTCCGGCCCACCTGTCAGCACACACACTCCTGGGCACACTCTCGTCTCCTGGGCAGGTTTCGGCTGCACACTCAGTGGGAGTGCCAGCGTACCCCTCACCCCAGGGTGATGCCAGGGACCACCGTCAGGCTTTTCCTCTGTCCTTCTCTCACTCCTTCACCCCCACCTCCTCTCCATTCAGTGACAGCAGCCTCACACCGAAAAGGAAAGTCTTGGCTCCGTTACATAATTCTCCATAGTGCAAGCAGTAGCTGGGGCAGAAGGTCAGAGGTCACAGTGGGGTCAGGTGGCTGACACACACTGTAACGACAAGGTGGTTAAAATTAGACCACAGAGAGGAAACTGGCAGTCTTGTGGAAATGCAGAAGTTTCCTCTGCAAGTGAGAGGCTGGGGATGCAGGGAGGCCGCTGTGCGTGCTGGCTGCCAGGCTATTACTCATTTCAGCTCTGTTCTTTAATGCCTCTTAGCCCCTGCTTCTGTATTTCTAGCCTTCCTCATCCCATGTGTGAAGACACGCGATGGAACCCGCGGTGACCTGCCCTGGCCCGGCATACACTTCTTTCCTCCTTGGAAGCACAGGACGAGGCACCCCAAATTCATGACAGCTATCCTTCCCTCAGCCACTCCCGGGTAGCCGAGCACCTTTCAGGCCAGCCTCCCAGGTGGTTGAGGTATTCAGCCTTCGATTCAGGCCTCAGTTGCTTCCCAGGCCCTTGGTGGGGCCAGCAGAGGCACTGTCAGCCCTGAGCCATGTGCCTCCATCCTGGGCCTCCATCCAGGCTGAGACGTGGCCGAGGATGGAGGCACACGGCTCAGGGCTGACAGTCGTGTGCGGTCAGCCTCCCCCGGCCACCCGGCTGCCGGAGTGGTGCTCGTCTCCACCGGCTCCTGGCGGACTTGGGTCATGCCTGCCTCATCTCTCCCTCTGGCACCCAGCCCGGCTTCCCTGCGCCTCTCAGCCCTTCCTATCCACCTCCCAAGTGCCCTGCTTGCCCCTGGCACCCCTTGCCAGGGAAGTACAAGAGGTAATCTCTGCCACCAGGGGGTCGGGGGTTATCACCCAGGCAAGGGCGATGACAAAGACACCTGTGCACCACTGAGCAAACAATCTAAGACAGTCTCCGCGTTAGTTAGCATACTGTGCGGCGCAGCCAGGGCAGTCCCCGTCATGTGATAGGATGGGAGGCTTGAGGTTGGTGGCAGGTGGGGGGCCGGAGTCATGGTCACGGAGGGGCTGCCGCCCTGCGGCATGTTTGGCCACTGCAGTATTTCCTTGTGGGAATGGCCTTCACTACTTGTGAGCTCCAGATCCAACGGAGGCCCCTCTCCTCCCTTGGTGAGTGCCCTCCCAGAAGGGAGGAGAGGACCCCAGAGGCCAGGGAGGAAGAAAAGGGCACAAGAAGGTGCAAAGCAGGTAGGTTTGCAGGTCTCGCAGGAGAAGGACCCCAGGCCGGGTGACTGTGGAAACTTTATCTCAGCCACTTACAAATGTGATGATTGCTCAAGACACTGATTTCATTTCAGCTAAATCAGCCCCAGCTTCTCTGACAGCACTGGCTTGTGTGCTGATGTGGCCACAGGGGAGCGGGACAGCCCAAACCCCTGGAGGAGCAGAGCGTGGTGGAACACCCTGCTCCCACCTGCTCTGCCTGTCTCCCTTCTCCTGACTACAGTTTCCTGCCGGACCCCCGTCTCTTGAGCACGAGAAGCTCTTAGGTGGGGCAGGAACCTGTCAGGGGAAACCTAAAATGATCTGGCTGAAATGAAACAGCCAAGAAAGCCCTCATCATTCATTTCTCACTCAGGCTGAAAGTTCTCCCCTCAGGAGTCTGGCAAGAGTGGAGCTGGGAGCAGCATGGAGAGTGGCAGGGAGAGCACCAGGACTCCGCGTTCTGTGACCATCAGCATCTTATCCTCCGCCCCTCCTCCTGTCCAGCTAGATACCATATCAGAACTTAGGTCACAGAGAGGCAGAACCCCAGAGGACAACGGTCACTGGTGCTGGGGTTGTCCGCCACCCTAGAGATGACCTGAGGGGAGATGCTGGTGACTCAAGGATCTTGGCCTTTGGCCTCATCTCACATGCACACGCTCCCGCTCACTCTCTCCACGCACCCCCACCTCCCAGATGACACATTTCTCGGGTGCCCCTAAGCCTCCAGTCAATGTCTCTCATCTTCCCTTTCAGAAAGTGCTGTTTTTCTTCTCTCCCTCTCTCCCCGTAGGTTATTGCAGCCGACTGCAAAAGGGTCACAGTGCTGAAGTATTTTCTGGAAGCCCTTTGTGGACAAGAAGAGCCTCTGCTGGCATTCAAGGGTGGAAAATATGTGTCAGTGGCACCCGTCCCAGACACCATGGGAAAGGAAATGGGAAGCCAAGAGGGAAAACAACTGGAAGATGAGGTACAATGCGGGAAGAGCCCGCTGTGGCCGAGGGACGGCTCCCCCCAGCCCTGTGCTGCCCAGGGTTCAGCGTTGACCCTTGGTTATTTATAACCACCCGGAGCAGTGGCGATGCCGACGTGACCAGCCGGCCCCTCAAGAGTGCACTCTGCTGGTGCCCCTTCCTGCCATTCCCACCCCAGTGCCTCCATCTCGCTCTGCTACGAGTTCCAGATGCTTCTTTTTAATGTTGCATTGGAGGAGAAGGGAGGGAAGAAAGAGTTTAATAATGTGCAGCTCTGGAGGCTTAGAGAAAGGGGTCGGGGGGGTGGGGAGTGTTGGGGTTCAGGCCGAGGATCAAGTTTATGGATGTGTGGAGCCCAGCGCAGCGCAGGCCCGAACTGCAGCCTCCAGCACACGCACAGGAAGAGCTGACATTGCTGGCCCCGTGTGGAAAATCACCCCCTCCCTCGCTCCCTCCCGCCCTCCCTCCTGCACATCCTGATGTGATTAAGGAATTCTCCTCTTGTTTGTTTGCCCTTGGTTGTTCCTGTAGCCCTTGCCTCACTCCAGACAGTGTGTGTGTGTGTGTATGTGTGTGCACCAGCCCGAGTGCCCGCCCCTGCCAGACCCCACTGGCGTTTGCCTCGCCGTGGATGGAGGTTTCTTTCTGGGGGTGACTGTTACTGTGGTTCTCTGTGCAGGGGGTTTGTGTGTTGGCTTAAGTTGAACACTGCTGCCAGCTGCCCCGCCACCTGTGGGTTGTGAGTTGATGTGAGGTGGGACACTGTGGGTGCGTGTGTGCATTTACTGCCGCTGCTCGCTGCCCTGCTATGTGCCTGGGTGTGGATGACTGCTGGGGGTGCACACAGAGCCCACTTTGCCTGATGCTTGTCTCTTCCCTCCTCTTTGCCCCCCACCCTGCCAGTGTTAGAGGCAGAGGGGGCTTAGGTGGGAAGGAACATGGGACTCAAGGAGGGGACGGAAGCGACTGCAGCCAGAGGCCAGGTCAGCCGTCGGCCAGCACAGTCATTTGGCCTGCGGCGGTCTCCAGCGCCCGGTGGAGCAGGGCGGGGTTCAGGGATGAAATCAGCAGCAGGCCCAGGAAGCCAGATGTCAGCTGGAAGCTCTCGCTGGTGATCTGAGGCAGTGATAGAGTGGCCACCTTTGCTTCAGAGTCTTCAGAGCAGCACAGTCTTGGACGGGCTTCATTGGAATAGCTGGAGAACCCCACCCCACCCCTGATGACACAGGGCTCCACTTCCAGGCGAGAGGTGGTTCCAGGGATGAAGCTGAGCCCATGATTCCAGGCCCTCCAGATGAAACCTGGGCAGGGAGTAACGGGAAAGAATGAGCTGTCAGTATGGGAGGAGCCAGTGGGCTTACTAAAGCCACTGGGGTGTTCAGGCTCTGGGCAGGGCAGAGCAGTGCCACCGAAGCCCTGGGCACCGTGGAGGGAAGCCTGGGCGGGGTAGCGCCGCAGTGGGCTCTCACCCATGTTTTAAGGCTGAGGCAGGCAGTAGAAGGTGAGCAAGGTAGCTCTCCAGGGTACTGCAGGAGATGTCCCCTGGCCCCAGGAACCTGCAGGACCAGATTCAGGGAGGCAGGCGAGCCCAGAGGGAGGGGCTCCTCCCCTCCCACAGGAAGCAGTCCAGGTCCTGGCCCAGGTCTTGGCTGTGCCACGCTGTCTCCCTCCCTCTAAGGCTGCTTGACCCGACGGAGGTTGTGACCCATGCCGTGCTGCCCACTTCTTCCTTTTCCCACGAGCCTCCTGGGTTCCTTTGTGTTAGTGGCCCCTGGGAAACCCTGCTTACCCTGGTCTGTGTAATTTCACAACCCTGCACTTCCTCGTTTGGTGTGAGAGCTGAGCCAACCTCAGACAAGCCTCGCTGACCCTCTTTTGACCTCAGTCAGGCTCAGTGCGAGCCCCATGATAACCCTGTGTATCGCTGATCAGAGCAGGCAGGGGCAGTGTCTCCCACAGGCCGGCCAGGGACTTGACTCCACTCACCCCATCCAGGTTAACCCCTAAGACAGGAAGTAAATGTGCAGAGAGAGCCTTTCTCCTTCCCAAGGCCTGGGCCACTCTGGAAGTGGGTGACACTGCGGGAGCCTGCAGGTTTTCAGATGAGTAGTTACTGCGGACAGCACCCCAGACCCCTGAGACCTCTTAGGTTAGTGGCAGTTCTGAGATCTCGTCTAGTGGCCCCATCCTGAGATCTCATCCCTCTCCACCCTGTAAGACTGAGTCACTTAAGGTGATCGAGAGAGGAAGGGGGGAGCTGTCTATTCAGACATCATTCTTCATGAGCAGAACAGAGTCCATTTCCTTAAGGATGCTGCCGACACACCTAATTCCCCACCCCTCAATTCTCCCGAAGCAAAGCACTGCCTACCCACAGACACGCTCTGCTCACCACTCTCCGCAGTGTGTCTCTCGGAATGCCGTCGCAGTGGGCAGTTGGAGGAAAGGGCAGCCTGTGTTGAGCAGGATCCCTGTGGGCCTGTGGGAGCACAGCTGGGCCGCCGAGGCTGGCCCTGAGCTCCATCTAGGTCTGTCTGGGGCTGCGCCGTTGGGGGTCGTTGGTAGGAGCGTAGACTTTGGAATCAGACTCACTAAGGTTTGAATCCCTGTTCTGCCGCTTGCTTGCCTCGTGACCCTGAGCAAATTGTTTTAACTCTCTAGACCTCCATTTGTTCATTTATTAACTAGGGGTGATGATAGCATCCATTCACAGGCTGTTGTATTAAATGAGTTGTTAATACATGAAAAATGCTTAGTCGGGTACCTGGCTTCATAGCAAGCACTCAGTAAATGACAGCTGTTACTGTCATAATCATCATCACTATTATCATCCAGTTATCATTCAGACCCAGGAATCTTCTGCTCAACCACCCCGTTACCCGTGTTAACGCTGTCCCTCCAAGGGAGTTCTCTCAGGCAGCTGCATGTTCTCCACTGACCAAGGCCAAGAGTGAGGGAGTGAGAAGTGGAGCCCAGGACCACCCGGGGAGTAGTGGCTTCTAAGAGTCGAGGCTGAGAGCAGGGAGGTGCCATCCCTGGGGAAGGCGCCTCCAGCCTGGCAGGAGATTCCTTAAGCTAGCCCGCCTTCTCCCAGTCTGTCCCGGCCCCTGGAGGGCAGCTGAGCAAGGTCATGTCATGTGAATTCCTATCATGGGGCCCCCAGCCCTCACACCACCAGCCTGTGGTCTTAAAAAGAAACCAGGGCAAGGTCTGCTGAGCTGCAGCATCTGCTCCCTGACGACGTCTGGGGCGAGGGGGTGTCCACGCCCAGATCCCAGCTGTTGGCCAGAGTGATTCCTATCAGATCATTAGCATGAATTACACTTCAGTTGGGTGGTTTAACTTTCTCTGTCGTTTTCCCCTTTGGTGAGTTTCAAAATGAAAATAGGCCCAAAGTTTGATTTTTGGAGTATGTGCAAAGAAGAAAGGACTGTGAATATAGGCATGGAAGTAGATACAGTGTGGATCTGTGAGTGTGCAAGAGGAGGACCCTGGAGTGCACAGGAGAGCCAGGGGAAAACGTGACACTTCCCTGAGCCGAGGGGAGCACACACCGTGGGGCCCTGTGCAGGGAGTGGCGAGAGAAGCCTGAGTTGAGATGCGGGAGGGACCAAAGGGTGGGTCTGGTCAGTGCTGTGGGCTCACGGTCTCCTCTCTCTCCTGATGTGCGCCCCCACTGAAGGAGGAGGACGTAGTGATTGAAGACTTTGAGGAAGACTCGGAGGCCGAAGGCAGCGGGGGCGAGGACGACATCAGGGAGCTTCGGGCCAAGAAGCTGGCTCTGGCCAGGAAGATAGCGGAGCAGCAGCGTCGCCAGGAGAAGATCCAGGTGGGGCCCTGCCAGGCACGCGGTTCTGGTGTGGGTGGTGGTCTGCTCAGGGCGCAGGGGAGATGGGAATGGGGGTGCGCAGGACCCTCTTGCTGGGACCTGACTGGTTCCGCCACCTGTGTTGTTCTTCCGCCGCTAAATTCTGGTTCAGCGCCTGCAGTCCCCCTCCTCCTGGGATCCAAGGCAGGGTCAGGTTCTTCTCCAAGAATCTGCTGAAAGCTCCTCCCCCGTGATGATCTGTGATGCCGCACAGACCCGACCTTTCACACAGTTTCGGGGGTTTCCCAGTTCCCCTGAGCCTCGTGCAGACACTCCTGGAGAAACCAAGGTTCTCTATTGAGAACACCTGTTCTCGGGGGTGAGCTGGTGTCATGGCCACCGTCTGTGTGCATGTATTCCCACTGTAATGGCCGAGCCCCTCTGGATAGGACACGCTAAACCCTTCAGAGAGAAATTACTCCCATCTCCACGCCAGGATTCTCACATCAGCGGGCCTCTCGTGGACCCATGCTGTCCCTGCCCACAAGCTTTTCCTTATGGTTCTCCCAGGTCCGACTCTTGTGCTGTAAGCTCACTTCCTCTTATCTATTCCTCTTATCTATCAGGGCAGACAGGGAAGGGCTGGCCACACTCCTGCTTTAAGACTAGCTGCACACGTAGGGAAGCGCCAATCCTCTTCAGGGATGTCTGTCTTCAGCCCTCTCTTCACCCACCTCTGGCCTTTGGCATGGAGTGCAGTGCATGTGGTCAGGCCAACCTGATCAGGCTGGGCTCCACCACTTACCAACCATGTGTCTTCGGGCACATGGTTTAACTTCTCCGAACCAGTTTCCTCATTTGCACAATGAAAGTAGTGACAGCACCTCCCTTGTGGAGTGGCCGGGAGGCCTGCAGGAGCCGGCGTACGCGCTCAGCGCGTGTCACACAGGGTGTGCTCATGGCTGACAGTGGGCTGATGGTCTCGTCCGTCGGACGGAGCCCTGCCCTGGGACAAGCTCTGTCTGTTGGGATCCATGGGCCTTTAGACACGTGTACCAGTCGACCTGTTGGAGTTAAGTGTGTGGTACCTCTACAGCACCACCGTCACGGTGGTGTGGCCACTGCCTTCCTCTTTCTGTGATCTCTGTAAACCTCTGTCCTGGCCCTCAGAGCTTCACCATCAGGCTGTCTTTCTTCCTGACTTGTGGCTCTTTTCTTCCTCACCATCAGTCATCCCAGAACTTTTCTCCATACCACCACCTCCATTTCTTGACTCTCACCCCAACAGTCATAGAATCGACTGTATCAGAGGTCCCCAAGTACCTGTCTTTGTTGGTTCTTCATCACACTTGACTTCCCTGTGGCTTTGGGCCCTGAAGCCACCTCCCTGCAGCTCACAAGGACCCTTGTATTCTGTCTATTGACCACACCAACCTCGTGGGCTTCTAGACCATTGTTCTTTACTTGGTCTCCTCCTCCTTTCTCTTACTTCTTAGTCTCAGCATGCAGAGTTGACACTCAGCAGATATTTTTGTTTAATGAGTTCATGAATGATACCAAAGAGAGCGTCATCTTTTTTTAATTTTTAAAATTATTTATTATTACTTTTTGACTGTTCTGGGTCTTTGTTGCTGAGTTTGGGCTTGCTTTAGTTGTGGCGAGTGGGTGCTACTCTCTTCACTGTGGTGCTCAGGCTTCTCCTTGCAGTAGCTTCTCTTGTTGCAGAGCATGGGCTCTAGGGCAAGGCTAGGTAGTTTTGGTTCACAGGCTTAATTGCCCCACAACATGTGAGATCTTCCCAAATCAGGGATCAAACCCATGTCCCCTGCTTTGGCAGGTGGATTCTTAACCACTGAGCTATCAAGGAAGTCTGAGAGCATCATCTTAAAGTTCCTCACTAGCTTTTAAGCCCTCATGTCTGCTTTTTAAATTTTTTTTTAGTTTTATTTATTTATATTTGGCTGTACTGTGTATTCATTGCTGCACAGGTTTTTCCTCTAGTTGCAGTGAGTGGGGGCTATCTACTTGAGATGCATGGATTTCTCATTGTTGCGAAGCACAGGCTCTACGGCATGCAGGCTTTAGTAGTGGTGGCACATGGGCTTAGTAGCTGCAGCTCCCAGGCTCTAGAGCACAGACTCAGCAGTTGTTGTAGCGCACAGACTTAATTGCTCCACAGTATGTGGGATCTTCCCAGCCCAAGGATTGAACCCGTGTCCCCTGCACTGGCAGACAAATTCTTTACCACTAAGCCACCAGGGAAGCCCCCTCGTGTCTGATTTCTTATCAGATCCTGTCCACTCATTCATGCCCTTCTCTCCTCTCCATTCCCATTGCCACAGCTGCTGCTGTAGCCCAGGGATTGACTAGTTTGGAGCCAGCAATCCTGAACTGCACAAGTCTGACAGGGTCCTATTTACCTTGGAGTCTGTGAATGGCAGCTCCTGGAGTTGTGGTACTGAGTCTGCGAGCCAGGCTTACTGCCTGCAGTGTATCATTATACATAGTTTCATCGTTCCCTTCCCAAAAGAGCCACTCCCCTGCCCAGGAATCGTCAGCACCTTTGCTTGGCTAATAAAGTTGAATTCCTTACTGTGGCATCTGAGGCTGTTCCCAGTCTGTTTTCCCAGCCTCTTCTCTCGTTCCCCGTGAGCCCTCAACGAGCTGTGTGATGTTGGGCAAATGCTTTAACTTCCTCGAGCCCGTTTCCTCACCTGTCAGACAAAAGTGGTGACAGCAGCTCCCTCAGAAGACAGTGCACGCGAAGTGCCCATCCATCCAGACACTCCGGCCCCACTGCCTGGACAACACTAACGCTCATTCCGCCCACTGTCCCCAGACAGCACTCCCCTTCCCCACGCTCACGTCTTGGTTCCTGCTGCTCCCTCAAGCCCAAGTGCCCTTTCTTCTGCTCCACATTTCCTATTACCTATTGAAATTCTAGTCTTCTTTCAGTCCCCAGATGAAACCCCATCTCCCCAGTGAAGCCTTCCCCGAGTCCCCCCAGGAGGAGTCATCTCTCTGCTCAGTGTTCCTGTGGCACTGATTTATACTTCACTCATGAAACGTAGTATATCACGTCTCAGATTACACTTATTGCTGGGCTTGTTCCCCCACCGCACCGTGAACTCTTTGGAATCAGGTCCTGCGTCTTCCACTCAGTGTGGTAAGCAGTGCTGAGCACCTACCAGGCTGGTTACAAGGGGACATGTGGGTGAACCAAGAGAGTCCCGTCCCAGAGTGTCCACTGGTGTGGAGAAGTCAGTGACGTGACGTGGGAGCGAGCCCTGTTACCAAAGGGGAGCGCCGGCTGCTGGAGGAGCACGTGCCAGGGAGCCTGGCCTTGTCCCGAGCGCCGTGGGCAGCCCGACCTCACCAATGACGAATGGTGCCCGACAGCGGTCTCGTGCGGGACTTGACTTCCAGGGCCTGTGGCCGCTCCTGCCTGGGGGCCCGTCTGGCCCGTCGGCTCCCTCGGAGCAGTGTGCTCAGGTTCAGGCACCGAGGGCCTGCTGCAGGCCGTCAGGCTGGGGGGCTGGGGCCCCTTTAAGAGCAGGCCCCACATGCACCGCTGCTGGCGGCCTGCCTCCTGTCAGCCCTCTTCCTCCAGCCTCACAGCCACAGGAGGATTTCTCAGCAGAGAAAAAATTCCCCCCTTCCCTTCTCCCCGCCCCCCTTTAATGCCCGGGGCCCTTCACTTCCATAATTCTTCATTTTCCAGCCTTGAACGTAAGCCAGACACATCTGTCTGGCCATATGCGTGAACCCTGGAGTCTGTGCCGAGGTGGCTGTAAAACAGGGCCGGTGAAGGCCCTTCTGGGAGAGCACACACATGTGTGTGCCCTCGGGCCATTGGCTCCCTGCCCAGAACTACGGGGCTGCAGCGCTCCAAACCCATGTTAACCTTTTCTTATTTTTCCTCTTTTTGTTTAATTTAAGGGGGGAAAATCCCAAGGAAAAGGTATAAATTGTCCTGGGAGTGGGGGAGAGGCTCCTAGCTGGAGAGGCCATTATTGTTGGCAGGTACCTGGTCACACTAATACAATAAGGAAGAGAGGAGCATCGGGTGAATTAAGATCGGGGAGATGGGCTGTAAATTACACGGCTCCGAACCCCCTCCGTCTCCAGGGGTGTTAACCAAGAGGTGTAAGGCAGGTCCCCAGCTCCCAGCGCCTTTTACGGATGCAGCAAAACAGGAACCACACATGTTTGGGGAAGGGGATATGAAGATGGGGTTGGAAAAAACCCTGCCGGCCCCCATGCTGGCTGTAAAGCCCAACTGAGATCTGGGGCCGGAGCCACACCCCCGCTTCCCCGCTCCCACCTAGACCCCTGGGCCTGTGCTCAGCAGCGGGATGGGGGAGGCGAGGCCTGGCCTCCTCCGCAGCCTGTCCCTCCCCGCTTCCGGCGTTGCACAGAGGCTGGTGAGCAGGGCCGGCTGGAGGTCAGGAAAGGGGTGTGGGCAGCTCTCAGGACCTGTGCAGCTGGAGTCTCGGCGCCCAGGCGGGGCCTTGGACACTGGGGGCCAAGTGCGCCCACCCAGGGAGGGCGTCGAGGCCACCCTCTCGGCTCAGCCCAGCCTTCGCCCGTTGCCCGAGACGGCTCTGCGTCTTGCCCTGGTTGTGCCCACCTTGCTGCCTTCTGCGGAGATCCTTTTGTTCCCATTGCCCTTCTTGGGAGGTGTCAGAGACCAGAGCAGGGGGCCTGGTTTGTCTGGGAAATTGGTCAGAAGTGTTTCATTCCTAACCAGGCCCCCGGGGCAAAGCAGTCGCTGAAAATCCTCCTCCGGGCTCGAGGCGTGGCCTCTTGGCACCTCACCCTGGCTCTGTGAATCCCCCGCCTCCTCTCTGCCTCCACGAGGCTCTGCTGTGATTTGTGCTGCTGTCGGGCGGGGTCAGGTTTCCTGAGCAGTTGCAAACATCCCACCTGAAACATAACAGGCTCTTCCTCTAGCCACAGCTATTGTTTCTCTCGGCGTTATGGCCGCAGCCTTGCTCCATAGCCAGCAATGACATGTGTTCTGAAAATAGCTTCGCTCCCCGTCCCCTTCCCGCCCACCCACCCTCCTGAAGATGCGGTCACTCCTTTGTGACGGCCCCAGGAGTTTCATGCTAAATATAGCTGCAGCCCATTCACACTGCCACCCAGCTGCGGGGGGCGGCGCTGTGGAACAATGGGGCATGCACAGAGCCCCCACACCTGTATGGAATCCAGCGGAAGGCGGACACTCAGCCCTGGCTCCTAACTGTCGGAGACGGGGCGGGAGCCAGCGCGCTACCCGGCCAGGGGCACGTTCACGCCAGGACAGGAAGGCACAGCAGCCCGCGGAGCTGGGCAAACGCCCATCCCAGAGCTCGCTCCAGCCGCTCGCACCTCCCTGGCTGCTGCAGCATCCACAGGGGGCTGTCCTCCCGAGAGGGGCCAGGCTTTCTGGCCGAAGTACCCTTGGGCTGCTGCTTGGAGCAAGCCCAGGGGTGGCATGCTTGGCCCTGCCGCTCCCTGTCCATCTTGAAAGGGCAGCAAGAAGTAGCGGGCAAGTCATCATAATTATAACTTTGAAAAAGATGGCAAGTATATGTTAAGCTCTGTGGTACCGACTCTGGATATTCAGAGAAGGGATCCTAAGCAGAAATGTTCCCATGAGCAACCCCCCTGCAATGAAGATGCTAAGGGAAGCCAATGACCTGGGCTGCTTTGTGGAGCAGATGCAGAATCTGCACCCGTGGGTTTCTTCAGCTCAAGAAGGGACGCCTGGGAGTTCCTTGGTGGTCCAGTGGATAAGACTCGAAGCTTCCACTGCAGGGGGCGTGGGTTCAGTCCCTGGTTGGGGGACTAAAATCCCACATGCCATGCTGCACAGGGTGTCCCCCCCAAAAAAGAATGTCTGCCTGTAATGCCAGTGGTTATCTCACCAGCTTTTCCTATTTTATATTTCATTTCCATTTTTCCACCTTTTTAAATTTTTTAAATAATACCTCCACTTAACTTTAAATACTTAAATACTCCACATAACTTTACATAGTTTAAAAAAAAAGAAAAGGAAAAACAGACCTCCAAGAGCGCCATGAATCACATAACAGAGGTCAGCAGTCCACTGCCTCACCGTCCCCAGCTCTGCTCCCTAGTGGTTGCCCCATATAGTCACCCCCACTGGATGTATAAAATGTGAAAAATGGACTTGGTCAGGAAGAACGGAAACTGAAATTGGTTGTTACTAATATCAGGCATCTAGCTAGATACTTTCAGACACAGGATGAGCGTGGAAATTCGCTGTTACCACACTTCTCATTTCTGGTGAAGACATTGGTCTAGCCAGAGAGGCCCAGGGATCAACAGCCCCATCACCCTGTGGGTGCAGTCCCTGTGGAGCCCTGAGCAGAAGGAAGGCCTACTCTTGACCTGGCGCTTCTCTGTGACCCAAGTTCCTCCAGTTCCACGACTCCCGTGTGAACTAACGGCGGTACCTTTATTTGTAACCCTCAGTGTCTCAATTTCTAAAAGGGTCAGCCTCCCCCAGTCATCCCCAGCACATCGAAGGAGGAAGTTAACCTGTGAGGGAGCCCTTTCTGGGGACCCCGGCCTGGTAGCTTCCTCCTCAGATGTCGCTGTGGACCAGCCCCCTCCCAGGTCCCCACCAGCCTGCTTGCTCCAGGGTGCCTCTGGGCTTCAGAGAAAGTTGGTTACTGAGTGCCTTCCAGACACAGAGTTAAGTTCTTTCCTTCTTTACACTGGGTGACTTCATGGTCCCTGTCGCCCCTGGTCTGAACCAGCATGTCCACGCTTTCCCTAGGGTTCCCAGCTCTGCATCAGAGGACCACTGCGGCCCAGCCTTCGCCGCAGCAAGAAGGGTTCCTAAGGACCTCTCCTTCCGGGTCAGCACACTTGACTCCGGGCCAGGGCCAGTCTGTCTGAATCACAGCATTCCAGTTGCGCCCCCCTCACCCCCACCAGAGGCTTCTGCAGCTTTTTGCTCATACAAACAAAAATAAATCTCACTACCGGCCTCTGAACTCCGCGGCAGCATGCTTCCCCCTCTCCCCGAGCGTCCCATGGCTCTGAGTGGGGACTTGGCACTCGCCCCACCGACATCACTTTTTCACTCCCTGCGCATCCTGTGTCCTTCTCTCACCGTGCGACCCAGGGATCAGAGTGGGACGTGACGGCCGGCACAGGCGCCGTGCACAGCTGCCAGGAATCTGACGGGTAAAATCTGGAAAAGTTGGGAGGGCAAATGCTAAACACACACACATACACACACACACACACACACAGCGCCACTCAGAGGGCCGGAAACACCGACACCCACAGACAAGGGCCTGCGATTCCCAATCCTTCCTCGTCTGAATTCTCTTAAGGGGACTGGGCTAGTGTCATGACCCAGGCATGACCCCCCCTCCAGAGGCCTACTGGTACCCCAAAAGAAGGGGGAGCAGCTTCATCGAATCTCCTGAGACCCAGGAGGGCATGTGGGGAACAGGAAGCAGGCATGCAGTGAGTCACTGGGCAGAAACCAGGTTAAGGGAAGTCGTCCGCGGGTGTCCCGGGACCGGATGGTGGCAGCACAGCCCCGACCACCCTCAGCAGCTCGGTCCCACCCACCCCTGGGGACCCAGCCCGGCTGCCACCTCCCCATGATGCTGTGGCCTCCGTTCACCTTTCTGGCCCTGAGCCAGCGCTCAAGGAACTCAGACGGCGCACGCTTCCCTGGACCTTGTGCCTAGATTTTTCTTCCGTCCTGTCATCAAAACACCCAAGCAGGCTCAGCCCCCTGCCTCCCTCAGCCACCTGGCCTAAGGGCCCTCCCAGTGAGGAAGGATGGTCCGAGGTCTTGGGAGCTCATTGTTCCCGCAGGGTAGAAAGGGCAGCCAGTGCCACTTCCTTAGGGTCAGCCTGAGGGCCGGAGGGTCACTTCTGGAGGCAGGAAAACTAAGATGTGACAGGGGTCCGAGTGGGGGAGGCAGCGGCAGAGATGCCGTGTTCAGGCGAACCCGACATCAGGGCTCATCCTGTCCCTTCTCACCGAGAAAGACAGAGGTTTGGGGGCCCAGGACACCAAGAGAACGTTCTTGGCAGTGGACAGGCTGGTGGAGAACTCAGGCCTGGGGAGAGGAGTGACGGGAGGAGAGGCTGGAGCCCCACCCATGAGCAAAGGCTGGGGTGCTCACGGAGCCTGAGTGGGACCGTTTCTTGTCCTCACAAAATACCCACGCCATCACACGTGTACTGTGTCGACTCCCTCACAGTGAGAAGTAATATGTAAATGCCCAGGCTGAGTTCGATGGAACGTGTGTCACCCTCTAGCTGGCAGCCCCAGGGGGAGGGCTGGGGACCCAGGTTCCTGGGAAGGTGGCCCACAGGCCAGGTGCTTTCCCGTCCCGAGTGAGAGCCGCAGGAGACTTTGCAGGCGAGCCCCGGGCCGCGTTTCTCATGCCTGCCAGCGCCCTGTGCCTTCCACCAGCTGTGGTGGCAGTGGCAGCAGCAACTTACTCAAAGGGAAAGGTCCCCAGCAGGTCACAGAGGAGCCACCCCCGGCATTCGGAGGCATGCCCTTTCAGTTTTACTGTCACTGCCAGTGAAACCTGAACACCTTCCTCACTGACTGTTAGTGGCCAGGGCCCAGCCCGTGGGCCCCATCTCAGTTGGCACGCACATCTGCTCGCTGCTCAGGGCTTGTGTCTGTGTGCCTGCAAGTTGGTGATCGGCAGGAGGCCACAGGAGGGCAGGGCAGGGCTGGGACCTGCGTGCCGGGCCCCTGCCAGGCTCATTTTGGTGCCTTCCAGCTCCACACACGGGGGGCACGGGGTCTGGGCAGATGCCCACAAACCAGCTTGCTTCCTGGCCATGGTCCCCAGAAGACGAAGCAGCCAGAGAGTGGCCAGGCCCCATAGTGACAGGTGGACCCAGAGCCTATCTCCCAGGGCCGCCACCATGCGTGCCCTGTCAGACTTGAGAAAATTGGGCTTTTCCAAATGGGTACGGAAGCTGCCCTAAAAGATGCGAACGTGTGAGACTGACAGGCTCCAGGCCATGAGCTTTCTGAGATGTGCGGCCCAGACCACTGGTGCTACCCGAGGGGTTTTTTAGTGATGTGTAGGAGACACACTGACTCTTGACTGCGGAAATTCAGCTTGAACTGGTAAACATGCTTGGGCCTCAGACTCCTGATACCACGTATGTTACTTGCTGAGCCACAAAAGTGAGTTGATTCGAAGTCCATCTAAAGAAAAACACCAAGTAAACAAACAGTATAGATTGTACAGCGTTGTGGCAAAGCAGCGCGGGTGGATCACAGACGACCCCTGCTTAGGGAACCCCGGGCTGGTCGGGGGAAGACAGACTTCGTTCTCGTCCGTCCGGATGTCATTCTCTGCAGACATGTGACGTGGGAAGTCATCTGTCCCGCTGGGTGGACTCCTGCCACTCTGGGTACCAATTATTAGTTGTCAGCATCACTTTTTTTGCATAGGTTTTGAGGTGGTTCTTTTTTCTTTCTTTCTTTATTAACTACACAGTGAAGTAAATGGAAATGACGAATTCTGTCTGAGTATATGTGTACATTTAAAGTATCTGAATTAAGAAGTACCTCCTGTGTTCTCAGTAGCGTGTGTGAAACCACTCTCGTGCGCCTCGTTGATTTTTAGCCCCAGGCCTGCCTTTCAGAGCCCCGTTACTTTGAATGCCATCAGGGTCCCTTCTCAGTCCCACTCGGGGTTTTAATCACACCCAGTTCCCCAAGCCATTTGGTCTCCCTGGGTTTGTCTCGGGCCAGCCTCCCGGGGGGCTGGCTGTCCCTCTGGAGCGGTGGGGGGGGGGGGGGGGCCGAGGCCGAGGGGGCAGGGCGCTGACACACACGGTGGAGTCGGGGCCCGGGCTGGCCCGCCGCCGGCCTGCTCATTCACCACTCGGCGTCCCCGTAGGCTGTCCTGGAGGACCAGAGTCACGTGAGGCAGATGGAGCTCGAGATCAGACCCTTGTTCCTCGTCCCAGACACCAACGGCTTCATTGACCACCTGGCCAGCCTGGCGCAGCTGCTGGAGAGCAGAAACTACATCCTGGTGGTACCCCTCATCGGTGAGTCAGGGCCGGGCCCACCCTGCACGTGTGCAACGAGGCCCCTCTGCACGCATGCCCCGGGGCCCGGCAGGCATAGCCCCGCCGCGTGTGTAAGACGGGATTTGCAGGGAAGTTGGGAATGCGTGGGGCAAGGAAGACTGTTTAATAATCAAAGCAGTTCGAATTATTATGGCTGATCCGTGGCTTAAACTGCTTGAGCAAATGGACTCCTGTGTCCCAGCAACCAGAGGCTGCCCAAGCCCAGCCCTTGTTTTTATCCTTATAAAGCTCGCAGTAAAACAGCAAAGCTGGTTCCCGTTATTGGTAAACACTCAGCCCTGGCAGATAACGGCAGTGCTGCTGGGTGGTCTGGCAGGGAGGCTGGGAGGATTTTGAAGTGGTTAGATGCCTTTGGTCTGATGGGCTCGTAGCTTTTCACGATCATTCTGTTGGTTCGAGGTAGCGTTCTTCTGGCCAGTGTCACCCTAAGGCCAGGCCAATGGAGGCCCTCCAGCGCAAGCCCTTGGCTCTCGCCTGTGGATTCCTGCCACTTGGGCCCTCACCACTGTCTGGTCGCTGTTTGCTGGTACAGGGTCAGCATCTCAGGGCCGCTCGCGTGCTTCCACCCTCAGGCCGGAGGAGCCCAGCTGGGCCCTCTCCAGGGACTGTCTAAGGCACCCCTGGTTCTCAGAGCCCTGTGGTGGGTCGGCTTCAGGAGGGGCCCCGGCTCCTGTCTGTACAGCTCACACAGCCGATAGCGCCGAGAGCTGTCCTCTGGAGGGAGGGGGTCTGGGAGACGACTGGGAAGCCCAGGCTGCTTAATGTCCCCTCTCAGCAGCCACTTGGAACAAGTTTGGAAGCCCTGGCCTCTGGACGGTCTGCCAGACTGGCCGTCTGCCTGCCAAGCCACCTCTGACATCCATGCCAAGATGTTCCACTGGGCCTTCCCTCCCAGTCCCCAGTGCCTGAGTGCCAGATGAGGGTGGAAACAAAGGGCAGGAAACATCCGCCCCTGCAGGGGCTGTAGAACCCTGGGGGGTTGTGGGAAACACGTTAGCACCACCTGAGAATGTTGGCACTGAAGCGGCCCTCGGCCCGCCTCCACCCTCCCTGTCTTCCTTCCCCCTCCCCATGTGGCCTGACCAGAGCCTCTTCAGCCCAGGCCCTGAGACCCACGGGAAGGTTTTCTGTTCTTCAGAAGTAGAGCAGCTGCCCAGGGCCGAGTCAGACCCTCACGTTGTTGCAGCCACCCCTCTGCCCTCGCCGGGTCCCGGGTGGGGCGGCTTTCAGGAGAGCAAGTCCCAGTGCCCACCTGCCCGGGAGATTTTCAGGGGTAAGAAAGGGAATTGGCCGCTCTTTGCTGGATGGTCAGAAGATGGGGTAACTGAGAAAGGCGGCCATGTCTCAGGTTGCTCATCTACATCTTGGAAGGAGCCTCAGACACCACCCCAGCCCAACGAGTTCTTGGTCACCAGCACTGATGGTGCCCCTACCATGTGCTCAGGCTCCTTGTTCCCGAGGGGGCCCATGAAAGGTAGAGCTGCAGCCCTTGGCCTTGGCGAGTTTATGGGTCAGTGGGGGAAGCCGGATTATGTGGGGAGGGAGCAAGTATATAAGAAGAGCCAGCGGAGATGGTAGCTATAAGGATAGTCAGCCCCCAGGGCACCAGGAAATGCCAGCTCTGTTACAGGAGAGCCGGCCCCTGCCCTGTGCCCAGAGCACAGAGGGTTAAGCCGACAGCCTCCCCGCTTGTTTCTTGTGCTCTTTAACCTGCTCCGTGCTCCTTAGGCCTGACCCCAGCGTCGAGAAGCCCCGCCTGGTGCAGAAGCACAAACAAGCTTCCCCTTTGAAGCCTGTTTAATTTGGAAGCAGGAAAGCAGATTTTGGGATAGAACACCAGTTTTTCACGTTTGATGTTCTGTTTGGTGTACCATACACTCAGCCGCCACTACTCCGCAACCTCAGCCATACGTTGTGTGGACACTGCAGCCTCAGGTTGCTGAAGGCATGGGTGTGTGTGTGTGTGTGTTCGTGTTCCCACATGGGCGCTTTCCAGAAAGTGTCTCTGAATACCCAGACAGTGAGTGCCAGGCTCACCATGGAACAGCATGCTCACGCCGACTCCCCGAGCCATGAATCACTGTGCTGAGGAGAGGCCTCAGACCCCAAACTCTCCCAGAGCCCCCAAGGAGTGCATATTTCCCACTTGACCTCAGGCTCTTGGCTGGAATTTTGGAAAGAATCTTCACCAGAAAATGAAGCCGTGTCCCAGACACATAGGCAGGCAGACACACACACACACGTGCAGTATCAGAGGAGGTAGAAGTGCCAAGGGGATGGTTCAGGGGACTAGCAGGGTCCCTGCATGTGAGACCGTGACCCCACTTCCCACCCCGTGACCTCCCCATGACCTCCCAGCGCTCTGCCAGGGGCAGGCAGAGAACTGGGCCCCTCTTGGACGACTGTGTGGGGGCCCAGGCTGATGAGGGAGGGTGCCCCTCTCTCTAGCTGCTGCATACCCCTGCCTCTCCCGAGGGACCCTCTCAATTTGATTGTGTAACTGAGGAATGTGATGGAGAATCCCAGTTTCTTCTTCTGGATACAGCAGCTCCAGAAAATCCCTGTTAATTCCTCCTAGGAGAAGGGTAGGGCCCAGGGGAAGAGGCAGAAAAAGGAGAGAACATTTGGAACATTGAGGGCACTTCTTGCCCTCCAAGGGTCCCCGGTTTCACGGGAAGACTCCTGTGAGGCCACGTGGCCTCCAGGGTCGGGGAGGAGCTACCTGGGAAAGCATGGCCTCGGGTGCAGACAGACAAGACAGACGTGATTGCTGAGTCTGATTCCTTGTGGGACTGTGTCTCCTCAGTGATCAATGAGCTGGACGGCCTGGCCAAGGGGCAGGAGACAGACCACCGGGCTGGGGGCTATGCCCGCGTGGTGCAAGAAAAGGCCCGGAAGTCCATTGAGTTCCTTGAGCGGCGATTCGAGAGTCGGGACTCTTGCCTGCGGGCCCTGACCAGCCGTGGCAATGAGCTTGAATCCATCGCCTTCCGCAGCGAGGACATCACTGGCCAGCTGGTGAGACCCAGGGCAGAGCGGGAACGCCTGAGCCAGCCCTCAGAACAGGGGCCCCAGGAGGGAGGGGCTCGAGGCTGGCCCCGCAGTCTGGGCCTCCTGCCCGCAGGGGCAGCTGCCATCGAGGCCCAGGAGGGGGCTCCTCGTCCCCCGGTCACTCTCGGCACAGTGGGACCTGACCAGGCAGGGCCAGGGCGTGGATGGGCGGGACACCGAGCTGTGACCCCGTGGCACTCACCCTGTCTTCCTCCAGGGCAACAACGATGACCTGATCCTCTCCTGCTGCCTCCACTACTGTAAAGACAAGGCGAAGGACTTCATGCCTGCCAACAAAGGTAGCGAGCTCCCTCCACCTCGGGACCTTCCCTTCCCTCCCTGCCTCCTGCCTGCCTCAGCCCCGGGGAAGGGTACCTTCCCTAACTGTGGCCTGGGAAGTGTAAAAATCAGGGATGAAGCCTGAGGCCAGCCCAGTTCCCTCACACACACACCACCCCGTGCTGGAAGTCAGACCCTCCCCCGGCTCCCCCAGCCTCAGGTGGACCCTCAGCCAGCTAAGGACGGGCCTCGCCCAGGAAGCTGGGCTTCAGGCAGTGAACTTTGCTGCTCTGCATGCATCCATTTCCTTTCTTGGGTCCTCAGTGAGCTCTCTGACAGCAAGAATGTCTTTATGATTCACTGTAGCTTATTCCGGCCATGGTCTCCTGAGCCCAGCCCTCCGCCGCTCTGAGGACAGTCCCTAGCGGTCCCTCGGGCCCCCCCTCCCTGTCCTTGGCCACGCTCACCCTCTCAGTTCATCCGTGAATGTTTACCCTGTATCAGGTGGGGGGGAAGCACTTCCCCGATTAGTAGTGGTCCTTCTCTTCCTGTCTCTCTGGTTCTGTGACATAGCACTTTGGAGGCAGGTGAGACCTTGCAGATGAAGCCCTCAGCCCAGTTTTCAAGACGCTTTTGGTGAGCCAAAGCCCGTCAGGGGGGCCAGAGACTCTCTTTGGGGTGCTTGAGCACCTCACCCTCATCCCAGAACCATCTCTTGCCTGAGCTGGCCTCTGAGAGTCAGCGAGGCTCAGGTGTTCTGCTCCTGGCTCCCAGGACTCCAGACATTTCTTCTTCTGGAAGGAATTCCTAGGCTGTCCTAGCTCAGTGGCATCTGCACAGCTGATAATTCTCACCCCTTGGTCTCTTGGCTGCATGTCTGTGGCCTTCTTGTCCTCTTCTCTGCATTGAGGTTGCCCAGCTCGTCTCTGCTCGCTTTTCCCACCCTGCTGCCAGGCGGGCCCGGGACTGTCTTCCCTCCAGCCCTCCGCCCGCCCGCTTCAGCGCGCGCATGCTGCCCACACCCCTGTACCTGAGGCGGGTAACGCGCCCACAGCTGCTGCTCCTCAGAGGGGTCCTGCCGCCTGGTGCGCCTGCACTGTCCCTAAGGGGCGGATCCAGAGCCTCCGAGTGGCAGGGGGAGCCTGGCTGAGCCCAGGGAGGGGTGGGGCTCTGCTCCCAGGCCGCTTCCTGGAGGGGCACCTTCTGAGGGCGAGGCCGGCAGGACTGCAGAAGACCTTGTTGGGAAGTACGGTTCAGATACCGCTGTGGCCCCACCCAGCCTCAGAGCTGTTTCTTTCTCGGCAGAGACACATTTTGGCTTTGGCCCTAGTCTCCCCACCCCCCACTTCACCCCCAGCAGCCTACAGGAACCCATTGGCATCCTGGGGACCGCCCCTATCAGAATTACATCAGCAACGGCTGGTGTAATCAAACCCCATTTGTCAGTGTGAATTCTTAGCAGATTAACTTGTCAGATTCACAGAGAAACCATCACCAAATGTTTATGTGTAAACGATGTTGAATTTTAAAATCATGTGGATTATGGCGGATGGGGCCTGACAGGATGACAGTCTCTGGTTTCTAACAAAGTGAAGTTACCAGTGTCAAAACAGAGGATGTTTATTGTTCAAAATGTCTCAAAGTATCCACAGAAACCCCTGCAGACCCCTGCCAGCAATGCCGGGCCTCGGTTGGCCGCCACGAGGCCTGGGACTCTCCTGGTCTGAGTCCCAGGGCAGGAGCAGTGGGGCCGTGGACAGACCCGGGCCGCCCACTGCGAGCCCCACAGGGCACTGCTCGTCACCCTGCCCGCCCACACCCCCAAGCTGCGCATCTCAGAGCATCTCCTCGGCCCAGGGCCGCCTTCCTCGACCTCTCAGCCCGCCACGCCGCTCACCTCCCACCACACCCTCCTTCCGCTCCCCTTCTTTCACCGCCATCAACCCCGAGAGCCTCTCCTCCCTCTTCCCCCAGACTCCTCCCACGGCTGACAGCCAGCTCACAGCCTCCCTGCCTGGAGCTGGGAAGCCTGAAACTGCTCAGGTCCGACACGGATGTTTGCAGTCCCCCAGCCCCGCCAGGCCCCCGTGGTCAGGAAGCCCTCCAGGACATTTCCTGGGCCTCACTGCCTGCCTGCCTGAGGATGAGGAGTGGACCTGCCACCCGGGGGGCCTTAATGGGGGTGGGGATGTCACTTGTGAGAGGCCTTGGCCCCAGTTTAAATTCTCCCCGATACGTTAGTATTAAAAGGTTAAGGAATTAGGGGGAAAGACATCCTGCTTTAAAAAAAAAAAGTCATCTAAAAAGAATGAAGGCGCTCTGTTTGTGCTGACATAGGAAGATCTTTAGAATTTCAGTGAAGTAAGTACGGCTAGTATGACTAACATTACAGGAAAAAAGCTTATGTGACAAGTATCTAGACTTGTAAATGTGCATAAAGGAATCTGGAAACACACAGCTTACCCCGGGACAAGACAGAGACATGAGGAAGATCACGGCGGGGGGTGGGGGTGGGGGGGCAACCAACTTTACCTTCCTTGTTCTGTGCTTAAGAGGTTTATGCCACAGACATGGATTACTTTTATTTAACAGTGGGAATCTTTGGGCTCTAGCCTCAGGGCCACCTTGGCTGGCCTCTGCCGGGGGACCCTTGCCCTCCTCTCCTGAGTTAGCACCCCTCCTCACATCCTGGAAGCCCTGGATACGTTTCATATTCCATCTTGCATTTCCTACTTCTGAATACCTCAAGCATCAGTCTGCTGGCCTTGGAGCAGGCAAGATGATGCAGAAGAGTCTTATGAGCCCAGAACTAGCCCTGCAGTCAGAAGGGACAGGAGGCTTCTTCTCCTGCCTCAGCTGAGTCCTGAGAAGAGGGGTCTGCCGGAGGCTGGCAGGCTGGGGGGCTCACTGGGCATGAGGTGGCCCAGTACCATGCGGGGGGCAGGGGTGCATAGCAGAAGGCCAACCCCAGCCCGTGACGGTCCTCCCTCGGCCCGCAGGGTAGGGGTGCCCTCTGCTCATGGCCTGTGAGGGGAAGGCCCTGTGGGAGGGCCAAGAAATGGTTGGCCTTGAGCCCCCAGGCCTGCTTTCCCCTCCAGAAGAGGAGAGGCAGCCAGGGCCTCCACGTCCTGCCCTCAGTGAATCCCCGTGCTCTCTCATGCCCACAGAGGAGCCCATCCGGCTACTGAGGGAGGTGGTGCTGTTGACGGATGACCGGAACCTGCGAGTGAAGGCGCTGACCAGGAACGTGCCTGTGCGGGACATCCCGGCCTTCCTCACGTGGGCCCAGGTGGGCTGAGGGGGCGCAGCTCCCCCCTCACAGAAGCGTTCCCGAGAAGGCCGCCAGGCGCCCGGTGTAGCACAGAAGATGCCCACGTGCCTGAGCCACCAGTCCACCCAGACAATAAACCATCCTCTTCCAACCCACGCCGTGGCCGTGCTGTGGGGGAGCTGCTCCTCACAGAGCCCCTCCTAAGGGGTGGGTAGAAGTGCTGGGACCCTCCTGGGCTGCCAGGATTTAGCAGGGAGGTGGCTGGCTGCAGTGACGGCAGGCAGGCGAGCCAGATGGGCCGCCCCATGCCCAGCCTTTCTCCCTCCCCCTGTCCAGGTCAAGGACCGACGGAAGGCCTCTTAGCCCAGAGATGCAGCCACTTTCTCAGCTGGAGGTGGCACAGGGCGGGGTTAGCATTTCCATCAGATGCAGGTGAAACCATGGGTCCCCTCAGTCTTCAGAAGCCCTGACCCGAAAGTGTCCAAGAGGCCTTGGTCATGCTGTGAGGAGAGTGCCCAGGAGGTCTGTCTCCCTGAGGCCTGGATGCCCCCAGGAGCCCCAGTTGGGTTCTGAACAGCAGCCCCAGGCCCTCCACTCTTCTCCCCCCACCCCGCTGTTCTCCCTGCCCTGCCGCCCGGGGCCCCTGTGCTTTGCCACCTGCTCTCCCCTCAGTTGGTCCTGGGTCTGTAGGGAAGGGCTGTCTGCCCTCTCAGGCCCGTGCCTCCTGGGTTGCCTTTGCCTCATCCCTCTCCCCTCAATGGCCTTCCTTTTGCTCTCTTCCTACTTCACAACATTTCTTTCCAAGTCCCCCTCCCTCTCTCCCTCCTGAACCATCCCCCTCCTCCTCCCGTCTTTCTAGTCCATCGCTCTCACCTTCCTGGCCCCTCAGTCCCTTGCTGTAGAGCTTTTCTGACTCTTTTCTGTGGTACCTGTGGCAGGAACCTAATGTCGCTTTCCTGCCCCTGACCTGCTTTTCCAGGCCCCTGTGCTCTGAGAAACCCTCAGACTAGTCTGAGGGTAGGGCAGGCCAGTGCCCACGAGGAGCACTGCCTGACCTGGGGCGTGCACCCCGTGGATAGCTCCGCCCTAGAAGGCATAGGGGCCCTCTGGCTGTGCTTGGAGCTCTTTGTTGCTTCTAGCTGGCACCTGTGTTCAGTCTCCCGCCAGAGGCTTCCTGCTGGCACTATGTTCTCCCAGGCCAGGGTCAGGGCTGGAGGAGGACTTAGGGGAAGACAGGGTTTGGAGGCGAAGCCAGGAGTCAGTCTTAACGGGACCAGTGAGGGAGTCCACCAGAGGCCCCTGACTGACTACACAGCCTGCTCAGACAGTGGGAGCAAGGCAGTGCCCTCCCCAAAGCCCAAGACTATGCCAGAAAGACGGGGAGCAGGAGAGCCACAGCCAGTGATTTGAGGGTACAGGGCTCAGAAGGCTGGGCTTTGGGGTATAGGGTCCCTGGCCTCTCCTTTGAGATCCCTTCTGCCCGATGAAGGTTAATGACTGGGTGGGTGGCCCCATCCCTCCTTTCTGTTCCATTTGCAGCCCTGGTTTTGTTTCCTGAATAAATTTTTAGTTATAAAACATACCTGAACTGTTGCTGACCTGTCTCTGGGGCCGGGGAGGGAAGGGCCAAGCCACTGCACCTGTCTGAGGGTGCTGCTTCTGGCCCCAGCACCCACCCCGTGCACCCCACTCAGCTCCTTGTGCAGGGCAAAGAGAGCCACTGGGTCCAGGGTCCTTGGTTACTGCTTTATTGCTGTTTGGTTCGAGTATAGAAAATGGAAGCGGCTCTGGAAGAGCCTGTGTACAAGGTAGGAAATATACAAACGAGGAGGAGGGAGCTAAAGAGACCACGTTCCAGCCCAGCCCAGCCTGGGCTCGGGGTTGGGGGGCCGCCCAGGGCGCATGCAATAAATATGGTCCGGGGCCCCAGGGAAGGGAGGGGGGACCACCGCGGGAGTGGGAGACCGGGTAGGCCAGGGCTGTCTCAGCCCTCTGACTCCAGAGGGCGGGAAAGGTTAGCCCTGGGGCTAGTGCCACTTGTGCAAAATGAGGAACTTCACATTATCCGTCCCGGGGCGGGCGGGGGCTGGGGCGGGGGGCCCTCCGGCCGGCTCAGTCCCCTCCCCGCTCGCCAGCTCTGCCCGACGCTCCGACCCCAGCGGGGAGATTCACAGTGAGAATGGGTGTGGTCGCAAGGGCCGGAGGTAGGGCTGGGAGCGCCCCAACAGTGGCACCCCTCCCCCCCCCCCCAAGAGCAGCACGGAGCCGGGGAGGTGGGGGCCAACGAACCACAGGAAGAGGCGGAGAAGGGCCGGGGGTCTCCTTTGGTCAAAGCTGATATCAAAAATATAAATCTCCCTTCCCCCAACCCACCCCCGTCCCGGGGCTTCCTCCCCCACCCCCACCCCCGGGCTAAGGCACAAAGCAGTGAGGCCAGGTGAGGCCGCCGCCCCTGCGGCGACGCTGCCGGGGCTGCTACTGTCGTCCGGGCGCGGGGAGGTGAGGGGGGCACCCGCCTGCTGGTGGCCGCCGCCGCCGCCGCCTGGGGGCGCGGGCCGGGGCCACGCGGAGGCCAGAGGCGCACTAGGTGGGAGAGAAACGGTCGATGGTCCGGCCGTCGGGGCCGGCGGCCAGGTGCGCGCCCTGGCTCAGCACCTCGGCCGCCTTGTCGGGGCTGAGGCCCAGCTCCGCGGTGAACTTGGCCAGCGGGTAGAGGCTCTCGAGCGCCACCTTGGGGTCGTGCAGGAAGTGCGTGGTCTGAGCCAGCAGCTCAGCCGCAGCCGCCTTGTCCTGCTGCTTCAGGCTGAGCTGTTCGGCCGTGAGGCGCGCCACGGCAAAGACGCCCTCGGGGAAGTCGAGCTTGCCCTTGCCGTCGGGGCCCGGGACGCCGGGGAGCCCCCCCAGCCCCGCCAGCGCCCCGGCCGCGCCGGCCGCGCCGCCCACAGCGTGCATCTTCATGTGACTGATGAGGTTGCGCTGCTGGGCGAACTTGCCGCCGCACACCTGGCACTCGTAGGGCTTCTCGCCCGAGTGGATGCGCATGTGCTCGGTGAGGCGGTACTGGCGCGTGAAGCGCATGCCGCACGCGTCGCACGCGAAGGGCTTGAGGCCCAGGTGGCTGCGCATGTGGCGCGTCATGGTCCCGCGCTGCGTGAACTTCTTCCCGCAGATGGTGCAGGGGTAGGGCCGCGTCAGCCAGTGCGTCTTCTCGTGCTGCCGCAGCGTGGCCGGGTCCTTGTAGCTCTTGTCGCACGACGCGCAGCGGTAAGGCCGCAGCAGCTCGCCCAGGCCCCCCGGGGCCCCGGCCACCTTGTCCCCAGCGCCTCCAAAGGGGGGCCCGAGGCCGGCGGCGCCCGCGGCCACCTCCGCCGCCTCGGCCCGGCCGTACAGCGCCTCCTCCTCCTCCACGTGCGCCTCCACGTGCGCGTTCAGCTGCTCCGAGCTGGGGAAGCCCTTTCCGCACGGGATGCACACGTACAGGTTGTCGCCGAAGCTCTCGGGCTCGCCGTAGGCCAGGTGCGGGCACGGGTAGCCCTCGAGGTGGCCGCCGGGCGGGCTGGGGTCCTCGCTGCTGCCCGTCTCCTCGCTGCTGCTCTTGTAGTCGTCACCGTCGCCGCCCGCGCCAGGCCCGTCCAAGCTGCCCGCGTAGCGCGGCGGCGGCGCCAGGCCGAGCGGAGGCCCCCCGGGCGAGACGGACGGGTCCCCGCCGCGCTCCTCGCAGCGTTCGCTGGGGGAGCCGCGCTCACGGCCCAGCTCGTCGCCGTAGCTGCCCAGGCCTGGCTCGTGCTTCATCCAGCGGTAGAGGAGGCTGGGCCCGTCGGGGCGGCCGGGGGGCTCGGATCCCGGGCTGCCGCCGCCACCTCGGAACGGATCCGGAGGCGGTCCGGCCTCCTCCAGCTTCTGGAAGGGCAGTGGCGGCAGCGGCGGCAGGGTGAGCGGTGGCTCCTTGTAGGCGGCGGGGCCGGCGCTGGGAGGGCTGTCTGGGCGCGGGGGCAGCTCTCGCTCCCCCGGCGGTCGCTCGGGAGGCGCGGAGCCTGGCGGGCTTTTCTTTGACAGGTCCAGGCCGCAGAGCGGGGAGCAGCGGCGCTCCGGGGCGCAGAGCGCGGCGGCCGGGCCGGGACCCGAAGCGTACAGCTCGGCGCAGTGCGTGTTCACAGCGGCCTCGGGGCCCGACGGCGGCTCGGCGGTGGGCGGCGGCGGAGGCCCGGCGGGGGACGAGTAGCAGGCCTGGATGACGGGCGTGGCGGCCCGCAGGCCCCGGCCCGGCCTCCCGTAGGGTGCGTAGCCGCCGCCGCCGCCGCCGCCGCCCCGCAGGTGGCAGTACTTGCCGTGGCGCTTGAGGCGTTTCTTGCACAGAGCCACGAGGTCGGGGATCTGCAGGTAGCTGGCGGCGGCCAGCACGGCGCCCAGGCTCGGCTCGGCCCCCGGGGCCACGGCGGCCGCCGCCGCAGCCTCCGCGCCATCCGCCAGGCGGCCGGTGTAGATGAAGTCCAGCACCAGGCGGAACACGGCCGGGCTCACCATGTCATGGTCCAGGTTGAGCAGGTTGTCGTGCACCACCAGGGACTTGAGGTAGGCGCTGCTGGCCGCCAGCACGTTTTTGTGCGCGCGGAAGAGGGCGTTCTGCACCACGATGATCACGTCGCACAAGAAGCCCTTGGTACGCTGGTTGTTGAGCTGCAGCAGCAGCTGCCTGGAGTGGCCGGGCGCCTCCATCGTGTCCAGCATCGTCTGCCCAGCACACTCTCCTGCGGGGACACACACCGGCTGGGTCAGAGCCGCACCGAGCCCTCGCTGCCTGCACCCAGCCCGGCGCTTCTCCCTGGCACTTCCCCTTCCCCTCAGCTGGGCAGGGGCAGGGGCATGGAGCTCGGCGGCCTGGGCACGGGCGGAGAATCCGCGGCCTCCAAGAGTGGGCGCCTGGGCCGGCCGGCCTGGACCAGAAGAAGGAGCCGAGACCGGCCGGCGGAGAGGAGGCCAGGCTGGCCGGCACCCCCAGGCCCGGATGCAGCCGGGCACTCTGCCTGGGTTCTGGGGGCTTCCGAGGAGAAAACTGTTCCGGCGAAGCGACCCTTGTGGAAACAGTTACCCGATTTGAGGAAAATGTCCGCTTCAGGAAAAGTCATTCAGGGCTGAGAAGTTTGCCCAAGTGGGATACAAGGGAGCCGAGTGAAAAAGCGCCTCCCGCCTCCAGAGAAGTTGCCTCAGTTGGGGGAAGAGGTCCGGAGGAGGGCAGTGCGGTGCCCGCCGTGGCGCCGCCCTGGCCGGGGGCTGTCAGACCCTCGGCTGGGGCCCCGGGCGGCGGCCGTGGCGCGGGAAGCGGAGGCAGCGGCTGCCGTGGCGGGCAGAGCACGAAGGCCGGCCCGGCGCGGGGAGGGCGTTATATCGGGGCAGGAGGCTGAGGCAGGAAGCAGGTGGGGGGGAGGGGGGAGCCACGCAGCTCCCAGGGGAGGGAGGGGGCAGCGCCCCGGGCGGGCACGGCGCACAGCCGGCTGCGGCCCTGACCCTGGCCTGCGCCCCACCCGCGCCCCGGCCCCGGCCTCGGCCTCCGCTCTGCATTCGCGGGCCCGGCGCCTCCCTCCCCGGCTCCCCTCGGCCCCTTCTCCACGGGAACTCCGCCGCCCCAAACTTGGGGAAAAGTTTCCCAACTTCAGACAGGCCGGGAGGAGCGCGCCAGCCCCAGTCCCTCGGCTCCCAGCTTTTCCTCTCGGCCCCCAAATTCGGCTGCCAAGCGGCCGCCGGGCCTGAACCGAGCCCTGAGCTCCCCGGCCGTCCGCTCGCCCGCCCGACCCCATTCGCTGCCTGGTCCCCAGGGCCTCGCGCGCGGCCCGTTACCTGCGGCCGCAGCCCTGCCGGGCTTCCCTCCCCGCGGCGGTGGCAGCTCCTAGTCGGCGCCCCACCCGCCCCGCTGCCAGGCGCTGCGCTGTGCCAGGGCAGCGCCCCTGCCAGCCCCGCCCGCCAGCTCCCCTTCCCTTCCCCTCGCCTCTCCAGCCCATGTGCGGGCAGAGCCGGCCCCGGGCCGCTGACCCCGCCGTGAACCCGGCGCAGAGCAGCGGCCCGGCGGTCCTGAGTCCTCTAGGGGTGACACCCGGAGCCCTGAACGCCAGCCGCGTTGGGGGCGCCCGCGCCGGAGGATGCGCCCCAGGCGGCCAGCGCGTGAGGACCGGACTGTTCGGGTCCCCTGTCCCTCCCCGGTCCCCAGCCCTAGGACCCACCTGGGGGGCATGTCGGAAGCCCCGGGCCCGGCTGCCGGCGGATCCAGGGGGGGACGTGGCTGCGCTGCGCTGCCCTCCGCCCGCCGGGCCCCCGGTCGGTCTGTCCTGCTGGTCCGTCCTCCCCGCGTCCTGGTCGCGTCTCAGCCCCGCCGCGCTTTCCGCACACTCTTATCTGGAGCGGCCCGGGCCGGCGGGCGCTGCTGCAGCTATGGCGCCACCTCGCGGCCGTGCGGGACTTTGCGCGGCACAGCCACGGCCTCCTTCCTGCGCACCTGGGATGGAGGCTCGCAGATGCCGAACTGGACTCAGGAGGGGGGCCTCTTCTCAGATTCAGCCTCCCAGATGTGCCCACCTGGAGGCCCCAGCCCCGGACCTGCGAGCCCCACAAAAACCTGGGTTTTGAGCTGAATGTTCCTGTGTACATATTTCTAAATTCTGACATTGCCCCAATTCAGATAAGTCCGGCCTTCAAGGGAGGAGGCTTTCGAAATCCTAAGGAAGAAGATAGACAAGCTCTTAAGGGGCTGTCATTAGCTATCCCTGGATGGCACTGTCCATTTGTACACGCCCCCCGCCCCAGTACACCCAACCTCACTCAGCCACGTGGGATAGGTATGCACAGAATAGACCCGTTTGCACCCAGACCCCCTCCAGGAATTCACACCCGTGAGCGCTCATGTTTGCAGACACACACCTGTCCCCTTCCGGAGTCCAAGACCCGGCTTTCTGTCATACTCAGGGTACTGCCATATAGAGCCCTCCATGACCTGGGCAGAGGTGGTACCCAAAACCCCACCCTGAACTTGCAGGCCTCTACAGGGCCCCCAGGAAAGGTGACTGGAAATGGCTGGACAGCGCCTCTTGGGGGTCCCACAGAAGCGACCCAAGCCCCCAGATTTCCCGTGTGAGCCGTGTTGAGGGACGACCAGCTTGAACGACCTCGTCGAGAGAAAAGTCACAGGAGGGCCTGGAGCCCGGGATCCCCCGCAAGGTCCTGCACCCCACGTGAAGGTCCAATTCTTGCAGGTGACGCCCCCTCTACGAGGGAGAGGACCCGGCGCTGGAGCGCGGGCGCTTGCACAGCTAACTCCGGAAGTGTCCCCGCGCCGCCCCAGCACATCAGGCCGGCAGCCAGCGCCTGTGAGGCTGAGTGGGCCTCCGCAGCCCACGCTCCGCCTCTTCCCCGCACCTCCTGACCCCCGCCCACACGTGGAGGGTAGGAGTGGGTCCCCAAGAACGCCTGCAGCTTCTGATTGGCTGCGCCTCGCTCAGCCGCCGAGCGCGAGAGGCTGGGGCGCAGAGTTACCATAGTAACCGATGAGGTTCGCCCAGATCGCGTCTCTCCGAGGCCTTGGAGAGCTTAGCAACCGCGCAGGGCCGCTGGGCCGTGGGGGCCGTGTTCACCAACCTCCCTCCGCCCCGCGCCACCCTCCGCCCCCACGCCCCCTCCAGAGGTAGTGGCTGAGTCATTCATTGAGGGGCGGCCGGCGCGGCCACCCGCGGTCCCAAACAGACACCAAGGTCTCGGGCGCCCCCCAGAGGCTCCCTTTTCTCAGCTAGGAGGCGGCTCCTGGTCCCCACAGGTTCTTCTGACTTTCATTGCGTCCAGCGTCTTTACCCTGTTTCCCCTCTGTGTTCTGGGTACATCTGATCACAGTCCTCTTTTCCGTCTCCCTAACCCCTGCCTTAGGGTGCTCACCAGGGAAATAGTGAGGTTCCAAGAATGAAAATTGTGGGCTCCGGAGCTGAGAGCCTCCGGGGGAGGTGGACATCCATGACATCTTGGCGGAGAGATGTGCTGCCACACTGAGGTGGGAAAGTGTATAGAATGCTGGGCAGGGAGGCAGGAGACTCCTGTGAAGTGCTCTTAGATCTGGGCTTTGATGGATGAATAGGAGTTCTCCCTCAGACAGGAAGACATTCCTGGGGAAGAGAACTAGTGGAGGCCCAAAACTGAGAACTCCAGGTGGCCAGATGGTAAAGGGTATGCAGGACCTCTTTGACCCCATTTCTGCTGTCATCTTTCCTCCCCCTGATGAGGCCAGATCCTAGCCCCACAAGGATCCAATCAGCCTGGTCTCCGTGCAGTGGCGTCTGTCCACTGCAGACCCACCCCAGGGTCCCCTGTGCCACTGTTTTTTTCTTCAACAATCTTCCCAGATTCCTGTTCCCCCAGTCCCTCCCCTCACACGGTCCTTACATCTGTATGGAAGGGTCTGACATACCTGCCCCCCAACCTAGCTGCCTTTAATCTTTGACCTCTCCCTCCCTCCCTAGTTCCACCTGGCCTGGCCTGGCATTGCCTTCCCTCCACCCTAACCCAGCTCCTCTCTCTGAACACACTCCTCTCCCTCATTTAGAACTTTCCTCAATTGAATGAGCTAAGCTCCGCCAGGACCACCCATTCATTAATTTCCCTATTCCTGTCCAGGAGGACTTCGCCTGATATAGCATGGGCTCTTCTTACCAATTCTGACCTACAGGAACTCTTCCTCCTCCAGGAAGTGGTCTCAGCCCAGCTACCCTCCCCCCAGACTCTTCTCTGCTGAGCTGCCAAAGTCCCTCCTTCCACAGATGGGTACTAAATGAGGTTTGCTGGGAGTCAGGCTCTGAAACTGTGGTCTGGTCTTCCTCCCTTCCACTTACTGAGGCTTCCTTTCTCTCCCTTCTCCTGCCACCTTTCCCCCACCTCCCCCATAGAGCACCCTCTTGCTCATTTCTGGGGAGTCCAAGCCACCCTCCTCAACTTTTCTCCCTTCCCTCGGGTCTCTAGCTCCTGGATTCCCATTGAGCCTTTTCTTCCATGCCCAGCCTCCTCCTACAACCCCCTGGACTTCCCTCTCCTTCCCTCATGTCCCTGACACCACCGTTTTAGGTGATGTCACAGGCCCCTTCGGGGGTCCAGCTTTTTTTCCTCACCCCCCCCCCCCCGGCCCGCGCCCAAGGGTGATGACACCGCAATAGCCTTGCGGGGTATAACGCCGCCACCGCAGGGCATCCAGTGATGTCACAGAACCGTCGGGTCCAGGAACTGAGGAGTGGGAGTGGGGGCTACTGGGTGAGGACCCTGGAAAGCCGGGGAGTGGGCTGGGGTTGAGCCCCCAGATGTCTCAGAGTGAATACATTTATAATGGGCCTGGCCACACTCCCTGCACTGTCCTCTCGCTGGCCCCCAGCCCGCAGTTCCGGAAAGTTAACCCCTTGTAGACCCTTACGGGGGGCGCGAGCTCCCCTCCCCGTTCCTGCTTCCGTGCGTCCTCCTCCCCTTCCCAGCTCCCCATCGCCTCAGTCCCCACCACCCCACCCCACCCCCCCGCCTCGCCACTATAAATAGCCCCTCTTCCCGTTTCCTAAATTCCCTGCTGACGTCGGCAACGCGTCAGTGTGTAGGAGCCGCGGCCGCATGAATGAGCCGCCGCACGAGTACTACGCGCGCCTATAAAAGCCGCCGCGCCAGCCCGGCTGCGGGAGGCGAGCGGGCGCGGGCGCAACACAGCCGACAGGTAAGCGGGACCGACCGACCAATGGGCGACAGATGGACGATGCACGGACATGGACTGGAAGATAAGGAGGAGACCGACAGGCAGCAGGTTAGAGGGGCCCCAAAGGGGTGGGGTTGGGGACAGGGTGGAGGGGACGAGGGTCTCCTCGCAACTGCTAGAGCTGGAGCCAGAGGCGTACGCAGAACCCCGAGCAGCACCTGCCTGCGCCCGGATGGAGACGCAACCACTTCGGAGGAGCATCGATTAGAGGACCGACCTGAGTGCCTGCGGTTTTTCCTGGGGCTCCTGCGCCATCCTCCCAAGAAAGTGGGACGAAGGTGCTGGCGCCCCAGGAGACGCGCCCCTTCCTCTCCTCCCCGCAGAGCTGTGACTCAGCCTCGCTGCCCCCGGTCTGCTGAGCTGGAGCGCCGGCGAGAGACAGACGCCCACCTACCCGCCCCCCTACCGCAGCTTCTCGGGATCCCTCCCCTCATTCAACCGGGGCGCCCCCTCCCCGTCCCGTCGAGCTGGTCCCTCAGCGCCCCCAACTTCCCGCCTCTGCATGAGGAGCTGTCCTCTCAGGACCAGGCGGGGGCGGGGCCTCGGCCTGACAGCCCCGCCCCGCCCCCATCACCCGCCCCTCCCCCTCCCCGCAGCCGGAAGTGCCTCTCCGCAGGGACATCTTTGACGTCACAGGGTTTTGACGTCAAGGGCCGCGTGCCTGTCCGCTAGCGCCGGGGCCGAGAAGGGTTGGAGACGCGGGGCAGGAAGAGCAGCAGCGCCCCCAGCTGCGGGCGACGGAGCCGCCCTGCCCGGGCAGCGCGCCGGCACCTTGGCTCTAGACTGCTTACTGCCCGGGCCGCCCTCAGTAACAGTCTCCAGTCACGGCCACCGACGCCTGGCCCCGCCCCAGGACCGCGGACCCGGCCACCCGCCGCGCCCCCGGCCCCTCGGTCCCCGAAGATCCCTCAGCCCCGCGCTCGCTGCCCGCGCCGCCGCTGTCCACGGTGCTGATCCAGCGCGGGCACCGCCATTGGACCGTCCCGTCCCCAGTCCCCAGGGGCTACTGAGGGGCTGCCGGCCCACACGCACTTCGCAGAGCCACAAGAACCCAGAGCCCCGTCCCTGCAGCGAGCGCCACCCCCCGCCCGCACTGCCGCCGTCCCCCCACCGTCCCCCCACCCCGCGGTCCTGACGTCAGCCCAACCGGAGCTGCCGTGGTGCCGTCAGCAGCGCGCGCCCCGCCCCCGCGTCTCCAGGGCAACCGTGGCTTTCGATTGTTACTGTGGGAACCGGAGGTAACAGTCTACAGCCATGGTCGCCCCGCAGCACGCCCACGCGCCGCGCCACGCAGCGCACCGCCCGGCGGGATGGGGGAGACTCGGAACAGGAGGAAGCGGAGGCGGCGAGTCGAGAGCCCATGTGTCTGCGGGGGTGGCGGGAGGTGCCGCACAGGGAGGCGGGCTACTCCGGAGCCGGGCATCCAACGAGGCAGAGAAGGAAGCGGAGTATGGTCTGCGGAGTATGTCTGACTGTCCCCCTCAGTGATCATCCTGTCCTCCTACCCGAGGTACTGCAGCCAAGGGCTCGTGAGAGAATGGGGAATTCTGGGATTTGGGTTCTTTTTACCTCCTTGGAGGGAGGGATGGAAGCTGCAGGCACCTGGAAAAATGTTTGCATCCTGGGAACCGAAGGGGGTTGATGGAGGAAAGGTTTTCTAAATGCGCCACGACCTCATTCTTCCGGGAACCCCTAGTTGAGTAGGCAGAGGGCAAAGGGTAAACCTTGAACCCATTGGCTGATGGAGTCACAGCCTTCCCTCCCTCCTCTTCCCTCTCTCTTTCCCTCCGAATCTTGAAGGATAAGAAGGGTCCCCGACCCTCAGGAAGTGTAAAGCTTGTAAAGTTAACCTGTCCGTAAACGGTTGTGTGAACATACCTGCATCCTCACCTCACTCTATCTCTAGGTGCTGGATTCCAATTTTAGACTGTCTCAAACTAGCCATAAAGAAGGAAAGTAAATACCAGAGGAGCTGAAGTCCTCTTGGGCTAGTGAAGTGTAAGCAATGACCTCTTCAAAAACATTCTGCCTGTCACTTGCCGCCACCACCATCCCCCACTTCGGGGCTGACTGTTGGATACTGGGTGCAAGACCACCGAGGGACAGTGTTGGGAACGATTAATGCAGCCCAGTCCTGCCACCCATTAATACAATTTTTCTTGACCTCTCCATGTCCCCTTTTCTAAACTGTTTCTAACACAGTTGGTGATGGTTTCACAGCTAATCAACACCCACACTTTCTTTCTTCCACCCAAGGACACTGAGGGTTTAGATGAAAATGCACCTGATTCTGGCATCCCGTGCACATCGGTGGGCAGACTGTGTGCACCTGGCAAGAGTGCACAGGGAGGCAGGAGGTCCCACCTGGCATCACCAACTGGCTGTTAAGGGGCCATGTTATTTCTGAGCCTTCTGTAAAAGGAGATAGTGATCCCTCCTTTTTTGGCAGGCCTGTCGTGAGGACCAAATAAGATCATGTAAGTAAAAACCTTTGAAAACTGCAGAATGCTATTTTGATCTTAAGTATTCTCTTAGGCTACTATGTCCTTGGAAGGGGGTGGTGGTGCTGGGGAGACCCCAGCTCTGGGCACTGAGAATGAACAGGGGAGTGAAGGGTACACATTTCTCTGGGCAGAAGCTCTAGGACTGAGGCTGTTGAGGGTTCTCTGCTTAGGGACTCTCTCTCCCAAGAACCTTAGGAACTAAGGTGGAGTGAGAGGTAGAAAAGATAAATGGCAGGGATATTTTGGAAAGAAGAGATGAAGTCTTTTGCAGTTTGAACCCATTTGCAAGTGGTTGGGGCGGGGGGGCGGAAACCAGAGGACTGACTGTACAGTTAGGAGTTCAGTATCTTGAAAATCATTCAGGACAGCACACCCCCAACCTATTTTATGGATTAGGAAGGTGAGGCCCTTGCAGGACACGCCATCCAGTAGTGAGTGGTGGCCTCTGCTCATTTTCTGTGAAGCAGCAGAGAAGAAAACGACTAGTCAAGGTCAAGACCAGCAGTTCTTTGATCTGGATCCAACTCTGGGGAAGTTAGCCTCTCAGTGCCTCGTCTCAGTTGTAAAACTAGGTTAGCATCTACCTTATGAAGCTGTGAGATTAAACTAGGTAGCTAAAGCTTCTGCTTAACACAAGACCTTGCATAGTTAGCACTCAATAGATGATATACCTCTTCCTGTCTTCTGGACCTCATTACCCCTAGTTGAAAATGTTAGATCAATGTTTCTCAGCCAGAGAGCTTGTTTTCTTCTTCCTAATGGAGTGCCTGAGAATCACTATTTTTTTTTTTCAAATAACACATATTTACCAGAGACTTACCCTCTACTAAGACAGTGGTTTTCCAGCATTTCATTGCATGACAGTGACCAGGATGGTTTGTCAAAATGCAGATTCCTGGGTCCTAGTGATTAGCTCAGTAAGTCTGGAGTTGGTCCCAGGAACCCAAGGTTTAACATGATCCTGATGCAAATGGTCCATGGAATTGGTGTGGAGGGGAATAACACCCTAAGATTCCCCATTGTTCCTGGAGGGCACTAGGGGGGATGACATATCACACTTGTTGGGAACGCGTGGACCATATCATCAGTTTCCTTCTGTGCTGTGACTAGTTGTCTGACTCTTTGCAACCCCATGGACTGTAGCCCGCCAAGCTCCTCTGCCTGTGGGGATTCTCCAGGCAAGAATACTCAAGTGGGTTGCCATGCCCTCCTCCAGGGGATCTTCCCAACCCAGGAAAGCCCAGCAGACATTTTGATCCTCAGGGGAATTTCCACCTTCTCACTTCTGCTTCACCAGATCCTGCTCTGGTCTTCAACCTCACCCTTCCAACTTTAAACACTACCTTAATATTTACTCCCCAAATGTCTTTCCCTCTCTCCTTTACTTCTCCCAGTAATTCCAAGTAGCAGCAACTGTGGTATGCAAGACATTTTCACCTCTTGAGGCCTTGCTAAAGAGGGAAGCCAGGGAAGCCTGTGAGGGCTTGTGAGGCAACTGCAGACTTACTGCTTTTTATTCCGAACTGCTTACTTCCAGAGAAGAAAGGAATCTGAATTTTTGTGTGACATTCCTAAAATTTTAACTATCACGAACCCATTTTTTCCCCTTAAAATTCTATGGGCCAAATCCCACAGGTCTGTAGGAGTTAATTCAGAGCATTTCAGTCTCTTCCTTTGCCAAGGAAGGGGTCCCTTTAAAACACCAAGAGCAAGGCAGTAGCACTGTGGCAAAAAACTTTCTCCCCCCCCCCCCCCCCCCACTTTCTGCCTAGGCATTTAACTCTAGCTTTACTTTTAATATTGCATGCTGCCTGCTAAGTGGCTTCAGTCGTGTCTGACTCTGTGCAACCTTATGGACTGTAGCCCCCCAGGCTCCTCTGTCCATAGGATTCTCCAAGTAAGGATACTGGAGTGGGTTGCCATGCTCTCCTCCAGGGGAAACTTCCTGAAACAGGGATCGAGCCAGCGTCTTATACCATCTCCTGCATTGGCAGGCAGTTTCTTTACGACTAGTGCACCTGGGGAGCCCCTGTAAGTCTCAGAAAGCTGCTATCCATAGTGAAGAACTCAGGATTTCAGGTGATTTAAGGCTCTTAGTCTGGCTGCCTCAGGATGGGCTAGGGCATTTGTGCTGCAGTTCCCTAACCCCAATTCCTGCTCAGTTACTAAACTACTTGGGGCAGCCATGCTTGTAGGCCAGATACGGCCTGTTGCGATCTTCCAGAAAAGGAACAAACTGATGAATCTGCAGAGGCAGGGCAGCCTGGGGAAGAAGGCACTGGAAGTGGAGGGAATGGTTACAGCGAGCAGTCTTTAGAGTGCCTAAGAATAACTAACAGCATTTTCAAACCAGATGGGCTGCTTAGGCCTTGGCTGTGACCACTACAGAGTAGCATCCATCTCCAGCTCTGCAAACAGGGTTAAGTTTGGAAAAAGGTTACCTCTGTGCTGTCTGTTTCCATCTAGGTCTAGTACCATCCCATCCTTCAAACTCATAGTTCAGAGAAGCTGACAGCTATGGTGGAGAAAACAGAGAATACATGAAGCCTGGTTTTGACAGGCCAACACACAAACTCTTAGGGATCAGGATCGAATGAGCTAAAACTCAGTATGGCCCAGGCAGAGCTTTGCCAACTGGTCTCTTCCCTAAACTTCTCAAGATGTAAATTCTTCCCTCCTTCAGGGAGGCGTCCTTTCCTTCAGCTTGGGACTTAAGACTTCTGCCAAAAATGTGTATGTGCACATATGCGTGAGCTTGTCCTAGGGGTTCGCAACTGCAAACACCTCCCGGCCTGGTGCTGCCCTGGAGGCTGTGCTGATGCCTAGGAATCCGTTTTAAAAAAACATAAAATGGGTTTTCCTGTGTATCTTTTCCTGGAAAAAGATGCTCAAAATCCAAATCACTTTATTGTGTGGCACTCAGTGCTGCCAGTCTCTCCTTTTCCTGTCACCCCCCCACTCATTCGGGATGCCAAGGTCAAAGTCCATTGAGGCTTCCTAATCCTCCTCCCCTTTTTTTCTTTGAGTGCAGAGCTGGGCTTATATAATTTGAGTCTTAAGTACTGATATTTGTCTCTTAATTGGAGATGGTGAGGTGCCCTAATAGCAGGTGAGATTTCTATGTAGAAAAAAGGCAGGGATTACAGAGGCTGCATCAAGGTCATGGGGAGTGGAACGGAAAGCGGATGAAGAGGCAAAGGCCTTTGTAGAGCTTTCAGTTTGCAAACTGGTCCAAGAACTTGAGGTAGGCCTGGCGCTGGGGTGCAGCTGCTGGAATGAAGTGGCCACCAGAGTGGGTAAGGGTGATGGCTCCACTGAATCGGCTACACAGCTGCACACTCTCCTGAGAGGGGATGACGCCGTCAGTGTCCCCAAAAACATGGAGGGAAGGCAGTGACAAGGGACCCTGCATGATGGGTTCCATGAGGCCAAGGCCCCGCGGGCAGAAACCAGATACGAGGATGACAAACCGGGGCAAAGGGAAGCGGGGATCGCCGGCTTGGCCAAGTGCACACACAAGAGCTGCTAGCGCGGCCCCCTGGCTGAAACCAAGGATCCCATCGAAAGGCCCCAGCTTGTTCAGTGCCTGTGCCACCGTTCCCAGGGCTTCCTCCAGACCTCTGCACGCCGTGGGCTCTTCCAGGGCCAAGAAAACGTCTGCCTCCTGTTCGGAAAACCACCAGCCTCGAGGCTGCTCCTCCGGAGGGCAGGGTCCTACAGCGATTAAGGGAAGAGTACAGAGTTAAGGCAAGGGGAAATCCAGGGGGAAAGAAATAACGGGAGTGAGGGAGTGTTTGGGAATGAGGGAAACAGAGGTGGTTGAGGCGGAGTAGAAAGTCTGGGGAAAATGAGGCGGGGAACAGATTGACCTGGAGAAGAGATGAGTAGAAGTCTGGGAGGACCAGGCAGGAGTTTGAGCAAGGGGCTAGGTTGACAGAGATGGCATGTATGGGCAGAATGAAGTGGGAGGATGGCAGGAATGTGGGGAGGAACAAGGGTGGCTGTCTGCAGGCAGGTGTTACGCGGCCAAGGCAAGACAGAAGACTCTGGGCGCATTTCCGGGCAGGGCTCCTCTCACCGGAGTCTGGCTTGGGGCCCTCCGACCCCGCTGCGTCCACGACCGGGTGCGGGCCGCTGAGGCACACGAGTTCTGCGCGGCCCCGCAGCGCCTTCCGCAGCGCCCCGGTCTTCTCACGGAAGCCCCGCTCGCTCTGCCGAAAACCCGCCAGACACAAAATCCGCAGGAGGGGCTGCGCAGCCATCATGCATGGCGCGTGCGCGCCAGAGGAACAGGAAGCAGCCTTTCCCCAGGCGGAAGTTGAACACGAGGGGCGGGACCCAATACAGCCACCACCCTGGAGGCGGGCCTCTGAGCAAGCGGACGTTGCCATGACAACGGGAAGAGGGTGCGGCAGGTCCAGAGGTAGACCTGATACCTGGGAACCAGGAGCGTCTCAGGGAGCGATCGGCGACACCTCTTCGTCTCTGCAGCTGCAAAGCTCGCAAGCCGCGGTTGGAGAGGGGCGCGCGGCCCCCCCCTGAACCTGGGGTGGCAGACAGGTCACGGTCCCGCTTCTGCGACGTTCCCCACCCCGCTGTCGTGCATTTCCCTTAGCGGCCGCAGGGCGGCGGCCTCGGCTCGCGCCGCCTGGGAGACCGCGCCCAGGCCCCTCGGTCTTCCTTGGGGTTCCTTCCTACCTTCCCCAGGGCCGGCCGGCCTGGGACCTGGAGCAGCCGATCCCGCCCGTGGTTCACCGTCCACGGCCCCAAGGAGCTGCTGGCGTAGAAGTCCATAGGGTAGGGCTGCTGCCAGGATATGTCCCTCAAGGCCACCGCCGCCTGGGGGAGAAAATCCGGACAGTAACATTTGCCAACATTTTTCTACACAGGATTATTTAATTCAGTCCTCACGATGACCTACGAAGGTCCTATTATACCCATAGCATAGAAAGGAAATGTGAGGTTCAGAGAGCGGAAGGGACTTGCACAAGGCCACACAGCTAGGAAGTGCCTCCGCTGTAACTTAAGTGCAGCTCCACGGAGGACCCCTTCCAGGACAGAACTAAGGGTAAAGCCCATTCTCCCCCAGGGATTTTCAGAACCTAGTGTTACCTCATAGGGCGTGAGCAGCGGCTTGGGGAAGGCTGTACCCCAGTCGATGGACAGGCGTGGACATGCCACCTGCACCCACCTATAAGAAGGGAAATCAGGTCAGATCCAAAGGCGGGGGGGTGGGGGGGGGGTTCTCTGTTCCTGGCAGCATGCTGAAGAACATGACTGTGTCCCCAACACACTCAACAGAGCCTACTATTAATTCGAAAGTAAAGACTGTCACTAACTGCTGTTTAGAATAGCACTATGGTATTGTTTTCTCCTGTTTCCTCCACTGTGAGCTTTTTTTCGGTTTTTATTGAATTTGTTACAATATTGTATACCTTATGTGGGATCTTAGCTCCCCAACTAGGGAATTGAAACCTGCAACCCCCCACACTGGAAGGTGAAGTCTTAACCACTGGACCACGAGGAAGTGCCTGACTACGAACTTTCTGAAGAGAGGGCTTGGGCAGCATGTTCACGATCAGACCCCAGGATAAAATTTACTGCTTGGTCCAATGCAGGTGCCAACCACCCCTCAAACTCATCTCACGCAGAACGACTATGATATAGCTGTTGCCTGTGAGCCCCCAAGCCAGACAAAGTTGGGTTGACCCATAGCCAAAAGTAGCCCCCGCGAAATGAGTGCTCTCTAAACATTAAAATTTCATGGTCATGGAAGCACTGACTCCAGCCTGCAATAGGAGCTGGGCAGAACCCAGATTCTAAGCTTCCTTAGCCAGTCATCTCTAGATAGATTAAGGTGGGGAAACGTACACATCCACCTCGGGAAGGAGGCTGAGCTTGCTGGGGAAGATCTCGGAGAGCAGCAGCCTCACGAAGGGAAGTCCCAAGGCTTGGAGCCGAGATTCCAGGTGCTGTTGGGAGAAGGAGGCACAGCTGGGGTGATCAAGTGGCCAAAGTAAATCCCTTGGCCTCCTGATTTTCTCAGCCGGGTTCCCAGCTAGTCCCCTTTCCCAGAGCCCACTGACCTCCAGAATCTTGGGACTGCCTTGGCGGCCCAAAGAGCCCAGGATGAGACCCCAGGATGTAGCTGAGCGGGCAGTGGCTATGGCTTCCTGGCGGCTGGCCTGCATGCGCTGGTGGTCATAGCACTCTCGGGACAGGACCTTGCTGTAAGGGTCGTATCTGGAAAAGAAGCTGTCGGGGTCACTGGGACAGCCACTCACAGGACTTGTGCCACATACACAGCTCCCTCATGCAGCCCCTTGGTCTTCGGAACCCTCAGGCTCCATGCAGGCACTTAGGAACAGAGGCAAGAGCAGAGACTGCTACTGGAAGATCAGTTCCATGGCTGGAGCAGGCACGAGAGAGGGTTCTAGGATCTGGGTGTGGATCCAGTGGATGGGGAGGTGCTGTGTAGCAGCAACCCTACATCTGGTACCTAGATTCAGAACCTCAGATCCTCAGGGCTGGGGGCTTTTAAGTGGCCCCGGGGTGAGGAGGTTTGGGGCTGACTGACGGTCTCAGGGGCAGGGGACTGGTTAGCCCAGTCCGGCCGATACCGGTAAGCGGAGATGTTGGGGTTGGCGATCATGACAGACTCCAGGTGGAAGCGGCCATCTCCAAGATACCTGCAGCGGGGAGAAAGGGGGCCATGAGGGTGGGATGAGGCACCAGAAGCAGGCACCGGCTTGGAGGTCCAGAGGACTGAGTTCTTGGCTGGCTACACTGCAGTGTATGTGAACTGGGACAAGTCATCCTTTAAAACCCCTCCTCCCACACGCAAGGCCCTGGATGTCTCACATGTAAAATAGGAGTTTGAACTAGAGGACCATTAAGGCCCCTCTAGTTATGTAATGCAGAATCTAAGAACTGCCCCTATCCCCACCTGAACCTTCTAGGGGAAGAGGAAGGAGCCAGCCAGGGTCATGGGAAGGCTCTAGAGAGCCTAACGTGGAGGTGGGAGGACAGATTGTCCCTCACCTAGCTCAGTACGGATGTGGGAAGTGGTGTTCAGGGTGTCATCTGGGCCATAAATGAGTTTTCAGGGTGTATATATAGTTTGACTACTCTTTGCTCAAACTAGCTCTTGGGTCCAGTTACTGAACTGTAATAAGAGTCACTGTTTACTGGGCTTATGCCTTCCATGTACCACGCCTGGGCTAAACATCTGACATGTGTGACTTTACTCAGTCCTAACAGGTAATCCTCCAAGCTACCCATTTCACAAAATCCCCATTTCACAAAAGATACTAGTGAGGTTCAAGGATGTAGAGAAATCTGAATCCCCATTTCGCAAAAGATACACGTGAGGTTCAGAGATGTTAAGAAACTTGCCCAAAGTCACACAGCTCTCTTAAGCAGTATACCTGGGACTTGATTCTAGGCTTAAACACCAGGCTGTATCAAGCAGAGCTAGGAGATGCTGTCCTTAACTGCACCTTCCCAGATCATGGAGAGGCCACAGCACGGAAGACAGTCCACGTGGCAGCTCCTTCTCTCTTGGGAGACCACACCGAATTGTGATGAATGGCCAACAAACACTCGGGGTGTTCCTCCCTCCAACAGACACCCGAAGCCCCCAGGGGCAGGCATGTATGAGCTCAGAGTTATGTATGCCCAGGCAAGAGGAAATGCCCATCAGGGAGCAGGGCTGCCAGCTAAAGGGAAGGCCCTGATGTGGGCCTCTCTGGGGGCAGGGATGTCCTGTGTGGGTGCAGCAAAGCTTGTGGGAGCAGCATCAGCAGCCCCGGAAGTGGGACTGAGTCAGGGGAATGCCCCCCCTTCCCTGCCATTAGCTGAGAATGGGGCTCCCCTCCCCAGTCTTAGCGGGGGGAGCTGTCGGCTCCGAGGCTGGCTGCATTCACACAACATTAAGCATTTCCATTACCTAAAATAATTAGGCGGCAGGAGACACGCTGCTCCTGCTTGTTAGCTGTCCAGATGCTAAATTAATGGGGCTGCAGCCTGGGCGTGCCCATCCATCTTCTCCAATTATATTCCCACCATTTTGAGCCCCACCCTTGTCCCCACCCCCCACCCCCCACCCCAGCCCCCCAGCCCGAATCAGGCCCTCATTCCTGCCCCACCCTGGGGATAGTCTTCTGGACGTTGGCCAGAGCACTGGAGAGGGAGTCGGGGAACCTGAAACTCTCTTTGGTCCCCATCTTGCACGGTGACCTTGAGCGAATGGCTAAGGAGTCTGAGACTCAGTTTCCTTTCCTGGACGATGAACCTCAGCGTTCAGAGGAACCTAGGGAACTTTTCCTATGTCTCTATGACTGGCCCCCCATTTTCCACTTACACCACAGCCTCCACCTCCTTGGGTAGGCAGGGGGACGTGCAGCCCAGAATCTCCCCAGGGGACAGGGGCTTGCACTGTGGGACACTCACACGATACTCAGCTTTCAGCTCTTGGGCAGCTGCCTGTAGGGAGAATGAGGGAAGGGAAGCAAGTGGACGGGGAGGGAGAGCCAGGCCCAGAGGACCAGCCTGGAGCACCCGACGTGGGGACCCAGGAGGAGCCCGGAGACCAGCCCACTTACCTGCAAGGTTGACACGAACTGAATGGTGCTGACCAGCGCGAGGGCGCTGCCTGGGGGAAAGGTGAGGCGGACAGAGTCCAGGAGGTGGGCAGTGTCTATCCGGATGTCCACAAAGACGTACAGCACCCGGAAGTCTTGGGCCGAGGTGTCCATGGGAACTGGGAGGAGGGAAGAGTTCAGGAGACTGTTTTGGAGGGCAAGAGGGGCAGAGGACAAGCAGCTTCAGCCTGAGGAAAGACAGGGAGTTCGGGGAGGTAGGGAGTATAGTGTCACGGGTCTTTTAGAAGCTCCATCTCTGCCACTCGACTAGGGGGTCCAGCCTGCTCTACCACCAACAGCCTTTCAAACACCCATAACTGGGACAGCAGCATGGTTTCCAAGGCAACCAAGTCCAAAGGCAAGCTCCACCCATGGAGCAGGAAGGCCAAGGCCATCCCAGACACCAGGAGGGACCCGGTGCGTGCCAGCAGCACCAGGCACTGCAATGGAGATGAGCATGCAGTTCTGCCTCCCAGCCGGGTCTGGGTGTCCTGGCAGCCGTACCCAGGCAGCTGTGGCCGTAGTGCACCAGGAAGTCAGCTCCCAGGGCTCTCGCAGTGAAGTCGTCCACACAGCAAGCCCCGTAGGTCACGTCGCCCATCACCATCACTTCGGCCTCTGTGAACCTGTGGGGGTGGAAATGATGGGACAGTGACACAAGGAGTGAGGTGGTAGAGAGACCTGAATGTGGTGTTATCTCAGGGCCCAGCTCTGCTCTCCCTGCCTCTCCCAATCCTTTGGGTTGGCAACTGCCACTTCTGCCAACAGAGTAGGAGGGGCCCAGCTGCTACCTCCCCCAGGTCTGGCAGCAGCTCCTGGAACTCTAGCTGTATGCGGATGGACTCTACAGCACCCTAGTTCCTCTGCCCGGACTCTGACTGCAAGAAGGACCCCCCAGGCCTCAGCCTGGCATACCCACGGGTCGACCACAGACCTCTGCTGCCCTGACTCACCCCACGCAGAGCCAGGTGCATGCACACACAGGCAAAGACACCCATTTCCACGCCCTGGCACTGTGACGCGTGCTGGATGCACATCACCTCCCAGCCGCCCAGAACCCCTGCTGCCTCCCCACCCTTAGTCAAGGCCCTCTGTGCCAGGATGGGGGAACCCACGAGCAGCTCCCCCACAGCACATGGCGCCACCCACATGCCTCATGCGTCAGGAAGAGTGGGCTATGGCCAGCGCACTGCCATGGGATCTGCTGCCAGGCCTGAATCACTGGGGGATGGGGGCGGGTAGGGAAGACCCTACATCCCCTAAACTCACCACAGGAATGGGGTCAGAGGCCCAGCTCTTCCCTGAGACCCACCCCTGGGGCATGGAGTCCGGCTCAGGGATGGGGAGGGGGGGGTCTCCTTGTTCTTCTCCTGGGGGTGTGGTGGGGAACGCTGAGCTGCTGCCAGGCACCACCCCCTCCCCCCCCACCGCCCCTTTCCCCAAATCAGGTTGTGCACAGAAGCAAATTATTCAGCTCCTTAGAATGCAGCCCAGGCGTCTGAGTCAGCCGGAGCACTTAATTTTTTATAGATTAAAATGTATGCAAATTGGCCCAAGCCCCAGAGAGCATCCCCAAGGGGCAAGAGGGTGGGAGCAGGGAAGTGAGTCTGTGGCTTCGGTATGCGAAGCAGGGTGGGGGGAGGGCAGCAGCAGGGAAGTGGGAGGTTCCCATCACGAGATGACCTCCCCTTTCTTCTTTTGCCTTCCCTGTTCCTGTACTGGTTCCAGATGGCTGAGCGCTCACCCCCCTCCTGAAGATGGCTCATTGTATTGAAGAAACTTAGACGAGGGAGGTGGAGGAACTGAACACCATCTCCTAGGCGCTTCTCCTGCTGCCAAGCCCCTCCTTGCCCCGCTCCTCCAAATGTGCCAGAGAAAAAGTCTCCCCCCTTAGCCAGACCCCACACTGACCACCCAGCCCATTCCAGGGTCAACTCTGGGGGCTCTCAGCTTCTTCCTCAGGCCCCACCATCTGCTCTGGGCCCAGCTTTGAGGACAATAAAATTGACTCATTTCTCCCTCCCAATTTCTTTTTTTTAGGGAAGGGGAAATTTATAGAGACAAGGAGGGATTGTAGCAGGCTAGGAGTTTAGATTGGGGTTTTTCCCTTGGTGTGTGTATGGTTGTGGGAAGGAACACAGTAAGGCAGAGGTCCAGAAAGGGAAAAAAATGATGCCAATGGCCAGAGCCATAAGGGACATGGGAAAGGTCTCAGTTCAGCTTCCACAGTGCCCCAAGGCTCACCTTTCCAAGATATCCACGATGGTACAGGCGAAGAGGAGGAGGCCTTCGGGCATTTGTAAGGCCACTGCAAGATAGAGCAGAGACATGAGAGCAGAGGGCTGGGAGAAGACTGGGATGGGGACACCCCCCTGGCTGGGTCAGACCACCTCTCCAACCGCACTCCAGCTCAGAGCTTGGGGGGGGCTCACCCTTCTTGGCCTGGGCCTGTTGGATCCTCCAGATGGTCTTGGGAATCTCAAAGTTATAGTTGGAAGGCAGGACTTGGATGGCCGCCTGCAGCTGGGGATTGTTCAGGATCTCAGCTGGGATCTGATTGGCCAAGCGGCCCCGAGGGGCTCGAGCTAGGATAAATGTGAGAGGTCTGAGTTGGTGCCTGGCTTAAATCACAGCCAGACCTGATGGAGCTGTTAATGCCACCCAACTTTTAAGGCCCAGATCCCAGAAGTCAAGGGGATTGGCCCAGCCTTCTTCCCCAGTGAGTTCATCCTGAAGCTGGAGAGACGACCCATTAAGCGAGGAGGAAATCTGTGTAACTGATTTCCATGTTATGAGATTATTGGGAATCAAGGACTTGAAGGTGTGGCTCACTCACCCTGAGAGTAGAGCTGGCACCAGGTGACACAACTGAGGGTCAAATGGGAAAAACATCCACACAACTGTTCCTCGATAGAGAACAATCCTGAGACAGCCCAAGAGCCCAGCCAGCCCAATCAGTCTGGGAAAACGTCCCTCTGCTCCCAGCCCCTGAGAAAGCCTTGAAGTTCTGAGATCCTAGATATGAGATCTGGAAACAAACTGTTACAAGTACTAATTTAAAAGAACTCCTTCCATACTTGAGTCCCATTTACTTTTGTCTACACTGGTTAATTCTTGCTTCTTCCCTCTCCTCATTCAAAAGGTAAATAAGCACCATACATTTAACTGCCTTAAGTTCCCTAGTTCCATCATTCTACCCCACTTCCCACTCCTGGAAGGCTGGAAAAGAACACACTCCAGTCAGGACTGTGGGCAAACAGGTGAGGATAGAAAAGTGATCTTGCCCTTCAAGGGCTTGTAGTCTAGAGGGCGAAATGCAGGGACACAAATAATTACAACCCCCCACCCCCAAGATTAAAGGAGAAGAAACACTGTAGTCCTTTAGGAAGGCTGTAGCCCTTACTCGGCATCCTACTCCCCACAATTCAGTTTAGCCCAACCTGGGCATCTCTTTGGGCACCAGACAGTTCAAGAGTGTGAAAATGCGAGAAATGGACTCATTCAGCGAATACTTATTGAGCCTGTACTATCTGCCAGAACTTCTACCGGAGATCCTGCTAGACTGTCACTTCAGCCTCTGTGTGTGGGTACGTGTTTGGGGTAGCAGTAGACACAGGGGTGGTGATGGTGATGGTGCAGTGGAGTAGTAGAATGACAGGCTGGGACCCTAAGTCCCGATCTGAATGTAACCACTGCTATGGTACTTGCTGAGTTGTTTCAAAGGTCTTGGAACACCAGTCAGTGTCTCTGGGCCGGCCCTCACAGAAGCTCCTCTGACAGGCCCAAGTCCCTAGTGGTTGCAGGGGTGTGGGAGCTGCTAGTCCTAGCAGCTCAATTTGTCCCAAAGGCCAGTAGGCTCCTCCTTTTTTTTTTTTTTTTTTTACCATTTGGCTGTAACCTTCTGTTTACGTCAGTATTTCCCGGTAGACGGTGAGATCCCTAAGGGCAGGGCTGCAATCTAGTCCCCGCACCTAGCACAGGCCTGGCATTCAGGGGGCGCTCCATAAGTGCCGGGTTAATGAAACCTTGTGCCTCTTACGTAAAGTATTCCCTGAAGGCAGACTTGAGGAATGCCCCGTCCAACACGCCTGGCTCCTTCCCTCCCCGTCGGGTCCGTCTCATCGTTTAGTCTTCATGAGTCTGTCTGCCCTCCAAGGAAGGGAGGCAGCGTTTCCGGCTTGAGAACTACAAGCTTCTAGGAGGGGCTGCTCCCGATGGTGCCCTAAGGTCGCATAAGAAAGACCGGTCCCCCTGGACTCCAGCGACAGTGACTCGGAGCGAGTGACTACGAGACCTTCCGGATCTGGCGGAGAACGGCACCGCCGCCGTTTAAGTGGGCTGGTCGTGTCCCTGATTCAGGGGCCCTACCCCGAGATGCGAGGTCCGGAGGCCGCAGCGTCGTAGCACCCACCTCTGCCCGGGCCGTTTCGGCTACAAGACTCTGCGGCCTCGGCCGCCACCAGCGCCGCCATCGCCAGCGGACCCACGTTGGGACCAAAAAGGCAGCGCTAGAAGAACTCAGAGAGCGCAGACAGTGCGATCGATCGCCGATCTGCCAACGAGGGGCGGGGATTTGCCGGGCGGGGACCGTGAAAGAGAAAGATAGGGGCGGGGCCAGAGTGGGCCGCTTGTCTCAGCCCGGAAGGTCGGGACTCTCGGGAGCCCCTAGTGGTCCTCGACTACGGCGGTTGCGTTCTCCCGGCGACCCTGCCCCCTCCTCCCCTTACGAGCAGCCTGATCTGGCTCTCCTGGACAAGTGCCCTCCTATTTGCAGACTCCCTGCCCTAGTTCGGGGGGCGCAGTCTTGTAAATGGAAACACCGCCGGGTCTTCCTTCAGCTCCCCTATCTCCCCTCCTGATCAGCCCTGGACCTATGGGCGGGGCCGCATTCCCTGCCTCAGAGGACCCCATTGTCCCGACAGGACAGAACTGCACCCACTGAGCCAGCGTCAAGTTGAGTCTTGATGCTGATTTCCGGAGCGCTGGGATGCCGTTACACCTCTAGAACCCACAGTGTGGAAGGTTCACTGTGAAAAACTGCTACCAGGGGAAGGACCCCAGCCTGAGGATGCCTTCCTGGGAGAAAAGGGAAGTCCAAGGACTTGACTGCCTAAACCTTCGGGATTCTGGCCAACATTTACCCTGCCTTGGCTGCCCCTCCGGCATAGGTAGCCGGCCTATAAGCTCCTGGAATCCCAAAAAGAAGGCAAAGTGGCCAGTGGAACAGCCTTGACCTTTAGAAGAGCAGACTACCTGCACGACTGGCTTTCAGCAAGGTCTGCCACCCAGCAGTCAGCCCTCAGGGCCGTTTGCCCACCCAGCCCTCTGGCACCGTCTTCCTTTCTGCTCTGTGTGAACACAGCTGGCCCTTTAAGGCAGCTCTGTGGCCTCGGGCTCCCCTGGAGGCCCTCCCTGCTTGGAAACTCCTAATTAAGGCGCAGGGAGAAGTGAAAAACAAGCAGCCAGGGACAGGCCCTGCCTGGGAGACTGCCCAGAGAGGAGGGCTGGCCGGGCAGGCTGGGAATGAGCGGCCGAGGGGCAGACCAGAAAAGGTCAGTGCTCTGCCCCTCAGACCCCCAACGGGTGCCCTAGGATGGTCACAACCTCGGACAGGAATGTGGCCCAAGGAACATCCCATCAGCGTGATGAGAGTCCAGCCTGCGCTTTCTCAATCTCTCAGGTTCTCTGGACTCCCAGTGTGGAGAATCTCAATTCTGGGGTCCGCTTGAGTCCAGCCCCTCCACATTCAGGACACGAAGGCCCAGTCTGTGGGCAGCCTTAGCTCTGGATGCAGCTGAGAGTCCCAAGAGGGAAAGACTGGCTCCAGTAGACAGTGATAGCATTTCCCTAGTGCACCCCACACCCCTTAGGACCTTTCCCTCAGCAGAAGTGGGGCCCACTGGTAATAGAAGGCCCCCATCCTCTTACAGCTCCACCCCACAGCCTGTGTCCTGAATGAGTTGTGCAGCCCCCATTAGTAAACAAGCCTGTGCCTGAAGACCCCGCTGTGCAGGACATCGGGGGCTGTCATTCAACTTAGGCCGAGAACACCTCCATCTGTCCGTGGGGGTCTCCCTGCCAGAGTTACTCATCAGTCTGAGTAATTACTGCCTGACAAGAAGGCGGGCATAGCGCACCCCCACCTTACAACACCCGCCTACAGTCGCCCCCACCCCCTGGCTGGCCTCCAGAACAGCACCCAGCCCTCCAGAGGCCTGAAATAACTCTGCTTCTCACACTCACGCCCAGCCCCAGCCAACTTTGCCTAAGATACTGGAGATTGCGGGGCAAGGGGTCATGGGGAGGCGGCTTGGGAGGTGGAAGGAGGATTAGCATACCCTGATGCAGGCTCATACTTCAGCACTGATCTACTGTGAGATGCTTCGCGAGTTGCTCAACCTCCCTGACCTGGGTTTTACTGGCCGAGGGCCTCTGCAGCTCTCAGTGTCCTCAGAGTTCCAGCTAGTGTCTGCCTGGCAGGGCTCAGACAGGATGGCTCAGTCTGGTCCTGCAGCTGGTGGAGGCTGAGAGAATGTCTTACCTGGGGTTTCTATTGCAAGATGGACCAATCTTCTTAAACTTCAGCACAAGCTTACTTTCTCACCTCTAAGCCATCTACACATTCCTTCCTGCCTGTCCTAGTCTTTCCCCTTCTCAACCTGATGAATTCAGCCCTCAAGACCAATGGCACCTTTTCTGTGAAACCTTTTTGGATGGTCTTTCAGCCCCTTACAGAGCTAGCAGAGTCCCCTCCCACACTTTATCTCTTCCTAGCACATTCTAAGATAGCTTATGGGTCTTCCCCTACAGAAGCTTGCCATAAGCTTCTGATAGTTCATGTTATTGTTGTTATTGTTCAGTCATTAAGTCACATCTGACTGTTTGCGACCTCATGGACTGCAGAATACCAAGCCTATGTAGTTAGCACAAACCTCGGTGTTGCTGAACGCATCTATGGGTGAATGAATGATACTGGTCTTCTTTTTGAGCTTCCTAACATGTCAAGTTTGTCTCCAAGGTATCACACGACTCTCTCACTTCAGTTAGATCTGTGCTTAGATGTCACCTGCTCAGGGTGCTTTCCCTGATCCCTTCTTATCAGCTCCAGAACAACACCTGACTTATTTTTTCTTCTTCCAAGCAAGATCTCATCTGGTCTTTCCTAAATTGGTCCCTAATAACCATAAATTTCACAAGGACAGGGACTTTGCCTTTTTCATTGACTGAATCCCGGAAGACTAAAGCTCTACACTGACAGTCCCTCAATAAATGTGCCTTTAATGGGTGACATAGGCCACTCTTTTCCCCCGTTCAGGACCCCTCTTATCTCAGGCCAGTAGGGGGTGCCGGCCTCCACCCGGGACTGGTCTGGCCTTAACCTTCTCTAAGCTCAGCCCAGCTGGTTCCCAGCTGGACCTGCTTTTTAGGCGGTGCCTTCTCCATTTTCCACGAAGCCCCCGGCGGGGTCTGTATAGACCGAGGGACAACAGAGGCCCCTCCAAGCAGAGATAGCCTGGCTGAGCCCCACATCGGTCTTCCCTCGCTAGGATATGCAGCTGGGCCTCCCCAGTGCTTGTTGCCAGGTCTAGACTAGCCAGGAAGTACATCACACTCGCCCCCCACCCCCCACAAAAAAAGAACAGTGTCCTAGGACTCGGGATGCGATGCGGCTGGGTTTGCCGGAGCTGTCCTGGGCAAGGAGGAGCCGTCGAGCCTCCGAGGAAGAAGCGGAGTCGGCCAGGGAGGATATGGGCAGGGGTGCGGACTTGTAATCGGGGACTCTGGGCGGCGGTCCTTGCATCCCAGCCGGTGGGCAGAGCGCACGCTACCAGCCGCCTGTTTCGGTGACCTCCATCCGCGAAGGGCGCTCGCCCGGAGGGGGTGGGGCTGCGGGTGCGAGCTTCGGGAAGCCGGAGAAGCCCGGGAGGGGCTCTCGAGTGGCCCGACGACCAGCCCGGGGACTGGGGCAGGTACTTGGACGGACGCGGGCCAAGGATCGTCCCCGGGGGCGAGCGCGGCGAAAACACCTTGGGAGGCGGCGCCGCGCGGCTGAGCTCCGCTGCCCTGGGAATAGGACGGCGCTTGGCACCGCGAGCTGAGAGCACTTTCATAAATTTTGTATGGGAGGCGCTCCGTGAGCGGGGGCGGGGAGCGCAGAGAGAGAGGGAGGGAGCTAGCGAGCGGGGGAGGGAGGGAAGGAGGAGAGGTGGGGGAAGCCGGGGGGAGGAAGGGAGGCGCCCCGCTCCGCCGATCGCACGGTCCTGCAAACGCGCGCCGGGCGCTTTCCCCGGAGCTCCGCGGTGCGTGCGAGCGCCCTTTTGCAGCAGCCGCGGCGGCGGCGGCGACCCGAGGGGGCGGAGAGTAGGGGGCCGCGGCCGGGGGACCAGGGGGCGGCGTCCCCCCTCAAAACCGCCTGCAAAGTGTTCGGGGTTGCAGAAGCAGGCCGCCGGATCCGCGGAGAAAGCAGCTCGCCCCGGGGGTTGCCGGGCAGAGCCGCGGTTGCCGGTGGGCGCCGGTGCCCTCGGCGCGGGGCTCGGGCTCACCATGCCCCTGCGGGGCCGGGCCGCCGGGCACCAGCGGATCCCCGGCTTGCCCCCGCCTCGACGCGCACGGATTAGCTGCAGCCGGCGCCCGAGGATTTGAATCCGGACCCCCGGAGGGAGAGCGCCTAGGCCGACCTCGGAGTGGCGGCCCCGCGGCCAACATGCTTCGCAAAGGTGAGTTGGAACCGCAGGGGCAAGTTGGAGTTGGATGCGCACGGGGCAGAGCCGCGAGCCTGGGAGCCGCCCGAGAGCCGCTCGGCGCCGGGGCTCCCGGTCTGGGAAGCAGCTCTGGGAAGGCTAGAGGGCTTCGCGGGACTCACCCGCGGAGGGAGTGCTGCTGGGGGAGCTCGACCCCGGACGGGGGCTAGTATCGAGACTCGGGATCTGCTCCCTGAATCCAGCGGCCAGGCCTAGAGATCTGGTTCGGCGAGGTCATTTGGAGACCACAGTGAACTACCTGTGATGGAAGGGGAGCCGGCCTCCTGGGACCTTAGCTTTGCCGGTATAAAGTTTTTCACTTGCAGCCTCCATCCCCCCTCGCGGACCCACGCCGCCAGCTTCCGCCGCTTAGGCGGGGCCGGGGCTGGTTCCGACCCGCGCTCCGGTGCAGCCGGCGGTCAGGCGCCGCGCAGCTCGGGCGCTCACTCACCACGCGTCCTGGCTTCCCAGGTGGGGCCCGGATGCGGGCACCTTCCCTGCACCACGCTTTGGTGGTCCCCAGGGATGGGCTCTGGGCATCCAGCGGCCGAGGGTTGGTGTCTAGCGCCGGAGGTCCGGTTCCTCAAACTTTCCTTCTGCCTGGAGCGGAGGGATTGGAAGGTGGAAGCCGTGCCAGGAGAGTGCGCTGCCGGTGCCAGGCTTAACTTGAGGACAGCTGCCCCCCACCCCCGCCCCCGACCACCTCACCACGACCCTCGGGCCGCCGGGCTCCTAGCCGAGCGCTGCAAAGTTGGCGCGGGCGCTGGGGAAGTCCCGCCGCGCCCCCACGTGGCTGTCGCACGGGGAGCTGTCCCCAGGGCCCAGGGAGGGCAGGTGACCACGCCGTGAGCCCGCGGGCTCCGCCACCCGCTGCCCGGGCCTCTGCGTCGTCTACCTCTCTCACCTCCCATGTCCGGGCGGGCTGCGGCGCCCCGCCGGGACCCCCTCGTCCTTGGCCCGGGCCGACCGACCAGCCGCGCCTGCGGCTGGCTGCCCGGGCCCTGCGGGAGCCGGCTGAGGTGGGACCTCAGGTAGCGGAGGGGCCTGATCCCTGAGCTCCGCGCTCCAGCCTTAATCCGCCCTTGTTTCCATGGCAACAGACCGAGGTGTCGTAAGCACGGAATTCTGACCTCACAGTAGGATGGGAAAGGAGAAAATGGGCAAGGGGAGGTGACGGGAGGAGGGGGAAGCGAAGCCCAGGGATGGGCGGAGAGGAGCAGATGTGGGGGTGATGGAAGAGACCCCATAAGCTGGTGGGACAGGTGCGTGAAGAAACCACGTCTGCGCTGGAAGCCCTAAAGGCTGTGTGGTGGTCCCACCTAGCTCAGGCCGTCCGATGAATCTGGGTCGCCCCACTGTGTGAATAGCCACCAACTTGTGTGACCTGTATCCTCCACGTGGGTCGGTGCAGTGCAGGGTGGGGGAACGCTGACTGCCTTTCACTGTGGGTGGGAAGTCTCTGCGGCTGATTGGAGACACCACTTCAAGGATCCACTCCAGTTCCTTTCCCCAGCTAGAAAGGGACCAAAAGTCTTTTCAGCACCCGCCAGTGCTAGCCAGAGTATGTCTGCACAGAGAAGGTGCCTTTTTTTACAGAGCTGGGCGGCTTGGACCTGGATCCTGCAAACTTGCCCCAGTGGGGAAGACTTCCTGGGTAGTTCTGAAGGCCGCCATGTCTGGGCTGCAGGTCTGTGATGGAGATAATAGAGAGCAGCTGACATCTCATTTCCCTTTTGGTCTTTTGTCAGTTTACAGTTAAAAATGAGCCATGAAGCAGCCCACGCATTTTATTTATATGGTTGAGGTGTCCAGGGAGGCTTGAGCAGCCTCCAAGAGCCTTTTCTCCCATCCTCGCTGGCCAGAGACCCAGCTTGGGATGAACCCAGTGCATTCTGGGGCCTGCTCCCCAGCGGGAAGCTCCTTAGCCTGCCCAAGAGATGGCCACTGGAGGCTTGGCAGTCACGTGTGTTTGCCACTTGGGCTATTTTTCCCTTCCTGCATAGCTTGGTTGGTGAGAGAGATTCTACCAACAAAGAGGTTTTCACCTGGATTGGCCGGAAGGAAGCAGAGCAGAGAGGTTCTTTGCTGCTCTGGGCCATTGAGTGGGCAAAGGGCTTTTATTTTGGTCCTAGTCTGGGCAAATCTCTCCCTTGGCCCCTGATCCTAGTGACCAGGACTGGTCTCTCTTGTGCACACATAACACAGGGCACTCAGATTCTCTGTGTGGATTCTAGGTATGTGCCCAGAGACAAAGATTGCCTAGGGCTGGTTGCAAGAGAGGTGGCCATTGAAGTTTCTGCTTCTCAAGTGTTCCCAAAGGCTCCTGGCAAAAATGTCATAGGATGAAAAAAAAAAAAGGTCATAGGATGGATTCAGGTATTTGTTGCAATTTCCCTGCCCGTCGATGCAGAACCCTACGTGGGGTCCTGGCCCTGGGGGGAGTTTCATAGTTTAATTATGATTTGGAAAAGGGTTTGAAAGATGAAGAAAGAGTAGCCTTTCCTAGATCCTGGGAGAGGAGGGGACCGTGAGCCCTACCTAACATGCAGAGAAACCCCAGAGGAGGAAGAAGGTGAGAGTAGGCATTGGACCACAAGGGTCATGTCTCTGATTTCCGGTTGTCCTATGACAGTTAATATGATGTTGTCCCTGGGCAGGACATTTTAAGACCCGGGGGTGCTGCCTGCATCTCTTAATGAAGACTCTCCTGGCTACAGCCCCACCTCTGTGAATCAGAACAGCCTCAGTCCTCAGTGAATCTTGCTGCTGACCGCGCTGCTAGCTGAAGGCTTCAGCAGCTGCCCTGCTGGCTTTTCCATCTCCCAGCCTAGCCTGGCAGAACCAGGATATAAAAAGCAAATCTCTGGTCAGAGATGAGAGGCAGGCAGGGCAAGCGAGGCCCCGAGCCACTCAGCAGCATCTAGGAAGGGAGAGTGGCCTGCTGGGTTTTTGCTTGGCCAGAAGTGGCCTGCTTAAGGTCAGGATCTATGGTTTTCATTTTTAGAGCTATAAAAAACAGAATGCAAATCAACAGCCTCTGGGTGAATACAGAACCTTTCCTTAAAGTTTTTGTCTTGTTAAGCAAGGAAATAGAGTGCCAAATAGGCTTTGTTAAGTGGCAGTCTAATTAATAATTTAAAATCGTGTAGCTGTCTTTCATTAGAATTTATGTGTACATCAACCACAAAATCAGTCAAACACACTCATTTATAAGTTAATGCCATCCCTGAATAATTCAGCAAGAACTAGATTAAGGCCTGCAACCCAGTAAGATGCATTTTGTTCTTTTGGTTTCCATAGCCAGATGGGCTGGCCTGGTGGCTGGATTGGGTCTCCTTTGTGGGAAGAAGGGAAAGTAGGAGGAAGAAGGGACTATGGGGTTGTCAGATGCTTGGTTGACTTGCATTCAGAGGTCCCCTAGAGAATCAGAGAGTCTTTATGTGTCCAGGTATGAGCAGGTTCCCCTTAGAACTGTTAATGTGTGGCCCTCCTTAGCCCCAGCGGTGAAGGGAAGTGGAGAGTGTTCCACGGACAGCCAAGACATTCCCCTTCCCACTACAGAAAGTGTAAAGAGGGGAATTACAAAAGCTCTGTGTAGAGGGCTGAGATACAAGCCTTTTTAGCCCAAATCTAGGTACAGAAGTGGAGTTCCCAGCACAAGTCTGTCCCATTCAAGTAAAGCAGCCCAATGAAACCAATGACACCAACACAGTTTCCTTAATTGGGAGCTTCTGGACTGCTTTTCCCCTCAAAGTTCCTGGTCCTTACACCAGCAAAGAGAAGCCAGGATGAGGAATTTTAAGGAAGCACCAGGTCACCTCAAGAGAGAAGAGACAGAGTTGCTAAATAAAGTCCTTGCATGCATTTCTGGCATTTCAGTGCCAGAATAAAAGCAAGGAAAGAAATGCAATGCTCCCCGTTTGTGAGCTAAGACAATGTAGAAAATGTGTTTTGGTTCCGCCCCTGTCGTGCCAACCTGACGCCAACTCCTCACCACAGTTTCCAGGTCTAGCTGCTGCCGAGGAACTGTTCAGGACCCAAACTCCCAGCATGGACACACTGACTCCTGTACTGCAGGAATGAACCCAAGTTTCTGGTCTCGGACTCAGGCTGCTAAGCTCGACCCCCACCACCCCGGAGGGTTCAGTGGCTCTGTTTTAGGAGACCAGGTGAATAACCAGAACAGACAGTGGACTTGACACGGGGAGAGGTTCTCGGCCAAGTCTGAAGCGAGGAAGTCTCATTACGAAATGGAAAAGACAGGGGAGACTGGTAGGAGTTTTTGCCCCCTGACCTGTGGCAGAGTTGACAGCAGATGGGATCCGGGAGGGAGGCTTGTCGGGCGGTGAGTCCAACTCCAAGCTTTGAAGTCAGGGCCTGAGAAAGGACAGAGCAGAAGTTCACTCTGGAGATGAGAAGGAGGGGGCAGGCCTGCTGAAGGATGTCAAGAACGGATCTGTTTGGTACCATCTGCAGCGAAGTAGTGGTTAAGGTTAAAGCAGAGAGGAGATGACAGGGAGGGAACAGATGGCCGAGGAAGCAAAATAGCTGGCGAAACGGGAACAGAGCCTCCAGGGACAGCAGAAGGCAGGACCTCCATGCAGAATGCCGGAAGCGGCCCTTTCCTCAGGGTGCACTGGCCAGGCCACCTGGGTAGAAGTGAGTCTGAGAGAAGAGTGATGCAGGCACCCCAGGGGGAGGGCTTGCTTGAGGCTTGGGAGAAGGCCGCATGTGTGCTTAGATGCTCAGTCATGTCCAACTCTGTGGCTCCATGGACTGTAGCCCACCAGGCTCCCCTATCCATGGGATTCTCCGGGCAAGAATACTAGAGCGAAAAAAAAAAAATACTAGAGCAGGTTGCCACTTCCTATTCCAGGGGCTCTTCCCTGACCCAGGGGTCAAACCCACGTCTCTTGCATCTCCTGCATTGGCAGGCAAATTCTTTACCACTAGTGCCACCTGGGAAGCCCAAGCGAACACCTAGGAAGACGTCAACTCCAAGGCGAGGGGGGTCCAGAAACAGGGACCTCCTTGGATGTCGTTGAACTGGGGTGAAAAGGTACAGTTGACTCTTCGGGTCCATCACTGGAGTAAGGGGAGGCCACTGTGGTCCAAACATGCCTGGCCAAGGCTGCTAGGAGGAGGTATGGATGCGAGCAGGGAATGGGCAGCAGAGAATGGACTGTTCTTCCTCACCTGCCTTGAATCCGATTCCACTGGTCCCTGTCCACATGCTAACAATAGTTGCTTATGATTAGTGACGGGCCAAGCTAAATGGACTCCGTGCCTAGCCTCAGGCAGTCTCCACAACCACCCTTCGAGATCAGTCTGTGCCCGTCCCTGCCATGCAGATAAGGAAACCGAGGCGCAGACCAAATGAACTCCCTGAGTCTGGGTGATCCCCTTGGCACAGAGTCAGGATGCCACCCCAGGTCTGTCGGCCACCACGCTCTTTGCCTGGCTCTCTTAGCCTCTCAGCGCCACCGCCTCACATGCCCATCTGCCTTGATTTATGTGACATTTGTTTTGCGAGGTGCCGGGCACTGCCGAATCTGAATCACTCATGTCTCATTACAGCGTTCCCTGGTAGTTCCCGTGCACTCTTCTTCTGGTGTTCCTCCAGGAACGTCTCTGGTTAGGACTTGGGGCTCCTGACACCCCGAACCCCTCTCTCAATTGTCCTCCTACTCTGTCCCCCTACCCTTCTCTCCCCTGCTGCTTCCTGCACTGCTGTCTTCATTGCAGACAGAGATCAGACAATGAAGCACCCTGCCCACTCTCAGGCCCTTCAGGAAGGCAGGGCCCTGGCTTATTAGGGGGCTGGGCACTCTGCATGTGTTGCTCTCCACGGCTCCCCTTCCAGGCTGTCCTGGTGGGGCAACTAACACAGTCATACCCCAGACTAGTTGGTGACTGGGGAGTAATAACCCCAGGAGGTGGCATTTGGCAGGCTGGATGAGGGGAGGGGGTCCCTCCACCTGCCCCCCCTCCTCTGGAGAGTTCCCATGGCCCAGCCCTGGCCGGTCAGCTGGGCGGTAACTGCGGGTCCTCCACGCAGGTTTTCTCCTGCCCACTTCCAGCCAAGGATGTGTACCTGAGAGACCCATTCTTCCTGCAGTTTGGAAAAGAAAAGAGAAGGCGGAGAGTCTAGTGAATCTCATCTTGGGCGCAGAAGAGCACATTCCCTCCTCTCAAGGAGGAGCGCCCCTCTCCTTGGTGGGGCAGGACGGGGTGTCAGAGCTAACAGATTCAGTAGGGTGCTTCAGAACCTGTGATTACGGTCTAATCAGTTGGTGAAGTTGGGATTCAAACCTGCAAACATCCCCTGCTAGGTGATTCAGAAGAGGTGCTGCAGAGGCCTCCAGGCCCACCCAGCAAGAGAGTTGGCACAATGCTGTGTGTGTGCGCATGCAGAACCATACCTGGCAAGCGTGCAACAGGTTCACGGAGTGCTTGCCAGAGATCCCCGGTGGCAGAGCTGAGCTTCCCGGGCACCTAGGTTGGCACTCCCACCGCCGGGACCACTGGCAACATGAGTGACTGGTGAGCCACTCAGATGGGGGCACCCTGGGAGTGGGCGGGCGGGCCAGCACTGTGCATGCCACATGTCAGGAACAGAGCTCCAGTGGGTACGTGGCTCGCCCACCCACGCAGGGGGGTGGGCACGACTTGTCATCATATGTCTGCCAAGGGACAAAGCACTGCAACCCTCAGAGATGAGGCCTCCTGGTAGCTCCCTGGGCTGATTGCACAGGGCAGTGGCTCTGTGGTTGGGGTGGATTTGCAGGAAATGGAGCAAAAAATTCTTCCCCGAGTCAGGAGGAAAGCAGAGTTCCCAACTCTCAGCCCATGGAGGTGGCATGAGAGTTGCTACTGCCTCTGAAATTGTTGGAAGCAGGGTTCGCCATCTCTCTCTCTGGGCACCTGAACCAATGCGTGCATCATGAAGGGGGCTTTTATGCAGAGATTCATGAGGCCCTAGGGGGAAAATTGGCATTCTTCTTAGGATGATTTATTTATAGGGCGATTGGATGATGGGGATACGGAGGCTAAGGTGCCTCCATTAGTGAGGATCACACAAGGCAGGAAGCCTTGCTCTGCTTTTGACATTTCATGAGGCGACTCCTACCAGGGAACTGCTTTTTCTTTTAGAAGGTTTTACCTTTAATGTTCTATTCATGGCCTTGTCTGAGCAGGCTGAGAGGAGGAAGGAGCAGGCGGCGCGGGGGGCTTTGGGAGAGACAGGCCGGGGTCGGTCACTCCGTGGCCAGCGTGGGGCAGCCGGGGCAGGCTGGGTACGGGGAGAGGGCTGTGGTCACGGACTGGCAGCCTGCTGGCTGGCACGCCGGCCACATCCGCGGCCTGTGCTGCAGGGCAGCCCGCCACGTGGTGTTTACTCTGCTGTCTGTCTCTGTCTTCACTGGCTGCCAGGCTCCACCGGTAGCAGCAGCCTTTCACAATCCTGGTTCTGGCCTGGCCAAGGCCCTTTTCTCGCTGTGGACTCTGGGGCTGTGGACAGGATCCCAAACTTGGAGCCCCGGGGCTGCATGTGCTTCCGCCACTGTGACTGACTCACTAGGACCCCAGATGCTGAGCCTCAGTTTCCCCATCTGTCATATAACTAGGTTGATGGTTTGGCAAATGTTTTTTGGCAGTAGGAGAGTTTCTTCAAATGATGTCCAGTGTCAGAGCCCAGAATATAAAGCAGAGAGCACAGGTGGCCCTGGTGATACCTGGCTCAAGGGGCCTCCTCCTCTGGCCTTAGTGCTGCCCTGGAAGCTCCTCCAGTTTGGGGGCTGGGGAGCCCCCTGTGGTCCCCCCCTAGCGAGCAGTTCAGGCCAGAAGGCCACTGGCTGTGTCGTGTGCTGTGCGCGGACCCAGAGGACACCGCACAGCCCACAGGCCTGGGTTGGAGCTCGCTCCCGTGCAGCGGGACTTGGACCCCTTGTGACCACTTAGCTCGCTGGGAGAAGCTGTCTGCACTTGGAATCCGCTTGCCCTTGCCTACTGCTCACCCCTCAAGGAGAAGAGATTCAGTGGTCACGCCTCTGCTGCCCCTCTGACCTGATTCTGACCCTACCGGACACTCTCCTCATCTCACCTGACCTGGCGGCCCTTGACTCTGTTGGCCATAGTTTCCCTCGACTTCCCCCATGGCGGCTCCCCTGGTCTTTCTACTGCTTCTGTGGCTGCTCCTTCTCAGCCTTGCTTGCCGGCTTCACTACCTCCTGCCATCCTTCCAGTGCGGTGCCCCCTGGGGGCATTGCCCTGGGCCTGCCTTCTGGGGGTGTCAGCTCAGCCCTGGGGATGTCAGCTTGTCTACAGCTGCAGGGTTCATTTACTGACTGCTTCCCTTCCACATCTTATCGAGAGCTAAGATGTTACTTCTGACCTCCAGGGCCATCCTTCCAGCTGATCCCCCACCCCCAGATGTCTCCACTGGCATCCGCACAGGCCCCTCAAACCTGGCATGTGTGAAACGATGCTCCTACTTCAACCCTGAGCTCTGAGCACCCTTACTTCTTCCCCATTTCTCCCATTTCAGCATCTACACCACCATCCTGGCAGGTACCATCAGTCGGAGAACTGGACCCACGGATGAGCCCCTCACCTAACCCCACCTCTCCCCACGAGTCCATCGAGCAGTGATGCCCCTTCTCCCTCAGCATCCTTCACACCTCCCTTCCCTGCTTCCACCCTAGCCTTTGCCACCATCCTCTCCCGGACCACACCAACAGCTCCCCTGCCCCTACTCCTGCCTTCACCCCATCCAGCCTGCACATGGTGGTCAGAGTCTGCAGTGCCACAGATCTTGTCCTTCCCTTGTTTAAAAACCTTCAGTGATTCCTTGCATTGGCGGTCAGGTGCTCCTCTCTTGTCCCAGCAACAGCCCCACTAAACTCTCCTCTCCCCACTCCCCACTTTGAACTCTGAGGTCCAGGTCTAATGACCTTCTTTCAATCCCCCGAAGGAATTGTTCTCTCTCTGTCTCATCTCTAAAGATTTGCACAAGCACCCCCTGCTGCACAGAACACCCTCTGCTGCCTTCTTCCCCTTCACGCTCATCCTTCAGGATTCAGTGTACACATCCCTTCCGCTGGGAAAATGTACCTGGGCTAGGGGGGTGGTCCTTGGTAGCCCACTGTTCCCTGTACTCCCGATCACAGTACTCAGTCTATTTTATTGCAATTATCTTTATATCATTAGCCTTCCCCACTGGATGGCAAGTTCCATGAGGAAACAGCTTCCTCTTTACCCCCTCCCCCGACCCCTCCAGATCTGCCCTCCACTCTTCTTCACGTGCTGTCTGTCCTGGGAGCTTGTTTTGTTGAACTTCAGCCATGAGCTTCCAGCCGAGTTCAACTGATGGGTGGGTCACGATGGACTCTCTGTGTCCCTCCATCACAGGTCGCCCAAAATTTCTCCCAGAAGTACAGCCTGAGACAAGGGTTCAAGCGCAAGTCTCTATTTGGGAAGGATCCTAGGGAACACTCGGAGATGAGTGGAGAAGTGAGACAGAAGGGAAGAAGTCAATAGCAGGTGTGTTGTCTGAGCTCTGAGCACCCTCACCCCTTCCCCATTTCTCCCATTTCAGCATCTGCACCATCATCCTTGCAGGTACCATCAGTCAGAGAACTGAACCCACGAATGACCCCCTCACCTCACCCCACCTCTCCCTGAACTCAGACCCACTGGGGAATTTCAGATACAGTCTAGAATATGCACCTCAAAGTTATTTCACCCCAAGGAGAGGGAGCTGGGTGTTTATACACAACTCCAGTCCCTCAATGGGTGAGTGTTGTTACCCTGAAGGGAGCAAAGAAAGTTTCTCTGCTAGAGAAGGCCCTCAGGCAAAGGAATGCAGGTTCTGGCAGTTGGATGTCAGTCTGGTTTGTGCTGAACCAGTGAAAGTTCTCCCAGCAGCTCTGTCGCCAAGCTCAGTAAGAGCTCCCTCCCCTCACTCAGCCCCAGGGATGGAGGGTTGGAGGGATGGGATAGCTGGGGTTAGGGGAGGGGGTGCCATGGGAGAAGGGAGGGGGCTGAAAAAGACACTGTCTATTAGGGTTTCCTGGGGCTTCCCTGCTGCCTCAGTGGTGAAGAATTTGCCTGCAATGCAGGAGATCTGGATTCGATCCCTGGGTTGGGAGGATCCCCTGGAGGAGGGCATGACAACCGACTCTAGTATTCTGGCCTGGAGAATCCCCAGGGACAGAGGAGCCTGGTGGGCTACAGTCCATGGGGTCACAAAGAGCTGGACACGACTGAGCTTAAGCACACAGCACACACACCCCTGTTCTCATCATCATGATGTACTCATCAAATTACTCAGTCTGACAGTGCTCTGTTTTTCCTACCAGGACCCGACTTAGTACAGCATCCTGCAGAAAATAAAATGTAGCACGAGTATGACATTGGGTAAACAGTGTTGAATCAATAACTAATGTCGTGTCTTTATGAGTTGACTAGCAATGTTGATTGAATGACTGTACACGTACGTTGGAACACAAGGAACCTAGTATCGAAACCCAATTTTTAAATTGCTCTGTAACTGCAAGAAAAATTAAATCATGATAACTTAGGGCTTAAAAAAAAAAAGAAAAGAAAAGAAAACTTCGTATCAGGAACTAGGAGAAGATATTTTTTCTTTCCTTTTTTCTTTCTATTAATTTTTTTAATGTTAATGTTTATTTATTTATTTTTGGCTGTGCTGGGTCTTCGTTGCTGCACAGGCTTTTCTCTAGTTGCGGTCAGTGGGGGCTACTCTAGTTTCGGTGCATGGGCTTCTCACTGCGGTGGCTTCTTTTGTTGTGAAGCGCAGACTCTAGGGAGCAAGGGCTTCAGTAGTTGCAGCACATGGGCTCAGTTGTGGCCCCCAGGCTCTTGAACACAGGCCCAGTAGCTGTGGCGCCTGGGTGGGCCTAGCTGCCCCTCAGTATGTTGGATCCTCCTGGATCAGGGATCGAACCTGTAGCTCCCGCATTGGCAGGTGGGCTGTTTATCACTGAGCCACCAGGGAAGCCCTAATATTATTATTTTTTTTAGTGAGGAGGGTGGAGAAAGGTGTCTCACAATTTTCTCTGTCCAATGCTTCATTAAGAGTAGAAAAGGCAGGTAGTATTAGCCCCAAGTTACAGATGAGAATACTGAGGTGCAGAGTGGCCACTGAGCTCGTCAGGGCCCAGGGCTGTTGCTGCCTCACTCCAGCCCTGCTCCGCTCCTCTACAGGAGGAGGAAGCTAACAGGCAAAGAAAGACTGGGCAACCGGGCCACAGAGGACTTCCAGCAGGGCAAGAGCTGCGCTGGGGGAAGAGGCTGCACTCTCACTCAGAAAACTTTAGGGCTGGACTTGGCAGGTTTGTATGGAACAACATTTGCACTATTGATTCCGTGGCAAATGAAAAACCTCTCGTGGACATTCTGGGCTTCAGAGATCTGAAATGTTTAAATGAGGCTGGACCGAACATGAGGAGATAAAATTGCTAGGCCAAGCTGAGCTCAGATGGTGCCTGGGGTGAGAACATGCTGCCTCTTTTGCCTTCTCTCCCGTCTGTGAAAATGACTTTTACTTTGAACCACTTCCTCTCCTTGCAGGGAGGGCTCCCGGGTTGCTGCCCAAGCCTGTGGTTGATACCGAATCTCTGAGCAGGGGAGAAAGGCTGGGACAGTTCACGGGGCCACGTTCAGGAGAACACTCCAGCCCAAGGGGGACCTGCACCACCAAACTGTGGGGCGGCAATTGGCCCTGGGGCTGCCTCGAGGTAGCAGTGGTTATCATCTCTCTGTAATTGGCCCACTGCCCCTGGTGGGCTGGTATTTCTGCCTTCAGTGAACAAATGCGATTACAGTGATTCAAGATAGCACACTGAAATGGGGAATTATTGCAAAGAGATGCATGGCCTGGACTCCAGAAGCCTCCATGAAAGGGGGTCCCTCCAGGAAGGAGCAGCCTCTCTATGATCCCCCTCATGGACTCTTCTTCCACCCAAGCCAGCTGTTACTGCCCCGACCCCACTGTCTACACTCATAACTTTTCATCTCTCATAAAGCCCAATATGGCCACCCAGGGTGGCTTCTTCCTCCTCTTCTTTTTTAAAAATTTACTTATTTGGCTTAGTTGTGACACATGGAATCTTTGATCTTCATTGCAGCATGTGCAATCTTTTAGCTGTAGCTGTGGGATCTAGTTCCCCAACCAGGGATCGAACCCAGGCCCCCAACATTGGGAGCACAAAGTCTTAGCCGCTGGACCACCAGGGAAGTCTCTGGGCTGCTTACTCTTCAAGATGGCCTTTCACCCGCCTCCTCCCACCACTTAATTCCCCCACATCCTTGGTATTCTCGGCTTTATTTATTTATTTAGGCCATGCCACGCAGCATGAAGAATCTTAGTTCTCCCACCAGGGATTGAACCCCTGCCCCCAGCAATGGAAGTGTTGAATCCTAACCACTGGCCCACTAGGGAATTCCTATTGGTATTCTCAGCTTTATTTCCCAGAAGGAAGACCCCAGCTGAGCCAGCCACGTTTTCCATGTCAGACCATGTTATAGATTGTGGTCACCCATGGATTATCTGTCTATTGATGAGCTGAACACCTTTTATCCTGTCAACCAAGAGAGGTATGGGAGAGCTCCCTCCGTTTGACAAACATTAAACATTTATTGAGTGCCTGCCTTCTGCTCGCCTGGCCCTGAGGATGAAGCAGTGAACAAAAACCAAGTCCACTGTTCTCATGAAACTTCCATTCTAGTGGGGAGAACAGACAATAAACAATCAACCAGGACTTCCCTGGTGGCCCAGTGGTTAAGAATCTGCCTGGCCACACAGGGGACTCAGGGCTCGACCTCTGGTCTGGGAAGATCCCACATGCCTTGGAGAAACTAAACCGTTGTTGTTGTTGTTGTTCAGTTGTTCAGTTGCTCAGTCCTGTCCGACTCTTTGCGACCCCGTGGACTGCAGCACACCAGGCTTCCCTGTCCTTCACAATCTCCCAGAGTTTACTCAAACTCATGTCCATTGAGTCAGTGATGCCATCCAACCATCTCAGCCTTTGTCATCCCCTTCTCTTGCCTTCAGTCTTTCCCAGCATCAGGATCTTTTCCAGTGAGTCAACTCTTCGCATCAGGTGACCAACATATTGGAGCTTCAGTTTCAGAATCAGTCTTTCCAGTGAATATTCAGGGTTTATTTCCTTTGGGATTGACTGGTTTGACCTCCTTGCTATCCAAGGGACTCTCAAGAATCTTCTCCATCACCGCAGTTTGAAGGTATCAATTCTTCAGTGCTCAACCTTTTTTTATTGTCCAGCTCTCATATCTCATATATGAATACTGGAAAAGCCATAGCTTTGACTATATGTGGACCTTTGTAGGCAAAGTGCACAACGACTGAGTATGCGAGCTTCAACTACTGAGCCCATGCACCCTAGAGTCCATGCTCTGCAGCAAGAGAAACCACCACTCACCGTAATCAGAGAAAGCCCACATGCAGCAACGAGGACCCAGCACAGTCAAAAAATAAGTAAAATAAGTGGGAAAAAAACACTCAACAACAAAACCACCAACCAACTATATTCTGTTAGGTGGGCGTAGGTGTTTAGAAAAAGAAAAGTAACAGAGGGTTCATTAAAGAACAGAGGGTGACCAGAAGAACAGAGAGTGGCTGAGAAGTCTTTCTGATAAAGTGACATTTGAACAGAAGCCTAAGGGAAGTGAGGGAGGGCTCTCTTTCACTACCAAAGCTGCTTCTGCTTGGGAAAACCTCTCGAGATGGAGGAAAGCAGCAAGCCAAAGGCCTGAGGCAGGAGTGTGCTTAACACAATACCTGCTGCCTTGCGGGCTGGAGCTGTGAGCAGGGCACACTTTCTGAGATGAGCCCGTGGAATAGTCTCAGGTTCCTTGGGATAGGACCAGCGCTTCAGGGTCAGCCCAAGCCCATCAGTCACTTGGCCAAGGGGAAGGAGCCAAAACCCCAGACCAAAGAGACAGCTATGGCAGATGGGGAGGAGGAGTGGTGGGTCTCGGGCTCCCTCTTCCCACTGAGGTCAGACACCGCTCCTCCTTGGCTCCTAACGGGGTCCGAGGTCAGGTCCCATAAGACCTTGCCTTTTACACAGAACTTAGTTTTCTGTAAAGTCTTATCTTTTTCACCTGCTGCCTCATTTATACACCAAACTTCTCTCTCCAGAGAGAACATTTTTGAACTTCGCAACTAATGTGGACACATGGCAGAAAACACTGGAAAGCCACAGATTGGCAAAAAGAAGAAAATGACTGTAAGCCCACAACCCAAAGTGTGGGAACACTTACCCCTCCCAGGCTGTTTGGTGCATCCTTCCGTCTATCGCATGAAATGTGCCCCGTCTTGATGAATTAACAGTAGTTCTCAAACGCCTTTCTGTTGAATGGCTGCAGAAGGTGCCTCATCTGACTGCCCATCCTCTGACTTGTGTGTGGAGGCTGTTTGCTGCTTTTTGCTGTTAGAGACCATGCCACAGCCTACATCTTTATATATGCCTTGGTCCACGTGCTGTGTGGGCTTCTGGGGCAGGAAAAGGAGAGAAGGGTGAAAGGTCAAGGGCTTCCTAGGGAAGCCATCCTGGGAGGTCAGTAATGTCCCTTAGGTAGGCGGGCTTGACACTCCCCCAAGCAGAAGACAGCCAGACCCTAAGTCTTTTGGTTGTTCGCAGAGGAGGGTGTGTGTGTGTGTGTGTGTGTGTGTGTGTGTGTGTGTGTGAGTGTGTTGAGGCCGTGGACATGGCACAGGTCTCCAGTGAAGGGGGCTGTGAGCACATCAGAGGGGAAGATGAATAGAGGGCATTGGCTTTCCTTGCACTTGGGGTGGCTTGTGGCACCAAAAACTCCTGAGGGTGGAACATGTGAAAGGGTAGGTCCCTAGCTTCCGATCTGGACCAGGGAATTGGTGCGATTTTTATAGATTTGCAGGTTCTTTGGTGCTAGAAGAGACCTTATAACTCAGAAACACCGACGCCCAGAGAGCCCTGGTGGTTTGCCCAGCGTCACACAGCATCAGGTTGCTGTGTCCCATAGCTTGTCCACGGCATACTGGCTGGTAAGGTTGGTTCCACGTCCCTCATCTGTCCAGGAGCCCTAGACCCAGCCTTTCCTCTATGGTACCTCTATTTCAGAGGAGCCCTCGTTGGTGACCTCTCCAGCTATGCTAGTGGCTGTCCTCGCTCGCTGGAGGCTTGCTTCTGAAAGTCTGGTGGGGAGAGCTCAGTCCAGGGGTCAGCAATCGAGCCCTTTACCTCCAAGCAGGGATCAAGCTTGTGGGATCTGGTCAGACCCAAGTTCAAGTCCTGGGAATGACCTTATTTCTCTGAGCTTGACTTATTCCATCTGTAAAACCAGGCTACTAAGAGTACCTGTCTTGGAGGGTTGTGAAGCTTACGTGAGATGATGCTGATGAAGTCCGTGGCACTTTACTATGACCCAGAATGGGCGTTCAACCAATGCAGCCGGAGTATGAGTAGCATGAATGGTAACCCTGTGCCCTCCTTTCTGTGGGCCAGAACTGACCGCCCTTTGAAGCTTTGCCTCTCTGTGTCCAGGGCTGAGTCCGCGTGAGTGGACAAAATGACACAGGCCAGCCCTGGCGGGGGGAGGAGTCTCAGGGATGGGTCACCTCGTTTGGGGAAGACTGGCCATGTCCTCAACTCTCTGTCCCCTCTGCCTAGAGTCTGGGAGGAGCCCCATAAGGCAGTGCAGGGGGCAGGGCTTTGCAAAGCATCCCCATGTGGTTTTTGCTGGCTCAGGAAAGTAAGAAGAGGTTGAAAGCCTCCCCAGAAAACTGGGACATCATCCACCAGCCACCGGCTCACAGCCCTGACTTCTCCTCAGCTCCTTCTTCCTTCCCCCCAAAGCAGGTTCTCCCTGATCAGAAAGGAAAGAGTCTTCTTGCCTGCTGCTTCTCAAAAGTATCCCTGGTCTGCTCACATTTGCCTGCTGTCTTTGTATATCGAGCTGAGTAGCTGGGAGCTGAGGCTGTGGAGCCAGACGGGCAGGAACCAGGGCCCTGCTCTGCCATTTACCAGCTGCCTGACCTTGGGCAGTTGCTTTTAATTCGCTGGGCCTCGATTTCTTCATCTGAAAAGTGGGGCTAATGCCAGCTGCCTCTCGGTGTTCTGAGAATTCATGACAAGGTAGGAGGAAAGGGCCTTCCCAGCAGGTAGCAAGTCCTCATGAGATGTTGCTGCTCTTTGGTCTTCATCAGCTCCATCTGTTGGCCAACAGTCCTGTATCGAGGCCAGGCTCTGCGAGTCTTCAAGTACCGAAATGAATGTCATGGTCCGCTTGCCAGTGGCTTTACCTCTTAGTCTTTTTCCTCATTGTAGATCCCCTTCTCCTCTCCCTCTTTATTTACTCTTTTTTCTCTCTGTTTAGGGCCCCTTCTGGCCCTGATGTGAAATCCGCAACAAAAGAGGCTAGGGGTGTATACCTGCCTGGGGGATCAGGCCTCAGTTTGCCCTACAGATGCCTGGCATCTTTGCACCCAGCTGGTGATCTGCCCCTTGCCCCCTTTTCAACAGGCTGATTCAAAAGGCTGATTCGGCCCTGGTGAGAGAAGGGTGTGTCTGGGGAGCTGGCAGTACCCATGGGCAAAGCACTCAGAAGCCTCGGGCAAGAGCTGTCGCCTCCTTCACAGAAGAAGCAGAATCGATTTCTCTCTCTCTCTCCACTCCCTCGAAAAGAGCAGCAATGAGGGAAGGGGCGGGAGTGGGGGCTGAATTGGTGGAGAGTTTGCCTGGGAGAGTAGGGGGCGGGAAGGGAGTGGAGAACAGCTGGGGACACATGCTTGCCTGGGCCCAGCCCCTGCAGCCCCAAATGAGGGCGCAGATCTTTCTCGTCCACACCCTCTCCTCCACTGAGAAGGGGTCTGTCCGGCTCCTCCCAGTACTTGGGGGCTCTTCCTAACCCACTGGGAACTGGCCAGGGAGTTTTCTTTTTTTTTTTTTTAACTAACAAGCTCGCCACATTACAAGCATTACAATTTCAACAGAAATAACCAAAAAAGAAAAAGAGAAAGAAAAGGGAAAGAAAATAGTCCTTGCACAAATGCCACTGCAGTGTCTGCCAGGACCTAAGATCTGGTACTATCTATTTTTTAATAATTGAGGGTAATAAATATGTATTTCTTTCTCCTCACCCCCCCCCCCCATCCTCCGCAGCTTGTCAGCTCCCTGCGTCTCTCCTCTGATCAGACCAAGTCTTCCCCAAGCAAAAAAAAAAATCCTTTAAGCAAAAAGGATTAAAGCCTTGAAAGTAGGTCTGCCTGAGCTCTTCTCCTTCTCCTCCCGCCCCCTCCCCCAGGGTTGGTGGAGAAAAGCCCCTCAGGGGACAGGAGGGGTGAGCAGGAGGCGGGCTCATGCTGCAAGACCCTGGTGGGGGCCTCAGGAGCTAAGGGTCACACCAGCTCCCTCCCTGCGGCCCATTCAGTTCCAGCTTCAGGCAGCCCAGCCCAGCCCACCTTTCCACTGGTCTCTGAGGAGGGGCTAACCTGAGAACCAGGGTTCCCCAGTCCCCCACAGTATAAAACATAGAACAGAGAGCTTCAGTATCTTTTCCAGCTTGGCTTTGTGACCTGGCTTTGTGGTTTACAGTCCTGTGTGACCTTAGAGTGAGCCCCTGAGCCTCAGTTTCTCCATCTGTAAAATGGGAATAAATAGTACCTACCTCACAGAGGACGGAATAAAATAAAGATAGCCCAGTGCCTAGCACATGGCAAATACAAAACAAAATTATTATTTTCATCCAGTTCTTCTCCGACACAGAAAGTGTTAAAAAGCAAGTGTTAGTTACTCAGTTGTGTCCGATTCTTTGAGAACCCATGGACTGTATAGCCCGACAGGACAGGCTCCTCTGTCCCTGGAATTCTCCAGGCAAGAATACGGGAGTGGGTCGCCATTCCCTTCTCCAGGGGATCTTCCCGACCCAGGGATCGAACCGTGGTCTCCTGCATTGCAGGCAGTTTCTTGAAGAGAGCAGTCTGTAATCTCCCCCATCCTAGTGGCTTTCCAGTTTCCAAGGGCCTGCTAGGCACAGTGGTTTTTCATGCATCACTTCTAGAACCCCAAGAAGAGGGGGTTAAAACTGAGGCTGGGTGGTGTGGTTAGGAGCCTTGCCTAAGGCTGGTGGATCAGAGGAAATAGAACTGGAACTCCAAGTAGGACTTGCATCCCATCCCCCATTCTGGTCCTGCCAACCTTTCCTCCAGCGCATGTGACTTCTGAGAGGGCACCCAGTATCCCTGACTCTGGGCCCAGGTACCAAACCAGGAATCAACCCCAGGAAGATCTGGCCTGGGCGGGAAGGGAGGGCCTGGGCAGGGGCAGCTGTGGCCTTCCTCAGCAGCCCCGCCTTCCTCCCCTGCAGCTGCCAGCCTTTGCAGTTTTGCTGAGGCAGCAGCCCCGCCAGGCCCAAGTGGGCCTCCCTCCCTCTGAGCCGGGCACATGCACGCAGGGCTGGCTGCAGGTGGCAGGCTGCGAGCTCTTGCACCCACATAGGCCCAGAGCCCCTGGCGGGCCCTAGTGCTCTGTGCTTGGCCACTGGGCCTTGAGGGCCCCCGTGCCCACCCCTGGGGACAGTCCTGCCCTGGCTGCTCTGGGCCCAGGCAGGAGAGGAGAGGCAAGGCCGTCAGGCCGGAGGGCAGGAAAAGCGGGGAGGGAGGTGGCTATTTATAGCCAGCTTTGCTTTTGTTCCTTTTCCAGCAATGCTTCTCTTTAAATAGGAGCAGGGCTGGAGGCTGAAGCTCTTCCCCAGTTGCCTATATACAGTCAGTGCGCATGCGTGTGTGCCTGTGTGTGTGCGGGTGTGCAGGGGGACACACATGTATAGGGATGAGATGTCAGTGGATACTTCCGTGCACGTGCATGTGTGTGTGTGTGTGCATGTGTGTGTGTGTGCGCAGGGATGGGATGAGGGGACGGTCAGCTCTGTGGGCACGTTCACCAACTTGTGTGGAGGTGGAGAGGGGTGTTCTTTGTGTGTGAACGTACTAGCACATGCACATGCATGTGTAGGGATGGGGCAGCTCTCTGTACGCATGTGTGTTTATTAGTGGACACGCGCGTGATGGGTGCCGCGGCCACTCTTTAGTTGTTTTCTGGGGGGGGGGGTGATGTGCACACATACACATGTAGAGATGGGGTTGGGGTGGGCTGGGAATTTGTGGGTGCACCTGCACGTGTAGAATGTGATGTGAGCAGGACTTCGTGTGTGTGTGTTAGTCACTCAGCCGTGTCCGACTCTTTGTGATCCCACGGAATGTAGCCCCCTCTGTCCATGGAATTCTCCAGGCAAGAATACTGGAGTGGGTAGCCACTCCCTTCTCCAGGGGCTCTTCCCCACCCAGGGACTGAACCTGAGTCTCCTGCATTGCAGGCAAATTCTTTACTGCCTGAGTCGCCAGGGAAGCCTGGAGAAGTCCTTTAGGGTGGGTCTATGTCCTATAACAGGATTGTGGGGGAGTAGTCACCATGTGTGTCTGTGTGCGCGCGCGCATGCGGGTAGAGGGCTGGAAAGAGATGACAACTCTTACTGTGGGTACAGCAGACTATAGGCTCGCTGAGGGCAGGGACCCTGACTACGCAGCACTCTGCCCCCGCCGCACCTGTTCCGACTGCGGAACACTAAACGGATGACTAGCAGTTGTGTGTGTGACCGAGTAAGCCTCCGGGAGGGTCCTTTCTGGCTGCGGAGGAGTGTGCCAAACCCGCGCATCCAGCGAGCAGTGTTAGAGCACCCCCAGAGCTCCCCGAGGCCCAGACTACTCCCATTTCTCTCCGTTTCTCCGAAGCCCGCCAGGCGGGTGCTGGGAGCTCGCCAGGGCGTTGGCGTGGCGCCGCCTTCTGTAGAAAAGTAAAGCTCGACCAGATGCTGGGAGAGGCTGGTGAGGAAGGGCCCGGGCTTTCGGGCGGTCGTGGGTGCCCAAATTGGCCCCGCGTCTCCTTCTCTGCTTCGGATTTCACATCTGTGCAATGGGCTGGTGCAGCCGGCTCAGGGGTGCTGGGGGGATCAGACCCGGGAGGACTGAAGATGCGGTTTAGCCCAGACCGGCGCTCCGGCAGCGGTCTCCGATCCCGGTTGGGGTCTGCGGGCAGGACGCAGGTGGGCGAGGGAGCCAATCGCCAAGCGCCCGGCCCCTCCCTGGCCGCCGGCCTAGGCGTCCTCGGGGTGGGAAGCGTTTCCAGGGCGGCCCGCCGCTCCCGCGCGGTAACCCAGATCTGTCACCGCGGCCCAGCGGCCCGGCAGCAAATCCCCGCCCCTAGAGGGGTCGACCGGGGGCGGGGTACTCGGGGGTCCTGGGGTCCCGACCCGGCCCGCCCATGGAGGCTGGGGTGCGGGGCGCCGAGTGTGAGCCCAGCCCCCGCCCCCGGGCCCCGCCCCGCCCCGCCGGCAGCTCGGGATCGATGCGACAGCCCTCACGCCCCTCCCCCAAAGGCCAAACAAAACATAGTAAATATTTAATCCGGGCCAGGGAGCCGGGAGGCCTCCCCACCTCCCTCGGCAGCCGTCTGGCTCCTCTGCCAGCCCCGGCCGTTCTCCCCGGTAATGAGGCCTGAGCAGCAAGGATCGATCGCGGCCCGGGCGGGGTGGGGGTGGGGGGCCCGAGGCCTCGGGTGGCATCACTGTCCGCCCCCCACTCCCCTCCGCCATCCCAGACCCAGGAGACTCGAGCCAACCGGGCGCCTGAGCTTGTCCAAGAAGGCCGGTGAGGGCGGGGGCGGGGGGAGCCGCCGCGCCCCTGCCCACCCCCATCCCAGGCCTGTGTGAGCTTGGGTCCTTGGGGAGGAAGAGATGGGCAGAGGAGAGAAACAGCCCGGCTGAAGAGGGGCCAGTAAGAGTGGGGAGACGCCCAATCCTGAGCTCCTGCCCTCAGGCTCCACCAAGGCCTGGTGGTCCAACGCCTGCAGGGACCTTGAGTGAGGCCTGCTGGGGGAGGTGGCAGGGCGAGGATGGCCAGGGTGACCAGCTGGGAGAGGCTGGTGATGTATCTTTATGGTGCTGTCCTCCTGGGTCTTGCCCTGGAGGGTGCCTAGAGGGGGTGATGACATCCTTGCTACTCATTCATTCATGCAGCAGTTCATGATTGAGCTGTATGCCAGTCCTAAGCTACCAGTAAGGGGACGCACAGGTTGGGAGTCTGCAGAGAGATTGCATTCCAAAGGAAGAAACAGTTAATGAGTCCACACATAAGGTGATTTCAGAGAGTGGTTGGACTCGGTGTAGAGAATATGCTGTGAGGTGATATTGTGCTTGGCCGGGAGAGGATCAACTTTAGCTAGGGTGGGCAGGGAGCTGCTGACAAATTGGGACATAAACGTCCCAGGCAGTTTACAGCAAGTGCAAAGGCCCAGAGGCAGAAATGGGTGCGGCTGCTAGGACTGGAGAGAAGGCTGGGGGAAGCTGGAGTTGTAGTAGTGAGCCGGAAGGAAGCTGGCAGTGACGGATCCCGTAGGATTTTTTTGTAGGCCACAGGAGGAGTTTGGATTTTATTCTAAGTGCAGTGTGAAGGCATTAGAGGTTTTAAGCAAAGGAACGGCATGAGGCATGATCTGATTTACATTTTTAAAAGCTTCTGCTGGCTGTGGTATGGAGAAGAGAAGGTAGGGAATTAGGGGTGGAGGTTGACGGGCCAACTTGGGGAGGGGGGTGAAGAAGCAGACAGAAAGGAGGCTGGTGTTCTGCCTGGATCAGACAAGGGCTGCAAAATGACCATTTAGACATGTACAGCAGGCCCTGGCAGGGCCTCCCAGCAGCTGGAACAGCCTGTTCCTGGACTCCAGGCTGCTTAAGTCCTGTGGGGCCTGAGCAGAAGCTGATTGCCTGGATTGCCCCCATCCTCTGTCCTCGACCCAGACTCCACAGAGGGCAACCCAGGAAGTTTTTTCAAGGAGCATTAGAAAATGTTGACATGTTTTTTGAAACAATTTCAGATCTGATATCTTGGCCAGATTGAGTTTGTAACCAGCTTTATTGTTTAAGCCTGCTGGGATTTCATCAAAGGCGTCTGCTGTTTACCCAGAACCATTTCATTGGAGAAAACAGCAAACAGACCTGCGTTTCTATCTGATTTCACTTTTTCCCTTTTCTCATGAATTTAAGCGCATGTGAAAAGCAAGACTGATAAGGCAAAGCAGCTCGGCTCAAACCCTGAGGAGGGGGGCTCAGAAGGAACACAGCAGAGGTTTATAATAGAGCCCAGGAAAGTTAGGGGCGGCTGGCCTGCACTCTGGCAGGCAGAGAGATACTTCTGGCCAGCAGCTAGCTCTCTGTTGGGGTAGGAAGGAGGGGGCCACAGAGGGGGTGATGGAAGGTGGGGAGAGTTGCTGTCCACTCCCAGCCTGGCCAAGATTTCTAGGCCCTCTCCTGGTGTCTTTACCGGTTTGCAGATCACTTCAGGGACTGGCAGCAATAAAAGACTAAACATCCGCTCCCACTTGAAAATCAGCGGTGACCTAACCTCGGAGATGGGTTCAGTGAGACAGACTCCCGCTTTCCTGGGAATGGGCCAAGTGAGGAAACAGATCAAGAGGCAAATGGGAGAGACTTCCCTGGTAGTACAGCGGTTAAGATTCTGCATGGCCAATGCAGGGGGTGCAGGTTTGATCCCCGGTCAGGGAACTAAGATCCGACAAGCCTCAAAACTTGACCAAAAAAAAAAGTCAGATGGGAGCCAGAGTGCCAGGAATACGCTTTCTTCCCCATCCTCTGCCAGCACTTGCGATGCAGCTCCTTCTCCTGCCAGGTGGCTTGAGCTAGGGCAGAGCAGGGCCCAGGGACTGTGGTATCAGGCTCAGCACCCCCTGTGCCTCCCCGAGGAATCTACACTCGTGTTATTGCCACCTGCCTAATAGAATCTGGTGCCTTTAAGCAGGTCTGTGGACTCACCAAGTGTTTCAGGCCGATGGGGGAGATGCTGGCTCTGCAGCCTGTTAGGAGAAGGTGTTCTGAGAAATTTGGGTTCATGTGCCTTGTTTGGTTACTTGAGCAACAGCTAGTTAAGCACACGGGTTGCTTGGCATACAAGCCATCTCTTACCACTTGTACATTAGTCCCACTTGAAGGTCAATTGATCTGAACCAATTAGCAAGAGGATAAGGACTTGTGTATCTTCAACCAAGGGGAGATCTTGGAACAAGTCATCTAAGAGGGCTGATAGAGATTCTGAGTGCCAGGCTTAACCAATGTGCTGTCCCACCTTCCAGATGGTGCTTCCATCCACAGCAAGAGTCAGCCCACCTCGTCTCTGGGGTGAACCTGTGGGGAGGAGCGTGAGGGAGCACCAAGGTCTTGTCCTCCCAGAGCCAATTCTAGGTCCTCCTGCTTGTGGAAGCTCCCTTCCCCCACCCTCCTGTCACAGATACACAGTGAGAGTTCAGCAGGCTGAGTTCCATGCCAGTGGGATCAGGGCATCATCCCAGGCTTCCTGTGAGAACGGGCGAACCACCCACCCCAGATACAGGGCCTGCACCCAGGGCCTTGGGAATGTTAGCCACCATCTGCAGAGGGTCTATGTCATCTCATCTTTATGAGCCCTCCTCCTGAATACCTCTCCCCCAACCCAAACAAGTGTTATCCCCTTTCCTAGACAAGGGTGCTGAGGCTTGGAAGTGGGAGGCAACTCATCTGCTTGTGCTGCCTGAGCTATCTGAACCCAGGCCTGGCTCACTCTGGAGGCTAGATCTTTCTGCTTGGCCGCAGTGACTGCAGCCTGCTCCAAGGTTAAGTAGGGGCAGGGCCTTCTTGGGAACTGGGGAAATAGGAGGAACAAACTCACCAGCTGGCAGGGGCGAGGCTGAGGAAATTCAGACCGTGGGCAGCCTTTGCCCTCCTTTGGTCCTAGAAGGGGTCAAGTGGGTCTCCCGCTAGGAGAGTTGGTGGGTGTTATTGTACACAGCAGGCGTGGGCACAGGGGGACCCTGCTGTCTGCTTTTGAAGCATCCTGTCTCCAACCCCTGGGCTCCAATCCCTGGATTGCTTTCTCAGTGTCCCCATGAAAGATGGAAGGAAGGATCCTCCATCCTCAATACCTTATCCTTGCACTCAGCGTCCAGAGGCAGCAGTCTGCTGTTACCCCAGGGACTGGAAGTGTGATCCATGAGTGTGACCAGGGAGCAGCAAGTGGACTTTGCTGCAAAGAGGTTTTAACTTCAAGTGTCCCCAGAAATGGACCAAGTCAAAGGAGACATGGGGGTGGGGAGTGGAGGGGAGGTGGGGACTGGGAAGGCTTTGCCATTATTCCAGTTCTGCTCGATCACAACAGTTCTTGGAAATTGCCTCAGATCTCATAGCATTTTCCTCTTAATAGCCTCGATCGTGGTGAATCCTTGGCCACTGAGGGTAGGTTTGATTTTTTGGAAAAGGCCAAGAATAATTTGAAGCTGTGTATTATGAATAAACAGACAAGACATTTTCAGAATGTGGTTTGTTTTGTTGTTGGGAATTTTTTTTTTTTTAGGTTGAAAGCAAGGTGGGACTCAAGAATTGAACCACTTTTGGAATTCCCTGGCAGTCCAGTGGTATGGGGCTTCCCAGGTGGTGCTAGTGGTAAAGAACCCACCTGCCAATGCAGGTTAGATGTAAGAGACACAGGTTCAAGCCCTGGGTCAGGAAGATCCCCTGAAAGAGGGCATGGCAACCCACTCCAGTATTCTTGCCTGGAGAATCCCCATGGACAGAGGAGCCTGGCAGGCTGCAGTCCACAGAATGGGACACAACTGAGCAACTTAGCGTAGCACACAGCACAGAAGCTTTATTGTTTTAGCCAGTGGTTAGGATTCAGGGATTCCCTGGTGGCTCAGACGGTAGAGTCTGCCTGCAACGCAGGAGACCCAGGTTCGATCCCTGGGTCCCCTTGAGAAGGAAATGGCAACCCACTCCAGTATTCTTGCTTGGAAAATCCCATGGACAGAGGAACCTGGCAGGCTACAGTCCATGGGGTCTCAAAGAGTCGGACACTTTCCTTTCACTTTCCTAGGACTCCATGTTTTCACTGCTGAGGGCCTGGGTTCAATCACTGGTAGGGGAACTGAGATCTCACAAGCTGCATGGTGCAGCCAAAAAAAGAGAGAGAGGGAGAGTGAGGGAATTGAAGAAAGAAATTTCCAGAAGTATTTCAAGTGATGGCAGTACTTTGAAACCGAGGTGTGTGTGGAGGTGCTGGGGTCTGAAGGTGACCACTTTAACATGAGGGCCAGGGAGGGGAATTGATCCTTTATGGAAGCACTGCATGTGCCAGACACTTTACATACATTATCTCAGCTGCCTGAAATCATTTTTGGAATAAGGCCGGTCTATAAAAAAATTCATCAATAATCCATTATCTTGTGTACTCTGTACTTCTCTCTGTAATCCTGTTAGAACAAGTGCTTAGCCCATTTCACAGGTGAGGAAACTAAGGCTCAGGGAAGTTAAATGACTTAAGAGCTTTTAAGTGTCAGGGTCAGGATTCAAACCCAGGTCTGACTGGCCCCAAACTCAAGGCTGATTCTTTATTGGCTGTGTAAGTTCTGGCATGCCCAATGCACTCCTCCTCCCCGCTGGCCCCACCGCCAAACACAGATTTAGTTTCATTATGTCAAGGTGACGTCATTTAGGCTACATCCACCGCTTTAAAAAAGAAAGCAGGTCATAAAGGAGTCATATGCTTGGCCGAAATGCTGACTGTGTGCGGTGGCAGGCGGCGTCAGCAGGCGTCAGGGGACGCGTGGGTGACAATGGCAAGGCGTGAAGTATGGTGTTTATTAGGCACTGGCAAAGGCCCGTGAGTTCCAGATGCCAAGTTGTGATAAGTGGAAACTGCCTGTCTCGGCTCCAAACTCGGAGCAGGCTCCCAGGTTTGAGCCTTTGAGTCAGCTGGATGCTTGGACAGACCGACCCTCACCACTGGCAAGACAGGGCCCCCTCTCTCTTGTCGTTATTATTATTATACCAGTGATAACTCATGGTGATGGAACACTCCTTATGTGCCAGGCATTGTGCAAATGCCTTACCATGATGCATTGATCTCTCTGTATAGTTTCTCTCCTTTTTTTTCTTCTGCCCTTGCCTCAAGGCTTGCAGGATCTTTTTTTAATTAATTAATTATTTGGGGCTGCACTGGATCTTCGTTGCCGTGCGTGGGCTTTCTCTAGTTGAGACAATGGGGGCTACTCTTTATTTGTGGTATGCGGGCTTCTCCTTGAGGTGGCTTCTCTTATTGCGGCTCAAGGGCCCTAAAACCTAGGCTCAGTAGTTGTGGCCCAGGGGCTTAGCTGCTCCACCGAATGTGGAATCTTCCTGGACTACAGATCGAGCCCGTGGCCCCTGCATTGGCAGGCGGATTCCTAAACACTGGACTGCCAGGCAAGTCTGGCTGGTGGGATTTTAGTTGCCTGACCAGGGATCAAACCCACATTTTCAGTGCAGAGTCCTAACCATTGGACTGCCAGGGAATTCCCTCTCTGCACATTTTTAACCTCTTTGACTGGAGGGGGGAGGGGGTCTGCATACTCTTAGCTCCCAGTTGGGTCCTCAGCCATGCAAGTTGGCTCCTCTGAATCCAGTGAATAAATGAAAGTCGCTCAATTGTGTCCGACTCTTGGCAACCCCAAGGACTATAACCTGTCAGGCTCCTCTGTCTATGGAATTCTCCAGGCGAGAATACTGGAGTGGGTTGCCATGCCCTTCTCCAGGGGATCTGCCCTACTCAGGCATTGAACCCAGAATCCAGAGAACTCTTTCCCAACATGCAGTCCAAACCCTTGCTCTGATATGGCCACATGGCAGTGAGGGACCTGGGGCCCTGTGCAAGGAAGGGGTGCAGGTAGGGGCTCAGTACATAGCAGCTCCTCTCCTGGAGAGAGAGCTCCAACTGAACTTCTCAGCCACAGTCAGTCACATCTATCTAAATATAGCAATTCCACTTCCAGGAAATTATTACTGATTCCCTTGCACCTGTGGGCAGAAATGCACATATAGGAGCGTGCACGTTATCATTGCTTGTAATAGCAGAAACGGGAAGCAACCTAAATGTCCATCAGTAGGGGATCGATTGGGTAGATTACAACAACCCCATACAATCGGATTCTGTACTCTAAGGAATGGGTGACTGTGTAGCGCTGATATGGGCTAGATGCCAAGATGCATTGCTAAGTGAAAAAGCAGTGGTAATATACTGCACTCCCATTTGGATTTTAAAAAGAAAGATATGCTTGTATGTGATAGAAATTTTCTGGAAAGACCTCAAAAGAAACTATTAACAGTGGGATGCCTCTGAAGAAAGATACTAGGGACTGGAGGTCTGGGAGAGGAAAGGAGACTTGTTTTTCATTGTATTCCCTTTTGTGTTTTTTGGGGAAAAAAATTTTAAACTATGTGCATGCATTATCTTTTTGATTAAAAAGAAAGTATGTAGGGGGGAGGGGGAGTTTAAAAAAAATCCCCAGGTTTTATCTGGCTTCTCAGGTACTTTTTCTTCCCTGTCTCTGTGGCCAGGTCCTGCCGTTCTGACTCACAGGCCGTTTCTTAGCTCCACTCTCTCAGCCCCAGTCCTTGCCCACCCCTCCCCCAGGATCCATTACCACCTCTCACAGGTACTTAAAACCTACCTTTTCGCCTCGAAATACAAATAACTCTAATCTAGAGAGAAGGTTGAGCTTCATTGCACTTACAGAACAGACAGAAATCAGCTGGCTCTGAGATGCTCGATAAATGTTTGCTGAATTGAATTGAATTTGTGACTCGGTTGGTTACACCGAGCAAGGCACTAATTGGCCAAGGTCAGCCATCCAAATCCCACACAGGTTGGCTCTCTGGATCCAGAGAGGGGCTCTTTCCCTTCATGCATTCTGAACCCTGGCTCCGACATGACCTGGGGGTGCTTTTCGTGCATACCATTTCTTCTCCTAGAGACACAGCTCAGAATGACTTGAGGAAGCAGGATAGAACAATGGTGTGATCGATGAGGAGGTCCAGCTCTGGAACAATTCTGACTCAGAAGAGCATCTGGAGAGGACCCCCAAAACTCTATGATGACATTTTTTTTCTTTTAAGTATTAGCCGCTTTGATTTTTTTTTTTTAATATTTATTTTTAGCTGCGCTGGGCCTTTGTTGCTCTGTGGGGGCTTTCTCTGGTTGCGGCGAATGGGGGCTTCTCTCTAGCTGCAGTCTGCAGGCTTCTCACTGTAGTGGCTTCTTTTGTTTCAGAATTTGGGCTCTAGCGCTCAGTAGTTGTGGTGCACAGCATGTGGGATCTTCCCATATTAGAGATCAAACCTGGGCCCCCTGCATTGGCAGGCAGATTCTTAACCACTGGACCACCAGGGAAGTCCCTGGCCAATTTGATTGTGTTCCAAGAAGTTTTTAACAGCAATGGAAAAGATGGCATCTTCTGTGGCCGTGACAGTGATTCACCTGTTGCTATGTATGTTCAGCCTGAGGCTGGAAGATGACCACTTCGCAGGCGTTTGTAGGAGAAGTGAAAGCTTCAGTAATTGGTTGTTTCGGTGGACTACATTTTTTGTGTTTATGTTGCACATAACATGAAATGTACCATTTTGAGCGGTTTTAAAGTGTGCCGTTTTGTAGCATTAAGTACCTTCACACTGGTTTGCAACCCATGATGACTGTTTTTAGTGGGGCATGGTTGTTAAAAAGTAGAGAAAGGCCACCAAATTCATGGCCACTTGATTTCTGCTTAAGGAGCTCATCCTTGCTCAGGATTGGCCTGTGTCCCACATAAGTCTTCCAGATTCCAGCTTCTGAAACTGCCATCCAGGGGATTCCTTCTCTGGTCTCTGTAATCATCCACAGGCATTGACAGTCTGGTAGAACACCAGAGCGGGGAGGGGGTCATGGAAGACTCTAGAAACAGAGATATAGGTATCATAATTTGGTGACATTTCTCCTACTATTTCTTTTTTTTCCCCTGCCTCAAAAATTCTCTAGCCTAGTGGAAGGAAAGAGTATATACCCCTTGCCCATGATCACTTTCTCATTCTTGAAATAAAATCCCCACCCCCAGCGGTTCTCCAGACCTGGCCAGCGAGTGATGCCCCAGCACCTCTCTCCAGACTGTGATCCAGCAGCTTGCCGCGGGCTCCGCCTCCCTCACAGTAGAGACTTCTTGTCCCCATAAGGGTTGTTCTGATGAGGAAGCGATTGCCTGCAAGCGCAGTGAGTCAGAAAGTTTGATGTGCCTTCCAAAAAAAAAAGAACCCCAAGCAGCTATAATCTTTGGCCACATTAATAGAAGTGTCCAAATCTAGGACACTGAGGGGCCTGCTTTGCTATCTGCTGAGCACCCACTGAGTCATCCACTTTTTCGTCATCTTCCACCAGTCCAGCCCATCCCCTGCACATTGCTCAAACGTATCCCCCTCTCTCCATGTCCCCTACTTCTACCATCTTAAACCAGGGCCCTGCATCTCACGCTTGGACTATTGCAGTAGTCTCCTGATTGGTGTTCTAGCTTCTTCTCTTGTCTCCAGGTTCTGCCCTACAGAAAGATGATGTTAGGGAAAATGATCTCATCATATCACTTTGATTGTTTAAAATCCTCCAGTGGCTTCCTACAGCTCTGGGATCAGAGCTTTCAGGGCTTTGTGTAAACTGACCCCTCCTGTCTATGCCTCTGCTCACACCTCACACAACTTACCCCTTACTGATTTTCTGTCCCTCACTGTGTCAGTCTCCATCCTGGTCAGGATCCTCCCACAAGCAGATGATGCTGCCTGTAATGTTGCCTCTGCCCCACCCCCTCACCTGGGTAATTCCTTCTCTTCCTTTAGAGCTCAGCTCAAATGACCTATCCTTAAGAAGCGGCCCTGAGCCCTCCAGACTACAGCAGGTTCCCCAGTTACAGGCACCCAAGGCATCCAGCACTCATTCATTTGGTCCCTGAACAGACATGTAAGGACACCTGCCAGATACTGGAGCCTGGATGGTGAGGACACCGTGGTGAATGAGACAGGCAGAGCCCTGCTATCGTGGAGCCCACATTCCAGGGCGGGTCAGGGACAAGAAAGCAATGGCAGGCTGATGAGGACTGTGGAGGTGAGCACAGAAAGTGGCCATGGGTAGTCTGAGATAAGGTGCTCAAGGAAACCTTAGGAGGAAGTGACATTGATCAGAGAGCCAGGTGGATGATGGACGGAGTATGTGGATGCTGGGGCAAGAGAGGGACTGGGCTGAGGGGAAAACCAGAGCAAAGACCCTGAGAAGAAGTGTGCCTGGCGTGTTCCAGGAACAGCAAGATGGCCCCAGCGGCTGGGCCACAGGGACCAGGGGAAAGGAGTGGGCAGACTGTTCAGTTCATGCGAGACCTTTTGGGTCGTGGGGAGATCACGGCAGGGTATCCTCAGTGTGATGGAGACCCATGGTGAAACTGGCTTATATTTTTTTTCTTTTCTTATTTTGTTTAATTGGAGGATAATTGCTTTACAATATTGTGTTGGCCTCTGCTGTACATCAACATGAAGCAGCCACAGGTATACTCCTGTCCCCTCCCTCATGAACCTCCCTTCCATGTACCTGTACATCCTGAGTGAGTGAGTGAAAGTTGCTCAGTCATGTCCAACTCTTTGTGAGACCCCATAGACTATACAGTCCATGGAATTCTCCAGGCCAGAATACTGGAGTGGGTAGCCTCTCCCTTCTCCAGGGGATCTTCCCAACCCAGGAATTGAACCTAGGTCTCCTGCATTGCAGGCAGATTCTTTTCCAGCTGAGCCACAACAAAGGAAGCCCAAGAATACTGGAGTGGGTAGCCTATCCCTTCTCCAGGGGATCTTCCCAACCCAGGAATCAAACCGGGGTCTCCTGCATTGCAGGCAGATTCTTAGGTTGTCACAGAGCACTGGGTTGAGCCCCCTGTGTCACAGAGAAAATTCCCACTGGCTATCTATTTTACATATGATAATGTATATGTTTCCATGCTATTCTGTCAATTCATCCCACTCTTTCCTTGAGGGTTGGGACACCCAGTTTAGAAAGGCCAGAAACTCAAACTGTTGAAACAAAAAAAGAAATCTCCCAGGCTCATAAAACTGCAAGATTCATCTTCAGGTGTGACGTGATCACCAGGACTTGGTTTCTGCTTCTTAGCATCTTAGCATGACTTCTTTTGCGTCGGCACATGCTCAAAATGCCCAGCAACTCCAAGTTCACGCCCCACTCCCTCTCAGAGAGAGAAAGCTTATCTTTCTGAATCTGACGTCACAACCCTGGTTTGGCCCTGAACCAGTCACTGAGGCCTAGGAGAGTGTACTGATGGCGGACTGTAACTAGAAGGTGGGGACTGTGTCATGGGTGGCCCAAACCCCACAGAAGTTGCAGTCTGCAAGTGATTTGCTAAGAAAGGCCTTTTTCTTTTTTGCACTTGATGATGTCCTCAGAACCCCATTTGTCCTTCTTATCACCATGGCAGCCCCGGATTCACCCCACTTGTCTTGTCTGACCTCCTCATTTTGCAGGTGAGCAGGCTGAGGCTTAGCAACCTTCTCAAGGTCACACACCATGACAGCAGTGGAGTCAGGACTTGCATCCAGGCATCATCTGGTGGGCAGACCCTGAGTCTGGGGCCAGCCTGCCAGATTTGAATCCTGGCTCTGCCATTTGTCAGCTGTGGCCCTGTATTCTTTTCCTAGGGCTGTCATGACAAATTGCTACAAATAGAGTGGCTAGGGAATTCCCTGGCAGTCTACTGGTTAGGACTCCGTGCTTTCCTCATATGCGGGCCCAGGTTCAGTCTCCAGTTGGGGAACTAAGATCCCTTAAGCTGTGTGACATGACAAAAAAAAAAAAAAAAAAACCAACCACACACACACACACACATGCACTCACAAAGAAACAAGCAGCAAAGAATCCTAAATTGAGTGACTTAAACAGCAGAAATGTATTCTCATGGTTCTGGAGGTAAAAAAAATCTGAACTCAAGGTGTGGGCAGGACTGTGCTCCTTCCAAAGGCTCTGGGGGGCAGCTTCCGGTGGTGGTTACTAGGCCTCGTGGCTACTCCAGTCTCCACCTCTGTCTTCACCAGGCTTCTCTCTTCTCTGTCTTTTCCTCTCCTGTCTCTTAGAAGGACGTTTGCCGTTAAATTTAGGGCCCATCTGGGTAATCCAGCATGATCTCATTTCAAGATCCTTAATTACCTCTGCAAAGACTCTTTCCAAATAAAGTCACATTTCCAAGTTCCAAGGATTTGGATGTGGACATATATTTTGGGGGCCATTCATTGAATGGTTTTTCCGGTAGTCATGTACGGATGTGAGAGTTGGACCATAAAGAAGGTTGAGCGCTGAATGGATGCTTTCAAACTGTGATGCTGGAGATGACTCTTAAGAGTCCGTTGGAAAGCAAAGAGATCAAACCAGTCAATCCTGAAGGAAATCAACCCTGTATAGTCATTGGAAGGACTACTGCTGAAGCTGAACCTCCGATACTTTGGCCACCTGATACGAAGAGAGGACTCATTGGAAAAGACCCTAATGCTGGGAGAGATTGAGGGCAGGAGGAGAAGGGGTGACAGATGATGAGATGGTTGAGCGTCATCACTGACTCAATGACCATGAGAAGCATGTGAAGCAAACTCCAGAAGACGGTGAAGGACAAGGAAGCCTGGCATGCTGTAGTCCATGGGATTGCAAAGAGTTGGACACGACTTAGCCATTAAACAACAAGATTGAATCCATTCCAGGAACCTTGGACAAGTCACTTAACCTCTCTGAACCTCAGTCTGTCATCTGCAAAATGGGAATAATACCACTTCATAGCATTGCCTTGAGGATTAATATGAGATAATCTTTGCTGGGTCCTTCACAGAGGACTGAGCACGTAGTACTCAGTAAACATTAGTTATTCTGAACCCAGGTCCAGTCCGGTCTTCTCGTGGGTGTCTCTGAAGTGGCTTTCTTTACAGGTAGACTTAGGTCAGCCTGGGTTCCCTCAGCTAGTAGCAGTAGAGACAAGTCAAGTAGTTGGTGTCTTTTTTTCTTTTTAGTATTTGTGGATTTGGCTGTGTCAGGTCTTAGGTTGCAGCATCTAGGCTTTCCTTTGCGCTGAGCAGGCTTCTCTCTAGTTGTGACATGTATCCTTAGAGGCAAGTGGGATCTTAGTTCACTGACCAGGGATCAAACCCACGTCCCCTGCTTGGAAGGCAGATTCTTAACCACTGGTCCACCAGGGAAGTCCCTAGTTGGTGTCTTGATGGAAACACTTTGGCCAAGTTTAAGCCGAGTGTCCCCTGCTGGCTCTTCAATTGGGGCCTGTTCTGTTGTCCAGGCTCCCCCTTCCTGAGGCCTGCAGCTGAGAGGCGGAGTGGCTTGAGGATGTCTCCCGTCAATCAAACTCTCACCCTGGCTCCAGGAGGCCGGCCTGGAACCCTATGATTTAGAGTGATGGAATGTAAATTGCAGATAGTCCACGCTTCCCATTCGGCTGAGGTCCCATCAGCATCTCATTCCCCTTCCCTGGGGCTCCTCTAGGTCTCATCTGGTGGATTCTGTCCGCAGAGCACCTCCACGGCAACCACAACGATGGTTTGCTTCTTACATCTATCACACCTGCACTGTGACAATGTAATTTTTATCTCCGGTTGTTTATTTCTCAGATGGAACTACTTGTAAATTCCAAGAGGAAAATATATCCCCGTGTGTGACAGAACCAGCCCAGGGCGATTAATCTGGGCTTTTAGGCTGGGAAGGCAAACCTGGGTGATGCTGCTCCGTGTCTAAGTGTCCAACAATCAACCACGGTCATTAATTGTCCCCCGACAAAGCAGTGGCCCCAGGAGGAATCAGGTTCAATAGGATCTGATCCAGCTGGATGGGATTGGGGTCTTTATTCCCCATCTGTTGGGTGGCAAGCAGACCCCTAGGGACAGAGAGTGGGAAGCAGGTGGCTTGAGGCCAAGAGGTAGGGGGAAAGACCAATATTTCAAGGCTTAGTTGACAGTGGGTGTGAGAAGGAGGGGCGACTAAGGGCATCGGTGTGCCCATGGCAAAGGCACAGGCTTGTGTGGTCCCAGCAGATCCAGGTTCAAATCTGAACCTCACTACCTACCATCACTTTGGGGGAGTTCCTTTACCCCTCATGCCAACAGAGGGATTTCTTAGTCTGTAAAATGGAGCAAAGAATATTTGCTCCATAGAGTAACTGAGAGAATTAAACAAGCAACGTATGAAAAGTTCTTACTGCATGGAATGGGTGGTTTGGTTTTTTTTTTTTCCCTAAAGGCCTGGGGCAGTGCTCAGGCCGGCAGAAGATGAAAGTCACAGAAATAATCAGAATTCTAGAAGGAATTAGAAGGAATTTAGAGAACACCTCATGCAAAGTTTAGTAGAGGGTTGGGGAATTGAAGAGACTTAGAAGCTGGATGGAACCCAGCTTCCTGACAGTCACATCACCACATTACACTGCCTCCATTGTAGGGGCTTCAACCTGGGCCTCCCCACCTCCCGCAGGGCCAACCAGTGGGCCTCAGGGGCCATAACCCCCTGCAAGGATATCACTATTCTTTGTGTGAGTGCATTTTAATGTCTCCAGAGTTTTCATCAGATTCTCAAAAGGTGCCCCCACTCAAGGATTTCCCTGGTAGCACAGTGGATAAGAATCTGCCTGCAGATTGAACCCATGCAGGGTACATGGGTTCAATCCCTGGTCCGGGAAGATCCCACATGCTGTGGAGCAACCAAGCCCATGTGCCACAACTACTGAGCCTGTGCTCTGCAACAAGAGAAGCCACCACAATGAGAAGCCCACACACCACAATGAAGAGTAGCCCCTGCTCGCCACAACTAGAGAAAGCCTGCACAAAGGAATGAAGACCCAGGGCAGTCAAAAATAAATGAATAAATTTTTTTCTTAAAAAAAGAAAGAGAGAGTCATGTAATATTAAAAAGTTTTCCCTATTCAAAAAGATTGAGGGCTTTTTTGAACTCTGATATTGACATTATTTGGGGGTGGAGGTGGGGGTATTGCCCAACCCTCCCACCTGCATTTGATGTTCTACACAGCTTTGATCATGATCAAAATCTGACTGTGATCTGGGGGTTTCCTTGGCCTCAGGGCCCCGCCATCCCTTCTCATTCTACCCTGGTTCTTGCTGTTTTTTCCCTGGAAAACCAGCTTACATGTGCCAGCTAGGAGCAGGCTGTGTGTATGTCAGGGGGTGGGTTCCAGGTTTTGACATTCTGGGCTGGTTCCAGATTTTGCGGAGTTTACACAAATTAGACTCCCCATTTTTTGAAAAAGTATAACAAGTCATGAGAAACTTCCCTGGTGGTCCTGTGGTTAGGAGGCCGCTTTGCAAGGCAGAGGATGCAGGTTTGATTCCTGGTGGGGGAACTAAGATCTTACATGCCAAGGAGCAACTAGGTCCACGCGCCACAGCCATTGAGCCTGTGTACTCCGGGACCCACAACTAGAGCCCTCATGCCTCAAGGGAAGATCCCACATGGTGCAATGAAGCTCCCACGTGTTGCAGCTAAGACCTGAGGCCGACAAACAAATAAATCATTGTGGTTAATCTCTAAGTTGTATCCGACTCTTCTGTGAACCCCATGGACTATAGCCCAGCAGGCTTCTCTGTCCATGGGGTGTCCCAGGTAAGAATACTGGAGGGGGTTGCCATTTTCTTCTCTAGGAGATCTTCCTGACTGATCGAACTGCATCTCCTGCATCAGCAGGCGGACTCTTTACCACTGAGCCACCAGGGAAGTCCAAATAAATGAATAAGTAAATATTAAAAAAAAAATAAGTCATGAATACAGAACTAGGTGCAGGGCCTTGGGAGGGCTGTGTATGCTTTGTTAGGATCCCTGTAAATCTGCCTCTGCTGGTGTTGTTACTGGATAAGTGTCCTCAAGAGAATATGGGGTCTCAGCATAGCTCAAAGGTCTGTGGCCTCCCAGGGGCGCTTACCCAGTTTTCTGGATGCTGCTCCACTGGGTGCTTGAGACGGATGTGTGAAAAGACCAGCCTGCCCTCAATGAGCTCTTAGTAACAGAAGACCCAGTTTATGGTAAATAATGACCCACTGGCCACTGCAGCTCCCCTGCTTTTGCTTTGCTGCCTTTCCCCAGTTCAGCAAGTGGGGGGGAGGGGCTCCCCTGCTTCACTTTCAGGGTTATCCCACAGATAAAAAGGGTCCTGGCTGTCCACTTCTGAGCAGGAAGAGGAGAGGGCTGTCTGCAGGACCTCCAAGGAGGGGGTCCCGGTGTCTGTGGCATGGCCTCTTCCCGTAGTTTCTGTTGAGATGAGCTGAGTATGATGCTTTGTTCAGGCCCAGGTTTGGGGCAGGCCCACTGGAAGATGGAGGGGTAGGGGACATAGAAGCTACCTTCATCCTTTTTTAAAAAATAAATTTATTAATTAAATGTATTTGACTGTGCTGGGTCTTCATTGCTTTGCAAGGGCTTTCTCTAGTTACTGCAAGCAGGGGCTCGTCTTCATCGCAGTGCACAGGTTTCTATGGCAGCGGCTTCTCTTACTGCAGAGCCCAGGCTCAGTAGTTGTGGCAACATGTGGGATCTTCCTGGTCCAGGGATAGAACCCGTGTCCCCTGCACTGGCAGATGGATTCTTAACCACTAGGCTACCAGGAAAGTCCCCTCCATCTTTTTTTTTTTTTTTCTCTCTAGTATTTAGTTATTTGGCTGTGCTGTGTCTTCGGTGCAGCATGAGGGATCTTCGATTTTTGCAGCCTATGAACGCTTCATTGCGGCATGTGGGATCTAGTTCCTTGACCAGGGATCAAAGCTGGGTGCCCTGCCTTGGGAGTGCTGAGTCTTAGCCACTGGACCACCAGGGAAGTCCCTTCCCTCCATCCTTGCCTTATCTGTTCACCTGTATTTGCACAACACTGAAGATATGATGGCAGGAAAGATACTGTTGGGAGCAAGAGGCTGACCCCAGAGGACCCGGATCTGGCTCTTGCTTTGCCAGTTTGTACTTGTGGGCTTTGTGGAGGCCTCTAAACCTCTTTGCGCTTCCAGATTGTCACCTAGAAGATGGATAATAACACCTGCCTTGCTGGAGTGTTAAGAAGGTTAGGGATTTCACACATGTAGGACTGAGCACAGTGCTGACCCTGAGGTCACTAGCTCTAAATTTTCACTTACTGTTATTGTTTTGGAAGAGCCATCCCTGCCCCCTTGGAGTTTCCACCCTTTTCTCTCTAGCATCTTGGCAAGTCTCCTTTTCTGCTGGGTCCTAGAGCTTCCTGGGAGAAGACTGGTCAAGGCCAAGGCATGGATGGATCTCCCAGGGCAGTGCCTTGGGCAGTATTGGTTGCAACAAATTGGAGCAGCCCAAGCTGGAAGGAGTTGGTAACTCGGGCGGGGCTGGGTCACGATGGGCAGATGAGGAAGCTGCAGGAATGAGGGATGGACAACCCATCTCCCTACCCTGCCCTTCCAGCCTATGTTCCTAATGTGCTCAGTCACTCAGTCAAGCCTGACTCTTTGTGACCCCATGGATTGTTTAGCCCACCCTGCTCTTCTGTCCAGGGAATTTTCCAGGCAAGAATACTGGAGTGGGTTGCCATTTCCTCCTCCAGGGGATTTTCCAGACCCAGGAATCAAAACTGTCTCCTGCATTGGCAGGCAGGTTCTTTATCACTGAACCACCTGGGAAGCCCTCCTGGACGCGCAGAGCTGAACAAAGGGAAAACCAGAATTTTCATTTGCCGGTTTCCTAAGAGGGTAGTTTCTGCCTGGTACCACGGGTGAGTGACTTCCAGGAACCTGCTGGCCACTTGCTGTCCGGTAGGACCACAGCCATTCCCTAGAGGGGTCCCAGGAGAATCATTGGGGTCACTTTGTCCCACCCGTGCCTCCCTGCCCTTCTTGCCCAGGGTGGCTTCAGAAAGCAGCATGGATCCAGAGACAGAGGCCATTTCTGGCCCTCTGGGAAACTCTGCTACCCTTCTGATAAGGATTTAAACAGGTTGTTGAGCGGGCCCACTAATTAATCTTTTGTTTTTGTTTATTTTAATTTTTTGCTATGAAAGTAATACACGCCATCTGTGGAAAATTTGAAAAAAAAAAAGTACAGAAAACTCGAAAGAAGCAGGAAAAAAAGCCCAGACACCAAAGCAGAGTCAAGCACAACTGTTAACATGTTAATATGTTGGCTGAAAAGCAGAAGCTTTTAAAAACCCCATGTAAACATCAGTGTCAAAGGCTGCCTGGGACTGCATGGAATTAATCTTTTTAAGAAAACACATCTGAACCAAGTGCATTTGGAGTGTAGGGGATTTGCAGGCACCCCCCTCCAGGCTGGGGAGTGTGAACAAAGTCTGGGTCTTCAGCCCCTGGGGTTCAGCAAGTCTTTCCAGGAGCCTCCCACAAGGCGGGGTGGGGTTTGCCTCTATCTCAGAGATTTCCTTCTCTACATTCTTGCCCGGCAGGAGCGCTTTCACACTTGGCCTCTCCGCCTGCCGCCTGGGGTCTGTGGAAGGCAGTGAAGGGTAGAGGATGGAAGAGAGGGATTGGTGGGGGGTGATACTCTCCGTTAAAAAGAGCTATCCACTGGCCAAGGGGTGGAGTCAGCTGGCCTGCTTCCCCCTTTTCTTTTCTGGTGGGGGGGGGGGGCGCCCAGTCCTGCCGAACTGCAAGTGAGCAACACCTGCCCTGCGAAGACCTTAGTGCTGGCTGCAGAGGACCCCATGGAGAGTGCTGCCTAAGAGGGAGAGTGAAAAGGCAGAGTTAGGAGTGGGTGGGGCCAACAGCAGGTGGAGCCAGGCAGAAACCTTGATTCCCCCACCCCCTGCCCCTTGACTCAGCACTCCTTTTTATTTATTTATTTAGGCTGCGCTGGGTCTTCTTGGCTGCGTGTGGGCTTTCTCTAGTAGTGGCGAGTGGGGGCTACTCTCTAGCTGCCGTGCATGGGCTGCTCATTGGGGTGGCTCTAGGCGTGGACTCAGGCTTAGTTGCCCCTTGCGTGGCGTGTGGGAATCTTAGTTCCTGGGCCAGGGATCGAACCCGTGTTCCCTGCATTGGCAGGTGGATTCTTAACCACTGGGTTACCAGAGAAGTTCTTCAGCATTTCTTTAGGGTGGTTGCAAATGGTGCCAGGAGGCGGCAAATGCAGGGATGCTGGCTGGGAGAGGCCACCGTATGAGGAGCGAGGTAGCCAGCCCACCTTTCATCACAGGGACCCGCCGCTGAGAGGCCACCTGCACAGGTTACTGAAAAAGGGGTGGGGATTAGAATGCCATGTGCTGAGTGGGAGGCACCCCAGCATCAGTGACTTATGCCTGGTGGCACCAGCTTCTAGGCCCTAATGGAACTATTTTTCTGGGACTGAGGGCTGAGAATGTGCCAAGCACCATGGTAAAGGTTCTATGTTTATTACTGAACCGTGACAGCAGCCCTAGGAAGCAGGTGTCCCCCACCCCCAACTTTTACAGATCAGCAAACTGAGAGGCGATGTGACTTGCTCAGGGCTACACAGCCCCGTTGGTCACCGACTGGAGTTCAAACGCAGGCCTGCTTTCCAACAGCCCTCTTAGCAACTATTCCTACTGGTTGTTGGTGCTGGGAGGTCGGCTGCAGAACCCATCTGGAGAGTGGAGTCAACCAAAAGAAGTCCACCAAAACCCTCCTCTGGAAGCTTCTGCTCCCTTAGCACCTTCTCTGGGGACAGAAGAAGGTGTATTTATGTGCCAAAAGAGAGCCTAGATCCTGGAGACGGAGGTCCCACCCGTTCTCATTCTCGGGTTTCTCTGAAATGCCAGCTTTGGGCTGGGCTGGGGTGGGAGGCCAGTCTGAAGCGGGTCAAGGCGCTCGGACACGGATTCTGAAGTCGGTGGCCCAACCTGGGCTAGAGACAGCAGTGGAAGCCGCAGCACGGGTGCCTGTACCTGGCAGCCGCCCAAACCGCGACCCCCTGAGGCCATAGCGATTCCTCTCTCGCGGAGCGGGCAGCAGGAGGACAGCAGGCGGGTGGCGGCGGGCGCGAGCGGATGCGGGATGCGGATGCGGCCGCTGGCCTGCTCCCGGACCGGCTCCCACCTTGGCCGGCCCGGCGGACGCTGGTTGGCTCCTTGGGAGCGCCGCTCACCCAATCACACACCTGCACAGTTGCCAGGCAACTGGGACTGAGTTGTAACACCTCGGCGGCCAGAGCCAGAATTCTGTTTTTATTTCCCAGGCTGTTCCAAGTCTCTCCTTAGAAGTTGTAGAAAAATGGCATTCGGTTTACCTCCTCAGAGGGACCACCCTCCCCCCCCCCCCAACCTCCCAGTTTCCAGCCCCCAGCCCCCAGGCTGGAGGTCTTCCACCAGACTTGCCCCGAGATTCAGGCGCCATGGTTCCCTTTTGGGGCCCAGGCATCCCAGGGAGGCAAGCAGGCAAGGGGCCTCGGGAGCTCCTCACAGCACCCTCATTTTGGGAAAGTTATCCTCAGGGGAGCTGGGGACTTCTGCCTGAGGCAGGGTGGCATATCCAGGGAGGACTCCGAAGGCAGGAAAGAGCAGGCTTCAAGGTCGCTGGCCTCCGAACGACCTTGGGATGGCCTTGGGGTGGGCGTGGGACATGTCTTGGGTCTGCTTCTGGCTTTACGCACGGCTTATTATCTGGGTGTTTCCCAAATTTCAATTTTTGCTTCACACCTTCTCAGCGTCTCACCCATCTGTGAGGCACCTGCACTAATTTTTCATTTCTTTTCTCTTCTGTATATTGACCCACTTTAGCTTAAATAGATGTATTTAAAAGGGAAACTTGATAACACCTCTGTAAATGGAGACAGTACCACTTGCCATAAATAGAATGTAGCTGCAGAAATAAATACAAAAAAACAAAATGTTATTAAATTTTAGCACATGGAGTCTGATCTGGGAAAGCCATAATGACAACAAAACAATGCTTATTAATGCTTACTCTGTGCCAGACACTAGCTAAACACTTTACATGGATTAACTCTTTTTATCAGATATTATTCACGTTCCCATTTCACAGACGGTGAAACTGAGGTACAGAGAAGCTAAGGACTTTGGCCAAGGGACATATAGACACTAAATTATGAACTAAGGTTCAAAGATGAGTCCTTGGTGGTCCAGTGGCTGGGATTCTGTACTCTCAAGGCAGGGGCCCAGGTTCAATCCCTGGTCAGGGAACTAGATCCGACAGGCTGTAACTAAGACTTTGCATGTTGAAACTAAAGAGCCCTGCAACAACAATCGAAGATCCCATGTGCTGCAACTAACACCAGGCACAACCAAAAAAAAAAAAAAAAGAAAAGAAAAGCTGAGTCCCATCCAAAAACTCTGCTGTCTCTACAAAGTGATACCTCTGATTCTCTGCCCTGGTAACTGAGTGGTGGCCCTTTCCAGAATTAGAACAATGCTTTGCACCCCAGCTGCAGTGGTTTTTTTCCTGGGTCCAGGACATATAGCCTGCTAGGTGCTCTTATAGTTAAACCACATATTCAGTCAACAGCCCTATGCAGTATCTCGTTTTACAGCTCAGGGAACTGAGACTCAGAAGGCCAAGCCACTTGCCCCAAGTCACATTGTTACTGAGTGGCAGGGCCAAAATGTGAGTCCTATCACCCTCTGTGGCGCTGAAGCCATCTTGAACCTATTTGTAGCTCCGCTTCATGCACCTGCAATGCAAGAGATGTGAGTTGGATCCCTGGGTTGCAAAGATCCCCTGGAGAAGGAAATGGCAACCCACTCCAGTGAGAATCCCATAGACAGAGGAGCCTGGCGGGCTACAGTCCAGAGGGTCGCAAAGAGTTGGTCACGACTGAGCACACACACACACAAATTTATGTAGAAAAATGAATCTAATGTTTAGTAAACCCTATAGCAGAAATAAGCCTTCTGCCTCTCACAGGGAATCAAATCCCCACCTGGGGAAACTAAGCATTTGTGGAGCCCAGGCCAGGCTGTGGATAGACACCACCTCCAAGCTGAGTCTTGATCTCTGGAACCGTGGCCTTCTGTTGGTGGGTGAAGACCCCCAGGGCCAGCCCCTAGGCTCTGGGCCTCCCTACACCTCAGCAAAACTCTGCTCCCTGGCCAAGGATGTTTGTTTGGTTTTCTTCTCTACCTCCCTTGAAACATAGTCCATCATCCCCTATCAAAATGAGCAACTGCATTTCTCACTCCAGAGCTGGCTCATTCTTACGTGGAAGAGAAAGAATAAGGGAGCCTTTGGAGAGAGAAGAAAATCATATGTTATTTTTAAAAGGCATTCTGAGTAAGTGTTGAATAGAGTTCAAGAAAATTGCCTTAAAGACCTGCTCTCCACAGGGAAGGTGTTTCTCCTGGCTCCCAAGTATTTGCAAACTTAATTGCACATTTGTATGGGCTACTGTTTTTATTTCTTCCTGGTCTCAGAGGTGGGCTTTGAAGATTGTGCTCTCTCTGTAATGGCTTTCTTTATCTCAGATAAATTTTGCACACCTGCAAGGTAGAATGGCTTGAAGGAAACTGTGTCAGAATTGGCTCTCGATTTAATAAATCTGCAAATGAAGGAGGGTTTGGTGAGCTGATGTGGTGTCAGCCCTCCTGTCACAGGGGTGCAGCCTGGTCCCACTCCGCCAAAGGGGCTGTACTGAACTGCAGAGCCTCAGCCTACATCTCGACTGAAACCCTCTCTCTACCCGAAAGCTGAAAGCCAGTTGGTGTGGGGGAAGACCTGTTTCTGTGTGGGTGTTTGGAGACTTTTAGGCCAAGATGCTAATAAGAGGCTTTTAGGTTAATTGTAAAACCACAGCTCCCCTCTGCTGAGGACTTCTCAAACCTCCCGCACCATATTTTCTCAAAGAACTAGAAGGTTCATTTTGGACTCTGGACCGTGTGGGGAATAAACGAGGGGTGAGACCTCAATGCTTGGAGTTGATGGGAGTGCCGACACCCAGAGCAGTGGGGAGCCCCAGACTTGTGCACAAGCCCCTCTGGGCCTCTTTGGCCTCCACCCCATAGAAATGTGCCACTTTCCAGAGGGTGAAGGTGCTAACCTTCCCCGACCCCACCCCTAGAGTCTGACCTACTTGTTCCCAGCTGTGACCTGCCCAGCCGACAGGTGGCATGGGGAGGGCAGGCGATTAGTGGCCGGGAGGAAAGTGCTTGCTGGGTATTTATCCTCCATTCCTGACCAAATGTCTCAGCTCTTGCCCTCTTCACACAGCTTCTGTGTTCTGGGTTGACTTTCAATCCCCTCCCCTCTGTCCCTTCTTCAGGCCTAGGGGTGGTGACTCTGGTGGTTCCTTGACTGCTATTTGCCATCCCTGAGGATTGCCTCGGCCCAAACCACACTTTGGTCAATTGTCCCTTCATTGGACTGTCCTCAAAATACCTAATGGTACCCAATGGACTCAGTGGTCCTGGGCACGTCATTTACCTCTTGGAGCTTTGGTTCTCTCGCCTATAAAGTGAATTTTATTATTCAACAGTTTGCTCGTGTGGTTGTAACAAGTGCAAAGTGCTTGACCCAGGGCTTGGAGGACAGTAACTTTAGCCCTCGGGGACAAATGATGTGTGTGTGGGGGACTGGTCAATCATCTCTGTCCTTGGTAGTTGTCTGTCTTTGTCCTCTGCCTGTGGCGGTCTCACATCCTGCTGTCAGCTTTCCATCCACAAGCCAGGGCCTGTTGACCGATTGCCTGGTTTGGGAGTGGGGCATCAGGAGAGCAGACTCTCATGGAACTTACTGCTGCTAAGTCGCTTCAGTCGTGTCCAATTCTGTGTGACCCCATAGATGGCAGCCCACCAGGTTTCCCCGTCCCTGGGGTTCTCCAGGCAAGAACACTGGAATGGGTTGCCATTTCCTTCTCTAATGCATGAAAGTGAAAAGTGAAAGTGAATTCGCTTAGTCGTGTCCGACTCTTAGCGACCCCATGGACCGCAGCCTACCAGGCCCCTCTGTCCATGGGATTTTCCAGGCAAGAGTACTGGAGTGGGGTGCCATTGCCTTCTCCACTCATGGAACTTGGGAAGCTGGTATTTCTTTCTTTTCAGATTTTATTTATTCATTTTTTCTAATTTTGACTGTGCTGGGTCTTGTTGCTGTGTGGACTTTTCTCTAGTTGTGGTGAGCAGGGGGCTATTCTCTAGTTGTAGCGCACAGGTTTCTCATTGCAGTGGCTTCTCTTGCGGAGCACGGCCTGAAGGATGCATGGGCTTCAGTAGTTATGGTGCACGGGCTTAGGTGCGCCAAGACATGTGGAATCTTCCCCAACTAGGGATTGAACCCATGTCTCCTGCTTTCGCAGGCAGATTCTTAACCGCTGGACCACCAGGGGAGTCTGAGAAGCTGATGTTTCTTTTGTTCTGTTTGCTCCATAGAAGCTGTGCATCCGACCGATACATGCACATTCTTTTCAGTCTTTATTTATTGTTATCAGGAAACAAAACAGTCACAGATTTCGTGCAACATGGTGTTCCCTGAGAATGCAAAAGAAAGAAACAGATGATACCAGATATTCCTGCTGGAGCGGCCAGGTGTGGGTTGACCCTGGACTGGGTTCTAAAACTGTATTTCAGCAGCTGCTTCTCTGCGGAAAGGAAACATGTCTGGGTCTCGTCAGTGCCTCTCTGACTTGGTCCACTCTGGAGTCTCATTCAGCCTTTGGGGTTGAGGGTCCAGGAATCAAAAGGAGAGCAGAGAAAATGGGCCTAGGGAGGAATCTGTGAACCGTTAGTGTTTATGAAAGTGTCTATCTAGGAAGGTGAGAAAGACAGGGAGGATGGGTCTCTGCTCTCAAGAGGATCAGAGCTAAGTTGGGAAAATAGCAGTTACTCAGGAAGTGATGAGAGCCCCCAGTGGGAGAGGGATAAGCCAGCACTAGTCCAGGGCAGACTGTCAAGGAAAGCTCTCGGGAGAAGGGGATTTGACCGTTGGTTGAGGACAGAGTGGGGAGAGGGTATTTCAAGGGAGGCCAGCTCAGAGTCTGGGGTAGCCAGGCTTAGGCAGCAGCTAAGTGTGGCCTGGGAGTAGCCGGAAATCCAGGTGTTGGGGGTAGGGAGGGGGACGCAAGGAGTGGGTCTGGCTTATTCAGAGCCTTAAAGACTGGTAGGGTACTTAGATCAGGAAGTAGGACTTTGGGAGCCCTTAGAGGAGGGATTCTTAACCTGAGGTTCCCAGATGGACTGCAGAGCATCCCAGAAACCCCGAAACTGTAGGGTGCAGTGGTTGAAGGGTCTGGGCTTTGTCTTTAGACCTTCCTGCACTGAATTCCAGTGCTGTTTTCTAGTTACTCCTTAACCTTTTTTTCTTTCCAATTAATTTTTCTTGGAGTGTAGTTGGTCCACAATGTTGTGTTAGCTTTTACAGCACAGAAAAGTGAATCAGTGACACATATACATACACACATTCTTTTTTAGATTCCTTTCCCATCTAAGTCAGTACAGAGCATTGAATAGAGGTCCCTGCAACATACAGCAGGTTCTTATTAGACTACTGTTTTCAAATAAGTGTTGATCTGTTGCAGATGATGAAATAGTTCTCACTTGCAAATGTCTCTGAGTAGTTGCTTCTTGTCACTGTCCATTTTTTCTAATCAGGGACTAAAGCACACAATTACCACAGGGTAATTGTGGTAAAACTTCACAGACCCCTTGCTTTAGGAGCTCGGAGTCTTAGCTAATGGACCACCAGGGAAGTCCCACTCCTTAACCTTTTTGAGCCTCGGCTTTCTCATCTATGAAATGGAGCTAAATGGTAGTGTTTAGCCTGCAGTATGTTTGGGGTAATAAGTCCAGATCATGGACATGCTGCATTGCACACGGTCACCGGCTTGCTCTAAAGATCTCGGTAAAGGGCAGCTGTCATTAATATGCTGCAGAACTGTGAGTGACTTCTCCAGGGAGAGGGTCTCCTACAGCTTTCATGAGATTCCCTAAGGGGTCCCTGATTCAAAAAATGTTAAGCACCACTCACTGCTTGAGAGGTTTAAAAATAGCGGCGTGCCGAGCAGCAGAGAGCATGTTTATGTGAATGACACAGGGTGGTGTGGGCCTGGGGGCAGAGCCTTTCTGTTCACCTCTTGGACACACCAACCCTCTGTCAGTTCATACCTGATCGTCAAGCCTTGCTGAGCCCTGATTCAGCCAAGCCCCTGTTCGATATCAAACACTCAGAGACCAAGAGCAATGTCAGTGAGAAAGAAGATGTGTGGAAGCCAGTCTCCAAAGGTGGCCCCCGTGCCTCTTGTTATCATAGCCTGGAAGGGTCCCTTCCCACATGGAATCGGGCTGGTACACAACTGGATTTAACCAGTCAGATGCAGTAGAAGTGAAGCTGTGCCAATTCCCATTCCCAGCTCTTGATCAAAGCCAGCGTCTTCACTTTCCCAAGTCTGAAGATGATTTTGGGAGATCTGAACCGTGGTTTAAGAAGTCTGTACACCCCCTGGCTCCTCTGGAAAGACCACAGGCGATGACCACATTGAGAGGAGAAACCCCAAGACCATATGGAGGAGAGAGGGGCTCACGAGTCCCAACATCTTAGTTCTGAGCCCAGAGGACCCAGGGCTCTCCACCATCTGTCTTCAAGCGCACGAGAAACCCTGAGTGAGAACAACAGAAGAACCATCCCATAGAGCCCATTCAGCCCACAGACCCACGAGGTCATGGGTTTTGTTTTAATGGCTCAAGTTTGGGATAGTTGGAAATAAAGGCACCAACCGAATGAGAACATGTAAAGGCAGTTTATTCAGAACTTGCTTTTTGAAGTAACAATCACTTACGTTTTGGCAGAGAGTCCGAGGCAGGCAGAGGAGTGGGAAAGTTTTAGAGTGGAAAAAAAGGAAGGCCTCAATTGTGCCTTGATTGGCCTGGGGAAGCTAGGGATGGACTAATTAGAAGCAGGGCATCCTTGGACTTTCCTGGTGGTCTAGTGGTTAAGAATCCACCTTTCAATGCAGGGGATACACGTTCAATCCGTGGTCTGGGAGGAAAGATTCCACATACCTCGGGGCAACTAAGCCCGTGAGCCCGTGTGCCACAACTACTGAAGCCCGAGCGCTCTAGAGCCCAAGCTCTGGAAAAAGAGAAGCTACTGACCGCAACAAGAAGCCCGCACACTGCAACTAGAGAGTATCCCCTGCTCACCGCAACTAGAGAAAGTGTTGAGCGGCAACAAAGATCCAGTGCAGCTCCAAATAAATAAATATTTTTTAAAAAAAGAAGTAGGGTATCCTCTATGTGTGGTTAGGAGCATATTTGGTTTTCCCTGCTTGATCTTAAGTTGCAAGTGGGGACAAAAATTAGGGAAGCTAGTCAAGTTCTTGTCGACTGGGGCTGATTGTCACAGGGGTTACTGTTTGGCTTCCTGAACTGTTTGCTAGAGATGTGGACTGATTTCCTATAAGTCTGACTTGTTGGTAGCAGGCTGCCTTCTTGGGCTGGTTACTGTAGGTAAGGGGACAGTTTCCTGGGCTGGTTACTGCAGACTGAGTGTCAAAGAGTTCTGTTTTTCTATGTGGTTTGGCATTATCTATTTGTATATTCAGTCTCTCATATGACAACAGATTCCTGCAAGTGAACTGATGATGGTGAAGCTGTGTGGAATGAACAGAGCTTTCTAGGTGAGCCCAAAACAAGGAAAATCACACTTAGCTTGCACTGAGTCTGAAGAACAGGTGAGAACTTGCAGGTAGATGAGGGAAGGAGGGACATCTCAAGGGGAGGGGAACATGACCCAAGGCCTGGAGATGGGAGAGACACTGCACCAGGTGGACCAGGTTGGGCTTATGACAGGAGTTGAATGCTGGCTTAGGATCCAGAGCTTTGGACAAAGAGGGTCACAGCCATTGGAGTGATAGGGTCAGAAGGAGGAGCTGGAAGAGAGAAAGGAAGAAGGTAGGAGATGAGCAGGCAGCTGCTCCCTTGAGAAGGAGTTTTGAAGGTGGAAGCTACAGGGGTGAACGGAACTCAAGGGAAGAGAAGAGAAGAAATGCAAAGTCCAGGTTTTGTGCAGACTGAGTCAATGGTCACTGAGAAGGTGACTCAGGGAGAGGGGAGGAGGTTTGGAGGGGGGTGCTACTCGTTTGGGGAATGCTGAGTAGCAGGAGTCTGGGTGATCCCAGGGGACGTGCACGGAGCCTTTGGAGATGCGGATTTGGAGCTAGGAGTCAGTTAAGGTGGGGGGATGAATTTGTGTGGGTTCTGTGGAGAGGATGGGAAGAGGAAGAGGTGCACGTGGGGGCTGAGAAGGAGTGTCTGGAGTAGACCCAGGTTGGCGTTGACCCTGGAGAGAGCTGTGTTGAGGAAATTGGGGGTGGAGGAGATTTCAAGGGGCAGTTGATCCAAGAGGGAGACTGAGAACGGTTGGATTTGGGCAGAAACAGAGAGTCTGTGCGTGAGAAGCAGGTGGAATCCCAGGGCAGGGTCTGGAAGTGGAGGAAGTGGGCTGACTGAGGAGAGAGACTTTTCAAGCGGTTTGCTTCTGACTGACCTGAGTCTGGAGGAGAGAGGCGGTGGCCGCAGGGCGATGTTGGCTTGGCAGGGTTTGTTGTTCAATGGGAGAGGCTAGAGTGAGTCTCAGGGCGGAGAGGGAGCAGTCGATAGTGGGGGCAGGGAACTGGAGATGCCGAGAGGGTGCCCACCAGACAAGGAGGCAGCTGTCGGAAACCACGGCCTCGGGCAGAATCGGGCTGCAGCTGGGGCTGTGCAGGCCCACAGCGTGTTTTGTTTTGGGTGGAATTTGCTGCTAAACAATGGCATGTGAAAATTCTCACTCCCACTGTCCGGAAAAATCAAAGCGCTCCCCTCTCCTCCTTTCCACAGACAGCAGTGGTTGGAGTCTGGGCCTCTCCAGATGGGCCTGGCTTCCAGGTGGCCACCTGTTCATCCTACCTGCCCTTCTCACGCTTTGTGGTTCCTGTTTGGCCCCAGGAGACATTCCCCAGGTGGTGCTAGTCATAAAGAACCTGCCTGCCAATGCAGGAGACCTAAGAGACGCAGGTTCGATCCCTGTGTGGGGAAGATCCCCTGGAGAAGGCCACGGCAATCCACTCCAGTATTCTTGTTTGGAGAATCCCCATGGACAGAGGGGCCTGGTGAGCTATAGTCCACAGGGTCACAAAGAGTCAGACTGAGCACAGCGCAGACGTCTGAACTGAAACCTGGGGGCGAACAGAGGTGAGAGGGCAGACCAGAGCCAGCCTCAGCAGGAGGTCTGTCGTGGGAGGGTGCTGAGAAGGTCAGGAGGCAGGCCCAGAGGCCAAGGGAAGCGATTTAGGGAGAGTGGGAAAGGTTTGGAAAGGCCACTGAGGAGAACGGGAGAGGAGGCTGTGAAGGTCACACGGAGTGAGGCTGGGGGCAGGGACCTGCAGTCCAACCTATACCCCCGGGTGATGGACAGAAGCTGGAGGGAGGGGAGGGGAGGGCATGAAGGAGGGCGCAAAGGAGGCCGCTCTGTCCTTCAGGAGCCTCCACACCCATTTCTGTGTCCTTTGGCTCTGTTAGTGGGTCTGGGCTGTCCCCAAGAGCCTGCCATCTTCTGTCCCGGGGACCCTCCCAGGCTGAGAGCACTCTGGGAAGCTCAACATAGCACCGGGAGGGACTCAAGTCCAGGGGAGCCCTGCGTTGGAGTGCTCCCGAGACTCTGCATCAGAGCCATCTCCAATCCTCTGCGTCAGGCCCTCAGGAAACACACGTCCCCTCCCTACAGCTGTCCTCTCTTTGAAGTCCCTTCTGTCTGCGCCTCTGTGGCTGGTTCTCTGTCACCTGGGATGGGGCTTGCTCTTGACAGGAGAGGGGGGGTATCATCGCTGAGCCTCCCCAGGTAACAGCTCTCAGCGCACACCCCAAGATGAAAACATCCCGTCCGCGCCCTCTGCAGGGATGCTCCAGTCTCTGTCGTGTGGGGAACAGTGCGCGCTTGCACACATGTCACCGTATCACGTAGAGCCGGAATGTAATTAGGTGATGTTGGGGAAAATTCCATCTGTCTCCTGGGAATATTGGAATAATGAGCCATCACAGAGGACCCAGGAGGCTGGCGGGGGGCTGCTGACCTGAGCCGAAGGCTCGGATCATTCATTAGCTCTGGAGGTGCTCCTGATTTGTTCCTCGTTCCGGCTGCCTAAATGAGCTGGCCCGATCCTGAGCAGAAAGCGGCAGATTTAGTGGAGAGCCTGAAAGGGTACTCTGGGCTCTGAAACAAGAAAACGAGCAAGTTGTGTGTTTCTGGGCTGGGGGAAGACAGAAGCCACGATCATCCATGGTGGCATGCAGCCGTTCGATAAACTGAGCCCAGGAAGGGGCGGAAAATCGTGGGGTAAAGGAGCCAGACTTTCTGGAGTGTGGACTGGGTGTGTGGCTGCCAGGGCAGTGGGCAGGAAGGCCCGCCAAGGCCTGAGGTTGGGCTGAGAGGGGCCCGGGGTCTTCACCGGGAGAGCCACCTGCGAGAGGTGCAGGCCAACCCTGCTCTAAGCTAATTCCTCTGCACCCTTGAGGGGCAGGCAGACCCACTCAGAGGGCTCCCAGCCCGCCCTCCCACATAATGCACTGGGTATCCCTGCCAAAAGGGGCTTCCCAGGTGGCGCTAGTGGTGAAGAAGCAGCCTGCCAATGCAGGAGACGTGAGAGATTTGAGTTCAATCCCCAGGTCAGGAAGATCCCCGTGAGGAGGGCACGGCAACTCACTCCAGTATTCTTGCCTGGAGAATCCCCATGGACAGAGGAGCCTGGTGGGCTACAGTCTGTGGGGTTGCAAAGAGTCGGATGTGACGGAGCATGCACACACAAGGGCAGATTTCCACCTGGAAGTTTGAGGGGCAGGAAGCACCAAGATACAGGCTTGCCTCTGACTACGGAGTGAGTTCCACATGGATTGGTTTTTCTTCTTAACTCAGAACCTGCTCTGATCTTAGAGGCAGGGGTGATGGGAGCTATGGGGCACCAAGGGACAGAAAAGGTTTTGCATAGCCCCGGGGCAGCAGGGGGCCTTCGGGATGGTGGGAGGCTGTTTTCTGGCAGAGGCAGCCTGAACAGGCCTGGCTGGCCAAGGGGAGAAAGGGTGGGGACACTGCAGTCCACAGACAGGTTAATGGCTCCTGCCTTGCACACAATTGAATTTGCCCTCCTGAGCCTCCTGGCTTTGGGGAAGGGCCTCTCCTCTTGGGAGCTCAGCTGGACTCCCAGAGCCACAGGGCCTAGGTTGGCAGGGCCTGATTGGATCAGGAGAAATAAAGGACATGGGACTCACAGACAGTCCAGCACCCAGAGGGGCCATTGGCTCAGCCCCATCTTCAAAACGCAGTTGCAAGTGTCTGTAATATACATCGCCATCTCCTCCCACCTTCCCATGTCTCTGAAAGGTAGCTGCGAATGACTCAGAATCAGAAAACTTGGAACCAGTCTGTTTTTCTCTGCATCTGTGCGGGTGTCCAGCCCATGCCAGGACCAGGCTGGGGGAGAAGAAACATGAAAAAGACTCCATCTTTTCTTCCTTCTCAGTACCTTGCATCTTGTATCAAACCCAACTCCTAGACATATCTTGTGTCTCCTCGTTGTGGGAAGCTAGTGAAAGAGTTAGAGCAGGAGCCCCCAACCTGTGGGCTGCAGACAGGTACCTCCTGTCAGGTCAGCAGTAGCGTTAGATTAAAGTACAATAAACATAATGTGTTTGAATCATCCCAAAGCCATCCCCTGCACCCTGGTCCAGAGAATAACTGTCTTCCAGGAAAGCAGTCTCTGGTGCCAAAAAGGTTGGGGAGCAATGAATTAGGGGCTAAATTGCAAACCAGAGGAGACGTCATGTACTCCAAACCAGACAGGCTGTCTCTTGCCTCCAGGCCTTTGCCCATGTGGTTTCTTCCACCTAGCATGAAGGCCACGGGGAGCTTCTACTCCCCTTGGAGGCCGCCTTTCCACTGTGACCCTCCCACTCCCCGGCAGCACAACTGGCTCCCACCCTCACCCGTGTCTCTAAGAGCATTTTCAATGCTCCATCATGGTGCTGATGCTGCCCTCATTAACTTAATCCACAAATAATTGTTCAGTGCCTCCCAGGTGCCTGGCACTGTTCTGGGGGTTGGGACATGACAGGGAACAAGCAGATGAGAGGAAAGACAATAAACATGTAAACAAATAATTAAGTGAGAGGACTAAGAGGGCAACAGCGAGATGTACTTCTGCGATCAAGAGGGACTGGGGTGGGCGGGGGCATCTGCTTTAGACAAAGAGGTGATGCTGGAGCTGCGGCTTGAGTGCTGAGAGGGAGGTGGTCCCACAAGGGCCTGGGGCAGCGTGGTTCATGCAGGAACAGTCAGCGCTAAAACGCTAAGGCAAACATATTGTATCATTCCATTTGTATGAAACTTCCGGTATAGGCAAATCAGAGATGGAAAGCAGATTAATGGTTGCCGGGGCTGGGGGGTGGGTGTGGGGGGAGGCAGGATGGGAATGACTACTAATGGTTATGGGGTTTTCTTTTGGAATGTTGAAAAGAATGAGCTTGCTGGGACTTCCTTGGTTGTCCAGTGGCTAAGACTCTAAGCTCCCAGTGTAGGGGGCCCAGATTCAATCCCTGGTCGGGGAACTAGATTCCACATGCCGCAAGTATACAGCCTGCATGCCGCAATGAAGCCCAAAGATCCCATGTGCCACAAATAAGACCCAGCACAGCCAAATAAATAAATACATAAAAAAAAAAAAAAAAAAAGAATGAGCTTGCTGTATTCTAGGAACCGAAAGGCCAGTGTGGGAAAAATGGTAGAGGACGGGGCTGAAGATGTGATGAGAGGCGGTCATGAGGAAGCGCTGGGTTGGTAAGAAGCTTGCATTTTATTCTGGTGCTGTGGGGGAGCCACTGGGAAGTCTTCAAGCAGGAAAGGAACAAGATAGCACTTACCATTTTTAAAGATGCTGGTGGCTGCATGTGGGCTGTGGGTGGTGATGGGACCTAAATAAAAGCAGGGAGATTGGATGGAGAAGCCGCTGCTGGGGTCCGGGGGAGAGACGGTGGTGGCCTGGGACAGAGTGCGGGCGGTGGGGATGGCGTGATGAGAACTGATTTAGGATTTATTTTGAAGGTAGAACTAGTGGGACTTGATGGATTAAAGGCAAAGAGACTGAGGGCTAGGGAAGAATGGAGAATGCCATTTACATTTTCAACTTGAGCAACTAAAAGGTTGGGGCTGGCGTTTACTGAGATGAGGAAGCCTGGGCGGGGAACCCCTTTGGGGCACAGAGTTTGAGCAGCTTATTAGATATCCACACGCAATGTCAGGGGAGCTGTTGGGTGGACTGCTCTGGAGTTCAGGACTGAGACACATGTCTGATCTTCATCCCCATGGAGACAGTATTTAAAACCTGAGCCTGGGTGAGCTCCCCCGGGGATAGGTGTGGGTATGGAAGAGAGAAGATCCCAGGGCTGTGCCTAGGGAGTCAGGCTATGTAGAAATCAAGCCAAAGAAGACCCCCCAGCACAGCAGACCAAGAAAAGCAGCCAGCGAGGCAGGAGGAAAAAAACGGCAGTTCTACGTCTGCAGTGAAGAAAGTGTTTCCAGAAGAGAGGGCCCACACTGTTCAAAGAGTGCTGCTGAGGGGATGAGTAGATGGGGACAAAGGAGTCATCTTAGGATTTAGCAGTGTAATTAGAGGTCGGGCTCCCTATGCGTCTGACTTCCCTGATAGTTGGTAAAGAATCTGCCTGCAGTGCAGGAGACCTGGGTTCAATCCCTGGGTTGGGAAGATCCCCTGGAGAAGGGAAAAGCTACCCACTCCAGTATTCTGGCCTGGAGAATACCATGGACTGCTCAGTCCATGGGGCCACAAAGAGTTGGACGTGACTGAGTGACTTTCACTTTCATGTTTCCCTGTGAGTCTGAGCACCCAGCACATAGTAGATGCTTATTTAAAGGTTGGAGGACTTGAAATGAGTGTGTTCTGGACTATGCAGCATAGACTGCCCAGAGCATCAGAGTTCGAGCTAGAAATCAGGTATCTATCAAGGGGAAGTGCCTGAGGAGCATGGGCCACCAGTGAGCCCATCGTCACGGGGAGGCTGAGGCAGGCAGGGAGGCTGGGAGGCTGGTGGAGGCCCAGGAGCCCAAGGAGCACAGGATGCTGGCTTGCCCATCCGCACATTTTGAGAGGGCCTTCCCTCCCCGTCTCCCCTTTTCCTTCAGGAGGTGATTCATATTTCAATATATTCCAGCTGAAAAAGGATCCGATTTTGAGCAGGTGGTAAGTCAGTACATGGAAATTTGATATATTTTGACTAATGCAGTTTGAAATTTGAAAACTGCAGACGATTTTATTCAGGATCCATTTTTATACCAACTCATTATTGGGGGGAAAAGGCAAGATTTCAGGTTTCTGGGGGAGGATGTGTGAACCCAGGCCTGTCACCACTAAGCTTCTCAAAGCAGGCTTGACCTGGCCGGCCAGCTTGCTGCCTGCCTCAGCTGCCTCGCGTTCCTGCTGGAAATGCTTTCTTTAGCTACCCCTTTCAAGCATCCCCCTGGGGTTACTAGCCCAATTTAATCTGACCTTCGGCCCCACCTCTGTCGCACCAACTCTGGCAAATCCCTAGAGTTGGCACTTAAGACAAGTTTTGTGATAACAGTCAATGGTATTACACAGAATTTCCACTTCTTTCCCCATCTGCCTCCTCCATTTCCCCAGCCTTGCAAGTGAGGAGCACCAGGAGAGGAAATAAATAATAAAGATGGGGCGGGTTGAGGGTGGGTGGTGAAGTTATCGGCAAGGGAGCCGAGACACTGTCCGTGGGATGTAGGTGAGGGTCCCTGAGGCGGCAGTGGTCTCAAGGAAGAGAGAGAGCTGTCTTTCCATCGTTCAATGCCAGATCCATCTTCGTCTGGATCTTGGTTCCACCATCTCGGGTGAATCACTGCATTTTGTTGAGCCTTATTTTTCTCAGCTGTAAAATAGGGCTATGAATACCTTCCTAATAATTTTTGGGGGGAGGACTTCCCTGGTGGTCCAGTGGTTAGGAATCTGCCTTGCAACGCAGGGTACGCAAGTTCGATCCCTGGTGAGGGAACTAAGATCCCACATGCCAAGAGGAATCTAAGCCCACATGCCACAACTAGAGAGTGTGCCGCTACGAAAGATCCAACACGACTCAATGAAGATCCTGTGTGCTGCAACTAAGGCTGGATGCAGCCAAATAAACAAATATAAATAAATAAACAATCTTTGGGGGGGGTAGCTAATGAGTGGGCTTCCCTGGTGATGCAGTAGTAAAGAATCTGCCTGCCAATGCAGGAGACGCAAGAGATGAGGGTTCAATCCCTGGATTGGGAAGATCCCCTGGAGGAGGAAATGGCAACCCACTCCAGTATTCTTGCTGGAAAATCCCATGGACAGAGGAGCTTGGCGGGATTCAGTCCAGGGGGTCGCAAGGTGTCAGACACGACTAAGCGACTGAGCGCGCGCACACACACACACACACACACACACACACACACACACACTTCTAAAGAGTATATGTGGATGCTCCCAGGATGGTAGATCTGTCACACAGAAGGGATTCAACACGCGTTAATCTTTGCTTCCCCACCCCAGAGGTCTCCTCTTTGTAGGAGGCACACAGCTTTTGTCTCCTGAGTAGCTCACAGCCTAGATGGGAAGGCAGACAAAGGATAAGTTCAGATCTCTGAAAACCCCGTGGTTGGTGACTTCCTGGGCCCTGAACGTGAGGCTCTATGGACTAACCTTTCTGGGTGACTTGTCATAGTGTATCAGGAGGACTGATAATGAATCTCTGATTTAGGGAAAGAGTAAAAAAAAAAAAAAAAAAGGATAAAGCGTTATGCATAAGGATGTTCATTTCAATATTACTTAGTTTTAGCTTAACTGACTCTTAAAAGAATCGATAGGTACGTTCACACGGTAATAAATCGAAAACTCCTGACAGGTATACAAGTGAATTTCCCTCCACACCAGTCCCTAAGCTTCCAGAAGAGTTTCCCAGGAGGCAACTGATATTACCAGTTTTGCCATGATAATTTATAGCAGCGAAAAACGGAAAGCAATCTAAATGTCTCAGAAAAATAACTTATGGTCTGTCATACAGTAGGATCCTCTGTAGTCTCTGAAAACCTGACCTGATCTCTTGTCACTTGACTGTGTGTTGCCTCTGACCTGCAGCATCTGCTGTTCCCTCTGCCTGGAATGCCCGCTCACCCCAGTGGAGTCCTTCTCAGCCTTCAGACTCCCAGCCCTCCCACCCCCACGGGCTAGGGGAGCCCCCACAGTTCTCCTGGCTACCTGGATCTCTCTCCTTATACTCCTCCTTCAGTTCAGTCCAGTCACTCAGTTGTGTCCAACTCTTTGCAACCCCATGAACTGCAGCACCCCGGGCCTCCCCGTCCACCTCCAACTCCCGGAGTTTACTCAAACTCGTGTCCATTGAGTCGGTGATGCCATCCAAGCACAGGGTGTGATTAGATGTGGCTATGGCCCTTCAATGAGTGTCTGTTTTCCCATCAGACTGTATTCTCCTGGAGGGTGGGGTCAGTCTGCCTGCTGGGCTCCCCAAAGCTGCCTTAGAGCAGAAACTCACAGATGGAGGCACCTGGAGAGCAGCTGAACGAATGAAGAAGTTAGGCAGAAAACGCAGGCTACAGAGCTGCATATATAGCATGATCCCAATTTTATTGCTTTAAATAAAATTTTTATTTAAATTTTATATATCCCTACGTAAATGAAGGAAGTCTCGTAAGAAGGTACAGCAAGGCCCCATGGATGATTGTCAAGGATAATGGGATTGTGGTGATTTTTCTCCCTTTTTAGCTCTATACATTTCACATTTTCCACAATTGGCAAGTATTATTTTAAAGCTAAAACAAGTGAGGAAGAGTGACTTTAAAGAAAAACCTTGTAGCGGAAAATAGGTAGGGTTTGGGGACACTGGGAAGCCCCCTGCCATCTGGACTAAAGCTCTCTGGATAAGGGTCAGGGGCTCCCCTGTGCTGGTGGCTGGCCAGACGAGGGTCCCTGAAGAAAGTACGGGGGCTCCGCCAGCAGGGAGGAGACAGCAGTTCAAGGCCTGGGACCTAAGATTCTCAGCTAAACTCAGCAGGGTATTTTTTTTCTGTAAGATTTATTTCTTTTATTGAAGAGTAAATGTAAGCAAATATAAGGTATAAAGAATAAGAAAGTTAACATCCCTGAGCCCGCTGCTCAGCTTAACACACAGAACACCGCAGATCCATTTGAAGCATTCCCTGCCGAGTGTCTTAAGGAGCCAATCAAGAGAGATTCTGCAAAAGGGTCAAAAGAGAAAGGTCTGTGAGGTGAGGCCTGAAATGCCTGGTAAATTATCCTCTTCGGCATGAGGTCTCTCCTGCTGCTAAAACTTACTGTAAAATATATATTGTATATATTTGGACTTTCCAGGTGGCTCAAGTGGTATAAATAATCCGCCTGCCAATGCAGGAGATGCAGGTTCGATCCTTGAGTCGGGAAAATTCCCCTGGAGGAGGAAATGGCAACCCACTCCAGTATTCTTGCTGGGATAATCCCATGGACATAGGAGCCTGGCGGACTACAGTCAATAGAGTCACAAAGAGACTGAAGTGGCTGAGCACGCACGCCTGTGTTTACCCGTAAAAAGCCATCTCAGCCAACTCTAGCACCTGGTTTCCTTGCTTTGGGCTAGAATCACATCAGCGAAATCATTCATTCATTCACTCACCAGACATGCTGGGATAAGCTCCACACACCCGGCACTAGTTGGGGGGTGGTCCCCCCTGACCCCAAGGAAACTTAGGGCACTGCTCCCACAAGAAGAGCAGGAACTGGGGGAGCAGGGCCAGAGCACGGAGGGCTTGGGAGCCATGCCCAGCAGGAGGGACCTCACCTCTGCGAGGATTCTTATTTGCAAGCAACAGACAGGTGCCTTGACTAATTTAAATAAAAGGGCAGTTTTTTTGGAAGTATACTGAGTCCTTCACAGAATCTCCCAGAGGGCTGGGGACTCCACAGGTAGGAACAGCAGCTCAAGTGAAGGCAAAGACACCTCCAGGGAGCACCTCTAAGGTTCTCACCGCACCCTCTGCCCCCGTTGGCTCTGCCGCTGCTGTCATCCTGGCAAGCATGGGTCCTGCTCAGCCCCGGTGTATCTGCCTCATTAACTCCCAGCTCAGAAGTCTGGGGTAGTCGTGTCGAGTGGCAGAGCCCCGACCCTGGGTCTTGGCGGAGCTTCAAGAGAGGCTGGGAAAGTGAGGGCTGGACCTTTTCAGCTTCCACGGGGAAGGAAAGGCTCATCTACGTAAACTGGAAGATCTCCCAAGTACAGGAAGAAGGTTTAGCTGCTGGGTGGCTGACAAGAGTGACAGATGTCCACAACATACTTTCCTGAAGGCATCTGGGGAAGATTGTCAGTCAGTTCATGGAAGCCAGGAACTGGGTCTTTTATCCCCAGAGCCCTCTTGGCGTGATGCCTGGTCAGAGGAAAGTGGGGGAGTAAATATTTGCTGAGCTAATTGTATCGTCGGGGCTTCCAGGTGGTGCTAGTAGTAAAGAACGCACCTGCCAATGCAGGAGACATAAGAGACGCAGGTTCCATCCTTGGGTCTGGAGTAGAAAGTGGCAACCCACTCCAGTATGCTTGCCTGGAAAACTCCATGGACAGAGGAGCCTTGTGGGCTACAGTCCATGGGGCTGCAAAGAGTCGGACACACACACAGTGTAATGTCAGCAGGGGAGTGGCCTGAGCAAGTTTCATGGGAGGGGCCAGGCAGCCCCCCCTGTGCAGTGAACGGTAAGGGGAGCTCGGGCAGAGCCTGGGGCAGTGGCCGTGGAAGCCTGGGTTTGCAGGCACTTTGTCTCCTCATCCCCACAGACCTTGTGTGTGACCAGGGTGGCTTGATTTCTCACCACACAGAGGGCCTGTTTCATTCCGTTTTCTTCCTCCTCAAGCTCCCACCCACTTCCCTCCCTCTGCTCTCAGCTGATGACCCCACTTACTTCCGGGAGAAAATAGAAGCCCTCAGAAGCTAACACATCCTCCCCTCTTCAGGAGGAACAGCTGCTCGGGAGGTGTTCCTTTGGACCTCTGGATCTTGGTCTCTTTGGTCCTCTCACTCCTAAGGCATCAGTTTCTCTCTCCCTTTCCTCCTGGATCACCCCCAGGAACATGCAAACAGACTCTAGTGTCTTTTCTTCCATCTTAGAAAACAAACAACCTCCCTGGACCCTACACCCCTTCGGGTCCTGCCCAGACTCTCTGCTCCCTTCGCAGCCAAGCTTCCCTAATGGGTGGCCTCTGGGTGCTCCCAGCTGCTGACCCCAGAGTCCCCTGGGAGCCTTCATCCTTCTCCTACCGATGACAGGCTGGGCCCTCTGAAGGACCTTGACCAGTGAAGCGTGAGCCGGAGTGACATGCACCCCTGGAAATGAAAGCCTCAAGTGCCAGTCCTCTGTCCCCTCTGCCAGGAGACCAGCAGTGTCCTGGGTAGAGGGTGAGCTCTCCACCTGCGTCCCTGAGCAGAGCGGCGGCTGCCCTGCCTCAGTGAGAAGCCAGTCTCTGTTGTCGTGGCCGTGGAGATTCTAGGTCCCTTGTCACATCAGCGTGCCGCAGCCTGTCCTGTCTGATCCAGTGCTGCCTCCCTCCTCAGCTCCCATCCACTCATCATCCCATTCCCACATGCTTCTGCCCCTTCCTTTCTACCAGCAACAAACTTTCCAGCCTCAGCTTTCTACCAGCAATGAACTTTCCAGCATCACCCATTACCTCCACGTTGTCAAACACACTCTCCAGTCCTCCCAGAAACTCTCAGCCACTCTCATCACGACTGATTCCTCCTTCCTTCTCAAAACACTCTTGGCTTCAGTCACGCCACATGTTCTGGGCTTCCTCTGACCTCATCGCCCATTCCTTCTCCTTTACACACCTTCAGAATTGCTGTGTTGCCACAATCCTCCATCCTCTATCTTCTTGCACTCTCTTTTTTTTTTTGACTGTGCCATGCCTCATGTGGAACTTCCCTGACCAGGGATTGAACCCACACCCTCTGCGTTGGAAGTGCAGCGTCTTAACCACTGAACCGCCAGGGAAGTCTTGACTCTAAATTCTCTCTTAACTCTCAGGAGTGACCTCATCCATTCCCATGGATGGAAATACCATCTCTATGCCGATGCCTCCCAAGTGTGCGTCTTACCTCTGGGCTTCAGTTTTGTACAACCAGCTTCCAGCTAATCATCTCTCTAAGACTTACGGCTTTGTTCATCCTAAGCAGAGCTCTTCACGGCCCCATGCCTGTTTTCCTAGGCTCCTCCCATCTTGCTGTATTCTTGCCCTCTGCAGCCTCCTGTCTCCCTCACAACGGTCCATCCGTATGTCCTGTCAGTTCTGCAACCCAGATGTTTCTCAACCTGTGCACTGCTGTCTGTCTCCACGGCCCCTACCCCTTCTGAACCCTCCATGTCTCCTGGATGACAGCCGTAGGCCTCCCTGCCTCCCTTCTTGCTCCCACAAAGCCATGCTCCCCCCAGATCTGATCAGGTTGCTACTGCTTTAGTTTCCTGCCAGAAACAGAATCAGATCCAAACTCTGCTTATTTACGGCTGTGCTGGGTCTTCCTTGCTGTGTGCCGGCTTCCTCTAGTTGCGACAAGCAGGGTCTACTCTTCAGTGTGGTGCTCCGGCCTCTCATTGCAGTGGCTTCTCTTGTTCCGGGACGTGGGCTGTAGGCGCACGGGCTTCGGTGGTTGCAGCACAAGGGCACGGTAGTTGTGGCACGCGGGCTTTAAGCGCAGGCTCAGGGGTTGTGGAGCACAGGCTCTGGGTTACACAGGCTTCCCTAGTTGCAGCTCCCGGGCCCTGGAGCACAGGCTTAACAGCTTGGCACACAGACTGAGTTACTTCGCGGGCTGTGGGATCTTCCTTGACCAGGGATTGAACCCATGTCCCCTGCGTCGGCAGGTGGATTCTTATCCAGTGTGCCACCAGGGAAGTCCCAGAACCAAACTCTTGACTGAGCCTTTTAAAGCCTTTTTTGACCCCATCACATGTCCCTCTCCCCTCATCCACACCAAGTTCAGTTCTGCCCCAGGACCTATGCACCTGCAGTTCCCACTGCCTGGAAAGCTGTTCTTCAGCTCCTTCTTAATCTTAGGTGTCAACTCAAGTGTCACCCACTGCTCAGAGAGGCCATCCATTCATCTGTCTTAAACCCCCTTCCTGTGTCCCCAGTGCCCCCCTCCCTGTGTCAGTTTGGGCGTCTCTGGTTGTTTAAATCATCTCCCCTAGATTGTGAGCTCCATGAGGGAAGGAGTCACATCACTCACCGTTGTAGCACTGAGCTTGGAGCTGTTCCTCTCATGAATGAAAGAACTGGAGGATAGATTCAGAACGGGGTGATCGATAAACAGGACATGCTTTCCGAAGACCTTTCACAAGCAGCAAGGCAGGGACTCAGAGCAAGGGGTCCTGGTGGAGAGCTCTGCACCCGCTTCTCAAAGGCTGGGTTCGATCTTCTGTTTTCCTTCAGGGATTGGTAGAACACTCCCCCAGCTCCCCTCTCTCACACGCCCTCAGGAGCCCCCTAGGAAGGTTCCCAGCCCAGTAATCACACCACGCGGGTGTCAGGGGGCCTGTCTGTTTGCAGGTGGGCCTACAGTTTTCTGGGGTTTGTGGGGACAGACAGTTGGTTCCAGATGGAGGAGACAGGGCCCAGAGTCTTCTCTGAAACCCCTGGGAAGGGCTGGTGTCTCAGAGGCCCTTGTCCTCAGCCTTGGAGTCCTGGTGAACACAACCCAGGTTCTGGGGCCCACAAACTGAGAAGCAAATTTGAGTAGCAGTGAACACATATTATAAGCCCGGGACGGCTTCTCAAAGTGAAGATAGAGCTCATATGACCTGGGCTTTGTGCAGAGAGCTGGCAGCTCCAGGTGTGCGGGGATGGACTGAGAGAGACAGCCAAGTACAAAGATCAAGACCTCATCCCCCAGCTGCTATGCCCAGGGGCAGCCAAGGCCTGGCAGGAACTTGAGGTTGAGCCCTGACTTGGTATCTAATCCATCAGGTGCCTCTGCTAGGCCTCTGGGGTCTGGGAGCACTAGGGTGGGTGGGGTGAAAGCCAGGGTCCAAGGGGTGGAGGATGGGGAGGCAGCAGCTTCCTCTGATGGAGTAGCAGTAATGGTAATGCAGTCCTCAGCCTTGAGGATGCCCCGCCCTGCAGCCGGTCTGGGTACCAGTTCAGAACACAGCATCAGTGAGTGCTGCCAACACCCAAGAAGGCAGGGGCTGTAAGTCCCCATTCCCGAACTGAGAAACTGAGGCTGTGGAGGTTTACTGACCTGTCTGAGCTTGTCCAGCTGAAATGTGCTGCCTTTGGGACTGGTCCCAGGCCCAGGCAGTTCACGGATAAAGAACTGCCTATGCCGGCCTCCAGTGTACCCCTCCACCTCTCCATCCCACGCAGGGACCCCCGCAGCAAGGAGGTGATAGAGACGGGTAGGCAGAGGATAGAGGAGGCTGAGTCTGCTCCAACACGGCCTCCTGAGAGCTTGGCGGCCCAATTAGCACGGCGTTCCCAGCCAGGCCCGCTCAGGGGGGACTGGCTGCGGCAGATGAAAGCTGAAAGGTTATTCCAATAAGGTGCCGCCCACTTCCCAGCTGAGAGTGATCCTGGTGTGCTGGAGGGGCTTGGAGTGGGTACATAATTCAGCGTGTCAGGAGGAGAGCAGGAGCTATAGGCAAAGCCAGAGTGGGTGCTGAGATAAGACGGGGATGTTACGGGCCTCTCCTCGGAAGAGGGCCCTGCCCCCTCCCTGGGGTGGGGTTCAGGAATGCTTAGGATGAAAGGGTGGGTGGCCAGCCCCCTCGATGGTCTCCAGAGACAAAGGCGTGCTGAAGTATGGACATGTGGGCACGCAGGTATGTGCACACAGCCATGTCCACACACATAGATACATACATGTAGATGTTCAGAAATACACACCCACAGAGGCTCTGTCTAGGCCCCAGGCTGCAGCCACAGGGCCTAAGGTGTGGGTCTGGAGAACAATCGTGCCTCATGCCTACCGGTTGACTCGCTCCTTATCCTGTGGTCAGAAGTTTTTTGGGGGGCCTCGACACTCCTAGCCCCCAGATAGGGTGATTGACATTTGTTTGGGACTTTCAGATATTTGCACTAAAAGTCCTATGTCCTGGGAAACTCCTGAGTCCCAGACAAACCTGTGCTGGTCACCCTGCCCCAGGTCCCAGGCAGGGCCGGTGGGTCCCCTCCCTCCCCAAGACCTCCTTTGTCACCTCTGTGCTGGCCAGGGCCCCTTGAAAGAGAGCCACAGCGGAGTCTGCTCACCCCGGAGGCCCGTGTACTAATCAGAACCATTATGTTTATTGAGCACCTACTGTTAGCCAGGCTCTGGGCCTAGGGTTTTCTTCCTGAGTACCTACTGTGTGCCGGGCACTGTTCTAGGCCCTGAGGGTACAGCACCGAACACTAGCCAAAATCACTCCTCATGGAACTGCCCCTCAAGTGGGGGAAGACAGAAAATAACGTCAATTTTTAAATGACGGGAATTTATTAGGAAAGAAGAAATGTTATGGGGAAAAGTAAAACAGGGAAGGGGTCATTTAAAATAGGCTGTGGGGGGAAATTCCCAGGCTGTCCAGTGGTTAGGACTCTGCACTCTCACTGTCGAGGGCCTGGGTTCCATCCCTGGTTGGGGAACTAAGATCCCACAAGCCGAGTGGTGCAGCCAAAACACATAAATGGATTGCAAGTGTTAGTCACTCAGCTGTGTCCAACTCTTTGCCACCCCGTGGACTGTAGCCCACCATGCTCCTCTGTCCATGGGATTCTCCAGGCAAGAATACTGGAGTGGGTTGCATGCCCTTCTCCAGGGCATCTTCCCATCCCAGGTCTCCTGCATTGCAGGCAGATTCTTTACTGTCTGAGCCACCAGGGAAGCCCCTAAATAAATCAACAAATATTTTCAAAGGCTGCTGGGGAAGGTCTCCCTGAGCAGGTGACATGGGGAGGGGCTTGAACGGAGAGGTGAGGGCAGGAGCCCTGCACGTGTCCCAAGGCAAGCTTCCAGCAGAGGGGATGGCACGTGCAGAAGGCAGGAGGCAGGACGAACCTGGCATGGAGAAGACAAGAGGAGGGAAACCCAGCTCTGCCCTGGCTGGCTTCTTTGTCTCCAGGAGTGACCTGGGCTTGGGTGTGGCTCAGAGGGGCAGTGCCGCGTGGCCGGAGGCACCACTCACTCTGTGAGCACAGCCGGCCTGGCCTGAGGCTGTTGTTGGCGGCAGAGCCATCCTGTTAGCATCGATTGGCTTAGAGAGGAGTGCCAGGCTAGCTGGGGCAGCAGTGGGGCCAGGAGCCGAGCCCCGTGCAGGGGGGTGGCAGGCTGCAGAGGCAGAAGGACTGACCACAGGGCTGACCAGTCTCTAAGCCTCCAGAGCCCCACGGAGCTGCCTGGCGGCTCCTGGGGATATCAGCCCACTGGGCTGGCGCCCTGCATGGGTGTGGGGAGGGGCAGGCGCCAGACTCAGGCCAGAGTGAGGCCCGAGACCTTGGGGCCGGGGAGGGCAGACCAGCCCTCAGACGAGGATGCCCCCACTGTCCTGCTGGCCCGCGGTGCGGCCCTGGCCGGCGCCTCCCCTCTGTGCTTCCCACCTATAGGGTATCAGGAAGGTACCACGTAAGGAACATGCTACTCGGTTCTGGTACAGGGTTGGGTCCCGTTTGGTTAGCTCCCTTCCTGTTTCTGGGGGCAGGGAAACTGCAGAGCCCCTGAGACAGGAGCAGGGGCCCTATCAGTGGTGCTGGTCCCAGTGGGGAGCTCTCTGGCCTCCCCAGCCCTGGGTAGCCCTCACTCAGCTTAAGCCATAGTTACAGCCTCTTAGGGAGTTCAAGCTACTTAGAGGCTAAGAGAAGGGCTAAAACAGGGCCTGCTGCCTACTTCCCCACCTCAGTACCTTGGCACGTGCTGCCCTCTGCCTGGAATGCCCTTTCCACCCAGCCCACGAGGTCCAGCCCCTATGGAACCTTTCACAGGCACAGCTTATGAATGGGCTGCTGAGTCTGGGTGAGGGGCCTGCCCAAGCCCTGGCTACTCACCCAGGCCCTCACAGGTCCCTGCTCAGCAGGTGAGGGGTTTGGGGATTTGAGGGAAATAGGACATGAAGACTGACTTCCCAGGTGGCGCAGTGGTAAAGAATCCACCTGCCAATGCAGGAGATGCAAGAGATGCGGATTCAATCCCTGGGTCAGGAAGATCCCCTGGAGGAGGAGATGGCAACCTGCTCCAATATTCTTGCCTGGAAAATTCTATGGACAAAGGAGCCTGGTGGGCTACAGTCCACGGGGCCACAAAGGGTCAGACACAACTGAGCACACACTGACACACACACACAGGACATGAAGACAGTAATGGCTCTCCTTTTCTGCACATCCTTTGTGCGGGCAGGGGAGCAAGAAGACTTCATGGAGGAAGTGGCGCGAGGCAGCAGTCCTTCCCCATGCACACACCACGGCGCCTACTCCAGGCCTGGCACCTGCTGGACAGTCTGGTATTGAGACCCCCATCTGCTTCTGTGTGTGTGCTCAATCACTCACTCGTGTCTGACTCTCTGGGACCCCATGGACTGTAGCCCGCCAGGCTCCTCTGTCATGGGATTCTCCAGGTAAGAATACTGGAGTGGGTTGCCATTTCCTTCTCCAGGGGCATCTTCCCAACCCAGGGATTGAACCCACCTGCCAAGTCCTTCCCAGGCCCCTCCCTACCCTGGCACTCTGCATACTCCAGGACTCTGGCAGCAAGTGTTGAATGAAGGAAGGAATGAATGAGGCTGCAGATCTGTATGTGGGGGGCTAGGAAGTCTGGGAGCAGCCAAGTAGACAGTCAGGTGGATGCCCCTGGAGTAGGCGGGGAGCAGGGGGAGGAAAGGAGACCAGGGGAGGAGACAGTGGAGGACGAGAGCCAGAGGAAGTTCAAAATTTGAGTCCACACTTTACTTTCTCCAGCCCCCTCAGGTAGAGTGACCTCCTTGCTCCCCAGGAGGGGGCAAGGAAGCTGGTGGGAGGAAGCATAAGGCTCCTCCGTGGAGACTTGTATCCACGCTAATTTGCAATCGTAAAACGCACAGCAAAGGCACCGGTGTCATTGTTAGTACATTAATCAGTAATCAGTGGGTCGGGGCTCCCATGGGCCACATGAGCGGGCACGGGGGCACAGGAGGAGCTCTGGCGAAGCAGTGCCAGCCTCCCCGGGAAGAAATAGGCAGGGTGATGATCCATGACCAGGGCACATGCTGGCTCGGGCAGAGGAGGCGGGGGAGGCTGGGAGAGCTGGTCCAGGGCCTCGGAGATGGGACCAGCTTCCAGGTTGGAGAAGCAGACTCAGCTGAGACCCACTGCAGTGCCCAGTGGGACGGGGCAGGGGTCACGGGCCCAGGTCCCCTGGCATCTGGATGGTACCAGAGGATAGAGAGCAGCTCTAAACATTGCCTGGGGTCCCTGCCTCCTCCTGGGCCCCTCTCAGGGGAACAGCTCCACTCAGGCTCCTGCCCCGAGTGCCACCTTTATACCCCTTCCCCCACCTCCGATATCTGACCCCTCCCACCTGCCAAAATGTGTTCATATGCCAAACACTAAGGCCACACCTAGATTTTTGGACTTTCGGCTCTTTTACCCAAACCAGGGTCTTTGCCTGGCTTCCCCTGTGCCCCAACACCCCCAGGGGCATCTGGGGGAGGTGTGTGGCTTTCATGGAGCACCCCCAGCTTCTCTGAGGATGACTTCAGAGAACCCCCCCCCCCCCAGGGCCTTTCAGAGACAGAGGCACAGTGGCGGGCAGAAGGGCTGTCTTCCCCACCCCAGGTCAGGAAGCAGGAAACCTTCCCCCCCACCCGCCCACCACACAGGGTAGTTCTGAGGCTCTGAGGAGCGTGAGCAGAGCCCTCTGTAAACTCTATAAGCTGCACAAATGTCGATGGTATTAACACTGAGCCTGCCAGGGTTCAGCCTGCTCCCACTGCGGGCCGTGCTCCCTACCTGACTTAAAGGAAGGAAGTGCCTTGTCTTTGCAGGACAAGGGGTGGGGGTGTTTTGTGGCCCTGTCCCCTTCAGCACAATGAGCACCCTGAGCTAGGAAGGGGACCCTGGGCTCCCTCGGGGTAGCAGGGTGGGGGTGCCTCCCTGGGGCCATCTGGGCCGGGCAGAGGAGCAGAGCTGAGCGAGGGGAGATGGGGTGGCAGGCTATGTGGAAGGTGCAACCAGTGTGTGCTGGGCCCTCCTCCCAGCCCGGGTGTTGGAGGCTCAAGGCAGTGGGCAGGATCCCTGATTATCAACCTGGGATTGGGGGCCAGGCTCCTAGGGGGTCCTCCCACTGCAGAGTCTCCTGCAGGGCTGGGACCCCCTGGCCAGACCTAGGTGGGCAGTAGTGGACTGGAAATCAGACACCACTCAGGGAGTGCTGGTGTAGCAATCCTCTCCTATTCTTGTTACACACAGGGAAACTGAGGCTGAAAAGGCCCCCCTGCCTGGGCCCGGGGCTGCAGACTGTTCAATGGTGGCGATGACTAAAGCAGGGCAGGAGCCGCAGAGAGCGTGGCCCAGCCCAGAATGGGAACTCACAGCTGCTCTGCCACCATCGCCACAACTGCCGAGGTCATAATTGCTCTGAAATCGCAACCCAACACAATTATGCAGAAACCGAATTATGTGCGATGATTTTTATGTGTTGGAAACGTTGTTGAAGCCGGGTGATTACAGGGGGACAGGAAGCAGCTGCCACTCTCTGGGAGCCCATAACTCCCAACAGCTGGGAGCTGTCACTTATTTACGACGCTGCTTCTAGGAGGAAAGAGAGGGTGTCGGGGGTGGTGAGGTCCACTGGAGCCGGGGCAGGCGGCTCTGGGGCAGCAGCCGGCCCGAGGCTGGGAGTAGGGGCCAGCCTGAGAGTGGCCGGGAAGGCTGGTTCTCTCATCCAATATGCCCTGGGCACAGCTGGCAGCCGGAAGAATCAGCCGAGCTGCCCCAGGCACCCAGCTCTCCCCAGAGGCCTGATGGGCCAAGCTGAAAGGGAAGGATCAGGAAGCCAACCCCGGCACGGACGAGATGACGGCCTGGCCCTGTAGGGCGGGGGTCTACAGACCTGGAGCCAGTCCCCACAACACTGGCGCGCCTGCTAGGCTGCCTGGGGCAGCTGCGACCCTGGAAAAAGGCAGGTAATGACGATCATCCATAATGAGGCTGCTGCGATAATGAGTGCGTGGCTGTTATCCGACCACAGGCTGGACACATCCGAAAATAAATTATTTTAAGGATCCATTAACGAATGCCTAATTAATGCCCAATTAGAGAGAAGCTACAGAGGAAATGCTCGGGACAATCGAGAGGCAAGGCCTGATTTGCAGTGGTAGCCTGGGATCTCCAGAGAGGCAGGGAGAGGGAGGGACCAGACAGTGGAACGCAGTGGGGGGCAGTCTCTCTCTGGCTGCTCCTAGGACCCCAGAACCATCAGTCCTGGTGCCTCCTGCAGTCATCCTCTCTCTCTGTCCCTCTCTCTCTCTCTCTCCCTCTCACACATACACACACACACACACACACACACACACACGTGTCCTTTGCAAGGAACAACTATTATTACTTAGAAATGAGGAAACTTACGTCATGGGGGACGATGCATGCTTGAGGACGTGGAAGGCACTGTAAATGAGAAATCTTTTAAGATAAACTTTGGTGACATGCCTTACACTTTGTTTGTTATTAGGAAAAATTGAAATAAAAAGACTCTTCAGGAGCCCATATGAGATACTTACTTTGTTAGAACAGGAGCCTGCCCCACTATCTGTACATGCAGATAAAGGCAAGTTAGTGACAAAGCTGGGACCCCGGTGGGGTACAGGAGCCCCGAGGCTGGCTGCTGGGTCCATGGGCAGTGACCCCAATCCTAGCCAGGATGACAGAGCCTAAGGGGGCGGGGCTCAAAAGCTGGGGGCGGGGCTCAGAAGCTGTGGGCGGGGCTAGGGGTTGCTAGGTGGGGCTAAAGAAGTCCTTCTGGTGTAGGGGGACCACAGCCTCTACACCAATCCACCTCACAACCCAGGCTGGAATAGAAACCCCCAGAAGAGGTGGGGCGCCAGGGCGTGGGAAGCCATCAGGAGTCAGGGGGCTATGTATGACCCCAGACCCCAGATCGCTGAGTGCGGCTGAGACGAGGACAGAGCCCCGGCGACCAAGGAGTCTCACATATCCGCGGAGTCTGGCTTCTCCGAGTGTCTCCCACCTCCTGGGCAGCCCCCCTGTGACCTGGCTCTGCTCTCTCTCTCTCCCCTCCAGGGTGCTGTGTGGAACTGCTGCTGCTGCTGCTGGCCGGGGAGCTGCCCCTGGGCGGCGGCTGCCCGCGGGACTGCGTGTGCTACCCCGCGCCCATGACGGTCAGCTGCCAGGCGCACAACTTCGCCGCCATCCCCGAGGGCATCCCGGAGGACAGCGAGCGCATCTTCCTGCAGAACAACCACATCACCCTCCTCCGGCAGGGCCACTTCAGCCCCGCCATGGTCACCCTGTGGATCTACTCCAACAACATCACCTTTATCGACCCCAACACCTTCCAGGGCTTCGTGCACCTGGAGGAGCTAGACCTTGGCGACAACCGGCAGCTGCGGACGCTGGCCCCCGAGACCTTCCAGGGCCTGGTGAAGCTCCACGCCCTCTACCTCTATAAGTGTGGGCTCAGCGCCCTGCCGGCCGGCATCTTTGGCGGCCTGCACAGCCTGCAGTACCTCTACCTGCAGGACAACCACATCGAGTACCTCCAGGACGACATCTTTGTGGACCTGGTCAACCTCAGCCACCTGTTTCTCCACGGCAACAAGCTGTGGAGCCTGGGCCAGGACACCTTCCGGGGCCTGGTGAATCTGGATCGGCTGCTGCTGCATGAGAACCAGCTGCAGTGGGTCCATCACAAGGCTTTCCACGACCTCCGCAGGCTGACCACCCTCTTCCTCTTCAACAACAGTCTCTCTGAGCTGCCAGGTGACTGCCTGGCACCCCTGGGGGCCCTGGAGTTCCTCCGCCTCAACGGGAACGCCTGGGACTGTGGCTGCCGGGGGCGCTCCCTGTGGGAATGGCTGCAGAGGTTCCGGGGCTCCAGCTCGGCGGTCCCCTGCGTGTCCCCCCAGCGTCTGCACGGCCAGGACCTGAAGCTGCTGAGGGCCGAGGACTTCCGGAACTGCACGGGGCCGGCGTCCCCGCACCAGATCAAGTCTCACACGCTCACCACCACCGACAGGGCCGCCCGCAAGGAGCACCACCCGTCCCCCCACGGTCCCGCCAGGGACAAGGGCCACCCGCACGGCCATCCGCCTGGCTCTCGGTCGGGCTCCAAGAAGCCGGGCAAGAACTGCACCAGCCATAGGAATCGCAACCAGGTCTCAAAGGCCGGCTCCGGGAAGCAGGCCCCGGAGCTGCAGGACTACGCCCCTGACTACCAGCACAAGTTCAGCTTTGACTTCATGCCCACGGCGCGGCCCAAGAGGAAGGGCAAGTGTGCCCGCAGGACCCCCATCCGTGCCCCCAGCGGGGTGCAGCAGGCCTCCTCGGGCAGCTCCCTGAGGGCCTCCCTCCTGGCCTGGATACTGGGGCTGGTGGTCACTCTCCGCTGAGGACATGGGGTGCTAGCACCCAGCACTGCCACATGCCCACCAAGGAACAGGATTTCTTTTCTGTTTTTACACGTGGAGGATCTGCTGGGTTTCAGGCAAAGGCTGGTAGAGGCTTCAGCTGCTGTCTGGGCCCTGGCTGGTGGATCATAAACCCAAAGTGTACAGCCCCAAGCAGAGGGGGGTTTAGTGCATCCCACCCAGCTGTTCCCAGCCAGCCCCCTCGCCGAGCACCCACGGACAGCATCCACCCAGCAGGGCAGTTAAAGCCGCGAGGTGAATCCTTCATTTGTAACAATGGGACAGTGCCCCACGTGAGCTGAGCTCTGCGGAATCCTGGTCATTTGGAGATGTCGGAAGGGGCCCCGCCACCCCTGGAGGAAGCTCGACTCAGCAAACAGACGAGAGGCTGGGTCCGCCAGCTCTGTGCGGGCACGTGAGCAGGTGGCGTTTTGGCTCCTGCCTGAGGCCACTTAGTCACCCTGCCCTGAATCCAACCTTGTGCCACCCTCAGTCCTTCCTTCGGGGGTAATGCCTCTCATTCCTGATGTCTCAGGCAACCCTGGCAGACCAGGCCCAGCTGCTGGGCTCCAAGAACCAATTACCAAAGGCAAGATCATCAGAGGCTGAAATTTAAAACTTCATTGTGTGCAATGGGGTTCTCACAGGAGGTGCAGTTTTATAACTATGTTCACTTATATATATATACACACTCTCTACATATATATACACAAATGCACAGGTCCTTCCCTACTCCCTTACCTAACTGTATGTCTTATCATGTTTATAAACTATACGCAAAACTATATCTGCGGAACTAAGGGTTGTATTGGTGATTTCTAGCAAGAAAGGAGTTCTAGGATTTTTGTCTAGAATCCCAACCTGGCAACAGTAGTCCCCGTGTAACCTGGGCTTTCCCGGGCCTGGGGCCAAGAGACAGTGGGGAGGGTCAGGGAGAAGGGGAAGCCGCAAGAATCACTTCAGGGGACCAATATTCTTAGATATTTAGAGCATCACCTATGTTTTTATATGCAACACAAGACCGTCTGCCACCCCAGAGCACCCGATCACTCCCAGTACAGCAGCTGTCGGCATCAGGGTGAGAAGCTAGAAGCAGCTTGTTGGACATCAGGGATCCAGACCCTGGGAAGGGGCTGGAAGGAGAAGGGGCAGGAAGGCGATTTGGGTTTCTTAGGCTGGCGGGCGAGGCAGCACCCACAGTGTTAGTCCGACAGGCTGGGCAGTGTTGTCAGCCTAGGGCTTTGCCAGCAACAGTCTGGATGGGCCAGGGAGACTCTGGGCATGAGCCCAGGCCTCAAGTGTGGCTCAGCTGCTGAATTTTTCCTTGAGGCTCTTTGGTGGGCATCCCAGCAAGGGTCCTGGGTAGGGTGGCAGGAGGGTGGCATCGGGCGGCCTTAGCAAAAGGGGAACAAAGAGGGCATTTCAAGAACCATCTCAGGCACTTTTGCATTATGGAGCCCCATCCCTCCTGGACCCTTTGAAGATGCCCCGGGGACAGGGAGAGGTCAGGAAGGTGGCCAGACTCGGGTCAGGAGTGGGGACGTGCAGGGAAGGGAGCAGGAAAGCCCAGAGACAGCGGAGAGGGGCTCAAGTCAAGGTCAGCCATGCTGCTGGCTGGGGTCCGATCGGGCACAATTGTTTTTGGCTTTGCACAAACCTGAATTCCCCACCAGAGAGGCTGTGTGTCAGGTGCAAGAAACATTGAATCCAATTAAGAGAGAAAAAAAATAATAATAATAAAAAAATTCTCTTGGAAAGAACCCTGTTTCTCAATTCCTAACCCCGCATTCCTAAAGGAGTGGCAGATCCCAGGCTTTCGTGGGGGTGGGCGAGCCTGGCTAGGCTCAGCTCTGAAAACACAAGCACGTTTGTTGGTGGGAGGACCTGTTTGGAGCAGGGGCACACTGACTCACTGGGACACGTGCGCCTGCACACGCACACACACACGCATACACACACGCATGCACACGTTCTCGGTTCTTCACTCACAGACACAGGACGTGATTCACTTCCCATGCTCTGGCTGTACTGGGTCAGCACCATTTCTGTGGCTGTCCCCAGAGCAGGCCGGCCCTGGATCACTCCTGGCCTGTTCCTAAGAGCTTCACCCGCAGCAGCTGAGCTGTTGATTCTTAAGTGGGCTCCGGGGGGTGGTTGGAAGGGAACTGCCAGTTCCCAGGACCCAGAGGGTGTTCCAGGGAGCCAGGGACTGACCCATGGAGTAGTGGATGTGTGTGGGGTCTGGAGGTTGCACCCACCTCCCTGCCTTTGAAGAAAGGAGCAAATTCCCCCAAATAGAGGAAAGAGGCTGTGTTTCCAGGCCTGGACAAATCCTCCTAATTACAGGGCTGGAAATGTGCCCTAAAGGGAGTCTGGTGGCGGCAGAACAAATTATCTGCGTTTGCTCCCAGTGGTCTGCCTGCTCTTACCCAGGCCGGTGCCAGGGCCTAGCTGTCCCCTTTAGGACCTGAGGATGCTGTTATGTTGTTGATTTCATTTCCAACTTTAGACAGCACAGCCCTCGGCGGGAAAATCAAGGGTCCAAGCACTTTATTAAATTTTTTTTTTTTAAAAGACTTCGTAAGTCCTGTAATATGGGAGTGAAATGTCAGGACAAGAAATGCTAATGTTTTATAAATGATCTGCCTCTGTCGAGCACGGCGCAGTCTCTGGTTGCCGACTGTTATTAGAGCCGAGGCAGAGAGGCCCAGGATGCCAGGTGAGTTTCAGCAGCTTGCCCCTCTAAGAGTAGAGGGAATAAAAGCAGCTGTATGGTGGATGACATCACTTGTCACTCAGCGGCTCATACGCTACGCAGGCACAATGACACCCTTGTGCAGAGCATTGGAGCAAGCTGACACGTTGGGAGCTAAGCCAAGGCCCCTCAATTCACCAGACCCGGCTTCTCTTCTGGGTGGTTCAGGGCAGGGAGGGCTGGGTTCCTGCCTGGAGAGTTCCATCCTCCTCCCAGAGGCTAGGGCCATCCCCTACCCCTTTGTTCGTGGTGGAGCCGGCCCCTCTGCCATCTTTACTCTTTGCTGTCCCCAGGCCCCAGGAGGGAACCATCTGCTCATCTGCCTCCAGTGGTCTCAGCGTTTCTCTCCACAAGTTCCTCCCCAGACCCCGGAGCTTGGCCAGCTCCCTACCCTTCATTCAACAAGCTTTAAACAAGGATCTACTCATGCCAACTATTGGCCCAGGCTCTGGGGACATAAAAGTGTGCTAAAAGGACCTCAGAGCCTAGATGTGGAAACAAGTATGGGATGGGTGAAACCAGAGTGGGGTTGGTGTCTCTGTAAGTGCACCCCATTACCACCACGAGAAACTCAGGCTGGGTGGGGGCTGTCACGGAGGGCTTCCGGGAGGAGATGACACTCGGATGGGTCTCAGAGGATGAGGAGGCAGCCAGAGAAGAGTGTGGGGAGTATTCCAGGCAGAGGGCTTGAGGCATGCAATAGCACCATGTTTGGGATATCTGCAACCAACTGTGAGTTGAAGACTGGGAATGCTGTTTGGGGAGGTGCGGGAGGTGAACCTGGGGAGGGAAAGGCCCAGGGAACCTGGATTCTACTCCAAAAGTGGAGGTGTGAGCCCCCCACCTTGGGGGTCCTCGTCCCTGCTCCAGACCCTCAGTGCCTCTGCAAACACATGGCCCGCACCCGTGGCACGCTTGCCAATGTTCCTCAACAGTGGATTTCATCATCGAAACCTTGCCTCTTCTGCTCAGCCAGATCCTCCCCTCGTGCCAGCAGGCTGGAGCGCTCCCTGGAAGTGTGCCTGGGCCAGAGTCCCATTCCCAGACACCTGCTGCTTCCAAGCTCGGAAATATCCCAGAGCTGTTTTATCTCCCAGACTCCCTCCTTCCCCATCTACGAAGGGCTCAGCCCTCAGCCCCTCTCCTCGCTTCCACAGGGCTACCCAGACACCCCCGCATGTGCTGGCTCCAGCAGACCATCAGTGATCCCCAGAACTCTCCCCAGACTACACCTCCCTTTTTTCCTCTCCTGCTGGGGCTGTTCATTACCAGGAAGCCAAGAATCCCATTTAGCAAATGTTTACTTGTCACCTAACTAATCACTCAGCACTCTGCCACTATGGCAAATGGGGGGTTCCAGAAGGCCTGTTGACAGGTTTGAGGGGGCTGGGGGGAACCAGGAAGGCTTCTTGGAGGACAAGCTGCAGCGTCTGGGGTCAGAGAGAACAAGTTTGCTCTGGGAGTGGGGCTCCCTGGAGTCAGCTGGGAGCCTCAGGGATTTGGTGGCTCCCAGCAAATCTGCCCTTGAGTATCCACCACTCAGACTGTCCCCACCAGCCCCTGGGTGGACCCAACTCTGGGACCCAGCTCCTCAAGGGCCTTTTCCACCCTGACCTGGAAGAAGTCAGCCTTGCTTTGTGTATCTTCTTTGCTGGATCAGCAGCGAGTGTACCTTTTGATGGGGTTCCTCTCAATATCTAATGTTCAGCCTCTTGACACAACCATGGTCGCATTACAGCTCACCTCCTCCCAGCCTGGCTCTCTGGTCTAAGTAGGAGTTTAGCCCATCAGCTATTACTCCCATCCCATGTTACCAATTCCCCACCATCAGCTTGTAATGGGCCAATTTTCTTTTACCTTCTGTCTACTTGGGAAATATCTCAAGAACCTTTGTGCATTAAAATATCCTTTTCACTCTCTACTTGATATCTCTTTCTGCTCCTCTAATTGTCCCTTTTAACTCACTGTGCTTTCAGTGTAAATCTCCCCGTCTCCCCTCTTTGCAGGCTGTTAATAAATACAAGCTCTAAAAAAGTATACATAAATATCTATTGTTGGCTAAATAACTCATAGTACAACCAAAAAGCCAGAAAGAAAGGGAGGCTCAGCGTGAGACATGCCTACCTGTGCTATCTCTCTGAGTCTGTCTCTTTTAAGAGGGCCCCTAGAATCAGGGTGGGTTATGGTCTTAAAATGTCCAGTGGGCGAGGCTGCAGAGGATGCCCCAAGGGAGAGCGAACCCAGGATAGCTGTGAGTCTGTGTTAGCATGCTCCAAAAGCAGTGCAGGAGGGGTGAGGACAAAGGGGGACCCTTGTGTGGGTAGCAGTGGCTAATTTAAGTGGTATTTCAGTGAGTTGGCCCACAAGGCCCCTTACCTCCAAAAGAAGTGGGTCAGCCTCCTCCAAGGTACGCCACCCGCCTGCACGGATGTGGCCTGCCCTGCATCTCTCTGCTTTCAGCTCTTATTTCTCATTACAGCTCTTCGTTTCTAAGCACCAGGAGGGTGGGGAAGGCTGTGCCTTTTGTGTCACGGATTCCTGTGTGGTAGCGTGCACATTAATGGCATGTCTGAACTGCAGAATTTGACACTGCTGCTGCAGAGTGGGCTTGGGTCACAATGCTGTCCAAACTGGTTGAGGCTCCATCCCACCCCACCTCCTCCTTCAGCCAGGCATCTTGGGGAGCCCCTGCCAACCACAGTTTCTGCAGCTCCCTCTCAGAAAATAGAGGAAGCAAGAGATGTATTAAACTCTTCAATCTCTGTAAGTACCATTTCCCAGGAGACAGACTCTAAGGAAGAAGGAAACACAAGTGCTCAGGACCTAGACAGGTGGGAGGGCTCCGAGGCAAGAGGCTCTGGATCACTCAACCCCCCAGCTTCAGGGACGGTCATGGGCAAGACAAGGATGCCTTCCGAGTGGCAGCTGACCAGAGATGGAGACATGGCAGCATCCAGGTGTCTGCTCACTGCTCCAGCCAGAGAGAGATGCAAGGGACAGCCACCAAATAAGATGTTCTCAGGGACCAGGGCCGGCAGGACAAACCCACCGAGGGAACTGTGGTGAGGGGATGGGGTCCCAGAGTGGACTGGTGGAGTCCAGGCGAGACCCCAAAAGACTCACACATAGTGTCACTTGAAGAGAGAACAAACAACCCTCTGAGACATCATGAAGCCAGAGTCAGAGGCAGGAAAGATGCAGACAGACAGACAGGAGGGTGCAGTAGGGAGAAAACCGCATCTCTCAGGCACCATGTCCCGTCACTGTCCTTGTGCATCCGAGCATGGGACATTCACATGGTCCCCAGATTTGATGCCCACCACATGAATTGATAAGGAACTTACCTTCCAGCCACCAATATCCCCCTTTGTTTCACTGAAAAAAAAAGTGAAAATGTTATTCACTCAGTCATGTCTAACTCTGTGCAATCCCAAGGACTGCAGCCCACCAGGTTCCTCTGTCCACGGGGATTCTCCAGGCAAGAATTCTGGAGTGGGTAGCCATGCTCCCTCCAGGGGATCTTCCCGACCCAGGGATGGAACTGGGTCTCTCCCACTGCGTTCAGATTCTTTGCTGTCTGAGGTGCCAGGGAAGATTACAAGGAGCATAGTCAGGAGCAGAGTGGAGGGGTTTGTCATGCAGACACCACTCCCCGCTGCCCAGGGAGGGTGGAAGGTGGGGCGAGTCCTGCCCTACCCACACGCTGGTGACCACTCTTCAGCGACTGGTAGGCATGTGACCAGAGACAGAATCTGGTCGGAGCCCTGGGGGGCAGCATTTCCCACTGAACCTTGACTCTGAAAGGGCTTGTGTGCCTCCCAGCGCCACGGAGGCTGCAGGGGACTGAGTCCTGAATCTCCTGGAGGCCATGCCCGTGGGCATGTGGCGGGTGCCTCTCCGCATTGGCATTCCGCCCCCATGCTCGAGGTCACTGAGGTCTCCAAGGTGTTTTTATTCTTTATGCCGGCGTCTGAGCCTCAGAGGCCCCGAGGTCCCTGACCCCTCATCGTGCCTGCCGCCCAGCCAGTCTCTCACTGTTTTATCTGTAGCATTCAAAGTGCCACCGAGTGTCTGGCACTTTGCAAGTCTAAGGCACAGGCTCTTCTGAATTTCCACACCATCCACCTTTCCCGATGCCACTCCAGGCTCACCTCCTTGTCTGTGTCTCTGCCGGCTGTGAACCGAGTTCATCGGGAAGGCGACTCAGACCACCCTGGGGGCCTTACGCGCCCTCAGTTCTGTGCCCACAGAGGCAGGCAGGGTGGAGGCTGGATATCTTGGGTGGAAGGTACTGTAGGAGAGGCTGCTGTGGACTCCACACCCCCAAGCTGTTCCCGATCGCCTGGACCTGTCCTGTGGTGGCCCTTCCCCACTCCCTAGACCAGACGAACGTCCCTCCTGGCCTCACAGGTGATGCTCCCGGGGTGGGGGGGTTCTCCCTGCAACCATTCTGCTGTCTTTGGAGCTCCTCTCTCCTTCCCTACCAACCCCACACTGGGCCCAGCCTGGCCTTGGTCTCCCAGAGGCCAGTGGACACCCGCCATCATCAGAAGGGGACTCCTCTGGCCCACTCCCCTCAGCCTCCTCACTCAGGGACAGCTTCTTCTCTCAGAGTCGCTGACCCACTTCAGCCCATGAGACCCAGCAAGGCCATGGCCCTGTTTCCTTGGGAATCTTTCCTCCTCATCTGTTTTTCTCTCCTAAGACCAGTGACGAATGACAATGAAAAAGCAACTTAGAACTGGGTGGAATTTCGGTTTTTTTTAAGTCCCCTTGTAGACACAGCCTCAGAGTTAGTTGGGAATTGTCACCTCTGAGGGGACTGGATCACAATCCCCATTTTGCAGATGGAGAAAATGAGTCTCCTGATATTAAAAATCCATGCTTTTGAGCCCAAGACTGGGGTCTTCCTCAACACAGCTCTGGGTTTCCTTCCCTGAGTGGAAGATCCCCTCCCACATGACCGAATGCTAAGAGTGGGACCACCCTGGGTGGCGTGAGACTCAACTCTTTCTTCCCACCCTCAGGAATTTTACCCTCAGAAGAACTGATTTGCAGAATCAATCAAAAGGCAGAATCTTTTTCTACAGGTTCTCTCTGCATTCCTGACCCCCTAAACTTTCCCAAACTGGGTCACTAGGATTGCCAGTGACTGGAGGAGCTGGCAGACACCCCCACAAGTACTGGGGTACAGTAACAAAGATCTCCCACGCTGGCAGGGTTATTTCTCCAGTTTCTTTCTTTTTTATCTTTTTAATAATTTTATTTATTTATTTTTGGCTGTGCTGGGTCTTCGCTGCTGTGCGGGTTTTTTTCTCTAATTGCAGAGGGTGGGAGCTACTCACTAGTTGCGGTGAGCAGGCTTCTCATTGGGGTGGCTTCTCTTGTTTCAGAGCATGGGCACACGGGATTCAGTAGTTGCAACATACGGGCTCAGTAGTTTTGGGTCCCAGCCTCTAGAGCACAGACTCAGTAGTTGTGGCACATGAGCTTAGTTGCTCCACGGCATGTGGGACCTTCCCAGACCAGGGATCGAACTCGTGTCTTTTGCATTGACAGATGGATTCTTCACCATAGAGCCACAAGGAAAGCCCCTCTCCAGTTTCTTGACAGTGGTACCTGGGTCCCCATTTCTGAAAGGACCCCACATATTGACAGTAGAGTAAATCCAATAGTAAAGGCAGAGAAAACACCCAGCCCCATGTTCCTTTCCCCTGCAGCACACCTCCCGCCTTGCGACAGGAAGGCAGTGGGTAAGAGCCACTCAAAGTCGACAGTTAGACCTGCGAGAACAACGTGGAGGCCCCTGTGTACAAACAGGAAACAGGTACCTTCCTAGCTGCTCCTCTCAAATGCCTGCATTTTTTACAATTTTTTGTGCTTTCAGCATTTTTAAATTTTTTGGCCGCACAGCACAGCATGTGGGATCCTAGTTCCCCAATCAAGGGTCAAACCTGTACCTCCTGCGGTGGAAGCAGAGAGTCTTAACTACTGGACCACCAGGGAAGTCTCTTCAGTATTCATTTTTTAAAATTCATTTACTTATTTGGCCGCACCGGGTCTCAGTTGCAGGATGTGGGAACCAGTTCCCTGATCAGGGATCAAACCTGGGCTCTCTGCATTGGGGGCATGGAGTCAGCCATTGGCCCGCCAGGGAAATCCCCCTTCAGCAATTTTGATCATTTATTTTTGGCCTCTCCTCAGAGCTTTGTTGAGACTGTTTTGAACACTTAGATTTTCTTTTCGTTGTTTTTGTTCATTTGGAAAATTAACTTACCATCACAATATTTTCAGTCAAATATAGCTGCTTTTTGCTTGTTTGGAGTATTTTCATGAATTTTGAAAGTTTGGTTCCAATATTAAATCATCTAATAGCAAATTGGCTTAAACATGAACAGGAAATCACTAACTCAAGTAGTAATTTATTGTAGATGATAGTATAGTTTTTTATAATTTATCTTGGTGAAAATTTTTTCCATCTTTAAAAAACTTTTTTTTTTTTTTAGATAATATAGGTTCACAGGAAGTTTCCCATCCCCTATCCCACCACAAAAGGGTACAAGGAGGTCCTGTATAGACTTCATCCAGTTTTCCCCAATGGTAACATCTTGTATAACTTCAGGTTATTTTGCGTTTTCAATTCTAAATTTATTTTCAATTCATGCTATTTACATATTTAGGTAGAGTTGTCTATTTAAACAACTTTGACTAGGAAAAATAAAGTTTTCAATTTTATTGAAACTTTATTCAACTTTAGAGACAATGATATAAATGGTTACACTTTTGCTTGGATGTTTCTCAATGAAACATTGGGATTTTAAGTGTAAATATGTCATTGAAATGAGAAAGATGAGAGAGCTTTGTCAAGATTCAGGATTCTGAAACAGAGTTGGGGAATGAGGGAGTGTGTCCATCAACTGTGTGGCACTGATGCAAGGCCCTCTGGGGATGTGTGAGTTTCTACAGAGAGCTTTTCATCACATCCTCAAAAAAGTTTAAAACTGGGAGTCTAATTAAAGCGTCAAGTAATCCTTGCTGCACTCTCCACCCTGGCCCATAGGTGGCGCTCTGCCTTCCAGATGACACCCCGGGCTCTCAGCAGCAGTGGACAGACCAGGCTAAGTCGGTAGTGGAAATAGTCCTTCTTGACCAGCTTGGCTTTGACCAAATCATCTACGTCACATAAAGGAAATGAGGGGAGTGGGCAGGGAAGATTGAGAGACTACGAGAATAAAACGGCAACAGCCTTTCAAACCCAGGTTCTTGGACTTCCCCGTTGGTCCAGTGGTTAAGACTCCATGCTCCCATTGCAGAGGGCACGAGTTCAATCCCTCCCTGGTCAGGGAACTAAGATCTCACATGCCAAACCCAGGTTCTCTGCTTCCTCTTCATTCCAAAAGATGTGGCAACTGCTTCTGGGAAACAGAGATCTGAAGACAAGGGGAGCCTGTGATTGCGATATTAGTGATTTGCGATGACACATTAATGTAGAGAACTTTTCATTAAACCAAAGTTATTCAGTATAAAGATAATCCTTTCTTCTGAAATTGAGTCCTGGTGTTGGCTGGGAGATGGAGAGGGGTGTCCTGAAAGGACCCTTACTTTGTGAACTGATAGAATTAGTGCATAGGGGCTCTTGTTTCTTCACGTCTCTCCTTGGCCATCCCAGGGAGGCCCTCCAAATTCTTTCTGGAATTTTCCTGCTCTGGGGAATCGCAAGACCCTGAGAATGGTGGTTTTGGAGGAGTCAGACAGTGCAGTCCTTGCCTTATACCCTCCTAGCCTCAGCCTCATCCCACTGAAGCGGTGAGGTCTCCTTACCTGCCCCAGCCCCTCCGTGCAGCCTCCTCTCTCTTTATTACCTGCCTCTCCATTATTTGCAGACAATTATCTGCAATAATTAGCCAATTACCCTTAAAGACAATTATACTCTTCTATCAGCAAACATTGATGTTCTTTTCTTGGGCCTTTTAATGAAACCGATATAAAGGAGACACTTCATCTACATAGAGTCAGATGGTCCCCTTTGAGAAGGGTTTGAGTTCAACATTAAAATTTAAACATTGTACCTGGGGGCTGGAGGCTGGGGGCTGGGGGTAAAAAGGGGTGGGGCGAACTTGATCCCACTTGAAACAAGAGAAGCTGCTTGAAAAGGTATGGAGCCCAGGGGACCCGGTACAGTGTGCTCTTGCTCTCCCCAAGCTAATGAGATCTAAAAGTACCCATGCGATGAGCTCAGCTCTGCAAGTGAAATCATTCAGGAGCGCTGCCCTCATTGCTATGCCTCCTGCCGGTGACTGACCACAGCTTAAATCGCCCCCCGGCCAGCCCTGGGGACCTCCAGAGCTAATCGCTTCAGGAAGCTTGATTGAAATGTGCGCCTCACCCTCGGCTGCTCATAAAAGCTTTATCCTGGGCAAAGGCTGCCCTGGAATGGATGCTGGCATCTCCCAAGTCAGGAGGCCAGAGATGGCGAGGCAGGGTTCAGGCTCACAAAAAGAACTCCATTGCGGCTGTTGTGTTATAAAGGGTGGGGGGAAGCTGCAACTTCATCTCCTTGTAAGCGCCCCTCTCTTTGTGGGTTGGGCCCTACCCACTGGCTATTTATTTGTACATAAGCCGTCATGGGCAAAACACCAGCAAGATGCAGTTTTTTTCAAAGTTAGAAGAAAAAAAAACAAAGCCTAAAGTCTGTTCCTGCTGCGTTTCTAAAGAGCTGTTTTCTTCCCCGGCTCTATAGCGTGGTGGCTCTAATCTGAAATTTCTTTTTAATCATAGCAGGAGTCCCAATTAGCGTGTTGGGTATCTTTCAAGCAGAACTGGGAGTTCCATGACCACAGAGAGCAGAGGAAATATTACGTGTGACGCCTCCGAGGAACAGGGCAGAAGAGGCTGAGGCGACGGGCCTATGTACACATGTGTGAATAAACATGTGGATTTTCAGGCTGCCTTCCCACTCACAAGACTGGCTGTGCACACCCCGGGGTCCCTGAACCCCAACACTATACCAGGATCAGAGAGTGGCTCTCAGTGCCAGAGACCCAACTTCGCCTTGTCGGTGAGCCAGCGTGCAAACACACGGTATATGTGCCTGAACTTACCCTTCCCAGAGAATACGGGGCAGGGATGGGAACCCAGCCCCACTCACAAAGCAGCAGGCGCAGAGTTTGGGGTGTCTCCCTGCTCTCCATGGGAGGAGTCGTACCCCCTGATTCAGCTGGCACCAGGGCCCAGCTCCGACCTGAAACCGCCAGTGACCTACTTTCCTTTGTTGTTGTTTTTGGAAGTGCTGATGTCAATGCAGAATTCAGCAGAGGCTGAGTGAGAGGAAAAAAGAGATGGAGAAGCAAGGTAGGGAGGGGAATAAGGGAATGAAGGGAAACTATGGAAGAGGGGGAGGGGCGCCAGACTGCGTCAGACGGCTCTGATGGTGGCAGGTCCCTGCAATGATGCTAAACACATGCTATTGCGTCCCCGCAGGGCCTGCCCAATATAGCACGGATCGGTGTGGGCCCTGACGCTTCAGGATAAGGGAACAGGGTCCAAGCTGCCTAGAGCTTCCTCTCCCCATCGTGGACATGCAAGGGGCGGAGGAGATGCCGGGACAGGCATACCCAGGTGTGCCTTTCCTCATAGAAGGAGCCATGCGTCTTCCTGGGTGGGGGCCTGAAGATGCGGAGTTTACATCCATCTGCTGAGCCATTCGTAAGGCTCCAGCCGGGGCCACCCTGACGTGTGGGACCCGGCGGAGGCTCTGCACACTTGCTGGTGCTGGAAGAAATTGGTCTTTGGGGACAGAAGGCAGTTTCCTCTGCTCACCTGCTCCTTGGTAACACACAAGACAGAACTCCACCGGCAGCTCGCCTGCTCCCCCGACCCCCGCCCGTTCTCAGGAACCTGGGGAGAGCTGCAGGGTTTGGGTGAGAAGAGCTCCGGATGGTCTAGTGCATAGCAATAGCACTGCGGAGAACTATTCCAAAGAACTTTCCCTTCTGGCATCTGAGATCTGAATCTCATCCCTTCCTCACTGCCTGGCTTTTCCATCCTCCAGCCAGGGTTGAAATCCAGGCCTGAGAAGACAGAGGCTTATGCACTTTCCACCCATTTGCAAACCCCAGCAGCCAGTTCCACTGCCTCAGCACCACTGCTGAGCAAAAACCCACAGCCAAAGCATCTCACTTCTTCTCCTGCACTGAGCCTCCCCCAGGACACTTGGTCAACAGATTCTTAATGAGAAAATCATTTCAGATCCACATTTTCAGGAAACCCAAGGCCAGAAGCCCGATGATTCCACCGATACAGGCATTTCCCCTTCCTCGTTTCACCTAGGTGCCAAAGGTACTCCACTCCAGTGGGGCTGGGGGCTGCGGGGGGTGGGGGTGGGGTGGGGCGGGAAATCCCATCCTCTGCTCTCTCTCCCTTGGACCTTTGGTCCCCAGATGAGATCGGGCACATGATTAAAATTCTTCTTTCCTGCTCCATAAGCTCATACATTTTTCAGGCAAAGAAATATACAGGGGAGACAAAACCCTCATACGCTGAAATTAGCCCCCGAAAAATAGGTTACCTGACAATTACTTGCTTCTAAGTGGAGCATGATCTAGTGGAGGAAGTGCTGGAAGGGCTGCTGGGACCCCGCCTTCGACTCCCAACTTACTGCCTCTTAACCTCGCTCAGTCTCTGGATTTAGAGGAAGGATAACAACTCTCTCCACCTCCCGCCCTCGGTGGGCTGGTGAAGGCGTCATGAATCAACGTCAGGAGGCCGGGTCCAGGACGCCGTGTAAGTACACAGCATCGCCAGCCACCTCTCGAATCTACACGGAGCTGATTTATTTACTTCCCGAGAAAGAGACAACAATCATCCTATTTACACTTTGCGCTGCAGCTTCTGTGTCTCCCTCTCGCCCCCCTCCCTCTGCTCCTGCGAAGGACTCCATTAAAGATAAGTTGCCTTTCCACCCAGGACAGCTCCCCCCTCCCAGCCTCTCTTTCTCTGTGGCCTCACGGATCACAACCTTCTCTCCCAAATCACAACCTCTGGCCACCAAACACGCTGCCCCGCTGTGCATGTGAGGCCACCGCATGTCCACGGGAAGATGGGAAATGGATTCCATGGGCATGAGAGGCTTCCTCGGAAGTCAAGTGAGGCTGATAAGCAGAGGGGCCTCCTTAATGGTCCAGTGGTTTAAACTCTGTGCTTCCAATGTGGATTTGGTCCCTGCTTGGGGAACTAGGATCCCCATGCTGCATGGCACAGTCAAAAAAAGAAAAGCCAAGCAGAGGTTAGTGGGCGGTAGCTGGACGTGGTTTAACTGTTCTGTCATTTCAAGCGTACCTGGTACTTGGGTTCCCCATGACCACCCAGGGCTGCAGACAGGGGGCAATGTGCCTGGCATGGGCCCTCGGTGGGAGATAGTCATCATACACCTTCAGCTGCAGCTGATGAGAATAACATTTGATTTTCCCTCGCCTTTTTCACTTTTGACAACTCCATTCTCAGCAGCACTCAGAACTAAGTACTTTCACACAGACAGAAAAGAATATTGAAAGGAAAAAATAGGAAGAAGAAAGAAAGAGAAAAAGACGGTTTGAAAGGTTCTCATTAGTCTCCTTCTCATTAGGAAGGAGAAAGGCCGCCTCCGGAGACATCCAAGCCAGGCTTGGAGAATCCAAGTCGGCGTGTTGTTTGACGTTCTGTGGCGACAGGGTCCAATGCAAGGGCTCCTTGGGTACCACCTGCCAGGAGACAGGATAAATGTATCCTCTCTGCTCAGAGCACAGCCCGGGGACTGGTTCCCTAGCACTGATGTGTGAGGAACATGTCAACAGAGGTCCCCTCAAGAATGATGTCTCTATTTCCATGCTAATGCTGGGCTGCCCTGGGAAGAAAGGCATCTTTCTGAAAAGCAAGATGGGCCACCACAGCTCAAGGAAGCAGACACAGGGGTTCCGGTGTTCTCTCCCAGGAGAAAGCAGGAGCTCAGGTGGGTGCTGTGATGAGTGGGATGGAATAGCCCAGCATCCTCACCCCTCCTGTGTGGTCTGCCTGCAGACCCCTCCCAGACTGATCAGCCGCTCCTGGAAAACAGTGCTGGCTCCTGCCTGTCTCCAAAGGAATGTCACTGCCAGGCCTCCTAGCTTATCTCCCTAGTGCTTTTGAGATCAAAACCCCAAACTCGTTAACTGCAAACTTTGCTGAGGGAACAATACCCACCGAGGTGCGGAATGTGGTGCCAACTCTCTCATTAAAGTGTCTTTCAACATGAAAACTCAATGCCAATGACAATGGGCACTTGGCCGCTGCCAGCTCAGAATAAGATGCTGAAGAAAGGAGAGGAAAACAGCTGTGTCCAGGTCAAAACAGATTAAATTTATGGCTGGCAGACTGTGGCTGAAAGCTGTTTATTACATGTTTGGTGCTACATTTTTTTTTTAGGTGATTTTCAAAAATGTTATTTCTGCTGGTGATGTGCCTTTTTTTGCAAGGGGCTTATGCCTTGTGGCAATGGCCCTGTGTTTCTTCATGCCGTGGCTCAGAATTCAATAAGTAATAAAACCCCAGCCACTAAGAATACAACACAATTGTACCCGGTGCAGAAGGAATCAGATCCCAGGGAGCATTTGGAGATAGAGAAGAGACAGTTTGAGCTGAGGAGCCTCACAGAACAGCCCCAGGAGCAAGGGAGACAATTGTTAATGGGATATGATGGACTCTTGGGTGGTTGGGTTCAGGGTTCCCCTCACTGCCCCACTGCAAAGAGCGTGAGAGAATTCAAGATGGCAGAACAGCAGCTGCATAGGGTTGTAGAGCTGCCGAAACAAAGAACCCCAAGCTGGGTGGCTCAAAACCACAGAAATTTATTCTCCCCAGTTCTGGAGGCCAGATGTTTGAAATCTAGGGGTCAGTAGGCTTCTTTCCTCCTGAACACTCTGAGGGACAAGCTGCCGCACACCTCTCTCTAAGTTTCTCATAGCTGCCAGCAATCCTTGACATCCTTGACTTGAGGCAGCATTACTCCAATCTCTACTTCCATATTCACATTACCTCGTCTGTGTGTCCTCAATCCTTCTCTTCTAAGGACACTGGTCATTGACTTTAGGGTCCACTCTAGTTTAGGATGGTAATGCCCCTGGTGGCTCAGATGGTAAAGAATCTGCCTGCAGTGCAGGGGGCTGGGTTCGATCCCTGGGTAGGGAAGATGCTCTGAAGAAGGGAATGGCTACCCACTCCTGTATTCTTGCCTGGAGAATCCCATGGATATTCCTAGCGAGCTACAGTCCATGGGGTCTCAAAGAGTTGGATACAACTGAGTGACTAACACTTTCACCTTCTAGTTTAGAATGATCTCATCTCAAGAGCCTTCACATAATTTCATCTGCAAAGACCTTCTTTCCAACTGAGGTCACACTCACAGATTCAGTTGGATATATCTATTGGGGAAACACCATTCAACTCACAGTGAAAGTCATCTGAGGAACTGCTTCCGGGGCAAAACTTTCTCTCTAGTCCACCTCCCACTGTACCCTCTGCCTACCTTTGAGGTGCCTGGGACTTTGGCTCTGTAACAAAGCCACCACGACACCAAGCCTTTCCTCAGAGCCAGGCCACATCTTTCAAAACCATGTCCCTGGACTGTTACTTAGCCATGAGAACCTTAGAAACCTAGGAGGCAGTTTCTAAGATGGCAACCACCACAGAGCATCTCCCCACAGGAATCCTCAGGGAGGAAGAGAATCAAAGGCAAGTGTTAGCTGAACCCTGTAGCCAAAATGCGCCTCCTCACCATCTGTCCTCTCCCAAGCTCTGAGCCGCAAGGGCCAAGAACAGGGCCCTTCAGGGGTTTTGCAAACGTTTACCAGTCTTTTCTTAATGGAAAATGGATGGAAGCTCATTATATTCTCAAGTGACCTGTTCTGTCATTCATTAGTTCTGATCATTACAAAATGCTTTCTATGGCTGAGTTTAAAGTGACCTTCTCGGAGGACTTCCCTGGTAGCCTAGTGGCTAAGACTCCGTGATCCCAAAGCAGGGGGCCAAGGTTCAATCCCTGGTGAGGGAACTAGGTCTCACATGGTACAACAAAGAGTTCATATGCCAAAACTAAGACCCAGCAAAGCCAAATAAGTGACTTTTTTTTAAAGTGACCTACCTGGAATGCTGTCCCCTTTCTGTCCCAGATTTACCTTCAAGAACTCTGCAAATGAAGGTCACTCTTGGGCTCAGGAGTTCAGGTTTCATTCTAATCAGTTGAGGGGGTGAAAAATATACCCTCCCTCCAGAGGTCACAGGGCACTGGCAGCTGGGGCAGACTGACCAAAGGAATTTTGACCCTTCCACAGCGATGGACAGCAATCATTACTGCAGTTTTTTTATTTAGCCCATTATATGCCAGGTAAATAGCAGAGAGGGACCACAGCTCCCCTCCCCCCATCAACAGAAAATTGGATTAAAGATTTACTGAGCATGGCCCTGCCTATCAGAACAAGACCCAGTTTCCCCTCAGTCAGTCTCTCCCATCAGGAAGCTTCCATAAGGTTCTTATCCTTCTCCATCAGAAGGCAGACAGACTGAAAACCACAGTCACAGTAAACTAACCACACTGATCACATGGACCACAGCCTTGTCTAACTCAATGAAACTATGAGCCTTGCCATGTAGGGCCACCCAAGACAGACAGGTCATGGTGGAGAGTTCTGATAGAATGTGGTCCACTGGAGAAGGGAATGGCAAACCATTTCAGTATTCTTGCCTTGAGAACCCCATGAACAGTATGAAAAGGCAAAAAGATTGGACACTGAAAGAGGAACTCCCCAGGTCGGTAGGTGCCCATGCTACTGGAGATCGGTGGAGAAATAACTCCAGAAAGAATGAAGAGACATAGCCAAAGCAAAAGCAACACCCAGTTGTAGATGTGATTGGTGATAGAAGCAAAGTCTGATTCTGTAAAGAGCAATATTGAATAGGAACCTGGAATGTTAGGTCCATGAATCAAGGCAAATTGGAAGTGGTCAAACAGGAGATGGCAAGAGTGAACAGTGACATTTTAGGAATCAGAGAACTAAAATGGACTGGAATGGGTGAATTTAACTCAGATGACCATTATATCTACTACTGTGGGCAAGAATCCCTTAGAAGAAATGGAGTAGCCATCATAGTCAGCAGAAGAGTCCGAAATGCAGTACTTGGATGCAATCTCAAAAACGACAGGATGATCTCTATTCATTTCCAAGGCAAACCATTCAATATCATGGTAATCCAAGTCTATGCCCTAACCAGTAATGCTGAAGAAGTTGAATGGTTCTATGAAGACCTACCAGACCTTCTAGAGCTAAAACTCCCAAAAAGATGTCCTTTTCATTATAGGGGACTAGAATGCAAAAGTAGGAAGTCAAGAAATAACCTGGAGTAACACGCAAATTTGTCTCTGGAGTATAGAATGAAGCAGGGCAAAGGCTAACAGAGTTTTGCCAAGAAAACGCACTGGTCATAGCAAACACCCTCTTCCAAAAACACAAGACCAGACTCTACACATGGACATCACTAGATGGTCAATACCGAAATCAGATTGATTATATTCTTTGCAGCCAAAGATGGAGAAGCTCTATACAGTCAGTAAAAACAAGACTGGGAGCTGACTGTGGCTCAGATCATGAACTCCTTATTACCAAATTCAGACTTCAGTTGAACAAAGTAGGGGAAACCACTAGACCATTCAGGTATGATCTAAATCAAACCCCTTACAATTATACAGTGAAGTAAGAGATAGATTCAAGAGATCAGATCTGATAGAGTGCCTGATGAACTATGAACAGAGATTCATGACATTGTACAGGAGACAGGTATCAAGACCATCTCCAGGAAAAAGAAATGCAAAAAAGCAAAATGGCTATCTGAGGAGGCCTTACAAATATCTATGAAAAGAAGAGAAGTGAAAGGCAAAGGAGAAAACTCTGCATTTGAATGCAGAGTTCCAAAGAATAGCAAGGAGAGATAAGAAAGCTTTCCTCCGTGATCAGCGCAAAGAAATAGAGGAAAACAATAGAATGGGAAAGACTAGAGATCTCTTCAAGAAAATTAGAGATACCAAGGGAACATTTCAGGCAAAGATGGGCACAATAAAGGACAGAAATGGTATGGACCTAACAGAAGCAGAAGATATTAAGAAGAGGTGGCAAGAATACACAGAAGAACTATACAAAAAAGATTGTTATGACCCAGATAGCCACAATGGTATATCACTCACCTAGAGCCAGACAACCTGGAATGTGAAGTCAAGTGGGCCTTAGGAAGCATCACTACAAACAAAGCTAGTGGAGGTGATGGAATTCCAATTGAACTATTTCAAATCCTAAAAGATGATGCTGTGAAAGTGCTGCACTCAATATGCCAGCAAATTTGGAAAACTCAGCAGTGGCCACAAGACTGGAAAATGTCAGTTTTCATTCCAATCCCAAAGAAAGGCAATACCAAAGAACACTCAAACTACCGCACAATTGCACCCATCTCACACTCTAGTAAAGTAATACTCAAAATTCTCCAAGTCAGGCTTCAACAATACATGAACCATGAACTTCCAGATGTTCAAGCTGGTTTTAGAAAAGGCAGAGGAACCAGAGATCAAATTGCCAACATCTGCTGGATCGTCAAAAAAGCAAGAGAGTTCCAGAAAAACATCTATTTCTGCTTTATTGACTATGCCAAAGCCCTTGACTGTGTGGATCACCACAAACTGTGGAAAATTCTGAACGAGATGGGAATACCAGACCACCTGACCTGCCTCTTGAGAAATCTGTATGCAGGTCAGGAAGCAACAGTTAGAACTGGACATGGAACAACAGACTGGTTCCAAATAGGGAAAGGAGTATGTCAAGGCTGTATATTGTCCCCCTGCTTATTTAACTTATGTACAGAGTACATCCTGAGAAATGCTGGGTTGGAGGAAGCACAAGCTGGAATCAAGATTGCCAGGAGAAATAGCAATAACCTCAGATATGCAGATGACACCACACTTATGACAGAAAGTGAAGAAGAATTAAACAGCCTCTTGATGAAAGTAAAAAAGGAGAGTGAAAAAGTTGGCTTAAAGCTCAACATTCAGAAAACCAAGATCATGGCATCTGGTCCCATCACTTCATAGCAAATAGATGGGGAAACAGTGGAAATAGTGATAGACTTTATTTTGGGGGGCTCCAAAACCACTGCAGATGGTGACTGCAGCCATGAAATTAAAAGATGCTTGCTCCTTGGAAGAAAAGTTATGACCAACCTAGACAGCATATTAAAAAGCAGAGACATTACTTTACCAACAAAGATGCATCTAGTCAAGGCTATGGTTTTTCCAGTAGTCATGTGTGGATGTGAGAGTTGGACTATAAAGAAAGCTGAGGGCCGAAAAACTGGTGCTTTTGAACTGTGGTGTTGGAGAAGACTCTTGAGAGTCCCTTGGACAGCAAGGAGATCCAACCAGTCCATCCTAAAGGAAGGATCCAACCAGTCCTGAATATTCATTGGAAGGACTGATGTGAAAGCTGAAACTCCAATACTTTGGCCACCTGATGAGAAGTGCTGACTCGTTTGAAAAGACCCTGATGCTGGGAAAGATTGAAGGTGGGAGGTGAGGGGGATGACAGAGGATGAGATGGTTGGATGGCATCACCGACTCAATGGACATGAGTTTGGGTAAACTCTGGGAGCTGGTGATGGACATGGAGGCCTGGCGTGCTGCAGTCCATGAGATTGCAAAGACTCGGACAGGACTGAGCGACTGAACTGAAGTGATGCTGCTGCTGCTGCTAAGTCGCTTCAGTCGTGTCCGATTCTGTGCGACCCCATAGATGGCAGCCCACCAGTCTTCCCCGTCCCTGGGATTCTCCAAGCAAGAACATTGGAGTGGGTTGCCATTTCCTTCTCCGATGCATGAAATGAAAAGTGCAAGTGAAGTTGCTTAGTCGTGTCCGACTCTTAGCGACCCCATGGACTGCAGCTTGCCAGGCTCCTCCGTCCATGGGATTTTCCAGGCTAGAGTACTGGAGTGGGGTACCATTGCCTTCTCCAGAACTGATGCTAGATACTTACAAATATTATTTCTAATCTACACAACAGCCTGAAAGGTGTGGGTCATCATCATCCATGCTTTTCACATGAGGGGATGAATTGTGACATCAGATAAGTGGAGGCTATGGGATTTGAACCCATATCTATCTAACCACAGAGTCCTCAGATTGTGCCCCACCCGCACACCTCTGTCTTCCTCCTGTGTGAAGTAACAGTCTGCTTTTAGTGCCTGGAGACTGAAACTTGAGGAAAGGATGAAAATCCTTAAAGGAGGATGAGAATGAAGCAGAAACTCCAGCTTCACATTGAAACCAAGCAATCATGTTTTATTTCCACTTCCCTGAACGTATAGTTCAGTTACATTCGGATTGAAAAACAAAAAAAAAAGCACAACCGGTGCTAGAGAAATGTCAAGTATTACATTTCAGCGAACGTGTACAGAACAATCAAAAGGTTGAACATCCCCAAACAGATGCAGACCTTCACCAAAGTCTCCTTTGGAGACCCACTGCCAAGGTCTGGAAAGAGCAGCTCACGTCTCCAGTCCAGCTGATTTTTCTAGAGTATAAGTTTCATACTTCCAAAGTCTGCTTCACTCAGAGGAGAAAATATAATACTTATTATCCCTGGCACATTTATAGAGGGTTTTATGCTTCTCTTTGTCACAAATCATTGCATTTGATCCTCACTTCCACCCTAAGAGGTAGGGGTGGTGGCAGGGGTTACCCTCGCCACACAGGTATGGACAGCAGAAAGTCAAGTGGGCTGCCCACTGCGGAGTCCCCGGGGACCACAGGGGAGCCATCAAGACCTCTCTTTTCTTTATTCTCCTAGCAGGAGTCCCACTGTTTCTTTGCAAGCCTCCAAGTCACAGGAAAGATGTAACAATTCAAGATCCCGCCAAAGAGCTGGGGTGAAAACAGGAAAAATGTCAAGGGGGAAGAAGGACCATGATGAGTACCCAGAAGAGAACCTGGGGTCACTAAAGTCATGGTGGGGTCAATTCAGAGACTCGATTGCAACTTCTGCCCCAGGGATACTGGAAGTGAGCAAGAACAGCAGAGCTCCTCCAGGGAGACAGGACCACGAGCCTTTTGAAATTAAATATTCTTTGCACTTACAACACCTTTTCCCTGGGACCCCAAGCTTGCCCTCAGCAAAGACAGTGTCAGCCCCGGAGAGAGATGGAAGCAACTGGTCCCCTCTGGTGCGCCTGTGGTCAGAAGATTTCAGATGCAAGCGCTTCTCTGAGGTCACATCGTCTAATGAATTAAGGTTAACAGCTAAACAGCTAAAGAAAGGCCACTGAACTTGACTCCGCTACCACTCTGCTTCTAAGTAAATACTTTGGGGATTGCCTCACTCAGTCATCAAATGCCAGTATTTCCTCTGAACAACAAATTGATGGCAGGCGACAGGCCTCCAGAATACATGAGCGGATCTAGACTTCCTTCAGAGGGTCAGAACTGCTTTTGCCTTATGCAAAACCCCCAGGACACAGAAAAGCTGAATAGTGACACTTCAGAAAATTCTGTGGGCTTAATGATTCCCAACCACAAGGACACAGGCTCCTGCAGCAACAGAGCTCTAGAACTCTGCCCTCTTCCCTGTGGTCTGGGAGACCCCTCCCTGTAAAAGAATCCCCCGTGGCCTACACTTCTATTTGGGAGGGGGGGGGGGCTTTACTCTGCTCCTGTAGAAGGAAAGAAGAGTGGAGCTATTTACATGGTCATTTTTGTTACAGTATTGAAAGCCTTGAAATGATCACAAAAGGAAAACAGGAAAATATGCCTCCTAAAAAGAGCTGAGGCAAATTATTATAGCAACTGAATCCTAAAAGGAATTTTCAAGCAAAAATATGGCTCATGTGAAGTTGTTATGGCAACTGACATTTAAAAGTAACTGGATTTGGGCAAGTTTCTTCCTCCACCCTCTCTGCAAAGTCTTGCAGGAACTTCATGCTAAAATTATGCTTTAATTTTAATTAGCCAAATAGGTCGTAAATATAGCTTATTCCCAAATCCTTACACTGTCTACCCTGCAAGCAGCTGATCTACTAATGAGGAAATATTTCTACAAAGCCCACTTACCATTAAAAAATCCGATCCAATATTTTTCTAATATAATTTATCAATTTAAACACATTGCATAATGTGATATTCTGTAGCATTCCATTAAGATGATAAATAGCAGGGGGGGGGCAGGAAAAACCAAGAGATTAAACATATCGCAAGCAGTGTACGTGTATTTAAATAACCCCGGCCGTTGCCAAGGAAAGAACACTGTTCCCATCCTCGGATACAGTCTAAACTCAGCCGCTATCCCTGACTGTAAGGGTATTAATAGGACAGGCGAAGGGGGGCAATAAGAAATGACAGGCAACTTCAGAAGAAATAAAATTTCTATTAGGCTTTGTTATAAGATTACATCAAAGCAATTCATATGTTTTAATCTGCAGAGAGAAAAAGCAACTACTTGGGGTTTGTGCCTGGGGGCCGCCTCTGTGTATCACCACACAGTTTGCATAATGAACAATTTTCATTCAATCAGGATCTCAGCAAAGATAGCTCCCACTCCAAAGGTCCTCGACAAGGGCTCCTAGTTTTTATTCTCCCAGCTCCCCCTGCCGGAGGAACAGCATCTAACAGGGAGAAAAGGATGCCGGGGCTGCTTTCTAAGCCTCTGCTCTAAATTCAGGTCCTTTATTAGAGACCTGACTTTATAAATATCCGCTTCTCCGAACAGGAAGGACCTAGGAAGGTCCTGTGAAAGATACCAGCCTGCGCCTCCTTTAGCAATGCCTGTAAGAGGAGAGAGATTGCAGGTTTGTGGCATGAAAAACCCTTGCCCTTTCCACTTCGACCGAGTTAGGGATTTCAGAAACTGCTATTGGCATTCTGGTCCAAACACAGGGGTCGACTGAAGTTGCTGGAAATTGACTGGTGGACATGGACGAGGGTGTACAACCCTTCATGTTATTCCTACCTGGCTAACCATCTTTCAAGTTTCCCAGCTGTCCACGTCTTCATAAAATGGGGAGAGAAAAAAAAAAGCTACCCAAATGGAAATGCATTTTCACGCACAATGGAAAACGTGAAAGCGGAACAAATCGTTTTGGGGGGAAAAAAAAAAAAAAAACTGGCACAGACGACGTGGCTTGGAGGAAGGAGAGTCCTGGGCGAGCTGTCTGCGCCAGGACGCGGGCTGCGGCCTAATCCCCGTTGATCCGCGGGGTTAGCGCGGCTCCCGCTCTGCTCTCTCCACCGAGGCTGCCGCAGAACCGCTCCGCTCCATCCACCTGGCTCTATCTCCAGCCCCGCGCCGGCTGCCTTCCCGCGGGGAGGCCGCGCCGGGAGGGGGAGCGACGTGAAGCCGTGTGAAACTGTTTTTCGAAAACCTGGGATGATCATTTAAATGTTTAAAATATGCACATGGTAATTCAAAACTAATTACCCTGAGCACATTTGAAACGTTTATGCCATCATCTCTGGATCCTGCCTACTGATTGTGCGGTACAGCTCACTCCTCTGTTTCTATAAACTGCTCCAGCGATTTTAACTTCCAGGCTAAATCAGGCAGCGCTCGCCCTGCCTCTCGCCCCGGCGGGTGGAGGGACCCTTTTGCGGCTCCACCAGGAGAGGAGGCTGCGCCCTGCACCCCCCACCCCCACCCCGGAGAGCCATTTGTCATGGTCAGGTAGCCCTGGCTGCCTAGTCATTGCTCGCAGTGCTGTTCATAATTGTCATTTCCATTATTTAATTTAGGTTAAAATGACCTCTCTTCGCACCTATACCTTTTCTCCTGCCCCATTGCGGTCCTCTGCCTGGGCGGGGGAATGTGTGGGGGTGCATTTCCTAGTTCACTCAGGCGCAGCAGAAAGTTGCCTTGACATTCATATCCACTTGGCTGCTTTTCCATTTTTTTATTTATATTAAAAAAAATTTTTTTTACCATGTTGTGTTGGTTTCTGAAATACAACAACACAAATCAGCCATAATTATACATACAGCCCCTCCCTCCCTCCTCCCATCCCATCCCTCCAGGTCCGGGCAGAGCACCCAGCTGGGCCCCCTGTGCTACACAGAACCGGCTCACCAGCTGTCCCTCTGACACCTGAGAGTGTCTCTATGTCCGTTGATGCCACCTTCTCCATTCGTCCACTCTTCCTCTCCCCCACCGGGTCCACAAGTTCGTTCTCTACATTCGTGTCTCCATTCCTTTCCCTACAAATAGGTTCACCAATGCTTTTCCATTTGGGGGTGAACCTGGGAAATTCAGGAAGACCAGGGTAAGGCGGGCTCGTGCACCAACTCTCTTGAGAACAAGAGGATTGAAGTGGGCCCCCCAGAGGGAGCAGCAGCCGTTGCTGAGACCAGGCTCCGGGAGCCAAGGGCACACGCGTGCACACACACCAGCTCACACACGGGGCACTAACAGACCGCGCTTACACACCTGCTTACAGACCGGGCTAATTAGACCTAGGCAGGTCCGGGAGCAAATTCGGCTCCCCATTTTCCAGGATAAAATGAGTTCTCTCGCCATGGGGACACTAAATCAGCAGGCCAATAGCTGAGAGACTGAGAAGAGTGATGCTGAGACCAAAATCACTTCAACTTCCCCCGTTTATTCAGAGATTGACCTCGGCCAAGAAGTGGGGTTGAAGGAGGCATGATCCTAGCGTCAAGGAATGAGCACCCATTTATAAGTGTGCTCTGGATGCCAGTGGTGGGTGTTGGGCGTTAAGGAATACAAAACTGGGTTAGAGTCCCACAGCCGGCTGAAGGTTGATAGAGTGAGATTACTGGGTTTAACTAGAGCCATTAAGAAGCTCTTCATTACCCCCATGGCACCGCCACCAAAGCTATCACATGAGCCATAATGCAAGGGAGAATTTTCATTCCATCAACAAGAGAGGGAGCCAGTCTATCTCTGTCCAAAGAAAATGAGCCGCCCAGCATGAAGCTGGTGAGGAATGGAGTGTACAACATTCCAATAACATCCCCTGCAGGATTTCCTTGGCGGTTTAGTTGGCTAAGCAGAGAGGCTGCGCTGGAGCAATCTGCCAGGGTTTCTGGCTGGCCTGAACGCCAGCTCAGGAAGCAGCCGACAATCGGTCAATTAAAGACAAAGGATGCTAGCTGGGACCCACATTCCAAAGGGCTTAATGTTAAGCTCCCTGTAAATCAAGGTCCAGGCCGCTCTCGTGATGCTCAGCAATCTCACTTCCTATTTCTCTACAAAGATCAAGCCCTTGAACCGAGCTGATTTCCTTGGTAACATCTGCACCCACTTTCCTTGCTCCTGCTCCTGCACCTACACTGTGCGCCCTTCCTTCAGCTAGAGATGGATCTCTTTTCTCCCTGCCAACTCATTTTTCCTGCCCTTGCGATGACAACTCACATGTATTGGGATTGCCTCCGCCAGAGTCTGTTCCCTCCTCTCCACCGGCTCCTCTCCCACAGCTATTATTTTCCCTTTTTTTTTTTTTTTTTTTGCTGCGGGATCCTAGTTCCCTAACCAGGGATCGTACCGGTGACCTCTGCAGTGTAAGCTAGGAGTCTTAACCACTCACTGGACCTGCAGAGAAGTCTCCTACTTTGCTTCTTTATAAGAAGTACTCTACCATGTTGTGGGCCTTCCCCCTCATGGATGAAAATTTAGAGAGAACGAACTGAGTCTTATATTTCCTTTGCATTTCTTGTGGCATCTCAAATAGGGTTTTCACATTAGGAGACAGCCTTGCTAGATATACTGACTGACCTAGCGGTTTTATAGCTGGAGTGAGAAGTCAGGAAAGACGACTCGGCTTATCCCCCGCTTTCGCACCGAGCAAAAATTGCACCCCTCATTCAGATGTTCCTGGCGTCCTATAACTTGCCCAAAGCCAGATTTATTGCTCCTGCTGTAGAGTGTATCTTCTCTAAGCCTCACTTAAAAGCTACCACTTGGCAGAAGATCAAGTCAGAAGTGCAGGATAGCAGGTGATGGTGAGGGTAGGGGCGGGTGGGGAGGGCGGGGTGGAGCAAATAATTGAAGCTCCGAGAACTACCAGCTCAATATTTAACCTAACTGGTAATTTGCTGTGACAATTATGCCACAAACGGAACACCACTACTATGCAAGAATGTTGCTTTCTAATTGAGAAAGCCCTGCTTTTCCTAGCCTCTCCGCACTTGAATAACACACACAAAAGGAGACTCAGCTCCAGGAGCTAAAGGTTCGAATAGGAGGCATGTGCAGCTTGGCCGGGGGTGCACATCCGCCAACGGGGAAGCCTGCTAACACCTTCAGATGGAGAAGGCCAGAGAGCCTTGGGGGCCTCTCACAACTCGAGAGCCGTTTGACTGACAGGCATCTTCCCTGGGAGCCTGTGTGCGTGCTTTCACTGCAAATGGATGAGCTTTCCCACCGCCCGGCTCTCCAACCAGGAAGGCTCGGCAAGGGTTTGATCCATCAAGAGTAACTTTAATAAGGATATTCATAAAAAGTCCACGGCAACGAGTCTTCAAGATGGGGAGGAAGACGTGCATAAACACCCTAACCGCTGGCAGAAAGACAAAAGAATATTATTAAAATCATAGCCATAAAGAAGGATGTTGCCATCTTCTAAATTGACTGCTAGATTCATGGAACATGGCTAAGCAAGACAAACCGTTTTCTGCTTAATTAGTGGCTCCTTTATGGAAGGTTTGCTGCCTGGAGAGAGCCCATTAGAGGTGGGGAGCTCGTTTACAGGAATGCACCTTCGAAAGCTATTCAAATTTTAAATAAATGATGGAGAGAGAAATTGGTGGTGGTGGTGGTGGTGGAGTGGGAGGGTAGAGGTTTGCTGTGGAGACAGAAAACTTCCCCAAAAGACCAGCTTTGCATTCCAAGTCTAAGTGCTTTGGAGATCAGCTTTCCGAGGCAAACATAAGCCTCTAAAATTTTAGGCCAATAGAAATGACCTCTGTACCATGGCTGACTGAAGATATAAATAAACTTCAACATGAACAGCAGTGTCAACTGTGAGAGGGGAGATGAGAGCCCAATCTGAGCTTATTTTTAAAAAGTCCTGGTTGTTCTGACTGCGTTTCGGGGGGAGGGCATTCATGCACACAAAGCTGCCGCTCCCTGCAGTGAGCGGCTGCTGTCCCAGCACCAGCCCCTGGTTACCTAACCGAGGAATGGAAGCTGCCCCACACAAGTTAAATATAGGCTGAGTTATCTGCATTTTACAGGCACCAAGAATGTTAACTGAGGAAGCTGTCATTTTTAATGACAGCACAAACTTCCAATTACCAACCGGGTAATACCCCAGGGAGCAGGTATGATTTCATAAGAATGGCTCAAAATTATTAAAAGTTTACACGATTACTTTTGAATTGGTTATAAATATATCTCACGAGGCAGGTGGGATTGTTTTTCACGTGGTCTGTATTCAAGGATGAAAAAGAAATACGGAAAAGTCTACTTTTTCTGAGATTTATCAAGAGCTAAGGACCTGGGGGCGGTCCAAGGAGACAGCTATCAAGAGCCTGGCAAAGCTGGAGGGCTGCAAAAATGGCCAGGTGGTGGGATGGGTCTCAGCCACAAGTTCACGGGCAAGTCACAAACTCATGTGACTTGCAAGCCCAATGCAAGAAAAGATATGCATGCTCAGTCGCTCAGTCATGTCCAATTCTTTGCAGCACCAGGGACTATAGCCCTCCAGGCTCCTCTGGCAATGGGATTCTCCAGGCAAGAACACTAGAATGGGTTGCTATTTCCTTTTCCAAGGGATCTTCTTGATCCAGGGATAGAACCCACGTTTCCTGTGTCTCCTGCATTGGTAGGTGGATTCTTTTCCACTGCACCACCTGGGAAGAGTTACAGGCCTGGCAATAGTACAAGCAAATCCTTCTATACCAGCCATGGTCAAACATTACTTCCACAGGAACCCTGTTTCCTTTGCTGCTGCTGCTGCTGCTACTGCTAAGTCACTTCAGTCGTGTCCGACTCTGTGCGACCCCATCCCTGGGATTCTCCAGGCAAGAACACTGGAGTGGGTTGCCATTTCCTTCTCCAATGCACAAAAGTGAAAAGTGAACATGAAGTTGCTCAGCCATGTCCGACTCCTCGCCACCCCATGGACTGCAGCCTACCAGGTTCCTCCGTCCATGGGATTTCCCAGGCAAGAGTACTGGAGTGGGGTGCCATCGCCTTCTCCGTCCTTTGATGCTACTTAACTCTAATGGCATCTACGTAGCTTCATCTGCCAGTGGTGACTATAGAATGAATAGCTGTTAGCAGGGGTTGTACGCATTTTCCATTTAGATCAGACAGCCCCTGATCTAAATGAAGGCTACAATTTGTGAGTCTCAAATCACCTAATTCTTTGTGAAATTTTTTCTGATGACTTGAGTCTCCAGTGATCTCGCCATCTACTGAATTTTAATTTGAGTTGTGATACTACTACTTAGCCCCAAGCCTTGCTCCAAATAGACTGCAGTTCTTGGGGACAAGGTATTTTGACGTAAAGTCACCTAGGGGAATTCCCTGGTAGTCCAGTGGTTAGGACTCCATGATTTCACTGCTGAGGGCATGGGTTCAGTCCCAGGTCAGGGAAGTAGGCTGCCACAGGCCATGCGGTGTGGCCAAAAAAAAAGTCACCTAGAGGGAGAAAATGGCACAGGTGGTCAATGAAGACAGGTGCTATGTACTTTTCTCAATGACTCGAAACTGCCATCTCAAATATAATGAAAAGATTTTAAAAATCATTCCTTATTAGCTTTAGATAAGAAGCGGGTTAATTTGGGACTTCTCCGGTGGGCCAGTGGTTAAGAGTCTGAGCTTTCAAGGCAAAGGGTGCAGGCTCAATCCCTGGCTGGGGAACTAGGATCCCACATGTCGTACAGTGTGGCCAAAAAAAATTTTTTTTTTAAATCAGGTTGATTTATAAAGCAAGTCAGATGTGTTTCAAAAGGCCATTTCTAATAGAAAACAAGAGGATTCAGGCCTCTTCTTGGCCACAACCACATCCATGTGGTAGGGAGGAGGAAGCCACCATGGCTTCAGCCCTCTTCTCCCAAGTCAACCACCTGCTTTTGCTCCAGAGGATTCTAGTGCCTGCTCAAACCACCTGCCAGCTCTTGATGGTATACAAGAGGAGTTCAGTGGAGCTCTTACTGAACTAAGGCAAAGAAAGCACAATCAGATAAATGCACAGAATAAGAAGAGAGAGACACAGTCTCACCGTAGAGCAAAGGAGAATATTCTTGCCCATCAAAAGCTCAAAAGCTGAGTTTTTAAAATACAATGAGAAAGTATATGTATACCTAAAATTAATGGACTTCCCTGGTGGTCTAGTGGTTGACAGTTTGCCTTTCAGTGCAGGAGATGCAGGTTCAACCCCAGGCTGGTGAACTAAGATCCTACATGCCCCAACGCAAGTAGAAAAAGCCGGTGCACTGCCACGAGGACCCAATGCAGTCAAAAAAAGGAAACTAATGCAATGTTATATGCCAATTAGGTCTAAATAAAAATAAAACTTTAAAAGTTAGAAAATACGCACATCCGTTGGAGAACTGGCTCAATAAACCTAGCCATGCACACACATAGCCAAATGCCAATTAAAATTACCCAGATTTACAAAAAAATAATATAGATCTATTTTTACTGAAACAGGAAAGAGGTCCATTCTTTAGTGCTAGGAGCAAAGCATTACAGAATAATATGCATAATATAATCCCATTTTTAAGCTAAAACTATAATTACACACACACATGCAGGGAGAAAAGTAGTCAGCTATACAAGCAATTATTGCTGACAGGAGGGATTAAGGACAATTTTGTTTTTTCTTGTCTGCAGGTTATTTTTTCTACAATGAACATGGATTACTTGAGTTAAGAAATAATCAATGGTCCAAATGGTACCCATTCTTTTTTTTATTGACATTAACAATACTTATCAGCTTAATAATAAAACATACTCAGTTGGCTTCTTTTTCAAAACAATGAAAATTAAACATCTAAAGTCTTTTTTGAGAGGGAAAAAAAAAAGGTTATTCTCAAAAGTGTTTCTGAAAGCCATAGCTCTACCAGCAGAGTGGATTATAAAACTAAGAGCTAACAAACCACATAAAAGAGGGTGGGTGGGAGCCCTGGGGGGTGTGGGGGCGGATATCCTCTTTGAGATAAGGAAATAATCAATTTACTAGGGAGGAGTAGTGGGTTTCTAACAAGTGACAACATGAAGAGACTGAGCAACCAGTTTCATATTCTATAAATAAAATCTGAGAAGGCATATTGCCAAAGAAACATAAGTCAATATCTAAACCTTTATATACTGGGCTACCAAACTTCACTTTTAGACAGTATATTAATTATGTAGTCAATAACTATGGGTTTCATTAGGGTATTAAACACCATAATCGATATTATTTATACTTTTCGAAGATGGGCCACTCAGGAAAAAACATGGGGGAGGGGAAGTTTTTGATCCTGAAGTTCAGAAAGTCAGAATGAACACACCAGAGATTAGCAAGGCCTTAATGGAAAGCATAAAACACAGAAAATATGGACAGAAATCAGATTATTACCCTTTTCCCCCCCTGCCTCCATCACAATGAGACTGGAAGGGATCCAAGAGCCATTTAAAATAAAGACGAAATGATTAGATTTTTCCCTAATTGTCTAACGCTGATGTCATGGTGTACGCAAAATAAACATTGATCTCTAAGTGAAAGATGAGAAATAGAATATGAACAGCCTTTCGAGGTTAAACTATCTCCAAGAGAATTCTAAGAACTGTGGGCCAGAATCTATTTAGGCGACCCTCGGGGACCTGAGGCTCTTAAAAGCCTAACAGTGGAGCCAATTTCTGATGCTCCTCTGCCGGGGATCTGCCTTTTAGTGGGGAATCTGCTCGACACGCCCCTCGAGGGAGCCGCCCCATCTCAGAGCATCCCCCTGTGGGCGCCTAATCACATCCGCGGAGACGTGCTGGTGTCACCGCGTGGCCGTGGAGAACGCGCGGCGGCTGGTCCCGTGTTCCGGGAGGCGCGTCGGGGTCACGCTGGCCGTCGGTGCTCTTCGCGGGGTGGGAGCCGTGATGGGGAGAGGAGGGGATGCTGGGAGCGGTAGATATAAAAGACTGGTTACCAGGCTGAAAGCTAGATTGCCACTTCCAACCCACAATTTGTCAATCCACCATCGCGCTGAAGACTGTAATTTTCCAGTCAGCGCTTTACGAGCAAGGTCAGACAGAAAGGAGCTTCCGTAAAAAATCGCTGAGGCCTTGGCCGGAGAGTCAAGTGCGGCCCAGTGGCCATCTTCTTAGACTAGACCATGTCCAGACAATTAAGAGGGCCTGGGAGAAGGCCATCCTAGGTTCTGAGCCGTGGAAGTCATCCTGCCTGACGCCAGCTGGTTCCTCCCGGAAGAGGAAGGCTAAGGATGACAGGTAGGACGGGCTCACTCCCCAGGTCTAGAAAGGGCCTCCATGAGCCGGGCTCGCCAGATTAAAAACCAGAGCCCAGCACGACAGGAAGACTGCAATGCTGCCTGGATGCTTGGAGTGAGGTGTGCTGCAAACGCCAGACGAGGGGCTGCAGCGACCGGATAGATAATTAATATGATTAGGAACACACAGAGCAAGCATGTTCTTGCCGACTGAAAAGCCCAGTAGCATAATTACTGTTTTCTTACCAGCTCACTGTCTGTTCACATTTCAAAGCCTGGTTGGTGTTAAGACCGCTGTGTAAACATCAATAAAATCCCAAAGTGCCGGATCATCAGCATTCCGGGGCACAATGGCTTTTTGTTTTTGGTGTTTTCATTCTTTTAAAGATGCATTTCAAGGTTGCAGACATTAGGAAGAATGATCTCTATGCTTTGGATTAATCTTCGAGTTTGTAATGAGTTAACATCTCCCCCAAGTGAACATTTATTATGAAGGCTAATTAATTGCTTTCCAGTTACAAGAACCCTTTGCATTCAAAGAAAGTGGAATACATAAGCAGAGAATAAACTGTTTATTAAACAAGGCAACGGCAACAAAGGGCTTCTCCCTTCAGAATCTCTCCTATTTAATACAGCTTTAATCAAGAAAAGAAAACATACCAATGCAAGAAATATGTACAGGTAGAAAAGGCATACCAACAGAAATGCAACATTAATTGAAGGGGAGACGAAAGCGATGCTTTGTAGTTGCCGGGATGTCTCTAGGGGACAGCAAGTCAATGCTTATCAGCCTTCCTCAGAAGAGACCATTTTGATTAATATCAGACCCATCTGACTCAGTCTATTAAACCCTGAAGGAAGGATATTCTTCAGATATAAAAGATATGACTTTGATTAATAATTCTACCCTATTGCCATTCCAGGCATTAACAACTGTGTGGCCCCTCTAGAAAGGGAGCCTTTGAAATTGAGGAAGACAGGCTTCCTAAAACACTCAAGTTCCTCCACAAAACCACTTCTCGGCGCTCCCCCTTGGGAAGGGATCCAAGCTGAGAAGGTGTCACCACTGGAGAAGCGGGAACCCGACTTACATAATTTATTTCACTGTCTACAGACTGAGGGTCAATTACTCGTGACATAATTCCTGGTTGAAGATAATGAGATCTTAGTAAAATTGACAAAAGCCGAGACAGGGAGTGAGTGGTACTACGGTCCGCGCCACTGAGCCCGAGGTCTGACACAGTTCACACCACAGCCCCGCGAGCGTGCTTCCCTTTGCTGCCAGTGGATTCCCAGGTGTGACGAGAGGCGATGGCTTAGTTCGTGGCAGAGGGGCGCTCTGCACTGCTGTGGGTCAGGGCGGGGATGGGGGTGCAGGTGGAGGTCGGGGGTGGTGGGTGGGGGATTCGCTTTAGCCCTCTATCCACAAGCTCCTGCCCCATCGGCAGGCTCCTCTCACATCGCCGCGTTCCTCCTGATGTTCATGACCAGCCTTCTGCCGTATTCTCTGTAGTCCACAGGCTTCACGTCCACCACCGTGGCCTTAATTCGAGACTCATCCTTTGAAAAGAGAAGCACTATTTGTGAACGAAGAAACGCCTGTGGCCATGTTCCTGGTTTCAATGATCCCAACAGGAGAAAGCACAAAGACATGCTGGGTTCAGAGTCCCGTCAAGCCAGTAAAGCCGTGATGACGAGCGCCCAGGGCGGGGTTTCCGGTGGAACAAAGGCCTCCCTTCCACACAGGCCCCTGTACCTGTTCCTCATGGTCCCAGACACTCGGAAACCTAGACTCCAAGTGTGATGGACCGCAGAGGGCTCTTCAAGTTCAATCTGTTCTCTTTACAGAGAGAGAAACGGGAGCCCAGAGGAGACAGTGACTTGCTGAAGCCACACCTCGGGCTCCGGGAGCAGGCCGGGGGAGAGGAGACGTGCTCGCGGCAGAGGCTGAAGCCTGCCTTGGCCCGTCTCAGCCCCGCGCGAGGCGGCCTCACTGCCCTTCACCTCCCCTGTCCACGTCACACGGGGCCGAGCCACCCTTCCATCCCTCCCTCTCGACCACCCCCCACCCCACCCTGATACCGTACAGCTGACTTTGAGAGGCTCATTTAATGCTCACAAAACCAAACATAGCTGTTAGCAGGCATTAGGGTTAAGGCCTGACAGGAAAACAGAATGAGTAAACCCTGAAACAGCGAAGTTTTCTGCATTCTCCCGTCGCCCGTTCACTAGGTTGGACAGTGCCTTCAGAGGCAGACTGGGGTGAGGCCAGCTCAGGGCCTGCACAATCCAGCTCTGTACCTACAGAACCCAGTCAGATTTCTAAGCCTGGCTGAGCGCAGAGCTCTGAGGCTGAACTGCCTGCGTGCAATTATCAGCTCTGATACTTGCTAGCATATGAATTTAGGCAAGTTACTCAATTCTCCATATGCCTACAGCTTTTCACTGGCAAAACGGGGGGTAACAATGCCTCCTCCACGCAAGGTTACTGCCAGCATGAATGGAGACAAGGTATGCATGCAAAGGGTGTGGAACAGGATCTGGCAGATAGTAAGTACTCAATAAAGGCTGTTTTTTCATGATTTTACAATTGTATGATGTTATGAGCAATTAAAGGAATTTTCAAGGTAATTTTAACCACATGTGGTCTTTCTCTCACATACTGACTTTAGAACCCGAACCATGTGGAAGATGTGGGTCCATTTTGTCAGGACACAAACCAAAATCCCCCAGGTTTAACTGAAAAGGCCACACAGCATGTTTCCCTTGGATGTTAATACTGGACAAGAGCCTTAACCTCTCTCTTGGTCTGTTTGCTCATTTGAAAACAGAGCTGATAACAGTACCCCAATGTTGTTGTGACTCAGTGAGTAGTAAACGCAGGGTGTTAAGTGTTGGGTCTGGAACACAGTAAGCGAGGAGCTGACAGCTAACGCTGTAATGGGGTTGTGGGTGACAAATAGCTGTTCTATGCTGCTACCCTCACGCACCACGGGTGACGTTACTTACATTGTAGGTCTCCAGTTTGACCCTGATCCTGAACGTAAAAGATCGAAAGTTGGCATTCTGGAAAACTTCCTCAAATGCTTGCTCGTTCTGCAGAAACAAAACGTAAAACTGTAGGAATGGAAACTACCAGATCACCTGAAAATATCTGTATGGTTTTTGAAAAGACTTGGAGAAAAATCTCTGAGAAAATGATCACCTCCCAGTGGCTTGAAGTTTCTTAGGAATGACTAATATATAGGTGACATATCATCGCATAAAACTGTTTAGGTAGAATTTTATTAAAAATTAAAATATTCTACCTAGAGTACTCAATTTCATACAGACAGAAAATGGAATGATGGCTGCCAGGGGCAACAGAGAGTTAGTGCTTGATGGGCACAGAGTTTCAGCCGAGGAGGATGAAGAAGTCCTACAAGCTGGATGGTGGCGGCAGCTGCACAACATGAAGGTATTTTAATGCCGCTGAACTTACATACTTGGGCTTCCCTGGTGGCTCAGCTGGTAAAGAAGCCGCCTGCAATGCAGGAGACCTGGGTTCAATCCCCAGGTTGGGAAGATTCCCTGGACAAAGGAAAGGCTACCCATTCCATATCCTGGCCTGGAGAATTCCATGGACTGTACAGGCCATGCAGCTTCCCTGGTGGCTCAGACGGTAAAGTGTCTGCCTGTAATGCGGGAGACCTGGGTTCAATCCCTGGGTCAGGAAGATCCCCTGGAGAAGGAAATGGCAACCCACCCAGGTACTCTTGCCTAGAAAATTCCATGAATGGAGAAGACTGGTAGGCTATAGTCCATGGGGTTGCAAAGAGTCAGACATGACTGAGCAACTTCACTGGTTCACTGGTATAGTCCATGGAGTCGCAAAAGAGTTGGACATGACTGAGCGACTTTCACTCACTCACAATGATAAATTTTATGTATATTTTATCACAATAGAAAAAAACTGAAATACTCTTAGGAAACACATTTCTAAACTTTCAAAATCTGTGATGGAATAGATCTGAGGCTCAGAATCTTCAGAACAAATTAAGAATGGGTGAGGACTCAGGAAAAAAGTTCAAGTTGTCATATATACATTATTTCAGCCTCTGGATTTACAGATGTGGTAAAGTGAAGAAGGCAGGAGAAGCAGGCAAAGGTTAGGGAAGAAGTTTAAAACCCACAGTTCTCTCTCTTTTACTGGCCTCTCAGATACTATTTGATTAAGCTTCTGAATTAAGAAAATAAAAAAGTCTGGTAAACGGAGGGATTAGAGAAAGCATTTTACACAAATATGCATAAAATAAATGTACAAGAACTTTTAATAAAATTAATAGTTCATATCAGTCAAGTATTATTTGCAAGCCACTTGGAACATGAAAATAGCTTTGCTATATATAGAATTCTTTGTATAAAGGTTACTACACACACACACAGTCCTCAGGCTTTTGGGTATGTAAATAAAACAATGTGTTAAACCTTCAGAAAATTGTACCAGCTGCCATCATTCTTTCAAGATTAGTGAAAGCATGGAGCGCATACTCCAAGAATATTATGATTCCTGAGGGGAGAGTTTCTATATGTCCTCATTCACTGGCAGTAAAACCAGTCAAATGTAATAAGCCCATAAAAAATCCTGAAAGGCTGCCTCGAGCCTTAAAAGCTGATATGAAAATAGAGGACCAGGCAAAACAGATAAAAGATACCATCATACTTTAAAGTCAATTCCAGTTATTTCTGTAAAAGGGCTTGTTGGGATTATTTTCAGAGAGCTCGTGGACAATTTCAAAGAGACAAAAGGGCAGAGCTAAATGAACAGAATAGAAGACAGGAAAGAAAAAAAAACACACACCAAAACAAATGACAAATCCTTTTCTGCTACTGGCTTTTACAAGTATCCTAACCGATTTGGAGGACAATAGGGGAGAAAAATCTATAGACAGATACTAATTTGTGTGGCCCGGAAACTATAGCTTTTATTGGTCTTTATATGTTTTATCTGAGCAAACATCTTTCTTAACTTTAGGATAATTAGTATCTAGTCCTTGAACTAAACAAAACTACTATGTGAACATACTCTTATAGAAATGAAATGGAGCAAGTGACCTTGGAAAGAAAGTTACTTTGTAAGAACACATCTGACAACATGAAATAAGCATATACCTTACACTTGAATTTAAACCGGGATTTGACTCAAGTTTTCAGAGAAGTGTTTATCACTTTAAAAAGGCACATCGAATAAAGAGATGGTACGGATACACAATGGAACGCTACACAGCCATGAAAAAGAATGAAGCAATACCATTTGCAGCAACACAGACACAGCTAGAGACTATCCTACTAAGCAAAGTCAGACAAAGACAAACACCACAGAACATTACTTACACGTGGACTCTATGACATGTGGAAAATATGGCACAAATGAACCTATCTAGGAAGCAGAAACAGACTCAAGACACAGACAACAAACTTACGGTTATCAAGGTGGGGGTGGGGGAGTGAGTGGAGAGGAATGGACTGGGAGCTTGGGGTTGGTAGATATAAACCATCACATACACAATGGGTGGGTAACAGGGTCCTACTGTGAAGCACAGGGAACTATTCACCATCCCATTATGGTGATGGGGAAATAATGGGGAAAACATAATGGACTTAAAGTTTATTACTACAGACTCAAAAAAAAAAAAGCTTACTTCAGAAGATACTTCCAGATCTCAAGTGACTGCGGGCACACCAACTCTTAGAAACAGGAGGAAAAAGTGCTTTCTACTTACAAAGTGCTGTTTTTAAAGAATTTTATACACATTACTTCATCACCTCATTGTTAACACATCCAAGGTGGACACAATTAGAATCAGATGAGCTCTCATAGTCAGCAGTGAGAGACGCTATACAACACCCACCAGCAATAGACCAAAAATCATCAGACCAAAAAGAATTAAGTGTTACAGCATGGGAACTACTACAGTAATAATACAGGACATGGCCGACCTTCTCTTTTAATTCCCCGAGATAAGCAGTGCTTTGTCCAAGGATGGCCTCTGCAGACTCCTGGAAACACGTGACCCACTGATTCTCTTGAAAATCTGCAATATTGACCTAAAAGACACAACTTCACATCATTACACCAAAGAAGTAACAAAAGGAAGACACACTAAGGAGACTGAGAGATTGACTTTTTCCACTCGTTAAGAGAGTTTCTAGGGGAAAAAGCCGATTCCACTAAATAGCTATGTTCTTTCCAAAGAATGTAAAAAGTTATCCAAGAGAGAAGTTCAAAATGTTAAGTGTGGATCACAGCAGGAACGTGATGTGGTGTGGATGTGTGATTTCAGTTCTCGGGAGATAAAGCCCAACAAAAATCGCCTTCAGATGCAGGATCCGGGCACACTGGACTCAGTGGCCCTCCAGCTGCAATGGCCTTTGGACTAAAGGTTTTGAATGAGCCTCCAATGTGTTCTGCATTTTAAATTGTACACCCTTCAGTCACCAGGAGGCGTTCCACACGACGGCTCTTAGTCACTGCTGAGTATCCCAGGCAATCTGAAAGCCTGAATTAAGAGACAAGCTAGTCTCCACAGTGCCGGGAACTTCGCAGGAGCTCAACAAACACCAGAGCAGTCCTTGTTCACCCATTCTACTTACTGCCAGAATCATGCGGTACTTGAAATTGGGGAATTCACTGTCACACTTCTCGCAGCGGTACAATCCGTTCTGCTGGTCAATCACTTTCTTGTTGCAATCCTGAGTTGGGCAGGCCTGGTACATACAGTTTTCTTTGCGAAGATACACCACAGTTGCCACAGAGCTAAAATAGTCAGGCTTCAGGAGAAAAGAGTGATGTGAGGCAAAGAACACAGACCAAAGTTCAGGACTGGACTTGCCCTGACATATAAGGGGTAAGTGTTTGTGTATTCTCACAATGTGATTACAAGGGATAATTTATTCTATAGTTTCAGAAGTTACTTGGGCTGACTACAACATCTAGAAGGGTAATAAACCAAGTTTAAAGCATACTACTCCTTAATAATAAAGAAGTTAATTCTAAACTGTGCTGTGCTAGTCGCTCAGTCGTGTCTGACTCTGTGACCCCATGGACTAGCCCACCAGGCTCCTCTGTCCATGGGGATTCTGCAGGCAAGAATACTGGAGTAGGTTGTCATGCTCTCTTCCAGGAGATCTTCCCAACTCAGGGATCAAACCCAGGCCTCTTGCATTGCAGGTGGATTCTTTGACTGTCTGGGCCACCAAGCAAGTCCTTAATTCTAAATTAGACTAAACTAATAGAAATAGACTGAATTTGGGGGAATGAAATAGACTATATGAAAGAAAAAGACTTCAAGAAATCTTGATCTTGTTGCTCCTGTTCCTCTGCCCCTCTGAAGGTCACAGAACCAGGAAATACAGAGCGACACAGTGAACTCAGACATAGTTATCTTCAACCGCTCCTCCCGTGTTAAAAACAATAGCAGTGATTTCAAGCATCTAGATTCAACTTTGTCTTTGGTCAACAAGCATTTTCTGTAAAAAGCCAGACAGTATCTATCTCAGGCTTTACAAGCCATCGGGTCAGACTCGCCCTGCTGCTGGGGTGCAAGACCATCCACAGACAGTCTAGAGGTGAGAGCGGGTGGCTGATTCCAATGCATTTGTGTTTACAATAGGCGGCAGGCTAGATATGGCCCGTGGGACCCCTGGTCTAAGTCATCAAGTTCAGTAGAATGCAAAGACTGAACAAGCGCCTTCCAAGTGGAGACGTCACTGCTAAGTAAATGTGGCAAGGACCAAGTCACAAGCGTAGGCTTTCTGTTGCTGCTATTTGCTTTGCCTTTTAACTGTAATGGAAAGGATACAGGATGAATAATTTGGGGGGGGGGGTGCAGTTCCTCTGGGTGTACTCTGAACTCAGGGTCAGATGAATTCTCACTCTAAAAGGCTCTAGAGCAGCGGTCCCCAACCTTTTCGGCACCAGGGACCGTTTTGGTGGAAGACTATTTTTTCCACGGACAGGATGATTCAATGTGAGCAACAGGAAGCAGCCCATTTCCGGCTGTGTGGTCCGGTTCCTGACAAGCTGTGGATCAGTACTGGTCTGTAGCCCAGGAGCTGGGGACTCCTGTTCTTCTGAAGAGGAGTCTTCCAGGAGAATGCCTGAAGGGTTTTTCTGTATTTCCAGGTAAGGGCCCAATTCAAAGTGTGACTTGAAAGTTTGGGTGTGAATAGGTACTCTCTAGGCCTGATTCCTTGCTACCTACTGTCTACCCTTAGGTCTAAGAAACTGGTTGACAAGAAAACCCAGGATGACAGACATCTGCCCAATGTTTAAGTCTCAGGACATTGTGTAGCAGCATTATGAGTTGCAGTCATTGACAATGATGGATAAGAAAGTATTGTGGAATGAGACAGTAAGGAATAAAAACCATATTGTACAATATGAAAATAATAAAGCAGGAATTACTGGTTGTGGGAGCATAAAGGAGAAATAAATGATTTAAATCTTGAACTGCTGACAGAATACAGATGCAGAGCAAAATGGGGGGTGGGGATCATTAAACACAAACATTGAAAGGGAAGTTGCAACTCCAGTCAAATACCAGTCAATTCCTGTCAGAGAATTCCAGGGGTGCTCAGCCCCCAAGAGGTTAATCCTCTATAGCCAGTGAGGGTACACGTGAATCACTCCATGTCTGACGCTGTAACTCACTAATGTTCATTGTGAGCTGTAATCTCAAAAGCTGCCTTTCTGGTCTGCAGGCATTTCAGTTTGCAGGAACAATCACAGAAAAGGAATATGGACCTGAACGCGGTTCATGTTAATACACAACTTGATTACTACTACTTCGTTAAGATCCCTCCAAGAACTATACAACTCTCTAAGTCAGAGCTCTGAGCATCTTTTTGCCTCAACTGACCTGAGGAATATAACATACTCCTATTCGAAAGCATGGCTCCCTCACTCTGGCTGGCCTCCTCAACCATCACCCAGGTAAGAATCATAGCTCTGGATTAAGGTCTAACAGCTGGTTATCAGAAATTGGATCTGAAAACTCATCCTCTTGCACATTCTACATGCTTTTGTGGAGAAAGTTAGGAATGCAGATACCTTGTCGCCTTGGCCCAGGTTCTCTGACTTGACCTCATATAAAGTTTTCCAGTTGGTGTTGCTCCCACCTGCTCCTCCACTCTTTAGATCAGAGATGGAAATGCCATCTAAGGCTTGTCCTTCTGAGTCAAACCTGAAAAACAAAGAATAACAGGCACTTTATACGCATATTGAATGTGATACTTGTTTCTATATGCCAGGTACAGGCTATTTGCTCCCCACCCAACTTTTCACAGGTCATGGCCAAGTGGGGCTGAGGGTAGCATCTTCCTCATTGTATCTCAAGTCTACTGAAGAAATGGAGTGACCGCTTTTAAATCTCAATTGCTCTGACGCCTCCCAGTGGTCACGAAAGACAGTGCCAAACTACCACAGAACCTTTTCTTAAATTAGCCTTGCTATCAACACAGGCCAGACGGCCCAAGTGCCTAAAAAAACAGTAACCTGGAAAGTCAACAACAAAACAAGCAACCATGGAGAGCCCTGGTGTAGATGCCAAAATGGAAGTTGAAATTACATTATGTTAAATTATTATAAGGTTGATCACATTATCAGCTAATATGAAGGAAAGGACACGCAAGGGGAGTGTCAGAAACACACTGTGTCAGGAAAGAGGCAATCTGAGATTAAAAACACACCAATGTCACCCAAAAGGAGGATAACTAAAAGTAACCACATACAGAAAAGGCCCCATAAAATGAGAGCATGGGACAGAATGGATGCTGCCCTAAGCTGCAGACAATTGCCTTTTTGTTCCGTCAGGTAAGCGGCTAAATTCGTCACAGAGGCACAGCAAGGTCCGTAAATCTGTTTCACCTCGACTAGCAACACAAGTTTACAGTTTCAAAAACTCCGAGGAGACATTTGCCACCAAAGACAGCTCATCAGGAGTCAACAGAGCAGGGACAGAGGCAGCCCTTCTTAGAGCAGAAACTCCACACTGCTGCAGCCGAGATCCAGACACCTCCAGACCTTGCGGGGGGGGGGGGGGGGGGGGGGGGGGGCGGACACACCGGGCTCCTTTCTGACCAACGCCAAGCTGCCTTATTCAAGGGACAGACATGTCTTTTTATGTTGACTGGGATCACAGTGATCAACAAATAAACTATGAAGACCTTAATGTGGGCAATTAACCTGCAGTTGTTCGCCAGAGCCTGATGGGAAATCAAGCAGTAAGGACAAACCAAAGCCGTGGTTCCTTCTGGTCAGCTTGTTAATGAATGGGCCCCACGCTATAATGCAAAGCCAGCTACCAGAAAAGCTAAACATGGATCCACATGGATCACATGCACAAGGCTGGCTTAAGCGACATGGTCATGCCAGTAGATGTGTCACATGTGTCAGTCACTCAGTCATGTCCAACTCTTTGCGACCCCATGGGCTGTAGCCCACCAGGCTCCTCCTCTGCCCAGGGGATTCTCCAGGCAAGAATACTGGAGTGGGTAGCCATTTCTTTCTCCAGGGGATGTTCCCAACCCAGGGATCAAACCCAGGTCTCCTGCATTGCAGGCAGATTCTTTACCGACTAAGCCACCACCAGGGAAGCCTTAGATGTGTCATGAAACTATTCAAATAGTAGTGCTACTGGTTCACATTAAGCTCAAACAAAAGTGGGGAGCATGTAATACGAGCCAATTCTCTAGTCACTCAAACCCTAAGACATGGTTGGAAATCAACACCCACCTACCCCCACCCTGTGACCTGCAGCTACACATATTATAAGCTTAAGCGAGTTCCAGAGCTTTTTTTCCCTGACCACGTCAATGCTTGCATACCAGGTTTCAGTTTGAAGTGCTCTATTGAGGCAGAGTTTTAACACCCTAAATAGCTAGACACAGTGAGATTTTAGTATGTTCTCCTCATTCCCTGAGTGCTTTGTGAATAGCAACATACTGCCCACAAAAGCCCATTGTGCCCACCGCACTCGATCAGAGTGTGAAAGCACACTAGAAGATGCGATCAGCACCGGCGTCTAGACAGAACAAGAACGCCTACCCCCCCACCCCGCAGAGACCCACAGCTTTGAGCCTTGAAATGAAAGACACCTCCACTCACGGAGCTCCAGCACAAAGCTGCTACAGCCCGTCTTTACCTGCTTCGCAGGATCAAGGTCGGCGGGCAGCGTTCCTGTCCTAATTGCTCCCTGTGACTCTCCAGGTTTGTCATGGGATTACAGGTTTGTCAGTTTAAGGGCTTTAGAGCCATCCTCTCAGAAGGCATAATGCCTCCAAGAAATATAGGAACTGCTCCATTTAGTAACAGAGCCCTCTGCTTGGCAGACAGATCACATGCTGATTGTAGGAACCAAAAGAACCAGTTCTTCTCCAAGCCCAGGTTCAAACAGCCCCTGTGTTGAGCCCCATAAAAACCTACCATCCACGAAGCTTATAGGCCTCTGGGATGTCAGGGTTCACAATGATGGTGCTTGAAGACAGTACAGAGAGGCTCCGTCCACCAAAATCAGAAACTCTGGCTCCTTTAATGGCCATCACGGGTTGTCTAGAACCATCAAATTTATCAGCCTGCATAACAACACGAACAACAAGCAAACAAGTGTCAATAGCAGGAAGAACACAAAGTTTTTTTTATAAAAAACAAAGCAAACAGCCAAAAGTAGAGTGAATGCAATAAAGACTACATGGGCTCCATACAAGATAACCTCACACACAAGAACCTGCTCAGAGATGCATCAAAACTAACCAAGAGTGAGAGCAAAGAGCAAATTTCACTATGTAAAACCTAAACCAGAGCAAATCTCACAGAAGTAAATCATGAAAGCTTTCAAACATTCCCCAGAGAGCCCAAACCTTCACGAGGAAGGGTCTATCTACCCAGCCGACATGGCCAACGCCCCACAGCTCCCGAGGCAAGGCCACCACCCAGGAAGCTCTTTGTGTCCCCCACACACTCCCGCCACTCAATGCGAGCACTTACATCATCTCCCCACAGGGTAGCGTTCACCACTTTCCCTGACATATCCATCAGATAGATATTTCTCTTCGAGACTTCTCTGTTGTTAGACTTCACTATGATTTTTGTGACATCTTCGTAGTTCTTGCAGATACCGATTATGTCTAAGACACAAGCACGGTGTTTTAGTAAGAAACGGTCAAGGGTTTCCCTGGTGGCTCAGCGGTAAAGAATTTGCCTGCCAATGCAGGAGACATGGGTTTGATCCCTGGTCTGGGAAGATCTTACATGCTGCAGAGCAACTGAGCCCAAACGCCACAACTACAGAGTCTGTGCTCCAGAGCCCCGTGAGCCACCGACTACTGAAGCCCGCACGCCCTAGAGCCCGCGCTCTGCGGCAAGAGAAGCCACTGCCATGCAATGAGAAGCCCACACATGGCAACTAGAGAGTAGTCCTCACGTTCTGCAACGAGAAAAAAGCCTGCGCAGCAATTAAGATCCAGCACAGCCAAAAATAAACAAAATTAAAAAGATGGTCGAGACTCTCGTGACAGCACAACCAAAAGTGAAACAGCAAGCACTCGTCTCATGCCTCCCCCATGTGTGGAGCAAACAAGACTAATGATGGCCACTCTTGGTTCTCACGCACAGACTTACCTACAAGCGAGTCTTTAGATTTGCTCTCCAGGTCGCCAATCCCCGTGAAATCAAACTGAACTGTGGGTAAGTGATGACCGTCTTCACAGGGCATGACAGAAGTTTCACTGTTGAAGGTCATCTCGTAGTCGTTTTTGACAGCTGTGAATTGTTTGTTGGCGATCTTCAGGGTGCCTTTAGAGAAGTAATAGACCTGCAAAAGAAGCCAAGCTATGGAACGTGGGATGTGCCATCAAATCAGGCCTTCACCATCACACTGCTCTCCAAAGGACAGCAGTCCCCACGTCCCCACCCCATCACTTGGCCATTTCTGGTCTAGATGCCACGCTGCGTACCTTGTTCACGTCAATAAGGGGGAAAAACTTGTCCGCTTGTTCATTGAAAGCAGTCGCTCTGATTTCACCCTGCAGAAGCGTGTAAGAGAGAGCAGCTTAGAACTATGGAGCTCTGGTTTTGCCAGTGAAAAATGGGACACTTTGGTGTCAAGATGACATCTTTGAAACAGTAGAACAGTCAATATAGAAGACATATAGTTCACAGCCACGCATTCAAGTTATTAACTCCAGCGAAACAATCCAGGTTTAACTAGCTGATCCCCATTATTGGGCTTCATTAAACCTCACGTTAGAAACCTTAAAAAATGTATTTTGAACATGAGTGACATTACTAGAGCCCCCAGGGAAGTGTGCTGGGCCACCGTGATTCACCAGCTTCCCTCGCATTTGCACCGATCAAGGAATTACTTCATACTTGAGAGTCACTGCCAAAAATGTTAAAATAAATCACACTTTTCAGGTTGCTCGTGATTGGATTTTCACTTGTATTTTCCTGTTAGTCAAAATGCTACAGATGGAGAAGAAACTTAAATTAACAGCTGAATTTTTAGCCAACTGACAGATGAGACCAATAACTTGGTTTAAAAAAGTTGGATTCTGACACAGTCAATACATTGGTGGTGTTATCCCATCTTCAAAAAAAACCAGAAACAAATAAAAAAAAACCCCAACTATTTTTTTCTGCCCTCTTCGAGGTTTGAACAAATAGGAAATATACAGTCGTTTGAAAAGAATGCTTGAAGTATACACTAGGGATTATAAGTAAAATGAATGGACAGACATATAGCATGACAAGATCCTTGTCGAGATGCCACTACTTGGATTGTTCATCCCTCCATCATGGTTTGGTTTCGTTTACATGAGGCACAGGAAGTCTGCGCTGCCAGAATGCAACTCTCGCAAAACCAACTGCTTATCACTTGTCAAGGCCACCGCGTGCCTTCTGTTGTGGCCCAGGGCTCTGTGCGGCTCCCAAGGAGACCTCACCTCCTGGGGCTTTGACTAAGCCTCCTGGCAAATCAGATAACGTCTCTGATTTCCCCTGCCCGTGAGGCTACTCACATTTAGAAAACCACTGTCAACTGCTATAAATGCTTCCGTCTGAGACCAAGGATTTTACGTATGACTTAACCCTTTGCCCCCAGACGGCATGAGAAGATTACAAGAGAGGAAAAACAGCAACAAGAAGCATGTTTCTTCTTGGCCTACTGTTATCCTTCACCTCATGGGCCTGCACAGAGGTGAGCCCTCTGTTTCCCAGAGCTGAGGACTCCTCTTTCCCCACCCGACAGATACTCACACTCTCATCAACCAGTTCTATGGAAAAAAGCTTCCCTTCCCCTCGGGAGTTGCTCCAGGTACGGATCTGACTTTTGTTGGTGACACGAGCACAAATAGTCCACCTAAAAACCAAAAATGGATAATCTTAGTGTCGGGAGTCTTACTTGGGAAAGATCTGAAGTGTTCCCTCCCTATTATCTTCTTAGAGTCTTTCTTACCTTATGCATATTCTATTTTCCAGGGGAAGCTGTATTTTAATCCAGCTAATTAAAACCCCAGGATGACATCCAGGTTTGACAGTTTATAGAATAAGCAAATAGTAAAACACACAAGGTTATTTAACACTGACTCATTCTCCTGTCAAATAAGTAAATTTATAAACGCTTTCTCTTCTCCAAAAGGCATCACCAAGGCAACACTATCCCCTTAATGAAAGGTTCTAAGCTAGAAAATGCAGTAATACCAGCAATTATATTTTGCCGCTATTTTCAATTATAGGAACTGATATAACTGATGTCAAACTTCTGTCTCACTTCCAGCGCACATGGAATGTAAACACAAGGGTATGGAACATGGTGTTGGTTAAGCCACCATAAGAAAACACTCTCAGGCACTATGATTTTAGACAGAAGCCATTGGAAAGGTGGGGGAGGCGCAAGGTCTGACATCCAGTCCTGGTGCCCATCCCATGAGTAGCTGCTGGACACATTAGTTACCCTATTCCGTCATTTCACAGGGGAACAGACCTTCTTCACATTGCCAAGAACTGAAGAATAAATAAGTAAATAATATCTGAAAGAATTCTGAAAAGAGCACTCACTAATTTTCAACTGCTAAAATTTTTAATGGAAAGAAATCATATAAAAGAAGTATCTGTTCAGTTTATATGAATACAGTTGACACAAACACACAGATTCTTTTAAGCCAACCAAATTGTAGTAATAATTTTTGGACTGAAAGTCATCTATTTATTTGATGAGAAAATGAAATGCCTTCTGAATTAGAATGAAGATTATTTTTACTCTTAAGACTATCAACTAGTTCTTAAAACTCTGTTGTTGCTGTTTAGCAACAAAATCATATCTGACTCTTTGCAACCCCATGGACTGTAGCTCCCCAGGCTCCTCTGTCCATGATATTTCCCAGGCAAGAATACTGGAGTGGGTTGCCATTTCCTTCTCCAGGGATCTTCCAGGGACTGAACCCACGTCCATGTCTCCTGCATTGGGAGTCAGATGCTTTACAGCTGAGCCACCTGGGAAGCCCCTCTTAAAACATTAAATCTTTTAATTTTCAAATTCTTTTAAAATGAATGAAATTCCATAGGCTATGGCTGATTGCTCTTTCTGCGATTATTTTATTATGAAATAGTTAAAGGTTGCCACAATTTGTAATTTCCTCCCCTTCTGGAAGAAAAAAAGAGAGGAAACCTATTTTATGCGTGGTAACCCTGAAGTTCACATATGAGTAACTCAAGAGCCCATAATAACCTCCTATACTCTTTTCTAAGTCCCTTCTAAATTTATTCTATGAAATAACTCACTTGGACTGGTACGGGGTGAGGCTGGCGATGGGTACCACTTTGGCCTGTGTTCCCCCAGAGCTGTTCATTTGGCTGGTACTGCCAACTTTTCCAAATGCCTTTGAAGCACCAAAAGCCTTAGATGCAGTGGAAGCTTTAAAATCAAATACCAAGAAGGACAATCATTATTTTATTTAAACTTTATGGTAAGTTTTCTAAGAATTCTTAATTTACAAGTGACATCATACAAAATGAGAGGCCAAGTTTTTTCTTTTAAATAATCAAGAGATCTGGAAATCAAACAGAGACTGAAACAGGAGACTACAGTGAGGTCTAAAATGAAGGCTGGGTGTACAGATGTTCAGGACTGTATCTGCTGACTTACATCCTGAGGTTGAGATAATTAGGGTAATGAATCCAGACTCTGCTATTTCAGAGATGAATCTTTAAACTTTTCCCTTGTATCAGTAGGCAAGATAATGGGTTGGAGAAAGAAAATAACCTTGACTGAGAAGTGAAGACAAGCCATTGGTTGCATAAGAGAAAGAGCAAGAAGGAAAGGCTGGGAATTAAGGGACACAGTGGGTGAATCATCTGAGATGAAGAGTACCTATTACAAACAAATCTCCTCAAAACACCCCCAGGAAACTCCCAGCTCTCAACTGGTCTTACAGGAACGAATCATCTAGAATGAAGTTTACGGGATTGGGTTTAATTGGGAGCAAAGGGCAAGAAATCAGTCTTCCATTCAAGATGAACAGGGCGGGGGGGACTGGCTATTGTGGCCCCTTCTTGCCTCCTTTTCATCCAAGCCTATGCATCTGCGTTGCACTTGGGAAGAATATGTCATTATGTATAACACCTATAAGCAGACAAATGCCTTTACATGCATGCTGTTTCTATGAAGATTCACCCTCCAAGTTCAGAAACGACAATTTAGTCCAATGATTTCATATCTTCTATACCAAAATATTTCTTCAACATGGCATCTGGGTGGAAATATGTATCTTCCATTATTCAGCATTTATTTACTGAGTTTCCACAGGAAGTACCACATTATTCTGGATATTTGTAGCACTCGATAAAAAATAGACAAAAACTGTCCCAGATCTTAAAATTTTCTAACTCGGGAGTCAAGAGACGACTTACACACACAGCAGTAACAATTACCTCAAGGTAACTCTAGGAAGCACACACTCTCTGTAGACTATCTTAATGTGTATGTGTAGAATATCACTTTAGTATACATTATACAATCATAAAAACACATACACATCCAGTCTGCATGCTGGCCGTTCCCCCTCAATACACTTCCAGTCCTTTTCCTTTCAGCATCCAGTTATGTGTTTAGGGAATGTTAACTGATTTTTTTTTTTTTAATGGATCTCAATATAAGCCAAAGATAGCCACAAGGATAAATCTGTCAGGGGTCAGACAGTGGGGAGAAGTATAACATACTATTTGTACTTCAGCCTAAGAAAGTGAATCATTTTGGGGTACTTACCATTTTAGATAATCTATTTCCTCATCTCCCTCCAACACTACATAATTTGAGAGCTATATATAAATAGATCCACTTGTAAAGGGAGATGGCTAGAAGATAGCTATTACAAGGCAGATAAAAACATCAAAGACTAGTGGGGAAAAAGACATGCCTCCTGAAAGTTTCACAGAAATGTTAGTGACATTTTAACCCTGCTTTTTTTTTTAGAACCTTAGCACTGAGGAATAGAAACTAATCGTTGAGGGGAGGGGAGGAAGTGTGTATGAAGCTATGACAGAAAAAAGAAACTCTAAAAATAAATTCCAACCAAATTCTACAAATCATAATTTTCACTGGTGACATCCCACACGAAGAGGTTCCTAAAGGAGAGGCCAGAGAGTAAACAAAGTGATTCCATTATAATCTCACAGGACCTGCCGAAGAGAAAGTCAGAAAGAAGAAACTATTTCTCATCCATGAGACAGAAGCAAGACCTATGACCAACATAAATGATACTGTCTTCAAGCTAAGATAAATACTCCCAAGAGCGCCAAACGGGAAACCTGGAGAGAGACAAACCAAATGAATAAGTGGCTCCTAGAGAGTTAAAAGGCGAGAATTTAGAAGTTATGTAATTCACATAGTCAAGAGGACGTTAAGTGAGAAACTACCACATAAATTATTAACAGAGAATAGTGTATCATTCTGATTTTTTTTTAAAAAAAAGCATATTAAGTATCTTTAAAAGACTGTCTTTAATCATTTTTTTCAATCACACACTTTACAATGAAAATTGGAATTATTCTTTGCAAGAAGCAACTGTCATGTGTGGCATTTTGGAAACTCCCTGTAGTCCCAGATTGAATTGCAAACCATCAATCAAAAGCCTGCCGCACGCAGTCAGCACGCGTCCTCGGGTGGCAGCCTTACCCACTCCTGGGCTCCCACTCTGCTGCTGGGGTCTGCTGGCTGGTGGACTGGCTGCTGAGGCAGGAGGAGGAACTACTGGCTGCTGTCCGTGTCCTGATGATCAGAAGGGAAAGACCATTTTAGTGCCAATAATTTGGGTTAAGAGATTTAAACTTAAGCAGAAGAAATATTCTGAGAAAGTGCAAATTTGTGATTTTTGTCAAAGACTCTCCACTCTCCTGGGTTGGAATTCATGCTGGGGCACTTGATTGCATGCAGCGAAAGTGCTAGGGGTTCACTTTTGTTTTCATTACCTAAAAGGTTGGCTCCATTTACCTTTCACCTGCTTATAATTGATGGCTTTCGGTTTTAATGAGGTTCTCCCCTAAAGCCTTGCCCACTTCTCCTGCGTGAACCTGAAGTAAAGTCACTGGGCTGAATCTGTGACATTACCACTATTTCCATAGCAACAAATCGATGTTATCAACAGAACTGTGTTCGCGGCAGGATCTATCAGAAGAAAAAGCTGGGTGGTAACAAAAACCTAAAAGCAGTTCAATTGTCTCTGAAGTGCTCCTGCTTCAAAGGGAAAGAAGACATTCAGAAAGGATTCTACCCTTTCCCTCCCAAACAAAGCAACCTTATTCTGCAACTGACAGTTGGTGGAAAATAAGAGTTGAAAGCGCCTTAGGTACCATGAAGCGAGTGAACTGTCACAGCAGGAGAGATGAGGATGGAGTTCAGAAGCAGGTGTGTCGGGGAGACAGGGAGATTAAAAGGAAAAAGGAGAGGAAACAAACATGTCTCTCAAGCAGAAAATAAAAAAGGCCACACCATCAGAGTATTTATTTGGTCCTCACCCTTTCTACAAATGTTGATGAAACTGAAGAATGTTAAAATACGCTAATTAAAAAAAAAAATTTATGGAATTTGATGTGGCCTTTGTGAGTGGCACTAAAAGTAGAAGTCAAACCTAATCTGGGCTGATCACCAAGACTGCTTGCGGCACACAAGTGCAGCTCAAAACATTTCCTAGACAGCCCTAAGAACAGACACACGGTGAGCCCCCCTAGAATAGCTCCCTGCCTGCCACCTTGCCTCTGCTTCTTCCACCCCTGGGTTTGTTCCCTACCGGGTTTTCCAAGGCCTTAATGCAAACGGGCATACTGTGCACTGATTTTATTTCCTTCTGCGAATGTTCCTTCTAACTGGTACCACTAAAGGAGAGTCAACTGTGCCATCAGAGTGAATCAAACTTAGCATCAAACTAAAAGGGTTAAACAGAACTCCAGCTCTTCCTATGGAGAGAACAGAGAGGCCTTATTTACACAGAAAAAAGAGCCAAGATTATCGACAATGAATTTTTGTGTCTGCTTTTCAGCTTTTCCATTACCTCTTAACTTCCAGTGTCACAAGAGATTGCATGGCAGAACTGTTCTCCTCTGACAGTGTGTCTTATGAAGGAACATTCTGAAATTCTACAGTGAACCTTCCTTTAAATTAGTAGGGAAAAGATGAATTGCTCCACAAACAATATTGAGTCCAAATAATTGGGACAAAAATTTAATCTGTATTTTTACCTGCTTCGGGAAATTTTATTCAAATGAACCAAATAATTTAAACAGTCAAACATGGAGCCATGAAGATACACCAACCCCTTCGGTACCCCACCCTAGTTCCTCCCATGCTCCCACAGTCTCAAACACATCAATACTCCCAAGTCCCTTCCTCCCCACCGTGCCTACTTCTCCAAGCATCTGCTAATAAATAGGACATGGTCACAGGGTCTTGCCAATCTCTTATGTTAATTTCTATCAAAATGTAACTAATCTTTATGCGGTATCTGTAGTAGAAGGGTGGTTACCAAGGACTGGTGGGAGTGGGGAGAGATGGTTTAATGGGTACAGGGTTTCCGTTTGGGATGATGGAAGAGTTCTGGAGGTGGATAGAAGTGGCTGCACAAGGGTGACTGGACTGAATGTCATTAATGATACACTTAAAAATGGCTAAGATGTAGATTTTATGTTATGTGTATTTTACCACAATTTTTTAAAAAATGTAACTTATCTATTTACCTGTTGTGAGATCAATATTTTAAAACATTTTAACATATGGGTTAAAATTAATGTTAAAATTTCTTTTTAGTAGTACGTAATAGCATAGTTTTATAACCATTGGATTCTTAGAGTCAATGAAATTTAGCATGTTTAATGAGACTCCAATTAGGCCCTGTAATAGACATGTCCGTAACAGCTACAGTTTTTTGAACGCTTACTTAATGCACCAGGTACAAGGTTAAGGGCACTATTCCACTTACTCTTAAGCCCTCTACGTAAACAGTATTACTGTACCCAATTAACAGATGAGAAAAGTGGGTTTAAGTGGTCAAGTAACTTGCCCAGTCACACAGCTAGGAAGAGGCAGAACCTTGTCTTGAACCCAGGTCTGTATGACTACATCCAATCAACTCACTATCATCTAGTTAATTTTTAATCCTAAACAACCAATTCTGGCAGGCAGAAATATGATCATATAGAACATAACTAATAACTACAATATCCAGCAGTTACAAAAAGCCACTAATAGTAAAATAATAGCTGAGAAAAATTAGACAACAGACAATAGAGTATACAGATAAACAAAAACCTCCGTTTCTACCAGTAATTACTTTCTTAACAATAACCACAAAGAATATAAGCAAGAGTAATCCAATAAATACAATTTCTCATTGGTAGAAAATAAAGAGTCAGGCTGGAAAAAAATTTCAACTAGTATCTATCAGTAATGAGTGACACTAATAACTAAGCAACATATTAAAGAATTTAAGTCTTAAGTAAGATATTATGGTTAGAAATAGTGTAGGTACATACGACTAATATACATACTGATTTAAAAAAAATACATAACGGTAAAGACAGGATATTTAAAACCATCCAACCCAATATTGAAGGAAACATGAGCTGTGTTTGAGTTTTACTTCTCATGTTTTAAAAATCCTATAAGTATCTTCACTCTTTACTTAATGTGGTACTAGTACCATGAGACAATTTCAGTGCACCTTTTGGAATTTCTCTGCCTGATTCTGGACTGGATCTCATGAGTTAATTTTACTGGTCACCTGCCATGTTACACGTCTGGGTTAGGTGCTGGGAGGATACAAATCTAACTTTAGTTCTCTTCTCACTAATAACAGTCTCTTTGCTTTCCAATAAACAATTAGAAACCATTTCTGTGAAATACACCCATAAGGTAGTAGTCACTGTAACAAAGCTACTTCATGATGGCCCAAGTAACAATGTGTTATTGATCTAGTTACAACGAAATTCAATAGCAAATACTCTTGAACAGCAAAATCTCTGCCTCATTCCTCTGCACTTTAACAGACCCTAAAGAAAGGAAGAGCCAGTGGAACTGAGCACTGAGACAAAACGAGTGCTTCTCATAGTTCTATGGTCCTCACCCCAAGTGGTAATTATCCTTCACCCCTTCCAACTCCATCTTTATTACCTCAAATACTCTGCCCCTGAAAGACATGTTCAAAGCAGCCAGTCAATTAAACACAACATAAAAAACATTAGAAATTCAGTCAAAGGTAGTAAGCTGGGCAAAATCACCTCTCCCTCAAGCCTCTAGCATCCAGAGATTTCATAGAGATGCTAAGTATTGCTTTGTCGTGGCTTGCCTTCCTAAAAGCTGGGAATAAGACAACCTACATGCTTGTTTTAACACTTTACCATTGCAAAACAACTGTGATGTTCCTATTTAATATCTTAAAACTTTACCTGAATAGGCTGCAGCTTCCCTTTTCCTATGTAAAACGCCAAATTAATACGTTTGGTATAGGTAAAAATTAAAATCTAGAAGGCTCTACTTCTGAAAGAAGCATGGTGACGATCAAGTCCCAAACCGTCCCTTCTCCTAAAAATCATACAGAGTGACAAGAGGAATGAATGCTCATACCATAAACGAACATCCCATATACAGACTGCATCTTTAGTGAAGCTAGGGGAAAGAGACAAACGGCAGATTATGCGAAAGTGAAGCCCAAAACCTCACAAATCAAGACATCACAACCGCAAGAGAGAAGCAGCATGGATGATTCAGACACAAACAATAAAGTCTCGCCAGCACTGGAATAAAACATGGGTGACTGCCTTTGTAACTCTGGTGTGAGGAAGATCTTCCCAACTATGGATCGAAAATCCAAAGTCTTAAAAAACTGGAAAATACAACTTCATAAAAACAAAAGAAAACTGCTGCATAGCAAAAAAAACACTATAAGCAAAGTCCGAAAGACACTGTAACTTGTATCAGAGATGAAGGACTAATTCTATTTTTTTTTTAAGATCTCTTAAAAATTGAGAAGAAAAAGATAAACAACTCAAAAGAAAAATGGACAACACAACAGTTCACAGAGAATAAAAAGCCCTTAAACATTTAAAAGGATGCTCATATTGCTCACAATACAAACTAAACACTACACTGAGATCTGACTTTTCATCTATCAGATTGATCAAAAAAAAATCAAAAGATTAATAACATACTCTGTTGGCACAGCTGTGAAGAAACAAGTATTTTCACATATTGTTGGTGGGAATGCAAAATGATACTATCCCATGAAGGGAACCCAAGCATATCTACCTACCACAAAAGCATTTATCCACGGATCCAACAATCTCACCTTTAGCGATCAAAGCCCCTCTGCCCATATACCTGCATATGTATAAAGTTATCTGCTGCAGCACTGTCTTAATAGCCAGAGTATGGAAACACCCATCTGCCCATCAATAAAAGGCTGGTTAAACTATGGAATTGTCACACAACACAATATGCTATACTGTCAATAAATAAACAAGTAAAAATGAGGAAGATCTTTAGGTATATATATGAAAATATCTCTAAGCTGAAATTAAAAAACAAAAACAGAACTGAGAAAAGAGAGGTAACATAGTGTACGTACTTGTCTAGCTCTTCAGAGTTGTTTTTTTTAATCCTACCTTTGGTGTAAGCAAAGTGGATTATGAGTGAAAATATGTAACTTATGTACTTGGTTATATTTTCATTAAGAGAACCCTTGAAAGACAAAAAGAAACCACTGAAATTGGTTACCTACAGAGGGCAGCAGTGAGTACAAACAAAACAGGAGGAGGCAAGGGCAGGAGTAAGATTTCTCTAAATACTTAATTTTAGCGTTTTGACTGCTGAAAGACGTAACTATATTATCTACTCAAAATTTAAAACAAAAATTAATGTTTATTTTTTAAAAATATGTCTATCTTAACATTTCAACTTTGAAAAGTATACAAGTTTTAATGGACAAATATGTGAACACAAAGCAGAGAAACAGCTCTAAGATTTGAAATAAACTGCCCCCGGCTAGGAGCCAGAGGACAAAGAAGAGCTGGGTAGGGAAATGCTTTTTTGGTGTTGCTTCAAAGAACACACTTGCAAAACTATTTGACTTGTAAAACCATGTACAGAACATGACAGAATAACAGAGGCCAAGATGACCCTCTCACCAAAAATAACCAAAAAGAAGGCAAAATATTTATGAGACAAATGATTCTCAGGATACTGGACATTAAGCAACAAAGGACAGTAATTCTGAGACAGAGGAAATAAACAAGGTGAGTGTGACTGTACCAGATTACTGGAAGCCCTGAGGGTTTCCAGGTTGTGACACAGGAAGTGGGCATGGAGGAAGCCCTGAGTTAAGGAGATGGAATCGAGCATGTGGGGAATCAAGACATGGAGGGTTCTCAGGACAGAGTACCAGAGAAGAGAGCTGAATGGAGAAAGACCTCCAGAGATGTTGGAAGAATCCCCTCGAGGAGTCGGCAGAGTACTGGCTGGCTGATCTCTGGGTGGAAACTATCAGAAGCCAGGGAAAGAAAGAACCATCTGAGAAGACCTTGGGGATCAGTGTCCGATGCTCACAACAAGCTAGAAATAGCACCTGTACCTAACAGCCAGAATGGAAAACTTCATATTCACGAGGCATCGAGTAGGATACTCTGACAGGTCTTGCCTCTGTACTATGAATAACCAGAGCCAGAATAAATGCCACTCTCTGATCCCATCTAACAAATTTTAAAAGCAACATCCCAAAAGATAAAACTGTTTCCAAATAATTTAACTGTATCCCTGAAAAAAATTCAAGAATACAAGTTTCCAGCACTCAACAGGGTATGAATCACAATGCCTGAATTCATTCCAAGATTACCAGGCACACAAAGGAGAAAAATATTCTTGATAATAAGGAAAAAAAATTAAGATTAAAATAGACCAAGAACTGATACTGATGCTATTAAAAAGCAGAGATCGTTTTGCCAACAAAGGTCTGTATAGTCAAAGCTATGTTTTTTCCAGTAGTCATGTACAGATGTGAGTCGGACCATAAAGAAGACTGAGAGTCAAAGAATTTATGCTTTCAAACTGGTGCTAGAGAAGATTCTTGAGAGTCCCTTGGATAGCAAGGAGGTTAAACCAGTCAATCCTAAAGGAAATCAACCCTGAATATTCATTGGAAGAACTGATGCTGACGCTCCAAAACTTTGGCTACCTGATGCAAAGAGCCAACTCACTGGGAAAGACCCTGATGCTGGGAAAGATTGAAGGCAGGAGGAGAAGGGGACGACAGAGGATGAGATGGTCGGATGGCATCACCAATTTAATGGACATGAGTTTGAGCAAACTCCCAGAGATAGTGAAGGACAGGGAAGCCTGTCATGGGGTCATAAAGAGTCAGATACAACTGAGTGACTGAATAACAACAAAGTAAGTAAACTGTTTCTCTGAGTTCTGGAAGCCACTGTAGCAAATTAACATAACTGAGGGCTTCCCTGGTGGCTCAGTGGTAAAGAATCCCCCTGCCGATGCAGGAGACACGGGTTCAATCCCTGGTCAGGGAAGAACCCACATGCTGCGGAGCAATCAAGCCCGTGTGCTGCAGCTACTGAGCTGATGCACAACTACCGAAGCCCACAAGTCCCTTGCTGTGCTCCACAACAAGAGAAGCCACCACAAAGAGAAGCCCCAGCACCACAACTAGAGAGGAGCCTCCGCTCGCTGCAGTCAGAGAAAGCCCATGCACAGCAATGGAGACCCAGCAGAGCCAAAAACAAATTAATTAACTAAAAAAAATTAACCTAACTGAATCAGAAGAGAGAAGTGGAGGACTCGACAATTTACAGCCAGCTGGTCAGAAGCACAGATAACAGGCAGGACTTTCGAATGAAGGGAGCAGTGGTGGGCGGTGGGGTCAGGGGCGGGGGTAAGGCAGTCTGGTGGGCCTGAGCCCTTACCCTGGGAGATCTGATGCTAACTCCAGATACGCAGTGACAGAACCAAACTGAATTGTAGGAGACCCGGCTGGTGTCCATAGAGAAGTGGAGAACAGCTTATTAGGGAGGAAAAAACCCACACATCTGGTCACAGCCAGAAATATGTATGATTGTTGCGTGCAGAGAAAAACAGAAGAGAGGTTTTTCCTTTACAGAGTCCTACCATCATTTTTTCAGTATTAAAAAAAAAAAATCTGAAAGAGTAACCTGTTACTTTTTCCTAGAGTAAGGCCCCCCATAGATGAACAAATGAAACTATAGCAAAAGGAAGCATTCCAGATCTATTAAGAGGTATTCAGCTGAGTGTTACAACCTATAAAAAACATTTTACCTTCATTATAAGGCATTGGATTGCCAATCTTTGATCCAACTGCTTCAGCTGATTTCAAAACTTCTAACTCCATCAAAATAACCACTCTCCTACAAAGGCAAAGGAAAAGAAACATGTTAGAAAAAATAAATTCAGAAGCCCTTAAAATGATAAGCTACTTTAAAAGCTTTCCCCCAATAATCACTGTGATAAAAACTATTTCCCTTTGTCAACTGTTTTTCATTACTGAATAACTTGAGAACTATATGATATCAATTCTTACATAAATATTCCCCTTAATCTTTCACTGCATCATTATCAAGGCCTTTTATGATTGCAGGGTTCTCGTTTCCCATCTAGTTCCTTAATTAAAATGCAGTGTCCTTACTACATACCGTATCTTCAAGGAGCAAATGACATGATAAGAATTTAGATTACTAAACCCAACAATATGTGGCACAACAAGAGATAATCTGTTTTTAGAAACATATACTTATCTGAACAATTACCCTTTCCCTGTGAAAACCAACATGACTATAGATTTTTTTTTACGGGGTTTTTTTTTTTTTTTTTAGTAAAGTCTTTATTGAATTTATTATAATGTCACATCTGTTTTTTGTTTTGGTTCTTTGGCCACAAGCCATGTAGGATCTTGGTTCCCCAAACAGGGATTGAACCTGTACCCCCTGCACTGGAAGGCGAAGTCTTAACCACTGGACCACCAAGGAAGTCCCCAGAGATGTTTTTCATGTGATTACAATTAATTAAGAATTTACAGTTCTCTGTCCATCTTTCAATTTGATTAAGACCTCTCGGTAACTACTCAAGGACCTATGACCACGAGTGAGAAACCTTTTCACATGGCCGATGTGCTCAGTGAGCTCTGGCTTCGCACTAATCTCTCCAGTTGATCTTGCTTTCTTGTGGCACCCCGCCCTCCGCCATCTGTTTCCTCCCAGTTCCTGGTGTATGTCATGCTCTCTCCTGCCACAGGCCTCTGTACGTGCCTCTTTCTGATTGTGAGGGTCTCTCACTCTGCTTCATCTAATATTCATTTCAAACATCAGGTCTTCAAGAGACGCCTCTTTAATCTTTGCTTCAGATCAGTCTTCGGCTATACTCCTTTCTACAGCCATCATTTCCTTCCTTCAGATCACATCTCTCAGGTTTAATTAACACAGGTTGACATACAATGATTAATATCTCAGTTAACTGCATGTTCCTCATTTGATTATTTACTCACATATATGATATAATTTAGCTGTATATTCATTATTGATTATCTACTCCTCCTCCTGAGCTGCCTGTTCAGTCATGGCAGGTATCCTCCAGGGTACACCTCAGCAACTGGTCCACAGTGGTTCTCAATACATGCTTGAACAGGAATGCCATGATCATGTTTGTATTTTTTTATTTTTTTTAATTTTATTTTATTTCTTTATTTATTGGCTGTGCTGAGTTTTGGTTGCTGCTCGGGCTTTTCTCTGGTTGTGGTAATGGTGGTGGTTGGTTTAGTTGCTCAGTTGTGTCCAACTCTTGCAACCCCGTGGACTGTAGCCTGCCAGGCTCCTCTCTCCGCGGGATTCTCCAGGCAAGAATACTGCAGTGGGTAGCCACTGCCTTCTCCTATGTTTGTATGTTCGTATTTTAAAAAGAACTGCAGTTTGAAAGACTCTGAGGGGAACACAACTGGAGGCAGGGAGAAAAACAGAAGAACTGATGGAGGCCTGAATTAGCACAGTCTCGATGGACATTAAAAAGAATAGACAAGGAATGTCCCTGACAGGCTAGTGGTTAGGACTCAATGCTTCCACTGCAGGGAGCACAGGTTCAATTCCTGATCATAGAACTAAGATCCCACATGTTGCATAGCACAGCAAAAAAAAAAAAAATAAGGGAGCTAGTCTGGAGCAGTAAACAACAGTAAGCCCAACCTCATTGTGATGTATTCTTTAAATGGTCTGACTGCTGTAATTTGGATTTTCACATATAACTCATCAGTTTGTGCAACCTTTAGCAGGTTTTCATATCAAGGCTATATTACTTCAATAAAATAAGCTTGAAATTATCTGTTCCTGAATATTACATACAGATTCACTATTTCAAAACTCTCATAGGTATTTAGCAGTGGATATTTAACTACCTTCCAAAATTATCCAAATTACTCCAGAACACAGAAAAAAACGAAAGGCTTGTTAATCATTTAGCATTAGCCCAATACTAAAACCTAAAAAAAAAAACCTAAAAAAACCACTAACTTTATTCTGTAATATACATACATCCTAAATAAAATATTAGTAAGATAAATCCAGCAGCACATGTAAAGAATATACACAATACCAACTTAGAGAAAACACAGATGACAAGGACACATTATGACTTTATAAAGATCTAATCAGCAGAACTGAGACTGTGGGAAACAGTGAATGAGGATAAAGGACAAAGGACCTGGTTTCTTCAACAAATAAATACTCAGGGAAGAAAAAAGAGATGGAGGAGGAACCTATATTCAGAGACTTAAAAGAACTATCAACCTACTGCAGTGTGAGCTTCCCTTTGGATCCTGGTACAGATAAATTATTCACACACACACACACACACACACACACACACACACACAAATACTTTACCAGTTGAGCCACAAGGGAAGCCTTACAAACACACGAATACTTGAAAACTGAACAGTGACAAAATATTTGGTATTTTAGGCACTAAAATAAAGAGTTTTTTAAAAAAGAACTACTACCTTTTAAAAATATATACTAGGGATTTCCAAGCCATAGGAGACCATATATATTACAAGATTTCATTTATGTGAAATGTCCAAAATAAGCAAATCCTATAGAAAGAAAATAGATTCATGGTTGTCTAGGGATGGGGAGGATGGGGTGTTTGGGGGTGATAGCTAAAGGGTGCAGGGTTTATTTGGTGGGTAACAAAATATTCTAAAATTAATTGTGGTAATGGCTGCACAACTCTGAGAATAATAAAAACTATTTTACACTTTAAATAGATGAATTGTACGGTGTATGAATTATCTGTCAAGAAGATGTCACAAAAAAGAAAGGAAGAAAGAAAGAAAAAGACCAACTCTGGCACAGACACAGGACTAGACAAACAGACCGATGGAAAAGATGGTAAACAGACACAGCCAGATAAACGGAATACCAGTCTCTATCTACTTTTGTCACCAACCATCAACTCTCCACATAGCTATCAAAATCATCTCCTGGAAAGTTTAAAAAATTTAAATCAGATCATACCAACACTCTGCCACTCAAAAGCCTATAGTTTCCCATCATACTCAGAATAAACTCCTTACCGTAGACCTCCCATGATACGGACCATTCATTTGGGAAAAACTAGGCTAAATTCTTTGTTTATATCCCATATAAAAGTAAACCTCATATCAAATCACTATGTTGTACACCTAAAAATAATATTATAAATCAACTATACTTCAATAATAACAAAAACCCAAACCTTAAACAACTTAAAATAATCCAAATGCTTTTAAAACTAAAAAGCAGAAACAAAATAAAATCTCAGATGAACTGTAGTCTACTTAAAAAAATTCACCACAAGTGTCTGAAGCCAAGAAATGTTTTTATAACCCAGTCAGGAAGTTTCCTAAGCAAAATACAAAATTCAGAAGCCATAAAGATAAAATGCACAAAACTAACTAAATTTAAAAAAAGTTATTAACTCCTTATCATAAGATACCATAAACAGACTATGATAAAGTGAGATAAAAGAATTAGTTGATATCCCTCATTTATAAAAAGCTTCTCCCTAGCCTACCCTCAGCACACACACAAAAGACAAAGTATATAATCAAATGCTATTCCAAGAAGAACTACAAATATCAATAAATGTATGAAAAGATACTTGACCTCACAAACAGGAGAATTTATTATTATATTTTAAATTAAAATAATGAATAGAAATTATTTTTTAAAAATCTGTAATACCTAGTACAATATGCCAACAAGGTTAAGGGGAAATAGGTATTTTTTCCCCTAAAAAACAGGTTCGTTGAAATATAACTCATATACCATAAAATTCACCCTTTAAAAGTACAATTCAGGGGTGGGATGTGGGAGGGAGGGTCAAGAGGGAGGGGACACATGTATACCTATGGCTGACTGATGTTGATATAAGGCAGAAACCAACACAATTCAGTTCAGTCACTCAGTCACGTCCGACTCTTTGTGACCCCATGAACTGCTGCAAGCCAAGCCCTCCTGTCCATCACCAACTCCCAGAGTTTACCCAAACTCATGTCCACTGAATTGGTGATGCTATCCAAGCATCTCATCCTGTTGTCCCCTTCTTCTCCCACCTTCAATATTTCCCATCATCAGGGTCTTTTCAAACGAGTCAGCGCTTCGCATCACGTGGCCAAAGTATTGGAGTTTCAGCTTCCACATCAGTCCTTCCAATGAACACTCAGGATTGATCTCCTCTAGGATGGACTGGTTGGATCTCCTTGCAGTCCAAGGGACTCTCAAGAGTCTTCTCCAACACCACAGTTCAAAAGCAGCAATTTGTTGGCACTCAGTTTTCTTTATAATAGTCCAACTCTCACATCCATACATGACCACTGGAAAAACCAAAGTTTTGACTAGATGAACCTTCGTTGGCAAAGTAATGTCTCTGCTTTTTAATATGCTGTCTAGGTTGGTCATAACTTTTCTTCCAAGGAGTAAGCGTCCTTTACTTCATGGCTTCCAGTCACCACCTGCAGTGGTTTTGGAGCCCAAAAACATAAAGTCTGTCACTGTTCCCATTGTTTCCCCATCTATTTGCCATGAAAGGATGGGGCCGGATGCCATGATCTTAGTTTTCTGAATGTTGAACTTTAAGCCAACTTTTTCCCTCTCCTCTTTCACTTTCATCAAGAGGCTGTTTAGTTCTTCTTCACTTTCTGCCATAAGGGTGGTGTCATCTGCATATCCGAGGTTATTGGTATTTCTCCTGGCAATCTTGATTCCAGCTTGGGGTTCCTCCAGCCTACCGTTTCTCAGGATATACTCTGCACATAAGTTAAATAAGCAGGGTGACAATATACAGCCTTGACGTACTCCTTTCCCTATTTGGAACCAGTCTGTTGTTCCATGTCCAGTTCTAACTGTTGCTTCCTGACCTGCATACAGATTTCTCAAGAGGCAGGTCAGGTGGTCTGGTATTCCCATCGCTTTCAGAATTTTCCACAGTTTATTGTGATCCACACAGTCAAAGGCTTTGGCCTAGTCAATAAAGCAGAAATAGATGTTTTTCTGGAACTCTCTTGCTTTTTCGATGATCCAGCAGATGTTGGCAATTTGATCTCTGGTTCCTCTGCCTTTTCTAAAACCAGCTTGAACATCTGGAAGTTCGTGGTTCATGTATTGTTGAAGCCTGGCTTGGAGAATTTTGAGCATTACTTTGCAAGCATACGAGATGAGTGCAATTGTAAGGCAGTTTGAGCATTCTTTGGCATTGCCTTTCTTAGAGATTGGAATGAAAACTGACATTTTCCAGTCTTGTGGCCAGTGCTGAGTTTTCCAAATTTGCTGGCATTTTGAGTGCAGCACTTTCACAGCATCATCTTTCAGGATTTGAAAGAGTTCAACTGGAATTCCATCACCTCCACTAGCTTTGTTTGTAGTGATGCTTCCTAAGGCCCACTTGACTTCACATTTCAGGATGTCTGGCTCTAGGTGAGTGATCATACCATCATGATTATCTGGATCGTGAAGATCTTTTTTATATAATTCTTTTGTGTATTCTTGCCACCTCTTCTTAATATCCTCTGCTTCTGTTAGGCCCATACCATTTCTGTCCTTTATCGAAGCCATCTTTGCATGAAATGTTCTCTTAGTGTCTCTAATTTTCTTGCGGAGATCTCTAGTCTTTCCCATTCTATTCTTTTCCTCTATTTCTTTGCACTGATCACTGAGAAAGACTTTCTTCTCTCTCCTTGCTATTCTTTGGAACTCTGCATTCAAATGGGTATATCATTCCTTTTCTCCTTTGCATTTTACTTCTCTTATTTTCACAGATATTTGTAAGGCCTCCTCAGACAACCATTTTGTTTTTTGCATTCCTTTTTCTTGGGGATGGTCTTAATCCCTGTCTCCCACATAGGGATCGGGAGAAGGCCATTCCCTTCTCCAGAAAGCAATTATACTTCAATCAAAAATAAATAAATTTTTAAAAATACATAATCCAGCAGTTTTTCACATATTTACAGAGTTGGGCAAGCAGCACCATGATCTAACTTCAGATCATTCTACCACCTTGAAAAGAAACCCTGTGCTCCAGGGCAGTAACTCTCCATTCCCCCACCACGGGGAGCCAGGAATCTAACCCGTGTCTGTTGCCTATTCAGAAACAGGTTTTCTTATACAAGGATCAAGAGTATGTTAATTGGTTTAATTTCTAAAACACATGTCCCCTGACCCCCACAATTCTAATTCTTGTAATCAACTCTTATGAAGTAACAGCATAAGCATATAAAGATAAATGTACAAAGATGACTGCTAAAGCCCTGGTTGGAATAAACCAGTGACCATCAATAAGGTAAGGAATAAACCTGGTCGCACACACACACTCAGGTTTTCAGCAGAGCTAAGAAGGAACACACGGCATCCACCTGTGACGGGAAAGAATGGAGCTCGAGTTTTTGTACTCAGTCACAGCAAAGCGCTCCACCCTCCCCTATCCCATGCTCTAGAGGACAGAAAGTGGATAGAAGGCACCACTCAAGCAAATCAGGGCAGCCTGGGGTGGCAGATAACAGGTCCCAAGTGAGAAGGTTGGCAAGGAGATGAACCTAGCCTAGACTATGTCAGAGCAAATGAAGTCTGGACAGAGCTGTCCACGTTAAGCATGTGTGTGTGTGTGCTAAGCCGCTTCAGTCGTGTCTGATTCTTTGTCGACTGCAGCCCACCAGGCTCCTCTGTCCATGAGGATTCGCCAGGCAAGAACCCTGAAGTGGGTTGCTATGCCCTCCTCCAGGGGATCTTCCTGACAGGGACTGAACTTGAGTCTCTTATTTCTCCTGCATTGACAGGCATGAGATAAAAAAGAAATAACACACACACACACACACACACACACACAAAGAAATAACACAGTAGCAATGTAACACACAACAGTACATAAAAATAACAGGAACAGAGGAGGCAGAGACAATTAAGAATCCAATCCAGAAAAAAGCATAAGCCAAGAAAGGGAATACTTTCCAAGTGTGGCTTGCAAAATAAGACCAAGAATTCAGTAAAAGTCAAAAGATGAGAAGAAACAAGAGACTGAGAAGCAAAGAGCACTTGAAAAGTTAAGGGAGGACTTCCTTGGTGGCTCAGCGGTAAAGAATCTGCCTGCCAACACAAGAGACGTGGGTTTGATCCCTAATCGGGAGAGTCCACATCCAGAGCAACTAAGCCCCAGCACCACAACTACTGAGCCTGTGCTCTGAAGCCCAGGAGCAGCAACTACTGAGCCCATGTGCCCCAACATCAGAAGCCCGAGTGCCCCAGAGCCCGTGCTCCATAACAAGAGAAGGCAACACAATGAGAAACCCGAGGACAACCAGAGAGTAGCCCCTGCTCTCCACAACTAGAGAAAAGCTTGCACAGCAATGAAGACCCAGCACAACCGAAAAAAGTAAGTAAGATTATGTGTGTGTGTGTGTATATGTGTGTGTGTGTATCTTTAAAAAAAGTTAAGGGACGAGAGAGAACAGAAGCAATATCTAACAAAGACCAAACTATGTAATGTGTCAGAAAATCTTAAGCCAAGGCATGCCTTAGAAAAAAAAGACTACAGCAAACTGAAGACATATATGGAGAACAAAGTTATCCACAACGTAAGTGAAAACCGGAGCTCAAATGAAACATAAAAGGTCATTAAGGAATAACAACAGAAAAATTTCATCAGAAAGAACAGACTGCAGACTGAAAGAGCATACACCATGTACCAGAAAAGAAAAAAAGAGGAACAACTGACATTGAGACATGACCTGGTTAAGTTACTGAACTTGAAAACCAAAGAATTCTTCTATCTAATCCACAGAATTCATTCACGCTTCATAAAATGTCTTAATGATGCCCTTAACAGCGAAAGGATCCAGGATCATGTGTTATATTTAACTACCGTATCTCTTTAGACTTCTTCAATGCTTGAAATTTGAAAATCAGTTACTTTATAAAATGTCTATCAATTTACCCTAGGCTTCCTCGTGACTGGATACAGATTATACGTCTTTGGCAATAATATAACAGGACTGGAAAAGGTCAGTTTTCATTCTAAACCCAAAGAAAGGCAATCCCAAAGAATACTCAAACTACCACACAACTGCACTCATCTCACACGCTTGCAAAGTAATGCTCAAAATTCTCCAAGCCAGGCTTCAACAATACATGAACCATGAACTTCCAGATGTTCAAGCTGGTTTTAGAAAAGGCAGAGGAACCAGAGATCAAATTGCCAACATCTGCTGGATCATCGAAAAAGCAAGAGAGTTCCAGAAAAACATCTATTTCTGCTTTATTGACTAGGCCAAAGCCTTTGACTGTGTGGATCACAATAAACTGTGGAAAATTCTGAAAGTGATGGGAATACCAGACCACCTGACCTGCCTCTTGAGAAACCTGTTTGCAGGTCAGGAAGCAACAGTTAGAACTGGACATGGAACAACAGACTGGTTCCAAATAGGGAAAGGAGTACGTCAAGGCTGTATATTGTCACCCTGCTTATTTAACTTATGTGCAGAGTATATCCTGAGAAACGGTAGGCTGGAGGAAGCACAAGCTGGAATCAAGATTGCCGGGAGAAATATCAGCAACTTCAGATATGCAGATGCTGCTGCTGCTGCTAAGTCACGTCAGTCATGTCCAACTCTGTGCGACCCCATAGACGGCAGCCCACCAGGCTCCCCCATCCCTGGGATTCTCCAGGCAAGAATACTGGAGTGGGTTGCCATTTCCTTCTCCAATGCATGAAAGTGAAAAGTGAAAGTGAAGTCGCTCAGTCATGTCCGATTCTTAGCGACCCCATGAACTGTAACCTACCAGGCTCCTCCGTCCGTGGGATTCTCCAGGCAAGAGTACTGGAGTGTGTTGCCACTGCCTTCTCCGATATGCAGATGACACCACCATTATGGCAGAAAACAAAGAAGAACTAACTAGCCTCTTGATGAAAGGGAAAGAGGAGAGGGAAAAAGTTGGCTTAAAGCTCAACATTCAGAAAACTAAGATCATGGCATCCGGCCCCATCACTTCATGGCAAATAGATGGGGAAACAATGGGAACAGTGACAGACTTTATGTTTTTGGGTTCCAAAACCACTGCAGGTGCTGACTGCAGCCATGAAATTCAAAGACACTTACTCCTTGGAAGAAAAGCTATGACCAACCTAGACAGCATATTAAAAAGCAGAGACATTACTTTGCCAATGAAGGTCCATCTAGTCAAAACTTTGGTTTTTCCAGTGGTCATGTATGGATGTGAGAGTTGGACTATAAAGAAAGCTGAGTGCTGAAGAACAGCTGCTTTTGAACTGTGGTGTTGGAGAAGACTCTTGAGAGTCCCTTGGACTGCAAGGAGATCCAACCAGTCCATCCTAGAGGAGATCAATCCTGAGTGTTCACTGGAAAGACTGATGCTAAAGCTGAAACTTCAATACTTTGGCCACCTGATGTGAAGAACTAACTCACTTCAAAAGACCCTGATGCTGGGAAAGATTGAAGGTGGGAGGAGAAGGGGACAACAGAGGAGGAGATGGTTGGATGGCATCACCGACTCAATGGACACGAGTCTGAGTAAACTCTGGGAATTGGTGGTGGAAAGGGAGGCCTGGTGTGCTGCAGTCCATGGGGTCGCAGAGTGTGCGACTGAGTGTCTGAACTGAACTGAATTGACACTATGTTCACTATGAATTGACTGCATCCAGTCAGGCAACATGCTGACTTCTCTTTGTCCCATTACTTGTAATGTTAATGTCAACAACTGGAATAAGGTGTCATCTGCCAGTTTTCACCACTGTAAATTGCTTCTTTTCCTTTTACAACTAATAATTATGCTGTGTGGGGCGTGGGGATATACTAATCCTAAAAATAACTTGTTCCTCATCCAAATTTCACCACCTGTTTCAGCATCTGTGGTCAGCTGAATGAACACCCTTGACCAAAATACGTCCACATCCTAACGCCTGGAACCTTCTACCGCAAAAAGGGACTCTGCAGGTGTGATTTAATTAAGGGCTGAAGTGGCGATTTTATACCAGATTATCTGGTGGGCACTAAAGGCAACTACATATATCCTTCTAAGAAGAGGGAAGATGGAGTTCCCTGGTGGTCCAGAGTTAGGACTCCACACTTCCACTGGAGGGGGCACAAAATCGATCCTTGACTGGCCAACTAAGATTCTACAAACCATACTGTGCAGTCAAAAGGAAAAAAAAAAGAAGGAGGTAGAGGCAGAATTGGTACAGAGAGAAGGGGTAATGTGACCATGGAAGGAGAGACTGGTGTGATGCAGCCACAAGCCAAGGAATGCTATTTACCACCAGAAGCTGGAAGAGGCAAAGAACGGATTCTCCCATAGAGCTCCTAGGAGGAGTCTAGCCCAGCCAACACCATGCTCTCTGCCCAGTGAAACTGACGTCAACTCCAGACTTCCAGAAATTATTCCAGAAATAATTTCTTTGTTTTAAATCATCAAATGTGTGGTATTTTGCTAGACCAGCCACAGGAAACTTACACAGCACCTATTAAATGTTTCTTGCATACATGATGGTCACCGAATGGTGATTATCTAATTCTGTCAATCCATCTACGTTTTAAGATGGCATTCCATCCTAAGAAAAACTTTCTGTTCCCCCTCATGTATTCATTTATTCAGTATGGACTTATGAATTCCTACTTAATTCAATAAGTTGTAATGCTACTATTTTTATTTACTTTGGCTTTTTTAAAAAAGTTTTTTGGCCACACCGTACAGTATGAAGGATCCTAGTTCCCCAATCAGAGATTGAACCTGGAACCATGGCAGTGAAAGCATGAAGCATCAATCACTAGATTGCCAGGAAACTCACACTTTTGATTTTTAAACTGCCCTAGATTTGGTAAGTATGACTCTGCATGCCACCAAAAAAAAGTATTTCGGCAATGGTTATGCAGGTGTGACTAACGGTTCTGTTCACCACTCTGTCTCTAGCATGGAGCATCATGTAGGTACTCTACAGTACTCTCTGTTCGCTGAACAAAGTGTTTACTATGAAAGATTCAAGACTGCAGAAAAGGGGCAGTGTTATAGAATGAAGTACATCTTCTTTTGCCCTAAAAAGTGACCCTTTTTTCATTAAAAGATACTTAAAGAGAGAATCCTAGAATCAGTGCTGCTGAAGAGATCAGAAATATGAGTTCTACATTTGGCTTTCATTTTCTGCTCTGAAATTTCCAGTTTGGTTCCATATTTCTGTCCTATTGGTATCCTGTTTTCAGTCGCCTGAATTCAGAACTCAGTAGCTCTGAACTCTTGGCTGACAGCTCACCACTGCCTCTTTGATTCCTAATTGAATTCTGGCATCCAATAAACTTCTATGTTCAAAAAAAATAAAAAAAAATAAACTTTTGTGTTCAAAAATTAGCCCCCATTTTACAACACAATACAACAGAAAAAAAACAAACCACAGGGATTTCCCTGGTGGTCCAGGACACACAGGTTCGACCCCTACTTGGGGAACTAAGATTCCACCACAGAGCAACTAAGCCTGCTCACGACAACTGAAGAGTCTGAGCACCCCAGTGAAAGATCCTGCGTGTTGCAACTAAGACCCGATGAAGCCAAATAAATAAATACTTAAAAATACCCAAAACACCACATACCTTCCATCTTTCAGCGTGTTCACAATAAACCGGTTAATTTGGCAAATACAGTTGCTGGACAATCGCTCTTCCTCCACAAGAGGATTCAGCTGTGTTGCCAACATGAAAGCTGAAAAGCAGAGAGATTACTTTAGTCTCTAAGACATTTCAGTCATGACAGTCTGAAAGCTGATCATACTGTACCAGCAAAAGAAAAAACAATGCCTTAAAAGACATTCCTGAAATTAAAACTACTCAGACTCTATACGGTAGAAAACAGTAATAATTTGCTGTGCATTTAACACCTGCTGCTTCGATGAAATTAAGTATTTCCTGAAGTGTCCCAAATCATCTTTTCAATCATTTAGGTTTCATGACAAAGATTAAAAAAAAAAAATCTCTTCTAGGTCCTTCACCTTGTGACTAGAGATAGTAAGTATATATTCTGCAAATTCTCTTTCTCCCCGTAAAGCTTCCAATGCAGAAATAAAACCCCAAAAAGACAAGTGTAGGACAGCTAACCCATCATATCCACTAAATGTCAATATCATCCTAAGGGAAATTAATCAAAGAAAGCACAGAGCACCACTTAGAGAAAATTAATTAAGCCAAGTGGCAGCTTTCCACTAGACCTAGTCTATTGTTAGAATGCTCTCTGCCAACTGCAATTCTGTCTGACTGAAGACATAGCCAAGCAAATGTAGACTTCTGGAATGTTCCAATTACTGCAATCAGGGTGTTAGGTGTGCTTTCATTATTAAAATACAAACTCCTAAATTTATACATCATACGTACAAGATAGAGTATTCAGTCCATCACTCATAAGCAGTCGATAACGGGGTGGACTATTCCCTGTAGTAATGGGACGGATGTTCTAGGAGAGAAAACACGATTCATTAGCCAGGTTGTCTGCCCAGTCCCCAGGGATAAGTAAACCTCAGCGGCAGGAGAATGGGTTTGCCATTAGTCCCAAAGAAACAGAGCTGCTTGCCCACTCTCTCAACGCCTAAATCCAAGCAAAAGAAAACTGGACTTGATGATTCTCCCACCAACCTCTCTTTACTAACATTATTAAACACAACATAGATAAAAACAAAATAAACTGCCAATACTCTTGTGTTCTCTCTCTCCTAACTCAAATTTGATTGAAAATTTAATTAAAAAAATAAAAAACATATAACATATGTAGGAAACATGATAAAAATACAAAACGGGGCGGGGGGGGCAGGAATTCCTTCCCCTGAAGAGGCTTACAACTGGGGTGAAGATGGAGGCAGAGAACAGCAGAGGTGTGCACATAATGACATGGGAGCAGAGCCAAGACATTTATTTCAGCTTGAAGAAAATCAGAGGCAGCTTTCTGAAGAAAATGAAATACGAAAACAGCCTTAAGAAGACTGGCAATGAGTTTGGGAGCAACAGGGAGACAAACCATTGGGCCTATTGACTCAGAATCTGCAATCATGGTACAGAATTCTGCTCCTATTGATTTTTAAAATCCTCAGCAAAATTTGCGAACTCCTTAAATGACTGATAGGGTTAAGGAAGAATTTTAAGCAGACAAGTTCTTTTTGGGTAGAGAGCTCCAGAGGCCAGATATGAGGCAGGTCTGAGCAAGACAAACCCCAGGGCAGAACCACTAAGGAGGCAGAAGTAATGATGTGTTTTTGTTGTTGCTGTTGTTTAGTCGCTAAGTCAGGCTTGACTCTTTTGTAACCAGACTAGTCTGCCAGGTTCCTCTGTCCATGGGGTTTCTCAAGCAAGAATGCTGGAGCTGGTTGCCATTTCCTTCTCCAAGGGATCTTCCCAACCAAGGGATCGAACCCAAGTCTCCTGCATTGGCAGGCAGGTTCTTTGCTGCTGAGCCACCAGGAAAGCCCACATTCTATATTATGTAGAGATTATTTCACTCTGGGCTCTACTGACTTTGAAGGGTTTATAGGAATCCTATAATCTCCAGATGCTCACAGGTAGCAAGTGTTCCTGTTATAAGATTCTAACGGTTTATCTAGAATGCTAAAAAGTGACAAATGCAAAGGCAACATTTATGAATAACGGAATGATGACGCACTGAACTTGGGTGAGAAAGCTGTTCCTAAGATGAGATAATCAAGAGTAGGGGTTCAGTGGGTGGGTTATGGAGTCAGACCACCTGGGTACAAATCAGGGTTCTACTGCTTCCTGCTATATAAACTGGAACAAGTCACTTCCTCTTTGAGCCTCAGTTTTCTCATCTATGAAGTGGGAATAACAACCATGTTGTAGCAAAAACAGAAATGATACTTTTCTTAAATAAAAATGGGTAGCAATATAGTATCCACCAATTATGGAAATGACAGAAAGGCAGAGCCTCAAATTGGAACCTCCAGAGGTCAAACTCTGACTAACATAAAAGTAAAAATAAAGCCCAGTTTCTCTCTCAGAGTTACAACATGGACTGGACTAAGTTTGTGATGATGAAGAGAATTTACAGCAGACAAATTTCCTAAAGTGGACTGTATATCCTCTATGAAATGTAATTTATATGTAAGTTCAAAAATGTTTGACAAAAATATGCAGGTACTCACAATGACTTGGAGGATGGGTTTTATAGATGTATCTCCCTGCTGCATGATGGCCTGAAAAAGTAAAAAAGGATTCTTGTGAGACAGGTGTTAAAATCATGATTAAAACTTGACATATTTTTAGTTTGGTATCTGGAATAAACCACAGATAACATTATTAAAAGACCCTTCTCAGAGCTTACCATTTGAGAATCCACTTTAAGTTCTTTATCACTCTGGACAAATCATAAAAGTGGGATTCATACTTACCAACAATATACATTCACTTCATGTATGTATTCATAAAATACTGGCATCACATATGTACTCATTATTCATAACAGCACATTTATTTCCCTACACTGCCTATTAATTGGGAATCAGACAAACAAATATAGCAAAACCCTTAAAACAGAATATCATGCAGCCTCCAGAAAATGTTTATATACCACTAGTTGCCTCCTGTGAGAAGAACTGGGTGATGGGGGACACAAGTTGGAGGCTTAACTTGCACTGCATCCTCTTATAATTTTTGAATTGTCCAAATTCATCAAACTGCATACAGCTTGATATACTACTGCATACAGTTTGATGTATTACAAACTGATAGTGTGCAAACCATATGCAATATAATTCCTATTTTATGCAAATCTAATTAAACTTCAGTAAATGTGATCTTTTGTTTTGACCATGGCCCACAGCATGTGGGACCTTAGATTTTGACCAGGGATTGAACCTGAGCCCTTTGCATTGCACTGGAAATACAGAACTATAACCACTGGACTGCCAAGAAAGTCTGATTTTTTTTAAGTAGCCATTTCTGGGGAACAGAATTGGGGGAAGAGGGCAGGTCAATAATTTCATCAAGCATATTTCTGTTCTATCTGAGTCTAAAATCAAACGCATGTATTTCTTTATTACTCTTTTTATTTGTGCCATCAATAAATAGTGAATATTAAAACTTACTCTTCTGGGACATATAACATGACATATACACTTAAGGCAGAACTGACTTAAAATTTTCCAAATTACCATTGCTAGTAAAAATACAAAGCAATGATGGTGATCATTTTGTAATGTACAGAAATTATCAAATCACTATGGTGTGCACCAGGAACTAACCCTGTATTGTAGGCCAATTACACTTCAAAAACAAACAGGCAAATGAACAAACTCATAGAAAAAAAAGAGATCAGATTTGTGGTTACCAGAGGCAGGAAGTGGAGGGAGGAGGAAAATCTATTCAAAAGTTACAAACTTTCAGTTGTGAGATAAGTACCAGGCTCAAGATGAAATGCACAACAGGATTAATATAATTAACAATGTTACATATGAAAGTTAGTAAGAGAGTAAATCCTAAGAGTTCTTATCACAAGGAAAAAAATACTCTTTTTCCGTGTGTGTGTGTGTGTGTGTGTGTGTGTGTGTGTGTGTGTGTGTTAGTAACAGATGTTCACTAAACTGACTGTGGCAATGGTTTCATAAGTCAGATCATTATGCTGTACACCTTAAACAGTGCGGTATTTCAATTACATCTCAGTAAAACTGGAAGGAAAAAAAATGCAAAGCAACAGAATGTAATGCTCAAAAGTATGTGTTCAAATCCTCAGCTGGTCCACAAACTACTTCTCTGCATTTTAATTTCTTCGTCTGCAAGATGGGGTTAAAGATAAAAATCTACCTTTCAGGGTTATTTTAAGTACTCACTATAATGAAGGATCTGGCACATTAGAAATGGTCAAAAATATTAGTTCCCTTCCTCTCTCTATTACCTAGCTACTTAAGATAAAAATACTATTTATTCTATTTACCACAATAATTCCATGAATAAGCTCTCATTAGCTCTTGCTGAAAATGTCCCTACTATTTGTGTGTGTTAGTTGCTTGCCCTTGGGGGTCTATGTCTTTCGAACTAAAATATTACTTGCTTTAGACGAGAAATTTGACAAAGGTTCTCTACCGAAACACACACATAAATTTTCGTTGTCATTTATGAACAATACCTAAGTAATACTACAGCTAACACTGTAAATGTTTCCAAAATTTTGAACGTGACAAAAACTAACTCGGCAAATTATTTAAATGATACCTCAGTCACTGTTTTTAAAAGTAAAGAACAATTCCTAATTTGTCTTAAAGACGCAGGGTTGCAGCTATAAAGGAAACGAGGACTACAATCTGCAATCACTTCTCAAGGTTAATTATTTTTAATTTATTAAAATATTCACTCCAATGGGGAACACATGTAAGTCCATGGCTGATTCATGTCAATGTACAGCAAAAACCACTACAATATTGTAAAGTAATTAGCCTCCAACTAATAAAAATAAACGAAAAAAAATTCACTCCACTTTGCCAACTGTATCTCTTCATCCACCTGTCCCTCTCTTTTCACTGCCTCATATGCAATTGCTGCTGCTGCTGCTAAGTCACTTTCAGTCGCATCCGACTCTGTGTGACCCCACTGACGGCAGCCCACCAGGCTCCTCTGTCTCTGGGATTCTCCAGGCAAGAATACTGGAGTGGGTTGCCATTTCCTTCTCCAATGCATGCATGCACGCTAAGTTGCTTCAGTCATGTCCGACTTTGTGCAACCCCATGGACAACAGCCCACCAGGCTCCGATGTCAACAGGATTCTCCAGGCAAGAATATTGGAGTGGGTTGCCATTTCCCTCTCCACATACACAATTAGTAAACATTTATTGGGCACCTCATACTGGCCAGCACTGCTCCAGGAATCGGGGAGACTGTGTTGAGCAAAAAAAAAAAAACCAGACAAGATTTCAGGCTTCAGAGCATTTACAGTCCAGTGGGGGGAGGCAGAAAGAAACTGACATTAATGAAATGAACAATACTTAATGCAAAATCATATCTGTGACTGTTAATAATGGGTAACAAGTAATGAACATTTATTATGTATCAGACATGAACTAAGCATAAATTAACAGCTCATTTAATCCTTCCACTAACCAGAGGCAACATGTACTAGGTATGACAAGTCTGTGACAAAAGAGGAAAGGCAGAGTTTAATATTTTGCCTGAAATCACAGATAACAGGTAAACAAACAGGAATTAGGGTCTGAAAATAAAAGGACTTAAGCCTAGCAAAGTGAGTCAAGGAAGAGTTCTTTGAGGAAGTAACTGAGTGGAGATTATGTTAGTCAACAAGAGAAGAATGAAGAACAACCCGTTGTTAATTGGCTACACTCCAATAAAAAATAAAAAATCTAATAACAATAATAATAAAAGAACCACCCAGGCAGTGGTTTAAGAATGTTCAAAGCCCCTGTGGAAGGCAGGAGTATGAAATATACCAGGAATTTACAATTTACGTTAAAAAAAAGTCTGGAAAAAAGGAAAGAACAGGTAGGAATATGCTATGTTGGGAATGGCAGGAGGAAGATTATGCTGGGTAAAAGGGAGAAGGCCAGGCACAAGTAATGGTGCCAGTGTGCCTGGAGAGAAGAAGCTGGATTTAAGAGACATATGTGATGGTATAACAGACCAAACTTAGGTACGGACTGGATAGCCAGGGTGACAGAGTTTATAGAAAGAACGATTCCACAATTTCTGGCTGGCATAACTTAATGAATAATGGTGCCATGCATCCAGATAGGGGACAGCAGAGGCCCAAATTTAGGAAGATATTAGATTTGGTTTGTGACATGTTGAATTTAAAATGTTTTTGACCCTCTCATGCATTCCTTGGAAAATCTGAACAACATGAGTGAGAACTCACTACCGTCTCCACATCGAAACTGAGGTCCAGCACGTTGAAAAGAAAAAAAAAAAAAAGTTTTTGAGATATCAAGTACACAGATGATAGAGGTTTGTCTTTCAGAGTAAAGTTGGCCCTGGGCAAAAAGAAACTTGTGATTAACTGACATAGAGACAGTAATTTGATTGTCTTGGAAGAAGAGGGCCTAGGGTTGAGCCTTGATTCAACAAAAATTTACAAAAGGATCGCAAGTAAGACGGGGAGAGACAAGCCAAGCTGAGCCATAGAAACCAAAAGAAGAGGATTCTACCGGAAGAAAGCGATGCCCAATAGTCAAACGCTGCTGAGAACTGATAAAATTTAGATCTCGAAAGTGTCTGTTGGATTTAACAGCCCCAGGAGGCACTGCTGACTTCAGCCAGGGTTACAGAGATCAGGAAGGGGAGTGACTAATTCGAGTCGGTTACAGGGGAATGTGAGGCGAGGAAAAGAACTGAAAACTGACAACTCTTGGAGAAAGTTTCGCTGCGGATGGGGTAAGGGGAGAAGAAAGAGTGGCTGCAGGAGAGAGATGGGCGAAAATCAACCGTTTACTTTGTTTCAACTCCTTAAGCAGGAAAAACATGAGCATGTTTAAAAAGATGACGATAAAAATGCGTTAACTGATGATTCTAGGGAGTCATCCGGCGGTCCCTCCCCAGCCCCCGCTATCACTCCGGCTCCTGTGTTCTCTCCCCCGTCTCCACCCGCACGGCCCCAGGGCCCACAGCCGCCCCGCACCGCGCCCAGCTCGCAGGCGTCGCCTCACCGCAATGGCCCCTTCGCTCAGGTGGCCCACCATGGTTCCGCCGCAACAACTCCCGCGCTCCGGCTCCCCCCACGCAAGCCTGGCTTTACTCCCGGGGACCCGCGCGCTCCAAGGCGATTGGCCGGGGGAGCTGCGTGAACCGCCCCCGCCTCCCGACGTGCGCACCGCACGGGGCGGTCTGAGGGCCGAGCAGCCACCGCATTGGCTGAGGCGCGGCACGCGGCTCACGTGACCCACCGGAGTCCAGGTCCCGGGCCTCTTCGCGGGATGGCGGGGGCCTGGGGGCGGGGCGCCGAGCCGCGGGGCGCGCGAAGCGTGACGCGGGAGCTGCCTAGGGCGCAGGGCGGAGGCGTTCCGGGACCTTTCCCCGCGGGCTCTAGGAAACATACCGCACTCGGCCTTTGGCGGGCAGCCACAGACTGCTAGCCCAGAGGAGTGTTCGAGGGGTTCCCTGATAATTCTGCTACTGAAGGTAGTCAAAACAGTGACTTGCTTCTTTCAGCAATCCCGAGCTGAACTCCCGCAGGTGCCAGACCCTGAGCTTGGCACAGTGGGGGGGTCTCTCAAGGTAAATAAGACCTGGTCCCTAACTCCCAGAGGGGAGCACAGTATGTCGAGGGAGTTTCTGCTGTGAGTAGCCTTAACTCAGTGTAGACGTGGTGTGGGCCCCAGGAGAGACGCAAAGTGTGCTCCTGTCGTCACAGGTGGCAAAATCAGGGAAAGCTTCCCGGAGTAGGAACCATTTGAACTGAGTCTTGAAGGATGTGTGGAAATTCGGATAGTAGGGTGTAGAGGAAAAGCGAGACTTGATCAGAAAGTGAGCCAGGGGTCAAATAATAAAGGGTTTGTACTGGGCTTCCCTAAGTTCTAGGAGGAGCATCAATGACTTTAAGGCAGAGAACTGACATCGGTCTCAGTATGGAGGATGGACTGAATTGGGAAGGGGGAACTGGGAGGGGGAGTCTGAGGGCCTGAAGACTAATTATGATACTGGAGAAAGAATGCCAGACAGGAAATGGTGAGGGCTTGAACTAAAGGAGTGACCTCGGGATTGAAAAGAAAAAACTGAACTGTGTAAGAAATCTGATTCATCATTGTATAACCGTTCACTAGTACGATGCCAGGAACAAAGTCAGTTTTCAGTAAATATTTCTGAATGAAGGGATGTTGAGTGAATTGGTGCGAGAGACGATATATCCTTCCTTGGCATGTAAACAACTGTAGGAAGAGACTACAAGATTTGATTTTGTTGCTTCATGCTTGCTTGAATGAAATCTTGATTTTCTGGAACTATGCGTTTGTAGGAAACTGAATTCCTTGTTTTCTTATTCATTTTTTAGATCTAAAGTAGCATGGATCTGCCCGTGGATGAGTGGAAATCATACATACTTCAGAAGTGGTCTTTGCTCCCCAAGTCCATTCAGGTCACCATTTCTACAGCAAAGACTTTAAACGATCTCTTTCTTCACTCATCTCTGCTTCTTCAGTAAGTGAATGAACGCTTCAGTCAGGGAAGTTTTGATCTGGAAAGTGTTCTCTTTTATGATTTCCTCTCAGATTATATCTCTTTCTGATGGAAGAGTTAAGTGCAGGTTTTTCTCTTTGGGGGTCATTCAACAGTTCTTGCTATTTCCACAGTTCTTCCTAACCTATTATATCAATAGAACAGGTATGTGTGTGCTCAGTCATGTCAGACTCTCTGAGACCCCTTGGACTGTAGCCCACCAGGCTCCTCTGTCCGCAGGATTTTACAGGCGAGGATACTGAAGCAGGTTGCCATTCTCCAGGGGATCTTCCTGACCGGGGATTGAACCTGTGTCTCTTGAGTCTCCTGCATTGGCAGGTGGATGGATGCTTGTTAGCTTTGTCAGTGTCAGTATTGTGTCTCAGTAGTCATGCCTTGCAGTAGTCACTAGGCTGTACACCTTGCCATATCCCAAAGGATACAGTGCAGATTCAGTGGCTGCACATAGAAATTAAAAAATTCTCCTATTTGGAAAGAACCATGGAGGTGATATAGTCTAAGCTAAGTAGTTTTCAAACACTCTTGACTACACTCTTAGATAAGAAATATATTGTACCTCATGACCTAGTACCCACATGTGTATAAGAAACTGAAACAATTTCCCAGAACCTCATTCAGTGAATGATTATTCAACATCTGTTCATGCCAGCTACTGTGCTAGGTGCTTAGTAAAAAAAGCACATCATTAAAAAAAAAATAGACAAAGGGGCTTCCCTGGTGTCTCAGTGGTAAAGAATCTGCCTGCCAATGCAGGAGACATGGGTTCCATCCATCCCTGGGTCAGGAAGAGTCTACATGCTACGGAGCAGCTAAGCCCATGTGCCGTGACTGTTGAGCCTGTGCTCGAGAGCCTGGGAGCCACAACTGCTGAGCCTGTGTGCCGAAATTTCTGAAGCTCACTTAACCTGTGCTCTGCACCAGGACAGGCTGTTGCAATGAGAAGTCCACATAGCAATGAAGACCCAGCTCAGCCAAAAATAGATAAATGAATTTTTAAAAATAGACAAAGATCGTTACTACCAAGGAGGGACAGAAATAAGCATCATAATGTATATAATATGTTAAAAGTGATAAGCACAGTAGAAACAATGAATATTGAATGGCATGGGGGCAATAGCCATTGCTAGGAATGAGAGTACAGGTGGTAGTATTAAATGGTATCATCAGATGTGCCTCTTGAAAGAGCAAAAGTGGAGCAGAGTCTTGGCCATACAGGAGTTAACAAAGGAGATATTTGATAGAAGAGAATTCTGGGCAGAGAGGCTAAGGTGGGCGAGTATCTGGCATGGTTTAAAAAACAGCAAGTTGGGTGAACATGTAGTAGTGAATAAACAGAGTAAGCCAGAGGGAGAGTGGTAGGAAATACCGTCAGAGAAGTAAGGGGACATGCATGGGAGTTGGGAGCAGGTGGCACAAATCGGGTGGGCCCTTTATTAGTGCCTTATCTTTTCACTCTGAATAGGAAGTTATTGCAGCATGTGGTAGGCAGAATTCTAAAGATGCCCCTCACCCCCACCATTCTTGTTCTCTGGTTATTTAATCTAACATTAATCTAAACACTGCTGGGAAGGGATTTGGCAGAGGTAATGCAAGTCCCAAGCCAGCTCACTTTGAGATATAATTACCGGGTGGACGTAACCTTAATCAAGCAAGACCTTTAAAAGCAGAGAGTTTGTCCCAGCTGGTAGCAGAAAGGGAAATCAGAGAGCTTCAAAGCATAAGATTTGAATGCGCTTTGGCTGGCTTTGAAGATGGAGCCACAACACAAGGAATGCAGGCAGCTTCTAGAAGCCCAGAGTGCTTCCTGGCTAACAGCCACCAGGGAAGTGGGAACTTCAGACCCACAATTGCAAGGCCCTGACTTCTGTCAACGGCCAGAATGAATTTAGGCACAGATTCTTTCCCAGACCTTCTGTAAAAGAGCTCACCTTGATTTCAGCCTCTTAAGACCCTAAGCAGAGAGTCCAGGTAAGCCCGCCTGTACTTCTGATCTACAGAACTGAGAATAATAAATGGGTATTGTTTTAACCTGCTGAATTTGTGGTAATTGTTACACAACAATAGAAAACTATTCATGGAGTTTTGAGATGAGAGTGATATGATCTGATTATATTTTAAAACAGATATCAGCAAACAACATCCCACAGGGTAAATCCATCCCACTGCCTGTTTTTGTGTGGCCTTCAGCTAAGAATGGTTTTTACAGATAAACATTTGCAGTCAAAAAAAAAAAAAAAAAATTTGCAGTCAATCTGATGATGGGGGACATTGACTTTGAGCTCCAATTTAGCAAAATGGGATCCTTGAAAAATTTTTTGTTTTTCATTTTCTCATCAGTAGAGCTTGTTTAAAAATGTACTCAGTTATTATTGTTATATTTTGAATTTTGTCAATAAAAGCATGTTTTTTCTTTTGTTATATAAGTACGTATGTAACAGCCTCGATTTTTTTTTTTTTTAATTTTTATAGCATTTGTATTTTAAGGATTTAGGACAAATACATTTTTTTCCTACTTGATAGAAAGAAAATTAGTACTTAAAAGGTTCAAAAATATATCAATTGAGTGATTTTTTTTTTTACATAAATAAATTGTATTGATTTTTAGGATTTAACAGCTGAAAAAAACCTTTCTGCTTCCACTGGAGGCAAAACTGAACAAAATGTTAGTTAAACAGAGAGAGCAACATTTCTAAGAAATCTGTTGTCAGCATTAGAGACCACCTATGCAACAAAGATGTCATTGAATAGAATCGGTTCAATTACTGAATCCTTTCTTCTTATGGAATCGGTTTACAGAATTTCTGATTTATAACTGATTCATTAAAACTGGGACTCCACTTTTTAAAAATAAAGCTTCCCCCCCCTCATGATTTAACCGACTTCTTTGAGATGCTCATTTTAACATTTACATAATAACAGCCTCGATTTTTACCTCTTGGCCAATATAGGCTAAATGTTTATTCTTTGGCTTTCTAGAGAAAGTTTGCTGATCCCTGTTTTAAACAATTGCCCTAACCACTGTGTTGAGGGTAGACTATAGGAGGAACATTTCCCTGATAGCTCAGTTGGTAAAGAATCTGCCTGCAATGCCAGAGACCTGGGTTCGATCCCTGGGTTGAAAAGATCCCCTGGGAAAGGGAAAGGCTACTGACTCCAGTATTCTGGCTTGGAGAATTCCATGGGCTGTATAGTCCATGGGGTCATAAAGAGTCGGACGGGACTGAGCAACTTTCACTTTCATAGGAGGAGCAAGAATGGAAATAGATAGACTGGTTGGGAGGCTTATTGCTTTAATCCAAGTGAGAGAGGAGGTGATAGTAATTTGGGCCAGGGTGGTAGTAGTGGGGATGAGAAGTGGTTGAATTCCAATGGTGGACTTAATCGCATTTCCTGACAGATGGGATATGGTGGATTAGAGAATGAGAGAAGTCAAAGGTGGCTCTTGTGATGTAGACCTACAGGGCCAAAGGTAGAAGGATGAAATTTCCATACCTGGGAAAGCTGCAGGTGGAGCTGTCTTGAGAAGGAAGTTTAACGATTCATATTCCAGTTGGCAATGTCCAGTAGATGTCCAAGTGGTGGTAGTTTAGTCACTCAGTCATGTCTTACTCTTTGCAGCCCCATGGACTGTAGGCCTCCAGGCTCTTCTGTCCATAGGATTCTCCAGGCAAGAATACTGCAGTGGGCTGCCATGCCCTCCTCCAGGGTATCGTCCCCACCCAGGGATCGAATGTGAGTCTCTAGTGTCTCCTGCATTGGCAGGCAGATTCTTTACCACTAGCGCCACCAGGGAAGCCCTCCAGATCACTGGCCATAGGTCTTTCCTGTGTTCTTTTTGTATACAAAAAACACATACAGTCTTCCTCTCAAGCCATTTGCTGAATTCTGCACCTCTGTTGTGGTAAGTTGAAAAAGCCTTTGACAAAATTCAACATCCATTTATGATAAAAAAGCAGGAATAGAAGGAACATACCTCAACATAATAAAAGCTATATAAGACAAACCCACAGCAAACATTATCCTCAATGGTGAAAAATTGAAAGCATTTCCCCTAAAATCAGGAACAAGACAAGGGTGCCCACTCTCACCACTACTATTCAACATGGTTTTGGAAGTTTTGGCCACAGCAGTCAGAGCAGAAAAAGAAATAAAAGGAATCCAGATAGAAAAAGAAGAAGTGAAACTCTCACTGTTTGCAGATGACATGATCCTCTACATAGAAAATCCTAAAGACTCTACCAGAAAATCACTAGAGCTAATCAATGAATATAGTAAAAGTTGCAGGATATAAAATTAACACACAGAAATCCCTTGCATTCCTATACACTAACAATGAGAAAACAGAAAGATAAGGAAAACAATACCATTCACCATTGCAAAAAAATAAAATAATACTTAGGAGTATATCTACCTAAAGAAACAAAGGACCTATACATAGAAAGCTATGAAACACTGATGAAAGAAATCAAAGAGGACACAAATAGATGGAGAAATATGCTGTGTTCATGGATTGGAAGAATCAATATTGTGAAAATGAGTATACTACCCAAAGCAATCTATAGATTCAGTGCAATCCCTATCAAGCTACCAACAGTATTCTTCACAGAACTAGAACAAATAATTTCACAATTTGTATGGAAATACAAAAAACCTTGAATAGCCAAAGCAATCTTGAGAAAGAAGAATGGAACTGGAGGAATCAACCTGCCTGAACTTCAGGCTCTACTATAAAGCCACAGTCATCAAGACAGTATGGTACTGGCACAAAGACAGAAATATAGATCAATGGAACAAAATAGAAAGCCCAGAGATAAATCCACGTACCTATGGACACCTTATCTTTGACAAAGGAGGCAAGGATATACAATGGAAAAAAGACAACCTCTTTAACAAGTGGTGTTGGGAAAACTGGTCAACCACTTGTAAAAGAATGAAACTAGAACACTTTCTAACACCATACACAAAAATAAACTCAAAATGGATTACAGATCTAAATGTAAGACCAGAAACTATAAAACTCCTAGAGGAAAACATAGGCAAAACGCTCTCTGACATAAATCACAGCAAGATCCTCTATGACCTACCTCCCAGAATATTGGAAATAAAAGCAAAAATAAACAAATGGGACCTAATTAAACTTAAAAGTTTTTGCACAACAAAGGAAACTATAAGTAAGGTGAAAAGACAGCCTTCAGAATGGGAGAAAATAATAGCAAATGGAGAAGCAGACAAAGGATTAATCTCAACAAAGGAAACTATAAGTAAGGTGAAAAGACAGCCTTCAGAATGGGAGAAAATAATAGCAAATGGAGAAACAGACAAAGGATTAATCTCAAAAATATACAAGCAGCCCCTGCAGCTCAATTCCAGAAAAATAAATGACCCAATCAAAAAATGGGCCAAAGATCTAAACAGACATTTCTCCAAAGAAGACATACAGATGGCTAACAAACATATGAAAAGATGCTCAACATCACTCATTATCAGAGAAATGCAAATCAAAACCACAATAAGGTACCATTACACGCCAGTCAGAATGGCTGCTATCCAAAAGTCTACAAGCAATAAATGCTGGAGAGGGTGTGGAGAAAAGGGAACCCTTTTACACTGTTGGTGGGAATGCAAACTAATATAGCCACTATGGAGAACAGTGTGGAGATTCTTTAAAAAACTGGAAATAGAACTGCCATATGACCCAGCAATCCCACTCCTGGGCATACACACCGAGGAAACCAGAACTGAAAGAGACACGTGTACCCGAATGTTCATCGCAGCACTGTTTATAATAGCCAGGACATAGAAGCAACCTAGATGTCCATCAGCAGACGAATGGATAAGAAAGCTGTGGTACATATACACAATGGAATATTACTCAGCCATTAAAAACAATACATTTGAATCAGTTCTAATGAGATGGATGAAACTGGAGCCCATTATACAGAGTGAAGTAAGCCAGTAAGATAAACACCAATACAGTATACTAACACATATATATGGAATTTAGAGAGATGGTAACGATAACGCTATATGCAAGATAGAAAAAGAGACACAGATATATAGAACAGACTCTTGGACTCTATGGGAGAAGGCGAGGGTGGGATGATCTGAGAGAATAGCATCGAAACATATATATTATCAAGTGTGAAACAGATCACCAGTCCAGGTTGAATGCATGAGACAAGTGCTCGGGGCTGGTGCACTGGGATGACCCAGAGGGATGGGATGGGGAGGGAGGTGAAGGGGGGTTCAGGATGGGGAACACATGTAAATCCATGGCTGATTCATGTCAACATATGGCAAAAACCACTACAATATTGTAAAGTAATTAGCTTCCAACTAATAAAAATAAATGAAAAAAAAAATTGTAGGGATTTTCCTAAAAGTCCAGTGGTCTTCTTCCACTGCAGGAGATATGTTTTCAATCCCTAGCTGGGGAACTAAGATCCCACATGCTGCATGGCACAGCCAAAAAAAAAAGTTATTAAAAAGAAAATCTTAGCTCAAAGCATGCAAAGACCAAAACTTTCATGCATGAGGAGACAAGAGACCTTCTAGTCTCTCAACCAAGCTCAGGAGGTCCACACCCAAGATAGATGAGGAAACCACAGATGGACTGAGTTTTAGTAAGCCTGTAGCCCAGCACTGATCCAGTTCAACTCTTGTTTGGATAAATGTAGGCCAGCCCTCATATTGTCTGTCTGGTATAGGAAAGGAGACACTTTCACGGTGGAACATGCTGTCTTGCTTCCTTATGTCTTTTGTACACAGTGTCAGGAACACAAATTTACTAAACATGCAGAGGGGCAGAAAAATAACCAATAATGAAGAGGAAAAAAATTAACATTAGATTGATTGACATCTACATACAGGAGTTTGTTGACAGATTTTTAAATAACTCTGATTAACATGTTGAAGAAACCAGAGGTGATGGACTAAGTGAATGAAAAAATAGATTGCAACAGAGAATTAGAATCTATAAAAAAATCACATTTAGGTACTCCAGAGTAGTCAAAATCAGAGGCAGAAAATAAAATGGTGATTGCCAGGAGCTGAGGGTGGGGGGAAATAGAGGGTTTATTGTTTCATGAGTTTAGAGTTTCAGTTTTTTACAAGTTATGGAAATGGATGTTGATGATGGTTATGTAACATTATGAATGTATATAATACCACTGAATACATACTTTAAAATGGTTGAGATGGTAAATTTTATACTATGTTTATTTTGCCACAATAAAAATAATTTTAAATAATAAAGGCCAAAAAATGGACTTTTCAGAATTCAAAACATACTGTAATTGAAATCAACTTAATTCTTAAGCTTGACAGAAGATTGGACACAGTGTAAAATTAGATGAGGAAAGTGGTTTACAGGTTAATGAAAAACAAAATAAAGCACAAGAAGAAAAGAAGAATGGGGGAAAATGGTATGGCATACAGAGATATATAGGATGCAATCAGTTGTCTAACTTACCTGAAATTGGAGTATCAGTAAAGAGAGTCGGATGGAAGCTATATTCTAAAAGGATGACCAAAAATTTTCTAAAACTGATAAAAGACATCAACCCACAGATTCCAGAAGCCCAGCAAGTCCCAGACAGTGTAAACATAAATAGAATCACACCTAGAGACATCAGACTCAAACTGCTAAAAACTAAAGGAAAAAAAAAGAGGAAATCTGAAAAATAACCAAAGAAAAAAAACGCACATTGTCCTTTTGGGTGTAAGAATATGACTGATGGCTAGTTTTTTTCAGTGAAACTATAGAAGCTAGAAGACACCTGAATGGCACATTTAAAGTGGTGAAAGAAAAACAAAGTAAAACAAAACTTTCCCACCTAGAATCCTATACCTAATGAAAGTGCCTTTCAAAAATAAATGCAAAAGAAAAATCTGAGAGACTATTTCTTCGGCAAATCAGAGCTTTAAGAAGTATTGAAGTAAGTTCTTCAGATTAGGAAGCATTGTAATTGCAGGAAGGAATGAAAAGGTACATATGTGGGTAAATAGTTTTGAATTAATTATTTTAAATGATGACAAAAATAGAACAATGATGTTAAAAAAATAAATAAAGCAATGATGTTAATAACATCTTATGGGATTTAAAACATTTCAAAGACATGACATCAGTAGTTCAAAGGGCAAGATGAGTAAATGGTGTTAAATTGTTGTAAGATTCTTGTGTTTGGGAAATGGTAAAATAGTATTGTGGGTTTTGTTTTTTTTTTTAACTGTTACAAACAGTGCTGCAGTGAACAGCTTATATGTATGTTTTTGTACACATATTTAGAACTTAAGATGGATTGTTTGAAGAGGATTTGTTGTATCAATGGTTATGAGCATTGAAAATTTAATAAATACTGCTAAATTGTGTCCCAAGAACGCTTTACCCATTTACCAGAAACATATTCTCACCAGTGTTAGAAAGCAACAGAGCAACAGTCTTTAATTTTGGTACCCTTAAGGACAAAATAGCGTTGTTTCAATTCACATTTTTCTGATTACTAGTTAAAGTAGCACCATTTGTGATGTTACCCATTTGTTTCTTCTGTTAATTTTTTGTTCCTGTTCTTTGCCCATTTCTCTAGTGGATCATTTATCTTTCTCTTGTTCATAAGAAGTCTTCATGACTCTGGCTGTGTATCTCTTTATGGTACATGCTACTAATTTTTCTCCTAGTCTGTTATTTATCTTTTTAAAATTTTTACTCATGGTGTCTCTTGTGTATAAATTGTGTGTATGTGTTTTAACTTCTATACAGCCATATCTGTCATTTTCTTTTATGGCTTCTGGGTTATGTGTCTTAGGGTAGTCTACTCTTGCCCAGGATTATAAAAAATATTTTATTTTCCTCTAACTTTTTTGGTAGCTCTGTGTTTTAGTTTTAGCTCTCTAATCCATCTGGAATTTATTTTTTGTATATGATGTGAGGGAATGTTTTAAGTTTTATTTCCCAGATGAATTCCTGACATCTTTAATTGAATAGTCCATCCTTTCCCCAGTGCTTCAAAATGCCACATTTATTAAAAATTTAATCCCCACTTATCTGTAAATGTGTTCCTAGGCTCTATTTCTGTGCCAAAATCAAAGAGTATTAATTATTGTGATTTTATAGTATCATATTAGAATTTTTTCAGTCAAATGACAGAACCCAGCCCAAATTAGGAATTCTACAGGCTATGAAACTAGGATGTGCAGAAAGGCAGACCTATTTTTATGCAGAGTTGTGTTCAGGAGCTCAGAAGATGTCATCAGACTCCCATCTCTTCATCTGTCAGGCACTGTCTCCCCCTGGTACTCAGGATAGCCATTGGTAGCCTTGAGCACACCCTGATAATAGCTTAATAACTACAAGAAAAGAGGTCATCTTTCCCAAGAGTTTTGGCAAAAAAAAATAAAATTAAAAATGTCTGGATTGGACTCTGATCAACCTATCTTTGATGGCCTGCATACCCCTTCAACTAAAGGTGTGGGCTCCTCTGAGTGTCCAGGCCTGTACCACATGCCCAACCCTCTTGTGGAACTGGGGTCAGTCCTCCAACCACAAGGAATGGTTTCCCCCTGAGATTTTATTACCAGACATAGTGAGAAGGAGCACTTGAAGGCAGGAAAGTCTGGTACAAATGTGGCTTTGCTCTCTCTTAAGCCAAGTTCCCACACACACATACAGGGGTCATTCTTCTTTTTCAAGACTATCTTAGCTATTTTTATATACATTTCCCCCATGTGAACTTCAGAATTGACTGTCAAGTTCAGTAAAAAGTGTCATTGGGTTTTTGGAATTGTGTTGTGTTTATGGATACATCTAGGGAGATTTGACATCTTTACAATATTAAATTTCCTCATTCAAGTAAAGGGTATGTCTTGCCACGTGTTTAGGGCTTCTTTTATGTCCATAAGTAAAATTTTTTCTCATTTTCTTTATATAGATCTTGTACATTTCCTCTCAGATTTATTCTTACTTCTTACAAGGTTTTTGTTGTTCTTGTGAATAAGACTTATCCCCCCAATTAAATTATCTAACTGATGATTGATGGTATAAATGTAAGCTAGGAATCATAACAGGCCACCTAACTGTACTTTCACATTATTTCATCATTTTTATGCCAGTCCAGTTAGAATTTTTAGTAAGTATATCTGCAAGCAGTAATCTTCATTTCCAATATTTGTACCTCTTCTACCTTTTAATTATAGCATTAGTTAGACCTGTAGTGCAATGTTGAATAGTAATAGCCATTTAGGACATTGCTACAAGTATATAGTATTATATAATACCCTTTTCAGTTTATGGAAGTTGCCTTACATTCCGTCATAAATAAGTGATGAATTTTATCAGTTCTTTTTTTATATATTAGTATCTTCTAAGAGGAATGATCATTTTCTTTTTCTCCTTTAATCTGTTAATGCAGAATTGATATCAGTAGATATACTAATGTTGAACTGTTTTGGAGGTAAACTCTGGTTATTATCTATCATTTTTTTTTAACACATGGCTAGATTCAATTTGCTGATGTTATTTTTAGGATTTTTGTATATGTGTTCTGAAATGGTATTAGATGGCGTGTTATTTTTTGTGCTCTATTTGTCAGCTCTTGGTATCAGGGTTATGGTAGCCTCATAGCCTGAATTGGAGAGTTTCCCATCTTTCTATGTACTCTGAAATAATTCATGTATTGTAGGGATTATTTGGTTCTTTAAAACTGGTAGAAAATCTTGTAAAACTGTGTAGACATGATACCTTATTAAGTGGAAATATTTTCCTTTTTTAGTTCATTTTTTATCAGAGTAATATGCATATCAGGCTTCCCTGGTGGCTGAGACAGTAAAGAATCTGCCTGCAATGTGGGAGACCTGGATATGATCCCTGGATTGGGAAGATCCCCTGGAGGAGGGCATGGCAGCCCACTCCAGTATTCTTGCCTGGAGAATCCCATGAACAGAAACTTGGTGAGCTACAGTCCATGGGGTTGCAAAGAGTTGGACACAACTGAGCAACTAAGCGTAGAACAGCAGAATATGCATAAAGTGTAAGAAGTCAAGTAATACTTCAAAGCCTATAAAGAAAAACAGCAATTCTGTCTCACTTTTCCCCATTTCTGTTCCCCAGACACTGATATTTAAAATATTTTGTATGGCAAAAACCACTACAATATTATAAAGTAATTAGCTTTCAACCAAAAATGCAAAAATAAAAAAAATATATTTTCACTGTTTCTTCCAGTATTTAGTTTCATATTGCTAAACAGTATGCTAATAATGTTAGTTTTGAGTTTTTAGTTTTAGATGCCAAATCTAGCTCTCTTACTCCCAATTCAAGTGTATGTTTTTGTTTTTTCCCTCATTCTGTCATCATAACTATATTATAGTTTACAGTGTATCAGTTCAGTTCAGTCACTCAGTCATGTCTGACCCGATGGACTGCAGCACGCCAGGCCTCCCTGTCCATCACCAACTCCTGGAGCTTACTCAATCTCATGTCCATTGAGTTGGTGATGCCATCCAACCATCTCCTCCTCTGTCATCCCCCTCTCCTCCCAACTTCAGTCTTTCCCAGCATCAGGGTCTTTTCCAGGGAGTCAGTTCTTCACATCAGTGGCCAAAGTACTGGAGTTTCAGCTTCAGCATCAGTCCTTCCAGTGAATATTCAGGACTGATCTCCTCTAGGATGGACTGGTTGGATCTCCTTGCAGTCCAAGGGACTCTCAAGAGTCTTCTCCAACACCACAGTTCAAAAGCATCAATTCTTCGGCACTCAGCTTTCTTCATAGTTCAACTCTCACATCCATACATGACTACTGGAAAAACCAAAGTTTTGATTAGACGGACCTTTGTTGGCAGAGTAATGTCTCTGCTTTTTAATATACTGTCTAGGTTGGTCGTAGCTTTTCTTCCAAGGAGCAAGCGTCCTTTAATTTCCCGGCTGCAGTCACTATCTGCAGTGATTTTGAGCCCCAAAAAAGTAGTCTGTCACTGTTTCCATTGTTTCTACACCTATTTGCCATGAAGTGATGGGACCGAATGCCATGATCTTAGTTTTCTGAATGTTGAGTTTTAAGCCAGCTTTTCACTCTTCTCTTTCACTTTCATCAAGAGGCTCTTTAGTTCTTCTTCACTTTCTGCCATAAAGATGGTGTCATCTGTGTATCTGAGGTTATTGATACTTCTCCCAGCAATCTTGATTCCAGCTTGTGCTTCACCCAGCCCAGTGTTGCTCATGATGTACTCTGCATATAAGTTTAATAAGCAGGGTGACAATATACAGCCTTGACGTACTCCTATTTGGAACCAGTTTGTTGTTCCATGTCCACTTCTAACTGTTGCTTCTTGACCTGCATACAGATTTCTCAGGAGGCAGGTCAGGTGGTCTGGTATTCCCATCTCTTTAAGAATTTTCCAGTTTGTTGTGATCCACAGATGTATAGCTAATAGAATATAATACTGGTTAAACCAGTTTTCACTATGTATATCATTATGTCTGTGTAGATATCATGTGAACCACAAAGTATATTTTGAATTACATTTCCTTTCTGATATAACTCTTGTTTTCCCTGAAGTTAATTATTCCCTCTGTTTCTTTATTTGTTCTGTGTATCTCTTACTACTTCATCCCCAAACTTCTTTACTTAACAGGTTAGTTCTGAAGAGCTGTTTGTAAAGTTAGCCAATCATAATCTAAAATGACCAAAAAATATTTAAATTTCTAATCTCCATATGCTTGCCCATTAAAGGAAAATGTGAATTGGGTCTTTAAAGCTTAAAGCGAGGCATGCAGTTTTCTTTCTTGCCATTTACAGTCTTTGAGGAATATTTTCCCCAATTAGATGCCTTTTGTCAATATCAAGACCTCCTGAGACAAGTGAACCTCTCCCACTGATAGTCTGCAGTCTCCTAGGGGATCCTTAACAGAGTTATTATCTGTACTCACTGCCTTTCCATTTGTTTTGATTTTATACTGGTACAACTGGAATACTTTGTCTTGCCAGAAATCAAGGAAATACTCAAAGCCTAATGGATTTATGTAAGTAAAAATAACATAGGAGCCAGTCTGAAGAGTTTCTGCTGTCCAAATTTAGGACAGTATGAGCATCAAAAAGTATGATGATGGTAAGGGTTTAAAACAATGCATTTTTTTAAGTCCATGGTGATATTCAAATAAATACATAAATATGTAAAAGAAGAAAAGGGGGCAACATTTGTCTTTACAGAAGAATGCTAATTAATAAGTTTAAAAATAATGATAAAATTAGAAAATCTCCATTTTGTAACCCCCAGTATAATATCTGAATTCTGGCAATAATCATCAATGGATGCTAAAACCATTAGAAGAAAGATCACTGGAAACAGATTATTCCCATGGCCTCAAAGTGTAGCCCCACAGGTTACTTATTAATGTTAGTTATTACAAGAGGGAAGTTATCTTTATATTGGGGAAATCTAACAGTCACCAATCAAATGACCAAACAGCGGCTCCAGTGGTGGTGGGACTGACTGCTTGACATTATGTGTCTCCTGGTTTGAAACAACAAAAAGTATAATGATAATGTACTCTTGGCAAAAATTGTTTGATCTGAATCTAATCATGAGGAAACAATGAGACAAAACCAGGATGTAGAACATTTTCCTGGCTCGAATCTTCAGAAAATTTAGTCATGAAAAATAAAACAAAAATCATGGAACTATCTCAAAAGAGGCTAAAGAGAAATAATGACTAAGTGCAGTACATTAGAACCTTGATCCTGCATCAGGTTGGGGTAAGGGGGAAAAAAGGGCATTTTAGGAATAATGGAGAAATTTTAGATGATATTTGAATTCGAGTTAATTTTTTAGGCGTGATAATGATATTGCAATATCAAGATATAGGAGAATGTCCTTATTCTTAGCAGAGGCATGGTGAAATACTTAGAGGTGAATTTCCATGATAACTGCACTTACTTTCAGGAAAAAAATGTGCATATGTGAATGGATGCTAGTTATTAAGCTATAGCTTCTCAGCTCTTATCTTCTGTACTTTCTTCTGGGGCTGGACCTTTCTGCTTTGCCTATCAAGCTTATAAGAGGCTCTACCTCTCTTAGGGTTCTAGAAAGAGAAGGCATGGCTAGAGGAAAGAGCTTGGTTCTTTCTATCTGCTTTCAAGTTAGACTCTACATGCCAAAGAATGAAGTTGGACCTTTACCTTAAACCATGTACAAAAGCTAACTCAAAAATAACTCAAGTTATTTAGTTGATTTAAGAGCTAAAACTGTAAAACTCTTAGAAGAAAACATAAGCCCAATGCTAATGACATTGGATTTGGCATCTTTTCTTGGCTCTGAAACCAAAGGCGCGGGCAACAAAAGAAAAAATAAGCAAATCAGACTTCATGAAAAATGAAATATTTAGTGCCTTACGTGACAATACCAACAGAGTATTTATTCTGTTGGCAGTCATCTGCAGGCAACCGACAGAATGGGAGAAAATATTGCAAATCATATAGCTGCTAAGGGATTAATATCCAGACTATATAAAGAAATCCTAAGAGTCGAGAACAACAACTACAAACCTAATTAAAAATGGACAAAGGACTTGCATAGGTATTTCTCCAAAGAAGATAAGCACATGAAATAAGCATATGGAAAGATGCTCTTAGCATCATACTAATCATTAGAGAAATGCAAGTCAAATGACAGCAAGATACCTTATTGTCCTAATACTCGTTAAGATGGCTACTATCCAAAAATAAAATAAAGTAACAAGTGTTGGTGAGGATGCGGAGAAATTGGAGCCCTTGTGCACCGTTGGTGGGGATGTAAAATGATATAGCCATTATGAGAAACAATATGGCAGTTTTTCAAAAATTTTAGACTAGAATTACTATGTAATCCAGCAATACCACTTCTGGGTTTATACCCAAAAGAATTGAAAATGAGACTTGAACAGATTCACTTGTACACCAATGTTCAGAGCAGTATTATTCACAATAGCTCAAGAGTGAAAATAGCCCACATGTCCACTAACAGATGAATGGTAAAGAAACTGTGGTATATACATACAATGGAATATTATTCAGCTGTGAAAAAAAGAACCTTGGGAATGTTATGCTTAGTGAAACAAGCCATACATAAAAGGACAAACACTACAATTCCACTTATATGAAGTACCTAGAATAGACTACTTCATAGAAAGTATAATAGAGGTTACCAAGGCTGGACGGGGGGAAGAATAGAGAGTTATTGCTTAATGAGTACAGAGTTCTAGTTTGGGCTGATGAAGAAGTTCTGGAAGTGGATAGTGGTGATGCTTGTGCAATATTATGAATGTACTTAAACTGTCCACTTTGAAATAGTTAAAATGATAATTTTTAAAATATTTACCACAATTTAAAAAATTACCCAGAAAATTGTTCCATCTCGGACTTCCCTAGTGATCCATCTATTAAGACTCTGAGCTTCCTCAGCAGGGGGCACTGGTTCAATCCCTAGGTGGGGAACTAAAACCTACCATGCCCCAGAGTGCACCCCACCAAAAAAACCCCATATTTTTCATCTCACTTCCACACATTTTTTATCCTAACATTCCAAAAGAAAATTTGAAATATTAGAAAGAAAAGACCATCCATTTGCTTTTCAAGACTTTTTAATTACTGAGTTAAACTTGGTGCTGCAAGAAAGAATGAATTATTGCAGCTTAGTTCTTAATTACACTGAAGAACAATTACAAAAACATTGAGTTTGTCATCATTTTGGATTAAGATTAAAGAATAGTCATTGTTAGGCAAGAAGAGTTTCCCTGTTATTACTGTTCATCACAACTTTTTTGTTTGAATAGGATTTGCAGATTTAACCTAATTTAAAACAACACAAAAACAAATAGAACAAAGAATAGGATCTGTGGTCTATCAGATATGCGTGGGTTATTGTCCTCATATCTTCTGGACTGGAATAAATTTTGAACAGGCAAGCACACCTTCTGAATTAAAATCTATCCTTATTTTTCTTTCTCTGTTATTTTGAGATTTTTTTCTATATTGTGTTTAAATATTAATAAAACCATATTTGACATTAAATGAAAGATAATGTTTTGTGAAATTTCCCTATATGCACAGATGCATCACACTGAATCACAACGTGAAAGGTATTTCTTCTGGTAGATCTTTGTAAACAAAAATTTGAAAAATAGTTTTCTGAACATTTTGCAGTTTTGACTTTGATTTCCCCTTTAACCCAAGAGTTGCTTAAGAGGATTTTTAGTTCCTATTTTGTTCATATTTTGTTTCATTGCACTGTATAGTCAGAGTATAGGCTAGGTTATTCTATACTGTTTTTCTTTATTGGAAGAAAGGTGTATGTTTGTATGTTTCTATATTGGAGAATTCATATACTTACTTTTAAACACTTTGCAGACTGAAACAATTTCAGATTTACTTGCAAAAATAAGGTAAAGAACTGCTGTGCAACACCCTTCTTTCAGATTCTCCAGATGCTAACAGTTCACTACACTGACTTTATGATTCATCTCCTCTCTTCCTCTTCTTCAGTCTTCTCTCCCCCTCCCTCTTCTCACTCTCTCCCTTCCTCCCTGTCTCCCCTCTGTCAGCTGTTCACTTAGGTATTTTCAATAAAGTTTAGGTGGAGACTACGTCTTAGTACAGACTCTTGTGTATTATGTCATTCTCCACACCCAAACTTCTGTATAATGCATTAATCCAAGGAATGGTTTATTAGCCAGTAATTATGAGATAGAGAATAAAAAGTGTACGGGACTTCCCTGGAAGTCCAGTGGTTAAGAATCTGTCTTCCAGTGTAGGGTACTCAGGTTCAGTCCCTGCTGGGGGAACTAAAAGATCCCACATGGTGTGGGCTTACTGAGCCCACGTGCTGTAGAGCCCATGTGCCGCAGTGAAGACCCAGCACGGCCCCAAAATAAATAAATTGTATTCTGCCCCCTAAATAGAAATTCTAGTCCCTTTGTCTCTGAGACCAAAGATGTTCTTCCCCAGTCACATTACAAAACACATCCAACCTCTTGCGTCCCAGTATTTTATAGGCACTCACTCCTGTTTCAGGTGCAATGGTTCATTTTCCTTGAAATAACAAATCTGTGCCTTTTTTTTTTGTTTTGTCATTGTTGATTTTTCTTTCTTCGTGAAGACCTGAGGATGAGATGTTTTTAAAAAGGCTTTCTGGAGGTTATCTGGTTGGAAAGGACCCCGACGCTTCCCTCTTCTACAGAGAAAAAGGAAACAAAAAATTTCAGGAGAAGGATTATATGGGAGCCACTGTGCTGTACTCTAAGGTAAGACCCACCCCGCAGCTGAGCAGGAGGAGCCGTCTCAACAATTCAACAGTGCATATTTCTTCAAAAAATAGTCATTCTTGCTAAGTGGTATAGCCACTAGTAACTTTGTCTATTAATTCTGGATTGGATTTTAAAAAGAAAACTTGTACAACTCTGCTTCTGTTCATATTCTGAAACAAAGGAGAGTTTGTATTATATGTCTTAAATTCTGTCAAGAAAATTCTCTTCACATATTCCCTCAGGCACAAGTGTAGCAAGCCTTACTGGACGCCTTGGCCTCCCTCACTGGTGTCTGTCAGCTCTCACTGAATTGTGTGCCTTTTTTGTCTGAATTACTGATGAGGCTGTTAATGTGTGATAGTCCCAGTTTAGAGAGAAATTGGATTTGGGGGCTAGCCACCAGGTTAGCTTATAGCCAATGTGACTTAGATTAAGGTTCAGTTCAGTCACTCAGTCATGTCCGACTCTTTGCGACCCCATGGACTGCAGCACGCCAGGCTTCACTGTCCATCACCAACTCCCAGAGCTTGCTCAAACTCATGTCCGTCAAGTCAGCGATGCCATCCAACCATCTCATCCTCTATTGTCCCCTTCTCCTCCTGCCTTCAATCTTACCCACCATCAAGGTTTTTTTCCAAGGAGTCAGTTCTTTGCATCAGGTGGCCAATGTATTGGAGCTTCGGCTTCAACATCAGTCCTTCCAATGAATATTCAGGACTGATCTCCTTTAGGATAGACTGGTTGGATCTCCTCACAGTCCAGTGAACTCTCAAGAGTCTTCAACACCACAGTTCAAAAGCATCAGTTCTTCGGCGCTCAGCTTTCTTTATGGTCCAACTCCCCCATCCATACATGACCACTGGAAAAACCATAGCTTTGACTAGACGGACCTTTGTTGGCAAAGTCTCTGATTTTTAATATGCTGTCTAGGTTGGCCATAGCTTTTCTTCCAAGGAGCAAGCGTCCTTTAATTTCACAGCTGCAGTCACCATCTGCAGTAATTTTGAAGCCAAAAAAATAAAGTCTCTCACTGTTTTCATTGTTTCCCCATCTACTTGCCATGAAGTGATGGGACCAGATGCCATGATCTTAGTTTTCTGAATGTTGAGTTTTAAGCCAGCTTTTCACTCTCCTCATTCACTTTCATCAAGAGGCTCTTTAGTTCTTTGCTTTCAGCCATAAGGGTGGTGTCATCTGTGTATCTGAGGTTACTGATATTTCTCCCCGCAATCTTGATTCCAGCTTGTGCTTCATCCAGCCTGGCATTTCGAATGATGTAGTCTGCATATAAGTTAATAAGCAGGGTGACGTACTCCTTTCCCAATTTGGAGTCAGTCTGTTTTTCCATGTCCGGTTCTAACTGTTGCTTCTTGACCTGCATACAGATTTCTCAGGAGGCAGGTCAGGTGGTCTGGTATTCCCATCTCTTGAAGAATTTTCCAGTTTGTTTTGATCTGCTGTTCATGAGAACCTCATGAACAGTATGAGAAGGCTTCCAGAGTAGGAATTGGAAAAAGATTCCTGAGAGATTTCCTTCCATAATTTTTTAGAGATAAACATGGGTTTAAAGCAAGAATGTATCAATCCCTTGAACCAGGTCTGTGAACCTTGTCTATTGAAAGAGTGAGTGTGCAATTGAAGTGAAAGTGAAAGTCACTCTGTCGTGTCCAACCCTTCACAACCCCGTGGACTATACAGTCCATGGAATTCTCCAGGCCAGAATACTGGAGTGGGTAGCCTATCCCTTCTCCAGCGGATCTGTCCGACCCTGGAATGAAACCAGAATCTCTTGCATTGCAGGCAGATTCTTTACCAACTGAGCTATCATGAAAGCCAGTGCATTTGAAGTGGGTACCCCCTACTCTGCATCTTAAACAGACCTATGCTTAAAGTTTGGAATTAGTTTTCCAACTATCAGACTAACAACAGTATCTTCTAAAATTGATAAAAGCTCTGCTTTGTGATGCTACAAGAAAGTATTTATCTGAATAATGTGTTAGTGATTGCCAAGGAACTAAAACCCACTAGATGTAATGATCACTGATAAATGCCTTAATAGTTCTTTTTCAGAGCTAATATTTCTTCAGCTGCATGCATGCGTGTCATAAATGTGATCACAGGGAAGTTGTTCAAGGAAAATAAACTAAAAAAAGTAAAATCAGACAAAAAATTAAGATTTGCTCTGAATGCAGAGGGAGATGAGCATTCCTATTTCATGAAGCTAGTATTTTGGTGATTTGGTACTTTGCCGTTTTCTCATAGAGTTGCTATTTTCTTTCTTTTTTGAAATAATATTTGTTGTTTTTGTCTGATTGTAAATGTAATATATGTTTACTTGGAAAATATAGAGAAGCATAAACAGTAAGAAAAAAATCCCATAACCAGTGAAAAGCACTGCTAACATTTTTGCTTACATCCAGCCAGCCTCTTTTTCCTCTGAAAATATGTTTTTCTTGTACAAAATTGCGATAATGCTGTACTTACTGTTTTGTAACCTGCTTTTTTTCCCCTCAACAATTTATTGTGACCGTTTTCTCATGTTATTAAATTTTCCGCTAGAACATGATTTTTTACGGCTGGCTTAGTGTTCCATTACAGAGAACTATACTTGATTTAACATCTCCTAATGTTGGCAGATTGTTTGGTATCATAAAGCTGCAAGGAACATCTTTCTATGTAAATATTTGTACACACCTGATTATTTCCTCAGGATAAATTCCTTGAAGGGCAATTGCTGGGTCAATTGAATATGATTTTTTTTTTTTAGGCCTTTGGCACTTGATGCTAAATCTTTCTCCAGGAAAAAGCTAGTTACTCCCCTTCCACCAGAGCATGGGATGTTCATTTCTCTATATCCTAAGCAATACTGATTATTATGGTATTATTATCATTATTTTGTCTATTTATTCTGGCATAGGAAATGTGCTTACATAGTTAGAATTTTAAAGGTGCAAGAATATACAGTGCCGTCTGCTTCCTCTGTTCCCCAGCCACCTCGTTTCCATCCCCAGAACCTAGTAACACTGATGCTGTTAAAAGGTGTTTTTCCAGAGGTACCTCACCAAATATAAATAAATACAAATAATCTGCCACCCCTGCACACATACACTCTTTTTATGTAAATAACATTCTACTGTTAAGCACTGCACTTTTTCCACTTCTGTTCCATTGTATGGATGTAATGTTAATTTGTTAGTGTCTTCTAGATCAATATTTGTTTCCTATGTTTTGTTACTTCAAACAATTCTGTGATGAGAAGCCTTTCATGTATGTTATTTTGCATATATGTATAGGATAAGAGATTATATCTATAGGATAAATCCCTAGGAGAGGAATTGCTGGGTCAGTGGAGATACAGATATATATATATAAATATAGTGTATATGCTCAGTCGTGTCTGAGCCTTTGTGGCCCCTTGGACTGTAGCCCACTAGTCTCCTCTGCCCATGGAATTTTCCAGGCAAGAATACTGGAGTGGGTTGCCATCTCCTGCTCCAGGGGATCTTCCCAACCCAGGGGTCAAACCTGTGTCTCTTGTGTCCCCTGCATCAGCAGGTGGATTCTTTACCACTAACCAACTGGAAAGCCTCAGCACGTATGTATTAAGAGATATATATATATTGCTGAATTGCCTCAGTAACCATACAACTAGTTTACATTCCCACTAGCAATGTAGAAAAAGTGTATCTCATTTCTATGCCAGCAGAGTATCCTATCAATTTTACTTTTCTTTGCCGATCTGATAAGTAAAAAATAGCATCTCAGCAGAGTTTTAATTTGCATTTTGCTGATTATGAATGAGGTTGAGCATTTTTCATTTGTTTAAGGGCCGTTTATATTTCCCTTGAGAATTGTTCCTATCATTTGCTTATTTTCCTACTAAATTATTGCTTGTCATCTTATTGATCTGTAGGCCTGTTCATAAAGAAATGAGCCCTTTGCCTGTAATAGGAGTTGCAAATATTTTTTTCCAGTTCAATGTCTGTCTTTTAATATTGTTATTGGTTTTTGCTCCAAAGAAATTTTTTATGTTTATGTGGCCACATTTATTAACCTTTTATGACTTCGGGTTTTTGCGTCATAATTAGAAAGGTATTTCTCACTCTAGCATCACTTTGGACCATTCATGTAGTTTCTTCTAGTGCTCTTAACAGTTTCAGTTTTTACATTAAGGTTTTGATCCATTGGGAATTTATCCTAATGAAAGTTTTATCATCTGTTGAGAAACAACTTTATATTTCCTCAGTGGCTGCTTGTCCCAGTACTTTCATTGAATAATCCCAGTCTTTTCTCCAGTTATTGGAGTTGCCACCTTTATGATTATTCCTTGCCAATTTGGTAGTAGAAGAAAGTAGCCTTTGTCTGCTTTCATGTTCATGTATTTGACTATCTATGAACTGTTTCCCACGTATCATTGGTGTTTCTTCTTGTGTGAATTTCTATTTGCTCCCCTCACACTTTGTCACGTGCCAGGTTATACTCCTCAGTTGTCGTTTACCTTGAGTGTTGTCTTGTGGCCGACACTGTGAAGCTGCTGTCTTCAAAATGCTTCACGTGTTTATTTCCTCACCTAATCTTCTCAGCTCTGCTCTAAGGTACTTAAAAATGAAGCAGATGAAGCACAAAGAGATTCAGTAACTTTCCCAATTGCATACAGTCTTTTGTAGCAGAGCCCCTGTTATCTGAAAAAAAAAAAAAAAAAAAAAAAACTCTGAAGATGCTAGTTTCCAAGTATATACCTTTAACTGGTTCATTGTTCTTCAGGGAGTATCGCATTCGGGGCCCAACTCTACGGACATATCACTGTGTTATGCCAATCGCTCTGCAGCCCTCTTCCACCTGGGTCAGTATGAAGTGAGTATCAGAATGCCTGGTGTGATTGGAGAGGATCTGCAGGGGGTTTCCGGGGGGACTAGACCTTCATCCTTGCTTCTACCTCAGAACACTAAAATTGGGCCCTGTGCAACTGGTTGAATCGGAACCAAATGTATATCCTCCCGAACTTGTTCTTTCTCGTCGTTCACTTCACTTGTCACAGGTTATTATGTAGGGTGGTGTTGGTTGGCAGGAAGGAGACATGCACATTCCCCAGGGCCATGGACTCTATCCAGTGGGTCAGCAGTGCTCAGCTGTTAAGACCAGTTGTGGCATACACAGCCATTGCTAATAATGCTTTAGGTTCTAAGTGTTTGCAAACTATTTATTTGTTTGGGTTATTTATTTTTTTTAATAAGTAGATGAGTGGGTTTCCCCTAGGGCTTCCGGGTGGCTCAGTAGTAAAGAATCTGTCTGCCAACTTAGGAGATGCAGGTTTGATCCCTGATCAGGGAAGATCCCACATGCTGCAGAGCAACGACTAAGTCCGTGCTCCGTGACTATTGAGCCTATGCTCTAGAGCCCAGGAGCCACAGCTGCTGAAGCCAGAGAGCCCTAGAGCTCGTGCCCCACAAAAGAAGCCACCTCAATGAGGAGGCCGCACACCGCAACCTGAGAGTAGCCCCTATTATCCACAACTAGAGAAAAACCCAAGCAGCCACGAAGACCCAGCACAACCGAAAATAAAAAAGTGGCGGGGGTGGGGAAAGAACTATGTGAGTAATCACAAGTTCACACTTAAGCCCTTTGGTCCAAAAGAGAAGAACAAGAATCTAGCTCCAGTCCCCCAGCAAGAGAAGCCTGGGCTACTGAGGACAGCAGTGGGAAGACCTTGTGAAGTGTTTAGCCCTTTATATCTTCCCTATATTATTACTTCTTACAATAATGATTCCCGTATATTAAGCACATACTGTCTTCCAGGCACCTTTTTAACACTTCAGGTATATTACCTTGTTTTCGTCTTTACTTCTATCCTGTGAGGTATTATCCCCATTTTCTCCGATGTGAAAACTTAAACACTGAGAAACTATTTCACTTGCACAAGGTCATACAACTAGTAAGAGGCAGAGTCTGTACTGGGATGCCCTCTTAATCACCATAATATGCCCCTTCTATCTGTAAAACTTTTTTCCTTAGAATCAAAAATAGTTAATGACAGTTAAACATAGTATCTTCACCATGTATTTCTAATCACTAAACTAAAAGATCACAGTACAATATGATTTAAAGAAATAAGCACATGGTTATAGTTGCTCTATTTTTAATAATCCTTCACTCACTTGTAGATTTTTGTTAAGACTTCCAAGTGAATATTTTAGAGTAGGGACGAACGGTCATTTGGGAATCTACTTTCTGTTTTTAGACATGCCTTAAAGACATCGTCAGAGCACAGACGCATGGGTATCCAGAAAGATTGCAACCCAAGCTGCTGTTGCGTAAGGCAGAGTGTCTGGTGACGCTGGGGAGACCACAGGAGGCAAGCCAGACCATCAGTGATCTTGAAAGTAACTTTGCTGCCAAGCCAACCGTCTCAGCTTCCCAATTTCAGATTCTGCAGAGAACCCTCTGTCGTGTGAAAGTGAAGGTACAAGAAAAGAAGAATCTCCCAGAAATCTTCCCAGAGGCTCTAACCAAAACCTTTGAGGGTGTGGACCTAAGGGAAGAGAATGAACAAATTCCCTGTGCCTCGTCCTCTGTCAGCTTACATATAGACCCTTTAAAAGGCCGCTATCTGGTTGCCACAAAAGATATCCTCCCAGGAGAGCTTCTGGTAAAAGAGGATGCTTTTGTGAGTGTCCTTAACCCAGGAGAAATGCCACCGCGACCTCATGGCCTGGAGAACAAGTGGGATATCCAAGTGACCAGTGGGGACCTTCACTGTCACCGATGTCTGAGGCGCACTCTGGCCCCGGTTCCCTGTGATGGCTGCAGCTATGCCAAGTATTGCAGCCAGGAGTGTATGCAGCAGGCCTGGGATCGCTACCATAGTGTGGAGTGTTCTCTGGGGGCTCTGCTTCTCACACTGGGCGTGTTTTGTCATGTTGCCCTGAGGTCGGCTCTCTTAGCTAGGTTTGAGGATGTTGACGAAGTCATAGAGAAACTCTGTGGTGAGATGAGTAAGCAGGGCATCTGCTTACCTGAAAGCGAGGATCCAGCGCAGATACTCAAATACGACCTGAGAGGAGAGGGGGAAAAAAAGGATGAAGCAGTTGTGACCCCAATTCCTGGATGTGATATTAATGGGAAATATGAAAGGAATTATAATGCCGTCTTCCACCTTTTACCCCATACTGAAAACCATAGCCCTGAGCACAAATTCCTCTGTGCTCTAAGTGTTTCTGCACTGTGCAGGCAGCTCGAAGCAGCGGGTTTGCAGGCCTTCACAACAGATCTGAAACCAACTAAGCTGAAAGCTGCAGAGACTCCTGTGTTGTGTGCAGAGCTGAATGTTTGGGGAGTGGCCATGCTGAGACACATGTTACAGCTGCAGTGTAATGCTCAGGCAATAACGACCATCCAGCACACAGGTAAGAGGAAACCTCTTTATTCTGCCTTACAATATCGTTCTTGATAGAGCAACATTTACAGGGGAGAAAGAACTGTAAAGGAGAGCAGTAGTCAAATCAGTGGCTTAAGGGAAGACACAGCTGTCTTATGCTTATGCCATCGAGAAGCTCTGTGACTTTAAATTACTTTGATCCTCCTACTCTGCCTCAGCTTTCTCATCTGTAAAATGGGTAGTTTAATCTCACCTAACTATACAGAGTTGTGAAGCTGATGTGCTTATTTGTAAAAATAAAGTTAAAAATCTTATCCCCCCCAACAGTTACACTGTTAATTTTTGTTTTAAGTTTGTTTTTGTTAAAATTTTGTTTTAATTTTATTTCAAGTTTTATTTATTTATGGTTGTGCTGGGTCTTGGAGAAGGCAATGGCAACCCACTCCAGTACTCTTGCTTGGAAAATCCCATGGACGGAGGAGCCTGGTAGGCTGCAGTCCATGGAGTCGCTAAGAGTCAGACACGACTTCACTTTCACTTTCATGCACTGGAGAAGGAAATGGCAACCCACTCCAGTGTTCTTGCCTGGAGAATCCCAGGGACGGGGGAACCTGGTGGGCTGTCGTCATGAGGTCGTACGGAGTCGGACACGACTGAGGCAACTTAGCAGCAGCAGCAGCAGTGCTGGGTCTTCATTGCTGTGCACGGGCTTTCTCTAGTTGCGGTGAGCAGGGGCTCCTCTAGGTGTGGTGCAGAGGCCTTTCAATACAGTGGTTCTCGTTGCAGAGCATGGGCTCTGGGGTGCATAGGCTTCAGTAGTTTTGGCACGAGGGCTCAGTAGGTGTGGTACACAGGCTTAATTGCCCTGCAGCATGTGGAATCTTCTTGGATCAGAGATCAAACCCATGTCTCCTGCATCAGCAGGCAGATCCTTAACCACTGGACCACCAGGGAAATCCTACACTGTTAGTCTTTTATTGTGAAGGAAAACTCAAACAATCTGGACAAAACAATCACAACAAACAAGACTGCAGACAGAGCAGGGTCTGTAATTAAAGTATCAGAATCTTAACTTATTCCTGTGACACAGCTATTCTTATCTCTTCTCTTTTCACCTGACAGATTTTCCCCTCTATTCTTCTGTTTTAAATTTCCAAGAGAGGAATCTGGCCCAGCATAGCTTTTCATGCAATACTGTTATAGTGGGCTGTATGACTATTTCTAATCAAACATGGATTACCATATCTATGTTTGAGCTGCCTTTGGTCTCAGGGCCATTGCTAGACACAGACCAGCCTAGCCCTGTTTTCCTGAATTAGACCCTGGAGATAAGGCTGTTAAGGTAGATGGGGAGGGTACCTGTGCCCAGCATCCTGAGTGCCACCTCTAATACGATTGTACTGACAACAGATACTATTATTAGCAAAGAAATGGTGTTTCCAACATTTCTGTTGTTTGATCTCCATTTTAACAGTGTGTTTCAATTCAATCAGCTCACGATACTTTTCTCAATTTCCTAATTAGCTCTCTGGAGGGGAGGAATGAGGTCATATCTACACCTAGGATTTATAGGCAGATATTAAATGTGGCTTCACTGAACTATATATGCTTAGCTCTTTTGTCTCACATGAGGTAATGTAGAATTCTGTCAACCTTTTGTTTATATTTTTTATCTCTAATTTTAATTCAGCTGCCAAGTTACACAGTGTATAGGTATTTCATTGGACATATTTTGGGGCAGGACTCAATTCCCCATCCTGAAGCACAGGAAACATCCCAAAATAGCACTGGCCTCATCCCATGATACAACAGAATCACACTGCACGCCAGTCTCCATTTTCTTCTCTGCCTTTTGCTGCTTTGAGCCATCGCTGCCTTCTAAAATATATCTGTTGAGTGTTTCTCCAGAATCGTGTTTTCCCTTGGGTGCTTTCACTGGCATTTTAAAAAATACTGGTTTCATTTTGTTTTGTTTTTCTGAATATAAAAAATAGTATATGGAGCTTCCAGATTATACAGCAGAAAGCTACCACCTTTTGATTCTATTGTGTCTTGCCTCTAAAATACTAAGTAGAACATATGAGAAAAGATAAAAATGTCAGTAGCTTGCAAAACTATGGAAACTGTTGTCTGGGAAAAACAGTAGAGGTGACCACTAACTCAGGCTGAATGCTTGAGGCAGGATGGCAAAGCCGGAGGGACGAAGGTGTTTTCCATCCACCCTCCCTCATTGGCCTCCCCCTTATGGTCAGAGAATCGTAGCCTAAATGTTTTTGTTCCCTGTGCATGGTATTGCATTGCAGTCAATTTTTTATTTACACAGCAAGTTTTGGGTAAAATTTTTCACAAGTTGTTAAGAATGAATTTTGGTAGGAAGAATATGTATAGTCAGGAACACTTGTATCTTCTGTGGATGAAAAGGACTAGAAAAATAGATATGTACCATAATACTGGTCACCTGCAGTGATTGGAAAAGGATTGGTGACTCTGTCTTCATCTGTGAGGTTCTAGTATTTTATGCATGATTTATTCTTACTTATGCTTGAAATGTATATACATAGAAAAAACAACACTAGAAGTAAAAATACCAAAATCCTAATTAGCAGTGATGAATTCTGAAAGTGGAAATATGGGTGGTTACAGCTTTCTTTGAACAGTTCGGTATTTTTAAAATTAAAAACACGTTTTCACACTGTGGTAACATTATTCTAGTAAATTTAAAATTGGTTGTTTACCTTTCCGTTCATTCTAGGGAAACGAAAAACATTCAAAAAAATAGTTCACAAAGCAAAAGATAGGAAAATTATAAAAATGAGTCTATAACAGTAAATATAAATGGACTAAACTCTATTAAATGAATCTTTTAGGTTGGGTCAAAAAGATTAAAATCCAACTATATTCTGTTTACAAAAAGTATTAATTGCTCAGTTGTGTCTAACTCTTTGCGACCCCATGGACTATAACCTGCCAGGCTTCTCTGTCCATGGGATTCTCCAGGCAAGAATACTCGAGTGGGTTGCCATTCCCTTCTCCAGGTGACACTTGAAACAATGCGAAGTGTTTGGGCAGGACATGTCAGAAATCACAAGCAAATCAGGGTATTAATATAAAACAGTAGAACCCAAGGTAAAATATCTAGTAAAACAAAGAGGCATTTTATTTTTGTAAAGGATACTTTTCTGAAATATATCATCAAGCTTAGCTCTCAGGAACATTGAGATTGTGTCTGTAAAACAAAAGTGACTATACAAGGAGAAACTGGCAAAAACTTCATGGTTAAAAGAAACTTTAATATGCCACTCGGATCAAATATATTCAAAATAAGGATATGGAAACGAAAATAACATAATAAAATAGGGAATTCAGAAATATAGTCATCAGAGCTTGTGTCCTATAGACCAAGGTTTAGCCAGCTTTTTCTGCAAAGGGCCAGATAGTAAATATCTGGGCCTTGCAGACCATATGGTCTCTTTTGCAGCCACTCAACTGTACTTGTAGCATGAAAGCAATGATAAATAGTATACAAATGAATGTGCCTGGCTGGGCTCCAATAAAAATTTATTATGAAAAAAAAAAAAGAAAAAAAAATTTATTATGGACCCTGAAATTTGAATTCCTTATGATTTTTCATTTCATGCGAATTTTCTTTTGAACCACTTACAAATGTAAACACCAAACTCCCCTGGCGGTCCAGTGGTTAAGAATTCACCTGCCAGTGAAGGGGACATGGGTTCAATCTCTGGTCCTGGAAGAGTCCACAGGCCGAGGAGCAGCTAAGCCCGTGGGCCACAACTACTGAAGCCCTCGCCCTGGAGCCCACACACCGCAGCAAGAGAAGTGCCCGCAGTGAGAAACCCTCTCACTGCAGCTAGAGAGTGGGCCCTGCTCTCCCTGCAATTGGAGAAAGCCCCATGCACAACGAAGACCCAGGGCAGCCAAAAATAAAAATAAATAAGTGATTTTTAAAAATGTAAAAGCCAATCTTAGGCCACATATGTACAAAGAAGAGGCAGCAGGCAGGATTTGGCACAAGGCTATACAGTTTATAGGTTCCTGATAGAGACAGAAGTTTGACAAATCTAATTAAGAAATCCAGGGGAAGACGCCCCCAAATTAGAAACAATGAAGGGGTGTAGCCAAGAATATAAATTTATTTTTGAATTTGAAAATACTAAGTAGACAACTTTGTAGAAAAATAGAAATCGCCTAAATTTTTCCAGAGGGAGGAGAATGCTTCAAAAGTCCAATGATTATGGAAGAAATTGAAAAAGTTATCAAAATATTTCCATAAAAACAAGCTAGACCCACTCTTTTCTATTTGAGTTCTTTAAAACTTTTAAGGAACATATTTAACTTTTAAAGTACTTTTAAAAGTAAAGATACTTTTAAAAAGTATCTTTCAAGGAACAGAAAGATATTTTTATATCTTTTTTATACAATGTAAACATTAAAACAATATCTGAAAATATAATGATATTTTTATATCATTTTTATACCTTATAAACTGTTCTAGGACATGGGTACAACCTAGGCCTTTCCCCACTCATTTTACAAAAGCCCAGAATAAAAACTATAGACCAGTCTCACTTGTGAGTATAGATGCAGAAACCCTGAAAAAAAAATCCCTGCTGTGTCACATCCAGCAGCTTATTAAAGGAACATTCATATATATAACCAAGTAGAATCTCTTTCAGAAATGCAAGGATATTTTAATTTGGAAAGATATAAAAGAAGGCTTGGATAAATGCAGACACATGCCATGTCCTGAGAAGGAAAGACTGAAAACTGTAGAAACACTGATTTCCCTGCATTGACCTAATCAGTTTAATGCCATTTCCAACGAAATCACGATTGGATTTTTCTTAAACTTTGACAGTGTCCTAAATTTCTTCTTGCATAACTGGGTAGGAATAGCCTTTTTGTTGTAAAAAGTACTGAAGGGAGTTAGTACTGCTAGATTTCCTATCAGCATTGAGCTACAATAATTAAAAGCAATATGGTACTGATATGATAGCCCCCCAAAAATATTAGATTCTTTCTTTCTTCAAGTTATTAAAAAATTAAATATTGAAAAATTAAACCATAAAATATCTAGAGAAAGATAGGTGAATTTTTACATAATTTTAGGGTGGTCAGAGAAGCTTTTCTAAAGTATATAATACCAAATTTCGGTAATTCGAAGATAGCTAGATTTAACTTAAATACCAAATTTCAAAAACATTATAATCAGAAAAGAAGATAGAGAAGTTAGGTGAAAGAGGTCCTTGAAGGAATGAAGACATTGGATGGGGAACAGTGAGTTCCTGTTCTGTCACTCTAACCACTAACTCTCAGTGTGAACTTGGGCAGGTTACCCACCCTCGGCGTGGGTCAATACTCTAATATGGATAATGAGAGGACTAGGTGAATCTCCAGGCCTCTGGGGAGGCTATTTGCAAAAATGACCACAATTTCTGTGGTCCCATCCCTATATGTTTAACTCTCTTTGAACTTGACATTGCTTTTTCTCCCATCAAGAGATGGAGCCTGTTTCCCCCTGCTGAACCTCAGTTTCACCAGTGGAATGCAGTAGAAGTGATGTTATGTGACTTAATGAGTCTCAGCCTTAAGAGACCTTGCAGCTGCGATTGTTACTTCTTAAAATGATGGTGTGGCTTCTGAACAAGCCTGGGCTAGCCTCTCAAACGACCACATGCACATGGTTGTAATCCTAAAGGTAATCTCAGGCAAGACTAGCAGAAAAAATATTCAGCTGAGCTCAAGCAAAGTTTTTGGCACACAGCATTGTAAGAAATGAAATAGTTGTTGGTTTAACACTCCCCACCCCCCAAAACCCATAAAGAAAAATGAAAATGTGAGTGACAAAAATGAGAGAACATTCCCAGCAACTGTGCAACTCTTAAAATCAACTTTTAAAAATATACTTAGTGTTGAAAATGTTCTAAAACTGGATTGTGGTAATGGTTGCACAACTTAATTTCCTTAAAATTGTTGAATTACACTTAAAATAGGTGAATTTTATGGTATATAAGTTAAATCTTATATGTACATAAGTGAACACTTTATCAAAGTAGTAATAAAGATGATCATTTCTAACCTCTCTCTAGTAATTTAAGCAAGATCCCCTTTTTTCCCTATCAGATTGGCAGAGTTGCTTTGTTGTTGTTTTAAATATAGTATACACCTCAGGTTAGAGTATAAAGAGATGGCCATGACATACTAAGTGAAGAGAAGTAACTTACAAGTCACTGTGTGTACCATGTTGCTAGTTATGTTAAAAATTCCATATTTAGGGCTAGAAAGAAAACTTATATAATGCACCCAAACCTTATAGCTGACTTGAGAGGATTATAAATGACTGTTACTTTCTCTGTGATTTTCAGATTGTAAATTTTTTCTGACTCCCATGTATTTCTTTTGTAATTTAGCTTCTTTAAAAAATAGTTCACGTGATGAGAGCACTTTTTAAGGCACTTGATACATGCTGCAAAATTGCCCTCCAGGAAAGCTGTACCAGTTAACACGCCCACCAGCAATGTTCACTTTGATTTTTGAAGTCAGTCTAATTTTGTCTCCGTCTGCTAATATTTCTAATCTTATTTCATCCCTTTTTATTATTTCTTTGGGGTTCCAACACCTCCCAGTTTAGTGTTCTCATTGAATTTCATTAGCAGCTGTTTCATTAGTAGCTCAGAAGAAGGATTAAAGTGTTAACTTGGATAGATTTTGACAAAAACCTATAAAAACGTATGTTATTATCTTTGCATAAATCCTATTTAATCATAGTTCCTCAGGAACCTCTCTTTGGCACTTATTTGAAGGAATAGAACTGGCCACCAATGAAACTCCAGACCTTGGTATGTGCGGATCTGTCTGGGTGAAACTGGCATATTCGTGGTGTGTCTGGGTTCAGGTCGTAAAGGGGATTAATGAAGTTCTGCAGGGGTTCAGGTCAGTTCACTACCCTTTTACTCTTCAACCACTGGGAATCTACCTTGCATGGGCATCCTTGATGACTTGCTTTACACAGAAATTTCTTGTTTCATAAAATATCTGCCAGGAGAGGTATATTCCGAAAGGATTATAAATGAATGTTTTTGTTTTTACTTGAATCTCATTTTAAATGTACTAAGGATATTAGTGAGGTGCCCTTTCCATAAAATAAAGAATCAGTCCCTCTTTTTTTGTTTTTTTGTTTGTTCTGTGCACAAAAGGTCACAGAATTGCTTAAGGTACCTACACATTCTCACTTTCTCTGATCTCTGCTAATAGATGACTAATGCAAAATATTGAATAACTTTTAAAATCAATACTTAATTTTGTTGAGATAATTAGAGAGAGATTCAACTCTGACATAAAATACTCACCCCACCCAGTTCCTGGGCCTACTTCTGTTAGAGGATAATCCATAAATAATTCACGAAGCTGGCATTACTCACAGCATTGTGATAATTTTTTTCTGGGAAAATTTTAGCAGCTGTTCTAATATAGATTGCCAGTTATCAGTAGTTGGCAATGCAAGTCAACTTTTAATTATGCAGAGGCTGATTATTCAGACTACAAACTGTTTGTGCCCTGTGCTGCTCCTTCCTGCGGCCTCCTTACCTTTTAGCATTTCCACTGCTCATTAGCACATTTACCAGAAGGTAGGCCTTGGACAAGGGTAGGGGAAAGGATACTAAAATCAGTTATGCATTTAGGAGATGCACTAATGAAAGATTTCAATACAGTGTAGGACGGTTGACTAAAATTGAGTCATTTGGATTCCCTGTGAATTTTATTTACTTGTTCTGGCTCTCCACGGCAGCAGGTAATAGAATTGTCTGCAGAGAGACAGTATTATTCCTGTAGCTAATGTTTTCCTTTCTAGAACATTTTCACTTGATGGTTTATATTTTCTTTATTTATCTCATATGTGCCTACACCGCATTATTTGGTGATTGGTAGATTGAGACTCCTGGCTTGTACAGTGATATCACAATTAAAATGATGGTTTATCAGTTTTCCAGAAAAGTGAAATTTCCCTTTCAAGTACCAGTATCTTTCATATTTCAACCAGCTTTGTTGGAAATACGATCTGCTCGTGCTTACACCAAGGTTGCGGAACACGGCTTAAACCTTTCTGTACACTCAAGGTTGTGTGTGCTGTGCATTCTCCTAAGATGTGTATGGTCATCACAAAAGTCCGTGCAAGTATGGTGTGAGTCTGAGAACCTCTGCTTAGGTCAGATGTACAGTTGTAATAAAACTCAGTGGTGCTAGTATTTATGTTTGCCCCAAGGCTGTTATTCTCATATGAGTTCTGCCTCCTCCCAGTCTGTCACCGTCTCCTTTGCCATTGTCAGAAATTCTGCATCTTATTAGTTGTCTGTTTCTGGACTGTTGTGGGCTAAGAAGCTGAATAGGTATGCCAGTTAGAGTTACGGCTAAAATAAGAGCAAGTGGACCCACAGGAGAGTAGAAGAATTCACATATGAATGTAAGTGCTTGAGCCTTGGTGCAGAAATAGCCTCACGGCTCCCCCCCTCTTCCTTCCTAATTTTCAGTCACGTGGTTAATTTTTTTGTTGTTGTTAAATTGTTGATTGTGTTTCAAAGAAGAGATTGTTTGGGATATGGAACTGGAATAGACATAACCCAGGACTTCCCTGGTGGTCCAGTGGTTAAGACTCCACACTTCCAGTGCAGGGGGCACAGGCTTGATCCCTGCTCAGGGAAGTCCCACATGCTGCAAGGTGTAGTCAAAAAAAAAAAGTGATCCAGAGATTTTTTTCAGTGAGTACTGCTACTGACTGATATCCCATCAGTTTGGGACAAAGAGCAGAATAAAGGGGTAAGCATAAGAAATACTGATTTTTTAAAAAATAGATTAAAAAAAAAAAAGATGATAGGCCTGTTTAGGATAGCGATTAGGTTACCTGTTCTATTAACCCCCCAAAGATCAGTTAAACAGAAGCACTTGGACTATAAAAGTCTTTAGGAAGTAACTTCAGCAGGTGCTCTGATTTCCATGTCGTCATGAACATTATGCAACTGTCTTGTCTAGAAGGCTCCCTACTGATAATCCCTTTTTTATTATTTTCTACAAATTCTAATCTTTGGATTATTTTGGGGGAATTGAGACACAGTGGTTAGGTTCCAGAATTCTGGTGGACTTTTCATGTGCTCATTTGCTTTGCTTCCTGGGGACCAGAGTTAGCTCTGAGTCACGCTCCGTCTGATTTATATCGGATCCGGCTTGCGGAGCTCTGACTCAGCCGGGCTTCAGGCCCGATCGCCCAGCTCATCTTCTGAGGAGTGGAGGGCGAGGCCAGGATGAATGTCCTGACACATTTTTCCCCTTTGTCCTCTTGCTCTTTCAGGATCTAAAGAGAACCTCATCACCGACACCCAGCAGGTGCGCCTTGCCACAGCCGTTTTCCCTGTCCTCAGCCTCCTGAACCACTCCTGCAGCCCCAACATCAGCGTGTCCTTCATTGGCACCATCGCCACCATTCGGGCATTACAGCTGATTAGAAGAGGGCAGGAGATCTTCCACTGTTATGGTGAGCCGTCTGTCCTCCCCTCTGCCCACCCTTCTCCAGCAGAAAAGGATGGGGTGAACTCGCATGGGCACGCCACAAAGCATGTTCCTTCGCCTGCCCAGGGAGGGTGTGTTTGCTGGTGGAGGCGGTACAGAGCTCCTCACTCGGCCCTGCTGTGTCTCCTCTGTGTATCTGCTGTGTATCTCACTGCTTGATCCCTGTAAGCATCCTTTTCTGAAAATGGACTGGGAACACTTCTTGGCTTCTTTTCCTTCCTGTCCCCATGACTCTGAAGCCTGTTTCTATAGTTATACCCATGTTTGAGTAAAAGGTATTTGTCACATGATGTGACAGACCTTCCACTAAGCTGAAGTCTTTTTTTTTTTTACTGTAATGTGCAGGATCTTAGTTCCCTGACCAGGGAGGCAACCCGCTGTCCCTTGCAGTGGCAGTTCAGAGTCTTAACCACTGGATCGCCAGGGAAGTCCCCTGCAATCTTTTTTTTTTTTTTTCCCCTGCAATCTTTTAAGCAGTGTCTGGTGCTCCCTCGGTTTCAGTATTGGCCAAGCGTGGTCTTTCTGCAGGACCGCACGAGAGCAGGATGGGTGTTGCTGAGAGGCGCCAGAAGCTGAGGTCTCAGTATTTCTTTGACTGCAACTGTCCACCTTGTGAACGGGAGAGGCAGAGACCCTCGGCGGGGCCTGGTCGGGAAGCCTTTCGTTGTCACTGTTGCAGAGCGCTCCTGCAGGTGAATCGCTTTCTCCCTTTTCTTCTCTTCTCGTGGCTTTTCTGGGACATCAGTTATCCAGCTGAAAGGCCTGAAATCTTTAACAGGACGCTGTTGGGACTTGGAGATGCTGAAAGCCATACTCTCTCTTCCCCATACCTTGATCACCCCCTACAGGAACCACAGGGAAGGGTTGGGATTCATGCTCTTTCTCCTGCAAAGAGCAGAAAATCCCACCTAAACTGAGTCAGGGTTGCTCCAGTAAATCACAAGGAAGTCCCAGGTTAAGGGTGCTTCAAATACGCTGTAGTCAAGGAGCTCAGAAGTGTCACCAAGACCCAGTGTTTCTTTCTGCCCGCTCAGCTCCATTTTTTCTGTTATTTAGCCCAATCTCAGAGAGACTTCCTCCTTGTGGTGGCCAGATGGCTGCCTTTAGCCCCAGCCTCAGACCCTCCCAGTCCAGAAGGATAAAAACATACAGACTCTAACAGAGATCTGGGCAAAAATCGTACTGCGTTTCATCAACCCAACACCTGTGGCTGGAGGGAAATCAGAGGCACAGAGTTTCCCTCCAGCCATTTGGGCCAGAGGGATGGTCCATATCAGAGCTGTCTGCTCCCCGCTCAGCTCCCAGGCACTGACTGAGGAAAGGAGAGGAAGGGGGAGGAAGGACCCTCAGGAGAAGTCAGGGTGCTCTTGCCAAATGGAGCCACGGATTCTGGCATCTGAAAAACACCAAATGTCTTAGGGGACCTGTAGGTAGAACATGGAGCTGGTTGTGTTAGAAAGCTGAAGTCACAAGAAGCCCAGCATCAAATGGGGGGAGGCCTCACCTAGAACCTTTTCATGTTGGTTTCCTTGTGGCTTTTTCATAACCCCTGGAAATATGTTTGTCATCCAAAGTCCTAGCCCCAGAGAGAAGTAAGAGAAACTATAGAAGCCAGGTGGACTACAGTTCATGGTGTTGCAGAGTCAGACACGACTGAGCGACTAACACACAACACAAGGCCAGTGTGGAAAGAGACTGTGGTCTGTACCAGTTTTAATTTGGTTGCAGTAGCTAAATCTCAAGTAAGACTCGGCTGCTGCTTCCAGCACAGTCGCTGCCATCAAAATCTAGGTCCAGTCCCCCTTGGTCGTTGTATGTTACAGCAGGAGTCTCCTTCCCCCATGGGGTCAGAAGTTCTGGAGTGAGGCTGTAGGGTAAGCACGTGCAGTGTCGCTAGCTGAGTCTGGTCAATAAAGAGAACACTGACTTCCGCAGGGAGATGATGTTCTGAGCTGTGGCGGCCCAGCTTGTATGGAATCAGTCAGCAGAGACCTCCTGGTCTCCCGGCTACAGGACCTTCAGCGGCAGGTGGGGGCGGCCCAGAAGCGTCTCAGAAACGGCAGGCTAGGTGAGACTGGCTCCCTGTTTTGGTCCTCCAGCCCCTTCCCTTTTATTCAGTCTGAGTTCACCTTGATCTTAAGGATACTCAGTGAAGATTGAAGCGTTGAATTTAATTATCCCCCAGCCAGCCACAAGATGGCTATGTAGGCCAGTGAGACCAAATCCTTACCAGCTCAGCTTGCATGATGTCCTTGAAAAAGGGCCAACTGATATAAGCTGTTGTTCTCTTAGGCATCAGAGAGTTAGTTAAAGACTAATGAGTTATCTCTGACATCCGTAATCTTTTGTGCATATCCAGAAGCTCAGTGTCACTTATGTAAGTTCCGGAGCCTTGTGACCTAATTTCCTAGAGAAACTGTTCTACACTCATCAGAGCCTATTTCGCTTCTACAGAGCAGTGGGGCGTGTGCCCAGTGGATTTAAGTGTCCTGCTTTTTCCAGAAAGGGAGTTACAAAACCCCTCATTACCCTGGAAAGCTCTGCCTTGGGGCTTGACGTCATGTGAATTTACTTACACTACTTTTTATGAAAGTTGACCTTTTTGCTTAGACTTCTGAGTCAAGAGAAGTAACGACCATGCATGGAATGTAGCCATCCCACTTCAAACTGAAGTTGGAAACCTAGAGCACATGTGGGGAGGCCTCACCCAGCACCATGTGCTGTCGAAAGAGAAAGCATAAGGGAACAGCTTTATTGGACCCAGCATTGCGGGTTGATCACAACCCAGGGAGACAAAGTGGGATTTCCACATTCAGGCCCAGCCATAGAGGATTTAAGGGCTGGAATCTCATGTCTAAGACTGGATTTGTGTCTGTAATGAGTCCACTTTCCTTTGAATTGATAGAGCTCGCCACTCAGCTGTTGCTGGAGTGTCAGAGTGATGCCAAGAGCTTCCTGTCTGCGGACCACAGCGTGGTGGGAGAAATCGAGGACACCTTGGCCCAGGCCTATGCTGCCTTAGGTATGGCCTGTGTCTGCACCTTCCGCTCCGAGGAATGAGCCTGCCTGTGTGTGCGGTCGTGACCTTGGCCTTGTCTGGTTGTGTCTCTCTCAGTCTTTCATCTGAGGCTACTCTCCCTTCCATTCAGCTTTCCTTTCCCAGAACAAGTTCATCCACAGCTGACTGGGGTTCTCGTCTGGATCCAGATTTTCCTGTCTTTGCAGGGGACTGGGAAAAGTCAGCGACCCACCTTCAGGAGAGTCTCCGAGTGGTGGAGGTCCACCACGGGCCATCCAGTGTGGAGATGGGCCATGAGCTCTTCAAACTGGCCCAAGTCTTCTTCAATGGGTAAGTCTTGTTTGCTAGCACTTTGCTAGGCCACCTACTGATTTTATACGAGGCTCTTCTGTGTGTTCCTTTTTGCTCCCACAGCGCCCCACTGCTCTGTAGAAGAGAGATGAGACTCTGATGAGGGCTGAACAGTTTCTCTAGGAAATTAGGTCACGAGGCCCTGGAATGAAAATAAAGTGAAACGTCTTTATTTCCCCTTTAGGAGTGATCCCTTCCTTCTGCCCTGCTGACACATTTGTCGCTTTAGAATTCCCTCCTGGGAGATGACGGGGAGGCTCTTAGCTCTGAAGGGAGTTTCCCAGGGAGACGTTGCCTCAGTGCTCCCCCCACCCCCTGCCCACCATCATAGCAGTTCTTAGCCATTCTTCTCAGTCCGCTCCTCCCTCCCTCCCTCGGCACTCATTCTCAGCACCCTCAGCCCCAGGCCCTCTTCCTTCTTCCTGGTCCTGTTCTTTTTAAAGCAGTTGTAATCAAGCACAAGTCGTCTTGCTCCCCAGGGGACGTCTGGCAATGTCTGAAGACGTTTTTAGTTGTTAGGACTCGGGGTGGAGGCCAGAGATACTATTAAACATCCAACAGTGCACGAGATGGCATCACCACGACCCCCAGCTAAGAATTACCCGGCCCCCAAATGTCAATATCGTCAAGGTTGAGAAACCCAACTTTAGTTCTTTGGCCCATTTTTTGATTGGGTCATTTATTTTTCTGGAATTGAGCTTCAGGAGCTGCTTGTATATTTTTGAGATTAATCCTTTGTCTGTTTCCTCATTTGCTATTATTTTCTCCCAATCTGAGGACTGTCTTTTCACCTTACTTATAGTTTCCTTTGTTGTGCAAAAGCTTTTAATTTTCATTAGGTCCCATTTGTTTATTTTTGCTTTTATTTCCAATATTCTGGGAGGTGGGTCATAGAAGATCTTGCTGAGATTTATGTCAGAGAGTGTTTTGCCTCTGTTCTCCTCTAGGAGTTTTATAGTTTCTGGTCTTACATTTAGATCTTTAATCCATTTTGAGTTTATTTTTGTGTATGGTATTAGAAAGTGTTCTAGTTTCATTCTTTTACAAGTGGTTGACCAGTTTTCCCAGCACCACTTGTTAAAGAGGTTGTCTTTTTTCCATTGTATATCCTTGCCTCCTTTGTCAAAGATAAGGTGTCCATAGGTTCGTGGATTTATCTCTGGGCTTTCTATTCTGTTCCATTGATCTATATTTCTGTCTTTGTGCCAGTACTATACTGTCTTGATGACTGTGGCTTTGTAGTAGAGTCTGAAGTCAGACAGGTTGATTCCTCCAGTTCCATTCTTCTTTCTCAAGATTACTTTGGCTATTCGAGGTTTTTTGTATTTCCATACAAATTGTGAAATTATTTGTTCTAGTTCTGTGAAAAATACCGTTGGTAGCTTGATAGGGATTGCATTGAATCTATAGATTGCTTTGGGTAGAATAGCCATTTTGACAATATTGATTCTTCCAATCCATGAACACGGTATGTTTCTCCATCTGTTTGTGTCCTCTTTGATTTCTTTCATCAGTGTTTTATAGTTTTCTATGTATAAGTCTTTCGTTTCTTTAAAAGTTGTAAGAACAGTAGGGTTGGTGAGTTGATGGCCTCATCCACTTTTGTAACTGGGATCATTAGGAGGCCCTACTGTCAGTATTTCTAGATGGAATACGTCCAGCCTTGATAAAGCTGCCACTGGTGTGGTAAAATGTTTGAAACACGGTCCTGGGACTGTGTGGTGGGTGGGCCTGATACCCGAGACATAGAGGCAGCCCATTCGGTCAGAGAGAGGGCAAAGTGCTGCAGAATCAGGTCACAGACGGACCTGGTGACTCTTGAGACAAAGACTCCTGAGTAAATCTTGAGCAAATACAGGACCATATGGTCACAAAGACTCAGACTTGACTTAGCAACTGAACAACAACAAAAATGCCGGATGAGCACTTTGAGACCTGCCTGTCTCTCAGTATCTTGGAATCTTTGTACTTTTTTTGTAACTTTCATTTCAGACTCTACCTTTCAGTGTGTTTGTGAGTCTTATCTGCCCTTCTAGACTATAAGTTCTTGAAAACAAAAGTTATCTACTCTGCATTCTTCACAGGATGTGAATAGGCCCTCCACTAATGTTTGCCTGATTGAATACATGGGTTCACTCCTCTTTACCTCCTTTTGATTCAGGTGTGCAATACCCGAAGCTCTGACTACAATACAGAAGGCAGAGAAGGTCCTGTTGGTACATTATGGCCCTTGGAATGACGAGATCCGGGAGCTACAAAAGATGAAATCCTGTTTGTTGGACTTGCTCCCCATCCCTGGGGGACCTAAGGAATAGGGTGGGATGAGTTAAAGAGCGTCTGTTGCTGCTGAGCTGTCAACCTAAAAACACAGGACCTGCCTGACAGTCACAAGCCTGGTGTATGGGATGGGGGGGACTTGGAAAGCATTGCGGTTAGAGACAGGCTCACCTATTTTGATGGATGTTTTTTGAAGTAGTTAACTACTCTCCAGCACAAATTCCCATTTCCCAGAAAAGATTTCAAACTGGTATCTGGAGAACCTAAGCCCTTTAAAAGGATTTTAGCTGATCTGCAGGCATCTGGATGTTAGCCTGGGTTTTGGCATCTGGGTTTTGGCTAGGCGCCACTTCTCTAAATGATGATGTCTGCTTCACTGGAACATTCCTATGGTTTCTAGCAGTAATGAAATGTTGTGTACCACTCCAGTGGGAACTTAAACTCTTAATAGTTGTGTTGTAATTGAAAAATAGTTATAAAGCCAGAAGTCAGTGAGGCTCGTTACCTCTAGAGAGACAGTTTCATTTATGTTATCTAGCTTCCTCAGATCCTTTGTTTAAACCAGTAGTGTATAAATTATGAATAGAGAAATAAATATGGGGCCATTTTATTGTTGGGCTAGGATGGCAACTCTCAATTTGTTTCCTACTAGTTTTCCAGTCCTTGTTCTCTGGATTTCACTCTATATTCTTGGCTGACTCACTGACCAAACACTAATAAAATCAAACTTGTAGCGAAGGCTTTATAACACATCCTTTCTGAGTTATGTTTATTAGCAAACCTGAAAAGAGATTGCTTTTTTTCTATCTCTCCAAGCAGGCAAATGAAATACAGACTATGTAAGTACTGAAAAGGGGGAAAAACAGCTTCAGAAAATGCTGAGGGTGTGGGCATGGCTGCTTGTGGTTTCAGACCTAAGAGACAAACTAGGAAGGAGAACTGTTATCTACCTGGTTGTATAGCACTGGTCTAGACGTTTTTGGCATCAGGGACTGGTTTCATGGAAGACAGTTTTTCCACGGACCAGGAGCGGTTTGGGGATGATTCAAGCACATTATGCCTGTTGTGCACTTTATTTCTATTGTTATTACATCAGCTCCACCTCAGATCATCAGGCATTAGATCCTGGAAGTTGGGGACCCTGGTCTAAACCCCGTGAGACGGCCAGAGTCTCTGGATCTGAACCCTGGGTTCTCTGTCACCACTGGGGACCAAGTGGTTCAGATGAGTTAGTGGAAAAGAATTCATGCTGCTTTGAGAGCTTGCCCACCCCATCCATGCCCAAGAAGTGCCTGGTGGTTGCCCTGGCATTTATAATCAGGAACTGAATGGCCTTGAAGCTGCCTGGCAGTAGCTTTTCAAGAAGCTGAGTGTTCAGAACACGGTTTGCACTCAAACCTTTGAATGAAGGGCAGGCAGAATCTCGTTTGTCTTCCTTTCTACTAACTCACTGTGGCAGAGGCCGTGGCCAATGAGATGTTTGGGTAGAACTGACTTTCAAGAAGAAAAATTTAGTCCTGTGGCCAATTCTGTAGTTGTTCTGTTCTTGAAACACTTGACACGTTTCAAGTTCCTGAAAAAAAGGTTCTGCTGTACTTTGTAAAATAGGCCCACTTCCTTAAAAAGAATGTGGGTAGAATTTTACATCTCAGACCTTATTTTTATGTGAACTTAAGAGCTTTCTTTAAATGCTCTTTAAAATACAGAATTATTTCCTGAAGTTACAAACTTCCTCCCTGATCTGTCTGCATGTTAACCTGTGTTGTCAGGTGACATTAGCTTGACAAGGGGATTATCTGTGCTTGGTTTAAGACCTAAAGTCCAAGACTTGCCTGGGGGTCCAGTGGCTAAGACTCCACACTTCCAAAGCAGGAGGCCCAGGGAAACTAAGATCCCACATGCTATGTAGTGTGGCCAAAAAATAAAAAACCTGAAGTCTTGTGCTTCCCAGGTGGTGCCAGTGGTTAAGAACCCACCTGCCAAAGCAGGAGACATAGAGACGCAGGTTCAATCCCTGGGTCGGGAAGATCCCCTGGAGGAAGGCATGGCAACCCACTCCAGTATTCTTGCCTGGAGAACCCCATGGACAGAGGAGCCTGGCGGGCAACAGTCCATAGGGTCGCAAAGAGTCAGACATGACTGAAGCAGCTTAGCATGCAAAATCCTCTGTGTTAAAGAGCTGGCTCCACTGATTGTAGAGACAGGAAATCTCTTCCCAGGGGGATTGGTGTCCTAAAGTGTGAACCCCCACAGAGCAGAGAATCAGTCCCAACATTATATAGTTCATATCTCGTATGGTGACTCTGTGCAGTATAGGTAGACCCAGCCTATAAAGACGGGACCAACAAATTCCTAAAGGGCTATTTGTCTTCATATTAAATTTAACATAGCTCAATATAGGAGGAGGAGCAGGGTAACGAAAGGTAAGGATAAAGCACTTTTATTGCAAAGTATACAGTGAAACGTAGGGGCAGCCTCATATAATATATAATCTGCCATCCCGCTAGTATTTTTTTCTTCTGGGGTATTTGAACCTTAAGTTGGAGTATTAAGTGCCCCTGGGGTCCAGAATTTTGCCTATGAAGAGAAGGGCCCCTGTGTCTGTGTCCCTCAGTACAAAGATGAAAGGTTGGTTAAGGTGATAGTCCAGAGGGAAGGTGAGGCGGGCAGGCTGGACCCCTGGGCTGGGGTTAGTACCTGCCCCATCCTCATTCCACTCGAATCCGATGCGATGTTCCACTTGAGTGAGTTTGATAGGTTTGCCCGTGATCTTGCTAAAGTCTGGTGCATCAAACAGGGATTGCAGCTCTGCAGAAATTGAGAAAGATTTCCATTAAAACCTTGCCTTGTGAATGCTACAAGAAAGAATAGAAACCTGATTCTCAAGAAGGCAAGCAGAGTGGGGATGGAACACTGCTTTTGGCTGTCTGTGACATACGTAGAACTCTGGGCTGGTTAAGGGTTAAGTGACTTGCCTAAGAGCACTCAGCCAGTGAGGTTAAGATTAGAAACCAGGTCAAGGGACCTATCTTGAGAGGCAGTGTTCAGAGTTCCTGTTATAGGATGTATGCTCTGGGGGCTTAGGAATGAGTCTGATAAGGAAGGCAGTTCAGCCTTCCCCTCCAGCACTATTAGAATGAAGGGATCATCCGGAGCCCCAGTATTAGTCCGTGGAGGCTTTGCATTCTGTTTAGCAAGGTGGAGGACTTCCCTTGTGGCTCAGCTGGTAAACAATCTGCCCGCAATGCAGGAGACCTGGGTTTGATCCCTGGGTTGGGAATATCCCCTGGAGAAGGGAAAGGCTACCCACTCCAGTATTCTGGCCTGGAGAATTCCATGGGAATTCCAGTCCATGGGGTTGAAAGGTCAGACACAACTGAGCGACTTTCACTGTAGCAAGGTGGAAGGAAGGCTCAAAGATTCAACCCCACCCTCCCCAAGAGCACAGAGGTGTTGTAGCCGTACTCAGCTCCTGCACAGACTTCGTGAGTTCGCCTTCATAACTCAGCTTCAGCTTGGGAACAGTCAAGACCGCCTGAACAGTCTTCAGTTCTCGGTCTATGTCATGAATGAACTCAGAGGTGAGGCTCTCTTCTATCAAGGTCAAGTTCTGGGTCACTCTCTGAGGCAGGAAGAAGATGATACTTGTGCTCCCAGTCAAGGGCAGCTGGGCAATCTGAAACAACAGAGAGGAAGCACATGGGTTAGATGTTTGGAGCCCAGGAGCCTAGCCATGGACAAACGCCCCTAGCCGCCTTCTCTCCTGGACCAGGCCTTGCCTCGCTTCCCCCACCCCTCGTCTGTGTAACAGTTGTCCCTCTAAGCTGTTGCTTTCCGGCAGCAAGATGTCTACTGCTGGGACTTCCCTGGTGGTAGAGTGGTTAAAGAATTCTGGCATTGCAGGGGGCACCGACAATCCCTAGGCTGAGAAGTAAGATCCCACATGCTGCAGAGCAGCTAAGCCCATAGGCCACAACTAGAGAGTCCTTGCACTGCAATGAAAGACCCTGCATGAGGCAACTAAGACCTGATGCAGGTAAATAAATAAAAGCTATCTACTGATGTTTCTTCAAGCATAAACCATTGTCTTTTCTTAGCTGAATACCAACTGAAGTTATCTGCTGAAAGAATTTTCTTCTGTGGTTTTCTAAAGACCCAGAATTGAATTCCCAGGTCTGTGTTTTCTTCCAAAGTTTGTTGGCCAATAGTTACTGATCATCTGTTATATACAGAGCCCCGGACTAGAAATGAGGGCACTGGGAAGAGCAATGCAGAAGCAGCAATACAATGACCCTCTGAGCTGAGGTCTTTAACCTAAGGGGCAGATGGCATCGGGGGGTCCCAAGAGCCCCTGAAATCACCTGCAGAGATGCATATGTGGCATTTCTCTCCGGTGCTTCAGGCATTTTGTCAGATTCCCAAAGAAAAAAAACTACTGACTTAGAATTTTCTTAAGTCAGCTAGGAGAGACTTAGAATGCCAGCAACTTGGAGTTTGCGACAGATTTTGAAAGTTTGGATTTTTATAAATACAAGTTCTCCCCAAAAAAAGAGAAGAAGGAAAGACAAAAAAATAAATAAATAACCAGTATTTGAATGCCCAGTCTTGAGGACTCATTTTCACTTTACCAACCCTTGCAACAAACCCTGAGTTGCAGGATAAGTTTCAATAGCCATGGCCCTTCATTTTTAGAAACAAAGGGCTCAGCTGGTGGGGCTTCCCTGATAGTTCAGTTGGTAAAGAATCTGCCTGCAATGCCAGAGACCCCGATTTGATTGCTGGGTTGGGAAGGTCCGCAAGAGAAGGGATAGGCTACCCACTCCAGTATTCTTGGGCTTCCGTTGTGGCTCAGCTGGTAAAGAATCCTCCTGCAATGCAGGAGACCTGGGTTCTCAATCCCTGGGTTGGGAAGATCCCCTGGAGGAAGGCATGGCAACTCACTCAGAAAACCTCTTAATTTACTGAAGGGCACGTAGCAGGTAAAATTCAGACAGCTCCATAACAAGAGAAGCCACCACAGTGAGAAGCCCACCTCACAACTACAGAAAGTCCATGCTGCGCAGCAAGGAAGACCCAGCTCAGCCGTAAATAAGTCAATGAATAATTCAGACTGCTGTCAGATCTCAAAGGCCATTCTATTCCCACTGCGCCATCCTGCCTGAACACCACCACTCACTGCCCATACAGACCTTGCAGTTGAGATCAGAATCCAAGCCGTACCGTAAAACGGCCTTAGGGTCTGACATCATGGGGACTTTCACAGTCCTCTCCTCATCCAAGTGGAAATCCTCCAGGGAAGTCTTTCTGGAGTCAAACTTTGTTACCCACTGCCCTGGAATGAAACAGATGGAGTGCCCTGAGCCCCAGGAGACCAGAAAGGCATACTGCTGAAAATTGCCCAGCTACAGGAATCTTGGGATTCCTTGATGGCTCAGTGGTAAAGAACTGAGAATTGACCTGCGTCTCCTGTCAATGCAGGAGACGCGGGTGCAACCCTTGGGTTGGGAAGATCACCTGGAAGATGGCATGGCAACCCACTCCAGTATGCTTGCCTGGGAAATCCCATGGACAGAGGAGCTACAGTCCGTGGGATTGCAAAAGAGTCCACTTAGCAATTAAACAACAGCAGGAATCTGAGTCATCAGAGGCCCTTACACATCAGGGAGTAGATCTGTCTTGGGATGGGCAGTCTGGACCATGATATTTTAAGGGTCCTGACTACCTTCCACATGTAAACTCAGAAAAAAATATTGTCAGGTTTATTTAAGTTCTGTGATAGCTAGGAGAAAGGTGTAGAGTGTACACACTCTACAGTGATGTGTCCGGGAGACAGACTGCAGGGAGGCCAGAGTTGGAAGGGACTGCGACGTCATGTCATTGACCATCTCATAGATGAAAAACCATGAACGCCCAGAGAAAAGTGACTTGCCAGTGCTCACACAGTGAGCCGATCGTTTAACGTGGTCTTTAACATGCTGGTCTGTGACAGCTTCTTTCACTTCGTGGATCTCAGTGCTCCATGAAGGACTTTTCTCTGGGGGCTTAGGAGTCCTCTTTCAATACTGCCTGATAGACAGTTGTGAAGCTTTTTAAGGGGAGGTTGCCCAAAATCCCACCCAAGTCTCATGAATAGGGCTGGCCTCACACTGGGCCTGTGGAATAGTTGGGTACCTCACCATGGCCTATAAGAACATTATTAGAGAACTAATATGGTTTATCAAGGACTTCCCAAGTGGTGGTAGTGGTAAAGAATCTGCCTGCCAATGCATGAGATGTAAGAGATGTGGGTTCAGTCCCTGGGTTGGGAAAATCCCCTGGAGGAGGACATGGCAACCCACTCCAGTATTCTTGCCTGGAGAATTCCATGGACAAAGGAGCCTGGTGGGCTACGGTCCATAGAGTTGCAAAGAGACACAACTGAACCAACTTAGCACACACACACACTCGGTTTATCGAGTACCTGCTGTGTGTCCCAGGCATGATGCTAGGTCCATGAGAAGATAGGAGACAACACACATAGAGTGCCTCTGAAATCAGTTTGCCATCTCCCAGTGACAGATGAAAAAACAAGCTCAAAAAAGCTATGAAGTTCATGCAGGTCTCTCCAGCCAGAGCCAGGCATGGGCCCTCTACCAACGCCCGCCCCAAAAAAGGCACAGGATTGGGAGTGCCCCCTTATCTCTGCTGGTCTTTCTCCACCACCCCTTACACTTTGTAGGTACTTATCCAATGTTTGCCTCGAGTTTGGTGACAAGCAGGCAGCCTTCAGACAAGGACCTTTCCAGGGTCCTCCTCTGCCTTCTTTGACGTCCCCTCCTTCCTGGCCCCCTCTTGACACCCACTGTCCACCCTCAGCCGAAAGCCAAGTGGAGAAGCCCTCACCCTTGAAGTAAGCCACGCCCAGGAGGAAAATGCTGATCTCACTGGGCATCTCCCTCGTGGACCTAGCGACTTTCCCTTTCATCTGGGCCTGCACCCAGTTGTTAATCTCTTGAAGGTCTATTCGAGAGTTGCCGGTTAGGATTCTGGGCCTGGTCCCATATGACTTCTCCAGGGGTGGGATGAAGCTGGCTTTTATACGAAGCTCTGCAAAGAGATGGGGCAGAGGTTAGTGCACTCTGAGACCTCACCCAGCATCCTCCCTGACAGTCTGTGGCTCTGCCTGATCCTCGGCAGGCCCTGACTCCCTGCCTGGCATCCTTCCGGGGCTCTCCGGACTCCGTGCCAGCTTCCCCGAGCACTGGATGGGGAACAACAGATTTCACTCATTGCTGTTTCTCTTCACGTGACTGTCCTCCCCCATCCCTCCCGATATCTCCTTCAGCCCGTATCCTCTTTCTGATCCTCTTTGTACTCATGCGGCCCCTTCCTGCCCACCCCCCAGTGCCTGGCCTGGCCCCAGGCAGACATGCTCTGGTGACTCACTCCTCTCAAAGATAATCCGGGAAGCGCTCTTAAGGTTCTTCTGGGGGGCGGTTACGGAGGCAAGGAGGTCCTTGTAGGTGCCGTGGATGTCTGGGTTACTGATCAGGTCATAGTACAGAGCCCTGTGAATGATGGATTCTGTCCGCTGTTCCGCACCTGCCAAGGGGAACAGGCCTGTGAGCCTCTGTAACTGCTTGCCTGGCCCATGTCAGCCTAGCTCCTGTGGACACTGAACCCTGAGCCTATCTATCTGCTGGTACCTGGAGATTTTCTAGGTGGCAAGGAATTTGAAGGCAGTGGAAGAATAATAGGTTTTCCTGAAGGTAGGCCAAAGGCATCAGGCCTGGAAAAATAAAAGGATGGGAGTGAGGGTTCAAAGTCCCCGTACTTCTCCCATCACAGCACTTACCAGACTGTCCTACAGCTTCCTATTTCCTGCTTTTCCCCATGAACCCAGCTGTGTGGGTCGAGTGAGAGCAGAGACTGTTGGTCCCAAGGCCACACACCTCTGTCGGCAGTGCTCCGCGCCCCCCTCCCCAACCTGAGCCCCCACTCGTACATGCCAGGACCCTGGGCCAGCCTCTCAGGCCTCATCACCCTCCCTAAGTGAAGTGTGTCCAGGGCCTCGAGTCAGCTATGTACAGAGGTCAGAGGGCGGCTCTGGGATCCCGGGCTTTCTGCAGCAGCGGACTCACCCAGCGACAGGGCAGAGAGCGCCGTGGCCACGCTGAGCGGAGACAGCAGCACGTTGGTGGTGGGGCTCTCGCCGGATCTCACGCGGTACAGGTCGTAGCCAAAGTTGGAGACGGCCGCCGCCAGCTTGTTCACAGGGACCTTGAAGAAGGGATCCTCTTCCTCCACTGGCGCCCCCGTGCTCTCGGGGGCCATGGAGCCCTGCATTTGAGTACAAGGACCAGTGCAGATGAGCAGGGGCTGACTGGTCTCCTGGCTTGGCGTGGGACTGTCCTTCTAGTCCCTGAAGGCTGTCCTGCCTGAGGAGGTATAGCCATGCGTTGGACTGAGTCTGTGCCCCCTACTCCTATGGGGGTGCTCTGCTGGGGAGAGGCAACCCTCAAGAGAGGTTAGCTGGCCAGCTTTAAACACCAGTGACCTGTGAGCTTCAGGCCTGTGACTCGGAAAAAGAAAAAAACGGAGGGAAGTCCCCCTTCCCAAGAAATTCTGTTCTCAGGCCAGAGTCTCCCTGTCTGCTCAGACTTGCCCACTGCTCCCAGGTCTCCACCTGGACCCTCCTATCAAACCCTCCTTGTCTTTCTTGGCCCGGATCAGACATCACCTCTTCCATCACAGACTTTCTCTGGTGGCCCCAATATGAAGGCATCTTTAGTTCTCTGGCCATTGTTGAGAGTCAACTACCACTCACATATTAACCACTTACCATGTATATACCATGCGCCAGGCTCTGTGGTGGTTCTTTCCATTTGAGTTACTTCATTTCATACTAGTTGATGTAAGTGATATTCTCAAAGATTAATGTCTTAAAACAGTTCCTTGAAGGCCAGAACTGAGTCTTTTATATTTCCACCCATCCCCAGCACCTACAGAGTGGGTGTTCAGTAGATAAATAAGTCACTGTCCACGTTGGCCCTGTAAGGATGGGTATTTTTCATCCCGTCTTATAGATAAGAAAATAGATTGAAGTTACAGTGACTTATCTAAAATTAAAAAAAAACTGGTGACAGGTAGAACCAGAATTCAAACTTGGAACTCACAATAAAGTCCAGAGCTCCTACCAATATACCCCACCTGGCCTGGCCACCCTTGTGACAGTCACCACTACCTCCCTACCCTCGACTCTCACATAGCCTAGGCCTCTTGGCATCTGCCTTTGCAACCCGACTGTACTCTGTCTGGACAGGAAAGAGGCATTTCCATGCTCTTACATCACTGCTGCCCCCTAGTTAGGATCGGAGCAAACATCCAAGACCACCAGCTCCTCAGTGAGACCCATAAGTAATGCAGGGTAATGAGAAAATCTTCACTGAAGCGCTTGTTAAAGGGCTTTCGCCTTTCACCTTCTTGGATCTCCCCCCAGCCCCCCCGCCCCCCCGCTGCCAACCCCCATCCTCTGAAAGGCAGGGCCAGACACTTTCTGTTTTGCTCTTGGAAAAACCAAGGCCCTGTCTGGACGGAAAGACCAGAGCCTGGCCTGCAGCCTGGGTGCTGTCCAGTCTCCCCGTGCTGCCTGACAAGGTGGGACTGGGATTGCTAACGTCGTCCCCCCACCGCGCCCAACTTCTACTGACCGCCTCCGGGCCGGCGTTCTGGCAGCAGCCAAGCCCAAGGAGGGCTCCAGTCCAGAGGAGTAGCACAAGGGCCTGCATCTCCGGGTCTGCAAGAGAGCAAAAGAGGAGGCAGGCTGCAAGAGAGCAAAAGAGGAGGCAGGCTGCTTCCCTCACCACCACCCTGCACCACCAGCTGCCCTGGGCAGGGAGCAGGGCCAGGCACCTTCCGTCCAGCCTCCCCCCGGGCTGGAAGTGGACCCTAAGCTTGCTAACCCCTCCCTCTCAGCACCTCCCCAGCCCTCCCCCTGCTCACAGCCCACAGTCCTATGGCAAGCTTGTGTTTTCATTCATGGTCTGTGCCAGGAGACCCTCCTTCAGGCCTAAACCTCCAGGATGGTGAAGGCCCAGCAGTGGGCTTCTGTGTGGGGGCGTGATCCAGCCCAAATGCACACCAAGGCTGTTCAGGCACCTGACCAGCTCGTTATGTAGGATTTGGATCTATGTCTAGTAACAGCATGGGGGCAGAATCTCAGATGTAGAATCATAGAACACAGAGAATGGGAGCATCTGGTCCAGTCCCAGGTCCGCCACAAGAAGCTCTCAAACTCTCTCCTTGAATTGCTCTGCCCTGGAAACTGTGGTTTCATCAGGGAATCATGGGATCTTAGTTCCCTGACCAGGGATCGAACCCAGATCCAGGCAGTGAAAATGCTGAGTTCTAGCCACTGGACTGCCAGGGAATTCCCATCAATCCTGTGTCTTTTTTGTTTCTCTGTTTATGGCTGTGCCAGGTCTCAATTGCAGCACATGGGAATCTCTTTTTTTTTCTTTAGATGCGTGTGAACTCTTAGTTTTGGCATGTGGGATCCACTTCCCCAATCAGGGATTGAAACTGGACCCCCTGCATTGGGAATGCAGTCTTAGTCACTGAGCTACCAGGGAAGTCCCCAGTTCTGTGTCTTAATACCTCTCTAAAGCCCAGTGTCTTCTCTTGTAAAATGGAAATCAATTCTTACCTGTTGCGATGAGAATTAAATTCAGTGATGCCTTCATAGCACTCAGCGGGGCCAAAGACAGGTGAGTTCTCCAATGATCCCTGAGTCAAATTGTGTCTCCCTACTCCTGGAACCTCAGGACCCACCCTTTCCCCTTGGGAAGCCAAATCCTCTTCCTCCTACCAGCTTGGAACCCGCTCTGACACCCCTCAGAGTCCTTTCCTTCAAGTTAAATAATACCATGTCTTAGTAAGGCCACCCACATCCCTACACCTCCCCAGCAGTAGCCTCTTTGGACATGACTCTGATCCAAACTCTGGACCACAAGGACAAAGGGAACTCTAAGTGCAAGACTCCCCCATCTCTTGCCCTCCTACATTCACTGCCTCTGTGAGCTCAACCTTGGGGGCAGGATGTGGAGGTGGGAGGGGATGAAAGCAGTGGGGAGTTCATAAATAAGGTCTTCTGAGGGCCTTCTGGTTAGAGAGAGGGATAAGGTCCCAGCAGTCAGGACCTCTGGCTGGTCCCTGTTCTCCCTCCATTCACATTGCTGGGTCAAGAACTTAAAATCTGTCTTCCCTACCTCTCACCTCCCCTACAACACACACACAGGCCAAGGGTCTCAAACTCTTTCTTCCTTTTGTATACCCATAAACACATACTCGGGGCTTCCCAGTAGGCATTACTGGTAAAGAAGCCCCTTGCCAGTGAAGGAGATTAAAGAGATGCAGGTTTGATCCCTGCCTTGGGAAGGTCCCCTGGAGGAGGGCATGGCAACCCACTCCAGGATTCTTGCCTGGAGAATCCCATGGACAGAAGAGCCTGGCGGGCTACAGTCCAGGGGGTCGCAGAGAATGGGACACGACTCAAGCAACTTAGTACACATGCATGCAAACACACACACTTTTCTGACTTCTCAGAACAAATAGGAAAATTAAGAGTGCAGTGTGTGGGGAATTCCCTGGTATCTAATGGTTAAGACTCCAAACTTGCAATGCAGGGGGCTGGGCTTGATCCCTGTTTGGAGAACTAAGATCCCACATGCTACGTGGCCAAAAAAAAAAAGAATGCAGTGTGCGATTTGGGGGCAAAGTCCTTAAAATTAAGTCTGTCTTGGTGGCTCAGACAGTAAAGAATCTGCCTGCAATGTGAGAGACCCAGATTTGATCCCTGAGTCAGGAAGATACCCTGGAGAAGTGAATGGCTACCCACTCCGGTATTCTTGCCTGGAGAATCCTATGGACAGGAGAGTCTGGCAAGCTACGGTCCATGGAGTCACAAAGAGTCAGACAAACTGAGTGACTGACACAATCTTCTGGACAATGTGAAAGGCACCAAAAGAAAAGATGGCCTCTGATTTTGTTCTGCTTATGGCTGGATGGCCAGTGGGTACCAACCTGGCTTTTTCTCTAAACCCTGATCGCGAGCATGTATCTCCCAGTGAGTTCCACTGACCCCTCTGTTCTCAGCCAGCTGCTCTTCTGCATGGCAGCCCCTGCCACTCAAGGAGAAATTGTCCACCGAGGCAACGGGAAGAACTTTCTGCAGGCAAGATAGAGCCTGTAACAGCGTCTAGGCTCACAGCTGCTCTCTCCACCCGGCCAGCCCCACCCAGAGCTGGCAGGGCTCTTCCCTGCCTGAGCCCCAGCAAACTGGTTTAGCAGAGACTGGAAATTCAGTGAGATGCAGGGGCGGCAGGGCTCAAGGAAAAGCCATTAGCTCTAGTCCCTGGCCCAGGGTAGGGAGCCGACGGAGGAGGGAGGAGGGAGGTGAGAGATGCCACCCTGGCCTGGTGTTTAAGGAAACCAAATCCAGATGCTGTTGAAGGTGGATCTTCTCTATAGGAGCTCCTACAGAGTTTGAGCTCAAACCTTGGGTCATGTGATCACTGTTACCACGTGGGTGGGCTGAGAACTGAAGATGCGGTGGTGAGGGACCCTGGCAGGGAAAGGCACGCGGATCCATAGCTGCCGGAGCCAGTCGCCAGGACACACAGTATTAACGGTACCTCTTTGAACCCTTCACCTCAAGCCCTGGGGATGAGGGAAGTGGAGAGATTCTTGGAAGCCCCCTGCAAGGGCAGGGACAGGGTTGAGAGTAAGGGTCTTCTGCACAGGGGGGCCCCTCTGAGCACACTCGGTGCCTTGTCCAAGGGGGCGGCTCTGTGGGCTGGGCCAGGCAGCCATCACCTGGCCAGGGGCACAGGCACAGTGGTGCCATCCAGTCCAAAGGGCGGGGGGGGGTGGGGGGGGGGCGGAGGAGGTGACTCTCCTCCCAGCTCGGCCAAGCTCAGGTCTGCCTCTCAGCCACATTGCCCCAATCAAGAGACACAAGGAACTGCAATTTTGAGATCCTGCCTACCAGCTGGAAGGATACATTTGAGCCAATACATGTGTTTCAGATTAAACCCAGTGGTGAGACAAACACCATCACTCCTCCTCCTCCTCCTCCTCCTCCCAGAACCATAGGGCCTTTAAGCCACATGGCGGTGGACCTCACAGGCAGTGCAGGGAAGGCCACCGCCCTCCTCCCTGTCTCTGGGAGGGAGATCCCGAGGGGTCCCCTCCGGATCCACCCCACCGTGGTGACCCCACCAAGTCCCCAGGCAACTTTTTTTTCTGAAAGTCTTGGAACCTGAATACATGGAGGCAGAGTACACAGGGGTTTCAGCTCCCCACACCCCGGAAGGATCAGTCTTGGAAACAGAATTCCCTGGCCTGCTTCCCCTCCCACCCTCAGCCTGGGGGCTGAACTTCTGGTGGACTGGCATAGGCCAGACAATGATGGGGTTTCCGGGAAGCCTGAAGTTCTTCTCTGGCCCAGACCCGCCCCTCGATGTGGCTGGCCCCAGGGAGCACCGAGGGTGCGGGCGGCCAACCTCTCCAGCTCTGGCAGCTAAGCCCCCAGATCCCATACCCCGGCTGGACTCAATAGCGGTCATTGTTTGCGAGAGGCCGAGACCCCATTGATCTCCCAGCTTGTACTGGCAGCTGACTTGGCCAAAGAAAACGGGTGGGCCCTGGAGAGAAGGACCTCGCTGCCCTCCATCCCAGCACACAACCCCTGCCCCCGGAGGGCTCCCCGCAAGCCAGCTGCTTGGCAGTGTTGAGAAGTTACCTTTGAAATCAGCGCCAGTTGATGTTGAATGGCAACAGGGAGCTGAGTCTAAGCCATGGCCAGGCTGCCCGATGGGCTCCCCAGTGGAGGCACAGCACCCAACAGCCTCTTTCCCCCAGGGTTGCAGAGCACCCCACCCCAAACTGCTGCTCAGACCTGACCCAGCAGCTAGCCACGTTCTCACCTTCTTCCCCTCCACTGCCTCCTTCCTCCACTGTTTCCAGCCCATTCCATTCAAGAGTTTTCCTGGCTTCTTCTAGTGGTGCAGTTGGTTTAGGGATAATTGGGTTCTGACCTTCTGACCTCCAACTCCCTCTGTCCTCCCTCACATATTCACCCTGGTCCCCAAGCTGCAGGAACTGTGGTCTCCCCGCCTCTTCTCCCTGGCACCCCTCTTTTCTGCTCCCTGGAGTTATACCTGCCTCACCCTAGTCACCCCAGCCCAGGAGAGCCTCCCATCGTCCCCTGATACGCACGCGGACCAGACAGGGAGCTGCTTTACCTGTGGGTGCACCGCCGCTGCACGCCCAGCCTGGGTCTGCACACTGAGGGCCTCCTGTGAGCACCAGAGCCTTTTCTGCTGCCTCCCAAGCCAGCGTCCAGCAGGCTTCAGATTACAGCTACTCCTTTCTTAAAGCGACCTGCACTCAATTTGGACTCTGTGATTGCATCATTGTCTGGTGTTAACTTTAACCCACTGCTGGCCTTCTGCCACACACCCCCAGTTCACACATCAGACTGCAACACCAAACCTTTCTTTGGAGCCCTGGCCGTGCCCCCCATCCCTGGAGGGCAGCCTGTTCAGCCTGGGTGGGAGCGGGGCTGAGGAAGAGTCTGGCAAGAGGAGGCCCAGGAGTAAGCCAAAATAGAGGAAACACTGGTCCAGAACTGGGACTCAGGTTTTTGCTGGTCCTTGGTTCTGGTACCTAGATCTGGGGCAAGACATCATTCATGGCTTCTCCCTATCCTTGACTGAAAAATGAGTGAATGGGACTGGGATGTCTGTGTGCTTTTTCAGCCCTGAAATGCTCTGATTTCTGAAGATGAGGCAAGACAGTGGGGAAAATATCTGAGCAGAAGAAATGAGATGTACTGTAAACATTAGTCCTGAGAGAAGGCCAAGTGTGAGTACCTGGCACCCACCTGGGCACCGTAGAGTTCACCTGGGAGCAGTGCTCCAAGGCTCTGCTCACCTCGGGGCATTAAGAAACTTGCAGTGTGATTATGAGACTAAAATACTGACATGAGAAATGATTATAGAGAATGTACCATAACCTTCTCCAGGCACTTGTGAGTCCTGACACAGGCCCAGTGGTTGTTCAGAGAAGGAGGGACCAGAGAAGGAAGGGAAAGCACTCTGGGATATTTAGAAGAGAAAATTTAGGGGACCCTCACTGGTGGTTCAGTCAGTAAAAGATCTGCCTGCCCATGCAGGAGACCCAGGTTCAATCCCTGGATCGGGAAGATCCCCTGGAGAAGGGAATGACTACCCACTCCAGTGTTCTTGCCTGGAGAATCCCATGGACAGAGGAGCCTGTTGGGTGACAGTCCATGGGTTGCAAAGAGTTAGACACCACTGAAAGACTAATACACACACACACACACACACACACACACACACTTCATGTGAGGTTCCAGGGAGCAGAGCTGGGGCCTTTGGGTAGAACTCCCCAGTGAACCAGGTTGAGATTTATGTAAAGAACAAAGTGTCAACAGTCAGAGTTCTCCATTGACAGATGAATGGATAAAGAAGATGTGGTACATATATACAGTGGAATATTAGCCATAAAAAAGAACAAAACTGGGTTATTTCTAGAGATATAGGTAAACCAGGTGTTTGTCATACAGAGTGAAGGAAGTCAGAAAGAGAAAAACAAGCATCGTACATTAACACATATATCGAATCTAGAAAGATGGTACAGATGAACCTATTTGCAGGGCAGAAATAGAGACCCAGGCATAGAAAATGGCCATGTGGACACGAGGTGGGGGTACTGGGATGAACTGGGACATTGGGATTGACATAAACTCACTGTGCTCTTAGTCACTCAGTCGTGTCCAACTCTTTGTGACCCCGTGGACTGTAGCCCAGCAGGCTCCTTTGTCCATGGAGTTCTCCAGGCAAGAACACTAGAGTGGGTTGCCATGCCCTCCTCTAGGGGATCTTCCCAATCCAGTGATCAAACCCAGGTCCTCTGTATTGCGTGCGGATTCTTTACTGACTGAGCCACAGGGGAAGCCCCATCTACACACTACCATGTGTAAAATAGACAGCTAGTGGGAACCTGTTGTATAACATAGAGAGCTCAGCTTGGTGCTCCGTAATGATCTAGATGGGTGGGATGTGAGGTCAGGGGGAGGGAAGGCCAATAGAGAGGGGATAAATGTAGACATATAGCTAATTCACTTTATTGTACAACCTTGTAAAGCAAGTATACCCCAGTTTTTGAAAAAGCAGTCAGCGTTCAATCCTTTCAACCAAAAACTGAGGACCTCTACTCAAATCGCTTGCTAGGTACACGGAGAAGGAGTACATAGATGATTAAGACTTGGTGCCCGTCCTTCAGAAGCTCACTGGCTAAAAACAGAGGCTGATACGAGCCCAGATCCTTCCAGTATAATATGGCACATTCTGTGATACCTGTCTACAGCCATGCCATCTAATATGATAACCACTCACCATGGGTCACAGAGCTCCTGTAAATATAAAATACACACTAGGTTTTTAATATTTATCATGAAAATTAATGTGAACAATAGCAATAATTTTGACCCTGATTAATATACTGGATTAAATAAATATACTGTTAAAATTAATTTCTCCTGTTTATTTAATGTAACCACTAGAAATCTTAAACTACATATGTGGTTTTCATTGTGTTTCTGATGGATGGCACTGCTCTATAGGTTATCATGGCAGCAAAGTTGGAATATATGAATCTAAGTTGAGTTTTGAAGGATGAATACAAATAAGCTAATCATAGGAACATGGGAAGGGGACTTTCCTGGTAGTCAAATTTCCACGATCCCAAGGCAGGGGTCTGGGTTTGATCCCTGGTCAGGGAACTGGACCCCACATGCTGCATGTAAGAGTTTGTATGCCACAACTTAGAAAAAAGATCCCGCATGCCACAATGAAGATGGAAGCGCCTATGTGCCACAACTAAGACCTGGAGAAGTCAAGTAAAAGAATATGCTTACTGTTTACAATAGCCAGGACATGGAAGCAACCTGGATGCCCATCAGCAGACGAGTGGATAAGGAAGCTGTGGTGCATATACACCATGGAATATTACTCAGCCGTTAAAAAGAATACATTTGAATCAGTTCTAATGATATGGATGAAACTGGAGCCCATTATACAGAGTGAAGTAAGCCAGAAAGATAAAGACCAATACAGTATACTAATGCATATATATGGAATTTTAAAAGATGGTAACGATAACCCTATATGCAAAACAGAAAAAGAGACACAGATGTATAGAACAGACTTTGGAACTCTGTGGGAGAAGGCGAGGGTGGGATGTTCAGAGAGAACAGCATTGAAACAAGTATACTATCAAGGGTGAAACAGATCACCAGCCCAGGTTGGATGCATGAGACAAGTGCTCGGGCCTGGTGCACTGGGAAGACCCAGAGGGATGGAATGGAGAGGGAGACGGGAAGTGGGATCGAGATGGGGAACACATGTAAATCCATGGCTGATTCATGTCAATGTATGGCAAAAACCACTACAATATTGTAAAGTAATTAGCCTCCAACTAATATAAATAAATGAAAAACATTTAAAAATTAAAAAAAAATGTGCTTAGTCGTGTCTGACTCTTCGTGATCCCCATGGACTATAACCTGTCAGGCTCCTCTGTCCATGGAATTCTCCAGGCAAGAATACTGGAGTGGGTTCCCCTGCCCTCCTCCCGGGGATCTTTCCCACCCAGGGATGGAATCCAGGTCTCCCACGTTGCAGGCAGATTCTTTACCATCTGAACACCAAGGAAGCCCCAAATAAAAGAATAATAAGGAAGAAATATGGGAAGGCATGACTATCTTTGTGGACAAGCTAAAGTTGGATCCCTGTTTTACACCATACACAAAAATTAACTGTAGGTACGTTAGAGATTTAAGTGTTTCTGAAAAACAATTTCTGTTTTTGCAGCACCTTTTTAATGCATTTTTATTTAAATTATTCACTAATTTTTGAATAGGTATTTTGTTCATATGTTCAAAACTCAAAACTATCTAAAGACAATGTCTTCTTTTCACTCTGATCTCCAGTCACCTGAGTCCACACTCCCTGGAGACAGATAATAATAATAAAAATAATTCTTTCAAAGATAATTTTAATGGCTTAAACAACAAATTCAGGGGCCACAGTCCTTGAGGCACTAGCCTACTGTGTTTCCCCTTTGCCTGGCAAAGAAATAAAGGCACTCACTCGTTCCTTCTCTTCCATTAAAAAAAAAAAAGCAAATACAAACAGAAATACACAACAGGAAAAAAATGTAAACATTTTAGAAAATTGTATAGATGAATTTCTTTGTGATCTCTGAATAGGAATGCTTTTTTAGACAAGAGACCAAAAGAAGCACAAATTGTGAAAGACTGATAAATTTGGCACTAAAATTAAAAACTTGTTCTCGTGAACAGGTACCATAAAACAAAATGAAAAGACAAGCCTCACACGAAGAGAAAATGTTTGTAACACTGATAACTGACAAAAAAGATTACTAACTGTAACAGCAATAATAACAAATCAATAAAAACATAAATAAAAACAATTCAACAGAAAAACAGGCCCAGGTAATTCACAGATGAAGACTCCTGAGCGTCCAATAAACTTACGAGTAGATGTTTTTTTCACCAGCTAATCAAGGGAATGCAAATTAAAACCATACTTTGATGAGTGTACTTCACACTCTTCAGATGGGCTAAACTGAAACGGCTGAGAATACCAAGTACTGGTAAGCATGAGGACAGCTAGGATCTCTTGGGCCCTCCTTATGAGAATGTAAATTGATACAACCCCTCTGAAGAACAATCTGGCAACAAACGGCAAAGTTGTGCATAACCGTATTTAACATGGGACGTCCCTGGCAGTCCAGGGGCTAAGACTCCACGCTTAGTGACCCGGTTTCAATCCCTGGTCAGGGAACCAGATCCCACATATCACAACTAAGAGTTTGTGTGCCACAACTAAAAGACCCTGCGTGCCCCAATTAAGACCTGGCGCAGCCAAATAAATTTTTTTTTCTGGTTTTCAATTTTGTTTTATTTCTCTTTTTAACATAATACATTAGTGTATGTGGGACTGTTCGTTCGCTTCAGTCATATCCAACTCTTCGAAGCCGACTCTTTGTAGCCTTCCAGTCTCCTCTGTTCATGGGATTTCCCAGGCAAGAATTCTGGAGTGGGTTGCCATTTCCTTCTCCAAGGTAAATATTTTTTTTAAAAAAAGGATTCAATGCAGGGGACACAGGTTCAGTTCCTGGTCGTGGAATTAGGAGCCCACATGCTGCAGGGCAACTGAGCCCACGTGCCACAACAAAGACCAGGAGCAGCCAAAATTTCAAAATAATAATAATAGTGACTGTGTGTGGCAGCCCTGGCAGTGAAAGATAGAAAACACAAACCCACAACTCATTTACTCTACTTCTAAGTGTTTGAGCCAAAAAGACTGCATATGTGCACAAGGACATAGCAAGAATGTCACAGCAGCACTGCATAGGTCGCCCCGCTCTTGCATAATCAATGTACCCCTCTCTGAGGGACCATTCCACAGCCTTAAAACAGCCTCTGTTACTCCCCTGTTTAAAGGCACTGCCTTTATTGCCACATCCCTTAAAGCTACTGTCCAATTCTCCATCCTCCCTCCCACCTGCATGGGACAGAGCTATTTACCGTTGCATCTGCACAGCCTTAGCGCTTTCCCTCCTCACCCTCCAACTTGCTTCTGTGCCCAGCTCTCCTTGGAAACTGCTGTCAAAGGAGCAGACATCTCTGCTTGGCTGCAGGCAGCCAACTCTTCCTCCTTCTTGAAACCCTGACTCCCTACATCCTCCTATTTTTCTCCATCTCACAAGCCCCATCTTTTCCATCTTCCTTGCTGGCTTGATTCTGGGACCCCCTTTCTTCTCTTTCCATCTCCATCTCCTCTTAGGTGACATCAGCCAGTTCTGTGACTTTCAAAGCATCTGTATGTTCCCAAATACACACTTCCAGCCTTGACTTTGACATAACCAAATGGATGTCGAGCAAGTGAGAGGAGCATATAATTCATCATCCAAACACTTCCAAGTTCAAAAATAGGTGCTGTGAATTAAACTGGAACCACAGACATAACTCGAATTCCCCGGGCACACTGGGACATATGGTCGCTCTGTATTAATGTAGCATTTCAGTCATGTTCAAAATGGACATCTCCAATCAATCCTAAAGCCTGTCCCTCACTCAGATTCCCATCTCAGTAAATCTCATCTTCTCAAGACAAAAATAGGGGATTTGAATCATGAACCCCACATCTGCGAGCCTCTCCTTTCCCTCATCTCTAGTACAATCTGTGCACAAATTCTGTAACATCTACCTGCACAATATACCTGAAGCCTGATCACTTCCCTGCATTTCCACAGCCAGCACCCTGGGCCAAGCCACCTACGACTCGACTCTTGCCTGCTAACCAGCCTCCCTCCTCCTGCGTTTGCCCCTTGATGTCTGTTCACACAATAGCCAAATGAGCCTTCCAGAGCTTACTTCAGACCATGGCGCCCCTCAATTAAAGTCTTCCACAGGGAGTGAATAATTGCCATCCACATGGCACTGATGAATCTCACAAACAGGAGGTTGAATGAAAAAGAGTCGGGCACAAGGGAGCACGGATTGCATGCTTCTTTTATTTCAAGTTCAAAACCAGGAGAAACTAGTCTATTACCAGGAGTTAGGAGAGTGAGTACTGTTTCTTGATCTGGGTACTGGTTGCACAGGGGTGCTCAGTTCATGAAACAAATTCATTACACTTTTGTTGTTGTTCCGTCGCTATGTCGTGTCCAACACATTACACTTCAGCATACTATGCATGCGTGCATGCTCAGTTGCTAAGTCATGTCTGATTCTTTGTGACTCTATGAACTGTGGCCTGCCCGGCTCCTCTGTCCGTGGGATTCTCCAGGCAAGAGTACTGGAGCAGGTTGCCGTGCCCTCCTCCAGGGGATCTTCCTGACCCAGGGATCAAACCAGCATCTCCTGTATCTCCAGCATTGCAGATGGAGTCTTCACCCACTGAGCCACCTGGGAAGCCCTATACTTCAATCCAAAATTTTAACTTGTTTATTGTCTAGACCAGCATCTCTAACCTTTTTGGTACCTGGTAGTGGTTTTGTGAAAGATAGTTTTTCCACGAACCCAGGGGGGTGGGGGGTGATTTGGGGATGATTCAAGCACATTACATTTCTTGTGCACTTTATTATTATTACATCAACTCCACCTCAGATTATCAGGCATTAGATCCCAGAGGTGGGGGACTGCTGGACTAGACCAGTCCACCTCCAGATTAGGTTCTGCGGGGGAGAATCTTGTCGGCTTTTTCATCACTGCAGCCCCAGAGCTTGGGGTGCTGCTGGACCCAGCAGAGGCACCTGACAAGTATTTACAGGGCAGAAGACGCAGTCAAGGCAGCCAGAGCATCAGCAGGGAGAACCTGGGTGTGATGACTAGAGCCAAATGGTGGCTAGAGCCTGAATAGACAGGAGAGGACTGAATAAAACTCAGGAGTGGGATAATTAAGCTGGTGGGGTGGCCGATTTGTTCCAATAATTTTCCAATGATCTCTTTACAATTCTCTCTCTCCCCAGGCCCCACGGATCTCCTGCTCATCCTAAACCTTTTGGGCAGCTCCCACTCCTCTTCCTGGGACGCTCTTCTTCAGGATGTCCCCCTGGTGCCTGCCCTCACCTCCTTCTAGTCTCTGCTCCAAAGTCACCTCCTCAGGGAGGCCTTCCCTGCTTTACTTCTCAGCAGAGCTCTTATCCCTCTCTCACACACATATGTCACTTGTTGACTTATTTCTCATCTCCCTACCCTGCTGGTTTGTTAGAAGCCAGAGCCTGTCCTAGGGACTTGCTCTTAACCACTGCACCACAGGGCTGCAAGTGGCTGCTGCCACACAGACACCCTGCACTCCCAGACAAGCGCCCACCCGCGTGGACAGCCATGTGGCCCCACCCCTGCTCCCGGGAGCCCCCAGTCGCTTCCCCCAAATCCTCAGGCGTTGATAGTCTCCAGCTGGAGCCCGTGCTCCCAGCTGCCTGCTCCCCCGCCTCCCTGGCTGGCGGGCGCCAGCTCCTGACAGAGGGGGCCGGCATGTAATTAGAAATTCCTCAAGCTCCCTAATTGCCAGTTCTTCTCCCAAACCAGGAGGCTGGCGCTATTCTGGGCCACCTTTGTTGCCGCTGCCTGAGGCCGGGAGAGAGGACCAGGCTGAGAGCAGGGCCAGGCTGGCGAGGTCAGAGGGCCTGCGCGCTGGACAAGGGCTGGCGAGCGGCCAGAGGCCAGACGTGGCACGGGCAGGGTTGCGCCCCGGAGCCCAGCCTGGTTCTCCTCGCGTCTGCTCGGTGGCCTCATTCCCGCCTTCCCCCAGCACCTCCGAGCTCCCACCCATTCCCCGAACAATGACATCAAAGCAGACAGGCCCATTCATTCTTTATTCAGGTGGTGTAAAAATCACTACAAAAACTTTACAAAAGAGCCTTTGAGAGGTAATGCCCCCCACTTCCCCCACCCTCTCAGCCGCTGAGATGCCGCGCAGAGGGGGCAGAGGGGAGAAGGAAGAAGTCTTGGCAGTGTTGGGACCTCCAAAGATCAGCAGTGGGACTGAGGTGACAGTGGGCGGGAGGCTGGCAGGCCCTGGGCAGCTCAGGTCGGACGGAGGCAGTGGTGCGGGGAGCTCAAACTCCACCTGTATTGTGCAACCTCAAGACGGCCGCCCCCTCTCCTCGGCCAGGGTGTCCCCTCCTCCCTGCCCCTCCCTCTCTGATAAACAGGTGTGGAGGCACACAGCTGCCCTAGGGAATAAACTACCTACCTTCCCGACAAAACGATCCACCGCTGCCCCTCTGTCTGAGCCCCAAACCAGGACACCCTCCAGGCCCCGTTGGAAGAAGCGATGTGGGACCGAGGTCCATGGTTTCCTGACGCCTACCCTCCTCCCAGAGCCACCCCACCCCAAACTCCCCAAGAGGAGACAAGAGAACGGCTCCCTTCCTCCCTTCTCCCAGACTGCCCTCCCCAGGCCCCCAGCCCCAATCCCACAAAGCTGTTTTTGGAAAGAGTCACACGAGTTGAGAGGTTGGTCCAAGCAGGGACTCGGGTTGCTAGAGGCCACAGCTCCTCACTTGGGGCTGCTGGGCTGAGGGTAATCCTCTTCCGAGGGGGGCCCAAGTTTCAAGTCTGGGTCGAAGGGCTTGTCTCCACGGGGGAGGCCTTTGTGATCCTGGAAAGAGTCCCTGCCGTCGGGGGAGTCCTGCTGCTCCTTGCGTTCCGGCTGCGCGCCAGGGTTGGGGTTCCTCACGCTGCCCACGAAGAGGGGGAGGCTCGTGCTGTCCTCGAGGATGAAGAAGAGGAAGGGGCGGTTCACGATGAAGGAGGACAGGGACATGCGGGACATGGCCGTGCTGGTTGCCGCGGCCGCCTCCACTCCGGCCTCGCTGAGCTCCAGCGCCGACTGATGCTGCACGCTGGATACCACCAGCCTCTCGTCAGAGATCCCACGCAGGTCCGGGGCCTGGAATAACTCCTGCAGGCCTGCCCCGGGGCAGCAGATGGCTGGTCAGAGCTGCCTTCTGCCCCACAGGCTGCCTGGACCTGCCTGGGAGAGTGTCTGGCATCCTGGTCAGGGAACACCTTGAACTCACAGAGGGCTAGTTAACTCCTATTTAACCTTCATGTATCAGCTTAAAGGCCCCTTCCTCCAGGAAGCCTTCCCTGATTCCCTGCCCCAAAGTCCAGACAGGTGCCTGGTGCCTTTTTGATGTTCTCCCAGGTGAACTGGAGAGAAGCCTTCTATCTTAACACTGATGCTGAATTGTTAGTACCTGACTCCTCATCTGCCCACCCCATAAGACTGAGCTCCTCGTACGTGGTCGGCTTGCCATGCCCCTTGCAGGGGAGCCAGGGAGGCTCCTGTGCCACTCTGGCTCTCCACTCAGGATTCTTTACAGAGCTCAGTCTTGGGTAGAGCAGGCCCTCCAGGGCCGGGCCACCCACCCCTCCCCAGGACAGAGGAGCCAAAGGCTCCCACCTCCCTAAGCCCCAGAAAAGGCCAGGATACAAGGCTAGCTCTGACTCTGACCTGCCAGCTGGAAGCTTTCTCCTCACCCGCCCTACCTAGCCTGAGAGGGGGCTGTCCCATGCCCAGCCTCCTTACCCAGCTGGCTGAGGGTGGCCACCAGGTCCAGTTGGTATTTGAGACGCAGCTTAGGCAGCTGGACCTTGGTGGGCCTCTCCCGCAACGAGGGCTGGTGCAGAATGTCCCAGGTCAGGTTGGCCAGCACCTGGGACACGTTCCACTCAAAGCTGGTGGGCATCAGGACCACGAAGCTCATGTTGTTCTTAAAAGGGAAATGAGCCACCTACAGACAGGAAAAGGAGACACCATGAGGGCCAAAAGCACCCAGGCCCAGGTGGGGGCTGGGCCAGCATCCCTTATGAGACAGCCCATCCTTCACAGGTGTGTCCCTCCCTGAGCCTCCACTTCCTCATGGGCAGAGTAACACTACCTGCCCACACTGCTCGCTGACATGTGACGGAAAGAGATACACTGTTAAAGCTTCTAGCAGAGTGTTTGCACATAGGCGGTGCTCACTCAATAAATGGTGGTTTTCTCTCTTCCTCTGGTGCCAGCCAGCCCATGACTCGGGATGAGGAACTCCCGGTGTCCACCTCTCGCTTCCTCCCTGTGTACAATGGACCAGGTTTCCCTGGTGGAGGGTGGTACTCTCTCTATTCCTTTCTCCTCCAACAGTGACTTGCCTGGCTGCCTATTTATACTGTGATTTGGGGTAAGATTTCACGTGAATGGGAGTTTCTGCAGCTCAAGAAGGGTGAAAACCAGTGGGCTCCACAGGCCCTAGTGGATGTGATTCCTCAGGCTCCAGGCAGAGCACCCAGGGGGCAGGACCCCTTCGGTGGTAGGGGGAGTGCCAGCATCTGGCTGCCTGGGCCGGCCTGCAGAGGGCACGAGGAAGAGGAGGGCCAGGGAGGGCAAAGGATGGAGACTAAAGGATGAAGGAAGGGACTTCCCTAGAGGTCCAGTGGTTAAGACTTCGTGCTTCCAGTACAAAGGTTTAATGCCTGGTTGAGGAACTGAGATTCCACATGCCTAGTAGCGCAGACAAAAAATTTTAAAAATTAAAGGGTGAAGGAAGTGTGGGCAGAACACAGCCTGGTGGGGAGGACAGCAGGAAAGGCACTGGTGGGGAGGTGAACCAGACGGTCCATGTGTCAGGGTAAACTGGAGAGAAGCCGGAACACTGTTCCAGGGGGCCCATCTTGTCCACAGCCCCTCTCAGTCGTGGCCTTGTGAAATTAACCAACACTGCCATCTCAGTTGACTGGCCCAGGGACCAGTGCTCGCTCAGGCCAAGGGGACCATGTTTAGGCTAGAAGCTAGGGAGGCTGCACCTGAGATAGCCAGGCATAGCACTCTCTTTAATCAGAACGCTCCATCAGGAAGCTGACGAAGCCTTCCCAATCAGACCCTCCCTTCTAAGGAGCATGCGTGAGAGCTCAAGTCACATCTCAAAGGCTTCAGGTTGCTGAGGCCCTGTGCTGCCCCACAACCCACAGGTCCTTGAAATGAATCCCCACAGCCAAAGGGGTCTCAACAGTGTCCCTTCCTCAAAGAAGGCTCTCTGACCACTCTAGCTAAAATACCTCCCCCGACTCTTTGAAATTATCCTGTTGATCTGTTTGCTCATGCACTGTGCGTTTTCTCTGGATTTGTTTTTCCTTGTTCTCCACTGAACCACAGTGCCTGGGACAGAGTCTGCACACAGCTATTGCCCAATGAATGAACCTCAAAGAGACTCAAGCCTCAGTTCCCCTGGGTGAGGGCCCAGAAAGACTTTTCAGAGTCACCTGCCCCAGTGACAAGACTGCAAGGAAGGTGGGGTGCACTGTTGAGCCCTAAGGTGGCCCACAGCTGCACAGTTCCTTCCCCACCTCCCAGCACCCAGCCCGGCCTGAGCAGTCAAGGGTAACCTGGATCTCAGGCTGCTCCAGCAGGAACCAGTGCAGTGGGTATGTGAGGGCTTGCATCATGTCCACTGGCACGGTGAACTGCTCGTCCAGGTGGAAAGTGCCTCTCTGTGTGAGGTTTGGGTCGAACTTGCTCCTCCAGAAGCCTACATCCAACAGAGGGCAGGGCCGTTTAGACTGGGACCAAGGTAGGTCTACACTACCAGCTTCTTCTTCATTCCACCCAGAACCAGGGAAAAAAGGTGGAGGGTAAGGCAGCAGGCAGTGGTGTGCCAGGCGATACCCAGGTGATCTGAGGTGTCTTCTCTGGAGCGATTGCAGAATCTGGGCTTCCATTCCCCCTACCCTGCTCTGCTCCCAGGAACATCCCCCCATCACCCCAGGTTTTTTTAGACTTCATTTCTTCCTAGGGAGGACTTCCCTATAGTTCAGACGGTAAAGAATCTGCCTGCAATGCAGAAGACCAGGGTTCAATTCCCGGATTGGGAAGATCCTCTGAAGACAGTATTCTTGCCTGAAGAATCCCATGGACAGAGGAGCCTGGCGGGCTAAGTCCACGCTGTCACAAAGAGTTGGACATGACTGACACTGCTACTATTACTACTACTCCTAGGGCTGTGCTGTGCTTAGTCGCTCAGTCGTGTCTGACTCTTTGAGACTTCATGGACTGTAGCCCGTCAGGCTCCTCTGTCCATGGGGATTCTCCAGGCAAGAATACTGGAGTGGGTTGCCATGCGCTCCTCCTAGGGAACTCTCCACGAAAGTCCCATCCAGCTCCTGGGCCTCCTCCCAGCAACACTGTGACCTGTCTCCTACCCTCCCCACCGCCTCCCAGCCTAGCCCTGCCTACAGGGCAGGGGTAGGGGCTGCAGGCAGGGACCCAAGAAGGGGAGGAGCTCACCCTGGAAATGGATGGCATTGAGGAGAAGCAACACTGTGTCATCTGGCAGATCTGAAAGGAAATCCTCGATCTTCCCCTCCGTGGCCTCCTTCACCCACTGGTTGATGTTTGCCAGGTCCTCCCCCTTCCTTCCCGTCAGGCTCATGGGCTTTGAACCAAAAAGCTGTTCTGATTGTTCCAGGAAGTCCTCTTTGATGGGAAATCCTACACAGAAGGGAGCGCAGTCTGTTGCCAGGACTTGGGCTCCAGAGCCACCAGCGTTCCGACCAACTGCCTGAGCCCATGCCCGTCTCCCTCACCCTGTCCACCCCAGAGCACTACTTAGCTATCTAGGGAGTGTCTGCCATCACCCAACCTACCTTTCTGCAGGTACATTCTGGCAGCCAACCGGAAAGCTCCAGGCCCCAGGTCCTGGCAGAGGCGGCTGAGCAGGTGGGGGAGGCAGGGCCCTGAGTCTGCGTGCAGCACCTGTTTCAGCCTTTGCAGTGTTTGGTTCTGAGCACCTGAGCGGGGAGGACATAGCAGCAGTGGGGATTCCCACCCCCACGTCTTTTCCTAATCTTTTTTTTCCGGGGGCGGGGGGGGGGCGGGGAGCTGTGCCTTGCAGCATTGCAGGATCTTAGTTCCCAGACCAGGGATTGAACCCATGTCCCCTGCAGTGGAAGCGCAGAGTCTTCAGTGCTAGACCACCAGGGAAGTGCTCCTGTCCCCCCTGAATACCGACAATGAGTATGCCCATGAGACCACACTGTCTCCTCCCACCTCCTGAGGGTCAGGACACCCAAGTTTTACTTCCATCTCTGCTGCTGCCAGTCTGGGTGACCTCATCTCATCACCTTCCCTCTCTGAACTCTGTCGCACCGTGAGACCCTCCAGTCCAAAAGAGACGTTGGAACTGCCAGACTCTTGCATAAAATTCACCAGAGGCCCATCCAGTCCCTGAGACTCTGATTCACGGAGACAGGAGTCTGTGGTTGTTTTTTTTTTTTTTTTTTTTAGGAGTCTGTGTTTTTAACAAACTTTCAAGAGACCCAGATAGAGGAAGCGCCCGCTAGTAAGCTCTGGGGAAGGAGGCGAGTTCCTACTGGCCTCCCAGCTCTCCTAGTCTGCTGCCCCAGTACCTAGTGCCACGTGAGACAGTGCCAGGGCCACACTCAGAGGCGACAGGATGAGGTTGGGCCTGGTGGAGCTTTGGGCCACCAGGGAGAAGAGGTCTGTGGTGAAGGTCACCATGGCCTGGGCCAGCCTGCGTGTCTGCTCCGGGGTTGGGGACGCCTTGCAGTCCCCTGGGGCCTTCTTCGGGGCAATTTGGCTACCTGGCTCCTGCATGGACAGATGGGGGGGAGGAGCAATGGGGTCAAGGGGTCAGCTCTGTATTGAAGATTTCCTTCAAAGCCCCTGGGGACAGCAGGGCCTTGTCTCAGTCTAGACATGGGCAATGGCATTCTGGGGGCTAGGTCCTTCCCTCTGGTCCCTCCCATCCTCTCCCTTCAGGCCTCAGCCTCACTGCCACCCTCCCCTCCCCGTTTCCTTGCCCTTCGGATCTGCCTTCCTCCCGCGGGTCCCGCCCACTCTTCCCCAGCCCCACCTGGTTGTACCTGGTTGCCCAGCTTGAGGAGGGAAAGTGGGGGCAGCTTCTCCTGGGCCTGCCCGCCCATGAGCTGAAGGAAGGAGGAAGCAGATGGAGAGCAGCCCTTCCCCGCAGCCCCCCACCCTGCACCAACCACAGGGGAGGCCCCTGGGGACCTTCCTCCCCAGCCTGCCTCTCATTCCCCAGTACCTGCAGACCCAAGGGCTCCATGGCGCTCACAGGAGAGAACTGCTGAGAGAGGGAGGGGGAGAGGAGAGGGAACCTCTGAAGCCAAGACCTCCCTCAACCCAGCCCCCCCCCCCACTCTTTCCCCAAGACCCTTGACCTCTCCCAAAGCTGCTGCCCTGTCCCACCCAGACCACGACCCAGGCTCACCGCTGAGCACGGGCTTGGCAGGCAGGAGAGGCTGAGCACCAGGAGCCCCCAGAGCAGCGCCATGTTCCTGTGCGGGACGGGAAGGCTCTGTTCCTGCCTCACCCCCACACCCGTCAAGGAATCCCACCCACGGGCTCATGGGCAGCTGGAGTCCTGAGCCATCACTGCAGAGGGGACAACGCCAGCTGCAGTACCCACGCCCACAGTGTGCCTCTCTGAGCTTCAAACTGCTCCAACTCTCTCCTGAATTGCTTTTTCCCCTTTTGTGTTTTCTGGTTTTTTACACTGTATGCCCTGAAAGTGTTTTGGTTCATGGCGGAAAATATTACCCAAACAGAAAAAGTCCCCATTCCTCAAGGCCGGGAGTTGTGAGTCAGACCTGGGTTTGAATCCAGGCTTCGCCTCTTGGCAAAGGACCCAGGACGTGTCCCTTAAACTCTCTGGGCTCTGCTTTATCTTGTAAAATGGTGGCAAAATTCCCTTCCTCCTCCCACATGAATTGTGGAGACCAACCTAGCTCGGTCTTGGTGAGCCCTGACTGCACAGGCCGGCACGCAGTGATGGCTCTTGTCAGCCTCCCCAGACCCCTCTTCTGGGAGGCCTGTCCTGAAGCCTGCTCTGTACTGGAATTCCCTCCCCAGAGCTCCTATCCAACCCCCATTTCTGGCTGGCCTGGTCTTATCCACAAGGGTGGGCAGGCCTGTGGTCTCAGCAGGGGTGGAGAGCTGGGCCAGAGACTGGCCTTATTGACCCAACGGCAGAACCCAATGAATGACTGTGGCCAGAGCCACCTTTGGACTTACGGAAAACACAGGCCTCAGCCCCCGCTCTAGTCCCAAGCTGACTCCGGGAAGCCAGGATGACTGGTGGGGATGGGCAGGTCTCGGTCTGGTCCCAGAGTGGGTCTCGCACACACCCCGACCCCGCCCCCATCTCAAATGTCCTTCTCTCACCCCTGGCCCCCTCCGCATCCCACACAAGGACCCTTGGCCAGGGCCCCAATCTCCAACCTGGGTTTTTGAATCTTCCTGCCAAGAAAAAGACCTCCGATTTTTCACTTCCCAAAGAGACTCCCCCTGAAAGCCCCAACCTTGGCTCCTCATCATCTCAGGAGGCTGGGAAGTCACAAACCTCCTGAATAAACTCAGTCCAGACCCTCTCAGCAAGGTGGGCAGCTTCAGGCCAAGGCACCCCCCCCCCCCCCCCCCCCCGCCCTTACCTCCGCAGGCTCCTCACTGCTGTACACAACGTCCCTCCGGCCCCGCTTGGTGCTCCCACGCTCTGCCCCGGCTCCAGGCAGCCCAGCCGAGCCCGCCCCTCCCACCAGGACCTTTGCTCTCAGCCAACCACTGTTCCAGTTGCCTTCTCTTCTGGTAAATATTGACCTGCACATCCGGTTAAACATTGATACTGGGACCAAAAACCCCTTTCCCACCAGGGCATCTAATACTGGGGCAGCCAACTGGAACCCCGGGAGAGGTGGGTCCCCCCTGAGCCTGGAGAAAGGAGATTCAGGAGACAGTCAAAGAGACTGTCTTCAATCGGAGGGTTAGACCCAAGGACAGAGGACTTTCAGTGACCCTCGAAGTGGGGGTTTATCCCCACTTTAGTCAGGCTCAGAGAAGCTGTGTGACTTGGCCAAGGACGTAGAGCTGGGCTGAGAGTCACATTCAGGTTCCGGCTTCCAGTGTCCTCGCCTCTTCCTCAGAACTGCCTCCCCCTCCCAAGAATAGGGAAGAGGAAGCTGCAAAAGGCAAGGGATGAGACCTGGATCAGGATGCAGGATGCGAATCCCTGGTCCTCCCATGTCCCAGCTCCTGGTTGGCTGCCTCCAGCCTGGGACCAGAAGGCAGGGGGAGGGGAGAGAAAAGATGCCAGCTAGGGACACAGCCTCTCCTAGCATCCCACCTCCTCGGAAGCAATGTTTCCTTCCCCTCCTCAGGGTGAGGGTTCTCGGCTGAATGAACCAGAAGCCATGGATCTTGTAACCACCTGAAGAACCATGGTCAGGATGCCTCCCCTCCTCCTCCCTGTCCCAGAGGCTGTGGGGCCCCAACCTTTCCTCCCCCCAACACCACCATCAAGAAAAGCCTCACTCGGATCCATGGCTCTTCCACAGGATTTATTGATTATATTTACACCTATTGCAAATAGTGAGAAGGCAGCAGGGGTCCAGCCTCAGACCTCATCTATGCTCCAGAACGTGAGGGCCTGCGAAACCTGGATCTTCCTGTCCCCCTGGGGAGGGACACCTGAGATGCAGAGATGATTCTTCTCGCCCCTTCTTTCAGGGTCTTGGACCCCCTCCCCCAAGGCTTCTGGACACAGAGGCTGCCTCATCAGCTCAAGGCACAAACACTGTGGTGAGGGGTGGGCGGGTAAGGTGTGGGGTCACTCCAGGCAGGCACCACCTGGCCCCATTCATCTGCCCTCCTTTGGTCCTGCCCTCTTTCTTCCCCTACTGGTCCCACACTGGCCAGGGCCTGGCTGGGCGGACACTTAAGAGCCCAACCCAAGGCTCTTAACTCCTGGACAGTGGTCAGCCCTTAGAGGCTGGAGTCCAAGCGGCGTCAGTGTCCTGGACTGGGGCAGCTTCCCTATCCTTGCAGGACAGGGTCAGAGAGCACCAGCTGGAGGTGGGCTATGGTGGAGACAGCTTAGCAGGGGGTCTCCTTCCCCTTCCCCAGAGCATCCTGTCCCCATACGGACGCAGGGGCGGAGCTGGGGAGAAAGGAGGGCAGCGGTGCTTTCCCAGGCTCTCCCTCTTTTTTTTTAAATTTTTTATTTTTATTTCTTGGCCACACCATTCGGTATGTGGGATCTTAGCTCCTCAACCAGGCATCAAACCCACACCCCTTACAGTGGAAGCACAGAGTCTTAATCACTGGGCCACCAGGGAAGCCCCTGCCAGGCTCTCTCATCTGCTTCCTGCTGGCTCCAAGCAGCATGGCCCCAAGCCATGAATGAGATCCCCTCTGGGGGCCTCAGTGGCTCTGGGGGTTCAGGAGCCCAGACTCCCACACCACCCTAGCTGGCAGGCCACGTGGCTACCCAGTGCATGAGGCCTGGGGCTTGCTAGGAATGAGATGCTGGGGAAACATGATGAGGGACGGCTTCCTGGAGGATGTGTGCCCGTCTCCACCTGACCAGATCTCGCCTCAGCCTACGCCAGGAGGCGGACCACCCCGTTGTCCGAGCCCAGTAGGAGGTGGCGTTTGGTGGGCAGCAAGGCCAGGCTGGTGAGCGTGCCGCGGAAGTTCTCAGAGCTGAGCTTGGTGGTGGCCTGGGTAGGCGGCTCGAGCAGGGAGCAGACGCCGATCTTGTTGGCCACAGTGCCGGTCACCACCTCGCTGCCGTACAAGTCGAAGGTGTGGATGGGGTCAGAGGCTGACTTGTAGTGATGCGTGGGCTTCGGCTCCAGCTCCTTCCAGACCGTCAAGGAGTGGTCGGAGGAGGAGCTGACCAGGACGCTGCCCTCCACTGCCTGCCAGGGAGAGGGGAGAGCCTCAGCGGGGGCCGGAGTCTTCCTGTTCTCTCCCACATCTCCTCCCAGGAAGACGTGTCGTCCTGAGTCAGGGACAGGCTGCCACCCTCCCACATTATATTAATGTCAGCTCATATGAATATATTAATGTATCATCCACCCAGTCATCATTGTAACTTGAGCGCTTACTACGTCAGGTGTTATATCAGGCACATTAAACATCTTACAATTAACCTTCATAACAACTCTATGAGATAGGTGCTATTGTTTCCATTTTACAGAGAAAAAAAAACTAAGGCTCAGGAAAGTTAAGTCATCATACAAGGTCACAGAGCCAGTAGGTGGCAGACCCAGGACTAACACCCAGGCTGACCCCAGAGACCTCCTGATGCTTTCTTGGAAAGTCAAAATTTAGAGGCACCCAGAACCCAGATCAAACCAGTCAATCCTAAAGGAAATCAACCCTGAATATTCACTGAAGGACTGATGCTGAAGCTCCAATACTTTGGCCACCTGAAGTGAACAGCCAACTCATTGGAAAAGACTATGATGCTGGGAAAGACTGAGGGCAGGAGGAGAAGGGGGAAGCAGAGGATGAGATGGTTGGATGGCATCACCGACTCAGTGGACATGAGTTTGAGCAAGCTCAACTATCACCAGGAGATAGTGAAGGACAGGGAAGCCTGGCGTGCTGCAGTCCATGGGGTTGCAAAGAGCTGGACACAACTGAGTGACTGAACAACGACAGAACCCAGGGGGCCCTGGAGGCAGCCAGGGGCGCCCAGCCCCCAGCAATAGCAGTGCATGTCCCCTGGCTGCCACTTAGGTCGGGGAGGAACTCCCAGCTGCCTGGAAAAACCCTCCCACAAACAGCCCCGGTTCCTCCCAGCCTGGACCTCCCTGAAGTCTGTGATTGAAAAAACGGGGCGGGGGTGGAGGTGGGAGCAGGATTCCCAGGCCTGACCCGCCCCTTCCCCCACCAGGTTAGCCCAGAAAGGGGCATGGACTCTGCTCAGTGGTCTGGGGGCAGTAAACAGCCTCCCAGCTGAGCTTTATTTAACCTGACTGGGTCACGGACAGGGCCTGACCCCTGATCCCCCAAATAAGACAAATATGGACAAGGGTTACTCATTAGAACATCTCCAGGAAGCTCAGGGTCAGCTCGGCCCCCTGGTTCCCGCCCCCGGGGCCCACCTCCTGCCCAAGTCCCTGAGGTGCAGCCTGGCTCCTGACCCGCCCTGCCTGTCAGTCCTCTGGCAGGTATGAAGGACAACAGCAGGGGGGCCCGTCCTGGGTGGACCCTAAGCAGAGGTGAAGGCTGGAGCAGTCAGGCAGGAGGGGAGGGGCCCTGGCCTGTCACCTTGATCTGCAGGATGTCCCCTTCGTGGGCAGGCCAGCCACGCAGAACCAGGCCCGTACGGGTGTCCAGCAGCACCATGAAGCCCGAGGAGAAGCCGGCCACGACGCTCCGGCCGCTGGGGCTGACAGCCAGGGAGCGGACGAGCCCAGGGTTCAGCCCGCTGCTCAGGCGGAACTCATGCTGCCAGCAGAGGAGGACAAGCTGGGACTCCACCACCCAGTCCAACCCGCGTTTCCCCCCTCTAGGTGCAGCTCAGCCTCCAACCCCCAGAGCCTCATTACCCATCAAGGGGAGGCCCCCAGGATCCCAGGCCAGAGTCCCACCCCCACCCCAGAGGGTTTGTTGCTGCAGGTGATCTGTCTCCAATGAGAAACTCTGCCCTGGGCTCCTCTCTTCCCGGGGGCAGGGGGCAGGGAAGGGGTTTCTCTCCTCCCTGCCAGGCACCCAGGCCAGGGCTGGAAAAAAGGACGCCCCTGACCTGCAGGCCTGGCTTCCTGCAGTCCACAAAGCGCAGGGTCGAATCAGAGCTGGCCATGGTGATGCTGGTGTGGGGGGCGGGCATGACGGCCACAGCGGTCAGGGGCACCCGGCTGTCCGATGGCTCCACCGTGCGAAGAGTCTTCCCTGTGAAGGAAAGGCATGGTGGGTCTGGGGTTCCAGTCACTGATAGAAGAGCCCCAACTCCTCCTATTCCTCCTGCTGCTGCTACTGCTAAGTCTCTTCAGTCGTGTCTGACTCTGTGCGACCCCTGGACAGCAGCCCACCAGGCTCCTCTGTCCCTGGGATTCTCCAGGCAACAATACTGGAGTGGGTTGCCATTTCCTTCTCCAATGCATGCATGCACGCTAAGTCACTTCAGTCGTGTCCAACTCTGTGCGACACCATAGATGGCAGCCCACCAGGTTCAGCTGTCCACAGGATTCTCTAGGCAAGAATACTGGAGTGGGTTGCCACTTCCTTCTCCCCTATCCCCCCTACCCACCCCATACTTGCCTCCCACATCCCAGATCTCAATGAATACTAAGGATGTTTTTTGACCTTCCCACCTTTCTATTAACATCTCCGTGGCCATGCCAGGCTTCTCTCTTCACATAGCAAACTGTGGCCGAAAGCTACAGCTTCCACCATCTGCTTTGATACTACTCCATCCCCCCAATCCCTGCTTTTTAACCTTCTTTCTCTCTACAATGATGACACAAAATAAGCAAGCAACTGTTTAGCAACCAGGATACTATACGCTACATGTTAACCCAAACCTCTAGGCATTATCTACTTAAGCACTTGTTCTGATTCCCATTTTGCAGATGGGAAAACTGATGTTTCCAGGGACTTCCCTGGTGGTCCAGTAGCTGGAGACTCTTCGCTGCTAATGCAGGGGGCACGGATTCAATCCCTGGTCGGGAAACTAGGATGCCACATGCTGGCAGCATGGTCAAAAGATTAAAACACATCCACACATATACACCAATGCTTCCAGCAGCAGAGGGACTTGCTCAAGGTCACTCAGTAAGGAAGCTGGCAGACCCTCAAACTCAGGTCTGATGGATTCCAAGTCCTAAATGCTCCATTCTGCGGACTCACTGCATCACCCCCAACCACATACCGTTACACCCCAACCCTCCACCCTTGGTGGAAAGGACAGCAGCTACAGAACAGGCCTCACCTGGGCCCGCTCACCTGTGAAGGGGTCCCAGACGTGCACAGCCCCATCACAGCTCACCACGCACTGTGGAGCCTCGAGCTGGCCCACGAAGAAGACACTCTTGCGGTGCTGGGCGTAGATGAGGCGAGGGGCCGTCTCGCTGGTGCCGTCCCCGGAGTTGTAGAGCGGCCAGAGGCGGACAGTGCGGTCCTTGCTGCCGCTCAGGAAGAAGTCCTCGCCGCTCAGGGGCACCACACACTTGACGGCCCCCGAGTGGCCTGGGAAGCTCTGCAGGCGGATCTGGTGGAAGTGGAAGTGGGCGTCCTGCTGGCTCACGCCGATCTCGTACTGCCAGTAGGCCAGCCAGTTCCCGCTCAGCCCATGCGCGCTCCGCGGCAGCTCCCGCTTCAGTGCGTTGTCCTCACTCTGGCTGCCGGGGTCCCCGCCACCCACCCCAGAGATGGGGCCCAGTGGACTGGGGCTGTCAGGCTGGGAGTCATCGGGGATCTGGATGCGGTTCCCAACCAGGACGCTCCCAAAGGTCCCTGAGTGGCCATCGTCCTGGGGGCAGCCCCCACCCTGGGGGTCCCACTCCGGGCCGGTGCTGGGCGCGGTGGGCTCCACGCCGGCAGGGCTGTGGCTGCTTGGGCTGATGCTCTCCAGGTACAGCCCCGCCAGCTCCCCCACCAGCTCGTGGTTGGGGATGATTTTCCGGATGATGTCACCTAGATGGGAGCAGGAGAGGTCCTGAGATGAAGGGGGATGGCCAGCAACTGCCACCACCCACCCAAGGGGCTTAGGAACCACAGCAGCAGGGCAGATACTGGCTGTGCAACTCTCAGCAAGTCACTCTTCGTCTCTGAGCTGGTTTCCTCCCTCCAGGAAAACCTGGATTCACACCTTCAGTATGGACACGTGAGCATCTTTTCTGTGTGCTGGGTGCCTCACCAGGCATCAGAAACAGAACGGGGACCAAGACAGGTGATGCTCTGCCTCCCACGGCTCAGACGTCAGTGCGGGGATGGCAGCACATCTGACCGGGGCTGTTCACACTCTTCAGGGTGATAACATACACAGACGCTCGGCACAGGGCCAGGCCCGCACAGGAAGCTACGTGAATAGTGGGCTGCTCATTCCTCTTGGGCGGCTCCTAAGACATCAGTCCAGCAGCCTGACTCCCCTCCCTGCCCCAGGGACAGGCTAGGCCACTCCTGTGCCCCCCCACCTCAACTGGCCAGAATTCAGTCTCTGTTTATATGTCACTGGGACTCAAAGGTCTAAGGCCAAACCCCTTTGCTCTGACCCAGAAAACTTTGCCTAATAACCACTACGGACTCCAGGGACAGGAGGTGGGGCCCTCCCAAGGGAAGAATGGTAGCTGCAGAGGCTGGGAGGGGACATGATGCAGCAGTACCCAACAGGCAGGAGAAGGGCACGTAGATTGTGTACGCCATCTCCAAGGTGAACACCTTCTGCAGCTCGTCCAGCAGGGCGGGGTCCGCCGGCCGCAGCTGCCCATCGGAGAAAGCCACCTCTGGCAGCTGGCCTTCACTGCGGCCCACGGACTCCAGTTTCAGATCCTGTGGGCAGGAAGCCCCGGGGAGTTAGCAGAGGCCGCAACCACTGGCCAGCCCGCAGCTGCCAGGCACATCTGCCCACCTGGTGCCGAAGCTCGTGCAGCTGAGAGAAGACGTGAAAGAAGGTGGCCACGGGCTCACTCAGGTGCTGCTGGACCATCTCCTGTCCGATACGCAGGCAGATGAGGGCGATGAGGCTGATGGTCTTCATACACAGGACGGTCCGGGCCTGGGCTCCACTTGGGAACCTGCAAATAGAGCTGATAAGCTCCAGCGCTCCCCAGTCTAGGGGATTTGTCCAGAATCTATTACAAGCTGGAAACCAAAGGGGCTGTAAGACCAGCTCATCCAACCAGATGAGGAAACGGAGGCACAGAAAAGTGTGGCTTGCTCAGGGTCACCCAGCCAGGATGAGACCCAGGAGGACTGACACCCCCACCCCCACCCCGGGGTAGCCCCCTCTGCTGGGCGCTCCATGGTGGGTGCGGGGGGCAGAGACTTACCCCGTGACGAGGGAAGTGAGGAAGCTGAGCACAGGCAGCAAGACCTCGTGGCTGATCCGGGGCAGGATGTCCATGAGGGTGGTATCCGAGAGGTACACGATGATCTTCTGGGTCAGCGTCACAGCTGCCAGCAGCCCTGCCTCCTTGCGGCTGTTCAGTCGACTGGGGCCTGAGGTGCTACCCGGGGCCACCTATGGCCACAGAGTGGATGAGGGCCAACCCCATGGACCCCCTGGAACCCCCAGAGGTCCTGGGTCAGCCCTCAGCCTCCTCAGCACCCCCAGACCCCAACTGACCAGGTAGCTGATGTAGGGCAAGTACTGGTAGGTGAGGACAGGCTCCCCATAGAGGTGGGCGATGTGCAGGAGGCAGCTGAGCACGGGCGCCGACACTACGTCGCCCAGGATCGGTCTCTTCTGATAGATGTTGCCCACGCTCAGCGGGGGGCTCTCGCCACTGCCCCCGGTGAACTGCTGCCGGGTGGGGCCTGCCAAGGAAGGGTCAGCAGTCCTGAGTAGCCCGTGGAGGGCAACAGAGAGGAGCCCTTCGGGGACTTCAGTGACCGCTCCCGCTCACTCCAGCCTGGGGTCTCCCCGTGCCCAACCCAAGGAAGGAAGGAGCTCACAGCAGACTAGGACCCAGGACCTGGCCAGGAGGAGGTCTGAGACGAGAGCGGGGAGGATCCGCTACAGGGAGCCAGAGAGACAAAGGGCTGAAGGAAGCCCCATGCCTGATCTTACCAATGTAACACGACGTCAGCAGGCGGAGCAGGTTCCGGGCCACGTGGCGAGAGGCCACAGTGGGGCCGAGCTTGGCAGACAACCAGCGGACCATCTTGCAGGCCGTATCTGCAGGGCAGGAGTAGTCCCTGAGTGCATCAGATAACAGGGGCTCACGACTCCCCCACCCCACCCCATGGGCCCCACCTAGTGACGCTGGTCCCAACTCCACCCAGGAGCCCAGCCTGAGCATGGTAGCCCCAAGGCCCCACACTCCCTTTAGCAGAGCTGCCTGTAGGAGCCTGGCTTTGGGGCAGCTCCAGGCTCCTCTGTGAAGTGAAAGTTGCTCAACCATGTCCAACTCTTTGGGACCCCATGGACTATACAGTCCATGGAATTCTTCAGGTCAAAATACTGGGATGGGTAGCCTTTCCCTTCTCCAGGGGATCTTCACAACCCTGGGATCGAACCCAGGTCTCCTGCATTGCAGGCAGATACTTCACCAGCTGAGCCACAAGGGAAGCCCTACTTGGGCACAAACTGCAGGAAGGTTACCCTTACGGCGACTCTCCCCCAGTTCCTAGAGGAGGAGGTGTCCTCCACCCTCTCCATTTCTCTTCACTCTCTCAGTCTAACCATACTGGCCTTTCACAGATTCTTGAATGGAACCATAACAGCCTTAGAGCCTCACACATGCTGTTCCCTCTGCTTGGAATGCTCTTCCCACCACAGACCCTACCATGTTTACCCAGCTTCCTCCTCCTCATTGAATTCCACCAGCGCTCCTTTCAAGGAAGTCTCTGACCCCTGAAAACGAGATCTAAGCCTCACTTTACATTCCCTCGTAGTACCCAGCCATGCTCTTTGCAGCACTACCAGAACTCCTGCCTATAGCGTGGCATCTCCCCTACTAGATGGAGCTCTAGGAGGGCAGGCCTGCATCTCTGCTGTGTGTGAATCGGCTCCATCCACTGCCCGGTGCAGGGTAGGGGCTCGGCGGATGATGACCATCAGACCAACACCTCCAGGCCAGAGAACTCACCAAGAAGGATCTTCTGTTCTTTGCCCTCCGACTGCTCGGTCAGCGGCTCCTCTTCTTCCTCTCCGTTGGCCCCACCATCGCCAGCCACAACCGTATCCATGGATAGCACAGTGTCGGAGAGCGTGAGCTCGGACGCCTCAGGGACCTCTTCCTGCTCGCCCTCCCCCTCCCCCACCTCCAACACCACACAGCCTTCCTCCTCCTCCTCGTCCTCCTCGGAGCCCTCACTCTGCTTCAAGTCCTGGCTGCTGTCACCTGACCTGAGGCTGCTCTTGTCCACCGGGACGCCCCCCTCGTCGGTCGCCCGCTCCTCGCCCAGGGAGGCCTCGCTGGTGCTGCTCTTGTCGCTCAGCCGGCCCAGGCTCACAGCCTCAGCCTCCTGGGGCTGAGGGGACTCGGCCACGTACAGCCCAGCCTGGAAGTCCTCCGTCTCTGGGAGGTCGGCCTGGTCATGGAAGCTGACGCCAGACATGTAGTCCGGGAGCCCTAGGCCCGAGGCAGCGGCAGGCTCCCCATCCATGTGGATCTCCTCCTCAAAGGCACAGGACCCGGGCCCGGCCCCCGGGAGCCCACTTTCCTCGTCCTCGGCAGCCCCCGCCAGGCCCTTGTTTTCCTCCTGGGAGGCCTCCACGCCAGCCAGCACCTGCAGGACGTGGGGCAGGAGGTGGACAAGAAAGGCCTGCAGGCCCAGCCGCACCATCAGCTGCGCCACAAAGCAGTCGGTGTACAGGTAGAAGCGGCCGTGGAGCTGGCAGGGGCTCTCGTAGGCCCCAATGAGAGGCTTCAGAAGGTACTTATTGGCATTCTTGGGGCCCAGGGCCTTGGCTACAGGTTCAAATAGGTACCAGGCTGCATACACGGCTGTGTGCTCCTCAGACATGAGTGACAGCACGAAAGGCAACAAGATCTCCAAGCCCTCGGGGGTGATGTCACTCAAAACGGCACCCAGCTGCTGCCACAGAGCAAAGACCAGCTCCCGCCCCTGGGCCTCGTCCTCCACGCGCCTCGCCTGGTACAAGAGGATGAATTTGTGCAGCGCAGGGAAGTATGGGGGGAAGGGGACCACAGAGCTGAAGGGGCTGAGGAGCTGGGCGGGGCAGGGTGGGGGCAATCCCTGGGAGACGGGCCGGTACGCAAACAGTGGGTCCAGCTTGCCCCTCCCTGCAACCACGGGGCCTTGAGGGCCACTCAGCTGCAGAAGTGTGTCCAGCACAGGCTGCAGAGACACCGGGACCTCCTTGGGATGGCGTGCGCAGAGCCCCTGCACAGCCTTGAAGCGTACCCACAAAGGCGCGTCAGGCTGCAGTGTCCGGACCCTGGTGGCGAACACCATCTCAGCCAACAGGACCCCCAGCGCCTGCATGTCCCGATGAAAGAGGTCCCGCAGCTGCACGGCGGGCTGAACCCGGGGTTGCTCAGGCACCTCCAAGCGGCCCCCTAGGCCTTTGGTCAAGAAGTTGCCTAGTTTCTCCAGCTCCTCCAGAGCCTGCAGAGGACTGAAGCCCTCCGGAAGAAGAATCTTGCCCTCCTCACCTTCCCCGGGGTCCACCCCAGCAGCTCTGTTCCGACGGCCTGGTCGAGAGGCTGAGGCCCCTGAGAAAGGCAACAGGCCTGGTGGGGCTTGACTGGAGGAGGAAGTGGTGGAGGGAGATGGTCCCAGCTGGTCACCTGTCTTCCCAGCCAGAGAGATGGAATCCAGAGCTTCTGTGGCCTGCTCCAAGTCATCTTCCCCTACCATGGGCCTGGCCCTGGCCCAGCCAGCCTCACAGGGAGTGGCCTCCAAAACCGTCCTGCCCATCCCATTCGTAAGTTGTGCAGGGAAGTCCTCCCGGCCTGTGCTCTCCTGGATGGTCTGGAACCACAGCTTGGGGACGAGAGGAGGTTCAGAGGCGAGGGCAGGGGCCCCCGCCAGGCGTTGGGGGTGAGGCTGATCAAAGAGCTGCACCACGCCATAGCTGGTCAGGTGCGTGTGGGCGTCCACCAGGTGTAGACACACGTTCTTCTCCTTCACAGCCTCCTTGCCCTGCAATTTGTAGCCAAAGGTGAGGTCAATCCAGTGGTGTAGGTCCTGGGACACCTCTCGGCTCTCCAGCAGCGCCCGGTGAGCAGCCACGAACTCCTCGTTGGAGCGGCACCAGGCCGGCACATCCAGGTCAGGCATGTCGGGGTGGATGGAGCAGAAGATGGAGGGGTCAGTGTAGAACTCGGGAATGCACTCATCTGGAGTCCAGCTCTGCATCCGCTCCATGCTGGCCGGGTACTCGTGGGGCTCCCACTGCGCCCGCACGTGTCCACAGAGCACCGACCGCGGTGTGCGGCGGGCCTTGTACACGTAGTAGGTGATGTCAGAAAGCACGTCGGAGATGTGGTGAGGGACGTGAGGTGGCTCCCCGCCGCCTGCACCCCCTGCCACAAACGCCTGCCGGGTCATCTCATATGTGAAGTCCAGCTGCTTATCCCCCTTGTTGAGGCGGAACTTGGACTTGCGCAGGTCTCGGAAGCGCCCACGGGGCATGGTGAAGTCGACCACCCAGGGCAGCACCGGGTGGTAGTTGGGGTCCCCCTGCCGCCGACCCGCCAACCGATTCAATTGCATGAGGTAGTGGAAGTTGCTGATGCGGCCGTGGACCCAGTCCAGCACGAGGCCCCGGAGCTCTTCCTGGCAGGTGGGACACCCGGGTTCCCGTCGTCCCTCCTCGCCAGGCTCAACGCCTGCCCCGTTTCTTGCTTGCCGGGTCTCCTCATCCCCCGCCTCCTCGCACCTCTCATAAGCACTCAGGTCCAGGCGGAGCTCGCTGCAAAGTTTCTCATCCACAGCGATGTGGTGCAAAGACAGGGCCCCACAGGCCAGTCCCTGGCGGTGACAGGCATCCATGGCCCTCAGCACACGGAAGAGAATAAAGAGCACCTTGGCTTGGCTGTTGGTCAGCTTGGCAGGGCTGAAGGTGACCACGTCGTGCAGGGAGAACTGCACATACGGGTGCACCACGTAGAGCATCTCGGGTGACTCCAACAGAGCCTCGGCTCTCAGAAGGCTGGGAGAGGCAGGGCAGCCCCGAGGGGCACAGGGGCCTTCTCTGGCATACGAGGGGCACTGCGTAGCTTCACCCACTGGCAGGAAAGGGCAACCATAGACCCTCTGCAGAGCTTGTCGCACTGAATCCAGGGCAGGGACCGCCGCCGGGGCAGGGCTATGACTATAGGGCTGCCCATAAGTGTGATACGCGTGGCGCCACAGGTTGCGATAATTTTGGGCAGCCACATCCTGCATGAAGCGAGTGAGGGTCTCCGGGCTGCCGGACCCCTCCTCAAAAGGCAGGCCACCCAGCGGGTAGGAGAGCCTTCGTTTCCGCAGCCCGTGCACCTCCACTCGAGTCCAGCCGGCCGGCAGCCTCTGCACGGAGCGTTGCAAGAGCGTCCCGACTTCCGCTTCGCTCAGGCCTTCGGCGCGCGGACAGGGTCCCGGGGGCAGCCTGCGCTCGCGGAGGCTGGCCAGCCAGCGCGCGGGCACTAGAGCCACCACGTGCGCGCCCCCCGGGGCCGGAGCCAGCTGCCGGGCATCGATGTTCAGGTCCCTCTCCACGCTCCGGAGCAGCTCCTCCATGTCGGGGCTCGGGGGCGGTGAACAGCCCTCACCCTTCGCGGTAAGCGCTACTTCCCGCCCCCTGCTCCCCAGGGCCATCCCCTCTTGGACGCCTGGGGGCGGCGCGGGGCTGAGCCCGGCCACAGCCCCCCTCGCCTCGGCTTCCGGGATGCCAGGCGGGGTGGGTGGGGATGAGCGAGGGACGCGGTTGAGGCGGAGGAGGCGGGGTTGGGCCGGGGACAGAGGCGGGCCGCGGGGGCGCTCTTACCCCTCCGCAGGGTCCTGCGCTCCGGGCGCGGCCGGGCGGGGGCTACGGGGCGCCAGCGCCGGGCTCCTCCGTGACGGGTCAGCTGACGCTGCTCACGTGATCGCCCCGGCGCGGAAACAACCGCACGTGGCTCGACTGAGCCCGGGGACCCCGCCTCCTCTAGGCCGCGCCACGGCCCGCCAGCCTCGGCGCCGGCTCCTTCCCCTCGCCCTGCTAGGCCTGGTGGCGGCTTCGCTTCCTCCGGGGCTGAATCGGGCAGGGGTGGGGGCTATGAGCGGCCCACGAGACTTCCCTTTCCCTCCTTACTTCCTCCTTCAAGCGCTGGTTCGCGGACCTAGGGAGGGTTTCCCTTAGAGAGGGCAGCCTTTAACCAGGTGATCACCCCCTCCGCCCGCCGCCACCACAACCACCTCGCTCTGGTTTTACCGAAAAGAAACCCGGAGCAGAGCTGGGACCTTTCACACTAAGTCCTTTCACGCCTCCATGCCGCCTTCCAAAAGAAAGAGCTTTTAATTTTCCAAAATGTTTGAGCAATAGCATTCCATTTGGCCCTGACAACACTCAGTGATTTAGGAAGGGCGGTTATTATTGTTCATATTTTACAGGTAAAAAACCAAGAACCTTGGAAGAGGCTTGTCCAAGTGGCAGCATGGAAACTCAAAACTGGGGCACAGATCTGCTCTGGAGTCCTCCCCACTGACAGCTCTTTTAAGGCTTTTTTTTTTTTTAATAATAAAATAAAAATTCTGGGCAATTTTGGGGAGAGAAGTTGCCCAGGCTGAAAAGCCGGGATGGAAATGTTCCCCCAAGACCTCCTGTTGAAGATCTGCCCCTGCTGTATGACAGAGCCTGCCTGGTGTTGTCAGAGCCTTGCAGATGCCACAGTGGCTGGGGGAAGGTGCACCACGGCAGGGAGCAGAAACCAGGGAGCTGGCGCCAGAACTACAGGATTTCTTCAAGAGGTCTCCGTTCTGACTCATTTGCAGGATTGACAGGCCATTGTCTTCAGGGAGACACCAGTATCTATTTTTCCAGTCCCACTCCTAGAAAGAGAGTTTGCCTCATGTAGGAGTCTGGTGTGGAGGTGTGGGAGCTCCATAAAGGCACTTAAGAAAAAAATAAAGTCCTAATTAGAGAGGAGACAGGAATGGCTCAGCCATAATTTGATTTCATCTGTATCCTTGAAAAAGTCAGCTAGAACCGCTGATGTGCTTGGTCACATGACCTTGAGCAGTAATAACTTACAGCCACCATTTACAGAGCGCTGATCAGGAGCCAGGCATCTTGCTAAGCAGTTTGCATACTTTAAATTCTCACCACAACCCTTTTTCAGAAGATAGTTTTAGATCCGTTTTAGGATGAGGAAGCTGACTACTTTAAGTGATTTGCTTAGGTCCCGTAGCTAGGAAGTGGTAGAACCAGGATTCAAATCTAGGCCTGGCTCATTCTAAAACCAATGTTCTTTGTACTCCTTGGCCAAGCACTATTTTGTTTTTAATTAAAAAAAAAATTTTTGGCCACGCCCTGTGGCATGTGGGGATATCAGTTCCCCAACCAGGGGTGGAACCTGTGCTCCCTGCAGTAGAAGCACAGAGTTAACCACTAGGTCTCCAGGGAAATCCCTTGTTCTGTTTTTTTAATTTTATTGGAGAATAGTTGACTTGCAGTGTTGTGTTAGTTTCAAGTGTACAGCAAAGTGATTCGGTTATACATACACATATATTCATTCTTTTTCAGATACTTTTCATATAAATTATTACAGAATACTGTGTAGAGTTCCATGTGCTGTATGGTAGGTCTCTGTTGGTTATCTGTTTTATATATAGTAGTGTATGTGTGTTAATCCCAAGGGCCTAATTTGTCCCTCCCCCACTGTTTTCCCTTTAGCAATCATCGAGCAGTATTTTTTTTTTCACCTGGGAAATTACATGTTCTTAACAATCTTGTATCCCCAACATTGGTCTGAGTACCTAAGACCAGAGGAGGGTCTGGAGGTAGTGCCTGCTTCTTGTGTGCTGGGTGATAAGTCGCTTCAGTCATGTCCAACTCTTGGTGACCCCGTGGACTGTAGCCCTCCAGGCTCCTCTGTCCACAGGATTCTCCAGGCAAGAATACCGGAGTGGGTAGCTATTCCCTTTTCCAGGGGATCTTCCCAACCCAGGGATCGAACCCACGTCGCTTATGACTCCTGCATTGGCAGGCGGGTTCTTTACCACTAGTGCACCTGAGCCTGCTTCTTAGTACCAACAAAATTTTGCAGTCTTCTTTGCTCTGGTTTCAGTTTACCTAGACTGAGGAGGCATTCCTTTTTCTTTCTGCAAGTTTGTGTGTGCCCTGCCCTCTAGTGGTTTTAGCTTGTAATGCACCAATGACCTTGAGTGTAACTACCCTTATCTCTTAAGAGTTCTTTCCATCCCTTATATTGAGATGTCTTTGCCATACTGAGCACTGGTGTTCTAAAATTCTGGGGTAATGACACCTTCCCCAATTCACACCCTAAGACCATGGTTTTTCAAATGTTATGATGTACTTCTGATTGAGACCTCTGGAATCTTAAGTTTTTAACAAGAACTAGGTATTTCTGATGCAGGCAATCTGCAGGCCACATTTTGAAATATAGTGTCCTGTAATAACTCTGTTCCCAAATGCTCCCTGAACCCCAGCCCAAGTACCCTTGGGCTTTGGGGGATCTGGCACCAAGTCAGAGACTCTCCTTCACCAAACCCCATATTGAGTTTCTCGGAGGTCATGGCTTGGATGGCCAGGGAGGGAGCCTGCAGCAGTCCCAACAGTCAACCCATGCTGATGGACCTCAGCTCTTGCCAGTGTGACAAGGAGAAAAGTGAAGGAAGCTAATGTCTAGTGCACCAACTCTGAGTAAGGTATTGTGCTAGGTGTTTTCAAACATATTCCTTTTTAAAACCCTACAATAAGCCATGATTTTATTATTCATTCAATTGTGTACATGAGGAAATTGAGGCTCAGAGATGTGAAGTGTATCTTCATCAAGCTTACAGGTGGTAAGAGTTGGAATTTGAACCCAAGTTTGTCTAACTCAGTGGTTCTAAATGGTGGGCGATTTTGGCCCCCAGGGGACATCTGGTCATGTCTGGAGAAGAGATTTTGATTTTCATAAGTGGGGGGCACGGTGGGGCCAAGTGCTAAAGGCACCTAGTGAACTGAGGATGCCAGTAAACAAGCTACTGTGTACAGGACAGCTCCCACAAGAAATTATCCAGCCCAAAATGTCAATAGTGCTGTGATCAAAAACCCTGGACTCAAAGCCTGTTGCTTTTGCCCTACAGGGTGGCAGGATGGGGATATGGTAAGTTAGAGCAAAACAGGAAAGGGCCTATCCCAAGGGTCTTGGGTGAGAAGAAGGGAATAGGACTTCTGTGCTAAGCATAATGGTAAATGGGGGCAGCTGGTGAGATTTCTCTTTCTTCCAAGCTCGGCCAAGACCCTGCTCAGTTTCTCCCAACCTTGCCAAGTCAGTCCTGGGACGTCACACTAAGCTTGTCCTGGAGTGACCCCGACTCCCAGCTCAGGGCTGGGCAAAATATTTACCTGGGTCTTCCAGCACAGAACTTGCTAGCCAAAGCCCCTGGTTCCTGGGGCCTTTGTGCTCCACCTGCGGCCCCTGAGAGGTTCCATATTAGCACCTTTGGCGGGGGCGAGGGGACGGGGAAGTGAAAATATAAAACATGGAGCAGTGTAAAAAGTGTCTATGGAGTAATGGGCAAAGCCAGAAGGATCTCCTTAGCAGGACCCTGTCTGGGGAGGAACCTGAGAGGGAGTAGTGGGGAGCTGGCCTGGGAAGCAGAGTTCTGACACAGGGGAGGCTCCTTTCCACAGTCATTTCTCTCCTCCATCCAGGTTTGGTCCGCAGCTTCACGGGACCTTCCCCAGTGCCCATTCCTAGAGCACCCACACACCCAGGCAGCCACCATTCTGGGCTTCCCCAGTACTGGCCTCCCAACTAGACCAGGGGAGGGCGGGTCTGAGCTGACTGTGCCGACAGGAAATGCCTCTCGTTCCTCGCTCAGAGCCTCTGAAGACCTAACCAGCAGGCTGGGGGCAGGAGAGGAAGGAGAAGAGGGAGGAAGGAGATGGGGAGAGTGGGGGAGGGAGAAGATGGGGGAGGGTGGGGGAGGGAGGCAGTCTTGGAGTGAGAGAGGAGCGGAAAGAACGTACAAGCAGGTCCCCCATATTTGGGGTTTCATCTTCCTTTCCTCACCACCCATGGGCGGGGGGTAGAGGGCGGAGAAGAAGGGGATAGAGGAGGGCAGAACTGGAGGAGGATGTGGTAACAGCTGATTCGTCCCCTGAGGTCACACTTTCCAACAATCAGCTGTTACCGGGGTGGAAGGCAGGAAGTTTTCTTAAAGGCACAATGTTATGAACACAGGTTCGGCATTCTGGAGTTCATGGGAGCCATAGCAATCCCTTGATGGAGCCCGTCTTTCATACAGAAGGAACTGCCTCACACTCCAGGCTGTTACCTTCACCCACAATTGGGAGCTTATGGAAACGTCATGGATCCCTCTCCACACGTTCCTTTTTGATGGTGGTGGAGAGACGGGAGTGATTGAGATGGGATGGACCTCACACTTGGGGTTCTGCAGCTTTTGCCAAGTCATTGGGTTCTTTTCCGATTATTATTATTATTATTTTGCCCATGTCCCCGCCCTCTATGCTCTGATTGGCCTCTGGGGAAGGAACAGCCTCCTCATTGGTCTCCACCTCTGAAATCTCTTCCCTAAGTAGGCCTGAGTCAGTGAAAAGCTTCTGGGGGGGCGGGACAGAATGGGGGTATCGTGCTGAGGACGGGGTTGCTGGCCAGTTGCACGTTGGCCCGGCCCGTCCCCTAGTTTCTGACCACAAGTCTTCCTTCTACCCTCAGGTGGAGGTTGTGCTATAAATCTTTCGTTGGGAAGCTGCTGCTTGACAGGCTTTGTCTCTCTGTGACTGAGGCAAGACATCTACCAGAAGTTTTCTCTGATTAGGAAGACCCTCCAGGAGGAGGAGTGGATTAGACCTTTCCAAGAGAAAGCTGAGGCCAGCCGAGGTGGGCAGTCCTCACTTCTTCAAAAGCCCCCAGGAGTCCTCATTTCAAAGGAAGAGTCTGTGTGCCCTGGGGCTGATTTCCACCTTCACTTCTCACTCCTGCAGCCTCTCCTGCTCTTCCTGAGAGAAACATCGCCTCCTGCAAGAGGTCAGTGAATCCGTTTGGGGGCTGTCTAAAAGAACCACTCACAGCTCCGAGAAGGAGGAGCTGTAGCCCTTTAAGGAGTTCGCCGGGATGGATTCTGAGTTGAGTTTAAAAATGCCAACTCACAGAGCGCGCTGGATTCTGGGAACGAGGTGTCAGACCGAGAACTACATTGACCAGTATGCACCGCAAACACACACGCCTCGACTTCCTTCTGCTCTTTAGGACTCGGATTTGACGTACCGCCCCTCTGAGCAAGTAGCCTAGACGCAGGGCTAAGCCACACCTTTTTACTTATTGGCCAGCTCTCGAGTTGGTGGGCGTGGCTTAGCTCTACTCCACTCGGCAAAGGGGTGGTCTCCTTGCCAATCAGAGCTAAGACGGCCAGGGAGGCGGGACCAAGGCGAAGCGCTGGCGCCCCCGAGTGGGTGTAGTCACGCTGCCCAGCAGTGGGCGGTGATTGGCCCTGGGCGGTGCAATCGCAGTTTGTGCGTCACGACGCCGCCAGCTGATCGGAGACTGGAGCCGGTGTGTGCTGGGCGCTGGGAAGAGACAGCGCCGCCGGCCGTGGGGATCGGACGCACTGATTTGCTCCCCTACCCTCAGCACCCCCCCACCCAGCACCAGGTGGGTGTGAGCTGGGGTCCCGGCAGCACAGGAGGGAACCGTGCTAACGGGGTAATGGGGGAAAGTAGTGTCCTGACGGCCACACCCTGCCCTTCCGGGGGAGGGGTGAGGGGGCGGCGGGGGTTGGGGCGCTCGGGGGGAGAGGGGCCTTGACTGGCTGGAGTAGTGTGTCAGGAGGTTTAAAGAAGGAGTCTGGGACAGTGATCTTGCGGAAGGTTTTGCGGAGTAGCTGGGAGGAAGACGAGGGGCCAGAGGGCTGGGGGCGGCTAACCTCGGCGCCCTCTGGTCTGAGGATACGGGAGCCGGCCTCCCAGCTTGAGGAGGATTTGGATGGGGCGGGTAGCGGGGAGGTGCTTTGCCTGTGCCGGCACTCACTGGGTCAGGGCCAGTAGAGCGCCCTGGCAGGGAAGGGGTCTCTGGGCGGGCCAGCCCCTCCTCTCGTTCCCTCCAGGGGATGTTATGTAAGGGGGGAGGGGAGAGGAGTAGGGGGCGGCGGTGCGGGGGCCTTATGCAACCCAAAGGTTAGGGTTTCACCGCGGGTTGGTGGGGGGAGCAGGCAGAAGGAGAGCCTGGAAACTCTAACCTTCCCCCCTCCCCAGCCTAACTGGCCGTCTTGGCCGAGAGAAGGTCACCTCTGCACCTCCCCCCAGCCTGTCCGGTAGTGGGGCCCCTAGCCCAGGCCTGGCCCTGACCGCCTGGGAAGCCGGCTGGCTGGGTGGGGCGCCTGGGTTAGTCATCACTGGGCTCCCTCTCTCCCCACCTCTCGGCCAACTCTTGGCCCCTCCCCGTGGCCTCTGGCTAGGCTATTGCCCCCACCTCTCTCCGGCCCTAGTTCCAGCCTCCAACTCATTTGGCCTGTCATCCTGGCTGTCAGACTGAGCTAGGAGCTGTCAGGGTGCCAAAGGGTTGATGGAGCAGCTGGTCAGAGGGTCAGTGCCCTGGGCCCACCCCCCCCTGCAGCCAAGGGCACCTGCTTGGCACAGACTCTGAGCAGCAGCTGAGTCCTATGGGCTGAACAGAGCCTACTCAGGCAGATAGGAGTGGGAAGGAGTTGAACTGGTCACCTGAGAGAAGGAAGATGCCACAAAGTTCATACCTCCCAAGAGGATTTTGTAATTTGAAAACCTCCCACCCTAATCTCTCTTTACCCTCTGAGCATAGATATCTAAAGGCAAGACCGCCTTGGCTCCTCACACTGGCATGGACCATGCCCTTCGACAGAGTGTCAGCACAGACCCACCCTCCCAAGCTCACAGCCTTCAAGCCTGCCACGCCCCCAGCCCCCTCCCTGGGCCATGCTGCAGGGCCCGGCTTTTCCTGCTGATTCATGCGTTGGAACTGTGGGGGCGGGGCTTGGAACTTGGAACAAAGTTCAGACATGGAGGGGCCGGCAGACAGCCTGGAATTCATACCAGATGTACCCGGAATGCGCAAGCGGAATGCCTGGCATTTAAGAGTCCTGGGGAAGCTGCCCAACCACTCTGCCCTACCTCCCTTTCCTCCAGCCTCTGGTCCCCTTTCCTGTCCTCACAGTCCCAGGAACCTCTGCTGACCTTCTTCGAAACCCTAAACCTCCTCCCTTCCTTACTCTTCCCCAGATGTAGCCCCCCCCAAAACGCTTCTTCCTGCTGAATTCCCTGAGACTGAGTCAGTTGCGCTGATCCCTCCCATTTCTGGACCTGAGGTACACCTTCTCACCTAATACCTGGGTAACTGGTGGAGAGTGTCCAGGCTCCCAGATCCTGCCCTCTCAGTGCTGAGGAGGCTGGAGGCTACCCTGTGAGTAGCCAAGGCAACATGGGGTGAGAGCACATCTAGGTTTCTACAGCATTCAGTTCTGGAAAGAGAAGCAAGGAAGTAGGTTCAGAGCTGCCTCTTGTCCCTCACTGGAGGCCCAGGTCAGAGCCAAGAAGCCCTTCATTAGAAGGTTGAACAACCACTGGAGCTGGACTTTGATGGCCAGTGGGACAGTGTCCCTGTGACATGGCCTTGCTCAGGTCTTTCCCATTTTTCTTTCCTTTCCCTTTTAGGAACTTGTGCCTCCCACATCCTCACCTGGCTGAGCCGCAGTAGTTCTTCAGTGGCAAGCTTTATGTCCTGACCCAGCTAAAGCTGCCAGTTGAAGAACTGTTGCCCTCTGCCCCTGGCTTCGAGGAGGAGGAGGAAGAGGAAGAAGAGGAGAAGGAGCTGCTTTCCCCCTCCTCTGGAAGGTGACAAAACTGGGGCTGGGAAGGTCTGAACAGTGAGAGTGATAATACCTTTGGGGGAAGGGAACCCTATTCAGTTGGAGAACCTTGCCCCAGATTGACCCAGCAAGAGAGAAAGTTTCAGATCAGAGACCCTGGCTGAATTGAGGAATAGAGGGCTCTGAGTACACAAGTTTAGTTGGTCTTTGACAGTGGGAAGAAGTGGAGTAAAGAAAACCCTGCCTTCCCCTTTATGCAGGAAGGATCCCCTTTCCTGATCCTCCTTCCTTCCTTGCCCCTCATTCCTTCCTACTGGCCTTTCCAAGTTCAAAAGTAAGTTTCTTCTTCAGGGAAAAGGTCATACTGAGTTGCCCATCTGAGTAGTCATCCCCCTGCTCTTACCTGTTCCCTGTATTTCCTTAGTCTGGCCCAGACTCTAAAGTCAGGGCTACTCACCTCCACATGGGACCCTTAGGCCTCCTGTCTCTGTTTCTCCACCTGTGAAATGGGGAATCACACAATTGAGCGTGCATGAGGGAATCAGAAGTCCACTTGTGTGGACTCAGAGCCTGAACTGTCCTCTTCTGTGGGTGGGAACAGAACAGCTTTTCACATAAGCTGTTGCCCTTCCCCCACCCCTGACCAGAACCCCGGGGAGCTGGGGCTGGAGGTTGAGGGGAGGGACTAGGGTCAGACCAATGCCAGGAGCTGCTGGGAACTCAGTCTTGGCATTGACTTCCCACCAAGCAAAGGTGGCTCAGGCTTCCCCTGCCTCCCAGAGCAGGACCACAGCCCTGATGGGTTTCCAGCTACCACTGCTGACTTCCCCCACTTACTCTTCAAGGATAGGGTGTGAGATTCAGCTCAGGCCTGTGCAGGCAGGAAATTCTCCTCTCCAGCAACCAGAAGAGATGGGTTATGAGATGTGACCGCTTTAGGGGCATCAGGCAGAATAAACCTGCCACCCCCAGCTCCTGATCTAATCTCACCCTTGGGCTCATGTTCTGGTGTGGTTCAGCCTTGGCCCAGTCTCTCTGCCTGAAAGTAATTGAGTTCAGGGGTTATTGGAAGCTGTTCTGTTTGGGAGCAGGAGTTGTGCAGGTAACTGGGTCCTGTTCTCCACTTTTGAGGAACAGTTTTAGGAGAGAGTAGCTCATTGAACCCACCCTCTGCAGCCTAAGCTGGATGTGAGTGGACTGCAATAGAGGAGGGTGGGTAGACTTGAGTCCACTCACAGGCTGCAACAAAGGTTGCTCTGTCCCTGGACATTGCTTCCATCCTTTCTTCCCCCTCCTCACTTCACGGGCCACAGTGTCTTCGTCCAGCCTTGAGTACATGGCTCTGCCATCCTCACCCATCATGGAGCAGAAATGAGGAGAAAAAGCCTGGAAACACAGAGGCAGACAGAAGACCAGTGAAGGACCAGGCCTGGAGCACAAAGGGCCCTGTCTGGACATCCTGCAGAGGGGGGCCCGTAGGGGCCAGGAGCACCCCCAGGAGGAGGGAGGACAGCCACCCTCCATCGAGGACAAGCTTCCAACCGTCTGCTTCATTCTCCATTGCTGGCCAGTCTTTCTGCCTCCCTCAGAGATGTGGGACCATGTTGAAGTGTACTTCGCTTCATCCTCCTGCTTCCACCTCTCCTCACCATGTAATTTGTCTATAAGCACCCTAGAGGAGCAAGAGCCAGCTGTGAAAGGACATATGCAGAAAATTCATGAAAGAAATCCCGATAGATAAAACCATGAGAAAAGGTGTGCTTTTTTAGTAATTAAAGAAAGGCTGCTATAGCTGGAAGCATTTTTCCTGTAGCAAACTATAAGAGAAAAAATAAGACCCAGTTATTGACAAAGGAGTCCTAACACTCTCATGCGTTGCACACAGGTATACAAGTGGGTAGTCTTACTGATGTCAGTTTGGTAATGTGTGCCAAACATCCTGAAAGTTTCATGGCCTTTGATCTAGTAATTCTACATTTGGGAATGTATCCTAAGAATATAATTAAAGATTAGTTATAAGATGTTCATCCCAGCAATGCAGTAGGAAACATTGAGAACCAACTGTCCAGTTGGGAATTCATTTCTTTTTCTGCTGTAATGAAAATTTGCAAGAGGGGTTGCTTGAGTAAATTATTATGTATCCACCCAGATGGTGGAACACTGCGCAGCCATTAAAAGTCATGTAGGAGAGCATTTGACTGGAAAGAAAAATGCTCTCTGAATATTAAAAAGGTTATAAAATGGTGTGTATTATGTGATCTCAATTTTGCTTTTTTAAATATGGGCGTATACGTATAAGAGTTTAAAAAGACTGCAGACAAATTGTTAATAATAGTGGTTATCTTAGGATGATGGAATAAAGTCGTTGTAATTTTCCTGTTTGGTTTTCTGTAGTTGCCAGATTTTCTACATTAATCATGTATGGCTTTCACATCATAAATAAGATTTAAAAGAATCTGTAATTTTTAAAACTTCTGGAGCAGTGGGTGTGGAAGAATGAAGGGATCCCCCCAGCCCACTTCATTTAATGGGGTTTTGGTGGAGGAGGGGAGTTGTGAGAACATTTGTGGGAGCACCTATTGCTTTGTGAATTTTATTCTTTGGGAGCAGCTGGAATCCACTCCTTGTACAGGGAACAGCTATTGCTCTGACTTGGTGGCAGCCCCCTAAAGAGATGTAGAGTGGATGGAGTAAAATGGAAAACAGGAAGAACCTGTCACTCTTCAGGAGAGAAAAAGCTCCCCGCCCCCAAACTGAAAGCTTCTGTATAATCCTGACAGCCCTGCTTCTGAAAAGCAAGATGGGGCTTTTTCCCTTTGACTCTGCCCCAGTCTTGAGGTGACCCTGTGTGACCTCTCCTTGCCTCCTCAGATTGGCAGAGATACTCACTCCTCCCCTAATGGGTACCAAGCCCTGGCGGGGGGCGGGGGAGGGGGGAGCTGCTTTTCAAGTCTGTGGGGCTGGTTGAATGGTTCCCTTCTTGATGGTAAGGGTCCTCCAAAGAGGTTAGGGGAGGGACCCTGGTGGGTCGCTCTTAGAGAAAGGGAGTTGTTCCCTATGAGAGGTACCATGTCAAAGGGCAGGACTCCTGGAGTTTACATGGGGTTGCTGAAATGTGTTCAAGGTCTGGAAACCTCGGCAAGGAAGGTGGCTGGAAGGAAGTGAGGTGCTCCTCCGCTCCACAACCGAGACTGGGGTGGGGCGCGGGGCAGAGCGATGGCGAGATTTATGTACGTAGGAGTTTGCCCTGGCCTCTAACTTCAGGGCTAAGTAGGTAGGGGGCGTAGGAGGGCCAGCAGGTGAGAGGTGAGAGCAGGTGAAGTAGGTGAAGATTCATATGGCTGGGCCTCTGAGAGCGTCAGGTGAGATTAACAAGCCATCTCCGGATTTGCGGGGACGTGGGAACACCAGAGAGCTTGGGAAGACCCCTGTCGACATCCAGAAAGCCTCCCTAAGCTGCGTTTACGGGTCTGATCCCGGGAAGTCCCCTACCCTCCATCCCCCTCCGGAGCGGCACGCGATCGATCGCGGTGCCTCAAGGGGCGGTGGCCCCACCGCTTCTCCAATCACCGCCCAGCCAGGGGTTGGGGGCGTGGACGAGACCTGGAAAAGTTAAAGCCGATTCCGAAGGCGGAGCGGGCGGGGGAATCTAGGCACCCAGCCTTGCGGGGAAGCCTGCTCGCAGTCCCCGAAGCGGGATGTTGGATGCGTCGGGGCTGAGAGCCCGGGAGCCCCAGGGACCGATCCGGACCTAGCCCGCCCGCCAGGCCATGGCGCCCTCTGGGCTCCTCGTCACTGGCGCCTCCTTCGCTGCCTTCCGGGGGCTGCACTGGGGGCTGCAGCTACTGCCCACGCCGGGATCTGCCGCCGAGGACCGTTGGAAGTGGCGGAACACTTGTGTCTCCCTGGTGCACAGCCTGCTTACGGGGGCCGGGGCGCTGCTCGGGTGCGGGGCTTCAGAGGTTTCGGAGGCACCGTGGCGAGGGCGAGGGAGGCGGGCGGTTGGCTGGAATTAAAAGACCCGGGGGCTTCTTTAGAATCCTTGCGAGATCTCAAAGAGTCTGAGGCTGGGGTGGGGTTGTGGATGAGTGGGTGCTGTCGATCCGTGTCTACACAGACGCTGACCATGGCTGCCCCATCTCCTCCAGGCTGTCGCTGTACCCTCAGATGTCCGTCGACCCGATTCATGGCCACCCTCCCTGGGCTCTGGTGCTGGTGGCTGTCTCTGTGGGTGAGTCTTCAGGGAAAGCTGGGCCAGTTTTGTTACAGGAAAGGGGACCCCTTCCAGGGCCGGAAACTGGGCTCTTGTCTAACACTCGGGAAATGAATTGTCCGAGGAGACATATGTGCTGACAAAGCAAAAGATTTTACTGGGAAAGGGCACCTGGGCGGAGAGCAGTAGGTTAAGGGAACCCAGGAGAACTGCTCTTGTCACATGGGTTTTATGGTGATGGGATTAGTTTCTAGGTTGTCCTTAGCCAGTCATTCTGACTCAGAGTCCTTCCTGGTGGTCCACGCCTTGATCCGCTAAGATGGATGCCAGAGAGGATTCTGGCAGGTGGTTGGACAGGTGGTGTCTGTCTCCTTTTGACCTTTCCCAAACTCTTCTGGTTGGTGGAGGCTTATTAGTTCCCTGTTCCTTACCAGGACCTCCTGTCCTAAAACAACTCATGCAGATGGTTACTATGGTGCCTGGTCAGGGTGGGCGGTTTCAATCAGTGGGCTTCCCCTAACAGTTTGGGGCAGGGGACAAACTTCCATAAGTCATTCCAGGTCTCCTTCCCTCTTCCATTTCTTGATGGAGTGAAATGTTTCTGGCAGCTTTACTGAGAGGAAACTAAAGAGCAGAGAAAGGAGCGGGTGGAGATTCTTTTCAAGACTGGACACTGTTTTGGGGGAGGCCTAACGCCAACCTCCCCTCCTTGCCCACAGGTTATTTTCTGGCAGATGGGACTGACTTGTTCTGGAACCAGACCTTGGGCCAGGCCTGGGAACTTCTCTGTCACCATGTGGTGGTGAGACTTGGCAAGCAGCGAGACAGGGAAGGAGGCATGCCCAGCTGGGGATTCTTCGTCTCTCATCAGCTTTCTGTCCTGTGACTTCCCCCTGAGTTTCCGACCCCTGCTGGCGCTTGATCCTCCCAGTCTTGGGCTGAACTGGGGGGAGGGGATTACTGCTGGCCACAACTGGAGTCAGCACTGCCCAAGGAGACTGGATTCCCACAGGTGTCCAGTCTATTGCAGAAACATTGACTATAGAGCTTTAATAAGAAGGGGGAGTCCCAGTACTGGGAGTGGGGATGGGGTGTGAAAGCGTAGGAATGCAAATAGTGGGGGGCAGACAGCCTGGGGCCAAAGCTGCTCCAATCCAATTCTATGGAAGGGTTGTTACAAGGCCGTTCAGCTCCTAACAGAAGGGTAAACATAAGGTTGGCTTTGTTGGAGGCTGTGTGGGAAGTGCCACAAAATGCTTGGGAACCCTTCTCGAGGACTGGGATGTTGGGACCTGATCATGTTGGGATCTCATGGGTGGTCAGTCATGGAAGGTCCTCTGACCTCTGACCTCGGTTCCCCAGGTAGTGAGCTGCCTCAGCACCGCCGTTCTGTCCGGCCACTACGTGGGCTTCTCTGTGGTGTCTCTGCTCCTGGAGCTCAACTCCACCTTCCTGCACCTACGACGGCTGCTGCTGCTCTCTCGCCAGGCTCCATCCCTGGCCTTCAGCGTGACCAGCTGGGCCACCCTGGCCACCCTGGCCCTCTTCCGCCTGGTACCACTGGGATGGATGAGCCTGTGGCTGTTCCAGCAACGCCACCAGATCCCTCTTGCTCTGGTCATCCTTGGTGGAACTGGACTGGCCACTGTGGGTGTCATGAGCATCAATTTGGGCGTCCACATTTTGGTCAGTGATGTTTTGCGATCTCAGCCCTGCCCACCCATCCTTGGAAACAAGGAAACCAGGGGCACCAGGACAGATTGTGATGGTGAGTCCATCACTAGGGATGATTCCACTCTCAGCCTGAAAGACTGAGCCTCAGGCTCCTCCTCTGCCAGGCCTGGGAGAGGGAGGACCAAGACCAGGAGACACTGGTCTTCAATGCACTATCCCCCAGGGACAAGGCCTGGACTGGGTTTTCAGTATTTCAGTTCCTCTTCCAGCTAACTCCTGCATTCCTAGGATCTGAGGAGAAATGCTAATATTCATGGATGGGTGGGAGCATGGGCTACTGTTCACTGAATCCCATCATCAGACAACTGCCCTTTTCAGCAAATTAATTCCAGAGGTACAGTCTGTGCTACCAATAAAGGGTAGTGGGAGGCATGAAGCTGGATGAAACTGCCAATGGGAACAGAGACTCTACTTTAGCACAGGAACAGATGAGGAAAGTGGAAGTCCTTCTAGGATCAGAAAGAGATCTGCTCAGAAGGGGTGAAGATCAGAGAGAAGAGAGACCTCATCCATGACCAAATTATGGCAGAGGGAGGAAGGTACAACAGGTGCTATGTGTAACCAGTAGGGATGGACATAACAGTTGCCAAGAGACAAGAAACTGGTGATTTTCTGGTTCTCAAAACCACATTATTCTGTTTGTATTTCAACTTAGTCTGACTATGTCCAGCATCCTCCTTTTACCTTTTTTTAGTGTCTTTGTACCTTTTCAAAGAAAATGCAGATTCTTAGAGGAATTCTGAGATTCATTAGAGGAATGAGCACCTGTCTAGGTCTGTCTTCTCCAGACTGTACTAAAGTCTAGAGCCATAGCAGGAACTCAACCACCCATTCTGGGTGCCCCGTATAGGATCTTCCCAAGCTCAGGCTTTCATGGAAGAATGAAGTCAGAGGCAGAAGCAAATGAGGTGAGGCTCCCACTTGGATGCAGAAGCATTAAGGAATATCTGACTCTCTTCTGGGATTAATTTGCAAGCTCTTCTTTCTCTCTGCTGCTTTTACTTCATTTTCTTTTTTTTTTTTTTCTATTGCACAAGACACCTCCCTTCTGCAGGCAGAACATCAAGGTTGTATGAAGTATAAGCAGATGAAGGTTGCAATTCCACTAAACAATGAGAAAGGAATAGATAACCCTTAATTATCCACAGAAAAGTTACAGGAGACAAAAGCAAGAGAAAGATAAAAGCAAAAAGCTGACCTAGTGAGAGACAAAGGGAATGAAAGAAACAGACATAGGCAGATGGAAGAACAGCTAGGAAAAGATTTGTTGCATAGAAGAGACAGAGAGAGAGCAAGACACAATCCTTGGCAGAAATTTCAAGAAAGTCTGTTATAGATGCTGAGAAGAACCAAAATCATAGAATTGGTTAAATGGTCATAAAGAAAACAAGCAAAATAGAAATAAAGGCTGATGGGAAGGGACCCCAATGGTGGAAGATACAGATAGTCTAGATGGTGAAATAAGGTGAGTGAGTGACAAGGAGGAACCACCAGATCTGGGGGAGACAGCTAGTAGTGACTGACAGATTAGCAGAGTGAGAGGAAAGGTGGTAATAGAGACCAGCGGGGGACTTCCCTGGTGGTCCAGTGGTTTAAGATTCTGCACTTCCAATGCATGGGGGCATGAGTTCGATCCCTGGTCGGGGAACAAAGATCCCAAATGCTGCATGGTGTGACCAAAAAAAGAGAGAGAGAGAAGAAGATTAGTCAGGGAAGCTGAGAAGCAGAACAGAAGGTAGAGGAGGCAGTCAATGGAAAGATTCATTGACAGAAAAAGCATGCAATATGTTGAGTTGGAGACCGGCAGAAAGTCAAAGCACAGCTACAGTGCACAACACAGAGACAAGAACTGCGAGGCAGAGACTGGTAGGACAATGAGAAGTAAGAATAGGAAATGTGAAATGACACAGAAGAATAAGCAAAGGGACCAGAGAATAAGAAAAAAAGGGGAAGTGGGGGCAGAAAGATGAAATAAACATTCAAAGAAAAAAGCTAGGAAAAAGAGGGAACGTATAGATAGAGGAAAAAACAGAGAGGGGGACAGAGAGAGAGAAGGATTGTGAGATATCCCCATCAAAGAGTCATTAGAACCAAGGCACAAAAGGGGAAAATGACAAATAGAGACAAGGCGAAACTGCAACAGTTGGAAGTAAGCACAGGCAGAAAATAAGAGCAGAGGGTTTGAATGTAGTGAGACTAAAACCAGAGTTGCAAAGGTGTAGAAACTGAGATAGAGACTTTTTTTTTCTATTATTCTCTCGGTCATGCCATTTGGCGTGTGGGATCTTAGTTCCCTGACTAGGGATCAAACCTGTGCTCTCTGCACTGAGAGAGTGGAGTTTTAACCACTGAACCACAAGGGAAGTCCCAAGACTTAATAAAGTAGTATCTTTAAAACTCAATTGTTATTTTAACCAAATGCCTTGATTGACAAAAACATTGCCTTGAGCTTTCAAAGAAAAATGTGACAAACGATGGGAGGAATCTGTTCACAAATTTTGTGTTGATGTCAATGCTGGATCATTCCAATCCCTACACCTTTTCTTTAGTTGCTGTCATGAATTCACGGTTCAAGTGAGTTCCCTTCTCGAGAAAACTTGGTAGTATCTGTGAAGGGGGCCCAAGATGGAGAGAGGAAAAACCATCATAGAGGGAAATATGAGGTGAAAAATGGCTATCCCTATGGGTTAGCTCTTAAAACACAGCAAGTGATTGAGCTACCTGGGGTGGGGGGAGGAGCAGGATGTAAGTGGATACCTGAAGAATTTGGGATCACACACAATTTTCCATCATGGTGACCCAGTGAAATTTTAGGAGGGCGGGACTGGACTGTGATTATAATTGAGTAAGTGAACATCTCATCAACTGGTGTTATATATGTTGTGGACCAGATATAAATGATGTGAATCACAGAGGCATAGTCAGTTGAGAGTCTAGAAAAGAGAAGCTAAAAAATGCAGAGGTTTGCAGATGCTAAATTTGGTAAAATGAGTTGGGTTGCCATGGTGGAGGTTGGCAGATGCTAAATTTGGTACAATGAGTTGGGTTGCCATGGCGGTGCTCTAGCAGGCCTCACCATGGCCCAGTGAAGTGGTCCTTAAGACTGACTCCATGCTTACCTGGCAGGGGAGATAACGTGATCGCAAAGATTGACTCCATGCCCACTGAGCTACTGGCAGATAAATTATTTGTCCTTTGGCATAGGGGAGAGGATTTCCTGGATGGGAAGCATTGATATTTTATGGTCTCAGAACACTATCCTGATCAAAAGTTAATAAACTGCTATGTAAATAAGATCATCAGTCTTTTGTGAATATGGTGACTTTGAGTCACTTTTCTTGGCTCCAGAGGTGTCCTGGTTTATAATGTGATGCTGGCTCATGGAAGCTTTGTTGTGAGATCTTTTGGCACTAACTCTTTAATCTACAAAGCCCTAGATCCTCTACTCTGAAAAAGTGAAACAAACGTCTTCAGTAGAATGGACTTAGAGCAAGAGAAAGGATTCAGACAATTTAGACTGATTCTCAAATGTCAAGGGTTGAACCCAAAAGAAGCTTTTAGCTAAATTTATCCTGAGTTAACAAGAAAATCAAACAGAAATATCCATAACTGAGTTGTCAAAGCCTTGTTATATGTAAAATCTGGATTTGCTCGGCTGAAGGTTAGGAGCCCTCACTCTGCAGGTGATTACACAAGGGAAGTTATTCTCTAAAGAGCTGCTCCTTCACTGAAGTGCAGTATTTGTTCAGAATCATTAACGAAAGTCACACCATCCTAGGCTGAACATGTGTCATGAGCCTTCCACATGAGGCACCTTTGATACCTTCTCTCATTTAACCCCACACAATAGAGACACATCCTATATACATAAATATATATATATATATATATATATATATTTAATTTCTGGCTGCACTGAGTCTTCGTTGCTGCTTACAGGCCTCCTCTAGTTGCAGTGAGGGGAGGCTACTCTCTAGTGGTGGTGTTCGGGTTTCCCTTTTTGGGGAGCACATATTCTAGGTGCGTGTGCTTGAGTAGTTGTAACCTGTGGGCCCTAGAGTTCAGGCGCAGTAGTTGTGGTACGTGGGCTTAGTTGCCCTGCAGCATGTGGGATCTTCCCGAACCAGGGATGGAACACATGTCCCCTGAAATGGCAGGCAGATTCTTCACCATTGTGCCACCAGGAAAGTCACCATCCTGTTTTTCAGGTGAGAAAACCAAGATGGCTTACTCAGGATTACCTAGCTGGTTGGTGACAGGGCCTGAACTCAAGCCCATATATATGTTTGTTTTCTGTTATAGCGCCTGTGTCCAACACCTGCTATTTTTGCCTGCCTAGCTCCTCTGTCCCTCTCCTCTCACTGGGCATGTGACTCAGGGCTAGCCAATCAGAACACAGTATCCTTTTTCCTTGAGATGATCCTGTGACTTGGGCAGAACTATGAGCCTCCATACCTTGCCTTCTGCTAGAACTTTTGGCTGAGATGCACTATGTGCTAACATCGTTAGTCCAGGTTGATATAAGATAACTTCCCTGAGCATGAAGCCAAGACAGAAAAAAAGGATTCAAAATATGGAGAGAGATTTCTACCATCATTTAAATATCTGGATCAAGCTCTACCTGAAGCAATAACTTCACTCCCCACCCCCGGACCATTCAGTTACACAACTCTAAAAACTCCCAGATTTGCTTTAGTGAGTGTGAACTAATTTTTTTTTCACTTGTAACAGTGAGTCTTTATTAATATATCACCTTCAAGATTATCTTTCCATTTAATTTCTTAATCCTTTTTTATTTGTATTTTATTTATTTTTGACCGTGACTTTTGACTTGTGGGACCTTAGTTCCCCAACCAGGGATCTAACCCATGTCCTGCAGTGAAAGCACCAAGTTCTAACCACTGATCTGCCAGGGAATTCCCTTGCAGAAAATTAAAGCCTAGAAAAGTTAAGTGAGGGGACTTCCCTGGTGATCTAGTGGCTAAGATTCTGTGCTCCCAATGCAGGGGGCCTGAGTTAGATCTCTGGTCAGGGAACTAGACCCCACATGCTGCAACTAAGAGTTTGCACACAGCAACTAAATATCCAGAATGAATGGCCCAACTAAATAAATAAATAAATATTTTAAAATTACTTAAAAGCAAAAAAGAAAAGCAACCTATCCAAGCATACCCAACTACTTTGTGACACAACCAGAAGAATCCAGGGAACATTCTGATACACTATTTTGCCCCTTTCTTTATAGGAAGCCTGAGAAAGACAGAAACCTGTAGAAAGTTGACAACTGAAGATCAATCAAATCAGACAAATTGCCTCTGAAGTGGTATTTATAAGTCAGGATGCTTCTTCAGCTGGAAAGCCAGACTTCTATTCATCAAGTATGGATTTCTGCACTTTTCAGGAATGCAGTCATTGTGCAGGTCAGAGGTCCATTTCGGCATTCCCCTGACAACACAAATATCACTTAACTCAGTGTTGAGAGCACGTTGTTCCCCTCCCCCTAACCATGTGAATATCTATTTCTGCTTTATTGACTATCCCAAAGCCTTTGACTATGTGGATCACAATAAACTGTGGAAAATTCTGAAAGAGATGGGAATACCAGACCACCTGACCTGCCTCTTAAGAAACCTGTATGCAGGTCAGGAAGCGACAATTAGAACAGGACATGGAACAACAGACTGGTTCCAAATAGGAAAAGGAGTATATCAAGGTTGTATATTGTTACCCTGCTTATTTAACTTATATGTAGAGTACATCATGAGAAACGCTGGGCTGGATGAAGCCCAAGCTGGAATCAAGATTGCCGGGAGAAATATCAATAACCTCAGATATTCAGATGACACACCCTTATGGCAGAAAGTGAAGAAGAGCTAAACAGCCTCTTGATGAAAGTGAAAGAGGAGTGTGAAAAAGTTGGCTTAAAGCTCAACATTCAGAAAACTAAGGTCATGGCATCTGGTCCCATCACTTCATGGGAAATAGATGGGGAAACAGTGGAAACAGCAGCTGACTTTATTTTGGGAGGCTCCAAAATCACTGCAGATGGTGATTGCAGCCATGAAATAAAAGACACTTACTCCTTGGAAGGAAAGTTACGACCAAACTAGACAGCATATTAAAAAGCAGAAACATTATTTTGTCAACAAAGGTCCGTCTAGTCAAGGTTATGGTTTTTCCAGTAGTCATGTATGGATGTGAAAGTTGGACTACAAAGAAAGCTGAGCACAGAAGAATTGATGATTTTGAACTGTGGTGTTGGAGAAGACTCTTGAGAGTCCCTTGGACTGCAAGGAGTTCCAACCAGTCCATCCTAAAGGAAATCAGTCCTCGGTGTTCATTGGAAAGTTGAAAGCTGATGTCAAAGCTGAAACTCCAATATTTTGGCCACCTGATGTGAAGAGCTGACTTATTTGAAAAGACCCTGATGTTGGGAAAGATTGAAGGCAGGAGGAGAAAGGTACGACAGAGGATGAGATGGTGAGATGGCATCACCAACTCAATGGACATGAGTTTGGGTAAACTCCAGGTGTTGGTGATAGACAGGGAGGCCTGGTGTGCTGCGGTTCATGGGGGTCACAAAAAGTCGGGCACGACTGAGCGACTGAACTGAACTGAACTGAACCAGTTGGGGGACAAACCTTCCCTGGTCACATCTTCTACAGGAAGTAGATGCTGAAATGAAAGTGATTCTCAGACTGAATAAGCTCTTTTCATTGAGATAAGAATGCAGGCCATGTGGGCTTTAAGAGTAGAAGAATAGGATGTCATTCTTTTTTTTTTTTTTTTGGTCATGCAGCGTGGCATGTGGGACCTTAGTTCATTGATTAGGGATGGAAGTCATGCCCCCTGCATTCGAAGCACTGAGTTCTAACCACCAGATCCCCAGGGAAGTTCCTAGGAGGTTGTTCTCACAGAGTGAAATGAGAGGTTCCTGCAACGGTTCTTCCACCCTGTCACCATTCAAACCCCACACAGGCTCTGGCATAGTAGCTGACATTCAAAGGATGGTAAATGATTCCTTTGGATTAAACTTTGTCCTGTCAGGCTCTGGCATAGTAGCTGACATTCAAAGGATGGTAAATGATTCCTTTTGATTAAACTTTGTCCTGTCACTCTGACCTGCCAACCTATGCCCTTGGAAGGGCTCCTTCACCTCCTTGAACTTCACTCGTTGGCACTGCTAATCCCTGGGGCTGAGAGACTGGCACAGAGGCTCGCTGTGCCCCAGATCCCAGGTCAGGGCACCACCAGAGGATGGAGAAGCCAAGGAACAAGGATGCCACAGATTCCTGCTGCCGTGTTGGCCCAGAAAGATACTGCCCATCAGCCCTTCACTAGCTTCCCTCAGCAGCTTGTCCAGACGTTGTTTTCTTCACGCCCGTGACCTTCCTTCCTTAACGCCAGCTCTTTCTAGAATCCAAATGTTTCCACCCTGGCAGCAAGCAGGGGTGGGGAGCTGGGAGCATGGAGGAAACAGGGGGAGGGAGAGAGGGGGGCCTAGCCTAGGGTAGCCGCTGCAGGCTTTCCTTGACATATATTGAATTTAAAAAATTCATGTGAACTTTGCAGCCTGCTTCAAAATCTTTTCCCATCTCTTTTAATATAAAATAACACTTGAAATCACTTAGAAGTTGTAATACTTGAAAAAAAGATTTTTTTTAAATTTTACTAAATGTCAAGTGAAACTGTTGGTGTTAGGATACATGAAAATGTGCCATTTTATTTTGTGGCTCTGACTGTGATTGGCACATACCACTCTATTTTTCCTTTCAACAAGTATTTATGAAGGTCCTACTATGTGTTTGGAACATAGGTGATGTAACAGTGAGTAAACAAGACAGAGACCAGGCTACAGGGAGATACAGGGAGGATATCATTAAAGTGGGAAATTGAGGGACTTCCCTGGTGGTCCAGGGGCTAAGACTCTGAACTCCCAATGCAAGGGTCCCAGGTTTGCTCACTGGTCAGGGAACTAGAACCCAGATGCCGAAACTAAGAGGTCGCATGCTACAATGAAGATCAAAGATCTCGCATACCACAACTAAGACCCAGCACAGCCAAACAATTTTAAAAAAAATTTTAAGGTAGGAAATTGAGAAAGTAGAAGTCATCCAAAGGAGGGAAACCAGAGGTAAGGGATGTAGAAATGGGTCATCCACAGACTGAGGATGACCTGACAACATGTTGAGGAAGGGATTGTTGCATTCTGACATTCAAGGGCTTGTCCAGGATGTTTCCTCCCGGACCTTCACCCTTTGTTGTGTTCCTGGTCTGTGCACAATACTGCCATCAACTCACTGGTTAAGACAGGAATTTACGAATCATCCTCAAGCCATCCCACTCCCCCACACACACATGTCCAATTAATCATCGAGTTCAGAATGGCTTTCATATTCATTCCTTTCCGTTTCTTTTATCCCACCCTGGCTGGAGTCACCATCATCTCTACCCTAGGTAACATGATGCTGTCTTGGTTACTGCTTTCTGCATAGTGATCAGTCTATGGTTGTTAAAATGCAAATTGGATCATGTCATTCTCTGCTTAATACATCCAGTGTTCCTCCTTTTTCAGATAGAGGCATAATTTATGATATGACCTGTAGGCTTCTGCATGGTGACCCTTGTCTACTGTCCAGATTTGTGGTACTGTCTTTTTTTTTTTAAGATTTGTTTATTTCTGGCTGTGCTGGGTCTTCATCACTGGCAGGCTTTCTCAAGTGACGGTGAATGGGGGCTACTCTCTGGTTGCCATGTGCAGGCTGCTCATTGCAGTGGTTTCTCTCCTGTTGGGGAGCACAGGATCTAGGGCTCATGGGCTTTAGCAATTGTGGTGCCCAGGCTTAGTTGCCCCTCTGTATGGTGCAACCTCCCAGACCAGGGATCGAATCCATGTTCCCTACATTGGCAGGTGGATTCTTAACCACTAGACTATCAAGGAAGCCCCATAGTATTTTGTTTCACTCCCCCCCACCCCTTATTTTTCCACCCTGCCATGTGACTTAGTTTCCTGACCAGGATTTGAACCCCGCCCCGGCAGTGAACGTGCTGAGTCCTAATCGTTGGACGGCCAGGGAACTCCCTCTGTGTCGCTCTTTGTGTGGCTTTATTCAGTTTATAAAATGTGCCATGCTCCTTCCTTTCTCAGGACCTTGCGCGGACAATGCCCAATGCCTGATAGGCTTTCCATTCTCCCCTGTTTCCGTCTTCCTGGCTCCCTTCCTTCTATTCCACCCCTTTATCTTATACATTCTCACTTCTCATTGGAAGTGCTTATTACAAGTTTAATAGGAGGACTGATTATGAGCTCTCAAGGAAAGCCTCTAACATGAAAAATGTAGAATGGGACAAACAAGGGAAAACACAGCAAAGACTATTCATGGAAAATAAAACTTCAGAAAAACTCATTATTTTCTTCAGAGAGATAAGGGAATATATTGTAAGCATGAAATAATGTGCTACCATAATTTTTTAAAATCCAGTCAGAATTAAAAGCGTATTTAGAAGTGTGATATTGGAAATGAAAACTTCATGGAAGAGTTGGAAGATAAAGTTGAGAAAATCTCCCAGAAAGAAGATATTAGGGACAAAAATGAGACAATCATGGTACCCGTCCAAGACACCCAACATCAAAATAATGACGAGAAAGAGAAAACTGAGAAAAAGGAAGGAAAGACAGAAAAGAAAAATGAAATCATGAAAGAAAAATTTCAAAACCAAAGGACATGAGTTGCCATACTGATGGGTCATTGAAATTCCCAGAAGAGTGAAAGAAAACAGATTCACATTGAGCAACAACAGAATTAAATTTCAGAACATTGAGATGAATGCTTCACAGGGGAAGAGAGAAATGTTACATACAAACACCAGGAATGAAAATGACATCAAACTTCTAAACACCACACTGGAAGCTAAAAGGCAATCAAACAACTTCACCAAAAATTTGAAGGAAATAGAATAACATATCCAGTCAAACCATCAATCAAGTACGTGGGCAGAATAAAGGTATTTTCAGGCATGCAAAGTCTAAAAACATTTATCTACCATGAACCCTTCTCAGAAAGTCACTAGAAAATACACTCCATCAAAATAAGGAAGTCAACCAGGAAAGAAGACCCAGACATATTAATAGAAAACAGGAGATCCAACTTAGAAGATAGGACTTCCCAGGCTGATGGTGAAAGGGGATCCTAGGAAGACAGCTAAACAACAAATAGAGAGGGAAACTTGGATATGCTGCAACAGTTTATGAAGCTCTGGGAAAGACTTTTTTTGCAGGGGAAGGTGAAATTGATAGACTACCTTATATGTCTGAACATTTTAAAACAGATTTAAAAACTAACAAACAGCCAGAGCAGGAGTTGGCAAAGAATCCATCTAAAAAAACAACAAAGAACTAAGCAAATACAACTACTAACTATGGGAAAAATAAACAGTTGCTTAGAAAAGGAAATGTAATCAAAGTTTACTACTTGAATAAGTAAGCTGCAAATCTGTGGGTGCCTGTGAACAGAGAGGCATAATAAAGTTTTTGTGTGTAAATGTTTTTATTTTTTTCAAGACTTTCTTAATGTGGACCATTTTTAAAGTCTTTATTGAATTGTGGCACTATTGCTTCTGTTTTATGTTTTGGTTTGGTTTGGCTTTTTGGCTACAAGTCACGTGGGATCTTAGCTCCCTGACCAGAGATCGAACTCACAACAACCGCATTGGAAGGCGAAGCCCTAACCACTGGACCGTGTTTGTTTTACATTTTAACTTCCTATATAGTAGTGACGATAGAAGCCAGCCGGAAGTGACTGCATTTGACAGAGGGGAGGGAGCTAGGACAACTTTGGGGAAGAGGGAGGGAAGGTGCAGTTTCCCTCCCTATAGCCTGGATCCTTAGCAAAGGGGCGATGTCTGCCTAGGAGGTAGGACTGTACTTGAAATCTTAGGGAATAGTTGAGCATCTCAGAGGCTGGGTACTCACTCCAGTACTGCTGAGTCCTTCACAGAAAGCCAGGGTGGGTACAACAGGTCCTGGCTTCTACAGCCAGAATACTTGGATTTAAATCCCAGATTTTCCGCTTACTAGTTACATGGTCTTGGGCAAGTTACTTGACCTTTCTGTGCCCCAGTTCCCTTATTTGTATAATGGAAGGGCAATAATAGGATTATCAGGAGAATTAAATGAATTAATGTTAGCGTGCTTAGAAAAGTTCCTGACACAGAGTAAATGCTCTATAGGGACTAGCTATTACTACTGCATGCACAGTTATGGAACCCTTGATTATTAATCTCACTAAAGTTACAGCCATATTGGGAGTATGGGGTAGTGGGAAGCACATACAAGCACATGAGAGGCTAAGGGGAGAGTTGGAGCTCCATTTTTTTATGTGTGTGTGGTTGCTCTGTGGGTTTGCGGGATTTTAGTTCTCCAACCAGGGATTGAATCTGTCCCCCACCCCTCACCGGCATGAAAGTACAAAGTCCTAACCACTGAATGGCCAGAGAATTCCCAGGATCTTCATTTTCTACAGTGGAAAGTGAGTAGATAATGCCTCAAAGTAGAAAGTCGAGAAATAGCAATCTAAGTTTATTGCTTGGTGAAATGGAAAAACAGGCCCAAATAATCAGCTAAAATTGGTAAAAGTGATTTCTTTTGGGGAGAGAGAAATAGAGGGAGCATTCTTGGCTGTGCTTTGGAACAAACCATTGGAACAGGTTCTATAAGACTCTTGTAACTTCGTAAAAACTAAAAATCTTCCCTGGAGAAGGAAATGGCAACCCACTCCAATATTCTTGCTTGGAAAAGTCCATGGATAGAGGAATCTGGTGGGCTACAGTCCATGGGGTCACATGACTGAGCACGCACGTTTGAGGAGGGTGGAGGGAGATGGGTTGGTAGCAATAAACCAGTAGAACAACAACAACAACAAAAACTATGAAAATCTTAAATGTATAACTAGCTATTTAACATCTGTGTTCCCATCTAGAATACAAGCTCCCACCACATATGGCCTCTGTTTGGTCTGCTCTCCACTATATCTGGGCACCCTGGCAAGGCCAGCACTGGGAGGTGTGCATTAAGCCTTTGTAGAATGAAATCTTTTCAGTGTTAAGTATACTTTGCAAAGACATACTGCATTGAACAGGAGTTTGGGCACGATAATCTCTGATGTCTTTGTTGGTTCTATGATTCTAATCTACCTTCTTTCTCATCTCAATTTCTCTTCACCATCTTGCTTCCGGTTTAAAGGTTTAAATTCTTGTCTTTTTTCATGTTCAAATTTTCAAATGAATGGTGGATTCCCATTTCCTCCATTGTTTCATGATCCTCCTTGGCAACTGAGAAGCTTCCTCTCCCCTTATTTTTATGACACTGCTCTCCTAGGTCAGAAACCTCTTATCGATCTTGTATCCTTTCTCAGTCTTCTACCTCGTACATCATTTCACATGACAGAGGGTTTCTTTTTCTTGAAAGTTTTCCCTCCTGTGTGCCTCTTTCAATTTTTCCAGCTGTGCCTTCCCTGGGTTTTTCAGGCCTTTTCTTATTCCAGACCATGTGTTTCTCCAGCCTTCCTCATCACTTTTCTGTTATTCTTTTTTCTATGTACTGATTCTTTCTCCTGGCTTTCTCATGAACTGATGGTTCAACCTCTCCTCTGTGTTCCTAGACTGCCACTTGCGTATTTTAAGCCAGAAGACTCCTTCACCTATATCAGCGGTTCCCAAACTCCAGGGTCTGATGCTTAATGGTGGTTCAGATGGTAAAGAATCTTCCTGCAATGCAGGAGACCTGGGTTCAATCCCTGGGTTGGGAAGATTCCCTGGAGAAGAGAATGGCTACCCACTCCAAATTCAGACTTAAATTGAAGAAAGTAGGGAAAACCACTAGACCATTCAGGTATGACCTAAATCAAATCCCTTATGACTATACAGTGGAAGTGAGAAATAGATTTAAAGGACTAGATCTGATAGACAGAGTGCCTGATAACTATGGATGGAGGTTCATGACATTGTTCAGCAGACAGGGATCAAGACCATCCCCATGGGAAAGAAATGCAAAAAGGCAAAATGATTGTCTGAGGAGGACTTACAAATAGCTGTGAAAAGAAGAAAAGTGAAAAGCAAAGGAGAAAAGGAAAGATATTCCCATTTGAATGCAGAGTCCCAAAGAATAGCCAGGAGAGATAAGAAAGCCTTCCTCAGCAATCAATGCAAAGAAATAGAGGAAAACAACAGAATGGGAAAGACTAGAGATCTCTTCAAGAAAATTAGAGATACCAAGGGAACATTCCATGCAAAGATGGGTTCGATAAAGGAAAGAAATGGTATGGACCTAATAGAAGCAGAAGATATTAAGAAGAGGTGGCAAGAATACACAGAACTGTACAAAAAATATCTTCACGACCCAGATAATCACGATGGTGTGATCACTCAGTTAGAGCCAGACATCCTGGAATGTGAAGTCAAGCGGGCCTTAGAAAGCATCACTATGAACAAAGCTAGTGGAGGTGATGGAATTCCAGTTGAGCTCTTTCAAATCCTGAAAGATGATGCTGTGGAAGTGCTACACTCAATATGCCAGCAAATTTGGAAAACTCAACAGTGGCCACAGGACTGAAAAGGTCCGTTTTCATTCCAATCCCTAAAAAAGACAATGCCAAAGAATGCTCAAACTACCGCACAACTGTACTCATCTCACATGCTAGTAAAGTAATGCTCAAAATTCTCCAAGCCAGGCTTCAACAATACATGAACCATGAACTTCCAGATGTTCAAGCTGGTTTTAGAAAAGGCAGAGAAACCAGAGATCAAATTGCCAACATCCACTGGATCATCGAAAAAGCAAGAGAGTTCCAGAAAAACATTTATTTCCACTTTATTGACCATGCCAAAGCCTCTGACTGTGTGGATCACAATAAACTGTGGAAAATTCTGAAAGAGATGGGAATACCAGACCACCTGACCTGCCTCTTGAGAAAATGATATGCAGGTCAGGAAGCAACAGTTAGAACTGGATATGGAACAACAGACTGGTTCCAAATAGGAAAAGGAGTACGTCAAGCTGTATATTGTCACCCTGCTTATTTAACTTCTATGCAGAGTACATTATGAGAAACGCTGGGCTGGAAGAAGCACAAGCTGGTATCAAGATTGCCAGGAGAAATATCAATAAACTCGGATATGCAGATGATACCACCCTTATGGCAGAAAGTGAAGAGGAACTAAAAAGCCTCTTGCTGAAAGTGAAAGAGAGAGTGAAAAAGTTGGCTTAAAGCTCAACATTCAGAAAACTAAGATCATGGCATCTGGTCCCATTATTTCATGGCAAATAGATGTCAGTGGAAACAGTGTCAGACTATTTTTTTAGCTCCAAAATCACTGCAGATGGTGATTGCAGCCATGAAATTAAAAGACGCTTACTCCTTGGAAGGAAAGTTATGACCAACCTAGTTAGCACATTAAAAAGCAGAGACATTACATTGCCATCAAAGGTCCGTCTAGTCAAGGCTATGGTTTTTCCAGTGGTCATGGATGGATGTGAGAGTTGGACTGTGAAGAATGCTGAGCACCGAAAAATTGATGCTTTTGAACTGTGGTGTTGGAGAAGACTCTTGAGAGTCCCTTGGACTGCAAGGAGATCCAACCAGTTCATCCTAAAGGAGATCAGTCCTGGATGTTCATTGGAAGGACTGATGCTGAAGCTGAAACTCCAATACTTTGGCCGTCTCATGCGAAGAGTTGACTCATTGGAAAAGACCCTGATGCTGGGAGAGATTGGGGGCAGGAGGAGAAGGGGACAACAGAGGATGAGATGGCTGGATGGCATCACTGACTTGATGAACACGAGTTTGAGTAAACGGCGGGAGTTGGTGATGGACAGGGAGGCCTGGCGTGCTGTGATTCATGGGGTCGCAAAGAGTCAGACACGACTGAGCGACTGAACTGAACTGACCCGCTCCAGTATTCTTGCTTGTAAAATCCCATGGACAGTGAAGCCTGGAAGGCTATGGCCCACAGGGTCACAAAGCGGGGCGGCAGGGGGTTGGGGGGTTGCAAAGAGTCGGATGCTACTGAGCAACTAACACACATAACACACAATAAATATCATGTGCTTGAATTATCCTGAAACCATTCCCCTCAACTCCGGGTTGGTGAAAGAATTGTTTTCCATGAAACTGATCCCTGGTGCCAAAAAGGCTGTGGACCACTGACCTAGATGACCCATAGTTCCCTCCAAGTCCAGTTTTAAACTTCTTAAACAATGAGGAGACTGGTTTGGCTGCAATTAATAAGAATAGCAGCTAATATTTTCTGTTCTGATCTGTTTCTGGTTGGTCACTTTCCTACTCAACTGAACTTCATCAGATTAACTCAAGACACACTGTGTTTGAACAGTTACAAGACATTAAGAGAAGTTCTTAATTCTTTTAGTCTTAGTTTCTTCATTTGCAAATTATTTTGTTGGCACAAGTGTTTTTCATCTTTAAAAGAAAAAGTTTGGAAAACGTTGGCAATTAGGTAAAAACTCTGCTTGGAATTCAAGACCAGCTTTGATTTGGCCCCAATTTTCTCATCTGTATCATTTATGTTTCTGAGAAGAACACAGAAGATGATATAGCAGTATGGTTAAGAACAGAAGTTCCAGGGACTTCCCTGGTGGTCCAGTGTTTAAAAATCCACCTTGTAATGTAGGGGACTCGGGTTTGATCCAAGATCCAACATGCTGCAGAGCAACTACTGAGCTTGCACACTGCAACTAAAGATTCTGACAACACAGCCAAAAAAAAACAAACAAAAAACAAAGCCACAAGCTCCAGAACCATTATTTACCATTTCTATTATTTGCTGTCTGTGCAGCCTTAAGCAAGAAACTGGGTTTCTCTGAGCTTCAGTTTGTTCATCTACAAAATGAGGCTAAATAATAGCACCTGTCTCACTGAATTATTGTGACAATTAAATGAACAGTTGCATATAAGTTAGAGAGAGCCTGACACATAGTTTATGCAATTAATCAAGTGCCCCAAGGCAGGTTACTCAACCTTTCTGAGTCTGGGTTTCTCATCAGTAAAATGGAGATATACTATCTATTTCATAAGGTTGTTTTGAGGATTAAGTTAGCTAATTTATTAACTTTTTTGAAATACTTTTTAGGCTCACATGGAAGTTGCAAAAATAGCAGAGAGAGCATAAAGATAAACGTATAGCTCAACGGGACAGAGTTGAGAGTTCAGAAACAAACAAATGGTCAGTTGATTTTTGACAAAGAACAAAAAGTAGTCTTTTTAAAAAAAGGTGCTGAAACAATTGGATATCTACATGCAAAAGAATGAATTTGGACCTCTACCTCATACCACATGCAAAAATGAATTCAAAGTGAATCATAAATAGGTAAGAGCTGAAATTATAAAACTCTTGGAAGAAAACATAGGATTGCACCATTGTGACTTGGGCTAGGCAATGATTTCTAAGATATGACACTGAAATCATAAGCAGTAGAAGATTTGATAAGTTAGGCTTCATGCAAATTAAAAATGTCTGTGCTTCAAAGAATATCATCCAGAAAGTGAAAAGATAATCCAAAGAACAGGAGAAAAATTGTGCATATCATATATTTAACAGGGAACTTGTACCTAGAATACATAGAGAGAGCTCCATTTTAAAACAGGCAAAGGCTCTGAAAGGACATTTCTCCAAAGAAAACATATATGTGTTACAATAAGGATGAAACTCAAAAACATGCTGAGTAAAAGAAGCCAGTCATAAAAGTTTAAAAGTCACTATCTTTTTTTTCTTTTTCATTTATTTTTATTAGTTGGAGGCTAATTACTTTACAATATTGTAGTGGGTTTTGCCATGCATTGACATGAATCAGCCATGGACTTACATGTGTTCCCTATCCCGATCCCCACTCCCACCTCCCTCCCCATCCCATCCCTCTGGGTCTTCCCAGTGCACCAGCCCTGAGCACTTGTCTCCTGCATCCAACCTGGGCTGGAGATCTGTTTCACTAAAAGTCATTATCTTATGATTCCATTTATATGAAATATCCAGATCAGGCAAATCTATAGAGACAAAAAGTAGATTAGTATTTGTCTAGGGCTGAGGAGGGATTTGATTTAGGTCATACCTGAATGGTCTAGTGGTTTTCCCTACTTTCTTCCATTTAAGTCTGAATTTGGCAATAAGGAGTTCATGATCTGAGCCATAGTTAGCTCCTGGTCTTGTTTTTGCTGACTGCATAGAGCTTCTCTATCTTTGGCTGCAAAGAATATAATCAATCTAATTTTGGTATTGACTATTTGGTGATATCCATGTGTAGAGTCTTCTCGTGTGTTGTTGGAAGAGGGCGTTTGCCACGACCAGTGTGTTCTTTTGGCAAAACTCTGTTAGCCTTTGACCTGCTTCCTTTTGTACTCCAAGGCCAATTTGCCTGTTACTCCAGGTACCTTTTGACTTCCTACTTTTGCATTCTAGTCCCCTATAATGAAAAGGACATCTTTTTTGGGTGTTAGTTCTAGAAGGTCTTGTAGGTCTTTATAGAACTGTTTCAGCTTCTTCAGCGTTACTGGTCAGGGCACAGACTTAGATTACGTGATATTGAATGGTTTGCCTTGGAAACGAACAGAGATCATTCTGTCATTTTTGAGATTGCATCCAAGTACTGCATTTCAGACTCTTGTTTACTATGAGGGCTACTGAAGTAAAGTTTCACGGCTCAAAATAGCCTGGAGTTAAAACTCCCCTCCAGGTCCTCTCCACCATTCTATGCAAAATAAAGAACTCTCACCCAAAGAAAAAAATGGACTCTAAGGTTGATTACACCCAGCCTCTGGCCGATCTTCAGAATTCCTTGCCCCAGCTGTTTAAGAGATAACTACTCCGAACAGCCTTGGATAAGAATAGGACCCCTTAAGACAGTACAGTTTCACATATATGCCTAATATACTTACTCTTTTCTTGGGTTAGTGCAGCAGCTCACTAATCTGACTGCTGCCTCTTCTCACCTCATCAAAGGTGATTTGTTCCTGGAAAGTGCTGGTCTCATTCTTTTTCCAAACCTTGCCTTCTCTAACTCCTTTACCCTACAGCTACTCCATTTCTTCTAAGGGATTCTTGCTCACAGTAGTTGATATGATGGATCATCTGAGTTAAATTCACCCATTCCAGTTCATGTTAGTTTGCTGATTCCTAAAATGTCGATGTTCATTCTTGCCATCTCCTGTTTGATCATTTCCAATTTGCCTTGATTCATGGACCTAACATTCAAGGTTCCTATGCAATATTGCTCTTTACATTGTCAGACTTTATTTCCATCACCAGTCACATCCACAACTGGGTATATATTGTCACCCTGCTTATTTAACTTCTATGCAGAGTACATCATGTGAAATACTGGGCTGGATGAAGCACAAGCTGGAATCAAGATCGCTGGGAGAAATATCAATAACCTCAGATATGCAGATGACACCACCTTTATGACAGAAAACAAAGAAGAACTAACTAGCCTCTTGATGAAAGTGAAAGAGGAGAGTGAAAAAGCTGGCTTAAAGCTCAACATTCAGAAAAATAAGATCATGGCATCCGGTCCCACCACTTCATGGCAAACAGATGGGGAAACAATGGAAACAGCGAGAGACTTTATTTTTTTAGCTCCAAAATCACTGCAGATGGTGAAAGTTATGACCATGAAAGTTATGACCAACCTAGACAGCATATTAAAAAGTAGAGACATTATTTTGCCAACAAAGGTCCATCTAGTCAAAGCTATGGTTTTTCCAGTAATCATGTATGGATGTGAGAGTTGGACCATAAAGAAAGCTGAGTGCCAAAGAATTGATGCTTTTGAACTGTAGTGTTGGAGAAGACTCTTGAGAGTCCCTTGGACTACAAGGAGATCCAACCAGTCAATCCTAAAGGAAATCAGTCCTGGGTGTTCATTGGAAGGACTGATGCTGAAGCTGAAACTCCAATATTTTGGCCACCTGATGTGAAGAACTGACTCATTGGAAAAGACACTGATGCTGGGAAAGATTGAATGTGGGAGGAGAAAGGGACTACAAGGATGAGATGGTTGGATGCATCACCAACTCGATGGACATGAGTTTGAGTAAGTTCTGCAAGTTGGTGATGGACAGGGAAGCCTGGGGTGTTTCAGTCCATGGGATCTCAAAGAGTTGGACATGACTGAGCGATTGAACTGAAGGGCTGAGGAGAAGGAGGTGGGAAGAAATGGGGTGTGAATGGTAATAGCTACATGGTTTCTTTCGAGAATGTTTCAGAACTAGGTAGTGATAATTGCACAACTCTGTAAATATATTAAAAGCCATTGGATTGTATACTTTAAACAGGTGAACTTTATGGAATGCAAATTATTTCTCAATAATGCCATTTAGAAAATAGTACAGTGAGTCCCTGTGTACACTTTACCCACTTGAGAACTTCTTACATAGCAACAGGACATAACAGGAGTAGGACAATCGAAACTAGGAAGCTGACATTGGTACAATACCATTAACTAAAACAGACGATATTAGAATTTTAGCAGGTTTTAGAATAGTGCCTGGCACACAGTGAACCTTATACAAGTTCTAAGGACTTCATGACACTGACGATGAGGAACATAATAAAGATGATACTGGACTTTCTATTGCACCCAGGTTGATTTGTTGGTTGCTTTCATAAAATGCCATGTTTCTTTCTTTCCAAACTCTAACCTTAGCAATTACCACCACCTGGGATTCCTTTTTCCTTTCTCTTTCTTCACCTCCTCAAATCCCTTATATCACCCATCTCCAACACATCTCTAATACTGCTCCTCTCTTCTTTGAACTACATAAACCTTCACACCAGCCTGCAATGGCCTGAACTCTTCTTTGCATAGGTGTCACTTTCTCCTGTGAGTCCTAAATTCCCATCTAGATGAAGAAGTTGTAAGGATTACAAGTTCTCTGCATCCTCCACAATAAACTTGGTGAGTGTTTGAACAAAGTAATCTAAGTCAGATTCAAAGTTGTTACCAAAAATGGAGCAAGAGGGATGAAACGTAAAACAAGGAAGGCAAGATGTAGGGCAATTCAAGCAGAAAGACATAACTAAAGAACCTGAGTTAAGAAGCAGTTATAGGGTATTCATTATGCACTCCATAGGGTTGGCAGAGACAGAAAACAGCAATGAAGAGGGAGAGGGAGAAAATTTTCTGCAGTGTAGTTCCCCACCACCTTTTATTTTCGACGGTTCATTGACTAACTCCTCCTTGACAACAAAGGGTTAAATACCCTCCCCCCGAATTCCTATCACAGAGCATCACAGGAGCTTGGGTTCTACCTGTTGAGCTCCTAGCGGTAGGCTTTTCCCTCTCCCCACCCCCCTGATACATTAGTGAGCCTTCAATAAATTATGGCTGAATTAACGACTGAACTCACGAACAAAAGACTGACCGACTCGGAGCTAATACTGCACGTCAAGATTAAATACAGAAGCCTAAGACACAGAGCAAAGTTCAAATTTCCACGTGCATGCGTGTTCAGTCGTATCTGACTCCTTGCGATCCCGTGAACTGTAGCCCGTCAGGCTTTTCTGACCATGGGATTCTCCAGATAAGAATACTGGAGTGCGTTGCCATTTCCTCATCCAGCGGATCTTCCCAACCCAGGGATCAAATCCGTGTCTCCTGCCAATCCTGCATTGGCAGGCGGATTCTTTACCACTAAGCCACCTGGGAAACCCCAAATTTCGACAAATTGATTAAAATTCTGGAAGCTTGGGTTTCCAGTGGCCCCAGACGAGTCGCAAAGTTGCTTCCCCGGTAGTTCTGACGGTAAAGAATCTGCTTGCAATACAGGAGGCCGGGTTCGATCCCTGGGTCAGGAAGAGCCTCTGGAGAAGGGAATGGCAACCCACTCCAGTATTCTTGCCTGGAGAATCCCATGAACAGAAGTGTCTGGCGGGCTACAGTCCGTGGAGTTTCAAAGAATTCGACACGGCCGAGCAACTAACACTTTCACTTTCGGGTCACTAGCCGCTGAAGCCCTAGAAACTGTTCCAAAAAAGCGGAAGGAGGGGTTTGCATCCATTCCGACCACACCCCCTCGCGCTCAATACTTCCGTTATTGGTCCCGCCCCTTCCTGTCCGAATTGCAACTTTAATTGGTGATTTCGCCAAACCGCCTGAGTACTTTGGCGCCTATTGGGTCAACCGCTGAACCTGGGTTACGTACTTCCTGGCTTTGGGAACGCGGAGCGGACGTAGGCTTGCCGCCATTGCCTTGCTAAAAAGCGTCCGTCTGTGTGAGGGGCTGTAGGGGTGCGTGGCGGACTGTAAGGGCCAGGCTGCGGGAGGGGAGGCTAGGGTGGGGTTGAGCGGCCGGACGGACTGGGCCGGCGCACTCTGAGCGAGGCGGAACTGCAGGCGTGGGTTTCGACGTGTTTCTGCGGCCCCTCTTGAGGGCCTGGGGCCTGTTCGTTAATTTTTTTTCTTCTGCTGCTCCCCAGATTCTCCGGGCATGGCCGGAGTATTTCCTTACCGAGGGCCGGGTAACCCGGTGCCTGGCCCTCTAGCCCCGTTGCCAGACTACATGTCGGAGGAGAAGCTGCAGGAGAAAGGTGAAGAAAGCGTACGGGAGCGGCGCCGGCGGGGGGGGGCGGGGGGCGCGGGGGCGCGGGTGTGCGCCTGCGCGCAGCGGCTTTGCCCCCTTTCCGTGTTTTGTCAGGTGTCAAAACATTAGATGTTAGTGCACTTATTAGCCCCCATTTATTTTTTCATCGAATCGAGTCTCTGAAACCGTCCTTTTTTTTTTTTTTTAAGTGCCTATTACTTGTAGGCATTGATCCAGACAATGAGGATACAATAGTGATGCCAACAAAACCCTTTCTCTTAGAGGGTTTAAATTGCAGAGAAACATAGATAGTTTAAAAAAAAAAAAAGATTTAATTAGCTGTACCAAAAATACTAGGCATTGATAAATAGCTGGCAAAGATTAAAAAAAGTAAAGCAGAGCAAGTTGACAAGAGAATTTGTCAGGGAGCGTTCCTTCTGGATGCCCACCCTCTGTTAGTCATCCTGACAGAAGCTCAGCTTAGGATGAGAGGTGGGGGTGGGATTAAGCTAATGATGTGCAGGTCTTTAAACTGAGGTCTTTTTGCAGCCCGAAAATGGCAGCAATTGCAGGCCAAGCGCTATGCGGAAAAGCGGAAGTTTGGATTTGTGGACGCACAGAAGGAAGACATGCCTCCAGAACATGTCAGGAAGATCATCCGAGACCATGGAGACATGACCAACAGGAAGTTTCGGCATGATAAAAGGGTGTACTTGGGGTAAGGAACATCCTGGAATTATTTCATTTGGAATTTGGTCCCTTTTCCTTCTCCTTGTCTCTTATGTTTCAGTCCTGGAGAGCTGCTGTCATTTTGGGACTTTTAATGTTCTCACACAGCACATCTGGGTGGCTATACATTTTAAATAAAGTTCATTTGTGTCATTTGTTGTTTAATTCAATCACTCAGTCGTGACCCCATGGACTGCAGCACACCAGGCTTCTCTGTCCATCACCAACTCTCAGAGCTTGCTCAAACTCACGTCCATTGAGTTGGTGCTGCCATCCAACCATCTCATCTTCTGTCGTCCCTTTCTCCTTCTGCCTTTAATCTTTCTCAGCATCAGGGTCTTTTTCAGTGAGTCAGTTCTTCACATCAGGTGACCAAAGTACTGGAGTTTCAGCTTCAGCACCAATGACTATTCAGGACTGATTTCCTTTAGGATTGGCTGGTTGGATCTCCTTGCAGTCCAAGGGACTCTCGAGAGTCTTCTCCAACACCACAGTTCAAAAGCATCAATTCTTCTGTGCTCAGCTTTCTTTATAGTCCAACTCTCACATCCATACATGACTACTGGATAAACCATAGTCTTGACTAGGTGCACCTTTGTTGGCAAAGTAATGTCTCTGCTTTTTAATATGCTGTTTAGGTTGGTCATAGCTTTTCTTCCAAGGAGCAAGCGTCTTTTAATTTCATGGCTTCAGTCACCATCTGCAGTGATTTGGAGCCCAAGAAAATAAAGTCTCTCACTGTTTGCATTGTCTCCCCATCTCTTTGCCATGAAGTGGTGGGACCAGATGCCATGATCTTAGTTTTCTGAATGTTGAGTTTTGATTTTTTTTTCTGAATTTTTTTTTGAATGTTGAGTTTTAAGCCAACTTTTTCACTCTCCTCTTTCCCTTTCATCAAGAGGCTAGTTAGTTCTTTGTTTTCTGCCATAAAGGTGGTGTCATCTGTGTATCTGCGGTTGTTGATATTTCTCCCGGCAATGTAGATTCTATTTGTTGTTAAATTCCACATATAGAGATGTCATACAATATTTCTTCTTCTTTGTCTGACTTCACTCAGTATGACAATCTCTAGGTCCATCTGTGTTGCTACAAATGGCATTATTTCCTTCTTTTTTATGGCTGAGTGGTATTCCACTGTATTAATGTATATGTACTTCATCTTCTTTATCCATTCATCTGTTGATTTGCATTCAGGTTGTTTTCATGTTCTGGCTGTTTTAAGTAGTACTGCAGTGAACACTGGGCTTCATGTTTGTTTTCAAATTATGGTTTTCTCTGTATATATGCCCAGGAGTAGGATTGCTGGCTCATATGGTATCTCTGTTCTTTAGTTTTTTAAGGAACCTCCATAATCTCCTTAGTGACTAACAATTTATGTTACTACCAACAATGTAGGATATTCTCAGTTATGTTCTTTGTTGTTCTGATTCTTTTCCCTGATCTGGGACAGGAGTTTTTAATTTGTCCTGTTGATACAATGATAAGACGTCTCTATATTTGAGTGAAGTAAAGCCCAGAGCAGGACACCTGTACGTCCTTGTTGCCTGTAACTCCTAAGTGACAGGAATTTTCAGGTTCAAGGGTAGTTATGTCCTGAGGTCTTTGTATCCTTTTGTTTTCCCAAGGTGGGTGAATACAGGTACAAATACCTTAGGAGATCCTTTTTCATTTTTACACAGAAGTGTTAGCCACTTAATGAACTAGTCCAAGACAGCAATGGAAGTTGTGTTTATTTTGAAAGTATTTGCGAACTGTGCTAGGTGGCAGGGATATAGCAATGATCAGGAAGTAATGGCCTTTCTGGAGCTTATGGCCTACTGACATAACAGACAAATGGTTAAAATAAAGTATAGTGAATATTTTATTATTTAGTGAAAGGTACAGAGAGAATAGAACGTGAGATAGCTTAAAAGCTGTTTTTAGGGAGATTGCTGGTGATTTAGAGGAACTGAAACCCAGTATTGTGGGACAGTGATGTTTAAGAAAAAAGGTGGCACTGTTGGAGGTGGGGAGGCAGAGTTCCTGGTCACAGAGGGCCTGTGTACTATGTTTAGGAGTTTAGACTGTAAGGCCAGTTTTTGTGTGGAATTTGATACCTTGTTACTTCTCTGCATGGCTCAGGTTGCAGAACACCTTGTCATTTCTAATCATCTCTTCCTGTTGTTACAGTGCCCTCAAGTACATGCCGCATGCAGTCCTCAAGCTCCTCGAGAACATGCCTATGCCTTGGGAGCAGATTCGGGATGTGCCTGTGCTGTACCACATTACCGGAGCCATTTCCTTTGTCAATGAGATCCCCTGGGTCATTGAGCCTGTCTACATCTCCCAGTGGGGGTGAGAAGGACTGGAATGTGGGGTTTGGTGGTGGCGGTTGAGGGGGCACTATGCAGAAATGGTTGCATGACATTGTCGACTTCCAGGTCAATGTGGATTATGATGCGTCGGGAAAAAAGAGACAGGAGGCATTTCAAGAGGATGCGTTTTCCCCCTTTTGATGATGAGGAGCCACCTTTGGACTATGCTGACAATATCCTCGATGTTGAACCACTGGAAGCCATTCAGCTAGAGCTGGACCCTGAGGAGGATGCCCCTGTGTTGGACTGGTTCTATGACCACCAGCCATTAAGGGATAGCCGGAAGTAAGTGATAGTTGGAGTTACCTCTCCTGTGAGGGTTTGCAGCTCCAGAGGGGGTCCTGGGAGACCAGTAGGTAGCATGACCTGGCTAGCTGGTACACCTACTTGGACTTACATGGGCCTCTCTTTTTTCCCTAGGTATGTGAATGGTTCCACTTATCAGCGCTGGCAGTTCACATTGCCTATGATGTCTACTCTCTACCGCCTGGCCAATCAGCTCTTGACAGACTTGGTTGATGACAATTACTTCTATCTGTTTGATCTGAAGGCCTTTTTTACATCCAAGGCACTTAATATGGCCATTCCTGGAGGCCCCAAATTTGAGCCTCTTGTCCGAGATATCAACCTACAGTAAGTTGGAGAGAGTAGAGTATTTTTAAATTAAAAAAATGAATTTTAAATTTACTTTTTAATTGAAGGAGAATTGCTTTACGGAATTGTGTTGGTTTCTGCCCAACATCAATATGAAGCAGCCATTGTAAAATCTAATCTTGATCCTTTAGATCCCATTGTAGTTTCCAAACTGCCCAACCCAGCTGCTCACCCTTGATTCTGTGCCCTAGGGATGAAGACTGGAATGAATTCAATGACATTAACAAGATCATCATTCGGCAGCCTATCCGCACCGAGTACAAGATCGCGTTTCCTTACCTGTACAACAACCTGCCGCACCACGTGCACCTCACCTGGTGAGAGAGCTGGAGCCCAACTGGGTGAAAGGGGTGGCTGGCATTTCAGGTGGGCCGGGGGGGAGAACCTTGGCTGGCTCTTGTTTCATTGCAGGTACCACACTCCTAATGTTGTGTTCATCAAAACTGAGGATCCTGATTTGCCAGCTTTCTACTTTGACCCTTTGATCAACCCAATTTCCCACAGACACTCTGTCAAGGTGAGAGGAAGGGACATGCTCAGCTCTTCAAAGAGATTTCCTGACTGGGCGGAAGCATGACTAGATGAAAGTTCAGCTAGAGGGAGCCATGATTTCCATCCTTAAGTGTTCCCTTCGAGCTGTAAGAGGGGAACTGTAATGTGAGAGTTTGACACTTGACTCAAACCAAGTAATTGATATTATCTTGGTTTCTGTGATTACCCATCTGGGCTTTATTGTTTCTCCCCTGGGACTCTAATCTTATTCTGGTCTGTTTCTAGAAAAATTTTTTATTTTTCATAATATTTTGTTTATTATTTATTTGGCTGCACCAGGCCTTAGTTGTGGCATGTGGGATCTAATTCCCTGATCAGTGATCACACCTGCGTCCATTACATTGGAAGTGCAAAGTCTTATCCACTGGACCGCCAGGGAAGTCTCTCCAGTGTGTTTTTAAATCCTTTTTTTGAGCTGTAATTCACTACCACACAACTCATCCATCTAAAGTGTATGATATGATGATTTTAGTTTATTCACAGAGCTGTGCAACCATCACCACAGTTATTAGGACATTTTCGTTTCCTTAGAAACCCTGCACCCATGGTAGTCAGTGTCTATTTCCCCTGAATTGTCCATGTCTAGGCAATTGCTAATCTGCTTTTTGTCTCTATCAATTTGCCTATTTTGGACATGTTGTATAGATAGAATTGTACAGTATGTGGTCTTTTGTGACTGGCTTCTTATACTTGGCACAGTGTTTTTGATGTTGATTCATGTTCCATCATGTTCTTAACGTAAATAGATCTCCTTCCCCAGGCCCAGTTTTTGGAGCTTGGACAGGAGGTGATTACATGTTTACCTCTCCCTGGTACTGGGGACTCCTCTGGAAGGCCAGTTGGGGTGAGAGGAGTGCTGCTTATTTGCCCAGTTGGCCCTGCCCTGTTCTCTGCTCCCTTGGCCACCTTTGCTCTGGCTCTTCAGGGCTTCTCTTGTCAGGCAGCCTAGTTTCCATAGCAGATGTAGCCACTGTGTTTGACCCCAGAGAGTTTCTCTCTCATCCCAGGTCTCTGCCCAATTCAGCGGGAGCTAAACCCTTGGGGGTTCTTCTTTCAGAGCCAGGAACCATTGCCAGATGATGATGAGGAGTTCGAGCTCCCAGAGTTTGTGGAGCCCTTTCTGAAGGACACACCCCTCTATACAGACAATACAGCCAATGGCATCGCCCTGCTCTGGGCCCCCCGGCCCTTCAACCTACGCTCTGGTCGCACTCGCCGGGCCCTAGACATCCCCCTTGTTAAGAACTGGTAAGGCTTCTACCTGGGGAGAGTAGTGGATGTATAGGATTAAAGACTCCAGCTGGGTGGGCATACAGCCTTTAGCAGGGCTGCTGGAGGGAGAGGTGGGCCAAGCTCTAATGGGTGTGTTTTTTCAGGTATCGGGAGCATTGTCCTGCTGGGCAGCCTGTGAAAGTGAGGGTTTCCTACCAGAAGCTGCTTAAGTACTATGTGCTGAATGCCCTGAAGCACCGGCCCCCGAAAGCCCAAAAGAAGAGGTGAGGTACCCTTGGGCCCCTACTCAGCCTTCTGTTCCAGTGGTGATCAGGAGGCTCACTCTCACTCCTTATTCCCATCCCAGGTATCTATTCCGATCCTTCAAAGCCACCAAATTCTTCCAGTCTACCAAGCTGGATTGGGTGGAGGTGGGGCTACAGGTTTGCCGCCAGGGCTACAACATGCTCAACCTCCTCATTCACCGTAAGAACCTCAACTATTTGCACCTGGATTACAACTTCAACCTTAAACCTGTTAAGACGCTCACCACCAAGGTACCTGCATTGGATCTTAAGAGGGTCCTGGGCTGAGGGATGGACTGGTTTTTACTCTGGCCTCTTGGGAAGGCGTGCATCTAGTCCAGAGCATTGCTGACTAGTGTTGTTTCTGTCCTTGGCATTTTTTCCAGGAAAGAAAGAAATCGCGTTTTGGAAATGCTTTCCATCTGTGTCGAGAAGTTCTGCGATTAACTAAGCTGGTGGTGGACAGTCATGTGCAGTATCGATTGGGCAATGTGGATGCCTTCCAGGTGAGGCTAGGAATCCCCAGGCCCTGCCCCATGTGGGGAAACTGGGTGAAGTCTGGGCTGATCATGGAGCTGGCTCTAGCTTAAAGCCTGCTGGGGCCACTGTGTTGCAGCTGGCAGATGGGTTGCAGTATATCTTCGCCCACGTGGGGCAGCTGACGGGCATGTACCGCTACAAATACAAGTTGATGCGGCAGATTCGTATGTGCAAGGACCTGAAGCACCTTATCTATTATCGCTTCAACACGGTAGGAGCCTGCCCTTGTGCATTCATATTATCAGATCCATCTTAGTCTTTACATCGGTCAGGGCTCTTTCCAAGGACCTATTTGGAGAGAGGCTCTGAGTGTTATTACTGCTGTCCTGTAGATCTCAACACCTCTCCCCAGAGCCCACCTTTAGTTCTAAGAAAATCTCAGTTGCTGGTTTCCTCATTTACTCCATTTTAAATATTGAGATCTTAAAATAGTTTGCTTTTTTTTCCCCTTTATTGCCATACCTGTGCTCTTTGCTCCACCTCTGCCCAGTGTTCTGTTGTTGTCTGAATGAATTACTAACTTGTGTTCTTGACTTTTGCTTGGGATCCTAGGGTCCTGTAGGGAAGGGCCCTGGCTGTGGCTTCTGGGCTGCTGGCTGGCGGGTCTGGCTGTTTTTCATGCGTGGCATCACCCCTTTGCTAGAGCGATGGCTGGGCAACCTCCTGGCCCGGCAGTTTGAAGGTGAGTGGTTTTCTCCATGTCTGACTTCTCCCATTCAAGAATAGAGGTCACGTGTGCTCCTGATCCTTCCCTCGTCCTTGTTTGAGACTGAGCATCCCTTCCTGTCAGATCACCTCTAAGGCCCAGGATCTAATGAATCTGACCTAGTATTCTCTTTTCTTGGGCTTCATTGTGGGGCCTTAAGGCCAGCGAGCATCTACAGGATGGAAATGCCTCAGAAGAATTGTTGTGAATCTTTTCAGACATATTGTGTCTTGCATGTGCTGGGCTTTATTCATGCTTACTGATTTCACTATAACCATGGTTATCAACGGACATGAAAGCAGAGACTTTAGTAGGAACAACAAGTCTTGCTTTTAACCACTTTCACTTCTAGGCCGGCACTCAAAGGGGGTGGCCAAGACGGTAACAAAGCAGCGAGTGGAGTCTCATTTTGACCTTGAACTTCGGGCCGCTGTGATGCATGATATCCTGGACATGATGCCTGAGGGGATCAAGCAGAACAAGGCCCGGACCATCCTGCAGCACCTCAGTGAGGCCTGGCGCTGCTGGAAGGCCAACATTCCCTGGAAGGTGGGTGGTCTCCCCGGCTCATGGAGGGGCCTGGAGATTACCACTCCTGGACTGTTTTAGCCCCTGTCACTTTTTCATCATGCCTTTTGCTCTTTCAGGTCCCTGGGCTGCCAACACCGATAGAGAATATGATTCTTCGGTATGTGAAGGCCAAGGCGGACTGGTGGACCAACACTGCCCACTACAACCGAGAACGCATCCGCCGCGGGGCCACTGTAGACAAAACTGTGTGCAAAAAGAACCTGGGCCGCCTGACTCGGCTCTACCTGAAGGCAGAACAGGAGCGGCAGCACAACTACCTAAAGGTTAGGCAGCGTAGGCTGGGCTAGGGGCACGAGGGTAAGCAGGAGGGCAGACTAAAGTTGGGACCATGTCTGGCCCTGGTGGGTTGAGGCTGCAGTGGGAAGCTGATTCTCATGTCCACCTTGCAGGACGGTCCTTACATCACAGCAGAGGAAGCTGTGGCAGTGTATACCACTACTGTGCATTGGCTGGAAAGCCGTAGATTCTCGCCCATCCCCTTCCCCCCGCTCTCCTACAAGCATGACACCAAGTTGCTGATCTTGGCTTTGGAGCGGCTCAAGGAAGCTTACAGGTGAGGAGTAGAGTAGACAGGTTCCTGTAGGGAGGTGATGGATACAGAGTGGCATCATCTTTAGAGTCCAAAGAAGGCCTTTTTGGGGATGGCTTCCTCTTGGTTTTCCCATTCAGACTTTAAATTTAATATTTGGCTGCACTGGGTCTTCTTTGTTGCCCTTGGGCCTTTTCTTGTTTCAGGAAACAGGGACTGCTCTACTTGGAGTGTGTGGGTTTCTCATCACGGTGGTTTCTTTTGTGGAGCATGGGCTCTGGAGCTCGGGCTCAGAAGTAAACAGTCCATGGGTTTAGTTACCCCCATGGCATGTGAAGTATTCCTGCCCAGGCCAGGGATTGAACTCATGTCCCCTGCTTTGGCAAGTGGATTCCTAATCACTGGACCACTAAGGAAGTGCCCTCATTCACCTTTTCTTCTGCCTTGTCAGTGTGAAGTCTCGGTTAAACCAGTCCCAGAGGGAGGAGCTAGGCCTAATCGAGCAGGCCTATGACAACCCTCATGAGGCGCTGTCCCGCATCAAGCGTCACCTCCTCACACAGAGAGCCTTTAAAGAAGTGAGTGAGATGCCCCACATGTTTTCCTTTGGCTGTGTGATTCATTCATGGCACCCAGGGTGTTTGGTGGGTTGGTGTGAGCCAGCTTACTTGTCCCACAGGTGGGCATTGAGTTCATGGACCTCTATAGCCACCTGGTGCCAGTGTATGATGTGGAGCCACTGGAGAAGATCACTGATGCCTACCTGGACCAGTACCTGTGGTATGAAGCTGACAAGCGCCGCCTGTTCCCACCCTGGATCAAGCCTGCAGACACAGAACCGCCGCCTCTGCTTGTTTACAAGTGGTGCCAAGGTGAAAGGAAGGCAGATGCCTTGATTTTTACATTGAGATTCTCATCCAGATAGCATAATTCGTTTACTCTCTTGATGCCTGGTACCGAAGAAATGGTGTTGATGTTACACTGAGCAATTTTACTCTGCTAGCAGTCCAAGTGAATGAATGGAGTGGTCGTATGATCTGGATAGGAATGTGATGGCTACTGTAGGCACTAGTCCTGAAAGGGAACTTCTAACCTGCTAGAGCTTTGTGTTTCTCCCCCCCTAGGCATCAATAACCTGCAGGATGTGTGGGAGACAAGCGAGGGTGAGTGCAATGTCATGCTGGAGTCACGATTTGAGAAGATGTATGAGAAGATTGACTTGACCTTGCTCAATAGGTTGCTGCGTCTCATTGTAGACCACAATATAGCTGATTACATGACAGCCAAAAACAACGTCGTTATCAATTACAAGGTGTGTCTTGGGACAGGGTGGCAAGGAATTATGGAAGCAGGGGATGGTCTGGCCCACTGAGTTGGGATTGCCTTGGTGGGGGGAAGGCAAAAGAGGATGGGCCCTGAAAACCCCGAGACTTGGCTATGGTTAAGAATTGTCTTTCTTTCTAGGACATGAACCATACAAATTCATATGGAATCATCAGAGGCCTGCAGTTTGCCTCTTTCATCGTACAGTACTATGGCCTGGTGATGGACTTGCTTGTGTTGGGGTTGCACCGAGCCAGTGAGATGGCCGGGCCACCTCAGATGCCAAATGATTTTCTCAGTTTCCAAGACATAGCCACCGAGGCCGCCCACCCCATCCGTCTCTTCTGCAGATACATTGATCGCATCCATATTTTCTTCAGGTGAGGGCTTGCCTGGAGTCTTCCCTTACAGGGTGTTGAGGTCCATGCCCAGCCTCTGAAACAGCTGTTGTCCCTTGGTTGACTTGCTGCCGGGTTGGCGCTCTGAAATGGGATGAAGTCCTGTGAGTAGGGTGGGGATTGGGGTGGAGCCGTAGGCCTCACGAGATCCCAGTGCCTTGGGCCTCAGCTACTCACCTTGTCTGTGTAGGTTCACAGCAGATGAGGCTCGGGACCTGATCCAGCGTTACCTGACAGAGCACCCTGACCCCAATAACGAAAACATTGTTGGCTACAATAACAAGAAGTGCTGGCCCCGAGACGCCCGCATGCGCCTCATGAAGCATGATGTCAACCTGTGAGTCTGAGTTGGGGCTGTGGGAGCTGGAAGAGTGTCAGCTTGAGGGACCCAGAGGACGATTAAAGGGAACTGATGAGGGGTGTCCTAGGTGGGAGGGTGTGCTCTGTCGGGACGTCATCAGTCTGGCTGGCCTGTGAAGGGAAGCTCCGACGTGACCCTGTGCGCTCTGTGGGCAGGGGTCGGGCAGTGTTCTGGGACATCAAGAACCGTCTGCCGCGCTCAGTGACGACAGTCCAGTGGGAGAACAGCTTCGTGTCCGTGTACAGCAAGGACAACCCCAACCTGCTGTTCAACATGTGTGGCTTTGAGTGCCGCATCCTGCCTAAGTGCCGAACCAGCTATGAGGAGTTCACCCACAAGGATGGGGTCTGGAACCTACAGAACGAGGTACAGTCTGGAGTGGGGCCGGATGGTAGGAGTAGGCCCACCTCCATCTTCACGGATGAGGGGTGAGAGACGTGGCATATCTTTTCATCTATCAGCTGGGCCTTACTGGGAGGCTAGGTCTTAATGGTGTCAGGGTTGTTTCTTATTCTTCTGGCATTTCCAGAGGTAGTTAACCTTGAGCTTGTGACTTAGGTTACTAAAGAGCGGACGGCTCAGTGTTTCCTGCGTGTGGATGATGAGTCAATGCAGCGCTTCCACAACCGTGTGCGTCAAATTCTGATGGCCTCCGGCTCTACCACCTTCACGAAGGTACACACAACAGTCGAGTCCTCTGTCCGTCTCATCCCTTCAGCCCTTCCCTGCTTTCTCCTTCTTTTTTCCCAGCTGTGCTCAGTGTGCAGTCTCCATGCTTCATGGTACAGCAGCTTGGAGTGTCAGATCAGCTCACAGTGGTTTCCTGAGAATTCCCTGTAGGAATTCTGTAGCCTGCATCTATGTAGTTGGTGATGCTTCTAAGTTAAGGTGAGAGTAGAAGTGGGATTTTTAAATTTGGACAAAAATCACCATTTTTGTGTCTTCCCCAGGCTTGTTATCTGGGCCATACATTTAATCTTTTGACCTTTAACATAGCATGCATGTTAAAAAGCAAGTATAACAAGGTATCTTTGTTTATTTCTTCTTCAGTTGCTTCCAAAGCCCCCCACTCCACCCCTTTGGAAGGCAGCTGGAATTGAGAAAGAGTAATCTGAAGATTACTTAACTCTGTGTGCTTACGTGTTTTCAAGGTTTAAAAAGCCGTCTTGCTCTTTCTGCTGTTTTCCCATTCTAGATATGGTGCACATGAATTTCCTGGCTGTTGCTCTCAAGAGCATCAGTTACACCAAAAAGAAAGGGAAGTCTAGGTTCTTACTAGGTTGTGTTTCAGAGTCACTGTCCAGTTTCTAACTGTGGTGATGAGGCAGCGTGATACTGGTGAATTTGAAATCTCTAGTGATCACAAAGCAGGCAAAATTGGGAACTTCACAGGCAGATTAAATAACTGTCGTGATGTGATCAGCCCCAGATTTGCTGTGCAACTCAAAAATTTAGAAAAACGGCAGAATATTCTGCTCTTGCCCCATCAGATTGGATTCATTATACTGACAACTCAGCTGGCACTGTGGGCCACAAAGAAGCAAGACATAAAAACACATGGGGGGTTAACCTGGGATTCTTTTTCAATGTGTATAATACATATATAGAAATAAAATGCCCCAGTGGATTAAAAAAAAAAAATCACCTCCTCCTGACTTGTCTTAGAATAACTCTTAGCTGTAGCATTTTCTCCCCTTCTGACTTTCCTATACCTTTAAATATGTAATAAAGAAGGCTTTCAGTTTTTTAGTATACTTTTTTAATAGTTTTGGTAAGGATACCTTTTTTTTAAAATGATAACTCCTTATCGCAAAACCCGCATGATACCTTTTTTTGGGGGGTATAGTGCAAGGTAAAACTGTTTGTCGTCTTAGGCTGGTTTATATCATCTAGAGTCAGATGACAGGAGTTGTCTAACTCATTCATTCCATGTGTTCAAGGCATACACACACACTGCCTGTGAGGGAGTCTCTGCCTTCCTAGAGCTCACTGCCTACTTGGAGAGACATGCAGTCAAGAGAACTATAGTACCATATGTTTTTAGAGCTCTCATGTTATTTGGGGATCAGTCACAGTCCTCGAGTTCTTGACTCTAGCCCAGTCTGGGAAAGGGAGAAAGACTTCCCGAAGTAAATAACGTGTGAGAGACGGGTGAGGGAGGGATTTCTTTCAGCCAGAGGTATGAAGAGGTAGCAAGCATAGTGTCTGTGGGGCCATAAAAAGTTTAGGGCAATAGAATTGTGGAAGAGGTGGAGGCTGAATAGATAAGCAAGAGCTAATTATGGAGGTCATCACCGCTTCATTAATCACATAAGGGTCCTGAGCATGGAAGTGACTTTCAGGTTTCTGTGTTAGGTGGTTCACTCGTGCAGCTGTGGGGAAGATGGATTCAGAAGAATAGGAATAAAGATGAGGTGTGGGGACTCTGCTGAAGGCCAGATAAAAATGATGGGAACAGTGAATGTAGAGGGACAGAGGGGGAACAGATTTGATAAGTAGTTAGTAGATAAAAGTCAGCAAAGCTTCATTGTGGTGACATGCCAGAGGGAAAGGAAGTCAAAGTAACATTCAGTTTTTGGTATGGGTGACTGGATGGATGATGGAGCCACCAACTGGAAAACTACAGGAAGAGTGTGTTTAGGAGAGAAGATAAATGGATTTATTTGAGGGGGTAAGAAGTTTGATGTTTCTGAAAACATCCAGATAGAGGTTCCAGCAGACACCGAAATCACATTTCTTCAGTTCCAAGGTAAATATATCCATATATAAGTGTATGTATTTTGTCCCTCTTAGTGGTATCTCTTAGGTTTGATGAAAAAAAGTATTACAGGTTTGAAGCTCCAGGGAGAGAAATGAGACAAGAAAGTAAGAGGTTAGGGGGAACTTAGAGGTTCCTATAGGATGTCCAGGTGGAGATAACTTTGCAGCCTGGAGCGTGGAGAAGATATCTGGATTGCAACGTAGGTTTAAGAGCCTGTCAGCATGGAGAAGGAAATGACAACCCACTCCAGTATTCTTGCCTGGAAAAGTCCATGGACAGAGGAGCCTGGCGGGCTGAAGTCCATGGGATTACATGACTGAGCATGTGTGCACGAGGGTGGAGGGAGATGGGTTGGTAGCAATAAAGTGGTAGAACTAAAAAAAAAAAAAGAGCCTGTCAGCATAAAGGCAATGGTTGAAAGCTCAAGATGAGCGAGATTATCTGGGGAAAGTGTAAGGAGCGAGAAGAGCAGAGGGATGAGCTTGAAACCTTAGGGAACACTGAGCAGCAGTGTGGCCAGACTGGGCAAGTGCCGGGCCCTGGGCGCCAAGCCTGTCAGGAATCGGGACAGGCACTTAACAGTGTCAGTTGCCTAAAAGTGTTTCAGTCAGATAAGGCCTGACAAGTAGCCATTGGATTTGGCAGTCAGGACGTCATTGGTGACCTTAGCAAGAGCTGTTTCAGAAATAGTGGGGAGAGATGCCAGATTGCAGTGGGTGAGGCTTTATGGGAAGTGAGGGAGTGGAGACAGCAGGGACTGTCAGTTTGCCAGAGCAGCTGGAGGAGGAGGGACATGAGACGCCACCTAGAGGGAGAGAGAAGTCACGGCAGGTATTTTAAATGGGAATGATGGGAGTCTGCACAGTAGGGAGCCAACAGCGTTTTGAGCGCAGCAGAGACGTGTGATAAGTGATGGAGTGGTGTCTGCTTAGCAGGAATAGGTAGAGGGAAGCATCCTCTGAACCTAGTAGAAAGAGGTCGGTATTGATGTGAATGTAGGTAAGTGTAGTGGGAAGCTGTAACAAATCTTGCTTTTTTCAGTTTTGCCAGGGCTTGAGTGAGGGGCATAGGATGTTGGACTTGAGCACAGCAGTGAGGGTGTGATTCAGTTGTTGAAGAAACTGTGCACTGAGGGTTTTAAGAGAGTGAAGACAACTGTGAGTGAGTACCTCTTCCCAGAAGGACTCAGCTATTCAAGCTTTCAGCGAGGGGCTGGAGAAAGTAGATCAATTCTAGTGCTGATTTAGGATTGGGGCTTTGTCAGAGGGCTGTTGTGGAGTCATGAGGGACCAGATGCAGGGAGTCAAAGGTGCTGGCCCCTTTGGAATCCTAGATATTGGGAGAGGGGAGAAGGAAGAGACCAAAAGACATGGGTGGCCCTGGGGCATGAAGGCAGGGTTCGAGGGAATAGATGTATGAGAGATTAGAGCCAGAGGTCAGGGGGGGCAGTGTGATGTAGTTGTTAGAATAATGGTTCAGGAGTCAAACTAGGTTCAGTCCTAGCTTTCCCACGTTACTAGTTGGGATCTGAGTTAAGTCACCCACCCACTGTGGGCCTCAGTTCCCTCATCCGTAAAATGGGGGACTCACTTGTAATCATTACTGATGCTATAGCTTTAGGTGCACCATTCATTCTTGCTTTATGTACGGGCAGTCTGCTCGCCCAAGCTTGGAGCCAGGACGCATTTAGTCCTAGTCAGTCGCTTCAGTCGCTCAGTCATGTCAGACTTTTTGCGACCCCATGAATCACAGCACACCAGGCCTCCCTGTCCATCACCAACTCCCACCGTTTACTCAAACTCACGTCCATCGAGTTGGTGATGCCATCCAGCCATCTCATCCTCTGTCGTCCCCTTCCTCTCCTGCCCCCAATCCCTCCCAGCATCAAGGTCTTTTCCAATGAGTCAGCTCTTCCCATGAGGTGGCCAGAGTACTGGAGTTTCAGCTCCAGCATCAGTCCTTCCAATGAACACCCAGTACTGATCTCCTTTAGGATGGACAGGTTGGAATGCTTTGCAGTCCAAGGGACTCTGAAGAGTCTTCTCCAACACCACAGTTCAAAAGCATCATTTCTTCGGCACTCAACTTTCTTTATAGTCCAACTCTCACATCCACACATGACTACTAGAAAAACCAAAGCCTTGACGAGATGGACCTTCATTGTCAAAGTAATGTCTCTGCTTTTTAATATGCTGTCTAGGTTGGTCATAACTTTCCTTCCAAGGAGTAAGCGTCTTTTAATTTCATGGCTGCAGTCACCATCCACAGTGATTTTGGAGCCCAAAAAAATAAAGTCTTCCACTGTTTCCCCATCTATTTGCCGTGAAGTGATGGGACCAGATGCCATGATCTTAGTTTTCTAAATGTTGAGCTTTAAGCCAACTTTTTCACTCTCCTCTTTCACTTTCAGCAAGAGGCTCTTTAGTTCTTCTTCACTTTCTGCCATAAGGTTGGTGTCATCTGCATATCTGAGGTTATTGATATTTCTCCCGGCAATCTTGATACCAGCTTGTGCTTCTTCCAGCCCAGCGTTTCTCATGATGTACTCTGCATAGAAGTTAAATAAGCAGGGTGACAATATACAGCTTGACGTACTCCTTTTCCTATTTGGAACCAGTCTGTTGTTCCATATCCAGTTCTAACTGTTGCTTCCTGACCTGCATATAGGTTTCTCAAGAGGCAGGTCAGGTGGTCTGGTATTCCCATCTCTTTCAGAATTTTCCACAGTTTATTGTGATCCACACAGTCAGAGGCTTTGGCATGGTCAATAAAGCGGAAATTTTTTCTGGAACTCTCTTGCTTTTTCGATGGTCCAGTGGGTGTTGGCAATTTGATCTCTGGTTTCTCTGCCTTTTCTACACTTGATCTTAGCCAAAAGGCCAAGAAGCGATTCTCTGCCTTTTCTAAAACCAGCTTGAACATCTGGAAGTTCACGGTTCATGTATTGCTGAAGCCTGGCTTGGAGAATTTTGAGCATCACTTTACTAGCGTGTGAGATGAGTGCAGTTGTGCGGTAGGTTGGGCATTCTTTGGCATTGCCTTTCTTTGGGATTGGAATGAAAACGAACCTTTTCCAGTCCTGTGGCCACTACTGAGTTTTCCAAATTTGCCGGCATATTGACTGCAGCACTTTCACAACATCATCTTTCAGGATTTGAAAGAGCTCAACTGGAATTCCATCACCTCCACTAGCTTTGTTCATAGTGATGCTTTCTAAGGCCCACTTGACTTCACATTCCAGGATGTCTGGCTTTAGCTGAGTGATCACACCATCGTGATTATCTGGGTCGTGAAGATCTTTTTTGTACAGTTCTGTGTATTCTTGCCACCTCTTCTTAATATCTTCTGCTTCTGTTAGGTCCATACCATTTCTGTCCTTTATTGAGCCCATCTTTGCCTGAAATGTTCCCTTGGTATCTCTGATTTTCTTGAAGAGATCTCTAGTCTTTCCCATTCTGTTGTTTTCCTCTGTTTCTTTGCATTGATCACTGAGAAATGCTTTCTTATCTCTCCCTGCTGTTCTTTGGAACTGCATTCAAATGGGAATATCTTTCCTTTTCTCCTTTGCTTTTCACTTCTCTTCTTTTCATAGCTATTTGTAAGGTCTCCTCAGATAGCCATTTTGCTTTTTTGCATTTCTTTTCCATGGGGATGGTCTTGATCCCTGTCTGCTGTACAATGTCATGAACCTCCATCCATTGTTCATCAGGCACTCTATCATATCTAGTCCGTTAAATCTATTTCTCACTTCCACTGTATAGTCATAAGGGATTTGATTTAGGTCATTCCTTAATGGTCTAGTGGTTTTCCCTACTTTCTTCAATTTAAGTCTGAATTTGGCAATAAGGAGTTCATGATCTGAGCCACAGTCAGCTCCTGGTCTTGTTTTTGCTGACTGTATAGAGTTTCTCCATCTTTGGCTGCAAAGAATATAATCAGTCTGATTTCGGCATTGACCATCTGTTGATGTCCATGTTTAGAGTCTTCTCTTATGTTGTTGGAAGAGGGTGTTTGCTATGACCAGTGCATTCTCTTGGCAAAACTTCTTATTAGCCTTTGCCCTGCTTCATTCCATACTCCAAGGCCAAATTTGCCTGTTACTCCAGGTGTTTCTTGACTTCCTACTTTTGCATTCCAGTCCCTTATAATGAAAAGGACATCTTTTTTGGCTGTTAGTTCTAAAAAGTCTTATAGGTCTTCATAGAACCATTCAACTTCAGCTTCTTCAGCGTTACTGGTTGGGGCAAAGGGTTGGATTACTGTGATATTGAATGATTTGCCTTGGAAACGAACAGAGGTCATTCTGTCGTTTTTGAGATTGCATACGAGTACTGCATTTCGGACTCTTGTTGACCGTGACGGCTACTCCATTTCTTCTAAGGGGTTCCTGCCCACAGTAGTAGATATAATGGTCATCTGAGTTAAATTCACCCATTCCAGTCCATTTTAGCTTGCCGATTCTTAGAATGTCGATGTTCATGCTTGTCATCTTCTGTTTGACTACTTCCAATTTGCCTTGATTCAATCCTAGTAGTGGCTTTGAAATAAGACTGGAACATTTAAACAAGATTGGTAAGTGCCAGAAATAACAGAAGGAAAATAGCAACATACCATGTTTAAGCACCTGACCTATGAGGTACAACCTACTTTAGCTTCTGGAGGACCGTCAGGAACTCCTGTCGTTCCTTGTCTTCTCTCCCTCTCACTAGGGAGTCCCTTTAAGCATGTGTAGGTGACTTAAAGCCTAAAGCCAAGAAGAAACAAACATCTTTGCCCAGTAGTAGGTGTATTTCTCTATTCTTTTTTGTTTTGATTTTTATTTTACATTATTTATTTTTAATAAACATTTTTTAGGGCAGTTCTAGGCTTATAATAAAATCAAAAGGAAGGTACCAACATTGCCCATAAAATCCCTGTGCCTGTACATGTAGAGCCTTCCCTATCATTAGCATCCCTCACCAGAGTGGTACATTTTTACCACAGATGAACCTACATTGACACATTGTGACCATCCAAAGTCCCAAGTTTACCTTAGGGTTCACTCTTGGTGTGGTATATATTCTCTGGGTTTGAACAAGTGTATAAGAATACTTGTGCTCAGTCACTTAGTTGTGTCTCACCCTTTGCAGCCCCATGGACTGTAGCCCGCCAGTCTCCTTTGTCTGTGGAATTCTCCAGGCAAGAATACTGGGATGGGTTGCCATGCCCTCCTTTGGGGCATCTTCCCAACCCAGGGGTTGCAGATGGCTTCTTTACCACTAGTGCCACTTAGGAAGCCCATAAGAACACATATCCATTGCTAAAATAACATACAATTTTCATGCCCTAAAAAACCCTCTCTTCCTCTTTGTCTCCCCTATCCCCACCCCAGCCATATGTTTAGTTTTAAATAGAAAAAAATTGTTCTCTACTATATCATGGTTTAAAAGGATACAGTAAAAGTTATTAATTTCTCTAATAGTTATGTTTTCATTTACAGGAAAATGAAATTAAATACTAACAAAATCCAGAAAACACCAACAATCCCATTGTCCTAACATCAGTTTTATTTTTCCCCGTTGCACTCCAAGTTCGTCATGTATTATGATGGGCAGGTTATGTACGTTGAATTTATTTCATTTATGAAGATATAATATGTGTGAAGTTCTTAACCATGGTACACAGAACATGGAATCACTCAGTGTTATTTCCTTTTTGCTTCCTCTCATCCCCAGAAACTTTTGCTGTTCTTAAAGGAACATGACGCTGTCTGGGAATTCATACTTATTCCCTACCAGAAATACAGCACTAGTAGCTACAGCAGAACTGGGGTGTTCTGTGATACAGACCGTGCAGCTTGTGATTCCAAGGGCCAGATACAGTCAGAGAACTTATTACTAAGCCTCAGGTATCCTGTTGAGGTCTCTTTGCTTTACTCCCAGATCTAGCCCGTTCTGGCCCCCAGCTGCTTCTATAGGTCTATTGCTCAGATGCTTGGTTTTGCTTCTGTGACTTGGTTCCGGCTCTTACCTCACTCTGGGGTCACTTCGTACTGCCTGTCCTGAATACTGTTTGCTCAAGGCTGATGCCTATGATAACTCCAGCCAGTGTGATCTTTCACTTCAACAGTTGTCTGACAAACTTTCCTTACCTTAAAACCTTGATTATATCTTTTGGTGTTTTGTAGTTTATTCTCTTTTTTTATTGATCTTTTTCAAAAATTGCTTTTGGTTTTGTTTTAATTTTATTTTTCTCTTTCCTATTTCATTGGTTCTGCTCTTTTGCTTACTTTGGGTTTAGTTTGCTCTTCATTTTCTCGTCTGTTAAAGTAAAGGTTAAATGACAATTTTGGATCTTTCATTTTAATGGACATATTCAATGCTGAAAAATCTTTTAAGCACTGCTTTAGCTGCATCCCTCAAATTTTGATAGGTTTTCCTTTTCATTCAGTTAAAAATGTTTTCTGATTTCCCTTGTGAGTTTTTATTTTACCCATAGGTTACTTACAAGTATGCTGTTTAACTTTCAAATATTGAGGTGTTTTTCCAGGTACTTCTGTGTTACTAGTGTCTAGTTTAATTCTGTTATGGTCAGATCTTTATGATCTTAGTTTTTCATGTAGACTTGTTTTATGGTTTAGCCTATATGGTGACTGTCTCCTGTGTACTTGAAAAAGAATCTGTATTCTGCTATTGTTGGAGTTTTACAGATGTCATTTAGGTTCTGTAAGTTCTGTTGTTCAAGGCCTTTAATTAGTCTTTTTTTTTTTTCTTTTGTCTATTTCTGTCAATTACAGAAAGAAAAGTGTTGGAAGTCGTGGATTTATTTCCCCTTCCAGGCTCCTCTTTTTATTTTTGGCTTCAGAGATACCATTCACTTTATTAAACTCATCTAAGCTTATAATATAAAGACACATGACATTTTCCCAGAAATTTATACTTTTTGAGCATCAAAGGATGTCTGAAATTCATACTACTCTGCTATCTTTTAAATATTTAGTGAAAGTTGGACAAACATATTTGGCTTGCAGATGGAAAACCAACGAGTCATCAGGAATTTAGCAGGTTTAGGGGAGTAGGGAGCCATCTCACTGAGACAAACTTTTTTCTTCAGAAACCTGCATATGAGTGATGATCAAGGAGTGTGCCAGGTGGAATGCTGTTATCATGTACCTGAAGATACAGCTGGAATTAGAAATTAACTTAACAACTAGTGCACACAGACACTTCAGTAGATAGAAAGAGCACTGTTGACACTCTCACAAGAAATATATATAGTTCATACCCTTGGGCATAATTATATGCTTTGTTTTTTTTTTTTGAGTCTTAATGTTTCAACAGGTCCATCATTTTTTTTGCTTCATATATTTTGAGGCTGTTATTAAGTATGCAGTATGTTTAGAATTATCATATCTTCTTAATGAGTTGACTCCTTTATCATCATGAAATGTCCTTTATTCCTTGTAATATTCTCTGCTCTAAAGTCTACATTGTCTGGTATCAGTACCACCCCTTTAGCTTTGTTTTGTGTGTACATGGATGTCTTTTTCCATCTTTATACTTTTAACCTATGTCATTATAATTAAAGTTAACTTCTTACAGATTGCACTTAGTTGGTTCTTGCTTTTTAAATTCACTTGAACAGTCTTTGCCATATGAGTAGTCTAAACACTCCAATTAAGTTTGAGATAACTATCCATATGGTTGAGTTTAAATCTGCCATCTGTTCTTTGTTCTGGTTTTTTTCCTCTTTTCCTGCCTTCTTTTTAACTTATTTTTTAAACATGAGAAAAACAAAGGTTTCATAACATAAATCTGTGAAAGAGACCCAGGAAAACTTGATTAACTAATTTTCCAAGTTTCTTTTGGATTAAGTGGGGATTTTGGTATGATTTTCATTTATCTCCACTCTTTGATTATTAGCTACGGTTCTCTGGTTTTTTTGGTGGCTCTAGGGTTTACAGTGTACACCTCTGTCTTACTATGACCACTAGTCTATTATATTGCATATTGTATGATAACATTACAGTAGTTTACTTTCATTTTTCCCCTTATTCTTTGTAGTTTTAACTGTACCTATATTATAAATACAGTGATACATTGTTGCTCTTTTGGCTTTAAACAGCCTTTTAATCTTCTATAGAAATTACAGAATGAGAAAAAAATGTCTTTTTATCCACATACTGTTTCTGATGTTCTTCATAACTTTATGTAGATCCATGTTTCCATCTGGTACTTTCTTTCCGCTTGAAGAATTTCCTTTAACATCACTTGTAGTAAGTGTCTACTGGCAGTGAATATGCTCTGCTTTTGTTAAATTTTCAGATACTGAAATTTTTATCTCTAGAAGTTTTTTCATTTGGGTCTTTAACAACTATTTCTCTCCTCATTATGTTCATGTTTATCTTACATATTCAAGCATAATTATAAATGCTGTAGGTTTTGTCTACTAATTCCATCATCTGTTTCTGTTTAATTTATTTTTGGTTGTGCTGGGTCTTCGTTGCTCTGTAGGCTATGTTTAGTTGCAGTGAGCGGGGGCTACTCTAGTTGAGGTGGGTGAGTTTCTCACTGCAGTGTCTTCTCTTGTGTGGAGCATAGGCTCTAGGGCCCGTGGGCTTCAGTATTGCATCATGCAGGCTTGGTAGTTGCGGCTCTGGGTCTTAGTTGCAGCACATGGCATTTGTTGTGGCACATGGCATTTGTTGCATCATGCGGGCTCTTCGTGTGGTGCACGTAGTTCCGTTCTGTGGGCTCTGGAGCATGTGGCCTCAGAAGTTGTAGTACTGGGACTTAGTTGATCCACAGCATGTGAGATCTTAGTTCCCCAGTCAGGATTCAGACCCTCATATGCAGCATTGCTAGGTGAATACTTAACCACTGGACCACCAGGGAAGTCCCTCTATTTTCTGTCTATATGGATTTGTTTATTCTGGACGTTTAATATAAGTGGATCATGGATATGACCTTTTTCATCTGGCTTCTTTCACTTAGCATGTTTTCAAGGTTTATCCATGTTGTAGCATGTATGAGTATTTCAGTCCTTTTCATGGATAAATAATATTTCGTTATATGGCTGTACCACATTTTGTTTGTCAGTAGATGGACATTTGGGGTTTTTCTATTTTCTGGCTATTATGAATAATGCCTTTGTGAACAATTTGTCTACACATTTTTAATGTGACTTTTTAATTAATGTATTTATTTAGGCTGTGCTGGGTCTTCACTGCTGTGCATGGTCTTTCTCTAGTTGGAGCAGGTTAGGGCTACTCTGATTGTGTGTGGGCTTCTCATTGCGGAGGCTTCTCTTGTTGCAGAGCTTGGGCCCTAGAGCTCAGCCTCAGTAGTTGTGGCGCATGGACTTAGTTGCCCTGTGGCATGTGGAATCTTCCTGGACCAGAGAGCAAACCCTTGGGCCCTGCATTGGCAGGCGGATTCTTAACCACTGGACCACCAGGGAAGTCCATGTACACATTTTTGTGTGGACATAAGTTTTTATTTCTCTTGGGTATATACCTGGGAGTAGGATTATTGGGTCATACAGTTACTCTGTTTAACCTTTTGAGAACTGCCAGGCTGTTTCAGTGTGGCTATGCTATTTCATATTCCCACTAGTAGTATATGATTACTGTATTTTCTCCACATCCTTGCTAATACTTGTCACTCACTCATCGCCTTTCCAATGGGTGTTAAGTATATCTCATAGTGATTTTGATTTATACACACTTCCCTAATGACATTGAGCTCAACTCTTTCTTGAGAACTAAAAAGAATATAGCTAATTGTATCTAGTGGTTCCCAGCCACACACCCTCTCCCTGCAATGACTTATTGATAATTTACTTTCTTCTCACTGTCTTCAGATTGTGAATAAGTGGAACACAGCTCTTATTGGCCTTATGACATACTTTCGAGAGGCTGTGGTAAACACCCAGGAGCTCCTGGACTTGCTGGTGAAGTGTGAGAACAAGATCCAGACACGAATCAAGATTGGCCTCAACTCCAAGATGCCGAGTCGATTCCCCCCTGTCGTTTTCTACACCCCTAAGGAGTTGGGTGGACTTGGCATGCTCTCAATGGGCCATGTGCTCATTCCCCAGTCTGACCTCAGGTAGGACTTTGCTAAGAATCTTGCTAGACCCTGAGGGAAAGGGGATGTTTCTTTAGTTTTAGCCTTTGTTTTTTTTCTAATCTTGGTTGTGCCCCCCAACAGGTGGTCCAAGCAGACAGATGTAGGTATCACACACTTCCGTTCAGGAATGAGCCATGAAGAAGACCAGCTGATTCCCAATTTGTATCGCTACATACAGCCATGGGAGAGTGAGTTCATTGATTCTCAGCGGGTCTGGGCTGAGTATGCACTCAAGAGACAAGAGGCCATTGCTCAGAACAGGTGGGCATCCACGAGGGTATAGCAGTTCTGTCGGGAGGAGGGGTGACCTTTGAGCCCTGCCTAAAGGTCAGGGGAGAGCATGCCATATTGTGTGGAGTCAAGGAAGTGGGTTCTATATCTGACCATATTTATCCTTGGCTAGGGAAGAATGCTGAACTTTTCATATATGTATTTAAAAGTTTGATCTTTTTTCCTTGGCAGACGACTGACCCTAGAAGATCTGGAAGATTCATGGGATCGTGGCATTCCTCGAATCAACACTCTCTTTCAGAAGGACAGGCATACACTGGCTTATGATAAGGGCTGGCGTGTTCGAACTGACTTTAAACAGTACCAGGTACTGGAGGGGACTATGGCTGTTTTGGGAACCTGGGGCAGTGGCCTCCTGGAAGCTTGACTGGACCTGCCTTGCCTTCTAGGTTTTGAAGCAGAACCCTTTCTGGTGGACACACCAGCGGCATGATGGGAAGCTCTGGAACCTGAACAACTACCGTACTGACATGATCCAGGCCCTGGGCGGCGTGGAAGGCATTCTGGAACACACCCTCTTCAAGGGCACTTACTTCCCTACCTGGGAGGGGCTTTTCTGGTGAGGATTCTGTTCTCTCCTTACAGTTGCTGGTTGGTTTTTATTCATTAATTTATTTTTTGGCAGTGCCACGGGACTTACAGGATCTTAGTTCTCTGATCAGTGATCAAACCTGCACCCCCTGCATTGCAATTGTGGAGTCTTAACCACTGGACCACCAGGGAAACCCCTTTTCTCTCTGCAGTGATCTCTCACATGTCACAGCTCTCTTGAGTTCATCCCTCGTGTGCCTTTGATTCCTACTGTGGTGTTTCCCAGACAGCCACCCCAGGAGGTCAGCAGTGCTCTTGGGGGATGGTAGGACATCACTTTACCTGATCTCTTCTGTTTCCCAGGGAGAAGGCCAGTGGTTTTGAGGAGTCCATGAAGTGGAAGAAGCTCACCAATGCTCAGCGGTCAGGATTGAACCAGATTCCCAATCGTAGATTCACCCTCTGGTGGTCCCCAACCATCAACCGAGCCAACGTGAGTGTGATTGGTAGACATGGGAATGGGAAGCTAAAAGCAGGGGTTTCTCTCTCCTCAACTACGTCTTGAGAACCAGAGTCTCAGTCTCTCCCTCTCTTTCTCGCGTCAGGTGTACGTGGGCTTTCAGGTGCAGCTGGACCTGACCGGGATCTTTATGCATGGCAAGATCCCCACGCTGAAGATCTCTCTCATCCAGATCTTCCGAGCTCACCTGTGGCAGAAGATCCACGAGAGCATCGTTATGGACTTGTGTCAGGTGCGCCCGAATTGAGGAGAAAGGATGCCACAGAAAGTCCAGTTTGCTCGCTCTTTTGGGTGTGGAAATCCACCCTCAGCTCCAAGGATGAGACTTCTGTTGTGGTCCCAACTGCCCCATTATCTTCAGTTCTGTCAGCCCCCATTCCAAGCGGGCTTCCATAATCAGTCATAACCTTTCCACCTTCGCCTCCAGGTATTTGATCAGGAACTGGATGCACTGGAAATTGAAACAGTTCAGAAGGAGACAATCCACCCCCGAAAGTCCTATAAGATGAATTCTTCCTGTGCAGATATCCTGCTGTTTGCATCCTATAAGTGGAATGTCTCCCGGCCCTCATTGCTGGCTGACTCTAAGTAAGTGCCTTCTGACCCAACCCTGGGTATCTGGGAACCTTCATTTTACTGTTTTTCTAGCAGCACTACTTTTGAAATTGTCCCTGGCTGCCTTTCTTTCTAATTAGAAGCCAGTGCTACCCCCTGATTCTGTCAACACCTTCAGCCAGGTCTGCCGATTGTCTGGTGCATCTTGCTGATCTGGAATAGGAGAGGGATTGGTTTTAAGATGTAGACGGAGCAATTGAGAGTTCTTGATGTTCTGGGGATATTGGTTGTGCCAGTGTCTTCCTGGAAGCCTAGACTCCTGACCCCTCTCCACTTTCAGGGATGTGATGGATAGCACCACCACTCAGAAGTATTGGATTGACATACAGTTGCGCTGGGGGGACTATGATTCCCATGACATCGAGCGTTATGCCCGGGCCAAGTTCTTGGACTACACCACAGACAACATGAGTATCTACCCTTCACCCACTGGTGTGCTCATTGCCATTGACCTGGCATATAACCTGCATAGGTAAGTTGAGGCTCAAAAACATGTGTTTTTCATCAGCCCCATACTTTGTTTTAATTTTTAAAAATTATTTTTAGTTGATGGGTAATTGCTTCACAACATTGTGTTAGTTTCTGCCATTCATCAACATGAATTGGTCATGGATGTATCATATGGCCCCTCCCTCTTGAACCTCTCTCCCACCCCATTAATTTCTATTTTCTATTGTAGTCGATGGACAGTGCTGTGTTCATGTCAGGCGCACAGCAAGGTGATTTAGTTATACATGCGCCTGTGTTAGCTTTTTTCAGACTCAGATTCCATATAGGTTATTACAGTCTTGAGTAGAGTTATCTGTGCTATACAGTAGGTCCTTGTTATTTATCTGTTTTATGTACAGTAGGGTATATATGTTATCATCAGCTTCCTAATTTGTCCCTCCCTCCAGCCCATACTTCAGTATACATGTGCTTTTTGGTTTGCCCAGGTGAGGTGGAGGTTTGCCGGTTTGCTCATCTGGGTCACTGACTCTTCCTTGCCTCTGTGTACATGAGCAGACACTTTCATCTCAGCCTGGCGAACAGTCTTTTTTCCTCTGTAGTTGCATTTTGCCTTGTTCCTGGGACTTCTCGTCTGGTCTTAATCTCTCTTGCCTCTTCCCCCTTCATAGTGCCTATGGAAACTGGTTCCCCGGCAGCAAGCCTCTCATACAGCAGGCCATGGCCAAGATCATGAAGGCAAATCCTGCCTTGTATGTGTTACGTGAACGGATCCGTAAGGGGCTGCAGCTCTATTCATCTGAGCCCACTGAGCCCTATCTGTCCTCTCAGAACTACGGTGAGCTCTTCTCCAACCAGATTATTTGGTTTGTGGATGACACTAATGTCTACAGAGTGACTATCCATAAGGTGAGAGTTAGACGCATGTGGATGTGTGGGGCTTTGTATATGCCTATGGGAGGGTGACTGGGCAAATGTGTGCATTCTGGAAGGAAGGCAGGCTGATTGTGTCTAGACTGTGCTAACTGATGTAACCATTCTTTAGACCTTTGAAGGGAACTTGACCACCAAGCCCATCAATGGGGCCATCTTCATCTTCAACCCACGCACAGGGCAGCTGTTTCTCAAGATAATTCACACATCTGTGTGGGCCGGACAGAAGCGTTTGGGGCAGGTGAGCCTGTTAAAGGGTAGAGAGGCTGTAGAACCTTGCTGCCTCTTATTCTTTGGTATTGGGTGGATGTGTGAGAGAGAATCTCCCTATTTCTCTTTTTGCAAATTTGAGGGTGTCTCATTTACACTTTCCCCCCTGAATTACTTAACTTGAGAAGTGTTCTTCTTGTAGGAAGTCCAAGAATAATTGGTCTCTAACCTATCTTGAAGAGGGCTATGGGAAATCATCTTTCTAAAGGGAACACACACTCTTAAAATGTCGGTTTCACCAAATCTCTTCTCTACCTCAAAGCCTTTGGTAACCCCTTACTTCTTACTAAGTTAACTCTTTGGTTTTCTAGATACTTAATATCTAGTTAGGCTGTCATTTGTCCAGCCACAGTTTCTCTTCCTCTGTAGCATGTCCCCTCTGGCAGTCAGTCCAGGATCCTGGTATCCCAAACCCTGGTGAACGTCTCCGCCTCTGTGGCTTTGCTAGAATGAATTCTTCTCTTAGCTCTGTTAATCATTGTCTTACTCATTCCTCAGGACTTCTTTCTTTGTGCAGCTTTTTGTGACCTTTAGCCTTAATTTCTTTTGTTGCTGACGTAGTGTGTATATAATCAAACACTAGGCTTATGTGAGTTTTGTCTGGCCAACTAGGTTGAAACATCCTTTGGGGCCAGACAATTGGACATTTTTCTATAGCTCTTGAGTACCTAACAGTTAGTAGCATGCAGTAGAGACATAGGGTAAGTGTTTTAAGACTGGGATGTTCTGTTCTAGCTGACCTGGGAGGGCGGAGACTCAGTTTCCCTGTCCTCCTCTCTTGTTTATTAGTTGGCTAAATGGAAGACAGCTGAGGAGGTGGCTGCCCTGATCCGGTCTCTGCCCGTGGAGGAGCAGCCCAAGCAGATCATTGTCACTAGGAAAGGCATGCTGGATCCACTGGAGGTGAGGTGGTGAATGAGGTAGAGGGAAAGAGGGCTGAGACCTGCTGCCTCTGTTTCTAAACTTGGACTTGATCTTGTCTCAGGTGCACTTGCTGGACTTCCCCAATATTGTTATTAAAGGATCAGAGCTCCAGCTCCCCTTCCAGGCTTGCCTCAAGGTGGAGAAGTTTGGGGATCTCATCCTTAAAGCCACTGAGCCGCAGATGGTTCTCTTTAACCTCTATGATGACTGGCTCAAGACTATCTCATCTTACACGGTATGAAACCACCTTGCTAGGAGCGCCACTCTGAGAGGAGTGGGTTTGGAGTCACAAGAAAGTCCTGTGCCTTAACTTTCTCCACAGGCCTCTTGGGGGGCTATTTTCACCTCATCCACCGTGGATGGGCCAGTGCCCCTGCCTGCGGTGAGGGGGACACCTTAGGGTGTGAGTCTCCAAAGGGATGGGCTGACGGAGAGGGAAGAATGTCCAGTAGCTGACCTCCCTTGCCACCATACCTCTCCCCAGGCCTTCTCCCGCCTCATCCTGATTCTGCGTGCCCTGCACGTGAACAACGACCGCGCAAAGGTGATCCTGAAGCCAGACAAGACTACGATCACAGAACCGCACCACATCTGGCCCACTCTGACTGACGAGGAGTGGATCAAGGTGGAGGTGCAGCTCAAGGACCTTATCTTGGCTGACTACGGCAAGAAAAACAAGTGAGTGGTGGTGGGGGCTACCGATGAGAGCCGCAAGGGGTGAAATAGGCGGCTCAGTATATACTTTCTGGGATTTTTGAAACATTTTAAGCTAAGATGATTCTCAAGAAATTGTCATGGAGATGCCTATAGGTGGTGTCTTCTGATGGTGTAGGAAGTGTCCATGTCTCAGGGCTCAAGCTGACTCTTGGGCACTGTTCCTTAGCAGAGGCACTGTTGGCATTTTGAGCAGGGTGTTTCTTTACTGTCCTTGCAGTCCAGGGAATTCTAACATCCCATACCCCTCAGTACCACAGCTCATCACACACACACACACATATATGCATGCACACACACCCACATAGTCAGTAGAGGGAGTTCTAACATCCTAGACCCCTCAGTACCACAGCTCATAACACACACACACACACACACACACAGAGTTCTCATATCCCAGACCCCACAGTAGCACAGCTAATAAAACACACACACACTTTCCTTCTTTCTCTTCCCCTGTCATTTTTGCAACCAAAAATGTCCATAGATTTCCAGACATTGGTAAGGGTGACTGACGTGTCAACTCTGAGAACTTGTTCCAGCATTTTCGTTTTTGAAAGTTTTTCCAGTTTCAGGGCACTTTTTGTTGAGATAGAGTGGGAGGTGTGGATGCTAAATCTGGTTTGAGCATGATCAAAAGGTGTACAGGCATAGGGCCAGCCTAGGATGTGACAAATCTGATCCATATTAGTGTATTTCCACTTCACACTTGGTGTATAAGTATCACTTAGGATTGTCTGGGGTCAGGGTACGAATGGGCTCTGTTTCTCACCCAGTTAACAAGCTTGCAGTTAGGGGTATAAGTGACCAAGGGAAGGGATCATTGTGGTGTGACTCACACTGTCCCCACAGTGTGAATGTGGCATCACTGACACAATCAGAAATTCGGGACATCATCCTGGGGATGGAGATCTCAGCACCATCTCAGCAGCGGCAGCAGATCGCTGAGATTGAGAAGCAGACCAAGGAACAGTCGCAGCTGACTGCAACCCAGACTCGCACTGTCAACAAGCATGGTGACGAAATCATCACCTCTACCACCAGCAACTACGAGACCCAGACTTTCTCCTCTAAGACTGAATGGAGGGTCAGGTAGTGCACAGGGCAGAGGGGTGGGGATGGGAAGGCCTGTCCGTGCTGCATGAGGTGCTTGAGTTGAGAAATGCCAACATTCCCTGCCTGTTTTTAGGGCCATCTCTGCCGCCAACCTGCACCTAAGGACCAATCACATCTATGTTTCATCTGATGACATCAAGGAGACTGGGTACACCTATATCCTTCCCAAGAACGTGCTTAAGAAGTTTATCTGCATATCTGACCTTCGTGCCCAGGTGAGTATGTTTGTCCAACTACGCCACAGTGTGTGCTAAGCATTTATGATCCTAAAACTCACCTAAGATTTCCTGGAACTGGAGGTGATGTTTTGAAATTCATGGATGAGTAAAGTATATATAAGGATAGCCAAAACAGGGAGGAAGCTTTTGGCCCCTACCAGATACCAAAGCATTATAAAGCTGTGGCAATTGAGAGGATGATGTGTGATTGGCCTAGAAGTTATTGGAAGGAAGTATCATATAGTCAGAACCAGATTCATGTGTATACAGAATGAAGTATCATATAGTCAGAAAGAGATTCATGTGTATACAATAAATCAGGTGTATCATTTGAGGATTCCACTTCATCTGTGGGATTGTGTTTTATGAAATTGAAGTAATCAGCAAAAGGAGACTTGATCCCTACTTTGTAGCACTTACAGAAGTAAAATCCAGGTGGAATAAAAATCTGGATATAAAATACTAAACTCTAGTATAGCATTAGAAGAAAATACTTATTGTCTTAGTGATGGTATAATCTTAAATAAGATACGCAGCACAAAAGCATCATCAGAATGATTAACTCGTATGTGATAGAGAGTACACAGAAGACAAGAACAGGAAGAAATAAAAGATAACCAGAAGACTGAGCAAAGAGTTTCAAGGTCGTTTCAAAGAGAAACCGGTGGTGGGAACAGTGCTGTGGATTTACAGATGTGTACAGCTTGTTGAATGCCTGAGCTGTGTGCTTGTGTGCTCATGTGTTTATGGATACTGTACTTAAATAATCAACTGGGGAATGTGTGAGGAGTGCCGATTCCTGGACCCCACTCAGGATTCTGATGTGATTAAGTCTGAGATGAGGTCCGTGTTTAACATTTGCATAAGCATCCCCAGGCTTTTTTAATGCAGGAGATTCTGGCCACATTTTGAGGAACTCTGTCCTTGTCCTGGAGAAGGGAATTAAGCACAAAGCTGGTACTAAGAATCTCTTTGGTCCCTGACCCCCTTGTCTCCAGATTGCAGGATACCTGTATGGGGTGAGCCCACCAGATAACCCCCAGGTGAAGGAGATCCGCTGCATCGTGATGGTGCCACAGTGGGGCACGCACCAGACGGTGCACCTGCCTGGCCAGCTGCCCCAGCACGAGTACCTCAAGGTTAGTGGAGGAAGTGGGAGGACTGCGGCTTCCTGCTCTCAGGGTGGTGAAGGGAAGGCAGAGGTTTTACTCTCATGGGTGGGATTCCTGGGCCCTAAATAGCTTTCCTTCACTATTCCTAAAGGAGATGGAACCTTTAGGTTGGATCCATACTCAGCCCAATGAGTCTCCCCAGCTGTCACCCCAGGATGTCACCACTCATGCCAAGATCATGGCCGACAACCCATCTTGGGATGGCGAGAAGACCATTATCATCACCTGCAGGTGGGCTTGAGCCCCCTTGGGAGGACGGGTGATGGGAGGCATTGCGGGCCAGGGCCCAGAATGGTGGCCTTAGCTCTGACTCTGTCCTCATTCCTCTTCCAGCTTCACACCAGGCTCCTGCACCCTGACAGCCTACAAGCTGACTCCCAGTGGCTATGAATGGGGCCGCCAGAACACAGATAAGGGCAACAACCCCAAGGGCTACCTACCCTCGCACTACGAGAGGGTCCAGATGCTACTGTCGGATCGCTTCCTTGGCTTCTTTATGGTCCCTGCCCAGTCCTCGTGGAACTACAACTTCATGGGTATGTGGGCCAGGGTGTGCGGTGGGGTCAGGGGTGCACAGGAAAGTGGGGATGAGGTTAGGCCACCACCCTTAGCACTTGGGCCCAGATTCTGGTTTAGAGATGGCCCAGGGACCCAGGCTGGGTGAGGCAGGTGGACCTTGTCAACGCTGGCCTCTTCCTTCTACTCCAAGGTGTCCGGCATGATCCCAACATGAAGTACGAGCTGCAGCTGGCAAACCCCAAAGAGTTCTACCACGAGGTGCACCGGCCCTCCCACTTCCTTAACTTCGCTCTCCTGCAGGAGGGCGAGGTCTACTCTGCGGACCGAGAGGACCTCTATGCGTAGTCGTCTCCTCATCTCCTGCTTCAGCCTCTGGTTAGGGCTAGAGCCTGTGACCCCACAGACAAGCTGGTGACATTCAGCAGCTTGGCCCTTTTTCCCTCTCTTTTGTGCTTGTGGTGATGTTGACCTTCTGGTGACTTGTAATTGTGAAAAAGTATAATAATAAATTTTGTATAAATAGGAGGTTTTGAAGCTTCTTTTCCCCTGAGCTCAGATTCTGGGTGTAGGGATGGCAGAGGCTGGACGTGTTCACAGCAAGCTGCTGGACTGAGCCCTGAGGCCCCCTGTTCAGAGCTGTGGGCATAAATATCCTCTAAGCTCAGTGAGCTGAAGGGGAGTTGGGTTTTCACACCCCTGCTGCTGTGACCACATTTGCCAGTTTTCCCCCAGATACTTGTAAACCCTCACCATTGTAAACCCTCACCGCTTTTCAGCATCTCTTGGAGCAGTCACTCTCTTGAGTGTAGAAGCTCCTGGCTTGTTCTCGGTAGCTGTAGAGCCCAGCTTAGCCCCTTAAGCTTTGTGTCACTCTCAGCCTGTCCTGGAAACAGGCACGTGGTTGGACAGTTGGCTGCCACTGGCTGAGGTCAGTGACAGCCCTCCTACCACTCACCTCTTGGCGGAGAGCTGGCAGCCAAGTCAGGCCCCATGACTCTAGACACAGGGGTGGAGCCTGGTGTGGACACCGGGGAGGGCTTGACAAAAGTGACCACTTACAGCCCTGGGCCTCAGCTCCTGGACGCCTGGCCGGAATGTCCTACTTCCTGTGACCTTGGGGGCTTTAACAGGACAGGGTCCAGAGCCCTGAGTCTCTTCCAGCCTTTTCCCTGAATCGCTCCTCCCTTGTCGCTTCTACCCCGCCCTCGACTGTCCTAAGCTGCTTCCTGGGCCAGGACTGATTGGCTTTTTCCTGCCCCAGTTGAGGGAGGAGGGTGTCGCACCCTTGGTCGCCTCCGGCGGACATGGAGCCCAGAAGGGCGGTGCCTGGGGCGCATGGCTGGGGGTCTCGGGTGGCCGCGGGGTCGGGGACAGCCGCGGAGCTCGTGTACCACCTAGCGGGGGCCCTGGGCGCTGAGCTGCAGGAGCTGGCGCGCCGCTTCGGGCCGGAGGCAGCGGCTGGGCTCGTGCCGCTGGTGGTGCAGGCGCTGGAGCTCCTGGAAAAGGCGGCCGTGGGGCCCGCCCCAGACTCGGTGAGTCACGGCGCCCTTCCCCAGCCGCCCGCCGGGCCAGCGGGGGCTGACCTTAACAGCGTCGCCTCCCCAGCTGCAGGTATCCGCGCAGCAGGCAGAACTCGAGCTGCGGCGGCTACGAGAGGAGAACGAGCGCCTCCGCAGAGAGCTGCGCTCTAGACCACAGGGTGAGTGCCGGCCTACGGGGCTCCGTGGTCGGGGCGGCTCAGGGCTTCCACCTGCGGGCCCGCTGTTGAGAACGCCCCTTCCTCAGAGGAGCACGCTCTGCTGCGGCAGCTCAAAGAGGTGACTGACCGCCAGAGGGACGAACTCCGGGCGTACAACCGCGACCTGCTGCAGCGAAGCCAGGAGACCGAGGCGGTGAGGGCGGGGCGGGGCGACGTGCGGGGCGCGGGGCCCTGCCGGCCCTCGGACGCCCCGCCCACCAGCCCCTTGGCTCCGCCCACAGTTGCAGGAGCAGCTGCAGCGCCTCCTGCTGGTGAATGGGGAGTTGCGGCAGAAGTTGGCCGCGGTACAAACCCAGCTGCGCGCTGCGCGGGACCGCGAGAGCCAACGAGAGCAGCGGCGCGAAGCGGCCGTGGAGCCGCCTCCGGAGCCGGTGCAGGGCCAGGCCGCGGGGCCGGGGTGCGAGCAGAGGCAGGAGTCCGAGCGGGCGGCCGCGGGCACAAGAGCCCCGGGGACCCCCGAGGACCCGGTGAGTGCCCGATGAGGGACCAGTCTGGCGCTCGGTGGGCACTCGGGAAAGTTCTGCTGTACGTAGCAGGCCAACAGGCTAGCTGGAAGGTGGTTACGAGTGTGCGCCCCCAGCCAGCCTCTGCCCCTACTCTCAGCCAGAGCCCCGGCCTGGCACCCATGGTAGCGCCCTGGCCTCCCAAGGCTCCCTGCCAGTCCTCTCGCGTCCCTGTCCAACCGAGGCGCCCCCTGACCAAGCCTGTCCTTCCACAGGCGGATGCCCCGCCGCCTCCAGGGCTCCCCGCCAAGGCAGGGCAGTGCGGCTTCAGTCGAGAGGAGGTTCAGCAGATCCTTCAGGAGCGGAATGAGCTCAAAGCCAACGTGTTCCTGCTGAAGGAGGAGCTGGCCTACTTCCAGCGGTGAGGGCGCCGGGCAGGGCCCGGAGGCGGGGGCGCCAGGTGCACCTGTTCCCTGGCCTCGGTTCACCCGCCTCATTCTTTGAGTGGTTGATATGTCCAGGGTGTCATGTGCCACCCACCGTGCTGGGCACTGGAGGACGTGAGTCATATAGTCCCTGCCCTCCCGGATCTTCTTCCACACGGGGGAGGGCCAGTGCTGAGGGTCAGCAGCAGTGGCTGTCAAGGAAGTACTCCGAGGAGAGGTGACACCTAAGCTTAGGGAGGCAAGGCAGAGTGTTCCCAAAAGGGGCAACAACATGCACAGTACTTGGGTCAAGACCTATTCTTAGCATCCCCACTGCTTTGTCTGCCCTTCTTCCTCCTCTGTAGGGAGCTGCTCACAGACCACCGGGTCCCTGGGCTTCTGCTTGAAGCCATGAAGGTAGCTGTCAAGAAGCAGCGGAAGAAGATCAAGGCCAAAATGTTAGGGACTCCAGAGGAAGCGGAGAGCAGGTAAGGCCCAGCCTCCGTTCCCACCCAGCCTGGTCACCTTCTGAACCCACTGCCTCAGACTGTGCTTGTCACCTGGCTTAGCCACCTCTGGAACCTACTAACCTGGCCTGGTCACCCCCCCAAGCCTGCCGTCCTGAGCCCACCACCTTCTCGCTGGGTCACAGGTGCTCCCACCTGCCCTGCTCGCTGCACATCCTGACTCTGCTTCTCCACAGTCGGTTTTCACTTTCTTTGGTTTCTTGTCTTGGCTGCGTCTGTTTGTTCTCAGACAGGTAAAGGTCAGGCTATAGCTGCAGGCCCTGTCCGCGGCCTGCTATGTATCTGGCTAGGAAATAAAAGCCTCAAGGTGTCCTCTGTCTCCCCAGATTTTCCTTCTCTCCAGCTTTCTTTAACTTTTCATGTTGGCGTATAGTGGATTAACAGTGTTGTGTGATGGTTTCAGGTGTACAGCAAAGTGATTCAGTTTCCCTCACTCCAGCTGTGGGGGCCCCAAAGTCGCTCTGTCCTCCCCTTCCCGCTCCTCGGGGCTACACAGAAGAATGAACACAGCAGACTCCGCTTGGCCCTCAGGGCCTTGATGAAGGACCCTCATGTCTCCTCTCCTCTCTTCTCTGCCTCAGTGACGATGAGGATGGCTCATGGCTCCTGCTCTCCAGTGATAAGGGAGACCATTCTGAACCCCCAGCCCCTGAGTCCAGAGTACGGAGTTTGTATGTTGAGGGAAGAGGAAGGATGAATGTGGTGGGGGTGGGGGTGGAGGGGCCCAACTTCCCTCCCGCTGCCCCAAGCAAGTAGCATGCCCGTCCCCTCCTGCTCCTCTGGTGGCCCCTTACCGCCCCCTGCCTCATGCTGCCCTTTCTTGCTCTGGGGCCCCTTTTGACAGCTCCCCCTGCCGCCCTCAGCCCCTGTCCTTGACCTCCCTGGCAGCCAGGCTCAAAGCACCTCTTGGCTCTCCCCCCAGCTTTGGCCAGTGGTATCGGGGTGAAGCAGAGGCCCCTGGGACTGAGACCAGCAGTGTGGCTCCCAGCCAGCTACAGGGAGGAGAGGAGACCCCGCAGCCACCCCACCTGGAGCCGGTGGGCAGCCCGACAGCCCCCGACTCCTGATGGGTCCCGCTGTGCTCTCAGTGAACATCTTTGTCTGGGGTCTCAGCTACCCCAGAGGCCTGACTTTGGAATCTGTCTGTGGTTGGATGTGTGACCTCAAATGAGGACTGGGCTTCCTCCTTCCCTGCCCTTCCCAGGCTCTTCTCTAATCCTGGTCCGAGCTGGGGTCTGATGGGAGCTCAGCCTACTTTCCTTCCTATCAGTTCAGTTCAGTTGCTCAGTGGTGTCCGACTCTTTGCGACCCCATGGACTACAGCACACCAGGCCTCCCTGTCCATCCGGGAGTTTACTCAAACTCATGTCCGTGGAGTTGGTGATGCCATCCAACCATCTCATCCTCTGTCATCCTCTTCTCCTCCTGCCTTCAATCTTTCCCAGCATCAGGGTCTTTTCCACTGAGTCAGTTCTTCCCATCAGGTGGCCAAAGTATTGGAGTTTCAGCTTCAGCCTCGGTCCTTCCAATGAATATTCAGGACTGATTTCCCTTAGGATGGGCTGGTTGGATCTCCTTGCAGTCCAAGGGACTCTCAAGAGTCTTCTCTAACACCACAGTTCAAAAGCATCAATTCTTTTTTTTTTTTTTTTTTCAGTTCTACCACTTTATTGCTACCAACCCATCTCCCTCCACCCTCGTGCACACATGCTCAGTCATGTAACCTCATGGACTGCAGGCCCGCCAGGCTCCTCTGTCCATGGACTTTTCCAGGCAAGAATACTGGAGTGGGTTGCCATTTCCTTCTCCAAAAAGCATCAGTTCTTTATAGTCCAACTCTCACATCCATGTATGACTGCTGGAAAAACCATAGCTTTGACTAGATGGACCTTTGTTGGCAAAGTAATGTCTCTGTTTTTTAATATACTGTCCTTCCTATACCTCTGTGCCAAGCCTCGGGGGCCAGATAAAAGTGCTGCTTCTCTGATTTTGTTTCCCCATCCGTGACACGGAGAGCTGACTGCCCCCCCACCAGGTGTTTGTGCAGATGGCCTGAGCTATTGGAATAAAGCAACTGCCCGTGATACCAGAAATGGCTCCACGTCTGTCTGTCAGCGATCTGCCCCTGCCCAGCTCTGCCAGGACGGCCCCCTTGGTTGTCACTGGTGGGGGGGTGGTGCTTCTCCCCTCTCCGACTTTCCTTGGGGAATGTGACCTAATGGATTTCTGTGACTTACCCACTCGCCTGTCCGGGATCCAGGACTTAGAGCCTCACCTTCCTGCCCACTCCGGATTCAGACCTGCCCGGAAGCCTCTACTGGGCCCATTGGCCTTCCCTTTCCTTTCAGTATTCTGGTGTCTGCGCCTCAGCGCCTGCCCACTGTCTCAGGGAGGTGCCTCGTGGCAGCCCGCCCCTCTAGCCTGGTTTCCTCAGGAAAAGCCTGGGGAGGAAGCAGGAAGGGGGTTGGGAGCTGTGGGGGCCAGACTGACCCAAGCCCTCCCGCTGCACTGACCGCCATGGGGCCGGGGCTGCTGTTCCCTCTGCTGCTGCTCGGGGCTCTGGGAGCCCCAGGGTCTGAGCTGGACGCCGGGGGGCGGCACGTCTGCAAGGCCAGCAGGTGGGTCTTGTGGGCGTCTGACGAGGGGGGAGGAGGACATGAGGAAAGAGGGGCTAAAGCTGGAAGGGTCCGGGGACAGCCTGGAGGGCAGTGGGATGGCCAGGGACAGAGTGGAAAGGGTTTGCAGACGTGGGGCTGTGACCCTTGGCCAGGCTCACCAGATGGGGCTGAGGCCAGCGACAGTGATCCAGCTGCAGGTCCAGGCTGCCCCCCCGGCTGACCCCTCTCTGCCCCACAGCCCCTCTGCTGAGCTCCAGTGCTGCCCAGGCTGGAGGCAGAAAGATCGAGAATGCACCATCCGTGAGTAGCCAGGATGGTCCCACCCACCCCACCCCACCCGCCACTGGAGGAGAAAGGAGGACAGAGCCCAGTGACCCTTCCTTCCTACCCACCCTGGGGTCTATTTGCCCTCCTGAGTCCTTGTGCCAGGGTCCCTCCTGTGACCCAAACCCCCCACCCCCGAGGAAACAGCTCTTGAGGGAGGCAGGGGCAGCAGGAGCCAGTGAGAGGGACAGAGTGTCCCCTGGCCACACCCCTGTCCTTCCAACCTGGGTGGGGTGTTTTTCAGCCATCTGCGAGGGGCTGGACGCCTGCCGGGAAGACGAGGTATGTGTGAAACCAGGCCTCTGTCGATGCAAACCTGGATTCTTCGGAGCCCAGTGCAACTCCCGTGAGTCCTGAGGGTCTCCTGAAGGATGAAGGGGCCGGGCAGGACTGGGGGAGAGGGGAGGCGAAGCAGGGAGCAAAGAAATCTTACAAGAGCAGGGCCAGAGTCCTTCCAAGCTTTGCTGAGGAAACTGAGGTCTGGAGACAGGAAGTGACGCACTCCCGGGGATGCCCTGAGTCATCTGGTTTCTACCCCATCTTCAAAGTCCTCCCACAGGTTCAGCTCTGGGCTGTTCATCTTCCCTTTCAACTTCCTGAAAGACGCTGGAGATCCCGGTTAACTGCAGAATGAATGCGCTCTTAGTCTCATACACCTTATGCCAGTCTGGAGGGAGAATGGAGTGTCCACCTTCTCGGGCACAAAGAGGGACTTGGCAAAGTGGTTGGTGGCCAGTTGAGCCAGAGGGCAGCCAGCCGCCAGGGGTCGGGGTTGAGAGGAGACGCTGGGGGTGTGGCTTCTTCCCCGACCCCAAGGGCAGCCTCCAGGCCTGGACAGACACAGTTGGGGGTGTTGGGGGGGAACCCAAGGAGAGGGAGGAGGGGCCCGAATGCAGGCCCACCCACTTCGGTGTGGCTCTGAACAGGCCATTTCCCACTCGCAAGTGTGTTCTGGAATGTGGAAGTGGGAGGCTGGGCCAGTGCTAAGGAGACTTGTGGTTCAGAGCCAGGGGCAGGAAGTGAGCTGTGCCCCAGGGGACAGGCTGTCCCGGCTCTTGGAGGGTGGGCCCGCTCCCCCCACGCACACTTCCTTGGCCCAGGGTCCCTCCTGGCACACAAGCGGGCGCGCGGCGAGCATCCGTGCCCAACCCCGAGCCCGCTGACCCTCTTCCGTCGCCCCCGTGCCCTAACGCAGGCTGCCCGGGCCAGTACTGGGGCCCCGACTGCAGGGAGGTCTGCACCTGCCACCCGCACGGCCAGTGCGAACCGGCCACCGGCGCGTGCCACTGCCAACCCGACCGCTGGGGCGACCGCTGCGAGTTCCCGTGCACCTGCGGTCCCCACGGCCGCTGCAACCCCGAGACCGGCGCGTGCCGCTGCGAGCCCGGCTGGTGGTCGCCCACGTGCCGCCGCCCATGCCAGTGCAACCCCGCGGCGGCACGGTGCGATCAGGCCACCGGCTCCTGCCTGTGCGAGCCGGGCTGGTGGGGCCGCCGCTGCAGCTTCCGCTGCGCCTGCCACGGCTCGCCGTGCGCGCAGGAGTCGGGCCGCTGCGCCTGCCGGCCGGGCTGGTGGGGCCCCGAGTGCCGGCAGCCGTGCGAGTGCGTGCGCGGCCGCTGCAGCGCCGCCTCCGGCCAGTGCAGCTGCCCGCCCGGCTTCCGCGGCGTGCGCTGCGAGCTGCCCTGCCCCGCCGGCCGGTACGGGCTCCAGTGCCGCGACAGGTGAGCCGGGGCGGCGACGGGGTGGGGGTGGGGGGTGCGGATGAGAAGGGAGGGAGAAGGGCGTGCGAAGTAGGAGGAGAGAATGAGAGGGCGGGCGGGGGAGGAGGGGCCGCTGGAAGAAGGTTGCGCAGAAACAGACAAGGGTGGGGTGAAAGGGGGCAAAGAGACCCTCGACGCCCCTGAGTCCAGCCTCGCCCACCACTTTCATCTGGTTGCTGTTAAACAAAATACTCCTAGCAAGCCGTAGAAACAGGACGAAAGAAACACAAGGAATCACATGGCAAAAAGGCTATTGCAGGGTCTCTCTGCCTCTCAGGGGCTTTCAAACTTTGACCAGGTCCACCCACTTTAAGAAACGTTTTACATTCTATCATATATGTATTCAGCTCAATTCAGTGCTCAGTCGTGTTCGACTCTTTGCGACCCCATGGACTGCAGCATGCCAGGCCTCCCTGTCCATCACCAACTCTCAGAGCTTGTTCAAACTCATGTCCATCGATTCGGTGATGCCATCCAACCATCTCATCCTCTGTCATCCCCTTCTCCTCCTGCCTTCAATCTTCCCCAGAATCAGGGTCTTTTCCAATGAGTCAGTTCTTCACATCAGGTGGATAAAGTCTTGGAGCTTCAGCTTCAGCCTCAGTCCTTCCAATGAATATTCAGGACTGATTTCCTTTAGGATTGAGGGACTCTCAAGAGTCTTCTCCAACACCACAATTCAGAAGCATCAATTCTTAGGATCTCAGCTTTCTTTATGGTCCATTTATTTCTTTATTAATACATATGATATACATATATATCATACATGTATATGATGGGCTATATATTAACTGAAGTAAAAAGTTAAGCTGACAGCACACACACATTGCATATATATACACCCAAATGTTTTCTGTTCTCTCTTTTTAAATTTTAGTCAGGATCTGTTAAATTGGTTTTATGAACTCCTCTTCTCCCACTAACGAGTCTGATCCAAGTGAGTGATCCCAGATAATTAAGTCTCTGGAGGGAGAAAGTTCAAATAAGGATGAAGGCGATATTAAGATAAGATAAGCCTTACTGGAAAAGTTGTTAAAAGAGTAGATCCTAAGAGTTCCTGTCACAAGGGAAAAAAAAAAAAAAAAACTTTTTATTTTTTGGTATCAATATGAAATGATGGGTGTTAACTAGACTTTTCATGGTAATCATTTCACACTATATATGAGGTCATTATGCTGCACACTTTGAATTCATAATAGTGCTGTATGTCAAAGATAACTCAGTAAACCTGAAAAAATCTAAAGATAAAATGCTAGTGGTGAGAACATGCACTTGATGCATTTTTATAACGCATTAAATGGGATAGGAGCTAAACTACTGAGGCCTGTTCATGCCAGACCTCTGAGGTGGCAAGGGTGGAAGGGAGGAAGGGGGAAGGGGAAGGAAGGAAACCCTGGGCAGAAGGGAGGCAGAGGTAGGGGTGGTAACTTGGTTTCCCTGGCTGGGCTGGGAACTCCTGGGGACCCTGGGATCCAGGGAAGGATGGGGCTCAGAATGGGGGGGGTTAGGAAAGAGCTGGAATCCTACTAGAGCCACAGAGATAGTCTCTCCAGCCTCCTTGTTGTACAACATGGGGAAACTGAGGCTCAAACCTGCCAGAATGGCCCTGCTGGAACCAAGATGCGCTCTAGACCCCGGAGGCCTGGGTGGGTGCGACATCCGTCCACCTCTCAGGGCTCCCTGGACTCCTTCTCTTCCCAGCTGTGGCCACTGCAAGCAGAATAAACCATGCTCTGCAGACACAGGCAGCTGCGAGGCCTGCGAGCCGGGCTGGAACGGGACCCAGTGCCACCAGCCCTGCCCTCCTGGCACCTTTGGCGAGAACTGCAGGCAGCAGTGCCCCCGCTGCCGGCTTGGGGAGGCCTGTCAGCCAGACACCGGGCACTGTCAGCGCTGTGAGCCTGGCTGGCGGGGGCCCAGGTGAGGGGCCAGCCTGCTCAGGGTGGGGCATCCCTTCCTTCTAGATACTGGCCCCAACTGCTCCCTCTCCCAAGCATATAGTCACACAACCCTGTGGGGCCCCTCTCTGGGTGAAAACCAAGGCAGGAGAAATGGGTGATGATGGGGCCCTGGGCAGGTGCCCCCCCCACTACTCAGGCTTCCCACTCTTACCTCCCTCCAGGGATCTATAGTCTATCACCTATTGGGTCTGACCTCAGATTCAAGGCCCTGTTTGCACCTGAGCTTCACTGCTGGATGAGTAGACGCTGGGGTCTCTGAATCTAGAAGTATGGGGGGAGATGGGTGGAGCCCATCTGGGGGCAGGGGTCAGGCCTGCCTTGCTCTCCATTCTGAGTCTCCCCTCACCTCAGGTGCGAAGACCCCTGCCTGACTGGCACCTTTGGGGAGGGCTGCGGCTCTACCTGCCCCACGTGTGTCCAGGGGTCCTGTGATGCTGTGACCGGGGAGTGTGTCTGCACCGTCGGCTACTGGGGGCCCAGGTGAGGACGGGGAGGAGGAGGGGCCTAGGTCAGGCCTCTGTGCAGTCTGCTCCCTAAACTTCCCCACCTGGGCTTCTCCCCCGCCCACCCAGCATCCTCGTAACTAGGAAGTTATTCCTCTGGTTGTGGGGTCTGCATCTTCCAAAGGGGGCTCAGAGGTAGAAGTAGAACCAGCTCAGTCGTGTCTGACTCTTTGCGACCCATTGGACTGTATGTAGCCTGCCAGACCCCTCTGTCCACGGCAAGAACATGGATTTCCCAGGCAAGAACACTGGAGTGGGTTGCCATTTCCATCTCCAAGGGATCTTCCCAACCCAGGGATCGAACCTGCGTCTCCTGCACCTCCTGCCTTGGCAGGCAGATTTTTCACCACTGTTACTGTGCCACCTGGAAATGTCAGTGTCGCCAATGTCAGGTTCTCCCACCTATGGGACAGAAGAGAGTATTAACTGGAAGAGATTTCATTTTACAGAGGAGAGGACCAAGACCCAGAGAGTTAGGCCGGGGCGGGCCTTGCTCAGACCTCCAGACTCTGAGGAAGTGTCTCTGGATTCCACTGGCATCTTGCTTATTTCAACGATAGCGCCAAGTGGACAAGGAATGATCTTGAGAAGTGGACCCTGCCTGAGGCTTTCACCCTGGGGGCCTGGGAGCCAGGGGGCAGTGTGTGGATGGTCTCTCTGGAAGATGGGCTTAGGGGCTAAGGGATTCTTGTAAACACTGCCAGGGGTGGGGTGCTTAGAATGTGGCTCAGAGGTCAGAGGAGTCTGGCTGGGCATCCTTCAGGGGAAGTCTGTGTGGCAGGGGGTAGGGAGCAGTGCCCAGAAATCTACCTTCCCCTGCCCACCTCCATGCCTTCTCAGCCACCCTCCCACTTATATCTCCTGTCCCCCCAAAGCTGCAACACTTCGTGTCCATCTGGCTTCCATGGAAACAACTGCTCTGTTCCTTGCGAATGTCCAGAGGGAAACTGCGACCCTGTCTCTGGGGCCTGCCAGCTGGGTAAGCTCGAACAAAGAGTACAGGGTGAAGTAGCTGGGGGAAGGGTGGCCTTTTTTTTTTTTTGGCTGTACTGCATAATAAGTGGCATCTTAGTTCCCTGACCAGGGATCGAACCCGTACCCCATGCAGTGGAAACTTGGAGTCTTAACCACTGGTGTGCCAGGGAAGTCATGAAAGAATGGCCCCTGACACAGGCTCTGGGGCTTCCTTACTTGCTAGAAAGGCTAAGCCCACTTCAGAGATGCTCTCTCTACCTGAAATCTGTATGGGTGCTTTGGGGGCCCCCTGAAGACATGACAAAGCCCTGGTCCCCTGAGAAAACAGGCTAGCACCCAGGAGATGGGTACACAGGGCTGGGTACTGGGGTGTCTCATCAGGCCTGAGAATTGGGGCAAGAGTTTGTGGAACAGGCTGGGGACCATCAGGAAGGGACAGACCAGTAGGGAGGCTGCCTGGAGGAGGGGGCCTCCAAGCGGAGCTGAGTCTACATCTCTCAGAAGAGGGGGAGGGCCCCACAGGTGGGAGATTCTGGGGAGAAGGCAATGCAGAGCTAGAGATGAGACATGATGTGTGGGAGACAAGAAGGCCCCGAATATGTGTCCGTCGCCCGCCCTCCCTAGGATCTCATAGTCAGGACGCCGCCCTCATCGCGGGCATCCTCGTACCTCTGCTGCTGCTCCTCCTGGCCATCGCCTGCTGTGCCTGCTGCTGCTGGGCTGCCCGGCTGGACCCCAAGGACAGGTGAACATAGGCCCCTGTCTTCCCGACCCTACAGCTCAGGCCGTGGGTGGAAGCAAGGTGGTATCTATGGTTTCCTTTCTGGGATGGAGATAGGCTGGCCTTGTCACACGCATAAGTCAGCTAATGAAGTAGCTGGCCATGGCCGTGGCCTGGAGACACCAGGTCAGCCACCTGCCCTCCTCAGATGCTTCTGGGGGTGGAGGGTGTGGGGGAGCAGGCACCAGGCTGGCAGAAGGCAGAAGCAGCAGCAGGATAGCTCTGGGCGGGGAGGCAAAGAGACCAGGCCTCCGAAGGGAGAGTGCCATGAAAGCCTGTGCAAGGGTTCAGCAGAGGGCGTGGTTTTCCGAGTAAAGCAGAGGTGAGAAGGGATTGAGGCTTGGGGGCTGCTGCAGGGAACACTTCGCACAAGAGCTTTGTTCCTTTGTGAAATGTCTTCATACTTCTCGGCCCCTTGGAAGCTCAGAGCAGTGTGGATGGAGGTTTTGAGCAAGGCACTTGGTGGCAGCGGATTTGCCTTCTTAATTCCCAGGAGGACACAGACCCAAGGTGACCCTGATAGTCGATGGCCCGCATGAAGCCCGTGCCCAGTTTTCTGGACTCTGTTTTATCTGGTGTGATGTTAGTTCACTCACTACCCCTTGAGCATGTCCCTCTTGTCTGTGGGGGCATCGTCAGAGCAGCAGACCTAGGAGGCCCTACCCTGGGGACCTAGATCTCGGGGGGACAAGGAGAAGTCCCTCACTCAATAACCAGGATGTGTGCACAGTCTGTCTGAGGAATGGCAATGAGTGAAGCAGTTGCTTCCAGCTTGGCGGTGAGGACAAGGGTGGGCTTCCCAGAGGTGGTGTCACTTCCAGAAAGATCGGTGAGCTGGGGCTCAGCGAGGATGATAATCACACATCGCTGCATTTGGGGGCAGCCCTCTGTGTAGTTGGTGCTATGCTGGGTCCTGAAAAAAAGCTCTGATAGATAGGAGTTGTTGTCCCCATTTTACAGATGAGGAAGTTGAGGCCCAGAGAGGCTAAATCAGAGCCAGATTACCCACCTCGTGACTCTGGAGCCACGCTGCCTTCTGTGTCAGGCTTAGATCTTGAAGTCAATATTTTATATATGTGTGTATATATATATCTCCAGATCTCAGTTTGGATTTTACTCTGTAGTCACAGAGAGTCACTGAAGTAGACATGGTCACTTTGTTCCATGAACCGTGGAATCAGGATGGTCCTGGCCCTTTTCTCTACCCCAGTCAGGGCTCTCCCACACTGACCACTCTCCCATGCCCTTGCCCTCAGGCCAGTGAGAGATGGAACCGCCGTGTCCAGGATGAAGCTGCAGGTCTGGGGGGCCCTGACCTCCAGCCTGGGCTCTGCGCTGCCCTGCGGTTCCCTAGGCAGCCACAAGCTTCCCTGGGTGACAGGTAAGTGGGTGCTGAGGGTCAGGGGTCGCCAGGACGAGGTGTCCCCTCGGGCGCTGCACTTGACCTGGAGCCCCTCCCCCGCAGTCTCGCACCACGACCCGGAGATCCCCTTCAACCACAGCTTCATCGAGCCGCCCTCCGCCGGCTGGGCTTCGGATGACTCCTTTTCTTCCGATTCCGAGTCTGGAGAAGAGGACGAGGGCCCTGCCTACTGCGTGCCACCCCAAGAAGGTAGCCCCCAAACAGCCCCCCCGCCCCGAGCCCACCTGCTCATCACACCCTCTTCTTTATTCCTTCAGCACACGTGCAGCAGGCGCCCACTCTGTGCCCGTCACGGTTCTTGGTTGTGGGATGCAGTCAAGAACAAGAGAGACGCCTGCCCTCCCCAAGCTTATAGTCTATGAGACAGTGGGTGGTAGGACAGAGTGATACGTGCTTTCACGGGGGACACGCGAGTAGGGGCTCGTGATCCAGCACGTCAGGGGTGACAGGGGTCAGAGACGATGTCTAGGTGTTTGTGGTATCGGAGTTGAATCTGGCAGAATCGGTAGGAGTTAGCCCAGGGACAGGGAGAGATGGGAATGACATTCCAGGAAGAGGGGACGGTGTACACAAAGGGCAGTAAGTAAGAAGGACGTGGCCACGTGGCGCTGAAAGAGTGTTAGCGTGGTTGGAGTGTGGCATTATCACAAAGTTGGGGAGAACAGTGAGACTGGAGGGTACCGGCGGTAGTCTCTGCCTGAATAGCCCTTTCCCCTGGCTCTCTGCATCCTCACCCTCTCCCTTGCTCCATCTTGGGAGCCTCCCAAAAGATGCTGAGCTGGGTAAGTAAGATGGACTGGAGAGCCCAGCCCAGCTTCGGTCAAGCACTTCTGTCTCCTCTGCCAGGGATGGTCCCTGTGGCCCCAGCGGAATCCTCAGAGGCCAGCCTGGCTGGAGGTCCCTTCCCTCCCCCCGAGGACGCCTCCACGCCGTTTGCCATCCCACGCACTTCCAGCCTCGCTAGGGCCAAGCGGCCATCAGTCTCCTTTGCTGAAGGCACCAAGTTTGCACCGCAGAGTCGTCGAGGCTCCGGGGAGCTCTCCAGCCCGCTCCGAAAGCCCAAGAGGCTCTCCCGGGGGACCCAGCCAGGTCCTGAAAGCCAGGAGACTGAGGAGTCCACAGGCCCACAAGTGGAAACAGATGGGGCCCCTCCTGGTACTGCCAGCCCCAGGGATTCAGCTGTTGGTCGCCGTCGGCTCCCACTTGGTGGCCGGACAGTGGCTGAGCGTGTGGAAGCCATTGAGGGCAGCGTCCAGGAAAGCTCAGGCTCGGTCACCACGATCTACATGTTGGCAGGGACACCCCGGGGACCTGAGGGCCCTGTCCGATCTGTCCTCCGCCGTTTTGGTAGCTTCCAGAAAGGCCAGGCAGAACCCAAGGTCAAGAGTGCCATCCCCAAGCCTCCACGTCGGGCCCTGAGTCGGAACAAGGGCAGCCCCAGGCTGGACTCTGGCTCTGCCAATCAGAGCCCCAGCTCAGCCATGAAGGAGGAACTGACTGGGGCCTTGGAGTCTGCAGGGACTGGGTCAGAGGAAGGGGCCAGGGGCCTGGAGGGCGGCATCAAGAGCTCAGGGGGTGGCCAGGCGCTGGCCCCTGAGGATGGTCCCCTAGTACAGGATCCCCAGAAGGTGGCTGACAAGGAAGGGCAGGAGGAGCCCCAGTATGAAAATGTTGTACCCATCTCTGGGCCACCGGAACCCTGAGGATCTTGAATTTTGTGAGTGGTAAGACTGTGGATGGGGCTTGGGCCTCAGATCGCCCCCATCAGATTGTGTTTTGTGCTGGGAAAAGATCCCAGGGCCAGAAAGACATGCCCCCTTTCGCTTTCACCGGGAAATGTCAGTGCTGGAGGCCAGTTGGCTCTGGGTCCTAGCCGAGCTCTGGGAGTGGGTCTGGAAGGCCTGGGCAGAGACCCCACTGGATGGGGTCAGGAAGGGGGAAGAGATGACTGCAGGGACTTTTTCTCTGTTGTCCTGGGCCCTGTTTAGCCCCAGTCTCTTCTTTCCTTCATTTGCAAAACATTTTTCTGAAATGGGAAACAACCTAACTGATGATAAAAGATTAAAGAGATATTCCTTATGAAAGGTTCCTAACCAACCAAATAAATCAGGTTGTGTAAGAATATGGGAGCTTGTTCATGCTATCCTGCTACATGTAAATCATGTTTCCTTTTTACAAATTTCATTCCTTTTGGCCTCAGAATACATGTTTAGAATTCTTCCATTTTGTGTTTATTTTGTGACTGTTTTATAGACTTAAAAAAGAAAAAAAAGATGTGAGGGGGACTTCCCTGGTGGTCCAGAGGTTAAGAATCCACCTTGCAATGCAGGGGACTTGGGTTCCACTCCTGGTCAGAGAGACTTATGAGATCCCACATGCTGCAGAGCAACTAAGCCCACGGACCGCAACTAGAGAGCCCGAGTGCAACAGCCACTGAAGCCTGCCCACTCTGGACTCCATGTGCTGTTACTAAGAGCCGACATAACCGAATCAATAAGTATTTTTTAAAGAAATAAAAAAGATGGATGTGCATAAAAAACATTTGAGAGGAAGGCATCAAATGGCATTTTTCTCCAGGAGATGAGAGTGCGGCAGATATTTTCTTAAATTTAGACATAATTTGCAAATTTCCTACAGTGGACATTCTTTTTCACTTTTCTCACTGGGTTGAATTTTTAAAATTATAACAAGCAATGTTGTTTGTTAAAAAGTACTGGGCTTCCCCTAGTGGCTCAGTGGTAAAGAATCTGCCTGCAAAGGCAGGAGACACGAGTCCAGTCACTGATCTGGGAAGATGCCACATGCTGCAGAGCTACGAAGCCTGGGCGCCTCAACTACTGAAGCTCACATGCCCTAGACCCTGTGCTCCACAACGAGAGAAGCCACCACAATGAGAAGCCTGTGCACGGCACCTAGAGAGAAGCCCCTACTCGGCACCGCTAGAGAAAAGCCTGTGCAGCAATGAAGATCTAGCATAGCCAAAAATAAACAAAAGTTTAAAAATAAGTAAAAGGTACTAACATTATAAACATGTCTAGAGTAAAAATCAGACTTCCCTTCTCCCCAAGGGATTCTGCGGGATGAGGGAGGGGCCAGACTTAATTTTCATGGAATGCCTGTTGGTCTAGTCTGGAATTCTTTCCTCACGTATTTGCATTACCCAGATAGGAAATAAAGCTCAAACCCTTCTGTCCCAGTGTGTAGAGAAGCTCATGAACAGTTTAGATGCTGCCTTTCAGATATTTTTCTGTGCGCATGAAAACAAAAGAGCATCTCATTCTGCAATGTGCTATTTTACTTAACAGTATATCCTGGCTATCTTTTGATGTTAGTTAATATAAAACTACCTCTTTTTATAAAAAATGAGATTCCATCATGGGGAAATAACACAGGTTATTTAAGCCATCCCTTACCTATGGGGATGTGGGTTGTTTCTAATTATTTTGATCCAATAAATGATGCAGTAGCCAAATCTGTCTACATTTCTTTTTGCATTAGTGCTAGTTTTTCTGTAGAAGAGATTCCTAGAAGTGGAATTGCTGGGTTAGGGGGTAAGAATATTAAACATTTGAGTATTTACTCCAAATGGTCCCCCAAAAAGAGCTGAATGGCTTTGTGTTCTCATAAATTATATTGGTATCTGTTTCCCCACACCCAATCTGACAGGTTAAAGGTGGTATAATTATTATTTCAGCACACAAAAAAATCTCTAAAGCAATAACATGTTAAAGCTTCTTAAAAAGTCAAACTCTTTATACAGATAAGTGTTTTGTTTATGGAGGTTTTTTTTTTTGGCCATGCCATGCAGCTTGTGGGTTAGTTCCCCAACCAGAGACTGAACCTGGGCCCTCAGCCATGAAAGCACAAAGTCCTAACCACTGAACCATCAGGGAATTCCCCAGATAAAAGTTGAGTTTTTTAGCTCAAAAAAATGATATTTTGATATGAATGCTATAAAAAACATCATCATTCATGCAGCCAATGTTCATAGCAGCACCATTTATAATATCCAGGGCATGGAAGTAACATAAGTATCCATCAACAGATGAATGGATAAAGATATGTCTACACATACAATGAAATATTACTCAGCCATAAGAAAGAAGTATTGCCATTTGCAGCAACGTGGATGGACCTAGAGATTATCATACTAAGTAAGTCAAAGACAAATATATGAGATCACTTTACATGCAGAATCTAAAAAAAATGATACAAATGAACTTATCTACTAAACAGAAATAGACTCAGACATAAAAAAACAAAATTATGGTTACCAAAGGAGAGGGAGGGAGGAATAAATTAGGAGTATGGGATTAACATATATAAAATATTCATAGGTAATAAACAAGGACCTACTATACAGCACAGGGAACTATATTCAATATCTTGTAATAAGCTACAGTGAGAAAGATATAACTGTAATAAACCACAATGAAATATATGTAACTCCATATATACATATATGGAGCTTCCTGGTGGCCTAGTGGTTAGGGCTCCATGCTTCTGCTGCATGGGGCATGGGTCTGATCCTTGGTTAAGGAACTAAGATCCCACATGCTTTGCTCCGTGACTCAAAAAAAACCCAAAAACAAAAGCATATATATAATGGAATCACTAAAAAAAAGAAAAAAATAGTATCATTAAAATGTGAATTTCTGGGACTTGCCTGGTGGTCCAGTGGTTGAAACTTCACCTTCCAAGGCAGGGCGTGTGGGTCTGATCCTTGCTCAGGGAGCTAAGATCCCACATGCTTTGGGGCCAAAACACAAAACAGAAGCAATACTGTAACAGATTCAGTTGTTGTTTAGTCACTAAATCATGCCCGACTCTTTGCGGCCCTGTGGACTGTAGCCAGGTTCCTCTGTCCATGGGATTCTCTAGGCAAGGATACTGGAGTGGGTTGCCATTTCCTTCTCCTATAAAGACTTTAAAAATGTCCCACATTAGAAAAACTTTTTTAGAGTGAATCTCTATGATTATTCTAAGACCAAACTTCTTTTCATATCTTTATCAGTTATTAGTATTTTTTCCTATAGATGATTTGGTTATATTCTTTCCCCAATTTTCAGTTGAGATGTTCATCTTTTTCTCATTGATTTATAAGTGACTTTATACCAATGATATTAATTCTTTGCCCAGTTTGTGGTTGGTCTTTTAATGCTGTTTATAGTTTCTTTCTCCTTTTCCCTAAAGAAATCAAAAATTTAAATTTAGACAAGTCTTTTTCTTTTTCACTTCTGGGTTTAATGTCATGTGTAATGGAAAGACGGAAAAGCCTTTTTTACCTTAAAATCAGTAAAATAATCTTTTACATTTTTTTTAGTACTTTAGTGGTTTTATTTATGATTTATTAATTGAAGTATAGTTGATGTACAATGTTTTATGTTACACGTGTACACTACAGTGACTCACAATTTTTAAATTATAATTATAAAATATTGGCTATATTCCCAGTGTTGAGTAACATATCCTTGTAGCTTATTTTAGGTATAATAACTTGTTTACAATTTGCCAGCAGTGCTGACGTGGGGTCTTTAACACTCCTGACAAAAAGACTGGAAAAAAAAGCCCAAACCCAGGGAATTCCCTGGTGGTCCAGTGGTTGGGACTTGGTGCTTACAATTGCCCTGGCCCAGGTTCAATCCCTGACAGGGGGACTAAAATCTTTAAAGCCACAAGACACTCTATGGCTGATTCATATCAATGTATGACAAAACCCACAGAAAAAAAAATAATAATAAAATAAAGCCACAAGACACAGCCAAACCAAAAAACACAGAAAACAAACAGAAAAAACCCAGAACTTCATTCAAATTACACCTGGATTCAAATCTCAGTTCTGACTTGTTTGGAAATGTTACTTAAAGCTTGTTTTTTCATCTGGAAAATGGGCATGTGGCTATCTTCCAGGGTTATTGTAGGGATTAAATGACACAGTATGTAAAGCACCTAGTAAATTTTTGACCCTCAATAAAGGGTCATTATTATCGGCATTACAGCATTCTCCCAGCTTTGAGTCCTTTATTCCTAGAAGCTGACACCTTTCACCTCTTCATTTATTTATATTTTCTTTATTTTTTTAATTTATGTTTTCATTCAACAAACTCATATTATGCATCTACTTTGTACTTACTTCTGTATCAAGAGCTGGTTATAGCAAGCTGAATAAGGCATGGCTCATGCCCCCAAAGAGTTCATAGTTGATGGGAAAAATGGAAGTCAAACAGATGAATAGATAATTACAAAACGGAAAGGTAATGGAGACAATCACCAGGAGGAGTTAGGGAAGACTTCCTGGAGGACATGCTGTCCCAGGAGGGACTATGTTTGAGGGTCACAGGTGAGAGAACAGCACCTGCAGGAACCACAGGCAATTCCGTGTGACTGGAGTAACTAAGAGCAGGTCAACCACCGTGCGGGAGGAGCCTGTGTGGGTCAGCTTGGAGAATTTGAACTTTATCCTGCAGTGCCAATGGTAAAGAGTTTCCGAAGTGTTTTAGCAGAGGTCAGATTTACCAAGGTTAGATTTGCATTTCTCAAAGCTCACTGGGATGGAATGGGGGTGAAGAGATGGATTTGAGTGGCTGAGATTAGAACGAGGAACAGCAGCTGCAGTCCTACAGACACACATGGGCAAATCAGATAAACACTTAGGAGATACAGAGTCTATGGGTGGGGTCGGGGTGGGATGGAGAGGGACAATAACAGCTGGTGACCAACAAATACTGAAAGGATGTTTCACGGTATCTAACTTCAGTAGGCAGTGATGCTATGATCTGGGAGGTACAGTTTTTTGTTGGGGGATAAAGTGAATTACTTTACAGGTGTGTTTGAAACAGTTTAGAAATGTGTATGGAACAACTGCCTGAGACAGCCCTCAAGCAGGTGGTTCTAGGAGGGAGGGAGGGAGGGAAAGATTGAAGTTTGTCAAGTGAGTGGGTGAGATTCTCAGGGTTGGGCAACCAGATAGGCAACCAGCCAGGATCCTCTAAGACCACAGTGTCAGGCTTGGTCTGAGCAAGCTTGCCAGCGGCGGGTTGCTGGCGGCAGGGGGCGCACTTGGACTCAGGGTCTAGGAGCCCTAGGCTGCTTGGGGCTCTCACAGCCCTGGGGTGACAAACCAGCTCCCACAGTGTGTCAAAGAGACCAAGCTGAATCGCCGGGAGACACAGGGCCCTCCGCCGGGTTGTGCCTTCGATGGGGGAGAACCTCCAACTGGAGCTAAAATCCTGAGCCCAGGCTCCATCCCCCTGCCCTGGCAATTCCTCGGGGGCTTGTCCAGGTCTTTCATCAGACCAGGAGCCTAGAGCTCTCCCGACCCCACGCGCCTTCCCGGAGGCCTGACTTCTGCTAGTAGTTTTGCTCTGCCCACCTCGTTACCTTGCTGAGAGGCTTCTAACCTGAAGAAGAACAGGGCGAAAGGGAGTAGAGGTGGCAGCCAGCAGAGGGAATGTGTTGGGCGGTCAGAGTCTGGAGGGGGTACCTGACATCCTAGGAGACAGACAAGCCCCAGACTCCCACGTGGAGATCCCCGAGGGAAAACTTCCAGGGACCGGACAGATGACACCCAGAAGTGCGGGCCGTGAATCAGGAAAGAAGGGAAGAAGCACACCACGCCTGGACAGAGCTCCGGGGAATCCGGAATGTGCAGACAGCGCTTGGACGGGGTACTAGAGGCAGGAGAGCGAGGATTCAGGACACAAAGCCCAAGGAAGACAGGATGGCAGCATCGCGTGGGGAGGTGGCGGGAGGCAGAACGACCCACACGGAGCCAGAGCATCGGGCGTGGTGCTCAGCACACAGTGAGAGCTGGGGGCTACGAAGCGGGCCGGAGGAAGAACTGAGCCAGGGAGCTAAGCGGGCTTCGGGAGGGAGACCCGCCTGCAGCTAGGGGAAGTCCGAGAGCTCCGGAACAGCGAGCAGAGGGCTCAATTCAGGGACAGGGTTTCCGGGTAAGAGGCGATGGGGGAATGCCCCTGGAGCTCCCCAGCCAGAGTATGACTCCAGTTTTAAGCGCAGACCTACCGCACAGCCGCAAGCAGCCCCTGGCCCCCCCAGCTCTCTTGTTTGTCTCCCAGTCCGGCCGGAACCGGCTTCTGCTTGCCGCGGGGAGGGCGGGTGGCTGCCGATTGGTTAACGCCTGTTTCCAGCCCCGACTCAGCCAATCAGCGTGCGGCAGTGTTTTCTTCTAGGGGTCGGAATAAAAGGACTGGAATAAAAGGGGGGGGCAGAAAAGGCGCCGGGCGGGCCCGATACACACCAGTAGGAGCCGGGTGAGAAGGATCCTGGGGACCCGGGTCCCGAGCTTGAGTGCTGGGGAGAGGAAGGCGCAGGAGTAAGGGCATAGGGAGAAGATGTGTGCATAAGGGAGGAGAGACTGAATGGATGAGGAGCCGCCGGGGGAGAGGTCCAGGAGCAAGCTAGGGGATGGAGGAGCAGGGTTCGCTTCCACAGAAACGAGCTAATTGCCGAGGAAACGGCCCCAGACGGGGGTCGCGCGGGAGGCTCGCGCCGCCGGTTTGAACCGGCTTCGCCTCTCCCGTGTGGGGCTCGCGTGGCCGCAGCGCCTAGCGACCTAGACAGCGGCCAATGGCGTGGCAGTTCCTGTGCCGTCAGGCCAATGAACGGGCCGCGGGCGGGCCGTTCCGGAGCTCCGTGCGCTGATCTTGTGGTTAAGGGAGCCTGATCTGGGGAAGGGTCTCCAGGGAGCGCGGGCGGGCGGGCTCCGGTGAGGATCCCGGGGAGTGGCAGCCGTAAGGTATCCCCCTGCCCAGGTATCTGAACCTCCGGCTTCCTCTCCTGACAGCTCCCAAGCTGCGTCAGTCCTGCTGGGAGCCTGCATTAGTTCCACGTCCCTGAGCACGCGTTTCTCCCTTCGTGTTTCTGTGCCTCGGTTTCCCTCCGAGTGAGCCGAGAGAGAGAAGTCTCCCTGCCTGGCCGGGGCGGCTTCTCCCAGAGCTGCGGGCTGGCGGATGAGCCAGCGGCCGAGAGGGTGGCCCAGGGCCGAGGCAGGGCTGGGGCTTCCTTGCTGCGCGCACTTGCCTCCCGCGCTACGGAGGGGGTGACAAGCTGCGCGCGCTGCGGCAGCGGCCCGGGTTGGCCGCCCCGGCTGGGTAGGGCCGGGCGCTGACGCCGAGGTCTGCGCTCAGGTGGCTGCAGAGAGGAGCCCGAGCCGGAGCCGGGTCGCCGCGTCTCGCCTCGCCATGGCGCCCACCCTGGCCACTGCCCATCGGCGCCGCTGGTGGATGGCCTGCACGGCCGTGGTGGAAAACCTCCTCTTCTCGGCAGTCCTCCTGGGCTGGGGCTCGCTGCTCATCATGCTCAAGTCGGAGGGCTTTTACTCCTACCTGTGTACTGAGCCAGGTGAGACGGATACCCGGGCTGGGGGGTCGTTCCTGGAATGGGGGCTTTGGGAGGGGACGGAGGGCGGTGTATACTCAACCAGCAAGACCACCTCACTGCGCAACTCCTCCTAGTTAGCAGAAGGCCCGTTTAAACATCCTCCCCCCTCCAGCTTTGCTGGGTACAGATCATCGCCCCTGTTTTTTGGCTGAAGACACTGAGGCTCAGACAGATCTTCTGACTTGCATGAGGCCTCACAGCTGGAGACTGTCATAGATCCAGAACCCCCAAGTCCAGGGTGTTCTTTCCACCACCCGGGAACATGACTGGACTCCTCTCCTCCCAGTGCCTGGCACATCACTTGCCTTGCAGTAAACATGTTGCTCTCTGACTGTAAGAAAGAGGAACTCCTGACTCAGTGGCTGGGGTGCAGCAAGAGAAAGGAAGTGGCTTGGCCTCCACCCCGTGGAAGGTTCATCTAGAATCTAGATGTTTTTCAGTCAGGCCTTGAGTCTCTAAAGGGCTTGTCGGATACAATTTCTTGTCTATTTTTGCTGCTTTCTAATTTTCCAAAGGACATTTCCTCCCACAAGCTGTGAGAACATCTCAGTGGCCTTCTTCCCCTGTGAGGGGGAGGGGAAGGGGGTATTTCTGGAAATGGCACTAGGGCTGTCCTCTCGCTTTGCCACATGTTGGTGTAACTGAATTAAAGCTGAGGATGCCTGTCTACAAGAAATCTCACCCCCACCCCTGTGGTCACACCCGATGACCTTGTTTGAGGATTCTGATTGCTGAAGGTCAGTGGGACTCAGCCTAAGGGTGGGACCCAAGTGGCCCTCACTCTCTACCCTTCTATCCCCCTTCCTCAACAACCTTGATAATAAATGTTTTGTTCTGCCCTCTGTCACTTCCTAATGGTTGAAGTGAGTAGAGTCTCTCCCCGGTACCTTTGACAGCCAGCCCCCGCCCCAGTTCCCTTGGATGGAGATAACCCAAGTCTGACCGCCTGCATCACACCACCAGCTTGCCATTTTTTTCCTCCCAAGACTGCTAACTTTGAGGGAAGAGAAAGCTTTGGACCAGCTCATACTGTGTGTAAGCTGGTGTAGAATCCTTGTTTTCCTACTCTGATCTTCCCAGGAGGTTGCTGAGCATTCCAGTTACTAGGGAAGCTTCAGCTGAAAGAGGTTAAGGACAGGAGAAAGGGAGAAGATGCTGAGACTGCCTGAGAGAGGGCAGAGTATATTATGTATGACCTTTAGCCTTCAGCCACTCAGAAATATTTCCTAATAGCCTAAGGGTTCTTGGCAGACCTTTCCCCACATCAGCAAGAAACCTTGGGAGATGGGAGAGTCACTCAGACCTTGTTCCTTGAACAAGCTTTCTGCTTTGCCCGAGAGATGTTAGGAGATTAATGACAGGAAGGGAACAGGTTGGAGCATTTGGCACCTCCTCTCTTCTCTTATGGATCATGACCCTTCCTACTTGCCTCTGACGGCTTCCTTCTGGCTGCATAGAGGGGTTAAAGAACAGAAAAAACCATCATATCCAGATGAAGCTTTTAGCATCTCATCCAGACTGGAGGACTGTGGTGGTCAATTTTTTTTTTTTTTTTTTTTTGGTCCTACTGTGGTGTCAGAAGGTCAGATTCTAGGGTGTTCCCCCCCCACACACACACACGTTGTCCACTGATTTAATTTATTTTATGGTCTTGGCAGCGCCAGGACTGGTCACTTCATTCCTGCCCCAGCCTTGGCTGCCTCCTTCATTGAAGTGGGAGGAGTCCCAGCAGTTGTGCCCGCAACAGTGCTGAGTTGGTGTTTAAGCCCTTTCGAGGCTTGCCTGGTCTCTCCTGTAAACCAAAGTGAAGGTGAAGGGTCAGGATTGTGGGTTGAACATCAACTTCTTATCCTGTGCCTTTTGTTCCTGCCTCTGATTTTGGTTTTTCTGACTATCTGGCAAACCCGCTGACCCAGCATCCATGGCGGGCAGGCCTGCTGATCCCACAGGGCTTATCTCTTCTGGCCTCCTTGTTTCTTGGAAGTCTGAGCAGCCTGTTGCCTTGCGGGGCCTGGCATCCCTGTGTCTTGCCTGGCTGGGAGTAACTGGAGGATTTGAGGGTCAAGATTTCTGCTTAGGCCTAATATTGTCAAACTTGGGGGACAGCTGAATTGCAGAGAAGCAGTTTGGCCGTTTATTACATTTATTGAATGAGGCTTGTGAAAAGCTGACCAGTCTACAGCTGATTGAGATGCAAATTTGTCAGCGTTTTGTGGCTTTTAGGACCGATGCTTTGGTTTGTTCCTGAAAGAAAATTTGCCTGAACCTGTTGAAAGGTCCTCAGAACTCTTGCTCGGGACTCCAGCCAGGATCCGGTCACAGACACAGTGTCGGGTTCCAGCGTGGCGAGGTGGGACAAAGAAACAAAGAGCTGGGTTTTCCGTTTCCCCTCAGCTCTTTAATCCATGTCCACCCGACGGTCAGGGTGGATGACAGGGGCTGGGGACCTGGGCTGGCACTTGGCTTTGCCTCCCCAGTCCCCCTGGTGTGGGCAGGAGACCAGCTGGGTTCCCAGCCCCGGCTTTCCCAGACCTGCGTCCTTTTGGCCTCTGGATGGCCACTGTCACCAGCCCCACCCCCCACCCAACCCGTTTCTTCATTTTTCTCTCAGCTTAGGAGGCTGGTGCTCCCTGTGGATGTTTAATCTCTTTTATCTGACCCACACCCTCAGGAAACATTTTCTGAGATGCTATGCTGGGCGCAGAGTAATCCAGGCCCTCGGGGGGGTCTGCAGTCAGCCAGCATCAAAGAGTCACCACACACAGACCTATGCGATCCCACGATCCCACGTGATGGTCAGACCCCAACAGAGAGCAGGGTGCCGGGTGGCGGAGAGCAGCCATGGGGATCTGGTTCAGCTTGGGTGGGGGGCTCTCTGATGCTTAGGCAGAAGCGTGGAGGGCCAGAAGGGGTGAGTCAGGAGAGGACAGAGGCAGTGAGCCCCTGGAGCAGGCTGTGTGCTGAAAGAGAGGAGGGAAAGGACAGAAGGGCAGATGATGACTGGAGAGATGGGAAGGAGCCTGCAGGGCCTTGGGGAGATTAGATCTCCTTTTCAAGGCAGGCAGAAGCTCCCGAGGCAGAAGAGACGGTCAGATTCACCTATTAGCTTCTTAGGAATTATTGAGGGTTTGCCACATGCCAGGCGCTGGGTGGGATCATGGGGGGTTGGGGGGCAGCTCTGGAGATGGGAGACGTGGTTTCTGGTCCAGCCCAGCCATGGGCCCCAAGGCAGCCCCCAGCTCTGTGCTCTTGACCTCCTCAGTGACTTTGTTTCGGTGACCAGGGGCTGTACCCCTCACTGAAACAAAGCAGGAAGCTGGCCCCTGGGACAGTGAGAGGGCAGGGCCAGGCCTGGTCCCCACCAGACTGGGCTGAGGCTGAAGAAGTGGGCTTGAGACGGTCCCTGCCACTTCCCTGCCCTCCCTTTTTCTGTCTCTCCCACTGGCGGTATGTCTCAGACGTCACTGGTGGTAGCACTTGCAAACCTGTCCTCTCACTTGTATTGCTGTGAATAGGCCTGTTTTCACTCCCCCCTCCCTGTAACCCCAATTTATTTTGGATTTTTTTCTTTTTTTTTTTTTTTTTTTAGTTCTGTACTTGGGGCGGGAGGCCTGCAGGCAGGGGCCTCCAGCCTCAGGATGTGTCACAGAGGAGCTGATGCCCTCGGCCCTCCACACCAACCGCCTTCCTCCTTCCCGTGACCTAATTCTCCTCCTCCACAGCCGCCTGCCCCACCTGCCTTCTTGGCATCCCATGAAGGTCCTGTCCAGCTTGGTTGGCTTTCGGGGACTTCGTGGGAGCATCTCGGGGGCAGTTCCCGTTCTCGCTAGATGACATGAAGGGCCACCTGGCGTGGTCCCTGACACTGTCAGCCTCGTGTGTCTTTTATTCTCTAAGCATTTTCTCTCTCAACTGCCTCTGACCCAGCTGGTACAGCATCAGTACAGCCTGAAGGTCAGGAGGAGCTTTGAGGTCCAGCCGCCTGGATTCAAGTCCGGCTTCCCCATGTACTGCCTGTGAGACCTCGGGGAAGCGACTTACCTGTTTGGATACTCCAGATATCCAGATGTGAACTAGTGAGTTGAGGGGGACGTGCTCAGTGACACAGGAACCACTAGCGTGGAACACAGCGACCAGCGCACACCAGCCCTCTGTGACCACAACTAGGGGGCCAGGCCCTGGCCTGGCCAGCGCGGGGTCCTCTGATTGTCTGTGTCCTCCCTCGGGCTGGCTGTGTGTGAGGCTGACCTCTCGCCTACATACCCCCTGCCAGACGGAGATGCTGCTTCCTGTTGCCGGATAGACTAAGGATTTGAGAGAGACAGGAGATCCTGGGGCAGTGACCATCAGCAGGGAAGTCCAGGGGCCAGTATTGGGCAGGTGGGGCAGGGGGCTGCTCAAGTTTAGGGGGGCCTCCAGCCTGAAGCTCCTTGCTCCTCAAGAAGCCTCGTCTGGTCAGCTGTTCTGGTTTGTTGCCCTAGGGTAGGGGGAGCCCCCTCCTTGATCCAGGGCGGTTAGGGGGGCCTGAGTGGGGTCACAGCACCTTCTTTTCTCCCCTGCTCTCTTGCTAAGGGTTTTGAGTGCCGGGTTCTGTGAGTGGGGCTGAACAGAGCAGGCATTGTTCCCTGCTCCCTGCCCCGGGTCTCCTCCTAAGCAGCCTCACGCCCGTTCCCTGCACACTCCGGACACACCAGTTCCTTGCCTGTTTGCTCTTGGTTCACCTTCCTGGGTTGGGCTGGGCTGCTCTGGCTGCATCTGTGATAAACAGGTGCAGGTGAGGCCCAGAGCAGGCTGGACTGGGGGAGGGCTGAGCTCTAGGCTGGGAGCAGAGGGGCACCCCAGGGGCTCAGCACTTCCTGGGCGCTTATCTGTTTTGTGTCTCTCCGGCCCACAGTGGCCCAGGTGGGAGCAGAATGAGAGGAGCAGCCTGGGTGTGACGGTGTTTGGGCATCTGCTGGATCTGTGATTATGTGTGTGGGCTGTTTACTGCCAACAAAGCTTCAGGCTCACGGAAGGTTTCGTTCCGTCTGGGGCATGGGGCACTCTCACGTTGCTCCCTGGGCCGGTGAGAGGCCGCTCAGGCCTCCCCACCCCCCGGCTCATCTGTCTCCAGACATCACTGCCCGGAGCTCGGAGGGCAGACGGCCAGGTGGCCCCACTGGCAGGGATTTAAGAGAAGGCTGGTGGCCCAACGTGTAAGGGTCCTGCTCTGTTGCAGCGACCCTAGGATGAAAGATGGGAGGGAAGATTCCCTTCTCTACACTCTGACTTCTCTCTCCTGGAGCCCCTTCTGTCTAGTTACTAGGTGACCAGATATCTAAACAATTCAAGAATTTTTTTTTGTCCCCATCTTCAACTAAGAGCAAACCAGGGTGTCTGCCTTGAGTATACATGTTGCCTTGGGATTTTGTCTTCCCTCTCTTGGGAAGTATAGCCGTGGTTTTAGGCTCAGCTCTGGGGAAGACAGGAGCAGGGTGCCCTGGTGCCTCTGATCAGAGACAGTGCCTCGCTCCCTCCACATTCGGTCACGGCTCCCTGCTTGGAACTGCCGAGCTCGCGGCACTGCCAGCCCTAAGTGATTTTGTGTTCTCTGATGGGCTCCAAACCCTACATGGCCACGGTTAGGTCTCACAAGCCAGCGATCCGGGACCCGCAGCTGTCCCCTCCCATTTCCATCCACTCTGTTGCGCCTGGGCTGGTTTGCGCACACCTGCACACCAGCCTGGAGGTGACCGTTGCTTTGCCTGGTCCCTCCCGCTTCACATTCAGTCCCTGTTGCTGCTAGCAGAGCTGACACCTGAAACCAGCGGCGACCTGTGAAGCAGCTCTGGTCTTCCAGAAGTGGGCCCCACCATGGACAAGCAGCTCCGGCGTGCTGGCCAAGGCAGTGTGTGTGACAGTTCTGAGCTGGAAACTCCTGGGCTCAGATGACCCTGTTTGTCATGTGTTTTGGCTGCCAGTGTGGTGCAGACATCTTTTGGGAAGCTGAGAGAAGGTGGCAGGGACGAGGGGATGGAAATCTGACTTGTTAGGTTTTGTCTCTGTGGCTTCAGGGGGTGACACTGTGGCTGTGATCTCCTTCAATGCCCTCTGGCTTCAAGTTGGTGCCATGCATCCTGTTTCATTTCTTCTTTCTGGATCCTTTTGGTCAAGGTGATCTGACGCCACTGTTTTCATTCATTCAGTAAACAGCGACGGTGCGCCAGGACCAAGGGGAGGTGCTGGGGACGCGGGTGACTGGAACACAGTCCCTGTCCTAGCCCAGTGGGAGGCCAGACATGAATTCATGCTATGGATGAATGATCAGTTATGGAATTCTGCTTCCAGTTACAGCATCCGGCTCTGCTCCCCACCAGTTGCATTATTATCCCCGTTCCAAGTCTCCCATCAGAATAGTAGTAGCAACAATAACAATAACGCATGCATACTAAGTCGCTTCAGTCGTGTCTGACTCTGCGACTCCGTGGACTGAAGCCCACCAGGCTCCTCTCTCCATGGGATTCTCCAGGCAAGAACACTGGAGCGGGTTGCCATGCCCTCCTCCAGGGGATCTTCCCAATCCAGGGATTGAACCCGTGTCTTTTATGCCTCCTGCATTAGCAGGTTGGTTCTTTACCATTGGCACCATGTAGTAATCTCCTAATAATAGTAATAACTTTTAGCTATTGGTTATGAACACTTCCTATGCTTTTGTGAGCACTAAAATGTTATCTGGGTTTTCTGTTACCCCAAATTCTAGAGATGTAGATATTTTTATTACCTTATGCCCATTTTACAGATAAAGAAACTGAGATAGAGAGAGATGAAGTCACTTCTCCAGGATGATAAAATAGCAAGTAGAGAAACCGGAATTGGAACCTAGAGCCCAGATCCCAGCACCCCCACCCTCAGCGTATCCCCCACCAGGACCTGTTGGTCAGAGGTTGGCACAGAACATGATTCACCCAACATGCATCTTCTTCCGTGACCTTGGCTCACCCCCCCCCAAGAGAGGCCCAGGCAGGCCTTGCCGACCTCAGCTTTACGGCCCTGGCGCCAGAGGGCCGCATGTAGGAGACAGCACTTATCTGCTGAGAGGTATTTCCTTGAGTCTCCCAGCGTGACCTCCTCGAGTCTAATCAGAGGCTGCTCCTCTCTCTGCAGGATTAGTCAGCATCTCTTAACTAGCAGTCCCGAGAGGAGGAACGGAGCGCATTCCCCGCTGTGTGCCAGCCTGTCCTCCACCCTCCCGCCCCTCGCTGCCACAGCACTTTTTCCTTCCCTCTTTTTTGCTGTCTTGGGGCTGGGTGGACTTTGGAGAGGATCATTAAGGACTAGATTATGGCATAGGTGTGGCCACCAGAGACAGTGACATCGTGACCGCAGTGAGAAAAAGAAGATAGGTACTCTTCGACAAGTGAAAGCAAGTTATTTGGCACTCTTTTATTAAACAAAAAACCTTTCCCAAGGGGGTTCCGTGACTCAGGATATGTAGTAGTTGATGCTGTGAGAACATGAGAGAGAATTTAGCACAGGGGATGTGTCTTTGAGAAATCTGATGTGTTAGGCATTAAAGGAAGCCTTCTCCTCGATTGACTCACAGCAGCTGAAACCAGCAGCTTGTCCTTCCCAAGTGGTCTAGGGTTCCCCTCCTGTATGCTGGCCACAGACTGCTTCCATGGACAGAGCTGCAGAGAAGTTCTAGCCAGCTTGGGGAACCCACAGCCCAGGCTGGGTCCCAAAGCGTGCTATTCTAGGTGTCGCTTACTCTAGAGTTGGAATCCTGGGACTTCCCTGGTGGTCCAGCGGCTAAGAGTCTGAGCTCTCAATGCAGGGGGCCCAGGTTTGATCCTTGATCAGGGAAATAGATCCCACATGCCGCAACTAAGACCTGGTGCAGCCATTAAATGGGAATCCCAACCTGGGGCTTGTAGGTGCTGCAAAGGACACAAGAAGGCCCTGAGACTGTGGGCAAGACTTTTCTAAGGAGCAATAGAGGCACTTTCTCTATTGGATTCTTCAAAGGGAAGGTGACTCCCCCCCCCCCCAAAAAAAAAAGAATCTCTGTAATATCACTCCAGGGAGTTTTGGCCACGTGGACATCCCAGCCTGCTGGGGGTATTCAGAGCTCTGAAGGGACCCAGAGCTAGCCCTGGCCGCCTCAGTGGGGTGACTCTGGGTGGGCACCTGCCCCTCTGGTCTTTGGAGATCCCTGCCATGACCCTGTGATCAGGTTCCCCTCCCTCTACACACAGAGAATGTCACCAACGTCACTGTGGGGGCCACGGCAGAACCGGAGCCTGAGGAGGTGAGCCGGATGAATGGCTGGCTTAGTTGCAAGGCCCAGGATGAGATGCTAAACTTGGCCTTCACCGTGGGCTCCTTCCTGCTCAGTGCCATCACTCTGCCCCTGGGCATCGTCATGGACAAGTACGGCCCAAGGAAGCTCAGGCTGCTGGGCAGGTCAGTTCTGGGGGGGAGGCAGGTGGGCGGGATGGGCAGGGGGCCCCTGGGCCAAGATTCCCCACTGTAGGGGATCCTGGTATCCTGCGATGAGGTGTACTGTGGCGCCCCCTGAATGCCCACCTAGGATGGGGTCCTGCCCCATCAATAGCTGCTGTGATCCTTGTGTTATTCCAATCTGCATAGAAAAGTCACAGGACTCAGGCCTGCCTGGGAGGACCTGCTTGTCATTATGATTTCCGGTCTTTTTCATCTTCCACCTCTGTGAGATAAAAAGATTTTGAACACATACTTCTAATATAAGCACATGGAATCATCAATCATATACACATCTGTTGGGCTTCCCTGGTGGCTTAGATGGTAAAGAATCCACCTGCAGTATGAGAGACCAGGCTTCGATCCAGGGGTCAAGAAGATCCCTTGGAGAAGGGAATGCAACCCACTCCAGTATTCTTGCCTGGAGAATCCCATGGTCGGAGGAGCCTGGCGGGCTACAGTCCCTGGGGTCGCAAAGAGTTGGACATAACTGAGCAACTAAGCCCACAGGCATATACGTATGTCATCCTTACTGTTTAATGTGCTTAATTTTTTTCTTCCAGTTTTATTGAGATATTAATTGATGTACAGCCCTATGTAAGACTGAGGTACAGCATAATGGTCATATTTACATACGTCATGAAATGAATCCCACAGGGAGCTTAGGGAACATCCACCATCTTATATAGTGTTTTATCTGCCTTGTGATACATATACAAAAGAGATAAAAAGGCTGAGATTTTAAATTACAAAATGGAAAATTATAAAATTTCTAAAATTGTAAAATAGTATTTCCCTACCCCAGGCACCTTAGTGAGTCATCTAATGCACCTCCCAGGGTGTGTTCCTAGGCTATAAAACTCCAGTCTGCCAGTCTCAGGGTCAGTCTGCCAAGCAGCTGGCCCTGTCTGGCCAGGGTCCTCCCCAAGCCAGTCCCAGTGGGAATGAGCATTGTGCAGGGCAGTGGCTGGCCATGAGCAAGGCTCGTGGCCCTGAAGGGAATCGGTGGGGAATCAGTGTCATTCATTCTTTGGAGCTTACAAAGGCTTGGTCCCCAGCTCAGAGCCGAGTAGAGGGGATTTGAAAGCTGCCAATCATCACCCCTTGCCCTGTGGGGTTCTTTCTGTCCCCTGACTGAGTGGACACAGGAGCCTGGGGATGGGTTGTGTCCTTTCTCGCTTCACAGACTTGACTCTATCCAGTCTGGGGAGTGGAGCGGGCAGTGCAGTGGGGTGTTTATTAGGTCTGGCTTTGGGGCTTGAATTCCAGCTTAGCCACCTGCTAGCTAGGACACCTTGGAGAATTTCATTTTTGTTTCTATGTTGGGTTTTTAAAATTTTATTTATTTTTAGGTATTTGAATATCTGTGTTTGTGTGTTTTTTTTAACTTATTTTATTGAAATGTAGTTGATTTACAATGTTTACTAATTTCTACTATACAGCAAAGTGATTCAGTTACACATTTGTATGTATACATTCTTTTTTGTATTGTTTTCCATTATGGTTTGTCCTGGTATATTGAATATAATCCCTTGTGCTATACAGTAGGACCTTATTGTTTTATTTTTGTTATTTTGAGTTTTATTTTTCTCATCAGTAAAATAGAGCCAATTACGCTCCTTAGAACTGTTGAGCAAAAGAATGTATGTAAATTTTCTGAAAGTGTCTTGACATGTAGCAAATACCTCCATATAAACAGTATTATCATATTATCAATAATGATAATAACCAATAATGTACTATTTCTCTTTCTTTTTAGTGCCTGCTTTGCTGTCTCCTGCTTGCTGATTGCATATGGAGCAAGTAACCCAAACTGTGAGTATGCTTTTCCTCTGCCCTTTTGTCAGGGACTGGGGAGACAGCACCCAGACGTGCTCACAGGCCCACCTGCTCTAGGAAGCTGGGCCAGGCGTGCGCTCACTACTCGAGTTAGAGAGACACTTGTTAGACCTTTACCCAGTGACTTAATTCAGATGGTGGCTGGATAAGCAAATGGCCCCAGACAAATGTCTCAGAGAAGCCCCCAGAGGGTGAGAAACACCCATCTCATTGCTGAACCAGGCCAGTCTCTGACGGACTCACTGATGCCAACTTGAGAACCAGGCCAGCTGCAGGAGTGTGTGCAGAGGTCGTGAGCTGAACCGCTCAGAGCAGCCCAGGCCTGCACTTTAAGATGGCTCAGAAACCACCTGGTCCCTAACTCTGCTCAGGTGGAGCTGATGCTGCAAGGACTTTTGGAACAAACACCAAAATAGGGCTTGACTTTCACCAAAATCTTGAGGTTTTTTTGGCTGCACTGCACAACATGTAGGATCTTATTTCCCCAACCAGGGATTGAACTTGCGCCTCCTGCATTGGAAGTGCAGAGTCTTAACCACCAGGGGAGTCCCGTGTTTCACTAGACTCTTATCCAGGCTCCTCTCCTGATTTGGAGGTACCTGTATTTTTGGTTTCAGCGAACAGCTTTTTTAGACGTCTCCCTTGTGGGTAAAGGGCTTCCCTCGTAGCTCGTTGGTAAAGAATCTGCCTGCAATGCAGGAAACCTGGGTTTGATTTCTGGGTCGAGACGATCCCCTGGAGAAGGAAATGGCAACCCACTCCAGTATTCTTGCCTCAGAAATCCCATGGACAGGGGAGCCTGGCGGGCTACAGTCCATGGGGTTCCAAGAGTTGGACATGACTTAGCAACTCAACCACCACTTGTGGGTAAGGTTAGTGAAGAAAGGGGGATGGGGATACACCTTTTGCAAGAGCCCAAACTCCATAAAATAGGCAAGAGGAGGATGAGGCCGAGGCCGGGCCAGCTCCCCAGGTGTCTGGCACTAATGCCTGATGACTTGTCATCACTAGCAGCATTTGCTCAGAGCAAGCTCCTTGGCAGCAGTGGGTCGGGCCCCGGCCTCCCTGAGGCTCAGGCGTGGTTCCCCTCTTACCAGCCTTCTGCTTCCTTCCAGCTCTCTCTGTGCTCATCTTCATCGCCCTGGCTCTGAATGGCTTTGGTGGGATGTGCATGACTTTTACCTCATTAACAGTAAGTACCATTTTTTGAAAAGATATTTATTTGGCTCTGCTGGGTCTTAGTTGTGGCATGTGGGATCTAGTTCCCTGACCAGGGATAGAACCCAGGCCCCCTGCACTGGGAGCACAGAGTCTCAGCCACTGCACTATCAGAGAAGGCCCAGTACCAGTTTTTTTGAGAAGATCTCTGTAGACCTCCCTTTATGGCTCAGATGGTAAAGAATCTGCCTGCATTGCAGGAGACCTGGGTTCGATCCCAGCGTTGGGAAGATTCCCTGGAGAAGGGCATGGCAACTCATTCTAGTGTTCTTGCCTGGAGAATCCCCAAGGACAGAGGAGCCTGGCAGCTACAGTCCACAGGGTCACAAAGAGATGGACATGACTGAGCAACTAACACTTTCATTTTCTAGTTCAGTCATCTTTTTGCAAATCTGAGGGCAGCTTTTATCGACTCTAATTTGCTTGCCTTCCATTCACCTGCATCTGCTGGGGTATCCCAAGCAGTAGAGGGTTGTTGTTGGTGAAGTTGTGGCAGCAAAGTCTATTTCCGGCTCCCAAGCTGGGGAAGTCCTGCAGGCAGACTGGAAGGCAGCAGAGTCAGTCTCAGAGCAGCCTGTCTCCTGCTTCCTGACCTTGACTCAGGCGCCGAGGAAGCCAGCTTAATAGCTGTGTGGAAGAAAAATAACCTGCCACCTACTTTCTTTTCTCTTATTTTCTATGGCAGCTCTGGCTAACAGTGAAACCTAAAAACAAACCTCTGTTGGAATCACCCTGCCTCTAACTGTTGCTTTGTTCAGAACTGAATGAAAAACTCTGGGGAATCACAGAGCCTGCCCCTCTGCTTGGTTTTCTTTCTTTCTTTTTTTAAAAATAATTTTTATTTATTTATTTTATATTTGGCTGTGCTGGGTCTTCATTGCCACTCAGACTTTTCTCTAGTTGCGGCGAGCCGGGGCTACTCTCTAGTTGCAGTGCTTGGGCTTCTCATTGCAGTGGTTTCTCTTGTTGCAGAGCACAGGCTCTAGGCTGCAGAGGCTTCAGTAATTGTGGCATGTGGCCTCTAGTTGCGGCCCCCGGGGCTCTAAGCATAGGCTCGATAGTCGTGGCACACAGGCCCAGTCACATGTGGGAATCTTCCCGGATCAGGGATCGAACCTGTGTCTCCTGCATTGGCAGGCAGATTCTTTACTCCTGAACCACCAGCGAGCCCTGCATGGTTTTCTAAATGCCAAGGCACAGGGAGCCCTTCTCCCAAGGGAAGGAGATCCTTTGTTGGGATGCCGAGCACTCTCTTATGGTAGCCCCAGAACACCATAGAATGGGCTTCTTTTGGAAGTGAATGAGACTGCCTGAACATCCGGGTTGAAAGAAAGTCCAAAAAAGTCCAAAGAATCTTTCCCCAGAAGGAAGAGGGAGTTGTCTGCAGGTTCACCTGGTCAGGCAGGGGTGCCTTTCAGAGCTGGCCCCTGGGAAAGTAGTGAGAATGGAAGGCTTCCCGAAAGATTTCTCTGTCCAACAGGAAAGTCTTGCCTGCCTTAGTTTCCCCTCGAGAAAGGTTTTAATGACACACTGCCTCCCAGCCCTGTTTATTTGCAGGGCATTGGCTTCTGCTTTCTCTTTCCAGTAATGAGTCAGGCATCAAGCTGCTGAAGGGCCCTCGTTTAGCTTTGAGGGAGCCCTGGAACCTTGCTGGTCTTCTTCTAAGGAACTTGAGGAGGTACTGACATTCCTGTGACCTCTAGCCTGCAGGCTGTGAGCCAGAGGCCCGGTTGGGTCCAATTCCTCTTCTCAGCCTTCCTGTGCTTTCTCAATTTATTGACTTTATCCAGGTGGGAAGGTGAACTACCAGGGCCTAAGTCCGTGGAAATGGAGCAGTCAGTGGAGTCTGTGTTAGGTTGAGAGAGGCACTGCCCAGGACTGCATACATCGTGTGCTGCAGCGTGGGGGACTCAACTATCCAGGGTCTCTGGTTGCCTTGCCCTGGTAGCGTGAAGGAGATTGACTTTGTACTCTCTTGTGCATTTTTATTTATTTTTTTAATCAGGTAGATTATTTATTTCTTTGGCTGCACCAGGTCTTTGTTGCAGAATATGGGATGTAGTTCCCTGACCAGGAATCAAACCTAGGCCCCCTGCTTTGGGAGCAAGGAGTCTTAGTCCTTGGACCACTAGGGAAGTCCCAACCAGATAGATTTTTTTTTTTTTTAATGGGTGTATCTCCCTCTCAAATTCCTGGCGGAAGACACATGTTGAAGCTGTACAAAGCATGTTAGAACCGTCAAACGCACCGATTCCGTTCAGCTGTGTCCACTGCGAAGCAGGAGCCACGGTTCTGCTTGTTCTTTGACAGCGTAAACATGACCAATTCTTTCATCAAAATGAAAAATGAAAATCTGGCCTCACCCCCATTATTTGGGCCACACTGTCTATGTCATGGCAGTTCTGAATTTCAGGATAAAAGAAAGAGATGGCCCTTGGACTTGAGTATATGCTCTGAAATACAGAAAGGTGCTATAAGCCTAAAACAGATTAAAAACCTCCTCACCATGAATCCCCTTTAGGGAAGTCTTCAAAATAAGATCATAGTTGTGGTCCACAAATCCTTTTGGGGTGGCTAGGAGGGTCATAAGGATTCTTTTTGTTTTCTTTTCTTCTTAATGATTATACAACAAAAAGGTTTGATTTTAAAAAGTCAACTATTTGAGAAATGTACAATGTGAACTGTAAAATCCTAAAAGCCTAACTTCATCAGTTTAAAATGTAACTCCTTAGTTTTAAAAAAGAAATCTACATACACTGAAGTTCTTTTCAAAAGAAACACTGTTACAACTTGCCTTTTTCACTTGACAATGTATCTCTTATGTCTTTTCCTGCCAGTCCTTAGAAATCTACCTTATTATTTTAAACTCTAGAGATCGGCTTCATAATTAGACAGTTCCATGTGATTCTCCAATATAGATTGCCATGATTTATTTAACCAGTTTCCTGCTAATGGACTTTTGGGTTGGTTTCCAATTTTTCTGATTTATGATTCTGCTGAAGTGAACATCTCTATACATGTATTTCGATAAAATAAATTCCAGGCCCCAAGTTCAGCATGTTTTAAATTTTAATGTAGACTGTCAAATGGTCTTCCCAAAAGGGTATACACAGTTGCTGGCCTTCCACCATATCTGAGAAGTTTTCTTCCACACCCCTTCCAACACCCTGTCCAGATTCTTGTAAACATTAGCCAATCCAATCTGGTGAAAAATAATATGTTACTATTTAAAATTTCTTTCTTTAATTGTTAGTGAGATGGGGCATCTCTCCACCTACTTTTGATGACCACTTGTGTTTCTTCTGGGATTGCTCCTTTGTGTCTTTTGTCTATTTTTCTACAGGGTTGTTTCTGTCTTTTTTTTAAAATTGTGTTTTGTAAGCCCTCTTTCATACACACACACAAAATAGTTCTCTATCTGAGTGAACAGTGGTCTTACCCTAAGTTTTTTAGTCCCCTATGTGGTCCGTGAGTAAGCTTCAGGAGGGCTGGGCATTTCTTTGAAATTCTCCAAAAGCAAATTGTGCATGTGTGTGCTCGAACAGGTGTGTTTTTCTAGGGGAGGGTCTGTGGCTTTCACCTGCTTCTAGTAGGTCTGTGTGAAGCTGAACGCACTGTAGTAGGAATGTTTCTCTTAACTCCTTGCTCTCCCACAGGGAGGTAAAGGCTGCACAGGTCAGACGGTGACCAGACAAGAAAACCATCTGATCATCACCTGGAGCATTTGGTTAGCAGGCATCTGTTTTAAGATAGCCTGGTGGCTTGTCCCTCTAAGGCTCCCATTCTTGGGTCTGGAGCAGAGGTCAACAGTCTGCTGCCCCCAGGCCACATCCAGACCACTGCAGGCTTCTGTGCACACAGTTTTATCGGCACAGAACCACTCCCACTTGATTCTTTTGTACTGATGGCAGCAGAGGGAATGGCAGTGACAGCCTCACTGCATGGAGACCACGTGGCCTGCAAAACCTGCAGTTTCTCTGGCCCTTGGCAGGGAAAGTCTGACAGCTTCAGGTCTAGAAGCACCGAGAAGCTGCTCAGTCATGATTCCATCAGAAGGCAGAGGCTCCCCCCAGCCCCCAGCCCTTGCTGACCCTCTCCCTTCTAGTTAGGTGACCCGACTCCTCAAGCACTTTCCACGTCGTCGGCTTCCTCCTCTGTGCCCTGGCCCGAGGGACCTCCTTGGGCAGTCCTCTGTCCCGCAAGGCTTCAGATAAGGAGCTTTTCTAGATCAGACCTCGAAAGGGGACAGAGACGCAGGTCAGTGAGGCAGGCCGCGGCTCTTGGGCCATGTTCTGGGGCTGCGGGGGCTTCTGCTAAGCAGAGCTGAATCTAGCCCTGACACAGCCCAGACCTTTTAAAAAGCAGAAGTGTCAGGATCAGCTCCCGGAGGTGCCAAGCCAGCAGCAGAATGGCACTTTCTGTTTGGGTCTTCCAGCCGTGCTCTCATTCGGGGGACAAAGGAGTCTTCAGGGTCGCCTTTAGGAGCTTCCTAAATCAACAGCTCTGTGACAACCTAGGAATCTGGGGGGAGCGGGGTTGTGTTGCCAGGGAAACCTTAATTGGGGGACTTTCTGAGTCCCAAGGGGTTGTGGTATAAATAAGGATGACCAGTGACTGTGAACTGCTATCCCCATTGGTGCTAGCAAAGGGGCCCTGACTTTGTAGAATGCCTTTTCCCCACCACCTTTTCCCCTTACAGAGCCGGAGAGGTGTGCATACCCATGGGTGATCCTACCCCCGTGAGCAGAGGCTGGCTCTCCTGCCAGGCTTTCCCAGGTCCCTGCCTCAGAGGGTCCTGGGCGATGTGACACCCTCAGAGGGGGAGGGTGCAGGTCACCGGGGGTCAGGGCACACCCCAAGGTGCCAAGCCTGAGCCTCCTGTGGGCATCTGGACAGCACACTCAGGTCTGTTTGCTCACTGCCTCGCATTTGTTCAAGTCTTTAACTCGCTTCAGCGGCTGGAGGAAAACAGCGGCCGGCGGCTGAGGTGGCGTCTGGGGGCCACCACCCGACGATCCGGGGCCGGGGTTGCTTAGAGATGGGAGTGGATGCCGCCAACATTGTGAACATGTCTTTTCCACTTCATTACTCTGACCCCTGTCAGTGTGGGCGGGACGGGGAGTTCTGAGCTGTTGAAACCCTCCCAGAAAAGTGACTGCAAAGTGCTGCCAGGCTCCTTAATGAAAAAATTTCTCTGTGGGCTTTCCCTATCTGACTCATGGGAGTCTTACTTGGAGCCTGAGGAAGAAATGGTCCCATGGGAGTTGGGATCTGAGTTTGAAGAGAACAAAGTAAATGTCCATCTTCGAACACCTGGAAGGAGGGGAGGGAGAGGATTCGGGATATAGCAGTGAAACAGATGGCCCCCTCCAGGGGTGTGTGTGGAGTTTTGCATTCCTGCTCGGGTGACCTGTTTCTATGGCCAGGAGAGGGTCCCCACGGCATCCCACGTGCCCCACGTGCCAGGTAAGCAGGACTCGCCTGCTGCCCCCGGCCAGCTCTGCCTCTGGGTTTCTGCTATGTGCTCTGAGAGCCCAAAGCCGTCAGCCCATCACCACTGGCCTGGGAGAACTCCACCCATCAGAGGGTTTCCACCCCGTGAAGTTGCCCCAGCACGTGACTGGTTCAGGGATGGACTGAACGTGTAGTTGGGGCCTCGGGAGGGCTGGACCTGGCTGGGAAAGCGGACGAAGTGGCTAGGAAAGTGGGGCTCCGCCTCCCCACCCCTTCAGCAGTGAAGCAGAAAGGTGACCACAAGGGCCTTTACCTGGCAGCATGTGCTTGGAGCTGCTGGTCGTGCAGGGTTAGAAAAGAGCTCAGCTATGCTGAGTCCACTTGTCCAGACTGGCACCTGGATCCTGGCCTGTTCAGGTTGCACAGGGCTCTTGGGTGTGTGCACCAGCCACTTGAGGACAAGGGTCACCTCTGAAAGGGGCCCGAGGACCCAAATGCCAGCACCCCACCCCCACCCTGGATGGCCCGTGGCATCTCCCCAAGAGCCAGGGTGAGCCCCGCTAGCTGGTGGGCTCCGGAGATCACTGATTTGGAAATCGGGTGTCAGATGGCTCTTCTGTCCCTGCCTGCCAGCAAGCCCCAGGCCTGTCCTGGGGGCTCCTGGGAAGAGAGACATCTTAAAGAGGGTCCTCCAAGGAGGGCCGCCCATCCTCACTGCTGGAGCCTAGGCTTCTGGCGATTCTCGTCCAGTAGCCGGCTCCGAGGCCAGCACTCCAGGGGAGGGGCCGTCTGCAGCTGCTGTTTTCCTCTCTGGGAAGGTCACAGAGCCTGGGCCTGTTTACAGTGCAGCCCAGGGGCTGAGCGAATGAGTCACCACGGCTCGCGCAGGGATGGCATTCCGAGGCTGGCTCGGAGGACGGGTTCTGCCTGGCTGAGCCCACTCCAGCCCCCATCCTACCCCGGGGCAGCAACAGCATTAATGGTGGTGGTGGTGGTGGGAAGCCCCCCAGAGCCAGGAAGGGGGCCAGTGCACTGCCCCCCACACCCAAGCTGCGAGCGCAGTTGGGAACCCAAGGTCAGGAAACCAACCCTGCTGAGTGTTTTCCTCGCATCTGTCTCTCAGCTCGGCTGCAGCTTCCTACTTGGCAGCAGTCGTGGTTCTTCCCCCTCCGCCCAGCCCTCCAGCCAGCACTAGGCGCTCTGCTCGGTCCTCAGCCACCATTCACTCCATCACCAGGGCTTCTGAGTGGCCATTATGTGCGGCTGAGGTCGGACAGAGGCAGGAGGAGGGAGGGAGGAGGGGGATGTGAAGGCCAGTGGGGGAGGAGACCCAGAGAAGATGAAAGGAGAGTCTGCGGCCAAGGGCAGGTCCTCCTGACAGTGCGCCCCGGACTGTGGGGAGGTCGGCCGGGGGAGGTCAGGGAGGGAGGAGGCAGGTAGGTCTAAAAGGAGCTTTGGAGAGGGTGTAAGAAATTTCCAGTGGGGAGAGCAAACAGAATGCTTAATAAGGAACAGAAAGAGGTGTGAGAGGTAAGGGTAAATGCCTTGATCCTCCAAATCAAGTGTAGACCCTTCAGGGGCCACGTGTGTGTTTTCCAGGAGACAGAGTAGCCCAGTGGCTATGCACATCAACATGACCTGCTTTGAATTCTAGTTTTGACCCTTACCAGCTTAGGGATCCCTTGACTATTTTTTTTTAAGAGCTTCTATTTATTTTTGGCGGCGCTGGGTCTTCGTTGCTGTGTGCAGGCTTTGTCGAGTTGCGGCACGTGGGGCCCGCGCTTGCAGTGGCTTCTTCTGTTGCGGAGCACTTATCTAGGACAGGGCTCAGTTGTTGGGGCACACGCAGGCTTAGTCGCCCCATGGCATGTGGGATCTTCCTGAATCAAGGATCGAACCTGTATACCCTGCGTTGGCAGGCAGACTCTTAAACTGCTGGACCACCAGGGACATCCGCTTGACTTTTCTAATCCTGAAGTCTTGTAACCATTAAGTGAGGGTAAGAGTGACACTTTCTTGGTAAGGATGTTATGAGGGTTTTTAGCATAATAATAGTTTCTGTTATAATAATAATGCTACTATATTATTTAATATATTAACATAACTGTGTACACTGTCATATATTATAACTTAATTATCAGGAAAAATCCTCTGATCAAGCTGCTCCTGGGCACAGTAAATGGGGGAAATTTCCTCTAGTAGGCATGACAGCTTTGGGAGGAAGGGAAGGAAGTGGCTTAAAGGATAAAACACAATTAGTGTTAACATTTGAAAAATAATTAGTGCCCCCAGGGAGAACTTCTCTTCGCCTGTGTTTGCTGTTTTGTGACCACACACTGACCGCTGCCAGGATGTTTATGCTTTAGCTTTCTCTGGTCAAGGTCATCCTTGATACTGTTTTCAGAGAAATTTCATCTGACACAAATGTTGTTGTTTAGTCCCTAAGTCATGTCCGATTCTTTTGCAACCCCACGGACTGCAGCCTGCCAGGCTTCTCCGTTCATGGGACTTCCCAAGCAAGAATACTGGAGTGGGTTTGCCATCGCCTGCTCCACGGGAGCTTCCCAACTCTGGTATCAAACCTGTCTCCTGCATTGGCAGGCAGATTCTTTACCACTGAGCCACCAGGGAAGCCCTGACACGAATGTTGGGTAGTCACTAAAAGCTGAAATACTTTGACTACCTATTTAAACACAGATTGGTCAGAAAAACCCTACCTATGACATTAAAACTATGACATTAAAGGACAAACTGGGTAAACATACCTACTGTATAAGAACAAACTGTGAGGGTCTTCATTTTATTTTATTTTATTTTTGTGTGTGTGAGGGTATTTAATGTATAAAGAACCTATACCAAATTAATATGAACGAATTAACCTCCTCTTAGGAAGAAAGGACAAATGAGGAATGTAAGTGACTGATTTTAAAAACTATAGGTAAAAAATGTTCAAAGTCATTAGCAATCAGTAAATGTAAGTTTTTTCAATTCCAATTGGTGTAAGTTTTCTGGAAGGCAATTTGTCACAGAGTATCACAAAAAACTTAAAAACATGGATTCCCTTTTGTCAAATGATTCTACTTTTGGGAATTTACCTTAAGGAAATAATAGCTATTTGCATATATGTTTATCTTCAAGCGTGTTCATTAAAAAATGTTATTTATGATAAAAATCGAAAAGAAAGAAAAAAATCGAAAAGGATCTGAGAACATAGAGAAATGGTTGCATAAATTATAGGCCATTCAGACAGTTGTTACAAATTATGTGAAGATGAATACAGGACTAAACTAGGAAGTATTTCTAATATACAAAGTAAAAAAAAGAAAAAAGTTTATAAAATAATATGTAGTATCTGATTCCAGTTTGGTTAAAAATTATAGGTATTTATAAGAAAATGATTGAAGGCAATTACACCAAGATGATAATGTGGCTATATCAGGGGAATTCTTTTTTCCCCAAGGGGAATTTTTATTTCATTTTTTATGTGTACTTTGTTCTAGATATTTTACAATGAACATGCATTGCTTTCCTAATCAAAACATAACTAAGGTAAAGTATAAGACGGACACATTCATGAGGAGGCTGTATAGTGTGGTTTGCCCTGAGGCTCAGTATACCCTGAGAGTATATACCGAATGCTTACTAAAAGAACATATGAAGGAGCGGGAGGATTTTCAGGGTGTTGTAAAGAATGTTCCGGGCAGGGAGAGGCAGAGGAGCCAGGAGGGCAGCTGGGAGGCCCTGAGAATCTATACCAGTGCTTACCAAAAGAACATGTTAAGGAGGGGGAGGATTTTCAGGGTGTTGTAAAGAATGTTCCAGGCAGGGAGAGGCAGAGAAGCCAGGAGGGCGGCCGGGAGGCTGCCGCCCTTGTTCAGACATGAGGGTGAGGATCTCATCCAGGGTCAGATGGAAGGTCAGAACCCTCTCCCAGATTCCCATCTTGCCTGTCCCAGATGCAGTCTAGGGAGCAGACTCTGGGAAATGAGGTCAGAGTTGCCCACTAGCCCCAAGTTCTGTGGTTCTGTTGGCCTCTAGCTTGGGTTCGGGTAGAAGGAAAAGGGCTGGTAAGCAAGCTCTCTGCTTTTCAGAAGTACCCCTCGCCCTGTCAAAAAGTTGGAACACGCTTTGCACCCAAAGGTGACTACCATAACAGAAGCGTTTCCTGGCCTGACTACGGAGTGGCTGTTGTCCCCCATCTGCTTTTCTGATCAGGTTCTCAGCCCTCTTTGTTGTCGCTGCTGCTGTTTTGTGCTTTGTTTCTTTGGCCATACTTCCTTACTTGTGGGATCTTAATTCCCCGATCAGGGATCGAACCCATGCCCCCTCCGCTGAAAGCACAGATTGTCTTAACCACGGGGCTGACAGGGAAATCCCTCTAAGCCATCTTTGATCCCTTCTTTCTTCACCTGCATTCCAGGCTGGAACAGTTTCCTTCTTCCACACAAGCAAAACTAATCTTTGGATTCTTCTTGGGGCAGATGTGGGCCTGGAGATGCCTGAAGCTGCCTTGGTGGAATAGCCAGTGGGGTGCAGCCCAAACACGTGAGCCCAGGATCCGAGGGGTGTCCTCTGAACCACAGCATACCTGGGAGGCAGGTGTGCAAAGAGTGAAATTGGGCAGCTTTCATGTTCACCTGGGTGTGCTTGGGTGCCCATGAGCATGTCACCTTTCCTCTGTCTCCTGCTGGGGAAGTTTCCACATGCTCCCTGTCTCCCTCCGACCCTCTCTGAGAAGCCTGAGTGGGCAGAGGGGGCTGGAAGAAGAGCTCCTTGTGTGTGGCGAAGCTGGAGAGGCACCCTGGCCTCATGCCACAAGATGGCTTTGTTGGCCGCACACTATGGGTTTATTCATGCTCCTTTTTAATCCTGGGGTCTCAAAACATCTCAAGTCTCTTATTCATGTTTTTTTTCCTTTAATAATGACGCTCAGACATAATCCACATACCATACAATGCACGTAAACTATATAACTCAATGGTTTTTAGTGTACTTATAGAGTTACCGAGTCATCACCAGAATTAACCGTATCACCCCAATCACAATTCTGGACCATTAGCATTTCCTCCCTGTCCCTCCCAGCTGCTTCTATCCCAGCCCTAGACAACCCCTTGTCTAGTCTCTGTCTCTAGGGATTTGCCTGTTCTGGACATTTCACCTGAATGGAATCGTACAATTACGTGGTCTTTTGTGACTGGTGTCTTTCACTCAGCATAATTTTGCAAAGTTTATTCATGTTGTAACATGTTTCAGTTCTTCATTCCTTTCTGTGGCTGTGTAATATTCCACTGTGTGGATATACCACAGTTTGCACATCCAGTCATCCTTTGATGGGCATGAAGGTTGTCTCCACTTTTTGTATATTATAAAGAATGCTGCTGTAAACAGTCATGTACATACATGTTTTTGTGTGAACATATGTTTTTATTCCTAGGAGTGAAATGTCTGGGTCATATGGAAGCTTTGTGTTTAAATGAGGAGCTGCCAGACTCTTTTGCAAAGTGACTGCACCATTTTACATTCTCACCAGTAGTGTAGGAGGGTTCCAATTACTCTATATCGGCACCAGCATTTGTTGTTTTCTTTTTTAAAAAATTGTTATTTTAGCCACTTAGCAGGCACAAGGGGTATGAAGCAGCATCTCATTGTGGTTTGATTTGCATTTCCCTATGATTAATGATACTGAGTATCTTTTCATAACGGTTATTGGCTATTTGTATATCTTCTTTGGAGAAACATCTATTCAGAAATGTCTGTTTGCCCATTTTAAAAATGATTATGTTTTTATTACTGAGTTGTCAAGAGTTATTTATATATTGCAGATATGGGTGCCCTATCCAATACATGATTCATAAAAATTTTCTCTCTTCATCTCATCATCTTTTCATTTACTTGATGGTGTCCTTTGAAGTGCAAACATTTTTCACTTGGATGATGTCCCTTTTTCATTTTTAATTGTGGTCAAAACAGGCAGAAGTGATGAGGGGCAGGTAGGTAAATACATTCACGCTGCCTGTGTTCAGCAAACAGATTAACTTGCAGGCAGCCATCACGTGGTCCATGTTTGATAAAACCCCAGTATGATTCCAGACATCTTGGGGGAGAAGGGTGTAGTTTAGGTTCGTATAAGCAGCCTGAGTTCAATAAAACAGGTTGGCAGATCCAGAGAGCGAGTCTCGGTGCCAGGGACCGTGTGGGTGTGGATGGAAGCTCAGAGCACATGGTGCGAGCTCCCCCGAGGTTAGCGAGAGCATGGCAGGCTGCAGTTAGGGGAGGATGCGCTTCTCCCCATGCCTGTCTGAACCCGTGACCTCGTGGTCATAGTTTACCATGCCTGAATTTGTATGGAACCCACTGAGGGTTTTAGCTTTGTAGTCATGTCGAATGGACCCAGGACAAGCTCCTGTGAGATGGGAGCAGTGGCCTCATAGGGAAGAAGGCCTGAGCTTTTCTTGCCATTGATCTTTCCAGGCGGGAAGAGAAAGCCCTCCTTGAACCTAGAAATTGAGAAGCAGGACTCCCAGACCAGCCTCCTCATCCACACCAGAAACTGTAGAATTCTGATTGGCACCTTCCAGAGACCTACTCTTCTCAAAATCAAAAGCAGCTTTTGCTGACATCTGGTCGTTCTGGAACACTGATATTTTTATTTATAAAATGATTCTCTCATCCTCAAATAGATTCTTATTTTTAACAGACTTGCTCCCTTTGAAGGTTGCCTCACTTGCTGGCATCTCCTTGTAACCCTGCAGAGACCAAAGGCCCTAGCCTGTGCCAGAGCAGAGAGGAGGGTCGCTTGCCAGCCAGGAAGTCCTGTCTGCACGTGCAGAGTCTGAGTTCTGTATTACTCTCCCCTTCTTCCTTAATCACCCACAGTCCAGGAAGAAAAAATGTGCAATTAGCAGTGGTTATCCCTGGACTGATGCCTCGTGAATTACGCAGGGAGGAGAGCAGATAAGACGAGGTGCCTGAGGATGCCGTCATGCCCTCTTCCCTTCCTCCTTCATCCTGTCTGTCCCTCTTTCAGCAGAAGTTTCCCTTGCTTCTTGTCTTTCAGCTGCCCAACATGTTTGGTGACCTTCGGTCCACATTTATTGCCCTGATGATTGGATCCTATGCCTCCTCGGCGGTCACCTTCCCAGGAGTCAAGGTGAGGGTGTGTGCTGGCATCTGAGCAGAGGCCTCTCCTGAGACTCTTCTGCCCTCCTTGAAGAGGGAAGTCACTGTGGGTGCTGGGGCCCTCCCTTCCCCCCACCCACACCTGGGAGGATGCACCTGGGCACCTCTGGGAGTAAGAAAAAAGACTTGCTGGGCCAGGGGTGGGGTGGAGTAAGGCGGGGTGGGGTGGAGTGGAGGCGTGAGAGTGGGGATGGTAAAGTCAAGCATATCTCTGCAAGGTGTGACTGCAGGCTGCCTTTGCATTTCAGGGCTGGGGGGGAAGAAGGGGGCTGAGAGAGTGTCCCCTGTCCTGAATCCAGCTCCAGTTCCCCCCACCCACCCCCAGGTCTGTTGTCATTGGACTGTTGCTCCCCACTGCCAGAGCGCTGCTCTCAGCCAAGTTGGTTCAGCTGTTTCCCTCCCAGGCAGGATTCTGAGCCCATGGAAGTCACACGGGGTCAGGATAGAGCAAACACCTCACTGCTCATCAGTCCTGGTTCCTGCTCTAAATCCTGTTGTTCCTGAACGGGCTTCAGAACCAGCTTTTCTCTGTGGTGGCCCCAGCTCCAATAAATTCCCTTTCCTGAGGTCCAAGGGGAAGAGGCTGCAGAGCAGGAGGAGGAGTCAGAAACACGGGCCGGCCACCTGGGCACTGAGTTGTCCGGAGAGGCTGGGGCCACAGTCCCTGGATGTTAGGGATCCTCATGTTCCTGGAGTACAGAGGAGCCCTCAGGTTCCTCCTCTTCCTCATCTCAGTGTCTGACTGCTGGTCCCCTCCCTGGGGAGCTGGGCAGTTTTCTGCCACTGCCCTGGGTACCCTTGGGCTGGAAATAAATGGCAAAAATTACAATAACAGTCTGGCAGGCTTCCCACCTACCATGCCCTGTACTGGGCCCTCTACTGGGGTCACATCCACTAAACCGCACCTCAACACCAGGAGGGTACGTGCCAGTGTCAGACCCATTTCACGGAAGAGCAAAGTGAGCCGTTGAACTGTTCATTCCTCGAGTATTTTTTTGGCACCTACCGTGTATACACTTCAAGGTGTTAGAGAAACATCAGTGGACAAATCTAGATATTCCTATCTTCAGGGAGCTGGACTGATAATGGATGAGGAAATGAATCATAAGTCAAAAATCTCAGCCAGAAAAAAAAAATAAATCTCAGCCAGGACTGAACAGTGACATCTGTGACAGTGATGGGTGGTTGGGGGAGGCCTCTCCAAGGAGGTGACGTTTGGTCCAAACTGCAGGCATGTGGTCCAGGACGAGTGGAGATAATTAAAATGCAGGTGCCTGGTGAGCAAACATCCAGGCTGACAGGCCATGTCCACCCCTCGAAGCTCAGCACAGGGAAACCAGGACTGCCAGGTGCCCCCTGCCCACTCCAGCTTTTCTCTGCTAACTGCCCCACCCTGACTGCGACCCCTGCCCCCTTGTGCATCTCAGGTCATCTATGACTTTGGCGCCTCCTTCATTGTCATCCTCGTGGTCTGGGCTGGCTGCTCTGGGCTGGTTTTCCTCAACTGCTTCTTTAATTGGCCCCTGGAGCCCTTCCCAGGGCCAGAGGACATGGACTACACGTAAGTGGACCTGCGGTCTGCCCCCACTCCCACGCCGGCCAGGGGCCTGGGCAGCATGACAGACACTCTCCCGTGGCCTCCAGGGTGAAGATCAAGTTCAGCTGGCTGGGCTTCGACCACAAGATCACAGGGAAGCAGTTCTACAAGCAGGTGACCACGGTGGGACGCCGCCTCAGCGTGGGCAGCTCCATGCGGAGCGCCAAGGAGCAGGCGGCCCTGCAGGAGGGCCACAAGCTGTGCCTGTCCACCGTCGACCTGGAGGTCAAGTGCCAGCCCGATGCCACAGGTACCCACCCGCAGGTGGCCGCTCACCTCCCAAGCCTGCCCTGAGCCATCAACAGCCTAGCGACAAGGACGGGACGTCCAGTCCAGATGGGGCCCCCGATGGGGTCCAGCACCCCCTGAGGGCTCTCTAGGTACTGCCTCCCTTCATCCCCACATCTTCCCACAAGGGCAGGCAGCACCATCCATCCTGCCTCATAGACGAAGCTCAGAGAGGGTGAGGGATTCACCCAGCGTGTTTCGTACGGCTGGGTGACCCCACTCCTGCACCCAGCCGTCTGCCTCATCTGGTGGGGGGTGACGGGGGCCTCCCGGCCCCACGCGTGCCCTGGGTGGTAGGTGGGCCGTGGGCCCTGGGGTACCGCCGCTTCTCCCTGACCCCCAGCTCTCCCCGCAGCGGCCCCCTCCTTCATGCACAGCGTGTTCAGCCCCATCCTGCTGCTCAGCCTGGTCACCATGTGCGTCACGCAGCTGCGTCTCATCTTCTACATGGGCGCCATGAACAACATCCTCCAGTTCCTGGTCAGCGGCGACCAGGCCGTAGGTAGGTGGCCCCCGAGCCCTGGGCCACAGCCCACGCGCGGTGGTCGCTTCTGCCCGCCTGAGGTCAGGTCCACCGCCTGGCCAGCCGGAGGGTGTGGGGCTCGGCCGGGCCAGCGGGGCAGTGAAATGGCAGAATCCAAGGGCCTGATGGTGCGTCAGAGCCGTTTCATCACAGCCGGGCCCAACTGTTCTTTCACGTCCCCGCCAGAGTTTCCCGGTCTAGGAGGGAGGAGAGGACTGAAATAACTATGTGTGTTTGGGGTGTGGGGTGTGTTTTTCGTTGCCTGAGGGGGACAGTTGACGTGTGTGTTTATAAGAGAAGACACTGCACAGAACACGGTACTCCACCTGAGAGCTTGTTGAAAGACAATCTGTCAAACCCAATGCCAAGAATCCTCCGGGAAACCACAGGGGTAGCGCGTGGAGAGGCTGGGGGCCAGGGTGGGGGCCGGGCCGCTGCGACTGGACACGGGGTCTCCCGGGATCTGTGCCCTGAACTGGGAAACGAGGCCAGGTGGAGCCTTCCTCTTATGTGATCCGGTCCAGGCTTGTTACTTCTGGTAAATAGAACTGATAACCCACCTGCCCACTTTTCCAAAAGAACACACAAGCTGATTAGAGGTTTTGATTCTGCAAAGAAAGTCGGCACTTCCTCAGGGCCTGAGCTGAGTCAGCTTTAGTCATCCGAAAGCAGGACAAACACATTGGGTAAATCCTTTTTATTGGCAGTCTCATTGGTGTGCAACTTTTGGAGTTGGCTTAATTGTTTTTCTCCATGGAAAGATACTCCAGGCAATGTAAGGGTTTTTGTTGTTGTTTTCTTTTTAAATTTATTTTTGGCCGCACTAGGTCTTCATTGCTGGATGGGGATTTTCTCTAGTTGCGGCAAGCGGTAGCTGCTCTTCCTTGCAATGCAGGGGCTTCTCGTGGTGGTGGTTTCTATTGCTGGGGAGCACGGCCTCTAGAGCGCAGACTCAATGGTTGTGGCACATGGACTTCATTGCCCTGTGGCATGTGGGATCTTCCCTGGCCAGGGTTCAAACCCTTTTGCCCTGTGTTGGCCGATGGATTCATTACCACTGGACCACCAGGGAAGTCCTGTATGTTTCTAAAAAGGATAAGAAACTCAGCTGTAACAAAAGGGGAAGGAGACTAAGGGACACAGACAATGCAGGTTCTATTCTGAAAATGGGTGTTCGGACATGAAGCAACATGGAAAATCCCTATTATGTGCCCTTGCAGAAATTCATAGCAAACACGAAGATGGGGGGAAGAAAAAAATACTCTGTTTGGCTTCATTTCATTCAATGATATTCCCCTAAATTTCAACCCCTGGAACCCTTTTATTATGTAACATTCATTAAAATCTGTCCACTGTACTTTGAGGAGAGCTGATCTAGCCTGCCTAAAGGCCCTTTATTACAAACCCTGAGGCCCAGACAGGCAGAGACCCTGATGAGGATAGAGAAAAGGCCCTTACTGGCCCTTGGAAGGCAAATCTCCCTGCTGCTGCTGAGTCATGGCCTTGTCTTTTGCTTTCTCTGAGAAATCTTTTGCTGCCCGAGAGGATTTTTTTTCCTTCTGTTTCCCTCTTTCAAAAGTCAGTTTCAAGAAGTAGAGGAAGTTGGGCCAGGAAATTCAGTCCACAGCTGACAGGGCATTGGTTTTCCCCATCCTGCTCCTCTGAGCACTTGTGCCTGAGAGCTCACACACATAACACCCACACGCACACACGGACATCTGGACGTCAGGATCAGGGGGCTGGCAGCCCTGGCTGGTCAGACGCTCCGGCTGGGTGTGGGGTGGATTCTCAGCCCTCGTGCTGCTGGATCTTCTACACCCCCGCCACTTCCCCATCATGGTCCCCCCACAAGCGCCACAGGCCTGATTCACAGCCCATCTGTGACGAGGCCCCAGCCGCACATGACCGAGGCCCCAGCAGGCAGGAAGCCGTCAGCAGACACCCATGCAGGGCACTCTGAGAGTCAGGGCTCCGTGGGAAGTGGTGTGGGTGCTGGGCCCGGAGCTCGCTGCCTGCACAGCCCTCTCTCTGACAACCTTTGACATTTCTGCTGCTAACCTCACTCCTCTCTGCTTTGTCACTTTTGCTTTCTCGGTGCAGTGATGGCTACCGGTAAGCCGTGGAGGCCGGGGGGAGGGGGGCATCAGGGAACACAGGCCGTCCGCTCCTGGCCAGAGCTTGCCCCACTGAGACGCACCTGTCCTTGAACTTCAGATGCCCCCTGAGCTCCGCACATCCCCCCTCAGCCAGCCTTCAGCTTCTGTTTGAGAAATCTCATCATAATTTTAAGGCTCTCTGATGACCGGAGCCCTTACGTCAGGGCCCCTGTGAGTGGGGCCTTCTCGGTGTGTTGAGGGGCAGGACCCGGGTTGCTGGTAACACACGAAGCCTCGCTCTGTCCCGGGTCTCGGTAATCCTGTGGTTCCCAGAGTCACAGAGACCTCCTGGAGCTTCTGGGGAAGGTCATTGTGACATATTGGACTTTGGCAGCTGTTTCTTGGAAATAGGCGAGGGATTCGGAGGGAAGAGTAGGGTGTCCTGCCCCTTGCTCAGGCTTTGATTTCAGAGGTCGTCTCCCATCATGACTCATGGTGACAGAGGTGGGGGGGAGGGGTTAGGGGAAAAAAAACCGAGAAGGGCTTGTGGGGTCACAGACTCTGCCCAGCCCCCTCGCCAGGCCTCAGCAGGCGGCCCCCCACCCCGCTCTGTGACCCGGCCCTCCTGTCTCCCCAGTGAGCCTCTACACGTCCATCTTCGGGGTGCTCCAGCTTCTGTGCCTGCTCACCGCCCCCGTCATTGGCTACATCATGGACTGGAGGCTGAAGGAGTGTGAGGATGCCTCCGAGGAGCCCGAGGAGAAAGACGCCAATCAGTGCGTAGGCCGAACCCGTGCCCCGCGTCCCCGGAGGGAGCAGCCCGCCGGGCGGGTGTTAGGCGGCTCCAGGGTGGGTGGGACGTTGGGTTGTAAAGTCAGGAGGAGAGGCGAGAAGGGGCCGTGCTCAAAGCCACTCTTGGCCCTTGCTCAGCTCATCACACGATGTACTGGTCTGTCGCTTCTATCTGGAAAAGTCTTTTGTATATAGAAGTTTGGGAAGCGCCAAGCTAGAAGAGAGGAGAGAAACCAGACTGGAAACTATCAAACACCTGCCTTTAGGACCACACTCAGATCCTCAGCACAGTTAGCACAAGGGCAGAGAGCCTTAGAGCGGTCCGTTTGCCTGCAAGGCCTGTTTCACTGGGCGTGAGTCGCAAACAGCTATAACCTTAAGACGTGTTAATAGCTTTGTTCATGACTGTGAGAATTAAACGAGGAACTGGAGCCCTTTCTTTATAGAAGGGCTGGGCTGTAAGATCAGAGGATGAGTTAAATGCTGCCTTCTCTGACTCCACCTTAATATAATAAGCTGCTCTTGATTGTATCAGGCCTCGTGCAAAGCACTTAATGCACAGTCTCTCAGGGAAGCCTCCCAACACCTTGATGAGTTATACCCATTTTACAGATGAGGGAACTGAACCTAGGTATTGGAGTGGCTTGCCTGAGGTCACACAGGGAGAAAGTGGTGGATCTGGGCCTCCCTGCACATCTCTGAGCCCTTGGATGTCAGGCATCTGTGTGGGTGGTGAGACTGGAATCAGTAGTAGTGAATTCACAGGGAGATAATTATAGAGATGCTCTGTTATCTAGGTCAGGTCCTATAGCCAGAAGGCGGTTGGTGCCCATTCCAGTTCCATCTGCCACATGCTCGTTTCTTCTTCACTCCTTCCTGCCCCCCAAGGGGAACCCCACTTGCTCCCTTATTTGGCTTATTCTCTGGCTTAGCATCAGCTCCCTGCAGGATTTGGGTGAAGCTGGAGCTAACAGTGAAGGAGGCTTTGCCACATTCTGACCTGGGCGCCACTTCCTCCTCCCTCCCCATCATTGGGGATCTGACCTCAGTCTTCACTGAAATAGTGCAGGGTTCAGTTCGGTTCAGTCACTCAGTCATGTCCAACTCTTTGCAGCCCCATAGAATGCAGGACACTAGGCCTATCTGTCCATCACCAGCTCCCAGAGTTTACCCAAACTCATGTCCATTGAGTCGGTGATGCCATCCAACCGTCTTATCCTCTGTCGTCCCCTTCTCCAACCTTCAATCTTTCCTAGCATCAGGGTCTTTTCAAATGAGTCAGCTCTTTGCATCAGGTGGCCAAAGTATTGGAGTTTCAGCTTCAACATCAGTCCTTCCAATGCAGGGTACTGATGCCCATCTTCTCGTGTCCGACCTCTCCACTGAGGTTCACACTCCACGCTCAGTCCAGAGGGTCGCTGTGGGGAGCGTTCCTCTGTGATGGTCTAGCCCCCACAGTCCCCAGCTAGCACTTGCCTGGCGGTGGTGTCTAGGTCTTGCATTGTCCGAAAGCTGTGACTCCCCAGGCCTGACGTCCTGGGAGAGTCTGTTCTCCAGGGACCCCCACCCCTCAGCCCACCCTAGGTCCTATGTTCCATGCTCTGTGTCCCCAACAGAGGTGAGAAGAAGAAGAAGCGGGACCGGCAGATCCAGAAGATCACCAATGCCATGCGGGCCTTCGCCTTCACCAACCTGCTGCTCGTGGGTTTCGGGGTGACCTGCCTCATTCCCAACCTGCCTCTCCAGGTGGGTGTGGGGGATGCGATGATGAGGGAGAGAGGGCCTGATGTCTCATGGGGGAGCCATTAGCAAAGAGAACAGTGACTTTTCATTCATTTAATCCAACCAGCCAGACCAGTCAACCAGCCCACCCTGGTTTATCAAGGGCCTTCTATCTGCTAGGCTCTGTGCGCAATGCGGAGTTGTTGTTCAGTTGCTCAGTCATGTCCAGCTCTCTGTGACCCCATGGATTGCAGCACGCAGGCTTCCCTGTCCTTCACCATATCCCAGAGTTTGCTTAAACTCATGTCCGTTGAGTCGGTGATACCATCCAACCATCTCTTCCTCTGCTGCCCCCTTCTCCTCCTGCCCTCAATCCTTCCCAGCATCAGGGTCTTTTCCAATGAGTCGGCTCGTGGCATCAGGTGGCCAAGGTATTGGAGCTTCAGCTTCAGCATCAGTCCTTCCAATGAATATGTAGTGTTGATTTCCTTTAGGATTGACTGGTTTGATCTCCTTGCAGTCCAAGGGACTCTCCAGAATCTATTCCAGCATCACAGTTCTAAGAACAAGCTGTAACTGGAACTGAGATTTCCTTTCACAATAGACCCTTCCCTATGAAAGTGTATCATTCTTCTTGGTCTTGGGGCATCTTACACACCATGAATACCATCATCTTACCATTTCTGGGGTCATGTGGTATATTTGTGTAGCTAATTGTTTTGCCTTTGCTCAAACAGCTGTGATCTAACATCCTAAGAGGTTTGGCCAGTCTGTGGCATTGATGGGAGCGTTTGCTCTTCTGGTTCAGGACAGCCACAAGAGAAAGCCTCTGATGATGAGCTCTTGGTATCCGGGTTCAAAAGTTTAATTCCTTTGCACAAGATTTCCAATGCTTTTGGAACCTGACTTTTGGCAGACAGCTCGAGAAAGGTAGATTGTGTTACCTGCCTGGCTCCACCCTCAGATCCACAGAAGAGTTCTAGTTCCAGTCCTCAAACTGATGAACTTTGAAGGAAGGGATACAAGTGACGGCATTGCTCCCGGATGGGTGTGACCCGAGTCCAGGTGGTGTCTTGGACCAAGTCCAGGAGGAAAGCAGGAGTCCCTTCCTTGCTGCAAGCGGCCACACGTAGCAGTTCAGGGCACCCCGGGTGCGCACCACCCACGGGTGCCGTCTCGTGTTTGAGCCCGCACTGCGTGCAGCTGGAGTAAACCCCCGGAGACCGACGCCGGTTCCAGATGGGAGTGCCGTCACACCCCTGGTGCCTTCCCAGCCTCCTGGCGGTGGTGGCCCTCTCTGCAAGACCGGCAGACCCTTGCCTTGACCACCTTGTCCAGTCACGGGGCAGTGGTCAGTAAGGACCGCGATCTGCTTTTTGTTTTAACCGGTTCTTACTGAAAGGCAAGTTGTGAAAAGGCAGCAAGGCATTTGGGGTGGAAAGGGGGAGCCTGTAAAGGATGTGTGTGCTTTCGGGCACAGCCCTCTCACAGCACCACAGAGAGCAGTCCCTCTGCCTCCGCCGCCCACATTCCCGGAAACAGGACTTGGCTGCTGCGCCTGATGACAGGGCTGTGTGCAGAGAACAAACAAAGGGTCCCGGCAGCAAAGTAGACAGCTCGTGGCTCTCAGGAATCGTTAACAAGGGCCTGCTCGGCCTGCCAGCAGTGGCCTTTCCTTAGGAAAGCAGAGAGGAGAGGGGACAGCCACCTGCCAGCAGGGACTGGAGGACCAGGCTGGGAGACCAGGGCACGGCCCTCGGGTCCGAAACGGCGGGAGTGATGATGAGTGCCTCCTACGGCCTAGTGACCTACATACACTTAATAGCAGACTCTAGATGGGAGTGGGGTAGCAGGAGCCTTGGTTTGTCATGTTTGGCAATTTCCATGGTGTAAGTGGATTCATCATGGCTAGTATCAAGCAATACATTGTCCATTGTCACTGACTGTGGAGTTGGAAAGACACACTATATATATATATATTATATATATTATGCATGCTTGGTTGCTAAGTCACGTCCTGCTCTTCTGCGACTCCACGGACTATAGCCCACCGCGCTCCTCTGTCCATGGTATCTCCCAGGCAAGATACTGGAATGGGTTGCCATTTCGTCTTCCAGGGGATCTACTCGATCCAGGGATCGAACTCGCGTCTCTTGCATCTCCTGCATTGGCAGGTGGATTCTTTACTGCTGTGCCACCTGGAAAGCCCATCATATATTGGATTGGCCAGAAAGTTTGTTAGAGTTTTTCCTTAAGATGTTCAGGGGAAAACCTAACCAACCCAATATCTTCAGTAGACTCAAGAAGGCTTAAGACTAGAGGTAATAGTAAAACAGAATAAAGTAATTAGGGTGTGATGGGCTTTGAGTATTCACGAACTTTGTGTACAGTTGATCCTGGAACAACACAAGTTTGAGCTGTGCGGTTCCACTCGTACTTAAACTGTTTTCAATAGTAAATACCTACCACATGGTCCATGGGTGGTTGAATCTGAGGATGTGAAACTATGGATATAGAGGGTAGACTATAAGTTTAATGTGGATTTATGGCTGCATAGAGGGTCCCCACATTGTCCAAGGGTCTGTTGTAATTAAATTGTACCTTTAATGCAGTGGAGTTGTTAGTAATGACTGTGTTGAACACTTGCTCAGAATTCTTGGCATTCAGGAGTTGGCCGTGGCGAGCTGGCCAAGCCGACTCCAGGTGTCAGCTCCACGACTCAGACGCTTGGCTCCCTGGGGCAGTGCTCCCACCACTCAGGACCCTGGGAGCTCTGGGGCAGGGGGACAAAGGGAGACCCTCCATGACTCCTGCTCACACTCTGCTCTCCCCACCACAGATCCTCTCCTTCATCCTGCACACGATTGTGCGAGGATTCATCCACTCGGCCGTCGGGGGCTTGTACGCTGCAGTGTAAGTGCTAGGAGCTGCCGGTGGCCGGGGGTGAGGGGATGGATGACCTGAGGGAGGTTCCAGGTGGGGCTGAGGGCCTGAAGGGGACCATCTTGTCCACCTGAGGTTCCTCCTCCTGCCTTAGATATTAGGGTTTCTGTTGGGCGTGTTAGGAGAAGGCCATACTCAGCGGGAGCAGGTCAGTGGGCAGACGGTTGGGTGCCCACAAGCCTTGGCGTTTAACACGAAGTCAGTTCCCCTGGCCAGGGTGCAGCTCAGTATCGTTATGGCCTCAGGGGCTGCTGCTGACTGCTCACGGGAAGGGCAGGGCTGAGTTCTGGCTGTGTACACCTGAATGTTGACCTTCAAATGGCCTTCAGTGGCAGCAGCGACATAAATAACTGAGCCCAGAATGTACCTAACAGAGCCAACCCAGGATCTCAAAGGGCTGGTCTGCCCACAGTTTTCTCAGGCCTTGGCTAAAATGAAACCTGCCTCCTTTTCCAAGAGGCCACACACACCTAAGGAACCGTAGTTGTTCCTCTTCCTCAGGCTGGGGCTTGGCTCAAACACCAGAACCCAAACACCATCCGCTGTCTCTCTCTGACCAAAGACAGGCTCATTCCTGCAGCCATTCCTTGCTAAGCCACAATGCCTAATGTCCTGAGATTATGCCAAAACTCTCTCCCGGCTCCCAAGAGCATCCCATGGGGGTCATTCCAGGTCTGCATGCTCCACCCCTGCCCGCGCCACCCGCCCCCCAAGGCCTAGAGGAAGTTGAGGCCACCCTGGCAGAGACTGAGGGAGTCGGCCCGAGGGCTGTGATACTATGTTTCCGTGATTATACAACGCTCCTCTGGATGAGGGTGCAGCCAAGCCCGGCCCAGCCTCCCACCTGCTCCCTGGGCCTAGTTCCTGAGCCACAGACTCCTGCCAGCTTGTCCACTCAGCTCAGCCAGACACCTGTGGGCCCCAGGGGCTTCATGCTGGTCCAAAAGGGAAATTCTCTGCGTGGAACTGCTCAGCACGAAGCAGTCCAAAGATGGACACCCGACTGTCCTCAAAGCTGTTCCCACGTCTCCTCTGACACCGCGAGTTGGAGCCTGGAGGCGCCGGCAGCTGGGGCCAAGCCGAGGCCGGGGAGCGTCTGGGAAGCGGGAGTGGCCCCGGCGGTGACAGGCTCTCTCCTGTTCTGTCAGGTACCCTTCCACACAGTTTGGCAGCCTCACGGGCCTGCAGTCCCTGATCAGCGCCCTCTTCGCTCTCCTGCAGCAGCCCCTGTTTCTGGCTATGATGGGTCCCCTCCAGGGAGACCCTCTATGGGTAAGAAGGGTCGGGGGGCGGGGGGCGCTGGGTTATGGGCATCCACTCTACTCTGCTGACTGGGAGCCAGGAGGCATCACAGTGTGTTCCAGAACCCCAGGACAGGCAGTTTGGAACTTGGGTTAGGGTCAGTTCAGGGATCCCTGTGAATAGACTGGGGAGCAGGAGAGGAAGAGTATCCTTTCTATCTGTTTCTTAAAAAAAAATTTATTTTGGCTATGTTGTTATTTTGGCTGTGTTGTGTGGCATATGGGATCTTAGTTCCCCAACCAAGGATGAAACCCACACTTACTGCAGTGGAAGCTCGAGTCTTAACCACTGGACCTGCTAGGGAATTCCCAAGAGTGTCCTTTCTGGACCTGATTTTGGGGTAAATGGAACTGAGTTGCTGTCCCTACCCCTCCTCCCAGAGGCTGGGATTCATAACTGGGTGCTGTGAGCCTATCCCAATCCCACCACACCCCTGGACCTTCAGATCAGCACGTTGGTGTGGCCCGTGGACCACTGGGGAATCCTGATGTGAGAATGTGGAATGACAGGCCCTCGGACCTCCTGAGACTCCTCCTTTGTTTTTCCTCTCCTCTCCTGTGACCTTCGCCTCAACCCCAAACCTGAGAGTGAGGAAGGGTCTGGAGCCACAAGGACGGCAGCCGCACGTGCTGTGGTCCCTGCCCCTCGTGACGGCCACTCTCGTCCCTGCCTCCCCAGGTGAACGTGGGCCTGCTGGTGCTGAGCATGCTGGGCTTCTGCCTCCCCCTCTACCTCATCTGCTACCGGCGCCAGCTGGAGAGGCAGCTCGAGCAGAAGAGAGAGGACGACAAGCTTTTCCTCAAGCTCAACGGCTCGTCCAACCGGGAGGCTTTTGTGTAGGGCCCGCCGTCTCGGGATCATGGGCTCCCGCCCTCTCGCTTCAGTGACTTGCAGAGTCCTCATCCCCCCCCTGCAGAGGACCTCCACGCGCTCCCGCCCGCCCCCAACCCCAGGATCCTGTCCTTCACTGTGTTGGAGTCCACGCTCCCTCCCAGGGCCCTGGTCCTGCCTCGGAGCTCTGCGGTGGACAGACAGATGGGAGAGGGCCCAGACACGCGCTTCTCCTCCTGCTGGAGGCAGGGAGGCTCTGGACTTCACTCCGCCACCCTCGAGGGGCCCTTGAGCCTCGGGGCTCCGTGGTGCCTACGGGAGGAGCCAGGAGGACCCCCCTAGGCTGGCAGACCCTCTCCCCCAAAGTGTGTCCGGATTCTGCCTCTAGCCAAAGCAGAGGGGTCTGCCATCCACTGCCCGCCTCCTGCCCCTCAGCTGCATGTCCACCGACCACGCCTGCCTGAGGACAAAGGCTTGCACTGTCTGCACACCCCCCACCCCCACCCCCGGCCTGGCCCCTCACCTCCTCCCCTGGCCAGTCTGAGCTGCCTGAGGAAGGAAGGACCCGCTTCCTGTTGTTGGTGCTAACTCCTTTGTGATTCCAGCCCCCTGTGGCCTGTCCATGGCCTGTCCTGTTCGAGGCCTGTGGGGAAGCGCCCCCCGCCCCTGCCCCTCGTCCCCCCCGGCTTAGCCTGGGAAGGGTCTGGAGGGCGGGATGGTCACGTGGGAGCCACGGACAAGGCCGGGGAGCAGTCCTTTCCCTCTTCCCTCAGGGCTTGAGTGGGGGCATGTCTCCACTGCCACCCTCTGTCCAGGCTGTGACCTGAAGGGAATTAAGGGGCACCAGCTGGGCATCACACACACACACACGCAGCTGTTTTTGTGGGGGGTGGAAGTGAGGCTGCAGCTGACAGTCCTGGAGGTCCAGGCCTGGGTGGGGAGGTGAACTTGTGAGAGGCCTGGGGGTGTGGATGTGTGTGCATGTGCTGTGTACGAGAGATGTGTTGGGGGGGGTGGTGGCAGGGTGGGGCTCTGGGTGTCTGCACTTACCCTCCCAGAGCTGCCCCCAGCTGGCCAGGCCCGCAGCAAGCCCAGCGCTCGCTCAGGAGCCAGCCCCGCTCAGGGCCCAGAGCTTGTCCGAGGCTGCAGGGCCACAGCGCCCCCTGCTGGCAGACTCTCCCAGGGGTCCTGGAGCTGTTAACGCGGGCGAGGCCACCTTTCCTCTGCCAGGCGGGCCTGGCTTACCAACTCACCCACCTTGACTGCGCTCAGAAATGTGTCTGAGGCTTCCTGGGAGTTCTGAGAGGGGTGGGTGGGTTTTTAGGTTATTTGTTTTAAGTTTTATCAGACTCCTTTTTATAAAGCAATAAATCCATTTCCCTACTGGTAAGGGATGCCCCCTTCTAGCATATCAATTCATGACTCCATGTGCCTGTTTTGAGCTTGAAAAGAAAAAGCAGGACAAAGTTTTCTGCCACTGACCAGCCCCAGTTGTCCCCAGCTGCTGACTCTGAGTACTGTCTCTCTCTGGGTGTGATTGCCATCTTGGGGGGGGGGGGGGTGGGCCAGGAAAAGACCTTCCTCCCCTGCTCTAGGCCTAACACATCAGGCCTGTGTAGACACCTTAGAAGTGTGGCCACCCTCTTCTCTGCTGCTTATCCCAGCCAGCCAGGCTAATCCTGACCCCCTTTCATCCCTGCTCAGGCTTCCTGTCACCACTCAGCCACACCTGGGATTCCTCCTGGGTTCAGGACACAGGGTGACCCCAGACCAGCCGCAGCCTCAAAGACAGCAGGAGCAGGATGTGGCAGGAGGAATGGGCGGTGACAGGAAGGGGCAGACGCAGGCCCCGACCTGCGCTGCTGGTCACAGTTGAGCCCCTGAAATTCACCTCATCTCCCTAGGCTTCATCCACTCAAATACTCAAAAGCAGGTATTTGTTTTAAACAAATTTTTTTTAAAAGGAGAGAGCGTAAAATGAACATTTCTCCCAAAACATTCCTAACAATGCTCGTTCTGGGAGATGTTAAGGTTATTTTAATTTTTAAAAGTTTGGGACTTCCCTGGTGGTCCACTGGCTAAGACTCCATACTCCCAATGCAGGGGACCTGGGTTCAATCCCTGGTCAGGGAGCTAGATCCCACATGTCACAACTAAGAATCCAGTGCATCCAAATACATAATTTAAAAAAAGATTTGTAGTCAGATTTGGGAAATGCTGGACAAGGTCACATTAGCTCAGTGCTGGTGGGCTCTGCTCTCCAGAGGGGTGTGGTGGGCAGCTGGGGAGTGGTTTTAACAATCCCAGCCACGCCCCAGAGTGGGGCCCAATGACCACCTGCAGCAGGAGCTTTTGGGGTGCTTGTTAATAACATAGCCCCTGGGTCTTGCCTCTGACCTAGAGGGAAACTAAAGTCTGTTCTTTGCTAGCCCCACCTGGTGATTCTGGTGCCCTCCCCCCCAACATTTGAAACCCCCTGACAATGGAGTGCAGTTTGGGGCCGTGCTGCAGTTCCCACTGGGAACTGTGCTGAGGCCATGTGGACACAGCCTGTGTTGTGCCCAGGATTCCCCAGCCCAGCTGAAGTGGGAGCTTCGGCCTCTCTCTCTCGCCCCTCTGCCTGCAGGGTGTGTACACGTGGTGGAAAGAAGCAGGCATTGAGAAGCCAGAGTTCAGGGTGGAAAACAGTCCAGAGCCAATAGTGTATGGGGCTTAAAGACATGAAAATGAGGGCAGGGTACCGGATGGTCTGGGTCCACATGTGCCACGCACCCCCCACACACTACCTTGCCAGTCATTTTACTCTGCCTGCAGGGTTGATGGGCTACATATTTCCCCACTGCCATCACTGAGGCATGCTAAGAAGCCCAGAGTTGATACACTCCCCTCCCTATTTTACAGCTGGGAAAATTGAGGCCTGCGCAGGTGGAGTAACTTGCTCATGGTGAAAACCAGGACTCGAATATGGTCCTAATCATTGGCGCAGCCACAGCCCTCTAGATCAGGACAGTCCACTCGGAGTGGCAGCCTGGGGGCCGCCAGGCCTTAATATCAAGACAAAACAGCCTGAGGAAGGGAAACACACACAAGCGAGGTCTCCTTTTCTTGGAGCCAAGAGCTTCCTCAGAGAGAGTGGGGTGAGCTGTAGGTAGTAGAATCATCTTGGCCCTAGAGGCTGATGGTAACTTGGGGGAGGAATTCTCTGGTCACCCCCAGCCACGAGAGGAGTGCCCTGGGATGCGGAAGGGACCGAAGGCAGTGGTCATCAATGGCCTGGGCACTCCATCATCCCCCGGGTTCTCCAGGTTCCTGATGGCAAGGAAGGAGCAGGCAGTGGTGACCGGTCTAGGGCGTTCAACTGAAGCAAGAAGTAGGGTCAGGCCAGCCTCAGGAGTGTTCCCAGGAGCCCCCTCCTCTCTGTCTCCCGGGACTTGAGTCTAGGTGACCCTTTGTGGCTGGCTTCCTCCAAAGCCTCTGACCTCTCCCTGCGGCTCTCGCTGCCTGGGCCTGTCGTCAGGAAGGCTCCCACCCTTGTGAAATCCACAGGTGGGGCTGCGGGTTGCGGGTTGTGGGTTCCTTTCTGTTTTGCTCCATCTCCTATTCCCTCTTGTACTCAGCGTCAGCCTGGTGAAAAGAACTCAAGCCCTCTTTGTTCTGGCCCTGGGTTGTGGAGCACGAGGGCCTCCCTCTGCCCTAGGCCCCAGGCACGCTGAGGGTGGGGAGGTGGCCAGGGTTGGGAGTGTAGCCCCGTCCCAGACAACCGCGCACACGTTCAGTTGGCCCAGTGGAGTTTTGTTTTTTCTTATATCACGATAATACTTTGAATTTTTCAGCTTCTTCCAGTACTCACGTAACAGAAACTGACAAATCCATGCTGTTGTTGTTTAGTCGCTCAATTGTGTCCAACTCTATGCGACCCCACGACCATAGCCCAGCAGGCTCCTCTGTCCATGGGATTTCACAGGCAAGAATACTGGAGTGGGTTGCCATTTCCTTCTCCAAGGGAGTTGTTTTTTGTTTTATCTTTTGGCCCCGCCATGCAGCATGTGGGATCCTAGCTCCCCTACCAGGGATTGAACCTACACCACATGCACTGGAAGCTTGGAGTCTTAACCACTGGACCATCAGGAAAGTCCTCAGGGATGGGAGGTAGGCAGTGGTTAATGCATTTGCACGTCCAACTGTGTGACTTTAACCAGATATGCACCAAGGGCATGTGATTCAGAGGGGTCAGGCTGTGGGCCCGCTATGGCAAGAGGCTCTGGTCTCTGAGCTCTGAGAAGTCTTCTCAACAGAGTCAGGCTTCTGGGGCTGTTGAATCCACAGCTTCCCTTCCTCTGAGGGGTAATACAATGGATTCTCGTAAGTTCTGGGGCAGGAAGGCGTTTTAATTGTGGGGTTAGCATTAGGAGCCCAGGACCCTGAAAGTGAGGAGGTGGGTTTTCCACAGGCTGTGGGGCTCCCTGGGATGGGGGTGGGGTCAGGGTGAGCGGGCCGGCTCTGGGAGCCTGTCCCCAACCCAGGCCCTGACTCACCCCAAACCCTGGGCTGAGGATGCACGCCAGGAAGGAGGTGCAGCGTCCTCCACGTGGGTGGCCCACCGCAGGGCAGACCTCTCCCATCTGTGCCCTTGGTCTCTGCAGGCAGCACTTCCAGCCCTGGAGCCAGACTTTCTCAGCCTCCCAAGCAGATCCAAGACCAAACCAGGGCTTCCGGCTGCTCAACCCTTCCCAGAGTGAGACTCTATCTCCCTGTGCTGAGGAGGCGACGAGGGAAGGGCAGAGGTTAGAGGCCCCACCACGCCTATTATCTCATGACCATAGACAAGTCTTGAGCCTCAGTTTCCTCATCTGTAAAATGGAAGCGTTACCCCCACCCCGGGAGACTCGGTGGACATGGACGTCAAGCAGCTGCACGTTATTGTACCTGGTACTTAGTAGGCACTTGACCCTGGAGCGGGGCAGAGAGCGCAGGGGATAGGGACCATCCCCCACCCACGTAACAGGACAGACTTCAGGCAGCTCTGACTGGGACTTGTGGCCAAGTAAAGGAAGTGAGGTCCGTTTCTTCTGATCCCTCCCCCTCTCAGGACCACCCTCTCTCAGCAAAAGCCTTAAGTTGTCCCGCTGTTCACTTTGACGTCTTTCATGTTTTGGTAAAAGACAGCCAAAAAGCTTCTCAAGATAATCTCTAAATGGGGGATGTTCAGGCACTCTTGACAGTTTTATGTCGAGGTGGGTGACTCAGAGCATGGCTTGTGGACAGCACTTTCACGCCACCTCCTTGTAAAACCGCTCGGCGTGCCTCTTGTGTGCGTGTGTGTGCATGTGTGTGTCGAAGTCTGGGGTGTAATTCCAGGCACATCGGGTGTGAACGTATTTAGAGGAGGGTGTGGGAGCTTACCTCTCCTTGGACAAAAAGAGAGAGGGTCACACCTCGCTGAATCTCTCTTGGTGAGTGGGAAGGTCCAGGCTCTGTCCGAGGACCCAACCCGGCCCTCAGCGTGGTGCCTGAAGGGTTAATCTGTTCCCTTGTCAACCGGGGTCAATGTGTTGTCACTGACAGCTCGGCAGCTGACCCTGACTCTTCCTGGCCCTTTGCTGTTTCTAGCACCTGGCTTACTTCCTGGCACACAGTAAGCACTCAATAAATGTCTGCTGAGAATGGCTAAGAACTGCTTCCTCCTTGGCCCCTGTGTCGCTTTCTCTCTGAGTCACACATTCGCTTGCCACTTGTCTCTTGCCTGTCACCTGTCTGAAATGTGCTCCCTGACCCCCACCCCTCCTCTAGGTTGCACTCACCTTCCCCGGAGCTGGGGGAGGTGCTGAGGAGGGGACCTCTGGGTGGTGGGGGGAGCCCAAGGTAGCTGGGAATTCCAGTTCTAAGGCAGATGCTCACTCTTGACTCTCGGCTTTTGTCCTGAGACAGCGGTCATGGGCACACCTGCTCCTCCTACGGGTTTCCCACGAAGCTGGGCCCTGGGCAGAAGCAGCAGGAAAGAAGAGCCACTGGGCTTCCTCAGAGAAGCCCCAGGGAGACCCTCACTGCCAGGGAGGTGAGAGGACAGCCTGGTTGTCTGAAGCTTGTTTCCCAACCCTCTAGGGTGGAGGGCATTGAGGTAGGTGGCCTTGGGGGCCAGGTGGGGATGGGGTAGGACCCCCGCATGGCACACAGGGCAGAGATGGTAAATGGAGGTTCGTGAGGGCATCTACTCATCATACTGCAAGCTCAAAAGCCACACTCTGCCACATTCCTGCTCTGCGACCTTCATTTTCCCGCTTTTGATGCAGACACAGTGGAGAACTAGTTTTCCAGTATAAGTAGAACCCCAGCATGATGACATAGGGGCCGCTGGACAGTGACCTCTCTGCCAGGGACACGAGAGGACTTGGGGCCACCACAGGGACCTGGAGGCCACAGCCCCAGCTAATAGAACAGCCTTGACACTGCTCTAACCCTTCAAGGCCCTCTGGGAACGAGCCCACTGTTGCCCGATCTCCTGATTTTTACAACAGAAACTGGGAATTCTGAGTTTTATGTAAAACATCCCCATTTTCAGATGTTGGCTCAAAGAAACTTATTTTAAAGATCACGGCTGCTCAAATGGCTTTTCACCATGTGTAGGCCAAACTCTGCTGGAGGCAGGGAGAGAGGGAGCAGGTCAAGTCCAGGGCGCTGCTGTTCCTTCCCTCCCCCTGGTACTGTGTTTGTATGGACTGTGCCCCACGTGGGCTGGGACTTTCTCTTTCTACCTGTGTCTCCCCCAGCCTGGGGCATCATGAATGCCGTCCAGTGAGTAAGGGGTTAAACCCTCTAGTCTGGCTTCTAGAGCGACCGTCAGGCCCTGTTTGGGGGCAAGGAATCGTCAGGCCCAGCGCAGGGCATAGCCCGCCAAACTCACAGGCCCAGCCTGGCCTATGCACTCCTCTGCTCAGGGGGGCAAGGCCAAGGCAGGGCCACGCTTTGTCTGCTTTCCTGTCTATCTGTCTCCCCAGTATCACAAGTGCCCCCTGAGAGCTAGCATGGGTGCTGCTTTGCCACGATAATCTCCTCTAGTGTCTTGAATGGTGCCGGGCATGGAATAGCCGCTCAATAAATACTAGAGGATGAAGTTTAAAAAAAGAGAGAGAGGGCTTCCCTGGTGGCTCAGTGGTAAAGGATCTGGCTGCCAATGCAGGAGACAAGGGTTCAATCCCTGATCTGGGAAGATCCCACATGCTATTGAGTCTGTGCTCTAGAGCTGGGGAAACACAGCTACTGAAGCCCGTGCTCCCTGGAGTCTGTCTCTACAAGAGAAGCCATGACAACAAGAAACCTGCACACAGCAGCTAGAGAGTAGCCCCCGCTCACCACAACTAGAGAAAAGCCCATGCAGGAACAAAGACCCAGCACAGCCAAAAATGAATAAATGAATAAAATTGTTTAAAAAAAAGAGTGAGCAAGAGAGAAATAAACCAAGAAGAGGCTGAAACTGGCTGAGACCAAGGCTGGGAGAAGAGTATGCTTTCAGCAGGCAGGAAGGGACCGAGCCGAGGATGGAAACAGTGAAACACAGTCTCCCCGAGATACCCGGAGATGGGTTACAGCTGTGGCTGCGACCGAGGCGGTAAGAAGGGCCAGCCAGCCAGGAGCATCCACACGGGGGGGCGAGGACTGTGAGAAGCGCAGACACCAAGACAACGCAAAGGGGACAGAGGGAGGCCAAGAGAGAACGGATCACTCCCCAGAACTCAGGAACACAGACCGAGATGGCAGGGAAGAAGAGAGACAGAGAGAGGGAGACAAGGAGGGCCGTGAGACAGGAAGAGGCAAAGAGAAACAGAGAGAGGAGAGAGAGCAAGAGAGATTAAAGAGACAGAGAGAGCACCGACAGAGACAGAGTTACCGAGGAACAGAAAGAGACAGAAGGGGCGCAGAGAGAACAAAAAAGGGAGAGGCAGAGACAGAGAGAGATACAGAGAGACTTCTAGATGTGAGATAAGAGATCAACAGAGAGAGATACCAAGAGATGGAGAGCAGAGACAAAAGGAGAGAGGGGCAGCGAGAGATGGAGAAAAGATGGGTACAGATAGCGGGAGGGAGACACAGAGACACGTGAGACAGAAAGATTGCTGTGACACTGGAGATTCACGTTCTTCTCGCTGACTCAGCCGGGAGCATATACAAGTAGGCTCGAGGGCTCCTTCCTCACAGCTCCCCCTTCCTCCAGAATGGTCATACAGAAATGTGCCATGCCCTGCATGGAACGGCTTTATGCACATTGCCTCATCTACCGATATCCAGCAAGTCCACAAGACGGCCACTACCATTGTCTCCATTTTACAAATGAAGGAGCTGAGGCTCAGAGAGGTTAAGCAACTTGCAAAAGGTCACACAGGTAGGAAGTGGTAGGATTGGAACTCCAGGGCATCTGGCATCCGGGGTTCATTCCCACAGTGGGATCATTGGCTCACAGTGGGACACCCTGGAGAGTGCTGTGGGCCCTGCATGTAAGGTCTCTCTCTATTTTGTTTTCATTTGGCTACACTAGGTCTTAGTTGCAGCACGTGGGCACATGGGATCTTTTTTCTTTTTAGTTGCAGCATATGGGATCTAGTTCTCTGACCAGGCGTTGGGAGCGCAGAGTCTTAGCCACTGGACCACCAAGGAAATTCCCAGGCCTAACTGTTACACCTGAAGCAAAGCCTGCTAGAGGAAGAGATGTGAGAATCAGAACACCTGAAAATAAAATGTGGGGGGAAAAAAATGCAGACATTGTTCAGATAGCAAATGTATTTAAAATAAACTCTAAAATAATATTTTTTAGATGATTAGGGAAGTTTGAATATGAACTGGGTAAGAGATGATGTCAAGAAATGACCAGTTTTGTTCAGTATGATCATGGCATTATGGATTCAGAAGAAAATATCCCTATTTCTAGATGCACATGGGAATATGGAGGGCAGAGATGACACAATGTTTCAGAGAAGAAATGAAGCAGGTGTGGTAAAAATCTGGCCAGCCGTTGATCCTGCTGCTGTCGCTGCTGCTAAGTCGCTTCAGTCGTGTCCGACTCTGTGCGACCCCATAGACAGCAGCCCACCAGGCTCCTCCATCCACAGGATTCTCTAGGCAAGAATACTGGAGTGGGTTGCCATATCTGTCTCCAATGCATGCATGCATGCTAAGTCGCTTCAGTTGTGTCCGACCCTGTGCAACCCTATGGACAACAGCCCACCAGGCTCCTCCATCCACAGGATTCTCTAGGCAAGAATACTGGAGTGGGTTGCCATTTCCTTCTCCAAGTTGATCCTGAGTGATGAGGAATGCGGATTCCTTAAGGTCACTTCTCTAACTTGTCTCTTAAGTCCCCACGTTCTGTCCTGCCTGTGTGTATGTGTCTATCAATGAACCACTTATGCTCTGATTGAAGGCTCTACCCTGGCCTCCCCACTCCCCAAATTCTGTCCACCTAGAACCCTGACTCTGCCCCTTTGCACGTGTTTCTTTCCCCACAAAGATGACATTCCCCTCTTCTAGTCAAATATTCATAGCCACCTTGTCCCCAGACACTTTCTACACCTCTCCAGCCTAGGCGGCCTCTCCTTGGACCCTTTCCAGCACTGTTCTTTGTGTCACACATGGTCACCTTTATGGCCAGCTACTTCCATCACTTGATATGGTTTTCTGCAAGTGTGAGGCCTCCTCTCTGTGAGTTCCTCCCCATGGAAGGTGTCTCTAGGGTAATTTAATGATTGTTTTGCTTTATATTTCCCTCATTGCCCTGCAGGGCCCTCCAGAATCCCTCATCTCAGCTCTGATTCAGGTTTCTGTCTAAACATGACCTCTTCTTTTAAAAATTTTTTTTGGCGGCAAAGCGTGGCTTACAGGATCTTAGTTCCTCAACCAGGGATTGAACCCCAGCAGTGAAAGCATTGATTCCTAACCATTGGACTGCCAGCAAAGTCCCCAAACATGGCTCCTTCTAGGAGTCTTCCCTGACCACCCATCTAATACCGCCTTCACTGCTCACAGTCACCTTGTTCAGCGTCTTCGTAACATTCGCCTCTACTGGAAGTTATTTGTTTATATTCTGCCTTACCGTACCAAACAAGGGAAGTGAAACTGTACAATTCAGCTCTGGGACCTGAGCCCACATGCTGAGAACTGAGACTGGGACTTAAACCCACAGTCTTTTCATTGAGATCACATAGGTGTCAGGCTTCCCTGGTGGCTCGGGGTAAAGAATTTGCCTGCAGTGCAGGAGACATGGGTTTGAGTCATGGGTTGGGAAGATCCCTTGGAGAAGGAAATAGCAACCCACTCTGGTATTCTTGCCTGGAAAATCCCATGGACAGATGAGCCTGGTGGGCCACAGTCCATGGGGTCACAAAAGAGTTGGACACGACTAAACAACACCACCTGGTCTGAGGATTTAATGAAGCTCAGGTTCTTGATGTCTTGACGCAGAAAGAATTCAGTGAGAGACAAAATGACAGATAAGAAGTGGATTTATTGGATTTCCCTGGTGGCACAGTGATTAAGAATCCACCTGCCAATGCAGGGATCACGAGCTCAATTCCGGGTCCAGGAAGATTCCACCTGCCGTAGAGCAAAACGGCCCATGTGCCACAACTACTGAGCCCCTGTGCTGCAGCTACTGAAGCCCTTGAGCCGAGAGCCTGTGCTCCGCCACAAGAGAAGCCACCACGATGTGGAGCCCACACACGGCAGCGAAGCGTAGCGCCCCCTGGCCGCAACCAGAGAAAAGCCTGCACCCAGTAACGGAGACCCAACACGACTAAAAATAAAAGAGAAGTGGGTTTATTTAGACCCACAAACAGAGTGTGGGTCATCTCAGAAGGTGAGAGCTCCTGAAATATCACACGGTAGTTTTTATGAGCTGGGTAATTTAATAGGTTAATGAGGAGAAGGATTATTCCAACTATTTGGGGGAGATTTCCAGGAATTGGGCAACTGCCCACTTTTTGGTCTTTGATCTGCCTAGGCACTGGTGGGTATGCCATTAATTACAAAGGGCTTCCCTGGTGGCTCAAATGGTAAAGAATCTGCCTGCAAAGTGGGAGACCCAGATTCGATTCCTGGGTTGGGAAGATACCCTGGAGAAGGGAATGGCAACCCACTCCAGTATTCTTGCCTGGAGAATCCCATGGAGAGAGGAGCCTGGCGAGCTACAGTCCACGGGGTCACAAACAGTCAAGCATGATTGAGTGTATAATGTATTATAATGAGCATATAAGGAGGTTTATGGTCCACCAGAAGTCTGATCTTCTGCCATCTTGGACCTAGTTGGTTCTAACCAGTTTTCATCATGTCCTATGGCTATGTCATTCTTTTAAAGGTTGTGTCCTGCCCCCTTCCCTCCTGTTCCTGTTTCAGAAGGATTTTATTTTTCTTGGTCACCCCTCTATCCTGAGTGCCTAGAAAAAGGCCCAGGAGAGGGCAAAGAGTTCAATCAATGTTTTACGGAGTGAATGAGTAGATGTAGTCTTCCCAACTAGACTGCAAGCTCCAGGTTACTTATTTCCTGGAGAGAGCCAGCACATGGCAATTATTAAATAATTTTCTTCTAATTGATTGGTGATGAGCTAACAGGTTGGTATTCCAGGAATCTTGTGCTCCAGGTAAGCCTGGAGTTACTATCCTCCACCTGGGTGGGGGCCTTAGTTCCAACAGAAGAACTCAAAGATATTGTTTTACTGCTTCACCTTTGTTTCTGCATTCCCTTCCTTCTTGAATTAGCAGCTGTTTGAATCTGCCCTTTGGAACTCAAGGGAAGGTGTACGAGGCTGATTAACACCTGTCTCTTACAAACAGCAAATGAGGGACAGAAAAAGGAACTGTGTGTCCCTGGGAGGGCCCCACAGGGTCCTGCTCTGTTTCAGCCATTGTCTTCCCATCTGTAAATCTGCCGTTGATCTCTTTTCCTGAAGGCGATGCCATCCACCCAGATTCCCAGGCCAGAAACCCAGGAAGTTTTCATCCCTCCTTTTTCGCTGTCACTCTCCCAGCTAACTAGTCAACAGAGTATTGCTGATTTTACCTCCTGAGTTGCTCCTGAATCCATCTCTGTCTTTCTTTCCTCCCCTTTCACCATCATTGTCTTAGTCCAACTCTACCTGGACTTCTGCAGAGGCCTCCTCACGCAGGTTTTCCCTGCGTCTGCTCTGGTTCCCTGAGTGCCCTTTTCTCCCAGCTGTCAAACACCAGACCTGCTTAAAGCCCATAGATGCCTGCCCATGCCCTGAGGATGGACTCCAAACACCTTAGCACCCCCAGGAACTGCATACTCTGCCCGCCCCACCCCACTACAGCTCCTGAGCCCTAAACTTTATGCAGCAGTCACTTCTTTCAGTTTCCCTGAAGTACTTGCTGGCCCTCTGGCCCCCAGTCATTGCATCAGCTCTGCCCCATACCTCTTCCCATCTCAGCCCCCTGCAGAGTTCAGTTTAGAACTTCTTCCTCTAGAATGCCTTTGCTGACTACACCTTCCTAGTGTGACCCCAACCAAACCTGTATTTCACCTCTCACAGTCCTTTTCATCCTAACTGCCTGTCTACCCCTCCATCCACCTACCTACCACCCCCAGGTGATCTTGAGTTCCCTAAGGGCAAGATGATATCTGCCTTGCTCACTCAAGCTACCCTGTTGGTTCAGATGGTAAAGAATTTGCAATGCAGGAGATCTGGGTTTAATCCCTGGGTGGGGAAGATCCCGGGAAAATGGAATGGCACCCACTCTCCAGTATTCTTGACTGGAGAATACCATGGACAGAGGAGCCTGGTGGGCTACAGTCATGGGATTGCAGAGCCGTACACGACTGAAATGAAACTAACACTTTCATTTCACTTGCTTACTCAACAAAAGCACAGATTTTGATGCACAGCAGACCATCAGCAAATAACTTTTTGGATAAAAGACATTAGACTACTGACTATAGGGTAAAAACCTCGGCCTCATCACATGCTAGCTTTGTACTTGAGCAAGTGTCTCTCTCTCTATTTTTTTTTTTCTCCCTCTTATTTTTTTCTTGAGCTACTCTCTTGACCTCTGCCTCCCCTTCACCTGTCAATGGGGACAGTAATAATACATTTCTAATACACAGCTGTCGTGAGGAGTCAAGCCCTTACGTGTACATAAACTTGGCCATTATTAATATTTTTTAATACAACCTTTCCTAGATCCCAAACCACACAACAGGTCAGGCCCAACCGCACAGTGGCCTCTGTTCCGCCTGCATATAAACAGTCACCCTAGGACCCTGCGGGACACCTGGGTGTCGGCCCCGCCTACTGCTCGGGTCTGGCTAATGTACGGACCCACCCGGGACGCGGAGGCCGCCGCCGCGGCCCACTTAAGGACGGGAGGGGGCGGACCCGAGAAGGCTCCGCCTCCGCGTGAGGTCAGCGCGCAGCGCGGCGCGTGACGCTCTGGTTGCCGCAGAGACGCCCCGCCCCCGCGCGGCGCTGCGGAACCGGAGCTCCGGGCGGCGTCGGCAGCGGCGCGGGAGGCTGCGAGGCCGGGGCGGCAGGAGCCGGCGCGGCGACCGCAGCGAGAGCGGCGGGGACAGAGCAGACCACGACGAAGGCGCACAGGCAGCCGGGCCGGGCCGGGCCACGGGGAGAGCGGCCGTCAGGAAGCGGGCGGGAGGCTGGACTGGCAGCAGGCAGCCGCCGAGCCGCGAAGCGACATGGTGCTGCTCAAGGAGTAGTGAGTGTCCAGCCGGCCGTGCGGAAGCGAGGAGGGAGGGAGAGTCGAGGATGACGACCAGGGAGGCTGATGGCCTGGCGGAGGGGATGCAGCGGCCGGACGGGGCCCGACGGCATGGAGAGCGCTGGATGGGTTATTGGGCGGCCCAGCAGGGGCTGAGGGGACAGCCAGGGCCGGAGGTGGGCCGAACGGGGGTAGAGAGGGAGGGATACAGCACCTGAGGTGGGGCCCAGGGGCAGCGAGGGCCGAGTAGGCCTGAGGGGAGGCTGAGGGGACAAAGAGGGCCAGGCAGGCCTGGGATGAGGTCAAGGGGACAGTGAGAGCGGGACAGAGCATGAGAAGGAATCGAGAGCGCTGGATGAGACGTGGGGTGGTCCTGGAGTGGAGACTGAAGGAGGAAAGGGCCATTCAGAGCTGCAGGAGTGGCAGAGAGGACCCCCGGCAGAGGGAGGAGTTGTCTGAGTGGCCCAGGAACAGTTAGACAAGGGCAGACAGGACCAGGGGTGGGGAGGGATTTGGGCCAAAATACTGACAAGGGGCACTGGGAGATCAGGTAAGACAGACTCTGGAATGGAGTTGAGATGATGGGTGGAGTGTGGAGGGCCACCTGGGGTGTGAGGCGTGTTGCTTTAGGCATCAGGGCAAGGACTGTGTTAAGCAGACACAGGAAATGGACTAGGGAGTCCGGGCCAGGCAGAGTGACAAGGGAAGGGTATGAGGAGATAGCAGGGGACTGGCCGTGTGACATGTGTCTTCAGTGCTGGACACAGGAGGAAGTATTCAAGGAAAAAGGATGATTGCTTGGGACTTAGGGACACTAGGGTGAGGAGTCCAGAAAATATTGGTCAGGGGCCGAACTGAGAGGATTATGATGATGGAGCAGTCCAGGGTGTTAGGGATGAAGACAGTGGAAAAAGTATGATTGTGAGTAAATATACATGTTAGAGTTGGGGTGGGGGTGGCCAGGGCCAGCCTGTGTCTGTAGGGTTCTCAGTCTTACAAAGAGATGGGGAAATTGCTCTGACAAATTGATGTTTGTCATCAAGCCATTGACTGAGGAAAACCGGTGAAGAGTGAGGGAGTTTCTGAGTAGTGAGGGTGGGTTGGGGTGGTGGGAGTGACTTCCGGTAGGAATGGCAGGGAGATGGGCTTGCTCGTGAAATCCAGGGGACTGGATGACAGGTGGGGATGTCTGGATTGCTACATCTTTATGAAGCGATCCGTTCCAGAAGTTCATGGTTCCAAGTAAACATCTTAGGACTTTTTCTTTTTCCCTTCTTCTTCCAAGAGGAGAGATTGGGGACAGGGGGATGGCGGGGAGAGGGGAGATTGGATGTATATGTGCAGAACTTTCAGGGAAACCATACTTCCTGGAGGGGAGGACAAGTGGACAGCATTGAGCCAGAAGCCCAGGAAGTCAGGAAGTGGGAGGTGTCCGGAAGTGGGAGATGTTGGGGTCGAGAGCAACTGGTGGACCTCACTTGGTAGCCAGGCAGGTGTGCCGAGAGCTGTTTCATTTTGTCAGTGAAAGGACTTTGCCCCCTTCTAGCTGGCCTGCTCCTTGGAGGTGTTTAGGATGTTTAGGACATAGTGTGGAGTTCTGGATAGCAAAGGAAAGAGACCCAGGTGTCATCGCAGCTTGACACCTCCTCTGAAGAGCGTTATTTCAAAGTCCCTCCACTCTGTTACTTGACATCCAATCTGATGCTGATTCAGCCAGAGCGCAGAGTTTTGTTTGGTGAGAAGGTAGAATCTTGCTTGGGAAGCCAGCAAGAGGAGGGTTGGGTGCACTTTGAATTTTAATCTTGACTGTCCAGATGACAGACTTTTCCCACTGTCCTGATTCTTTTGTCTATTCCCAGTCGAATCCTAGCATCTGTAGAAACCTGTAGTTTTTGTGCAAACGGTCAGGCAGGGAAGGGAAGGGACCTTCAGAAGAGATCTGAGTGAGTTTTGAAGAGAGAACCTCCCCTCTCAGTCTTTGTTCTTCTCCCCTTGAAGCCCGCCAGGGAAAGGTCCAAGGAGCCAGGGATACAGAGCCTGCCTGGCATCTGCATTTCCTTCCTGCTCAACTTGTGCCCTGAGTGTGTTCGGGCATGTGTGTGTTTGTGTGTGCATCCCTGGGTAGGGGGGGCCCAGAGGGGGGCATCGGAGACGCTTGGCTGTGGCTGCAGCGCTGCAGCTCTGGAGAGACTGTGAGTGAAGGTCACACTGAAGTGAGCGAGGCTCCGGTCCCAGCCCCACACGGCCTCTGTGGCCCCATCCTTTGCAGTTGCACCCTATTACTGCTGAAGTGGTTTTGCTCCCAGGGAGCCAGGGAGAAGCATCTGGGTGTGCCGCTGTCCTGTCACAGCGTCAGAGCATCCTGTCAGGAACTGACTGATTCAGGTCTTTTTCGGGTGGCGACTCAGTGCCCACCCATCGTCTGAAGGTTGTCCAACACTTCCTCTCGCAAAATTCTCCTTGATTTGATTTCTGCAAATTCTTGGATATGATTTTTTTTTACCATTGTTCTTGAAGATAAAAGGTGTATTGTTTTCTAGGAAGTTTCTTCTGAGGGTGCAGAAATTGTGGCCTCCACGTTGGAAGTATTTCTCTGAGCTGTCAGCTCTCTCTGATGGGAGGAGAGCATTAGGGGCAGCTTCCAAAAACCTGCAGGGTTTACGTTATTTGAGTCATCCTAGGGGAGGAGAGTTAGCCGGCAGTAAAGACTTGGAACCCATGTTGTTTTTCCTGCTACTTTCCTGCTCTGTGCCTTGCCTTGACTGAGATGTTTTTCTCAGACCCCTCTGGGTGCCTCTTGCTGTCTGGGGACCTTTGCGGGACTAGAGAATAGTGAGCGGGCTTTTTACCAGCCTGGAGCAAGGGTCGCGATTGGCAGAACCACGGCCTAGGAAGGAGAGTGGACACACAAGATGCAGGAGGCTCCAGGGGCTCCCAGCTAGGGTCTGGGAGCGGAGAATCTGAGCTTGGGAGCTGACTTGATTAGTAGGAATACAGCCAAGTGTTTTTGTCTCAACTCTCAGACCCCAGGGCTCTGAGCTGGGGGTTGGCCATTGCTCTGCGTTACAAATGCAAGCCACCCTCAGCAGGGCCCTGCCCCTCGCCCCTGTCTGTGTGTGTGGAGTTCTGCCCGGTCTGGGGCTTTGCTGGTCATGGCTTATCCGTCAGGTGATTGACTGGTGGTACCCCCAGCAAAACTGGTTGTCATGGAAATGGAGAAGAGGGAAAAGAAAGTGATGGGTTGGGGTGCCTTTGGACAGCTTCTAGAGGTCAGAACACAAGTTAGGTGTCCTCTCTTGGTGGCTTTGTGGTAGTGGCTTGTAGTATCTGGCCCTGAGATGGTTGGCGTGTGCTCTTAGGGTGATTAATGCTCCAAGGAGCTTGGCCTCTTCCTAACTTTTCATGTTGAGGGCTGCTGTTGGGAGGTGGGGTCCCCAGAGATGTCAGTTTCCAGGGCCTGGATGTTTGGGCCTGAATCCCCGTCTAGACTTTAGAGTGTACAGGGGTGGGTCCTCCTGTGTTACCCTCCTGTGTTGTTGGGGAAGGTATTTGTCAGGGAGAGGGAGGAGAAGACAGCTCCAAACATGAGCCAGAGGCCTAGGAAGTACCTGGTAAGGGGATGGGTGTGCACTGAATCGCAGGTTTCTGAGTGGGACCAGGGTCCCAGCCTTGAAGCACTCAGGAGGCCGTTCTCTGCTGGGGTTCTGACAGTGAGTGCAGTGTCACAGGCAACACCACATCCTGTTCCAGGACGATGCTTTCAGAGCCCCAGACTGACCCTCTTTTTTCCCTCTCTTGCAGTCGAGTCATCCTACCTGTGTCTGTCGAGGAGGTAAGTCCTTTTTCCTCTTTTTATCCAGAGTTGGAGATGCTTGCTTGTGACCCTCAGCTCAGCTGGGCTCCAGGCAGCCCACACTAGTATCTTCGCCTGGTTTTCGTGTTTGTCCTAGCATAGAGATAATCAGTACTCAGTGTGAATTTTCCTGGTGCGATTTTCAGTTACGGGAAGGCACTTCATGTATCTGACCAACTGTGTGTGACCTGCCTCAAGCTGTTGGCCAGCAAGATAACCGTGGATAGACACAAAACCAGCCCCCACCCCACCCCCCCAACCTGCTGGAACTCTGCCCGTTTGAGGACATGTTACTGAGGAGATTAAGGACGTGCATTTCTGAGACCTCCGTTACTTGACAGGGAGGCATGCCTGGCCCTCTCTGGTTGTGCAGCAAACAGCAGGGCTGAAACCTCCGAGGCCCTTCCTCGCTACACTTAGGTGACTGCTAGGAAGGCTGAGGCCAGAACCCTCCTTTTACGGAGGGCAGGGAGTGACAAATGGGCTTGGCTTGGCCTCTGTCCTTTTATGGTTCTTGGGCCCAACGTCCCCGTGAATTGCAATCTGGCAGGATTGACCACACGAAGGTTCATAGGCCGAGCTGACTCAGAGTCGGTCTCTGGAACAGCAGAACACTGCCCCGGAGCCTCCCTCGTCCCGCCCTTCCTCTGAACTTCCTTCACGCTCCTCTCCCGGCTCAGTCTTGTTCTTTGATCCCTTCAGAACCAACAGAGCCCCCAGCTTCCAGCTAAGCTAAACCTTGGGTGAAGCTGCTCAGCCACGGTGCTGTGCCCGCAGCACGCTTGAGATGAGAGGGAGGGTGGGTGGGCAGGCATCGGCCCTGCGCCGGGGTGAGCTGCATCTCCGTGTTGAGAGCTATAGAAACCTGGGGGAGGGGTCGGGGTGGACCTCGGACAGGACAGGGGAGTTCTGGGAGAGGAGGATAAGAGAAATGAGACTTGAGAGGCTGGGCGAGGAGATGGCTGGGTGGATGCTGTGACCCCTGAGATTTACTGGGGGCCTGGGAATCACGTGCTTGGGCTGACAGCTGTTGGCTTGGTGGGGGTGGGGGCGGTCCCTGCTAACCCATCTCCTTTGGGCTCCTTGGTCTCTTTATGAAAAATAGCAAGTGATGATTTTCCAAACCACGAGACCAGGCAAGAAGGCCCAGCATGTCACTTGCCCTGAAACTCTGCCCTTGGGGGTCCAGTGACTCCCTCTCTGCTGTACGGCAAGGTCCCACACCCCAGTGAGGCACATGTCCCCCCGGGAATTCAGAAGCACCTCCAAGTGGCGTTCAGGGGTGAAACGGATCTCTTCTCCCAGGGAGTGTCTCGATTTTAATGACAAGTGTTAGTGTCTGAGTGAGGCGGCAGATGCAGGAGGGCCGGCACTTGTCCGGGGCAGCTCTGGGCCGATTGCTCATGCTGGGGCCACGAAGGGCGGGAAAGGGGAAGACACCTTGAGAGCGTCTGCAGCTGGTGGTTTTCAGTTTGCGATGGCTTGTTTTTTTTTTTTTTTTGGAGCCTTGAGGAAGTGGTGAGGTGGGGTGAACCAAACCTGAAAGCAGAAGCTTGGGAAGTAAGCACAGGTTGGGATTCATCTGTAAGCCTGGTGATGGTCAACCCGTTCCTAGCCAGAAACCACCAATGAGGAAGCGGTGCTTGGCCTGTGTCAGGTTGAAGCAGGAGAGGAAGCCCTAGAAGAAATAAGTAATGACCAGCCTTCTCAGCGTCTTTATGGATAACCCATCCTGACTGGAAACAGCCGTGTCATGTGGCAGTTGGAGTCACTTCCCAGTTGGAGGCCCTTGGAGCTTTATCATTTTGGAAGGGGAAGAGAAGAGAGAAGACCCTGTCTTCATGACCATCCCGATGGCTTGAGTCAATGTTTGGGGGTGAAATTGACTGTGGCTGGCCAGAGCCTTTGGCCTAACACTGAGCAGGGTTTCTAGGTGTTCCGCAGCAGAGCCAGAGAGCCCTGGCCCTTTAACGTACTGTATCCACCCCTGGTCTCTTACTCAGTCCAGCCTGCCTTTTCCCCCTCCTGTGGATAGGGCTTTTTTACTTCTCTTCCAGAGATGCACGGTACCAGGCCCCTTTGGTACCTGGCTTGGCAGAGCCATGGGGGTGGGACCAACAGCTGCACTGTTTTTCACGACATGTTTCAGGCCCACCCACTACGTCTTCTCGGGCTCCCACTTCCAGATTGCCAGCCTGGTGGGGCCTCTGTTTTCCTTAGTTCTTGGGAGCAAAGGAGCAGCTCTCCAGGGGCAGGGAGCATCGTTCTGGGCCAGAGAAGGCTGCAGTCCTGGTCTCCCCAAGACTCTTTATCTGATTTAACGTTCTGGCCCCGAGCCCCCACCTCTATGCCATCAGGGTCTGGCTGCTTTCTGTTTTCACAGGGTGCGGAGCCCCAGTGCCAAAGGGAACCCTCTGACATGAAAAGTGTCCCTCACTGGTGGCTTGTGGAGGCCAGTCTTGCTCACCCCTTTGGATTAACAAAACCGCCTTCACATGTCTCATTGGGATTAAAGGATCAGAATATCAAGAGAGATTAAAAGGGAAAGATGCCAGCCCCGCACACTGATCCTCTTAGAGCCTGCCCTCTGATTCCTGCAGCTGAAGAGGAACCAAATGAAGGGGATTAGTCAATGCGCGGGCCCCTCCCCAAGCAGCACCACCAGCCGGCAACCCAGTCCCCTCCACCAGGCCCTTTCCCCGGCCTGCCCTTTAGGATTGCTGAGTCAGTGGTTAGATGTTCTCATGACTCTTCTCTGAAACAGACTCACTGTTGCTTCTTAGGATCCCCTGGCTCAGCCAAACCCTGACCCACTTGCTAGGGGTTTTCATGGATGCCTCTATTAGGGGTTGGACTTGGAAAGGCATCGGGACAGCCTGGGGTTCCCTGGGGGCATTGAGGCAGCCCTGATGTAACTGTGGAGTAGCAAGGTCAAGGGGACTGGCTCTCACCCAGACGTGCCTTTTCACGGGATCAGCTGAGCCTTGATGGTTTGCTTGGGTCTTTCCTTGGCACCTTGTACTATGTCTTTGCTTTGGAAGGTGGGTTCTTCCAGCCTCGCGGTGAACAGGACTTGTCCTGGCGTGCTGCTTCACCTTGCAGGTTTTGCCCATAAACATCCTGTGGAGCTCGGGAGGCTACCGGCTAGAGCGGCCTTCCAAGGCTGAGGTGGAGTGGGGGAAGCCGCACTGCTCCTTGCTGCTGCAGGCAGGAGCTTCCGCAACAGCTGCGCAGAGACATGGCTTTTCTGCTTTAATCTCAAGGAGAGAAAGACTTTGGTCTTTCGCTCCTGGGAGTACCAGAAGCTTGGGGAGGGGGTGTCGAGGGGTGAGGGAAACCTTGATCCCCACCTCTCTCCCGAACTGTAATCAAGTACCTTTTTCTCTTTTCCTCATACTCCCTAAACTGTTGTGGCTCATGGCATTGGCCATAACAGGGAAGAGACATCCTTTGGTATAGATGTAACTTCCTGCTTTAACAGCTGCTGTTTAATCTCTTCTTATCTTGTTTTCCCCTCTAAATAGAAGGGCCATCCTTGGGCACTGCCCAGGTCATTGGCCCTCACACCGTGTTGTCTTGAGGGGATCAGAAGAGGCCAGGAATCTTGACTGGTGACTTGATAGTGTGGCATGTGACCCAAATAAAGGAAAACTAGGCTTTGGCCACCTAGTAAGTGCCAATGTAGAGGGTGCATCTGGCCAGCACCATGGGACAGGAATCTGTGCTATGGAATACGAGAAGCAGGGCACTTGCTTCAGCCCCACCAGGAATCAGGAAAGCATCAGGAGATTTGGTTGCCTGCAAGACTTCTCCCTGAGGTGCTGGCAGGGGAGGAGGGGCCCAATGCTGAAGCAGAGGCAAAAAGATGAGCCCGTGTTACAGCAGAGGTTGTGGATTTCATGGAGCATTGGGTGCATTTGTTTACAGAAAGTCACGTCTGTTAAGGTGGATGGGATAAAGAGACTTCTAGCAACCAGCCCGATCTTGTTTGGGGATCTGGGACTGGAGTCAGGGACAGAGCAAAAACTACCTTGGATTCTATAATCTATTTTCTGGATAGTGGGTGAAAACTATATTCGCCTGCCTCCTTAAACCTTGCAGGAGGATGTGAAAAAGGGAAGGACGAAATTAGACACCTCTGATGGCTAAAGGAAGGCCACAGAGCGGCGTTGTCAGCGGTTCCCGGGGGATTTGGGCCAGGCCACGTTAGGACCTGCGGGATGAGCCCCCGGATTCAGGGGTCCCAGAGCCATCTCACTGGACAGCTCCCACAGTGGGACTGTGTGCAACCCTCGAGAATATCCTGTGTTGGCAGTAACTCCCCTCTCTGTGTTGCTTCAGTATCAAGTAGGGCAGCTGTATTCTGTGGCTGAGGCCAGCAAAAATGAAACGGGTGGTGGTGAAGGCGTGGAGGTCCTGGTGAACGAACCCTATGAGAAGGACGGCGAGAAAGGCCAATACACGCACAAGATCTACCACTTACAGAGGTAGGTGCCCCGCAGCAGAGCTGGGGTGGCGGCCCGCTGTCAGAGTGCAGACAGCAGCTCATTGCAGGTGTTTCTCAGGTTAAGCCGGTCACTCAAGTTGCTTCACCTGCGACAGTGGGTAGAGGTGGTTCTTCTTTGCTCTTTTTAAAGGCTGTTCTGTTTGTTTCTAAAGTGTTACTTGCCCCACCAGGCTCCAAGTCCCCAGAAGTGATAGTGCTTATCTTCTGGTGGGCCCTTTCAGTGTCTGTGAGTACAAAGCGTGTGTGTGTGTGTAAGTGGGTGTTCATTTCCTTTATTGTTATGTTATCTGACAGATGCGATCTCTTCTTTCTTTTCTTATCATGGCTGTTTCGCTGTCAGCATATTTGGCCTCTTTTAAAGCACATGCAGTCTGAACAGACGTGCTGGCAGTGGTTTCACCAGTCTTGAAGTATATTTACCGTTTTTCCACATGTTCACAGGCAGTACTCCACTAAAACTCCTTCTGCACAGATCCTTTGATGTGTTAAATGTGTGTAAATCTATAATAAATGTGCCTAAAAGTAAAATTGTGGCTTCAGATAGTATTTTAAACTCTGATGTTATGAAATTGGGTCCTGGAGAAATTTTTGGTACTTCTCTTTAGTCTAAAACCATTAAGTATTTAAAAGTATGGCACAAACTGATTTGGGTACCAGAATCTGTTGCAAATCACACAATTGCTGAATCCCTAACCAAGACAGTAATATTTCAGTAAACTGGCCCAAAGAACATTGAAAATCATAGTAAACATGGACCAGCTCTAGAGGATGTTGAATCAAGCTTGTTTTAGAAACGACCCAGTACTTGAAAAAATAAGCCTTCAATTTCTTTTTATAGTTGTGGTAAGATGTACACAACACAAAATTCACTATTTTTACCATTTTTAAGTTAAGTGGCATTAAGTACATTTGCGTGGCTGTGCAACATAGACCTGAACCGTAATCTCTAGACCATTCAACTGAACAAAGCAGTTCAGTTTTCATTTGGTAAAACTGCTAATTGAAGTCTGCTCTAGGGATGTAGAAGCGCCAGCCCAGGGGGTGGTCCACGGTTCTGTGAGTGCCAGAGCGTGGAGAGCAGCGCTGAAGTGGGGAGAAAATCTCACCACGATCCCATTTCCTCGGCATTGTGCTCTTTTCCCTCTATGCCTTCCCTTTGACCTTTGAGCTGACTGCCCACCCATTCTTTCTGAGCCATTGATGAGAGTCAGGCTCAGGACAAACCTTCCTTTTAGTGCATTTGTATTGGGCTGGCCAAAAAGTTCACTGGGGTTTTTCCGTAAGATGCTGCAGAAATACCCAACAAACTTTTTGGCCAGCCCAACATTTTTTAATGGGAACTTTGAAAAGAGATAGTGAGGCTGGTAGCAGGGGCCAGTTGGTTCCTCAAGACTCAGTCGAGGAAGGTCTACATGTAGAGGGTAGGCCCTGTCTCACCCTCTTCCTTATGGAGAGGATAGAAGTTTTGAACCTACCTACCACTAGTCTTTTTATTGGCTATGCCATGCAGCTTGTGGAGAGTTAGTCCCCCAACCAGGGATTGAACCCAGGTCCACAGCAATGAAAGCCCACGTCCTAACCACTTCACCACCAGGGAATTCCCTCCCCACCACAACTGTTAACCGCAAGACACCCAACTGCTGAAAAAGAAAACTAAAACCAAACCAACAGTGCTGTATGCCATGGCCACCTCTCCTCATGAGGACCAAAGCCTTCCTATCAGCTGTTAGTTTTCCCAATCAGAAACCACGGGTTCACCACACCCTCTTCCTTCTTCATCATATCACATCAGTCCTTTTGGGTCTGTGTCCTTGGTTATCTCCAGCATTTCTCTTTCCTTCCAGTCTCTTGTCTGGATTACTTACCACTTGTCCGCACAGCTCCGAGTATTCTGTCTAGATCTGTTGCTCCCCAGCTTTAAAGCTATAGATGGCCCTTTGCCCCCGGGACAAAGTCCATCCTATGTGGTGTAGATGCAAGATCTCCTGTGACTCAGCCTCTGCTTGTTCTCCCGTGTTCCCCACCTCATGCCTTACGCCAGTTACTCTGAACTTCTCTGTCTTCCCCCAGCTTTTCCCGTCCCACCCCCGGCCTCTTGTCTAGCTCAGCCCTACCCACACGCTACTGTGTTTTCACGTAAACCTTCCTCTCCCTGGGGAACCTCCCCATTCATGTGTTCTCACAGTGCGCTGCCTGAGGACAGGGGCCACGTCTGTGTGATTGGTGCGTGTACCGGTGCCTGGCACACACGGATGCCTGAAAGAGTGTGGCTATGAGTGAGCAGGTCTCAGCGGGCTGCTCTCTGCGTTCAAAGTTTGCTCTTTCCTGGGGGTGGCTCGTTTTTCATAGGCCTCAGGCACCAAAGCTGATGAGGTTATTGGCACCTGCTAAACTGCATAGATTACCAGTTAAAAACTAAAGTAGAGGAGGATTTCCCTGGTGGACCAGTGGCTAAAACTCCACACTCCCAGTGCAAGTGGCCCAGGTTCAGTCCCTGAACCTGGAAACTAGATCCCACATGCCACAACTAAGACTCAATGCAGCCAAATAAAGAACTATTTTTTAAAAACCGAAAACACTAAGGCAGAAGAATATACATACCTTAAAAAAAAAATAAAAATAAAAAGTGCTAAAAAAAAAAGGTGCTCATACTTTTTATACCTGCTGTTCTGTAACCTGAGATAAGAATTGAGTAGAAGAAACTATTTTGTCCTGAAAGGAAGATGGCCCTGGGGCCCTCCTGGCCACCCAGAACTGACCCCAGCTTATCAGATCACCTTGGATCCCCTATTCCAAATCAGTCAGCCAGTCCCTCTGGTCCAGTCTCAGAGACATCTCATCCTTGCAGGGTGTAGTGCTGTGCGCTGGGCCCAGTGAGCTCTGGAAGGGTGTGTAACGATAGCGTAGGGACTGATGAGCCACAGCAGGTAGCCTGGGGCCTCACCCGCTGTGCTGTTTCCGGCAGGTCATGGGGCAGGTTGCAGGTACACGTTAGTAGCCGGCGGTGCTGGGGTGTCGGGCTCTGACCGCTGGCTCTTTGCAACCAGAGTAACCTGCTGGTCTCATGAGAACTTGAGTGTCAACTCCCCAGTGAAGTGCCTGGAACTATGGCCTGGAAGGTGTGCCACAGAAACGCACTGTCTTCTAACTCTCTCCCCCGTTTCTCTTCGTAACCCTTTTCTCACTACAGCAAAGTGCCCACGTTTGTTCGAATGCTGGCCCCAGAGGGAGCCCTGAATATACATGAAAAAGCATGGAATGCCTACCCTTACTGCAGGACCGGTGAGTGCAGACCCACCGTGGATGGAGGGTGTGCTCAAGTAGGCCCCGGGTGGCAGTGCATTGGGGTTTTGTCTCCCGCCTTCATTTTCCAGACTAAGCCAGTGGAAGGATGAGCTTGGGGTCTTTGTTCAGGCTGGTGGTGAGTGACAGTGTTGTCTAGTGAGATTTGGCAGCCAGCTGGGTGGGAACCAGCAAGTAGCCCCGGCCCATTCTAGCACAGAAACAGTCCCTCCTATTTGGGGATGGTGTGATAATTTTTATTGTTTTTACTCATTACAAAAGTAATGTCCTCTGGGTAAGTTTTGGAGAATACATACAAACAGAAGAAAAGAATCACCCATGATCCTTCTATTTTCTAGTCGCTGTTAACATTTTAGTGTCTTTCTTTCTAATCCTTTTTTAAAATGCTTTTATATACATAGATGTGTGTGTGTGTGTGTGTGTGTAAAGCCTCCAGATATGTTTTCCAGACAAATTTTGGGTCAAATTTTACTAATTATTAACTTGCCCGTTTTTACTCAGTAGATGGAAAACCTATTTTCTGTCACTCCCTATAGTCTATTTTTAAAAATTGGTTAATGGTTGCACAGAATTCCATTGTTTGAACATGCTAGGATCTTTTTACACCCCTCGCTTATTGTTAGATGCTGAAATTTCCAGTTTTAATGGTATATATTCATGTTTGGCTTGAAAAGCAGCAGTGAGGTTCAGGGACTCTTGAGAGAGGCAGTCCAGGACGTCCCTGGTGCTCCGGCGGTTAACACTGCGTGCTTCCACACAGCGGAAGGGTCATGGGCTCAATCCCTGATCGTAGGAACTAAGATCCCACATGCCATGTGGCCAAAAGATTTTTTTTTTTTAAAAGAGAGAGGCAGTCATAGGAAAGAGCCTGTTAGGGTTACCTTCCTGCCCGGGGGAAAGACCAGACTTATACACCAGAAAACGTAGCAAGGAAAACCCTGATATTATTGGAGAAGTGTTAAAATAAGCCCAATGTGTGATGACAAAGGATTCAGAAACAGCTATCCCCCAAGTATGTTATGTAACACCTGCCCTCTGCACACCAGGTTTGAGGAGGGGAGGACCAGCAAGAGGGAGATCACTGGCAAGAGCCATGAGTCAGCGCCTTCCACTCGACCGGCATCTTCTGTAGTTGAAGGTGGGAGTAGGAGTGGAAGGCTTCTCTTAATCTTCACTAATCTTGTCTCTGGATTTTCTATTCTAGACATTCTGGGATTCCCTTTGAGTAATTCACACTCCTAGCTTTTCAAAATTCCTAAGTCTTGAGGGTTGTTTCGAAGTAGACCTCTTGGACAGCCCATGCTGTTACTGATGCATATCCTGGGTAGGGGGTCCCTCGAGGTCCCTGGAACTTAACTGTGAGTTAAGAGGATTTCCCTCCAGCCAGTCTGCATTTGTTGGTGAAGACAGTCTGGTTCTGGGGTCCTCCTGCCAGCCTCTGCTTACATGTACTTTGACACTTATTTGTCTCATTTGTTGGGACCCAGCACTCCCTAGATTCTATCTGATGAGGAAAATGTGTGTGGTCCTCATCCTGTTGAGGGAATGACTGCCATCTAGAGACAGGGTCATTGCTGTCTGGTCATTGTTCATTCAAGAACCTTATATCAGGAGATGCTCAGTCATTGGTGGGACCTGGCATGTGTAATGCTTAGTTTTATTGCTGTAGCTGAAAATGCAAACATCGCTGTTCCCTAAGCATCAGACAGGAAGCTGTTCAATTCTTGGAAAAAGAGGCACATGCACACTTTCTTAAAAGACACAGTGTGCACCGTGGCTGGGTGTGTCTGGTCTGGGGCCAAAGGTGAATTTTCCTGTCTCAGAGAGTTGCATTGAGCATGCATCATAAGAACCTTAGCCAACTTGGCATAAAGGAGGCAAACGGATAGTGTGGACTGCTGCATGCCTGGGGCGGGGTTCTGGGTTCACGGCTTGTGCCCACTGAGCCGCTACTGTCCTCTGTGTAGTTCTGGGGAGAGTGAGCTACAGCTGACGGGCATTTTTCTAGACGCTTTATGTTTATTAGCATCTTGTTCTGATCCGTGGCCAAAAGAAGAAAAACTCTCTCTAAATATCCCACGGAGAGGAGAGGCAGGGAGTGAGGGAGGAGAGGGTGGCTTCTTCAGTGGGAGCTGACTTTACATTCAGAACCTACCATCATGCAGTGTGTCTTGAATCTTAGATCTGTTCAGTTAAACATGGGTCTTTTAAAAAGAGCTCTGAACAAGGAAGGCTGTGTCCAGTTCCCGCTAGGGACTGGTGGGAGAAAGATTATTAGTTCAGAACTCTTAGGCTGGCCTAAGCAGATCAGAGTTTGAAGTGAGAGGGATAACGGAGTGTGGAGCGAAATTCCACATGCCTTTTGGAAGGTCCTGACCTTGTTCTGAGTAGAAGGAAGATGAATTTGCAATATTCTACTCATTCTCAGCTCTTTCTGTCCTCTTAACCTTATTTCTCTCTGTTTCTTATCCCCCGATGCTCATGAGTTGGGACATGAGGAGAGGGTAAGATGGGCCTGGGCCTGTGAATGATAGCAGGAAGAGACACTTGCTTTTAGCAGCACATAGACTAAAACTGGAATGATTCTGAGTTTAGCATGGCCCCTGTGCAAGGATGACACGCAAATTCATGAAGCTCCATGAAAAAGGGAAAGAAAGTAGGAAGAGGGAAATAAATGTTTCTCCTCCTGTCTCTCCCTGTAACCTTAACCCTGTCTGAGTACAGTCTCAACAAAGACAGTTTTGGGAGGATTTCTGTTTTGGGGTTTTTTTTTTTTTTGCTATATGACACAGCATGTGGGATCTTAGTTCCCTGTCTTGGGGTTGAACCTATGCCCCTTGCCTTGGAAGCATGGGAAGGACCTTAGTGGTCTCATTGGAGAGCCCAGTTTTCCAACTGCAGAGAGTTTTCTGAGACTCTTCCAGACTACCTAGGGTTGCAGTTTGAAGAAAAGAGAACTGTCTGAGTGCAGAGGTGTTTGGAAGCAGGGAGGCTGGAAAAGATTAGGGAGGATTGTCTGTTCACCCACGTTAGCATTAAAGGCCATTAAAGGGGGTCATCACCCTTGTACATTCACAGTTTGTCAGAACTGAGTGGATCTGCTTCTCAGGATCCTAGAAAGAGCTGATATCCAAAGACATACCCCACCCCCACCCTCCCCGAAATGCCAAAATATTAAGTTATGCTGAAATACAAAATGACTAATAAAACCAGATATTCCTGTTTGCCAAGCAGGACTTGCTTCCCTCATGGGCTCATCTGCTCAGGAAACCAAATTCCAGCCTGTGGTGGAGAACATCATCCACTTGCTTAAGTGATCAGACCCTCGTGTCTATTGATTAACACATTCCATCCCAGCAGAGGCCAAACTAGGAGAAGGCTGCTCGGGGAGCATAGACTCAGAATGAGGTGGTTTGTTGGAGAAACCTGGTGAAGTGTGTCATTAGACCAGGCCAACCTGACACTCAGGGTGGGGCTCCTGCTCCCAGGACAGCGCCAGAGAACTGCTGCCAAGCTGGTCTCTTTGGCCTCACCCTTCATGGATATTACACCCATCATTTCCTTTTTTGTTAAACGAATAACAGGGCAGTTATTTCAATAATCCTTTTAGTTATCATCTTGATCTGTTGCTTTCTTCCAAGTAACTTCCGTTGGATTCAGGGAGGTTACTGAGATCGTCTCTTGGGTAGTTTCTTTTTCTTTCTTTCCTTTCTTTTAAAAAAGTTTTCCCTTTATTGATTTTACTGGAGTGTAGCTGATTTACAGTGTTGTGTTAGTTTCAGGTCTATGTACAGCATAATGATTCTGTTATACATCTACAGATACTCTTTCTTTTTCTGATTCTTTGCCCATGTGTTATTACAGAATATCGAGTGGCATTCCTGTGCTATACACTAGGGCCTTGTCAGTTATTCTTGGGTTGTTTCCATAAGAGGTGGATCTTATCCCTCATATTTCAACTTGTCCTCATCTCAGTCTTAGAGGTAACCTTAGTTTCAGGTTTGGAGTCAGGGAGCTTGACTGTTAGCCCCACATGCCGTCAGAGGGGACAGTGGTGGCATCCATCCGAAACTGCACCAACTCCTAAGTTCAGAGAGTACAGAATGATCTGGGCTTTGGTCAGGAGGAGAGCTAGTCTGTTCCCCAGTGACATTAGAGCTGCTGTCATTTTCTCTGATAAATAATTGAACGGTGCTTTCCGAGGGGGTTTCATTACAATGAGCAGGAGTGTGGCGGGTGAGAGGTTTGGTTACAGTGACAGGAAGGATGCAGAGGGCAGATAGACAGCACCTGGCCTATGGTGCCCTGCTCTGCCGCTAGAAGCAGGGGGCGGGCGGGAGGAGGGGGCACCAGGTGATGGTCTGACAGCAGAGCCTTGGGTCTCAGTGCTTCAGCTCATAAGGGCTGCTCCCTGTCCTTGCCCAGCTGGGAAGAGTCCCGAGGAGCCAGTAGTGGCATCCCTTTAATGAAATCCCATATTTGGTCTTCAGGGACTTGTGCATGAGTAAAACTCAGAGGTTGGTGCATTGAGGTCCCAAATGCACTTGCTGGAACTTGGAGGGTGACCATGGTGTAAGCCCCAGGGAATGGAGAAGTCTTTGCTCCCATGGTCCCAGGGTGAGGGGTGGATATTTTATTCATCTTCATTAATCTTTTTCTCTCTTCTTTCCATGTCCTTGCTGTGGAGCAGTTATCACAGTAAGTATTTCCAGGGGGGTGGGGACTGTAGATGATTTATAAGGAAGGAGAAAGAAAATGGAGCTGCCCTGGGGCCTCCTGGATTCTCCTGTCTTTTTCCTGGGTGGCCTTTGAGGCTTTTGAGGCTTCATCCTTTCAGTCCCGTTGAGGAACTTGTTAATTGAAACTGTCCCCTCCTGCTTGAAGCTGCATTGGCAGGTGGCTCTGTAGGTGCTGCAGTAGTCAGGACCGTGGCATCCTAGCCCCAGGTCTCACATGTACGGAGTGACGCGTGGCTCTCCCCTGCTCACCCCGGGCCAGGCCTCCTCAAGGCTGTACAGAAAGCTCCAGTGCCGCTGACCCGGTCAGGGCGTTCCCATTTGGGCATCTGTTGACCCCCAGTGAGCACTGATGCTAGGCAGAATCGTGACATCAGCCTGGCTGCTTCTCTCTGCCCAGCCCCTCTGTCAGCGCCCCATTCTGTCCTCCCTGCAGCATCCTCATCCAGGTAAACGCAGGAAGTTTCGGGGAGCCCGATTCCCGCTGAGGAGTTAGGGGGTTAACGTGTTCCTCCTGTAAGCAGTTCCAGTTTTTTAAAAAGCACTAAGGGAAGAAGATGATAATTAGTATGAAGGCTTAAATGGCTGAGAACTTCAGGCCTCAGCAAAAGGCTGGCTGGTGGCGGGGGAAGGGGGGCAACACGTTTGGATGGCTAGGAAGCCTCCCTGTGCTCTTCCCACGCTGCCACTCAGCCTTTACACCCTGCACATGAGGTAAAAGGCAGAGATGCGTGGGTTAAGTGCATGAATTTTGAAGTCAGACAAAACTGAGTTTGAGGCCCCGGTCTGTGGTTACCCCTGTGGCCTTGGGAAGTCCCCTCTGGAGTTCACTTTCCTCAAATGTGAGGTGAGGGTCGTGTTAGCACAGCCCTCGCAGGCTGGGGTGAGGATTGAGTGAGGGAGCGTGCGCCTGGCATACTGTGGGCTCCCGGGACAGTGAGCTGTCAGTACAAGGCAGAGGCTGGGGTCTCTTGTCTGCCCAGAGCGGGTGGTGAGGGGCGGTTACTCTCCAACTTTGAGCCTAGTGACTGTAAGGTGTCTTTCCCCCTCCCACAGAATGAGTACATGAAAGAAGACTTTCTGATTAAAATTGAAACCTGGCACAAACCTGATCTTGGGGCCCTGGAGAACGTAAGTAGCACTTCCCAAGATCCCCGAGGACTTCCAGGCCTCAGGATGGTACTGAGGCTCTATCCCTGCCAAGGGCTCTTCACCGTGGTCCCCTTTTTCTTGGCCAGGAAGCTCGCAGCCTGTGCCTAGATCTGTCCTGCCAGCATGGGATTGCTCTGTCACTAATTTGAGAAATATGATCTCCAAGATGCTTTCAAGGACCTGCTAGTGCTGGGATTGGTCTAAAATGCAACTCCTGGCATAGAAGAGCTGAATTTTTATAACACCAAAATGAGCGAATCCCCTGACCATCCAGTGGTTAGGACTCGGCACTTTCACTGCCTGGGCCTGGGTTCAGTCCCGGGTCAGGGAACTAAGATCCCACAAGCCACATTGTGCAGTGCCCCCCCAGCACCCCTGAAAAAAAGCCCATCAAAATTACAGCCTCTATAGAGCTCAATTTGCCAGTAACTCCTCAGATTTAAAATATACCTGTCCCTTACTCTAGAAATTCCACACCTAGGAGTTTACACTATAGTTATGTTTTCATATGTGTGAGATAGCAGTATACAGGGAGATTCACTGCTGCATTCTTGGTGTTTGTTTAGCCACTACATCATGTCCAACTCTTTTGCAACTCCACAGACTGTAGCCCGCCAAGCTCCTCTGTTCATAGGATATCCCAGGCAAGAGTGGGTTGCCATTTCCTCCTCCAGGGGCTCTTCCCAACCCAGGAATCAAACTGAAGTCTCCTGCATTGGCAGGAGGATTCTTCACAACTGAGCCATTCTTGGTGTAGCCAAAGGTTAAAAGCAACATAAGAGCCCGTCAGTGGGATCCTGTTAAATAAAACATTGTGCAACCATGTACTTGTTTATTATGCAGCCATTAAAAAGAGCCAGTAAGAAACAGTCTTCAAGAGATATTGTTCAGTGGGGAAAAAAAAGGATGTAAAATATGTGCTAAAAGAAAATCTCTACAGTAGTGGTACCTGGGAGCTGACTGAGAGACATGCAAGAGAAAGAGTTACTTTTTATCATATCCTTTTGTACTGTTTGAACTTGTGTCAGAATTTTGTATCTCATACCACCTCTTTGAGTTAGTTAGTTTTTATCTTTTTTTTTAAGATCTTTTACTTATTTTTTTTAGTGTGGACCATTTTTAAAGTCTTCCTTGAATTTGTTACAGTATTGCTTTTGTTGTTTTTTATGTTCTGGTTTTTTGGCCATAATGTATGAGGGATATTAGCTCCCCGGATTGGAAGGCAAAGTCTTAACCACTGGCCCACAGGGAAGTTCCAAGTTCAGTTCAGTTCAGTCACCCAGTCGTGTCTGACTCTTTGCAACCCCATGAATCGCAGCACGCCAGGCCTCCCTGTCCATCACCAACTCCTGGAGTTCACCCAAACTCATGTCCATCGAGTCAGTGATGCCATCCAGCCATCTCATCCTCTGTCGTCCGCTTCTCCTGCCCTCAATCTTTCCCAGCATCAGGATCTTTTCCAATGAGTCAACTCTTCGCGTGAGGTGGCCAAAGTATTGGAGTTTCAGCTTCAGCATCAGTCCTTCCAATGAACACCCAGGACTAATCTCCCTTAGGATGGACTGGTTGGATCTCCTTGCAGTCCAAGGGACTCTCAAGAGCCTTCTCCAACACCACAGTTCAAAAGCATCAATTCTTTGGCGCTCAACTTTCTTCACAGTCCAATTCTCACATTCATACATGACTACTGCAAAAACCATAGCCTTGACTAGACGGACCTTTGTTGGCAAAGTCATGTCTCTGCTTTTTATATGCTGTCTAAGTTGGTCATAACTTTCCTTCCAAGGAGTAAGCATCTTTTAATTTCATGGCTGCAGTCACCATCTGCAGTGATTTTAGTTATTAATAATTTTTAAGAGCATCAAAATAAGCAGTATAGGGCTAAGCAGGCAGCATCCTCACAAGAGGAATATGCAGTCTTTACAAAGGGGGAACATATGAAAATAAAGTAGGTGCTGGGGGAGCCTGAGAGCCTTGGGCTGCTGCAGTCATATTTAGCTTGAAAAATCAGAGCATTAGTTCTCAAATGTATGTCCACTTAAAATTCATTCACCCTCCCACTCCTTTGGATAGTTTTGTATGTACTGGTAGGAATCTCACGTCTGTGGCTATGGGAACAGCTGCTGTCAGATGTCCATTCTGGGTAAAGGGTGTGGTAGCTGTTAAACTGTACATAATGAGTGGTCACCCTTGTTCCTGCAGGTGCATAAACTGGAGCCTGAGGCGTGGAAACATGTGGAAGTCGTATATATAGACATTGCAGATCGAAGCCAAGTACTTAGCAAGGTAGGAACTATTCAGCTGTATGGGTGGCCTTTGAGATGCAGAAGTCACTTATGTCAGAGAAACCAAGGAATCATACCAACTTGGGTCAAAGGGAAGTTCTCTCTTGAGTATTTTATTTTCTAAATGAGTGTTAAGAATCACCTTATCTTGACTTGGGGATACCACCAGGCAAATAGTGGCCCAGATGTACAATCTTGTGCTTCTTGGCCTAATATCCCCACTCCTATCCTCAAAAGATTAGCGGATTTAAAACAAAAAACCAAAAACTTTTCACTGAAGTATAACATATATAGCAAAGTGAATAGATCCTAAATGTGCATCTATATACCTCAAACTGAACATCCCCAAATATTTCTCAAACAGAAACACTAGCCAAGAGTATGGCCCCTTGAGTATTTTGTCGATTCTGGTTATTTCATGAGAGTGGAGAGAAGCAGAGGTAGGGAAGGGTTTTTTTTTTTTTTTTTTTTTAGGGAAGGTTTAATAAATAGTCTCCTTCACTTTGGAAGATGCTTTACAACTGTATGTGTATGCATGTGATTGGATATCTTTGTTATTTTTTATAAGTAGATGCCATAAGGAGTTTGGTTTTTCCCTTGCCCACATTAGTTAATGCAGAGAAACAGCCCAAGAGTAAACTTTTGTTACTGTTAATTAACACACAGCATTGACTGCATTTTAAATCAGTGAAGGGAAATTGACTGTAGTACACAAGAGGATAAAGTCTATGCCTTGAACATTTCCAATAATGATTTTATTAAAACAAGGCAGTTTATAAACAAAAGCAGAACGAAGCCAGAGAGAGGTGGGACTGGAAGATTTCAGAAATGACTGGCTGGTTGTTCTCAGCTCCAGCTGCCATTTTAGAATTACCTGTTTTTTAAAATTACCCTGTGTTGCTCAAGGGTCAGCTGTTTTGAAAACACCTTTCCTGGTGCTCTGGATGTTCACTCCAGGTTGCAAATCCCCATCTTAAATAGTGGAAATCCAAGCCTGTTCACACAATCTGGTAAAACTGAAAACAAGCCCTGGCAGACAAAATCACAGAGAGCTCTCCTCAGAGGCAAATATAAACAGTTCTATATCTTGTTTATAGACTTTCCCATGTTTTCTTTGCACCAAAAGCATCAAGAATGGTTCGAACTGTACTGTGGTGGAAAATCTGATCTCCTTCTCTCTCCCTCTCTCTTCCCGCCCCCCCCAACCCCTGCCTCCCCAACTTCTGACAGGATTACAAGGCAGAAGAGGACCCAGCAAAATTTAAATCTATCAAAACAGGCCGAGGACCCTTGGGCCCCAATTGGAAGGTGCAGTTCACACTCTTACCACCAGGGGGTGCTGGGGCCGGTGTGGTTGGGCCTCCCTCCTGGAGGTGGGGAACTGGGAGGGGGCGGGGGGCGCAAAAGGAGAGCCAGAGGTCGGCCCTCTTAGTTACCCGTCTGCCTGTGGGTGTGTTTCTAATACAGCAAGAACTTGTAAATCAGAAAGACTGCCCATACATGTGTGCATACAAACTGGTTACTGTCAAGTTCAAGTGGTGGGGCCTGCAGAACAAAGTGGAAAACTTTATTCATAAGGTAAGTGACCAGGCTGGGAGGCCTTCTGGTGTGTTGGTGGGGAGCGTTTTGCCCGACAAGAGAAGATCATACAACTCCATGTGTCTTGTATCCTAGGGTGGCCAGCAGCAGGATATTTAGGTCTGATTTCCCAGATCCCCACTTCCCCTTGCACCACACTCTTAGAGTTTAATGCTGTTCATCCAGGGGTACCATATGCAAATGGGAAGGAAACTGAGGCAAAAGAAGGAAACAGGAGGGGGCTTGTTATGATTAAATGGCAAATAAAACTCAGGATCTTTGCTTGACACCAAAAGGCAAAAAGTACTATGAACCAAATTCTCCCAGTACCGTAAATTATTGAACTAAACAAACCTAGGGCGTTTTTGTTTTTTTTTTCCTTTTTTTTTTTTTAACAAGAGAATATCAAATGAAAGTAATAACGTGTGTAAATGGGAGACCCAGGAAAACTGAGTAACTTGCCCAAATGGTACCTAAGAAGTTTCTATAGCCTTCTCTCTGATGTGTGAGAGTCTGGTAAAATTGAGCAACATCTCATAGCTGCTGGCCAATTTTATTTACTTATTTTTGGCCATGCCATGCAGCACGCGTGATCTTAGTTTCCTGACCAGGGATCGAACCCAAGCCCTTGGGAGTTGAAGCACAGAGTCCTAATCACTGGACTGCCAGGGAATCCCCCTGCTGCTGGTCAGTTTTAACCTGGTCTTTAGGCTCCAGAGACAAGGAGGAAATTTGGCACAGTCTTTTTGGGATCTTGGCTCATGGATTGCCTGTCTTGGGCGCAGAGCCTCGGGGCAGGCTAGGCACCACCCTCTCCCTGGGGGCTTGTGTGACTTGAGGCCATACCCATCAGAAATGTGGAGGCAAGGGTCACTGACCTGAGGGATTGGAGGACCGATCCAGATCAGTCAGTGGGGTACCTACCACTCCTCCCCCAACCTTCCCAGTACAGTCTGGGTGCTGGTGTGGAGGACGTGGGCAGGAGGGCTGCCACAGCGGCCCACACCTTCCGGTTCTAACTTGGGTCCCTTCATTTTTATAGCAAGAGAGGCGTCTGTTTACAAACTTCCACCGGCAGCTGTTCTGTTGGCTGGACAAATGGGTCGACCTGACGATGGACGACATTCGAAGGATGGAAGACGAGACGAAGAGACAGCTGGATGAGGTACGTGGGAGGCCCGAGGAGACTCCGGGGCTGTCCGCTAGGAGACTGGCGTGCCGGGGCAGCTGACTGAGGGCACCGTCCTGTGGTTCTAGGAACATGTCAGCGTCCCCTGTGGGTAAGGTCTAATGCCAGGCGATATGGGAACTACAAGGAAGAAAGCAGCCTGTGCTCTTGAACTCGCAGTCTAGTCGAGGTCTTGGCATATCCAGAGAGACAGATATGGCGGGCTGTGCTGAATGCCAAGTGAGTAATACAGTTGCCGCAGCGGTCCTCCAGAGCCGGGTGGGGGAACTGTGCTGGGCTGCAGAGGCGGAGGTGACCCCGGGAGGCGGAGGCAGGCCGGGCTGGTCCACGAATAGCATGCACGAAACTCACAGAGGACAGCAGCGAAGCGCACACCACAACCCCTCTTTAACAGTGTTGGAGCTATTTTAGAGTTTGGAGCCTTTGCCCCCGCCTTTTTTTTTTTTCTTTCTGGTTTGGCATGGTTCCCAGAAGGAGAGCTATCTGCTGCTCCATGGGAGCCTGAAGACCTAGCACCCCTCTTGCCTCCCTTGAGGAATTTGGGGCTGCCTGCCTGCAAGACTCCCTCTGAGGAGACACTTGGTAAACAGCACTCAGGCACCCACCATGTGTGAGGCATCATTCGGAGCGCTTCTCCAGGTCTCGGCCCATCTCCTGTGGTTGTCACAACCGCTGTGAGGGGGTGCCGCTGCTACCCCCACACTCAGGTGAGGAGGTAGAGCTGCTGGGAGTTCAAGGCCAGGCGCAGGGTCACACAGCCTGCAGGTGACACAGTCAGTCGGGAGGAGGAGCCGTGGCAGTCAGTCACTCGGCCGCTTCTCCTCCCTCTAAATGCCGTCGGGGTCTCCCTCCTGCCTCTCGGGGCTAAAAATGAGGCAGGAAGCTCTGTTTCATAGGAACCGCCATCCATTTCTCCCTCCTTGCCCTGGGAGGGTTGGCACGGAGCCTGGGTGTCTGGCAGGCAGAGCTTTGCACAGCCGTGCCTGGCTCTCCAGCGAGGCCTCCGGTGAGGCGCAGGCCCAGGTCCGAGGGGCCCCCGCCGCACTGGTGCTCCCACTGCACTGTGCTGGTCTCAGTGGAAAGTGGGCCCATGGGCGCTTCCTTAGAGGGGGAGCCCCGTGGGGAATGGATTCTACCCTCCAGGGTGACACTTCCAGGCTGACTCACTGGTTGCAGCGGTTTGCTGAGTGAGTTCCTGTTGAAGGCAGATGTTTAAATTATTCATTCAGCTGCAGTTTCAGGGAAGTGGCAGGATTTTGGACACAAGTCCTACTTCTTCTGTTAAAGATCTTCAGGAAGCGGTAGGTTTTAATGTCCAGAGCTCTGGCGATTCTAACAGTGTAAGAGAGAAGCCTTGAATCTTGTGGTCACCTGAGTCCTGACCAAAAGAGAAAAGAAACAAGTTACCAAGTGGAGGAACAGGGACAGAGCCTTGGAGGCTTGAGTCTGCAGCTTCAGTTACCTGTTGCTGCCAGGCCGGCCAGAATACCCCAGGGTCATGGAAACGCTGGCTGACAGCCTCTGGGGGTCGAATTGGAGTTCCTGGTGCTGGCAGGCTGTCCGGAGGGTCTGCTGACCTGCCTCCCTCAGGTCCTCGGCTCGAGGGCATGCGTCCTCACAGGGTTCTCTTCCCGTCCACAGCGCTTGTCTTTGTGTTTCCATTCTGTGGATAACTGTGCCAAAAGTTTGGATGATCTATATTGTCCAAGATAACTGCGAATGCAGAAATCCCTCCTTGAAACTGGAATTTTTTAAATAGTTGGCAGTAGAAGAGAAAGCAAAACCACTGCGGGGGACATGTTCTGACCCCGTTAGCAACTGTGTGGGACCTTTGTGCTGACTGTACTTCTGGCTCACGTGTCGCTTTCCTTTCTTATTTTTCCTCTTTCTAAAAATATTTTTATCAAAGTTTTATTTTCAGAGTTTTTTTTTTCTCATTTTTTAAAGCCACTTTATTGAGGTCTGACTAACATACAAAGAGCTGCACCTATTTAATGTGTGCATCTTGAGGAGTTTGCAGACAGACATTCGTGAACCTGTCACCACGGTCAGTACCATCACCCCACAAGTATTTTTATAGGTTTTAAACTCAGGTAGTATCCCACACTTATGAGGAAGACACTGGCTTCTTCTGCCCTATCCCCAAGGTTGCGGCCCCAGAAGCAGCCCCTTGCAATCCTTTTTCTTTTTTTTTTTGAACTTTTTATTTTGTGTTGGGGTATACATACATTAGCTCAGTCATGTCCAACTCTGCGACCACATGGACTGTATCCTGCCAGGCTCTTCTGTCTGTGGAATTTTCCAGGAGTGGGTTGCCACTTCCTTCTCTAGTATTGGGGTACAGCCGATTAACACACACTGTGATAGCTTCAGGTGAACCGTGAAGGCACTCAGCCATACATACATATATGTGAACCCTGTCATCTCCTCTGATTTTCATTTCTTCTGTGGATAATTTTCTGGTTTTCTTAGGAAGTTAGTAAACGCGTCCCTCGTTGTTAGCTTAGCTTTGTGTCTGTATCATTAAGTTGTATCTTTGGGTCTCACGGGGGTGGGTGGTTGGGCTGGTTGCCACAATATCAGTAGTTGAGGCTGGTTCATTCTCGTTCATTTTGCTCCCACTCGGTAGACACTTTAATCTGAAGATCTCGTCAGTTCTGGAAGATGTTTTTGTGACCCCTGTCATCACTTTCTCCCCTCTGTCCTCTTTGTTCTCTTTCTGGAATTTGTTGTTGTTGTTCGCAGTTGGACATCATGAGTCGACCTTCGAATTTTCTCATGTTTTGTCTCCTTTCTTGTGTGCTTTCTAGGAGAGGTTTTCTGAAGTTAACTTTTGTCACCTCTATTCAATTTAAGACATTCTTAAGCACTTCTTGTTCTGTTCTTGGCCTCATTTTCCTTTTCTGAAGCATGGGGTTTGGTTCTTGCATTTGGTTTTGCGGTATCTCTTCCCCCTGAACATTGTTTCCTCTGAGCTCCTCTTTCCGTTGGACTTTATGTTTCCTTTTAGGGGCTTCCCTCAGATGACTGGGACTCCTTGGCTGTCCATTCACAGTGAAGAGAGCAGCTCCAAAAAGTGGATGAAGCTCTCTGAATCAGTTGTTATTGTTGTTCAGTCGCTCAGCTGTGTCCAACTCTTTGCGAACCCAGGGACTGCAGCACGCCAGGCCTGCCTGTCCCTCACCATCTCCCGGAGTTCACCCACGTTCTGAATCAGTCAGTGGCTGGGCTTACTGAAGGGTAGTCACATGGTTCCGCTGGGGCTTCCCACTTCAGGCTCCTGAGTGTGCTTTTCTTGGGCTGCTCGTTTTGCTTCAAGAGGACACCCCAGCCTTTTTCTCATGGGGCTGGTCAAGGCCAGTATTCTGGGAGCTGATCTAGGGAAAGGTCCTGGGGGCAGGCTGAGAACCAGGGGAGGTAACACCAGGGCATGCCAGAGCCAAACTCTTCTTTATTTCCTCTGGCAAAGGAGCCACCCATTTCTAACCCCAGCTGCACTCCCTGCACATAGAGGCGCCTGGTGCTGCCAGTCCCCCAGCTTCTGGAGAACCTGCAGCACTAGTGGGCCCGCTCCCTCCTGGCTGCCCTCCTCACCCGCCACTGCTGCTGCTCCGCGGATTAGTCACTGCTCCTCCGTCCTCCTTTCGTCTTCCAGAATGCTGTTTCCATCTCTTACCTGCTGTTGTCTCCTCTGTTCTTGTTGTCTTTGTAGTTTTCCATCTTTCCATCTTTTTTTCTTTGTAATTCCTTTACTGTCATCATGCCTAGCTTTGGGGGAGAAACAGCAATAAATGCTTGTACTGCATCCAGCCTGCCATGATTAACTGCAAGTTTGTGATAGAAATTATGACTGTTATTCTTTAAACCAAGGCATAGCAGTCTGGTGTGGGTGGGTTGTTTTGTGAGTTATAAGAGGTCACTATAAGGCCACAGTCACCCCTGCCATAACTCTTGTCCCTCTGGGAGGTGAACCCGCCATTCTTGGATGAGGCTCAAGGATTTGAGAAACACGGGATCAAGAGATTAGTCCTTTGCCCTAAAAACAAAAATGTCAGGAAATGCATGCCTGTGGGGGAACAGTGGCTCTCACTCCCTCCCCCTCCCTCCTCTCCTGCTTTTAAGAAACATGTAATCTCAAAAGTGGAAGAAAGTACCTTAAAGGTCATTTAGTCTAATTATGTGGCCAGCGCTTGAGCCTTCTCTGCCCTTTCCCTTTAGCTTGTGCTTGAGCACCTCCTGTAATGGGGAACTCACTGTCTTACAAACACGGCAGTCATAAACATATCTATCTATCCATATTTTTTAATTGAAGTATATAGTTGATTTTCAATAAGTTGTTCTTGTGGCTTATGGGATCTTAGCTCCCTGTCCAGGGATTGAACCCAGGGCCGCGGCAATGAGAGTACCAAGTCGTAACCACTGCACTGCCAGGGAATTCCCGTACAATAACATACTTTATTATTATAGAAGCTGACATTGACTGGGGTCTTACCATGTGCCTGTCATGTGTGGTAAGCAGACATTTGACATGAATTGTCATGACATCCTCTTGGCTACCTGTGCCATAGGTATTCTTTGCAGAGAAGTTAAGCATACCTTCTAGTTCAGAGAACAGGTTCCTCCTGGACCTTGGTCATTAACTCTAGATTATGAGATGGGGAGAAGAGGATTCATTTTAAAAATTGTAAAAAAACAAAAACAAAACCTGTTTCCCTGTTTACAGGACTCTCTAGAACATTTGCTGAAAAACAGCAAAGAACACATGTTTGAAGACCCCGCAGCATTTTCGTCCTCGCCTGCCCTCATGGGCCTTCCTCTCTAACCCTTCTGGCTCCTCTGATCCCTCCGTTGCCCATCCCTTCTGGATTTTGTACTTTGGGGTGGAGCTCAGTGGCTCCGTGGCACTCTGGGCTCTGTGGGCTCACCTGGCAGGCTTGTCTCTGAGCGTCTCTCTAGACAGTCTCCCTGTCCACGTGCTTGCGTCTGAATGTGCCTGTCTCTTCATCATCACTTTAGTATGGATGAAGAGGGCCCTTGCTCCATCCCCTGGCTTTTTGACTGATGATTCACCATCACTTCTAGATTTTAAGTCTAGACCAGTCTGGACCAGTTGCCTATCAGTTACATAAACATCCCTGTGCAGTGAAGCGCCTGTCAGGATACTACATCCCAGAGTTCCCCGTTTGGGACTGTGATAGACAAGGGTCTTCAGGTTAAAATCCTCAGTGCCTGGTTCATTTGCTGGGCTGTGGAAGGTTGTATCTGAGATTCCCGTAGTGCCTGCAGAGGGCAGAGCGAGTTCTTCTGAGGCCGAGGGATCCTTGTCTTCTGAGGCTGATGCTCTCCTTGGAGTCTTAATTCCCTCCGCCCTGCCCAGCAGCGATTGACCCCAGAGCAGACCACCTGGAACATTGACCAGCATCTTGAAATAGGGGAGCAGCTTTATTTTCTTTTTAAATATTTAAAATTTTCAATATTAAGGTAATGTGTAAGCATTAAACAGTTTTTAGGAAAGTAAAAAAATAGAAAAAATCACTCGTACTCTCACTATTTAAAAACAACCACTGTAAACGTGTTAAGAATTCTTACACACTTTTACTTAGTTCTGATGGTACTGCATGAGCCTGGGTGGTCCTCTCACTCTTCTCTAAACATTATAACAGCATTTAAACCAGGAAAAAAGTTCCTTCACATACACGTTTCTCACAGTAGCTACATCTTACTTTGTACTCTCTTGCCCCGTGTTGGATTTTCCTTCATGTTGTTTGCAGGATTTCATTGTTTACAAATAATGCCATGATGAAAAATTTCTATGCACTCCATTGTTTGGGTAATTAGGATTATTTACTTAGAATAAATTCCAACAAGCAGAATTAGAGGATTTAAAATTCTTGTTACTTATTGCCAGATTTCTTTCCCAAAAGGCTGAACCTGTTTATATATTAGGTTTCTAAAGAAGTTCTAAAAACAGTTCCACATTTGCCTTGTATTTATGTCCTTTCAGAACAGGTCTGTGGTTACTATTCAGTGTCATAAATGATTTTTTTTCCACTGGCTTAATTTTTTACTTAATTTTTATTGGCGTATAATTGCTTTACAGTGTTGTGTTAGCTTCTGCTACAGCAGTGAATCGGCTATATGTACATAGATCTCCTCTTTTTTTAGATTTCCTTCTAGCTTAATTTTTTTACTGAACTTTTTATTTTGAGATGATTGTGAGATTCACATGCAGGGGTAAGAAATAATACAGAGAGGAGATCTGTTTCTCCCAGTGGCTACATCTTGCAAAATGATAGTATGATATCACACCCAGGAAATTGACACTGATACTTTTACAAGTTCCTTTAAGTCAAAGGTGTATTTCATACTTATATTTTCAAAAGATGGAGAAAAATATTAAAAAAAAAGAAGACGACCAAATAAATAAAAATGAGTAGATGAATAAAAGTCCCTTTCTTCCAACCCCTGGCCTCATTCCCTAGAGAAAACCACTGCTAAAAAGAAACCATCCAGGACTGGAGCTTCTGTTTTCATGTTCCTCAACTGTATGTACATAGATAGCCGGTAATAGCTTGATTCGAGGAACACTACAAACATTAGATAAAAATCTCTCATTTTAGGCCCCAGGAAACAGGAAATAAGCATTCTTAGAACATTTCATTACAAGAATGAAATAATGCATTTTTATTTTGGTGCACCCTCTGTGGGGGGACCTTGTCTTTGAGAGTAAAGGAAGCTATCATGTTTCCTGATAGGAAGTTACATCTTATTTCAAGCAGTAGGAGAACAGGACCTGGCTTTGCGTTAGTAAATTCAAGCCAGGCAGTGAGCGCTCAGGGTCTACAGGTATCTGCTTGAGACCCAAAGGACTTTGTTCCCATGATACTAAACCTTAGCCTCTTTGATTATTGAAAATGTACGTGAATGGTCATTAGCTAGCAGACACATAATGAGTGCATTTTTGTCTTCTTTCACATTTATTTATTTGACTGGCTGTGCTGGGTCTTAAGTTGTGGGCACTCCAGGTCTTTAGTTGTGGTATGTGGGATCTAGCTCCCTGACCCAGGATCGAACCCAGGTCCCCTGCATGGGGTCCTAGTCACTGCACCACCAGGGAAGCTCCCATTTCTGGTTTGGGGTCGGGGGCAGGGAGGTTGGTAATCATTTTGAAGGAGTTTCTTGTTTGTTTTCTGAAAGAGTTTCAAACTTAATGAAAATGATGAGAAGAATACGTAGGAAAGGAAAGACGGCAGAGACAGCATCACGCAGCGCACCCTCCTAGTCTGTCTGGTGCAGCCCCTGTTTTCTGGGAGTTCCACGACCTTGACATTCGTGGAGGTTATAGGCTAGTCATTTTTTTTTTTTTTTAATTTTTTATTTATTTATTTTTTTTTCAGTGGGTTTTGTCATACATTGATATGAATCAGCCATAGAGTTACACATATTCCCCATCCCGATCCCCCCATCCCGCCTCCCTCTCCACCCGATTCCTCTGGGTCTTCCCAGTGCACCAGGCCCGAGCACTTGTCTCATGCATCCCACCTGGGCTGTTGATCTGTTTCACCATAGATAATATACATGCTGTTCTTTCGAGGCTAGTCATTTTGTCGAAGGTGTTTCAGTTGGGGTTCGTCCAGCGCTTCTGTGTGATTAGATCCAGAGTCTGTATTTCAGATCAAAAGGTCACAGACTCAAAGGTGTTCTTTTCCTTGTATTCTGCCTGTCCTTGTCCAGTCCCGGTGAAGTTACCTTTGTTCACCTGGGTGTGGTCATCACTGTTGGGGTGTTGCTGATCCCAGACCTCCTCTTAGGATGGCACGGAGGAATTTTAACATCTGTAGCTATTTCTATATCTCTCTGATCTATTATGTTCACACAGTACTTCCAATTCCGACCTCACACCACAAGGGTAACTTTCCGTCTTTTAAAAAATTTGACTCAAGAAAAATCTTGAGTTTGTTAAGCTCTTATAAAGTAATATATTAATTACTATGGATAACCAAAATTATAGGAGCAATACAAATTTAAAGCTACCATTCAGGAAAGTGAGTTTTGAGCAAAATCTACAGGGGAGAGGCATCATTCCAAGAGGGAGCTAGGAACTGTCACTGCTGTGGCTTCAGGTTCAGTCCCTAGTCCCTAGTCAAGGAACTAAGATCCCACAAGTGGCTCAGCACAGCCAAGGAAAGAAAAAGACTTTGAGGAAACTCTAGCCTGAACGACCAAGCTCGGAGCTTAGATATAATCACAGTAATCATTATCAGTAGGGAGTGACTATAGGAACCTCTGGGAAGGACCGGGAGAATGTTTTTCTCATGTTCAGGTTCCACGTGGGCTCAGTGATTTATAACAGTTGAGGGGGTAGGGCGGGCGGTAAACAATGGTCGAGGGTTTGAAATGTGGCAGGAAGTATATTCAAAGATGTTTCCCAGTGGAGAGCTACTACTGATGAGATAGAGTCTCTGAACAATGTGGCTGAAAGTCTAGTGAATAAAGCACAACTGAGGAGGCTATAGCTTAAGCATGCAGCTTCTTGAGTGTTACGTGCACACATGGCATGTTCACTGTGCTATTTAGAACAAAGACATAACAGGACTGATAACATGTACAGGGTTCCAGGCACTCCTCTGTGCTAAGTACTCTCCGTGAAAGCTTAATCTTCGCTACAACCCCATGACATGTGTAGTGTCTATTATTATCTCTGTTTTTATTATTGCAGAAATTGAGCCTTAGAGAGCAGTGAAGTAACTTGTTCAAGGTCACAGTTTAGTGATGAAGCCAGAATGCGATCCAGGCAGTCTGATTCTAGCGCTTATGCTCTGAGGGGCTCAAAAGTTGTTGAATGAGTAAAAATTGAACCTGGTGCAGAAAATTCATGGACAGTGAAGACATGTCTAATGGGAAGTTATAATAGACATGTTCTAGACATCCTGCAATTAGACTCTATTTTCAAGTTGGAAAGGATTTGAGGGCAATCGCTAGCACGGTGTTCCCAGCAAGAAGCTGTGTCCACCGCTGTTGAAAGGAGAGAAGACCCTGTCCTGTTCTCCGGCAGCCTCGCACTTCTGCCGAGCCGAGATTTCACCTGCACTCTCCATCCCTGTGCCCACTTGGCTGACTGGGCAGACTGGCCAAAGCCTCTTTTTTTTTTTCCCATGTCACGCAGCATGTGGGGTCCTCCCCAACCAGGGATGGAACCTGCCCCCGCACACACACACACATACACCCCGGCCCTGGAAATATGCAAGTCCCAGGCAAAGCCTCTAAGCAGAGCCCAGGAGAGGGAATTGCAGTTCCCTCTGCCTGAAATGCTCCCTGCTATGCCCCACCCCACCCCCCCACACCGCCGCCCCTGAGTACCCACAGGATTTCCTGCCTCACTTCCTTCAGGTCTCTGCTCAGACGTCACTTATCAGAAAGGCCTTCCCCAGGCAGCTCATAAAACAGCATCTCCCCAGAGCCATTCTCCATCCCAGCAACCTGCAGCCCCATCTGACGTGGATTAGTTTCTCTATCTTCCCCTCACTTTGTCCCAGAATGTAAGCTCCCTGAGGAGAAACTTGGTCTATTTTGGTTCCTGGCTGAAATCTTCAGGCTGGGAACCGTGCCTTGCCAAAAAAAAGATGCTTCATAAATATTTGTTGAATGAATGAAAGAAAGAGAGGAGCTTAAGAACTAAACCCCAACACTGAGACGCAGGGGAGAGAACTAGAAATCATGGGCAGTGGGACCAGTGACAGAGCTATAAATAGTGTGGCATTGGCCCTGTATACGCAAAATTCATTTCTTCCGATTTGCTTTGTGTGCAAAATACATGCTCTACCCTATCCACTGGCAGGCTTGAGGAGGAGGAATTTGTACCTGTGCTGGAGTTCCAGCAGCAGCAAACACCTTCCATTTGTCCTGTTTTCTTCCGTTGCAGATGAGACAAAAGGACCCAGTGAAAGGCATGACGGCAGACGACTAAAGCCACTCCTCCCCCTCCCACACCGTATGTACCAAGTTTCTCACTGAGTGCATCACAGATGCCAAAATCAGTCATCAGTCTGGGTCCTCGCCTCTTTCCTCATCTTGCCCTCTAGTCGTAATGATGGTCATGGTGCCAGAGAGCTCTCGGGCTTCCACTGAAAGAGATGATGGCTTTCAAGACATTTCAGGGATCCATGTGATTGGATATGTATCCACTAGACACAGGGGGGCTAGGGAGGGGGCGGTGGGTGAGAATCAAAGCTTATCTGCACCTAATTACTCTTCCGCCCGTGAGTGGAGCCATTTCAAGTGGAAGCTGGTCTTCTGGTTGCTCCTTTACCCCCTGGACCAGAGCCGTTCTCTGCTCCTCCCTTGGAAAATTTGCTGGCCAGACAGCTTTTCCTAGTGGTCCTTGCTGGGTCTGGTGCTTCATTTCCTTCCTCTCTGTACCCTCTGATCCCAGACTTTCCCCATCAGAGACAGCATTTTTCAGGTACTGGGAGAGTATTTCTGCTCAGGTCATAGACCAGGTTGGGATGTCCCTTGTTTCACGTGGTCACCCTTTCCCAAGATCCTTCCTTCTGTTAGCTCCCAGAGCCTCCAGACTTGCTCTTTTTCCAGCAGCTCAGAGGGGCTTAGGCATGGAACAAAAGACCTAGCCCTGCTCCCCATCTGGCTCTGAGAAAAAATAATGTTATCCAATAAAACCTGGCTGCTCTCTAGCATGATGGGGCCTGGGACCTCACCCGCTGTGACACGAACTTCTGCTTTCTTTTCCTGCCCTGCATGCTTGAGGAGAACTTCCGGGAGATAAAACTGTAGGACAGAATGGGTTGTGGTGATGCCAGCTTCTTGTCACTGCTCGGACCTTAGTTTCCTCTCTCTCTTCACCCCCCACCACACCGCCTGGCATCCTACCTCCTTTTGAAGTTCCCCCGTCAGTGATTTACAGTGTTTCTATTTTATTTCTCTTCCAGTTTTGCAAGACAGTGGTCAACAGGAAGGCCCAGCAGCTCCACGCTCCTGAGTGACAGGCCATCTTCGGACGCAGCCTTTCTGTGCCCATTCTTCAGGCAACTCTGACCCCCTGTAGCTAATTCTAGATGCCCTTTACTATTGTGAACAAATAGACCGTCTGGTATTATGAAGCCCGCGTGAGCGGGAACCTACCCCTCTGAGATACGTGGCGTTGTAGGTGGCTGTATTTACAGCTCCTTCCTCTCCAACCATTGTGTTCTTGACCCATTTCTGTGTGCCCTCCCCCCTCCCTTTTATTTCCAAGTGACATTTTTAGTCTTTGAAAATAGCTACCTTTTGTGATGTGGTGATTTAAACGATTTACTTTGTTTTCAACCTTGGGATAAACTGAAGTGTTTGGCTTCCTGGGCAGGTCTTTGCAATTTTGAGTGCTCACATGGGGAGAGGGGATGAGGTAGAAATAGATTTGTTTCCCCCCCAGTTCCACAGAACATCAGTGTGGCTTCATAACTGATCTCTGCTCCCAGGAACCCACTGTTAGGAGTGCTCTAGGCACCATGGAAGTACCCAAGGCCCAACCAGTATGTTTTGAAAATTAAACAACAGATAACCCCTGCCCCAGGCATCGCATCTCTGGTCACTAGTCTTAGAAATACCTATGGCTCCTTGGCCCTCCTGTTGCCCACTCTGTCTGAATCTCTGCAGAGCCTGTAATATGCCCGGGTCAACTCTACCTGGAGGGGACTGTCCCGCGTGGCCCTTAGAATTGAGTCTGCCCCATGTATGCCTAATAGTGTGCCGCCCCCCGCTGTCCCCAGGAGCTCTGTATGTCCACACTCTTCTTCCCTTTCGGGCTGGTGCTGCCACTCAGCAATAACCCCCTCCTCTCTGTGCTTTCTAGATTCCTGTCCTCTGTCTGAGGCTGATCAGGACACAAGGGGTCTTGATCTTTTCATGCTGCACAAAACAAGCATGCAAAAAGCTTTTTCCCAGAACACGTTCCCCCCTCTTCTCCAGTGGCCAGAAAAGAATTTGGGGATCAAGAACTCAGCTTGTCTTGCCCCCACGCTGAGTTCTGCCCTGGACAATCAAGAGCCAGTAGTGATCGCAGTGGCAAATTCTACCAAAGTTGGCTGGTGTAAAGTCCAGGCCTGCGGGGGAGCAGAGGCTGCTGAGGGCTTCCTAGTTGCCTGTGACTTGGCAGCGCTGGAGTACGCCTTTCCAGTGGGAGAATCTGAGATAGCCGTGGTGTCACTTGACATCTCTCAAGCCTTGTGAAGTTTGTTGGCCAAGTGTGCAGTGACTCAAGCTAACGAGAGACCAAATCTCTGTTGGGGGAATGATATGCAGAATGGGATGATCTGTCCTTAGGTTTTTGTCAGTTTGTTTTGCCTTACTGATTTCTAAGTGCAATAAGGGAGTGTCACGCCTGGGATTTCCTGATGGCTGCTTCCCTGTGGCCCCCCTGGGGCAAGGGAGGGGGGACAGGTTCAGCGTGGTTAGCTTCTGCCTTCACTGAGTCCCCTCTGGGACCACGAGATACCCCATCACACCTTCCTTTTAGTCTCCACACCTTGTGGGGTCTATAGTAATGGATCTGGGGCAATTCAGTTGGTTATTAGCAGCCCAACTGCTGGACACATTTATTTGACAGGGAAAGTTGAAGTGGCATTCCTACTGGAGAAAAATGTAAATGTTTTCCTACAAGTTCTGTAATAGCTGTAATTATATTTGTGCTTAAAGCTTTCCCTTCTTTCATTCATCAACTAAGTGAAGTCCAGATGTGCGTTAGCCTGGGAGAAACAAGCAGTGATAATGTAAGCAGACTATTGTTTACGTGGTTTAAGGGTCAGCAGATGTTGGTCTCCTTCCTTCAGTTCTTCTCTTGAGATTCATACATATCACTCCAACTTGGGGAGGAGCGGGGCTTGCTCTTTGTGGGCCTTTTCTCTAGCTCCACCCACCTCCACCTGTTGCCCCAGTTCAGCCTCCACGTGAGCCGAACTAGAATTTTCAGAGGTCAGCTGGATCTGGGGCTCCAGTCCACATCAGTGCAAGGAGGGATGAGCCTGGTCTGTTCTGTCCCCGTGGAGAGTGTCGCTGCTGGGCAATGATACCTTTTAAGTACCTCCCTTCCCTTCTTACTCACCCTGCCCGAACTGACTAGCACTCAGAGGGGCTTAGGATGCAAAGCTCAGCTCCAAGGGTAGTCTTTGAGGATGTGCCATGCCCCTTCAGACCAGCTGCTTCCATCAGATTTCCAGGGCCACAGTCCCAGTTGGAAGCAGCGGTGCCTCTGGGGGAGGAGGGGTGCTGGGCTCTGGCCTTCTCACAGAGAGACGTAGGGGACAGGGTCAGTACTGTGGGCACGTGTATATCTTCCCCAATTCTCTTACAGTCCCTGCTGGGACTCCCTGACTTATTTTGGTTGGTTCCTAGTGCTACTTCTTTTACAAAATACACTTTGTAGACCTGATTAGATTACATTGTTTATTTAATGTGAGTTTGTGCCTTTTTGTCTCAATCTTCCAATACAGGTATATTGGGGGAAAAAAGCAGTCTAATAAAATCCTAGACAGAGCTGTCTGGAGTCCAGCTTATTGGTGATGTTCTCATGTACATTTTACAACTTAGATATCCTCAAACTCTTGCTGACATCCCCCATTTTACCAGGGAACGATAAGAAAGATCCAAGGTACCTAGTCTAGAAATTGTGGCACATGGATTTCTGTAAACTAAGACAATCGCTCATCATTTTATTTTACTTATACAAACACCACATACCTTAAAGTATTGGGGCCATTTTCCACTGGTAGTATTTGCTTCTTGCTTTTGTCTCCCCTACTCTCCACATCCCCCTTTATCCTTCCTACCAAGCAAAACATTTATTTAAGGGAGTTCGTACCTTGGCTTCTGGGTCTGAACTTTATGAAGCTTGTTCGTAAAACTGTCCTGCATTTTTCTTGGGAGAGTCACGGTTATCATCAGATCTTCAAAGGAATCCCATGCACAGTCCTGCCCCGCACCCCAAAAAAGACTAACAGTGATTTAAAGGAAATAATCATCTTTGGCACAGTAAATAATCTTCATGTTTGGGCGTAGATAGACGTAGTGACTTATTTTTCGTTCACCAATGGCTTATTTTCTGAGTCCAGAAGCCCCTAAAAAATGTCCAAGGTGTAACAGTCTGCACGGGTTTGGAAAGAGGAAAACACTGAAGGTTGGAAGTGGAGAATGGACGCACTCAGTGGCCTAGAGGAGGGAGGTTACCTGTAGCTGGGGGGTAAGAGCGGATTACAGGCCGTACAGTGGCTGGCTGCGTCCCATCCGGCTCGCCCTCTGCCCCTCCAGGCGTTGGGAACCTGCAAAGATCGGTGCCCTAGAACCCAGACACCCCAGGGAAAAGGGACGCCCCGGGGAGGGCGTGGCGTCGACTTCCGCCGGAAGACAGCCCCTCCCGGCCAGCCTTGCGCGGGGCAGCCTGGGAGCCTCGGGGGCGGAGTCTGGGCCGCCGCGCCCCGCGGGCTGGGCAGTGTTGCGTCGGGTTCTGCTGCTACGGGGACACGCCTCTCTTACGTCCCCTGTCCCCGACGCCCCTTTCCCTTCGCCTTGCCCCGTTTCGCGCTCCTTGGAGAGTCCTGCCTCTTCCTGCGGACCCGCCACCCAGAGTTCTCCGTGCGCTCCGGCCCCGCCTCTTACGGAAGCCGAATCGGAGGGTCGGAATCCGGAAGAAAAACAATCGGGAGTGTGAGCGGACCGGCACCTGCTTCCCAGAGAGAGCCGATCGGGCCAGGACCGGCGAAGTGCAAGCCGGCCGGGCCACTGCGTGGGGACGATGGAGGCCATGAACCCACGGACCGAGCCGAGATGCAGGACGCTCAGGTGAGGAAGGCGACTGCGGGCAGGCCGGCTGCTCGTGGAGGGATCGCTACCTCCAACCCAATCAGTGCTGCGGGTCTGGGCCAGAACCGGACTGGGAGAGAAGGGGCCAGACCTATAGGTTGCTTCTAGTTCAGAGGCCTCTCGCATTCTCCCAGGCCAGTATCTAAGAGGGCTATGTTGGGTTCAAACCCTGCGCCTCCTGCAAACTCAGGCCGCCAAGCTCTTACTTCGGCGCCCGTAGCAGGTGTCCCAGTTAGATTCTGGAGGAGGGAGCAGTGTTAGGCTGTTTGAAGTTAAAGCTATAACAAAGCATTCTCCCCTTAGGTCTAGAGTGGAAACCTTGTTCTTTAGATCAGCACATACATCATGGGATCTGCCTGATCCCGTTATGACCTGAAATCCACAATCAGATTTAGATGAGATCCTTTAGTGAAGTGATAATAGCTTGGTCTCATGCTTGCTCTTTAACAACGCTAATCACCAACTTAGTGCCAGTCACGATGCAAGGATTTGCTGCTAATCATGGGACCTAACAGTGGGAACAAGAAATCCCCGCTCTGGAGGTCCCTGGGAAAACAAGGAGCCTTGCTGTGAAAGAGCTACCTTTTAATCCTCCGTTGGACAGCAGGGGGAGATCGTAAACAAACGAAGGGGCAGAACCTCTGGCTGAGTGCCTGGGAAGGTGGTTTTCCTATTGTTTTGTTGATGTTCGGAGGGAGGGGCAGGAAGTTGCTTTAAGCTGGCCCAGAATTTCTTCAAGTTGTGCTTTTTAGAACTCGAACCTCTAAGAACGGGCATCTGGTGGAGAAAAGATGTTTGGGGAAATCCTGCCCTTTTCTTCTTGCCCCCATTCTAAATCTTCTGCTGTTACAGATCCTCCTCCTTATGGTGTGCCTAGGACTTCCCTGGGGCTTGCTGGCTCTCTTGGTCTCTGTGGGGTTTTAGCCCCTGCCTGCTGTGTAATCAGCACAGTCTGGGGGCTTCCCGGGAGCACTGCTGTAACTGTTCAAATGAAGAGATTTTCAAGTCTCTCTTTCCCCTGAGCCTCTGAGGAAGCCAGTGTTATTGAGAGCTGCTGATTAGATCTGTTGCTTCCCTGGGGTTTATATGAAGCTGCGTTGGATGTTATCCAACTGATGGTTTTTCCTAAAATTTGGTAGACTCTTCAGAAAGATGTTGGGAAACCTGTTATTTAGAATCTTGTTAGCCTCTCTGAAATGCTTGGCAGAATTGGTTGTGCTTCAGGGATGAGTGAGGAAGGAAAGGTGGTGCCCTCATCTGTTATTTTTTAAATTCCCCTGTGTTGCTGTGCTCAGGCCTCTCACAAGGTGAAAACTGAACCTCCAGAATCTTTCTGGTGGTCCTGGGACCCCATGGATTGAAGAGTTGGGGGTGGGAAGTAGCTGACTGAGCCACAGATGAAGGGCTGTTAGAATTAATAAATTCTTCACTGCCCACCCCATTCACACCCCTTCCCTTGCCTGACTCCAAAACCTTCGGCCCCGCTCGTTGGCAGCTCTCCCTGTGTCAGCAGCACAGGTGCCGCCAGCCGTGGGCAGCTGTTTACCCGCACAGAGGAGCCAATCCAGGGTGGGCATTTCCTGCTTCAGGGGACAGAGGGCTTGAAGATGAAGGGGTTGTAGTTCAGTGCCCCCGTTCCCTCCAGTGGATGCAGAAAAACACACATTTCCCATTCTGACTACAACAGATTATGGTCCAGCCATTAGCAGGCGCAGCCCTTGGTCTGTTACCTGGACGAGGTCTCATCCTCCTTCCTCCATGGCTTCCCTTCTCAGCATACATGTTGTGACGTGGAACGTGGCCTCTGCAGCACCTCCTCCCGACCTCAGTGATCTGCTTCAGCTGAACAACCTAAACCTGAATCTGGACATATATGTCATTGGGTAGGTGTCCATAGGACGCGTCACACATCCCTGTATCTGAGATCAGGATCAGGTAAGCCTGACCAGTCCCAAGTTGTCCTCACGGGGAACCACTGTAACCTGTTCACCCTCGCCCTGGGGTGTGAAGGCCAAGAACTTTCAGCCTGCATCAGAGCCAGGCCACATCTGTTGTCCTGGGTCAGCAATGGCAGGGGGCTGCGAGCAATAGCCACAGGGGAGGGAAAACCCAGGGCTGGACAGTCGGCCGAGGGCAGTGCTAGATGTCAGAGCAGAGGCCGTGCCCTCCAGGCCGGGGGCAGGCCTCTGATCTGGGATGGGCAGTTTGCAGGAACTGAACTGTGGGATCATGAGCCTCCTTTCTGACACTGCCTTTGAAGACCCATGGAGCAGTTACTTCATGGACGTGCTTTCCCCTCTGAGCTTCGTCAAGGTAACTTGCAAGTTCATGGGCAATTGGGAAATATGTCTCACCTCTTATTACTAATCCCTAGTCCTTTGTCTCCCAGTCCAGCTTTCATGCTGTTACCCTTTTATTTAAAGACCCAAACCCCAGTTGCACCTGGTTCCCTGGGGCTCCTGCCTGCCTTGTGTCTTTCTAAAGTAGCTGGAGCTGAGCTGGGACCCCAGGGGCTAGTTTAATACCTCGATATTTTTCAGGTTGGGAGAATTCCTGGGGGAGGTGTAGCAGGGCTTAGTAACACCTCATTGCCTACCCCACCCCCAGCCTCCAATCTCTACTCAAAGACCCAGCCTGAAATCTCAGCGTATAATAGTAATTGCCACTATCTATGGTGTGCCTATTGGTGGTGGTGTTTTGTTGTTCAGTCACTCAGTCGTGTTTAACTCTTTGCAACCCTGTGTCCATTGAGTCAGTGATGCCATTAAACCATCTCATCCTCTGTTGCCCCCTTCTCTTCCCACCTTCAATCTTTCCAGCATCAGGGTCTTTTCCAGTGAGTCAGCTCTTGGCATCAGGTGGCCAAAGTATTGATGTTTCTGCTTCAGCATCAGTCCTTTCAGTGAATGTTCAGGGTTGATTTCCTTTAGGATTGATTGGTTTGATCTCCTTGCTGTCCAGGGGACTCTCAAGAGTCTTCTCCAGAACCACAGTTTGAAAGCATCATCATTATAAACAAACTCTTTATATACATTATTAAATAATCCTAACTATTCTGAAATATAGGTGTTATACGGATGAAACCAAGACTGAGAGATCATGACAGATTTGGATCCAGCTTTTTCAAACTTCATAACCCGTGTCTTTAACTACTGTACTTTATTACTGTACTGGTGATCTCTAAGGCTGACAGGTATCCTATGACTCTCCTGCTGGTATCAGAGGGTCTCCTCTGATCTTAAGAAACATGCACCTCAAATCCTCAGAGACCCAGAGGTCAGAAGAGACACATGTGGAGGAGAAGGGTTCTCAGTCTATAGAGCCAGTATTCTTTAGGAAACCTTTTTGACCATAGGATAATCTGCAGGAATGCTCTAGATTGCTGGATCTTACTTGTCTGCCCTACACAGCTGAGAGATGAAACACAGTCTCACTAAAAATACCTCCAAGAAGCACTGCTTCTCAGAAATACCAGAACTCCTTTTTTCCTTTCTCTGGGTGATTGGATTGCTTCAGGATTCACTCCATTACCCTAATCTGTCCAGAGTTGCTGAGGCAAGAGCTGTGAACCCTCTGGAGGAGGGCAGAGCCAGGTCACGTCAGATGTGATCCTGCTGCTGAGGCTAAAAGATGCCAGTCCCCAAGCCCTTGGCTCCCCTCAGATCGAACTCGGGCCTCTTCCTGCAGACTTGGAGCTGGCCCCTCTCAGAGGGCAAAACCACTTGTCTCTCACCACCCACTCCCTTCCCAAGACTGGAGGCCTCCTTGTACCTCGGCTCACTGGCAAGGCATCGGTGGGATGGACTTGAGCCAAGGAAATTAGCTCATCCTGCTGTGGCATGGACACAGCTCACTCTCTCCGTGCGGCCTCCTGAGGCTGGGAGACCAGCCTGAGGGCCTGGCAGGCACCCACAGCAGATGCCCCTCCTTCACATGGCCGAGAGTAGAGTAGAGCCCTGCCTGCAGCCTGTCTCTGAGGCCGGAAGTTGCTGGCCACAGGTTGAGAAGCCTGGTACTGATCCTTTTTGCCTGCTCCTCGGCTCCCAGCCTCCCTCCTTCTAGTCCCTTCCTTAGCTCCTCCTCCTTCATTTCCTCCAACTAGAACTTCCCCTACAAGTCTCCTGCCTTTCCCCATAGCCCCACCCTTTCTCCCAATCTGAAGTTTTCCTGCCCCACCCCCACCTCCGTCCTCCCTGCCCTACCCCCACTTCCCTGCTCTTTCAGAGTGGGCTCTAGCCTGTGGGGCGGAGCTCAGTGGCCCCCACCTGCTCTGTGGGATCAGATTAATCTTGAAACTCTTCCCAAATCTTTTTAAAGTTCCCTGGGAGTCAGTCCCCCCGCCTCTGGGAGTCCAGCCCTTCCCCACTCCCATTGTCCTATTTGCTTGCGAAAGGGAGAGACCAAGACAGGGGTAGAAAGTGAAGCCGGGACACGTTGGTAGCAACCTGTGCCCAGCCCTGGGTGCTCTCGCCTCCGTCCCTCGGTCTTGGGTTCAGGGTTCCCCCTCCCTTGACTCCTCCACCATCCCAGAGCTCCTGGCATGTGGGATCAAGTTTCATAATTCCTGGAAGGCCCCGGTACATGCTCCCCACCCGGGGATTTCCTCCTTGGCCTCTGCACCTCATGCTCCGGAAATAGCTACTCGGGTGGTGGGTGTAGACAGCCTGAAGCTGTGAGAGGGTCACAGGCCCGTTCCCACCCCACCTCCACGGCAGCTGAGAGCGGGGACTCTGGCAGTCCTGGTCCTTTGACGCCGCTGTCCAGAGTGGTCCTGCGGGTTCCTTAGTCTCCTCGCGCCTCAGTCCCTCTGCAGAACAGGGACCCTTCTTTCAAAAGTTGGCCAGAATTAGCTGTTCCCCCAACCTGCGCATACGCGTCCTTTGTGCTCGCTCTCATCCCCTCTGCGTGGCGTTCAGGGGCACCAGCTGCCCACAGTGTGTATTATTTTCCAGTAGCATTTTCTTAATTGTTTTTCCCTGAGCTGTAATGTATGGAGAAATGAAGTGCAGAGTCTGGTGGATTCTTATACGTGTATGTAGCCATGCTGCCACCCATCAAATCAAGATACAGAGTATTTCCCGTTCTCTCATGCTCATGTCCCTTCTCTGCATTTACTTTCAAGAATCCTTAAAGTAAAAATTAATATCAAGAGCTACCAGTTAATCCAGCATCTTTAAAAAAAAAAATTTCCAGCATCTTTAAGATAGATTCCTGCTTTATCGATGAGAAAATAGACTTGTCCGGCATCAAATACTAACAGCTCGAGCTGGTTTCTGAACCTAGATCTGGCCCTTAGTCATTGTCCCATAAAGCATCTCTGAAGTTCTTTGAGCCCCTCCATGCACGGTACCCCGGGGGAGCTCAGGAGGGCTCTAGGGGGAAGGGCGCCTGGCCATACATGGGCTGGGGCGGAAGAGTCAGTGCCCTCCTGATGGTGGGATGTCTCCACCCCCTTGCTGAGCCCCCAGATTGCCTCATCTGGCAGCTGAGACTCCATCAGCACTGAGATGCCTTAGACCCTTGGGGCAGGACATCCATGTGGCTCAGCGTTCTCAAGGGCGCCCAGCACAGGCCCTGGAGGGACATGAATGACTGTCACCCTTCTGTCCTGCAGGTCTCCAGTGTCCGCATGCAAGGGCTCCTCTTACTGATCTTTGCCAAGTACCAGCATTTGCCGTTCATCCAGGTCCTGTCTACTAAATCCACCCCTACCGGCCTCTTCGGGTACTGGGTAAGGACTGAGCTATTTTCTGAGTCAAGACCTGAGGGGGCCTTCTCTCACTGGATGGAGCGGGGCTGGGGGCTTTAGAGCTGGGCAACTGAAAAAGGGAATGAATGGATTGAAAAAAGGGGGTGAAATGAATCTTGGCACTCTGTCCAGGCCAGTGCCCCGCATAGCTGCCTTCCCTCCTCTGGGGCGCCTAGTGTCCCTGGGACGGCAGGTAGGTGAGCTGGGCTCTGCGGAGGTGAGTGTCTGCCGATCCTGGGAGATCCCACAGGAATTGAGACCATCTGCCCTCAGGCCCCGGATGGGAAAACAGAGGTGTGTCCCCCCCCCTTCCTGCCCACCTACCAGGGGAACAAAGGGGGTGTCAACATCTTTCTGAAGCTTTACGGCTACTATGTCAGCATCATCAACTGCCACCTGCCCCCCCACATGGCCAACAATGACCAGCGACTGGAGCACTTTGACCGGATCCTGGAGATGCAGAATTTTGAGGCACAGGATATCCCCAACATCCTGGACCATGAGTGAGCGTGCTGCTGTGAACTGTGCCCCGACCCTCTCCTCCAGTCCAGCCCCGGCAAGCCTGCTCTGCCGGGTCACTGCTCCCCCGCCAGAGGCAGTCTGCCCCCATCTCCCGCCCTCCCGCAGCCTCTTTCCCTGATGCCCTGTCTGCTCTCCTCTTCTTTCCCTGATGCCTCTGCCTGCCTGGGGTCTGGGACCCCTTCCCTTTCCCTGGCCCTTCTGTCCTGCCTAGAAACTCTGGACGCTTCCGAACATCCCAGGTCAAGAACCTCGTGGTTCCTGAGGTCCCCGGGGAGGGCTGGTTCTCAGGTGTGCCCTGTGGGGGCACCTGGTGCCGGGTGCCCAGCTAGGGGACAGGGAGGGAGGGCTCGAGCCTGCTGCACGTTCACCACTTGCCCCTCAGGGCTGGTCCCTTTGGTTTGAATGGCCGGTGGGGGCCAGGAGAACAGGCCCATTGGGGCCTGCTCTTGTCTTCACCTGATCCTCCCTCAGCCTCTGGCTTTTTACCCCCTCCTTGAGCCTTCTGCTTCTTGGCAGCCCTGCAGTGGGTGGTCAGGGCCCCTGTGGTCTCCTGCCTGCTCTGACCCCATCACAGACCCTCAGGCCACCTGCCTTCCTTTCTTTCTGAAGCCTCATTCTCTGGTTTGGAGACATGAACTTTCGGATCGAGGACTTCGGGTTGCACTTTGTTCGAGAATCCATAAGAAATCGGCGCTACAGTGACCTGTGGGAGAAGGATCAGGTATCTGAGAGAGGGATCTGAGCCTGAGGGAGGAGAGTTCTGAGCCCAAGGCCGGGGAGGTCAGCAGGAGGTGTCGGGAGATTCCCTAGCGCCCATTCTCCTTTCCCAAGCCTTCAAAGTCCCTGACCCCAGGCAGGGCAAAGTCTAATAGGCCTTGGTTGCTGGGAGTGGGGCAGCCAGGCTTGTCTGGCCAGCCTGGTCTCCACCTGGAGGCACTCCAGCACCAGGTGTGTGTGAGGTCGGGGAGCGAGAAGGGCTTTGGCCTGCCGGCCCTGCACCAGCCCTCAGTGTCCCTGTTGTCTTTCCCACTCCCGACCTGTCTTGCCTCCTGGAGGATGAGATACCACCCATTGGGACACCCTGCCTACCCCAGCCTCCCCTCTGACACACTTCTGCTAGTGGCTCCTAGGGAAATAGAATTCAGAGCCTGGTCCCTGTGGTCCAGGGACAGGGAAGTGGTAGGCGGCTCCCTCCCCTGGTACTCCGGGATGGGGTGGGGGGGTGATGTTTGCCTTCTTTCGCATTCAGCTGCTGTCCTGGGGGTGGGGTACAGGGCTGGGGCAGTGAGGAGCAGTCTGACTGGGAGGGCACCGCCAGGTTTGAATCTTGCCCCACTGTGATGGCAAGTGCCGATCCCTTTTCCTCCAGCTCAGCATCGCCAAGAGACACGACCCACTGCTCCGGGAATTCCAGGAGGGCTCCCTGCTCTTCCCGCCCACCTACAAGTTTGATAAGAACTCCAACAACTATGACACCAGGTGAGGGGCCCCACCGGGAGAGGATGTGCTTGTTGCAGATCTGGGCCTGGGAAGTCAGACCGTGCTGGCCCTTGTGATCATGGGACCCACCTTCAGTTAGAAGTGTTGGGGGGGAAAAAAAAAAAAAAGAAGTGTTGGGGGAGCAGGACTAGATCCAGCCATCACCTCTCAGGAGCGGTGCCTCCGCACCCCTCATGAGATGCTGACTGAGGGAGCTGTCCCAGATGGTCCCAGAAGGGAGCAGGAAGGGGAGCTGGTGCTGGCCAGAATGGGGGCTGGGGCCAGGGCAGGTAGAGCCAAAGGGGAAGGAAGACAGCTGATTGCTGACTGCAGGGCAAGGGAGATCGGGGAGGGACTATACTTCAGCATCCTTCAAACTCCTGCCCTCCTGCGCCCCCAGGGCTTTCTGGTCCTGCCCAGAAGATGGTGGGGACAGAAAGCTTGGCTCAGCCAGTCACTGGTGTTAAGTAGTCCTGCCCTGGCTGTGAGTGGGTTGGGTGCTAGTTAAGGAAGATGAAGTAGGAGTTGTCCATGGGGCAGTTAGTGGGGAACAAGCAGAGATAATGTACCTGGTTAGAAATTGGAAGCACAGTTTGCACTTTATCGGCAGCATGACCTTGGTCATGGTATTTAAGCCTCAATTTTTCCATCTAAAAATGGGGATGATAACAGTACCTAGTTCATGGGACTGAGGATTCATTAAGACCACCACAGGACTTCCATGATGGTCCAGTGGCTAAGACTCGCGGCTCCCAAAGCAGGGGGCCCAGTTTCGATCCCTGGTCAGATCCCACATGCTGCAACTAAGACTCAGGGCAGCCAAGTAAATAAATATTTAAAAAGAAATAAATAAGACCTGGCATGTTAGCCTAGTGCCTGGCACCCGGTAGGCACCAGGATAACTGCTGTTGTTGTTTTTAGATTCAGGTCTTCAGGTCAGAGTTTTACTGAAAGCCTTACTAAAGAACTGAGAAAGGGACAGGTAACCACCAAAACCTTAGACTTAGGCAGTGGGGCAAAAGTAGCTCGGGGCAAAACCCCTGACCCGATTTAGGGCAGGGACCCTCATCTCTTTGAAGAAGAATAACCCCCTATATGTTATAGGGCTCTTTGTATTCCCCTAGCAGAATTGTCTTCTGAGGGAGATAGGAGGTGCCCCCAGGGCAGCCCAGGCCTCTGGGATTTAGGCGTGAGTAGGTCTGTCCACAGCCAGGCCAGGATGCGAGGGACCCCTGCTGGCGCAGGGCGGGAAGCTGTGTGGCAGAGCCACAATGTCCCCGCCAAGCGAGGGGGAGAGCACGAGCCATTTGAGGCGTGTGGAGCAAGACAGAGTGGGGTCACAGCCAAGGGCCGTGCACACAAGAAGAGGCCAGGAACACTGGAACCGAGGGCCGGCCGGGCCGCAGCCCGAGCCAGAAAGCAGGGAAGAGGGCAGGCTCCCGCTGGCCCAGGTCCGCAGCCGTCAGTCTCCCCGGCCATCCGTTGGAAATGAGGATCATCGTGAAAATTGTCAGGCCTCTGTGGGACAAGCTGGGCCCCTCTACCAGTTGACACTTGCCAGCAGGAAGAGAGCTGCTGACAGGCCATGTGGCCAGGCGTCACTCTGCTCACACCCCCGGCTACGGGAGGGAAGGCAGCAGGAGGCTGGAAGTCATGCAGGTGGTGTGGAGAGGCTGAGATGCTCACGGTCTTCCCCAGGTGGCTGTGCTGGGATAGTGGAGCTGGGGCCAGACCTCTCCAGACTGTGCTGCCCATGATGCTTTCCTCTAGCCCACAGTGCCTCCAAGTTCACAGCCAGGCCTTTTTCTTTTTTATGAATTGTATTTATTTTTAATGTGTATTTATTTTTTGGCTGTGCCACACAGCATGTGGGATCTTAGTTTCCCGACCAGGGATCCAACCCACACCCCCTGCATTAGAAGCGTGGAGTCCTAACCATTGGACCACCAGGGAAGTCCCCACACAGCCAGTCTTGCCAGCTAGCAGCAGAAAGGAGATCAGGGCTGGGATAGCAGAAAGCTTGCCAAGGAGAAGGCAGATGTTACTTCTACATGATAGATACAGTCCACACTGTGACTGACATCGCTGAATGCTGACCACGGGCCAGGCATTGGGCAGAGGGCTTTGCCCGCATCACTTCACTTAATTCCTACTGTATCTTCATTAGGTAGACAGTGTTGATACTGACTTCTTACAAATAAGGAAACTGTATCTCAGAACGTCTAAGTAAGGTAGTAACAGAGTAAGTGATGGAGCAAAAATTTGAACTGAGGTCTGTGTGAATCCAGACTCATGCTTCCCCTTGCCTGGAGCCCAGGAAATGAAGGAATGTCTGAACAAGAACAACGGCATTACAGGGGGACATCACAAATGAAATATCCCCCGCTGGGAATGCCTGCGGTTGGCAGGAGCCCCACATAGGGAACAGAAACGTTCCTGTGTGATCAGTCTGTTATTCATCCTTGAAAACCTGGTTGAGGCATCATCTCTACTGGAAAATCTTCCCTGACCCTTGCCAGTTTCTGAGAGTTCTCTCCTGCTATTCACGCTGCCTGCAAGCCTTGCACATCGTGCATTCAGTGTCTTTTAAGACGTAGTGTGCCCTTTGTACTGTGCTGTGAATGCCTGGAGCACAGAGGCTAGATCCGGTTTACGACTGTCCCTGGTTATATGGCACAGTGTGCCTGCCATGTGTTTGAACGGGGAGCCTGAGAGGACGAAAGGGACAGATAAGCTATTTAAGGAGCAGCCAGTCTAGTAGAGGGACCCACCCAGAGAGAGAGAGCCAAATAAACACTCTCAAGTCCAGGAGCTGGCCAGTAGAAGGCTGCAGAATTCTGTGTGGAAGTGGTAAAAGAGAGTGAAGTGAATGGAGGAGGGCAGCTGAAGCCAGGAGGAGTCAATGAGAACTGTCAGAGAGGCAGCAGGTTTCACAGAAAGGAAGACAGGCATTCTGATCAGTCAGCAGCAGCTCTGATGAGAGGCACTTTGAGTGGGAATGCCCCGCTGTACAGAGGGACTGAGCTGTGTGCGGGGCCTGGTTCGCAGCTTCGCCCGGCCTCGGCAGCATACTGGAGCCAAGATGTAATGAGAAACGAGGTTGGCTCCGTTACAGGGGAGGGTGAAAGGGCTGAGGGCAGGAAATCCTATTAAAGTCAGGGATTACAGTAGGGTTTTGTTACAGTCCACAGGAACCTAGTCCACCTCCCCACTCGGCAGTGAGCAGAGGATGTTATGATCAAACTAGGTAAGACTGAAGTCCAGAGTTCAGTGGGACACTTAGAAGCCATCTATAGGGAGCCAAGAGGAAAATGCTCCCAGACCCAAAAATGGAACACATCACTCCTTCAGGGCCAATAAATTGGCTCAAGTTTTCTAGGCTCTTAAGCCTGGAGAATCTTGCAGAGCTACTTGGTCTTAATTTTTAGAAAGTAAAGACATATCACAGGCATGCCTGAGAGATATTGTGGAATTGGTTCCAGACCACCACAGTAAAGCAAATATCACAATAGAGTCACTCAAACTTTTTGGTTTCCTGGTGCACAGAAAAGTTAGGTTTATACTGTTCTGTAGTCTATTGAATGTACAATAACATATCTAAAAAAATGTACATACCTTAGTTTTAAAATACTTCGTTAGTAAAAAAGTGCTAACCAGTCTCAGAACCTTTGGCAAGTCCTCCCTTTTTGTGATAGTAGCATCAAAGATCACAGATCACCTAACAATTATACCCCTAAGAGAGCTTGAACTATTATAAGAACTACCAAAACGTGACTCAGAGACACAAAGGGAACAAATGCTATTTGAAAAATGGTTCCAAGTAGTCTTGCTCAATGCAGGTTTGCCACAAACGTTCAATTTGTAAAAATCACAATCTCAGCCAAGTATTAACGTAAGTAAAGCACAGTAAACCGGGGCGTGCCTGTCATCTCCAGAAACAGTTCTTGGGGGCTTCCCTGGTGGCTCAGTAGTAAAGAATCCACCTGCCAATGCAGGAGACATGGGTTTGAACCCTGATGCAGGAAGATCCCTCATGCCACAGAGCAATTAAGCCCATGTATCTCAACTATTGAGCCTGTGCTGTAGCGCCCATGAGCCACAACTGCCAAAGCCCTCGCCCCCTAGAGTCCACGCTCCACCACAATGAGAAGCTCACACCGCAACTAGAGAGTAGCCCCTGCTCTCCGCAACTAGGGAAAAGGCCGTGCAGCAACCAGGACTCAGCACAGCCATGAATAAATAAATAAAAATTATTAAAAAAAACAGTTCTTGTTCTCAGTCATGACCATTCAGCCAAAAAAAGCATCAGTGAGGCCCCACTCTGGTTACACACTGGGAATCGGCCACTGAGGGACAGACTGGAGGGGGACGGTGCAGTGGAGGAGAGCTGACTCCATGGGCAGCAACGTGGGCAGGCACCCAGCTCCCACCTGCACATGGTGACCTCCCTCAGCATCCGTGTCCTGGAGAAGAAGGGAGATGTGACCTGTGGCGCCCTTCCAGGGTTGGGAGGATTAGAACAGTCTAAGATGCCTGCCACAGGCACGTGATGCATGGAGGGACCCCGTGTTTAGCTGTTACCAGGAATGGAGAACTGGGGGAATATATTTATTCTGCTTATTTGTTCCTTTGTCTTCTGTTAAACGAGCTCCTCAACAAGTTTGTCAATCCCGTTTATCAGATCCTCCCCATTCTCCTGGCTTATAATAAGGGCTCAGTAAAGGTGATTGAGGGCTTCCCTGGTGGCTCAGTGGTAAAGAATCCGCCTGCAATGCGGGAGACATGGATTCAATCCTTGGATCGGGAAGATCCCCTGGAGGAGGAAATGGCAACCCACTCCAGTATTCTTGCCGGAGAAATCCCTTGGACAGAAGGAGCGTGACAGGCTACAGTCTGTGGGGATCAAAAAAGAGTTGGACACGACTTAGCGATTGAACAGCAACAACAAAGATCATCAAAAGAATGAACAATACAGGTGCCCAGTGATGAGTGTGGACCAGGCTATGGAAAAGGAAGATGGGGAGACAGGCTGAGGTCCTGAGGGGGAAGGAGTGGGGCTGCGGTCAGGACTTGGGGAGGATTCTGACCATAATAGGGAAGTGGGGGCAGGAAGATGCCTCAACAGGGAGAATGGTGCATCCATGTGGTTCACTACCACGTTTCAGGAACTGCTAGGCACTGATGTCCAAGGTTGGATTGGAGGTTTTGTGTCTGTAGTTTCTGGGATGGAAATACCACATTCCAACATCCCATGAACACTCTTCAGAAGCATGAAAGGTCAAAACATGCCAGGAGCTCAGAGCAGAGGTGACGTAGCCAGTTACCACTTCTGCAACACTCAATAAGGTTTTTTGAAGTAAGTACTGTTATCACCCCATCTTAGAGTTGAAGAAACTGAGGTTTAGAGTGATGGTGTCACTTGCCAAGGGCAGAACTTTTTTTTAAATTTTAAACTACATCACTGATTCGTTTTAAAAGTATGCAACTCAGAAATAGGCAGATGGAAGAGATGTGTAGGACAAGGTGTGGCAAAGGGCACAGAGCTTCAATACCTTCTCCAAGAGCACCACTCCTCAAATTCACCAACACAGAATTCTGCATTAACAGGACAGAACCTTTCACCAACTGGTCTCCAATTTTAGAGTCGAAGTTCACCACCAGGGCACCACCATTCTGCCGCTATTGCTGGAGAACCATTTTGCTATTGAAGTGATGAAGGTGTGGCAGGAATGTTTGTTTAAAATAGTAAGTGAATAAAGCAGAAGATAAAAATAGCCTTTCAGGCTATAAGCATGTGAAGTCATATATGTTAAAATTAACTGGACATTTTTTAGGAAGGAGAGTGAGCTTGGTTTTTTTTTAGTTGTTTGTATTTCACAAGTACTTGTTTTTTGTTTTCATGAGCGCTTGTTGATGGGTTCGATCTCTAGGCTGGGAAGATCCCCTGGAGAAGGGAGTGGCAACCCACTCCAGTATTCTTATCTTGAGATAGTCCATGGATAGAGGAGCCTGACAGGCTCCATGGGGTCACAAAGAGTTGGATGCAAGTGAGTGACTAACTATTATACCGCTGAGTACTTACTGCATACCAAGCTCTGTGCTAATGCCAAGGATACACAGGAGACACCAGGAGCCCCTTCCTTGCCTTCTGAGCTTGCACTAACTGATAGGCTGAGGGGGAAACAGTAAGCTACAATGGAGTGTAACAGTAGACAAACTCGTGTCAAGAGCTTTGGAAGCAGAGAGGTCAGGGCCGGCCAGGGACACCGACAGCACGGGAACTGGGCCTCTCCCTGCGACGAAGGGCGTTCCAGGCAGCAAAGCCGCAAGAACAGAGGCCCAGAGGCTTGAGAGGCTCACCAGGGTGAGGTGGGTCTGGGGCGGAGGGGGGCGATAAGGTCGAATCTGGGGCATCAGACTCCTGGGCACCTTGAAAGCCACATTTGGAGACCTGAGCTTTATTCTGGAGGCAGTGAAGACTCCTTAAAAGGTTTTTGCTGGATTTGTTGTTACTGTTTTAAAAAAATATAGATTTATTTATTAGACTGCACTGGGTCTTAGTTGTGGCATGTGGAATCTAGTTCCCTGACCGGGGATGGAACCCAGGCCCCTGTATTGGGAGCGCAGGGTCTTAGCCACTGGACCAGGGAAGTCCGTCCTTAAAAGTTTTGAAGCAGTGAATCATCTGACCAGGTTGTATGGTGTCTCTCATGCCCGTTGGGGAAGCTGGGAGTACAGAAAGGGGATGGCAGGTCTTCAGTTGACTCTTAAGAACAAATTCTCATAAGAGCCAGTGTCCAGGGGGCAGCTTGCGTTGTGTGAAGCACGGCACTATCTGTTTTTTGTGTTTTGTCTCATTTAACCATCTCAGTAACCCTGAGATGTAACTACTGTTATCTCCATTCTACTGATGAAGAGCTGAGGCCTAAGAGGGGTTGGCCTGGTGATGACGGGCATGTACCCTGTGGTCATGCTGGCCGACCCAGAATCCTGGCTTCACCACACCATGGCTGGGCAATTTTAGGAAAGTCCCAACCCCTCTAAGACCCATTTTCTCCACCTGTGATGAGGGGATAAATGGTCCTGGTCCAAGGTATGTGGGGAGATTCCCTAAATACTTCCCTTCCCTTTCCCAAGATCACATCTGTAGTTGCGGAGAGTGGGTAGTTGCGGGGAGTGGGAGGGAGCCAAGTTCCAGCTCAGCTCTAACCCCACATTCCAGACCTCAGCTTCTTTGATGTTCTGCTGCTTTTGTTCAGGAAGTAAGAAAGGGTTTAGACGCAGTGTTTCTGAGTCACCGTTTGATCATAAAAATGTAGACGAGACCGAGGGTCCTTGGCTGAGCCTGACACAGACCTGTGTACTGTTGTTGGTTCCACGGGGCACGCTCCTGCCCACAGCCAGGCTGGGCTCCACCAGCTCTGTCCAGGGGCATCTCATGGCGGCTGACAGGCCCTGGCATTAGGGACTCCAAGGGAGCTCGTGGGGGTCCCTTCCTGCTGGCCTGATGACCCTTCTCTCCTCCTCTTCCTCTCCCCCCCTCCCCAGTGAGAAAAAGCGCAAGCCTGCTTGGACCGATCGCGTCCTTTGGAGGCTGAAGCGGCAGTCCCAGACCAATTTCCACACCCCTGCGCTCTCAGCCCCCTTCGCCCTGTTCCTGAGGAGCTACGTCAGCCACATGGTGTACACCATCAGTGACCATAAGCCCGTCACCTGCACCTTTGACTTGGAGGTAAATCTCCAGGCTGCCTGGCACTTGGCAGAGCCACAGCTGTGCCGGGCCACATCCCAGACCCGCCTGCCCTGGGTTCAGAGCTCAGCAGGTCCCCGGGGAGACCTGTAGGAGGACACGATTGCCTCTCCTCCCAGGTCAGGTGTCTCACTGTTCTTAGCAGCCATTGCTGGCTCTGTCTGTCAAAAATGTGTTCAAACCCTTTGTCAGTAGGTTTCCATTTCCTCTTGGTACTGTCCCTTGGGGCTCCTGAGTTCCATTATGCTTATTACCTACTATGTGAGGTAGGACTTCCTTTCATTTGTCCTAAACCTCTCTGGCTCAAGTTGCAGAGGGAGCCCCCTCCTCCTGTATCTTGCCGTCTAATGACCAAGGTAGTGTGGGTCTCTTTGAGCTGCCAACTGCCCTCACGCCGTGTGTCCCTCCATGTGCCTCCAGCTGTTCTCACCAGAGGCCCCCAAATTGAATTTGGGTCTTTGGGTTAGAAGCCGTGGAATCCTGAGAGCGACTTCCTGGCTGCTTTCTTCATCCTGTCAGCAGCTCCTGTAGCCTCCCCCACCTGCATACTCTGCCCCCAGTACTTGGCTCTCTGCCAGGTTACCCACCCACCCGGCCCCAGGCCCATCCTCCCTGGCAGGGCCAGCCATCCCCCACCAGTCTTTGGCCCTTCTTTCCAGCCGGCCAGCCAAGGCTGATACCCTCCAGGCAGCCTAGCTGAGAGCTAACCCACCCTGCTGGCTGCCCCCCCGACACCCCCGCAGAGACCCTGACCTGTTGGAAGGGCACAGTCAGGACTCCCATCTCAGGGAAGGGGATGTTGCTGTGGGCCTTCAACCCCCTCTGACCCCTGTGTGTAGCTGAAGCCCTTGGTGTCTGCCCCGCTGATCACCCTGCTGCCCGAGGGCCCGTGCACCATGGAGAGCGACATGCTGATCAGCTACTCCCTGACCGCAGACTTCCTCAGCAGCCCCTGGGACTGGATTGGCCTGTACAAGGTGATGGGGCCCGCTGGCCGCACCCCACTGGTTTATCCATGCTGAGGGCTCATGGGAGTTGGGCATAGAGACCACAGAGCTACCCTCATCTACCTGGAGTCCTTGCCTACCGAGGGGCTGGCTGTGAAGGGGAGGAGGCAGATGATGCTATGATGGCCAGCCTCTAGAAATGAGACCATCCTCCTCTTAGGATTTGACATGGGTCCTGTGTCCTCCCAAACCACTGACCGCCCACCCAATCCCCCCCTCCTACAGGTGGGGCTGCGCCACATTAATGACTACGTCTCCTATGTCTGGGTCAGGGACAACCAGATCTCCTTCAGTGACAGGCTGAACCAGGTACCTTCCCCCTTACCTGAGACAGGGGTTCCACCTCGCCAGCAGGGGGGCTTGCCTGAGCTCTCTGTCCTCTGGAAGGAGCAGAGAGCTGGATACCTAGTCGCTGAGAGCTGGATGGGGCCTGAGGCCATAGAGCTGACCCACATCTGTCTGTCCTTCCCTCCAGGTATACATCAACATCAGCGACATCCCTGAGACTGAGGATCCGTTTCTCCTTTTTTACTATAGCAACAACCTACATTCTGTGGTGGGGATAAGCAAACCCTTCAAGGTAACAGATACTGGTGGGTAAGAGGAAGGGTGGGCTTCCCTGCTGGCTCAGCGGCAAAGAATCCGCCTGCAGTGCAGGAGACCTGGGCTCGATCCCTGGGTGGGGAAGATCCCCTGGAGCAGGAAATGGCAACCCACACCAGTATTCTTCCCTGGGAAATCCCATGGACAGAGGAGCCCAGCGGGCTACATTCCATGAAGTCACAAAAGAATTGGACACAGCTTAGTGAAGGAACAGCAACAACACAGAAGGAAGGATAGCCCAGGTGACAAGCCCGTTGCTGGTTCCCTGAGGCCATGGGCCGAGGACCCCCCCCACACACACACACCATAGAGCTGCATCCATTTGGGGATGGGGGAGATGGAAGGCATGGAGCAAAAACCTGCCCCTTGCCCCTTCCACTCACCACCTGCTTTATCCCTGCAGATCCAGCCTTTCTCCTTCCTGGAGGAGGACCCACTGGATGAAGCCCAGCCACAGATCTGAGCCGGGCTAGAGTGATCCAGGGCAGAGGCCGGAGCTGGCAGCCAGCTCTGCCCACCACTGCCAGGAGCTGGGGGCCCAGCCCAGCCCCCGGAGGAGGCAGCAGCATCCTCCACCTCCCAGGGGGAGCCTTGGCCACCTTCCTCTGCTCTCTTCAGTCTAGATCTCTGGAATGGGCCCCTTCAATATAGGTTTTTGTTGCTGAGGTGTGAGTGAAATCAGCTAGTTTGTCAACAGTGAAGATCTAGAGACAGGCCCCTGGATGCAGGAAGGACCCTCCCTCCCGCATCTCATTTCTGAATTTTCCCCACACACTTCCAGCCCCACCCAGGCAGGCCTGCCAGGCACATGCCCCATCTGGCACAGGCCTGCATTCTTGTCACACCACCCTGGGCCTTAGGCTGCCTGGGCGGGGGACATGCTCCCATCCGTACAGGCTGCAGAGACTGGTTGGCGCACAGAGCGCTGGGTCCCAGGAGTCTTGACATCTTGTTGCCTGTCCCCTTGAGGGGTGGGCAGAGGGTCTGAGATCCCTGCTTTCAGCAGAAGCCAGTGACCAAGTAGGCAGGATGGAGGAGCCCTCCATCCAGGCTCTCCTGTAGTTGTTGTGGACAGGTTGAGGTGTGTCCTGCCAACAGCACACACATACCCCTACCTCCACCCCCAGCTCAAGGAATCCAGCCCAGAAAGTTCCAGGGTCTGAGCAGAGGACTGCACCCAAGTTTGCTTCCGCTCATGGGTCAGGCTCCATGCCCCCAAAGTGCCCTCCTGAGAAGGGCTGGCAGTTGATAGAGGAGCTTGGCCACAGACTTTCGCAGGGCGGCCCATGCACAGTCCATCTCATCTGCCCCTATCCTTGCTTGCTGTCGCTGGCCAGAGATCTGCCCTCTCTCTCTGCCCTGGGACCTAGAAGAGGGGGCAGGCGGAGCCGGAGTCAAGACGTTCTGGAGACCTGGGCATCTTCAGAGAGCATTCCCCAGGCACTGTGTGGACGCAGCGTGGCCCCACACCCACCATCTCCCTTGAGTCAACAGTGGCTGCAGTGGTAACCTTCTTCTAGAAGACACCTCAGGGAGCCTGCTGTGTGACCATCAGACCCATCATAGGACCTGAGACAGGGACACCAGTTGCCCTGTATCCTGACTCCACCCTGAGAGCCATCTGGAACTGTCCCTCTGGCCTCTAGCGGGCCATGGCTAGAGAACATGGCCATGTTCTCTGGCTGTTGCATTGGGGGTTAATTAGAAACAGTGGCTTTTACACCTGTGTGTGACTCCTTTATGATGGTGGTGGGAACAGGCCCATGTTCACGGGCTCCTACTTGACTCCAGGATGAGGGCCCTGTCGTCCAGACTAGACTGTCTGTGTCTGATGAGGGTGACAGATGTTGCCTGTGTGGGAATGGGAGAATGAGGTTCTGGGATGGGGGCCCTCTGGATCCTGGGTCCCAGAGGGCTGTGCCTCCTTTGCTGTTGGGCACTTCGCTCACTCCTGCCAAGCAAGTAGAGTGGGCTTCTTGGGGCTGAACTCAGAAAAGGCGTTCACTCTGCTCTCATCAGGTAATCCCTCCTCACCTGGCACTCCCTCATACCTTAGTGTTTTTTTTTAATAATTTTATCTATGTTTTTATTTTTGGCTGTGCTGGGTCTTTGTTGCTGCTTGGGCTTTCTCTAACTGCAGTAAGGGGCAACTATTCTTTGTTGTGGTGTGTGGACTTATTGCGGTGTCTTCCCTCATGGTAGAGCACAGGCTGTAGAGCGTGCGGGCTTCCGCAGTTGTGGTGCACGGGCTTCGTTGCCCCACAGCATGTGGGATCTTCCCGGACCAGGGGTCTCCTGCCTTGGCAGGTGGGTTCCTTACCCCTGAGTCACCAGGGAAGCCCCCCTCACACCTTAGTCTGGAGCCTTGGTCCTGGGTTAAGCTCTCCAAAAACATCACCATCTCTTCTCTCTGCCTCACCTCTCCCCAGATCCCTCTACCCTGAGGTCCCCACGGTAACTTCTCTCTCTGCCCACAACACACAACGCACCTGAGGAGCCCAACCCTGGAACTCCCCTGCGTCTTTCTCACACGCACAACCATCAGGGTGCTGCCAGCCTTCCTCTGTAGCTGGGGGAAGTGAGAGCTCAGAGAAATGGTGTGATCCCCTGAACTGTGGTGTCATGCAGAAACACAGGAATGGGGTCAAGAGCTGGGTTCGAATGAGAGTCCCCTCTTTACCCTATTCTTCCCTACTCTATGAGTAGGGTACCCTCCTCTACCCTACTCTAGGAGTCCCAGTTTCTATAAAATAACAAATAGCATTCCAATTCGCAAGACTACTGTGTGAGAACAACTGCAAAACATTCTACTCAGCTCTTGAAACTGATCAGTGCAGCCCTGGGGCAGGACCCCAGGGCTCCTGACTCCAGCAATCCCCGTGTTTCTCCTCCTGTCTCTGGGTCATGCATGTCCTGTATGTGCCCACCTCTCCCCTTTGCCCTTCTGTCTTCACACACTCCTACCCCTGCCTCCTGTGGCCAGGAGGGCTGAGTCCAGCAGTGATTGAGAGGCGGGAAGGGGAAGGGGGGGTGCTCTCCCTCCTCTTGGCCCCAGTCAGGATATGGCCGCTCTGGGCCCAGCCCTGACCCGCCGAGTGGAAACAGGAAATATGTGAGACTTGGTGTGCGCTGGGTCTCTGCGCCTGGCTCCACAGCTGATAAGGGCCATTGTGTGGCCGCCGGGATGATCCTGCTCTGGATAGATGTGCTTCCTGGAGGAAGGAAGGAAGCTCTGCTGGCCTTTCCTGGGCGGGGGAAGCTGAGGGGAGGCAAGGAAGGGTGCCTGGGGGAAGGCGCCCGCCTGAGAGGGGCTGTCAAGGCCAGTGCGGGCCCACGGGACTCCACCCCTCCCCTTCCAGCATCTTCCTCTGGAAAGGTTGCTTTCGCACATCCACTTCACCCTTTCTATAAGGAACGGTCAGAGACCTGAGGGCTCAGTCCCAGGCCAGGAAAGTGTCAGCTGTGATTTAGCAACAATAAAGATAGAAAAACAGGAACATTTGGGGGTGGGGAGCACCGAGGGTGCTATGGAAAAGTAGGGAGCAAACAAGACTAAGGTTCCCTACGGCCAGTCGAGCAACCCAGGGACCAACATCTCAAGCATTCAAGGCTTCAGAGGAGGGTAGGATCGGGGCCTCCTCACAGTGCCCTCCTGCCTCTCCAACCAACAACTCCCTCTGCCCAACATGGTCAGTCCCCAGCAGCCGCAGCCTCTCAAACTCCAGCGGCTCACCTGCTGCTGCGGGAGGCAGGCAAGCTGGGGGGACACGCAGAAGGCGCAATGCCTCATGATGGCTCCTCTCGGCTCAGGGCAGGATGTACATTCTGATTTCGGGAGTGGTCACTGTGCTCTCCAGCTGACATCGGTGAGAGGGATCAGCAGAGGCCCGGTCATGGAGCTGCTGGGGGGAACGGCCTTCTACCCTTTGACCTGGAGCCCAGCTGCTGGGGGGAACGGCCTTCTACCCTTTGACCTGGAGCCCAGGGTCCCCCAGGGGTGGCTGCATCAGCTCCTCTGGTTACCTGGGACAACAGGCATTTCCTCCATCCCTCAGCCCCTCCTCTTCCTGCCCCAACCCCGCTGGGCTAAGAGGCCTCCCAATCAGACCTGGGCTGCTCCAGCTGTGTCCTGAGGCACTGGACCAGACCCATCCCCTGGGGCTGGAGTTGAAGCTGAACCAAGCGGCCATCCCAGCGTGAGACTAGATTCCTGGTTCCGGGCACAGCCAGAGCCAACGGGCAGGCAGGCAGGCCGCCTTTTGCTCAGAGGTCCCGGGGCTCGGCACACTGGCGATCCACAGGCGGAATGGCGCTGCAAGTGGAGCTGATACCTACCGGGGAGATCATCCGTGTGGTTCACCCCCACAGGCCCTGCAAGCTAGTAAGTTGGGATGCTCTGGGCTGGGAGGTGGGTGGGAGTGTCTCAGAAGACCCCTCTCAAGCAAACTCCTTGGGGAAGAGGTGAGCAGTGAGGAAGCGTTCTGGTCCTTGGTAGGACGTGAAGGGACCAGACAAGAAGGGGTGAATGGAATGAAGGCAGATGGGTTTAAGCCCACCAGGGGCAGAGTGTTTCAAAGTGGAGATCTGGGTTTGACTCCCTTCTCCTCCAGCTCCCTGATCCTCAGTTTGCCGGGCTATGAACTGGGCTAACAACACGGAGGTGACAGGGCCGCTCGACATCTAACAGTGCGTGTAAAGTTCCAGGTGTATATAGTACAGGCTCAGGTTAATACCGCCCGGCTTTCTCGTCTGGCTTGAAAAACTGACACTGGCCAGCTCAGAGCAGTAGGGAGGGTGGGGAAGGAGGATGAAGGGACTCAGGCAGTCGCAAATGGGGAAGAACTGATTTGGCCTGGCAAGCAGGGGAGGGTCGGGTTTGCAAAGGCGCCCTAAGTTGAGAAAGGAGAGACATGTAAGACACCCCGCCACCCAGCACTGCAGCAAGTGGGCCAGGTCGTCGGCAGAGGAGGGTACGTGCGTGTGTTTGTGTGTGTTTGTGTGTGTTTGTGTGTGTGTGTGTGTGAATGTGACATGCCTTGTCCCGGGGAACGGGCTGCGGAGTGTGCTGCCTCAAGCCCCCCGCGGACACGGACGCGGGCCGGGGCCGGAGCCCGGCCACGGCCGGCCGGGGCGGGGCCGGAGGGTGCGCGCGCGCGCCGGGGCCTGGGCCCTGCCTGGGATGACGACAGGCAGCGGCTCGGCCCCGGGCGGGCCCTGGGCGGGGAGAGCGTGCCGGGGCCGCCGACTCCGGAGCCGGCCACGCCGCCTTGCCTGGCCCCCGCCCGCGCACCCGAGAAGCCGAGAAGGTGGGTACACAAGGCGCGAGGCGGGCCGCAGCCGCCTGGCCCGGGGGAGCTGGGTGCTCAGCTCGCGGGCAGGATGAAGAGGGTAAGCGGCCGGGCGGCGACCCAGTCCCAGAGCTACCGTGCGGAAGGCGAGGGTCGCCGACCCGGGGATCGCGGGGGCTGCGGGTCTGCTCGGCACGGCCTCTGCGGGGGTCCCAGGACCCGGTGGCGCCGGAACTCGGCCTGTTGGAGACTTAGATTCTTTGCGGATAACGTGAGGGCGGTGAGGAGCGGCTGGGGCCGCGGGACTCAGGCACCCCGCGCGCCCTTTGGGGCCCTCGGGCAGCCCGCTCTGCCTCCGGGTTCCGGAGCAGCCGTCCGGGCCCCGCCCCTTCCCGTTCCCCGCCTCCGGGCCCTGGCGCGCGAGTGGCCCCTGCGTGTGTGCTGCGGCTGGGGGGCTCCGAGATGAATGAGAGAATGAATGGCTGGCCCACGGCCTATTCAACGCCCGGCACGCTCCGGCCTTCTGCTCACACTCCCGGGCTCTGTGATTCATTCATTCACGCAGGCTTCCGCGAGCAGTTTTTGAGCCCCTACTGGAGGGCCTGGAGCGGGGGCAATCTCCTGGGAGAGACGGACTAGGAAACCTTCGATTAGAGCGGAATGCGGCAAGGAGGGGGCTGTGTGTTTCGGGGAGTCAGGAAGGGGTTCTGGAGGAAGTGATACCTGAGCCGAGTCTTCAAGGATGACTAAGAGTCAGTCAGGTGGGGAGGGGGTTGGGTGCGAGGGCCAAGGAAGCCGCAGGTGCAAAGGCGAGGAGCTTAGAGCCGGGCGGCTGGTGGCGGCGGCTCGCCGAGCGCCTCTTGGCCGAGTGGGGTGGTGAGGGAGGCCTGGGGAGAGAAGGCACTGGAGAGGGTACCCCTGTGGGCCACACAGGAACTCAGGAGCAGCGGTAAACTGAGGACAGAGAGGGTGGCTGAAAGTCCACAAACAGCGGCCTGGCAAGAAGCAGTGGGTGTGCTTGGCATAGGGAAGAGTAAACCTTCACTCTCTTAACATGAGACGTTAATTGATTGGATTTGCGTTTGTAAATGCCACAGGAGGCTGCAGGAAAATGAATTGGAGGAAGGCAGGGATGCCAGTTTGGAGGCTGCTTGCCTCGTCCAGGGGCAGAGCAGTGATGGAGGAACAAAGTGGGGTGGGGGGGTTGGCAGGTGGTGACTCCTCCGTGTGAGAAGCGGAGGGAGGAGGGCAGGCCTTTTGATGCCCGGCAGTGACAACTAACTGGAGGTGCCTGTCTCCTCTCAACAGATAGGATATTGAACCAGGAGGATAGGTTAGGGGGCAAGGTGCTTTGTTTACTTCTACTGGACCCCCAGGTAGAAGCATCTGGCAGACAAAAGGCCCATGGTTCTGAAGCTAGAGTGTAAACCTTTGACTGGGGTCCAGTGAGATATCAGGTAGAACCCCTAAGTCCTCGTCTTTCCTTTTCATTCCCCCTTACAACAGTTCCCTCGAGTCTGGAACAGTCCTAGGTAGGGCAGCCTGAGCCCAGACCTAAGATATGTTTGATTAAAAAAAGAAAACTCGAGCACCTGTTCTGTGCCCAGCATGTGCTGGGGGGTAGGATAGGCTATGGTTCTTTCTGCTGCCAAACAGGCTGGAAGGCTACCCCCAGTGGAAATCAGTTTCTAGAGGCAATCTGGGGGTCCTCAGAACACCCTCTCCAGACCTCCATAGCCCTGGGCTGAAGGAACCCCTGAAGCTGCCCACTACCCTCCCAGAGGACAGGCTTGGGGGCACCTGGCCCATACTAGGTGACAGGGCTGAATAACCCAGGTCTGCTGGGCCTGCCCATCCCCGCTTTTAGGGGAAACCCCTCTCCAGATGGAAAGAAACCTAGAGGCAGCCTTGGAAAATAAGTCCTGGGTCACTCGGGGTGGGGCATGGCTGCATCCTAGCCTGCAACCAGCCCCTAGGTTCAGGGCCATGCTGGGGACTCAACGATCATGGCCCACTCCCTAGCTGCTCTTCCCAAGGCCTACAGGTCAATACTCACACAACACAGCCAAAGGTGGCTACTAGGCACTGCAGTCACAGGTTCACTAAGGAAGGTCACCGCCTGGCAGGTAGCAGGTTAATCTGACAGAGAAGCTGGGAAAACCGCCAGGGCTAGGCAGGCGTCTCCCCCTCAGGCAGCCCTGCAGAAATAGACAGGGGTAGACTTTCCAGTTCCAATGCCACCCTTTCTTTCACTAGTCCTGGGATCTTGAACACGACGTTCGTCTACTGAGTCTCGGTTTCCCCGTCTGTAGAATGGGGGTAATAATCCAGCCCTCAAGGCTCAGCTCGAGAGCATTGAAGGTAGTACCAGAGACAGCGATCCGAACGCAGGAAGCGCCTAGCGCTGTAGCCCTGGTGTCTCTCACACCCTCGGCCCACCCACCACCCCACCCCACCCCACCCCACCCCACCCCACTCCACCCCCGCCTTTCTAACTCCTCTCCCCCTGGGGCGGGCGCTTCCGCCTAGCGGGGCGGGATGGTCTGTGGCGCTGGCCAGGGGCTGCGGGCTCGCCTGGCCTGGTTAGCCGCCCCCTCCTTCCGCCACCGAGTGTCGGCTGTGGGGGCGTCGGCGGGCATCCCGGGAATGCGGCGGAGCGGCTCGGGCGGGGGTGGCCGGCCAAACCCCTCGGTGCGCGGATTCCCCTCATTCCAGCCTCTAGCCGCGGCGGCGAGGCCACGCCCCCTTGCCAGCCCCTCCCCTCGGGCCCGCGGGCCACGGCCAGCCGCCCCAACCCGGTGCTTGCACGGCCCCCGGAGCCGTGCTCCCGGTGGGCGCCGGCTGGACCCCCTTCCTCCCGTCCCCCAAGTACCTCCCCACTCCGGCTGAGCGGGAGGCTGAGTCCTCTCCGCGCTCTTTCTCCTTTCTGCATTTTCACCCTGGGGGCCTCGCGGAGGGGGCCTCCTCCCGCCCAAAGCCCGAAGCTGGTGGCATTTAAGACCCAACCCCGCCCTTCCGCTCCCACCCATCTCCCAGCTGCACGCGGTGGCGTCGGTCCCCTCCGTCCCTCCGGAGGGCCCCATCTCCCAGCTGGCGGTTCCCGCCGCGGGGTCCCGCGGGCTCTGGCCGGGCTGTTGTTTTCAAAGTAATGAGCCTTCCCCAAGAGGCTGCAGCCCGCACCTGCCGCCACCTCACTCCCTCCCCCGGGAGCCTAAGTCCAAGACTGGCGGGCAGGCTAGGGCTTTGGGTCCTAACCCTGCCTTTTGCCCCCTAGGACAAAGTCAGCATCTGCATTATTGCGCCTCTGGTTCCTTATCTGTCAGGTACGGTGGAAGTAAAGTTGGAGAGCTCTTTCTAACTGGCCGAGGGACACGCCTCAGGGGCTTTCCCTGCTAGATAACAAGTGTGACCTGTCTGACCCAGGACCTGGCTCTGTATGTCTGCTCCCACTGGCTTCCCAGGTGACGCTAGCGGTAAAGGACCCGCCGGCCAATGCAGGAGACATTAGAGATGCGCGTTCCATCCCTGGGTGGGGAAGATCCTCTGGAGGAGGGCACAAGAACCCACTCCAGTATTCTTGGCTGAAGAATCTCATGGACAGAGGAGCCTGGTGGGCTACACAGCCCCTAAGGGTCGCAGAGTCAGACGTTACTGAAGCGGACTTAGCATTGCATTGAAGGTCTGCTCCAAGCCTGTGCAGAGAGTGTCTGGCCAGAGAGGGCAGTGATATTTACTGAGGGTCTGGGAGGTGCCTGGGTGCTTTATCTTAGGCTTCTCAACAGCCGTTTGAGACAGAGGTTAGTCTCATTTCAAGGCTCTAGGAGAGGTTCCCAGAAGTGAAATGACTTGCTGGCAGTCATACGGCTTGTGAGAAATAGCCCGGCCTTCAGAAAGCACTAGCCATCACACCGGGCTTTCCTGGTGGCTCAGACCGTAAAGAATCTGTCTGCGGTGCGAGAGACGTCGGTTAGATCGCTGGGTTGGGAAGATCTCCTGCAGGCGGGCATGGCAACCCACTCCAGTAGTTTTGTCTGGAGAATCCCCACTGACAGAGGAGCCTGGAGGGCTACAGTCCACGGGGTTGCAAAGAATCCGACACGACTGAGTGACTAAGCCCAGGCATTACACCCCCAGCTGTGCTGGGATCCGAGCTAGAGTTGTCCCGCAGGCTGCTGCCCACCGCCCACCTAGAGCTCAGTGAGGATGGGACTGCTGGAGGCTGGTTTGGGCAGCTGGAGGGTGTCCTGGGCAGAAAATATGGAAGGATCCAGAGAGACCAGAGAGGGAGTCCCCCCACCCAACAGAAGAAGAGAGGTGAGGAGCCCCTGGGCACGGGGGAGGGGGGAGGAGGGGGCCTCTAGTCAGGGTGTCCGGGGTAGGGGGAAGGGTATTGCTCCGCATGCTGGAAATCGGGCCGTGGATTTCCCAGATGGAAAGCTGAGCCCTCCGTGGAGGCCCTGCACGAAAGACGCTGGGCACAGGCACCCTGTGGCCGTCTCCCTCCCTGGGGCGCCTGTGTTATGAACCCAAGAGATTTTCTTGGGACTTAAAGAAAATCCCTTAAAGAAAACTCGCTTGGGACCCACCCTCCAGCGAGTGTACGGGGTGGGGGGTGGACAGTGTCCCCGCACCGAGGCTCCGCCTGCATGGGCACGACGGCCGTATTTGGACATTTCGTTCTATTTTTAACTTTCCCGGGACTCGAGGTTGGGGTGAGGGGGGGAGGGAAATCCTGCTTCCTCCGGGACCCACGGGCCTCTCTGCCTAGTGAGTTGAGTCCCCAGCCTGGCCTAGTGCGCAGTGTAGACACAAGCCCGGAAGTGAGTTCCGGGTCGGTGTAGACGCGGCGGCCGCGCGGGTTCCGGGCCCCACCCCCGGGAGAACCGACGACGTCCCTCCTGGAAAACCTGACTCAGGCGGAGCCCCTGCGCAGCCGGGAGCCCCGCCCCCGCCCCCCCCGTCCCCACCCACGCCGCGAGATTCCCCCCCGCCCCCCGACTGAGCGCCTGCCCCACCCCTACCAACTGGAGAGGAACCCCGGAGTCCGAGCCCCGAGCGAGGCGGGGGCGCCCGGGGAGTCCCACGCCTCCGAGCCTAGCGGAGGCGGAACGGGGGGCGGGCCGGCCCCTCCCTCGTGACGCCGCCGCCGCCGCCGATACCCCGGGCCGAGAGCACGGGCCGCGGAGACGGGCGCCGGGCCGAGCGGGCAGGATGCGCTACCGGGCGTCGGTGAGCGGGGTTGCGGGGCAGGGCCAGGGGGTCCCAGGCGTCCCTGACGGCCTCGCGGCGCCGCCTCGGCCCCGCCAGGAAGCGGGCGCGGCCCAGGAATTTCGGGTGGAAAACGTCCCGGAAAGTTGCAGGAGAGTGGAGGCCGAGGCCGGGAGGGCCGCGAGGCGCTCGGACCCGGGCCGGGCCAATAACTCCCGGGGAAGGCTGAGAGCGCCCAGACCCGCCACCCAGAGGGCAAGGGGGCGGCGGCTTGGGTCAGATTTGGCAGCAGCTTCGGGACAGAATTAGAGGGGTGGGGAGGAGGGCGCTGAGGGGCAGGCCTAGAAGAGGCAGGGCCACGGCGAGACCCAAAGGGGTCTGCCCGAGATCTGGGTGGTCTGCGGTTGGATGAGACCTGGTGGCCTCTTCGGGGATCTCCACCCCCTCCTACCCCTGCGGCCAGCTTGCTTTTTCTTCCCTGACCCTTGACACTCTTGGTGTCAGTTTCCTAGAGCTCTCGGACCCTTTTGAAGAGTGTGGTGAGGGGTGAGGGTCTTGTTGAGCCTGTGCTTCTTCCCACCCTCTGATGGGCTCCAGCTGCCAGCTGGGTTTTCCCTGGTAAAACCCCTGCTCCCTTGAGACTTCTCAGGACTCCCAGTGGAGGAGGGTGTCTGGGGAGCCTGGCAGCTGGCCGGGAGGGTGTGGTTCCGCTCTGGGAGGGAGGGCCCCCTTCTGGGGTGAGTGGTGAGCCCAGCTGGGATGTGAGGTTCCCCCTGCCTCTACGGCGGTGGAGTCTCTCTCCTGGGACCTGGGGCAGCCTCGTGCTGGGTCCCCAGACCCCCTCCCCCTGGAGATTTTGGTGAGTGAGAAGGGGAGAGACAGCCCCCCCCTGCTTGTAGAATTGACTCCTGGTGATTTGTCCTACAAAGCACCTGTCACACAAGGCCTAGAGCTAGGGTACTTGAGGTCACCTGGTCTACCTCAACTCCTCCTCCTTGGGACGCCTTTCAGAGAGAGGAGGGGTTTTGTCCAAGGTCAACAGAGCATTCTTTCTTTTATTCTCATGACATCCCCCCCCAACCCCTAACTTTCTCTACACAAAACCAGCCTCTTCCTGGATTCAGTGGCTTTGGCCCCGTGTCCTCTGGGGCTTCTGCGTCCCAGTGGCCTGTGTTCAGGTCCCATGTGCCCCAGATGGTCTTTCTTCTGGGACCCATGTCCTCTGTGTCCCGTGTGCCAGCTTTCTGCCATCGGGGCCCTCTCTACCCAGCCTGGTACACCCGTTTCCCAGGTGTTCCCCGTGTTCACGTGCCCTGGTTGCCCCCTCAGTCATCCAGGCTGTGGCGAAGGGGAGAAGAGGCCTTCCCCTACCCTGCCGCCTCTGACTCTCTCCCGTGGCCCATCCCTGCAGGCCCTGGGCAGTGACGGGGTGCGGGTCACCATGGAGAGCGCGCTGACCGCCCGTGACCGGGTGGGGGTGCAGGACTTCGTGCTGCTGGAGAACTTCACCAGCGAGGCCGCCTTCATCGAGAACCTGCGGCGGCGCTTCCGGGAGAACCTGATCTACGTGAGGCCCGAGTGGAGAGGCGGAGGGGGCGCTGGGGCCACAGATGCAGGGCTGCAGGGAGGAGTGGGGAGCGGCTCCGGGGCCTCAGGGAGAAACTTCTGAGTCTCCTCCTCCGACCCCCAGACCTACATTGGCCCTGTGCTGGTCTCTGTCAACCCCTACCGAGACCTGCAGATCTACAGCCGGCAGCACATGGAGCGTTATCGAGGTGTCAGCTTCTATGAGGTTCCACCTCACCTGTGAGTGACCCCCCACCCCGCCCCGCTCCCCAGCATCACCACCTGAGGTGATTCCACCCAGTTTCCCACTTGGGATAAATCACAATTCACATCTCTGAGGAACACCCCGTCCTCACCCAAGGTGAATCTCTCCATCCCATCAGGATCCCCCTAGCCTCCACCCCAACTCACACCCAGGACTATTTTTTTGACCCTGCTGTGTGACTTGCAGGATTTTAGTTCCCCAACTGGGAATTGAACCTGTGCCCCTTGCAATGGAAGTATGGAGCCCTAACCACTGAACCATCAGGGAATTCCCACACCTGTGACTTATTCTCCCAACACTACCTAGACATGGCCCTCCCACCTTAGTGACCCTCTGACCTGCACCTCTGAAGGACCTCCCAGCCCTCCCTATGAGTGACTTCAGTCTTCCCCTGAATGACTCCCAATCTCCTCACCCATGAGTGATCCCATCAATTCTCCATTAGAATATGACTCTCATTCTCAACTCTGAAGGATCTCCCTTGACCCACATCCTGGAGGGCTCACCTGTCCTCAAGGGTACCACCCCCCCCACGACATGGGAATGCCCACCCCCAGTCCCCCCTGCGGGATTCCCAGCCCCTGCAGCCACTCGGGCCCCTGCCCCCTAAGCTGCTGCCGGTCCTCTGCCCCAGGTTCGCGGTGGCCGACACTGTGTACCGGGCACTGCGCACGGAGCGCCGGGACCAGGCAGTGATGATCTCTGGGGAAAGCGGGGCAGGCAAGACCGAGGCCACCAAGCGGCTGCTGCAGTTCTATGCCGAGACCTGCCCAGCCCCCGAGCGGGGTGGTGCTGTGAGGGACCGGCTGCTGCAGAGCAACCCGGTGCTGGAGGTGAGGGGACAGCAGCCCCGGGGGTGGGAGGGGCAGGGAGAGGCCACCAGGCACCCCTCACACCCCAGCCCTTTCCTAGGCCTTTGGCAATGCGAAGACCCTCCGGAACGACAACTCCAGCAGGTTTGGGAAGTACATGGACGTGCAGTTTGACTTCAAGGTACCCATGGGCGGGGCGGGGCAGAGCAGGGGGAATGGGATTCCCACGTGGCGGGCACCCACTGGCCCAGGTCTTTGGCACCAGCAAACATTTATTGAGCACCTTCTGTGTGCCAGACACTGTTGCAAGTGCTAGTGGCACAGCAGTGAAACAAAACAGACAGAAATCCTGCCTCCAGGAAGATAAAGAATCTGCCTGCAATGCAGGAGACCCGACTTCGATCCCTGGGTTGGGAAGATCCCCTGGAGAAGGGAATAGCAACCCACCCAATATTCTCGCCTGGAGAATCCCATGGACAGAGGAGCCTGGCAGGCTATAGTCCACGGGGGTCACAAAGAGCAGACATGACTGAGCGACTAGCAGGGAGACAGTCCACAGAAAAATGTAAATTAGCCAACATATGTCACAGCAAAAAAGAAAATGAGGCAAGGGGAGGGGGCATTGGCTGTTTGAAATAATGCAGATACAGTGGGCATAGAGAAGGTGGCCTTTGGTAAAGCCTTGATGAAGACAGAGGAATGAGTTGTGCATATACCCAAGAGGGTCCGGGCGGAGGGCACTGCCAGTGCAGAGGTGCTGATGAGCAAGATGCTGGATAACAGATAGCAAGGAGGCCAGAATGGCTGGAGAAGAGAGCAAGGGGCCAAGGAATGGAAGAGGACGCTTGGTGGTGTGGGTTCTTTTGGGTCTTTATAAGAACTTCTTTAAAACTCTTGGGTGCCTCCAACTAATAAAAAAAATTAAAAAATAAAATAAAACAAAATAAAACTCTTGGGTGGAAGTGATGCCAGAGAGTTTTTGGGGATTTTTTGTTTGTTTGTTTGTGTGGTCATGCCTGCACAGCCTGCAGGATTTTAGTTCCCCAACCAGAGATTGAACCCGTGTGCTGTGCAGTGGAAGTGCAGAGCTTTAGCCACTGGACCACCTGGAAAATTCATATATGTGTATATATATACATATATATTCTTTTTTTTTTTAATTTTTGGCCAGGCCTCACGGCATGTGGGATCTTAGTCTCCCAACAAGGTATTGAACCTGTGTCCCCTGCAGTGGAAGTACACTGAAGTGTCAGGGAAGTCCCAAAAATTTGAAAGAGAAGTGTGTTATGACCTCAGTTTCCTCTTAAAGTGGTCGCTCTGGCTGTTTTGTTGAGAATAAATGGTGGAGACCAAGGCCGAGCAAGGAAACGAGTTAGGAAGCTGATGATTATTAGATCTGGGTGACAGATGATGGTGGCTGGGCCCAGTCTGGTGACCATGGCTGGATTTTGGATACTCTGAAGGTTAGGGCAGTTGGATTGGCTATCTGATTGGACATGAGGTATGAGAGACAGAGAGGCTCCCAGGAGGACCACAGACTTCTTGGTCTGAACGCCTAGAAGGGTGAGCAGGATGGGAAGAGGGAGCTGGTTTGAGGAGCGGAGACCAGGACTTGAGATTCAGACCTGTTGAGTTTGAGATGCTTATGGGACCTCCAGGTGTGAGCCACCAGGTAGAAAGGCCATGCATGCATGTGTGCTAAGTTGCTTCAGTCGTGTCTGACTCTTTGCAACCCCGTGGACTGTAGCCTGCCAGGCTCCTCTGTCCATAGAATTCTCCAGTCAAGAATACTGGAGCAAATTGCCATGCCTTTCTCCAGGGGATCTTCTTGACCCAGGGATCAAACCCACATCTCTTGCATTGGCAGGAGGGTTCTCTACCACTCATCCCACCTGGGAAGCCCAAGAAAGGGCTTAGCATCATTTCATAGAGGAAGAAATGGGGGCCAGGAGGGGCGACGTGCCTGAGCCACGCAGCCAGAGCTGAAATTCATACTCTGGAGGGCTGGGGGCGGGGGGAAGATGGGCTATGTCCCCAGTCCCCCTGAACAGTCACTGCATCCTGCCCGGCCCGCAGGGTGCCCCCGTGGGTGGCCACATCCTCAGTTACCTCCTGGAGAAGTCCCGCGTGGTGCACCAGAATCACGGGGAGAGGAACTTCCACATCTTCTACCAGCTGCTGGAGGGGGGTGAGGAGGAGACGCTGCGCAGGCTGGGCCTGGAACGAAATCCCCAGAGCTACCTGTACCTGGTGAAAGTAAGTAGAGGGGGGTGGGCAGGCGGAGCCAGGTGCCACCCAGGGAGCCCATCCAGCCAGAGCTGTAACCCTGCTCTGCCCATGGCACAGGGCCAGTGCGCCAAAGTCTCCTCCATCAATGACAAGAGTGATTGGAAGGTGGTGAGGAAGGCTCTGACTGTCATTGACTTCACCGAGGACGAGGTGGAGGTGAGACCTCTGTCGGGGACCCACCCTTTCCTCCTGTCACCCCGTGAAAACCCCCGTCTACAGCCAGCTTCTACTCTAGCCACCTTCTCCTCTCACATGCCTTGCCCCCCACCGTTCCTAGCTCCTGCTGACCATCCACATGTGCCCTCCCGGGGCTCTCAGACCCTCCCATAACCCCCACCTGCCCCTCCCTGTCCCCTGACCCCCACCCAGGACCTGCTAAGCATCGTGGCCAGCGTCCTGCATCTGGGCAACACCCACTTTGCCGCCGATGAGGAGAGCAACGCCCAGGTCACCACCGAGAACCAGCTCAAGTACCTGACCAGGGTGAGGAGGCGAGCAGAAGGCAAGGGCAGGGCAGCTGGGGTGGGGGAGCTGCGCCCTCACCAGACCCATCCCCTCCCTTGGCAGCTCCTTGGTGTGGAAGGCTCAACATTGCGGGAAGCCCTGACACACAGGAAGATCATCGCCAAGGGCGAAGAGGTGAGGCCAGGGGTGGGTGTGGGGTGGGGGGCAGGTGTTCCAAGGCAGCCCCCACTCGCATCATCCCACATTGCCCTAGTCTGCTCAGCTGGTCCTCTCAGCACCAATATTGGAAGCTTATAAGGCAGGTGGCTCAGAGAGGCACAGGGAGCTGGCCAAGGTCACACAGGAAGAGGGTGAGGCTGGAAGGAAGACTCAACCTCCAGGAATGAGACCTCTTGTTTCTCTACCAGTTTCCCTCTGGTGGGGCCACTGTGTCCTCCCTTGCCCCCCTGCCCAGCACCAGGCTCACTGGGGGCAGGGAGGGCAGAGTGATCAGTTTCCTGAGTCAGAGGGGCCAGGGGTGGGAAGGAATTGCATTCATCTCCCTGCTAACCCTCTGCCTGCAGCTCCTGAGCCCGCTGAACCTAGAACAGGCCGCGTATGCGCGGGACGCCCTCGCCAAGGCTGTCTACAGCCGCACCTTTTCCTGGCTGGTCGCGAAGATCAACAGGTCACTGGCCTCCAAGGTGAGAGCCTGGCCCCTGCTGCTCCCGAGTTGGCAGGGAGGGCGGTCCAGGGAGGCCGGGGCTGAGAGCTCGCAATCGTGGGGACCCACACTCTTGGTCGGCTGGCCCTAGGATGCTGAGAGCCCCAGCTGGCGGAGCACCACAGTCCTTGGGCTACTGGACATTTACGGCTTTGAAGTGTTCCAGCACAACAGGTCAGCGCCCCCCTGACTCTGCCTGTCTCTTCTGCCGTCGTGTCCCCTGCCCTGGTCCCTCACCTCTCCCCCGGCCTCCCTCATTCCTGCCAGTGACTTGCCAGCCGCTTGGGTCCCACTCTGTTTCTTCCCTCAGCTAGCGCTGGGGCCTTGTTCTGCCCTTCCCCATCTTTCCTGGTCTAGGCGCCCCCCCCCCCCCATATTACTGAGGACGCCTCTGTCTCCCTCACAGCTTTGAGCAGTTCTGCATCAATTACTGCAACGAAAAGCTGCAGCAGCTCTTCATTGAGCTCACCCTCAAGTCGGAGCAGGAGGAGTACGAGGCCGAGGGCATCGCGGTGAGTGCAGGACCACCCGCGGGCGGCCCTAGTGCAACCAAGGTCAATGTCTGGGTGTCCCCAGGGGAGGTGCCGTGACCCCACGGTGATGCCTCCCTCCCCTTGTGCCCCTCAGTGGGAGCCGGTCCAGTATTTCAACAACAAGATTATCTGTGACCTGGTGGAGGAGAAGTTCAAGGGCATCATCTCCATTTTGGTGAGGCATCTGCTCCTCCAGGGCCTTGGGCTGGGGGCTGGGCGGGATGATGTCACCCCTTTCCCCTGGCTCTCACAGCCTGTCCGCAGCAGGCTGGAGTCCTCGGTGCCTGCCGAGGGACAGAACAGGGCTGTGTGTGAGTGGTGAGGGGAGGCGCTGGCCAGCCCTGGGAGTGTCTGCGCCTCCCGCGGGGGCCCCTGAGTCCCCGTGCTCTCTGGTCCCTCCCCCGCACGCACCCCTCACCCTCTGCCACCACCCACCCAGGACGAGGAGTGTCTGCGTCCCGGGGAGGCCACGGACCTGACCTTCCTGGAGAAGCTGGAGGACACAGTCAAACACCATCCACACTTCCTGACGTGAGTGGGACTGGGGGCTGTCCTGGGCCAGAGCCTGTGGAAGCCTGGGAACCCCCTCACCCATAAAGTGCCAGCCACAAGGAGGTGACCGGGGGAGGTGCCACTGACGGCCAGGCACCCGAGTTGCGGCTCCTGGCGCCTCCTGAGTAAGAAGCCAAGAACGCCACTTCCTCCTCAACCCGCTCAAGAATGAAACTTGCTAAGGTTTTTCTTTTTTAGCCTCCTTACTTGGAAATGCCTTTTTATTTAAGGAATCCCCTAAAGCGGGATGAGGGGAGAAAAGAAACAAGCCCCTCTGTCCCAGCTCCGCCTTGCATATTTTGAGCATATCACCTTCTCTAATTAGAAGCAACCCCTGGAGGAGGTTTTACTGAGACTCACAGAGGTGCACCCCTGTGCCGGAGATGATCTCACATCAAGTCCAGAGCTGGGCCTCAGGCCCAGCCAGGGATTGAACCTGACTCCCAGCTGTGAAAGCACAGAGTCCTAACCACTGTGCCGCCAGGGGATTCCTGAGCAGTTTTTTTGCAGGGCGAGCAAGCGAGGAACCTGTTTGTTCTCATTCCCTCTGGCTGCAGCAGGGGTCCCAGTAAAGCCTTGCCTGAAAAAAAAAGAAAGAAAAACACCTTTTTTTCTGTTTGTAAAGAGAACATCCCTCTTCAGAGAAAAGTTGGAACGTGTGCGAAAACCACTTGTAATCCTGTCACCCAGAGGTCACCACTGTTAATAATTTGAGACATTTTCTTCCTGCCTTTTTCTATATATTTTTTTTCTTTTTTACGGTTGAGAGCTTATTGTATATAGGACTCAGGATAATGTTATATCCTGAGTATCTTCCTGTATCATCAAACAGAAAACTTTGCTCAAAACACTTCCTCTGGCGGCTCTAACACACAGACACACCACTGCTCTCACCCGGCCTCTCGGGGCCCTGTCCAGCCTCTGGGTTTCTGCTGGGAAAACAGAATATCTACCCCTGGGCCTTAAATCTCAGCCTGGTCTCTCTGGTTAGTTGCTTGGAATTCTTCTTTAAAAGTAGAAAATGGGCTAAAGGGTATAAACATGCTTAAGGCCTAAGTAGTCTCTTGGGGGCTGATTCCATTCTTAAAATGTAGTGGGCAGCACTCAGCGCTCTGAGCAGAGCCACGCAACAGCCAAAGGCAGCACCAAATTGCCCTCCACCCTGCGAGCCCTGGCAGCGTGGAGGCTGAGGTCCCAGTCCTGGCGCTGTGTGACCCCGGACAAGGCCGTCTCCCTCTCTGAGCCTCTGTGGTGGCCTCTGTGCAGGAGGAGGCCCCGCCCTGCTGGTTTCCTACTGGAAGCCTGGTTCCTCTCTTGAAGTCTCTTGGGCAGACAGGGGCATGGCTCAGGCCTGCGGTTGGCAGCTTCCTCTCCCTGTTGCCCCAGGCACAAGCTGGCTGACCAGCGGACCAGGAAATCTCTGGACCGCGGGGAGTTCCGCCTCCTGCACTATGCCGGGGAGGTGACCTACAACGTAACTGGTGAGGACCCTGGGGCTGTGTCTCCCCGGGTGGGCTGGGAGAGGGGCTCTGCCTCCCCTCACGTCTGCTCTCTCCCCTCAGGGTTTCTGGATAAAAACAACGACCTTCTCTTCCGGAACCTGAAGGAGGTGAGGAGGACCTCCAGGGGGACAGCTGGGGGTCTGGGCTCTGAATGATCTCTGCCCCGGAAAGCTGACCGGCCTGTCCCTGTGCTTCCACTGTGACCCCTGCCCTGCCCTCACAGACCATGTGCAGCTCGGAGAATCCCATCCTGAGCCAGTGCTTCGACCGGAGCGAGCTCAGCGACAAGAAGCGGCCAGAGACGGTGTGAAGGCGGTGGGACCCCAGGGGGTGTGTGTGTGCACACGTGAGCCGGCCCGGTGCCTGCTTGAGCTGGGAGTTGGCAGTGTGTATGTGAGTTCGTGTGTTTGCCTGGGTGCACATCTGTGTGTGTCTGGGAGGCTGCCCGTGGGTGCATCTGTGCCTACTTTGATGGGTGTCTGGGTGTGTAACATCTCTAAGTGTGGATGCACGTATGTATACCTGTGTCTGTGTGGGCCCTTGCATGCATTCACTCCCCTGCAGCAGACACTTGTAGTGGACATTACTGGGCGTTTAGGATACAAAAATGAACACACACTGTCCTAGAAATGTGAATGGGGTGCTATGGAAACTTACAACAGGGAGCAGCAAATTGCCTGCGGAAGTAGAAGAGGGGAGGGGAGTCAGGGAAAGCGTCCTGGAGGAGGAAGCATCTGAGATAACTTGGGAGTGAGTAGATGCTTGTCAGATGTATGGGAGGGCCCTGCAGAGCCCCACACAGGAACACAGTCCAAAAAAAGACCAGGAAGTGGACCACAAAGTGCCATTTTCAAGGAGAGCGATGAGAAGAAGGCAGATCTGGCCAGTGGTGCCAGACAAGGGGAATGCTGCATGCAGTGATCTGTGCACAGAGGTGTGGCTGCCAGGCTTGGCAGGCAGAGGGTCAGGGCAGCCAGGACGAGCAAGGTCAGGGAGAGGTGGAAGCCAGGGAGCTGCAGGCCAGGGCATGCTGGCAGGGAGGCCGCGGAGGCAGAGTGTTGCCCAGAGTCTGACTTGCTGGGACCCTGTCCTGGGTTCCCCAACCCCACCCCTTCCCTGGTTGTTCTCAGCCCCACCCTCGTGAGGACACACCCACTCCTGTCCAGGCCTCTCCAGCAAGCCAGAGTTGCACTGACCTCCTCCCAGGGACCCGCAGCTACTCCAGACCCCACTAGTCTTGATGCACCCTGACTGTCCATGTCCCAGGCATGCATCTCCTGTTTCCCTGACTCAGGGCAGGGACCACCCTCCACCCAGTCTTGAAGGACAGCAGCCTGGGCCGCATCCCTGATTCCTTAGCCCCCCCCCCCCCATTGCCCTCATCCTAACAACTGCTGGATACTGCCTGTTTTTGCTGCCTGAAAACCCCTTCCTTTCAGCCCCTCCCTGTAACCCTTATTCCAGTTCTAGTCCTCTGAGCCAGTCAGCCTCCTCCCTGGTCTTCTGTCTTCCCACCTGTTCTTAGCAACCACCCTCCACCTATGTGCTGTAGAGATACTCCAAAAGGCAGACCTGTTCCTGTTCCTCTCTCCCTCCAGATTCCTCTTTGGCTCCCTATTTCCCTCAGGATAAAGTTCAGTCTCCCTAATATGGTTCCTGAGTCCTACCATGCTCCTGCCTGTCTAATGCTCTTTTTTACTCCCCTCCTCGATCCTTGCATGGCCTGTAGTTCCCTGTGTACACCAAGCCTTTGTTCACTCTGTTGCTCTGCCCGAATGCTGTTCCTGCCTCTCTTCCTTCTGGTTGTCTCCTACCTGTCCTTTCATTCTCAGCTGAAGGGTTATTTCCCGAAGACCCTTCCTGCCACCCCCTACCCCACAGACAGAAAACTTGTAACATTTCACTTGGAGATGCTGCCCCACCTTCATCAGCTTCAGAAATCTGACCTTTGCGGATGCTGCGATAAAGAGTTGTAATTAAAAAAAAAAAAAAGGGACCACGAAGGGCAGGGGCAGTTGTGGGAACTGGGAGTGTTTTGCCCCAGGGAGGGGTGTCTGCGGGGTTCTGCTTGGGGGGGGGCATTTGCAGGGGTCAGTGGCCTCGGCCCAGTTGCCACCAACCTTCCTGTTGTTCATCTTGCCTGACCAGGTGGCCACCCAATTCAAGATGAGCCTCCTGGAGCTGGTAGAGATCTTGAAGTCAAAAGAGCCTGCCTACATCCGCTGCATCAAGCCCAATGACTCCAAGCAGCCCGGTAGGCCCTCTGCCCCGTAGGCCGGTGGGGGCTGGGCCTCCTTCAAATCCCGCTGACCACCCGGTGATCTCTTCCCCCAGGCCGCTTTGATGAGGTGCTGATCCGGCACCAGGTGAAGTACCTGGGGCTGATGGAGAACCTGCGCGTGCGCAGAGCCGGCTTTGCCTACCGCCGCAAATACGAGGCTTTCCTGCAGAGGTGGGGGCGGGGCCTGGCGCAGCCCCAGGGGGAAGGGGTGGGCGGGTCGGAGTCTCCGCGATCCTGGGCGGGAGGACAGCCCTCAGCTGCGGTGGGAGCCATGCCAGGGGCCCCTCCATGCTGCAGGCCTAATGTTAAGCTTGAGAGGGCAAAGCCCTCCCCACGCCCAGGCCCTGCCGTCACAGAGCAGCTGCTCAGGGGTCCAATGAGGCATGCATTCACATACCTATCACCAGTGGACACAGTAAAACCCTGTGAAGGGGACAGAGTTTGCAGTCAGCTCAGAAAGCAACTTTGTGGTTATCCCGAGTCAGGGGTCTGAGGGGTCACCAGGCGTGTCTGTCTAGGCCTGTGACCTTAGGCAGATGTTCAGTTCAGTCGCTCAGTCCGACTCTTTGCGACCCCATGGACTGGAGCACGCCAGCCTCCCCTGTCCATCACCAACTCCTGGAGCTTACTCAAACTCATTCCATCGAGTCGGTGATGCCATCCAACCATCTCCTCCTCTGTTGGCCCCTTCTCCTCCTGCCTTCAATCTTTTCCCAGCATCAGGGTCTTTTCTAGTGAGTCAGTTCTTCACATCAGGTGGCCAAAGGATTGGAGTTTCAGCTTCAGCATCAGTCCTTCCAGTGAATGTTCAGGACTGATTTCCTTTAGGATTGACTGGTTGGATCTCAGAATAGAAACCTCAATTTTCTCATCTTTAAAGTAGGAGTAGTAACAGAGCTACTTCCCAGACTTTCTGTGACCTGAGAGTCAGTGGAACCAGGAAAGCTGGTCTGGGCTCCCAGAGCACTGGTGGGGGGCGGAGGTGCTGGGTACATTTCTGCTCCTGTCACCAGGTACAAGTCACTGTGCCCAGAGACTTGGCCCACGTGGACGGGGCGGCCCCAGGATGGGGTGACTGTGCTGGTCAGGCACCTAGGCTACAAGCCAGAAGAGTACAAGATGGGCAGGTGAGTGGCGCCCATGCCTAGGGTTTGAGGGGTACGGGGTGGCAACCAGGGGCTGATCACTGCTGCCCTCCCAGGACCAAGATCTTCATCCGCTTCCCCAAGACCCTGTTTGCCACAGAGGACGCCTTGGAGATCCGACGACAGAGCCTGGGTGAGAGAAGGGCCCCACCCATCCTGGCCAGTGGGGTCCATTCTGGGAAGCGGGAAAGAAATCGCTCTATTTGGGCTTCTTCTCCGGGACGTCTGCCACGTCCACATTGGGCTGCCCGCCTCGTCTGCTCCCGGATACACACTCAGCATGTTCCCATGTTGCTTTGCTCCCTTGCTCTTTCTTTTTTTTCTTTTGGCTGTTCTGGGTCTTTGTTGCAATGCGCAGGCTTCTCTGGTGGCGGAGCTCAAGCTTAGTTGCCCCACGGTCTGTGGGATCTTCGTTGCCCAACCAAGGATTGAACCCGCGTTCCCTGCATTGCAAGGCGAAGTCATAACCACTAGACCAGCCCTTGCCCTTTCCTACTCTTCTTCACTTATTTATTCTCCACTCGAAGCTGGTTCAGCCACTCCCCTTACTCTTTGAGCTCTTAGCAGGGCCAGGCCCCCAGCTGGGTCCCCTGTGCTCTGGCCAAGTGACTTTCTTTCCCAACCACAGCCACGAAGATCCAGGCCGCCTGGAGGGGCTTTCACTGCCGGCAGAAATTCCTCCGGGTGAAGCGATCAGGTTCGGGCGCCCGGAGGCCTTCAGGACGGTGGGAACTGGGGCTAGGGTGGGCCACCAATGGGAAGAGATAGAAGTCAGCCATTTGTGGTCTCTGCAGCCATCTGCATCCAGTCGTGGTGGCGAGGAACGCTGGGCCGGAGGAAGGCGGCCAAGAGGAAGTGGGCGGCACAGACCATCCGGCGGTGAGCACTGGGCACCACGCAGGGCGTGCAGAGCAGAGTGTGGGGGCAGGTCCGCTATCAGGGTTCTCACCTCCACCCATGTCGGACCCCTGCCCCCAGGTTCATCCAGGGCTTCATCCTGCGCCACGCGCCCCGTTGCCCCGAGAATGCTTTCTTCGTGGACCATGTGCGCACCTCTTTTCTGCTCAACCTGCGGCGGCAGTTGCCCCGGAATATTCTGGACACTTCTTGGCCCACGCCCCCACCTGCCCTGCGTGAGGTCCGTGGGCTCTCCCTGCTGACTGGGGGACCACCAACTCACCCAGCGGAGGGACCTAATAACCATGTGACCTGAGGAGCCATGGGAAGGGAAGGGACCTGGAGCTGGGCCGAGGAGAGCGAGTTCTCTGCAGAGAAACAATTCAGGAATGGAAGGGTGGTCCAGGTTGAGGGGGTGTCACTTAGGCCAAGGTCCGATGATGGGCACATGCCTCTTGTCTGCAGAGGGAAGGGAGCCAGGCTGCCTGGGTGCCCTGACCTCCCTCTTGCCCACAGGCCTCAGAGCTGCTGCGGGAGCTGTGCCGGAAGAACATGGTGTGGAAATACTGCCGGAGCATCAGCCCCGAATGGAAGCAGCAGGTATGGGGCTGGGAGGCAGGTACCAGGGGACTAGGGGGCGGGGTGGGGGAGGGTGCGGTGCTAGAAGAGAGCTGGCTTGGAGGACCTTTGTCCTGACTTACCGTGCAACCTTAAATTGATCCAGGCCCCTGTCTGGCCTAATGTATGAAGTGCAGACTGGAGTAGATTTTGCAAGGCAAATAGAGTTTATCTTCTAGAGCAGCTGTACTGGACTGGTCGAGGCTGCCCAGAGTCCTATGTTGAAAAGCCTGCAGCATTGGTCTGTTAGAATAGTTCCAGAGAGAAGCATTGGTGACCGATGGGCCTTGTATTTGCCAACTCGATATCAGATGATGATGATGGACCCACCCAGCAAAGTTAACGTGCAGTAGTTGGTTTTTTTTTTTTTTTTTTTTGCATAATTTTATTTATTTTTGGCTATGCTGGGTCATCATTGCTGTACTCAGGATTTTCTCTAATTGCAACAAGTTGGGGCTGCTCTCCAGTTGCGGTACCCAGGCTTCTTGTTGTGGTGGCTTCTCTTGTTGCGGAGCACAGGCTCTAGGGCTTCAGTAGTTGTAGTTCCCGGCCTCTAGAGCACTGACTCAATAGTTGTGGCACACCACAGGCTTAGTTGCTCCAAGGCATGTAGGATCTTCTTGGATCAGTGATTAAAGTGATGTTCCCTGCATTGCAAGGCAGATTCTTAATCACAGGACCACCAGGGAAGCCCCCTAGTAGTTCTGAGTGTTAGTATCAGCCAGCTTTAAGATCTCAGACCAGAGCTGAATCTCAGGGGCTCCAGGGCCTGTGATGATGGGAATAACCTCCGGAGTGGGGCCTGGACCCTGACAGCACTGTCATGTCCCTTCTGGAGAGGCCTCTGCCTCAGTTGATGGGGATCGGGTGAGAAGGGACTGAGGGGGAGTGTTGGTGGCAGGGCTTAGCCTCCTGCTATTGGGGCCAAAGAGTGGGTGAGGGAGGCGGTCTCAGCTCCTGTCTCAGCAGGCTCCTGCTCTGCTGTGACAGTCCCACCTCTCTGACATCCCCCACCTCCCTGCTATTGTCTCCTCAGCTGCAGCAAAAGGCTGTGGCGAGTGAGATCTTCAAGGGCAAGAAGGACAATTACCCCCAGAGTGTCCCCAGACTCTTCATCAGCACTCGGCTTGGTAAGCCCCCGCCCCTCCAGTGCACAAACCTTCCATCAGCAGCCTGGTCCCCTCTCTCCTCTGCTCACTCCCTGTTTACTCTCCTATCTGGGTTGCAGGTGCAGATGAGATCAACCCCAGAGTGCTGCAGGCCCTGGGCTCGGAGCCCATCCAGGTGAGACCCTGCTGGCGGCCCTCAGCCCCACACAGTTCTGCTGCCCAAGGGCTGCGTGGGCGGGGGTCAGGGCCTGCGCAGGGGGTGAGGAGGCCCCTTACCCACCCTCTGTCCCCAGTACGCTGTGCCTGTAGTGAAGTACGACCGCAAGGGCTACAAGCCGCGCTCCCGGCAGCTGCTGCTGACGCCCAACGCTGTGGTCATCGTGGAGGACGCTAAGGTCAAGCAGAGGATCGAGTACGCCAACCTGACTGGTGAGCCCCGAGTCCAGGTTGGGTCCAGAGAGGGGGCCCTGCTCTGCTCCTTGATCCCTGACCTCTGCCCTTTTCCCCCCAGGAATCTCCGTCAGCAGCCTGAGCGACAGCCTCTTTGTGCTCCACGTGCAGCGTCAGGACAATAAGCAGAAGGTGCCCCGCGGGGACTGGGTGGCGGGGAGGGCACGGGCCCTCTAAGCGCTGGGCAGGGCCTGACCCCGTCCCTGTGTGGGCCCCCAGGGGGACGTGGTGCTGCAGAGTGACCACGTGATCGAGACCCTGACCAAGACGGCCCTCAGCGCTGACCGAGTGAACAACATCAACATCAACCAGGGCAGGTGAGGCGGGGAGGGCTGCTGAGCGGGCCGTGCGTGCACAGCGGGCAGGCCTCATGCACCCACTTCTCTCCAGCATCACGTTCGCAGGCGGGCCCGGCAGGGACGGCATCATTGACTTCACACCCGGCTCGGAGCTGCTCATCACCAAGGCCAAGAACGGGCACCTGGCTGTGGTGAGTGTGGGGCCGGGGCAGAGCCTCTGGGGGCCAGGCCATCCTCCCTCAGCCGTCCTGGACAGAGCCTGGGCACCTCACTGTGGGTCTCGATCCAGAGGGCACCCTTCATCCCATTGCCCACTGAGCACCAGAGACCAGTGCAGAGGGTCATAAAGAGGGCAGCATGGGAGGTGGGGGAGACCGAGGGGGCAGGGGTATGCTGCTGGGGAAGAGAGGCCCACTCTTGTCGGGGCAGAGAGCCCTGTGGGAATAGGATCTAAGGGCCGAGTCTCCAGCACCGAGGCCTCCAGACTTCCCTCCTCCCCTCCCTCCATATACTACCAGGTATCTAACTCACCAAGACAAGTGCCCGGACCACCTCTGCTTCCTGCTCACCTCTGGGCTTCTCCCCTGGTCCCCACAGGTGGCCCCACGGCTGAACTCACGGTGATGAAGGCGCCCACTGGACCCCTCCCGCCTCCCAGTGCTTCGCTCATCCCCTCCTCCCTTCCCAGCTACCAAAGACTCGAGCTTCCAGACAGGGACCCAGGGACACCTCGAAGCCCACCGACAAATTCCCGCCTCCTGCTCGGCTCTCTCTCTCATGGCGGGGGCGGCAGGGGCGCAGGAAGCTGCCCCAGGAGTGGGCCAGGCCGGGCCACAGCAATAGGAAAAGCCGGGGCCAAAGGCAGCCATGCCAGCCCCACTGCCAATGCCAAATATTTGAGAGAAGGGAACTTTTGCTGAGGTTTTTCTCTGAGATTTTTTGATGCTTTATAGGAAACTATTTTTAAAAAAAGCCATCTTCCCACCCCCCCCCCGCCCCAGCCGCCCTACCACCACCAAGACACACTGGATGTGTTTTCCCTGACTCAGCAGGGCAGGGAATGTCGCCGAGAGGGTGGGCGATCTGGGCCCTGGTGCCCTCTTCCCTGCCCAGGCCCCCCTCTCCTCCCTGTTCCCTTGGCACCTTGTCTGTCTGTCTGCCTGTCCACCTGTAGCCCCCTCCAACATCCCCCTGGGGGCTAAAGTCACCCTTGCCTGCCTCTCCGTCCAGCCTTAAAAATGCCCTTCTAATATCAGCCCAGCCTGAGGACATCCTGGAGTAAAGGCAGGACTCTCAGAGCGGAGGATTTAGACAACTGAGAGATCACCTGGTCGAGTCTTCTGGTGTGACAGAGCAAGAGACAGAGGCACGAGAAGGGAAGGGACTTGCCCAAAGTGATCCAGCAGGTTGGGGCAAAACCAGACTGTCCTCAGCACACCTCACTGCCTCTCCCCGGGACTGGGGGCCCCGAGAAACAGGCTCATGTCTTAAGGGTGCATGTGGCTTCCTGACCAGCAATCAGCCTTGGGGGCCACCAGGTGGGAGGAGTGCTCCCGCCTGAGTCCATGCCTTAGGATGACAAACACCCTACCCATGTACTCTGGCCCCAGGTTACAGACGCAGGGCCTTCACTGGCTCCTGACCCCACTCCCTATCCTGGGGGCCTGGGGAAGGGGCTGGCCTTGGGAGGAGCTGCAGGGGCATCACCTCTTTCTGCTGCTTCTCCCCTACCCCCACCCCCAACTCCCCAGAGGGCCTGGAGGCTGCCCAGCTGCCTCTGCCCTCCTGTGGATCTCAGCCCACTGCTGACACTTCTGCAATCCAGAGAAACACTAAATAAAGCAATATGTGTTTGCCAACATCAGTCTCCTTGTGAATGTTGATAAAGGGAAGGACTTCCCTGGTGGTCCAGCGGTACGGACTTCCCTTCCACTGCAGGGGGCATGGGTTCAATCCCTAGCAGGGAACTAAGATCCCACAGGCCACTTGGTGTGGCCAAAAAAGGTAAATAGAAGGGAGAAGACCCCCTAGAAGGCAACCAGGGATCTTGTATTACTCTTTTTTCCCCAGACTTTTTGTTTTGAACTGGGGAATAACCAGTTAATGATGTTGTGGTAGTTTCAGGTGAATAGCAAAGGATCTCAGCCATATATATATATATATATATATATATATGTATATACATATATATATATACACATACATACACTTATATATACATATGTCCATGCTCCCCCAAACCTTCCTCCCATCCAGGCTGCCACGTAACATTGAGCAGAGTTCCAGAGTTCTATACTCTGAGTAGGTCCTTGTTGGTTATCCATTCTATTTATTTATCTTTGTTATTGTTTTTCTTATTCTTTCTTGGTTTTCCATCTTGAATAGAGCAGTGTGTACATAACCTTTCTAAAGCCCCTAACTATCCTTTCAGGGGTCTTGTATTATAATTTTTGCCTTGTCCCCAGAAGGAGGCTGGGCTCCCTCCCCGGGGAAAAGGGCAGGAGTGGTCAGTAGGTGCAAGGTGGCCTTGCTCTTTCACTGACCGTCCACAGAAGGGCCACTCAACCTAGTCCTTCCAGGGGGCGGGGGAGGGGGAAGCATCACACAGTGCCTGCCATGTGGCCCTCAGCCCAGGAGGCAGGGCTGGCAGATGCAAACACGGCCCAGTTGGGGAGTACAGGCATCAGGGGCACACTGGTGAGAAGCTGACTTGGGTGGGGGTGAGGGTTGCAAACACTTCACAGAGAAGATGACATTTGAGGTCATCCATCTCAAAGGATAGTCTGTGAACTCCCCTGCAAATGATAAACCAAATGCAAAGTGGCTTGAGCAGAAAAGGACATCTATTAGCGTTAGCAACCTAACAGTTCCAGGGTAGGTCTGCTTCCAGGCGCTCACTCTCGGGAACATGTCTGGCAGCTTTGTTCTCAGGCCCACTCTCCCCTTGGGTGTGGTGGCAGCAGCAGCCGAAGGCAGCCCCAGGCTTTGGTGATTCAGCCTCAGAAGCAGAAAGTATCTCTTAGTGATTTGAAAGTCTCAGAGGGGCTTTCCACGTGGCTCAGTGGTAAAGAATCCGCATGCCAATGCAGGAGACACAGGTTCAGTCCCCGATCTAGGAGGATCCCACATGCTGCAAAGCAACTCAGCCCATGTGCCACAACTACTGAGCCTGTGCTGCAACTACAGAAAAGTCTGCGCAGCAACGAAGACCCAGCATAGCCAAAAATAAAATAAAAAGGAAAGTCTTAGAGCTGATGCTCAGTGCACCAGCTTGAGTGAGGTGCTCTCCCCTGCCCCAACACGTGTAGTTAGGGAGCAGAGCTCATTCTGATATGTGCCTACTGGCCCTGGGTCACGTGCCTGCTCCCTCTCAAGACAGAAGCACGAACCACACCTGCCCTCAGGGATAGAGACTAGGGAGAGATGATTTCCCTGAAAATCAGAATGCTGCCTCCAGAAGGAAGGGAGTAAGTGTTAAAAGCTGCAATTACAGAGCTCCTCCGCAGGCTGTTTTCCCCAAAGGGAGGAGCCTTGTAGTTAGGAGGAATAGCACATGCAGGGTTTAAAGGTCATGAAAGGTTTAGTTAGGAGTCAGACTACATACTGAGGGGTTTAGATTCATCACCCGGGACAGAAGTCCCCAAAGAACAAGTATCACATAAGATATGACTATTTTGCACATCATATGAAATGCTGGGCTAGATGAAGCACAAGCTGGAATCAAGATTGCCAGGAGAAATATCAATAACCTCAGGTACGCAGATGATACCACCCTTACGGCAGAAAGTGAAGAGGAACTAAAGAGCCTCTTGATGAAAGTGAAAGAGGACAGTGAAAAAGCTGGCTTAAAACTCAACATTAAAAAAACGAAGATCAGGGTTATAGTGAGTGTGGACGTGTTTTGTGTTGCTGTCTAGATGTGTCAGTAGGAGAGTGGATAGGTAGGTGTACATGGCAGAAGGATGTTATCATTAAGTCAGATGAACTTGACACCCTGTTACTGGAGAAGCAAGGAAATTATATTGCATCTTATGACTCAGAGAAAGATGACTATGAATATTGCATGTCTGAGTATTTGAGAATGAGAGGAATCTACTGGGGTCTGACGGTAATGAATCTCCTTGGACAACTACATTGCATGAATAGAGAAGAAATTCTGACATTTATTAAGTCTTGTCAACACGAGTGTGGTGGAATAAGTGCTAATATTGGACATGATCCTCATCTTTTGTATACTCTTAGTGCTGTTCAGATACTTACTATGATAGTATTAATGTTACTGACACAAATAAAGTTGTGGAATATGTTCGGTGTCTACAGAAGGAAAATGGTTCTTTTGCTGGAGATACTTGGGGGGAAACTGATACAAGATTCTCTTTTTGTGGGATGGTAACTTTGGCTCTATTGGGGAAGTTGGATGCTACTAATGTGGAAAAGGCAATCGAATTTGTTTTATCATGTATGAACTTTGATGGTGGATTTGGTTGCAGGCCAGGTTCTGAATCCCATGTTGGGCAGGATTCTTGTCTGTTACTAGTCAGTTGCACCAAGTAAATTCTGATTTACTCCGTTGGTGGTTTTGTGAACAACAGCTTCCATCAGGCGACTCAATGGAAGGCCAGAGAAGTAACCAGAGGTATGCTATTCATGGTGGGTGTTGACTTTCCTAAAGATAATTGAAAGGCTTCATTGGATTGATAGAGAAAAACTCTGCAGTTTCATCCTTGCATGTCAAGATGAGGAAACAGGAGGATTTGCAGATAGGCCAGGAGATATGGTAGATCCTTTTCATACTCTGGAATTAGTGGATTGTCACTTTTTGGAGAAGAACAGATTAAACCTGTTAGCCCTGTTTTTTGCATGCCTGAAGTACTTTGGAGAGTGAATGTTCAGCCTGAACTAGTGAACTAGGTTAGATCACTTGATGGAGAAGTTGGTTAATATAGTTTTTGGTATGTTTTAACCTTTCAGTAGTTGAAGTGCTTAGCAAACTTAATGACTACCATGTTAATATTGTGTACAGGAATTGTGTTAATTTTAATAAATTATATAATTATACATATTGTAAATTGAGATCTTTATTGTATCTTTCCTTCTGGAATGCGTTACTCTGATTTTTTTGTTGTTGTTGCTTATGCTTCAGTGTATTTGTTTTCTTGTATGTCTTCATAAGAGCAAACTTGAACTCTGTTTAGCTGATGAAGTCTCGTGTTCTGATTTTCCCGTGTACTCCCTTGATATGTTGTATATAACTATAGTTAACGTAAATTGGTCTTTGTCAGTTAGAACATTACTGATAAAGAGTTGATGAACCCCATAGGAATTAAAAGATGAAACAAAAATAAATGGCTGATATTTGGGAATTAAAAAAAAAAAAAAAACTAAGATCATGGCATCCCATCCCATCACTCCATGGCAAATAGATGGAGAAACAATGGAAACAGTGAGAGACTTTATTTTTTTGGGCTCCAAAATCACTGCAGATGGTGACTTTAGCCATGAAGTCAAAAGACACTTGCTCCTTGGAAGAAAAGCTATGACCAACCTAGACAGCATATTAAAAAGCAGAGACATTACTTTGTCAACAAAGGTCCATCTAGTCAAAGCTGTGTTTTTTTCAGTAGTCATGTATGGATGTGAGAGTTGAACTATAAAGAAAGTTGAGCACCGAAGAACTGATGATTTTGAACTGTGGTGCTGGAGAAGACTCTTGAGAGTCCCTTGGACTGTAAGATCAAACCAGTCAGTCCTAAAGGAAATCAGTACTGAATATTCATTGGAAGGTGATGCTGAAGCTGAAAGTCCAATACTTTGGCCACCTGATGTGAAGAACTGACTCATTTGAAAAGACCCTGATGCTGGGAAAGATTGAAGGCAGGAGGAGAAGGGGACGACAGAGGATGAGATGGTTGGATGGCATCACCAACTCAATGGACATGAGTTTGAGCAAGCTCCAGGAGTTGGTGATGGACAGGGAAGCCTGGAGTGATGCAGTTTATGGGGTAGCAAAGAGTCGGACACAATTCAACGACTGAACCTAACTGAACTAATTTTGTATCAGGGTTCACACCATCCTGTGACCACACCTAGATCTGAGATGCCACCCCACAAATTAAGCTACAGAAAAATGAAAGCACCACAATAATTTGTCCATTCTTGTCAGTAGGAACCGTGCCCTGAGAAGCTGACACCAAGGAGCCGACAGATAAGATAAGCAATCGGATAGGTGCAATTACCAGCTTTACAACTGTAACCACATGCCTTTCTCTAGCAATCGGAAGCACATGGGAGAGTGATGTCACCGGCCCAGTCCAGATGCTGCCGCAGACCTATCCTCCTGAGAGGCAACCTAAAACATTGTGCACCCCCAGCTTACCTCCTGCGGGAAGGGCAGTGCTCGCCAGGAGACACATGCCAATTACAGAAAGCTAAATCTGACTCTGAAAAAGTGCCTCCACTGGACTCTCCTTTCAGTCATTTAGTCATTCAACTAACATTCACGTAAGGCCTATGTGCCAGGCATTCTGCAGGGGCTTGAGACACAACAGGAGCAAAAAGACCAAAATTCTTGTTCCTATGGAGCTTACACATATTAGGGAAGAGCAGACAATGCATGAAACAAATCTGTAAAATTAGAAAGAGGTGAGTACAAGGAAAACAAAGCAGAGAAGGGGGAGGGGGAAAGTGGGGTAGGCAGTCTGCAGAGTCGAATGGGCGAGTGAGGGAAGGTTTCCTTGATGAAGCAACGTGGGAGCAGAGACCGAGGAAGGAGGTCTCTGAAGGAATGACCATGGACATCTGGGTAGAGAGAACAGCAAGTCAAAGCAAGGGGGCAGAGGAAGGTTAGTGGGGTCAGAAAGGAGTGGGCAGGAGGAGAAGCGCAGAAGAGAAGACACGCACACTTGCATCTCATCTCCTTCAGATGTTCTCGATTTTTCTCAACTCCATGAAGATGGAGACAAGGAAGTTGGCACCCTCTCCCTCTGTTTTTTTTGGCCATGCCACATATCATGCAGGATCCTAGTTCCTCTGCACTGGAGGCACAGAACTCTAACCACTGGCCTGCCAGGGAACTCCAGACACCTTCTTGATTTCTCCCTGCAGAGGTGTCTGTGTGAGCAGCTCTCCTAAAGGATGGGGCAATCAGAGGGACTTACATGGAGGCAAAGCAGATGAATGAGTCTCAAAAGCCCCGAAGCGTGTCATCACCCCAGGGAACATCTCACTGACCTCTCTAAGAAGGTCCCAACTGTTGTGCTGGAGAAGACTCTTGAGAGTCCCTTGGTCTGCAAGGAGATCAAACCAGTCAATCCTAAAGCGAATCAGTCCTGAATATTCACTGGAAGGACTGATGCTGAAGCTGAAGTTCTAATCCTTTGGCCACCTGATGTGAAGAGCTGACTCACTGGAAAAGACCCTGATGCTGGGAAAGATTGAAGGTGGGAAGAGAAGGGGATGACAGAGGATGAGATGGTTGGATGGCATCACCGACTCAATGGACATGAGTATGAGCAAACTCCAGGAGATGGTGAAGGATAGGGTAGCCTGGCCTGCTATAGTCCATGGGGTTGCAAAGAGTCGGACATGACTAAGTGATTAAACAACAACAAAAGGAAGGTCCCACCTACTGTCTTGGGTCCCAGCTTGCTCTCCTCCCCTCCCCTTGCCTTGCAATCCCTTGACTTCCCTCCCCAGAGGTGCCTCTAGATCCTGCCTTTGCATAGCTTAAGACAGATCCTTGTCTTTGCAAAACTAAGGACTACCCACTGGTAGGGGGTGAGGGGTGGGGGTGGGGAATCTCTCTTCTTCATAATCCAAAAACTCCAGCAGGGACTTGGGATTTTTTTTTTTTTTTTTTTTGAGACTTAGGAGTTTTTCTCTCTCCTTTCTCTCTTCTTGTCTCCACCCATGGATGAGAACTAGGCAGAAATGTATTTTCCCACCAGTACAAATGGTGCCTACACATAGACCAAATTTTGTCTCTCCCTTTCTCTCATACACATTTTTCAAGGTGATAACTGTCATTTTCTCTGTATATAGCAATTTTTGTCATCTTCACAGGAATTCTTTTCTTTTTTTTTTGAAGGAAAAGTGAGTGTGAAAAAAAAAAGTGAGTGTGAGTAACCCAACTCTGGAGGGTTTCATTTACATAGTACCATGGAGTTGTGCAGGGCACAAGTTGCACAGCTGTATGAGGCAGCTCTCATGACTTCAGGAGACACAGACACAGGCAGGCAGATAGGTCCTTGAACCCCCCTGCTCCTGGTCCTTTGCTAAAATAGTGTCTTTCTCTGCAGTGAAAATAGAGTCCTAACCACTGGATAGCCAGGGAATTCCCAGGAACGCCTCTCTTTGGTTAGAGGGGAGGGAGTGGAGGACTTTGATGTGGTTTTCTCTTGAACTAGGGAAGCCTTCTCTTTCTTCTCCCCTTTCATCTCTGCTTCTCCTTCAGGCAACTCCTGGAGCATCTTCCTGCACAAGAAGGTCACATCCTTTACATTCTTTGTAGGGCAGATCGCAGACTTATCGGGGGCAAAAGCCACCACCAGAGCCGTAAATCTTTCTCTATGAAAGGGAGAGGAGGGGGAAAAGGAGAAGAGAAAGGAGGGAGGGGCAGTAGCGTTTGCCCTATTTTTGTCCCAAGGCCGCTCCCATTCCCACCTCACTGGCCTCTGAATTTGTAGGTTCTCTGTACTCTGAGACAGAGTATACTTAACAGCTGCCTGGTGCTAGGTATCCCCTCCTTTCCTGGTGTCTCAGATGGTAAGGAATCTGCCTGCAGTGCAGGAGGCCCGTGTTTGTCTCCTGGGTCGGGAAGTTCCCCTGGAGAAGGGAATGGCTATCCACTCCAGTATTCTTGCCTGGAGAATTCCAAGGACAGAGAAACCTGGCGGGCTACAATCTTTGGGACCATGTGGTCCCAAAGAGCGACTAACACTTTCACTTTTTCAGCCCCTCCTTACCAATCTCCTTGCCTGTTTTTCAGCTCAGTTATGATTTGTTCTCTCCTCCCTCCCCCCTCTTTTTATTTCTTTTCTTCTCCTCTTTCTTTCCTTCTTTTTCTCTTCTTTTAAGGTATTTTGTTCTGTCATGTCCATGTGTACTAGAAAAGGGGGCTTAGAGGCACTGCTTCAGACCCCATGGCAGTCTGTGGTAAGGTCCTGCCCCAAAGGCCAGTCATCCTGGGGAAATGTAAAGCAGGCACTTCTCTTCCCCAAAGGACCAGACTTCATCCTGGCTTGGCTTCTTCTGCTGGCTTGTGGTGACATGCTGTGACTAAGCCAGGGTCGTGATGAGTCACCCACAGCAGGGAAGATGCCCTTGCTCCCCACCCCTTCCCAGAGCAGGCCCAGGGGCGTGTGAAATGGGTCTGGAAGAGGTGTGTTATTCATACAAGACCATAAAACCCAGGGCTGACTGATTTTTAAAAAATGTTTATTTCTGCCATCCTTCCTCTACTCTGCTCAACCCATCTCCTGTCTTTCCTATCCCCAGAAGTCTGAGGACATAGCAGAGTGATCATAGCTCCTTCCAGGATTTGAATCCCAGATCCCAACAGCAGCTATGTGTCTCTGGATAAGTCACCGAACCCCTCTGAGCTTCATTGGTTAAATGGGACCAACCCATAAGGTTGTTGAGAGGATGAAATGAAATGATCCATCTAAGGGCAGTTAGCACTATGCCTGGCAGGTAGTATTTCCTGAATAAATGTTAGCTGTTACTATGAAATAATTATGGAGTGCTTCCTACAATAGATGGTTGGCCTTTGAGGAGATCTACCATGGCATACAGACTTGTAAATGAAAGATTACAGTACAGTGGTTAAGAACCATAATAGAGATAATAAGGAAATAGGTCTGTACATACAGAGAGGGAGTGATGTGACAGTCAAGAAAGAGGAGACTTTGACATTGAGATCCCAAAAGGAGTGGAGGGGCATTCCAGAGAGAAGAAACACAAGGTTCATGTGGAAGTGGTGAAGATGAGATGGTGGCTTGGTTGTATGCTGCGAGGTAAATGGGGAGTTCTAACACCTGGAGGTTGTTAAAAGTTTTATACAGAATAGCAGCTGACTCAGAGCTATAATTGAGAAAGTGCAAACTGGCAAATGTGTGCTATACAATTAGGGGCAGCAAGACTATAGAATACCAGTGAGCAGGCTGTCACAGGAATACAATAGATACGGGATGTAGAAGTAGAAACGGTCCTGACAGCAGGGAGAGCAGAGGATACCCATGGCCACAATTAGAGTTTAGAGAATCTGGGCAGGTGTCTTAAGACCCTAAACAGAGAGAACTCCATACTTTCACCTGGCTTGGCATGCTCTGTTCCCTTTGTCTTGAATGCTCTTCCCTGATTGCCATTCAATATTCAGTGCAAGTCACCTCCTCTGGGAAGCCCTCCTGGATTTCTCTAAAGAAAGGATTAGGGGGCTCTGCTATGTATTCCTAGAGCCCCTTGCCCCTTCCCCATCGTATCACTCGGCACGCCATCCTCATAGACTGTTTCCTGGTTTCTCCCACTGGTCTGAGAATTCGGTGAGAGACGGGCTCACCCTTGATGACCTTTGCACCCACAGGGCAAATGTGTCAACTGTTTGCCGAATGAATCAATGAAAACAAGAACTTCAGCAGGCATGGGGAGAAGCTGGAGGAACCATCAGAAAAAGACAGTCTCAGGAAACACAAGCCCTGGGGCCACATCACCTTTTCTGCTCTAATTCTGTACCCTAGTCACTGCCTAGAAGCCTGGGCTTTCCAGTAACTTGAAACCTGGAGGAGCAAAGAACCGCGTCGCCAACAGCCGACTGGTAGCTGAAGCCCCGCCCCTCCGTCCTGGATTCCCCTTCACCCTCTGCAGTCCCAGTCCCAGCCAGGCGGCGACGCCCAAGAGGCCGCATGCGCAGTGCGCGCACGATCTGTCACTTGCCCTTCTCCCAATGGCGGGTGGCGGTCCCCTTCCCGGCATCCTCCCGGGGGCCAGGAGCACGTCATTTCCGGTGGGGAAGGCCCGCGGCCGCCGCCGCCATTTCGGGCGCTGCTGTGAGGCTGAGACCCGAGCCGGTCCGCTGGGCGGCTGGGGCCGGGGCTGGAGGGGCACGCGCGGCGGCGGCGGCGGCGGCCCAGCGTGTAGGCGCGGAGGCGGCCATGGCGGGCAACTTCGACTCGGAGGAGCGGAGTAGCTGGTACTGGGGGCGGCTGAGTCGGCAGGAGGCGGTGGCGCTGTTGCAGGGCCAGCGGCACGGGGTGTTCCTGGTGCGGGACTCGAGCACTAGCCCCGGGGACTATGTGCTCAGCGTCTCCGAGAACTCGCGCGTCTCCCACTACATCATCAACAGCAGCGGCCCGCGCCCGCCGGTGCCACCGTCGCCCGCCCAGCCTCCGCCCGGTGAGGGACGGACGGGACGGGAGGCCCCGGGCGGGGGTGAGGGCCGCGGAACTCCCCAGCCTGGCTGGCTGCTCCTCGAGAGCTGACCCCCACGAGGGACGTGGGCAGAAGGCTGGGGTGACCGTGGCCGGGGCGCAGCCTCTGCCGGGGCTCGCTCCCACGGACCAGCGCGAGTGTGTGGGGGAGGAGGAGCCGCTGACCCAGGCCTCTGGGTGTGACTTGGGAGGACAGCCCAGGGGAAGGGGAACTGCCTCGGTCCCAGGGTGGGGCTAGCGCCCGAGCAGAGCCGGGCAACGTGGGGACAAAGAGCTGAGAAGGATATTGGCACTGCGGGGGCATCACTTGGCAGCGGTGCCGGGAATGAATCCGATAATCCTACAAGTGGCTTTTTAGGCTTGAAACATTTCCTGCAGTGTTGGAGAGCCGGGTTTGGCTATACTCCCCTGGTGGCCTTTGGTAGGAAGTCACCACATACTGGCCGAGAGGGATGGAGACACCCTCAGGAAACCGGTCAGCTTTTTTCTTTCTTGGGCATTTTTCCAAAATACTTTTACCTTCCTCTTCCCCCGCGGAGGATGAAGGTGGTGAGCTAAGTGCCTTGGTTATAGAAGAAAAGCCTCTGTGACCAGCCCTGAGTAAGCTGATGCCCGGCTGACTGTGTCCAAGAGATCTTAGCGTCCAGAGACTGTTCTCCACAATGAGAGGTTTATAGTTTTCAAAGCAATCAGTGGAGGAAAGATTTTTTTTTTTATTTCAGGAAATAATTCAGAAATAAGCCAGTGGAAACAGTCCCTTCCCTGAAAGTGAATGGAACTTCATTTTTCCCTGGACTCGAACATTATCATTCTTGTCCTCCAGGGCCTCTCCTTGTTCAGTAAGTTGAGAGCTGTGGCCCGAGTCTTCCTAGATGTTGGAAACAGATCCCACTGAAGTGATTCTCTTGAGACTTTAAATGATCTACATTGGATCTTCCTTGCTAAAGGTTGAGGCTTGACATTCACCCAGGCCACTGGAGTTGTTAAGGGGATTTGTGCACTTGATACTTGAGATTTGTGGTATGCAGAGTGATTCTGAGGTTACTGTTCTCTGTGTAACAATACGGACGGAGTCTTAGTGCTGCCTCGCTGTTCCAGGTGGAAGCAGTTTCATCCTGATCACGTGAGACTAGATTCAGGCCATTCTCACCTGAATTAGGAGACTCCTGAACCAGCCTTTGCAGACTTGCTCTTTTAGGAGAGTCCTAATTTAGGTTTATTCTCTCTGACCGGAAATGAATTGGGGTAGTCTCTTGTTAACACATACCAATTAAAAAGAAAAACGTAGGGATACAAATTATTCTAGGTCTTTCTCAGTCTGCTTGGTTTAATAGCATTATAACATGAGGTGGGAATATTTGTGTGTTTACTCTAAACCAAATATGTTCTACTTTTTACCACCTTCATGATGTCTGGGGTTTTGCATTACTGTGCAGTGACATGATGGCAAACAGTCACTGAAACTCAAGTTCTCAACCTTTTGTGTGTTTTGTTGGTTGCAAAATTTGGAAATAGCAGCAGGGGCTTCCCTGGTGGCTCAGATGGTAAAGAATCTGCCTGTAATGCAGGAGAACCCAGGTTCAGTCCCTGGGTGGGGCAGATCCCTCGGGAGAAGGAAATGGCAGCACAGTCGTGTATTCTTGCCTGGAGAATCCCATGGACTGAGGAGCCTGGCAGGCTACAGTCCATGGGTCACAAACAGTTGGACATGACCGAGCGACTAACACACAGCTTTGTTTGAGCTTTCCCCACGTCTTGGTGTTAATAACTTTAATCTCAGTTGTTACCTTAATATTGAGCTCCACCTTTTCATAACAGATATGAATTCAGATCTTTGGCCCAAGAGAGAAGTTGAGGATTGCCAGAGTTTGTGGCTGGGGTGTGGAAAGTTCATGGGCATTGTGGTCGTTTTTGTTTCTGCCATGTACCCTATTTTCTGCATAGGACAATTGATTCAGTTGCTGTCTTTATAAAGATTACTTAATCTTTGTTCTCCCCCTCCCTCCATCAAGCTCTTTTCTTTTGAAACCACAGAAGAATTTCTTGAATTTTAGAAAGGCATATACAATGTTAATAGCTGACATTTATTGACTGGTTATTCTGTGCCAGGCACTTTGCTGAGTACATTATATGCCTTGTCTCATTTACTGTCTATAACAATCCAGTGAGGAAAGTACTATGATCTCCACTTATTAAACTCTTTCCATTTTATAGATGAGGAAACTGAGAGTCAGAGATACAGTAAAGTGCCCCAAAGTCACACAGCTTGTAAGTGACTGAGCCAGAATTGAACCTGGGAATTGTGACCTGAGAGCTGACACTGTTACATTGCACTCCTTTTTGTGAAAGCCAGTTTGCTTTTGAGATCCCAGCAGTGCACTTTGAAGCCTCAACACTTTTGTCTCTGTTCTGTGCCCCAGGTTCTGTTTATAGACTGAAAGGAGGGACTTCCCTGGCTGTCCAGTGGTTAAGACTCCACGCTTCCACTGTAGGGGGCGTGGATTTGATCCCTGATTGGGGAACTAAGATCCTGCATGCTGTGTGGCATGGCCTAAATAAAGACCAAAGGAAAGGATGAAAAGAAACTGGCTTTAGCGCTCAGGCAGTATGCATCTGCTATCTAAAGTCAGTGATGAAGAGGTTTTTAATAACCTTATTTGACAGATTAAATATGGGAAATGAGCTTTTTGTTTAGGATTATATAATGTATTTTGTGGACATAATGCATAAGATGAATTTGTATGGAATGGCTTAGATATACATTTTAGACGTGTATGAACAAAATAGACCAGATATTCTCAACCTTTTCCAGTCAGCTTGTTTTTAACTTGTGTTTAGCTCCCACAGGCTGCCAGTGCTGCCGTTGCCTGGATGTCCCCTGACTGTAACCCAGGGCCGTAGGGCAGGGCTGGGTCAAGCCTACTGATCATACTCCGTCAGGTGTACCTCTTGGGAACACTCTGCAAATCACTGATTGATCCACTAGTTTTTACCTCTTGAACATGAGGTTTTACTGGACCTTGTCCAATAAACAGTCAATAAAACAGTAAATATGAGTTGGGAGAATAGTTAAAAACTTGTGTTCTGAAGTCTGGATTTGAACCTTCCTTACCTTCTGCTTACTGTTTATATAACTTTAGGCAAGTTCTTTAACTTCTCTTTGCCTCAGTTTCCTCATCAGTGAAAGAGGGGAAATAGTACTGACAGGATTATTTCAAGGGTTAAATGAGTTTTAGTATACCAAATGCTTAGGAATGGAACTAACATTAGGTATATTAACAGATATGGCAGAGAGGGAAAAATTGAAGCAAGATGGAAAACAATTCTCAACTTTTAGAGGCTCACAGCATGTCTGAAGGAGTAAGTGCTGGGTGGGGGTGCATCAAGAAGTATGAAGGAGCCTTGGATCCAGTGTGTGGAAATAAGATGATGGCTTCCATTACCCGCTCAACCCAGAACCTCCTACCTGTTGGCCCTAGTGGGTGAGGGGAACGTAAAACTTGTGTCATTTGGGGGGTGGGGGGCAGATGCTAGGGTGATGATTGTGCTGCCTGTTCAAGGTGGTGCTGGGCCAGGCCACTTCTGGAGATCCTAGGGGACCGCCTCTTATCCACTGCTGCTTTTTTGAACATCCAGCATCTATTTCATTTGTTTGGCTCATCCTTGTAGTTCTCAGACCTGGTCCTCATGATTTACTCTTTAATATCAGAGTTAAAAGATATTCAGTGATTCTATGAGGAGTTCTTTAGTGAGTTACTCAAAGATTTTAGACACCGCCCCCACCCCCCCAAAAAAAAAATCCGTAGTAAAAGGAAGTATGTTTACTTGTTGCCGGACTTCTCTAAGCCTTTCCTATGTTCATGTGAAATTATGACTCTAGACAGGCAGGGATAAAATAGTGGGTTTTTCAAACCAGTCTGGCCACAGAACTTTTTGAGAAGCATCTTGAGATGCTGTGGAATCTTCTTTGGGAAACAGTGTAGCAGACTCTGGGTTTAGGGATGAATTGAAAATTTACAGAGGTGTTGAGAGGTTTGGGGGGGTGTATATTAAGCTGATTTGCCTTTTATTGGGCATCTATAATATACCAGCTACTTTTAGGAACTTTATTGTTATTATTAGATAGAAATTATTATATAGATCCCTGTGAAAAGTTAAATAACAATTCAAATAGCTAGAAATACCAGAGCCTGAATTCTTCAAACTTTGTAAGTCTGAATCTGCAAAGTCACATGCTGATATCCTTCTTCAGGATACTTTCTTAAAAGGAAGTCAGTGGCCTTTTTAGTCCTTTGGAGTGGATAGATGGTAAGAGCATTCAAGGAACCTCTATAAATACCATAGGCAGTGGAGAAAGAAGAGAGGGAATGGGAATTTAGGAAAGAGGAAAGGAGAGATAGAGAGACTGATAATGGAGCCTCTGTGGGGATGCCCATGCCAGAAGTGACTTGGCCTGTTTAGCCCACAGAGCTCTTGAGGGTTCTTCATAAAACCCTCAGGGAATGGTATTGTAAAAACTGTTGTAACCTGAGGGCTGACATGCTTGGAAGTGATGAGTTGAGCATGTACAACTCTTTTGGTTAAAAGATAGCTCTGACTGCATTGACTTTGGTTTCTGACTATGTTCATAACTGCACATTTAGAAACCAGCACAGGTTTGATGGAGAACAAGTCAGTGAGGTTTTCCAAGTCCCAACTATGAGAACTCTGCCGTTGGTTCTGTTCTCTAGACTGACTGACTGTGTCTCCTTCCTTTCCCGCCCTTCTATTTCCTGCGTTTAGCTGTTTGTGGTTGGAAAGAGATGAACTAGGGAAAAGGAGCCGGAGCACATAGCTGTGGTGAGGTTTGGGCTTATCTGGAACTTAAGTATGTATGTTTTGTTCCCTCTCCTCTCCTGAAGCTTGATTGCCCCATATATATATAAAACATGTAACTGCTGCAGCAGTACACAAAAACAGGTATTCCTCTATGGGATAATTATAACGTCATTAGAGTAGGAAAAGAGGGAGTTCTCTGGTGGTTCAGTGCTTAAGACTCCAGGCTTTCGCTGCTGGGATCTTGGTTCACTTCCTTGTCAGAGAACCGAGATCTTGCAAGCTTCCCAATGTGGCAAAACGAAAGAAGGAAAGAAAGAGTATTCAGGAATGGAAAGAGCTATTCTTTCTTCGTAATTTTGTTCTATCTTAGAACATAGTTTGTTGCCACTGATTTTTGTAAGAGTACATCCCCAGTTGGAAGTGAATGCCAGGGGAGAAAAAGAATGTCTTCCTGAAACATGCTTCTTGTTCACCAGCCACACTGTGTTTGCCTTTGTATGCCCACCTATGCTGTGAGTTTCTCAAACCTGGAGACAGATTTTCATGTAACTTTTCCTCACTTGAGAATTATGTTCATTAAGAATAATACCTAAAAAAAAAAGAATAATACCTAAAAAAAAAAAAAGAAGAAGAAGAAGAATACCTAACACTAAAGGGTGACTAGTGAAAGCCATATTGGCAGTTGTACCTTGGCATATCATTGGGTAAATTCTAGGAAAGGAACTTTTCTTCCCAGGTGTCACCAGGACCATTTTCTAAGCCAGGTTCTCTGCAGGTGTGAAGGTTCTCCGTACCACTCTGCCTTTTAGGCTTTCTTGACCAGGCAATACAAAGTAGGTCTTCTTGGAGCTCACACTGGCTCTGTCTTACATAGTTCTACAGGATCACTGTAGCCTAGAGGTGATAGATGAGGTAGCCATGTGTCTTCCTTATTTACCAGGCTGAAATAGGAATAACTACCCATCAGCTTTAGAGAAGAGAAACTCCAAAATATAGCACCACTGTGCTCTGGTGTGGTCATAACCAAAATCATCTCTCCTGTCACCAGTTCTGCACTTGGAACTATTGGGGGTGCATTCCGCTGGTGTCGGAGGAGTATTTGCCTTAGATGGACAATCCTGGGTATAAGCATGTATTTCAACATCTTGAGTCAGAGAGACAGCCAACATTACTGACTGTGGGCTATTAACTTGTTTTAGTTTATAGCCATGAATTCCACAGATGGACTTTGCAATGTAAGAAATGTGCATCTGTCCACTAAATGTGTCTCGGCCTTTCTTTCATCTGGGTGGAAAGAGAAGTCACTCATCAATATACATCCTGTATTGGGGACTTTTGGTTACCCTCCAAAGTTTATCACTTCCCCTCTCCCCAGTAGAGAATTTTAAATGTAGTTTTTCTGGTCTGTCTGGACAGAGTGTTTTCTAACTTGGAACAAAATAATTTGGTCTCATTTTTTTAGAGTGGCGAAGCAATTTAGACAGCTGGGCTACCGCGGTGTTCCTGTTTCACAGCATTAACAGCAAAGGGTTTTTAGATGGATTGTCTAGGTTTTTGTTTTGATTGACTGGTTTTAATAGGAGTGGTGAGGGTAGTTCAGGCCCTCTCTTTAACAAAGAACTCGAAAAACTAATTTTCACAAAAGAAGTACAAATATTCAATAAATGTGAAAAACATCAATCAATCAAAGATGATATTTAAGAAGAGACATCCTTGCTGTTTTGGCAAGGATGTGGGGGAGATGGAAACTCATAATCCACTGGTTCGAGTGTAAGATCATAAAACTTTTTGGATGACAGGCAACATAAACCTTAGTGTTCCAAACCTTTGACCCAGCAATTGCATTTTAAGGAGTTTATCCTAAAGAGGTAATAAAAAAGTGTTCATTAATAAAAGCATTCGTAAGAGCATTGTTTGCAGTAGTGAAAAATTGAGAATAAAATATCCCACCTCTTGTTGGGATAGCTGTTGGCACCAAAGAAAACGGAGAGCTTGCTGCATTTCCTGAGGTTGAAAAGAAGAGGACTAACACTAACCTTGAACCCTTGTACTCTGTAAATGGAGTAGCCACAGAATGTTTTGGGAGAATGACCAAGAAGTCTCCATGGTGCTCTGTCTTTGGTCCAATATGTGAGCTTGTCCTGACAGGCATGGTTGCTCTTTCACAGCCTCTGTCTTCTCTGCTGCAGGTGGTGATAGCTCACTTTCTTCCCAGGGAACATTTGAGCTACAAACTATGATTTTAGTTTACTGTTAGGAGAAGGGGTTATTTAGATTATTTTTTTTCCCCTTCTCTTTCTTTCTGGGTAAATATTGACTAAATATGTGCGGGGAGATGCTTAAAATCTGCGTTTCGTCTCCAGTATATCTTTCAATAATACCCTGCTCTGTTTTTTTTCCAGGGGTGAGTCCCTCCAGACTCCGAATAGGAGATCAAGAATTTGATTCATTGCCTGCTTTACTGGAATTCTACAAAATACACTATTTGGACACTACAACGTTGATAGAACCAGTTTCCAGATCCAGGCAGGGTAGTGGAGTGATTCTCAGGCAGGAAGAGGCAGAGTATGTACGAGCCCTCTTTGACTTTAATGGGAATGATGAAGAAGATCTTCCCTTTAAGAAAGGAGACATCCTGAGAATCCGGGATAAGCCTGAAGAGCAGTGGTGGAATGCGGAGGACAGCGAAGGCAAGAGAGGGATGATTCCAGTCCCTTACGTGGAGAAGTATAGACCTGCCTCCGCCTCAGTATCGGCCCTGATTGGAGGTAACCAGGAGGGTTCCCACCCACAGCCACTGGGTGGGCCGGAGCCTGGGCCCTATGCCCAACCCAGCGTCAACACTCCGCTCCCTAACCTCCAGAATGGGCCCATTTATGCCAGGGTAATCCAGAAGCGAGTCCCTAATGCCTACGACAAGACAGCCTTGGCTTTGGAGGTACATAATGTGCAAAATGTAGAAAGAAGAGATCTGCTACAGGGTCTCCCTTTCAGACCTCTTAGAGCTTTGTAGGAATGCTGAATACAAGCAGCAGCATTGTAACATTGTTATAGATTTGAATGGTACTTTTACCATTAAGTACTGATTTTGGCACTTAATGTTAGGTTTTCTCTTTTATGTAGAAAACCTATTTTGGAATGAGTAAGCTTAAAACTGTATAACTGAATGTTCTGATTGATTTACTAAACCATACTTGACTTCTTTAATAACACCACCTGAATTCACAGGAATTAACCTAAAATATTTTTTTTCATCTACATTCTAATCTGTTTCTTTCTGTTTATCATTATCTAAAATAAGTGGGCTCCACAAATTTGAGTATAAGTGGTCTCTATCAAAATACTTGAATGAATTTTCTTACAGAAATGTGTTTTTACTTTAGGGGGCTTGGGGTTTCTTACCATTGATTAATTGTATAGGTATAATGAGATAGATACCCAAAAGTATTGATTCCAAGAAGCAGCAGGTTTACTTGGTCTTTGTTGTTTGATGCATTTTATACTCAAGAAACCAGTTCCTCCTGAGGAATAAATTTTTACCTTTTACTGGTGAATAGTTATCCTTGGTAGCCCATCTCCTCTGGCCAACCACTGCATTGTATTTATTCTTGTCTTTAGCACTCACAGCTTTGTCTCTTACCTCTTCTCTTCCTCCCTCCCTCCCTCCCTTTCTGATTTATGCAGAGGTAGTGATTCAGCATAAAAGCTAGTGTAGAAGTGGCATGCTTTCCTGTCTTTCAGAGCCTTTCAGATATGACAGCTTTAATTAAGCAAGTAGCTAAATTTCATGAGCATAGGCTGAAGTTACTCAGGTGGAGGTGCAGGTTAGCAGAGAAGGGGCTAAAGTATTAATATATTTTTCTAAGTGAAAATCTCTAAAATCCTTTGGATCATGCTTATACACTGAGGAGTGGGAGTTGCCTAAGTATTAGGCTGTATAGTGAGCTGAAATTTATATGAAAGGGTGGTATTACTGGATTTAAAGTTTTTCTTTTGCATTCTGAAGAGTGGTGTGAAGGAGGGTTAGGTCTACAGGTTTGACTGGAAAAAATGTGTGCTTTTAAAATGTGTGTATTTTGAGATCATGTTGTGACCGAAAAGTATTGTGCCCTGGTTTTGATGAGAAAGGGATTATATGTTGTCTAGGTCACACTGCTTTTTCTCACTTAGAATTTGGAGGATAAGGAAAACAAGTTTCTAGCCTCGTGTTTTCACTTAAGTTTGTAGGATGGCAGCAGCCAAGATGGCGCTGGGCTCATGGCGGCTGTGACCCAACATCTATTGCAGTCCCTGTGAGTTAGTGCTGGGCGGGAGCGCGGGAATAGCATCCGTTTACTGTGGAAATAGCTAGCTAAGGCCCAGGAGAGAGTAGTCACCATATGAATTTTGCTTCCATTTGCAATTCCTTTCTCAAAGAGAATTGGTTTGTTTCGTTTTATTTTTGGTCTCACTGAGCAGTTCTCAGGATCTTAGTTCCCTAAGCAGGGATTGAACCTGGGCCCACGGCAGTGAAAATGCTGAGTCCTAACCACTGGACCATCAGGGAATTCCCAGAATTGTTTGCCCCAACGATGCTTGTCTTAATTAGAGTCTTCAGAGCTCTAGAATGGTTGAGCTGCTCTCCTACTGTGAAACCCAAACCTTGTGAAGTAAAAACTAAAGTGGAAGAGTGGTTGTGAGGCCAGTAAGTTTCCTTCTTTGGCTGGGTATTAGTTTTGAGCCACATGTGTTGACTGATGAAGATAACCTCTTTCACGTTAGAACAAATACCCCAAATAATAGCTTTAAAAACACCTTATTAAAAAAAAAAAACCTTATGTACTTAAGCAAACATCATGTTAGTTTAGCATCACAGAAATCTAAAGCTAGAAAAGACCTTATTCATTTATTGAAAAAAAGTAGAGATGGACTGAATGGGTTGATTAAACTAGTTGGAGATATGAGGAATCCAGATCTACAGTGGTGCCTTTTCAGCCGCACCCAGATTCCATCTGTGGTACTTTTTGTTTTGTAATAGTGATGCTCCCCTCCCTGTCAGTTTTGTGTGGTTTAACTGACAGCATGTCCTCATTTGTACTGTCTATGCAAGAAGGCAGTTTTCCTTTCCCATCTCTTCTTCTTCATAGGAGCTGATGCCTAGTCCCTGTTGAGATGAAGCCAGGAGATAAGATTAGGAAGCTCTGACTTTCTGACCTTAGCATTCTGATGAGAAAAAAATTCATTGCTGTAGTTGGCCCATTATAAATTTAGACCTGTAGAGAAGCTAGGCACATTTTAGTGGAGTTTTACAGTTAACTTGAAATTGATGTTAAAATCATTGCATTTAGAAGTGGGCAGAACCCCAGGTATAATAGGGTTCAGACTCCTGGTATTTCCCAGAAGGTAGCTGAGGATGCAACACATTGAGTTACCTCTCTTACTTCAATCAAAACAACTTTGTTTTTAACTATGTTATATTTCAGTGTCTCTCTAAGGTTTTTTTTTTTTGTTTTTTTTGAAGGAAGGGTTTCTTTACTTAATATGTTCATAATCCACCTGTCTTCCCCTTACAGATAGATGTTTCCTGCATGATACATTTGCTGTGACCAGAGTCCTCCATAGAATATAAGGCAATGACTACTTCCTCTTTTCCCACCCATCAGATTTCTCTAGTAGGAATGAAGGTTGTTGGAAAGAAGGGATTAATTCTAGCAAACAACCAAAATAGGGGTATTCCTCTGCTCACTGTAACTCTGGGGGAATGTAACTGAACCAGGAAGACATCATCTGTTCCATCCTGGAGCTTCTAATAAAGACAGATTTTAAACAAATGTAGATAGGCTGAGTATTTTGAAGGAGAAACACTGAAACACTGGAAGTAACACTAGAACAGTGCAGAGGCACCTTTTGATTTTTTGGTCTTAGATTTGATCTGAGATTTCGATTTGATTGGTTTTGGTTTCATGAGTCTTGGCTTCTTGGGAGCTGGAATAGTGATGAATCTTATCTTGTAAATTGCAGGTGTTAAAAGTTTATTTCATGCTTCTGTAGACTGTCCAGAACAATCACATTATCTTGGAATGTACTATTCATGTAACTTCCATTTTCTGATTCAGCCTGGCCTCTTGCCTTTGATAGATAAGACTTCTGAGTAACCAAGGAGCCTTTCAGGTGGACTTAGGTATGAACCTGTTCTTCTGGTCACAGATAGGGAAGATGTAAAGTTCCGTGGGTCCCTGATTATATGCAGCAGTGACTATATTAACTCTACATCTCCCCATGTAGAGCTCTGAAACCTTAAGTTATTTAGGCCTTTTGACCATTATATGGAAAAGTGGAGTGAAGATCTTAATTTCCCCGTTGTTCCAGAGAGAAAAAATGAGATTTAGGAGGTGTAAGAACTGCGTGACAAGTCTTGGCTGTATATATAATAAGTTCATACCCACTTGAAAAAATAATAAACATAATTGAAAGAAAATAATATTTTCATTTTAATAAAATAGTTTTAGTTACTTAACCCCCCATTAAATAGCAAAGTTTCTCAAACCTTGGGATCATATGGAACATTGCCACCTTCATTTCTTGTTCCACACTTATATTTTCATAAGGTACTTGATTTTTATCATAACAACTGCCAAAACCCAGCTTTGCGAAGACATGACATCTTTGAGAGGGATGTAGTGTAATCTGATGTCAAAATTGTTAACTGCCTTGAGTTAGTAGTTCGCATGGCATAATAGACGTCAGGTATTGCAGTTTCCCTCAAAGATACAAAATACTTGGTGGGACCCCTCAGAATTTGCTGCAGTGCCTCTGACTCTTCAATTTGGGAACCTCAGATGTCGTTGACTGTACTAGTTCTTAGAAAATTCCTTATGTTGAGCTACCTGTTCTATGTATCTCTCATCAAAAGGATGGGGAACTTAGTTTCAGTTATTATCAGTTGTTGAGCTACAGAAAAATCTATTTGGACTTGGACTACAATCAAGGTAACACCTATCTTCCATGTGGTGCTTTTGCTTTACATCCGGAAGCATACCTACGAGTTAAATCTCAAAGGCCTGCAATGATCCACCAATATGAGCCATGTGCATTTCAGTCTGTCTCTGAGGCAAGTGAATCATTAAGACTGAACTGGCCTCACTTGTCTTCACTGATTTTAAAGATTTTAGATGGGCCCTAAATATTTCCTATTCCTTAGATCAGGGATCTGCAGACTTTTTCTGTAAAGGACTTCCCAGGCCATGCAGCCTCTGTCACTTTGCCACTGTAGCTAGAAAGCAGCCATAGACAAAACAGCAAATGAGCTTGCCGTGTTACAGTAAAACTGTTTACAAAAACAGGCAACAAGCTGGATATGGCTCATGGGCCACATAGTTTGCTGACCCCTGTCTTAGATTGCTGTAGTTTTCTTACCTTTTTCCCTCCTTCAGTCAAATCTTGAAATGTGTTTTTGGTATGTTTGAAGGTATTTGAAAACAAGGTACTTGTAGTCTGTCTCTGTACTTGGTTTCCCTGGCTTTATTTACATAAAGTTAGTTATATGTGTTTCCTGCCCTGAGCTCACAGGAATAATGCAGCAAATCTGGATCAAAGGAACATTGGCAACTATTAATGCCTTTCCTGTTAGATAGCAGGGATAGAAACTAGAAAAGCAGTCACCTGGGGTTGTGCCAGCAGGGGTGGTCATACAATTTCTGGTGTCTCCTATTTAGGGAACACCAAAAATTAATGCCATTTGGACTTCATTTTTTTTTCTAATTATCCCTAATTATCACTGGTAAAGGTGAGTGTTCATTAAGTTCCCTGGGAGTGAGGAAGATAAAGTAACCACATTAGATCCTCTTTACAGATGACACCATGATTTACTTGCAGACTTACTCCTGAGGGTGTGGTATAGGGTTGAGAGACTAGGAACTGACTCGACACTGAAATAGTACCTTGGTGGTAAAAAAATCATCAGTCTCTCCTTCACAAGATGTTAGTGAAGTCTGCCTCATGAAAAGAAAGGTTAACTGCCTTGTGCTTCAGGTCCTTTAGAAGTTCTTTGGTTTTCATTAGTGTACAGGTGAGGACTTTCTCTTTCATCTGTAACGTGAATTTTGAAATCAGTAATGTGAGAGCTACAGTTACTACTGCAAGTACATTCCTTTGTGTCTTAAAATTGTAGCATTTCTAAAAAAAAAAAAAAAAAATTGTAGCATTTCTAGGGCAGGTACTCAGTTTTGCTTTCTTTGTCTTTGAATTAGTACACCAAGCTTCAAACCTATGTGCATCCCCCTTACCCTCCCTGGTCTTGCCTTAGGGAATTCTCCTTTAGAGTGTTGTTGCCTAACAGGGAGAGGTGCACAAGTTATGGTGTCATTTCTGACTTGGAGAAAGAACTGCATCTAGTGGAGTGCCGTATTCCTAGCTGCCCCATCCCCTTCTGCGCTCTGCCTCAGGCTCCATAGCCACGCTGTCTTCCAAGCAGTTGGAGCTCAAGGGCCTTATGTTTTCTCAAAGATAAGTCATGTTTTTGCCTTTGGGACTTGTCTGTTCTTGACCCCAGGACTCGCTATGTGCTTTGACTATTTCAGGAGAAAGAACCCATAGGGTATTATGCATAGGAATTTAATTTTACTAAGGTCTACCTCAAAGTATTTGTACTTCAAGGCCACTTTGGGCAGGTTAATTAGCCTATTAAATGCTTTCAGCTTTCCTCTTTTACCCATTTAAAAATCAGAATCATTTCAGAGTCATGACACAACCTTTCTTTCACCCCATGATGTTTGGACTTTTCTGCCAAGAACCTAATCAACCATAAAAAAAACGATTCTGGATTCCAGAAGTTGGTTGCTTTTCCTGAATCTTTCTCTGTAGGGTAGAACCAAGTGAGTGTATGTTAGAGGATGACTCTGATACTGTCCACAGATCTACCTTGTGCTTCATTCTTCTCCCTCCCAGCAACTTGCTGTACGGAAGCCCTGACTCATTCTCACTTAGAACTCTGCAGGAAGGCAGAGCAGAAGGCTTTGCTCTCTTGGGGAGAAGCTAGTGTGGTTTTGTGGTACTGATGACTTGGAGGGGGTGAATGGTCCACATTTTAACTACTCGTCACTTAGAGCTCTTTGGACATGATTTGAGACAGCACTTTGAATGCTTAAGAATAACAACAATCTTAGTCTTAGAATGATAGTCTTAACTTCAAAGAAAGGTGTTTAAACCTGGGTTTTGGTGTCAAGTAGAATGGTGGACCTAAGTTTGTATCCTGAAGACCCATCTTTTACAAAACACCTACAAAAGCTCTGGGAGATAGTGAAGGACAGGGAAGCCTGGTATGCTGCTGTCAACGGGGTTGCAAAGAATCAGACACAACTGAGCAACTGAGCAACAAAGAAAAGCTGGAGAAACATAACATTCTTTTCACCTTTTTATTTAGATATGAAATCATTTGGTAGAATGTACCAATCCTAAGTATCTAAGTATGTAGATCAGTGAATTTACATGTGTATATACCTATGTGACAACCACCCAGATGAAAGTATAGAATGTTTTTAGCATCCCAGAATGTTCCCTCATGTCCCTTGGTTGTGTTTTTAATATCAGTAAAATGATGGAGTCACATAGCTGGGATGGCATCAGACCAACTTCTTAAAAGAAACTGGTCACTAACTCCCTATCTGGAGGAGAATCTAACATGTGCGGCAAGGTTATTTATTTATTTTTTTTCCTAGATGTGGAATCTTAGTTCCCCAACCAGGGATCGAACCCATGCCCCTGCAGCGGAAGCAGAGTCTTAACCGCTGGACCACCACCAGGGAAGTCCCATGAGTGGCAATTTAACTTTTTGACACAAGCATACACATTCCTTTAAGTGTTTTTTTCTTTCTTAAGGTCAGGAACTTATTCTGAGTCCAGCTATCTGAATAGCACTTGAGTATAACATGAGTGTATAATAAAAATGAGAGGGAAGAGTGTTGCAGTTAATAAAGTTTACTGTAACATAGCAAGGGGCTAGCAGTGCAGGGGCATTAATTCCAGTAAAGTGTTGTGTGTGTGTGTGAGAGAGAGAAGGATGATGGAGAGTCAAAGGTAGCTGACAGGTCAAAAAGGAGGAAAATTCATTAAGGAATAGTCACATGTTGTGGAGTTTATATAGAGCCTAACTTCTTGTAATACTGTAAGAATTTTTAAAAGATGAGAACAAGCGAGGTAGTCTTGAAAACGAGAATTGGGGATATAAGAAGAAATCTTTCAGACTGTTTTTACCACCAAGGAAATTCTCATTTGATGTTCAGATATTCCTCTACAAAGACTGAAAATTTTTGCTTGTCATAGTTGACCTGCTCAGATATCAGGAATTGAATTGGAAGATTGCTGGGAATAAACAGAACCCTGAGTGCTTGAGCCTATAGGACCTGGATCTGTTTGCAGAGACAGATGTGCAGTGTCATTTTTCTCTCTCCTCACCTTTCCCCATCAACCTTCATCATTATCAACCCATCAAGCTGCTGCCTTTTCTCACCCTTGTATTTTATCCCTTGTCTCTCTAATATTCCATGGTTTCTCTCTTCCTTTTCTCAGCATTTTAGGATTCCTGGAACCACTTTAGGCCTCTAATCTCTTCATATAATTCTTTAGGAAACTGCAGGTAGGTCAGTAGGTAACCTATTTGCTCTGTGAGTGAGATCAGGCTCGTTTAAGAGAAGGCCCTGCGCAGATAACAAGTCAGTAGTTGTCAAGGTCTGAGGGTGGAGAGAAGTTGGCTACAAGGGGCAACCTGAGGGCATTTATGGGATGATGGATCTGTTTCACATGTTAATTGTGGTAGTGTATGGGTTTGTTAAATATCATGAAATTGAGCATCCCCTCCCCACCAAATTTTACTGTATGTAAATTTTAAAGGTAGAGAAAATGAAGAGATAGCACAGGTGCCCACAAAAGGGCATACACACTGAGGAATCCAGATCTGAAAGAGACACGTGCACCCCAATGTTCATCGCAGCACTGTTTATAATAGCCAGGACATGGAAGCAACCTAGATGCCCATCAGCAGATGAATGGATAAGGAAGCTGTGGTACACCATGGAATATTACTCAGCCGTTAAAAAGAATTCATTTGAATCAGTTCTAATGAGATGGATGAAACTGGAGCCCATTATACAGAGTGAAGTAAGCCAGAAAGATAAAGAACATTACAGTATACTAACACATATATACGGAATTTAGATAGATGGTGGCGATAACCCTATATGCAAAACAGAAAAAGAGACACAGAAGTACAGAACAGACTTTTGAACTCTGGGGGAGAATGTGAGGGTGGGATGTTTTGAAAGAACAGCATGTATATATCTATGGTGAAACGGACCACCAGCCCAGGTGAGATGCATGAGTCAGGTGCTCGGGCCTGGTGCACTAGGAGGACCCTGAGGAGTCGGGTGGGGAGGGAGGTGGGAGGGGAGATCGGGATGGGGAATACGTGTAACTATATGGCTGATTCATGTCAATGTATGACAAAACCCGCTGAAATGTTGTAAAGTGATTGGCCTCCAACTAATAAAATAATATTTAAAAAAAAAAAAAAAAGAGAAGGCCCTGGCCTAAACATGAGTTGACTTGGCTGATAGTCAGCCTACAGACCTTCTTAGGGAAGGAACCCACAGGGCTAGGGGAGCATAATTTGAAAGTTGTTAATATTGTGGAAAGAATATAAATGGGCTTGGGAGCTGAATACTTCTGGGCTCAAATCTCAGCCCTGTCACTGGCTTTTTGACTTCAGGTATAACATCTAGTTGTTCTGAATGTCATATGTAAAATGAAAACAATTCCTATTTTATAGGATTATATGATTATTAGAAAATGATTTTATATAAAGCACTATAGTACTTTACGGAAGCTAAATATCATTATTAATGAAACCAAATGAACAGTAATGTCTAGAAACCACTTGCATGTGCAGAACTCAGATGTTAATAATTCAAGGATAGTCGTAAAGTTCTTCAGTGACATTTTGGGAACTTAGCCTCACCATTGTTAAATACTTTGCTACAGGGTGAATCCATTCATCAAACACCTTGTCTTTTTTTTTTTCACCTTGTCTTTTTTAAGTTTCATAGTAAGACACAGGTATATCCTAGATTGTCAAAAATATTTGATGTTGCAAACAGGAAAGCTTTTTGTAACAGCAGAAACACGATGTCCTCCTACTGTTAAGGAACAGGTACCAGGTGGCATTGAGGAAGCGGCAAAGTCCGCCAGTACCTGCTAAGGGTGGGTAGTTCGAGGGACTGGCAGGCAGTGGCCTGCCAAGTAAAACTAGCTGAAGAAGGTTGAGGCTCTCAGGGAGCAGATGGAATTTGGAGTCTTGGCCTATACCGAGTGGGGAAAGCCTTGCCTTGGTAGGAAGGTAATGGGAACACTTCTGTTTTCTGGGGCCAAATGAAATATGCTTCCTCCGATTGCCTTTTGCTCTACAGGCAACACCAGGCCAGGATGTGTGTATAAGAGTGGGCTGGGGGATTGCACTGCTATATGCCAGAGAGGACCAGGCAGGAAACTGCGTGTTGTGGCTACAAAGACAGGGCATGTAGATCGTCCTAGGTAGGGTTGCTGCTCCAGAGACACTTGAACTTTCTGAAAGGTGTCATTTTCTAGCATCCCTCCTATTTTCTGTACTCTGTTTTTCTCTGCACTGCTAAAATCACTCTTTCTCTTGCCTGCATTAACCATAAGTAATCGGTCTGGTGGCTGGGGCTTGGGAGGCAGCAAATAGCCATTTCTGTAATATCAGCCCTAGAGCAATCACATGGGCAGGGTCTGGCTAACCAGAGAATGGAGTTTTTCAGCTTGCATTCATAACTGGAAATAAAGTGCTGTCCTTATTCTCCTCCTGCAGGTCGGTGAGCTGGTAAAGGTTACGAAGATTAATGTGAGTGGTCAGTGGGAAGGGGAGTGTAATGGCAAACGAGGTCACTTCCCATTCACACATGTCCGTCTGCTGGATCAACAGAATCCCGATGAGGACTTCAGCTGAGTATAGCTCAACAAACAGTTTTGCTGACAGATGGGAACAATCCTTTTTTTTTTTTCCAATTGCCATCTATACAGTTTTCTTACAGATGTCAAAGCAGTCTAGTTTATATAAGCATTCTGTTGCCTGTGATCTTTCTTAGACTGAACTGCTCCATCCCTGGTCTTATTTACCATATTCAGGGTACGAAACTGGAGGGCTTGTGTGTTAACTTTTGAATTGGTGATTTTAGGTGGTAGCACCATTGCCTGAGTGTATCTGAAAGGATTGGCATCTTGCCTCCCTTTTCTCAGGCAACACAAATCAACCTGTGGAAAACTGATGGACGGGAGAGAAGTGTTGCACACCACTTACCCTGATTTATTCAATGGTTTGGTTTTCATTCTGAAACCATGCTGTCAAATGGCAATAGACTGTTCCCTTCCACCCCGTGAAGTAATCATGCACGTGTGAATAGTACCCAGTGGGATTGCTTTTTCATTTATGGAACATGACCATTGTATGACTCATTCTGACAGTTCAAATCCTGAGAATTCTGAGAACACTACTAGAGGCATTTGTCTTCCTTCCCAGTCAATGCTTCATACTTTTTCTTGGGATTCTTTCAAGCCTTGTAATTCCTTTTCCCCAAACCTGCAGATAGGTTAATTCTCAAGATAAGTGTTTATTTTCATTCCAGATGATAAGCAGGATGTGCAGAGCACTTTATTCAGTGCATAGCTTTAAGCCAGTATTGGATTCACTGCGTGGACAGCCAAACTCCCAGCTCTCTGCCATCCCTCAAGGGGTCATAGTAGGTTCACACTGCTACCACAGTTCAGTGGACTCCTGGCTAATGGGATCCAGCAGGGTCATTCTCCTGAGTGCCGTTCTATCAGGGGACATTTTGGAATTCTTAGCTTCTACTTGGAGTGGAAGGACCAATCACTTAGAATATTCCACAGACGGTTGGGGGGGCCAAATTCTGCCCTTTGCTTTATGTACAACTTGTATAAAAATCAAGTTAAAATTACATGAGTTTGGGGATAGGGTTTTAGTGCTTTGAAAAATGTTTGAACCAATCATGAATTACTTATGTATTATTTGTTTCATATGGCCAGAATAGTGCTTGAAATATACTATGTTATAAACTGCCTTCATTTGGGGCTCTTTTTCTTTGTGTTCAAGTTTAGTTTACAAACCCTTTTAAGTGTGGAATGGTTTATATAGGGTCAGGTGCTCCAAAGAATTGACTTCTGAGACCAAAAATGATAGAGGCTATTTAGACTACCATATGAAACTTCTTCAAATTTAGTTCCCAGCCTAGAGGCACTTACTGGTCTGTGGTGTGATATGACCAATAGAAACACCGTGTTCTTTGCTTTGGGCCTCATTTTAGAAAAGTAATGTATTTTTCCAGTTGTTTTGCCTAGGTTAAGATTAATTTGCATTCATTGAACGTATGCCAAATCATGATATCCCAGTGACTAGCACCATGCCTGGCACAGCCAGCATACAGATTTGTGAGAGTGAATGCGAGGTGTGCAGAAGCTCATTATATGGCACAGGGAAGCCAGCTGGCACAGGATTACATACATTACCACAAGCAAACTAATGAGTTGACGCTAATTTAATATATTTTTACCTCACACTAAGATAGTGCTTGATAAAGACGTTAATACTCAACTTTTAAAATGTTAGCACAGTGCTTTGCACATAGTGGGTGCTCAATAATGTTGAATGGACAGGTTTGCAATACTAGACTTAATTCCATCTGACGACTCTTAAATTTTCAGTTAGAGCATAGATACTCTAAAGCCCAATACACGTTAAATCTTGTTTTCCTGAAAGTATGACATCTAAAATATTTGTAGAAAAGCTTTGTCACAATTGATTTGAATGTTTGTTTGTTTTTTTTTTGCCTCTGACCTTGATATTGGCTTGTAATGTCTCTTTTCATCATATGTAATTTTGGTGGAACATGCAGCTCTACCCAAATCATAAGACTTTCTCAGTGATCGGTTGTCCAAAGCCATTACATGAGTTGTTGGGTTGGATTTGGCTGGGTTTGGCAGTTGTTGGACCTTAAGAACTCAAAGGACTTCTTATAAGTATCTTCCAAAAGCAAATGCAAGAATCCTATTCAAGTGCAAATGTACATTGTCACTGAGCAAAATAAACCGAAATTGGCTGCTATATTTTATATAATAATTTCTGCAAAAACCCATTTTTTTGGATACTAATATTTGACATGGTTAATTCTTATTAATTGTTGGAATTGTTTATTGTTAATAATGCAAATAGATAATTTTAATTATCCATAAGTAACATTTCACTATTAAAGGTTTGAAATGGATGATAAGCAAACCAATTTGAAATAAAATATGAAACATGTGCCATTGTATTATAACACTATACACTTTCTTGACAGTTAAATTTTAAAAAATGTTTTTTTTGTAGCATGTATTGTATATGTTTATAGTATATGTAGTAAATAAAAATATGGCCAAATGTTTGGCTTGGTGATCTTTTGAAGAAAGTAATGTTTGAATATTTTTCACAAAAGAGCTAAATCTTTTATGTTTAGGGAGTCAGAATTGTGTGTAGTATTCAACAGCCTACGAACAATCAGATAAATAATTATACACACTGTGGGTACTCATAAAAATGGGATCAATCATTGGTGTTACTTCGAAGGGTCTCCAGAAGTCCAGAAATAATGATTTGAGGGGGATATAAGAAGAATGATTATATAATGATTGGAAAGCTGGAATGATGTGAGCAGATATTACCAAATCACACATGGGTTTAAAGAAAATATGATTGTGGTAGGGGTTTTCATAAAGCAAGTGAGAAATGTGGCTGTTACCCAATAGGTTTTTAGATTGTTAGGGGAGATATTCAGTATAATTTCTCCTTTTTTCTGTAAGTGACACTGCTTCAGTGTAGATAATTTAGGAAATTTTAAAAGTTAAACATTTTGTTCTTCCCATCCTTTCTCGAAGCACATGTATATTTAGATGCATATGCACAATATGTGGGTATATATACCTAAAAAGTTGACTTTATATGCCATAGTCTTACGTTTCTGTGGATAGTGAAGTTTTAAGATGATAAGGACAAGCGTGGCCAGTCATTCATAGAGTTTCCTGCCTTGGGCCCAAATGAACAATCTTAACTACTGCTATATACATGGCAGAGTATCAACCTAGAGGTAAATAAAGGCAGCCACTGCAAGGCAGCCATGTTTGCTGTACACACACTTAACAGCAAGCTGATTTAAATATGTTTCCACTTTTTTATCAATTAGAAATAAAATCTTGTCATAGGTGGAGTTCAATTTTTTTACATAGCCTGGAATGCTCATAACAGTCTTGTATTTTGTGACCCTGATCTTCAGATTAAAGTCTATTCCTCTTACAGATATGAAGAGAGAAGTGGCCCTGTCCACAGATGAAAATATGAAAATAGTCTCCAAAGTTTTGCAGGAGGAAGCTAAGAATTTGGAACTCGGCTGCTACATATGTGAAGAAAAAGAAATGGGGAGATAAGGTAGGGGGGCCAAGAAAAGCTACTATTAAGAATCGAGGTTCAAAAAGAGCAAGACTTAAGGATTCTTTTGGGATACAGGTTGAAAACGAGCTTAACTTGCCTCCACTCAATTCTGGCTCAAATGCTGCTTTGTCAAGAGATGTCTTCCCTGATCTCTCGAAGTCCCTTCTCAGCACTCCTCTCAGATTGTTACTCTTATCCTGATTTTATTCCACCTCCTCCCTTAGACTAGAAATCAGTTCCATCAGGACAGGAGCCACATCTAATTTGTTCATCTCCAGAGCCCAGCACAGAGCCTGACTCACAGCAGAAAATATATATTTGTTGATCGAACAATCGTTTCCTTGGCAGTATTTGAGTCTGGGGAGTAGGGACCCGACTGGTTACCTCAGCTGCTCTCTCTAGCACCCCTGGTCTTGGATATGGTCCAAGGCTATAGGTTCATCTTTAATTTTGGTTAAAGTAAAACCCGATTCTATAGGTCATTCTGTTTCTGAAATGTGAAATGCTTGACAAAGCCCAGTCTTGAGAGCTCTGGTGCTTTCATGTTTTGCTTCCCCCCGCCATAGAAGGAGAGGCGAATGGATCACTTAGAGGGAAGCTATATCATATAATGAAGATCATTCACTGGTTGTATTGTAATTTTTAGTTTTGGTGCTATTTTAAAAAAGAATGAATTAACAAAAATGTCAGAATTATCTTGTTCTAAAATACCAGTAATAGAAGTAGCTTAATAGCCTAAACAACATTCAGAGTAGTTATACCTTATCCTGTTGTCATTTAGGTCTTTGAATAACAGACCTCAGAGGTGGCAACTCAAGAAAGCGCCTAAGGGAGGCAGGGCCCTCTTGAATTCTCTCTGTGCATTGTGGTAAACGGCATTGGCCCCTCTCTAAAATGTCAGAGTAGGTAGAAAGACAAAAGTGTCCCAAGTCTGAGGCCCAAATCCATTTGTGAGCCTTGTGATACAACAAGAAAAACGGAGAAAGCCAGGTACCACCCCCCAAAAAGAATGCAAGCAGAGGAAACAGTTATGTAAATTCTTTGGCCACATCTTTTCTCTTACTAGAATCAAGTTCTTGTACTTTCACTTTTTCTTTTCAATAAGAAGTTGCCCCAATTTCTTATTTCCCTTGTTAAATAAACATGCATGCAGGGTTAGGTTTATGCCTGAACCATCTAGTTGTTTCTTGTTCCTTAGCAAGCTCTGCCCTTTGATCAATGGCAGACCTTTTTGTTTTCACAGCAACCAGCATTTACATAAGGAAAAACCAGGGGATAACGTGAGTTGTTTTGGATGGTTTGTGGTAAATTTCATCGAAATGCAAAGATAAAACACAACTTGGTGGGCTAGCAGCGAGAATTTGGACCAACTGGGTTGACTTTTTCTTCTTTCTAGTGAGATCTGTTTGATAGGTACCACTTTTAGCTATCAAAATACCTGATATCTAGGGAAAAAGAAATGCATGTAATGATCTTTAATTGTCCCTGATCAGCATTTTCAGCAGCAGTTAGGATATGGTTTATGTGTGGGTACCTGTTCTTCTCAAGCAGAGATTATTGATCCGGAATCTTGATCACTAGGGAGTCCAAAGATAGACTGATATAAGGGGTGTGGCAGATTGCTCACTCAAAGCCATAGTCTTTTCTTCCTGTGCACACTGTTTCCCAGGCTCCCTTGCATTACACATGACCATGTGAGTCCAGCCAATGACTATGCACAGAAGCGCCTGCACCACTTTGAGGCTTGGGCTCTAGATACCGCCTCTAGGAGCTCCTCCATGCTCTTCCTATCAGGCAGGAAGGGAGATGACTCCCAGGGTAGAGCCTTCATCCACATGGCTCAAAGTGACAACACTGAGAGGGGCACCTTGGCTTGATGACCAGCTTGAAAAAGTGAAAGTGTTAGTCACTTACTTGTGTCCGACTCTTTGTGACCCCACGAACTGCAACCTGTCAGGCTCCGTGAAATTCTCCAGGCAAGAATACTGGAGTGGGTTGCTATTTCCTTCTCCAGGGGACCTTCCCGACCCAGGAATCGAACCTGGGTCTCCCATGTTGCAGGTGGGTTTTTTGTCATCTGAGTCACCTGGGGAGCCTGGTGACACGCTTAGGTAGCAGAAAATAAACTTTTGTTCAACCATATGTTTTAAGGTTAAATTAGTTAGCCTACTCCAACTAATACGAGGGAGGTGAATTGAATAGGTGAGATGTTGACCATCTGGCAGAGTATTAGGGCCACGTGATGCCAAAGCTTTGTAGAAATAAGAAGATGCTTCAGATACCCGACTAGGAATTTTTTAGTATAAGTATGACCTATGTAATACCTGAAATTGAAATTTAACTGGGCATCCTGTGTTTTTATTTGCTAAACCTGGCAACTCTACCCCTAATCTCCCCTTTAGAGAAACATTACTGCAGGGCTACTGCTCTTTCTTCCAGGGAAATGGAATTCTGAAGCAAAAGCAATTCATACCAGGACAGCTGGAGCCAACCAACTCCTTCCAGAGCTCCCCCTCTTGTCATCTTTCTGTCCCAAGTGTAAGGCTTCTTGGTGACCTCTCATTTTATTACTATCATCCTCAAGCTGTACCGAGTCTTCTCTGACCACGCATCCCCCATTTTTGGACTCTCATCTTTGAAGATCTACCAACGTGTTAGGCTCCCTACTGCCTTTACTGTCCCAATCAAATTTCTTCTCGTTTATATTTGGTCATCTGGTTCTCGGTGTTTCATTTTGCCAAGATCTGCTGTCATCTGGGGTTACCATTTTCATCACTTCGACTTCTCACTTTTTTGACGACCTCAAAACCATTATCTTGCACTGTGACATCCCTGGAATCTTAAAACATCTTACTCTCTGATCACTGCCTTCTAGCCTTTCTGTTCTTTCACTGTCTTCCCAAAGCCCTGGTTCTTCCATTTCAAGGCACTTTCTAGTCCCCAAGTTCCTCAACTATTAGTCACCTGCTTTTTTTTTTTTTCAATGATGAACAAATAAAATGTTGTCAGGTCTTAGATATATCCAACTGCCTAGTGGACACCTTTTGGATATCTTTTTTGTGTGTGTGTGTAATAAAGTTTTATTAAAGTATAAAGGAGATAGAGAAAGCTTCTGACATAGGCATCAGAAGGGGGCAAAAGAGTACCCCATCTTTTGGATATCTTGAAGGAACCTCAAACTCCTCAATATATTCCAAACTGAATTCATTGTCCCTTCCCCCATCAGCCCCTCATCCATATCCCCTGTCTCAATGGCACCATTTGGCTAAGCCAAAAACCCAGAGACCCATCTTTTATTCTTCCTCTGGAGAGTTCATCCCATCTGTAGTCATTTACTAAGTCCTAACTCCTGAGCATCTAAAATCAGTCCGCTTACCTCCTTCCCCACTGCTGCTGCCTTAGTTCAGACTGCCAATGTTTCTCATCTGGATGACCTTGAAAGTCGCCAGAATGCCTTTAATTTTGGCCCCTCCAAGCCCTTTGTTATGCTTGTTGCAGCCTTAGTGCGCTTTCTGTAATTTATCCTAGATTATATTCTCCCTCAGCAGATACCTCAGTTCCCTCTGCAGAGGACACAGAGCTCTGTATGCTCTAGTCCCTGCTCCTGTCTCCAGCCCCTCCTCACTTTCCCGTCTCTACTCTGGGCTCTAGCCATGCTGTGTTTGTGTCCTTTATTTACCTGACCGATCCACTTGCTCAGCCCTCCAGGCTTTTATACAGTCTAACTGTCTCACCTTCAGTTACACTAATTACACTCTAATTTGGCTTATCTGTTCCATGTCTTGGCAGTATACGCCTACAGTTGTCACACTGAACTGAAATTGTCTGTGCATGTATCTGTCACAAGACCTAGATATCTCATTGTATTTCCAACACCCAGCCCTGCTTGACACACAGCAAGATATCCAGAGTGTGTATTTTGAACAAAAGAATGAGCCACAGGATGGGTGGGCTAGATATCATTAAAAGTCAAGTGGGAGCGGCGGGTAGTAATAATCCTAGGGATTTAAGGTCACAGTGTCAGTTAGCTTTTGCTGCATGATAAACCACATCGGTACGTAGTGACTTAAAACAATCATTTATCTTACAATTCTGCAGCTTAGCAGTTTGCGTTTGGTTCTGCTGGACAGTTCTGGTCTGGGCTAATCTCACTGACATATCTGAGGTCAGCTTCTAATTGGCTGGGGGCTGGCTGGTCTTGAATGGCCCTCAGCCAGCAGAGTTTAATCTCTGCTTCCTGTGATCTTATATCCTCCAGCAGGGTAGCCTGGACTGGTTCTCATGGCTATTGACAGGGTTCCAAGAGAACAGATGGAATCACACAAGGCCTCTTAAGTCTTACCCTTAGAACCGACACAATATCTATAGCACTGCCTTCTCTTGATCAGAGCAAGTCCCAAGGCCAGCTCAGATTCAAGGAGTGAAAAAATAGACTCTTCCTCTTGATGGGAGAAACTAAAGTTCTTACTGCAAAGGGGTATGAATATAGGAAAAGTGACCAAATCCGGCCATTTTTGGAATATGCACAGCTACCCCAAAGAAACTATTTGACTAAAATATGTGAAGAAGCACACATTACTAGGAAGCATCATCACCTGGTGAGTCAATACCCAAATGTCCATAGTTTTTCTTCATTTTATTTCGTAATTTGAACACTGCATGTGTAATGATCATTTTTAGTACTGCTAAAGTAGGTGTTTGGAACTGGGCCATGGGGACTGTTGGGGAAGAAAGACACTTGGGAAATTGTCACTGAGAATGAAGAGTGACAGGAAGCTTCATATGGAAAGGGACTGTGTCCACTTCATTAACTTTTATCTGTAGCACCTCACCTGATTAGGACATGGAAGGCACTCAGCAGATACATGTTGAATGAATAAGAGTAAACCTCTGTTTACTGTTGTAAAGGAGAGCTGAATGTCCTATCTTAACCAGCAGTGCTGCTGCGTGTAGATGTGCAGGTGATTCCCTTCCCAAGGACATGCCAGGCAAGGAGTGAAGTTGAAATCCAACCTGTACTGTGGTAGCTAAGAAACAGTCCCAGTCCCTGACTTGGTTTTGTCTGCCTGCCGGATGCACCATTTTAAATTCAAAGGCACATTTTGCTTGCTAAGCAGTGAGCCCCTAGGGCTGCAACTATGTGGAAAGGGCACTTATTTTATGTCTCGCAAAAGTTCCCTCTGGGCTAACAGGGCCCTGGATACTCAACCTAAGGTAGCAGAGAAATGGTTACTGGGGAACGTGAGATGGCATAAAATGCACAAAGCAAGAAAATGAAGAAAGCACAGACATTGTTAAAACTGTTCTTACAAGTGGATCAAAATGAATGAGGGATTGAGAGAACCAGGAGCAAGGAAAAAACAAAGACTTAGGTTCATATGCCTGAATTGAGTTCAGAAACCAACAGAGTTAACAGAGAGACCAGAACACTGAAGCACACAAAATATGATTTGTTTCTATAAAAGGCAAATCTATAGAGACAGAAAATAGATTAATGATTGCCTGGGGCTGAGAGTAGAAATGGAGACGGACTCAAAATGGGTTCAAAGTTTCATTTTAATGTGATGGAAATATTCTAAAATTAGATTGTGGCAGTGGTTGTACAACTGTAAATAGATAAAAGTTATTGAATAGTATCCTTGAAGTGGGTGGATTCTATGGTATGTAAATTTTATCAGTAAAGTCATTTTAAAAACATTGTCTCTTCAGTGTGAGCATCACTAAAAGCAAACAGGACATTGTCTCTGATGTGATAGATACAACAGGAAGCTCACAACAAGCACCACCACTGAGGTAGTCAAACCCCCCAAAATTGAACCTGACTCTCATCCAGCTATTAGTTTACAGGAAATAGGAAGAATAGAGGAACAAGTTAAATACCACCACAAAGAGCTGAAGAAACAAATCCAGGATGTGGGACACTCTATAAAACAAATGGTCCAGGGACTTCCCTGGTGGTCAAGTGGCTAAGACTCTGCACTTCCACTGAGCCAGTCAGCTCCCGGTCTTGTTTTTGCTGACTGTATAGAGCTGTTCCATCTTCAGCTGCAAAGATTATAATCAGTCTGATTTCAGTATTGATCATCTGGTGATGTCCATGTGTAGAATCTTCTCTTGTATTGTTGGAAGAGGGTGTTTGCTATGACGAGTGCGTTCTCTTCGCAAAACTCTCTTAGCCTTTGCCCTCCTTCATTCTGTACTCCAAGGCCAAAGTTGCCTGTTACTCCACGTCAAGTCAAGTCAGTCCACTTGACTTACTACTTTTGTATTCCAGTCCCCTATAATGAAAAGGACATCGTTTTTGGTGTTATTTCTAGAAGGTCTTGTAGATTTTCATAGAACCATTCAACTTCAGCTTCTTCAGCGTTACTGGTCAGGGCATAGACTTGGATTACTCTGATAATGAATGGTTAGCTTGGAAACGAACAGGGATCATTCTGTCATTTTTGAAACTGCACCCAAGTATTGCATTTTGGACTCTTGTTGATTATGACGGCTACTCCATTTCTTCTAAGGGATTCTTGCCCACGGTAGTAGATATAATGGTCATCTGAGTTAAATTCACCCATTCCAGTTCATTTTAGTTCACTGATTCCTAAAATGTCAATGTTCACTTTTGCCATCTCCTGTTTGTCCAATTCTAATTTTTTTCCATTTATTTTTATTGGTTGGAGGCTAATTACTTTACAATATTGTAGTGGTTTTTGCCATACATTGACATGAATTAGCCATAGATTTACATGAATTGGTGTCCACTTCTAATTTACCTTGATTCATGTACCTAACATTCCAGGTTCCTATGCAATATTGCTCTTTATAGCATCAAACTTTACTTCCATCACCCGTCACATCCACACCTGGGTATTGTTTTTGCTTTGGCTCTGTCTCTTCATTTTTTCTGGAGTTATTTCTCCACTGATCTTCAGTAGCATATTGGGCACCTACCAACCAGGGGAGGTCATCTTTCAGTGTCCTATCTTTTTACCTTTTCATACTGTTCATGGGGTTCTCAAGGCAAGAATACTGAAGTGGTTTGCCATTCCCTTCTGTAGTGGACCATGTTTTGTCATGTTTACATCCTAATCCCTGGAACTTGTTACCCTGTATGACAAAAGGGATTCTGCAGTTGTGATTTAAATTAAAGTCCTTGACCTGGGAAATTACCCTGGATTATCTTGGTGGGCCCAGTGGAATCATAAGAGGGACTCGAGAGGAATCAGAAAAAGGAGATTTAACAATGGAATCAGAGGTTGCAATGAAGCATTCCAAAGATGGAGGAAGCGGCAGTCAGTCAAGGAATGCAGGTTAACTATAGAAGTTGGAAATGGCAAAAGCCATTTTTGAGCCTCTAAAAGGAGCACAGTCCTGCTGTTGATTTTAGGACTTCTTATCCACCAGAACCATAAAAGAGTAAATCTGTGTTGTAAACGACAAAGCTTGTGATAATTTGCCATAGTCACAGATATATTTGTGAATATAGCCTTTTGGTTCAATTGAATTATTTTTGGCACAAATTCCCAGGAGTAGGACTACTGGATGTTGGCTGTTATCACCATAATTATATTGCTTTCTAAAAGACATTTACCAACTGTCAACACTGCTAACAGAATAACCTAGAAAGTGTGGCTCACCATTGAATTTTAAAGATAATTTAGTATGCTGCTAAGTATATCTTCAATAGCATTGTGAATGTACTGAACACTACTGAACTGTATACTTAAAAATGGTTAAGATGTTAACTTTGTTAACTGTATTTAACCACAATTGAATTTTTCACTTAAAATAATTTAAAAATGTTAAAAAGTATATCTCAATCACTTGCTTTATTACTAGTAAAAATGAATCTTTCCATTTTACTTTTCCCTCTTGAATTTTCTCATATATGAATTATCAGGTTATATCCTGTGCATATTTTATTTATTGGATTTACTGTTTATTCAAATAGTCAATTTTTACTTTCAATGCTGAAAAAGCATTCTTCCTCAGATCTGACAGACATTTGACTGTGTTTTATACTAGCATTTTGATAAGCTGGTCTTTAAACTTACTTTATTAAATTAAATAATAATTGAATGGCATAAAGTGTAGACCTAACTTCTAACATACACTTGTCCTCAAGCCACTTTTACAATAATCCTTTCTTATTCCTGTGTTATGGATTCTTGAGAGGTTTGGAAGTGATGGGTTTTACAAGTGATCAGGAGAACAGCAGGACCTTGACCTGAATCAGCCACAGAAGTAGAAGGATGCAGATGCAATGGATGACTCATGTTCCCACGTCTCTCTGGGCCCTGGACTGGAGGACTGAGAGACGGCAGTAGTGAGGGAAGATGCCAGGGGAGCCACCATGCTTTCCTATTTTGGCATATGCTCCTATTCAGTAAGATCATGGGTATTTTCCTGAGGACCAAATGGACAAAGCAATAAGTTGCTGGGCTGAAGAAACTTGCTTGTAACCCCTGGAGAACCTGCCAAAGAACTCTTGCAGGTGTCCCCATGAAATCCAGGCACTGGCTGCCTATCATATATATAACCAAGGAGAAGTTATTCCAGCATTGCAACCAAGGTTCCATATTAGGAAATCTATTAAAACAGTTAGCTATATGTACTAATTAATGAAGAAACCATAGTTCATGAAAATGGAGCCTGATGGGACTTGCCTGGCAGTCTTGTGGTTAAGAGTGTGCTTCCATTGGAGGGGGTGTGGGTTCAATATGTACGTATATAAATGGAGCCTGAAAAAGCATCCAGGGAAAATCAACCCTGATTTTAAGTAAACTCTTGCCCGATTAGAAGTAGAAGGATCTGGACTTCCCTCAGGGTCCAGTGGTTAAAAATCTGCCAAAGGAAAAAGAATCCACCTGCAAATACCGGGGACATGGGTTCAGTCCCCGGTTTGGGAAGATTCCACACGCTGTAAGGCAACTGAGCCCATGCACCACAACCACCAAGCCTGAGGGCCACAGCTCCTGAGGAGCCTGTCCTCTGCAGCAAGAGAAGCCACTGCAATGAGGAGCCCCTGCATTGCGACTAGAGTGTAGTCCTGGCTTACTGCAGATGTGGAAAGCCTGCAGACAGCAACAAAGACCCAAGGCAGCTACAACAAATCAAAGAAGTAGAAGGATCTCTTTAACTTGATTTTCAAAAACCTATTTATCAGATCACCCTTAATGGTGAAATACTAGAGATATTCCCATTGAAATCAGGAATTCAACAATAATGCCTATTAAATGATAATATTGATATCATTTATGATACCAATAGCCTCCTAAATACTTGGAAATAAGTTTAGAAATTTGTAAGATCTCTAGAAATCTCTATTAATCTATATAAATAAAATCATTTAAAAGAGGGAATTCCTTGGAGGTCCAGTGGTTAGGACTCTGAGCTTCCACTGCAGGGTTTGATCCCTGGTCAGAGAACTAATATCCTATAAGACACAGCATGATGAAGAAAAAAAAAAAAAAATCATAGAGACTTGAAAAAAAGTGGGAGAAACATATTCTTGAGTAGGAAAACTCATTGTTGAAAAGATTTTTAATTCTCCCGCTATTAATCTATAAACTCAGGGCAACCTCAATCAAAATCAAAGTGAGTCCTGGGAGAACTTTTTAAGTTAATTCTTCAGTTCATCTAGTACAAAATGAGTGAAATTTTCTAGAGAAAACTTATCGTACCAGATATGAAAACGTGCTCTTAAGCTGTTGCAATGAGTAATAGCATTGAAATAAGAGATCAACAGCTCTAAATACATTCTAGAATCAGATATAAGAAAATTTGGCATATAGTAAAGATGGTGTTTTCAAATCAATTTTAATATTTATTTAAATATTTTTGGCTCTGCTGGGTCTTCATTGCTCTGCAGGCTTTTCTGTAGTTGTGGAGAGCAGGGGCTACTCTCTAGTTGTAGTAGGCTTCTCATTGTGGTGGTTTCTCTTGTGGCAAAGCATGGGCTCTGTGGTGCTCAGGCTTCAGTAGTCGCAGCATGTGGGGCCTTCCCAGACCAGGGATTGAACCAGTGACCCCTGCATTGCAAGGCGGATTCTTAACTACTGGACTACCAGGGAAGCCCCTCAATTTTAGAAATAATGAACAAAACATAATAGCATTAGGCTTATTGATTTTTTTAATGTCTACCTTTCCAACACACACAATTCTAAATATATTAAAGATATAAATGTTAAAAGCAAAATTAGAACAGGAAGAAAGAACAGGTGCATATTTTAATTCTGTTGAATGTCTAGAAGACTATTAAAGCATGATACAAAACTGAGAAGCCCAAAAGGAAAAAGACTGAAGGATGTGACAACAAAATATTTGAAATTTGAAACTTCAGTTTAGAACGCAGCATAAAGGACAAAGGGCAATGAGAAAATATTTGCATCATATATAAGAACCAAAGGGTAGCATCTATAAAATAAAGAATTCCTGTACACAGTAAGAAAAAGACAACTCAGTAGAAAAATGAACAAGGTTAGTAATAGACAATTTATAGAAAAACACAAATAAATATCCTCCACCTCATTAAAACCCCAAAAAGGCAAGTTGAGATGTAATTCTCATCTTACCTACCAAATTATCAAAAATTTAAAGTATGATAAATCCTGTGTTGGAGAGGATGTGAGAACCTGGCAGTCTCAAATACTATTGGGTTATATGTAGATTCATTTAACATTTTTGAAAAGCAATTTCACAACAACTGTATAAAATTATAAAAAGTGTGCATACACAGGAGACTTCTGGGCCTTAAGCAATATTCTGCTTCTGGAATGGGATGCAGTTTATGTGAGTTACTTTAATTTGGTGAAATATCATTCAGTTGTGCACTTAAAATTTGTACACTTAAAAAAAAATTTGTATCCTTATATATGTGTAAAGATAGAAGGGATCTGTGTATTATTTGTAGAAACAAAATATTTTAAAGAGCTTTAATGTTTATGAATATAGGATTGGTTAAATGATGTAACACTGATTTAAGAGAATATCATAAAGCTATTAAAAAGAATAAGGTATCTTTATAGATACTATTGGAAAGATGGTCATGATATATTAAGGGGAAAAAGCAGTCTGCTTAACAATATTGTAGCAGTAAATTACTTTTATTTCTTTTAGTTCACCTTTTTTAGCCTGTAAAAGTAATACATAATTCAAGAAGTTTTGAAAATAAAAAAGCTAAAAATAAATCATCTGTAATCCCTAAACAAAATTTATTTTAGCATTCTTTTAATGTATTTTTCTAATCTTTGTTCCAAGTATGATTGTATTTTTACCAATGCAATAATACTAAATATGTGATTGTATTTCTTGTTTTTTGTACTTAACCATATATCGTGAGAATTTTTCACCAGATTTAAACTGTAAAGTTGATTCTATTTATTACATCAAAATGTAAAGGTACTATGTATGTATGTATATATGGTAAAAATTAAATTAAAAAAATATAAAAATAACTTATTTTTACAAATAAAAACACCATGACCTTTAAAAAGAAAATAAGTCCTAAACTGCAAGCTCCTGGAGGCAATGACTAATCATATTTTTTAACGTCTCATTTCCTTCTTGTAGTGGTTAGTACACTACCACGGATCTTGTTTCTATTAAAGCAGATTTTTCAATAAAGTTGGGAGACTTCTATTTAGGGGTGTGATCGATTGACTCGGTGATGTTGGTGAGTATCCATCAACAAAGCAGCATGAGAAGTGCAGTGCCATACTTTGGGAGCCACCCTCAGTAGAGAACCATGAATTTTTTTTATCTGTTAATAATCCCAGGTGCTATATCAAATATGTTTCTCTATATTTTTGTTGCCCTGTCAACAATTTCTGTCCCTTTTAGTTCTGTTGGTTAAGAGAACAGGCAGTATGATCAGAGAACCAATCTAAGGTTTAGATTTCTGCCTTTTCAGCAGTTTTTGAAGCGTCACTTTCATATAGACTTTAGTCAGTCGTGGGAAACTGTTCAGGGGAGAAGACCCAGTGGTTAGAAAGATGTTACTCCTAATCTCTGTGTGTTCTGTGGTCAATTTGGCAGCACGGATGGCTTTGTAAGGTGGGGTGAGTTTTGTGAACCCGGAACCTATTCAGTCAGTTATTTGGCCACCCCTATTGGGGTCATCACCCCAATTAAATGATCACCTTGTACCTTTTCACAGTTATTCTCCAGAGAACCCTACACTTAGAGCTTCCACTTTATTGTCTTTGTACTTCAACCAAATGCAGTCTGGCTTCCAACACTCTTTTGAAACTGTTCTTGAATGAAGGTCAGTAATGACATAATTGCTATATCCAGTGGCTTTTTCTCAGTGCTAATCTTGATGTCTTTGCAAAATTTAATTTGACCACCCCTTATTTTTGAACTCTTTTCACTTGTATTTTATGACACTAACTTCTGGTTCTCACTCAAGGTTGAACCATAGAAACATCAATAAATATAGCTAACATTCATTGAGTATCTTTTTTTTTTTCTTCCAATCTCCCACTTAGTTCGTTCTTGTGTGAGGAAAATGCTATTCCCATTTCATAGGGGAGAAAACTGAGGTGTAAAGAAGTTGAGTAATCGATTCCCACTGCACAGGTGGTAAGGAGCCGTGGAACCCGAGGAAGAAGAGCCCATCACTGTACCTGCTGTGACGTGTCTGGGAGCAATTTCTTGTTGTATAGTCCCCAAGTTGTATCCAACTCTTCTGCGACCCCATGGACTGCGATCCCATGGGCTCTTCTGCCCATGGGATTTCCCAGGCAAGAGGACTGAAGTGGGTTGACATTTCTTTCTCCAGGTAATCTTCCTGACCCAGGGATCGAACTTGCTTTTCCTAAATTGGTAGGTGAGTTCTCTTAACACTGAGCCACCAGAGAAGCCCATGGAGAGATTTCTAGAGGTCAGCAAATTCAGCTGTTTCACTTCATTTCTGCAAAAAAATGCCATTGGGATTTTGATAGCGATTGCATTGACTCTGTAGATCACTTTGTGTAGTAATGTTATCTTCTGATCCAGGAACACAGAGTGTCTTCCATTCATTTAGGTCACTTTCATGCACATATGCTGCAGCCTGTGGTATGTGGGATCTTAGTTACCTGACCAGGAATTGAGCCCATGCCCTCTGCATTGGGAGCAGGCAGTCTTAACCACTGGACCACCAGGGAAGTTGCAACAAATATATTTTTAACTGAAGTATAATTGATGTGAATATTTCAGCTGTACAGCAAAGCCAAATCAGTTATATATATATATATATATATAACTTTAATATATATTGATTCTTTTCCATTATAGGTTATTATGAGATATTAAATATAGTTCTGTGTTATACGGTAGGTCCTTGTTTATTTTGCATATAGTAGTGTGTAGCTATAAATTCCAAATCGAAATTCCTATTTACCCCCCATGTTTAACATATTTATTGAACACCAGAGGTGCGTGCCTAGATCTGATCCCTAGCTCCTACCTGCTAATTGAGATATTTACTTCTCAATCCCTCAGGTTTCCTAAGGATGGGATGGCTCAGTGAGACCTGCTGCATCACAAAGATGTACTCAGAGCGTCATGGGCACAGGACTAAGGGAGGAACACCTGTGCAGGCAGTGTGCATCTCACAGGTACATTTATTCATGCCAGGAGGACAGCACAGGTTCCCATTTGACACAGCTTGCTGAAATCTACAACCAGACTGATATTCTTTCCAAGTAAAGCTGGTTAAAGATGACCATGAGTAGGCGCTGAACTAGAAGATTTCAAAGCTTTCTTTTATCAGTACTCCTGATTTTATAGATGATAAAACCCATCAACTCCATTCCTACCCAAATCTCCTGGTAAACTTGGGTACAGCAGGGCTTCATGGGGATCCAGATATTTTTAATAAAGCTTTGAAGTACATGAATGTAGGACCAATGACTCAGGCTTCCTAATATATGAGATCTTTCTTTTCTTTTAGATATTTTTTCCTTTATATGTTTTATTGACTTTATTGACTTACAATGTTTCAGATGCACAGCAAGGTGATTCAGTTATACATATACCCATGATATTATTTTTCAGATTATTTTCCATTATAGGTTATTACAAGATACTGACTATAGTTCCCTGTGCTATTCAGTAATCCTTTGTTGCATATCTATTTTTAATTAGAAATCTAGCATTCTATTACGGAGAAGGCAATGGCACCCCACTCCAGTACTCTTGCCTGGAAAATCCCATGGATGGAGGAGCCTGGTAGGCTGCGGTCCATGGGGTCACTAAGAGTCGGACACGACTGAGCAACTTCACTTTCACTGTTCACTTTCACACACTGGAGAAGGAAATGGCAACCCGCTCCAGTGTTCTTGCCTGGAGAATCCCATGGATGGGGGAGCCTGGTGGGCTGCTGTCTATGGGGTCGCACAGAGTCGGACACGACTGAAATGACTTAGCAGCAGCAGCAGCAGCATTCTATTCATACTAAGTCAAACAAGTGGAATCAAAATGTCCTAAATTTTTTAGCTAGGCAAAAATTCATAAATTTTCTAAACCATGTATTTTTAACATAGTATTTATATATGTATATACACAAAAGCTTTTCTGCTTTACTTGATTAAGGCTTGACATAAAAATTGGAAAACATAAACTAGTAACTGGACTATATGATTAACTTTTATCTAGTTTCACTTTTCTATTTTTTTTTTCACTTTTCTATTTCATGTGCAGTACTCCCATTTCATTTATAGATCCTTCTTTTACACATTTACAGCTATAAATTTCCGTCTTCGCCCAATTTTTGCTGCATCTCATACTTTTTGGTATATTGTATTTTCGTTTTTATTCAAGGTATTTTCTAATTTTCCTTGTGATTTTTTTTTTTTTGGCCCATCAGTTAACAGAATGTTATCGATTTTCTGCACATCTTCGAAATTTTCCTAGTTTTCCTTCTCTTATTGATTTCTAGTTTCAATATGAGACTTTGTGTGGTTTCAGTCTTTTAAACGTTAAGATTTGTTTAGTAGCCTAACATATGGTCTCCAGTTAACTTTGCAGATTGACATAAAGCTCAGAGGTGGAAATAACTTTCTGATGGTCACATATTTATATAGTTATAGAATTAGGGCTAGAGTCCAGGTCTTTTAACCCTTAATCATTCATTGTTGACATTTTATAAGACAAGAGTGAAGGGGCTTAAGGAGCCGAACTTTGCTGGCTTCTGATTTCTCCTATCACTTAAAAGTAAGCATTCTTCAAGGTTTTGTTTGTCCTGTTCCTCCTCCACACATTCTCTAGCTGTTTCCATCATAGCCTTCCTCCAGCTTGAAATGCCAGTCCCCTTTTCCAGTTCCATGCCTGTTATTTCTAGTTGAGTGATCTTTGAAAACCGTAGAACCAACATGTGATAAAAGGAACTCATCTTCCTCTGCATTCCATCAGTAAATTTTCCTAGCATTCCTTTTTTTTTTTTTTTTGCTTGAGCTGGGTCTTCATTGCTGTTTGAAGGCTTTTTCTAGTTGGGGTGAGTAGGGGGCTACTCTTTGTTTTGGTATACCATCTTCACATTGTGGTGCCTTCTCTTGTTGCATATCATGAGCTCTAAGCGTGGGCTCAGCAGTTGCAGTTCATGAGCTTAGTTGCTCTGTAACATGTGGAATCTTCCTAGACCAGGGATTGAACCTTTGTCCCCTGCATTAGTAGGAAGATTCTTATCCACTGTACCACCAGAGAAGTCTAAGTCTCTTATTTTTTTGTTAATGGTACTGCCACTTATTGTCCCAATGACTCAGGGTGGGAAGGTAGAAGGTTAATTTTAATATTTTTCCCTTCCCAATATCTTCACATCTGATTAGCTACAAACTCCTATGGTTTCCCTCTGAAGTACTATTTCTATTTGTCCTTTCCTTCCTATTTTCACTGCTATCATCTATTACCTTTCAGTGGCATTAATGTAATAGCCTGATAATTTATCCTGTTCTTTAGTCATTGCTATACAATATTTAATAACCTTCTAAAAGAATAATTATGATGGTGTCATCCTCCATGCAAAATCATCAAAAAATAGCTTCCTTGTGCCCACTGGAGTGCAAACATCTCAGCTTGCCATCCAAGGTTTTTCATAATTTAGTTCCAACCTTTTCATTCCACAATAAAAAAAATTTTTTTTAACATATTTGGCTGCAACGGGTCTTAATTGTTGTATGTGGGATCTAGTTCCCTGACCAGGGATGGAACACGGGGTCCCTGCACAGGAAGTGTGGCGTCTTAGCCACTGGACCACCAGGGAAGTCTCCTTATTCTACATTTATTGCAGACTTTACCACACATTTTACATTCTAATTACCTGAGCTTTAGTCTTGCAACATACCGCATACTGTACTCAGTACAAGGTGCTAGGAATCCACTGGGGTACAGACCAATGGATTCTTTTCCATTCCTGCCTCCTGGACCTCATTCTCATCTCGGCCCTACTCTTCTGCACCTTGGACTCTAGACCAGATTTTTCTGAGAACTTTTCTGTTCCTACTCCATGGCGGGCCTACGGGGAAAAAAGAAGGCCAAGGGAGAGGAACAGAAAAAGACCGCAAAGTGCGAAGGTGAAGTGTGAAAACTGGATCCCTCCTTCCCCTATCAGCTACAGCAGGGCCCTGAATGAGGCCCAGGACTGAGCTTGGCTGAGAAAACAGGAGAGGAGTCAGTTTCAGAGAGGATGGCTTGTCATTACAAAAACCCCTTCACAGCCTCTGGTTTCTCCGCCCGCAGTCCAGGCTCTGCCGCTCACTGTCTTCTGGAGCGGTCCAGGCCGGCCTCACCTGGCCTCGCTCGCTCCCTCGGGGCGCATTCCCTCCGCGCTGAAGCAGTTCCCGCCTCAAGCGGCCGCTGAGCTCCCGGAGGAGGGGCGTCTAGCTGGTTCCAACCTCCTCGGGCGCGGAGCACCCGGACCCGCCCCCCGCGCCAGTTGCCAGGGAGCGGTTGCCATAGAGCTGAGCAGTTGTCCGCGTGCGCAGGCGGAAGTCCCGGATTGAGGCGCCGCCATTTTTCCTGCCCGGACGCGGAGCGAGAGGCTGAGAGTCGGAGACGCTATCCGCTTCCATCCGTCGCGCAGACCCTGCCGGAGCCGCTGCCGCTATGGATGATCGGGAGGATCTGGTGTACCAGGCGAAGCTGGCCGAGCAGGCTGAGCGATACGACGGTGAGTTGGGGGGGCAACGGGGGGCTGGAATTCTCGGACCCTCTGCCGCCGCCCACAGAGGCCGGGAGCGGGAGACAAAATGGCGGCATCGTCGCCGAGCCCGGCCCGGGGACGTGGACTCGGGAAGCAGGAAATAGCCCGTGGGCTCCCAGAGCGGTAGGAGGCTCCAGGCCCAGCAATTTGACTCCTCGAGCGTCCTCATCTGCAGACACAAGAGAGCTAGCAGGCCAAGGCCATGGGGTGGAGGAGTTGGTTGTAAAATGGCGGCTGGGGGGAGGGCGAGTCCTGGGGCGGGGGAGGGGGAGGAGATGGCGGGTGCTTTCTCTGGGCGAGCAATCCCCAGGGGAGCTTCTGGGCCGGTTTTGGGACGTGGTGAACAATTGGGTGGCGTGATGAAGGAAGAAACACCCGCCACATGGGGGAGAGTGGCGACCGGGAGCTGGAGCGCGGGCGCCTTTCAGGGAAATATGGCGGGTGGGGGCGGTGGCTTTTCCCCGGAGGCCCAATGTGGGGCGGCGGCTGTGGAGTCTCACAAAGGAGAACCCTTACGAGCGGAGGGCTTCTCCGGGCTTGTGGTGGGGGGCAGCCTTAGATGGGGGTGGGGGAAGGAGGGAGAGAGTGGGAATCACTGCAGTTCATCCTTGGGCGGAGGCCAGCTGAGATGCTACGATCGGATTTCCTCCCCTTAGGCCGGCACACCTTGTAGTGGCGTTTTTTAGGTTTCCCGTTCCATCTCGCCTTTTTCTAGGGAGCTCTAGAAAAACGTCTCTCACGCTCCCTCTCCTCAGACTTACCCCGCAGAGCTCGAAGTTTCTGTTACCATTTTCTGGGCTCCATAAACTGTAGAACATGGAACAGGAAACAAGGAGCTCATGACTCTCTCAGTGCCTTTCCCATGCCTGTGCCTCAGTCTACCGGTATTTAAAAACGATGACTCTCCTGTTTATACGCAGCATTATGACAAATGGAATGACCTGTTGAAAAATAAAAGTTTTTTCAAATAACGTTTAGTGACTGTTTTGGTTGACTCCCCTGGCTTAGAATGGGTGTTCTTCCTTCTTTGGGGATCTTTGCCAATCCCAAGGCACTCAGCAGAGACTTGGGTTTTTCTGTTAAGAACATAAGGGATCTCGGCAGATCCTGTTTTCTTCCCTCCATTTTTAATAAACGGTTTTATGTACAGATTTGAACATTTTTTTCCTCTTCGTTGCTCCTTTGTTTTTAAAGGTGCCATAGTCATTTTTCAAAACTTTATTGAAATGGCCCTTGTGTCTGTTCGGTCAGTTCCCCCAAACTGCTACATTTTAAAATTGCCCTTCCCGACTTGGGTCCCCTTCCCCCCATTTTGGACCTTGGTATCTGAATTGACTCCACATCCGTTAAACTAGCATTATCAAAACAAAAAATCATATACGTGGTTTTTATGTTTTTAATGCTGTTGTGGGATGCGATATGGTTGGGTTCAGGTGTCATTGATCTTGAATCAAGCCACTTCAAAATGCTGTGTGGGGACTTTTCCTTGAATGCCTTTGGTCACGTGAATAGCCTTAGGGCTAGTCCATGTGTGTCGTCATTCATTAGGATTCGGGAATTTGAAAATTAGGAGAAAAGACCTCGAACTCAAAATTTAGTGAAGATTTCTAAATTTCGTTTCATAAATCCTTAAATTGCTCTTTATATTGAACAAGATTCTTGTTAGGAGGCGGAGGGGAATATGATGGGAAGTACAGCTCAAGGTCAGATTTGTCTTTATTTCAGTATTTAAAAGTCAAAGCAACCGTAGGTGTACTTGTAATGAAAGTTTTTTTCTTCTCCTCTTGCCCCAAGTAAGTAAGTTCCCCTCTTAATCTATCACTGCCCTTGGGAAAAAACTCGAAATTATATTGGAATGTTTTCTTTTCTGTAGGGATTTAGTCTTTGAGTAAAACTGCTGTGATCACCAGAAAGGAAAGTTTTTGTTTTGTTTTTAAGAACTTGTTTTAAAAACTGATTGGAAGCTCGTGATTGTAGCTTCCAAGTGACAATTCAGTATGAAATCATATTTTGGAATTGAACATTGTTTAATTGGTTGTTCAACGCAGGACTGTGTAACCACATCCTTAACATTGATTAAATGTTAGAGGTGTCCTTCAGGATCAAAAGGTGGGGGCGGGGGGGGCAGCGGCTGGGCTATAAGATCTACCAGGTGGAGCGTAACTCCTTTGATTCTTGGGCACAAAATTGGAAGGGATTCATTGGAAAGGAAGAAGAGGAAGACAGTCATTAGAAATCAGTCTGTACCTGTGTCCATTCCTTAATTGGGTGCAATAATTCAGTTTTGTTTGTGGTAACAAAAAATGATTCCGTGGTTTTAGTTATCAAGCAATTTATCAAGTATGGGGAAGATGAAAAATACATTTGACGATTTGATTTGTGGTAGTTGGCTATGAATATTGGCTTTTCTTCTTGTTTCTGCAGTACTTTGTTTTTATTTTGCACATTATGTTGAACCTAATACTTACCCTTTTTGGTAGCATCATTTAATTCTGTACTGGAGAATTGGAATCGATTGATACTGGAGGACGGACGAACTAAGCTGCCTTCAGGAAAAGGACAGTTTGGGATTGCAGACAGAAAAAGTACAGAAGTTTGGGGCCAGGACGGTCGACTTTCAAGATTAAATCTAGCCTTCTGTTATGTAACAACAGTAGTGTCAGGGATAGTTTTTATATCATTCATAGCCATATTAAGCGGATCATCTTTTAGCATTCCTGAAGTCTTAAACTTCGCATCATGTATATGAACCATACGCGGGATAGTGGTGGGGAAATGAGTACTTTTTACGTTTTTTTGAGAATAGAGGGGTCCGCATAAACTACATTTGGGTTGTAGGGTAGTTGTTGGTTTTGTCCTTTCCTCACTTCTCCGTGTGGTGATTAGCTCCACGTGAGGTCGGGGTAAAATTTTGATGGATTACGTTTGATTCAATCTGTGACTACAACACCAGGAATGCATCTTTTCTGAGTGCTTGAGAGCGCCCCCTTTTTTGACACCAGAGCCCCATCTCTGACTTATTCTGAGGGGTGGGGTGCATTTTTTGAATCAACTGCTTAATGTCCAGCTTGTTAGGGAAAAAGGGTGGGTAAATTAACTTAGTAATGAGTTTAAAAGCACAGGCTAAGTATCAATCCTTTGACTATGTCAGTAATTTTTGTTGTTGCTGTTTTAACTAACTTGATTGAATGTTTTTTCCTCCTACCTAATCATAAACAGAGTTGGATAATGCAGTTAGAAAATTCCTCCTACTTTTGGTTTTTGTATTTAAAGTAGTTGCTCTTTTGTGATACTTTTGTTCATGTACACTATAGTTTTGTATATGCACAGTACAGTATTGTGCATATTGGGCATTATTTCTGTCTATTTTGTTGGTTTACAAAACCATGGAATAGAATGAAATCATGAATCTTTGCAGTTTGAGATGGTAATAGGGTAAATTCTTACTGTGGACATTTCTAGGCACTCTTCACCTTTGTATGAAAAGGTCTCAATTTGAATTCTAGAATGGGGAGGAACACAAATAATTAAACTTGAGCAAATTTTGGATTTAGTGCAAGCAAACCTACTGAAAGCCCATACAAACAGTTTTCATGGTTGTTTAATAGGTTGGTCAAGGAAACATGAAATATTTAAAAAATTTCTTGACTTTAACCTGGTAAAGCAAGTGAAATTTTATCATAGTAAATTAATGTATCTAATTTTACAAATGAGTTTCAAGTACTTTAAGAAGTTGATCTGAAAGCATCTTTTTTTTCCTTTGAAGGTCTGTAAGGCTTATTTTGCAGAAGTTTTCAGCCTTATATTTCAGTAAAGTATGTGTATTTAAACAGTAATGACAGGCATAGGATAAAGGTTAAAATTTTAAACTTTATAAAAATTCTGCGTTTATGTAGAACTTCACATTTCGCAGGCTACCTTCACATAATTTTTTATTTCATGTGATAATGTAGGTAATGTTATTTTTATTTTATGGTTCACGAAAGAGAATTTTGAGATTTAGTGAGTAAAAAAAAAATTTTGTTCTATATCACATGACTAGTTGGCAAGTATATAGGAAAGCCAGAATTTGTCTGACCTTTAGACCAGCCAGTACTCTTATTTCTCCTGAGCCACTCACAAAAGACCTATGTGAAACTAAATCAGATGGTGCCTTGTGGGGGAAGGGAGTATTCTTATTTTTTTAAGCAGTTACTTCACATAATATGTCTTGGTATTTGTGACGACTAATATCCATTGTAACCTTTTGTTTTCTTTCAAAAACAAGGCACCGTGAGTGAAGCTAGAGTGAGGGATTGTAGGTAATTTAAGTGTTGGTATTAACATTTTTTTGGTTTATCACTATGTCTGTACTGGGATATAGCTTAGTGCCATGCATTTCTATAAAGTACTTTTAAAAGGTGTCTGCCCCTCACCCTAGTCTTAATGGATGCAACCCTTAAATTAATGACACAGTCAGAAATTTTGGGGCAGGGAGGTTGGCAAATGATTCACAAATGTTACAAATAGTAGCTTAGCTAGCTGTCAAACAGAATCTGTTCAGGGGTAGTGGGAAACAATTATATATTTACTGTTTTTGAAATGATCAGTTAACAGTTTGATACAGTTACATACTGATATATCGAAGTTGACAACTTGGTTTGTTCAAATAACTTTTACTGTTTGAGTTTATGGAATATTCATGCAGGTCACACTCCTAGGAACAGTTTCAGAAGTTCATTTAAGTTTACCAAATTGTGATAACAACTGCCATAATAATAAAAGGGTCATGATAATTTATAATACAAATTGAGATAACCTTGAAATGAAGGGATGAGAATTCATAATCGTGCTGAAATGGGTTGTCTTGAGCTGCAAACTTGACCTGTGATCATCCTGTGTGTATTTGTGTGTGTATATGTATGCATGCATGCATGTGCGCGCTCAGTTATATCCAACTCTCTTGGTACACTAGGGACTGTAACCCATCAGACTTCTCTGTCTATGGGGTTTTCTTGGCCAGAATACTAGAATGGTTTGCTAATTACTCCTTCAGGGTTTCTTCCTTACCCAGGGATTGAACTCCTCATCTCTTGTGTCTCCTGCCTTGGCAAGTGCATTCTTTACCACTGAGCCACTTAGGAATCCCATGATCATCCTACTGAAGACCATTTCTTGCTGCACTGCTAGTTGTCTCACTGAGAAAGTTCCCTAAGCTTTGTCCATCCCCCTACCACCAAGATCTTAGATCTGAACCCCCAGAATATTGGTTTTCTTTCCAGTGAAGTTATCATTTGGCAGAATGTTAAGACAAATGAAAGGCAAAGTGAAGGCTTTCCCCTTCTCAGTCCCCTTTCCCCCAAATAGGAGCTAGAAAAGTCATGGATATGGTAGTTGCTGAAAATAGAGCTTGCTGGCACACCAACTAGTCAATTTGACTGATAGTGTCAAAGCCAAGTGTGTTGGTTTTATATATGTCTACTTTGAGCTAGACTTTGTATAAAAATACTTGCCTTAGGTGTTAGCAGCAGTGTCTGTCTGATGTTCAGAACTTTCTCCTCCAAATAACATTTTAAAAAAGTTATTTGTCTGTACTAGGTCTTAGTTGTGGAAGAGGGGCTCTTTAGTTGCAGCGTGTGAACTCCTAGCTGCAACATGTGGAATCTGGTTCCTTGGCCAGGGATCGAACCTGGGCCCTCAGCATTGGGAGCATAGAGCCTTAGCCACTGGACCACCAGGGAAGTTGCCCAAATAACATTTTTAAAGCCTTCACCTGAGTCTTGTTATGACTTACATTTAGAACACCAAATCCTGAATAGTTTAGAAAGCATGATCATTATGCTGATTTGTCTTTTTTGAAATTTAATCTTGAATTTATTGTCCCTCTTCCAGTGGTTCATTACAGTAGCTGGGTAGATCAGTTATTGATTTGTGATTAGGGCAGGATTTTATCTAGCTAAAGCAGTATGAAATGTGTTTGTTGAAGTCTTTGTGTAAAATTTCAAGGAGACACATTACTATGAATAAGAATTATGACTTTCATGCTTTGGCAGAGGCCTTGGAATCACTCTGAATTCCCCATCTGTAGAATGGAGATTAATAGTGTCTACCTTGCATGCTAATTTACAGGGTGTTATGAACTTGTGGGGTTTCGTATACTACAACGTATAATTACAAGGTAATAGTATTAATTGTGAAGACTTTGTCTTACCCATTGTCAGAGATGATGTGAATGTTTTTGCTGCAGAACTACATGTTAGAGAATAACCTTTCTTAAGTTATACTTAACAAGTGTATTCTCATGGATTTAGTGTTCAAGTAATATTTGTATAAAGGTTTTCAAAATAAAATCCTTAATCTTAACTCTTCTTTAAAATTGCATATCCAGAAGATGAAGGTTGTCCAAATTTATTCTCAAGCAACATAAAGCTGTTCTTTGGCCATTATGAGCTGATATGTAGTTCTTTTTGGGCCCTATCATGGCATGTGCGATTGTTCCCTGACCAGAGATGGAAGCTGTGCCACCTACTAGTGGACTGCCAGGGAAATAAGAGGGACTTCCCTGGCAGTTCTTTGGTGTTAATTTCAGGTTAATATCCAGGAGGATATACTGATCTCCCTAGCAAATGCAGTACCTGTTGTGTATGGGTTTGGAATGAAAGGCTCCACAGTTAAAAAAAAAATAAAAATAGATCAGTGTTAAAAATATTTGCATGTTAACAGTCTCAGGTTACTGACTAGGAAAAATTATTACTAGTTTCATGAGAAGTGATTCTGAAGGCTTAGTGTAAGCCTTGGGCAGTGAATGGGTTCTGATTAAAGCTATGAATTAATACTACTAAGTCCTTGGTGGTTAGTCATTCGAAGATACAGTAGGACTTTGGAATGGCTGTTGTGACTTGTGTTGTAGAGATGTGTCCTGTTTAAGAGTGTATGTGATTAATTAATTTGCCCATAATGGGCTAAATTATAAATTAGTAAACATTTATGATAGAATTACCATGAAAATTTCAAAACATGCCCTTTGACTATAAAAATATCACTTGGGACAGTTGTGATTTTGCTTCTATAAGTTTGTCAAAAGGTATTAGTACAAACTTTTTTTGTGTGTGTGCAGAGTAGACCCCTCCTCCCCCAAGTTAAACTCTGGGAACTTCCTGGTGGTCCAGTAGTTAAGACCCTGAGCTCCCAATACTGGGGGCATGGGTTCAGTTCCTGGCCAGGGGACTAAATCCCTCATGCTGCATCTAAAGATCCTACATGCTACATCTAAGACCCAGGGCAGCCAAATAAAATAAAAATACATCACTATGAAAGTTTTGTGTGAAATTCTGCAGAAATTATGGAACGATTTAGACTTTGAGCTCTTTTTTTTCCTCCCTTCCCATGTGTACCTTTGGTCATTTACTTTCCCAGTCTTTTTCTTTCTACCTTTACCTTCTCTTCACCTTATCTTTTTGGTTCTGCTACAGATAGACATGTTTGCATGCCTGAGGAAGTATCTTCTTAAATTCTGAGAGGAGAAATCTGTTTTGAGTAGAGTAAGAGGGATTTTCCCTTCTCCGTCAATATTGAGACTAATGAGAGAGATAACCTCTCTGCAATCAAAATAGTAAAATCATGTCTTGTTTTTCTACCTGCCAGAAACTAATTAGGAAATTTTTAAAATTTTTTTAAGGGTAAGTGTTTTTTTATTGGACCGGTTGCATGGCTTATCAGATCTTAGTTTCCCAACCAGGGATCAAACCTAGGCCCTTGCCAGTGAAAGGGGAATTCCCAAGGCTAAAATTTTTTTACTCTTTTTTAAGAGAAGATATGAATTCATTTTAGAGTGAGAGGCTCCTCTGTTTAGGCTGGTATGTGAATAAGAAATGGTACACATTTGAGTGTCAAGATTATTGTGTTTTGAAAAGCCTTAGTATTCAGAGTATGTACCAGGCACTTGGGATTCATCAGTAAACAAAATAGACAAAAAGTCCGTTCAAGGGGCTTATTTTGCAGTGAATGTATAAATGCTTTTATTTTTTAAAATATTTATTTGGCCGAGACAGGTCTTAGTTGCAGCACTCAGGATGGGATCTTTGTGTCATGTGGGACCTTTTGTCAGAGCGAGAGGGCTGTAGTTGTGGCTTCAGTTGTTGAGGCACAAGGGCGTAGTTGCTCTGCAGCGTGTGGGATTTTAGTTCCCCAGCCGGGCGTCAAACCTGTGTCCCTGCATTGCAAGGCAGATTTTTAACCACTGGACAACCAAGGAAGTCCCTGTATAAATGCTTTATAGAATTACTCTTCAGTTCAGTTGCTCAGTCGTGTCCGACTCTTTGCAACCCAATGGACTGCAGCACGCCAGGCCTCCCTGTCCGTCACCAACTCCTGGAGTCCACCCAAACCCATGTCCATTGAGTCAATGATGCCATCCAACCATCTCATCCTCTGTCGTCCCCTTCTCCTCCTGCCCCCAATCTTTCCCAGCATCAGGGTCTTTACCAATGAGTCAGCTCTTCACATCAGGTGGCCAAAGTATTGGAGTTTCAGCTTCAGCATCAGTCGTTCCAGTGAACACCCAGGACTGATCTTTAGGATGGATTGGTTGGATCTCCTTGCAGTCCAAGGGACTCTCAAGAGTTTTCTCCAACACCACAGTTCAAAAGCATCAGTTCTTCAGCGCTCAGCTTTCTTTCTTTATAGTCCAACTCTCACATCCATACATGACCACTGGAAAAACCATAGCCTTGACTAGACGGACCTTTGTTGGTAAAGTAATGTCTCTGCTTCTTAATATGCTGTCTAGGTTGGTCATAACTTTCCTTCCAAGGAGTAAGCGTCTTTTAATTTCATTGCTGCAATCACCATTTGCAGTGATTTTGGAGCCCAGAAAAATAAAGTCAACCACTGTTTCTGCTGTTTATCCATCTTATCTGCCATGAAGTGATGGGACCAGATGCCATGATCTTAGTTTTCTGAATGTTGAGCTTTAAGCCAACTTTTTCACTCTCCTCTTTCACTTTCATCAAGAGGCTCTTTAGTTCTTCTTCACTTTCTGCCATAAGGGTGGTGTCATCTGCATATCAGAGGTTATTGATATTTCTCCCGGCAATCTTGATTCCAGCTTGTGCTTCCTCCATCCCAGTGTTTCTCATGATGTACTCTTCTGTTAGCATGTGTAATTAAGAGTTAATTTGAGTTAGTCAGTAACAACACTGGTGTTTGGTATAATTGTAGGGCATTATATCTGGTGCTGGCTCCTGTTCCATATCAAAGACTTGTAGAAAGCTACATTTTTTCTTCATTAATTAACTAGAGTTAAGTGATATTAACAAAAGTTTTCCTCAAAAAATATTTTTGTAGACTGTGATAATAAAATCCTATATCAATACTATCTGTTATTTATTGGCAGCTATTGCAGGTGCTTACTATTATCTCAGTCCTCAAAAACAACCCTGCAGAGAAGGTACTACCTATTTTACAGATAAAGATGAAGAACCTTAGGAAAAGTGACAGTAGGGGATCACTGGGATTCAGCTAGTCTTTTCATTTCCAAGCTGATATTCCACTCACTTTCGTATTTATATGTATGTAAACAATAGTTCAAACCAGTTGCTTTATTTTGTTCCTTACATTTTAATTTTATGACTCAAAGGTTGCTTTGAACTGTCTTTTGGCTTAATTCTGTTACCTTTCATATAGGAAGAAACAGAAGAGTATAGTACGTAGACTTGAGTATATTTTCTAGTGAAGAGAGACGAAAGTAGTTATGAAACAAATTAATTTCAGCTGGGGATTGTGTCTGTAACTTTGAGTTTTACTCCAGTCAGCTGAGTTACTGGTTCACTTAATTATGTAATATTCATTTTCTATGATCTAGCGTAATGTTGAGTGGTGAAGGCCTGCAAGGTGAGGCCTCAATATACCCCAAGTGACATCAACTTTTAAGGAAGCACCAGGATTAGTGAGGGAGTGTCCGTGAATATTTTCCCTCAGTGGTTGGTTTTGCTTTTTTTTTTTTCAACTTTAGTCTATTTTACCTATTTCCACTTTCTAGGTCTGTTTTTTCCTCAGGATGATGGATTCAGATTTGCTGCATTTGCAATTCTTTTAATGCAGCACTGTCACATAGTTCTCTTGGAACTATGCAACATAGGGACTCTGGGTGTTTTGATCATTTTGGAGAAGAGGTGTATAAAATCCTGCTTTTCCCCCCAAATAACATGAATGGAATTTCATTTTTTTTGCTAGTTGTTAAGGATTAAAGAGAATTTAGAAAGACTCTACCCTCATTGTTCTTTCCAGACAAGAATTGGTCTCAGTGTTACACGTCACAGTAAAATTCAGTTGTAAGAAACTGTTCAGATTTATTAGATTATATAGTTTTAACATGATTCCTTAAATATAATCAGTAGAATTCCATTTATTATTTTGGAATTTTTCTGTTTTATATTTTAAAGAAGTGTCTCCTTTCCCATTACCCATTGTGACAGTCTTTGTTTCTTTCTAGCTTTGAAGTCTTAACTAGAGCTTATTCCTCAATCCCCTAGCTTTTTCATATGACTGTTGAATATGATCACATGGTTATTTTATTTAATCAAGGAATCAAGAAATTAAACAGTGTTGAGCATGAGAAAAATACTACTGTTTGTAAATTCTTGATATGAGACTGAAGCTTAGAAGCTCTAGGAACTTAATGATACAACCTTTCTCTTTATGTATCTTTTCGGCAGATGGCTTTTCAGGTGGGTCTTTTGACCTTGGGTTTAGACCAGTTGCTAAGTCAAGTCAGTTTTTCCTCTTCCCAACAGTTAATATATACTGTTAATATGGTTCTTCTTCCTTCATTTTTTACAACTATAAAAGATGCTAACTACATCACGACATACCATTGATTAAGAAAAGTCTGGGTTTCAGAGATGTTGTGTAAAAATGTTTCCTAAAATAAATACGTATTTGTAGTATATATACATAATATGCTACATTCTTTCATTGAAAAGTCATTATGTATATGTTATTCAGCCATGTGCCTTTTTCCCTCAACAAAGCATCTTGAATATAAGAAAAGTTTTTAAAATAAAAATTGGACCATTTCAACCAGTCTAGCATGAAAATTTTAAAATTTCTCATTTGTTCACCTTTGTCAGTCTACCTTTAAGGAAGGAAACCTTTCTAAGAGATTTTACTGTACAGCCAGGGTTGACAATCACTGGAATAGATCATTTTTCAAACATGTCACTGAATTAGAGTCACTGAGAGTGCTTCTTATGGTATTTGATATATAATGGAACTATATGTAGGCTTATTCTGTTTTTTTCCTAGTCTCCTGTAAATGTGTTATCATAGTTTCATAATTTAAAAAAGTTAAAAATTTAAGGCATTTGATGGGTACTCAGCTGTAATACAAACTTCAGGTATATAGTTGGATTTGACTAGATGACTTTGTAGAACTCACTTCTTAGAGGCTTTCTCAGCCATTTTTCCAGAGTTAAATATTATAATTATCGGAGACCCTGAGTTTGAGAATATGGGAAATTCTGTGGCAATACTGCATAGTTTTTTGTCTAGTTTTTAAAAAAATTGTCAATTCTTATTTCTGAGTGGCACTGCATACCTTATGGATGGACCTCTGACTATTTTTCCCCCTTAATTTAATATAGTTTATTGATTTCTGTCACTTTTCCCTGTATCTGCCTCTGTATTTTCATACTATGTTTTGATTAGTTGATAGGATTAGGACTTCACTTCTTCCTCTTCACAGTCATTTCTAAAGATTTCTCCTGTATATCCATTCTTGTACTTTTTTCCCTTTCATTGTACTTTTTAATCAGTAGGTATTTATTTAACATTTCTTAGGAATGTTCCCCCTTGTGAATGATAAAATAATTTATGATACCTAATACAGAGGAGTAAAACTCCTAGTAAAAGGAGTTGAGTTTTCCTCCTGGAGAAGGAAATGGCAGCCCACTCCAGAACTTTGCCTGGAAAATGCCATAGATGGAGGAGCCTGGTGGGCTACAGTCCATGGGGTTGCAAAGAGTTGGACACGACTTCACTTTCACTTTTAGTTTTCCTAGTGTTAATAGATGAGATACTCATTGGGGTGGATAAGATTTGGATGGTGGGAGAGGGAGATTGCTTTAGATGTATCATCAAAGGTATGATATGCGGTGAAGCATTTGAGGCCTAAGAATGGAATTGTCTGGGCCAGGAAAAAAAAATGAAGCCAGATTATACAAGAGGCTTTATAGATTTAGATTTAAGTTCTGTGTGTATTTTTTGTAATGATAAAAAGTTTAATTCAGCAAGAGTATAAAACAAAGCACATAATGCTCCAAAGTGTAAATAGTAAAAATTGACAGAACTATGGGAAGAAGTTGACAAACCTATTACTGTATTGGGAGGTTTCAGTAAACATCTCTTAGTAAATGGTAAGTCAGGCAGACAAAAAACAAGTGTAGAAGCTTGAATGAAAAGACATAAAAGAAAATATATACCCAACTGTAAGAGAATATACATTATTTTCAAGCACAAATAGAACATTTATAAAAATGCTTTATGTAATCATAAAATAAGTCTGCAAATTTGAGAGTAATCCTTATAGGCCATTGAATTTTAAATTAATTGGTACACAAATCACCCAGAGGTTGTCTTTAAGTAGAGATTATAACCAGAGGGTTGTGATGGTGGTTGGGATTCTGCTTTCATAAGCCAGCTGATGTCTGATGTTACTTGTCTGCAGACTGCACTTCCTGTATGAAGGATTATAGATGATTTTCTTCAACTGCAGCTTCTTAGTTTGAGTTTCTCGAGAAGTGGACCCTGAAACAAAAGATTTAGGAGACAGTGATTTACTTTGTTGGTGAAGGAAACATCAGTTGGAACATGAGGGCCAGCTGATAGTCAATGAAGGTGTATTATCAGGCTAACTACCTCTGTGGGCAGTTGTTACTGAATTACCATGGAAGAACTTTGAAGACCAGTGTCAAACATATGTCTCATAGCCTTCTGCTGGAAAAAGAGAGAAGTCAGTGTCTGACTTCAAAGGACAGGCTGATAGGCTTATTAGGGACAAATGCAGCTGGTGATTTGAAGTTGAAGCCAGTGCTCATTTCTTGATTTCTGAAAATCCTTGGGCCCGTAAAAATTCCTCTTAATCTACTCTGCCTGCACTCTATAAGTGGAACAAAAAAGCCTGGATGTTTGGCACATCTATTTACAACATGCTTTATTGAATATTTTAAGCCCACTGTTGAGGCCTACTGCTTTAAGAAAAGAGATTCCTTTGAACATATTGCTGCTCATTGACAATGGCACCTGGTCACCCAAGAGCTCTGATGGAGATGTACGATGAAATTAACGCTATTTTCTTGCCTGCTAACACAACATACATTGTGCAGCCCATGGATTAAGGAGTCATTTGAAGTTTAAAGTCTTATTGTTTATGAAGACTGATTCCTCTGGTGGATTTGAGTGAAGTAAATTGAATATCATTTGGAAAGGATTCTCCATTCTAGATGCCATTAAGACTAAGTTCTGTATTCTTTATTTAGCTCATTACTGTGTCAAGTGCTTTGTCAACACTCCAAGTGCTTACATCTTCCTGGATTCCTGTTTGTTTGTTTTTAAATCTTACAAGAGGCAAACAAAGAAAAAGATTTTAACATGTTATTGAGTTCCTATTAGGTGCCAGGGAGTTTATGATGCAATCTTGTTTTAACCCTCATAACCCAGTGAGTGGTGGCTATCTTCCAAGTTGTAGGTGAGGAAACAGGTTCATAAAGGTTAAGTGATGTAGGTCAAAGTTATATGTAGCTATGACAAGAATAGTAAAAATGATACTGGAATAAAATAAGACCTGAGAGGCTTCCCAGACCCCCTATTTTGTTTTCAGCATCCTGCTTGTTTCCTGGTACTCAACACAAAATGTACTTGTAGATGTCACATTTTTAATTCTGGCTGCTTTAAGCCATTTAAACTTTTGTTTAAAGAAAAATCCCAGGAATGGCTTCCAAATCTTGACCAAACTGTTCACTCAGATTACTTTTTTAATAATTCTTGCTTAATACGTGTAAGATACGTGTCAATATTTTGGTCAGTTTTAATGAAAGATAACTAGTGATTACAGTAGCTTTTTATTTCTCTAGAAACATGTCAGTGATAGAAGACGACTCCTAAAACTACACACATCAGCTTTTTATTGTATTTTTAGATCTTTTCCACATTATTAACTATTGGAATTAAAAAGGTTTTTTGTTTTTGTTTTTTTTTTTGACTGCATCTTGTGGTTTATGATCTTAGTTTCCCAACCAGAGATCAGACTCAGCCCCTTGACACTTAAAGCATGGAGTTCTAACCACTGGACTGCCTGGGAGTTCCCAGTTAAGAAATTTTCAGGGAGGGGGGAACGGGATGGGGAATACATGTAACTCCATCCATGGCTGATTCATGTCAGTGTATGACAAAAACCACTACAATATTGTAAAGTAATTAGCCTCCAACTAATAAAAATAAATGAGAAAAAAAAAAAGAAATTAGACTGAGTTATTATTTTGAGTAATGTAGAATCTCCCATCCAAGTACTAACCAGGCCCGACCCTGCTTAGCTTCCGAGATCAGACGAGATCGGGCGCGTTCAGGGTGGTATGGCCGTAGACTAGTATTAAAGTTGTGTTTTGGTACTGCATAGAAGTCTTCAGTGATTTGGAAGCACACTCATAAAAGTGCGAAAAACCTTTTAAAGTGATGTATCACAGACTTTGTGATGTAGCTGAATTATTAGTGGTAAAACTAAATTGTCAAATTTGGCATGGATTTTAATGTTCAATTGCCTATATAAGTCACTTTTGCTTTCTCAGAATATATTTTGTATCCAGCTTAATCTGATGGGTTTATGAAAATATAGCTCTGTCAAAAACCATGTTCCCTAGGGATCATACTGAATTTGTTTGATGGTTAACCGATAATACCTGCCCTTAAAATTACTCAAATCAAATTTCTTTTCTATGCTTTATGGTACATAATTGTTGGTGCCAGTAGTGTATTTGTCACTGTGACGCAGAAAAAGGGTAGTTTTAGAGAAAATTTGGCTCCGTCTGTATATTCCTAAATTTTTTTTTTTTTTTAATATTTATTTATTTGGCTGTACCAGGTCTTAGCTGCAGCATGCGGGATCTTCAGTGTGAAGTCTTAGTTGTGGCACATGGGATCTGGTTCCCTGAGCAGGGATCGAACCCAGAGCCCCTGCATTGGGAGCTCGGAGTCTTAGCCACTGGGCCACCAGGGAACTCCCCATTCCTAAATATTAATGGTCATTGCTACTAAGAAATGAATTACAAAAACTTCATAGAAGTCATGAGTCCATCAGATCATCTGAAAGCAGCATAATACCTGGACATTCACATAAATAACTTGCTTTTTAAAAAATTTAGATTTATGGTTTTGGCTGTGGTGGGTCTTTGTTGTTGCTCGAAGGCTTTCTTTAGTTGTGGAGAGTGGGGGCTACTCTTCGTTGTGGTGGTTTCTTTTGTGGAGCACAGGCTCTGGGCAAACAGGCTTCAGTAGTTGCAGCACGTGGACTCAGTAGTTGTGACACACGAGCATAGTTAGCTCCAAGCATGTTGGGTCAGGGATCGAACCTGTGTCCCTTGCATTGCAAGACGAATTCTTAACCACTGGACAACCAGGGAAACCTCTCATAAACATAACTTTCTGTAGAAATAACTGTCATTGGTTTCATGAGATCAGAAGTATCTGAGTGAAGACTGCTTCTTATGTAAATTAGTCATTTTCTGTGACTCTTCCTTTTTACTTAAAGATCTACAGTATATGGTAAATTCCTCTTAGATTTTTTCCCAACACACTTGGAACTTTTTTATCAAATACAGTAACTTGGGACATTTTAAATTGTTGATTTCGTTGTCATTAACCATAGGCAAAATTTGTTATCTGCATTAATTGCCTGTAATTTTGATGCGTATATATGCTTTTATAAGTAATGTCTGATTTGACAGTTTTTTTAAAAAATCGTAGTGTGGTTTCATTGGCTTTTTTTAGAGCTATATTGAGTCTCTGTGGGATGCCCTCCCCGCTTCTTCCAACTTCTTGTACTTGAGCAGTGAGGTCATGTGAGTTGTTTTGGCCAGTGAAATGTGAGCAGAAATTTTTGTCTGTCTGACTATATAGAGACAATGACAAACCCTTTCCTGATTACTTGTTTCTTCCCTTGCTTCTTGAACTGAAGTACCAAGCCTGAAGTGAAGCCTGAAGTACCAAATGGTACAGCTTAAAGATGGTGGCCTTTCCCAGACATTTGAGTGAGAAGGAAACCTTTGTTGTGTCAAGGCTCTGAGACGTGGAGAATAGTTTGGTTCCCAAGCACACCTGTTCTATCCTTCGAGAATACAGAATTATCGATTGCAGTTCAGAAAGGTTGAAAACATGTTGATTTTCTCTTTGTACTTTCAGTTTTGAGATGTTAAATAGATTACATCCAGGCCTCTCTGCTTTCCAGAGTCTTAGGGGAGGCCAATTTGTCTCGAGATTATATGCTAGACTCTCTAAAAATGAATAAAATCATCCTTCGGCTGTTAGGCTAAGTATGTACATGCTGTCATATGAAGGGCATTTTGGATTCGTGGCATGCCTCAGTGTGAATGAATAATTAAAGGGTATAACACTCCCCCCTTTTGTGCAAACTGAGTCTGTGGTGGAGTTCCTTATTTTCATCCCTTAATTTCTAAACCATATCTCTTCAGAACCAAGTATTGAGATTTTAAGGGAGACATTCATTACATTAAGCTCTTTGCCAACTGGAGCTCTTTCATCTTAGGCTTTTTAGTTCTTTCTTTGTCCTCAGCCTAGCTACTCTAAATATTGTTGCTGACACAAGTCTGGTTTTCTGCTTTTTATTCATTTGGGAACTTCTCCCTCCCCCTAATGCAAACATCAGGTTTTCCTTTGCTGCTGTTCTCTTTCTCTCTTTTAGCCCAGATGACACAAATGTTTTTTCTGTGTATGGTACAAGTTATCTTCATAAATCCTACCTTTCCCTGATAATCATAAGATGAGAATGTTCTGAACTGTTTAAACTCTTGGACACTGGGGGCTTCTTTGCGGTCCAGTGGTTAAGATAGCGGGATTTGATTGCTGGTCAGGGAACTAAGATCACACACTATGAGGCACAGCCAAACAAAACTTTTTCTCAGCAGCTGGGAAATTACTTAAGATATTTATTCTCTACCCCTTGGTAGAGAATTTAGTGAAGAATTTAGTGAAGAATGATGTTCTCATTTAGTGAAGAATGACTTTTTGTGTTGGTGATTCTTTTTTATTTATTGTATTATCCTTATTTCAAATTTTTATTTTGTAAAGTGTCTGTAAGATAATAGTCATCGTGTGGTAAATTAAAAAAAAAACTAAGTGGGGGAAATGGTGGCGTTATATTGAAAAGTACAGATCCTACACTGCTACTTCTAATTTAACAATAGATCTTTCTCTTTTGAAAAAGTATTCTCATTTAGTAGAAATATTAATGTATCTTAGGGGCGTAAACACTTCTCTGTTAGTTCAGATGTATACATACAAAATACATTGATAGATCCTAGACTAATAATTTCAAACAGCCATGCCTTGATAATTAAAAATTGGTCTAGAGAGATTTTTACTGAGGTGATTTTTATCATTACAACAAGAGTTTTAAAATTTTACATTTAAATTTAAAATTTAAATTTTACAGAGTTTTAAAATTTGCAGATGTACTTTGCTTTTTTCCCCTCTGGCTTTCCCAATGATAGTTCTGCGTCACCCCTGAGATAACTTTGCATTCTTTCCATTTGACATAGTAATTTGGGAAGCTTGCCTTCATGTAAGCTAGAAATAAATTTATTGTCTTAAGTTTATTCTCATGTTGGGTCTATGGAGGAGTTTCTTTTCACCACTCCCCAGTTAATTGAAATTCTGCTATTATCATCATGTTTGTCATTTGGATTACTTTTCATTGAGAAAGGGGGACTACGGAGTTTGAGACAGAGCTACAAAGTTGAGTTTGAGACAGAGCTACTTGGTTTATCTTCATTGTGTGTGTGCTAGTGTATGTGTGAGAAAGAGAGAAAATACACAAATAGCAAAATTTACTATGTTGATTATTTTTAAATGTATAGTTCAGTGGTGGTAAATAAATACATTCATGTTTTTGTGTAGCCGTTACTATCCACCCCCATAATTCTTTTCATCTTGTAAAATGGAAACTATCCATTAAACAGTAACTTTACTTTCTCCCCTCAGCCTCTGGCAACTAACATTATACTTTATTACTAAGTGTCTCATATAAGTGGAATTGTACAATATTTGTCTTTTTGTGACTGGTTTCTTTCACTGGTTTCTCAGTGTTCATTTCTGTTGTAGCATATTGCACAATTTCCTTGCTTTTTAATAGTCCATTGCAAGTGTATGCTATGTTTTGCTTATCTATTCATTGATGGGTTCTTTGATGGACACTTAGTTGTGTCCGTGTTTTAACTACTGTGAATAATGCTGCTATAAAAATACCCAAATATATCTCTTTAAGACCCTGCTTTCAGTTCTTTTCGGTATTTACCCAGAACGGGGAATTGCTGGGTCTTATAGTAATTCTATTCAGAAATTTTCAAGGAACCGCCATACTTGTTTACACAGCAACCGTACCATTTTACATGTCCACTAATAGGACACGGGGTCCAATTTCTCCACATTCTTGCCAACACCTGTTTTCTGGTTTCTTAATAGTGGTGTGAAATGGTAGGTCATCTTAGTCTTTTAAATAGGTAAAAGGAAGAGCTGGATTTTTTCCTCTGTTGACTGTCTTTCTGTAAACATACCTTATACCCTAAGGGGCTCTTGATTGGAAATCAAATCTGGTTATTATTTAAAATGACACTTTTCTATCCTCTGTTACAGATTGCTTTGATGGGTTTATTTCCTACCCCCTCCTTTTTTTTTCCACCAACCTGTCACTTTTCCATATAAAAGACAAGTCTTTAGCCTTCACATTCACATACTTTGTGCCTCTTCTGGATAATCTATAGCAGATGAATCCATAAGGCTTCTAGAATACAGTATACCAAGTTCTCAGAATATCCCCAAATGCCTTGACTTTGTATTATGAAAGAGTTTTGGTCTTCTTTAGTCATTTCATGTACAGGATTCAAGATCAGATCATATAATATTATGAGTCTCTCCATAGTCTTGTTAATTGTGAATATTACTTGAATGTAGTATAGGCATTTACTGCTTTCCAGGAGGCACTAGTGGTAAAGAACATTGCTTGGCAATGCAGGAGACATAAGAGACATGGGTCGATCCCTGGGTTGGGAAGATCCCCTGGAGGAGGAAATGGCAACCCACTCCAGTGTTCTTGAGGGGATAATCCCATGGACAGAGGAACCTGGAGGGCTACAGTCCATGGGGTTGCAAAGAACTGGACACAACTGAAGTGATTTAGCATACACAGCGGGGGTAGTCAGTAACAAATAGAGGCAAGCTGCTTCAGTGTAATGGACTAGGCTGTTACTCAATGAAGGAGAAATGACCTGGAACAAAACAAGCTTAGTATTTGGTTCAGCTCTTCTTTGAGTTGTGAGGATTACATATTTCAGAGTTTCTATAACAGTGGTGATTTTCAGTCAGCTACCCATTGTCCCCCAACTATCAAGAGTCCCAGGAATTGTATATTGTTGCCTAAACCTCATGTATGTACTAAACTCTGCCTCCACAAATGATTTGACCATGAATTGCTATTCTCTGGCACATAAATTGTGAACATATCTGCTGCAGAGAGATTTGACAGCCTCCCTCCATGCAAGAAATGTTGAAATCTCATTAATAGTTGCTGCAAAGATGATGTCATGAAATACTAATTGTGTTTGAGAAGTTTATGTGAATACAACTGGTGTTAATCCTCTGCTGTTGGAGGTTTTAAGGGTGTGACTAGTTTAGAATTTTGAATAAATCGGGTTTTCACATGGTTTGGTGGGGGTGTATTGTAGTTAGGATTGTTTCTATTGCTGGTGTTAAATGGATGCTGAGGATGTTAAAAGGTGTTAAGGATGACACCAGTGACATGAGAATTTCACTGTAGTCAGAGTTTGCACAAATTGGTGCAAAGCACTGGTTGTAAGGCTTCTAGCAGTAGCATGGAGCTCTTTCCTCCTCTTACTCATGCTGCCCTTAGGCTTACTCCTCCTGGGATGGAGACGCTTCTGAGGGCAAAGAGCTGTAAGTAGTGTTGGGCTTTTAAAAAGTAATGGCTGGTTTTTTTTTTGTTTTTTTTTTTTTAAATTTTTTTTTTAATGTATTTAACTGCCCTGGGTCTTAGTTGTGGCATGTGGGGTGGTTTTTTTTGTTGTTGTTGCAGCATGTGGGATCTGGTTACCTGACCAGGGATTGAGCCCTGGCCCCCTGCATTGGGAGCTTGGAGTCTTAACCACTGGACCACCAGGGAATTCCCTGCTTTTAAACTCAGTAATTACAAAGCAGTAACTCAAAAACTGGCAAAGCATCGAATGGATATTTTCCAAAGAGAATGCACACATAGCCAGTTAGCATATGAAAAGATACTCAACATCATTAGCCATCAAGGAAATTCAGATCAAAATCTGAGGTACCTCTTGATGCCCACTAGGACGACTTAAAAAAAAAGGAAACAAGTGTTGGTGAGATTATGGAGAAATTAGAATCATCCTCACTTGCTGACCCTATCTATAGTTTCAGTCTTTACGTATATATTCAAAAGACTTGTGTGCATTCTTACGTGAATGTTTATAGGAACATTATTCATAATAGCTGAAAAGTGGGAAGTCAGTGTACAAAAATACATTAACTGAACGGATAAAGTGTGACATAGATGTATGTAGTTGTTTAGTTGCTCAATCATGTCCAACTCTCTGCAAACTCATGGACTGTAGCCCACCAAGGTCCTCTGTCCTTGGAATTTTCCAGGCAAGAATACTGGAGTGGGTTGCTATTTCCTTCTCCAGGGGAATCTTCCCAGCCCAGGGATTGAACCTGCATCTCCTGCAGAGTTCAGTGCTCAGAGTTTACTGCTGAGTTAACCAGGGAATCCCAATTTTTAGATATTTGAGTAATGTTTTTCCATATATAATGTTGTAAAGCTCTGTAATTTAAAAGAATTATGGTCCTTTGTTGGTGTACCTAGGCTACTTTTTATTTAATTTTATTTAAAAATTTATATATATTTGGCTGTTCTGGGTCTTCGTTGCTGCATAGGCTTTTCTCTCGTTGCGGGAGAAGGAGCTACTCTGATTTGTGGTGCTTGGACTTCTCATCTTGGTGACTTCCCTTGCTGCAGAGCATGGGCTCTAGGGCGCTCAGCCTTCAGTAGTTGCAGTGAGAGGGCTTGGCAGCTGTGGCTCCCTGGCTCTAGAGCACACGCTCAATAGTTGGGGCACACAGGATCGAACCAGTGTCCTACGTTGGCAGGTGGATTCCTTACCTAGTAACCTTAGCTTTTACCTTTACCTTAGCCCTAGGTTACTTTCTTTTTTTTTTTATTCCAAAGATATTAACTGTTTTAATATGAAAAAATGAAAAAAAAAATAGGGAACGCTTCATGAATTTGGGTGTCATCCTTGCACAGGGACTATGCTAATCTTCTCTGTATCATTCCAGTTTTAGTATATGTCCTGCTGAAGTGAGCACCATAGGTTACTTTTTAAATTGCTTTGTTGGTAGCAACTTAGGTGAATTACTGTTTCATTTTTTAGGCATGTTTTTTAGTTTTTGAAAACTAGTGTGGCAGTGAGCTTGAAATGATACCCTCTTTACTCCTAAACACTGCCAGTATTTTTTTCCATGGCTATGGTTAAAAAAAAAAAAGGATGTTTCAAATGAATGCTCTCAGGCTCCCACAAATGAATTAATGGTCTTATTACCATGTATGCTGTAATATTTTTTTAAAGCTTCAGAATCACCTTAAAAAATTCAGCTGTATTGATGTAAGATTTTATAATATACTACTTTACACATAAAATTGTTTTGGTAAATGTGATCAATTGTGTAACCACCATAGAACAATTCTGTTTCCCCCAAATTTCCTTTGCACTCCTTTGCTCATCAGCCCCTCACTTCACCCCCATGTCTTGATAGCCACTTCCTCTCTATTTTTATAGTTTTACAGGTTTTTCTCTAACTTGATTTAAGTGGAATCATAGTCCATTTAGATCTGGCTTTTTTCAGTTAGCATGGTGTTTTTTAAAGTTCATCCAAAAAAAAAAAGTTCATCCATGCTGTTACTTATATCAGTAGTTTGTTTTTTATTCTTGAGTACTATTCCATTGTATGGATGGACATTGGGGTTGTTTTCACCTTTTGAATATGATGAATAAAGTTGCTCTGGACATGTATATAGTTTTATGGTGTAAGCAGTTTGTGTAAGAAATTACTGCGCTGTTTGTAGAGATCATGCCATCTTGATATTTGTATTAACTTCCTCATATTAACTCCCTGTATTAACTTCCTGATATACTTTCTGGAAATATAGTTTTTGGAAACATTACACATAATTTAACATATCATTAAGCAGTGTTTCATAAAGCCACCATCTTCATCATATAATTATTATGTATTTATTATGCATACAGTGTATGCTAAGGATGCTTGTAAAAATGCAGATCCTTGGATGTCATTACCAAAAGTTCTTACTCCATAAAGTTGGAGAGTCACATGGTAATGATGACATTTAGTCATTTCAAAACTATAGTTTTCATTAATATATTTGTTTACTTCTTTGCAACATTTCTTTGTATTTATTTCTTTGCCCATGCCGATCTTAGTTCCCTGATAAAGGATCAAACCCAGGCCCCCTGCATTGGGAGCACAGAGTCTTATCCAGTGGACCACTAGGGAAGTCCCTTCATTAATAAACTTGTTCAGTTAGTGTTTCTTTTTCTTTTTCTTTTTTTTTCTTTCAGTTAGTGTTTCTTAAGGGAATTTTGGTTTTTCCTTTGCATTCATATGCATTTGATTACCTCTCTCTTTCGTGTACTCAAAATCTCCCAAGGTTTTATCTGGGCCTCTTTGTTTGCTCGCCATCTAGTGGTAACAAGTAAGAACCACCCAAATGAATGAATTCATAGGAGGTGTACAGTGCCCTTCTAGAGGAGGAAGGATTGGAAAATCCAGAGAGAAGTTTGTGATTAACAAAAATGCTAACTATATGTTTGCTGTATGAATGGATGCCCTTTGCTCCCATGACTTTTTTGGGGGGGGGTAGGAATTCAGTATTATTTAGTTGGGAAATAATTTGAGAAAAAATGCATTTTCTATCACTTTTTTTGAAAAATGCATTTTAGAGCCTGTAAATTTAAAACTTTTGTCCTTAATGGCCAGCTGAATTACTTTTACTAGGAAATGGGTAGGTATGCATGCCTAATTCTCTTACTTAAATGAGAGAGATGCTTCCAAGCCATACTAAATTATACTTGGTACTATATGAAGTCAGCTTGGTTCCATACAATTTATATTCTAGATCCTCTTGTTCTGGGCTCTTAATTTACTTTGTCTTTTACATGTTTTTTAGTTTTTTTGCTCATGCTAGTTTGATGATTGTGAAAGTTATTTTGCTAAAAAATTTGTCTTTTGTTTTACATTAGCTTGACAGAAAAAAGATTTTCTGTGATAGGGATGTTTTAACAAAACTTAGTTTGTAAGGTCTGATTTTACTTTTACAGAAATGGTGGAGTCAATGAAGAAAGTAGCAGGGATGGATGTGGAGTTGACAGTTGAAGAAAGAAACCTCCTATCTGTTGCATATAAAAATGTGATTGGCGCTAGAAGAGCTTCCTGGAGAATAATCAGCAGCATTGAACAGAAAGAGGAGAACAAGGGAGGCGAGGACAAGCTAAAGATGATTCGGGAATATCGGCAAATGGTGAGATTGTTACATCTTAGTGTTCAAGTTGCTCAGTGGTGTCTCACTCCTTTGTGACCCCATGGACTGTAGCCCACCAGACTCCTCTGTCCATGGGCTTCTCCAGGCTAGAATACTGGAGTGGGTTGCCATTCGCTTCTTCAGACGATCTTCCTAACCCAGGGATTGAACCTGGGTCTCCTCCACGGCAGGGCAGATTCTTAACTGCCTGAGCTACTGGGTGGCCTGCATATCCTAGACACATCTTATCATATCCTAGATAGCTTTAAAGAATGATGTCTTAGGTGTTAGACTGTTTAGACCATAGCCTAGTACACACATTGTTGTATACCTGTGTAATGTATATTTTATATTTTACTGGATTTGCATCTTTTACTCATCTGGGTTGAGAATTACAGGCTATACAGTATTTTAGGAGAGAGGAGAAGACTTGTTTTTCCTTGAAAGCTGCAGAGAGCACCATGCAAGTAGAAAACTAATTTAATCATTGTTTCTATTGTGGTGACTACAAGATACTTCATTGAGTAACTTGAAATTACCATTCTTGATAACTTAACCAATATTCATGTGCCTGTTACATACATCAGTTTATAGGTAATACGGGTACAAAAATGAGACAGTTAATATCCTTATGGAAGATCGGTCTAGTCATTGTTTTTATAATAGAAAATATCAGAGGGCATCAGATATTGGTAAATTTATTATCTCAGATATTATATGTGGGTATATGCTGATATGTAATGTTTTTCTTGCTGTGGCTTTTGGTCAAGAAAGTTTAATCTAGAGCAGTGGTTCTCAAACCAGAAGTGACTTTGCTCCTCAGAGGACATTTGGTAGAGACATTTTAGATGAGGTTACTGCTAAGCATCCTATTATGCATAGAGTAGCCCCCCACTGTTGAGTGTTGAGAAACTAATTCTAAACACACTCTTTAAAAGTACAGTGAGAAGAATTAAAAAAACTGTCACAAAGTTAGCATGGAGTGAATTTGGTGGATAGAGGGAAAGGGGAAACAGCATTTGCTGACTTACATGAGATATTTCTATATTACAAAATACATGTGCAAGTTACTGTATTTAATGTTTAAACGACCCTGTAAAGAGTAGATATTGTTCTAGTTTCTAGATAAAAACGGGTGTTCTGAGTGATTAATGTACCTGGGATCACATAGAAGGTGGTGAGCTGGTACCAGTGTGACCATTACCTTCAAACACATTGGAACAAAGATTATGGATTGTCAGCAGACAGGTTGGTGTTCCAGAGAGATGAGGAAATGAGGAGGTTGAGAGTGCTGAAGAGAGAAGTCTGTGTGCTAGATTGTGGGGTTTGGGGTAAGAAGGAAAGGAAGCAGGAAGCAAAGAGAGGAAGTGATAAATTGGGAGAAGATGAAAGGGTCAAGAGACTGGAGGTCTTGATGTGTCTCTTAAGTATAAATAACAGGAGTAAAGAAACTGAAAAAAAAAAAGTTGTAATCCAGTAGTAAAATATTGGAACTTAAAAATTCCAGGCTAGAATAGCACAGTTAAAGAGTGCACAAATAAAGGTCATGGAGTTGAGATCAAGGAGAACTACATTGAAAGAAACGTGATAATGCCTTGGTGTGTGATACCAGGAATTGGAGAGGTTAGCTGTAGATACTCAGTGAATGTGGGTGAAGGGCCTGCAGAGATGTATTGATGACAGAAATTGATATTTTAAAACATAGTGGGTGAGCTTCCAAGGGAGGAACATTAGAACAGTCATCCTGAGTCAGTGAGGACGTAAGAGAATTCAGAAATCATCCTCCTCTTAGAGCAATCGATCTCTACTTGAAAAGCCATAAAGAAGGTAGTTCGTTCAGGAGAGAACTGGTTTTACTTAGAATCAGTACGAGATTATAGAAGAGTGAGTAGGGAGAATTATTTACAATGGAAAGAAGGTTGCAGAGGGCACACAATGAATTTGGAAAGGTTAAACAATGTCATTGTGAAAGAGTGAAAGTATTACTCGCTCAGTTGTGTCTGACTCTTTGTCATGGACTGGCCCTTAAGGCTCGTCTGTCCACAGAATTCTCCAGGCAGGAATACTGGAGTGGTTTTCAGTTCCCTTCTCCAGGGGATCTTCCTGACCCGGGGATCAAACCTGGGACTCTTGCACTGCAGGCAGATTCTTTACCATTTGAGCCACCAGGGAAGACATTGTAGTAACAGAAAATTGAGAGGGGAATGTATGTGTGGAGGTAGTACATACATGTTTTTGCCATGATAAACAAATTGAAAGAAGTGGCAGTGTTTACTTCAGTCTGTAGACTTTTGATGTCGTAGCTGGTTATGGATCTATCAGTAAGGTGGTTTACAGTTGAGCATAATAGTGGTTAAGGAATATGAGTCCCGGAGGCAAGATGCCTGGCTTTGAGTTTTTATTCCACCCCTTAGAAACTGTGAGCCTAGCCATGCAGGCTACTTGGGTTCAAGTTTTCACTCTGCTTCTAGGTTCTTTAAGTTAGTTATCTTTGGTCAAATATAGTGATCTTTGTTTTCCTATGTAAGTGGAGACAAAAGCTAGTTTTAAAAAAAAAAGCTAGTTAATATGTTGCATTCAGTAAGTAGTAATCCCAATCTTACTTCTATAGCTGAACTGTGATTCTATAGCTGAACTGTGAGTTGTTCCCCCCACCCCCATCACATAACTGATGGCATGTAGGAAGAAGTACTTTACATAAACCGAAGACAGGTTTGCTCTGCTTTTGTATCAAGAGTGGAAAAGGAAGTTTGGAGAGGGATATATATGTTCTCTTTAATATGATTCTCTTCTCCAAACCAGAGATAGAATGTGATAATTTGTGTAATTTCTTAAATAATTTTTGACTTTTTTTTTTTTTTTTCAGGTTGAGACTGAGCTAAAGTTAATCTGTTGTGACATTCTGGATGTACTGGACAAACACCTCATTCCAGCAGCTAACACTGGCGAGTCCAAGGTTTTCTATTATAAAATGTAGGTTCTATACTAGAAGGGAAGATATAAATCAGATTAAATGTTGGCTCTCTTAGAATCACCAGTTTTTCATATAGATTTTTCAACATTTTATTTAACGTTGGAAGGATGGTTAAAAGAGGAGTGATTCTCAAGACTTGGTTTTTGAATACTCATTTGCAAATTCACTACTAAGAATAATCACTGTTACTGCATTTAAGATGACAGATGATTGCTGTAAAAAAATGTACTAGATTTTGTGTTACCTGTATATATATTCATTTGTTTGTGTGAGGGATACCCACTAGCTACAAGCAATGCATTACACAGTTCAGTCTTAACATTTTATATAGTTGTTTTTTTATTTCATTAACAAACTGTTGTGCTTTTCTTTGGAACCACTTTCTATGTTTAATTCCGGTGATAAAATTTGTTGATTTTTGAACATTTTCAGTTAATTTCCCTAGGATTTTGCTTATATTTGGCAATGTGAAATCTCTGAGTCATTCCTGAGTTTTTGAATTATTGAAGTATATACATCTGCTGTTTCATGTTTTTATCACAACTTTATTTTATGTAAAAGAGAAAAATTTTTAACAACTTATTTTAAAAAGCATTATTCTAATTCTGTTTTTGTTCTGTTTTGTTTTGTTTTGCTTTAGGAAAGGGGACTACCACAGGTATCTGGCTGAATTTGCCACAGGGAATGACAGGAAGGAGGCTGCGGAGAACAGCCTAGTGGCTTATAAGGCTGCTAGTGATATTGCAATGACAGAACTTCCACCAACACATCCCATCCGCTTAGGTCTTGCTCTCAATTTTTCTGTATTCTACTATGAAATTCTAAATTCCCCCGACCGTGCCTGCAGGTAAGTCTCTAAAGAGAAAAAAACTCTTGACTGTGAAAGTGAAAAAGGTTACCAAAAAAAAATGGCTACTTGTTTTTCTGTCTTGTTTCCTGGGGCTGCCTTCCTTGGCCTGGCCCTGTAATGAAGAATTTTGGCTTTTAACACAACTGTTTTGGATGATACAAAGACAGACAGACCTATTTCAGTTCACTAGGATAGTAGTTAGGATAATTGTGCGATGAGGAAAAATTTGATTGTTGATTGAAAAGAATCTTGTTACTACAGAGTAGGAGTAAGGAATGAGGGATTTTCATAATAGAATTGTCTTCATTTTTGTATATTAGCTTTCGGTTTTTGTACCGTGTTCTATATAGTTATGCTCTTAGTATGCATGCTGTTTTGTATTTTCTGTCATAAAGTTTGCCATCTTATTGATGTGTTTAAAAGTGTTACCCCATTTATACTTCAGGTTATTCCCAATTTTGACACATAAATTTAAGGAATATATGTATGTGGGTTTTTATTTCTTAAGTATACACAACATAAAGTTTATCATTCTGTGTTTAAATGTGCAATTCAGTGACATTAAGTGGGTGTGCATGTGTGCTGAATCGTGTCCGACTCTGTGACCCCATGGACAGTAGCTCCTCTGTCGATGGAATTTTCCGGGCAAGAATATTGGAATGGGTTGTCATATCCTACTCCAGGGGATCTTCGCAACCCAGGGGTTGAACCCAGGTCTCCTGCACTGCAGGCAGATTGTTTACTGCTAAGCCACCAGGGAAACTCACCAGGCTCCTTTGTCCATGGGATTCTCCAGGCAAGAGTACTGCAGTGGGTAGGCATTAAGTAAGCCCATGATATTGTCTGTTGCATCTATTTCTAAAACTTAATCATCACCTGAAACAAACTTACCACTAAACAAGAACACTATATACACCTCTGCTTGATTTTCTGATACTCTGTCCATGAATTTGCCTATTTTAGATACATCATACAGTAGGAGTAAGTGTTACAAAGTAACCTCAGTGTTCTTGGGTATGTAGGAGTCAGATAGTCCCTGAAAGAAGAGATTTTCCAGCTGTCAGATGGATTCTTTTGAATGAAAAATCAGTATTAATTCATCTAAAAAACTTTCTGATGAGTGTGTCCAACCAGGTAATATCTCTTTAACTGCAGAAGCTATGGCTGTTCAGGCATAGTATTGGTTGACTCTTCGTTGCCATTCTCTAGTCTAGCCGTTGCACACACAGCTTCAGCTTCAGTCCTTCCCGAGCTTTTGCTTTAATGTGAAGTATGCCATTTGTGCTCTCTTTCTACCCATTAAGATAAGTTCAAATATGACTTCCTAATTTGCTCACCCTCTTGGGTCCCTGAAGTACTTTCTCTAGGTTGGCACTTCATCTTTATTTTATAGTAGCTGTTTATGTCACTCCCTCTATTTTTATGTGTTTTTAAAAAGTTCATTGTGGACTCATATTATGTCTCTTTGCTCCTTTTCCTACCTGTTCCCAGCATCACTTGGTGTACATAGTACACAGTACTCAAAAAGTAAAGGTGAATTTTGTTTCTTAACTGTAGTAAATGGCTTATATGATCACATTTTTGTGGATTTTTTCTTCTTGCTCTGTTAACATTAAATTTTATTGAATTAAATTGTGAGATACTGTCCCAGAATTTTTTCTTTTGCATTAAAACTTTATTAAATAAAATTAAACTGACTAGAATTTGGAAATACCTTTCATATGCATATATTTTGATGGTGGCTTGGATGGGATTAGGTCTGACTGTCAAAAACGTAGTAATAAGTGGAACTCTAACAAAAGTTTCACTAGTTCCACAGTTGCTGGATTACAAAACTAAGAAAGGAGTTTCAGTAGTTATACCTGTTTTCAGTGTCTAAACCCAAGCATTCAGCATCTAATAGTGTCTAGTAGTGATAACTAAAGAAAAGACTGAAATTTAACTTACATCTTTTCTAAAATCTGTTTTTGGACTTGTTTAGTTTATTTTGGACTTGTTTATTTTTATAATACATTTATATGAATTCTCGTAGGTTGGCAAAAGCAGCTTTTGATGATGCAATTGCAGAACTGGACACGCTGAGTGAAGAAAGCTATAAGGACTCTACACTTATCATGCAGTTGTTACGTGATAATCTGACACTATGGACTTCAGACATGCAGGGTGATGGTAAGGAGACTGAAGTTAAATTGTGTCTCTTTCATTTGTTGGATTTATTTACTCTTAGAAAGTTGGGATTTCTTTACATTAAGCTATAACTTAGACTCACAGCCTATCCTCCAAACTATCAAATTTTAATTACTGCCTTTACAGGAAATGGTATCAAAGTATACAGCCTTACATTTTGGTCTGTAAGATAATAACATAAAAGGCCTGTTTGGAAAAGGAGATCTTTTGTTAATAATCAAAGATTTCAAGATTTACCTGTCATAACATTGGCTAAACTTAGTTTTCTGTTCTATCGGTTTTGAAAGATGGAGGGAGAGGAAGCAGTTCATATTACCATTCCTCAGATTCAATCTTAGGGGTCTAAGGTTAATTATATTTTATTGTTGTTGTCACTGTTTTGGCTGAGTGGCAATCCTCAGGTTAAAACTTAGATGGTTATAAGTAGATATTTATGGTATATTTTCTGTGTGGAAATCTTTTATCTAAAAAAAAGACTTATTTCCCTCTATATTCTATACAACAGATGAAACACCCTGCTCATATAGGTCCTTATTTTAGAGATCTGGTATAGTCTCTGTTTTTTGATGTTGCCGTTGTAAATAGTAGTAGAGTATTTTATAAAATTTAATCTTGTTGTTGGGAGTAGGGTGGGTTCTTAATGATTATTCCAGATGTAGAGGACCAAATTTGTCATGTTTCCTGATTTTAAAGAATATTTTATTCTACTCATTTCTAAAGACTTGTTTTTAACCCATGATAGATCATTGAAAGGGTGGGGGGACTGGACCAGGAGATGGACACAAACTATTGTGACATGATAATTATAAGAGTGTTTGTAACTGGCTCTGGTGATGCAGGGAGTGGAAACATTTGTCATTTTTAGGTACAAATCATTTAAAAGTGTATTACCCAAACTGAAGCATGTTTTATATTCCTTGAGGCTAGATGTAGTTTCTCTTGGTCAGACCAGTATATATTGTATTTGGAAACATAACTTTTTAAAGATGTATCTGGAAATGGATGTCAGGGAATGTAGGTTGGCAGTGGAAGGACAGAGTCAGATTTTGGAATTATCTTGTCTTATGGTAAGTGAGAATTAGGGGACTCTGCTCCTAAAATGCAGTAGCTCTCTGAACTGTTTAGAACTTGACTAGGTTTGGCTTGAGATTTGTGGTGCATGTGACTTACTTGCACACTTCACCAACAAAGCCAGATGGAGTCACAGATTACTTTTCGTCAGCACAGCACTGCAGGCAACCACTACCAGTCTGTGGGAGTCAAAACCAACTAAACCATCTCTGAACTAATTACTGGGGTTCCTTCCAGCTTTAAATTGTATTGTATTCTAACAATAACTACTGAGAAGAATGGCCAGATAGCTGTGGACTCTTCATAGTCACCCCCAGCTCAGAGAAGACTAATATCTCTCTGCCTGTTTGAGGGGATAAAAGGAAAGCATGTGGAGAGTTTGGTAAGCGGTATTGACCTTAAGTAAGCTATACCTCTTTGATCTCTTGGGATATTTTTTTGAGGGTGAAAAATAACAACAAAAAAGGTGATTTTGTAAAGCGATTTTTTTTTTTAGACACATTATTTGGTACAGATGTCACCTTTTATAAAGTGATTCCAAAAATAAAAAAAAATAAAGTCTGATTTTCTGTTACTACTTAAAACCAAGAATTGACTAAGGTAGATTGTAATTCCATTTATACAGAATCAAAGATATTCTTTTTCTTGGTTATCAAGCATGTTTTATTAAATGGATTATTTAAAAATAAAGTATCTTTAAACTTACTATGTTTTCGTAGTTAGGAATGTTCTTTGTACAAAATGTTTCATTACATTTTAATCTTAAACACTTAAACTAGTGAAATTCAGTTGCATCAATTCTTTATCACTTTGTAGGTCGACCAGTTAATTAAATTTTGTTGAGACAGATTAATTTCCTCTTAAGAGGTGTGTTACAAAATATTTGGAATTATGAAACATGGTTTAACTTGAAAAATTCAAGTGGTCTGTTGAAATCTTAGTAAAATAAACAAGCTGTCTGAAATTACAAATTGTTGTAACTAGAAAATTATTTGCCAGTTTTGCTAAAAGGTGTAAGGTGTTACATGTTAGGTTGGTTTTGTGGTTTAGAATCAATGCTGAATGTAGAAGAGTTTGGGGTATGAAGTTAGTCAGGATGTTACTTGCACTTAGTTTAAGGATTATTTTCTCCTTTTTTACTTTTAATTTGAAAAGTGGTGTAAAAAACCACTTGAATTGATGGTTTCTAAACAAAGAGATCTATGAAATTTATGTTGTTCACAAACCTTTACTTATATATGCTTGTATTCTTTTGCCTGCAGAATGTTAATGTCTGTCTGGGTGTGTTCAAACATAATTCTTTAAAGGGAGCACCACTTTTTCTCATCAAACAATTTCAGTCCTTTTTCTTTTAACCTATGATCAGAGGACTGTTTAATACACAAGTTCATTGAGAGGAAATGTGTTCTCTGCTTGTTCCCTTCTCCCTTCCCAATCCAGAAACTGGGCAAAGAAATACATATCTGAGGAAACGTTTTCCCCTCTTCTGTATACCTTTTAAGAGGATATTTCATCCTCTTAAAAAGGAACAGATTATTTCTTAGAGTGAAGTTCATACAAAGTAATAAATATTCCACAATCTGATTCCTCTTAAGTCATTGATGTTTTCCTTTGTCCTGCTCTTGGTTTATTTTTCTTGTAATGTTGCTTTCATATGATTGTTCTCCCTCCCTTTCTCCTTACAATATAGATTCCTAAAGGAAAATCCAACTCTTCCTTTCCTAAAAACTCTACTTTGTAAGTCATTATCATGGCACAGTGAATTCTGCTTTTAGTTTTGGTTCTTCACTAATCATGCCTGCATATCATCATCTTGTTGCTTAAAAATCTGCCTGTTATACATCCCAGGATGCAAAACCTTTTGAGACATTTATGATCTGCTACCCCTGTCTACTTCTGGTTGGGTGTGACTTCTTTGGCAATGTTTTTACGCCAGAGTTAATTGGAACTTTTGGCAAATCTACTGGTTGCTTATAAGTAAATTAAGAGTGTGCTCTATTGATGTATGTTAACCGTTATTTTGGCTGTGTATTGCTGTTGAGTGTGAATGTTCTTATCATTTCTTAAGTTTGAATACATTATTGTTCATTGGGAGAACAATTGGGTGGTCCATCATTTCTTCCCTCAGTAAATGGTTGTTTTTGTCTTTTCTTTGCATGTCTTTCTAAATGTGAGTCAAAAAATCTTCATGTGCCTTAAATACTTTTTTAAAACAATAAATGGCAAACATTTTTATCACAAAAGAAATGTTGAAATGACTAAAACTATCTTTACCCTTACTGCCGTGATAGCGTTTATCCTATCAAGGTCTTTCAGACAAGACCGTTGAAAGGTGCTCCTCAGTTTCGCTTTATGTCTGTAGGGAGCTGATCTTCGTGTCACTTGTCCATTCTGAATAATTTAACAAGCAGTAGGAATGGATGGATTGTCTGAAGTATCATGATTGTTGGATTAGTTCATTGGTTTTTCTCATTTATTTTGATCAAACTAGTAACTACTTAGGAATTAGTGGTTTATTAAAGCACAAAAGAATGTAACTTTTATCTGTTTATTTTCTGGCAAAAGCCTGCATGCTTCCTTATTATGGCTGTCTTATGCTTATTAATAGGTAGATGACTGGTGAATAGGCTGGCTTTCGATTGCATGTCATAGTGCAGTTGAAATTCCTCAGGCTAATTGATAATCATGTTCGAAGGGAAGAGAAAAGTGGCATGAGAGAACTGGTCCAAATGCCCTTCTTTAATAACCTCAGTGGCCTGGTTTACTTTGAGCATGCTGTTCCACTCTGGAGTGAGAGATTTGGTTTATGGTTTGGTGCGATTGTCCAAGATACAAAGTGTGTAAAATATTCGTTTACAAAAGCAGAATCCTCCAATTCCTTTGAATCATTTTACTGCTCAGTTCTCATATTGAAATTTTTTCTAATGAGGCTTCAGATCAATTAGATTTTGCAAAAATTTATAAAATACTCTTGGTTCTTGAAGAGGTGAGGTTATTGAGAAAGAGTATTTTGACTCAAGATAAACATGAAAGCTTGAAAATCATTTTAATAATATGGTTACCTTGGCTGTCCACTCAAGAGCTTTTTTAGCATAAAAACATTGAGTTTTACTATGCATCAGTTTTTTTTTTCCATCCTGTTGATCATTCAGGACCTTAATCCAGCAGCACCTCTTCGTTTAGGCATCTAAGTTGTCAAGGATGGTAGAAGTCCTTTGCCTGTCTGTGTTTAAACCAGTTGTATCAAATATAAGGAGTATTATGCTTGGAATGATAACCTTTGTCTGTGCCACAGCAACCTCGTTTAGTAGGTTATAAATTAATTGTCATTCTTCTTTGCAGGTGAAGAGCAGAATAAAGAAGCGCTGCAGGATGTGGAAGATGAAAATCAGTGAGACATAAAAGCCAACAAGAGAAACCATCTCTGACCACCCTAGACCTTCCTATCCCACCCCTCTTGGAAATTCCCCCATTGTCACTGAGAACCACCAAATCTGACTTTTACATTTGGTCTCAGAATTTAGGTTCCTGCCCTGTTGGTTTTTTTTTTTTTTTTTTTAAACAGTTTTCAAAAGTTCTTAAAGGCAAGAGTGAATTTCTGTGGATTTTACTGGTCCCAGCTTTTAGGTTCTTTAAGAACACTAACAGGACTGCATAGAGGCTTTTTCAGCATTACTGTATTGCCAGATGTGGCAAGATCACCATTAGAAATGGAAATTACATTCGAAAGCCATTAGAATTTTACGTGATGCAAGCATCTAAGAGAAAGGTTAATCACACTATAGAGGTGTATGTGGTATCATTTTCCCTTTTTCTAATTGTTTAAATTGAATTTTATACCAATGTTTAAAATTAATTGGATGTTAGCTTGAGGTGGTAAAAGGTTTTTTGGGGAGTTTGTTGTAATGGTTTTGCTGTAAAAAAGTGTTTCAAACTCTGCTGAAATGTTGCTGAAAAGCATGGTGCTGGTAACAGTTCAACAATCCGTGGCTGCTCATTCTTGCCTACTTTTACTCTCCCTCTGAAGCAGGTTAGCGTTGGAGGTGGTGTGGAAAGGCCTGCATGCGTGTTCAGTTCTCTGTCCCTCCCTCTCCCCGCCCACCCCGCCCCCCGCTCGCTCGGCCTCTTTTGTTCAGTCTGTGTAACTTGAAGCTAATTTGTACTACTGGATATCTGACTGGAGCCACAGATACAGAATCTGTATTGTTCTTACTGAAACACAGCATGGATTAACATTAAACTTAAATAAAACAAACCTAAATTAAAAATGCCAAACATACTGTGCCTCTATCCTTCTTCCTTCTATAATAAAATCTCTAGTCTAAACACATGGATTATATTTTTTTGCCTGAATGTGAAGAAGATCTCATTTCTTTTTTTTCTTTCATAAATCACTTGTTTCCCAAAAATGATGTGTGTTTCTGGGGGGAGAATTACGTTTATGTAACCTGGTTCTGAGGAACAGGAAGTATAAATAGTGCAAATATCCCCTCCTCTAAATCAGGAAACAGTGTGATGTTTATTTTAATTAGTAAAGTGCCAGTGTTTATTTATAATACAAAATGTACTTAAGGATCATCTAACATGCAATTTTTGGAGTTGTACAACTGAAGGCTGAGTTTACTCTCCGCCTGCTCCAATGAGTGGCAGGAATAGAGAAGAATTAAATAGATTCTCAGTGTACACGTACACATGGTGAAATAGTAGTACAGTGGTCCTCTTTATTAGAAACACTCAATGGAAGTAATATCTTTGAGGGAATTTATACAACAGTGTGTACAGATATTTAGTTAATATAGATCATTTTATGTCAGGCATTGAGGTCTATCTTGTTTGAATGACTGCCTCACATTGATATACTCCTGATTGGGGGCGTTGACTACTCTTGAACATTGAGCTTATTTCCAGTTTTGCAGTTGTAAATGCTGCTGCAGTAAAATGTCTTTGTTAATGGTCTGCTTAAATAGTTGCCTGTGTATCTGTGATACATTTCTAGATTCCCTGTGTTAGAAAACAACTTTGCAATTGGTAAATACTATTATTGGGTTGGCCAAAACATTCATTCGGTTAGTGACTACATTGATCAATAAAGTTCATGGTGAAAATATGTCTTATTTTTACCAAATGAGCTTTTTGGTCAACCCAGTATTTTCCCTCGAAGAGTTATTCCACATTACAGCCCCATCAGCAACATGTGAGAGTACCAGCTTCACTGTGCTCAACCTGCTGCTACGTGAGATATGCCAGAAGTGTATCTTGGACTGCAGTTCTTTGTTGTTAAGACTTGGGAAATTAATAGATTAGTGATGTACTAGTAGTTCCTATTAAAATAAGTATGTAGAATGAACAATCTTATTTTTGTGAATTGTTTTTCTATCAGATAGTTGGAGATGATTACATGCAAATTATACTCTCTGGAGCTACCTCCAAGAGCTAATCAGATGATTTGTTCTTTTTCCAGCAGTATTTTTGCCAACTGTATGCTGCGTTTCAGTCCAACATTACAGGAATTAGTGAAACCCTTACTGCAAATTTTTAAAGAAGCTGCTAATCAGGGTTTTGCAGGCTGCTCCCACACTAATGTGTGGATGCCTGGACTTGGAAGAGTTCACATGAATACATAGGTAATTTTTTTACAAAATAGTCTGGTTTGTGGAGGTGATTCTCTGTTCAGTTCGGTTCTCAACATGAATTTGCTTACTATAATGAGATCCTTGGTTGCCTATGTAGACTTCGTTATAGTATTCAGCAAATTCAGGATGCTGTGAGCATTTTCAGTGATGTGACAGTCTAGGTATGGAGAAAATAGAGCTTGCCATCCAAAGAAAACAATGGAGAGACATCAGAAGGAGAGTTTTGTTTGGTTATAGGTCTTCAGAACGATCCTATCAGAAGGCAGTCAAGTGTGAAGACTGCAGAAGTGTGACTTTTTCCACTTTCTGTCTGGTCTGGGAAGGTGCAGTGTTTTTTTTTTTTGTTTTTTGTTTTTGTTTTTTTACAGTTCTTGATTTAGTCATCTGTGCGGGTCAGTTGATTTAAATAGGAACTTGACGATTACAAACGTGAATGTGATTTTTAATTTTGATTTTTTGGTTTTTAAAAATGAAGTTTTAAACCCAGAGGTTTTCTGAAATGTTAGTAGTAACAATAGATGGGTTTATACCCATGCTTGGGTATTGAGATGGGTGGCCAGAAAAGAAAATCTATAGTTTTGCTGCATTCTATGAAGACTAGAATGAACTTTTAAGTTGGATTGTTGTAAGGGCATCTTGGTGGAATAGTATAAACACTGCCACTCTTGCTCCAAATGAATGCTGTTTGTGAGTTTTAAAAAACAAAAGTCCCCAGTTAGCTGCTATGGTATTGATCCTAGGACAGTTAGAGGGGTGAGCATGCTAAAATTTTTGCAATAAAGATGAATCTTTAAGTTTTTAACATGATCACTGGGTTCCCTGGTAAAATTCTGGGAAGCTTCACTAAAGGAGTTGTTTTTCTTTGAATTTAAAGTTTTCTCTTTCCGCATTGGAGTGGTTTTTGGGTTTTGTTTTGAGGTATAGTTGATTTATAATATGAATTTCAGGTGTGCAACATAGTTTTTAAAGATTATACTCCCATTTATAGTTATAGTGTTGATATAGGTTGTACCTCTAAATTCCCTACCCCTATCTTACCCCTTCCCCCCGTCACCCCCGCCACTAGTGGAAAGGAATTGTGAGCTTTTAGAGGAAGTGGTGATACTGGATCCAACCCAGATCAGCAAAATTAAACCCTGTCTTGTAGCTCTCATTTCTTTGAGATCTAGACTTGTGATTGATAAGTGACAACTAACAGCTAAGACTGGGTATCAGCTGTGTTCAAGGCACTGTCATTTAGATAGTGCCTAGCACATAAGTACTCAGTCATTAGGTGAGTTTCCACCTGCATTTTGCCAATAAGAAAACGGATAGGGAGAAGATGAGAAACTTCTCCAGAGCTACAAAGTTAGTAGTAGTCAAACAGGATTCACAGTTGGGTTTGTATGACTGAAGGGCACATGCTCAAAACCATTAAGCATTCTATTTCTTTTAGGCTATTAATGTTTTATTGAAATACACTTTAACATTTCTGAGGTCAGTATATGGTTTGCAACTGATACATGCCTTTTTGAAAAGCTGTAGTAGAAATTAAGCTGTAGTATAAATCATTAGATTTGAGGAAATAGAATATAAATGGTAAGTATGTTTAGGGCTCTTTAGTAGCTACCATCTAGAAAGAGTCAAGATTAATGACTAGATTAATTTTTTTCTAGTAGCTTAATTTAGAAATTTAAAAATTAGGTTTTTGTTTTTTAAATAAGTGGAGCCATTCTTCCAATTTAAAATAGGTTAGCTTGGACAGGTAGAGCCAAAATCCAAATAGATAATAAGTAGCGATTGTGGATTGTCAAGTTGCTGCAGTGCTGTGACTGAGTTTTCCAGATAACCTGCTTTTTGTTTTTTGTTTTTGTTTTTTTTTCAAGAAAAAGTTCTTGGGTTTCAGGCATTTGTTTCTCACACAGTTGATGTTAAGGATATGTACTCGTATAACCCATACATTATGAGTCATGTCCAGGAGTGGTGTTCTGTCTAAAGCTGCTATTGACCACTTTTTCAGTTGTGCTGAATGTCTCAGCACTTGTGCTTCCATCCTGTATGGTTTGTGAGTCTTGCACTAAGACACTCTTCCATTTAGAATTCTGGTGCTATACAGTTGGGGTAGGCCTTATTTTAGCACTTAAGGCTTCTTTTCCGTTAATTAGTGGTATATTTGTAGCCATAACAGACCACAGTAATTGCTGAATTCCCTCAGAATTTGCTTTTAGCAGAATTCTAGTAATCTTTTAAAAACTTTTTTTTTCACTTGACATCATTCATTGATCATTAAGGAAATGTAAGCCAAAACAAGAGAGGCCAGTTTCACCTTGGCTAAGATTAGCAAAGATCAGATTTGTAGAATACTTCATTGTGAGGATACATCTTAGAATTTTAATTTTTACAAAGGGAACACACCATTTAATCACAACAAGACCAACATCCTAAAGGACTGCTTCATGCCCCGTTCCTTAATTTACGCCCTTACCCCACAAATGGAACCAGTATCTGGATCATTGCTATTGATCAGTTTTTCCTGGTTTTGAAACTTACATGTAAATGGTAGACATATATAAATGAAACGGCTTGTTTTTTCCTCCTCAAAATTAGGTTTGTGGGGTTAATCCATATCATTGCCTGTAATAGTGTATTCTCATGGCCATGTATGATGTATTCCGTTACATTAGTATACCATTACCTAGTCTATGGATGGGTATTTTCAGATTTTGGGTGGTACAAATAATGTTGCTATGGACTTATGTGCCTGTCTTTTGGTATGTATGTGTATGAAATAATTTTGCATAAACATCTTCAAATGGAATTGCTGGGTCTTAGGGAATACATGTGTTCAGCCTCATCCGTTCAGTTCAGTCAGTTGTGTCTGACTCTTTGCGGCGCTGTGGACTGCAGCACACCAAGCTTCCCTGTTCATCACCAACTCCCAGAGCTTGCTCAAACTCATGTTCATCGAGTCAGTGATGCCATCCAACCTGTCATCCATCCTGTCGTCCCCCTTCTGCTTTCAATCTTTCCCAGCATCAGGGTCAGGTCTTTTCCAATGAGTCAGTTCTACGCATCAGTCCTCCCAATGAATATTCAGGACTGATTTCCTTTAGGATTGACTGGTTTGATCTCGTTGCAGTCCAAGGGACTCTTAGGAGTCTTTTCCAACACCAGAGTTCCAAAGCACTGGTTCTTCGGCGCTCAGCTTGCTTTATAGTCCAAGTCTCACATCCATGTGTGACTACTGGAAAAACCGTAGCTTCAGCCTTGTAGATGGTGCAAAACAGTTTCCCAAAGTGGTTGTACTGTTCTGACAGTACACTACTGCTTTACAACAGTGTATGGGACTCTCAGTTGCTCTAAATCTTCCCTGGCATTTGGTTTAGTCCCTGTTTTTAGTTCTAGCCGTCCGGTGGATGTGTAGTGATATCTTATTCTGTGTTCAATTTCTATTTTTCTGATGACTTATGAGACTGAGTACTTTTTAATGTGATTATGGACATTTGGATCTCTGCCTATTTTTCTGTAGGTTGTCATTGACTTGTAAGGCATCTTTATATTTTGGGGGGAATATCTATATATTTAGAGTGTATCTTTATAGTTACTGTTGTTATCTTTCCTTTTCTGTGCCCTGCTTTTTTAGTGTCGTGATGATATCTTGAGTAGATCTTAATTATAATGTAGTCCAATATATGTATATTTTCCTGTAATGTAAAATGCTTTATGTGCCCTATTTAAGAAATATTTATCTACCTCAAGATTATTAAATTTGTTTTTCTAGAAGCAATCTTTGACCTGTCATATCTAGATCTAGCATCTAGAATCTATTTTGTGCATGGTAATAAGGTGTTAAACATTTTTCCATATGGATATTTAACTGATCCAGCAACATTTATTGTTCATTGGTCTTGTCCTAGTGCCTGTGTAACACTGTAGGTATAAAATAATTCAATATCTGGTGACGCCAGTCCTCCATTTTTTGTTGTTTAGGATTGTATTGGTTATTCTTGGCTCTTTGCATTTCCATATACACCTTAGAATCAACTTGATAATTTCAGTAGTAGAATAGCAATAACAACCTGCTGGTGTGTTGATGAGGATTTTATTGAATCTGTAAATAAATTTGGGAGAATGCACACAATCTTCACACAATTATGTTCTTTAGTCCATGAGCACAATCTATTCCATTTATTTAGATCTTTAATTTTTTTTCCTGTGTTTTGTGGGTTGTCTTTTGTTTTAGTTGTGCCACACAGCTTGCAGGGTCTTGATTCCTCAGTCATAAATTGAACCCAAGCCCTGGCAGTGAAAGCTCCAAGTTCTAACCACTGGACCACCAGGGAATTTCCATGTTGTGGTTTTCTCTGTAGAGGTCTGGTACCTTTTATTGGTCTTATTTCTAGGTATTGATTTCTTTTCATGTTATTTTAAGTAGTATTTAATCTTTTTGGTTTTCCAGATGTTGCTACTTATATATTGACCTTGTATTTTATTACCTTGCTAAACTAACATTAATTCTAACAGATTTATGTAGATCCTGAGACTGGACAAAAAGTATTAAATGAATGCACCCTTTGCTTGTGTGTGTATACTTATTTACAAATATGTGCAAAATATGTTCACTTTGGCATTATAATAGCAAGTTAGAAATAACCTAAACACCCATCAATGTGGTTTGAATTGTGTGGCCTTACTGTGTGTACTATGTTGCTGTTTAAAAAAAAAAAAAGGTGAAGTTAAAACATTTATGCTAAAAAAAAATTTATGCTAATATAGAAACTTGTTTGCATACAATGTTAATGAGACTAGAATAGAATCTTAATAAATAATATCCCAAATAAAAATAGGAAAATATTCTGTATGTGTATTTGACTGTCTTTAGGAAACTTTTGAAAGATAGCGCTTTTTCCCATAAAAAAGCATCTCTGTTTGACTTAAGTAATGTATATAAACTATACAGTTTGAGAAGTTTGGGGATATTATGCACATGTAAAACCATAATCAAGAGAGTCAATATAGCCTTCAGCCTCCAAAGGTTGAAGGTTTCCTTTTTGTTCTTTGTAATTTCCTGCCAGTCTTTTTACAAGCCCAACAAACTATCCATTGAACTGTAGAGCTGGCTTACTCTTTAATTTTTCTATTCTGATAGGTGTTTTTGATTTCTATTTTCCTCGTGACTAATGTTGAGCATCTTTTTATATGCTTATTTGTCATCTGTATATTTTTTTTTTGTATATTTTCTTCAATGAGGTGTCTCTTCCAATAACAATATTGAATCTTCTGATCCACGAATAAGGCTCTCTAAGCCTTTTAAAATTCCAGCAGTGTTTTGTACTGTTCAGTGTACAAGTTTGTATGCTTTTTAAAATCCAATCTTTGACGGCTCATTGCTAGTATATAGAAATAAGATTGATATCTGTGAATTGATTTTGTATCCTGCAGCCTTGCTAAACTCATTTAGTTAGTAGTATTTTGTTGTTTCCGTGTATCTCATCAGATTTTCTTCATAGACAATGATATTGTCTGTTAATAGAAAGTTTTAACTTTTTCTCCTGCTTTTATTTATCTTTTCTGATTGCACTGGCTGGAACCTCTAGCACAATGTTGAATAGAAATGGTAAGAGCAGACATTTATATTGTTTCTGATCTTGTGGAGAAAAGCATTCTTAGGCCATTAAATATGACTTTAGCTTCAAGCTTTTCTTAGATGCTCTTTATCAGTTTGAGGAGTTAATTTCTTTTCCTCATTTGCCAAGAGTTTTTGTCAGAAATGCTTTTATTTGTCAGGTACCTTTTCTTCTATTTAAATGATCATGTGGGTTTTCTTTTAGTGTATTAGTATAATGAATTGTAATGACTATAATGAATAATAATGATTGCTTTTTAAATATCAAACCAATCCTGCATTCCTGGGATAAAACCCCTGTTGTTATGTCCTTTAAAAATACTTTGGGATTTGAATTGCTAAAATTTTAAGTTTTCTTTTTTGCATTTATGTTCATGAGCCTGAAAGGTTTGGAATGATGAAATGTTAATAGTGCCAAAAGTTTCTCTTCTGTGGTGCTAAGGACAAGAGAACAGTTGGCATTCTTAATAGATGTTCAAGAAGGAATGGAAGAACACTTAACATGGTAATGTGAAGGTAAATGTAAAAGATTTATTTCTCTCAATTAAAAAAAAATCTTACAAGTGCCTGAAGCAAAAAATTTTAAGTGCATTGTGGGATTAATAATATATGTAGTTATATCATACATATGGTAACTATAGCATATGAGGAAGTCAAGGGGTGGTAATTGATACATTTGACTGTAAATGTCTTGTATTTTACTGGAAGTGATGTTATATTCTGAAAAGAACTTGAGAAACAGAATATATATGGTAATACTTGGACTTCCCTGGTAGTTCAGCTGATAAAGAATCTTTCTGCAATGCAGGAGACCCCTGGTTTGATTCCTGGGTTGGGAAGATCCCCTGGAGAAGAGATAGGCTATCCACTCCAGTATTCTTGGGCTTCCCTGGTGGCTCAGATGGTGAAGAATCCCACCTGCAATGTGGGAAACCTGGTTTGATCCCTGGGTTGAGAAGATACGCTGGAGGGGGGCGTGGCAACCCACTCCAGTACTCCTGCCTGGAGAATTCCCATGGACCAGAGGAGGCTGGTGGGCTACAGTCCATGGGGTCTCAAGTAGTTGGACATGACTGAGCGACAGCATACCACAGCATAGCATAGTAATACTTAGGGCAAGTATCATAAAAACAATGCAGAGAGGTATAGCTACAAGTCTGGAGATAGCTAAAATGAAATTTAAAAATTACTCGATTCAAAGGAGAGGAGAGGACAAGAGCAGTTGCACTTCTAAATCTCAAGGAGAGGTTGGAAGCTCAGTAAAAACTAATTTTGATATTTGGGAACTTCTGTTTTTTTGTTTTTTAAATGGCTAGTAAATTCTCAGGGAACTAAAATCCTGCAATACACATAGCCAAAAGTAAAAAAAAAAACAGTATCTGAAATAAAAATTCACTGAGTGGGCTTAATAGAGTAAGAAGGAAAATAACAGGAGGATCAGTGAACCTGACCTTCTACCCCTTAATTGTCTTTGAGCATTGTCTTCTGTTCCTCAGTTTTCCTGTCTGTAAGATGGGGAATAAGACATAATTATGGGGATTAGATGAGTATAACATGCAGGGCAGTCTGCATATCTGACTGAGATTTCTGTGTGTGTTATTGCTGCTGATACTGTAACTCTGGTACCTTCTCTCTGGTCACTGTTACTTTTTTAGAGTCCTTATGGGCGCCCCCCTCTGCATTTTTTTGGCCGTGCCACACGGTTTGTGGGTTGTTACTTCCTGACCAGGGACTGAACAGGTGCCCCCCTGCAGTGGAAGTGCGCAGTCTTAACTGCTGCATCTCCAAGGAAGTCCCAAGGACTCCCTTCGCACTCAAATAGCACAGGAACTAATCGCCTGCCTCCAGATAGTTCTCTTGCCCTCTCAGGACTTACAGGGGCAGATGTGTGGGGCTGCTGCCTTTATCATGGTGAAATATTTAGGGAGAGAGCAGAGTCCACCGTAACCTCTGCTGGTGCTAGAGGGGGACTGTTCCAGAGTGTCCTTATGAGCAAGCAGTGCCCTGACTCGGTTTCAGTGTCCATGGAGGGTGGTCCCACTTCCAGGAGACCACGTCTACCCACGTCCTGCCCTTCACCTGTCCCTGCCCTTCAGAATCCAGGAGCCTTTCACAGCCTCTGAGCCTTTTGTCAGCCTTGCCAGTTAGTGCCCCACCTTCCCATATCCAGACTTGTTCTGTAGCGTTTTCCTGGCCAGAAGATGACCTGTGTCAATTTTCCCATAAAGAGCCTAGCACAGAGGCCTGTTCATGCCCCAGTGGATCTTGGTGATCAGGTTGTTTACTGCAAGCCTGGCTGCACAACCTGTGAGTCTGCTTCCCTTTGTCCACTGCTGCCGGCCATGGACGTGTGGACGTGTCCCTCCTGGTGTGACTGATTTCTAGATTCCTCTTTAGCCTCTTCCTGGAGCACTCTTCCCAGCCACTGGATAATATGGAAATCCACATTTTCTGCCCATCCTGGGCTGCCACCTCCCCGGGGCCTCTGAGTGTGCAGTGGAACTGGCCTTCCTGACCCCTGCCTGCCGCCTTGGCCCTTCGTGGGCCTATTTGTGCAACCTTTCCCCTCCTTAACTTTCCTTAGTCCTCCTGCTTTCTCTTTTCACTCTTAATTGAAATCTAGTCAATTTACAGTATTGTGTTTCAGATTACAGCATAGTAGCTTGGTGTTTTTGCAGATTATATTCCATTATGTTATCATACGATAATGCATTTTATTCCCTGTGCTATACAGTATATATAAGATACTGCTTATCTATTTTATATATAGCAGTTTGTATCTGTTAATCCCATTCCTAATTTGTCCCTCTCCCTTCTCCCACAGGTTTTCTCTTTTTGTTTTGCATATACATTCATTTGTATAATTTTTTAGATTCCACATTATACAGATGTCTATGTATTACTCTTGTATTCAGCAACCTTGCTGAATTCATTTATTCTAATAACTTTTTTAGGTGGAGACTTTAGGATTCTTTTTATAAAGAGTATCGTGTCATCTGCAAATAGTGACAGTTTTGCCTCTTCCAACTTGGATACCTTTTACTTCTTTTCCTTGTCTGATCGCTGAGGGTAGGACTTGCAATACTATGTTAAACAGAAATGGTGAGAGTGGGCATCCTTGTCTAGTTCCTGAATTGAGAGGAAATGCATTAAGTTTTGTTTTTTTTTTTTGCTTTAAGTTTTTCAGAGTGGTTTATTGTGTCATTTAAGACTTGTGTTGTCTTACTGATGATTTTTTTTGCCTGCATGGTCTGTCCACTGATGCCAGTAGTGTGTTCAAGTTTCCTATTATTATTGTCACTTTCTCTCTTTATGTCTGTTAGTATTTGCTTTATATATTTAAGTGTTCCTGTATTGGGTGCATATATGTTAAATGAGTATAACATCCTCTTTTGTATCCATCCCTTTTTTGTTATATAATGTTGTCTTTTGTTACAGCCTTTGTTTTCAGTGATTTGGTTTGATAGGAGTATTGCTACCCCAGCCTTTTTGTGTTTCTATTTGTGTGAAATAACTTCTCCCATCCCCCCACTTTCAGTCTGTGTCTTTAGCTCTGAGGTGAGTCTGTTGTGGACAGTATATTCAAAGATCTCACATTTTATTCATTTGGTCACCACACATTTTTTCATTGCAGCATTTAATCCTTTGACTTTTTTCTGTTTTTTGGGTGTGTGGTGCAGCTTGTGGGATCTTAGTTCCCCAACCAAGGACTGAACCTGGGCCATGGCAGTCAAAGCACTGAGTTCTAACCACTGGACCACCAGGGAATTCCCAGTACACTGACATTTAAAGTAATTTTGATAGGTATGTCCTTACTGCCATTTTATTACTTGTCTTCCAGTTGTCTTTGCAGTTCTTCTCTTGTCTCTTTATTCTTTTCTCCCATTGTGGTTTCATGATTTTATTTTGTAGTATGCTTGTGTTATTTTTGATTTTGTGTATCTATTGTAGGTTTTTGATTTGTGGTTACCATGGAGTTAATGTATGTTAACCTGTAATTATATTTAATTGTTTTAAACTGATAATCATTTAAGTTCAAACATAGTCTAAAAGATCTACATTTTTTTTACTCCATTTTGTGTTTTGATATCATTTTACCTCTTCATGCTTATCCTTTTACTGTTTATTGTAGTTGCTTTTACAGTTTTTAAAACAATTTAAGTACTGGCTAATTTAAGTGATATTTAATCCTTACTATATGTTTGCTTTTCCTATTGGGATTTTCCCTTTCCTATAGACTCTTCTTTTCCATTTAGAGAAAACAACAACAAATTTTTTTAGGGTAGGTTTAGTATTACTGAATTAGTTTTTGTCAGAGAAATTCTTTCCTTCTATTCTAAATGAAGATCTTGCTGGGTAGAGTACCCTAGGTTGCAGGATTTTCCCTTTTAAGACTGACTATATTATGCCACTTGCCTCTGGCCTGTGAAGTTTCTGGCCGAGAAATGATCTGATGGCCTCGTGGGATTCCTTTGCGTGTGACTCTTCTCTTGCTACCTTTGTGCGTTGGTGTGGGCTGGTCTGCAGTCATCTTGTCTGGGACTCTGCTGCCTGTACCTGGGTATCTGTTTCCTTTAGGTTTAGGAAGTTTTCAGCCGTAATTTCTTCAAGTACAGCTTTGATGCCTTTCTCTTTTCCTGGAACCACTATAATGTGCATATTGGTACAGTTTATATTATCCCATAGATCTTGTATGTTGTTTTCTCTCTTTTTTTTCTTTCTTTCTTTCTTTCCCTCCGCGCCCCCCCCCCCTTCTTTCTTCTGTTCTGGTTGGGTAATTTCTATTATTCTGTGTTCCAGATCACTTATGCATTCTTCTGTGTCATAAATTGCATAAGTATCAGTGTCTGCTATTTATTGCTTCTAGAGTGTTTTTTATGTCAGTGATTGCACTATCAATTTTTGATTCTTTATTATAATGTCTAGTCCCTTGTTAAACTGATCTGTGCTTGGATCTACTCTCTTAATTCAGTTAGCATTTTTATTACTGACCTTTTGTATTCATTGTCTATAGACTGATTATCTCTGTTCCATTATTTCTTCAAGGATTTTCTCTTCATATATATGGAGTTTAGAAAGATGGTAACAGTGACCCTATATGCAAGACAGCGAAAGAGACACAGATGTAAAGAACAGACTTTTGGACTCTGTGGGAGAAGGCGAGGGTGGGATGATTTGAGAGAATAGCATTGAAACATGTATATTATATGTGAAATAGATCGCCAGTCCAGGTTTGATGCATGAGACAGGGTGCTCAGGGCTGGTGCACTGGGATGACCCTGAGGGATGGGATGGGGAGGGAGGTGGGAGGGAGGATCAGGATGGGGAACACATATACACCCATGGCTGATTCATGTGAATGTGTGGCAAAACCCACTACAATATTGTAATTAGCCTCCAATTAAAATTTAAAAAAAAAAAAAAGATTTTTCTCTTGCTCTTTCGATTGAGAGTAATTCCTCTGCCTTTTCGTTTTACTTAACTTTCTCTGTCTCTGTGAATTTAGGTGGAACAGTTACATGTTGTGGTCTTGAAGGGGTGTTTTTATGTGGGAGCATCCCTGTGTGGACAGTGTGTGCTGTCTTTGGTGTGAGGGTGGAACTTGATGTGAATGCCAACCCCTGTCTTTCCTCAGGATGTGCTGAGAACTCTCACCTTGATAGCAGGTATGGCTGGTGTTGGAGGAACCAGAGACTGCAGGGTGTGAGGAGGGACTTCCTGTCTGCTCTCAGGCTGCTGGCGTGAAAGCCCTGAGCGTTGGGCTGGAGCTGGCTCTGTTCCCTTCGAGTGTGTATTCTTCCTTCTCCCCGCCCTGCAACCTCTCCCCCAAAGGACGGGAGTGCTGAAGTAAGTAGGGTCGGTGTGCTTGCAGAGTCGATGGCTGCGTGTGTAAGCATCTGCAGTCCTGCTCAGAACCAGATCAGCGATGTCTTTACCCTGGCTGTGGTCTCAGCTCTAGTGTAAGGCTGTGGCGTGGAGCGGGTGGGGCCGGCTTGGCAATCATGGTGTTTTGGCTGCAAGGACTGAAGTGGCTGCAATGTCATCAGAAGCCTGGGCTGCTTCCACAGTGCTGTTTTGAATAAGCACCTACAGTGGCCCAGGTCCCCTGGCCACCTCTGTGTCCTTCCATCAGATCTCTTCCCAGGATCTGGCTGCCCTAGATTCAGTGCCAGGCTGTGGTGTGGAGTGAGTGGGGCCAGTGTGCTTACTCAGCCCGAGTCAGGGGCTATGGCAAGGTGGCAGTTATTCGGGCAGACCTCTTCCTGCCCTGTCTGGTGGTAAGCCAGCACTGCCCACTCGTCACCAGTGGGGTCTAGGCTTCTCCAGCCTACTGTCTGCCCCAGTCATTCTCCGTGCAGCCACAGGCTCTTGCGTCCTCTGCAAAGGACCCGAGGACTGGGACGCCCAGTCAGTGATTCAACCTGTCCACCCCCCAAGGTGAGTGTCCACCTGTGCCAGCTCACTTTTCCTCTTAGTCCCCTCCAAGGGCCCAGGTCCTGACCCAGTGCTTCCTTCCCAGCCTTCCTGGTTACGTGGGACTTTCTTCTTGCAGCATTGGTTATACAGGAGTCCTGCCAGTTTCCTGTTAGTTTCCGGTGAGGTTTATTCCACATGTAGATGTACTTTTGATGTGGTGGGAGGTGAGCTCCATATCCTCTTATTCTGCCACCTTGACCCTCCTCCCATTCTTCCTTTCTGTCTCCTTTGCTTCTCTCGTTCTCTCCCTTTCTCAGAGAACACTGGTACCTGATGTCCTTTGTCATCTGTACCCCAGAAGTCTGTGGAGCTAACAGGAGTCATGCATACTCACCTGGGCTTGGACCCAACATCATCACAATCACCTGCTCCAGACACATGGATTTGGCTCCTTTTGAACAATGTCCATGATGGCAGCTTTCATCCATTCATTCAACAAATACTGTAATTAGAGGCCTGCTCTGTGCTCAGTCCTGGTCTAGGGTTACCGGGGTGAATGAGACAGATGGGGGCCTCTACTCTCATGAAGGTTAGCGAGGGGAGAAAGGCACCAGCAAATACACAAGGCAACTTCTGTGGTAAGTGCCATGAAGAAAAGAAAGCAGGGTGATGCAGGGAAATTTGACTGAGGTTGTCAAGGCAGACCTCACAAAGGGTGATGCTTGAGGCTTAGATGATCAGACTGCATCAAGGCACCAGGCAGGTTTCTTTGTTGAAAATAATAGGATCTGACTCTGGTTAATGTAAGCAGAAAAGGAATGCACTGGGAAGGTATCAGGTACTTCAGAGAATGGACGCGAGGCCTGGAAAATTAGGCCGGTACAAAGGTGGTTGCTAAGAGAGGCACTGACCAAAATCATGCTTCACATGGCTCTTGTTAGGACCCAGCTACCACTGCCCTGGATACTGATCTTGAACCCTGGATCTGATGGCATGCCACCACCAGAGGGACCTCCAAACTGGACCTGATCATCACAGACCACAGGTTGCTCATAGGTGAGCCGGCTTTAGCTCTCATCTCATGAGAATGCAAGGCACAGACTATAAAGTCCTCCTTGATCCAGTCCCGTCTCGTGCTTCCATCTACCTCTCTTCCCTTGCCCCAGCCTGCCCCACTTCCACTGGTCTTACAATTCACACCAAGCCTGCCCCCACCTCTAGGGGCACTGGCTGGTCCCTACACTTGGAACACTTCACGTCTTCCAGAGTTTTCCCCGCTTCACCTCCTCCAAGTCTAAACTCAAAAGTCACCTTCTCTGGAGGCCCAGCTCACCTTCCTCTTTAAGCCCAACCTCCCCTGCCCACATGTTCATCTTTTAACATACATTTACTGTTCATCGACCATCTTGCTGCGAATCTGCCCCGGGAGCCTAGACCAGTGGCTGGCCTTAGAGTTCACACCTGACAGCGGTTGGCCTAATGCTTTAGGGTTAGCAGAAGTAGTTTGAGGAGGCATGAGTTGGCTCCTGGTTCTGTCACTTACCAGCTGTGATTGCATACAAAAATCTTCCCCATCTGTAATGTGGGCATGTATCTCTAGTGAGTTCTTGGTGCAGAGTGAATGAGACAATGTGCAGAATAAGTCCCTGTTGCCAGACTCTTGTCCTTTCCTGCCCACCTATTCAGATCCATTAAGATGAGTCTGTCGAGCTCATATGATTGCAATGAATGTTTCCATTTACTTTGGATTATATGTCATTATAAATATTAACAAATAAGACTTAAAAAGGACACCTTCGGGTAAGTCGGACGAAAGTACAAAAATTGTGTGTGGGGGCTGCAGTTTCAGGACCGTTTCTGCAGTCGCCACATGATAGCAAAACGGTGGTAAGCAGTGCACGAGTCTGCGTCGAAGACAGCCAGAGTCCATGCATCGGGAGGTTCTGTCGGTTGGAGAAGGAACAAAGGGAGGACATGCGCGGGCCGGGAGATGCAGTTCCTCGCTCTCGCCACTAGAGGTCAGGAGGTTACCGCTTCAGAGTTGGAAGACGGGCCCGTCGGGAATTGGCTAGTAGTGGTGGGCGGGGCGGAGACTAGCTAGGAGGGTGGGGGTGGAGATGGATGCCCCGTCCAGTGACCGCTTGTTATTGACAGCTGACTTCGGAATGACTTTTTTCTTGGCGTCAAATTCCCTGTTTTTGTGGGGCTGATAGAGCAGAGGAAAGCCAGTTTGGGGTCAAAGGCAGAGCTGATACGGCAGCTTCTCAAAGAACTTTTTCTCTAACAGACATACAAGCTGTAAGGGGTCCAGAACAGATCCAGGGTCTTAGGGATGGTTCTGTCATTCCCTGGAAGGCCTCCTGCTCAAGAGCCCAATCCTCTGCCTGGGCTAGCTGTCCTCAAGCCCCACCTCCAGCCTGACTGTCCCTGTGGTCAGCAGGGACCATTTTTCAGGACCAAGTCTGCACTTGCACAGCCTAGGGCGTTGGAAGGCCTTGGACTAGGTCCCCGGTGTCCTGGGTTCTGTGCGTCCTTAATAGGCCCCTGCTACTTGCGGGTCCTAGGTTTCCCCATGTGTCTAACAAGGAAGTTGTACTAGGTGAGGCTCTAGTATGCTTCTAACTTGGCCATTCAGCATTTCCATGTGTTTATAGGGAGTCTGTGAAGCTCCTCTATGAATGAGAGAGCCCCCCAAAAGGCAATGCTAAGAAGACAGCCAGAGTTAACCCAGACACAAGGCTCCTCAAAATCAGACTCTGCCTCTCTGAATCTGCTTCCTCATCTGTCAAATGGAGATGGCAGTTAAACCCATCTCCCAGGCCTGTGACGATTCATCAAGATGGTGACTGTAAAAACCCTCCGCACGCACAAAGCCTTCTCAGAGAGGGAAAAGCAAGACTCCGTGACCAGCCAAGGTTGCCAGGTACTGTGTGGGGGCTGGAGTCCTGTTTTCCTTGGAAAATGAAAACAGGCTGATGGGCACTTGGTGGGATTCATATCATCACCTGCCCCCGGGCCTCAGATGGTGATGCGCTTTGTGTCTGCAGCAGAGGGTCCAGCCCGGTGCCTCTGTGAGCCCTGTACTAGCGTCGGTGTGGGTGTGGTGTCAGAGTTCTGGGCCGGGGGTGAGGCAGGGGACCTGGAAGGCCTCAGGCAGATCACTTTCCCTCTCTGGGCTCTGTTTTCCCGTCAGTGCAGTGATGGGCTGAACACAGAAATTCCTGGTTTCTGCATTTGTTCATCCAGGGTTCCTGAAGGCCCCTTGGTCAGCAGGAAGAGTTGGGGGCTTTAGGCCTGGGCCCCAGAGTCTTGATGCCCTCAATCCCTTCCTGGAGACCCTGAGCCAGGGTGCAGGGTGGCTCTCAGCTCCTGGAGGACAAAGCCAGCCATTCCCAGAAACAAGGCCCTGGATGCTGCTGAGTACTGAGAAGGGTCTCAGTAGAGAATGGATGCAGAGGCAGCTGCTGGGGGCTCCCCCCTTTCCAACCCTGAACCCAGAAGGAAGGGCCTGGGATGGGGAGGGTGGAGGAAGGCAGGGAGCGGAGGGTGAGGACAAGGAGGCCTTTTGGTTTTTTTCATGCGAAGAAGTGACTCTCTCTTCCTGACCACAGCTGACCTGATGCTTAAGCTGGGAACAAAACGAGAAGCAGGATCCATCCTCCAGCTTCCTCAGGAGGAAGATCAAAGGTGGGAGAGCTGGGTCTGAGAACGGAACTTGACCCTGCCGTCAACATCAGTTTAAGCCACTCCCTCCATGGCTACAAGCCCAGTTGGCCTGGCAGCTAGGGGTGGGATGCGGGAGGGCTGGGTGCCCCTGCCCCACTCCTATCAAACCCTGCCTCTCCCCCATCCTCCCAGGAGAGACGCTGGATCCAGACAGTTTCTCCCTGGCCCATCATCTTTCCTCTCCAGGCCTTGTACACCGTTTCCAGTGCCCTTCCTCCTCTGTCTGCCTAGACTCTCCACTCACTCTTCCAGGCCTTGGCATTCCTTATACCCCTGTAGTAAGGGTTTGTTTTTAAGCTCCATAACTAGACGGGGACCTCCCTGAGGGCAGGCTCTGGGTCTCATTCTTCCCCAGGGGCCTGCAGAATCACTGAGTGAAGAAGCACTCGCCCTTTGCCCATGTTCTCGGGGAGCTCCAGGATCTTCACCAGACTCCTGGCTCTCAGGTGAACTTTTTCCACCCACCGAGTCGTGCCAGAGCTGAAGTCAGAACCTCCTTCAGGGAATGGACTTTCTTCAGAGTCCTCTCCTACCCAAAGTCTCCTTCTCCTACTGCCCCTCTGAGCCTGGGGTCCCTCCAACTCACTGCTGACCTCTGGAGGGTCCCTGTTCTCTGGATGGCCCCATCTACTTCCTCCGGGTGGGTGCTGAGGTCCTCTTCTTCCACCCAGCCCTCTTGGGCCTCAGGGGGCTGAAAGCAGGCCCAGCTCACCGCCCCCACTATCCCTCGGAGGGGCTGCAGTGGCTCTGTGTCCGAGGCCTGAGTGACAGCCGAGGAAGCCCAGGGCCAGGCCTGCACTGGGCCAGGCAGCGGGCAGGGGTGGGTGCGGCGGGCAGGCGGGGCGGGTCAGTCGCTGAGCACGGCTCCCGGGAGCTCGTTGGTGAGTGTGTGCCAGCGCTCTATCCTCTTGTCCTTGTTCTTCAGGCAGTCAAACCAGTGCTTCAGGCGCTCTCCCTTGGCGTTGATGCCCAGAACCACGCCGCCTGCAGAGGGGAGCCCGGGACACTGGACCTATGACTCTCAGGGTCCCTTGGGAACAGTGCCCCCAACACCCTCCCAGGCCCTGTGCTGCAAGGCCAGCCTATCTACCTTACCCACCTGCTCAGAGGGTAGACAGTGCTCTGACCACCACATTCTTAGACCCTCTTACTGTCCCCCAGCCCCCTAATCAGGGCCCAAGGATCCTATCCTGCCTTTCCTTTCCCCGGGACCAGAGCAGTTCCGGCGGGCAGCTCCACCGTGCACAGCCACCTAGCCCACCAGGAATCTGGGGCCACAAGGACTGAGTCCGGCCTAGAAGGGCTGACCGTCATCCACCCTTTCCCCTGCTCTACCACAGATTGCTATGTGACCCCTGCCAGGCCTGTTCCTTCCTCTGTCACACAGGGTCAGGCTGCACCGTGGCCTGATTCAGGACTCTGCCCTAGGACTGGCACGTTGCCCAACAGCGTTCCCATCATGGCCTCTCTCACCAATGAAATCGTTGGATTTTCCAATGTCGTAATCCCAGACGGTGATCTCCAGGGTCTTCTTGGCCAGGTCCCCATGCTTAATCTCATAACAGAATTCCTGGTGGGCAGAAGGGGAGTGTTGGGGCCAGTGCAACAGGGCCTGGAAGTCGGCCGCTGGCCAGGGTGCAGCAGTTGCTGTGATGGCCTCTCGCCCATCTCACCCACTTCTGAGAGCCCGGCTGAGATCCTCAGGGGCCCCCTGCCCTCTGACCGCCTGCCCCTTGGTCATTGAAGCTGCCTTTTTCAAGATCCCCAAGGGGCCCCTTATCGCCAGGTCAGCGCACACCAGGCGCCCGGGCCACTCTTGGGTCTGACTCTGCTGACCACTCCCTTCTCCGTGGAACCTTCTCTCCCGTCAGCTTCCACAACCGATGACCCCCTGGCAGCACCTCCTCGGCCTGAGGACCTGAGTCACTCAGGCTCTCTTCCCTCATCTCGCTCCTCTGAGCTCCTCTCCAGCTGCACCCACCCCCTGGGCTCTTGAGGCCCCACATCCCCCATGGCTACTAGTCCTATCAATTCCATCCTCTGAAGAGGTTTGCAGGCCTCCCCTCGCTTCCGTCTGAACCTCAGCCTGGTTCAGCCTGGCCTCACTTCTCTTCCCACGACTCCCCCACCTCATGACTCGGGGCTCTCCTGTGGGCCGCTTCCCACCCTCCAGCTCCCACAGTGACCCCTGGAAAACTCAGTGCCCCCAGGGGAGAGGGAGTGGCTTTCCCATGGCTTCACCAGCCCCTTGTACCTCGTTGAACTCTGGGTTCAGGGTTTTCTTCTTTACTGCTGTCTTGTGTTTGGATTTCTTGTCCACATCTGGCTTCAGGTATCTGGAATTATAACCAACAGGTAGGCAGAGGGTGAGACAAGGCTATGAGAACTCACGGAGCCCCCAGGGCTTGGAAGAGCTTTGTCCCGGGAGAGAGACTTCTGTTCATTCCTGATGACCAGCCGTGGCACGCTGACCAGAGTGGGCAGTGTAGTGAGAGAAGCAAGTGGGTCATTCATCACCTGGACCTCTGTTCACAGCCCGCTCCTGACATCTCAGAGCCCCCTCTGTTCCCCGAGGAAAGGGGATTTCCCTGATTTCTGGAAGTTTTAATTTTCACAAAGCTCACATTTCCTGCCAGAAAAACATTTTTAGCAGAGTCGGTCCCTTGCTAGAGCTTTTCTGTTTTTAATAGCAGATTATAGAGATAAGAAAGATGCATTTTTATAGCATGCAAATTCTAAGTGTATAACAGTGGTTTTTAACCTAGTCCCTGGGATGTGTCACTGCTGCCTCACTGAAGCTTTGGGAAGGAAAAAGGTCTTTTGGGCATTGGCAACAGTGCTTCCTGCAGAGAACAGAAATGCCTGCTTGCAGAACAGCGGTCTTCATCTGGGGCTCAGAGAGGTGCAGGGACTTCATTCACCAAGCTCACAGAGCTGCCCGGCACAGGCTGGTGCTCAGAAGCCAGGCGCTCTCATCTGCGGAGCCGCTCACCCTGTCCCTGCGCCGACACTAGAATCTGTCTCCCCCACCACCAGCTTCCTGGTGCCCAGCATAGAAAGTGGGATCTCACTGTTGCCTTTCTGTGCGCTTTTTAAAAAAAGTTGTGATAGTAATTACATAAGTCATACTGGTTCATTACAGAGACACTGGAAAATATGTACTGACAAAAGTTGGGCGTGGGGAGAGAGATGAAGACACAGGTCTTCACAAAAACCTGTTCTTTAGCAGCTTTATATAGCCATCAAAAATCGGATGCGACCCCACCCCGGTGCACTTCTAGAGGAAGTGATCTGACAGACGCGTGTTCGGCAGTACAGACCTACAGACCGCACTCCGGATGCACACACCACATGGTGGGCTCTGGGTTGCATTAGGAGAGAGTCTGGAAAAGGCAAAATTATTATGACAGAAAAATCAACAGTTGCCTAGGGCACCTTTCTGGGGCTTTGGTATCTGTGTCTTAACTGAAGTGGTGGTAACGAGACTATATGTCAGTCCCACAGCAAGAGGGAGAAACCCGAGTGTAAGTTATACCTCAATAAAGATGGCTTTTTAAACAAGTGGGGGTTCCCATAAACCCCGACCCAGAGATGGTGAATTTCTTCAGTTCCTTACAAGCCTCCATGTGCTTCTTGACTCATCTTTCTTTGCCTGTTTGGTTTGGGGGCGAGGAGGAGGGATGGGGGTCCCGGGCTGTGGGAGCGTCTCCCAGCCCCGCCTTCGGAGGCCCCTGAAGGGAAGCTGTCCCGGGCTCCCCACGCCCTCAGCACTGCGCAGCCGGTGCCCATCTAGAGACCCTCATGCGACCCAGGGGTCGTCCGCTGTCCTGCCCCCAGGCCTCTGTCTATGCTGGCTCCCGGAGGGAGGGCGGCCTGTGTGGGTGAGGAGCACTCCCATCGGTGGCTGCTCACCCTCCCTCCCTGTCAGGACCCCCCTGCCCTGGCCGCCGGGCTCCTGGAGCCCCCTACCAGTGCCATCTTGGCTATTCTGCACCGTGACTGCTGCCCTCCTGAGGCCTCTGGAAGACACCAGAGGGCTGGAGAAGGTAACAGAAGGGCCGCCTAGAAAGGTCCATGAGGCCTAGCCCAGCCCTGGCAGCCAGCAGTTACTCAGGATGTGTGATGACTGCTAACCATCATCAGCCCCGGAAGACAGGACTTGGGGTCAGCGTCCAGCCTGGGGAGACTGAGGCAGCTGTCATCTGGGATGAAGTTCATAAAAAATAAGAGTGTTGACAGAAGGCCTTGTTCCATCTAGCTCTGCCCTTCAACATCCTCTGCCTGGCTCTTCCCTGTGGCCCCGGGCGCTCTGCTCAGCATCTCAAACCTGTGCCTGTTATCTCCCCTACTCTCAGCAAGGAGGAGGCCCACGGTCCGTGAAGGGGCCTCTCAGAGATGGGGACCCCGGAGTGGCCGTCCCCTGCATGTCACCCAGGGAACCTGAATCAGATGGAGGTGTTTCTAGGCCACTGGGAGCCTCCCTCTGCTCCATGGGGCCACCCACAGAGCTGCCCTCTTTGAAAGGCCACCCTGACCCAGCCCACGGCTGGAGGGCGGGGCATGGCTGCTGTGGCCCGGGGACTCACACGCCTGTGGCCGGGGGTTGGGGCCCACGCGAGGTGGACAGGCCCCGCCAGAGCTGCCGCTCCCTGGCCCTGGGGGGTGGCTGGCCCTTCTGCTGTAGCCGGTGAGACCCTGCTTTCTGGGTAACCCAGCCTGAGACCCTGGAATTCCTATCAACTTGGCCGGTGGGCACTGAGCTGTTTTAAAAACTTGACACCACCCTGGCTTCAGATCCTATTTTCTTCCCTAGGAAAGCTAGCATCACAGATACAAGGGGACGCACGTCCTCCCTCCCCAGAGACCATCCCTACAGGGTCAGGCTGCATGCTCCCCTCTACAGTCTGCTCTGGGCTTGGCACGCTTGGCATAGCTGTCCTCGTTAATCCACCCAGTCCTCATTTATTCACTTCAACTGCACAGTACTCCTCTGTAAGCAGACGCCACATTTTATTCATCTCTCCCTCTGCTGATGAACACTGGGCTGTCTCCAGCTTATGGCTCTCTCAAGCAATGCAGCAAAAGCAGCTTTTCACCGGGGCCTGGGTCTCTCGACCCCACGGACCTGGCAGGGAAGCGATGTGGCCACAGAGTGTACACATCTTCCCAGCTTACCCAGAATCGCTTACTTTCCCTCCACTGGTTTTAAGAGTCTGTCTGCTGAGCTAGGACAGCATTTCCTCTCCCAGTGGTCTGTGATCCACTGGAAGTCAGTTTTGCTAATGGTTGAGCTTGGGGCCCAACTCACTGTTTTTTAAAAGGGAAACCCATAGTCTGTGATGGCCTCTGTCACCTGAGCCTCCTCACTGTCCCCCGAGGACAGGACCGTCCCTGCTTCTTAACTATATCCTAACTCCTCTGTCCCTCCCCCTGAGCAGAAACACCACCTTTCTGCTGAGCCAAATTCCTCCCCAAGTTCTAACCTTCAAGACAGCCTCAAACGACTGTGAACTCAGACTAAAATCCATCTTTTGCTAGTGGAGAGCCCCAAAGTACAGATGCTGCCCACCAACCACCTGCTTCATCCCTCTCTGAATGGCCACCAGCTCCTCTCTGGGCTCTGATCACAGCCTGTCCTGATCCAGGTTCACGGCTCTGGAGCACCCGAGTCAGCATCCCCCCAGCACCAGCCCGAGCCCCGCCTGGCAGGGCTGGGTGGACCCTTACCTGCGCCTGTGGCAGAGCACCGCCCCCGTGTGCTCAGCCCTAAGTCCTGATGGAGTCCCTTCACTGCAGCTCCCAGCCTGCCGTCCCTTCCTCCAGCCTGCTCACGGCCCCTCCTGGGCCCCACAACCACAGAGAGACCTGAACCAGCCCTCCGGAGAGAACTGCTCTTTCTGCACGGATTGGGCAGCCACTCAGCTTCTGTGGGCAACAGTTTCTCATCTGAGAAACGGGTTTGGTCAGATTCAATGCATGGAGCACAGAAGAACCTTGTGGGCACAGCGCCCCCTGTGCTTCACACGACCACTTGCACAAACTACTCACGGTAACTGGAGTGAGACGGTGGGGAAGGAGCGGCCGCACACTCACGTTTTCACGTAGGGGTCTGAGTAGCCGTTGGCGTCCATGGCGGCCAGGTGGGCACAGCGCACGATGCCGACCAGCAGGCCCTGCTTCTGCGAGCTGTACTTGAGGGAGACCAGGATGCGGCCCCGCTCCTCCAGGGACTTGTCTTCCGTCTTGTCCACCTGTGGAGCGGGAGAGCCGTCACTCAGCTGTCCTTGCCCGCCCCTCCCGCAGCCACAGGCCCAGGCCACGTGGAGCCCAGTGGGTGCTGGTGGGGGGGGGTCGTGGTTCACTGGGCCCCTGGTCCCTGGGACGTGCTTCCTGGAGCCTCAGGGTGTAGGAGGGCCCCATTGGGAGAACCTGGGAACAGTCCAACCCCAGGGGCAGCCAGGAGGTGGGTGGGGCACGGCCCAGCAGCTGCCCCTGGAGTCAGACCTCAAATCTAGGTCTCACCAAGTGGTCTCTCCCCACCCCAGTCAGCATCCTGAGACCTCCCATTTCCACCTTCCAGCTGATGCTCATTGGGAACCCCGGTCCTCTACCCTCTGTCCACCCAGCCCGAGCCCTATGACCTCTGAGGGCCCCTTCTAGGCGTCTCTGCCAGGCTCCTCTCACACTCAGCCTCTCTGGCCTCGACCCTCCTCTGCCTGGCACTGAAGCAGCACCTCACGTGGCCCCTCGTGGGCCAGGGCCACGCTTGCACCTCTCTGCAGATGGGAATCCTGTGGGGTGAAGGAAGGACCATTCCTCCCCCGCCTCACACCCAGGGCAGACATGGCCAGGTGATCACCGCATTCTCCTGAGTGCAGTCTTGGCCGCTTCTCCACATCGTACTCAGCCGGTCGATGCCCACGGGTCTGAGGAGGCAGGGGAGATTCAACCACCTGTCACTCAGGCCTCGAGCTTCGCGTGTGACAGCCTCACTAAACCACGGCTCTTGTGCCAGTTGTGATGTGTGAAAATTAAACAGTAGAATGAGCTGGGATATTTTCAGTTGGTTTTTTTTTTTATGGTGGGATATACTTTGGATGGTTTCACATAAAGATCATTTTGAACTGGGACATTGCTCAGTATTTATGAACAATGAATAAGGTTTACAAGGCTCTCTAAAATCTATGAGGTACCATCAAAATGAATCTTTACTGCCGAGTAATTATCCCAAATTGCACCCTTGTCAACTGTGGGTCTCTGAACTGGACCAATGAGATCCTGGCAAATTCAAGTGAGGCTCAGCAAGGCCTTGATCATGCCCCAGGCACAAGCATGTACACTCTCAAACACATCCCCTGTGCATGAAACAGGTGCTCATGCATGCATTCCACTCTTGCACACTCACACACTGCTCACATACAATTCATATTCAACACCACCACACAGGTGATTGTTTATATCAGGGATCAAAACTCAGGAACACAACTCCAGCAGGAGTTGATGTTGCCTTTTATAAGTGACATAGATCATTTGGAGAAACTGGGTCACCTGCGGTTAGTGACTAATAATAACGCTTAAAAGGTTATCTCCATCACACACATGCCTAGGAGTGGGAGAGAATGTGACCACGGAGCACAGTTTGTTCAGGTTATGCAAAAATACAGAGCTGGGATCCTGGGCGGGAGCTCTGCCCTCAGGTCGGTTGTTCCCGGCCTTGACCAGGCCAGGCTGCGCTGAGCAGGGCCCTAGGTGGGTACAGGCACTCAGGGGATGACCCTTGAGCTCTGTCCTCTAGGGCTTTCCCATGGCCCAGGCTTCTGGTGGGGAACTGTCCTGGGCAGAGGGAACTGTGTCCTCTGTGGGACTTCACCACACAGTCCCCGAAGCCCCAGGTTTCTTAGGGCCCCCGGCCTGGGACCTCCTGGCCAATCTCTCCCAGTCCTTTTGAAGTGGGTGAAGGCAGGCCTGGGGAGGGGAAGGAAAAGTGAAGGGGGAGGGGAGAGGGAAGGGAAGGGAAGCGGGGAGGGGAACATTGCTCAGAGACTGGGAGGGCTCAGCTGCTGCACACGGCCAGGGGGCAAAATTGGTTCTGACACGTTCAAACAATTGCAATTGCTAGGAAAGAATTATTTTCTGTCTCCTCTGGGTATCTCACAGGCACCTCATGCCTAACACATTCCAGTTGAGGTCCGAGCATCCCCAGCTGCTCCTCCCGCGGTCCCCCGCATCCTAGTGAATGACCCTTCATCCTCCCAGGCCCCACACCTAAGGATGCTGATCTTCCGCCCTTCTCCCTGGCTCCTCTGCTGCCTGGCCCAGGTCCTATTCCTGCTACTCCCTCTGCACTTTTGGTTTCCCCACCCTCGCCCTCCACGCCCTCCCATCCTGAGGAGCCTGTTAAAATATCCTCAGATAGCTTGGCCGTCGCCTAGCACGCTCCCGTAGTCCATCTCACTCAGGGATAAAGCTGGAGTCTTCTCAGTCTCCCCAACCCCAACTTCTGCTCTCAGCTCCCAGGACCCCTTGCCCCCTGCTCTCTCTGCCCCCCTCAGTTGGCCTCTTGCCTATGCCTCCTGCAGGCCGAACACTTTTCCATGAAGGCTTTGCACCTGTGGCTCCCTCTGCCTGGAATATTCCCTGCTTGCCAGGTGAGCCCTCCCAAAGCACCCATCTAACCCATCGACCCTCTCATGCTTTCCTTCTCGGCCCCGATCCCTGCTGAACGTTCGATCTATTTGGGTGGTTTATCTCATTATTGGTCTGGCTCTTGTCCAAGCTTCATGAAGGCAGGGAGATTTATCTGTCTCCCTAGCACTTGCAGCCATGCCAGGCACAGAGTAGGTGCTCAATGAATGCTCTTGGGGGCTTGCCTGACTGGGGCACTGGGGTGCCTAATGGTTAAAAATCCACCTGCCACTGCAGGGCACACAGGTTCCGTCCCTGGTCCCTGAATATTCCACATGCTGCGTCATAACTATGGAGCTCTGCAACAAGAACAGCCACTGCAATGAGAAGCCCGTGCGCTGCAATAACGAGCAGTTACCTATCGCTGCAACTAGAGAAAGCCCTCACGCAGCAATGAAGACCCAGCACAGCAAAAAATAAATAGATTAAAAAAAAATGCTCCCGGCCTTGCGCTCATGGCAGCGTGGGCCCTGGACGGCTCCAGAGCCTGACTCACCGGCAGCTGCTTCTCTAGGCAGATGCTGAACGTCTTGGTGTGGTTGGGCTTCAGCTTCTTCAGGGGCACCCTGGTCTCCCCGATGAACTCGTTGTGGCGGAATTTGTCCTCATCACACACGGATATCCTGGAGAGCAAGGGGCCTCTCAGTTTGCTTCCAAAGTCAGGGAGGGTTTGCGAGTGGTGGGTGGGGGTGTGTGGGCAGGGCCAGCCCCGTGGACAAGGCTGGGCGGGGTGGGGGAGCCGGTGGCCGGGCGGCCTCACCCACCGCAGGGTCTTTCGGATCATGTCTTCGTCTGTGATCCCGTAGTAAGTGAGGGTCTCGTTCCATGTGGGGTTCAGAGTGTTTCGGAGCGTTTTCGTTCTGAGCTTATTCGCCTGGAGAGAGCAAAAAGGAGCCTCTGAGCATCAAGGAGGGCAGTGGGCAGTGTAATGACCCCACACACGTCCCAATCCCCCAGAACCTAGCAAAGCAGGGGGCGAAAGTTGCTCGTTGGCTGACTTTACAACAGCAAAGGGGATTCCCTGGCGGTCCAGTGATCAGGACTCTGAGCTTCCACTGCAGGGCACATGGGTTCAATCCCTGGTCGGGGAACTAAGATCCCACATGCCATGGTGCAGGCCCTCCTCCCTCCCCAGCCCTGCCAAAGGAAAAAAACATCTATACAACAGGCAGATGATCTGGGTGGGCCATGTCATCACTGGGCCCTTAAAAGTAGAAGAGGAAAGCAAGAGAGAGGCAGAGGGAGGTGTGACAAGGACAGAAGGTCAGAGAGCTGCCACCGGCTTTGAAGACAGAGGAAGGGGCCACGAGCTGGGCCAAGGGGGAGTCTCTGGAAGCTGGAGAGGAATGGGAAACAGCTTCTCCCCTGGAGCCTCCAGGATGGAAGGCAGGCATGCTGCCAATCCATATTAGCCCAGTGGGAGCCACGCCCTGCGGAACTGGATGGTAAGAGCTGGGCGGTGGTGTAAGCCAGACAGCCCTGGGTTCGAGTCCCAGCTCCCCGACTTGCATAAGCTCTGTGGAGACCAGTGGGTTCTGCACCCTTTGTGAGGGCTTCAGGGCATAACGACCACCTCTCTCAGCTCGCTTTTCAGGCCCCTGTCTATAAGGAGACTGTGCTCTATGGAATGCTGCCCTAACTCAGGGGTCAGTCCTACGACAGGCCCCTAGGACTCGGCAGGAGGTACTGCCGACTTGAGGCCCTAGGAGTCTAGGGCTGCTCGGCCACGGAGCCCCCTCCTGGGGTCACGTGGCTCTCACAGCTCTGGGGATCACCCGCCCCACTCCCAGCATGAGGATGCAAGCTGCAGGGGGAGCCTGCTCCTCCAGGCGTTGGAGGAGGGCCAGTGGCCTTTTCCCCACAGCCCTGCTTCCCTTCCGGGGTGACTCCCCTGGACAAGTGGGACCCCCAGACCTATAAACACATTCATCCAGGGGGTTGGGCCCCAAGGGAACTCAGACCTCAGCAGTCTGTGGCTCCTCAGCCTGGGTGGCCATCTGGGGGCAGGGCCACCCAGTTGTGCGGAGCAGTGGCCGGGGAGGCCCTCCGCCCAGGGGCCGCCCCCGTTGCTGAGACTTCCTATGAGGTCACTCGTGGGCCAGGAAGCAAGTCCTCTACTTTGGCTTCTGAGAAAGAGGCCGGGATAAGAACACCAGCCACCAGGCTCTGCTGCTCAAGCACTCGGGTCCTGGGTACCCTGTCCCTCCACTTCTGCTCTGCTCTCTACTCAGAAGCAGACCTGCTGCACTCCCGTTGAGTGCCCTGGCATGGGGTCTGCCCACCTCACGCCTTGCGATGTCTGTGAGCTCCCAAGGCCAAGGAAGGACCCACTTCTGAAAAGACGATGTGACCTTTCTTCCCATGACATTACAAAGAAAACTGCACTCAACTGTAAGCTGTATGAAAGAAGTCTAATCAAGTTCTGATCTTCCAGTGCCGAGGGCCACCTTGATGCTTTTGTTAATAGCTAATTTAAGGAAAAAAATTTCTTCTCTCACAGATGTACCTGTTGGCCTAGTCTGTCTGTCAGGTCATCTGGTGCGGGAAAAAGTGTTCTGTTGTCAAATGATCTGGGCAGATGCTGACCACTCCATCCCCCTTGTGGAGCATCACAGAGCTGCCCATTAGGGCATTAAAGGCTCTGATAAGTCCTGCAGTAAGGAAACCTGTTTAATAATGTTTCCTGAAGTTACTTGGTCACAGAACCCTTTTTTGCACATAGTATTAATATCCAGTTGAGGATGTTTCTTATAAAATGCTGGCCTGGAAATTCTCTGGGGGAGTTTCCCCAACTCAGCAGGCAGCTGGTATTGACTAGAGGTCCCCTGGGAGGCCTAGAGGGTGTGGGAGCTGGGGGCTCCCTGGGTGTCCCAAGTCCAGCCTGGGCCCCAGGTGGGCACAGCTGGTCAGCAGACCCAGAGCAGGTCCCCTCACCTTACTGGCTCCTGGCAGCAGGTGCAGCTTGACGTACGGGTCTGCCAGCCCGTTGTGGTCCATCGGCTTTAGGCCCTGGGCAGAGGAGAACAGCAAAGGGTGTAAGTGGGGGCTTGGGGACACAGAGCAGCCAGGGCCTCCGGGCACCTGGGGCAGCAGGCCCCAGCAGGCCCCTGGACCTCCCAGCTGGGTCCACTCATGACCTTTTCACAGAAGCATCCCTACCCCATACCCCCAGGATGCGGAAGCAAGGATGGCTCAGTGCTGGTGCAATTTCCTGCCCCCCACCCCTGCAAATGTCTGATTCTGCGTAGATGACCCAGGGGCATCTTTGGTCAGGTCAGCCTCTTTCTCATTGTCTTCTCATCATGGAGGACACGTGACTCACCTTTCTCTGACTGAGGGCCCTGTTATCCTGCTGTGGTCAGATCCTTCCTTCTTCCTGAACCCTCTTCCCTTGCTCCCCAAGCCCTGCGACTTTCCTCTCTGACCCTAAGTCCTCGTGAGCCCCTGTCCACCCATGCACACGCCTCCCTCTGCGGCCACGGGAGAACATTGTTATGTCCTGGAGACCAGGCTCTGCTTCTCTCTGGCCTGGCCACAGGGCCCTGCCCGTCTGTGTCCCCGGAGGCCACACAAGCTGGCCGGCCGCGGAGAGTCCCTCTGCAAGAGGGCACCCCTCACTCACTCTCAACCACCATCAAGTGTGCACAGCCAGGGAGCCCATGGAACCACAGACGGGCGCCCAGCTGACCTCGTGCCTGCTCCTGTTTCTGGAAACTCTCTCCTGGGATGGCTCACGGGATGCAGGGAGGGAGTGGTGACGTTTTCGGGGCGGAGGTGACATCCCCACGATCTCATCCAAAGACGAACTGCAAGCTGACCAGCCCGCTCCCCCACCTCCCAGGGGAGATGAGGCCCTTCTCCCCACTCCCCACCTTGGTTCAGAGGAGCCTGCAGGTGGGGGCTGAGATCTGACGTTGGGGCTTCCAACTTCTAACCAGCACTGCCTGGTTACCAGGAAGGGACCCACAGGTTTTAGTGCCAGGATGGCCAGGATTCAGGTCCAGCTCTGGCACCTATCAGCTGGGTAAGTGAGGAGGCCTCTGCCTCCTGAGCCTCAGTTTTATCATCTGTAAAAAGGGTTAATAGTCCCCATGTCCCAGGGTGGTTATGGGAGTCGAGGAGGTGATGCTATCGCAGGGCCTACTGCTGGGGCATTTGCCCTGTTTCCAGTCTGTGCTGGGCCCTCTGAGGATGCCAGAGAAGTGGCTTGGGGTGGGGTGGGGCATCTGAGCTGGGCCTGGAGCTGCCTGGGCTCTAGCTCTGCCCTGCCCGGGAGGGCTGACTCCAGGACGAGGCTTGGCTGGGCAGCCCTGTGTGCACCATGGAAGAGGTGACCCTGCCCAACACACACCTCTTACCCTTTCTCACAAAGTTGGAACTTCCCAGTTCTGCTGTGGGTGGGTGTGTTCCGCCAGGCTCTGTGCTCCAAGACAGCATTAGATACTAGGCACTCACTCATTTAATGCTCACAACAACGCACAGGTGGGGACGATTAACCCTATTTTGGAGATGAGCAAACTTGAGGCAGCTCTACTCACTTACAGACCGAGTGGCCGAGCTAGGGTCCACTGCTGGGGCATCTGGTGTCCTCTGAGAGACGCCCAAGGGGTGCCCCCTGTCAACCTCAGCCTTCCTACCCTCTGGGGCTCCTCTCCACACCCAGCCCGCCCTAGCTCCTCCCACGCCTGCACCACCTCCTGCCCAGCAGAGGATGAACCGGAGATTGGGGAGCTGCCACGGCTCCCCCACCTCCAATGCCATGAGTGGAGCAACCCTAAGTGGACACGCATACCTATACACACCCCAGTACACCCACGCAGCCCCTCGAGAGCCCGGCAGGGACAGCTGGGCACACTGCATGGGGGGCCCTGGTGTCTGTGTGGGTGGGGAGGAGGGTTGGCTCTGCCAGAGCGGCCTGGCAGCCAGGGCCCTTTCCCAGCACCCAGGCCTGGACAACCTCTATCTACACAGCTGGTTGGCGGGCGAAGGGAAGGGTCTGCCCGGGCCGTGCATCCTGCCCTCCACCTCTTCAGATTCCCAACTCTGCCCCTAGGGCGGGTCTGGAGGTCTGTGGGGAAGACAGGTGCCACACCACCACCAGAGCAGACCCCGGAGGAGAGGGTGGGGTGGGGATGGTGTGGGTCCACCGGGGACACTACTCACCCCACCATGGTGGCCCAGGCCAGGAGGCGCACAGCCGGGGCAGAAGCAGGCGGCCGGCCCCTGGATGGGCAAGAGCCACAGGCAGGGTGGGAGGAGGGGCAGAGAAGCTGGCAGGCTGGGGGGCTGGTGGGGGGGCCTGGGCCCAGGCAGCAATGCCGGAGGCTCCCCACTCGGAGCCGGGACCAGGCCCTTCCACAGCTCTACCGGGAGGCTCTACCAGGTGGCATGCCCACCCTTACCTTGCGGGAGAACATCAGCCTGGGCACCTTCCTCCCAGCGGGAGCGATGCGTTGGGGACGAAGGGAACAGCGTGACTGAGACCAGAGCTGACAGGGGCCAGCCCGGGACAGGGGAACATGGGGCTCAGATACCCGGTGCCCCCGCCCAGAGAGCAAGCTCAGGCCCATGTGACCAGAGCCTCCCCAGGGAGGCGGGAGGCCCAGGTGCTGGGAACTTGGGCTGGAGGCGTCCACGTCCACCCCTCTTCTCCGCCCTCAAGACAGGCCTTCCAGCACCCCGCATGCCCTTCCCTGCCCGACAGCCCCCCAGTTCTGGGGGCCTTAGGCCCCTAAATGCTACCCTTCCACCCTCCTCCTCTCATCCTCTACGGCTTCTCTATCCTACTCTTCCCCTGAAAAGTCTCCCTGGAGGGGAGGCAGCAATGTCTTAGGAGTAACTGAGCTGAGCACTGCCTCCTCGCCCTGCGCCCGCTGCTGGCCTACCTTGGCCTTGGTGATGGTGCAGTGCAGGGCGTTGTTCTCCTGGTCGTAGAGCAGGCTGAAGTCCAGCGTGCCCAGGGCGGCTGCGGACAAGGAGGGCTCAGGTCACCCGGGGGCCACACGCGGGAGAAGCGTCACCCAGCCCTGTACAGCTGGAAGAGGTGTCACGGTGCCCATGCTGACTGCCACTGACTGGGCACCTACTACCTGTCCAGCCCCCCCACACCCTGGGAAGGAGCCGATGCTCAGCGGGGTTAGGCCCGTCACCCCACGGATGCCGTGAGTGGTGGCCTCCGACCCCTGCATCACGCCTCGTGGCCTGCAGCTGGTGCAGGGTGTGGCCATGTGTGCCGGGCGCTCGGCTAAAGGGGTTCCTGTCATCCTGGTGCGACTGCCGGCCTGGGTTCCACACCTTGGCTCCCCTTGGCCTGTGATCTGCCCCAGGATTGTGCGAGGAGGCAGAGGGGTCAGGCTCTGGGTGGCTGCAGGCCTGGGCCTGGCCAACCGGCTGGTCCACTCACCGCCCCCCCAGCAGCATTCGGGGCTGCAGCCCCCGGTCTCTCCAGGCCCTTGGGGGCCCTGGGCAAGAGTGAGCTGGGCCCTCACGGTGCTACCCTGGCCGCTGAGAAAGCAGAGAGGGATTCCCAAGGGCCGGGCAGTGGGTGCAGCAGTGACTGGATGCAGCTGCCGCCCTGGGGCACTGTCACACACAGCAGCTGTGGCCTTTCATGCCGGTATAAAGGCAGGGGTGCTGGGTGAGGGCAGACCTCGGGGGCAAGTCTCCCTCGGGAGACACACATTCACAGGATGTCTTTAGAAGCCCAGACCCTACTTGCTGGTCAACTGGCTTCCCGTTCATTCACTCATTACCAAGTGTTCACAACACGCTAGGCTCTAGGAATGAAGATGGGTTTCCCTGGTGGCTCAGTGGTAAAGAATCCGCCTGCCAACAGGAGACGTGGGTTCGATCCCTGGGTTGGGAAGATCCCCTGGAGAAGGAAAGGGCAACTCACTCCAGTATTCTTGCCTGGAAAATTCCATGGACAGAGGAGCCTGGCGGGCTACAGTCCATGGGGTCACAGAATCAGACATGACTGAGCGACTGAGCAAGCTCACACTCACACACACACACACACATACAGGAATGAAGATATCAGAAGGCAGGTTCCTGCTCCAAGAAAAGCACAGCTTAACAGGAGGAACAGAAGACAAGGATTTGCCACAACAAAGTCTGGTGGGCCAGGATTGATGGAGGATTCCTGAGCTTGATGTGAACTGGGGCCATCAGAGAAGGCTTCCTGGAGGAAGTGACCCTTCACTTGAGCCATGCAAGATGAGTAGGAGTTGACCAGTGCAGAGTGGGGCTGGGAGAATGGGCATTTCAACCACAGGACCACCCAGATGGCAGGGGGCTGGGTGGTTGGAGTCATGCTAGGGGGAGACCAGGAGTTGCCCAGCGTGGGTCTAGAGCAAACCACAGCTTGCTGGCCAAGTCCGGCCATTATTTGTCTAGCATCTCTGCTCCTAACACAGGGTCAGGCACCCTGCTCAGCGTCTCTGTCATTGCCTGGCAGGGGCACCTGTAGGGTGTCTGACCTCTGAGGTCTGACCTTGGATTCAAACCCTGGCTCTGCACTTCCTTGCTCTGTGACCTTAGCATATCTAGTCTCTCTGTGCCTCAGTTTCCTCATCTGCAAAATGGAAACACAACAGCATCCACCTCACGGCATGCCTGGGGTGCGGAAAGTACTCAGCAGATAATTATAGAAGAAGCAGATCCATTTAGGTGATGTTTCTAGATGAGCGTACTTGCCCCTCTGAGACACCTCCTGGAATGAACTCGTTCTGAACTGGATCGCTCCCCTCCCGGCCCTTGTGAGCAGAATACACAAATGGTTACTTAGACTTTTCGGAACAACTTGAGTCATCACCGTGACTGTGGCTATCTGTGCCCTGTGTCTGAGTCCCAGCCCAGGCACTGAAGGGTGTGTGAGACGAGTCCTTCACCAGGCGATCCTGGGTGGCCACTCTCTGAGGTTTTCTTGACTTTTTTTCTGCCTCCTCTTTTGACATCCGCTTGAAACTCCTGTTATGTTAAAGTACTTGCCCCTGGTCGCATAGGCAGTGCTACCTCCTAGTCACTGGTTACTTGGGTCTTCTATGAAACCAGGTGAGAATAGTTGTCAAAATTGTGTCTAAACTCAAAGTCAACAGGCCTTAAGTGGAACCAAGAGTCCTTTTCCCCGAGTGGAGTAAGCATACTTTAGTCCTGCCTATTGGGTTTCCCAGGTGTCTCAGCGGTAAACAATTTACCTGCCAATGCAGGAGAAGCAGGTTTGATCCCTGCAGATTTTACTGGAGAAAGAAATGGCAATCCACTCCAGTATTTCTGCCTAGAGAATCCCATGGACAGAAGAGCCTGGCGGGTTGCAGTCCATGGGGTTGCAAAGAGTCGGACATGACTGAGCACGCATGCATCTGGCGTATTGCTGCCTTCTTGCTAGGTTGCCTCCGTGCTGGCAGGGCAGGTGAGGGTGCTGTAAGGGTGGGATCTATCACCTCGCCTGTAACAACTAGCAGCCACAGACCCAGGCTTCTCCAGGCTTTTGCAGTAACAGCCTTTAAAGCGCTTGACTTTGCAAGACAGTAAATCAGCCTACTGTTCTGTTCAGGTCTGACTTGCGGCTTGTGCCTCCGGAGGGCAGGGACCACACCTCTGACACCAACAATGAGCAGATGTTAAATTCACAAGGCTGGTCTATCCAAACCAACTCGTTCGCCAGCTGCTCACTTGAGCAGAGATGTGGTGTGATGCTCATGTATTAAAACACACAGTTCCAACACAACATTGTAAAGCAATTATCCTCCAGTTAAAAGAAAAGAACAGCAACCACAAAATCCACACAGTTCACAATCTCTACCCAGTTCCTCATCCCAGAGAAGGACAAAGCAGCAGGCAGAGCCCCCACTGGGAAATTCAGCTCCAGGAAGGGAGAGGGGTCCCTTCCACTGGATTTACAGACACCTGTGTTTAAGGAGGGGCCTGACACCGCTCAATAAAACTGACAGCTGTTATCACTGCCTGGGAGGGAACAGCAAGCCCAGTGCTGCCCCAGGACAGGATTGGTGGATTTCTTCAGATGCCAATGCAAGTTTTAGAGGAAATAATAGTTCAGAAATAGAAGCTCAGTCGCCATTTTTAGAGACGTGCTGGTGGTGGAGCTCTCAGAGAGCTCTTTATTTCCTATCCCCTATTTGGAGAATTGAGGCTCAGAGAGGGGAGGTGATCTGGCCAGGGTGGCATAGGAAAGCTGGATGCAGAATCCAGGCCTCTTCGCTTCCATCCTGATCGCTCCTTCCAGCCTTAAAGCCTAGTGGTTTCCAATATTTTCTGTCTGCTACTTTGTTAAGCTGAACTCTTGAGAGGATGGGACAGAAGAACAAAAGAGGGATAAACAGAATTGCCCCTGGGGCACAGGGAGGGCTGGTCTGCCACCCGAGAGGGACCTCTGAGTTGAAAGGCCCCCTGGGCTTGTGGCAGGTGAAGCAGGCCCTGAGGACAGGTGAAGGTTCTTGTCCATGTGGGCCACAAGGTCCTGCCCTCCAGCCACTCAAGTCACATGTCCTGGCTAAAGTTTGCATCCTTGGATAAATTATGAGGCTTGGTCACTAATGGGCCTCTGAGAGTTGTCACCCGCTTGTTGATAATTATAGAGCTTTAATGGGGCTAATTCAGAGAAAATCAAGCTCAGCTCCTGTCAGTTCCTCTAAGGCAGAACATCCCTCTGCTTGGCTGATGGGAGACTGACAGCATCATTTTGACCTTGGTTTGCACCTGGACGGTCCTCATCCATACACCCTTGGGAATAGGAAATTGGCCCTGATTTTGTTTCTCTTTTTAAGAAAAATGTCATCCTCTCAAATAGTTAAAAAAAAAAAAAAAAAAAAAAAAACCATGGGAAGAACCACAGAAAATGATCAAGTCTGAGTTGAAAGGATTTCCTAGTTGGGGAAACTGAGGCACTGACCAGACGCTGCAGGGGGAACAAAGAGGAATGAGCCATACATCTTATGGTCCTGCTTACCAGGTGCTCAAGGTAGAGGGCGAGAACTTTTATAAACCTACTCATGAGCTTCCCTGGTGGTCCAGTAGTTAGGAATCCGCCTGCCAATGCAGGGGACACGGGTTCAACCCCTGGTCCGGGAAGATCCCACATGCCGTAGGGCAACTTAGCCCGTGCGCCACAACTACTGAAGCCTGTGCACCAAGAGCCCATGCTCCGTGCAACGAGATGCCTCCGCAATGAGAAGCCTGTGCACCGCAACTAGAGAGTGACCCCCACTCGCCGCAACTAGAGAATGCCTGCCTGCAGCAACAAAGACCCAGCGCAGCCAAAAATAAATAAATAAATAAATAGTTTAAATTGCCACCCCCCCCCCAAATATAAACCTATCATTCCCCTTCTTTACATGGTTCAAAGGTTTTCCACTGCCTCCTGGACTCTGTCAACCTCCCTGGTGTGGCATTCAGGCCCTCTGTGATATGACCACTTGGGCTTCATCATCCTCTTTTCCCTTTGCTCCAGCCACTGGACTCTTCCTCCTTCCACTTTGCCAGCCTGGGTTCTCCCTCCTCCCACTGCACCCGCTTAGTGGGAGAGCTCCGGGCAAGCCAGCGCTTCCCATCTGGGTTCCTGACTCGTCACTGCTGGGTTATTTGTGTGTCTCCGTTTCCATGAACTCCCTGGTGGCAGAGATTGTGTCTCAGGCACCCTGCAACCTCCATGCTCAGCACAGTGCCAGACACCTAGTTGGTCCCGAAAGGCTGAGTGTGTGGAAATACAGCCCAGGGAGAATATGACAGGGCCCTAAAGAAGGGGAATCAGCAAGTGGGGACAGGGAAATGATTCCAGCTGAGGGCCTTCTGGGCCAGCCTAACAGTGGTTCCTCTGCTCCATCCTTGCTCCAGACCTCTGTGGGCATCAGTCCTGACTCAGCCCCGGATGAATCATGCAGGGGCCAGTGTAAGCGCGGCCATGAGATGTGACTCTGGCCCGAGAGACAAAAGGACAGATTTCCTGGGGAAAGGTTTCCTCACTTTTAAACTGAGACATGGGAGTGGAAACTCATCAAATTTAGGATCTTACTGTTATATGACGGGGGTCAACCTAAGAGGAAAAGGTGGGACTTCTCTGGTGGCTCAGAATCCACCGTCCAGAGTAGGAGACAGGGGTTTGATCCCTGATCCGGGAAGATCCCACAAGCCTTAGAGTAACAAAGCCCTTGCACCACAGCTATTGAGCATGTGCTCTAGAGTCCAGGAGCAGTAACTGCTGAAGCCAGTGCACCCTGGAGTCTGTGCTCCACAATAAGAGAAGTCACAGCAATGAGAAATCTATCTACTGCGACTAGAGAGTAGCCCCCACTCACCACAACTAGAGCCCATGCAGCAGCGAAGACTCAGCACAGCCAAAAAAAATAAATAAATAAAATTAAAAAAAAAAAAAAAGAAAAGAGGAAAAGGATGTGGCCAAGTGGAGAAAGACAGAACTATCGCCACTGGTGCTGCTGCTGAGTAGCGGCGTGAATCTGCCCCGGTCCCACACGACCTCAACAGTCCTCACTGTTTGAGGCACTCTGAATTTTCTGTTACCTAGAAACCCCAAAGCATTCTAGTCATTACGGCTTTGAAGGATGGACTGAGTTTCTACAGGTGGAGACTGGGTGGGAGGGCATCGTAGGCAGGGGAGTAGCATGTGTGGAGGTGAGTGGGGGCACAGGGCCACTGGAAGGGCAGCAAGCAGAGGAGTGCAGCTTAGCCAGGCCACCCTGTGGGTCACGGGGAGGGCATAGGCACAAGGGACACCTCTGACGATAACATTTCTGCATCTTCACCCTGTTAACGCTCCTCTATTAGATCAGTTGGGAGCCTGTCAATTTTGTGCTTGTGCCTTGCGGTGACTTAATCAAGGATGGGCTTTAAAGAGAAGGGGAAAAAAGGCTGAATAAGTAAACAGCACTTCACTCCCGGCCTTGGACAACAGAGCAACCGTCCTAATTTCTTTTTGTTAGAATGGAGATAATCCAATAATTAGGGCAGCAGATAGCATAACCCTGGCTAAAGCCGTAATGAACCATCTGGCTTGAATCATTTAGGCTTATTGTAGGGATCTGGTTGTCAGAGCTGAGAGGGAGGTGAGGCCTGGACTACTGAGTAGAGAATGGTTCCACCCTAGAACCTGGTCCCCCCCACCCCGGAACCCAGATTTCTCCGCTCTCAAGGTGGGATGTTTGGCCACTGATGGGGTCTAAGCCTGGGGCGGTGGCCCCTTGAAGGGAATGAGGGGGCTCAAGCTGGCCCTGGCTCGGCCACACACCCTTCTCCCTGGCTCTCTGCAGCAGTGCCCTGGTGACATGGGTGTGGCCAGCCCACGGGTTCAGGCTGGCTAGGCTGTGTCTGACTGCCCCACCCTGCTGACCCCAAGTGCGTCTGCCTCCTGCTAGGACTGCCCCACCCTGCTGACCCCAAGTGCGTCTGCCTCCTGCTAGGACAATGAGCTCTGAGTCTGGAGCCACAGCCCTGTTCCCTCTCTGCTTCGAAAACAGTGCTCTGTGAAGGACTGCTGAGTTGATGGACTGAAGATGGGGCAACTGGCCCGTGTCTTGCACTTTTTGGTCCCCTCCTTGCCTCCTTTCGGACAGCCGAAAGAAACAGCCTGATTTCTCATCTCTTAGCTGTATGTCTCCGGAGGGCCCGGGTGGCACCAGGAGAGCCTGTAGCTAGGGTGGAAGCCCTGCCCTGCTCGCCTGCTCCCCTGGCATAGCAGGAAAGATGCTGGAAATGGGAACAAGTGCCCCACCCCTTCTTCTGGACCCAGGGAAGATTCAGGGCATGCAAAGGGGTGACTTGGGTCTCTGCCTGCCCAGAGGCACAGCAAGTGAGGGGGTGCACTTGGCCCAGGGTGCCAGGAACTGGGGGTGAGGAAGATCCAGGGCACAGCCTGGAGGGCAATAAACTCTCCCGACCCAGTTTCCCCAGGCTGGCAGGAAAATGGAGGGAGAGGATTGCTCCCCATCCCCATGCCAGGCTCTGGTCAGAGGGCTGTGGTCCAGGCTCAAGAGCACGCAGAGCCGGCAGCTTGCCAGCACAGGCCGCGCTCCGACCCACCCGAGCCAGGGCTGGCAGGCCTCCCCGCTCCTCTCTCCTCCCAGGCCTCGCCAGGTAGGGTGGACAGGTCTAACCCCACCGCGTCCCGCTGAGGCGCTAGTAACCCCCACCGTCAGCTTGCAGAGGCACATTTTATGTTGGGGAAACTCCAGACCCCCAGCCTGAGGCCCATGTGGGCACCCGAGCCAGGAGCAGCCGCCCTCGCTATGCTGCGTGGGGGATGGGACCGGGCGAGCCTCGGCGAGGCGGGCAAGCGACCCCTGCCCCGAGAAAAGTCCACACCTTCCGCAGGACCGACGTTGGACTCGGGTTTTCTAGCTCTGAGGGTGACGCGGCAGGGGCTACAGCCGGGCAGGGGCCTGGCGAGCAACGCTGCCCCCGGCCCCGGCCCCAGCCCGCGTAAATCCATCCGGCACCGCACCGCGACCTCGGCGTTCTCGGTTTCCTCTCCAGTCCCGGGGCGGGCGGGGCGGCCACCCTCGGAGCCCAGAAAGATGCCAGGAGCACCAGCCGGCCGGGCCTCGGTCCCGGGGGCCCGGGAGCTTGTCTATTCCCTGGGGCTCGGGGCTCATACCCGCAGGAGGAGGCTGGGGTGGGGGTGGGGCCCTTACTGGCCCGGGAAGCGGGTGTAACAGGTGGGCGAAGGTCGGCGGCCGGGTCGAGCGCAGCGGGACCAAAGAACGTGGGAGGAGGAACCACCAAGGTTTTTCCAAAGGACAAGCGGGCCCCATGATCCCCTGGTCCTCGGCCCGTGCGCCAGTCAAGTCGCCGCGCTCTGCGGCCGCTGGGCCCACCCGGGAGGCCGCCCGACTCCAGCACCTGGGTCTCTCCGCCTCTCGCCCAGCCCGACCCTCGGCTGCGGGGCCGATCCGCTGCGTGCTCCGGGGCTGGGAGCGATCGCGCGGCCGGCAGCAACTGGTGTCTCCCCGGGGCGCAGCTCCGCCCTGCCAGGGAACAAAAGCCGCCGCCCGCGCTGGGGCTCCCGGCGGGCGGGCCGAGAGGGGGCGCGGCGCGGGCTCCGGGGAGCCGGCCGCTGGAAATGGGACACCCCCAGGGGGCGCCCCCAAACTTCCCACCTCTCGGACCTGCTCGGGGGAGGGGCTGTGTGTGCTGGGCGCGCGGAGAGCACACGGCGAGGCCGGGGACTGCCACCAGGCGGGGGGGGTGTGCCAGAGGAACCGAGACCGCACGGGAGCCGAGGGCGGGCGCGGGCGGGAGCGCGAGCAGCCGCGCAGGGGAGGGGGGCGAGAAGCTGGAGGGTGGGAAACTTACTGCAGTCGTCGGACTCGTAGCCGTCGGCGTCCGGCTCTTCCTCAGGTGGCTTGGCGGGCGGCCGCCCCGGGCTGGAGACCGGGCCGGGGCCGGGGCTGGCGCCGTAGGCTCCAAAGAGCTGATCGACATCCTCGTCGTCGTCGCGGGCGCCGTCGGAGGGGCTGCGGCGGCCGGCGCTGGCCGCGGCGGGGCGCGCGGGGGCGTCCGGGGGAGCAGCAGAGCGGGGCCCGGCGTCCGGGGGCAGGCCCCGCGGAAAGCGGGGGAAGTAGTCGGAGATCTGCTTGATGGGCCGTATGGGGCCGGGGCACACGTCGATGGCCATATGCTCCTGGATGCTGATGGTCGCCTTCTCCCCGCGCCGCCGGAGGGTCATGCAGGCAGCGCGGCTCCGCCCGGGCGCGGCCCGGCCCGACCTGGCGCGGCCCCGGCCCGGGGGCGGCTCAGCAGGTCCGGCGGGGCGCGGCGGGGGCTGCGGGCATCGCTGGCGGCGCCCCCGGACGGCCCTGACGCTGCTGCTGCCTGCTCGGCGGCGGCCGGCGCGAGTGAGTGCCAGGGGCCGGGAGGCAGGGGGCGGGCCCAGCCCGCGTCACCGGCAGCCGCCGATCAGTGCGAGTGTGCGGGCGGCGCGGAGCGGAGCGAGCCGAGCGGCGCCGCACTCACTGGCACTCACACCGGCGCGCACGCCGGCCCGGGACCCTGCGCGCGCACTCGGCGGGCAGGGCCACTCGGCGCCTTCCACTCACGCGGCGCAGTACGGGCGCGGAGCTGAGCAAGGACCCGCAAGACGCACACCCGCACTTTCCCGCGCGTGCCCGCACTTCCTGGGCTCCGTTCACACAGGACAGACGCCGGTGGGCAAGGACACTTCCAGCGCACAGAAACGTGTGCAGAACTGGGCGGAAGCGCCGACTGCTCACATCTGCAGAACACACGTACCCATAGAGAGTTGGTTGAGGCTACTGTGGATGTACAACCCCCCAATACACACACATCCCTAACAGCACTCGTGGAGGCGGTCAGGGGACTCAGGGCACCCCTGTCCGCAGCACACCTAACAGGGTATACAAACACGCCCCCAAAGTGATCAGGGGACCCAGGGCACCTCCCAGCCCCCAGCCTAGCAGGACACATAGCTTCACTCCTAGGAGTGCCAGACAGGATGCTCTCACACTAGCAAGACATCCACAGCTGTCCAAGGTCACCGATGGCACAGTCTGTTCACCCTTCCTCTCAGGTCACACACAAGCACACTCCTTCTAACCAGGAGTCAGCCTCTCACTTGGTCAGTGAGTAGCTTGAAGGACAGGGTGTGTGAGGACCTTGACCACAGGAGGTGATCAGGAGAGGATGGGGGCAGACAGGGGCCTGGGCATCCCCATGGCATGATGAAGGAGGCAGAGGCGGAGAGGCAGGATGTGGCTGGCCACCGGGCCTCAGGCTTCCCACATGGTCAGAAAACCAAACAAACACCAAGCCCTGGCTCTGTCCTGATTTCCTGAGAATTCAGTTCTGTTGGGAATGGCTGCTGCTTATACAGGTGTGTCCCCAGAAAGCCCTGGTCATAGACAGAATCCTGTTTACTCTCTCTGGTTTCCATTGACATCAGAGACGCTTATCTTCTTGTCTGGGTCCCTTCCAGAAAGACTAAATGAGGGATCTCAAGCCTGCACCCCGGCCCCTACCATAACTCCTGTGGCGGTGTGGGGAGAAGAGAGAGGCAGCCTCACCTTCATCAATTCCAGCTGCATCATTCTGGCACAGCATTAGCTCTCTCTGAACCTCAGTTTTCTCAGCTGTGAAAGGGGGCTAATTCCAACCACTCGGCATTCTGGAAAGGCTGCATCTGGCGAAGAGCATGGCAGATAAGAGATGCTCACCAGGTGTCGGCTTTCTCTTCACCCTTCCCTTGAGAGACGACACTTGCTGCTGACGCACGTGATGGAGATCCGTGAGTTATTTCGTGGCGAGTTCTGAGCTGGACGGGGAAGGTCCCCACCCACCCTGGAAACCTATGGTATGCTCTGTCGAGAGCATTCACAGCTACAACCTTACTGGTTCCTTCTATCACCCACCAAGCAGGCAGAATACAATGTTCCCACTTTGCAGGGGAGGAAATTTAAGCTCAGATGTGACTTGCCTGGGTGATCTCTGGCTAGTGGCAGAGCTGGGCTCAGCACCCAGGTGTCCTAACTTTTTTTGAGACTTCCATGGCCCCCACCCCTGCCTCTCCCTTCTCATTCCTACAGAGAAGAGCTGGAAACAGAGGTGAAACCTGGCTCCCCGGAGCTCTTCCTGTGGCTTCTTGGATGGGGACTGCCCAAATTGAGAAGGAAGGGGAGGGAAAGAGAGAGGTGGCTGAGAATCTTAGGGGTTGCAGTGGGAATGAGCCAGCCTGGGGGCTCCCTAAAGACAATCTGGGATCTTGGTGGGAGAAAAATTCAGCCCTCCAAGAATCAAAGGCCAAGGGAAGGACAGGAGAGCCCAGAAGCCTAACACAGTGAGTGGGTTTCTCATTTCCGGGAATGCTTAAGGGGATTAGTCCTTAAATAGGCACAGAGTGACTTCTGTGCCAGAGGTGGCTGCATCACTAAGTGATTATGTAATGACACGGGGTATTAAAGTACAGACATGGAACCATCATTCTGTAATTCATTCACTCGAGGAGCACGAGAGTGCAGTCTTCATCTTACAGATGGGGACGCTGAGGCTTCAGGAAGTCGAGTGACTGGGAATAAGAGCCTGGATATCCTGACCTCTGACCCTGTGCCCTTTTGATGGCCAGGATCTACCTGTGTGTTCACTGGGAGTGGGGAGAGAGTGGGGCTGACCCCTTCTTCCTGGCCTCTTTACTTTCTGTGCATCTGGCTTTCTGGAGATTCAGCCCCTGGTTCTTGGCTCTGTGATTGCTGGCCCAGGGGAGGGTCTGCAAGAAGTGGGAGTGGAGGGCCCAGCCTCCAAAGCATCCAGTCAGTGAATGCCAGGGTACCCCCAGGAGAAACACTGGCGTATTTGAAGCTAACCTTTGGCAGGTGACAGAATCGAGCGCCACTCTGAAGTCTGAATTCACCCAGCTGCCATGGGGTAGGGCCCCCTGGAGGGAGCAGAACTGGTGTTATCCAGGTAGGTGTCTAGTTTCTAGAAAGAGTCTGGGCAGGGGAGATAGGCAGATGGATTCAAAAGCAGTGCCTGAGACTTCCCTGGTGGTCCAGTGGTTAGGAATCCGCCTACCAATGAAGGGGACGTGGGTTCCATCCCTTGTCTGGGAAGATTCCGCTAAGCCCGTGTGCCACAACTACTGAGCCTGCACTCCGCGACATGAGGAGACCACGCACCGCAAGGAAGAGTAGTCCTCACTCGCCACAACTAGAGAAAGCCCACATGTGGCAACAAAGACCCAGCACAGCAAAAAATAAACAAAAGCATCCCCCTGATTGTGTCTAATTTGGGGCAAGTTAGGGGGAATCACCTTGTGAGAAATGAAGGTGGGGCTGCAGATAAAGTGCTTAGCACATAAGAGGCACTCAGAACATTGTCATTCTCTTCCCCCTGCCTTCCTGGTGCAAACCATAGTTGGATGTGCCTGCCTCAGTCTCTCTACCAGTGAAATGCAGTTGGCTGCCCTCTTTTCCTGCCAGGACGAGATGAGGACGCTGGGAAAGTGCATTGAAAAGTGCAGGTACTTGGCAAGGTTGGGGCGCCGGCTGGCGTGTGTGGGGATCTTTAAACAGCTGGACGTGTCCAGACCCCATCAATCAGGTTGCCTTCCACTCCCCACGCAGGCAGGCAACTGGACTTGTCCTTGGCAAAGTGAAGTGGGCAGAGTCACAGCCCTCAGGAATCCTGTACTCTATTTTTTGTTTTTTTTTGCCACACTGTGTGGCATACTAAATCTTAGTTCCCTGACCAGGGATCACACCTGGGCCCCCTGCAGTGGAAGTGCGGAGCCTTAAACACTGGACCACCAGGGAAGTCCATGGAATCGTGTACTCCTGATTCTCCACCACCTGCTTCTCCCAACAGGCTTCTGAGCTGCCCCCTCCCCTCTCTAACAGACTACAAAGGCCCTGGTCCAACTAGGTAGAAGTGGGTTCCTCAAAGGATGGATGCAGGGTACATGCATCCCTGGGATGCTTGTTAATAATACAGATTCCTGGCCCTTGCCTCACACCCATGTGTGTACTCAGATATGTGTACAAAGACTCGGGGTGCGTTTGAATAAGCACCCCTGGGTTATTTTTATGCACAATTATTTGTATGAGAATCGCTGGGTTAGAAGGTGCAAATGGTTTAATATTCTCACCTGTTTGCTGTCCCTGCACTGTTCAATGTGCCTCTCTTGGCAGGGAGGGTTGGAATTTCGCGAGCACTCTGGCAACGCCCCAATGTTGTTGCTATTTAGTCACTAAGTCGTGTCCAAATCTTTTGCAACTCCATGGACTGTAGCCCGCCAGGCTCCTCTGTCCGTGGGATTTCCCAGGTAAGCATCCTGGAGTGGGTTGCCATTTCTTTCTCTAAAAGTCCCAATAGGGAGCCTGTAAATCCCACATCAGGCACTATGACTTCTTTCCTGGCTGAGAATGAACAATTAAAGCCTTTCCTTCCAGTAGGTGAGAGGCATTTGGAGGCAATGACCCCTACCCTGCACTTGGCTGGATGTCCTAGGTTGGCGTGTCTGCCTGGCATCGCTGTGCCCTGGGAGGAAGGGCCCTTCCTGCCTCTGGCCTCACTGTACCCCAGTCTCCCCCTTCCCTGATCACTAAAGGAGCTCTGGGCATGCTGTGCTGATACAAACTTGTCTGAATTGATAGGAAATTTTAACACAAAGGAGAAGCTGATGGAGCACTCCTAAGCACTTCCTGTTTGATGGAGAGGGGCCTTCCAGGGGCCCTTGTCCATTCATTTCTTTAGGAATCTGCACTTTAACAAATATTTATTGCACACCTACCCTATGACAAGCCCCAGGCTGCATTCTGCAGTGGCCCGGCTGGTGAACGAGGTTCCACTTTTCTTGAGATTCCAGAGGACAGAGAGTGAATCAGGAAAGGACATGGGAGCCGTCCACTGTCCCTGGCCTCCTCCTCAGTCCCCGTTGGGGCCTCGGCCTGGGAATCGTGTGGAGAGCCAGCACAGTAAGTTGATGGAAGCCACTGCCATATAGCTGGTGGCTGCTGTGAGGCCAACTGGATGTATTAGGCCATATTAAAAATGCAGCTCTTTCTGATAATTTATTATTCACATTTCATAAACACATTATAGTCGTCACAGTACATTTACTAGCCCTGGGCCTGCCAGTGGGAAAAAGTTAACACTTACCTAATGATGTTATTTTGCAGATGTCAAATGCTCTTGGAGCTGTCATGATGGGCTAAATGGCTCAAAGAGATGCTTGTCTCCTCTCCCTCCTGGGACACCTGTTCAGTGGTTTGTAGACCACAGGTCTGTGAGCACCATGCCCTGCCACTCCACCCGCTTCCTGAGCCTAGAGATGGAGGACTTGGCTCAAGGTCACCCCAGGCCAACACAGGACTCACCCCAGGGGCTGAGCGGAGGGACTACGGCCCTCTGCTCGGTTCCATGCAGGCTGCGGTCTGGGCTGCCGGACTCAGAAGAGGCCAAGGTGAGACAGGCTCGCCTGGTAGGAGGGGCTTAGCCCAGGATCAGCCTGCCTCTGCCCAGAGATCAGAAGTCAGGGAGGGATAATGCTGAATCCGTAGGGGAAGATCCAGAAATAACCTGCAGGAGGACGGGGGTGGGGTGGAGTGTAACCTGTGACTCAAGTGACAGCAAAGATGAGGCAGTGCCACCGGCCCCCACCCTGTGAGGCCTGGGGACCTCTGGAGCCCAGGGGCTTGTTCGAGTGTCTTCTGGAGTGGGCGGAACGTTTCAGTGATATGAATGGGCAGGAGCTGTAACTGAGAGCCAACAGCCACAAATGTTTCCTCAAATAGCTCTGAATTATGATGTGGTTTAGAAGATACTAACGATGCAAATGGTGGCTTCCAATTTTAACTCATTCTACTGTTTTAGATTTATAAAATATTTCAGTCATACAGAAAAGGCCTAGAGTATTACATAAAGACCCACCGGCCTATAAACAAAAACCTTGCAGGTTTCTTGAAAAGCTAAACAGAGAACTACCATATGACCTAGCAATTCCACTCCTAGGTATGGGCCCAAAAGGACTGAAAGCAGAGTCTCCAGTAGATACTCGCACACTGATGCTCATTGCAGCATCATTCACAGCAGCCAAAAGGGAGACAACCCCCATGCCCATCCACAGATGAACAGAGATGGATGTGTGGCATATCCATACAATGGGATCTTAGTGAGTCGGTCAGTCTAAGTTTCCAACTCTTTGGGACCCCATGGACTGCCAAGGAATTCTTCCCAACCCAGGGATTGAACCCAGGTCTCCCGCATTGCAGGCAGATTCTTTACCAACTGAACTATCAGGGAAACCCTCAATGGGATCTTATTCAGCCCTAAAAATGAATGAGTTCTGATCTATGCTACAACCTGGATGAACTTTGAAAACATGTTAAGTGAAGTAAGAGAGACACAGATATTGTAGGACTTTCCTTATAGGAAATGTGCAGAATAGGCAAATTTATAGAGACAGAAAGTAGGTTAGAGGTCAGCAGGGTCTGGGGTGAGGGAAAAAGGGAGCTTAAGGGGCAAGAGTTTCTGCTTTGGGTGATGAAGATAAAACTTAAGAAATAGAGACTGGTGATGATTGCACAATATTGTAATTAATGCCACTGAATGGTATAACTAAAAGTGATTAAAACAGCAAAATTTTGTGTTATGTCTATCTTACCACCATTTAAAAAATTACAGATGCATTTGAAATCCCCTGATATTTCCTCCTTCATCCCGTTGTACTTCCCAGGGGCAGTCACTGTCTTGAATTTGATAATTAACAATCTATGCGTTCACCTTTACATTACTATGTATGCATCCATAAATAAGTGATATTGTCTTATACATCTTAAAGCTTCATATAAATGGCATCATACTGTACACACCCTCAATCAATTGCTTTTTTTTCACTTACCATTGTTCGTGAGATTTATTCCTGCTGATGCATGTAACTAGAATTTGTTTTTATTGTGGTATAATACACCACCACAATTTATTTCTCCTTTTTCCTATCACTGGACATTTAGGATGATTCCCACACTTTATTATTCTATATCTGTTGCCATGGATAGTCCTGTCTCCTGGCCCACATGGGAGAGTTTCTTTGCAACCTCCTGGTGACAGAATCGCTGGACTGAAGGACATATGTATCTCTAGCTTGACCAGATAATGCCAAACAGTGGTTACGACCTCAAGTGGTTACGACCACTTCCATTCCTATCAGCTGTGTCTGAGAGTTCCAGTTCTTCCACATCCGCGTCAACACTTGATGTCACCTGACTTGAGTTTTTGCTGCTCTAATTGGTGTGAAAGGGCATTTCATGATGTTTAATTTGTTCTTCCTGATAGGTGCTGTTGCTTTTTTTTTTTGCACTAAAAGTGGGCATAAGCGGACAATAGATAAATGTAACAAATTGAAAATTGAAGCATTTCTATTAATGGTTAGGTTAAATGCAGTATGATTCACCTTTACAATGGAATATTATTATGTAACCATTAAGGAGAAGGGGGCAACAGAAGATGAGATGGTTGGATGGCATCATCGACTCAATGCAATATGAGTTTGAGCAAATTCTGGAAGATGGTGAAGGACAGGGAAGCCTGGCCTGCTGCAGTTCATGGGGTTGAGAAGAGTGGACATGACTGAACAACTGCACAGCAATAGCAACAAAAAAGACAAAGTGCTTCCCAGGTGGTGCTGTGGGAAAGAATCCGCCTGCAGGGGGCTTGAGGGTTCAATCCCTGGGTCGGGAAGATCCCCTGGAGGAGGAGATGGCAAGTGAGTCGCTCAGTCTAAGTTTCCAGTTCTCCAGTACTCTTGCCTGGGAAATTCCATGGACAGAGGAGCCTGGAGTGCTTCCATCCATGGGTTTGCAGAGTCAGGACAGAGCACACACGTGTGCGCACACACACATGTGCACACACACACACACAAAGGACAAGGCCGCTCTGTGTGCACCAATATGGAAGATATATTGATATTCTGATGCACTAAAAATCATTTCATTGCAGATATATTGTTTAATAAAAAAGAGGCATAAAACAGTATGTTCCCTTTGTATATAAATAAAAAGATATATATACATGTGAGTATTTATATAAGCATAAGATTCCTCTGAAAGAATAAACAGGAAATAGATAAAAATAAGTCATCTGTGAAGGGAACTAGGGGTCAGGGAAATTTTTCTGCTCTATGCATTTATACTGCATACATGAAAAACAGAAATTCATAGAGACAGAGGTAGACTAGAAATTACCAAGGGCTTGGGGATGGAGCGTGGGGGGTATTATTTAATGAGTAAAATTTCTCTTTGGGATGATGAGAAAGGTCTGAGAATGCATAATGGTGATGGTTGTACAACGTTGTGAATGCACTTAACCCACTGAAATATATGCTTAAAAATGGTTAAAGTGGCAAGTTTTATATGTTATCTATATTTTATTACTATAAAAGAGTAGGAAAAGAATAAGCCTATGATGAAAACAAATTTAATTTTATCCTTTAAGAATAATAATTATTTAAAACTTTGCTGCTTTCTGAATTTCTGGCCCCTGAAAGATAAATCTTAATTCTGGCTCCACAGTGGGGATGGTGGGAGCTGCGAGCCTGGGTCCAGCAGGCAGGGGTCTTCATCAGAGGGGAACTGTGAGTCCCAGAGTCCCCTGAGAGGCAGAGATGCCAGCTCCTGAGGCCTCACCTTGACCAATTGAGGCCACCTCACTCCCCACCAAGACTCAGGTCCCGTCGACCTGGTGACCTGGGTGTCCCCTGAAGCTCTGAGGTTCCCCAGTCCCACGCATCCTTCTATTGCTTCACTCTCAGCCCTCTCCCTGGGGCTCACAGATCCCTGCCTCTCTGTAAACATGACCTCTGATGACCTGGGACTCTCGCACCATATTGCCCAGCTTGGCCTTCCTCCATCCCTTGCCAGTGGAGTCCCCCCAAATCCCTGTGATGCTCTACCAACAGGCTATGCTCCAGCCCTCACCGACACACCCACCATCCGCTCTGTGTCCTTCTCACGGCTCCTGATGCCTTTGCCCACCAACACGACAGTCCTGGCCCATATCCCTTCCCCAGCAAGCACCTTCCCAAAGGCTTCACGTCAGCCACCACTGCCTGTGGCCACACTCGGCCCTGCGGCCATGCTATATCCGCAGTCACACTGCAGCCCAGGCTGGGTGGGGGGGATCAGACACCTGAGAAGAAAGACTTAGGGCAGCACCCTTCGGGCTCCCCTACTGCTGACACTCATCTGCTAGTCCCTGCATCTCCACCTGCCCTGGACCCTCTGAGGGTCCCAAGCCCCCAGCAAAATCCCAAAACACAGCCAGAGAGGTGTCACCCCCTTACCTGGCATTCTCCAACCTCCATCACTTAGGAACCAGCTTCTCAACCGGGACCTGTGTTATTATTTACTTTAAATCAACTTGCAGGGACTTCTCTGGTGGTCCAGTGGTTGGGAACCTGCCTGCTAAAGCAAGGGACACAGGGTTGATCCATGGTCAGGGAAGACTCCACATGCTCGTGGAGCACATTTGCCACAATTACCGAGTCCACGAGCCGCAACTACTGAAACCCACGCTGTAGAGCCAGTGCTCCGCAAGAGAAGCCACCACAATGAGAAGCCCGTGTATCCTAACAGAGTAACCCCCTCTCGCCCCAACTATAGAAAGCCCTCGTGCGCCAATGAAGGTCCAGTACAACCAAAAATAAATCACATAAATAAATCAACTTGCATTAAAAATGCTTTAAAGGCTCAGATTAGCTTTGTCCTAACCATAATCGCTGTGGTGGGAACTGATGTTCTGGTTATATTTCTCTGTTGCATATTGAAATAAACATAATTATTACAATAAAATCATTTTCATTAAGTAAATGAGGTTAAGTTAATTGTTCAGGGTCTCATAACCAGAAAGAGGCTCACTAACACTTGAGTCCAGGCTGTTTGGCTCCAGGTGTTCAGCCCTGTCACCCCTCAGGCTGTGAATTTACTGTCCCCCAACCCCCACAAAGAGGCCAAGTTTGCTGCACACGTTGACGCTGAAGATGGCAGAACTCGGCCCTGTGCAGGTGTGTTGGGGGCTGGAGCCTGGCTGAGGTTTGCCTGGCATTGCCAGCTCTGGGCTAGTTCACACCTCACAAGGCACCGACCTGCCCGGGGGCCAACACTCCCCCAAGGGACACCTCCTGCGTCCTCAGAGAGCCCAGCATCTGAGTCAGGTTAGCAGCGAGGCAGACCCGTCTCCCCTGCCCCACGGCTGGGTCGTGAGCCCCCAGCTGCGGGTCCTTAGCGACCAACCAGCACAGGATGCAAGACCTGGACCTCAGTCCTGAAACATGAAGAAGGCTGAGAGTTAGGTCAGCAGAGCGGTGGAGGAAGGAGGACGGGGTCCAGGCAGAATGGCTGGTGGCTGAGCTGGCTGGAACTTGGGTGCAAAACCTCCTCCAGGGGCCGGGGGGGGAGGCCCCCACAGCCTGGGGGCTCCTCACCTGCAGACACCCCTGCCTCCTGGGCGAGTATGTGAGCACCTGCGTTTAGAGTCAGACTCCCAGGCAGTGAGGGGTGCTCACAGCTCATCCAGCCTCCCGTCCCGCTGCCAGCCTGGTGCCCAAACACACCATCTGCTGCCGGGCAGCTCTCTCCGCCTGTCGCCCTCACCTCCCCGCCTCCGGGCACGGCGCTCACCTGTGCTGCCCACACACTCAGGCGTGGCTCCTCCAAGCCCAGGTGTTCTTTCCGCGATGCCCCCTCGTGGCCGCGTCTGTGCCCATTCGAGTGCTCAGCTCACTCCCGTGTCTTTTGTTCCAGTTTCTTGAGGACCCGGAGGGATGGCTCTGTCTTTGTGGCCCTCAGCTGTGGGGTCACAGTTGACAAGCCCCCAGAATCCCACGGAGGTTCCTAGGACTCACCCCACTGCGAGCCCAGGCTGCAGGCCCAGGGTGGGGCCCGGAATCACCTGCAGTTCTGGAGCTCTGAAGCTGGGGGTAGGCGGCCTTCCACAACACAGTCAGTCTTTGTTAACGTGGAAACCTGGGCCCAGAGAGGTGACCCCACCTGTCCAAGACCACTCAGTAATGCTGAGGCAGAGCCTGAGGCTCTGTGCCTGCCTCTGTCTCGGGGACAAAGAGGGTGGTTCTACCCTCTCTGGCTATCTGGGGTCCTTTGGGTGCAACCTCTAGGTCAGGGCTTGAAGCACATCCCAAATACGCCAGTGGGGATTTCCTGGGGCTGCTCCCCGGGTGGGTTCTGGTGGCCCTGATGACTGTACTATGACCCCTTCCCAGGCTTTGGCAGAGGGTACTTAGCCCTGAAGAGGAATCCATTTCCTCTCCTTCATCCTGCCCTCCCCTGCCCAGGGCCACTGATGCAAGCCTGGGTCTGCCTCAGGGCCTTTGCACTAGCCAGCAACGCCTCCAAAATACGCTTGTACCACATCATCTCATGGCGGGGGCTCATGCTCACTTTTTAGATCTCAGCTCCAGGCCCTCTCCTCGAGAGGACTGACAACCCGAACAAGACAGTTCAGGTCCTGCTTCTTGTTCATCGTCTGTGAGCTCCCTGGAGGCAGGGACCCAGCACAGTGCAGGGCCCACGGCAGGTGGGCACTCATTTCTGTGACTGAAGGGAAAAATGAAGTGCATTGGCAGCCAGGCCAACCAGAAGCCCCCCGAGGCTGGGCTGTTGGGGAGAACCTTGGGGTTACAGGTGGAGCAGCTGTGGTAGGAGGGAGCTGGGGCCTTGCCAGCCAGCCAGGCCCCTCCCTGCCCGCACAAGCTCCCACCCTGGGCGGGCGGGGGCCTTGGAGACAGCCATGTCCAGAGGGAGGCGGGAAGGAGCCTGGAGGGTCATCCATCAGCCAGAGACGTGGAGAGCCTGGTAAATGAGGGACGCTGTCTGAGGCTCCTCCACCAACTGTCTGCCTGTGCTCTGGCCGTCTGGGAGCCCAGGGAGCAGGTGAAGGGAGCTGCTTCAAGCCCAGCTGCTCCTATGGGGCCTGGGGGCCGCCAAGGCAATGCCAGGGCTACCCTGATTGAGGAGGAAGGACAATGCCCCTCCACCTCCCTGTCCCCCAGGCACTTCAGTGTATGATCAAAATTACCTTATATAGCTTTCACCCTGTCCTGCAAGGCAGGTCATTATTTCTTTGACTTATTTTGAATTTCAGTACACAAGGGTGTAGAGGTTGACACAGCCAACCCCAAAACACACCCATCAAAATGAACATTTTCATCCTTTTTCTAGAGAGGTCTTTTTTTTTAGCTTTAAAAATCTGAACTGTAACATAGAAAACTGCACAAAATATAGATGCACAGCGTAATGAATAGCCATAAAGCAAACACCAGCATAATCGCCACCATTTCATCACAGAAGTCATGAAGCAGGAAGTTATGACCTGCCCCCCACCAATCCATGATGTGTGTCTCTCATTCCCAGCTTCCCCTGCCCCCTACATACTCTGAGTTTTATGACACCAGTGCCTAGGTTTCCCGGTCATTTAAATATATATAAATACAATAAAACATTACAGATAAAAATTTCCCTTCCTGATTTGCATCCACCCAGCAAGCAAGCATAATTATGATACATCATTCCAGGCTCCGTTTGATATTTTTACTATGCATACTTATATTAGAAAAATACTGTTTTATATAGCTTAGAACTTTTCACAAGTGGTATCAATACTGCCTGTATTATTCTGCAACTTGCTTTTCCACTCAACTCTAAATACTTTACCCCAAAATAGCTTTATTGAGGTATAATTTATACACTATAAAATTCCACTGTTTCTAGCACACAATTTAATGGTTTTGAGTAAATTTACAGAGTTGTGCAACCATCCACACAATCCAATTGTGGAACATATTTCCATTCCTCCAAGAAAGTCTGAAATGTTTCCTTGTTTTTTCTTTTTCTCTAAATGCTTTTTGATGCATGTTTTAATAACTGCCCTCTATAAAGCTCCTACTACGTGCCATGCCATGTTATGTTACCTATGTTACTCTTTGAACCCTCGCAGAACCTCTGTAGGGCGAGTTCAAAGTGGGTGAGAAGCCGCCCAAGGTCCCTCTGCTAGAAACTGACGGAAGAGGCTGGGAATCTAGCCGCCTGACCCAAGAGCCTGCAAGCAGCCCCACTCCCCAGATGCCCTGAATCCCACTGGGATGCCCTGAATCTTTCCTGCTATCAGCTCTGTCAGGGGGACACTTCCATCTCACAGATGAGATGCTGCAGCTCAGAGGGCCTGAGTGACTTACTCCACATCCTTGGCGTGCGGACCTGCACAGCTTGGGGTTCAGATCCAGGTCTCTGTGACTCCCAGTCCTCTCCCCTGTTCTGTTCCCCTCTGCTGCATTTCTCTTTTCATTACAGAAAAGGGCAACAGGGAGGAAAGGGAGGGAGAGGCTGGTAGGAAAGGAGAGATGTCAGAATTGTCTCCTAAATTCTTCTAGGCTCATGCGTGTACCTACAAACACACTGACACAGCCGCACACGCCCATGGGTGCACATCTCCCTGGGTGTACATCCACCCAGGGGCACACCAGGGTCAGTGTTCAAAAGTTCCCTGTGCTCACTGTGCTAAGAAGGAAGAGAATGTCAGTGTGTGTGTTGGGAGTGGGGGGATTCAGCCTTGCCGGGTCCCTCGGTGGCCCTTCTGCCAGGGTCCCGACCCAGGAAATTCTCCGTTGGGGCAGGGCCCCTCCCTGCTGGGGCCGGGCCTCCATCCTGCTGAGGGCCTTTGCTAAATAAAGTCTCAGCTCCAGGGAAACAGAGCTGTGCGTGATCTCTGGGGACTTCACGGGGCTGTTGAAGCCACAGGGCCAGCCCTGCTCCTGTGTTGCCAGGAGCCCAGTGCACCGTGTCTCTGCTCATTGGCCTGGACGCTTCCTGTCCCCAAGGAACATTCCCGTCCCTGGACTCACGTGAACCTACACAGACCGGCGAGGGGCGAGGACGTCCCATTCAAAACACAATGAATAAGTCTGTGCTGTGTGTCAGACCCATGGTCTCCATGCTCCACCAGGGGTGCACGGTGACCACTACCACTTCACAGATGGGGAAACTGAGGCTCGGGGGCCTTCTGCAGGATCCGATCGCTAACAAATCCGGGCTGTGAGTCTGCTGCCCTTGGCACGGGGAAATACCCAGCCCCTGTCCAGAGTTCTAGCATCCAGCCCCTAAACCCTGGGCCTGCCTGGGGATTTGCAAAAGCTGGTAAGTGATGGGGATTTTTACCCAGATTCAGCCAAATGGGAAAAACAGAGGACAATCTAGTTAGTTTTTCACAAAGTTAAATCCCCTTAATTCAAAAAAGGTGGGCTTTTTCTTGATCCTTTTTCCTTTCTTTTCTGAAATGAGAATGCTCTCATAGGATGGTTATGATTTTATACTCTTATTTGGCAAGACATAAATGTGAGCAGTTTAATGCCAGCCCCCACATCTGGGGGAGGTTTGGTTTCTGGACCCCCTAAAATTTGGGCCACTTGGAGTACCCACCACTTGGCCCACCTCAGCCCGAAGTTGGGACTTTTCCTCCTGTATGGGTCCCTTACAGCTTCATATTTGTATTTGCCAAAACAATCCAGTTGAGGAAGTCTTATCCAGGATGTTTGAAATCTTTATGATACCAGCTCAAACTCTGGATTGCGTTAACAAAATAGAGAAAAACCTTTTTTCTTCTTTAGTAGTCAAACTTCAAGGCAACTTCAACCTGGGACCTCAGCCAGTTTCTGGGAAGTGAAGGAATCAAAGGCCTCTGAACAGTAAAAAAAAAAAAAAAGTCTTTAGAACAGAGCTTGGTTCGGAGTCCAAGCTTTGGCCTTAACGGAAGCGAAGAACAACAGTTTGATAAAGTTTGTTTATCTACCTTCCACCAGCTAACACATTGCCCCCAGGGGAAGCAGGCAGGAGGTTGGAAGGGAGGCCAGGAGGGCTTCTGGGGGCAGGTCTGTTGACAATAACATTTAGGGCAGGGTATGCCAAAACCTTTGACTGTGTGGATCACAATAAATTGTGGAAAATTCTGAAAGAGATGGGAATACCAGACCACCTGACCTGCCTCTTGAGAAACATGTATGCAGGTCAGGAAGCAACAGTTAGAACTGGATATGGAACAACAGACTGGTTCCAAATAGGAAAAGGAGTACATCAAGGCTGTATATTGTCACCCTGCTTATTTAACGTCTATGCAGAGTACATCATGAGAAATGCTGGGCTGGAAGAATCACAAGCTGGAATCAAGATTGCTGGGAGAAATATCAATAACCTCAGAGATGCAGATGACACCACCCTTATGGCGGAAAGTGAAGAACTAAAGAGCCTCTTGCTGAAAGTGAAAGAGGAGAGTGAAAAAGTTGGCTTAAAGCTCAACATTCAGAAAACTAATATCATGGCATCTGGTCCCATCACTTCATGGCAGATAGATGGGGAAACAGACTTTATTTTTTGGGGCTCCAAAATCACTGCAGATGGTGATTGCAGCCATGAAATTAAAAGACACTTACTCCTTGGAAGGAAAGTTATGACCAACCTAGATAGCATATTAAAAAGCAGAGACATTACTTTGTCAACAAAGGTCCGTCTAGTCAAGGCTATGGTTTTTCCAGTAGTCATGTATGAATGTGAGAGTTGGACTATAAAGAAAGCTGAGCGCCGAAGAAGTGATGCTTTTGAACTGTGATGTTGGAGAAGACTCTTGAGAGTCCCTTGGACTGCAAGGAGATCCAACCAATCCATCCTAAAGGAGATCAGTCCTGGGTGTTCTTTGGAAGGACTGATGTAGAAGCTGAAACTCCAATACTTTGGCCACCTGATATGAAAAACTAACTCATTGGAAAAGACCCTGATGCTGGGAAAGACTGAAGGCAGGAGGAGAAGGGGATGACAGAGGATGACATGGTTGGATGGCATCACCAACTCAATGGACATGAGTTTGAGTAAACTCTGGGAGTTGGTGATGGACAGGGAGGCCTGGCGTGCTGCAGTTCATGGGGCTGCAAAGAGTTGGACATGACTGAGCAACTGAACTGTACTGAACTCAGCTCAATATACACGGGGGCCATTTAGTGCTGGGGGTCCAGGGATCACCTCACATCCACAGCACCCTGAGTGGTCAAGCGAAGTTTACAAGATGCTTGCTGACATGTTGATCTGGAAAAAAACGGATGCCCCTAATACACCTCAGAAAGGTTCCTATAAAAATGGCTAAAGAGCAAGGCATACAATCAAAACAGAAAAACAAACAAGGGAGAAGATGAACATTAGTTGTCTAGAAGCTTCAGGGAGAGTGGAGGACACTGTAAGGTGAGTGCCTGGGCTGGGTGGGAAGTAAGGGTCAGACGGCATCCCCCAACCCCCAGCCCCGGAATTAGCAGTGTTGGGCAGGGACTGGGGCTCACCTTGGGCAGCTGCCTCCTGGAGGCATGGGCCTGGTACCCCAGATGGTCCCCGGGTGGTGTGTTCAACTGCAGTTCCTGGCCTCCCCTGCCGGAGTTTACATCTGAAGCCTGGGAGCTATTCTGCTTACCCACTGATCACATGGAGTGGGCACATCCAGAGAGAGGAGGGCAAGTCAGGGCATTTACCATCATTATCATGAGCAAGGCATCAATCAAGAGCAAGTGCCAGGCCTTACTTGTAATCCTCACTCTTGTTATCTCTGGGAGACTGAGTCTCAGAGAGGTTAAGTTACTTGTCTAAGGTCACACAGCAGATGCCAGAGCTGGAAAAAGAACCCAGCTCTGTCTGACTCCAGGGCCTGGGCTTCATGCCTTTGACTCTTCAGCCAGCTGGTGGCTGGAGCTTCCAGGGAGGACATGCCTGCTCTGGGCCAGCTGTGCTTCTGGCCTGGGATTAACCTCATACTCTTTCTCACCCCCGGGGGGCTGCGTGGACAGCAGCAAGCAGAATGCTCTCATTTTTCTTTCCCCAGACACCAGCTCTGACACCTCCAATTTCTACTGCGATCACACTGTTTTCTGAGTCAAGCAGGGTATAAGGAAAAATCGCTCTTTCCCTGGAATAATTTATCATCTTGTTATTTCCATTAGCTGACTCTGTTTGAGCCTATTCCACGCTGTGCTGTTTGAATTCCCAGCGTGGAAATCCCTGGGCTGGGTGGAAAATACTGCTTTCAGTCCTAGGAGTGGATGAGGGAGGTGCAGGGTATGGAACACAGTGCCGGGGGGTGGGGTTGATAAAATCCAGGGCAGGAAGGAGAGGACATTTTTGTTTCCTCTGATTTCAGAGGAGGCTGTGCGGTGGAGTCCCATGGGGCTCTGCTGGGCTGATGGGGAGTGTGGCAAAGGCCTGCTGGGACCCACAGCCAGGGGGCCCACGGAAGGCAAAGCCATTGGCAGGAAGTGGGCGGAGAGGGAGGGAGTGGTTCCAGAAACCAAGGGGACTTGACACCAGGGCACAGCGTAAGGCTACTTGAGGATGCTGATTGCAGTTTCCAACAAGTTGAGCATCCTTAGGGGACCAGGTAGACGAGCACAGGCTTAAGAACGAGGATTGGGCTTTAAGTCCTCATTCTGCCACTTGCTAGCTGTGTTATCTCATGTAAGTGGCTTAACCTCTCCCAGCCTCAGTTTCCTCATCTTCAAAGTGGAAGGAATGTGTCTGCCTCCCAGTGCTGTGAGAACTAACCGGGGGGGTGGGGGGGAGTATGTGAGGGGCTGAGTCTAGCATCCAGCATGGCCCAAGGGACCCAGATGTTTAAGGGGGAGCAACCCTTCCCAGTGTGCCCAGCACCTCTCCCAGCTTTAGTGCTGAAAGCCCTACATCCTGGACCTTCCTGGTGGTTCAATGTATAAGAATCCGCCTGCCAGTGAAGGGGACACGGGTTCAATCCCTGGTCCGAGAAGATTCCACTTGCTGCAGAGCAGCTAAGCCTGTGAGTCACAACTACTGATGAGCCTGCGCTCTAGAGCCTGAGAGCTGCAACTACTAAGTCTGCATGCCGCAACTACCGAAGTCCCCACGGCCTAGGGTCTGTGCTCTGCAACAAGAGAAGCCATGGCAATGAGAAGCCTGTGAACCACAGTGAAGAGTAGCCCTCACTCACCACAACTAGACAAAGCCTGCGGGCAACAATGAAGATCCAGCACAACCAAATCCAAATAAGTAATTTTTTTAAAAGTCCTGCACCCTGGGAAACCCCAGAGTTGTGGAGACATTGGGGTGGGTGGTCACCCCGGTTGTAGTCTCCATGCTCCACAGAGCCAGATGGGGAGACTTCAAAGTCCACTTAGGTGCCCTGGGAAAGGCTGAAGCCTTTGCTCAGGTTTCTGCAAAGCCTGGAGTGTTTGCATCACCTCTGGCTTGAGGATCTTGCTTTGGCCGAGTAGAATCCACGCCGTGGGATAGTTATCATGTCCATACTAAGATTCTGAACCACAGAGATTCAGACGTGAAATTCAACCCTTTCTTCCTGCAAATCCATCTCCACAAGGTGTGTGGGTGTGCTGGGTGGGGTGGGAGTGGCTTATATCACCCCAGAGCAAACAGCATTGCAGGGAACAAGACAGGCCAGTCCTTCTGCCCCCATGGAGGGGCATGTGGCCTGGAGAGGGGCAGTGGTGGCCTCACTCAGAGATCCCAGCCTCACCCCATCTCTCTGGCATCACTCTCTGACCTCTCTCCCTTCTTCTAAATTCCTGTTCATTCCTATCTTTTTTGTGGCCGTGGGTCCTGGTTAGACTATGTTTTCAGGAACAGCCACCATCAGCCTTAAAGAGTATTTTCCTAAGCAAAGACAGTTCCTGCTCCCAAGAGGAACAGTGGGGCCAACCATTCAGATCACAGCAAGAGGTTGCATGTGGAACTGGGCTAATCGATCAGTGATCAGCGTAGACTGGAAGGGCTTCAGAGCGGGGAGAGGCCACGGTGGGGATCTCTTCTTGGTTGTGCAGGGAGCCCCTCCCTGGCTCTTTCAGAGACGGTGCTCCCACCTGTGCTCCAGCCCCTGCTGCAGAGCTGCTCCTGTTGAGGGTGGCCTCCCTCCCAGGTGACACTATGAGAGGCTAGCTGGTTCAACCTTCAACAGGGAAACAGGCTCCCATGGACAAGGCGACCCCGTCTCCACCCACACGCTCTGGAGGCAGCAGGGTCAGGACAGTGAGGACTTGCTACTCCTCCCCACCCCTGACACCCCTAGAGAGCAGCTACACTGGGACCTGGAGGCCGGGTGCCCAGGCAGGGTACTCATGGAGGCCCCGAAGACTGGGTCCTTAGCAGCCTGGGTTTGTCTCAACATCAGCTCTTCTCCCGGAGCCTAACAGCTGCTTTGAATTGGGTGAGCCCCTAGCAGGGGCCCCACAGCTTGCAGAAAGTGTAGTTTCCTGATCTGCCGGCCTTTCCCTAAGGATGGGGAACAGATGGGCCCTGGACTTGGGAGCATTTCCATCCATCCATCCATCCATCCATCCATCCATCCATCCATCCATCCTCCCTCAGTGGACAGCAGTCCATCCTTCTATCCTCAGTGTCTTTCAATACCCTGATCCACACATAACAACCATTCACTTATCTTTCCATCCATCTGCCCAACACTCCTCCTGTCCACCCCCCGTCCTTCCAACCCTCCCTTCCTCCATCCATCCTTCCCTTTTTCCAGCCATCCTTCCCTTTCTCCCCCTCTCCCTCCACCCTGTCCATCCACTTATCCACCTCCCTGTTTACCCATCTCTCCACCCAGCAATATTTCTTGACAGCTCACCAGGGACTCAAAGATGAATAAGACATGACCCTGCCTTTAAGGAGCCAGGGGCGGGGGAGAGGGGAATGTACTCTAGGGAGCCCAGCTCGGCTGGGTTCTGATCAGAGCAGGCCCTGCCTGGGGCGGGTGGGGGGGGGTGTGGTGGCGGGCAGGGATGTCAAGCCCCAGCTTTTGGTCCCCTTTTTCCCCATTAAAGAGCTTGGGCAGAGAGGTGGAGGAGCCGGCAGTGGGGAGGGAGAGGCTTCACTTGTCAGCTGCTCAGCAGGTACAGTCAGATTTAAAATGTCCCCAAAGAGCGTCTGCTGAGAGGCAGGGGGTGAGCACGCTGAATTATTTCCCTGGTAATTGGCACTGAAGCGGCTGCAGACATCCTGCAGTCTGCATCAAAGAGCTCAGAGCCCCGCCTGTCTTCGTGAGGCCGAGGGGGCAGCTTGTCTGGGTCTCCCAGGGTTCTTCCAGCCCCCACCCGCCTCTCCCGTACCCCTGCCCGACCCGCCTCCCCCACTCTCTCCCTGGGTTTCAGCACCGGGCGGCCTGGGGGGTGGGGCTGGGCACTTGGGTCAGAGTCCTGGTCAGCTGCTGGGGAAGGGACAGAGACGAGGACACTAGCGCCTCGAGGCCCTTCTCTGCAGGCCACAGTCTTGCCGGGGGCCCTCCCAATGTCTGCCTGGCAGCGTCCTTCTCCCCAAATGGCCTGGGCAGGGCCAGTGTCAGGTTTTCCTTTAATCTCATCCCTCCCGTGTGCAGAAGAGCCTCAGCTGGCCCTTGAGATGAACAATTGAACCGACTGGTCACATGTGTTTTGTAAGCAGCTGGATCTTTCTGTGTTTGCATGGGTGTGTGCGTGTGTGTGTGTGTGTGTGTGTGTGTGTGTATGTGTGTGGTGTCTATCTCCCTGGCAAGGGCCCCTCCTAGGGCTTTTCGGGCTGGTGCTCGGGATACCTCTCCCACCACAGGGCCTTCTACCTGGTCTCCTTATGCCGAAGGCTTCTTCTCCTTCCCTGGGGGCAGAGCGCAGGGCCGGGGTGGCCTGGGGTGGAGGGTCCAGACAGGTTGGTTGGTTTCCAGTGGCTTCCTTCCTGCCGCAGAACTAAATAGAACGGGTCCGAGGGGACCCCTAGGTTGGCAGTAGGGGTGGGGATGGGATGGGGCCCACTCCTGTCTCCTGGGACTTCCCATCTCTCCACCCCCACCCCAGGGACCTCTGGGGAACACAATTAGAAGACTTGTTGAGTCCAGGTCTCCCATCTCATACATGGGCTGGCACCAAGGCCAGGAGGGTTGGTGTCCTCAGGCCGCCACTCAGCAAAATGTGAGGATCCTCCCCATCAGGCCTTGACTGTGGATCTGGCCATATGTACAGGGTCTGCACCCAGAAACAGTAGCCAGGCCAGCCAGGACCCGCTATAGAATTCGCAGGGCCCCGTGTAAAATGAAAACGTAGGGCTCCCTGTTCAACATTATTGAGAATTTTGAGACAGTGACAGCAGATCATGAAACTGAGCTTGGGGCCCTGGGTGACTGCACAGGTTTTGCACGTGCCCCCGAGACCAGCACTCAGGCCAGTGCGGTGCCAACCATTGAGGAAGCAGCTGAGGTCCCGGGGCGACTGCCGCTCCCCATGCCATGAGCCGCAGGGGACAGAGAGGTGAGGAGGACAGCAGAGCCCCATGCGCTGCTGGCGGGAGGGGAAGATGGTGCAGCCGCTGCGGAAAACAGTCATGAGTCCGTAAAAGTGGCATGTAGAATGACGACACAATCCAGCAACCCCGCTTCTGGGTATACTCCCAAAAGAATGAAAAGCAGGGTCTTGAACAGATCCTTGTGTATCTGTGTTCATGGCGGCCTTCCTCACAATAGTCATAAGGTGGAAATAACATAACTGTCCATCAACAGGTGAATCAGGTGAATGGATAAACCACGAGATCTATCTGCCCAGTGGAATATTATTCAATCACGAAATGAGACTAAATTCTCACACAGGCTTCCTGATGGATGGATCCAGAAACACGAAGGGAAATAAACCAGACACAGAAGAACAAGCACTGTATGATTGATTCCACTTACGTGAGGTACCTAGAGTTCAAGTTCATAGAGACAGAAAGTAGAAAGAGGGTGCCAGCGGAGGAATGGGGAGTTAGCCTGTAACTGGCACATGATTCTCCTCTGGAATGATGAAAAAGTTTTGGAGATGATGGTGGTGATGACTGTACAACCATGTGAACATACTTAAATGTCACTGAACTGCACACCTAAAAACGGTTAACATTCACGTGATGTGTATTTTACCACAATAACAAAAAATAGAGAAAAAAGGAAAGAGAGGTGGGTGGTGTGGAAAGACAAGACAGTTGTGGGGGGTTGACAGCTGAAATGGGTGGAGGGCTGTGCAATTGCAGCTCCTGGGCCTGGAGTTCAGAGGTCATGTTCAAGGTCTGGCTCCCACAGCCCCGGGGAGGAGTTGTAGGTCAGTCCAGATAGACAAGCTCTGACTCCAAAAGTGCTGAGAGGCTACTTGGTTGATGGAAGCTCCTGGAAACCCTCTCAGCTAAATGCACGGCCTGAAAAGACAGCTGCTCCACTGAACCTACTCAGGGTGTCCCGATGAGGGAAGACTGAGGACAGCATGGGGTATTCTCAACCTCGTTGGGCTGGGGGCATGAGAGTGTCCAACATGGAGGCAAAAATCTCTGAGCAGCGACTGAGCTTCATTCTCATCTGTTAATTAGCAGGAAAATACCCCAGTGGGACAAGGGGCTGACTTTACCCTATTCATCTAGAAGTTTCAATCTGTGCCTTCCTTTCTCTGTCCTCATCTGGCTCCCTTCCCATCAGAATCCCGACTTGTTCTCACCAACACCCACGCTCCCCACCGCCCCTCCACCCCCAACCCCCCAGCATGGTCTTTGGCACCTGCCTGCCCTGCATTCAAATACAGGCATCTTAATGACCCTGGGCCTCAGTTTCCTCTTCTGAAAAATGGGAACATTAGCAGCATCTGCCGTATAGGTGGGTGAGGATCCCTAAAACTTGCAGCAGGTGCCTGACTCAACAGATGGTGGCCATGATGGTTATTACACAGCAAAATGCTTCGTCTCTCCCGGGCCCTGGCTCAGTGGAATTGAGGGCTCTGTTTGCTGTCAGCAAACAAAGTGGTGTGAGGGGGCTGGGGCAGTGAGGAAGAGAGGGAGGGCACTGCCTGGGGTACCTCCAGCCGGGCAACTTTCCTCTTTGCTGCCTGCTGCTCCCCAGCACTCAGCACTCCGAACATGCCAGAGACATTTCGCTGGAGAGGCAGAAAAAGAGATTGCAGGCTTCTGGCAACACCAGAAAGTGGGTGTCTTCTCACTTGGGAAAGATGCCAGCCCTCACCTCTGTGGGTGGAAGTGACTCTCACCTGCTGAGCCGGTGGATGCTCTTTGCTCCAGGGCTAAGGAACAGCTAGGGGCGGAGCCTCTGCCTGGGGGTGGGACAAGGCAGCAGGACTCAGTTCCAGGCTTGTCTCCTCCCCCAACGGGGCTCTGAGTGTTGTCTGCCAACCGGTCATCATCATCCACTCCCTGCTCCCTTGCCTGGGTCGGTCTAGGGGTATCAGACCAAGGAGACGCAGGTAAACGGGTTCTGCTAGATTCGTGGGTCTCAAAGTTGGTCTCCCAGCAGGGAGCGTCAGCATCATCTGGGAACTTAAAAATGCATGTTCTCAGCCCCTCCCTGGACCTCTGAGTGAAGCTCTGGGGTGCGTCCAAGGACCTATGTTCTAACAAGCCCACTGGGTGATTCTGATGCTGCAGGAGGGTGGGGCCATGTCTGTTTTGTCCACCACTGAACCTCAGCCTCTAACATTGGACTTCACAGCCCAGTAGCTGCCAGTCAGTATTGGGTGGATGAACTCTTGTTCCCCAAGGGGAAGAACATGACCATCTGCTGGGCCTCAGGGTCGATGCAAGCACCGAACTTACCTTCTTACGTCATCTAAACAACTCCCGAGGCAAGCGCCACGTCTGAATCCTATGGGAGTCACGACTAACAGCAGTGGTAGGAGTTTTACACGTGCTTTCAGGTTTTTAAGTTCTGCAACAATGCCATGAAGGAAGTATTATCCCCATTTGACCGATCAGGAAGTAGAGACAGAACAGTACCCATAATTTCAGGAACTAAGTAGTGGGCTGGGATTTGAAACCAGTGTTCAAAGTTCACGAACTTCCCACCTGTGGCCTCTTTAGGGACTACTTGGGCTATCTGATATTTGGGACAAATCAAGTCACTTCTGCACTCTGTAATTTTTACAGATGGCATAGAGCCCCCTCCATCCCTAGCCACAAGAATCTCATGTCCAAAGGTTAACTTGTGAGTTGGCTGCTTGAAGACTCAGAAAGCAATCCTTTCATTTTTTATAAAGAAAGGATTTCTAGGTTCCCAAACAGCCCACAAAGAACCCTTGACTCCTGGCAGCTCCCAGAAACCTGGTAGGGGGTTTGGCATCCATGTCTGCCCTAAAGCTGAGGGCTTCTGGGTTAATATGTGATGAAACTTCTTCAGGACCCTATCAGTCCTCTAGGAAACACATTTGGGATTCAGCCTGGAGGCTGCAGGGGTTGGGTCCCTCTCCTGGACCGGGTCTGGTCTGGGCACGGGGTTCTAGTGGGAGCTGAGTGTGGTGGCTTATGCTAAATCAGGTCTGAGGGGTCTCAGGGGATTCCTGAGAGCTGAGGGGCAGAGGCAACAGCTCCTTGCAGACTGGATATTTGTACACAGGGACCTTTTGGGGCTGTATTTTCTCTGCCAAGCCGGTCCTCATCACCTCCTTATTTACTTACCTGCTATGGACTGAATGGTCTCACAGTGGGTTTATCCTATTTGATAGATATTTTTCCATTAAAAATTCCATTGTTAGAAATGTAACATCTAAGGGGACCAACATCCCCTTAGACCCCTCAGACCTGATGTAGCAGAAGTCACCACACTCAGCTCCCACTAGAACCCCATGCCCAGACCAGACCCGGTCCAGGAGAGGGACCCAACTCCTGCAGCCTCCGTAATACACAGTTTAAAAATCATCCTTGGGGACTTCCCTGGTGGTCCAGTGGCTAAGATTCTGTATTCCCAATGGGGAGGGGGGCCAGGTTCGATCCTTAGTCAGGGAACCAGATCCCACATGCTGCAACTAAGACCTAGCATAGCCAAATAAATATAAATTTTAAAAAAATTGTCCTGCAAACTTTATAACATAGGGCAACAATCCCCTACCCCCACTTCCAAGTCCCTCTCTTGGTAACTCTTAGAGCTCTTAGCCATCTCCACTGGTGTTTACCTTTGTACTGAAATCTCCTGCTGATTCTATTTCTTGATCTTTCAGTTTTGTATATTATATGTCATGATACAAACTCATGATATTATTTTCAATCTCTCTAACACAGGGATGCTTCCTATCGTGTTTGTACATCCTTGTGTACCTTATCTGTCCTCACGCTCCAGTCTGGGCTGGCTTGGCACTAGCCCCTGACCCCAGCTGTTGCCAGTATCCTGGGGACTCTCTGCCCCTCTGCTGTGTCAGCTCCAGTTTTCTGCGTCTCCATATCCTCTTTCCTGGATTTTCTCCCTTGTTTGGTTGGAGCACATCCTATAGTAGCTGCGTGAGAAAGAATGTATGGGAGGTAAATTAAAAAAAAAAAGAATCCTCACAAGTCTGAAAATATTTTCATTCTACCGTCATTGAGATTTGGGTGGATATAAATCCAGATTAGAAATCAATTCCTGCCAGAATTCAGAAGATACCTCTTCACTGTGTTCTGGCTTCAAAATTTGATTTGAAAATTTCAAAGCCATTGTAATCCCTGGCTCTTGGTATATGACCTGTTAATTTTTTTTTTCCTCTTTGGAAGGTTTTAGGATTTTTTTTCTTTAGGATTTTTTCCCCTGGTGTCCTGAAATTTCATGATAAGGCTTGCTCTAGGGGGTCTTGCCCAGCAGTCCAGTGGTTAAGACTCTGTGTTCCAATGCAGGGTGCACAGGTTCAATCGCTGGTCAGGGAACTAAGAACCCACACACAATGCATGGTGCAGCCAAAAAAAGAAAAAAGGCTTGCTAGAGTTCCTTAAATTTTTTTTTTTTTTTTTCCCACTCCTCATCACATGCAGGATCTTAGTTCCTCAATCAGAGAATGAATCTGCACCTCCCGTAGTGGTAGCATGGTGTCCTAACCACTGGACTTCTAGGGAATTCCCATGTTTCCTACATTTTTTTATATGGAAAGACTTCAGACATATATAAATAACACAAATATAACATATAATGAAATATTATAAATATTACAAACCCATCAATCTACCACTAAGATGAAGGAAACATTACCAGTAAAGTTGAAACCACTCGTTATGCCTCTTCCTCTCAAGATGTATTTTGAAATCTGTTGTTTATCCTTCCTATGCGTTTATTCTTCCACTGCATAAAATGTATGTTAATACATAACATTTTTGCATGTTTTAAAATCTCCACAGAGATGGTGTCATAATGTATTTATTTTTTTCTGCCATCTGTTTCTTTCCTCAGCATTGTTTGTGATACTTCTCTCTACTGAGTGGGGCATGTTTGACTCTATCGCAATTTATGGATCTTTTCTTCTATGGATGGTACTGAGGTTGTTCCCAGTTTTTAGCTAGTAAAAAGGTACTGCTCTAAACATCCCATAGACTTCTTTTGGAATTCACAGAGAAGAGTTTTGCTATAGGGCAATGATTCTCAGTTCTGCCAGCACACAGAGACATCAGGGAAGCTTTACAAAATCCTGATATCAAGGCTGGGCCCCAAATTGATTAGACCAGAATCTCTGGGGGTGTGTCAAGCACGAGCATGTGTCAAGCTTATCAGGTGACTCCAGTGAGCTGCCAGTGGTGACCACCACTGCCCTGGACCACATAATGGTCCTCCAGCCAGCAGCATCGGCATCATAACAGAACTTGATGGACAAGCATGTTCAGACCCTGACCCAGACCTGGTGGGTGAGAATCTGTTTCAGCAAGACTTCTGGTCACTGCACTGCAGGCCAGGAGCATCTTCATCTGCAGGTATTGCCACACGGTGGCTCATGAGGGGGTGGCTGGCCACATGGCTGTGGTTTTAAGTCACTGTGCCCAGCACTTGGCAGGTTCTTGTTCTATGGAAGTTCTTTTTCTTCGGTTCTGGGAAATATTCTTGTATCATTTCTTCCACAATTTTCTCTCCTCTCTTCTCTGTTTCTAGGCTTGCAATTCTTATCAGTTGGAAATTTAGACCTTCTGCATGGATCTGATCTTTTGGTTGTCCAACTGTCTTGGATTTTTCTCCCTATTTTAACATCTCTTTGTTTCAGTGTTTTACTGTCTAGAAGGTTTTCTCCCATATTTCCATCCCTTATAATGCATTTAAAAATTTATGCTATATATATATTTTTTATATTCAAGAGCTTTAACACTTTCTTTTAAAAAATGACACTTTCTTCCTGTCTCATGGACAAATACCTTCAGAGGACTGTCCTCTGACCCCTTTCTTCTGGGTATTGGAGTCTCTGTATCTTTGGCTGTTGGTTTTAGTCAATTGCTGGTGCCCCCGGCTGTTGTCACTACGACTGCAACACAGGAAAGCTAACAGGAAGCCCTGTGCATGTGGGCAGGGCTTGGGAACGCAGGCCCCACAGTAGCGCCTGGGTAGAGACCGGGGAATTGTCAATTTCAGGATCTGTCGATCTTGTCTCTTTACTTGGTTTCCCAGAGAGAAATTCAATAATGTCCTGTCTTGGGGGTGGCTGGATGGGGAACAGGCCCAGCTGTTGGCCAAGGAAGGGGGCTGATGGTCTCCCCTGATGGTCTCCCCATTAACTATTGCCTCGCCCCAGGCTTTGTCTGGGCTTAGGGTTCCCGAGCCAGAATCCTTCTAGCTCAGCCTTGGCCACCTTCTACCAGGGTCAGAGAAGGGTGGTCACATGCCATCTGGGCTTGGGTCCAACCACTTTTTCCAACTGATACTATTTCCATATCCATCCTGAACTTCTGCTTTAGGAATACCTGGTCCCTCCATGTTCGAAGCATTTGGAGGATTCTGCAGAGCCAACTGGCTTGTGACTAGTTGGCTTTCTCCCTTGTAGACATTTCAGAGGGTGGGAGAAGCTGACACTAAACAAGCTTTACTCTTCCATCTTCCAAAGTTTTAGACCTCTCTTACGTACTGCTGCCACCTTTGCTGTTGCTCAGTCACTAAGTCATGTCCAACTCTTTGTGACCCCACATACTGTAGCATGCCAGGCTTCCCTGTCCTTCACCATATCCTGTTGCTTGCTCTAACTCATGTCCATTGAGTCAGTGATGCCATCCAACCATCTGATTCTCTGCCGCTCCCTTCTCCTGCCCTCAATCTTTCCCAGCATCAGGTGGCCAAAGGATTGGAGCTTCAGCATCAGCATCAGCCCTTCCAATGAATATTCAGGGTTGATTTCCTTTAGGATGGACTGGTTTGATCTCTTTGCTGTCCAAGGGACTTTCAAGAGTCTTCTCCAATGCCACAGTTTGAAAACATCAATTCTTCAGTGCTCAGTCTTCTTTATGATGCAACTCTCACATCTGTACATGACTACTGGAAAAACCACAGCTTTGACTAAATGGCCTTTTGTCGGCAAAGTGACGTCTCTGCTTTTTAATATGCTGTCTAGGTTTGTTAGAGCTTTCCTTCCAAGGAGTAAGTGTCTTTTAATTTTGTGGCTGCAGTCACTGTCCATAGTGATTTTGAAGCCCAAGAAAATAAAATCTGTGACTGTCTCTGCTCTTTCCCCTTCTATTTGCCATGAAGTGATAGGACTAGATGCCATGATCTTAGTTTATTGAATGTTGAGTTGTAAGCCAGCCTTTTCACTGTCCTCTTTCACCTTCATCAAGAGGGTCTTTAACTCCTCTTCACTTTCTGGCATTAGAGTGATATAATCTGCATATCTGAGGTTGTTGATATTTCTCCCAGCAATCTTGATTCCAGCTTGTGATTCATCCAGCCCGTATTTTGCATGATGTACTGCATATAAGTTAAACAAACAGGATGACAATATACAGCCTGGACACACTCCTTTCCTGATTTTGAACCAGTCTGTTGTTTCATGTCTGATTCTAACCATTGCTTCTTGACCTGCATACAGGTTTCTCAGGAGACAGGTAAGGCCATTTTTGTAGTTCATGCCATTTTCATTCCTTTAGGTCATTTTGGTGGGGTTCAAGAGGCAGAGAACATACAAAGGTGTTCAGTCCACTGTGTTTAACTAGAAGTCCTTGTCCATTTCACAAACAATTTTTATACATGTATGTATGTTAATATAACTCATTTTGATTATTTATACATATACTTAACTTTTTATTTTTACATCAATGACCTTGTTTTTCAACATTAGGTTTTTGAGCCCTTCTAACCCACGCAGATCTAGCTTATTCCTTTCACTGCAGCTTAGCAAGTGTTCCAGCAACCACTGTACCACATTTTTTTCCCATCCATTTCTCTACTTATGCACCTTAGACACACAAGTGATTGTGGCCTTTTGATCAACATAGTGGCTCAATGCAAATTCTAATATTTATTGTTTTTATTCTGAAGCATAACTTGTCACAGGGAAACAGGACTTTTTTTTAAAAAACTGTCTGCTAGCGACAAGGGCAAAAGAGCTAAGAATGGGGGTCTGAGAGACTAGAGAGGAAGGCCCTTCAAGGACCAGGCACGGGGCAGGCAGGAAGGATGGGAGGGTGTGGGCAGCGCACACACACACGCACACACACACACACACACACACACGGGCATGTTCTCTCTCCGACAGGAAGAGTTTTCCAGAAGCATTGGCCTGCACTCTGAATTAAGTGTTTTTCTGCCAAATCAAGCCTACTGAAGAGGAGTGAATTAATGGCTTAGGGAGCTTCATGCCCCAGCAGGGAACTCAGAGGAAGGCTGCTCCTCAGTGAACAAATTCACAGTGTTCCCCAGAACCCTTTCCAGCTCCATCAACCCCAGGGGAGGGCTTCCAAGAGACCCAACAGAGAACCAAGTTCAAGAGCAGCTCCTGGGCCAGGAGGGAGGTGACTATATCCACGTCTGGGGGCTGCAGCAAGAGGAGAAGGGTGGTGGACCTCTCCTCCCACCTCCACTGGCCTCCTCTCTTGGGGCCATGCTCCTCAGTGAAGGGTCACCCTCAGGCCTGGATGTCTTCTTCCATGAATACAAATATGGAGAAAGCCCCACCTCTGAAACAGCAGTGCACATGGGAAGGCCCTATGGGTGGGTCTGAAGGCCCTTCCAGTCCAACCAAGACGATAGCAAACTCAAAATAAACACAGGAGTAGGCTGGGAAGTGGGGAGGGCAATAAATAAAGGTCAGGGTGGAGTGGAGTGACTGGGGTTGGGGTGGGGGGACTCCCAGGAAAGAAGGGGTGCAGAAAGGCACTGGGTGCAGGGGAGCAGACTCAGCCCCCCAAACACTGGTTTGTTGAGTTAGAGGTCACGTCCAACAGGGCTGGTGGCCAAGGGCTCCAGGACTGGTCAGGAAGGAACCAGGAGCGGTCTGACTCCAGCTGTCTCTCCCCCTCTCTCTCAAGCTCTTCCACTGGAAAGTCTGCCCCGTGCACCAAGCGCACCTCTGTCCAGGGAAGGTGAAGGGGACCATCAGAGGCCACGTCAGCAGCGGGGGCTGGCCCAGGTGAGCCTTTTACCTTTGAGAGAGAGAGAAGAAAGGCCACAACAGAGTGAGCAGAAGCAAAGTCCCACCCCAGGGACAGTGTGAACTTTGGGAATGAAATGCAGGGAAGGTGGACTCCTTGCTGGAGCGGCCTGCACCTGAAGCAGCCACCCCATCTGAAACTAAGTGGGGGACTGCTGGGGAGGGCTGGGGGCTGAGCCCTGGGCCCAGCCCTGCTCGACTGCGCCGAGTCATTGCAGGCAAGTCGCCCGCTCTCTGGGCTCCAGTGTGGCCATCTACACCGGGCTAATCGACACAGGTGATCCTGGGATGCCAGCAGGAGCAAATGGACATGAGAGGGACCTCCCTGGTTGTCTAGTGGTTAAGACTTTGCCTTCTAAAGCAGGAGGTGCAGGTTCGATCCTTGGTTGGGGAGCTAAGATCTCACCTGCCTTATGGCCAAAAACAAAAACCAAAACATAAACAACAGAAGCAATATTGTAACAAGTTCAATAAAGACTTTAAAAATGGTCCACATTAAAAAAAAAAAAAAAAAAACTTAAAAAATGAATATAAAAAAAATGGATGTCAGAATGGAAAACCTTCCAGGCCAGTCCTGTCCAAGTAAACCTCAAGCCCTGGAACCCTGTCTATGTGCTGGGCCACCCGGCACATAGATCATCGGGTGGCCGCTGGACATGTCCTGAAGACCTATGCAGGTCTACCTATGCAGGTAGGTACCCCATGTGGACCCTGGAGCTTACCCTCCCCGCAACCCGGGAGGGACACAACGTGGTCCCCACTTTCAGTGATAATGCAACTGGGTACCGAGAGATCAAATATTAGATTGAACCCTATGCAACTGCCAATATTTAATTATTTTTGATCTACAAAAATGCAGTTGCATATGGTTCGACCTGATAGTTTGCCCAGGTTCCCATGAGTGTGGATGGCAGAGCTGGGGCTAGAGCTCGGGCCTGCTGGATTCCAGACTGCCCTCTGTGGGGGGCTGCTGGAGGTGAGGGTGATGGGAGAGGACCCAAACCATGCCCGCAGCGCCTCCCTCCCTGAGACCCGTCCACCCCACTCCCCCATGTCACAGTCTGCCTCTCTGTCATGCTCATAGTGAGGGAGAACGCGGGAAGGAGGGGGGTGAAGGAAGAGTGGATGAGGGCTCCCCTGGGGTTTCCTGGTGGGTGGCCCCACCCTATCAGGCTCCCACAGCCGTCCCCGTGCACGGCAGGGGCATCAGCTGCTGTGTTGACCCACACAGCGTGCGCCTGTGGATCCTGTGGCTGTGGAGGCACTCAGTCCAGCTGGGGCTTCTTTCTGGAAGGAGACCAGGGGCCAATCCTGCACCTGCACACTTTTCTCCCACTTGAGAGCGAGGACCCCCTTGTCCCCCGACTGCCTGATGGTCCCAGGCAGGCCAGGGCAGGTGGGAGCTTGGATTCTTGCCCTTGGCTCCCACATCCATCAAATGGGGATAATAAGCCCCCTGACTTCTTGGCCAAGAGAATGAAAGTTGCTCGTGGATGTGCAGGGCGGGCCAGGCTCCACAGGTCCCAATATCCCCCCCTCTTAGGATCTGGTACTGCTTTGGCCTGGGCTCTGTTTGCGGCAAGCAGATTCGGCTTCTTCAGCTATGTGGTAAATTTCTGGAGGTCTCAGACTGTCCCCCACCGCACCCGGCCCAGGCTGGGCACACCCTATGGTGGACAGTAGGTGTTCTCAGGGTGGAGTTACTGTGACTTTTATGGGGACGGGGAAATACTTGGAAAGATTACATTTTATAAAACTGAGCATGCTAACCACCACTGGGAACAGATAGAGATGGTCGGCCTTGAGGACTGGGTCCCTCCCTTTGTTCACTGTGGGCGGGGATGGGTCTGGCTCGCCTGGGCTCCCCCAGCACCTGGCACAACGCTCAGCGAACGTGGAGAATTGAAAACATCCCCAGCGCTCTCCAGTGTTGGAGCACAGATGAGGACCAGGCAGGCTACGGGGAGGGGAGCAGGCCGCAGGGGTGGGAGCAGACGGAGAGGAGGTGGGCGGGTTGGCAGATGGCTTGGTACTCACCGGGGCCCTTTGGGTCCGGCCAGGGTGCGGGGCCCCCACTGTGGGTCAGCAGAGCCTGTCCCGGTCTCACTGGCCAGGCTGCTCTGGCTCCCCGAGAGGCAGCTGGCTGGGCGGGTGGGCCCCATCTTCAGTGACTCCACGCTGCCACCTGCAAGAAGACCCCGTGATTGGCTCCGGGTTGGGCACTTTAGATCTTGAGCCGAGACAGAGAGGAACTCAGCCTGGACAAGGGAGCTGATCTAAAGTCTCCTCATTTGGAACTGTGACCTGTATCTATCGGACTGTCTGCCAGAGCCCCTCCCCCTGAGCACAGTCACCCCCTCCTCCCCTATTCACATGGTTGTCATGGTCTAGTGGAACCCCCACCCTTTGGCCACTGCTGACTGGCCCACAATCTTACGGAGACAACCGAATGGGCCCTTGGGTCATTTAACTAAGGAACAAGTAGTTACCCACATGAAAATGGACAGTGCCCTTGGAGAAGGAGCATGTAGTGGGGGAAGAGTGTGTTTATTTGTTAACACAACAAGAGGGACATTCATTGCTGCCTTTAGTAACTAAGAAATCCTCATTCAGACACAGTTGTTAGTCCCCACCTGCTGAGAGAGCAGGGGTCTCAGCAGACCTGAGATGAGGTCTGCAAGACTCCACTCTGTCTTTCTGTCTCCTGGACCTGCTTGGTCACAGCTGAGAGTTGGTATGAAGAGAAAGGGTGAAGGCTATGGTGGTGAGGGGAGGGACAGAAATATACAGCCCGCCCCAGAAACCAAGGCTGGCAGGTGAGTTTGCTCCACACTTTCCTAAGAGAGAATCTTCAGCTTAAAGGGGACTATGAGGTCACCTGGTCCAGGGACAGTTTAAAACCCATTCATCATCCCTGCCTACTGACACTGATCACTTGGAAAACTGCACGGAGGAGGATTCTACGGCCCATGTCAGACTCTGTGGGAGAGAGTATCATGATCAACTAGTAATGTCTGCCATGGGCACAGGGACAGAAGTAAAAGTATGTGTGCCAGGCATTTGGCATCTCTTATCAAGCACAGCCAGCCACCACTGCAGGAATGCCTTCCATATCAGTTCTGGCAGGAGATCACCCAGCTTTCCATTTCTTTTCAGCTTGAGGCAGTTATTGAGACACTTTCTTCTTATGTACTAAAAATCAGCCTCCTGAAACATCTTGCAAATATCCCAGTTCTAACCTCTGGAGTAACTGTGAATGAAACTGGTCCTTTTCCTGGGAAGGCCCTTCATGTGTGGAAAGGAAAATGTGCTCCCAGGCCTTCTCTGCATGGACACCTGAGCCTCCCTTCCACCTGTTCGTGGTGGTTTTTTATTTTTGGCTGCTCTATGCGGCTTGCAGGATCTCAGTTCCCCGACCAGGGATTGAACCCACCATAGTGAAAGCCCAGAATCCTAACCACTAGGCCACCAGGAACTCCCTTTTCCATCTCTTTTTGAGGGGTGCCAACCCTGTAGCTCCCAGTCATCCCAGCCAAAGGCCCACTTTGCCTCCTGGCTCTAGAGCTGTTTCACCAACCCCCACCGAGGAGCTGCTGGGGAGCAGAGGCCACAGGAGGAGGACAGCCACTGCCCTGGGGCTTGGGGAGCAAACAGTGCTGCTCCCTGCACTTCCTGCCAGCTAGGTCAGTCACTTACCTGACTCCCCCCAGGGTCTGTTGCCTTTCAGGCCCCTGACCCCAGCAGGCGGGAGTCTGTCATCCAGGCTGGAGGAGCTGAGATCAGAGTCGCTGTCACTGTCGCTGGAAACCACTGGAAGAGAGACACCAGCTCAGGAGGTCAGCCCCACTGACCACTGCCAGCAGGTGTGTCCGACAGAGGGGACCAGGGCAGGCCTCCTCCTCCTGCCGAGACAAGACGGCATGGGACCTCCGCTGGCCCTGGTGTTTGGGGCACGGGAATGGCAGGGGACTCCTTTCTGCCAGGCAGAGAGGTGAGTGCCGGGGCAGCCCATCTCCACATGTCAGCTCCTCCCTGGGGCTGGATCAGAAACCTCTTGCTGGGAGGAGCCGATTATCCATTTTGGTGCAGGCCCAACCACTCTGAAGCGTGCACTTGGCAATGCTTAAAGGCATCCAGTGATGCCCTGCAGGAATAATTCCAGTCCTTGTTGACCTGACAGAGGGCTCCAGGCCCCTGACATACACTAACTAACAGAAGCTTCAGAACAACTCTGCAATATAGGAAATAGCATAGTCCCCATTTCCCAGGCAAGGAAACTGAGGCCCTTGACCACAATGGGATGCTTACTCTGGTGGGCTGGCTCCACAGACTGTGTTTATAACCACTCTGATTCCACTGGGAGAACTGAATTCAGAGCCAGCAGGTCTGGGCTCTCATCCCAGCTCATCCAGCAACTCCCAGTGGGGTCTTGTGAATGCAGAAGGGAGCCAGGCTGGTGGGGCTGGAATCCCAGGAGAGGGGAGGGGAGGGGGACCTCCCACGGTGAACACCCACTGTGGTAGAAACCCTCTTTTCTGGACTAAATGGGACCATATTTGGCTGGTTAGTTAACAGTGGGAGTCATAATACAGGATCTATTCATACATTAAACACTCTATTTTCATTTTAAGCATAGAAATGTACATCCATTTGCCAATCTTTTGATGTAGGGCTTGGGTGCTTCTTTGAGATCAGCCCACATGGTCTTTCATGTCTAAACTGCATCTATATTGCATTGCCTGTGATTCGCAGATTCCTTTTCTTTAAACTGAAGCTGAGCTTAAGTGGCTCCAACGGTAAAGAATCTGCCTGTAATGCAATCCCTAGGTCAGGAAGATCCCCTGGAGAAGGGAATGCAACCCACTCTAGCATTCTTGCCTGGAGAATCCCATGGACAGAGGAGCCTGGCGGGCTACAGTCCATGGGGTCGCAAAGAGTCAGACACGATAGAGCGATTGACACTTTCACTTTAAAAACACAGCAAAGCAAGAGCCCAAACTTCCACCCTCCTCTACTTCTTCAGCCTCATCCCCCACAACTGCACAACCAGCTCTCCTACCTGAGGCTCCTCTGGCCCCAGACCACCTGGAGCTCCTGACAAACTGTCAGCACCTCCTGCAAGGAATGGCTTTCCTCTCCCCAGAATTCCCTGCCCACTCCTCTCCTCCTGGCTTAGTTTGGGTACCACCTCCTCCAGGAAGCCCTCTCTGGTCTCCATCTGGTTGGCTGAACATGCTGTGTATTCTGCTACACCTGCAGCAATCACTTTCTGCTTTAAGTGTTGTGTGTGTGTTTTCCCCCTGCAGACCTGGAGGTTCCTGAAGGCAGGGGCCAAATTGCACCATGACTGAGCCTGGCATGCTTCTCCCGCAGACCTGATCCTGGGGGTTGGGCAAGAGGGATGCTATCGGATTGCTTCCAGCTTTGCCTTCCTCTGTCTGCTTAAGGATTTTGCTCTTTCTGCTGTGTTTCTTTCTCTCCTCACCCTCAAGGCAGAGTTCTGCTTTGGCTTTTTGGGCTTTCCAGATCAAGAATCAAAAGGAGATGGAGACTGGAGGGGTTGGGATCCAAACACCCGCCCCATTTGTTGTATTTGAGAAATGTAAGGAAAGGCCTGACTTATTTTGCAATTGCTTTTTAGGTCCCAGACTGGGTTTCTTTGATCAAGAACCCACCGAGATCTGATTTTATGGGCATTCGTTTTATAAGCATTTACGTGTTTTTTGACTCACGCGCTGACTGACTAACCGCCAACCCTGTGGGTCCCCAGACTAAGAAAGTGTGAGGGGGCAGGAGTGAGCAAGCAACTCTCCTTTGGGGCAGATGCAAAGGGATCTGGAATGTTCTGCCCCCGTACCCAGCAGGAGGGTGTCCAGCAGCCTGTTAGGCAGCGGGAAGTCCCTGAGAACACAGTGACTGATCTCTGCGTTGGTTTTCGCATCTCTCTGGTAGAGATGCTTAAGGGCAATTTATTCCTTCTTCCTGACTTGGAATGTTCTGCCCGCCCCATGCCGGATATGCTGGATCTTGGTAATTCTAGGGTGGGGTGGGAAATACGAGGTTGGGCCATAGGGGATAGCGGGACAAGACATGGGGCTTCATGGTACGGAAATAATGCCTGGATCCTTTGGCGCTAATGAGCAGATGCGGCAGGGCACGACATACCAAGAGCTTGAAAGAGACGATGGGAAAGGACATCCCAAGACTCCGGGTTATGGTGGCCAGCCCATTCAGCCCACTCCTTCACTCTGTCCCGGTCATCTGTGGTACCTGCTCAGTGTTGAGTTGAGAGTGGGCTTAAGTTGCAAGAATGCTGCTGAGCTATGTTGCAAGAGCAGGTTTTGCCGGGAGGGGTATGTCTAGTCCAAAGCCCCAACCCTGGAGGTGGGGCTCGGGCGCCACGTTGCCTGGTTCGCATATGGTGCCTATGCCGTGCAAGGGTTAGAAAAAGTAAACCTCCCCAAGTGACAGTCAGTGGGCTGGTTCTTTGTCTCCTTTTATAGAACCCCACGGGCCACAGCCGTGGAAGGGGGGAACAGCCCCAGATGACAATTAAGCTCACAAAGGTGTCGCAGAGCAGAGGAGCAGCCAGCCGAGGCCTCATTCCTTTTGAATGCATCTCCCTTGGCTCACGCATTGTTGTTCATTGTGTCTGGGATTTCAAGCAAGGGGCCAAGCCTCAGCTTAGAGGTCTCTGTGATGCAAACCCAATCCTGTTTCTAATCCACTCTAATAAACCTCACTCGAGAGGAATAAGCCCAAGGAAGTCAGCAGTGTTGACACCTGGCCTTGGCACTTACTGTCACTGGGAAAGAAAGATGCTGAAGAGACAATGTGGAGAACATCCCTGGACACTGCCCAACGCAAATGCCGTTTACCTCAATTCTCCTCCAGCAGCAAAGGAAGAAGTTTTTCTTCCTCCTCCCCGTCCAAATGTCACTGTAAAACCCAAACCTTGGTTAATTTGCCATTCGATTGCTGTTGCCACCTCTCTCTACACGGCAGCTGCAATCGTAAATCTTCCAGGTCTATTAACGAAGCTTTTAGACTCATAAATCTTTTGGCCCTTGCTCCTCCATCCTCAAAACACTCTGTGTGTCTGAAGGCTGATTTTTTACCTCTAATTCCCCAAAGGCTGAGTCTAGGATGGCCTGGTTGGTGACAAGTGCTTGTATTCTGCCCACGCTTGATTTTTCAGGTTGAAAATGGGAAAACACCAGGGAGAAGACTGTCTTGATAGCTTCCCCAAGAAGGAGGTGTCACCAAGTGAATTCACTGGAACTCTGCCAGGAGGCAGGGAGGAGCAGGGAGGAGGCCCCCCTGCTGCAGTGTCCTGGGCCCCTGGACCACTTGCTTGGGGACCTCCAATCCCTGAGATTTTCCCATCATGCCCCAGCAGGGCTGCCCCACTCTGCCTGGCTCTCATCCTCAGCAGCGGACAGCACCAGCGCCAGCCACGCTCACTTCTCTGGGTGATTTTTTTCCCTCTTGGATGGATTTGCAATTTGATTGTCACCATGGAAACTCAAGAGTTTTGGTACATGAAGGTGGGGGGAAGTCTTCCCTTTTGGAAAGTCTTTTCCAACTGCTGCAAAGAACATGTGTGGCAGCTGCTGACTTGTGGAGAAACATTGCCTGCAATGGTCTGGGGGACAGGCAGGATGCTGGCTACTTGACCTCACAGCCCTGCACTAGGATTTAGGGGAACTGTTTCCTGGCTCTGATCTGCCACCCTCTCTCTTTGTGACCCTGGGGGCACCTCTCAGGGCTTCACCACACACAAAAACAGGCCAACCTAGACAGCCTAGATACTCTGGGTCTTGAATCCTAGGATTCAACTTCTGGTCAGCTTTGTTCCATCAGTGGAGAGATCCCAGTGCCCCTACCTGGCTGAGAGGTGGGGGGATGTGATTTCTGGGCCACACGACATCCGCCTGCCTGGCACAAGGACAACCAGCAGCCTGTGAGCTTGGGAGGCCCTTGTGAGTTGCTGCTGCTCTGCCTGGAGGCTCCCAAAGCCCCCAGAAATTATGGGAATTAGAGAGGAAGAGATATTTTCAGCAAACATTCTGCCAAGGCAAAGCAGATGGTGGAAAAATTTGCACACTAAAAACAAAAAAAAAAACCCCAACTTTTATTGTAAAGGAAAGATAAGGCCCCAGGGAATGCAGAGACATCCCCAATTAGCCTTACCCAGCCCACCAGGCTGGCGCGGCTGCAGAGAAGAGTTGAAAAGATGTCCCCACAGGGACAGGTGATGGCTGTACCACCCGCAAGTGGGGCCAGGCTCGCAGCCCGAAACCCCACCAAGATGCCTCCCACGTCTGGGGCTCTGTTTGGTGGCAGCAGGAGGGAGGTGTGGGGGTGGTGAAGAGGCACTGGCTCTGAGTCAGAAAGACAGTGTCCTGGCTCTGCCACTTGCCAGCGGTGTGACTCTGGCCCAGTTCCTTCACCTCTCTCTGCCTGGCAGGCTCACCTATGAAAGGGCCAACGATGGATCCTTCCCTGAGTTGTTGTGAGCATTAGCAGAAATAACACAGGCAGTGTCTGGCGCATGGCAGATGCTTGATAAATGAACTATTTTATTTGGGGGGCATTCTGAACACACCATCTGGCATGGGGATGGCCTCTGGACTCAGCATGTTTGATGCCCAGGTCAACCTCAGGGGGGTGGACGCTCCTCTCCTAGGGGAACTCAGATTTCCAAGTTGTGCTTCATGAGACATGGAAGACATTGGTACCTTCAGAGTCTGTCTGGAGGCTGAGCTGGATTGAAACCCAGGACTAACTGTGGCTGGAATCTCTGTTCTTTCCTCCGCACTCAGGATGAAGGGCATCCCTTGGTCTGGGCTTATCCCAAGGGCTCTGGGCCCCTGCAGGCAAGCCAGGTCATCCTCAGTCCCTTCAACATGCCTTTTCCCACCAGGCAGGAGCTGCCACGTGGGTGAGAAAAATACCTAGTTCACTCCCAACATCTAGGGTTGAATAGAGCTCTGCTTTGGACACTTCTGGACAAATACCTTAATCTCTCTGAACCTCAATCTTCTCATCTGTACAGTGGAGACAATAACAATGATAACAGTAAAATAACATCAAGTAGGATGTAATGCACTGCAAGTTTAAAAAGCTATTCGAGGGACTTCCCTGATGGTCCGGTGGCTAAGATGCCTTGCTCCCAGTGCAGGAGGTCTGGGTTCAACCCCTGGTCAGGGATCTAGATCTTATACGCCACAACCAAGAGTTGGCAGGCCGCAACTAAGGCCTGGGGCAGCCAAATAAATAAATACATTGCTGTTGTCCATTTGCTCGGTCAGGTCTGGCTCTCTGCGACCCCATGGACAGCAGCACGCCAGGCTTCCCTGTCCTTCACCATCTCCTGGCGTTTGCTCCAAGATCCCATATGCTGCAACTAACGATTCCAGTCCTGCAATTAAGACCCAGCACAGCCAAATAAATAAATATTAAAAAAATTATATGAGTCTATAGATATTTTTCAAAATGAGATTCCAATTCATCCTCTAGGAACCGACCCAAATTGTGCCTGTGTTGGGAAGTTTCTCTCACCCAAGGTTGGAAGACAGCCTCCAACCCTGCTCTCCCTACACCTGCTGGTCCCTTTCACACACCCTCTGGCATTGCACTATTTTTCCTACAGATGCCTGCCTTGACTTGCCCAGCTCTACCAGAAACCCCTTCAGGGCAGGGCCACATCTTAATCGGCGTCTGCCTCCTTTCCTCAGCCCCCAGTGCTGGGCCCTGGGCCAAGCGGGCACTCAGTAAGTACTTGTTGACTGCTTTCTGAAAAATCCTCCCCAGGAGAGGACACGGCACCTCATGGAGACGGCAGGATGGATGGAAGTTAGCGAGGTGGTGGCCAGCCAGCTGGGGCTGGGCATTCAACCAAGCAGGTGCCTCCCTTCCCCGAAGGACACTTGGGTGGGACAAGCCAGGTGACAGGTGACAGTGGCCTCAGCTGGAGCCAGGGATGGACTAATGGAGGGGGGCTGTTGGAGGCCGGTTGCCATGGACACAGGATGAGTGGGCTCTGGGGAGCGGAGCGCACTGTTCACGCAAAACCTTCTCTTCTTCCAAACCCAAGACCCAGGGATAGGTTCTCCCTTTGCTTTGGAAACTTCCCCCAGGGCCTTAGAGAGTAGGGATCTGAAAGGAAGAAAGAAAAATAGCCTCAAGCCCAGGGGGCCTGTCCTAAGGATGGGCTGAGTGGAGCCAGAGAGCCTCAGAGTCAACCTCCCTCCCTCCATCCTGGCCTGGAGTCTGGAGATCCAGATGACCCTCCTTTGCCAGCTGCCTGATCACCCTGGGCATTTCCTCCCCCTCAGAGGTGGGGATAGTCACAGGACCACCACGGAGGGAGGGTGAGGCTGTGGGACCTGCCTCCTTGGTTCCCCTTCTAGGCTGCCCCCAGGACCTCAGCTGGGATGGCCCAGGCCAGGCCAGGAACAGAGTGGGGAGTGGAGGGTTTTTCGTGCTTGTTTATTCATTTGCCATTGATTTTAATTAACTCCCTCCTTGGGGCCTGCAGCCAGACAGGAGGCACCGGATAATGAAGAAGAATCCTCCAATCGATAGAGATGTGGTCGCCGGCATTGACATCCTGTGGTCTTGTCCTGGCTGGAGGCACTCCAGAGAGAAGGGGGAAGGGGACAGATGGAAGATAAGAACAGATTCTGCCAGAGAGAACACGATACCACTACTCTGGAGCAGGGGTGGAGAGTGTTCGGGGAAAGAAGAAGTCAGGGAGAGCTTCCTGGAAGAGGTGGAATTTAACGATGAGCATGATTTTGGCAGGTAGAGATGCTGGGACTGGGGTGTGCCAGGCATCCCTGACAGAGAACAGGAAAGGCAAAGGCCGGGTGGTGGGCTTCTCTGGGGCCAGGACAGGCTTAAAAGGAAGGTTCCACACTCAGGCACTTAGGGGACGAGGAGCTGGTCTGGTTTGGGTGTGTTCTGCAGTAATCCCCTCTGGCAGGTTATTGCTTCTGATTTATGGCAGAGATGCAGCAAAGTGGGTGCGTACCTCCTGCCGGCTCCTCTGCCAGGATATAAAATGTGCCTCATCCACTCCATGACGTCAGTGCTCTCTGTCCTTCCTTATGTCTCTGTGTGTCTCTGACTTCATCTCTTTGTGCCTCTCTTGCTGATGATTTAAATAAAACCTCTCTTGGCCTCTCGTCCTTCCCTCTCTTGCGGGTCTCTGTGTCCCCACTGCTTTCAGTCTCCCTGCGTTGGTCTCGGTCCCACTTCCCATTTTGGTCGGTTGCTCTCACTCTCCCGTTACCCCACCACTCTGTCCACCTGTCTCTGGGTCTCTGTCTGGCACATCCCCTGAGTCTGGCCTCAGGGTGTGTCCCTCAGGTCCCCTCATCCTAGAACCTTGGCTCCTGCGAGGCCCATGGCATCTGACCTCATCCTGGGTGTGGGACAGGCCATCAGCTTTGCCCAGACTCCACGTGGACCCCAGGGGCAACTGAGGCAGGGGCAGTCCAGCCCCGTTTTGCTGTATGGAGATCACTAGGCAGACAGACGCTCCCTGCTTCTGCTGCTGAGGCTGGACTAGCAAGAAGAAATCAACCAGCCCCATTCGTGGGGCTGGCCTCCACCCCGTGATGGACAGGAAGCCTGGGGAGAGGGTGGCGGAGCTGAGCGCAGCCAGCCCTGTTATCTCCGAGGGCTTTATTGGAGTCAGATGAGGCAGGCGGGCCCAGATTTATGCTCTTCACCCAGGTCCCCAAAGGCCAAGAAAACAAGAGTGAGTAGAATTAAGCTGTAGGTTCACATGGCAAGACAGGTGAACAGCTGGAGAGGGGAGCGCTGTACCGCACTTGGCAAGAATTGTGTGGTTATCCAGGGCTTCCCACGTGGCTCAGCGGTAAAGAGTCTGCCTGCCAAGCAGGACACATGGGTTCGATCTCTGGGTTGGGAAGATCCCTGGAGAAAGAAATGGCAATCCACTTCAATATTCTTGCCTGGAGAATCCCATGGACAGAGAAGCCTGGCGGCCTGCAGTCCATGGATTCGCAAGAGTCGGGCACTTCTTAGTGACTACACAATAGCAGCAGCAGCTGAGGACATCTGCTTAGTTAGAGCCAGGATGCCCGGGCTGGGGCTGGGCCCCGCTCTCCCAGTTCAGCTCAGATGGGGACTGTCGGAGGCAGGGGGAGCCGGGGGGTGGGGTAGGGGGGTGCGGCAAGGAGTCCCAGGGCCCCACCTTGCAGCTGGAGTCACCCAATCAGCTGAGGCTGTCATCGGGTTCGGACAAATTAGAAACGACACCCATGCCCCTGACTTCTGTGGTGTGGCTAATGAGGGCCTGCTGCTCTTGGGAAATCAAGCCCCTGGCCAGCGCGGACATCCAGGACAGGCCAGAGGGCTGCAGAGGCCGGGGCGGGGCACAGTAGCGGGAACAATGGTGGCTCCTGGCTGCTCGGGGCTCCTGTTCTGGGGGTGGCCCCTGCACCAAGCTAGCGTTTGGCGTCACCAAGGACTCTGAAGGTCAAGACAAATTAGTAACACATAGGCTTATCTTTCAAAACACAGCCACATAAGATGAGGCCAGGGCCTCTGTTACCCTGAGGCTTAGGAAAAGGGCAGAGTTTCCTGAACACCATGGGGATTTCTTGTTCTGCCCATGCCAAGGTTACAAGGCAGGTTATCTGACCCCTCCAAGCCTTAATTTCCTTTCCTGTGAAATGGGACAATAGTAGTACCTCTAGTAGAGGTGTTGACAGTGGGGGGGGGGGGCGGGCGGTGATCACACGAATACACAAAACCCAGCATGGGCTGCAGTCCACGGCAGCTGAGGCCTGAGACCTGCCTCTTTTGCCCACAGGCCCACGGCGCCCAGGCCTGCATCTGAGCCTTGAGTAACCGCGGCCGCCCAGAACGCCGACTGCCCGTGTTTGCCCCAGAGAGGTCCTCAGCGGGCTCAGGAGACCTAGCACCACACCCCGCTTCTCCTGCCCCCGATGGCATAGATGGTGTTCCTGTTCCCAAACGCCTAGTGGGAGCCACACACAGGACTGTCCAGCCAGGTCTTTTTAATTTATTTTCTGCACCCAAACCTCAGACCTACACCATGAAGACCTGGGTCAATAGCTTGTCCAGGGGGCCAGGCTGGACACACAGCGCCCTTCTGAGATTATTCAAAGGCAGCCTCTCTCTCCTCTCCTCTCTGAACAGCCCTTTCTAGCTCATATCTGTCCGAGTATATCTGGTGGTTTCTATTACCTTCACACATGAAAAAATCCCCGGCACTTCCAACTCCTCAGGATGCTAGAGCCCATGCAGGGTGTCAAACGAAGGGAGACAGGGAAGGTGATGATGAAGCAGGAGAGATGACGCTGGGCACAGCACCGCGAGGAAGTTCGCAGGCATTTAGTGACTGTTTACCAGGAGCGCGGCGTGCGGGGAGGGGTGGCGGCGAGGGAGGGGGTGCTGGGCAAGTGTGATGGGGTTTCACGGGCCGCACATAGCAGAGCTGTGTGTGTGGGCACGCACGTGTGTGTATGCATGTGTGTGTGTTTATGTGTGTCCGTGTGGCCACTGCTGAGATGGGGCTGGTCTTTCTGGTAGAGACAGCTTCAATATATAGTCTGAGAGATGGTGTTCCACCTGCTGGAAGTCTCTGCACAGAGTCTCATTCCCCTGGATTTAGGAGAGTGACATAGGAAAGCTGGAAGAGCACAAACTCTGTCCTGGCCTCCCCACCTCACCCCATCCTACTCATAGGGAAACCAAGGCCTAGGGAGGGAGAAGGACTTCCAAGAAGTAAAGTTTTCTGGCCCAGGGGGTCCCCATAAGACATAGGAGCTTGGGACTTCCCTGGTGGTCCAGTGGTTAAGACTCTGTGCTCCCAATGCAGGGGGCCTGGCTTTGATCCCTGGTTGGGAAACTAGATTCCACGTGCTGGAATGAAGATTTCTCACGATGCAAGGAAGATTGGAGATCCAGTGCACCACAACTAAGACAAGATGCAGCCAAATTAAACAACAACATGATCCCTGGGTCTTGAAGATCCCCTGGAGAAGGGAATGGTGACCCACTCCAGTATTCTTGCCTGGAAAATCCCATGGACAGAGGAGCCTGGTGGGCTACAGTCCATGGGGTTGAAAAGGACTTGGACATGACTGAGCAGGGAAAACAAAAGAAACAACCTCACCACCCCCCCAAAAACCACAGGGGCTCTGCAACGCCTGACTTCTAAAGTTCTTATCGACGAGGCCCTGGGGGCGACAGTGGTGGGTCCGCAGAAGCCACAGGACCACTGTGGGCAGGATTTGCGGAGTCTGATCAGAAGGAGGGACCCACAGATACGACCTGGTCAGGCTCCTGCCTTCCTCTGGTCGGGTGAAGGGGCAGCAAGTGAGGTGGGCTGGATATGAGAACGCTCCACTTCTACGGAGATGTGTGCCCACTTTGTTTGGCCACAGGTCTAACTTCCATTCTCTCACTTTCACAGGGATGTAGAAACAAGAACTATTTCACTTCCTTCGGATTAGCCCAGCAAGGGCGAGGATCAAAGAGCATGAGAGATGGACTTCCCTGGTGGCACCGTGGATAAGAATCTGCCTGTCCATGCAGGGGACACAGGTTCAATCCCTGGTCTGGGAAGATCCCACACGCTGTGTAGCAACTAAGTCTGTGCACTACAACTACTGACTCTAGAGCCTGAGAGCCGTAACCACGAAGCCTGGGTACCACAGCTCCTGAAGCCCGCCCCCAACTGCCCTAGAACCAGCAAGACACGACTACCGAGCCCGCACGCCCAGAGCCTGTGCTGTGCAAGAGAAGCCCCACAATGAGAAGCCCACATACTCCTTTCTCTAATTAGAAAGTCCACATGCAGCAATGAAGACCCAGTGCAGCAATTAAAAAAAAAAAGAACAGCACCAAATATCTTAAAAAAAAAAACTAAAAAGCAAGAGAGACAATAGGGAGGGGTGGGGACTGTGGCAAACCAGAGACTGCAGGGTCTGTGTGAAGGGGAGGCTGCCACTTAGCCTGTCCAATTTATCCAGGGAGGGGCAGTATGGCCAGACCTTCTGATTGTCAAAAAAAGAAGCCAGAACTCTATATTCTTTTTAATGAGAATTCTCTACCTTTTAAAAAATGTTGTCAATGAATTTAAAGCAGTGAGTCAGGGGGAGTCACTGTTCCACCAGTTTGTGACCTACAACACCAGCAAATGTCCAAGCCTCCCAGGACAGATGGCACCTTGCCTCCGAGCACAGAAGCCCTCCTGCTCTGCCCTGCCTGCTTCTCTGAGCCTCGGCCAGCCTGCCTCCTCCACCCCCCTGCACACAACACGCATTCCCAGCTGCTCTGAAGGCTGCAGGGAGTCCATGCACCATGTCCAGGCTGATGTGACAGAAATGGCAAGTCCTGAATCTGCTGGGGAAACACTGGGGATGATTGGGGGGTTGGAAGAGGGCAGCTAAGTGCCCCCAAGGAGCTTCCAAAATGCTAATTTCTCAGGAACAGGGCTTCCAAAATGCTAATTTCTCAGGAACAGAGAAAGAAGGAAGGCAGCAAAGCAACAACTGGCTCTGGGCAGTGAGCAATCCTGTCTGAAAATAAAACATTTTACAATCCACAACCGTGGCTCATTAAGAATGAATGGATCTACTGGTATAAATAGCATGCTGCGTTAAGAAGTCAGGAAACAGCATATGCGTTTGATGGAAAAACGACTGCCACGAAACTGTTTATTAGCTCAGCCGGCTACAGCTCTGTGTTAACGAGACAGAGGTCTCAAGTTCAAAGCGGAGTGGCTGCCTTGATCTTGGGCCATAGAATGTGTCTCCATTCTCCCAGTCTCGGTTACAACATGGGGGCATAACTGCATACATAGTAACAAGCCTACAGTAAGCTTCTCCTAGTGTCTGAGCTATAGTGTCCCTAGTAAAATATCCAGCCTCTGTTTGAATGCTCCCAGTGACAAGGAGCTCACTATCCTGTAAGATATAAAACACCCAACTCTGTGGTTCAATAGCTATTGAGCAACAGAGATAAATTTCCCCCTGCTCTGTTCCAGCTCTGCTTGTGGGGAAAACAGCCTCAAATTGGGCCTCACTGGCCACACCATCTATAATACCTGATGGGATACAGGCTAGATGCATAAACAGCAGCCTGAGCAGAAGGGAGCTGGGCCAATCACATCCTCCCCAAGTGAGGACATGGGGTCCTGAGAGTGGGAGCAGAGGCTGAGACTGAAGGGTGTGCAGATTTGCAGTTGTATCCAACTGCTGGGCGAGCGGAGGCTGGGGAGTGGAGCTGATCTCAGAGTTCCCTGAGAAGCTGAGGCAGCTGCTACTCTGAGCCCCAGCACCACAGGCCTGGGAAGGCCTTCCTGTCCACCCCTGCTTCTGGAAGACCTTCCTCAGCAGCCTGCCAGCAACCCCTGACTTGAGCTGTCCTGTTGTCTCTGTTCTTAGCAACCCAAAGCCCTCGAACCAAGTCCAAGAGGGGAAAGCCAGTGCATGTGGCAGGAGCGTGGGCCGGGACTTCGGAGCCTGGAGCCCATGTGACCTTGGGCAGATGTCCCCCTCCTCATCCATCACTCAGAGTCAATATCACGTCTATAACTGCCCCACAGGCTGTTCTGAGCATCAGAGGAGATAATGGCCGTGAGTCAAGGAGCCCTGGCTGAGGCCAACACAGCATTCATGACTCGGCTTCTCCAGGGGGCCAGGAGATGGTGGCGAGAGGGTGGAAAGATTGGCTGAGGGGTCATTCAGGAAGGGTGGCCCCAGGCAAAACATTTGTGGTTGAGATGAATCAGACCACTCAACCCAAACAACCCCAAAGCTTGCTTTCACTGGACCGCAAACACAGAACACAGTTTAGAATCCTAAAAAAAATTTGTTTAAAGTCTAGCAAACCAATGAAGTGATAAGGAAACTGATTTTTCTTAAAACTACCCAACTGGAACAAATCTGAAGCTCAATATACTTTTCCAGAACAGACCTTGAAGGGAACCCATGTGTTATTCTGTTCAATTCCATCCAGGAAGCCTGTGCTCTGCTCAGGGGGATGATGGGGAGGGGGTGGGAGGGCTCTTGCAGAGGGTCCTGGGAGGGATTGTGACCCAGGCCTCAGCAGGGAGGGGAAAGTGAGTTTGCCTCGTGGCTACTGGGAGCTCAGGCACCTGCTTGTGCTCAGCTGGGGCTTTTCAGGGTTTAGGGAGGAAGGCAGAGTGGAAAGGCCACCCTGATCTGGCCAGGCCATAGAGAAGTGATAAAAGCATTAGGTGATTGGACCCCGGCCCCAGGATCCCTAAGAGAGGTGAACACAGCAGAACCTCACTGATCCAGGGGTTGGTGCCCTAGGAACCTTGGCTCTCCAGCCCCCATCTTAGAAAAGCACACACATCCTAAAAAACCCTTGGAGCAAGCACTATATGGACCGGAGACTTGGCTTCCTTGGTGGCTCAAAGGGTAAAGAATCTGCCTCCAAAGCAAAAGACCCAGGTTCAATCCCTGGGTCAAGAAGATCCCCTGGAGGAGGGCATAGCAACCCACTCCAGTATTCTTGCCTAGAGAATCCTATGGACAGAGGAGCCTGGCAGGCTACAGTCCATGGACTAGTGAAGAGTTAGACATGACTGAGCGACAAACATTTACTTTCTTGGGGCTTCAGCCCCATCCCCACCCCATCTCAGGTGCGTGCAGTCACTGCTGGCAAAGGCAGGCAGACCAACCACAGAGCAGACCCAGGATAATGCTGTCTCCCAGTCACACACTGGGAGATGAAGACAATAAGCCCCATCACATTAAGTATTCTAGCACTGGAGGTAGAGAGGTACAAAATCCTATCTGAGAAAAACGGCCACACTTAATGACTTCGGTCAGATCAATTCAGCTCTCCATCAATAGGGAATGAGGCTCCTCTAGCACAAGTACCAGCCTGCTTCTTTTGTGATGCAAGGCTGCAGAAACAAAATGCTTAATTTTCTAGCCTCTTCTTTGAACTTTTTTCTTTTCTTTATAGTGATGGCTGGAACTGTAGCAACCATCTTATGACCATGAGGGAAAGAGCAAGAATGATAAAGACATCTATCCTGACATAACTGAGCTGCTAAACCAGTCTCAGCTGCTTCCTCTAAGCTTTCCAGTATGCAAGAAAAAAAGAAAGTAACCCCTTATTTCCCAAATATGCCAGATTAATATCCCCATTTCCAGCAAATATCTTTCCATATGTTGCCCAAAAGTGAGAATCCAGTTGAAAGGAAAGAAACCTTCAAAAGATGTGGCCCAACTCTAAAGGGATTAAGACCCAAGAGCCCACAGTACCATTTCTACCATTTATATATTATACTTCACAGAGGAACAGAGGGGCCTGGGATGCACAAAAACTGACTATATTTTATTGCCGCCATAAACTTGGAGCAACGACCTGCCAAGGGAAAGTAGCATGGTGCCCACATCCCAGCTGGACTGATTGGGTGGGAGGGTGGAGCCCTGCCCCCAGAGACAGCCAGGTTAGACCCAGGGCCAGTCACAGGGGGAACTCAGGACACACTGTTTCCCATCCCCTCCTGGAGGAAGGATGAACGTCCTGCTATGAGTAAGCTTGTGTGGGGCTCATCAAGGGGTTCTGCAGGCAGATCCTTGACCAAAAGCAACACCCAGTGTCCAGAGGAGGGAGAGCGTAGCGACCTCAGGGAGTCAGCCCACCTGTCCTGAGGGACAGCGATCCACCAGCTCTGAGTTTAACACAGAGGCAAGAAACACTCCATATCTTTCTCTGACACATCCTTTGTGTTATTTTTTAACATTTAGACCTTTAATCTGTCTGCAGTGTGTTTCTGGGTACACACAGAATGGGATGGGAATCTAATTATGCTCACCCAGCTTGTTAAATAAACCAGTTATTTTTCCACTGAAGTGAAAAGCTACCTATCTTCAGCTTCCATACACCCTTAGCTCTGTAATTTTTCTATTGTGATCCACTTATCTGTATAAAATAGATATTCTATTTATTTTGGTAACAATACTGTACTGTTTCTCTTGATTATAGTAATCTACCTTTTGGTTACAGTAACTCTTTAAAAAGTTGAAGTATAGTTGACTTACAATGTTTCAGGTGTATAGCAAAGTGATTATATATACTTTTTCAGATTCTTTTCCATTATAGGTTGTTACAACTGTGCTATATATTAGGTCCTTGTCTATCTATTTATCCTGAAGGACTGGCCCCAGGCATGAGACGAACACTAGTGCCAACCCAGTCCTACCTCTTGCTTCTCTTGCAAACCTTGTGATTATCCAAGGAGCTTAGTTTATTTTCAATAGCTCCCAGCGTTTGAGGGTGTGCCAAGACCTGTTAGTGCTCCAATGGAGAGGATTCGTGAGCACCAAGATTCAGGCTGATTGGAAGGCAGACCTCAGGTAGCAGCTTTTAAAGCATGCAAGTAAGTCCTGAGGGACTGCAAGCAAAAGGTCCTGTTGGCCACCAGACCCATGGGGGTGGAGGAGGTGGTGGAAGGTACCTGCTGGCTTTAGTAAGGCAGACACAGGAAAGTGTCTAGGTGGACCATGGAGATGGCAGTTGGCCGGAAAAGGAGGTAAGAGATAGCAGCGTGAATTTGTTAAACTCAAATCCCCAAATGATCTCTCCCCACCTTTTCCCCTCTGGGAACCATAAGTTTGTTTTTTATGTTTGTTTCTGAGAGTCTAAGTTTGTTTTCTATGTCTGTGAGTCCACTTCTGTTTTGTAAATAAGTTTACTTGAACCATTTTTAGATTCTACATATAAGTGATGTTGTAAGATATTTGTCTGACTTCATTTAGAATGATAATCTCTAAGTCCATCCATTCTGCTACAAATGTCATTATCTCATTCTTTTCTAAGGTTTAGTAATATTCCACTCTATGGCCTTCGATAAGGTTCTATAATTTTCTCTATGTTTGAGCTATAGTCTTTAAAAATTTGTTTCTTGACATTTTACAATTTCTGTTCCAATTATGAATCGATTTTTCCATTTTTACTTCTAATAAGTATAGTTTAAAATTGTTGATTTTTACAGCAAATAGTTTACACCAATAGTTGCACAATAGTTTGGTGTAAACTTTGATTTACTTTCTGTCCTGTCACTTTCCAGTTGTCTTATTAATGCTAGTGGGTTGTTTTTGTAGATTATCTTGGTTTGCTTGTATACAATTACATCATCTAAAAATAAGATAATTTTTTCTCTTTTTTGGCTGCACCCTGTACTTGCAGGATCTTAGTTCCCCAACCAAGATAGAACCCATGCCCCCTGAAGTCGAACTGAGGAGTCCTAACCACTGGACCACCAGGAAATTCCCGAGAATGTTTTCTTTTCCAATAGTAACAAATAATTTTATTTTCTTTAGTTAGCCTTATTACTTTAGTTAAATACTACAAAATACTGTTGAATGATGGTGATGATCGAGGTATTTTTGACTTGTTCTTTGATAGAACATGGCTTCAGTGCTTTATCAGTTAATTTGATACTTGGTGCTACATTTCTGCTTCTTGGGTAATTTTTGTCATATTTAAGTATATCTTTTTTTTCTCACCTTATTTAAACTTTTTATTTAGCAATTTTTTTAACCTTAGAGAGAAAGACATTTAAAAATAAGATAGAAAACCTATGAGCCACAAAGAAAAGAAAAAGACATACTTGACTTCACAAAAATGAAAAGAAATTGGTTTTAAATGGTAAAATGCAATATATATGGAATCTAGAAAAATGGTACTGATGAACCTATTTGTAGGGCAGCAATAGAAATGCAGACATAGAGAGCAAACTTGTGGACTCAGCAAACTTGGGATGAATTGAGAGCAGTATTGAAACTTCTACATTACCATATATAAAGACAGCCAGTGGGAATTTACCGTATGAGGAAGGGAGCTCGACCCAGTACTCCGTGACAACCTAGAGGGGTGGGATGGGGTGGGAGGTGGGAGGGATGCTGAAGAGGGAGGGGACACGGCTGATTCATGTCAATGTAAGGCAGGAACATTGTAAAGCAACTATCCTCCAATTAAAAATAAATTTAAAAAAAGAATAAAAAAATGCAAAATGCTATAAGTAAAGACTAAAGTCAAACAAAATGTAAAGTCAATGAGAAAAATATTTACAACTCATTTAATATATAATTAATATCTATTAATACAAATCAGTAAGAGGAAATAAACAGCATAATAAAAAATGAGCGATGACAGCACTGTTTATAATAGCCAAGACATGGAAGCAACCTAGATGCCCATCCACAGACGAATGGATAAGGAAGCTGTGGTACATATACACCATGGAATATTACTCAGCCATTAAAAAGAATTCATTTGAATCCGTTCTAATGAGATGGATGAAACTGGAGTCCATAATACAGAGTGAAGTAAGCCAGAAAGATAAAGACCATTACAGTATACTAACACATATATAAGGAATTTAGAAAGATGGTAATGATAACCCTATATGCAAAACAGAAAAAGAGACACAGATGAGCAGAACAGACTTTTGGACTCTGTGGGAGAAGGCGAGGGTGGGATGTTTCGAGAGATCAGCATCAAAACATGTATATTATCTATAGTGAAACAGATCTCCAGCCCAGGTTGGAAGCATGAGACAAGTGGTTGGGCCTGGTGCACTGGGAAAACCCAGAAGGATCGGGTAGAGAGGGAGGTGGGAGGGGGGATCGGGATGGGGAATACATGTAAATCCATGGCTGATTCATGTCAACGTATGACAAAAAAACACTACAATATTGTAAAGTAATTAGCCTCCAACTAATAAAAATAAAATAAAAAAAAATGAGCGATGAGTTTAAACAGCCAATTTAAAAAAAAAAGGAAGCCTAAATATCAAAAAATAATAAAGATATGAAGAGATAGTCAAATGTACAAATTTTAAAAATGCAATATCATTTTTCATCTAGTATATTGGTCAAAATGATAAACACCAATAATATTTATGGCAGGCAAGGATGCAGGTGCAAATGAGCACAAAAGGCTATCATTTTCAGAATATAGTTTGGTAATGTCTGTTGAGAATTAAAACACACAATCTGTTTTGGGAAACCTGCCCCATGGAAATAGAAGCATTGTATACACATAAGGATGTTTCAGTATTGCTCACAGAGGCAAAAAGCCAGAAATCATCTGAAGGCCCATCAATAGGTGAATAATTAAATCACAATATATAATATGATGGAATTTTATTCAGCCATTAAAAAGGATACAGTAAAATCTATATCTGTTGACCTGGAGGGATGCCCATGATATTCTTTTAAGTGAGAAAAAAACCAACTTGCAGAGTTATGGGTAAGAGCATATTTTTGTTGTTAAAAACAAAACAAAAAATAACCCTATAGCAAGTATATGCTGGTAGGGACAGGGAGAAAGGGGTTCGGAGATGATGACAGGCAGAACAGATTTTAATTTTTCATCGACTTTTGAATTGTTTACACTTGTTAAAAATATATCAGGTCTGCTCATGTATTTAAAAATTAACAAAGAAAATTTGAAGGAGGAAGAAAAGGATCCTGCCTCAGAAACATCAATACATTTCACTTGATTGCTCTGTAGACTGCAAAGTTCATGGCTTCTGTCTATCGATTCCCCTTTCTCCTCCAAGTGAAGTGCACTGGGGTGGGGGAGACATAAGTGCACTAGTCCAAAAGCAGAGAGACAGACAGACAGACAGACAGACAGACAGAAAAGTGTTAGGGAGGGAGGGTCAGAGAGGGGGAGCTGGTGTCACCATGAGCCTCCACATCAGGGAGCAGGGACTGTGGGGCGGGAGGGGATGCTGTCTTTGGGGACCCCAGAGACAAGGGCCCCGGAAGAGGGCTGCCTCAGCGGGGCAAGGTGGTTTTCACTGCCTCCAAGTGTCTCCAAAGAATTGATGCTTTCAAACTGTGGTGCTGGAGAAGACTCTTGAGAGTCCCTTAGACAACAAGGAGATCAGACCAGTAATCCTCAAGGAAAGTAACCCTGAATATTCATTGGAGGGACTGATACTGAAGCTGAAGCTCCAATACTTTGGCCACCTGATGCAAGGAGCCGAAGACCCTGATGCTGGGAAAGCTTGAGGGCAAAAGGAGAAGGGATCGACAGAGGATGAGACATTGGATGGCATCAACTGAATTAGCCAGGACATGAATCTGAGCATACTGTGGGAGATGGTGAAGGACAGGGAAGCCTGGGTGCTACGAAGACCAGGCTTAGCAGACAGGCTCCAACCTGGACCACAGGCTGCAGCTCTGGCCCCAGCCCGCTGCCTGGCACCCAGCATCACTGACGATGGCGCTGCAGGTGGCAAGCACAAGCCACTTGCCTATGCCCCTATGGTCTGGGAGCCTGGGGGGTTTCTTACCTGGTCTGCAGAGGGAGACCAAGTTCATATTGGGGTAGAGGGGTGACCTCCACGTTGCCTGGCCTGGCTTCGCTGCAAACTCAGTTAATAAGGGATGTCAGATCCAAGTGTGTGGGCCGCTGGCCTCCTCGCCCACATAATTAAAAGGCCATCTGTGTGTCTGTGTGGCTGAGGAGAAGACAAGAGAAGGTCTTGCCCTTCCCCAGGGATGTGTGTGTGTGTGTGTGTGTGCATGTGCACGTATGTGTCACACCAGGGCTGGAGCAGAGAGGGCAGAGAGGCCCCTTTGGGGTAAGGTCTCAAGGCCTCTTCTCAATCTACGGGAAGCAACATTCCAGGCCTGCACTCTCCACAGCCATGTCTCTTCCCTTGGTCTGAGGGACACAGACCGGCTGGGGCAGGAGAAAGCCCCAGTGCTGAGGGTGGAAAAGGCCGCCCTCAGCCTGCACTCGCCGTGGTCCCCATCAAGACTCATCTGTGGCAGCAATGGGCGGTGATGGCAGGGAAGGCCAACTCATGGCAATCAAAAATGCAAACAGAGTCCAGGAGAACTAGCCAGGAGGGCGGGCTGCAAAAAACCAAGTGATGCCGATAAAAAAATGTCTGGAGAACAGAGGCTAAGCTGTTAATGCTGATTATGTCTGGAAGGGCTGACCTCCAGGGCACTTTTACCTTGTAAATTATACCATTTGACAACTCTCAAAATTATATAACCAACATGCCTTACTTTTGTAACAAGACAATCAAAGTCCAAATGATATGAAGATAAATGCCATGTCATAATACAAAGACAGAGATGTTCGAGAGTCACTCAAAAGCAGCTGCCACGTCCACTAACTGGGGTCCATCGCCCCCCAGGGTCAGGATAAGCCCTCATCCCTCTGGCCACCGTGTCTCCTGTAGGACCTCAGACCCTGAGTCTTGGGCTAGAACTCGGGCACTTCCAGGCACAAGGAGCCAGAGCCCCAAGGGCAGGACCTCACCTTTCATTCCCAACTTTGCCACACCCATCTGAGAAAATCCCTCCCCTTCTCTGGGCTTCAGGCTACTCATCTATGAAATAGGGCTACAAAATAGCTGCCCTGTCCACTTCTGGAGCCTGTTGTGAGACCAAGAGCTTTGAAAATAAAATTGCAAACACTAAAACGTCATGCAAGCAGTAGAGAGCCATCCACCATGCTTGGCACTGCTGTCATGACCCGTGATGGTGGCCATTTCCCCTTCTGACGGTGGCCACTGAGGGCACACCTGCTTCAGCTGGCCACCACGAACACCAAGGGGCCCTGGCACACTATCTGTTTGCTTGTCAGGACCAGGGAAGCCAGGAGCCCCTTTTTCTGAGACATAAGACAAGTGATGAGAAGAGATGGTACACATCTGCCTTAGAAAGAGGCATTTTCATCCTTTGCAAGAAACCTCAATTGACATCACATTTCTTCACACATCCATAGCGCTGCTCACAGCAGCCCTGCCCCCAAATTCGTGCTTGGTTGTGACACGGCCCACAAGGGCCCCTCCCACGGGAAGCAAGCACCCTGCTGAGGTCCGGCCGCCCACGTGGTGCAGATAGAGCCGAGGGCAGAGAGAGGGATGCAGATCAGTGTGAGCTGCATGGGGGTGTGGCAGGCACTGGCCGGCGCCTGAGCCAGCGCTCGGCGGGTTGATGAGCCGAATGTTGGCTGCCATCCCGGGAGAGAGGGTGATGGGGACCTTACCTCTCCCTCGGGCCCAGGTATAGACGCGGCTGGTCTCAGTGCTTCTGGGCTCTTGCTCTGCTGGCTCCACAGGCAACGGTCGGAAGGAGGGGTGATCGGCCTGGCCGGGGGTCTTCAGGGGCAGGATGAACTTGGGGATCCCTTTGTAGAACCAGGCCCCTGACCTCTTCCAGACCTGGTGCGGGGGAGACATTGGCTCAGAGCACAGGATACAGAGCAGCTCTCCCTGTGACATGCGCCCCCCACCCCCGAGCCAGCCCTCCCTCCCAGATGGTGTGCAAGAAGGCATTGCCTCCCTCCTGCCCTGCCCCACCTTCCCTCGAGATTCTGGGCAGAGACACAAGAGGCGGGAGGAAGAGCCAGGCTGGCCACAGCCTGGTATTGGCCGTGGTCTTGGGGAGCTTCTTGGGAGGTGGTCATCCCTGTCCAGAGCAGAGACAGGCCGGAGCTCAGAATGAGCCACAGATCAGAATTCAGGGCAGAGCCTGCGGGGAGGTCCCGGAACCCTCAACATCTGCTTCAGAAAACATCAAGTGCTCTGTAATCTCTTTCCTGATGAAGGAAATGCCTTCAGGGTATTTGTAAGAAGGGTAGGAGTGGGTGAAGGAAGGCCGTGACCTTTTCGGAGAAGAGGAACCTTGGGGGGGTCAGAGCAGCCGTGCTGGGATTGAATCCTAGGTCTGTTGCCCCGCAGCCGGGAAATCTGGACTCATCAACCCCCCGCCCCCCCCACTCCCAGTTTCATCTTTGGTAGGTGGGAGGCAGGAGCAGCGCTGGCTCCTGGGGCGGCCAAGAGGATCAGGCTCACGTGTGAATGTAAATCCCCACAACCTGGGCCCGGGCACGTAGCAGCCACTCGACAGACATGGTGCCTACGACCCTCACGGTCACCTTCCTCTTCTTATCTGACGGACGTGCAACCAGGGGAGCAAGTCTCCTACTCAAGAGGGACAATTTCACATCAGAAGACCAGGACTTCCCAGGTGGTCCAGAATCCGCCTGCCAATGCAGGGGACATGGGTTCAATCCCTGGTCCAGAAAGATCCCACATGCCGTGGGACACCTAAGCCCACGTGCCGTAACTACTGAGCCTGCACACCCAGAGCCTGTGCTCTGCAAGAGAAGCCACCGCAACGAGAAACCCGAGCACTGCAACGAGGGAGGAGCCCCCGCTCGCCACAACTAGAGGAAGCCTGTTCTCAGCATTGTTAACCCGGCGCAGTCAGAAATAAGTAATTTTAAAAAATCAGAAGACCAGAGTCTGCCCTCATTCTCTAGAGGACAGTGTTTCCCACTCCCTGACCCTCTGCACCACCCTGCTTCTGTGGGATGTTAGCAGGGGCTGGGCCAAAAAAAAAGGAAAAAAAGAACAAAATAAAGAAGAGTCCCTGATCACGTACCCCATACTGTACAGTGGGAAGCATTCAATTAAACCAAGCTGTTACCGCAGGACTTCTCAGAGCCTTGAACATACAAATGTGCACAATGATCTCCAATAGGGCAAAAGGAGATGCAGTGCTTCCCAGTGGAACCTACCCAGCAAGTTTTCCTACAGAAACTCAATCCTAGTGACGGGTCTACATAACCGTAACTGTCGCACTTCATGGTACAGCGCTTCCTGTTCACTTGTGGATTGACGTTGTGCCTATTTTTCCAAACAGATGGCAGTCACCTCCTTACGCTCCAGAGTGACAGACTCAGGACCACGGAGTCCAAACCCTGTCCCACGCACGAGACACTGAGCCCTCCCTTCCAGCTTCCGTGGGGAAGGGCCTCTGTTTGGGTATGGCTCATGAATAACATAATAATGTTATGTTCTGTTCCCTGCTGGCTCAGATGGTGAAGAATATGCCTGCAATGCAGGAGACTGGGGTTCAATCCCTGGGTCAGGAAGATCCCCACGAGGAGGAAATGGCAACCCACTCCAGTATTTTTGTCTAGAAAATCTCATGGACGGAGGAGCCTGGTGGGCTACAGTCCATGGGGTCACAGAGAGTCAGATATAACTGAGAGACTAACACTACACTTGAATAACACAGAACCCATCTAGTGGGATGAATGCTTCATGGAGCCATCTTAGAAAACCCTTTCTGATCCTCTCGCAGCCCTCCTACAATATGTATTTATTTCTTTGAATCAGTAATGTATGCACAAGATCTAAAATTCACAACGTGTGAAATCAAAATATCTCCTCCCCCATTCCGAGAGGCATCCAGTGATAACGGTTCCTTGAGGACACTCTATTATTATCCCCATTTTCCATATGGGAAAACTGAGGCTTGGGCAAGTCAAGCAACTTGCCCAACGCCAGTTCACCATTCTGTTGGCCTCTATATCACACCAGAGGTCCTACAGTCTCATCTCAACAGTCTAAAGATGTGCAGTGGGGGCTCTCTAAATTGTGGTTGTGAGTGCTAAATCCTCAGTAGGTCAGTCATCAGCGCCATGGACACCAAGGGGATCTGGATGCTTAGAGGGCAGAGAAGTGCCATAGAGAGAGAGGAGATAAACACAAACAGTCACTGTCAAGGCCACCCTGTTCCTGCAGAGCTGCTGCGTGGCTCCTGAGACCAAAAGGCCATGGGGAAGCTGGCGAGGGGCTTACCTGGCCTCCCTCTGCTAAGTGGAGGCCTGGGTATCCAACAATGCTGGCACTGCCTGCCCTCCTCTGGTACCCAACCTGCTGCCTCCACATGTGTGAGCCTCAGGGAGACCGAGTGAGGCAAACCCTCTGTGACTGGTGGGGTCTGGGCAGGTTTAGGACCTGCACTGCACTGCCTCCCTAAACAGCCATGGTTCTGCTTTGTCTTTTTTTATTTATATTATTCCTGAGAAATACATACAGAGCATACAAAATTAGGGTCTTCCCTCATAGCTCAATTGGCAAAGAATCCTTCTGCAATGCAGGAGACTCCACTTTGATTTCTGGGACAGGAAGATCTGCTGCAGAAAGGATAGGCTACCCACTCCAGTATTCTTGGGCTTCCCTTGTGGCTCAGCTGGTAAAGAATCCATCTGCAGTGTGGGATACCTGGGTTCGATCCCTGGATTGGGAAGGTCCCCTGGAGAAGGGAAAGGCTACCCACTCCAGTATTCTGGCCTGGAGAATTCCATGGACTGCACAGTCCACGGGGTTGCAGACTCAGACACGACTTTCACTCACTCACTCACTCACTCACTGGTAGTTCAGCTGATAAAGAGTCTGCCTTCAATGAGGGAGACCTGGGTTCTATCCCTGGGTTGGGAAGATCCTCTGGAAAAGGGCATGGCAACCCACTCCAGTATTCTTGCCCAGAGAATCCCCATGGATAGAGGAGCCTGGCAGGATACAGTCCATGGGGTTGCAGAGAGTCGGACATGACTTAGCAACTAAACACAGCACAGCATATGCAAAATTCGGACAATAACAAGAGAGAATAATGAAGACAGCCACACAGACAGAGCCCTGCTCGACACTGGGCTGTGAATTCTCTTACACCCTTCCCTGGGCATACACCCAATTCAGTCTCCTCCCCCTTCCTTCCTTCCTTTTTCGGAAGAATAAATCACATAGATGCTATTCTATGATACTTAACTATATATCATAGCAGTTGTTCTGTGTTAATAAATATTGTAATGGTCTCTATATCAAACTATGGTTTATATTTATTAAACTTAGTTAAATCACCCTCCGTCCCACTATTGATGAATGCTTAAATTGTTTCCTATTTTTCACGCTTCTGAACTGAGCTGCAACCAATGCCCTGACACACCCAAGAGACAGGCTTCGGCTACTGCCTTAGGAAGTATTCCCAGGAGATGAACTGCTGGGTCAAAGGATGTGTGTTCATTAAGATGACACATATTGTCAGCCTGCCCTCCAGGAAGAAAAGTCAGTTCCCCAGTGGGGCAGGACCCTACACTATGCTGTAAATTTACCCTCTAAACCATTTCTAAGTATACAGTTCAATAAGTTAAGGACATTCACACTGTTGGGTAGCCCATCTCCAAAACTCTTTCTATCTTGTTAAACTAAAACTATTTTTTAAAATTTATTTTAATTGGAGGCTAATTACTTTACAATATTGTGGTGGTTTTTGCCACACATTCACATGAATCAGCCATGGGTGTACATGTGTTCCCCATCCTGAACCCCCCTCCCACCTCCCTCCCCATCCCATCCCTCAGGGTCATCCCAGTGCACCAGCCCTGAGCACCCTGTCTCATGCATCCAACCTGGACTGGCGATCTATTTCACATATGATAACATACATGTTTCAATGCTATTCTCTCAAATCATCCCACCCTCGCCTTTTCTCACAGAGTCCAACAGTCTGTTCTTTACATCTGTGTCTCTTTTGGTGTCTCACATATAGGGTCATCGTTTCTAAATTCCATATATATGCATTAGTATACTGTATTGGTGTTTTTCTTTCTGACTTACTTTGCTCGGTATAATAGGCTCCAGTTTCATCCACCTCACTAGAACAGATTCAAATGTATTCTTTTTAATGGCTGAGTAATATTCCATTGTGTGTATGTACCACAGCTTTCTTATCCATTCATCTACTGATGGACATCTAGGTTGCTTCCAAGTCCTGGCTACTGTAAACAGTGCTGTGATGAACATTGGGGTGCACGTGTCTCTAAAACTAAAACTTTACCCATGAAACAAGTCCCCACTCCCTTCTCCCTCTGGGCCTGGTGACCACTGTTCTACTTTCTAGGAATTAAGTGGAATCATACAGTATTTGGCTTATTTCACTGAGCGTAATGTCCTCAGGGTTCATCAGTATGGGACTTCCCATCCTTTTTGAGACTGAATAATATTGTTTTATGTATATATCACACTTTCTTTATCCCCTCATCCATCATTGGATACCGGGCTGCTTCTACCTTTTGGCAAGTCCTTTATTTATTCATTTAACATTTTGTCTATACCATGAGGCATGTGGGAATCTTAGTTTGATCCCCAATCAGGGATCAAACCTGTGCCCCCTGCACTGGAAGCACAGGGTCTTAACCATTGGACAGACAGGTAAGTCCCTTGGCTGGTCTTTTATTTTTATCTGTCTCTCCCACAAAAGTATACCACTCAGTGGGGAGGCCCAGGGCCCCTCTGCTCACTATTGACCTTCAAGCTCCTCGAACACATCTGATACACTGGCTGAATGATTGAATTGGCAGGCATGGGTTGCTCGCTGGAGCTTGTCCCAATCCATAATGTGGCGCCTTCCTGGGGAAGTGGCCTGAGGGTTTCACCCAAGTTCTTGTAATTAATCAAGTGGATTTGCCATTTCACATTTAAGAGGAATAAACAGGGAATGCCTAGCAGGACGTGCCGTGCACCTTCCTGGCTCGTGACCTCCAGGGCACGAGGCAGCCATGTGCCCCCAGTCCTTTCTCAAGTGGCAGGGAGATCCACAGCCCCCGCTGCCCCTGCCTGCCCTGGCACATCACAGCCAGCAGGCCCCGCGCCTTCAGCCTCACTTCCTGTTACAATGATCCCCCCCACCACCCACTTAAAAAACGTTCATCAGTCAAATTCTTTTGGAAAACAGGATAAAGAGCATAGGATCCAAAATATTAGATTAAATTGCATGAAACTGTTGATAATCAACCTATTTTTTTTGTATTCAACTATTTTTGACCTATAGAAATTCCTGCGAATTTCATACAATTCACCCCAATATTTATGCTCAGCAGGGGCCATGGCCCGACCAGTCTGCCAGGCCTGCAGGGCCTCCCTGGGGTCTAGTGGGCAGGTGAGTTCAGTTCACTGTAACAGGGCTTCAGTCTGTCTGTTTCTCTCATGCTGGCGCTGCAGTCCCAGTGGAAGGCTGGTACTACCGAGATGGGCAGAGATCAGACAGACCGGCGGAGGATCCTGGACCAGCTAGAGGAGCAGCACTTCCTGATTCCTCCAGGCCGGGACGGGGGTGGTGGAGGTAGAGGGTCAGGTGAGAGCACACAGGTGCATCACCTCGTATTGGAGGCACAGGATGTACAGGTGCATTCAACACGCTGCCCGGGTTTTGGAAAATGCCTTCTGCATGGGAGAGCTGGACTAGTAAGGGGTGGGGGATCCCAGTTCTGAGCAGCCATCTCCCCTCCCCCCACACCGGCCCATGCCTGTCCTCACACCTTCTCCTTCCTCACTGCCCCACCCACCCAACCCTGCAAGATACACTGAAGTAGCTTTTCATCACGTGATTTCTGCTCTGTGCATCCAAGCCCATCACCCACAGTCAAGCATCAACACTTGACCCCCTCCCCAAGAACAGTGCTGGGAAGAGCGCCCCATGGAAATTAACCCCCAACCACCAGGTCTCGGGCCACAGATGGGGCAAACCTTTGCTTTCTAGAGAAGCCATGAGATTCTGCAGAGTCCTGCTCTGTTCCTCATTTGTTCCTCACTGTGATAAAGGCAGCAAAGCACCCAGCCTCAGAAATGCCATTTAAGGAGGAAAGACCCACACAGCCCCCACGGCACTTGCAGGAGGTGGGGGGTGGGTAGCCTCAGCCTTAAATCCTCCCCGCGCACTGCTTGGCACTCTGAGCTCTGCTTCGAGGCATTCATCCTGATTTCAGCTCACGGCCAAGCTGACTGCAGATACTGATGTATTAGCCAAGCTGTTCCCAGGGAATTTTAATTACCATGATAACAATCGCTCATCATCGGCATTTCCTAAAGGGCTCTGGCTGGAGAAGGTGGTAATTGACAGACCTTGTTGGACAGGAGGGCAGGCCTGGGGGAAGATGAGAGGGCGGGGTGGCCTACGACCTCTGACCCTGTCCACTGCTCTGCCTTCCCTGTGTTACCGCCTCTCCGCTCCTCCCACAACTCAAGAGTGCACCTATGTGAATTCAGGTGAGGTGTCCACACTCTCTGCCCATCACCCCATGGGTCGGAGCAGGGGGACCGTCTGTGGCCTTTGCACATGCTGTTCCTTCCACCTGGAGTGCCCTTCATCCTCAGCTCCAAGAGGCGGGGACGCTTCGCCACGGGAGCCTTCTGGAACATTCTGTGCAGAATCAGGGCTCCTCTGCTTCCATAGCCCTCATCCAGCTCAGGGGCCTGGGCTCTTCCAGAGCGGGCTGTGCTGGAAGAATCACACCACCCCCACCCCCATTCCCTGGACCCAGCAGGGAGCCTGTGCTGACTGAGGGACTGAACGAACAAACCAAGAAGGCAAAGCAAAGGAACTGTCCCCAGGGGACAGAGCGTGGGACTGCCTTCAGGGAGACCATGTTCTGTTTGCCTTACAAGCTCCAGTCTTGAAAAGCCATGAGAAATGGCCCATTATTGGATGGCTCTCAAAGGGTCAACCCACCCTGGCAGGGAGACAGCACAGCCCTCCCTACCCTATTACCCGAACAAAAACATGCGCGCACACACGCACATGTGCACACACATACACATTCTCCCTGCCTCATTGCCTAAACACACACACACACACCCCCTACCCCATCACCTAAATGAAAACACACACACACACACACACCCTCCCTACGCCATCACCTAAACACACACACCTACACCCTACCCCATTACCTGCGTGTGCACGCGCACACACACACACCCTCCCTATCCCATTACCTGAATGAACACACACACACACAGCGCTGACCTCTCAGGAGCTCTAAAAAGCAACCGAGACTTTACAGCAAGGCCAGTAAGACCCCAGACCTCAGCCCCCCCACCTTCCTCCCCAGGCTTGCTTCCAGCCTCCACTCTCCCCCACACTCGGGGTCAGCCAACACAGCCAGGCCCACTCCTGGACCACCCTAAGCTGTCTCACGCTTCCAGACCTTTTAACAGGCAGACCCTTCCTCCTTCCCTGGGCTGGGATAATGAAATCCAGCCTTTAGGGAATTACTTTTATCCAGAAGCTTCCACAGCACTGTGCAGGTCTCTCACTGCGGTGCACACACACTGTTGGGAATGCCTATTTTTCTGTTTCTTGCACCAGATTGAAATGCCCTGACGGCAGGTGCCCCCAGCTCAGCCAGCACCTGCTGTCACACGCAAGATGCCTAACAGACACACGTCAGCTGAGACTCCTGAACACGTGTCCAAACTTCAAGACTTTAAGTAACTCAGCTTACTTATGAGATGCACGGAATCTTAGAGGGTGCTATGGGCTGAACTGTGCCCTATCCCCAAATTCACATGTTGAAGCCTTAACCTCCAAAGTGATGATATTTAAAGATGAGGACTTTTGGGAGGTAATTGGGTTCAGATGAGGTCATAAAGGTGCGGCTCTCATGATGGAATTTTTTTAAAACTTTTTATTTTATATTGAAAGTGAAAGTTGCTCAGTCGCGTCTGACTCCTTGCGACCCCATGGACTATGCAGTCCACGGCATTCTCCAGGCCAGAATACTGGAGTAGGTAGACTTTCCCTTCTCCAGAGGATCTTCCCAACCCAGGGATTGAACCCAGGTCTCCCGCATTGCAGGTGGATTCTTTACCAGCTAAACCACAAGGGAAGAAAATTTTATATTGGAGTACAGTCAATTAACAATGTTGTGATAATTTCAGATCAGCAGCAAAGGGACTCAGTCATAGATAAACATGTATCCATTCTCCTCTCAAACTCCCCTCCCATCCAAGTTGCCACATAACGTCATGATTAATGCCCTAGAGAAGCCTGCACAATAAGAAGCCAGAGCACTACAACTAAAGAGTAGCCCCTGCTTGCTGCAACTAGAGAAAGCCTGTGAACAGCAACAGAGACCCGGCATGGCTGAAAATAAATTAATTAATTTAAAAAATGTAAAAAGGTTTATAATTGAATATATGGCAGGAAAAAATGAAAAGTAAAATGGTCATGCATGCCAAGTCATTTCAGTCGTGTCCGACTCTTTGTGATCCTATGGAATGTAGCATGCCAGGCTCCTCTGCCCACATACTCATAAAATCATTTAGCTATAAATTTCAAATAAGATCACCAAAGCTTCCAGAAAAAAAAAAATAGGTCTCCTACAAGGAAACCAGAACTAGAATGGCATCAGATATCATCGGCAACACTGGATGCTTAAAGATCATGCATCTAGAATTCTACCAGTTGAATATCAATCAAACAAAAGAACAGGAGAGACATTGTTAGACTTGCGAGGACTCCAGTTTTCCTGTGCACACTCCCTTTTTAAGAAGTTACTTCGGGATGAAGGTGAAAGTCGCTCAGTCGTGTCCAGCTCTTTTCGACCCCATGGACCGTTATAGTCCATGGAATTCTCCAGGCCAGAATACTGGAGTGGGTAGCCTTTCCCTTCTCCAGGGGATCTTCCCAACCCAGGGACTGAACCCAGGTCTCCTGCATTGCGGGCAGATTTTTTACCAGCTGAGCCACAAGGGAAGCCCAGGAATACTGGAGTGGGTAGCCTATCCCTTCTCCAGCGGATCTTCCCGACCCAGGAATCGAACCGGGGTACTTTGGGATGGGCTCCAGCAAAACACAAGGGAAAAACAAGAAAGAGGAAGATAAAATCCTGGAACAGTGTCTTCAACTTAGGAAGTGAGTCAAAGGGAAACGCCATGAAGACAGCTTTCAGTAAGCAGTGCAGGCTGGAGCTAGAAAGGGTCTGAAGGGGTTTCTGACAGGAAAAGGGAAGGTAAAATCAAGAAGCTGCATAAAAAAACACAGAGGTAAAAAAAAAAAGACAGAGAGTTTCACTATTCTTTTATCAGTGGGAAAAAAGATTAATAAAAAACTCCAGGGAAAACTAAAAATCATACCAGAAAGTCATGGTCCAAACATTCAGTAACTCAAAATGTGACATGGTGTTAAGACATGAAGAGTTAAAAAGAAATCATTTGATCATGGTACTAGGAACATTTTCCTTTGGATGGTCCAGGGGTCAGGGTATCATAAATTATCAAAACGTGGGGACTTCCCTGATGGTCCAGACTCCGTGATCCCAATAGAGAAGGCACTGGTTCGATCCCCTGGTTGGGGAAGATCCCACAAGCTGTGCGGCTCGGCCAAAAGAAAAATAAATAAATAAAAGGAGAATGTAAAAAAAATAAATAAAAGAACAACAACAGTATTTTGTTTAAAAAGTCATGGCAGGAGCCAGCACGTGAACTAAAGCGAGTGGTCTGTATGTGATGGGCTGGGTGAGGGAGGTGACTGTCTGGCCCCTGCCTTTCTCCAGCATAAGCCCGTCAGCACAACTGGATTTTTTAAAAAGCACATGCAGGTATTAGTTTGATTTAAATTGAAGTGTAACAGATTGGTAATTGGATGTCAATGTTATTAAATCCCTGGGCTGCTTGGCAGGTGGACACATGGGGAGTGAGAACACTCTATGGCTGGTATATTGAATCTGGATGTGCTTAAGGGAGAAAACCTGATAGAAAAGGAAAGCAGTAATTAAAACGTTTGTAGCGGAGCAAGATGGGAAGGCTTCGTCAAGTTATGGTTAGCTTGAAAATACCAGTATGAGTTCTCAACACTGACCTTTCTACCCCTGCAGAAAGACAAGCTCCCTCTCCAACGTCACTGCCCCCACTTCACCTCCAGGAGTCAGAATTCTGACAATGAGAAAACCCTGGACAGCGTTTTAAAGGGAACCAGGGCTTCCCTGATAGCTCAGTTGGTAAAGAATCTGCCTGCAATGCAGGAGATGCTGGTTAGATTCCTACATCAGGAAGATCCCCTGGAGAAGGGAAAGGCTACCCACTCCAGTATTCTGGCCTAGAGAATCCCATGGGCTGTATAGTCCATAGGGTCACAAAGAGTTGGACATGACTATGCGACTTTCACTTCACTTCAGGGCTTCCCAGCATAAAGGTGGGGAGAACTGGATTCCTTGGAAAACAGAAGGGCCTCGGGCACTATGCTATTAGTTGGAAGAGAGGCTGCTCTCAAGACTGCTGGGCAGGCCCTCTGACCAGGTTTCCGTGGTGACAAGCTGATTTTGGAAAGCCATGGTTACTGCTGAGGGCGACAAGCTGATATGGAGCAAGGCACACAAGATGTGCTAAGGTAACGCGCGCATGTGTTTTCAGTATTATTTTATGCCAGAAACGCTATCTGACCAGTCAAACCAGGGACCACCCGACTTTACAGCTAGCTTTGTTGTTTAGTTGTTAAGTTGTGTTCGACTCTTTGTGACCCTGTGGACTGTAGCCTGCCAGGCTCCTCTGTCCATGGGATTCTCCAGGCAAGAATGCTGGAGTGGGTTGCCATTTCCTTCTCCAGGGGATCTTCCTGACCCAGGCATCGAACCCATGTCTCCTGTGACTCCTGCACTGGCAGGTGGATTCTTTACCACTGAGCCACTTGGGAAGCAGAAACAACTACCTTTACTGTTACCCTAATCAAGTGGGATGGTGACTCGGCATTTTTATGTCATGTGTGGACTGTAGCATGGATGTGACCATGCAGGTTTATTTAGGGTGAGGAGTGAGAGGCAGGATGAGGTTGCAAGCCCATGTTACACGTGTATAACCAGAGGCAGCCCATGGAAATGGCATCACTGCTATTCTATGTGCGGAGGATGACGTCTCCTCCTGCCTCCATAATCAGAAAAGGGCTATGCTTCTTATCCCACAAAGGTGTGTGAATCCTATTGGCAAAAATTGAAAACAGAGATGCATCCAATCTGCTTAAAAAATGGCTCAATAGTCTAATTCATTTGACCAACAGATGAATTAAAATAAGCTCCAGGGACTTTCCTGGTGGTCCAGTGGCTAAGACTCTGCACTCCCAATGCAGGGGCCCTGGGTTCGATGCCTGGTCAGGGAACTAGATCCCACATGCCACAACTAAGACCCGGTGCAGCCAAATAAAGTGTTAACTAACAACTGAGGTGTAGGGGAAAGTTAAGTGAGACCTCTTCCAGGAGTATTTGCATATTTGCAATTTAAAGATTAACACCTTAAAACATATCAGGGGTGTGTGTGTATGTGTGTGTGTGTGTGTGTGCGCGCGCCTATATGTGTATGCTGGTGAGCCAGTGAGAAAGTCTCCACCATCCCCCCCACCCACCCCAGGCCCCCAGTCAGAGTGAACAAGCTCCTTCTGCCAGGAAAGTACAACCCCACCTTCCTGAATACCCTTTCAGGCTCTGCCTATGGGGGCCAGGCCTGAGAATCACCCAGACAATTAAGCTCCAGCAAAGCCAGAGAGCACACACCTGCGCCTTCTTCTACCTCCCCACCCACATGAGCAGCTCCTTGCTCAGCCCTGGAGTGGGAGCCCTCCCCAGGGCCTGAGCAAATTTCCCCTTCATTTCAAGTGGGTTTTTGAGCAACCAGGTCAGCCTGGGTGGCAGGCAATTGCTAGCCTAGTGGAAAAGAAAAGAAAAAAAAAAAAAGAATGCAGCAAGAAGACATATTCTGAGGGTGCTATCTGTTTTCTTGACAGATAATTTAAACACCTTGGTTAGATTATTTCAGAACTGGAGGAAATGCTGTGGCTGCCATTAACCCCCAGTGACGGGTTCATGCAGGCGAGGTTTCCGCACAGTTACTGGTGAGGAGCATTTGCCAGCTCCAGAGGGAGGTGGCATCCAATAAGGGCTCGTGATGCTTGTGGAGTAAGTGCCCCAGAGTCAGAGAGAACGTCTGGGACAGGCAGGGCAACCTTCAGCGCTGGCCTCATTCTCTCCAGGGGCCCCCAGGGGCACCTCCCCTCCCCCTCCCCAGGCCTTGCATCTCCCAGATCATCTGCAACATGGAAGGGTCACTAGCAGTCACTGAGAACAGAGCCCCCTGTCTTCCTTCTCTTTCTGGTTCCAGAGAGACTGTGTTCTCCTTGGTCTAGGATGCTCTTGCAAGTTTAACAAATCCACGAAGAATGACGCTTCTATTACTGCTCTGCTGTTGTTTTTGTTCAGCTGCTAAGTCGTGTCCGACTCTGTGACCCCTTTGACTGCAGTACGCCAGGCTCTCCTGTCCTTCACTGTCTCCCAGTTTACTCAAATTCTTGTCCACTGGGCCAGTGATGTCATCCAATCATCACATCCTTTGTCGCCCCTTCTCCTCCTGCTCTCAATCTTCCCCAGCATCAGGATCTCTTCCAGTGAGTCTGGTTTTCATATCAGGTGGCCAAAGTATTGGAGCTTCAGCATCAGTCCTTCTAATGATATTTGGGGTTGATTTCCTTTAGGACTGACTAGTTTGATCTCCCCACAATCCAAGGGACTCTCAAGAGTCTTCTCCAGTTCCACAATTTGAAAACATCAATTCTTTAGTGCTCAGGGTTCTTTATGGTCTAGCTCTCACATCCATACATGACTACTGGAAAAACCATAGCTTTGACTAGATGGATCTCTGTTGGCAAAGTGACATCTCTGCTTTTTAATATGCTGTCTAGGCTTGGCATAGCTTTTCTTCCAAGGAACAAGCGTCTTTGAATTTCATGGCTGCAATCACTGTCCACAGTGATTTTGGAGCCCAAAGAAATAAAATCTGTCACTGTTTCCACTTTTTCCCTTCTACTTGCCACGAAGTGATGGCACCAGATGCCATGATCTTAATATTTATTTGACGGCACCCGTCTTAGCTGCACCATGCGGGATCTTTCATTGTGGTGCACAGGCTTAGGTGTCCTGCAGCATGTGAAATCTTCCAGGACCAGGGATTGAACCCGAAGCCCCTGCATTGCAAGGTGGATTCTTAACCACTGGACCACCAGGGCAGTCCCTTCCACAACTGTTCTTAATTACTTGCTTTGCCAACATTGTCCACCCACCTCCTTTTACTCTTCATTTGCATGCAGCATGAAATCCCTTTGAATACCAAATATTGAACTATCTTCCCTGTTCCAGCACAGATCTAAGAGAGGGCAAGCGAGCCACAGTGGTGTTTGGCTCCAAAGCCAGTCTCTCTTCCCAGATGGAGTGGGCAGTGCATGGGAAATGAATAGGGCTGGCATCAGAAAATTGGACAGGCCAATTATACTCAACCAGGTCTTTTCAGAGGAGCTCTGTGATTTTGATTCAATTCCCAGAACAACAAACATGCCTGTATGTAAACACAGTCTCAGAAACAGATTCTGAAGCCAACATGAAACGGTTTCTGGGCTGACCGCTATACGGTAGGGCTCATGGGTCTTCATGGGTGTGTGGTCTGAAATCACAGACACCTTCCTCGGTTATGGATTTGATTACTGCTTCATTTCCAATCGGTCTTGTTCCTTCTTGGGGAAAACCTATCATTCTGAGGTTTCATCACCTGCTCTGTCTTCCAGATATTCCTCATTGTGTCTGTTAATGCTTTTAGCTCTTTGTTTTTTCATTTTATTCTCCCCCTGCATCCTGGGAGATTTTAAAGGCTTTTCTCCATGTCACTGATTCAAGCTGTTTTGGGTCTGATTTTTGGTGATCTCTCATTAGCTTTTGGGTGTGTGCCTGTGAAATCTAGCATACACACCAAAGTGTATGAAAACACAGTATGTTTCAAAGAACCACATTCAAGTAAACACCTGTAAACTCATTAAGAAATTAAATATGACCGGACCTGAGACAACCCTGTAGGCCCTCCCTGCCTTCCTTCCAGAAGTAACCACCATCTGGAATCTCGTGTGAAGCAATCTTTTGCTTTTTTCTATTTTGAAAAAACTGCTTATGTAAAATTTATTTTTATTTATTTATTTTTGTCTGCACTGGGTCTTCACTGCTATGAGCAGGCCCTCTCTAGGTGCTGCAAGCAGGGTCCGCTCTTCCGTGTGGTGTGCAGGCTTCTCATTGTGGTGGGTTCTCTAGTTGCAGAGCACAGGCTCTAGGCACACGGGCTTCAGTAGTTGCAGCAAGCAGGCTCAATAGTTGTGCTGCACGGGCTTATTTGCCCTTCTGCATGTGGAATCTTCCAGGACCAGGGGTTGAACCTGCGTTCCCTGCATTGGCAGGTGGATTCTTAACCACTGAACTGCCAGGGAAGTCCTTAGTGTGCATTTATAAGTAACATATTTACTGTTACCTGTTTTTGAACAACATATTTTTGAGTCATTGTGTATTTATTCTTTAGCGACTTGTTTTTTCCTTTGCTCATTGGTTTTTTTCCTTTTTAATATTTATTTTTTTTTATTTGGTTGTGCCAGATCTTAGTTGTAGCACACAGGATCTTTAATTGTGGGATGCGGGATCTTTTTTTTTTTTAATTGTGGCATCCGAACTCTTCATTTTGGCATGTGGGATCTAGTTCTCTGACCAGGGATCGAACCCGGGCCCCCTGCATTGGGAGCATGGAGTCTTAACCACTGGACCACCAGGGAAGTCCCAGCCTGTTGGGTTTTTAATTCATCCTTTGAAATATATCTATTCCACCATGAAAGGACATTGGGGTGGTTTCCAGTTTTTGGCTATTACAACAGATGCTGCTATATGCATTCTTGGTCACATTTCCCTGGGAGTGGGTGTGAAGGTTTCTCCAGGCTGTACAGGTAGGGGTGGGGTGTGAGGCTGAGCATCGCACGTAGACAACACGGAAGAGGTGCCAGGTGCAACGCTGAGATGAACCAACCGGGTCACCTACCAAACAAACCTCTCTGATTTAATTTGCAAACAGGGAACAACAGGAGTGGGTCTGTGACCACGACACAACACTCCAGTTGATGGTGAGGGGGATGGAGAGCAGCAGGCAAAGTTCAAGGGTCAAGAGAACCACCAGGTACTGGGACTCAAAACCAGGTTCAGGGATGTAAGTAGTTAGATAAGAGTCAGGGCCAGGCTGGGCTTCGGCTGTGGGTGTGTTAGCTCAGGCTGGGATGTAACGACTTACAAAGTCAGGGCAAGGAGAAGGACAGGGACCCAGGGGTCCCCCAGATGGAGGGGATCACTGCGTTGGCCACTGAGGGGGAAACCTCCGTTCACCTGTCCTGTCTCCCTCCAGCCCACGTGCCATCCTGGAATAGAAAGGCTGACTCCTGAGGGCAGTAAAAATCAGGAGGAAGCCCATCCAGTGGCAGAAGCCTGTCAGCCCAGGCTCTGCACACTCTGCTCTGCCACCTTGGACAGTCACTTAAGGTGCCAGAGCTTCCGTTTAGCTGGAAGAGTGAGGACACAGGGCCCCACGTCTGGCCCAGACAAGGCCCCCAACAAAGGCCGGTTCTCTTTGGCTTCTGTTTTTCACAGAAGAATTTTCTGGCACTGCAGGAGGACACGTGTCTTGAGCTATTTCCTCAGGAGAGGGAATGGGTGTGTATTTCAGGGCTGGGCACTGCCTAGGAGCTTAATAAATAGCTCCTAAAGAATGGAGCCTCGCTCCCCGGGCCGCATCTAACCAGACAGCTGGCTGGGGAAATCGCGCCAGCCAACGTCGCTTGGCATCTGAAAACGGGCTGGAAAATCTGATTATCCAAATTTCTATCCAGATCCATGCAAGAAAATGACCACATTCAGATTTCTCCCTAGCTTTTCACCTCCCTCCCTAGGGCCACGCAGAGGAGGGTATCATAGCAGGGTAAGCCAGGTCATGCGGACCCAACAGAGGAGGAGAGGACAAGCAGGTTCTGGTGTCAGGATGGTGCCACACCAACTGAGGACGGGGACAATGAAGCTGGGCCACGCCTCCTTGTTCTCAAGCCTGGTCACACTGGCCACAGGGTTCGCACCCTTGTGGACCGCTGAGCACGCGCGTCGCCAAGTGTGAGGGGCATCCAGTGGTGGGACAGACAAACGCTAGGACCTGCGGGCGCTGCTCCTGATGGGCTGAAGGCTTCCTGTTGGACCCTGTCATCTCCCTTCTCCACTTCCCCTGGCCAAAGAGCCTCCGGGGACCAACCCCTCCCACACCTGCCTCAGGGGAACCCAGGACCCTCCACGTGGAAGGTGGGGAGTTGGCTCCGTGTTGCTCTGGGAACACACGGGCACCGGGGGTGGCCTCATCCTGGGCTGTTTTATTCCCCTGAGAGCCACCAGCCTCCCCGATACACCTTCTTCATCTTTACTCCCATCTCTCCTCCTCAAAGAAGCCCACCCTGGCCAGTCTCCCTCCCACTGTTTTTTCCCACAATATACAATAACATAAAATTTACCCTTCTGACCATTTTTCGGTGTACAGTCCGGGGGTACCACGTGTATCTGTACTGTTGTGTATCCTCACTGTCCATCTCCAGACCTTTGTCATCTTCCCAAACTGAAACTCTGTGTCTGCTAAGCAATAATTCCTCCTTTCACCCCACCGTCCCTGGCAACCACCCTTCTACTTTCTATCTCTATGAGTGAGACTATTCTACAAACCTCAAATAAATGGAAATATTACAATATGTGTCCTCTTGTGTCCGGCTTATTTCAATTAGCATAATATCTTCAAGGTTCTTCCATGCTGTAGCATGTATTAGGATTCCATTCCTTTCTAAGGCTGAATTATATGAATAATAATTGGCATAGGCCACACTTTGTTTATCTATCCATCCCATGGTAGATGCTTGGGTTGCTTCCACCTTTAGGCTACTGGGATGCACAATTTCTGTTTGAATCTCTGCTTTCAATTCTTTAGGGTGTACATCTAGAAGCAGAATTGCTAGATCATTATTTTTTTGAGGAGCCACCATACTGTTCCACCATGGCAGCGCTATTTTAATTTCCCACAATCAATGCACAAGGTTTCAAATTTCTCCACATCCTCGCCAACACTTATTATTTCCTGTTTTTAAACATTAGCTATCCTGGGACTTCCCTGGCGGTCGGGTGGCTGAGACTCTGCACTCTCAATGCAGGGGACCTGAGTTCAATCCCTGGTCAGGAAACTAGATCCTGCATGTTACAACTAAGATCTGACATGGCCAAATAAATAATAAAATTTTAAAACACACACACACACACACACACACATATTAGTCATTTTAATAGGTGTGTCATGGTGGTTGGTTTACTTTCAACATAGCTACCTCTCCCCCTCCCTACATGCCACACTCCTGATCTCTTTGCCCTGTTCTACTCTTCTGCTCATGTAGCTTCTAACATATATATATACATACATATATACACACACACACACACATACATATATATATATAATTTGCTTAGCTATTACTTTGGCTATGTTTATCTTCTGTTCCTTCTCTCCTCCCCTGGTCTCTGCTAAAATGTAAACACAAGGCAGAGATGTTTGGCTGATTTGTTCATCACTATTTTCCAAGGGTCTAAAACAGTGCCTGTGAAAAGTCACTCAGTCGTGTCCGACTCTTTGCAACCCCATGGACTACAGTCCATGGCTCCTACAGCCCATCTGGCTCCTCCATTCATGGAATTTTCCAGGCAAGAGTACTGGAGTGGGTTGCCATTTCCTTCTCCAGGGGTTCTTCCCAACCCAGGGATCGAACCCGGGTCTCCTGCATTGCGGGCAGATGCTTTACCGTCTGAGCCACCAGGGAATCCCCAAACAGTGCCTAGCAGATACTAAATAGTCAACAACTACTGTATGAATGAATGAGTGAATGAATGGATAGACAGTAGAGTTGTTAGAAGGCGTTTTAGAGGCAGCCATGAAATTAAAAGACACTTGCTCCTTGGAAGAAAAGCTATGACAAACCTAGACAGCATGTTAAAAAGCAGGAGACGTCACTTTGCCAACAAAGGTCTGTATAGTCAAAGCTATAGTTTTTCCAGTAGTCATGAATGGATGTGACAGTTGAACCATAAAGAAGGCTGAGCACTGAAGAATTGATGCTTTCAAACTGTGGTGCTGGAGAAGACACTTGGGAGTCCCTTGGACCAAGGATATCAAACCAGTCAATCTTAAAGGAAATCAGTCCTGAGTATTCATTGGAAGGACTGATGCTGAAGCTGAAGCTCCAGTACTTTGGCCACCTGATGGGAAGAGCTGACTCACTGGATGCTGGGAAAGATTGAAGGCAGGAGGAGACGGGGGTGACAGAGGATGAGATGGTTGGATGGCATCCTTGACTCAATGGACATGAGTTTGAGCAAACTCAGGGAGATAGTGAAGGACAGGGAAGTCTGGTGTGCTACAGTTCATGGGGTCACAGAGAGTAGGCATGACTAACTGAACAACAACAACACTGGCTCCAAACCCTGGCTCCATCAATTACTACCTAGTGTCTTTGTGGAAGTGACCTCCTTTCTCTAAGCCTCAGTTTCCCCATCTGTCCCATGAGGACAACAGTAAATACATCAGGAATACATCTGTCCAGTGATCAGATGAAGCGAGATACTGACCGACCTGCAGTGGGTGCAGAGTTCATGTCGCTTGACTCAGAGCCAGACCAGACTCCTAGGTAGGACACTGGGCTCAGCAGACTAGAGCGCGATAGTGAGAAAGTTAGTTCCCTCTCGGATCAGACAGCATCTCAGAGCACTAAGTTCTTCCTCCAGTGCGTGGACACAGGCTCAGGGAGGCACCCTGAGAAGGACCAGGGAGAGGGTGGGAGACCACTCTGCCTCCCCAGAGGAGGAAGGGGAGACTGGGGGTCCCAGGACCCCCCTCCTCCTGCTGCTTCTGCTCTCGTGGGAGGCCAGGGACCTGCAGTGATAGCAGTTCTGCTCAGCAGAGCCGAGGCATGTGGGCGGTGACCAATACACTGAGGAAGTGTGCCCATCCGGGTCCCCTGGGGCCACAGTGCCAGCGGCCCAGGGTCAGCCAGACAGAGATGGTGGGGCGCTCAGGCAGCCGCCCCTGCTCGCCCCAGCGCCAGCCACCCACGCATGAGCACACTCGCGGGCCTCCGGAGGGGCCCTCTGGCAAAGTTGTTTGTAGCTAAAATCCAAACTGCAAGTAACAGCAGGGCCAGAAGAGAAGCAGCGTGGGGAAGCAGATGGCAGCCTGTGGTGAGCACGGGCCGCCCGCCTGGGAGCCAGGTGCCACGAGGCTGCTGGGCTCGGCTGGCATGGCTGCTTCCCACCGGCGCTGGTGGGGGGCCTGGGAGCCCCTGATCCTCCCAGTCTCCTGAAGGCTTGTGCCAAGACAGACCCTCCCCGCCGGGGCCTTAACTGTCTACTGGTCACCCTCCAGGCCGGGTGGGTTGAGACGATTGAAAACCACCATGTGAAGCCACGTTCCTCCTTCTAGTCAATCAACAAGCAGGAGAGAGGGGCCAGAGGATGAGATACAGACTTAGCATCAGGGGGCCCTGTGGGACCCCAGCCAGGGTCATCTGTGATAAGACTTCAAGGAAATCAAAAAACCCTGCTGGGGAAGGGTCCTAAGGTGCCCTAAACAAGGAGCCCTCTTTCCTCTTTTGCAAATGTCTTTCAATCAACAAACCTTCCCTGAGCACCTTTTATATGCAAAGCACTGCGGGGAAACACAGTGAGTGTTGCTGCAGCCCGGCCTCTGATGAGTTACAATCAGGATGCGGAATGAAACAGGGAAAGCACAGCGGACAGAGGGACGCTGAGTGGACAGCAATGCTCTAATTGTACTAATCAGCTTCCCATTACTTATAAATTGCTCTTCTCCTCTTTCTAGCTCATCCCCCTCAGAGCATGCCTGCGTCCTCACAGAAGCTTTCCGACTCCAAAGGTAGACATTTTAGAGGCTGGAGGAATGGTTTCTAGATTCCTGGGGAGTCTGGATTCCAATTAACTTTCCCCCTGATTACAGTACCATTTTGAGTGAGTCACTTTTTTTTAAATGAATCGGATTAGAGGCTAAACAATCAATGACATAAATTTCTGGCTTGCAACATCATGTTAGAAGCTCCCAGGCAGTCCTTCTCCAGCTTGCACTAACACACCCAGGAAAGGTAAGTGAATCAAGGGCAGGCGGACACCAGCACAGAAGCGATCTGATGCTCAGCCTACAGTCAGGCTCCCCTCTGAAGACAGGCAAGTGGGATGGATGAAACGGGTGTCACCGGTCCACCCACCTGTCTGCTTGGCAGGGGGGCAGGGTGCAGAATCAGGGCTGCCCCTAGGCGGCCTTCCTGGTGTAGTATGTCTACGAGTTTCTGGTGCCCTCTCTCCTTCAATTCTGTCTTTATGGATGGGACACAGATTCCCAGAAAATAACTAGGTGGGAGTTGGAAGGAGCTGGCAATGGTGAGTTGCATCTGAGAAGGTATATTTTCTTCAAGTAAAGCTCAATTGTGGGAGGGTGGGGAGGGCCAAACCAACTGGCTGAAGTTTTCCAAGTCCTCCCTAGTTCTGAGGGCTAGAGGACCAGGTCCCAGAGAGTCAAAGTGCCCCAGAGGAGGAGCAATATTCCAGACAAAGGAGAGGGGCTGTGGGTGGCGCTTGCGCTGCCTCAGGTAAACCCTGGGCCTACAGAGCTCACAGCATCAGAAGGGGTGAAGGCACAGGTGCAACCACCAAGGCCAAACGCAGGAAACCATCAAACTCAGACCAAAAACAAAGAATCAAGGACATGAAAAGCTTTATGGTTTTTCCGAATGAAGAGAAGAATAAAAAGAACTTGAAAATTATGAATACAGAAGACAGAGAATGGAAGTGTACTCTTCAAATTAAAAGTGCTCCCAGGGGGACCTTCTGAAGTCCCACATGCTGCAACTAAAGACCCTGCACGCAGCAATGAACATCCAGCAGGGCCAAATAAGTAAAAATAATAAATTAAAAAAAAATTTGCTCCCCAAAAGAAAGCAGAAGAGTTTCGGAACAGAGCAGTAAGCAAAAACGTAATTGAAAAGCTTTCCTGAATCAAAGACCCAAATACGTTTGTCCTAGACAAAAATCAATGAAAATGACCTAGGCCTAGTCAGATAAAATTATTAATTTCCAAATATAGACATAAATAATATACCAGGTTATTAAAAAGGGAATAAAAGCATAAGCCTGGCTTCAGACTTCTCCCTCATGTCTCCGTTCTTGACTTTAAAACTACTTTATGCTGAGCATCAGATCTTGTCTGCCTGCCTTCTCCTGTTCTAGCTTTGACTTCAGGGCACATGTCTGCCTGCACCTGGAAACTGTCTTCCCTGCATCCTGTCACGTACGCTGCATCCTGGAAACTGTCTTCTGGGTCACAAGGTCCCTCCTGGGGCTCCTCAGGGGTGCCTGATGTGCTAGTTAACCGGTCTACTGGGGTCATCCCTGGTGGTCCAGTGGCTAAGACTGAACTGCTCCCAGTACAGAAGTCTGGGTTTGGTCCCTGGTCAGGGAACTTCCCTGGGGCTCAGACAGTAAAGAATCTGCCTGCAATGCAGGAGACCTGGGTTTGATCCCTGGGTGGGGAAGATCCCCTGGAGAAGGGAAAGGCTACCCACTTTAGGATTTTTGCCTGGAGAATTCTATGGACAGAGGAGCCTAGTGGGCTGCAGTCCATGAGGTTGCGAAGGGTCGGACACGACTGAGTGACTAACACTCTCACTCACAAGGAACTAAACCCCACATTTCGCAACTAGATCCCTAATGCTACAATGAAGACTCCAAGTGCCACAACCAAGACCTAGTATGGCCAAATATGACAACAAACGAAACAGTCTATTCAGGGCTGTCTCAATCCCTTTTCTGTGTCTTTAAATCTTGAACATATATCAGAGTTTATTCATTTACCAACAAGGAGACCAGGAAAGTGACCAAGGAACATGCCCGATTCACAGAAGGGATGGAAATGAGGTGCGACAGGCAGCTGCCAGGCTGAATGCTTATATAAGCGGCTGATTTAATTAGATAAAGACTGTAGTTTCATGTGGTCACAAAAACATCATCTTCATGGCAGTTAGTAGAGTGGAAATCAGGGGCCAGGGACACCTAGCTGTTGGGAGTGCCAACCAGGGATCAAAAGTGAAAAAAACAATTAATAAGAAGCAAATGATAAGGAAACATCTGTGACTGTTAATGGGAATGACAAGGTTTACTGGTCTAAAAAATTACCAAAGTATCATTTGATTGAGTTTTCAAGTTCATTAATAACATTTTTCATTTTTAGAAATGAAAATGGTTCATTTGGTTATTATTTTTTTTCCAAACTTGCTCGCTCATTTTTCAAATGTCCTATTGGTTCAATTTGATTTCTATTGCTTCTCTTATCTCTTTATTCAACTTAAAAACTTATTTGGACTTCCCTGGTGGTCCAGTGGTTAGGACTCTGCATTTCAACTGCAGGGGGCATGGGTTCAATCCCTGATCAGGGGACTAAGATTCCATAAGCTGCACGGTGCAGTCAAAAAAATAAAAAGTAAATTAAAAATTCAAACATTTCTTTCACAGTCTCACTATTATTTCAAGTTCCTTGAGTACCAGTTCTCCTCGTTGTTACATTTGCCTCCTCTCCCTCATGGTGACTCTTTGCTTGTGTGATCGGTTAGACAACAGACAGCAAACTCACAGAATTTTGAGTGGGAAAGATGATCATTAATTGCATTATCAGTCAAGTCATTGTCTTTTTTCATATAAAAGCAAGAGCTATCATCAGACTAGCAAAAGACTCAGAAAATACACTGTCCACATGTCATTACTTTTGCATATACCAGCAAACTATAAATCAACAGCAACATCTCAAGGGTCTATAAGAAAAGAGTGAGGACTTCCTGGGTGGTCCAGTGGTTAAGAATCTGCCTGCCAAGGCAGGGGACGTGAGTTTGATCCCTGGTCCGGGAAGATCCCACATGCCTTGGAGCAACTAAGGCCGTGGACCACAACTTCTGGGCCTGTGTGCTGCAACTCCTGAAGCCCACGAGCCTAGAGCCTGCGCTCCACAACAGGAGACGCCACTGCAACGAGAAGTCCGCATGGCGCAACAGAGAGCAGTCCCTGCTCGCCCCAGCTACAGAAACCCCATGCACAGCGACAAAGACCCAGCACAGCCCAAAATAAATAAATAAGATTTAAAAGAGGGACTATACGTACTGATGTTTATTTTTCCCTTCTAAGTATCCATTCTGAGGACAGAATCTCAAATGTAGGCAAAGAGCTAAGTACACAGATATATAAAGCAATTAGCAATGAGAAGGAAAAAAGGAAATAACTCAGGCGGCCTAAATTAGCAGAATATCCATATGACAGAATGTTTACAAAGAATTATTGATTACACTGAGGAGTGCTTATGTTAAAATGTTAATTTTAAAACAGAGGTTCAACAATACAAAGAAAAAAACGACACAGAAAAAAGAAAGCAATTACGCCAAAACCTTAACAGTGATTGCCTCTGGATGGTAAGATTATGAATTTTGGGGGTGCGTGTATTTCTTTATGCTTTCTACACATTGTGACTGTCAATGATCCATATTAATCTTAAAATCAGAAAAGAGTAAAATGTATATATTTTTAAAAGTGAAAACTTCTAAGGGTCACAAGTCAAGAACTGAAATATCTGGGGTAATGTTAAATAAGAAAGATGAAATATCATGATACTAACTCTGACATTACAGTCTATAATTTATTCTCAACACAGCAGCCAGAGTACCCTTTAAAACTTGGGGGAGTACTCAGGTCATGCCTTTCCTTTACTCCAGACCTCCAAGGACTCCCCATTTCACTCAGAGTAAAAGCCAAGACCCGTCTTTCCAAGGGTCTACAAGGACCAAAATGATCTGGGCCCCTGGCCACATCTCTGACCTCCTTTCCCGACTCTGACTCTGCGCCAGTCACACTGTTCCCCTAGCTGCTCTACAAACCTACCAAGGACACACCTGCCTCAGGGCCTTTGCGCTTGCAGTCCTCTCTACATGGAATGCTTTCTGTCCACATTGTCACATAGGGCGCTTCAGATCTCAGCTCAAAAGTCCATTTTATCAGTAAGCCCTTCCTCAACTCCTGCATATAACAGCAGCTACCCCCATCGCCCCCTTCCCCTGAGTACATTTTCCTCATCTGTGACATGGCAGAATTTACTGTATTGCGTGTGTGGTTTCCATCTCCCATGAGAAGAACTCTTTTGCCTGGCACATAGAAGATGCTCAGTAAATATGCATTGAGTACCCAAAGGAATAAATGCATGAGACTGTAAACTCCTCCGGAGCAGAGGGGCCGAAGCTGACACCACCGCATCACTGAGGTGCACACAACGGGCAGCGGCGCCAACTGGATGGCCCCAGGGACATGTAACCAGCATTCAACTCACTCCAGAAAAAACACTTGCAATTGCAAACCAAGATGGCAGAAGGGAAGAGTCAAATGGAACAGAAGATAAGAGTGTTGGGGCTGAGCGGTAAGAGAGCTTCCAGCAAAAAATGCAAGTTCTTCCATTAGGATGTGTTTGTGGGTTTTTTTGTTGTTGTTGTTGTTTTTTCTGTAGGACAGAACTCCACATTTTTATCACAGATTCAGAACCAGCTCTATGTGGCACTGAAAATGACATTTCAAATGCTCTATTTAGCTATCTCTTTGTTGTGATTAGATATTTTTCTGTGGAAAAAAAGCATTAGGAAACCAATTACTCTGTCACTCTCCCACCCCAAACGGAGGCAGGAAAATGCAGCATCTGGGTATGGTACTTACAGGCACCCAGAATCAGACACACGGACTTTCAGGGCCCATCCACACCTCCTAAACATCTAGTCTGCCTGGTCCTGCGGAGGGGGAATACAGCTTCCTTGATCTTGCTCCATTTTATCGGCCTCTAGAAATTCAAGGGCAAACTGATAGCATAGTGCAGAACCTCATATTCTTTGCCGTAGGAAAGATAAGAAAATTCTTCCTAAGCTATTTTGGACTTTCCTGGGTGTTGGAGCGCTCTGGAGATTAGGACGGGCTGGTGGTGGACGCTGTCTGTGGGAGCTCAGGACTGTTAATGAGTTGAGGGGTACTCGTGATGGGGCTGGACGGGGGCAGCTGCTCCCCCACCAAGCCCTCCACGAAATTATTACATTTGCTGAATTCATCTTTTCTTTCTTTCCTCTTCCCCTTCCTTGACAATTCTTTCCTCTCTGTCCTCCCACACCTCAGTCGTGTCTTTTCATCCTGCTCAGGTATCTCCCACAAGATACTGCTTTAGGAAATTTTCCTATCTTGTGAATGCCTGCGTCTTTTTAAAACATTTATTATTGGAGTATAGTTGCTTTACAATGTTGTGGTTTCTACCGTACAGCAAAACCTCAATTCTAAAGCACTCTATGTACATATATATATGAATCAACTACATATATACACACACATGTATCCCATCCTTAGGGGGGATGCCTGCATCTTAGAAGGGACCCCGTGAAGACCAGAAAGACCTCAAATTCAAAGGTGGGTTTTCCAGCTGGGTGAGAGAGGAGGGCCTCTAATATTGACAGAGTACCTATTCTAGGCTGGACATTCTGGATACTTGGTGTACTGTTAACGATGTTCCTGAATTCTCCAATGAAATAGGTATTATCGTCTCCATTTCAACAGGAGGAATCAAGGACTTCTGGGCAATAGAGTGTAGAATGTTAGTTCACACCTAGGGGTCCTGCCTGCTATCTTCCCTGTTTCAAAGACGCAACCAGTGATATATGAAGATTCCAACAAAGAAGCTCAACTGGGCTCAAACACAAGATCTACATCTTGATGGATCAGGAACTCCCAATATTTACGATTTTGAGGGGCTAAAGGCACAGCCTGCTGGGCTCAGGGTCCGGAGGCAGGTGGAAGCAGCTGGAAGACTGGTCTTTCAAGGGTATGGGGACTGAAAGTGTCCCATGGGAGGTAGGGGACCAGAGCCAGAGTTCCTGAGAATGGAGGCTGGTCATTCTCCACTTGGGAAAGGAGGCTGAAAGAAGCAGAGGTACCACTCCACCCTTCTTCTAAGAGTAAAGCTGATCTACGGATGTGAACACTGATGGAGGCTGGAAGAAGTACACACATAGCCAGGACCTGGGTGGACTGCTTATGGCTTTGATGTTGGACTTCAGAGATAATCCCATTATTACTGCGGACACACAGCTCATCACTAACCCAAGAGAGCTGGCCCTGCACTGAGGGACCTAGGACCTAGGTAGAGGCAACTCGAAATCACTTGGCAAGGAGAGCTGGGTGGAGGTGATGAGCAGGGGCAGAGAGAGAGAGAAACTGACTCCCGCTCAAGATGAGTGGACAAACCTCAATTCTAAAACACTCTATTGTGAGAGAGAGAGCCAGCAAAGATTTAGTGAGCTGAAAGGCAGTTCTGAAGAATTTGCCAGCAAGTATCTCAGAAAAGATAAAGAGAGGACTTCCCTAGGTTCAGTGGTTAAGAGTCTGTGTTTCCACTTCAGGGGGCATGAGTTCAATCCCTGGTCAGGGAACTAAGATCCGGCAGCTGCAAGGTGTGACCAGAAATTAAAAACAGAAAGATAAAGAAATAAATGAGAAAGCACAGTTGGGAGCTATAGAGGATGCCCGGAGGGGCTCAGAAAAGTATCTTGCAGGGTTTCCAGGAGACTCAGATGGCAGGGCAGCAAGATTCAAGGATGTCATGGCTGAGGACTTTCTGTAACTAAAGACATTTTACGGATCTTGGATGAAAGGCGCATATTAATCACTGAGCAGATAAGTAAAAAAGTAAATCCACATTTGGATAGCCTAGAGGATCCTCCCTCCACCTGACTCCTGTTCCTGAAATTTCCGACCTGTGACTTTCCCTAGGAGCAGCCCGACAATGTCCTCCACTGTTCTGGCCCCACTTCCGATTCTGGTACGGTGAGGAAAGTCCTGGGTGTGGGGGTTAGGAGACGTAGGTTCAAGTCTCCCCATCCGTTTTCACCTGAGTCCTCACTGAGCCTTGATTTCTTCCCTTAAAATGGTACCAGAACTAGAATGATGGAAACTTAGAACCAGAAGGGACTCTGGGGACAGCGGCATCGCAAGACTATGGTGTTAGACCCACTATCTATCTCGGTGACCACAAGATGCTTAACCTCCTGCATCCACATTTCCCTATCAATAAAAGGGGATGATAATAGCGCTGTCTATGGGGTTGTATGGGGGCTTTCCAGGTGGACCTTGGAACCTGCCTGCAAATGCAAGAGACTTGGGTTTGATCCCTGGGTTGGGACGATCCCTTGGAGGAGGGCGTGGCAACCCACTCCAATACTCTTGCCTGGAGAATCCCATGGACGAGGATCCTGGCGGGCTACAGCCCATAGTATCACAAAGACTTAGACACGACAAGCGACTCAGCACACACATGCGGTCATACAGGGATGAAATGAATTCTGACATGTAAAGAACCGCACGTGGTACCAGGCCCAGAGTAAACCTTCAGCCCGGAGCAGCCGTTTCTGTTACGATAAACACAGTCCCCCACAAAATGCCACCTGCACCTACACTCAGTGTGAGGGGCTCCCTGAGGAAACCGAGGACCCCAGGCAGAGCAGAACTCGGGCCCACTGCCGCTCTATGCTGGGGAACGCCAAGCCAGCAGACTGCCCCTCCCCACCCTCGCCCCTGGCTGCCCTGGGTAGGCTGCCCTCCTTGACCTCCTGCGAAGCCCCTCTAAGCAACCAGTCATGAACTTCCCCCAATGCCAGTGTGCCCGCCCCGACCTGGCCGGTCCCTCCCCCCTCCCCACGCCCCGGGCACCCTACCTCTCTCTGCTCACTGCAGATCTTACACAACCACAGGGGCCGTTTCTGGCCAGGAGAGGCCTCGATCCCGCATTTGGTGCAGACTTTCTACAAGAGAGAGGACACAGGAATGTAAATACTCAGTCCCTTCCTCCCCAACTAAGGGGCTGGGAAAACTATAACTCAGGAGCCCTTGTCATCTTCTGAGGGGATGGTTTTTGCTTCAGGCCCCAAGGGGAGATGACCTGAAGGACACAGATCATCTGAACCCAGCAGCTGGCTGTGGGGCATGAAGTATGTATACCCATCCTTGGATGGCCGCGATAGAAATCCACCCCCAACAAGTACATCTTGTTGGGATCACATCAAAGAAATAAGCTTGCTGAGAGTCACAGCTGCATCACGTTCAACAGCAAGGAACTGGAAATAACCCAAACGGCCAGTACCAGAGGCGGAGCAAACACAACCAAGTGGGATACGGCTTTCACACAGCAGACTGTGTTGGCCTCCTGGGAATGCGGGCAGGAATGATGCTATTCAACAAAGAGAACATATACATGGATATAACCATGCAGAAAACTCACTTGTATGCCTGACAAGGTGAAGCGATGATGTAATGAGAAATACCAGTGCCCCGCTTAGGCACTTCCTTGATGCCAAGGCCCTTCATTTAACCATCCCAGCCACCCCAGTATACATAAGAATTGGGCCCATCTTGCAAGCAGTAGTTTGAGAAAGTCCTCACGTTCACACAGCAAGTAACAGACTCAGGTCTGCCTCTTGAGCTGTTACATAACAGCCTCCGGACATATAAGTAGCCAGAACCTAGTTTCTGCGGCGTTTTTCCTTCTACAGAATTGCTTAAGCTCATCACTTCTAAATACGTATTTTGCTTCCTCCAAATGCACAGCCACAAGCAGCAGTGGGAAAAGCCAGATGAAACGCACCAGGAGGCAGAGGGGGACTTGGTGGGGGCTGAGACCTCGTCCCGGCTAACCCAGCAGAGTCTGATTAGGGGACAGTGTGTCCTCCTTACAGAACAGTCACACCAGCTAATCAATCAATCTTTCTGCCGCCTGGAAGCTGCCCGGTCCCTGCAGGGTGGGGCGCTCTTTCCCTCCCCCTCCCACCTCCCCCTAAGGGAGGGCTGGATCCCTGGCTTGGCCTTTTCTGCAGGCTGCCAAATGAACAAGGAGCACACCTCTCTGCCGAGAGGGAAATGTCACCAGCTTGGCTTCCCCGAGCATGTTGTCACCACCTGATGGGGGTACTGAGCCTCAGGAGGCGGGAGCCAGTTCGTGGCAGGAGGGAAGCTATGATACATAGCGAGGGGGGGTCTGCACTGGCCTCCATTCAATGCTCAGATACAAGAGACGTCACTTTTCTTTGATTTCTCCAAATACATTGTAACCTGCTTCAAGCTCAGGTCCCTCTGGGTTGGCAGGACAGTCCACCCCAGTCTGATTGGGCCTGGCTCTCACTAAGATCTCAGGCTTGGGGTTTTGGCAGTGCAGTGTGTCTGGGAAGGGTCCCCTGGGTGCTGTGGGGCCACTCCTGTGCCAGGCCTGCACTGGGATCTGTGCCAGGCTGGGGCTTGGCCTCTCTGGGGGCCCGCAGACTGTCTGCCTGGAGCTCCAAGTCATCAGCCCTGACCTGGTTTGGAGATCTCCCTCCCCACCTAGAGCTGCCTCTTGTTGCCCTTCCCAAAGTTCGCCGCAACCCTTCTACCTTGAGGACGGGGCCCCCCATAAGCCCATAAGTTGGGACTCAGGAAACACACATGGGCCCCTCCTCCCTGGGGTAAAGAGAGGAACGAGGTGCTGAAGCCACTTGACTGTTTTTCTTGCTCATTCCCATGACCTTGTGTAGATGAGGGAGTGTGAGTTGGCAACCATTTCGACTCAGTGCAAAGGGAACACCGCACAGTCATGTCCAGGACAGCCAGGCCTAGGGGAGGCCACTAGCTTCCCTGCCGAGTGGGCTTCCACTGAGCAGAATTGCCCTGGGCGAGTGAGTGCGGCTTCTAGGGGTTCACTGTCTCATGCTTCCTGCAGCCTGAAACCCCGTCTGAGCATTAGACGAACCAAATCTCGCTTCTGGGCCTAACTCAGACGCTGCATGTGTTCCTTCTGCAAAGGTGCATCCCGGCCCAGAACGTGCTCAGGGGAAGGGGGGTGGCTCAGGGTGCGGCCACAGGATACAGGTTCTGCGGCAGGAGAGAACAGAGTCTGCCATGTAGAGGCACCCTTAGACTTGTCACTAACCTTCTCTGGGCTTTGTTTCCTTGTCTTGAAAACGGTGGTAACAAGGAGGTGCATGCCACCACTGGGAGGATCAAGGGAGCTGATTCACAAAAGTGCTCATTAGCACAGTACATTCTAAGAAGCCAGGCAGTAACCAGAGTCCTGCATGGCGGTCTCAGTAAAGGATACCACACCCATCAATCATATAGGCCAAAACCCAGGATCATCCTTGATCCTCACTCTCCCTCATACCCACCTAAATAATCCATCTCCGAGAACTCTAAATCTCACTCAAACTGTCTGCTCCCCTCCACCACCCTCCCCATCCACACCTACCTCCCTGTGGCCTCAGCTCGCACCCCTCTCTCCCTGCTCCACCACCTGCCCCTCCACTCTCGAGCCTCAGCCATGCTGACCTGACTTCAGGCCCTGGTCCTCTATCTGCTTTTCCTGCCCTGGACTGTGGCACGTGCTGCTTGCTCCATCTGAGATGTACTTGCTCACACTTTCTCCTTATCAGCCTACGCATCCTTCAGACCTCAGCAAAGGCACAGCTCCTTCAAGGAAGCCTTCTCTGACTTCTTACCCAGTTGGAGCTTCCCTACCAGGGCCTTGCCTCTTCTCCTCCACCGAGATCTTATCCTCATCCTCGTGGCTATGTAACTGCAGTCACTTCCCCTACCTGGCTGTGAGTTCCTGGAGGACAGAGGCCATGTCTGTTTCTGTTCACCCCCCTGGTTCCAGTATCCGGCATCATGAATTGTTGTAGAATAAACGAATGAGCAAAAAAGAGCTACTAAAAAAAAAAAAATCTAATGAATACATTTATTTGGCTGTGCTGGGTTTTAGTTTTGGCATGTGGGATTTTGTTCTCTGACCAGGAATTGAACCCACGCCCCTGCATAGGGGAGTACGGAGTCTTAGCCACTGGATCACCAGAGAAGTCCCCCAAGAAGAGCTCCTTTTAATATCACACCTCAGAAGGCAAGACGGGGTCCCTCCTGGAGTGTGCTGACCAGCGTGGGGGAAGAGACACACAGAGACAGGAAATACTCACTTGGCAGCCGGGGGCAAGGAATGCCTGGTCCATACCAAGTGATGCTGATTGGTGCGGCTATGGGAGACCAGACCAGGAGGAGCCTCGTTCGGGGTGGAGTGTTGGGGTGGGGGGTGGGGGATGCTGCCGGTTGGCTTCACTCTAAGTGTAGAGCATGAAGCCAGGCTGGCCCGCCCACAGAGGAAACGACACCTCTGGTCCTTTACTAAGAGTAGGGGGCAGGAATGTGTGCCCCGCCCTCCACATGACCGCTCCTGATTGCCCCCCTCCCCCAGGAATATCCCGCAGGCCACCTGTGAATGCAGACTGGGTCCAAGGTCTGTGGGGTACCCTCCTCAGCATCCTCATAATCCGGGCTACTTCGGTCACCCCAAGACTCCCTGGAGCCCTGCCCTCCATCCAACATCATCACCCTCGCCTTCCCACACTGCCGGCCAGAGTCAAAGATGCGACAAGGTCTGGGGGACCACAGAGCTCGGGCACCTCACTTTCAGGCCAGCCTTCACGTCCTCACTGGGAGCCCCCGGCTCACTCCACGCAGAGCCCCCCTTCTTCATGGCGGGTCCCCAAGTGAGAAGTGAACGTGAAAGTCACTCAGTTGTGTCCGACTCTTTGCGACCCCATGGGCTATACAGTCCATAGAATTCTCCAAGCCAGAATACTGGAGTGGGTAGCCTTTCCCTTCTCCAGGGGATCTTCCCAACCCAGGGATCGAACCTAGATCTCCTGCATTGCAGGCAGATTCTTTACCAGCTGAGCCACAAGGGAAGCCCAAGAATACTGGAGTGGGTAGCCTATCCCTTCTCCAGGGGATCTTCCTGACCCAGGAACTGAATCAGGGATCTCCTGCATTGCAGGTGGATTCTTTACCAACTGAGCTATGAGGGAAGCCCAAGGCAGGGTCCCCAAGCTGCCACCAACTAGAAGGGAATAGGTGCCTAATTTTGCACAGCAGGAATAGAGATGCGGACATAGAGAAAAGATTTGTGGACCCAGTGGGGGAAGGAGAGGGTGGGATGAATTGAAAGAGTAGCATCAGTACATATATATTGTTGTACTGTTGTTTAGTCCCTAAGTTGTGACTACCAGTTCTTTTGTGACTACCAGGCTCCTCTGTCCATGTATAAAATAGATAGCTAATGGGAAGATACAGCAAGCTCTACCCAGTACTCTGTGACAACCTAGAGGGGTTGGATAGGGTGAGAGAGTGGTTCAAGAGGGAGGGGACATATGTAAAAATAAATTAATTAATTTTAAAAAAAAGAAGGGAGCAGGCACAGTGCCTGCATGTAGGAGGGAACGTAAAGGCTTGCACCCTCCCAAGACCACTTGGTACCCAGCAGTGAGCCTCTCGACAGGCCCTGAAGGCTTCACCACGACATCAACATCCATCATAGAGAGAGCGGTGTTCCTGACGCTCAGCCAACCAGAGAAAGATGAAATTGCGCTCAAATGTTCCATACAAGGAGGCTGGAAAAACGCACACTGTGCAGAAATTAATAATGAAGGTGGTTAATTTGAAACTATTTGGTGCTTCAATTCAAGAAGCATTGACTCAACAACTGGATGGAAGGCAATGTTCTAGGAATGAGGAGGATGAACAAGGCACGGCCCTTTGTCTCCACTGAGGGTCCCACTAAGCGGAGGACTTAATGAATGAGCCAAATTCATCTGGAAAAGGACTTGCTTGAGTTTCAGCCAACTGAAGTTTGTCACCGAGATGGTCTCCCTCTAGGAACCAGGCAGCAATGATGTTCCCAGAGTGGGCGCTCCCCCATTCCCCACCCCAGGAAAGCAGGGGAAAGAAATGGCTACACCCAGACAACCGTCACAGCACAGGCAGGAACAATGCGAAGAAGTCAGCCCACACATGTGCACTTCATGTCACTCAGCGTGTCCCCAGTGCTAGAATTTGAATCTTCAACAGCAAGAAAATTCCGATTGTGTTTTGGAGAAAGGTACTCTGGAATAAAAATGATGATATAAACGAAAGAAGTGAAAATGGTCACGATGGAACCGTGTATTTACTGACACGGAACAACGTTCACAATAAATGAAGTTTTGAAAGCAAGTTATAAACAGAAAGTCTAGTGTGTTTCTCTACCACATACATGTACATGTGTTTGTAGCTGTCTAGAAGTCAATACATGCACAGAAAAATACCTGGAATAGGCCAAAATGTACACTGAATTGTGCTACATCAAAATCTATTTTAAGTGGGTAAGCAGAATTCCTATTTAAAGGAAGCTTATACTAAATGCTTTCAGAAATCACTTGCCCCAACTTCAATTTTTGACCAGATCTGGATTTTTGTGGGTCAGGATGGATTAAAGAAACTGAAATCACATGCACAGCTGCCTCCAGTGCCCAGACCTTGCAGCTGGGGCCAATGGGTCAGTGACCCCTCTGATCACAGCCTCAGCCCTGCTCAACCCCAAGACATTGGCCAGGCTTCAAGGTACATCACCAGCCCTGGAGGGCTGGGAGTGTAGGGGCTACACGTGGCCTTCTAGCCGCAGAGAGACTTGGTATCTGAAACCTGGGGCCTGTTGCTAAATGACTTTAACTAGATACTGATGTATTGGTTTGGCCAAAAAGTTTGTTTGGGTTTTTCTGTAAGATGTTATAGACAAATATGAGTGAACCTTTTGGCCAACCCAATACATCTTACAAATACTTATATACTTTATTGAGCCCGGTTGCTACATCAAGCATCAAGGTAGGTGTTTTATGTAGAATCTCATTTCATTTTCACAACCACCCTAGAAAGTGGGTATCAGTGTCCCTGTTTTACTAACTCAGGATCTGAGGCTTGGGGCTAAGTAACTTGACCACAGGGAACTGGATGTGAGCCCCATGCTGTTTGAGTCCCAGGTCTCTGCCCAGACAAGACTGATCCAAGGCTTCCTTCCCCACTGGCAGCTCAAATGCAGGCAAGGCTGGTTCCCTGGGCCCTGGCCCCTCCCCCAGAACTCCAGGTTCGGTCAAGCCTCAAGTGGCAGAGGGCACCGCGCCCTCTGGTCACTGGAACACAGCCTGGGGGCCAGTGGGGCAGAGGGCATGCTGACCCAAACCCTGACCGCTACAAATACTGAGTCCCAGGGCCCTAAGATGCACAGTCTTAAGAATGCCAGCCGCCTGCTGCTTGGCCTGAGGCAGAAGCCAGGAGGCGATCAGAGAGGAGTTTCAGAAGGAAGGCAAGTCTCTGTGCTGGGGACAACCAGCCGTCCTGCATCCTGGCTGCGGGTGGCAGGTGCCTAACCCACGCGGGGCTGGGCCTCCTCTCTGTGCTGCCTGCTCGGAGTGGGCCCTCCCCCGCTCAACACCAGGTGAGCCACTGAAGCTCCTTGGGGACCACCTGCTAACCCCAACCCTGGGCAGCCCCCAGCCACCCCTCCCAGCTGAAAGGCAGCACTGCAGATTTCAGGACTCGCTTCCAAAATACCACCTTCCGCCTGCCTGCCACTTGCTACAGTCAGCACCGCATCCTGAGCGGAGAGGAGGTTTTAAAAGGAGATGCAAGGAGCTGGAGATGAACACTCATGAGCGCAGACTAAGAAATCACACCTAAGATGTGCTTTTAGATCGTGCCCCACTGCATGGCTGATGGGGGCTGGGGTACCTCAGGTAGGATGAAGCTGCCAGGAAATGGGGGGACCATTGCCTCTCCACCCCCACCTGGCCCCACTAATTCTTCCTGGTCCTGGTTGTCCTCAGCATCGCCTCTTAAAACGGAGACTCCATGCGCGTTTTTCCAGGCAAACGTGGGAAGCAAGGATTTGAGCTGTTTCGGCGGGCCCCAGCGTGCACCCCAGGCATGCAGGGTGGGTGACAGGAGGGCAAGCAGAGGCAGCCCCGGCTGCAAACAAGAGTTTGGGCAAAGGAGTGGAGACAGTTATTCACTCTGAAACCAAGAGGGAGGTTTTAAAAACCAGCAGATCTAATAACATATGATCAAAAGGAGACCGCGTGAGACATGGGTCTCGAGGAATTCATTCCTTCCTTTAGCAGGCATCTCGCAGGACACGTGGGCACACAGCCCCTTCCGGGGAAGAGACATACAAAGGCTGGCCTGCATGGACAGAGCAGATCTGAGTCCTACCGGGACTGAAGCCGGCTGATGCAGGCACACAGAGTGGAAAGGATTACGCACAACACGTGGAAAGGATGAAGGGCGGGAGGGGACGGCCAGGGGCGGTTCCCAGAGCCGGCCTGTCTCAGGCAGGGGTCAATGTAGACCCCCCAGGCTGGGGTGCGCCCCTCACTGCATGTTTCCAAGAGCGTCCTGCTCACTTTTTTCAAACATAAAATGCTTTGAAACTCCAAACAGCATTTAAAAAGGTAGAAGGTTTCCACATAAAGAGAGCCCTGGGTTTTGAAAGGCTGAACGAAGGTGCTCCAAAGACCCTGGTCAGGCGGCTGGGTGGGGACTCCACACTTGTCCCTCTCGGGGGACCTCTAAGGGAACCTCGGGTCTCACGGGGTCTTCTGCGGGGACAGATGACAGCACTGACTCTCCCCAGGGGTGTGTGAGGATGGAAATCACTGTGCGTCGGACACAGAAAACAAACTTCAGGTTACCAAAGAGGAAGGGGGCGGGGAGGGATACGTCAGGAGTCTGGGATTAACAGACACACGCTGCTACATATAAAATAGATAGGGACTTCCCTGGTGGTCCAGTGACTAAGACTCCTTGCTCGCAAGGCAGCGGGCCTGGGTTCAATCTGTGGTCAGGGAACTAAGATCTCATACGCTGCAACTAAGACCCAGCACAGCCAAATGCATAAATAAAATAAAAATAAATAGATAACAAGGACCTGCTGTATAGCACAGGGAACTATACTCAATATCTTATAATAACCTGTAATAGAAAAGAATCTGAAAAAGAATAAGGATATATATGCAGGTATAACTGAATTAGTTTGTTGTACACCTGAAACATTGCAAATTGACAATACTTCAATTAAAAAAAAACAAAACAGAAAAGGAATCAGTGAACAGTTCTATCAGTTCTCAGACACAACCCTCATAAAATCTCCTAGGGTTGGTGTGCACCCCAGGGCCCCATCCCTGGGCCAACCTGCTGAAGGCGGAAGCTCTAGGGTGGGTGAAGCTCATTGCACCCGGAGGGCTCCCTGAGCTGCATCGAGCTTTCCTTAAGCTCTGAACACAGCCCAGCTCCTCCCCACTGGGCTCCCACAAGTCCTTCAAGGACTAGGCTCCTGGCCCCTGGTTAGCTCCTTCCAGCCCTAAAGAAACCCCTTGCTCCTGGAACTGACCCAGGCCACCACTGAGCTCGTCGAATCCTCCAGCCTCTCAGCCACAGGACCACTGCATCACACCAGCGGCCTGCAGCTCTCCGACCCCATGCTGGCCGGGAGGGAGTCAGCGCAGAGGAGGGCCCAGGTGGTGGAGGAAGCGGGCTTACGTCCCGTTGCTCCCCACTGGGTGGTTACTTAGAGTTACGGCTTATAATAATGATAATAGTCGCCGTTTATTGAGCACTTACTCCACGCCTGGCCCCCGGCTCATTGCTCAACACCCATTATCATTATCACATTTAATCTCGTTTATGTTCACAACAGCCCTGCGAGGGAGGTTTTATGATCTGGATGTCTTAGATGATGAATCGGAGGCCTAGAACTCTTGGGTGGTTTGGCTAAATTCATGTCACCAGGAGGTGGCAGGGCTGGGATGGGACCCAGGTCCATAATCATAAAAGCAGGAGCTTATATAATATGGACTGTGTGCTGGGCACAGTGGGAGTGCTTCGTACAGACTAGTCTCTCAATACTGACAGCCCAGGTAAGCTGTCCAGGGTCACATAAGTGGAGTAAGTAGAAGGCTGGGCTGGGATCTTACTCCTGATCACTGACAGAGGAAGTGGATGGAGTTTTCCTATGGACAGTGGTGGTCTGAAGACACGTGGCTGAGACAGACACTGGCCATTCTGGGAACACAAACTCATTGCATTAAAGACCCCAGACACCTCCAGCTCCAGCCTCCCCCAGCCCGGCCCTGGTTGCATAATCAACCTTTGTTTTCCTGAAGCTTTGGGCTGGGGCCTCCCACAGACAATTCCTCACCCAGAGGCGTGCCTGCCACCTGGTAGCCACCTGGCCCAGGCTCCGTTTCGGGAGCCACAGCCAAGGGAGAGGCCCGATCATTTTGGTTTTCCGCCCTCATATCCAGTGTCCTGAAAATGCCCCGTTCCTCTCGCAGCCCCCCAGCTAAGGCTATAGGTAAGCCTGGCTCCTCTGGGGCTGCCTCAAAGATGTACCTTGGAGGGAGGGCCAGGCAGGGAGCCCCTGGCCAGGTGTGCCAAGCAGATCCTAGCTCCCAAATTCCGTAGCCCTAGGGCCTGTGACCAGCCAATGGGAGGGGTCTCCAAAGACACTGAAGTCTTAGCCCTGCTTTTGGAATGCTTGTAATATCCACAAGAAGGCAGGCAGGGGCCTCCACTGAACCTTCACCATCCCTCCCTCTAGAATTCGATGGGCAGCCACTCTAGATATAGGCTGAGTCAATGATGTCAAGAGCATGCAGCAAATACTCCCTAAAGTCCTGCTCCTGGACTAGGTGGAGAACACGGTGAGGCTCACAGGCTGGAGGCAGAGAGACACAAGGATGGATGCACACATATGCAAGAGCCTTCCTCCCTGACCCCCGCCTAACTTTCTAGCCTCACCAAGCCCACCACACCAATCCCCAATGCCTCACTGCCTGTTCCTGACACTCTAGGTACTTTTTGCCACTAAGCTTTCACCCAGGCTCTGCCTCATGGCCAGTGAACTCCTATGCATCCTTCAGGAACAACTCAAATGTCTCCTCCTCCATGACGCCTTTCTTGATTTTTCCTCAGGGGGAGTACAAGTTACTCTCTCCTGTGCACTCCTAACATGGGTTGGCATTTCTAGAGGACGGTTAACTACATCACACTGAAATTGTCTCTCCTGTGACTGTGCCCTCTTTAGAAATAGGACATTGTTGTTCATGCTTAAATCCCCAGGTTTAGCAGGCACCTGGCTTGTAGCTGGCTACGAAGGGAAGGAGGGTCTGACTGATAAGCACCACGTGCTGTAGGAACTGAGATTCTGCAGACATCTGGGGGCTGATACTGGCTTTTAAGGAGGTGAGGGATTTGAATAGATCTGAGTTTCAGAAAAAGGGCCTTGGCTGAAAATACAGATTCAGTCACTCATGGTCAATTTGTCCTCCATATTCTCAGCAGAGGCTCTTTTTCCAGAACATTCCCAGATGCCTATGGAACTTCCAATCCTAGTTGGGTTTGGAAGGTGAGGAAAAGGAAGGACGCTGGCTCATCCAAGGCTGCCAGTCAGCCAACAGGATGAATGGTGGTGATGTCAGCACAGTGGGGACAAGCGGCTGCCACAATATTTAGCTTTGGACACATTGATACTTGCAGTGTGAGGGGACTCCTTGGAAGAGCTGTCTGGCCCCAGTTGACACCCAAGACCAGAGCTTGGGAGGAAGGCAGGGGACAGAGACGAGGGCGGGACAGCACACGGCGTTGGCTGAAGCTGGGGCACTTGAGGGAAGTGAGAGGCCGTGCAGACCAGTGATCTTTCAATGTTAATCTGAGTGTGTCTACTCTTGGTTTCGCCATCCCTGGGACAGGTGTTTCAGGAGAGCCGAGGCTTGGCCTGACCCCTGAGGTCACTCTGAAACCTGGATTGCTGCTTGGCACACTGTAGGTGCTCAATAAATGTTTGTTTAGACTAAAGGAAATGTGAATGTTTGAGTTCTGATGGAGCTAGAAGAGGGGAAGGGCATAAGGAGGAAGGGTCTTCATGGGGGCCAGGACCTGGGGGGGGCAGGAGGGGCCCCAGAGCAGAACCACAGGGCCAGGCCGGATGCAGACAGCCAGCCAGACAACACACTTGAGTTGCTGGGCCAAAGAGAACAGAGTGGGGAGTGGGGAAGTCTTAGGGAGGCTGGAGAAGGCCAATCCAGGGACCACTGGAAGCCAAGTTAGCATAGATGCCCCAAGCTAAAGTCAGGAGGTTCCCTGGCTCTGCACCAACCCTGTGTGGACATTCAGCCCCTCAGCAACTCCACCTGTCCCGGGGTCAGCACCGTCTTCTCTGGCTCTCCGGAATCATCATAACTCTCAAAAGGTTAGGTTTCAGACCTCCCTGGCAGTCCGGTGGTTAGGACATCACCAACAGGGGGTGTGGGTTCAATTCCTGGTCAGGGACCTAAGATCCCACAGGCCAAAAAACCGAAACATAAAACAGAAGCAGTATTGTAACAAATTCAATGAAGACTTTAAAAATGGTTCATATAAAAAAAAATCTTTATCAAAAGATGGGTTTATGTGAAAATATTCTCTCCCTTCTCTGTGTACCTCCAGGGCCTGGGACACATTAAATATCTTCGAAGCCACTCTTTGGAACTGTCATTGGAAGCCTGTCATTGGAACTGATTATATATATATATATATATGTAAATTTGAAAAAGAGAGCAGCCTCAACAAACACCCTAGGGCTTCTTAACATTCCAGGAGCAACAGCACTAATGATCAACTAGGGACCCTGGTGATGCATAGGAGCAGAGCTCCAGGGAGTGTGGTGACAGGTCTGGGCCAGGTAGAGTTAGGTCTGACCCTCAGGTCTTGGAACTCCCCCTGGGTGGGTTGCTTATGCTGCTGAAGTTGGCAGCTTGTGCTCAGGGAATGAATGGACTGAGGGTCCTGGATACCACGTGGAGGTGGTTAGACTTTATTCTAAAGGTACTAGGGAGCCACTGAAGACTTTGGGGTGGGGGGAACCCACACTTGAGCAAGACCGAGAAGGAGCTAGAAAACAGGTGAGACTCCACCGTAGGCGGTCAGGAAACTGGGTGGGGAGGCCCCGCAAGGGCACCCTGGTGCTCAGGCCTCACGCCCTGCGGCGGGGAGGGCCCAGGCTACACTCCTGTCTGCGCCTGGAAACTCAGCAAGGCAGATGTGGTTCTTGGGCAGAACTACACCTCTGAAAGGCTTGGCAAGTCACGACCCCTCCCAGCCTCAGTTCCTCCATCTGTAACCTGGGGGAGCCATTACACCTATGGAAGGCAGGATGACAAGGGTGAGGAAAGGGTTTGGAAGAAGGAGCTTAAAAGGTCTTCTTACAAAGGCCGGGCTCTTTCCAGGTTTGGACGCCCAGCCTAAAGGGCACCCTGGGTGAGGAGCCAGCTCCCCCGTGCCCCGCCATCTGCAGGAGCCGTGCTCTGGTGATCCCGGGGGAAGCAGGAGGACAGGCTAAATCCACCTCCAGTTAAGGTCAGTGAACAGCAAACAGCTGTGCAGGAAACGACGCAGCAGGAAGAAACAGAGGCAATTTAGGAGCGATGAAGAATCGCTGGCCCCGTGAAGGGTGGCAGCTTGCGGGGCACAGCCGGCGAGGTGAGGGCCACGTGGGCGGCGCCGGCCACAGCTCGGACTGGAAATGTCATTATCTGTTATTTACCGCAACAGAGGCCGGGAGGCTGCACCAGATTACTGTTCCTGGTAACAGCCACTAAACAGATTTCCCAGGACGGCTTCCTGCTGCCGGTGCCCTCCTGATGGACGATACACTGACCAGACCCGGGCAGAAGGGCCACTGAGGGAGGTGGCGAGGGTGTCAGGGGCTGCCGGACAGAGGTCTCAGGGGGAAGCCTGGTGGGTGTCATCAACCCTCACCCATGCCTACAGAGACTCTGCCCACTCAGTGAGGGGCTGGCCTCACCCTAACCAGTTTACGACTCAACTCAAACATCTCACATGTGTCTAGCTGCTGCTCAGTCATCTCAGGGTGTCCAGGGGGCGCTTGGGATACCACACTCGACAGTGAATGGTGAGCCTCAGTGTTGGGGGTACCATCCCTGCCCCAGGGTGGGGGGCACTTAGCCAATGGCCTTCACACTCCATGGGCAAGCACCAGACAGCACCTTCTCTCTCTCTCTTCTTTGTTCTCTGACCAAGGCTCGAACCCATACCCCCTGCATTGGGAGTGCAGAGTCTTAACCACTGGACACCAGGGAAGTCCCTAGCTCTCTTTACTTCCTAAAGGGCATGTGGGCAAAGTTCTAAAGCAAGAGGTAGGAGGAACTGTGAGGCTCTGGCTGTGCCAACAGGAGCAAGTTAGCCCTCTGAACCTCAGTTTCTCCATCTGGAAAATGGGTATAATCACTGCCCTTTTTTTTTTTTTTTTTTTTGCCTACGGACCTTCAAGGGGTTGTGAGGGGCTTATGGCAATATCAGAGGCAGAGGGAGCTCTCAGGAGCACACGCCCAGCCCCACCCTGGCTTCCTCCTACTGAGAGGACACGGGCTCCATCACAGCCTGAGCCAAAGTGAATTGGGAAGCAAACCCGCCTGGGCTTTAAAATAAAAACCGAGCTGTGTTCTGGAGAGAGATGAGCTTACAAATCACAGCTGCGGCTGCTGCTGCTCCTTGATCGGAGGGGCAGGGTGAGGGGGAGGATCCCAGGGGAGCAGGTTTGGGGGTAGTGGTCCTGTGAGGACTGGGATGACCTGAGCTTCCTGGGAGGACACTGGTGGAGGGCCCTGGAGACCCTTGCCTCTAATCCCTCAACTGCTTCCTTTCACAGGGAGCACAAGAGAGGCGCAGAGCAGGAAGAGATTTTGACCCGAGGTCACAGGGGGAGCCGAGAGCTGAGCTCTCCTGAGCTCCTAACTTCTGGGCCTCTCACTCGGGGGAGGGTGCAGCAGGCAGGTATGAGTTTAGGTAACACTGCGCCCCCCATCCCACCAGCTATGTTTGACCTCTGATGTACACAGGGACCCATGCCCTCAACTGGCCTTCAGACACGGGCGGGATACGTGTGTTTGGGGGGAGTGCTGAGCAAAGGGGGACAGCTGAAGCCAAAGGCAGAGGCTACAGCCCTGGGACAGATGCAGATGAGGGGAGAAGCCAGGTCTAACAGGATGAGGGGCTGTCTGCAGCAAGAGAAGGTGGGCCCAGGCCCAGGGCTCCCACCCCAGTCCTGCCCCCTGAAGTGTGTGAACAGCCTGAAAAGGCGGCAGCTACAGCAAAGGGCAAAAACTCCCTAACATCACCCAGCCAAGAATGGAATTAGATTTCCATATATAGACCTGGAAAGGATGTCTTTGATATGTTATTAAGTGAAAAACAGATGAAAAAAGAGAATTAAAGGGTAAGGAGTACATTATGGTCCCATTAATAAGTATGTATAATACACATACCTGTGTACATTTGCCGCATGTGGAGAGAGATACAGAAGGACAAAAGTGCAAGCTGCTAAGGTCAGAGGTAGGGCAGGGGGTTAATGTTTTATATGCTCTATATTATTCAATTTTTATAATTACTGTGCAATTACTTGGTGCCAGCCACTGTTGCTAAGAGCTTACCATGTATTTCACTCAATGCAATCCATACCACTTTATGATGTAGGTGAGGAAACTAAGGCAGAGAGGTGAGGGGGCTTGCCCAAGCCAGGAGGGGAATCCAGGTACCCCGAATTCCAGGGCTCTTAATCTCTATGCAATAGTATAAATTACTGTTCAAAATTCCAGAAAAAGGAAGTCAATAAGAAAATAAAGGATGCCACCTCATTAAGTCCTGCAATACTCTGGAACCTAAGCAACTGACCCTGGATCCTCCCACCTGGCAAACTCAACAGGTAATGAATGGGTGGGGGCTAATGGACCAGGTCAGGGTGGGCACACTTTTTTGTAAAGGGCCAGAAAGTGCAGGATCGTGACCTGTTAGGGCCTGGCCCAGAGTGAACTCTCAGTCACTGGCAGCATTTGTTATTTCTAACCCTTGACTGTCTTTTTCTTTTCCTTATTTATTTATTTGGCTATGTTGGGCCTTAGTTGCAGGATCTTTCATTGTGGCACAACTAGATTCTCTAGCTGAGGTGTGGAGGTTCAGGAGTGCGTGTGGGCTTAGTTGCTCTACGGCATGTGGGATCTTAGTTCCCCAACCAGGGATCGAACCTGCATCCCCTGCAATGCAAGGCAGATTTTTAACCACTGGACCGCCAGGGAAGTCCTTCCTAACTGTCTTTTGAGTCCCCATCTTAGTCATTCCTGTCTCCATTCAGGGCTTTATTATTGCTAATTGGATAATTCCACGTCTGACAGGCTCTTTCCAACCCACGACACATTCCCACCTCCAAATCCGCCTCTGGACGTAAGCTCCCCAGAGACCTACCTGGCGGCTGTCACTTCCTACTCAGCAGTGTTTGATGCTCTGCGGCCAAAAGCCTGGCACACGGGGCCCCTTGGTGACCCTCACTTCATTATCTCCCTCCCTTAGGCTGCGTCTCGCCATCACCCCCTCCATCTCCCCCACTTCCCCACAACCACCAGCTCTGCCAAACGCCCACCAGTCCCTGTATATCCTCCTGAAATGTCCCCCAACCCCGTCCCCAGGACCTGGGTAGCCACCCTCCAGGCTCAGCTCAAAGTGAGCTCCACTTGCAGCCCCTTGTACCTCTCAGGTGCCAGCATCCCCCACAGCCCTCCACTCTGGGATCCCCCACAACATGTGTCTATGGCACTTGTCAGGCCGAGCTGCGTTATCTGCCATCAGCGGTGAGCTCCTGAGGGCCTGGCTAGAAGGTGAGCTCAATGAGCAGGGTCCCCCACTGGACTCTCTCCAGGACACTCTGGGCCTTGCCACCGAGAGCCTAGCCTGGCTTTCAGCAACTCCCCCACTGCTCAGCTAAAGAAAGCTGAGCACTGAAGAAGTGATGCTTTTGAACTGTGGTGTTGGAGAAGACTCTTGAGAGTTCCTTGGACTGCAAGGAGGTCCAACTAGTCAATTCTAAAGGAAATCAGTCCTGAATATTCATTGGAAGGACTGATGCTGAAAATGAAATTCCAATACTTTGGCCACCTGATGCAAAGAACTGACTCATTGGAAAAGACCCTGATGCTGAGAAAGATTAAAGGCAGGAAGAGAAGGGGACGACAGAGGTTGAGGTGGTTGGATGGCATCACTGACTCAATGGACATGAGTTTGAGTAAGCTCCGGGAGTTGGTGATGGACAGGGAAGCCTGGCGTGCTGCAGTCCATGGGGTCGCACAGAGTCGGACACGACTGAGTGACTGAACTGAACTGAACCACTGCCTTTGTCCGGACGGCCCTGAGCTGAAGGTCTGCATCAAACCCGGCTGACCTTTGATATTCGGGCTGATAATGGGCTCTGAGCTGCACAAAGTGGCAAAAAAGAAGCTACTTTTGGGGAGGAAAGGCCAGGGCATGAGCCCCAGAGCAGGGAGAAAGAAGTGTGCCTTGATGGAGACGTTCTGTTCGTCAGATTCCTGGGTGAGCAGATGTTCCATGATGCCGTGTGGTGTCTGGTCCAAGCTTCCAATCCCCGCAACGGCAGCCAAGTCAATTCCTGCCCAGCAGCCAGAGTGGGCCCTCGGGGCAGACGAATTAAGTGACTTTTTCCGGGAATTTAGGAAACATCAGTGGCTGAATGAAAAATCCATCTTTGTAATGAGGCACAAACACGCATCTCCTAACATCTGAATCAGGTCGAGGAGGAGAAAGGACACGGCGGGGCCAATTTGCAGGCAACTCAGATGAAATGGCTCAAGGAGGCTGCTGCCTTCGGGGCCGCGCCTGAGGGACAGAGGCGCCGAGGACAGGAAACAGAGCAGGGGACAGGGATGACTTCCACTGCACCCTCACACGGGAGGGAGGCCCTGGGAAAACTGCCCCCTCCCAACCCTCGTGCACTGTCGGTGCCATTGTAAAACGATGCACCCGCCAGTTGAAAACAGTGTGATGGGTCCTCAGAAAATTAAACAGAATTATCCCACGATCCAGCAATCCCACTTATGGATATATACCCATAAGAATTGACAGTAGAGTCTCATAAAGAGAATTTGCATACCCATATTCACAGGAGGAGAAGGGGGCGACAGAGGATGAGATGATTGGATGGCATCACTGACTCAATGGACATGAGTTGGAGCAAACACTGGGAGACAGGGAAGGACAGGGAAGCCTGGCGTGCTGCAGCCCATGGGGTCGCAAAGAGTCGGACACGACTGAGCGGCTCAACAGCAGCAACGAATTCACAGGAGCCCCATTCACTAGAGCTAAAATGTGGAAGCAACCCGAGTGTCCGCTGACGATGAATGGATCAGCCAAATGTGTTACAAATACAATATTATTATTTAACCTTAAAAAGGAAGTTCTCACATGTGCTACCAAGTGGATAGACCTTGGAGACATTGTGCTAAGTGACAGAAGCCGGTCACAAAAAGACAAACACTGCACAATCAGTTTATATGAGGTATCTAGAATTGTCAAGCACACAGAACAGAAAGAATTGGGTGCCAGGGGCTGGGGTGGGTGGGAATGGGGAGTTATCACTTAATGGTGTATAGGGTTTCAGTTTTTCAAGATGAGAAATTTCTGGAGATGATGGTGGTGATGGTCACACAACAATGTGAATGTACTTGATGTCTCTGAACTACACGTTTAAAAATGATTAAAATTGTAAATTTTAATGTTTGTCTCAATACAAATTAAAAAATAAATAATTTTTAGGGACTCCCCTGGTGGTCCAGTGGCTAAGACTCTGCGCTCCCAGCACAGGGGGCCCAGATTTGATCCCTGCTCAGAGAACTAGGTCCCACGTGCCACAAGTAAAGATCCCACGTGCTGCGACTAAGACCGGGCGCAGTGAAATAAATATTTTTAAAAAATCAAATACATTCCCCAAGGCTATAGCTACCATCAATATCGATTCCTCTGGTGGATCTGGGCAAGACCAATAGAAAACTTTCTGCAAAGGATTCAGTGTTCGAGATGTCACCAAGAACATTCATGATTCATGGGAAGAGGTCAGAGTTTCAACATTAACAGGAGTTTGCAATAAGCTGATTCCAGTCCTCATGGGTGACTCTGAGGGGTTCAAGACTTCAGTGCAGGAAGTAACTGCAGATGTGGTGGAAAGAGCAAGAGAACTAGAAGTGGAGCCTGAAGATGGGCCTGAATTGCTGCAGTCTCATGATAAAACTTGAACAGATAAGGAGTTGTTTCTCACAGCTGAGCAAAGAAAGTGGTTTCTTAAGATGGAGTCTACTCCAGTGAAGATGCTGTAAAGACTACTGAAATGACAACAAAGGATTTAGGATATAACATAAACTTAGTTGATGAAGCAGTGGCAGGGTTTGAAAGGATTGACTCCAATTTTAGAAGAAGTTCTATGATGGGTAAAATACTATCAAACAGCATTCCATACTACAGAGGAAGTGTTCATGAAAGGAAGAATCAATCGTTGTGGCAAAATTCACTGTTGTCTTATTTCAGGGAATTGTTGCAGCTCCCCCAAAGTTCAGAAACCACCAACCTGATCACAGTCAGCATGGGGAGGACAAGGGGAGCAAGACTGAGGCAAGACGCCACCTGCAAAAAGATTGCCATTGGATGCAAGGCTCAGGTGAGTGTCAGCCTTTTTCAGAAATAAAGCGTTTTAAAATTAAAGTGAAAGGGTTAGTCGCTCAGCCATGTCTGACTCTTTGTGACCCCCATGGACTGTAGCCCCCCAGGGCCCCCTGTTCGTGGGATTCTCCAAGCAAGAATACTGGAGTGGGTTGCCATTCCCTTCTCCAGGGGATCTTCTGCATTGTGGGTGAATTCTTTACCATCTAAGCCACCTGGGAAGCCCTGAAATTAAGGTATGTACTTTTTTTTTTTTTTTAAGACTATTGCACACAGTTAGACTACATAATAGGCTAATAATAGACACATAATAGACTACAGTAGGCATTTCCCTGGTGGCCCAGCAGCTGAGACTCTGTGCTCCCAGTGCAGGAGGCCCGGGTTTAAGCCCTGGTCAGGGAACCAGATCCCACATGCTCTAACTAAAGATTCTACATGCTGCAATAAAGATCGAAGATCTCACATGTGACTAAGACCCAGTGCAGCCAAATGAATAAATATTAAAAATAACATACCCAAGTAAAGTGTAAATATGACTTTTATATGAACTATGACACCAAAAAATTTGTTGCTTTATTGCAATATTTGCTTTACTGCAGTGGTCTAGAACCAAACCCACAGTATCTCTGAAGTATGCCTGTACAGACTTTTTTGTATATATATTAAACTTGATACAACCACATGTTACATTCACCAATGTCAACCTTTTGTATTTAGAGTTTTTCAGATTTTCTTGTTACACGATCATGCTTTCATGATAACGACAGTCCTAGCTATTCTCCAATCCTTACGTCACACACTTCTTTTTCTTGCATGATAGCCCTGCTTTGGCCTCCTCCACAATGTTGAACAGAAGTGGTGATAAATATACACAGAACTTGTCTTATTCCTGACTTTATGAGAAAAGTTTTCAATATTTAACTATCGCATATGATGTTTCTTCTCCTCCTGTGTTCTGCTCCTCCAAGGAAGGGAAAATGTGACATGTGAAGGCTTCCATCTGAAAGAATGCAGAGGCAGCACGGCAGAACAACTCACCCCAGGGGACCCAGCTCCCCACGACCTCACCAGGGGGCCCAAGCAGGCTACACCACTGAACTGAGCTCCTGTTCTCCATCTATGACTATGGAACAGCCTCATCTCCTCTGTTTCCCTATGGCTTTGTCTTAAGGACCAAAAAGGATGCCTTCTGTGAAAGAGCTTTATAAACTCCAAAGGACATCACGTGGTGAGACAGTCGTCTCCGTGGCCACTGTTTGCAAGAGCAAGGACGGTCTGAGGGAGGGTGCAGGAGACTCTTAAGCTGAGGGTGGAGCGGTGTGGTGCAGGGGAGGGTGTGGGGAGCAAGGCAAGCAGAGAGAAGGTGGTCAGTGGAGGTCCTTCACCACTGCCCTAAGCCAGGCCTGGGGCTGGGACCTCAGAGCAGGGGTTTCCCAACTCAAGGAGGATCAGAAACCCCAGGAGTGCTGCTTGCTAAACACACTGCCTCCACGGGCAGTGTTTCTATTCAGCAGGTGCTATGGACTAAGTGCTTGTGTCCCCTCAAAATTCGTGTACTGGGGGCTTCCCTAGTGGTCCAGCAGTTAAGAATCTGCCTGCCAATGCAGGGGACGTGGGTTTGATCCCTGGTCCAGAAAGATCCCACATGCCAAGGGGCAGCTAAGCCCATGCAACACAACTACTGAGCCTGTGCACCAAAGTTAGTGAAGTCTGTGAACCCTAAAGCCCACGCTCCAAACAAGAGAAGCCGCTGCAACGAGAAGCCTGTGCATTGCAGGTGGAGAGTAGCCCCACTTTGTGGCAACTGGAGAAAGCCCGAAGGCAGCACCAAAGACCTAGCAGAGCCAAAATAAACAAACTAATTTTTAAAATACACATATTAAAGTTCTAACCCTCCGTGTGATGGTATTTGGAAGTGGGCCTTTGGGAGGTGATGAGAGTTCAATGAGAGTTCATGAGGGTGCGGCCCTCACGATAGGATTAGTGGCCCCAGGGATACTGCCTGTGAGGGGATCTGCCCTGACCTCAGCAGGATATCCCTCCTCAGAGCCTTAAGCAGGGTGGGGGCAGGGATCAAGTTCTGGCCTGGCCCCTTTCCTCCAGCACCCCCCATCCTGAGCAGGGATCGCCTGCTCCCCACCCCAAACTGGGTGTCCCCTAAAGACTTTGAACAAAGCACGGAACTGCCTCATTCTTTTCCCCCAGAACTCAGCACACGTTACTGAGACCATCATTTCATGCGCAGGCTCCTCAGCTCCCACACCGTGGAACACATTTTAGCTGAGACCAGAGAAAAACCTGATTGCTTTCCCTGCACAGTGACAATGCCATCCTGGGCTCGGGCAGGCTATCTGGCAGCCCTGCCCAGCCTCCCCATCACTGGTGAAGCTAGACTCTCAATTAAACTGAAAGCCGGCGGGCTCAGATCCTAAGCAATTAGGAGTGCCAGTCCTCTAATTAACCAGCTGCCCCTCTCCCTTCAGACCACAGCCTTCTGATAATGAGAGCAAGCAGCCTGGGCACGCAAGCCCAATTAGGGGGGGACGCTGCTCTGAGGACCAGCGTCGTGGGTTCCATCTACATGCTCGTTAGCTTGAGGCCAGGGCTCTTGCTGGGGAAGGCTCTGTGTGGCCAGAAGTGAAGAGACATGGATCTGGACACTTTCCATGACAGAGATCTCCCCAGCATCCCTCTCTGCAGCCTGCCCACCTAGGAGGCAGTGCTACAGGCCATTGCAAAAGGTGTGGAGGGGAGAGAGAGAAATAAATAGGGAGGCACCCCAGAAATTGGTGAACTCTAACCAGAGGGCTCCTGACACCCCTAATTAGGGCAGTGCCTTATTAAAGCTCTCTCAGCACCCCCAGGGCTGCCTCTGTAACCCTAAGCCCAACTGGAATTAATTACCCATACTTATTTAATACTTCCAGTCCAGAGGGCAAGCATCTGTGTGTCTTTACACTGCATCCCCAATGCCTGCACCAGTATATATCTATATGACAATAAATATTTGTTGCAAGAGTGAAGAGATGACATTGTCTTCCCCTCCCAGACACTAGAGAACCCCTGTACAAGGACCGTGTGGCTAAGTCTGGGCCTCCCTCTTGATTCTCCAGGGACTCAGCTCCTCAGGGACCACCACCTGGCAACATGGCCCAGGGTGTCCTCCCTGCCCTAAAGGCCTGCATCCTCATGGTTGGGTATTTGCCTGGCCCATTTCCAGCTAGGTTCCTCTGCTATGCTATTCTCCATTCCCTGGAATGCTCTTTGCTCTGCTTTCAGCCTCTCAGAGGCCTGCCCAACCTTCAGAAGCCAGCTCCTCTAGGCAGCCTTCCTGATTGTTCTCAGGCCTAGAATCCCTGGTCCTAGCCATTGTCAGCATCATTCTAGAGAGTACTGTCTGCCCACCTTGACCACGAGGACCCAAGGGAAGTGGCCATTCTTGACCCTTTTCGTTTTGGATTCCCCTAACCCAGAATTAGCCCAGAATAGGCTGAATAAGTGACTGAGTGTTAGGTTCATCTGAGGAACTTGCACAGAAATCGGGGAGTTTGTTTACCCTGTTTAAGACATCCAATGCTGGAGAGCTACGAAGGCTTCCAGAAAGAGGTTTTTATATAAATTACAAAAAACATGGGACTAACTGTGGGAATTCCAATTTTCAGTTCAAGAAAATATGAATTCAAAACGAACATAGGTTGCTATGGACTGAATTGTGTCCCATCAAAATTCTCATGCTGAAGCCCCAATGCCCAATGTGACTGTGTTTGGAGACAGGGTCTTTAGTTGGTGATTAAGGTTATGTAAGGTCATAATTGTGGGACTGGTGTCCTTATATGAAATAGGAGAGAGACTGCAGCTCTCTCTCCACCACATGTGGACACAGTGAGAAGGTGGCCATCTGCAAGCCAGGAGGAGAGTCCTTACAAGAAACCAAACTGGTCAGCACATTGATCTTGGACTTTCCAGCTTCTAGACTATGAGAAATCAGTTTCTGTTGTTGAAGCCACCCATTCTGTGGTCTTCAGTGATGGCAGCCCGGGCTGACTGATCCATGGGAAATCACTAAACCTCTCCCAAGGTATACGAGGGTATTTCCATTTTTAGTAACAGCTGGGCAGTCTGAACAGCTAGCCTCAAGGTGAATTAATCATAACAGTGGTACAGGACTTCCGTGGTGGTCCCAGTGCAGGGGGTCTGGGTTCGATCCCTGATTGGGGAACTAGATCACATATGCTGCAACTAAGAGTTCAAGAACTGCAAATAAACATATTGCATGCCACAGCTAAAAAAGTTTGCACATGCTGCAACTAAGACCCAGCACGGTCAAATAAATAAATATTTAAAAATAATAATAGTGATGATCACAAAAACAGGGACCCTTTACTGAGTGTTTTCAGTGGACCTGACATTAAGGACTTCCCCTCCATTAGCTCATCTGCTTCTCACACTCACCCATGCTCAGTGGTGATGTAGTTCTATCACCCCATTTACAGATGAAGAAACAAAGGTTAAGTGACTTGTACAAGGCCATGCCCTGTGGCCGAGCTGGGACCACAACTCAGGTCCATCTGCCGGGGATGGACTGCACTTATTGCCAGTCCCAGAAGACCCGTGACCCCTCACCCTGCAGGGCCAAGTGACGTCTCACCCTGACCCACTTGCAATCTAGGACCCTCTTTCCTTCCTAGACCCTTAATCACTCCCTCTTTGAGTAAACTCCAGGATTTGGTGATGGACAGGGAGGCCTGGCGTGCTGCGATTCATGGGGTTGCAAAGATTTGGACATGACTGAGCGACTGAACTGAACTAATCCCTCCCTATTTGCTTACAACACCAACTGAAGAGGCTGATTCTCTTAGCATATGGCCCCCATCCCTATGTTACCTTGTCCCCAACCTCAGCATCTCCCAACGACAGCCACTGCCACCGAACTCATCTCCTGTTTTCACTCCACATCCCCCTGCGATGCACTCACCAGACAGCAGCTGGTGAATTTCTTAAACACACAAAACAGGGACTGTCCTGGTGGGCCCGTGGCTAACACTTCTCGTTCTCAATGGAGGGGGTTCAGGTTCAGTTCCTGGTGGGGGAGCTAGATCCCACATGCCACAACTAAAGATCTTGCATGCGGCAACTAAGACCTAGTGCAACCAAATAAATAAAATACTTTTTCTTAAAACAAAACAAAACAACACAAAACAGATCATGTTACATCCTTGCTTAAAACGTTCCACTGGCATCCCATGAAAGTTAAAGTCAAACCTCAACTCCTGACCTTGACTTACAAAGCTCTGTGTGATCAGCTGTGCCCAGCTCTCCCTCCTTCTGCCCCAGATGCCTTCATTAGTTCACTGAACATGCCCAGTTGGTTTCTGCCTCAAGGCCTTTGTGCTTGCTGATCCCTCTGCCTGCAACACCCTTCTACCTGGGTCTTCGTGGGGCTGGCTCCTGCTCGTGGTAAGGTCTGAGCTCACAGAGAGGCTTTCCCTGAGCACCCAGGCATGCTCTACAGCATCGCCTTGTTTTAATTGACTACAGAGTCCTCAGTCTACCTGACGTTACATATACTTGTTTATTGTCTGTCTTCTCCCACCCCTGGCAAACAAGCTCCATGACAGCAAGGGCTTTATCTTGCTCATGGCACTTCTAGCACCTAAAACAGGGCCTGCACGCAGCAGGCCCTCTACTATTTGCATAAAGGGAAAATGAATGACTGAATGAATGACACAGCCTTCTCATGGATGGTTAAAGATCATCCCCCAAATGCCCATCATTCAGCAGTGGCCCCAGCTGCCACCCTCTCCTCCTACTGTCATCCAAGAACAAGTCCCCCTAGAAGCTCAGCAGACTTCCTCTCGCCACCCAAGCCAGGACCAAGTCCTCAGCCTGACGCAAAATAAGAACGACTTCAACTGGAAACATCCTCTGGACCAGCCCGGCGCTCCAGGGTACCCTGGGGTGGGGATGGTGACGGTATCCTTGAAAGAGCATCTCCCACCCCCTCATCCACTGAGGTCCTCCCCTGGGATCCCTGCTGTTACCAAGGCAATGGCTCTGCAGGGAGTAGCTGGCATTAACCCGTCAGCAACCGGGGGTAGTGACTGGCCTCTGGGGGAGAGGCCCCAGACTTTTCCAGGGGATGGAGACAAGGCTCTGACCCCCTCTTCATGGTCCCGCAAACCCAGACATTTACAGCAATTGTGGGGTTGATGGGCAGAAGAAGGTGGAAGTCTCATAATAGAACCTGCCCAGGTGCTGGGAGCAAGATGCTCCAGAGTCCCTATGTCCATTACCTTGCTGGTATTTATCTGGTCCAGACCTATGGAGGCTTATGGAGGAGCAGTGCCCACCCTTCCCGACACTCAGGCCCCTGACGCTCCTCCAGTGTTCTTGGACCTCTCACCAGTTAATCAACATTCCTCAGCCCAGTTTACCACATGTGACAGGACAGGGGAAAAGAGGTTTAGCTGAAATTCTGTCTTTCCCATCCATTCATTTGGTACATTAACTTCTTTGCACCTTGGTTCTCTCATCCAGCTTTTAAACATCACTGAAAATGCCCTTGTCAAGACTGCCAATGGCCTCTGTGTTGCAAAATCCCTGTTCACTTCTTTGATGTTCCCATATTTTACAGTCCTTTCAACTATTAATGCCCTGTTGCACCCCCAATCTTCTCTGCCCTCTTACTTCTTCCCAGAATTTATTTCTTCCTGAAATCTTATCTATTTGATAATGACTTGTTTTTGGTTCCCTCACTCATGTACTCTCAAGAGAGAAGGTTCTTTATCTGTCTTGTTTACCAAAATAACTCCAGGCTTAAAATAATATCTAGCACATGCAAGTTACTTGAGGATGGGTTCTAGTGAAACCAGAGTGAAAAACAAAAAAGGAAAAAGTCATGGTATCTTGGGACCAGTGCTTCTAACCTAGGAGGGCAGTAAAGCAAGGTCCCATGATGACACCTACGCAATAACGACTAAAGGCTAGAGCAGGAATAAGAGTCTAGAAGAGATTCTGGAAGGGGGGAAAAAAAAAGTAGGCTTCATGCAATAGAGAGTAAAATTCAGATGCTAAGAAACCTTGAGGATTAGAAGGCACATTATTCTTCGGTCAATAAGAAAAGAAAGGCAATTAGAAATGCCAGGAAAAACATGAAGTTATGTTAAGGTGCTTCCCTGACGGCTCAGTGGTAAAGAATCTGCCTGCCGGTGCAGGAGACTCTTGCTCTATCCCTGGTTGGGAAGATCCCACATGTTACAGAACAACGAAACCCATACACCACAACTACTGAGCCTGTGCTCTAGAGCCGGGAAGCCGCAACTGCTGAGCCCACATGCCATGACTACTGAAGCTCCAGCGCCCTAGAGTCCCTGCTCCGCAGCAAGAGAAGCCACCACAAAGAGAAGCCACAATTGGACAGCAGCCCCTGCTTGCCGCAACTAAAGAAAGCCCGCGTAGCAACGAAGACCCGGCACAGATAAAAATAAACACCTAACATTTTTAAAAAGCTATTTCAAGAAATCTTGGATTCAATAGGAAACAATTTTATATATGGCATAGTTTAGAACGATCAGTGGAGTACAAGAAAAGGAGAAAATCCACTTGGACTTGCTACTCATTTGAGTTGCCAGGGATCAAGAGAGTCGACCAACAGGATAGGAAGGATAATCTTAGCAAACTGTTTGGCCCCGAGGAAAACTGCATTTATTTAAAACAACTAATAACATTTACTGAGTACTTATGTGCCAAACAAGGTTTTAAGAACTTGGCATATACTATCTAATCCTCACAACTCTCTAAGGTATATATTATCACTGTCCCTATTATATAAGTGAGGCTTGACATAGTAAATAAGCTTTCTGGAGTCACGCAGCTACTAGAAGAGCTGAATTCATACGCTACTCCCCAGAGCTGGCACTAGAAGCCTAGCCATTTGACCTTCAGGCCCCACTCCTTCTTGCCATGAAGTGTAGGATGCCATGTATGCACACATCTATCGTTTAGTCGCTAAGTCAAGTCTGACTCTCTGCGACCCCATGACTGTAGCCCGCCAGGCACCCTGTCCATGGGACTTCCCAGGCAAGACTGCTGGAGTGGGTGGCCATCTCCTTCTCCAGGGGATCTTCCTGACCCAGGGATTGAACCTGCGTCTCCCGCATGGGCAGGTGGGTTCTTTACTGCTGAGCACCAGGGAGGCCCGCACACACGTATGCACAAACACAGATACACTCTCCTGGGAGTCAGGACGCAAAGCCACAAAGCGGCAGAGCAAGCCGGAGCAGGGCCTTACCTTCCTGCAGTCTTGGCAGAACACGGAGGAGCTGCCGAGGAAGCCCAGTACCTCCCCGCAGAGCAGACACTGGGAGAGGCCGTTCCCCATCACGTGGCGCCTCATGGTCTCCAGCCGCTCCACCAGCCGCCTGCGGCATAGGACACAGGGTCAGACGGTGTGGGCTTCGTCTCCTGCCCGGGCCCGGCAGCCTCGGGGCCCCCACACCATACCAGGTCCCAGGGCCATTCCCTCACCTTCGGCATTTTCCCTGCCCACTACTTCCCCTGGCTAATTCCCAGTCATTCATTCACTCACCCACCATTGAACGGGGTGCCTACAGTATGCCAGACACTAGGAATGTTGTAGAAAATAAGACAGAGAGGGACACAGCCTCTGCTCTCGTGGAGTTTATGCTTCATAATGAGAGAGAGTCTATAAACAAGCAAAGTGAAGGACTTCCCTGGCAGTCCACTGGCTAAGACTTCTCACTCCCCATGTCAGGGGCCTGGGTTCGACCCCTGGTCAGGAAACTAGAGCCCACATGTTGCAACTAAAGATCCCGAGTGCCGCAACTAAGACCTGGCACAGCCAAATAAACGAGAAAATATAAAAAACAAGCAAAGGGGCCTCAGAGAGGGGGAGGGGTTATGAAATAGAATAAGCCGGGGTGGGAGGGGGCAGGACATGTTGGATGGTGGTCAGTGAAGGCCTCTCTGAGGACATCTGAACTGAGAGGGGAAGGATGACAAGGACCGAATGTGTGAAGAGCTGGTGGAGCATCCCAGACAGGGGGGCAGGGAAGACAAGAGCAAAGCCCTGGAGCGCTGGAGCAGTAAGGTGGCTGGGGGTGGGGTGGGGGCACTATACTGCTTGGGACAAAGGAGGCAGGGGGGCCAGGAGGGGCCAGATTACACAGCCCCTCAGCCCACTGTGACCCCTGTTTTGTGACAACCTGTCATACAATACTGTCACACCCACAATATGTGGCCACTTCTTTTCCATTGGCCGCTGTGTCTCCAGCGTCCAGTTGATTCTCAGCAAAAATTATTATTTTTTTTGGCTGCTTCATGCAGGATCTTAGTTCCCCGATCAGGGATCAAACCCTGGCCTCCTGGGTTTGATCAGGTTAAGACTCAGAGTCTTAACCAGGGACCACCAGGGAATTCCCTCAGTGAAAATTCTTAAACACATGGAGGGTAGTGTGTGGGTACACTGTCTCCTGTAACCCTCACAATCCTCCATCAAGGAGGATGCTGTCCCCCTCCCCCCATTTTAAAGATGAGAAGACTGAGGCTCCAAGGTGTGATGTCACTTGCCAGGATGGCACACCTCTTCAGAGGTAGAGCTGAGGCCACACCCAGGCCCCCCATCTCATGGCAACTCCACTCTCTCCCCTGGGGTGATCAAGGCCTGCCTGGGGGCCAAGGGAGGGCAGAGTGGGCACTGAGGCTGCTTCTGCCCCCATGTCCTCAGCAGACACTCCTGACTTCCACAGTGGTCACTGTCCCTCCTCCAGGGACCTACAGGGTCCTAGGAATAAACTCAGCTTCAACCCTGGCCTGACCTGCTTGTTCTCGGGGCACCCCCGACCAGTGCAGCCCTGTGACTCCCACTCATGGAAATACACAGGACACACCTCCTCTCTCTGAGATGAGTTCCTGCCTCCTGGGTCATTCCTGCCCCAGCCAAACCCAGTGCTTACGACACAGCCAGACAACGTGAGCAGCACGGGGAAGACAGCCCAGATGGATGAGGGTGGGGAGGTGGGGTGCAAATGCTTCTCGCAGCTTAGGGGAGCCCACGGGAAACACCTCCACCGGCTCCTGCACGCCCTCCTGGGGGAGCCCGAAGGATGTGATGCTGGCCTGTCAGTCATCAGCACCCGCACCTCTGAGACATTCCGAGCCTTGCTGGACCCTCGGGCTAGGTCTGAGAGGCGGTGGGGCCCCAGCCAGGGGCGGAGGGGGAAAAGAGCGCCAGACATCTGCTACAAACCCTTTCTGTAATGAAACAGTAGTAACATGTCTGTATTAAGCTAGGCACACACGATAAACTGGGCAGCAGCGGTCTCTGCACTGGCGCTTTCACTTTCTAGAACTCTGCATTTCTACAGTGTCTGATTTTTTCAAAATGATCATATATTTCATAGAAGAAGATAAAGAGAAAAAGAACAAGGAGACCAGAATCAAATTAATTCCTGTCAGGGCCCTGCATTTTGTCTTCCTGCTTGCGCCGGCCTGTGTTTTTCAGACTGTCTAGGAAATATGAATTGCTTTTGCAATTAAACAAATAAAAAGACACAACAAAAACTGAAGGCTGTGTAGGAGTCGGCTCCGGATGCCGGAGGCCAAGAGAGCTTAGACAAGCTGGAGAGCGGCTCCTAATGGCCTCTGATGGGAGAACCCACAGTTCAGCCTCTGCTAAATCCTTGCCCTGGCTGAACCACCGTGACCCTCCTATGCGCAGAGCTGAACAGACCCTAGTGCATCTTGCTGCACTCACTCATCCTCCCCATAGCCTGGGGCCCAGGCTGCCATCCCCATCTTACAGAGGGGTATACTGAGGCTCGGACAGGCTGGGTTAAGAATCTATTACAGTCCCGGGGTGTTCAGGCTGAGTTGACTCATTCCCAGTGACAAGCTGGCATGAGGACCCAGCGTGCCAGACTCTCAGCCCGCCGATCTGGCACTGACTGCCCTGCCTCCCTCTCCAGGCCCCACTTCTGCCCCCTCTCAGGAGCAGCCCTTACCCGACCCTCTGCTGCTCCAGGATGTCGAGGCGCTCGGCCCTCTGGATGACCTGCAGGATGGCCTCCACCTCAGCCGGGCTGAGGCTCTGGCTCTTCCTCTGCTTCTCTGTCTGGTAGGTGTGCACAGACCAGCCGGTGTGCAGCCTGGAGAGAGCATAGCACACAAGTCCAGCCCCGGTGCAAGCTGGTGCCCCACCACACCCACCAAGGCCCCCGAGACGGGCGCCTGCCAGTCTCCAAATGCTGCCTCGGCCACCCACCAGCTCCTGGGCCCCACGAGGCCGGCAGCAGGCCCTTAGTATCTGGCGGGGGGCGGGGCAAGGAATGTACAAAAGGCCACAGCACAAGAGGTTTCGAGGGAAGACGATCAGGGGAAGACTGAGCACCTGGATCTGAGTCTTGTAAGAAAGCAAGATGGACAGGAAAGATCATCGATTGGGTTACACACACACTGAGGGCTTCCGTGGTGGCTCAGTGGTAAAGAATCTGCCTGTCAACGTGGGAGACATGGGCTCCATCCTGGTCTGGGAAGACCCCACCTGCCGTGGAGCAACTAAGCCCCCACGCCACAACTACTGAGTCTGTACTCCAGAGCCCAGGAGCCACAATTCCTGAAGTCCGCATGCTCGAGAGCCTGTCCTCTGCAACAAGAAAAGCCACTGCAATGAAAAAGCCTGTGCTCCACAACTAGAGAGTGGCCTCTCCTCGCCAAAACCAGAGAAAAGCCCACACAGCAACCAAGACCACGCAGAGCCACAAATAAAAACAGATAAATAAAATTACATATAGATTAAAAAAAAAAAAAAGATGCTGAGGATAAAAGGAGATTCATGCAGCGTTTTGAAAACTAGAGGGACTCAGAGCAGGAGGGTCACAGCTGCTCAGGAGAAGCGACGGTGAGGCCCGGCCCAGGGCTCTGCAGACCATCTCCCCACCGGAGCCCTGGCATCCTGCAAGGCAGGCCTCCCCATCTCTCAGAGCAGGGAAGCGGCAGGGTGCAGCTAGACGCCTTTGCAAAGGCAAGTCCGAGGTCAGAAGGCTTCCTGGCCTAGGTAGTTCATATCTGGTAGCTGCCGAGAGCCATGCCAGGCTCCCCCAGGGCACCCCACTGTGGCACCCCTCCACATAGACAAAGGAGGCTGACTCAGGGCTGCCAGATGTACCCAGAGCGGCAAATCCCGAGGAAGACCCTTTGGCGGCGCCCAGTGCCCATCAGCACGCCCCCCGACTGCGGGCCTTGCACAGGGCCTCACCACCAACTGCTCCTGCCTCCCTTGTGCTCCAGGCTGTGCACTGTCTCCAGGCCTTTGCTCAAGCTGTACCCTCCTCCTGGGGTGCCTGCCCCTCTCCCTAAGCCTCATTTCCACTGACTCACTCCCTTTCTTTTTTAGGACGTCTTTTAGACATGGTCTTTATAGGAGGCTTTTCCTTGATCCCCTCCAAAATGGCTTAAGGAGAGCGAATTCTCGGAGTTCCCTAAGGCCTGGGCATAGCTCCAACATGAGGCTTAAACATTATTACAAGGCAAGGTAGGTCCTTCTGTCTCCCCCTTAGAATGGGAGTCCTGAGGGCTGCACCCAGCCCCATCTGGCCCCTGCCCACCTCTCCATCTTCCTTGCAAGCCATTCAGCCCCTCACTCTGCATTCCAGCCACCCTGACCTCCTGCCAGGTCTCTGCAGGCCATGTCCCTTCTACCTCAGGACCTTTGCACTTACTGTTCCTTCTGCCTAGATGTGCTTCCCCCATATTTTCAGCTAGTATTTACCCCTCTCCTCCAGGATTCAACATAAGCATCACACTCTCAGGGAGACCTCCCCAAAACCCTAGATTATTAGCACCACGCTTCACCTGACTGCCTATTTCTACCAACAAAGCAGCTGCACATGAATAACTGTGTGTATTATGCTCACTGCTCCCCATTAGTGCGTGAAGACAAGGGACCCTATTGGTCTTGTTCACTGCAGTCCAATAGTCCTGGCACATAGTAGGGGTTTAGAAAATGTGTGATGGCAGCTGGGAGAACAGACTCTAAACTGGAGCCAAAAAAGATAACTTCCCCCAGCCTCCCAGAGACACAGTACCTGGTTGCGGGGGGTTGTAACACTATCCTTTAAGGAGCCCAGCATTACAAGGAGCCTGGCATTACAAGGCAGCACACCCTGGAGAGAGATGAAAGCATTTGCTCTTCTAAAAGGTGCCACGACAGCTTCTGGCTGCTGCTGAGTGCAAGACAGGTCAGGGAGAACTGAAGGGGAGGCTGGCAGGATCACCAGAAGTCATGCCAGCCCCTCCTACAAGAGCGCAGCTCTCCCCAGCTCCTCACATCCAGCCGTGGAGGACACATCATCTCGCCAGGTGTCAGAAGAGAGAGGAAGAAAGGATGGTTTCATCCCTGGTCTCCCCACTGCAGGGGCCACGTGGGGGCTAAAAGAGCTGAGCCACCCTGGTGAGAGGGACAAATTAACTGTGGTGCAGAGAATCCTGCAAATCACACAGGACTCCACTCGTCTTGGGCATTCTGGATTAATTTTTCTCTCCTTTGATGTTTCAGCTCTGTCCCCCGCAGGCTCACAATATCTAATTGCAAATGTCTTGAACTTGGTCCCAGTTGGGGAAATGCAGGCTCCTGTATTCGGCATGGATTTGACAGATGGAGCAGCATTTTTGGGTTTATCTGATCCCTGGGACCTCTGACTCCCCTGGAGGGACAGGAGGAGACTGGAAGGCCAAAGAGGCATCTGGGGGCCCCTGGTCTCCAGCCATGGGGCAGTGGGGACAGTGTGGCGAGATGGGCTGATTTAAGTGCAGCTGAGGGAGTCACCAGGTTGAGAGGTAAAAGGAAAACGGGGCAAACCACGGGCAGAGAAACCCTGACCTAGGTAGGGCCGAGAGCTGGGATGCTTCGAGGCTGGCTGTGTGCTTCAATCCAGAGGGCAGCTCTTCATAAGTTTGACAAGCCTTTCTCTGGTCTGTCCTGTCTGCTGGGGCCAGGTGCTCAAATATGAAGCGGGCATCCGGAGATCAAAGGCTCCCCGCTGTCTGGGACTCAGGGTCTGAAGCTCAGTGACAGGGGATTTCTACTCTTCACAGAGAAGGCAAAGGAAATGGTCTGGCTCCCTGAAGTCTACTGTGGTCCAAAGAACATAGGCATGAGAGTCAGGCGGACCCGGGGAAGCCCCAGTCCCGCCACTCACAAGGTAGGCGATGCCAGTGAGGACCTCAGTCTCCTGTCCTCATCTGAGAAATGGGAATCCGTTCCATATGATGGAATGAGTGAATGGTGCCCAGCTCAAGGCCAGGAGTGTGGTGTGTATTAGACAGGAGTTGTTGTTTGTTGTTTAGTTGCTCAGTCATATCTGACTCTTTGCAATCCCTGGACTATAATCCACCAGGCTCCTCTGTCCATAGGATTTCCCATGCAAGAGTACTGGCGTGGGTTGCCATTTCCTTCTCCAGGGGAATCTTCTTGACCCAGGGATTGAACCCGTGTCTCCTGTACTGCAGGCAGATTCTTTACTGCTGCGCTAAGGCGGGCACTTGTCTTCAAATTGCTCCTTGTGAAGCCCTGGCATTGAATCTTGTCAAGGAAAGGAGGGGAGTTGGGAAGAGGAGGGAAGGGAGGGCCCGGCCAAGCCTGAGAAGTACTTACTTGGCTCGCAGGGCAAGCTGCCGATCATTGGGGCAAACCCACTGATCACAGCCACTGCCGAAGATGGTGTCGGCCATGGTTTAGAGTGGCCAGCCAGGGCGGGGAGTCACATCTGAGATAAGAAAGAGGGGAAAAGAAAGAGCACGTCATTGGCTGGGGTGCACATGGCAGATGGGGTCCCTCAGACACCAAACACGGGTACTTCCAACCTATTCCCCTCCGCTGCCGCCCCACCCCGTCTCCAGTGATGTTTGGACTCTCACCAGCAGAATCACCCCTCCAATTAAATGCTATTCCCTCAAGGTTCCTCTTTCAAAGACTCCTGATTCTGGGGTGGGGGGTAGCTAGGTGGCTCATGCAGCTAAGTGACAAGGTTGGACTTGACCGACAGGACATCAAAGGGACAGAATCAGAAAGGAAAGAAGAGGCATGCGTCTGAGGTTTTCAACTTGGCAGGCAAGCCCCGAGGGCATTTGCACCCTCCAGGTACCACCCCTGCTTTACTGCCCTGGGACCACAATGAACACGGCCCCTCGGAAATCCTGAAGGAAGGGGGCCCTGCTGCAGAGCGTGCTGGTGGTTTCACTTGTGCAGTTGAGCTGAGCTGGCTTTCTCCTTACCACCGAGGATATGTGTTGTGGGGGGACTTCCCTGGTGGCTCAGTGGCTAAGACTCTGTGCTCCCAAAGCAGGGGGCCCGGGTTCGACCCCTGGTCCTACATGCCTCCACTGAAGATCTCACATGCCAAAAGGAAGACTGAAGACCCACATGCCCCACCTAAGACCCGGCTCAGCCAAATAAATAAATAATTTTTAAAAAGGATATGTGTTGGGGAGATAGTAAGGAGGGGAAGAGAGAGAGCGCTGAGTTTGAGGAAATCCTAATTCCAGAGCAAAGATGAGGGGCAGTACTGAGTTCTCCACACTCCCCTAGTCTCATTCCCTCCAGACCAGTGGTTCTCAAACACGACTCCTTTACATTTTTTAAAATTAGTTCGGCAGTTCTTTAAGTGTTACATACAGTTATTACCATATGACCCAGAAAGGGCTTTGAGGTATAAACCCAAGAAGACTGAAAACATATGTCCATACACAAACTTTTACATGAATATTCACAGCAGCCCTATACATAATTGCCAAAAAGTAGAAACAGTTCAAATGTCCGTCAACTGATGGATGGATAAAATGTGGCATGTCTGTATAATGGAATGTTTGGCCATAAAAGGGACCAGAGAACTGACACAGGCTACAACACGGATGAACCTTGAAAACATGATAAGTGAAAGGAGCCAGTTACAAAAGACCACATAGCATATGGTTCTATTTATGTGAAATGTCCAGAACAGGCCAATTCATAAAGACAGAAAGTAGGTTAGTGGTTGCCAGGGGCTGGGGGTGGCGGGGAGGGAGGAATGGGAGTGACTGCTAATGGGCTCAGGGTCCTTTATCGGATGATGGAAATGTTCTGGAATTAGACAGCGGTGATGGTTGTGTGGGCTTCCCAGGTGGCTGTAGAGGTTAAGATCTTGCCTGCCAGTGCAGGAGACGCGAAGAGATGCAGGTTCAATCCTTGGGTCAGGAAGATCCCCTGGAGGAGGGTATGGCAACCCACTCTAGTATACTTGCCTGGAGAATCCCATGGACAGAGGAGCCTGGTGGGCTACAGTCCATGGGGTCACAAAGAGTCGGACACGACTGAAGTGTCCATGCATGCTTGCATGCATGCAGGATGCTTGCACAGATTGTGAATTCACTAAAACCACTATCTTGTATACTTTAAATGTCTGAAATTTACGATATGTGAACTACATCTCACTAAACTGATAAAAAAAATTCTTGAGAACTCCAAAGGATATGGGCTATATTTATTGCTATTTACCAGATTAGAAATGAACACTGAAAAAAAATTTAAATTGTTAAGTCATCGAAATATAATAAACCCACAAGGTACTCACATATTTAAAAACTGTATTTTCAAAACAAAAGCAATTAGTGAGAATAATGGGATTGTTTTGCATTTTAACAAATCTATGTAATATTTGGCTTAACAAAGGACAGTTTCATGTCTGACATTTCAATCAATGTTTTGTGATACGTAGTTTTGTTAAAGTACATAAAGGACATCCAGATTCTCACGGGTACGTCCTATAGTTGGAATAGGGTGAAGTGTATTTAGCCTTCCTAGATAATTGTGGACGATCTTCTTTCGTTCTGCACCCAAACTCAACAGATGACAGTTATCTTTAAAGATTAGTTCCAATGTGGTGTTTGAAATCAGGTCAATGAATTTTTCATCTGTATATTTTAAAGAATTTGACCAAGTATATTGTGATGATGATGAAGAAGAAAGTATTTTTGACCTTGTGGACCCCCTGAAGGGCACTGGGAACCCCCCCGAAATCACTGCACTGCGGTTTGAGAGCTGTTGCTCCAGATGGTCGTCACCCATTTCTGTGATGACCAGCAGGGGGCGGCATGCAGGCTGCTGCTAACTGACCCCCACAAGGACCAAGCCCAGACCTTGACCACAGAGGTCTCTCTGTCTCACTGGGGTGATCTAGGCACCCACTCCCCACTGCCAGCCACCTTGAGAGAGAGACCCCGATGAGCTGTTTGGGGAGCTCCCTGGGGAGACCCCAGGGCCAGATTCAGTGCTGGGAGGGCTGTCGATACCACCCCCCAAGTCTTGACCTTCTCCCAAATAAGGCTCACATCCAGTTCAGGAAAACACAGGCGGGGTCAAAAACGACATGCTCATCAAACAGCTTTAAACCAGCCCCACTTCCAGCTATGGTTTGTTTTCTTGTTGTTGTTTTAAAGTTCTGTTGTCTTGTGAATAGCGCAGTCACACTGCTGCATGGGTGTGAAACGCCTTACTCTGTTCCAAGTAAACATTAGAAAACATACTATAACTCAGTAGCCCTGTTTCCTTATTATTATTTTTTTAAAAATATTCTGGGAGCATGAAGAAATGGAAGTGATGGGGTCTCCCTGATGGGGACAGGCTGAGCCCGTGGCTAACTGGCAGTCCATCTCCTCACAGATTCTGCCTAGAATGCTGGAGACCCAGGTTTGATCTCTGGGTCAGGAAGATCCCCTGGAGAAGGGAATGGCTACCCACTCCAGTATTCTTGCCTGGAGAATCCCATGAACAGGGGAGCCTGGCGAGCTAGAGTTCAGACGGGACTGAAGGACCACACTACTACCACCACCTCACAGGTACTGCCATTCTTGCCAAGGCCTGCAGGGGACACCACATGTCCCAGGCCACTGCTTTCAGGACTAGCTGGCCGGGCTCTGAGACTTCCTGCCCACTGCTGCAGCTAGGAACAGTGAGTATGGAGGTGGCCCCTCTGCTCTGCCAGGCACCCCCACGAAAGCAGGGATGTACCAGTGGTGATCCCAGAGGGAGGAGCAAGTCAGAGAACCTCGAGGTAGGAATTATTCCATCTTCTGCAGTCACTTCTGAATCAAAAGGGAGTGGAGCTGAGCAGGGGGAGGAGGCAGAAAGGGATCCTGCATTCTCATGCTTGCAATGCCACCTTCTTTATGGCGGGACAGGTGAGGACTTCCAGGAGACAGCAGCTCCTCACAGCCCCAAACGCATCAGCTCTAAATGAGCCTCTAGGGAATAAACCTCTTTTGTCCCCTTTGGGTCATTTCTTAGGGCGCTAGAGTTTGAGGATCACTGTCAAGAGAACCCCCAAACTAACATCTCTCTGTCCAAACAAAAGCTATGACCAACCTAGACAGCATATTAAAAAGCAGAGATGTTACTTTGCCGACAAAGGTCTGTCTAGTCAAAGCTATGGTTTTTCCAGTAGTCACGTATGGATGTGAGAGCTAGACCATAAAGAAGGCTAAGCGTCGAAGAATGGATGCTTTTGAACTGTGGTGTTGGAGAAGACTCTTGAGAGACCCTTGGACTGCAAGGAGATCAAACCAGTCAATCCTAAAGGAAATCAGTCCTGAATATTCATTGGAAGGACTGGTGCTGAAGCGAAAACTCCAATACTTTGCCACCTGATGAGAAGAGCTGACTCTTTAGAAAAGACCCTGATGCTGGGAAAGATTGAAGGCAGGAGGGTAAGGGGACAACAGAGGATGAGACCATTGGATGGCATCACCGACTCAATGGACGTAAGTTTGAGCAAGCTCTGAGAGATGGTGAAGGACAGGGAAGCCTGGCGTGCTGCAGTCCATGGGGTCGCAAAGAGCTGGCCATGACTGAGCAACTGAACAACAACTGACCCATCTGACATCTAATTCCTTTTCTTTGCTTTTTTTTTTTTTTACTTGAGCCAAAATAACTCTGCAACCACCCACAGGCTACTGTTTTATTCTTCCTCAGTCTAATCACTATTTCTTCTGTTTGGCAAAAGAGAAAAGAACCAGGCTGAGAGACTGAGAAAAGGTCACACCCATGTGGGTCTGCTAACCCTTAATTAACATACCTTCTCTACCTAGTCACCTTGTGCAATAAGTATGAAGGGAAGGGTTTGGTGGCAGTGAGGATGACCCAACTAGGAGAGAAAAGACCCAAGAAAGTCTGACTTCTATGCAAACTTACTGCAAGACCAGGAACAATTGGTTGTTTCTCCCCAGGCCTCAGTTTCCCCATCTTTTCCCCAGCGGGAGCTGAGACCGACAGGCTGGAGGGAGCGCTCTGGGTGGTCCAGTACATTCTCACCTGCCAAGGGGCAGGTAGGGGACTGGAGAAGGGTCCTGGGGTGGGAGGTTGGTCACTGCTTCAGTCTGGTGGGGGGATCTGGGCCCCCACCACAGCCTGGTTCCTAAGGCAGGAAGGAGGAGGCGTCCTGGGTCCCCCACCCTTCCTGCTCCTGGAGCTTTGAGGAAGATGAGCTCACTGAGCCAAACGAGATCCAGGGAGATGGGGGATGTCCCTCCCAGGGCCTGGGGCCGTGGGCGCTGGCTGGTGGTAAGTTCGAGGCTGAGCGTGTCCACAGCAGTGGCTCCGAGTGAGGGCTGAGGCCCTTCCAGGGACTGCGAGGCCTGCCCTGGGCTGTGGCTGGTACCTCGGAAGGCACAGCTGTCCCTGGCCCATATGGAACAATCTCAGCACAGGTGGTGGGAGAGGAGGGCAGCGCGTGGAAACACAGCTTAGGAAACTGCCAACAGAGTCAGCATAGGTTCTCTGAATCTAAGTATCCCAAGCCTGCTGCCAGTTCCCTGCCCGCCAGCCGGCCCATGTCCCCCGGCTTCCTGCACCCCCTTGACCCGGGGGGTCTTCTACCAAGCTGTGTGCTCGCCATCATCCAATACACTCTTGGGCTCACTGCCCCTCCAGCAGGGGCCCCAAGGAGGAGGAGGAGTAGAAGGGTGGGAGGGCATGCATTGTAACGAAGATCCAGCATAGCCAAAAATAAATTAATTTTTATAAAGTTGCAAGCTCCCGTGGTCTCTCCTGGGCACTGTAGAATATGCACCCTAAACACACTCATCACCCACCCCTAGATGAAGACTTACTGTCTCCATGTAAGATCATCCCATGTCTTCCTAGACAGCTGTGCATAGATTTTTAAATAGGGTTCTTACTACCTATGCTGTTTGCTTTCTTATCACACTGTGCTTCTTACATTATTAAAAGTCCTCAGAAACATGATTCTTAATGGTAACTTAGTATTCTGGATTTATTTTTCCCATTTTCCTGTTGGGGGAGGCACATGGATTGTTTCCAGTTTTGCCCTATTGTATTCAGCCTTAAATGGATATCCTGGGAGATAAACCTGCCCATTTCTGATTATTTTCTTAGGATAAATTCCCCAAGGGGAAAAGATGTGTACATTTTTTTTGAAACGTATCACCAAAGCGCATTGCCAGAGTCATTCACACAAAAAAATTCTGCTGTGAGCAGTTGTGTCCCTGCGGTCTCATGTGGATTTTGTATTTTCAAGCTCAGAACTCAGAGATGGAAGAATCTGTCTGTAAATCTCCAAAAACCTGCTTCTAATCACGTGTCCAGGGACTTCCCTGGGGCTCCAGCGGCTGAGACCTCACCTTCTGATTTGGGGGGTGTGGGTTCAACCCCTGGTTGAGGAGATGGGGTCCTGCAGGTCTTATGGCCAAAGGACCAAAAATCTTGAAGCAAAAGCAACACTGTAGCAAGTTCAATATAGCTTTGAAAATGGTCCACATCAAAAAAATTGAAAAAAGAATAAAGTGTATAGTACAATCACTAAAAACAAAAACCTCTTCTCTGCAAACATTTAGGGTTACTTAAAAGGCAGCTTCTCCCTCTTAATGGATTTTGTGGGCTTAGAAATCTGGTGAAGCGGCACCAGCCTGCGAGCCCGGGTGACCTGGTGGTCTGGTAACGCCTCACTAGCTGGGTTCTTTCTACAAAGAGCCAGGGTCTCCGCCTCCACACAGGCACACAGCGAGGATGAAATGAAAACGCACGCCTGTAACTCCAGAGAGCAGCCCACATCATTACTAACCCAGGGAAACGCTGCTCTTCGACCCAGCCTTCCAAACCTTACAGCCTCTTTAACACAGCGCTGAAAACCTTTCCAGCCTGCAGCTGTCTCTGAGATGCTCCGGATTCTGAAAAAGACACCGGAGGGCAAAACCACCTGCCCCTCGGGAAGGATCACACCCACCCACCAGGGCTCTGCCCTGCCCAGGGGGCCACAGAAACAGAAGCAACTACAGAACAGCTCCTCATCGCCCACAACTTCTCCTGGCGGGGCTCTCTCCCACCTTCAGAGCCCAGCGTTTTTGCCTCCTTGGTTTATTTCAGGGAAACTTTCGCTAATACAACTGAGCCCTGTCTGACACCCCAGGCTGGGAAGTGAATGGATAAGCTTTCATGGAGCTTTAGGGTCCGATTTCAAAGGAGGAACAGACATGATATAGGGAAAAGAAGGGGAAAGAGATAGGAGGGGTGAAACAGCTGGAAAGGAGCCACACGGTCTAGGTGGTGGCACCACGTGTAAAGGCAAACACGAGTCACCAGCAAGGGCAGGATGCCGGGCCCAAACAGCCACTGAGACAACAGAAGTGCATCTTTCCACACAGATGCAGGGGCTTCTGGGGGCAGCTGAACCACGAGAAAGGAGACATGAGGCCCAGCCAAGAGCAGCAGACAACCCGTAGACTCGGAAGCAATAAAGAAATGTTGTAGGAATTTCCCTAATGGTCCGTGGCTAAGACACTGTGCTCCCAATGCAGGTGGCCCGAGTTCGATCTCTGGTCAGGGAATCCTAGATCCTACATGCCACAATTAAAGATCTCGAATGCCACAATGAAGATCAAAGCTCCCGAGTGCCGCAACTAAGACCTCATGCAGCCAAATAAGTAAATATTTTTTTAAATGGAGTAAACTGTTCTATTAGGTGATGGATGTTATGTAGCATTACCATGGCAATAGATAACTGACACAAATGGCATTTGGTAAACAAAATTCCAACCCTGACCTCAATATCCTGAGGAGCCCAACCTCCCAGAGCTGTTTGGAGTTGGACTTGCAAACTGTGAGCAGCGGAAAGGTCAAAGGGCCAGGTGAGAGAAGCAAGACAGGGGGCCTAAGAAGCAAATAAAACTCATTCTGCCCCCTCCCATGTGCCAGAGGAGGGGGTGCTGGGGGAGAGCCTGGAGCCTTCTCAGGTAGCCTGTGCAGGGCTGGAAGAGGGGGAGGGGGTCACCCCAGGGCCAAATCTGAGCTGATGCCTGGACAGCTGCCAGGGGAAGGATCGGGAGCCCGCATTCAATCTCCTGCCGTGATCCTTCAGTCATGCCTGCCCTGGGTGCGGGAGGGGAGGGTGGCTGCCTATTCACGGCTGCTGCTGAGTCTGCCATGTAGACAACTAGCTGGGCCTGGGTCGGGGGGTCGGGGGAGGAGATGCGGGCTTGAGGAGGGGAAAAAAAAGCAGGGATGAATATAAAAGAATACTTGCCACCCAGCCGCTGCTTCCCGAGGCCTCAAAGACACTGCCTGAGAGCCTACAGCTCTACACCCAAGTATTAATATTCCAGGGAACCCTTAGCAACAGGCCCTGACATCTGCTCTGTTACTATGATACGGGAAACATGATAATAGAAGCAAGATAAGGTGAGCCAAGACATCAACATTTCCTCCACCTGTCACACGGCACTCGGAGGATGAAAGACGCAGACAGGGAGCCTCAAAGGCCTGTCTGAAACCCGAGGGAAGCTCTCTGTGGGCTGATTATGCACGAGGCAAGGCTGGAGAGGATGCGGGAGATGAGAGGAGCCCCGGGGAAGCTACTACCTGACAAAGGCCCCCAGGACTCGCCCTGTCATCGGGCACCCTGCCAGCTCTGCTCCCTTGGGTGACTTCACTCCCACCCCACCCCTTCACTGATTCTCCCCCTGTCTTTGCCCAGACTCTGGCAGAAGCTTCCCAGTCGGCCTTTGGACCTCCAGGGGCTCACTACGCCCCCTTCACTTGCAGTCAGAGAGGTCATCCTTAAAGCATAGGTCAGACCATGCAAGTCCCTTGCTCTTAAAACCTTCAGTGGCTCCCCTTTGTTCAAGAGAAAAACCTAAGCTTCGCCACCCACGAACTGGCCCAAATGACCCTCCCAGTATCACCTGCCACCTCGTCTCTCCCACAAGGCCCACACCCGTGTCACTAGGAACCGGGGCGTGTCCTGGCTGCTCAGCTTTGCTTCTGGAACTTGTCCCGTGACCCACCTTCCCTGTCCACACTGGCAACCTGCAGAAGCCCCGCACCGATCCTCGGGGAATTCGGAACCGACCCCATTTGCCTCTCCTCAGCATTTCAGTGCACTCTGTCCTGGGTAGGGTGGGGGGCGGTCTCTTTACTTCTGGTGGGGTCTTTAGATTCCTGCAGCCTTTCCTGTCTGTGCTCTGTGCCCTGCAAGGAGTAGTCCAGCCTAGATGCCCCAGGGCATATCCCCACATCCCCCATGAGCTGTTGGCCTCAGACAGACAAGCAGCACTGCTTCTGTCCTCACCGCCCTCATTCATTCATTCAACAAACAAGCTCTGAGTGCTGACTCTGCGCCAGGCACGTGACACATCTCAGCTGACTGCAGGGTGAGCAGGGGGCAGTTCCCCGTACCCGCCCCCCCAGAAGGCCCCTCTTATTGCTGCAGGGGTCTTCTCCCCGGGGAAGTAAATCCTCGCCCAAAACGTCCACTCCAGTGGCCCCAAATCCCTGCCCGTCTCTTTATCTCCCCGATTTCTCACTCCCAGGCTAAGACGATACCTGCAGCCTCCAACCAAAATGAGATGCGAAATGCCCTGCTCCTTCCCCCTCTCACTTCAGGTGCCAGCCCTCCACTTTTAACAGCCACAAGCTCTGCCTACCTGTCCCCAGAGGCATAGCTCACTTCTGTTGTTTCTAAAATGCCTGAAACAGAGCAGGTGCAGGTCCTAGCTGAAGACGATCACAGAGCTGATGGCAGCCGACTCCAGGGCAACCAGACTCCTGGGGTAGGACTCATCCTTGAATACACAGGAAGGAGGGAAGCCTCAGAGGGCCCAAAGCAGTGCTCTGGTCCTCAGGGGACCAGGCGGAATTACTTCTGAGGGCTGCTATAACCGAGTACCACGAGTTGGGAGGCTTACAACAGCCGTAGAGCCTGGAAGTCCAAAACCAAGATGCCGGCAAGGCCAGGCCCCCTCTGAAGGACCCAGAGGAGAATGTCTATGAAACATCTGCTACAGTTTCTGCCGTTTGCTGGCGATGCTGGGTGCCCCTTGTTTTGCCGCTGCATCACTCCAACGGCTGTCTTCATCTTCACACGGCATTCTTCCCTCTGTGTCTCCATGCGGCCATCTCCCTGCGTTTCTTTTCGTGTTGAATTAAGACCAGGAATTTCCTGACGGTCCTGTGGTTGGGACTGTCACTGCCAAGTGCCCAGGTTCAATCCCTGGTCATCGAACTAAAACCTCATAAGCCGTGTGGCAAGGCCAAAAAATAAAAAGACCATAGGAGATTCCAATATGACCTCATCTTAATTAATTACATCAGCAAAGTCCCATTTTCAAATTAGTTCACCTTCTGAGGTTCTGAGCATTAGGAATTCTTCATGCCCCCTTAAAAAAAAAAATTCCGTGTCGGGTTTTGGTTGTGGCACATGGGCCTGTCTCTAGTTGCGGCAAATGGGGTCCAGGGTTCACAGGCTCAGTAGCTGCAGCTTAGCTGCCCTGCAGCATGTGGAATCCTAGTTCCCTGACCTGGGATCAGACCTGTACCCCCTGCACTGGAGCTCAAATTCTCAATCACTGGACCCCCAGGGAAGTTCCTCAATATGTACCCCTGGGGACACAATTCAACCCATAACACTTAGGGAAGAGAAAGGCCAGAGTCCTACTTTGAGAGTGGGGACAGCAGAGATAGTGGACCCTATGAATGTACAGACGTTCAAAATAGTCTTTACCCCCCACCCTGGAGGTCCTGGGGTGCTCAGGACTGGGAGAGGGATCTATTAATACATCTAAGATAGGGAGTTATCACGTGCACGCCTGCGTGCGTGCTAAGTCCCCTCAGTCATGTCCGACTTTTTGTGACCCCATGGACTGTACCCCGCCAGGCTCCTCTGTCCATGGGATTCTCCAGGCAAGAATACTGGAATGGGTTGCTACGTCCTCCTCCAGGGGATCTTCCCGAACCAGGGATCGACCCATGTTTCTTATGTCTCCTGCGCTGGCAAATGGGTTCTTTACCACTAGCATCACCTGGGAAGCCCCGGGAGTTGTCATGGTTGCTACGAAAAGTGGATTTGGGAAAACAGTCTCCTTTGGTCACTACTTATCTTGGGAGTTCTTAACAGAGGACCAGTGAACTTGGACGGAAACAAACTGCACTTTCATTAACCTGTAACTGAAATGACCTATTCATTATGAATACAGGCAACAGACCACAGTCATACGAAAAGTTCCAGTGTCTTGGTCATCAATAGAATCATAGATACTTTCATATGACAATACAAAGCTGCAAATACCTCAACATTATTTATGCTCATCACTACTTTAAAATTATGAGTTATCACATTCAGATGTACATTATACTAGAGACAATAGACTAATATATAAAAACTAAATTTTTATAATCCTGAAATTGGCATGAATATTTTTTTAACATCTAATAACCAGAATTAGAAAATAATTAACGAGATAAGAAAATCAGCTTCTTATTGGTTTAGATTTTCTCAATAAAAGAAAGCCATTTCAAATAAAAAACTATTGTTACCAGTTCCTTCTGATAATCTTGCTGTCTCCTAATAGATTTAGCAATTAATAAAAGCAAATAAAAATATCATATGTTGTGGTGATTTAAAAAATTACAATAGTTACTAGACTTATGGCAAGGCTGTTTACTTGCAGAAGGGCATGGCAATCCACTCCAGTGTTCTTGCCGGGAAATCCCATGGACAGAGGAGCCTGGCAGGCTACAGTCCACGGGGTCGCAAAGAGTCAGACATGACTTAGTAACTAAACAACAACAAGGCTGTTTACTTAATGATTCAAAAAAAGAAGCACATAGGTTACTATATCAGAAGCTTGTTTTGTTAAAAAAAAATTATTCTGATAATAATGTCAATATAATTGGCTTCCTCTATAACACTGTTCGTGCACTGAGAGCCGTTATTTTGAGAAACATTCCATAGGATTCACCAGATGGCCAAAAAAGAAATCAATGGCACAAAAGCAAAGAACAGGAGATGAAATTGAAACTTAGCTCAAAGGTTACCAGGATAAAATCAAGCCTTCAGGGTAAGCAGCTGTCTGTGGCTCGGGAGACTCTGCTCAGAAAATGCCTCAGTTGCCTGTCCCAGGTGTCGCCAGGCACCTGGCTTGGGGTGTATGGTGAGGAGTGTAAATGCTATTCGTTTTTTAATGCAGAAAAACAAGCCTGCTTCCATCTATTCAATTTGTGTGGAAAATCTCAGGCAAACAGAATTTCTGCAAAGGAAATCTGATTTTAGCTCGCACCCAAAAGTGCTTGTTGGAAGAGCCCAAGAGAAACCTCTCCATGAGGCAGAGATGCCTCTGGAAGGAAAAGAGGCCCACCCCTTCTCACCCCAGCCTCAGGTGTGCCGACAGGGTGGTCCTCTGTGCCCCCAGGTCCCAGGAGCAGCGGCCTCCGACAGCCCTGCCAGGACCCCGGCTCTCAGTGACTCTCCTCAGGGCTCCGCTAGGTCCTTCAGTCTTCTTCCGCCCACTTTCCCAGAGCTGGTGGCCCTGGCTGTTTGCTTAAAGCCAGCAGCCAAGGCAACCCCCGCTGACCCAGCTGCTATCTGTGGCCAGCTGTCCCCTCTCGTTCATGGAAAGACAAATAGTTGGTTCCCTGTTCCAGCTCCAAGGTTAAGTACGCACTGCCCAGGTGCCAGCTATTAATTTCTCTGCACACTCCTCAGTTCCCCTGGTGGAGGCTAAGACTGCAAAGAAGTGGGGGTGTCCATCAGGAAAGACCCTGGCGAGGACTGCTGAAGACTCAGGCAAGGCGGGGGGTAGGCATCTGAGGGTAAGAAAGGGGATCACCGCCAGCAGGTGGCTAGGGACAGAGAAGATGAGCAGGGAAGAGGCCAAACAGAAGCACCGACATTTTGCCAGTAGTTTTGGAGGCTTTAAGGAGGAGCCCACAAATCAAAATGTCCCTGCTTGTGCTCAGTCTGGCCCTGAGTTACCAAACCAGGACGGAAAGCATCGGACTGCACAGGGCGCTGCCCGCTCGCCAGGCGCTGCCCACAGGCTGGCCGAGTGAAATTCATCACAGTCCCAAAGGGATGGCATGTCCTCGTCCACTTTCAGAGAAGAGGTTTGACTGATGATTGAAAGGTGCGGCCACTTGCTCAAGGCCATGCAGCTGGCCCCTGGCACTTTCTGTCACCCTCTCTGCCCTCAAGGAGTCCCGGCTGCAGCGTGTGGCACCTAATGAAGGCAATAAGGCAGGGCACACTCTCCAAGCCTCTTCTGTGCTCCCAGCCCTTAGGAGCGTGACAGGAGTTCATGGAAACTGAGACCTGTAGGAATTGGCCAAACAGGAGAAGGCTCGGGGTTACCTGGAGCAGAGCTGCAAGTACTGCAGAGGAGGTAGGCTGGTGTGAACTTCCTGGAGCAGGCAGCCAGCAGCTGGGACTAGAGGTGTGAGGCCCAGGAAACGGGCAGCAGGGTCTCCAGGGCTGCTATGCCTCCTCCTCTGTGCACAGGGCAGAGTGACATGAAGCCACAGGTCTCAGACAGGAGCCCTTGTTCCCCACCATTTCCACTCCCTGACTCAGGAGCTCACCCAGACCTCAGTCACCCTAGGATCCTAAGTGGTTCCCCTGCCTCCTGGCTCACTCACCTGACTCAGCCTACCCTGCCACCAGAGGGGCCCTGCAATAGCCCGGCTCTGCTCAGACACTTGCAAATCAAGCCTATTGTCCTCACTTGGGATGGCCACTAGGCCATCCACAGGCTCTATGCCACCTTGCCAAGTCTGTCTCCAGACAAACAGAAACACTTGGCATCATTCCCTGTTAGATGCTTAAGCCCAGGCCTCCTCCAAACAGCCCCTGCTGCTCCCCAATCCACATCTATTGCCCTGGCCTGAAGCACTGGTTCCCTCCTCGGCATCTCCACATTTTTTACCTCTTCCAGCACTTCCCAGGTTCTGGTAGCTGTGAAAGCATCTGACCTCTCCTACTGTACAAAACACCCCCCAAGAGCAGGACAAACGTTGTGCCCAGATGACACTCAAAGCGCGTGTGCCAGAATAGAACTGGGAGTCCACAAATAAACCCGTACATCTGTGATCAACTGATTATTTGACAAGAGTGTCAAGACCACTCAGTGGGGGAAGAAGAGTCTTCTCAGTAAACAGTGCGATGACAACGGAACAGTCACATGCAAAAGAATGAAGTTGGACCATTACATCATACCACTTAAAAATGTTACTCCAAATGGATCAAAGACCAAAATGTAAGAGCTAAAAGTTTTAAAGCACTGAGAAGATAATAGAGGGGCAAAACTTCATGACCTCAGATTTGGCAGTGGTTTCTTAGATATTAGAATGTAAATCCAGGGACTTCCATGGTGGTCCAGGAGTTAAGACTCCACGCTCCGAATACAGAGGGCCTGGGTTTGATCCCTGACCAGGGAACTAGATCCCAAGTGCCACACTAGATACCCCACATGCCACACAAGATTGAAGATCCTGTGTGCTACAACTAAGACACTGGGCAAATAAATAAATATAAAAGAATTCAAACCCAAACCACAATGAGATATCACTTCATACCAAAAGCATAAGCAACACAAGAAAAAAAAAAAAATAAAGGAGATGTCATTGACATTAAAAAACTCTGTGCACCAAAGAACTAACCCTAATCCCAAATGCAATATTTTCATGGCATATTTATAGAAAAAAATATTAAAAGAACAAATGCTTAACATACAAACCTTTTATTAAATTTCATAAACGTAGAATTACTGTTGCTTTCCATGTATAACCTCCCTGATTTTTATGGCTCAGGTCTACCTTCAGTGTTTGAGATAAAAAGAAAAACTGTCTATTAATAAACACTGCCTTTCAAGATTTTGAATAAAATGAGCGGCTTCAATGCCTGTACCTTGTGACCGAGGCCCAAACACAGCCAGCACAACCCATCTTATTCTCATCGGTGCAAATCTTTAAAGCTGAACAAGTGACAATGTAATTTTGGAAGGCAAGGATGCTAAAAAGGTTGCTACCCTGGTCTTGGAACTATCTTCTCCCTCAAAAATAGGTTCACTTGTACAATAAAAGACAGGTACAAGTATGTTTATTGTTAAACTATCTTAATGCACGCAAACAAGAAATAGCTTCAAATGTCTATGTAGAGTGAAATATATACATAAATGATTCATAAAATGTGAAAACAGAAAATGAAAAATTAACTCACAGAATGGAAAAAAAATTTGCATACCACATATCTGATAAGGGTCTAATATCTAGAAAAAATAAAGAACGCCTATGACTCAACAATAAAAAGACAACTCAACTAACAAATGGGTGAAAGACTTGAATGGGGCCTTCCTGGTGGCTCAACAGTAAAGAATCCGCCTGCCAATGCAGGAGATGCGGGTTTGATCCCTGATCCAGGAAGATCCTCTGGAGAAGGAAATGGCAACCCACTCCAGTACTCTTGCCTGGGAAATACCATGGATGAAGGAGCCTGGCTGGCTCTGTCCATGGGCTGCAAAGTGTCAAACACGACTCAGTGACTGAACAGCAACAACAAAGGATCTGAAAAGGCATTTCTCCAAAGGAGAAGCATACACGCCTAGAAGCACAGGGAAAGACACTCCACATCATCAGACATCAGAGAAATGCAAACCCAAACCACAGTGAGGTACCTCTTCATGCCCACCAGGATGGCTATCATTTTAGGAACAGAAATTAATGGGTGTTAGCAAGGATGCAGAGAAATGGGAACCCTAATTCATTGCTGGTACAAATGTAAAATGGTGCCACCACTGTGGAAAACAGTTCAGTAGTTGCTCAAAAAAATAAATACAGAATTACAATCCTAATCCAAAGGATTAGAAATGATTAGAAAATACATTTCGAAAATGATTAGAAAATACATTTCGAAGCAAAAACTTGTACACAGATGTTCATAGAAGAGCTATTCACGTCAGCCAAAACGTAGAAACCACCCAAATGTCCATCAACTGGTAAACAAGATGTGGTGTAACTATATAACAGTCCAATAGTGGACTATTACATGGCCATAAAAAAGAACAAAATGCTGATTCATGCAACAACATGGATGAGCCTTGAAAACATTGTGTTAAAAGAAGCCAGGCCACAAAAGACAGCATAGCATATGGCTCATTTTATATGAAATGTCCAGAACAGACACATCTAGAAGTGAGGTCGTTTCTGACTCTCTGCGACCCTGTGAACTATAACCTACCAGGTTCCTCCATCCATGGGATTCTCCAGGCAAGAATACTGGAGTGGGTTGCCATTTCCTTCTCCAGGGGATCTTCCCGATCCAGGGATCGAACCCAGGTCTCCCTCATTGCAGGCAGATGCTTTACCCTCTGAGCCACCTCTATAGAGACTCTAAATAGATTTAGTAGTTGTCTAGGGCTGGGATTTCTTCAGTGGTCCAGTGGTTAAGACTCTGCACTTCCACTGCAGGGGACATGGGTTCGATCCCTGGTTGGGGAGCTAAGATCTCACATGCTGTGTAGCACAGCCAAAGTAACAGTAGTAGCTGCCTAGAGCTTACTGGGGAGGAAGACAGGTAATAGCTAAAGGATATGGAGTCTCTCTTTGGGGAGATGAAAATGCTCTAAAACTGACTGTGGTGATGGCTGTTTCTATCTGTGAATATACCAAACCCCACAGAATTGTATACTTTTTATGGGTGACCTCTACGGTATATGAATTACATCACGATAAAGCCGTTCCAAAACAAAGCATGGAGGACAGTGAAGCACAGACTGGGGGGTCTGGACAGACAAGCAGGCACACGGTCTCCAGGGGACAAAGAACGGGCCACTTACACTTACCATCACCCCCTGATGGCCTGGGGACAGATTAACTACAAATTAACCTCGCTATGAAAACAACAGATGGTGCATTTGTGAAAACACAGTGGGAGAGGGGCAGGGAAGAGAAAGAGAGAGAAAGCAAATATGGTCAAATGGTAAGAATGACTGAATCTAAGTGGAGGGGCTTCTTTGTCCTGTTTGTCCAGCTTTTCTGTACGCGTGGAAAACTCTCACAAGAAAACTTCCATGATGAACTCCCAACGGCTAAAGCTGGAACTGTTGTGTGTTTTTTTTTAATTTTTTTTTATGTGGACCATTTTGAAAGCCTTTATTAAATTTGTTACAATATTGCTTCTGTTTTATGATTTGTTTTTTGGCCAGGGGCATGTGGGATCTTAGCTCCCAACCAGGGATTAAACTCACACCCTCTCAATTGGAAGGCCAAGTCTTAACCACTGGATTGCCAGGGAAGTCCCAAAACCTGGAACACTTTTTCCAACAACAAAAATAACAATAGTACTGGATTATAACCCATAAGATAAAATAAATATGATATAAAAATTGAATAAATAGGGGAGGTAGACAACTCTCTCTTACAGAAGGGCACCAGTTAACAAATACAGGCACACCACATTTAATTGTGCTTTGCACATAATTGTGTTTTTCAGCAAATTGAAGGTTTGTGGCAAACTTTCACTGAGCATCTACTGGGGCCATTTTTCTAACAGCATTTGCTCACTTTTTGTGTCTCAGTGTTACATTTTGGTGATTCTTGCACTATTTCAAAATGTTCATTACTTTTATCATTGTTAAGTGATCTATAATCAGTGATCTTTGATGTTATTATTGCCAAAAGATTACAACTTACTGAAGGCTCAGATGATAGTTTGCATCTTTTAGCAATAGAGTATTTTTTTATTTGAGGCATGTATGTTGTTACGAGCTTCCCTAGTAGCTCAGGCAGTAAAGAATCTGCCTGCAATTCAGGAGACCTGGGTTCATTCCCTGGGTTAGGAAGAGCCCCTGGAGAAGTGAATGGCAACACACTCCAGTATTCTTGCCTGGAGAATTCCATGGACACAGGAGCCTGGTGGGCTACAGTCCATGGGGTCGCAAAGAGTCGGACACAACTGAGAGCCTTTAATTTACTCATTGTTTTGTTTTTTAGACACAATGCTATTGCAACTTAATAACTACAGTATTATGTGAACATAACTTTTACAAGCACTGGGAAACCAAAAAATGTGTGACTCTCTTTGACATTTGCTTTATCCCAGTGGTCTGGAACTGAACCTGAAATATATGTGCAGTCTGCCTGGTACAGAAGGAATGAAGGAAACAGAAGAATCACCATTAAAGCACCCTAGTAATAACTGTTGCAGGCCAGATTCATGGACAGATACTAAAATGACAAAGTTAAAAGAATAGTAACTTTCCAGGGGAGACATCTTGCAGATACGACCTTATCTAAGTCATCAAGACTAGTGTCACCAGTGAGAAGACACATGGACATCAAGGCCCTCCTGATACCATGTACTGAGGAAGATGCATCATCATTTTGGTGGTATTCCTGCCCAAAACACACAACTGCAATGTAAACATGAGAAAATTTCAGATGAATCCAAATGGAGAGATACTCCACATAACAACTGAACAGAATTCTTCTGAAATGTGAAGGTCATAAATGATAAGGAAAAACTGAGAGGACTTCCCAGGTGGTCCCGTGGCTAAGACTCCACGCTCCCAATGCAGGGGGCCTGGGTTTGATCCCTGGTCAGGGAACTAGATCCCACATATTACAACTAAGACCCAGTACAGCAAATACATTAAAAAATATTAAAAAAAAAAAATAAACTGAGGAGCAGTTACACTGTTATATAAGATATTAACAAGGCAAGCTGGGTGGGGGGTAGGCAGGAACTCTGCGAACCATTCTTTCTACATTTATGGAAACCTAAATAAGCCAGTGGTCATGTATGGATGTGAGAGTTGGACTGTGAGGAAAGCTGAGCACCGAAAAATTTATGCTTTTGAACTATGGTGTTGGAGAAGACTCTTGAGAGTCCCTTGGACTGCAAGGAGATCCAACCAGTCCATCCTAAAGGAGATAAGTCCTAGGTGTTCATTGGAAGGACTGATGCTGAAGCTGAAACTCCAATACTTTGGCCACCTCATCTGAAGAGTTGACTCACTGGAAAAGACCCTGATGCTGGGAAGGATTGGGGGCAGGAGGAGAAGGGGACGACAGAGGATGAGATGGCTGGATGGCATCACCGACTTGATGGGCATGAGTTTGCGTAAACTCCTGGAGCTGGTGATGGACAGGGAGGCCTGGCGTGCTGTGATTCATGGAGTCGCAAAGAGTCGGACACGACTGAGCGACTGAACTGAACTGAAATAATTTCAAAATAAAAAGCTTTAATTTGTTTCACAATTATAAAACAAGTTCATGACTTCCCTGGTGGTCCAGTGATTTAAAAATCTGTGCTTCCAGTGTAGGGGACATGGGTTCAATTCCTGGTCAGGGAACTAAGATCCCACATCCTGTGTGGCCAAATAAATATATAAAATAAAAACAAGGTTGATTAAAGGTATCTGTTATTCAGAATCATATACACCAAGGGATACGTGACATGCTGTGGCCTCAAAGGATGGTGCACACATCTCCCCCCAGCCCAAAGCCCAGCTGGGGAAGGTGAGAAGGGACTCAAGGGGTGACTGTGAGGGCCCCCACTTCCCTGCATGAGGCGTGGGCTGGAGGGAGCAGGAGTTAGAGGAGGAAGGGGTTAGATGTCCGCCAAGGTCTTTCTTATTTCTGAGACAAAGGATGACTCCACAAAAGGAAAAGAAGACATAATCCAGAATTTCACACATGTGGCCTTCTTCGTGCCAGGCAGTTTGTATGACGTCTATTGCTTGAAATTATTGCACTTGGGGACTTCCTGGCAGCCCAGTGGTTAGGACTGAGTGCTTTTACTGCCGAGGGCCCGGGTTCAATCCCTGGTCAGGGAACTAAGATCCTACATCTTGCAGGTCACAGCCAAAAAAATAAAAATAAAAGAAACTGTTGAACCTGTATTATTTCTATACCTTAAGATGGCATGGACTAAATACTAGATGACATTTTTAACTAAGTAACTTTCCAATCTACTTAGTGCTTTGTTTTCATTACTTTTGCTTTGTTTATTTTTAAACATTTTATCTTTTTTAAAATTAATTTTTATTGGAGTATAGTTGTAGTTTTGCTTTAACAATGAGTTGAATCATCCATGACACTTGACCTCCCCCATTAATCTGGGGAGCATTTTGTCTCATTACCACTGTATGTTATCAGTGTATTCTCCTCAGGGAGAATTTACAGTGTGTTCACATACCCACCAGTCAGAGATGACGCTGGCCTAGGGAACAAGTGCAGTACAATATTAACAGTAGAATCTAAAGCAGTGGGCATACAGGTGGACACCACAAACTTCTTTAAACTCTGCTATATATTTTTAATATTTCATGATAAACTATTATTAAATAAAATTACAAAAGAATACTTTGGGCATGCAAACCGTAAACCAGATTCACAGCCTCAGTGGAAGAATGCGCCTAGGAGGCCTGTCTGCAGAAAAATACACCCACGCCTGTTCCTTCTCCCCACGGGTGTTCGCAGAAGACAGGGCTCTGTCTGGAGGAAGGAGAAACAGTGTCGTGGGCAAGGCCAGGGACCTGCAGGGAGTCTCCACATAAATACATTCAGTCTTTGGTTTCAAACCAAGTCAGAAAATGGGCAGCAGCCACAGGTTTTATTAGCTCCAAATGAATCTGGCAATGGATACCCAGGCTGACCAAGCAGGCCCCAACCTGGTCACGTACCCCAGGTGGCCCGGCCAATGGCTGATGAATTCTCTTCTTCTGCCAAAACATAAAGGGCAGACTCCTTCTGAGTCTGTTCTTTGGAGCAGGTATCTGGGATCTGCCTTCTGGCTCTGTGTGAATTATTAGCTCAGTGACCTTGGCAGCTTCCTTCATCTCTCTAGGCCTTAGTTGCCTCATCGGTAAAATGAGTAGCTGCTTCCTGGCCCATGGGGAAGAGTAAATTAGATCAGTGGTTCTGAATCAGGGTGATTTTGTTCCCCCAGGAGACACCTGGGGGCCAGATGGGTAGTGGGGAGAGGTCAGGATGCTGCTAAACACCTTACAGTGCATAGCAGAGCACCCCACCCCGAAACAACATAAGATTAGCCAGCCGAAAATGTCAAAGCGCCAATTAGAAAAACTCTGATTTAAATGGTATAGGTAACACACATAGATAGGACCCATAATACTGTGCAGTCTCAGTGAAGGGCTGCTGCCACCACCATCACCATCACCACTGTTATCATCACCATCATCACTATCATCACCATCACCACAGTTACCATCATCACCATCATCACTGTTATCATCACCATCATCACTGTTATCATCACCACCACCATCATCAGTATTATTCGCCTGAAATTCTCAATAGCCAGAAGAGCACAGGTAGGAAGCATCAGTGAACACTGCTATACTGAACTGAATAAACAGGACATTCCTTAGGGTTCAGGACATTCCCAAATGTCCCTTCAGTCCCCTAAGCTCACCTGAGGGAACTGAAGCAGGTAGTAAGCTATGAGATGGGTAAGGGGAGTGAGAGGGGGGGCGCCTTGGAGAAAGGGCCTGAGCAGATGATGGAAGTATCAGCCAACACCCTCATTGAACACTGAATGTGGGAGTTCTGTTCTGAGCATTTGAAATGTATTAATTCATTTTACTCTCTCAATGGCCCAGGAGGTCAGTTTATAATAGAATAATATATTATAATAATATTCTATTATTACTCCCCACTATGAGCATAAACGCTGAACTGTGGCTTCCCCAGTGGGAGGGAGCAGCAGCTTTGCAGAACTCACCCTCTGCTTGTCAATCCCGGTACTTACCTGCCTGCTCTACAAAGGACCTTAGAAGGCGTGGCCCCGTCTCCCAGTAGACTGCGTGTGTGTGGATGGTTCTGTGCCTTTCATTCAGTACTGCGGGAAACGCCCAGAGGAGAGCATTTCTGGGCAGGGCAGATGCCTGGTGAGCAAAGTGTATATCAACAGGGAAGAGAAGCCAGCAAGAGGGAAAAGGGCATGTGGCTTTCCTGAGAAGGGTGGGGACCATGTTGGTGAGGTCACCTCAGAAACCAATCCTAGGGCCCATCTCCAAAGGAGCCAGGAGTGGGCCAGTCTAGAATCACTGCTGGGAGAACCCCACCAACCTAGTCACTTTCCTGCCTCTCTGCCTTTTCCTCAATGCCACCAGCAGGATCTCCCTCAAAACAAACAAACAACAACAACAACAACAAAAAACAGGCTTAGAATCCATCCTCAGAGAAGTCAGGACGGGGAGTAGCTGGGGTACCAATATACACAGCAAGGCTATAGAAACAGGAGCCCAGGGGACATGGTGGGTGGAAGGAATGACCAAGAAGAGGTGATCGGGATGAGTCCGGGGCTCCCAGCGGGGAAGGGAGAGGAAGACGGGAAGGGCTGGGGCTGAGAAGGGGGCACCTGCGGGGATATGGCTGGCCCCCCACATGCAGGTACATCCCAACTGTGCACTTTAAGTGCAAGTGGAATTCTAGTGGGTTCTGAGGTCTTGAAAATGAGGACACAAGGGAAACCCAAAATGTCACACAGGAGAAGCAAAAGGTATTTCGCTCAGTATCTATGAGAAGACCCACCACTTATTGAGCATTTACTATTTCTCAAGCTGGGTGCCAAGTACTTTATAGAATCATCATCTCTATTTCACAGCAGGTTTTAACTTCTCCATTTTACAGGTGAGCAAACTGAGGTTCAGGGAGGTACATGATGTACCCAAAGTCACATAGTGTGTGAGTGACAAAGCCCAGGATTTGAACTCCAAGCTCAAGCTCTTGATCTCAAGGGTATCCCAAGTTCTTAGCACTTAACAGAAGTATGCGTGTTTTGGGGCCTTAAGACAGTGAAGAATCTGCTGGCAATTTGGGAGACCTGGGTTCGATCCCTGGGTTGGGAAGTTCCCCTGGAGAAGGAAATGGTAACCCACTTCTGTATTCTTGCCTGAGAAATCCCAGGGACAGAAGAGCCTGGCGGGCAACAACCCATGGGGTTGCAAAGAATCGGATATGACTGAGTGACTAACACTCTCACTTTCCCATGCCAGTCACCCTCACCCACACACAATCCTTCATTATCCTTTCAAGTAGAGACAATGAATAACATTCTAAATAGGGAAAACAATATTAAAAAAAATAAGAAGGCAAACAACCCAGTTAAAAATAGGCAAGAAACCTAAACAGATACCTCACCGAAGAAGATATACAAGATGGCAAATAAGCATAAAGATGCTCAATGTGATATGTCATTGAGGAATTGCAAATTAAAATAACAATGCAATACCACTGCACACCTATTAAATGGCCAAAATTCAGAACACTGACAATATCAAATCTGACAAGGATGCTGTGCAATAGGAACTCTCATTCACTGCAAAATGGTCCAGCCACTTTGAAAAACAGTATCTTACAAAACCAAATGTACTCTTATTATATGATCCAACAGTTACATTCCTTGGTGTTTACCCAAAGAATTGGAAACCTACATCTTCACACATACAAATATGGCATACTAAGGTTTACACCAGATTTATTCATTATTGTCAAAACATGAAAGCAACCAAGATGTCTTTCAATAGGTGAATGAATAACTGTGCTATATCCAAACAATGGAATAAAACTCAGCAATAAAAGTAAAAAAAAAAATTTAATAAATAAAAAAGCTACCAAGCAATGAAAAGACATGGAGGAAGCTTAAATACATATTGCTAAATGAAAGAAGCCAACCTGAAAGGTATGATATTCTGAAAAAGATAAAACTACAGTGGCAGTAAGGAGATCAGAAGTTCAGGGGGAGCAAGTGAAGGATGAATAGGTGGGACACAGGGGATTTTTAGGACTGTGAAACTATAATTCTGTAATTATATGGTCATGGTGGATACTTGTCATTATACTTCTATCGTAACTCATAGAATATACACCAGGAATGACCCCCCCCAAAGAAAACTATGGGCTTTAGTTTACAATAATGTATCACTATCATGCGTGTATTGGTGGTTCAGTGGTAGAATTCTCGCCTGCCACTCGGGAGGCCCAGGTTCGATTCCCAGCCAATGCACTGCACTCTGTGTTTGGGGCTTCCCTGGTAGCTTAAACAGTAAATACTGCCTGCAATGTGGGAGACCCGGGTTAGATATCTGGATTGGGAAGACACCCTGGAGAAGGGAATGGCAACCCACTCCAGTATTCTTGCCTGGAGAATTCCAGGGACAGAGCAGTCTGGCGGGCTACAGTCCATGGGGTCACAAAGAGTCAGACCCGACTGAGTGACATGGCTGAGTGACTAACACTATCGCCATCAGCTCATCATTTGTAACAAACGTACTGCATTGATGTAAGGTGTTAATAATGGGACTTCCCTGGAGGTACAGTGGTTAAAGATATGTTTGCCAATGCAGGGGACACGAGTTCTGGAAGATTCCATGTCTCATGGGGCAACTAAGCCTGTGCTATGCAACTACTGAGCCTGGGCACCCGAGAGCTGTGCTCCATGAAAGGAGTCACCCCAGTGAGAAGCCTGGGTACCGGAACTGGAGAGTAGCCCAGTGCGATCAGAAATAAATATGCGTGGGAGTCCCTGGCCACGGCAATTCTATACCACTGAACCACCAATGCAAGCGTGACAGTGATACATTATCGTAAACTAAAGCCCATAGTTTTCATTAGGTGGTCACTCTTGGTGTACACTCTGTGAGTTATGACAAACATATGACACATTAAAAAATTGTTAATAATGGGAAACTGGGGTAAGGGGGAATGTGGGAACTCTACACTTCACTCAATTTTTTTCTATAAACTTAAAAAAATTAAGTCAAATGCTACCAATAAGATAGGGGGAAATTTTTTCTTAATTTTCTTCTATAGACAAAAAATATATTGCCCTCATCCTCACCAATGAGAAAGAATCTTGTGATACTCTATAATTATAATTAGATGTGTATAATGTGTCATATTTTTCAAATTGTTTTCCTGTTGATTAACAATTTGATCTCCTCCTATCTGCAAACAAGGAGAGTGCGTACTGTTTGTGCCTTTATTCCACAAACATCTCATCCATCCATATCTCATGGCTCACAAGGCTGGGAGACACAGCCTAGCACTTAAGAGGGAAAGGTCTTCATTGGATGCGTCACAATTTGAATGCATACATTTCTTTCTTTACTTGTTAATCTCCGTAAGGTCTGTAGGGAGAGAGGCCACCTCTGTTTTGTTGGCTGTGAATACCCAGTGCAAACTGTATACGAGTGGGAGGAATCCTGAATGAATCAGACAATATCTCTAATAAATGCTGGGACTGTACCAAGAAGAGTGGGAGCAAAGAGCAGGCTCAGTTAGGCATTCTCTCTACAGCAATCGCAGAGGGCTTCCAAGCGGAAGAAGGTCTAGCAGAGAGCTGAAAGAGAGAAGTAGGGCTGTGGCAGGCATTCTAGGAAGAGAGTCGTCCTGTTAGAATTGCCAGAAAGGCAGAGGGCTCTTTGAAAGCTAGAGCTGGAAAGTAGCTCAGAGAATGGCTGGTTAAGGCCATAGGCAATTAGGACACAGCTCCTGGGCAATAATTTATGGCAGGTTGAGATCAGAGACCTGGGGCTTCCTGGTAAGTCGTGAAAACAGCCACGTGCATGCTTAGATGCTCAGTTGTGTCCGACTCTTTGTGACCCCATGGACTGTAGCCCACCTGGTTCCTCTGTCCATGGGATTTTCCAGGCAAGAATACTGGAGTGAGTTGCCATTCCCTTCTCCAGGGGATCTTCCCGACCCAGGAATCAAACCTGTGTTTCCTGAACTGTAGGCAGAGCCTTTACAGCCTGAGCCACCAAGGAAGCCCAACTTTGTTCTCAGGCTTTCACCTGAGGGAGGTCAATAACAGTGGAAAGCGAACACAGATTCCCCTCCTCCCTACATGCACCTCCCCTGGCATCTATGGAAGGGGAGTGTGGCCAGAAACAGCCAGGCCAAAGGCAGCATCTCCAAGTTCAAGATTTCCCATTCTACACCATGTGAATTAATTCTTTTAAAATGAAAAAAACCCTTCTGGACTTCCCTGGTATTCCCGTGGTTAAGAATCCACCTGTCGAGGCAGGGGACACAGGTTCGATCCCTGGTCCGGGAAGATCCCACGAGCCGTGGCTCAACTAAGCCCGAGAGCGGCAACTAGCCGCACTCTAGAGCCCAGGCTCCGCAACCAGAGAAGCCCCTGCAATGAGAAGCCCAAGCACAACAAAGACTCAGCACAGCCAAAATTAATTAAACAAACAATGCTTCTCCCCCACCGTAAGTAATACCCTCCCAAAAAATGTCTCCCGATAAAACTGATGTTCAGAATTGCAAGTCTAGTTTTATATCACAACAGCATTAAGAGTGGTGAACACTTAAATGGCACCGTGGCTGTATCATAACTCACACATTCCCTGAAGCCACGCTGGGGGTACCCAGCACCCCCATTTTGCACCCCAGCACACTACAGGGAGCGGCCCCACGCCAGACAGGGAAGCATGAACGGTGAGCTCTTTCTCCCAGGTGACATAGCTGGTAACAGTCTTACTCCCACTGACAGTCTCAGCGTGTGAGTTTGGAATCAGACTCTGCAGTGAACCTACTATGTAATTTGGGAGTAGCCACATTTCCTCACCCCTTGTTTCATCCTCTGTACAATGCAGGTCATGACACTTTCTTTTCCCAGCAGGCCTTGTCCAGGGTGAACGAAGTAAAAGTTCTAGACACAGTGCTTAGCCCAGAGTTGGCCCTCAAAGGGAAGAAAAAACCTTGTTTTTAAATCAAGCCTGCTTCTGAACTCCTGGGGATAGTCTCTGAACTAGAAGGAAAAAAATGGAACAATTAAACAACAACAACGAAAATCTGTGGCCCTGACGACCACAGGCTCAGCGGATGAATGAAATCTTAGCCCAGGGCTGTTAGCCAGACTGTTCTGACCAAACTGCAGGTCAGGAAGCCGAGTGCTTCCTCTTTCTGCAGGAATCGGTTCTCTGACCCAGAGAGGAGCTTCCCGCAGCAGACCCCACCCACTTCCCCCAGAACATTCCACACTCAGCCAGGAGATCCCAGGAATGGGCCACTGGGCCCAGCTGGGGGAGACAGGCACCTCCCTTTTGGGCCTCCACACACAACTTCTGATCCACACCCCTGCCCAGCTCCCACCACCCCCTCTCAGTTCAGTTCAGGGCTCAGTCGTGTCCAACTCTTTGCAACCTCATGGACTACAGCACGCCAGGCTTCCCTGTCCATCACCAACTCACAGAGCTTACTCAAACTCCTGTCCAATTGAGTCGGTGATGCCATCCAACCATCTCATCCTCTGTCATCCCCTTCTCCTCCGCCTTCAATCATTCCCAGCATCAGGGTCTTTTTAAATGAGTCAGTTCTTCCTATCAGGTGGCCCTAGTATTGGAGTTTCAGCTTCAGCATCAGTCCTTCCAATGAATATTCAGGACTGATTTCCTTTAGGATGGACTGGTTGGATCTCCTTGCTGTCCAAGGGACTCTCAAGAGAGAGACCCAGAGTTGGCTCATCAACCCAGACCTGCCTCTCTCCAATGTCTCTAGACTGCTAGCCAGCGCCAGCCAGCAGGAGATGGGCCAGTGGCTGAGCCTCTGGTCCTCAGCCATGACTCTAGTTTGGCTTCTTACACACTTTTTCCTTAGGCACCTGGCTGGTCATCCTGCCTCATTACAAACAATGGGTACCAGGACTCTGTCTCTTCAAGGACAGTCATGAATCACTGCCCCCACTCCAGCACCTTCAATGGCTCCCACTGCTCAAGTTTGGAGTCCATATCCTGGGATTCAAGATCCTCCACAATACAGTCCAAGCCCAAACTCCAGTCCCTACAGGACTCCTGTGCTCTGTGCTTTGGTCAGTAGCTCAGTCGTGTCTGATACTCTGCCACCCTTTGGACTGTAGCCTGCCAGGCTCCTCTATCCATGGGATTTTTCAGGCAAGAATACTGGAGTGGGTTGCCATTTCCTTCTCCATATGTTGCAACTAAAATGGATACCAAGATTTGCACACACTGGGGGTGGGAGGGAGGTTCAGGAGGGAGGGGATATATGTATAGTTTGAGTGGACTCATGTTGTTGTACAGCAGAAACTAACAACACTATAAAGCAATCATCCTCCAATTAAAAAATTAAATTTTAGAAAAAGATTCGCACACACACATTTGCACACCCGCTGGTAAGATACACCCTCTCCCACCTCCACCTTGCTAGATCCTACCCCTCCCCGACACCAGCTGACTCTTCCAGGAGCCCTTTCCTTTCTGAGCCTCTGAATTCCTCCAGCACACTGTTCCCAACCCTCAGGCATCCCCATGCCACCTGCCATCCATACTAGTCTTTACTTAATATTTCTCTTTAAGTCAACTCACTCTTTTACTTAAGTTTATTTTTAAAGGAAACTCCACCACAAAGAGAAAACCATATCTTTTGCTATAAATAGAAGGAAACTTTAAAACAAAAAGTCATAGTCTAATGCACACTAAAATAAATACCTAATCATTACAATGTTTAAAGTGCTCATCTGTATAAAATACTTAATATTACTGTATGCATGCGTGCTCAGTCATGACCCAACTCTTTTGTGACTCCATGGACTTTAGCCCGCCAGGCTCCTCTGTCCATAGGATTTCCCCAGGCAAGAATACTGGAGTGGATTGCCATTTCCTTCTCCAGGGGATCTTCCAGACCCAGGGATCGAACCCACATCTCTTACATCTCCTGCATGGCTCTCGGTTTTCCTGGTCCTGTCTCACAGTCATCTGGAGACCAGACACAATCTAGCCCCCCTTCCAGTGCCTTCACATGCAATAAAAAATATTTAACAAACAGAAAGTTCCAGTTTGTTCAGTTGTAGTAATGGGGCCCTTTTCTCCCCCTGGCTCTGGGCCCATTTCTTCCAAAGCACACATCCCCTCCTCCACCCACCCCTAACCTATCCCGGCTTACAGGATGGTGCGGAAAGCGTAGCAGCTGTCAAGGGGGTGCAGGGGTGCTCCTCCTTTCTCCAATCCCTGCCCCCTCTCCCTGGGAAGTCACAGGCCTTGGAGTAACCCAGAAAAAAGCAAGTCAACCATTAACACTGCTCTCCCAGCAGACACACCCTTCCCGGGAGTTAGCAAAGTTCTAGGAAAAGCCTTGGCTCCAGAAAAAATGAAATCTTCCCATCCCCTCACTGCCAAAGACCCCCAAAACACCTACCAGGAACCGAGGGGTCTTGGCCTGGGCCTGGCCCTGCTGGCGTCTAGAAGGAGGCGGGTCCCCTCTCCTCCGCCACGCGTTGTCAGGGGCGACCCTGATGAACATCTGAATCACTGGGACTTAAGTCAATAAGTGGCGGCCTCGGGAAGGCCCAGCTGGAGTCAAACCAAGGCCTGGATTCTCTGGGTGGACCGACGCCCAGCTGAAGCCAATCCATGGGTGACCAAGTTCCTGCTAAAGACATTTTCTAAAGCTGAACAGAGGAGGCTGGGGGCGGGGCGGGGGGGGCGGCTACAGTCCATGGAGTGGCAAAAGAGTTGGGCACGACTTAACGACTAAACAACAACAAAGCCAAACAGATGAAGGACACCTTCTATTAGAGGGAGGCCTCTCTTGGGAATGTTTGCATTCCTTTTTTTTAAATTGTTTAAAGTCTCGCCACTTTTACAAGTTTTAAGGACTTTGTTGTTGTTTTTTAAAAGGGCACATTTTACGGAAAGGTATCCAAACTATTCATTCCAGGCAGTGGACGTCAGCATCTCATGACTTCCTGAAACTTCGACTGCTGGGGGTGGGACATCCATCTGGGTGTAGCTCCCTATGGAGAAGGTGAGCTGAGGCCTAGAAAACATGACCAATGACTCAAACGCCACGGCCTCCCACGTGCAACTCGAGGAGGGCAAAGGTCATGCAGGGAGGAGCTGACACCCGCCTCAAGGGCCAAGGAAGGTGACAAGGATCCCACTGTTGACTTTTCAGAGTGCAAACAAGCTAATGACAGGAAGAAAGGTGGTGAGAAGAAGAACACCACATCTAGCACCTAAACCCCAGTGGGGAACAAAAGCAGGTGCTGCTAAGTGGGAGGGATGGACAACATCATGAAGAGGTTCTCAAAATGGTTCCATGGTTCCAGCCATGCCTGAATCAGTCCTTTGATCCCCAACTTTCCAGTGAAACTAGTTTGAGTTGGGTCTTTGCCATTTGTAATCAAAAGTCCTGAGTAAGCCACCCACCCAGGGGCAGGAAGGAGTAAGAAGGCACCACAGGTACTAACCACACACACTCAGCACCCATCATCACCTTGACGGGTCCCTCTGACGGACACCTAGACGTGGTTTACGGCAAACACACCTCCAATGGACAACAGGACATGGTGTCCACTCCTGCAGAGGTGTTTGCCACAACGTCCTGTGGCTCTCCATCCAGAATCGCTCAATGACTCCTGATACCACCATCACCCCCAGAACTGGAATAGCATGTGGGTCCATCCTCTATGCCAGCTCCACATCGCTGGTAATGCCTGCCTGGAACACCATGCTTGAAGGACTGCAAGGCTCTCTCTGGCCTCAGTGGGAAAGGGCGCTGATTAGTGACGGCTGGCACGAGGGGAGGAACAGAGAGTATCAGTACATGTGCCACGTATTTCGCTTGCCCCTCAGGATCTCGTAGATGACCACCCAGGCAAGAAATTTCCTTCAAATCTAATTGCCTGGAAAAGCCCTCAGCGTCTGGTTCCCTGCTCCTTATGGACCTCATGAACTGTGTAAATAATACATTTCCCCCCCCTGCTTTGATCACTCATTAGCTCAGAGTTAAATCTGTGGCTCAACCATAGTAAACCATGCACAGCTCAATGGCCTGAATATATAGCCTAACTCTTGCTCTGGTTGTGACTTTCCAGTAAATTTAGGTTTCTCCTGACCTTATTTTTATGGGTTCCTATTAATTACATGGGCTTCCCAGGACACAGTGGTAAAGAATCCATTCTGCAAATGCAGAATATGCAAGAGACGTGGGTTTGATCCCTGGGTCGGGAAGATCCCCTGGAAAAGGAAATGGCAACTACTCCAGTATTCTTGCCTGGAGAATCCCATGGACAGAGGAGCCTGGTGGGGTTAGAATCCAGGGGTTCACAGTCCAGGGGCTCACAAAAGAGTCAGACACAACTTAGCGACTAAACAACAAAAATACACATACAAACAAATATAAAAAAATCTACACATAGCTCTGGCATTAAGTATCTACTTTAGCTCTAGTTTCTTATATATTCAAGGTATATAGAGAAATATATGTTCTTATTAGTATCTCAATTCCTTTATAGAAAAAGATGGAGGCATAAATGGAGAGATGGATGGATGACAGACAGGAAAATGAGGAAGAATAAGCCACTGTCTGTGCCTGAGAGAATTCAGAAGATCATTCCACTCTGTTGTGAACAGAGTCCAGGATCCAAGATGGGAAGACAGGCTTTCAATCCCAGCTCTGACCAGCTGTGTGGATGTGAGGGGGAAAAATTCCTCACACACCCACTCCATCCCATGCCCAGCCAACCTGAAGGTTTATCAGCTATTAAATGCATATAAAACAATCTGTCCTACTTCCCTCACTAGATTATAACAGAAATTAAACATGGAGGTCAGGGACTGCTAATCGGAGGTAAGGCACCAGCCGTGTGCATGCCACCAGCATCATTATCAGTATCGATAACAACATGCCAGGCACCCAGCGCACGGCCTAAGTCAGAAGATGGCCAGCCGCAGGGCTCCGAGAAGTGCTGCAAGGAATTCAAAGAGAAATGAGCCTTTGGAACTCACATCTGCAGGCAGGATCCTTCCCTGCCTCCCACTCTGATGTCTGAGAGAGCTCCCGAGTAAAGGACTTCAATTCCCTGCTCCTCACAGCAAGAGAAAAAGCCCCATCCAGGATCAACCCCCTTCTTGGCCCTAGAAATGGCCCCAGGCATGAAGGGCCTGGGGCTCCCAGTGCCCCCTCCCTCTGCCGACCACAGCATCCCTGGCACAAAAGGCAGATGGCACAGCACACATTATCTGCAGGCCTGCTGAAAGCAGTGAGCTGAGGCTGGTAGCCATGGGGTTGGGGACGTGATTGGCAGCTGACCCTCACACCTGCCTCCCGCCGGACCTCACCATTTCCTGACCCCTCTTGTCCCCAATCAGAGGCCCATTTATTCCACAATCACCAGGGTTTCCAGGCACCTGAATCAGCACCGATGAGTTTCAAACAGCAGGTGAAAATGAGACAATGATAATAACTGGGGTCCTTTTCAATGAGCTTTTCAGCAGGGCGTGAGCTAGACCTTGCTTTTCTGGAGAAGCGGACAGAATTCACAAAGGTAGGAAGACTAATTCTAAATTCTGGAATGTTCCCTGCCTGGTGAAGAGTTGAAAGCGAAGGCCCAGGGGTAGGGGAGGTGAACAGTCAGAGGGCCGTTTCCAAATAAATTCAAGTGACAAAATAAGGTCTCGTGCAGTTTAGAAGCAGATCCATCCTCAGCAGAGCATTCTCCAAGGTGGGGGTGGAGGGACCTTTGCCATAGGCCACTTGCATTCTATCAGATGCCCCTTCTTCCCCCTGGCTTCATTGTGGATTCCAGAATCCCTGAGTTTACACAAAAACTAGTGACTCTTCCAGGAGTGTACTCAGTCCAAGCTGGCATATTAGAGATCCCTTCCTTGAGAATCAAGGACAGTGGCTGAGAGACTAAAGTCTCAACTCAACTGCTCTCTGGAACAATAAGATGCAAATGAATGGGGCTAATGGAGGGGTCATGCTCCCCAGGTGGAAATGCCCGGGAAAGAGAAAGGTGGTCTGCAGTTGAGAGCCAGGAGAGGAGAGCCGAAATAGCGCTGAGCAAACGCAAGGCAGAGAGAGGGCTCCTGGGCCTTCCTCTGATCCGTGTGCTTGATCCAGCCCTTCCTGGGGCCTGAGCTTCTGTGAGATACTCCAGTGTCTTGGAAACAAATGCCCATTTCCACTGTTTGCAGCGAGGCCAGCCCTAGTGAACCACAAGTTCTATTTAGCCTGATTAATACAATGTCCATTTCCCTTCCCCCAGCTCGTTAAGCATGGACATCTCAGCCACTCTCTGGGCTGATTAAGAATATATGCAAGTGAAAGTGTGGTTGTTTAGTTGTGTCTGACTCTTTGCCACCCTATGGGCTGTTGCATGCCAGGCTCTTCTGTCCATGAAATTCTCCAGGCAAGGATATGGGAATAGGTTGCCGTGCCCTCCTCCAGGGAATCTTCCAGACCCAGGAAGTGAACCCGGGTCTCCTGCATTGCAGGCAGATTCTTCACTGTCTGAGCCACCAGGGAAGCCCTTAAGACTAGCTGGGGGGATGCAAATCAGTGGCCGGTGGAGACTGGAGGTTACAGTGCCAGAGGGACTCAGGTCTGGCTCCATCTAGTGGGGTGACCTTGAACTATAACCTCCCTGACGGGCAGGTTCTTCTCACTTGGGCTGCCGCAGGTGCCTCTTAAATCCACTCCTGGCCCTCTCCAATCTGTCTGTATCACACAGTCACAAAGAGCTCTTCGAAATGCCAGCCATTTGGAACCATTAGGGAAACCACCAGCTGAGTCTTCCAGAGATGCCCTCAGCCCAAACTGGCATATTGAGGTCCCTCCTTTGAGAAGCTAGGAAATTGGCTAAGAGAGTGAAGTCTCAACTCAACTGCTCTCTGGAATAATAAGATGAAAATTTAGGCGTTAACGGAGGGGCCATTTTCCCCAGGTGGAAATGCCCAGGGAAGAGAAAGCACCTATGAAACCATCCATGGAAACCCCCCAGTGACATTCTACTAATGATAAAACTGAAGACTGCCCTCGCCAGCCCAGCCCACCCGGGGCCTCCGTAACACACTACACTCTTTCCCCTTGGGGTTGCGGACACCCTGATACTCCTCCCTGGAGAATGCTTCTTCTAATTCTTCCTCTCCCCAACCCCCTTTTACCCAATTACCTCTGCTTTGATTTTTTTTATTAACATCATTATTGAAATTTAACTTATGTACTATAAACTTCACCCTATTAAAATGTACAATTCAGAGGGTTTAGTATATTCACAGTCTTACAACAATTACCCCCATCTCATTCTAGAACATTTTCATCACCCCCAAAAGAAACCCTGTACCAATTAGCAGTCATTCCCCATCGTTCCCTCTCCTTAGCCCCGGGAAACCATGAATCTACTTTCTGTCTCTATAGGTCTGCATATTCTAGACATTTTATATAAATGCAATCGCACAATATGTGGTCTTTTCTCTATTTCCTTATTTTGTGCTCTAATCTTTATTACTTCTTTCCTTCTGCTTGGTTTAGATTTAGTTTACTCTTTTTTTTCCCCTAGTTTCTTAAAGTGGAAGAAGGCTATTGGTTTTAAGTCTTTATCTTAAAAAAATATTTATTTATTTATTTATCTAGCTAGCTAGCTAGCTAGCTGTGCTGGGTCTTGGTTGCAGCATGTGGGATCTAGGTCCCTGACCAGGGATGGAACCCAGGCCCCCTGCTTTGGGAGTGCGGAGCCTTAGCCACTGGACCACCAGGGAAGGCCCTGTATAGGCATCTTAGATTCCATACAGGGACCTCTCACTCTCGAGTTTCCCCCTTCGCTAAGTTACCCCTCATCACCCTTTCAGGGGTGACCCAGTTTACTACATGACACCCAAACCTGCATCCCAGCCCACAAGGTCCTTTTACGGGAAGCAAGAAGAGGTTCCCCGTGGTGGAGGAGCATCTCTTCCACCTGTTGGAAAATAGCTGTCATGGACTGATAACCCTAAAACAAGACGCTCCACGGCCATGTGTGAGAAAGTCGCCATAATAAAACCACAAACGGAAACCCTATTCCGTGCGGTGCCCTCATAAGGCTCTCAACCCACAAAAATGACTTTGGCAGAGCCACCACAATGTCCACAGTCACCTGCAACTCTGGCCAAGCAAGATGTTCAAAGTAGCTAGTAACCTGCTCCGCAGAACTCTGCCAATGCGGAGATCACATAGTCAAGAACTGTGTTCACTTTCTGCCATGCTCAAGTAGAAGGTGGAAGGTCCTAACAAGCCCAGGAAGTAGAAGAAAGGTCTTCGAGTCCAGTTTGGGGTCATCAGCCCCTAAGCAGTGACTTCTGCAAACGAGGAAAACCACCAGCAGGATTAGGACGGCAGGTAGAGGTCACCGCAGGAACAGACTCTCAAGAGAAGCAAAGGAATGAAATCTGGGAAACACGGACAGTAGCTCGGTGGCTGCTCTAAGACATGGCCTGGGCTGATCTCCACCATTTGGAGTTAGAATTTCGCATTCATCTCTGACCTTTTCTTGGCGAATCTAACTCATGGCACCGTCCCCTGATCAAACACCTGCCCAGACCCTGACATTAACAAGGACAAGCGCCGACAATGCTTAGACCAGTTGAAATTGGGTCGTTTCCTGTCACTAATCCATGTGATTTGATGACATTAAAAAAAAGAAACCAGAAGAGAATTCATTTCTTTTCTACTTGTAAATGAGGCTCCACTTAAAGCAGAACAATTTCAAAGTTGAGCTTTCTTAGGCGAAGGGTCCCTGAGGGATGGTGCAAAAGAACTCGGGGTCTAGCCCTTGTTGTCTGATTATAGCACCGAATACTCCCTCATCTAACCTCCCTCAACCCGCCCTCTACATGGAAGAGAAATAAACTGGTTTCTAAAAATGAAGTTCGGAAAATACTAGACACTCCTACATTCACCTAAATTAAGCCAGCACTCTCTATTAACTTTCCACTGGGGACCAAGAGAAAATTGTTTCAAAACTGGGAACTAAATTTAAGGTTATGGGGGAAAAAAAACAACCTTCGCCAAGCCCAAAGGTTTGAAGTAGATTTGCCTCACACTTTTAAAAGTTAGAGGTAAAGTGACTACTTGTTTGAGAGGTCACCTTGTCATGTCAGCCCAGGAATTATGGGTTCAAATGGAGTCATGGAAAAATTCAAGGATCGGGCTTCCCACATGGCTCAGTATAAAGAATCCCCCTGCCACTGCAAGAGACACAGGCTTGATCCCTGGCCTTGGAGCAACTAAGCCCGTGCACCACAGAGTCCGGGAGCTATAACTACTGAGTCCACGTGGAGCAAATGCTGAAGCCCACGCACCCTATGGCCCGTGCTCTGTAACAAGAGAAGCCACCACAATGAGCAGTCCGCGCACTGAAGCTAGAGGAGCCCTCGCTCTCTGCACCTAGAGAAAAGCCCTCACAGCTACAAAGACCCAGCCCACAATAAATAAATAAATACAATTCTTTTTAAAATTTAAGGATTGGTTAAAGACAGCTTCCACTCTGAGTTTTAGCAATAGGACAGGCACGTTCCACCAAAATTTTGGTGCTATCCATGGGGTACGAGGCATGAAACGGGATTCTTGGATTGCAAGCACCAGAAACCAGCTGTGGCTGACTTAAGGAGAAAGGGATTTACTGACGATACCTCATAGCCGGGAAATAATGGGAAGGCTAAAGATCCTGACATGGAAGAAGACAAGAACCCTGGCAGCTACAGGGTCTGAGCCTCATGGTCTAATCAGCTGCTACCGCGAGAATAAGAGGCTCCAATATCCTTTCCCTTCCTGCTTCACTCTGCTTAGATTTCAGATCCCAGAAAAAATGATCCAGCAGAGTAGCCTAACTTGGGTCAGCATCCCACCTCTTGACCTGGGTGATGGCTATCTAGCTGTGTTTGCTTTGTAAAAAATTAGGCAAGCAAAATATTTAGAGTTTATGCTGTTTTCTGAACGGATCTTAAGATTTTTTTTAAATGTGGACCATTTTTAAAGTCTTTAGTGAACTTGTTACAATACTATCTCTGTTTCATGTTTTGGTTTTGTGTCCAAGAGGCATGTTGGATTTCAGCTCGGGGATCGAACTAGTACCCGCTGCATTAGAAGGCAAAGTCTTAACTCCTGGACCACCAGAGAAGTCCCCTGTATGGATCTTACACATCAATAAAGCACAGAGTTACACCTAACCAGCAATTCCACCCTAATACAAGTAAAACGTGGGAGAGAAATAATACATAAAATTGAAAACATAAATCAACAAGAATACTTATGGCCACTCCATTTATAATAGCCTAAAACTAAAAACAGTCCAAGACTCTATGAACAGGTAAATGGATAAGCAAATAGTACATATTCAGACAGTGGAATACTGCTCAGCAATAAAAAGGAAGCAACTAAAATTAAAAAAAAAAAAAAAAGGAAGCAACTATTGATACACACAAGGGCCAACTCATTGGAAAAGACCCTGATGCTGGGAAAGACTGAAGGCAAAAAAAGAAGGGGGCAGCAGAGGATGAGATGGTTAGATAGCATCACTGACTCAATGAACATGAATATGAGCAAAATCTGGGAGATAGTGGAGGGTAGAGGAGCCTGGCAGGCTGCGGTCCATGAGATCAAAGTCAGACATGACTTAGCAAGTAAACAACAACTGATACACACACAACAACAGGGAAGAATCCTAAAACATTATGTCAAGTCAGAGTGAAAGAAGCCTTTGACAAAAGAGTACATACATGTGATTCCATTTATATGAAGTTCTAGCATGGGCAAAACTGATCTGGGAAAAAAATCAGAATGGTTGATTCTAGGGAAGCCAGGAAAGAATTGCCTGGGAAGAGGCATGAGGGAACTTTCTAGGGTCATGGTCATGCTCTCTGTCTTGAAAGGGGTCGGGGTTGCACAGGGATATGCCTTTATCTGAGCTCTTCTGATGAAACACAGGAGATTTGTGTATTTCATTGTCATGCACGCTTTACCACAAAAGAAAAGACACATAAACAAATACTGAAATCCAGTTAATGATAAGCTTGCTGAAGTATTTGACAGTTTTATCCATCAAAAGATGCTATTAAGACAGTGAATAAGCCAGCCACACACCAAGACAAGTATTTGCACCACATAATAAACAAAGGATTAGTATCAGAATTGGCAATAACTTAATAGGAAAAAAATGGGTAAAGTATGGGTGTGTAAATGAGTCAACACATAGCCCGTAAACACATTCTATCTGAGCAGTAATCGTCAAAATAACAATTTAAACCACAGTGAGATACTGGCTCACTCTTAACAGAGTGGCAAGAGCTAAAAGTGTGGATGATGTGGATGATGCTAAATATGAGGAGGATGTAGAGCAACAAGCCCTCTGGTCCAGGGCTGGAGAGAGAACCAAGAAAGGAGAAGATAACATACAGCCTATGACCTGATGATTCTGCTCTATACATCCTACAGAAACACACTGAAAAGGATCGTGGTAACAGCAAGGAAAAGTGCAAGCAACCCAAACGTCCATCAGTAAGTGGAGGGGGATAAAAACTGGATCATTTTACAATAGCAGTTAAAAAAAGGGAAAAAGGAATGAACCTTAACTGCATACAACAGCATGAATCTCAAGAACACACACATGGATCAATTAAAAAACGGAATACAGCATGATTCCATTTATAAAAGGTGAAAAGCATACAAACTTTAAAAACATACTGTTTAAAGACATAAACATGCTAAAGCAATAGAGAATAGCAAGCTAATAATGATAAAAGAGAATTTAGGTTAGTGTGTCCCCTGAGGATGAGGAGAGCGGAGGTCACATGTAAAGGAAGAAATTTCTAAAGGGCTGTTTATACTGTTTCTTCCATCAGCTGGGTACATGCTGCTTTACTGTTGTTGTTGACTCCTTGTGACCCCATGGACTGCAGTCCACCAGGCTCCTCTGTCTATGGGATTTCCCAGGCTAGAATACTGGAGTGAGTTGCCATTTCCTTCTCCAGGAGATCTTCCTGACCCAGGGATCAGACCCACGGCTCGTGAATTAGCAGGCAGATTCTTTACCACTGAGCCAACTGGGAAGCTGCCTGCTTTATTATTCTTCTTTAAACTGTATATATATATGTTCTATATGCAAATAGATCTATTTCACAATGATTTTTCAATCAAACACTTTCTTATAGTCCAACAATTTCCAGTTAAAGATAAGACTGGGGGGGGGGGGCGGGGGAAATGATCCTATTCCCTAGCAACAAGAAACATAAAACTCCTAGGAATAAACTTAACAAGAAATGTTCACAACCCTCATAAAAAATCTATGAAACTTTAGTGAGTGCTATAAAAAAAGAGAGAATGATAGGAAGACATCAATCAATATGGGACAGACTATATTTCTAGAGAGGAAAACTCACTATCATTATTATTTTATAAATTTAATATCATTCTAAATTAGACTCTAATGGTATGTGCAGAAGAGCAATAAAATGATTATAAATTTCATAGAAAAGAATGAACAAATGGGCAAATATAACCAAGGAAATGTTAAAAAAAAAAGAACCTGTACTACCAGGGGCTAACTATATAAAGTCATAATTTTAAAAATGTGATAGTGGAACTTCCCTGGTGTGCAGTGCTTAACACTCTGAGTTTCAAATGCAAGGGGTGCAAGTTCAATTCTTGGCCAGGGAACTAAGATCCTACATGCCACGAGACACACCCCCCCAAAAAAACAATGATAGTGGAAGAAAAAGAGGTTAATGAAAAAAGAGAAAACCTAGAAGAGTTCATATTTTGTGCATGATAATAAAGCTAACATTTAGAGTCAGTTGGGGGAAGGAGGGAGGAAATCTAGCATCCAAGACCAAAATCTACTCACCTAGCAACACAGGTTCTTGGACCTGGGAGGCTAAGGGAAAAGAGGGGAGGGAGATGCTCATGTTTTGCCTTTTTGAATTTTGAATAACATAGTTATAATGTACAGTTGACCTTGAATATAGCGGAGGGTGGTATCAGGGGCATCAACCGCCATGCTTTTGAAAATTCCCATATAACTTTACAGTCAGCCCTTGATATCCACAGTTCTGCATCCACAGATTGAACCAACCATGCGTTATGTAGTATGATAGTACTTCTTTAGTGAAAAAAAAAATCCATGCCTAAGTAAACCCACAGAGTTCAAACACATGTTCAGGGGTCAACTGAATAGTCCAAAGAAATTAAAAAAAAAATTTTTTTTAGCAATGCCACACAGCATGTGGGATCTTAGTTCGCTGACTAGGGATTGAACCCATGCCCTCTGCACTGAAAGCATGGAGTCTTAACCACTGGACCATCAGGGAAGTCCCTTAAATTTAAATTTCAAATGCAAGTGGTAGGAAAAGCAATTGAACCAAAAGAACTGGTGCACAATTTGGGAAGAAATAAAATCAGGCTTTTATACCTAAACCAAAATAAATTTTGGTAGAATTAGAGTTGAATGCAAAAGAGAGAGCTAAATGGAAAAGCTGACATCATATAAAGAACTAGAAGAAAATATAGGTGAATATTTATCTGAGCTTGGGGTCGGGGAGACATTTCAAATCCAAAAGCAAGGGAAGAAATCATTAAACAAAAGGACTAACCATATGGATCAATCTGCTGGGGCTGCAAAAACAAAATGTCATAAACTGGGCAGCTTACAGATCTTTTTTTCTCACAGTTCTGAAGGCTGGAAGTTCAAGGTCAAGGTGCCAGGCAATTCAGTTCCTGGTGAGGGTTCTCTTCTTGGTCCTGGTCAGGAGACAGCTGCCTTCCTGCTGTTTGTCCACATGGCCTTTCCTCAGTACATGTGTGAGGACAGAGACAGAAAGAGAGAACAAGCCCTCGCCATCTCTTCTTATAAGGGCACTAATTCCATCATGAGGGGCCCATCCTCATGGCCTTATCTAACCCTAAATAACTCCCAAACACCCCATCCCCAATACTATCACATTGGAATTAGGGCCTCAACATATGCATTTCAGGAGAACACAAACATTCAGTCCACAATACCACATAAACATCAGAAACTCTCTATGTTTAATAGTAATAATAGAAAAACAAACACTGGATTGAGAAGAAAATGTGTTACATATATGACAGTCACTATTCATATGGGTAAGTAAATGTTAAATAAAACATAGGTTAGAAAATCATTGATACAGAATGATCTCAATTTTTAAACATTAAATGTGTTTATGTCTGGAGGCTGAGAATCACAGATGTTTATATTCTTCTTTGTGCTTTTGTATGCTTTCTAAATTTCCTACAAGGAATATGAATTACTTCTAAGATTCAACAAAATGACTGTTTTTTTTTTTAAAGTGTCACATCATGGTCAAGCAATATCTGAGACAGGGAATCCAGTTCTGCAAAATGTTAGGAGGATGGTTGGTGAGCAGGTGTCCTGCACAGCCTAGAGTGTGATCCGTATCACCAGGAACCCCAGACAGAGGCAAGTCCTTCTCCCCAGAGGAGGCAGACATGATGGGAATCTTGCACCAGTGAAAATTCTGCCCCATGGAAAAGGGCTGAAGCTCCAATACTTTTGTTATCTGATGCGAAGAGCCGACTCATTGGAAAAGACCCTGATGCAGGGAAAGATTGAGGGCAAAAGGAGAAGGGGGCGACAGAGGATGAGATGGTTGGATGGCATCACCGACTCAATGGACATGAGTTTGACCAAGCTCTGGGAGATGGTGAAGGACAGGGAAGCCTCATGCGCTGCAGTCCATGGAGTCGCAAAGAGTCAGACACAACAATGGAAGAGGGAAGATTTATTGGAGATGGCTCCAAAGAGACAGAACCAGACCCAGAATGATAAACAGGCAGATCTCAGCTCAAAAGAGGGAAGAATTTCTATCTCTATGAGCTGCCCCAAAATGCAAAACACCAAACAGTGAACTTTGTGTCATGGTCCACCCAGGACTCAGAGATGAATGGAGGAAGACTTCTTAGATCAGGAAGGGGGGGTAAATTAGACATTAATTTTTAATCATATAATTACTTTTCCTTTAAAAAATTTAAAACAGATTGTATACTTAAAATGAATGACATCAGGTATATAAATTATACATCAATGAAATTATTTTTAAAAGTTTAAATATCACAGAGAAGGTGAAGTTTCTCTTTGATCATCCCCCCAACACACACACACACACACACACACACACAACACAATGCTGGTGCCCTTCCCTGTAGATAATAACTACTCTAAGTTTGGAATGCCTTTTTCTAGACCTTTTAATATGCTTTTACATGTAGGTATATGTTATATATATTTACTTGTGATACTCGTGTGTACTCAGTCCAGTCTGACTCTTTGCATCCCCATGGACTATAGAGCCCACCAGGCTCCTCTGTCCAGGAATCTTCCAGGCAAGAATACTGGAGTAGGTTGCCATTTCCTCCTCCAGGCAATCTTCCCCACCCAGGGATGGAACTCATATCTCCTGTGCCTCCTGCATTACAGGCAGATTCTTTACCCGCTGTGCCATCAGGATTTGTATTCATATAAAGTACGGCGGACTATGTGAAAACATTTCTATAAGAGGCATCATAATGTACTTATCACTTTGAAATTTGCTTTCTTCACCTTATAATCTTAGAGAGTCATCATTATTGTTATAGGAAGACCCAACTAATTCTTTTTCAAAGCTGCACAAGACTCCCAGGGATGAAAATGTGAGCCGACGTAGCTGAAGCTATTCCACCACCAGCAAACATTCAAACATGTACAGTTTTTCACCACAGACTGCAAACTGCCACAAAGGCCATCCCAGAACTTTCCACCTGTGCACACACACCAGGCTTCTTTTAGGGCAGATCCTGAGAAGGAAAATCCCAGTGATGTAGAGCAGATGCTGTTTTACGCTAACAGGTCCTGCCTAATTGCTGCCCAAGCCTTAGATCCCAAGGTTTTAAAAACCTGATCCCCGTGAAAAGTCTTGTCAGTTTCAGCTCAGTGTTTCCGCCTACCTGGCACATTCTGCACTTGATTTTGCTCCACTGATCCTCTTTAACTATTCGAATCACTATCCGACCATGAGATGGGTTGCCATGGTCATTGGCAGCACTGAAGCCAATGGCCACCTTCCTGGCTTCTCAAGGAGAGGACTCTCAAATGTGGACGAGGCCCTTCCAAGCTTCTGTGAATCAAAGGGTGCTCTACCAGTAAATGAAAGGGGATGAGGGCTAAGCAAGAAGAAATTGTACAAACCCTGGTATCAACTCAACTGCTTGGATGTTGCTGTTCGGTCACTAAGTCATGTCTGATTCTTTTGCGACTCCATGGACTGCAGTACACCAGACTTCCTTGTCCTCCACTATTGCCCCAGAGTTTGCTCAAACTCATGTCCATTCAGTCGGTGATGTTATCCAACCATCTCATCCTCTGTTGCTCTCTTCCCCTTCCTCTTGGATGGGCCAAGCCCAAGGATGAAAATGCATCAAGATGTTTAAAAAAAATAAAAAAGCACCAACATATAAATTAGGTGTGAGTGCAGCTGAGTGAGTCAGGCAGGAGTGAGTCAGGCAGGCCTGGGTATTGACAATCGCTCACCCTCCTCACCAGGCAAGCCAACCACCAGCTCCGTGATGACCCCCACCACGGTCACCACAGCACCTGACTGATTCATTGTCCATGACAGACCAAGTACTTTTACATAAGGTGCTAACTCCGTGACTGCGGTCTTACATAAGGTGCTCCAGTATTTTTAGCAGCATATAACTGCCATGTGGAAGGAGGAGCTCATTGCCCAGTGAACGCCGCTCACTCTCCAGGCTGGCGCAGTCCTTGAAATGCTCATGTTCTGCAAGCAGCGCGTGGCTGTGAGAGCAGTGAGGATGTCCGTGCAGAGGGCTGCGGCATCAGTCAGATTCTGCTGTTTCTCCAGGCCAAACGGACAGACCCCGGCCAGCAGGGGATTCACTTCACTTCCCTTACCGCCGGGCCACTTCATGAACTTGGCAAGAACCGAACGAGCCACCTCCTGGCTTAGCAAGCCCTCCCCAAACCCAGTGAAAGAGAGGGGGACAGGAGAAAGTCAAAGCAGGCCCTGGCCCTGCTCCCACATCCCCAAAACCTGGGTGCCCATCCTCAAATCACCTCCCACCCTCTCACTAGAAATCCAAGATTCCAGGCCCAGTGTCAAGGGTGTGGCCCCTAGGAGGGACTGGAGGGTCAGTATTTCTGTCTTGGGTTGAGGGTCACAGCCACCTTTTTCTGTTTTGGTAAATTTTATCGAAGTGTCCTAGACATATGCAAACACACACAACAAACTGGTGAATCTTGACAAGATGAACATGGAGGGATGGGATGGAGAGGGAGGCGGGAGGGGGGATCGGGATGGGGGACACATGTAAATCCATGGCTGATTCATGTCAATGTATGGCAAAAACCACTACATCATTGTAAAGTAATTAGCCTCCAACTAATAAAAATAAATGGAAGAAAAAAAGATGAGCATGGTATGTGACCAACACCCAGACATAGAAACAGAACATCACTAGCCTCTAAGCCTTCCTTGTGCCTCTGGGAACTACCAGCCTGACTTATATAAGGTTTGACTTATACCAAACCTCACTAATCCTGCTTTCTCTGCCCATGGTGTAAACGGGATCCTACCTATGGGCTGTGCTCTTTTTCTGTTTGGCGCCTTTGCACAACAGTGTCTGCGTGACTCTTCCATGCTGTTTTGTGTGGCTGTGGCCTGTTCTGTGGTACAGTGTTCTATTGGCTGTATTCACCCCCACTGTATTTGTCCGTGCTACTGCCAATGGACACTGGGTGATTGCCAATTCTGTGGCAATTACAAATAGAGTTGCTGGGAACATTCTGCTGCTAACTCACTTCAGTCGTGTCTGACTCTGTGCGACCCCATAGACGGCAGCCCACCAGGCTCCCCCGTCCCTGGGATTCTCCAGGCAAGAACACTGGAGTGGATTGCCACTTCCTTCTCCAGTGCATGAAAGTGAAAAGTGAAAGTGAAGTCGCTCAGTCGTGTCCGACTCTGTGTGACCCCATAGACGGCAGGCCACCAGGCTCCCCCGTCCCTGGGATTCTCCAGGCAAGAACACTGAAATGGGCTGCCACTTCCTTCTCCAGTGCATGAAAGTGAAAAGTGAAAGTGAAGTTGCTCAGCCGTGTCTGATTCTTAGCAACCCCATGGATTGCAGCCTACCAGGCTCCTCCATCCATGGGATTTTCCAGGCAAGAGTACTGGAGTGGGGTGCCATTGCCTTCTCTGGTGAACATTCTAGTACATGCCTTTTCACTGCAGCCTTCTGCCTCTCACAAGATGTAAAAAGTTGAAAACGACTGCTTTAAATCAAATCTTGAGAAAGCCAACGTGCTCTGCCTCTCCAATTCACCCTTTCATTCTTTAAACACAGTCTGTCCACCATCAGCACGGCACCAAGTGAAGGGGTTTGGTCACAGGCGTCAGACTTCCTAGCACTAAAGCCCAGCTCTGTCACCTACTTGCTGTGCATCCTTGGGCAAGCACTTAACCTCTCTGTGCATTTTTCTTACCTGTGCAATGGGGGGAAACGATAGTACTTCCACCATCATTTGGTTGAAGATCTAATAAAGGAACAAGGTCTGCACAAAATAAGCACCCATCAAAGGTAGTAGCTATGATTACAGTCAAAGGCACCCTGTCTTTCTTGGCATCCCAAGGTACCCTAATGTGGGTGGCCCCCTGCCAGGATAGCTGAGCACTCTTACATAAGAGGAGACACTAACTAAAGACAAACAACCTCACCACCTCCAACTGGAACGGAGTTGTACCAAAAAGCCCTCACTAATCCCCTGGCGGTCGAGAGGTTAGGACTAAATTCCCCATGCAGGGGGCATAAGTTCTATCCCTGGTCAGGGAACTAAGATCCTGCATGCAGTGCGAGGCACAAAAAATAAAAATAAAAACTGCTCTAGAAAGCCCTTCCGACATCAGATCATGCTCCTTCCCTCTGCCTCTCCAGCCATCAAGGATGCGTGCAGGCCACAGTCACTGTCCTTTTACCCACAGTGCACTGAATTTCATTCAAAATGTGACCTAAACCAGAGGCACCATTCGGGGTCACTATTAATGGTGTGCCAAGCAGCCTGGTGACAAGCTGCTGGGGCATTAAAGGTGCCCAGAAATCACTGTCTGGAAAAAAAAAAAATGTTCTAAATGTCCACGCAAAAGGAGAGTCAAGTGGAATATTTCATTATTTTAGATGACAAGGATGGAAAAAGCCCCTAGAAGCATACGGTGCAGAGACCTAGGAGCAAGAGACTTGGGGCCTCCCATTACTGGTTGCCATGGCAACTGTATTTCACATCAGGAACTCATTTTCCTATGACAGTGACCTGTGGAGGAAAGGGAAGGACAGCTCCTAAGGAAACTTAGTTGAAGGTGGTTCTGTTGGGGGTGGGGTTGATTTCTGTTTACCAAATTAAAAAAGCACTTAAAGGTGTCCTAAGGAACAGAAATAACCTGAGGGCTCCTTGGAGTTCTGGGTTCCACAACTCTTACTTAAGACACACAGACAAGACACACATTCACAAATATACACACAATCTGTTTCAAAGGCCTCTGGGGGCAGTTGTCACAGCCTCCTTTAGCACTGGTCACACCATCAGGCATCTGTTCTATTACAAAGCCCTTTCCTAGAATCCAGCAAAGTCCCAAGCAACCAGCAGACCACACCATCATTACGTCCTGGGCCAGGTGCCATGAGGACCTGTAACACGCTCCCTGGCCTGAAGCGTATGCTTTCCTAGACAAACAGCAAACCCCAGGATCAAACAGTCTTGCAAGTCAGACTTGAGTTTCAACCTCTGTTCTGCCCACCTTCAAGTGTGTGGTTTGGGCCAGTCCCTGGACCTCACTGGGTTTGTGTCCTCATGGGCAGAATGAAAACCAGAATCTTGTGCCTACCCCTCTGGGGGCTGCACAGATAACATACTCGAGGAATCTCTTGGAAAGATCAGCACACATCTGGCATGCACTGACCACTCAACAAACAGCTGCTATGAATAAGCGCTGGAAAAGCATCTCTCACACCCATGATACAATTGGAGGCCAATAGCAGAGAACAAAGTGTTAAATGGGGTGGCACAAACTGTCATGAACCCATCTGTAAGACCAGCGGGAGTGCAGGCCAGTGGGAATCCAGAAGACTCGAATAGTCCAGGAGAGAGGTGGGATTTGAATCAGTGGCTCAGTGGTAAAGAATCCACCTGCAATGGAGGAGACTCAGGTTCTATCCCTGGAGAAGGAAATGGCAACCTACTCCAGTATTCTTGCCTGGAAAATCCCATGGACAAAGGAGCCTGGCAGGCTACAGTCCATGGGTTGCAAAGAAGTTGGACACGATATAGTGACTAAACAACAACTGAAGGATGGCTGGAGATGTTCTTGGAGATTAAGGGGAGGAATTCCTTTATTGAGTCAACTGGATACACGGTCCTGGGGATCCTGGAGGAAGGCAACAGGCTTTAGGGACACAAAGGGACCTGTGATCAGCAGACAGACAGCTGTGGCCCCATGGGCATGGTGGAGTGGGAAGGCCGGGAGAGAAGCCCCTGGCGGGGTTGAGAGATGCAAAACTTTCCCAGGAAAATAGCTTCTGAGCTGCGTCCTCCAGACTAAGGCCGAGAGGGCTGACCATGGTAGGGGGGGAAGCAGTCTGGAGACTGGAAATTGGTTTGAGGGGGTGAAGCCACATGGCTGGGAACCACAGGGGGTGAAAGAGCTGAGTTCTGTGTGGAGGAGGCTGGAAACCTCCAAAGACTTCCCAGGGGGGAATGCAGACAGGGTAAGGGAGCAGTCACCCAGGAGCCATCAGGCTACAGGTGACATGCCAGATGGACAGTGGGGGCTGGAAAGGATTCTGGCATCAGATCAGCCAAAGGGGCCTCCGAACTCTGGCCTGAGACTTTCGAGGCCTGGAGCAGAAGCCTGGTCACAAAAGGGCAGGAGAAGCAAGACACTTGAAGGAAAAGAGAGCATGACAGAGGGGCAGGAAACCCACTGCTGGGGAGTCAGGAGGACATGGTGATCTTCGGGAGTCACTGGGCATTCCAGGAGCTAGGCCAAGGACTAGAATCTGGGGGTGAAGGGAATTCCCTGACAGCTTCCAAACCGAGTTCTCTGAGAAGATAAGCATGGGCCTCTCAAAACATCCCAGCAAAGAAGGAAGGGGCCTCAGAAGAGAAGGAACGATGGAGAAAGAAGAACAAAACCAGGACAGAAATGACAGCAGAGAAGACTGCAAACAGGGCACGTGCACACAGCAACCCCCATCCCGGGCAGAAGGACTGGCAGTGGGATGAGGCCGAGAGGGGGGAAAAAAAAAAATCAGTGTTTGGAAACAAGCTGGCTTCCAAGGAAGCAGCTTTAGCAACGTGGTGGGGCCAGCAGTCGGGCAGCAGGATTAAGAGGGGAGGCGTACCGCCAAGAGGCAGGCAGCAGGTGCAGAGCGCTTGTCGGGAAAATGTGACAGTGAGAGAAACGAGAAACCAAGCTTATGGCTCTGGTGCATGTGTTCCCTCCCTCCCCGCACAAGAGGTGGGAGGCCAAGTGGATGTCAGAAGCAGGAGGATGGAGGGGCACGTGCAGACGGGCACAGTCTCTCCAGGTGTGTTTGGGGAGGAGGGGGAGTGGGCATGTGGACAGGCAGAGACTAGACTGTAACCCTGGCCCCTCCAATGCTCCTACCAGGGTGTCCAGGGACACTCTGACAGTCCCAGACCTCCAAATGCTGGGGGATCAAGGGTTCCCACTATGCAGATGAAGCCTGATTATACCCCAACCCCTTCACCCCCTGGGCCCCTGAACCCAAAGGATGTATGTCCACCTCCCGCCTCACACCTCTCCCCAGGGCCACCTCCAGGGGTGGGAGTGTCACAGACAGCATACGGGGGATAATCAAGTTCTCAGCCTTCTGAGCAGCGGGCAGGGGACAAAATTCCAGACTTCCCAGAGGAGTCCTGGCTGCAGCCCACGAAAGGTGGCTTCTACCCCCACAGCGTAGGTATCACAGGGCATCCCTGTGAGTTCAGAGCCTTCATCCTGAAGGCAGGGAGGCCCCCGGATGGATTTCTACTCTTCCTCCAAACCTTAACCCTGAGAAAATCAGAGGTGGGCCCGACCGCTGGGAGCAGGGTTTTGGGGAGACCAGAAAAAAACACTGGACAGGATTTTCAGGCTGAAAGGCGCGCAGGGTGAGAAATCTTGTCTGGCCAGTGACAGCCACCTCCATCCCACCCTCCTGGGCACCAAGTGCCATCCGATCCCCACTCCTGACCACTTAACCGAGGGTGAAGGCGCCAATGGCCAGGGCCCAGGCCCACCCGGGTGCTCACGCCCTTCATCAGGAGCGTGTAACCCTCACCAAAGGCGAGGCCGAGAGCAGAGGGGTGGTGCGTGTCGTCTCCGCTAGGTCGGGAGGTGCCGGCGACCCCGGGGCCCCTCCCGCCCATGTGCGCGCCCCGCAGGCGCTCGGTAAACACGGCACTTGTTGACGCGCTCGCCCGGAGCGCTAGCCCCAGCGCCGCCTGCTGTCCGCCGCCGCCCTCGACCGCCCACTTGCTCGCTCCCCGGAGCTCGGCCGCCCCGCCCCGTCCGGCGCCCCCACCCACCCACGAGCGCGGGCGCTACGGGACCCTCGAGGGCCCCAGGCAGGCTGTGGGCAAGTGGCCGAGCACCAGGCGCTCCGGGGACCGGGCCGGGCCCAGGCCCAAGCACTGACCCGAGCCGCTCGGGACCAGCCCTGGGCTCCGGGCCAGGCAGGCGGGAGGGAGGGTGGGAAGGAGCGCGGCTCGGGCCCTGCGCGCGCCCCTGGCCCGCGCGCCACAGCTCCCGGGGCCCGCCTGCCGCTCCGGGGCCGCCCCGCGCGTCCCCGCGGTCCCCGCCACCGAGACACACCGACGCCCCGGCGCTCCCAAACCGGGCCCCGAAGGAGGGGCGGCCCCCCGAGAGCCAGACTTACCCCGGGTCCGGCCGGCCTCCGGCGCGCTCCCAGGCTGCCCTCTGGCGGCGGCCGCGGGAAGCCGGCCCCGGTCCCATTCCGCCCCGCCCCGCCCCGGCCCGGGACCCGAGGCCGCAGGAGGGAGGACCCGCCTGAGATCACCCCTTAGGCCAGGGCCCCTCTGGGTGGCTGCCCTCGCCATGGAACCCGTCTCGACCGCCCTTTGCTGTTTCTGAGTAGTAAACATCATTGTCTGTTTCCTAAGCAGCTCCAAGTCCCCAAACCCCCGCAGAGATCCATTCTAACCACCCCAGGAGGCAAAAGGAGGGCAGGTAAGACTTCTGGGGCCTGAAACAGCACCCGACACCTGCTGTGGCTCATCGTGTATTTGGTGAATGAATGAACGCTCCACTGATGGACAAAGGACAGGCTGAGGCAACCCGCCACCGTCGTTAAAGGAAACGGCCACAAACCCATCAGCCTTGTGTGACAGCTGCCACGTTCTCCACTTCCACCCCCTCGGAGCCCAGGTGCCTGGCTTCCTACGCAGGTGGGGCAAGAGTGAGAATCGGTGCAGAACAGTGTTAAAAGCCCTGTTACTGTTCATTCTCTACCAGGAATACAGTTCGACCAGAAAAACTGTGTATGAACTGATTTCCTGAGATAACTGCAGAACTGGTAGCTGAGTGATAACCAGATCTGGAAGCCCTGGTTTCTGGACTCAGCACCCCCCACCAGTAGCTGGGTCAGACCTCTGTTTAGGTTCTGGATCGTGCCCATGGGAGAAGTGATCTTTGGTAAGTGAGCAAATCTCTCTAAGCTAGCACTGTCCAGTAAACTTCCTGCCACTATGAAAATGCCATCTGGCCATGCTGTCCCCTAGTCACCGGTCACAGAGGATGGACTTTTTAATTTCATTTTACTTCATTTAAATTTATACCAATGCAGCTAGTAGCTAAGCCTCAATTTCTTGGTTTTTTAAAAATGGTTTTATTTGTTTATTTATTGGCTGTGCTTAGATCTTTGTTGCTGCTCGGGCTTGTCTCTAGTTGAGGAGAGCCAGGGTTACTCTCTAGCTGCAGCGTGAGGGCTTCTCATTGCCGTGGCTTCTCTTGTCACAGAGCACGGACTCCAGGGCGCGAGCCTCAGTTGTTGTGGCACGTGGGCTCCGTAATTGCGTAGTTGTCCTGCAGCATGTGGGATCCTCCCAGACCAGGGATTGAACCCATGTCTCCTGCATTGGCAGGTGGATTCTTTATCACTGAGCCACCAGGGAAGCCCTATTTAAAAAAATTTTTTTTATTGATTTATTTAGGCTGCACCAGGTCTTAATTGTGGCACGTGGGATCTCCATTACAGCCTGCAGGATCGTTAGTTGTGACATGTGGAATCTAGTTCCCTGATCAGGGATCGAACCCAGGCTCCTTGCATTGGGAACTCAGAGTCTTAGCCACTGGACCGCCAGGGTAGTCCTCCTAAGTGTCCAGTTTCTTTATGTGTAAAAGGAAGGTGATAGTCCCATTGTGAGCATTGAATGAGATCATGTAAGGGAAGCCTCTGATGGTAGGCCTGGCTCACTCGAAGCGCTTACTTGAGTTGTTAGCATAATTCTCACTACCATCAGGGCTTCCCTGGTGGCTCAGATAGTAAAGAATCTCTCTGCAATGCAGAAGACCCGGGTTTGATCCCTGAGGACCCCCTGGAAAAGTGAATGGCTACCCACTTCAGTATTCTTACCTGGAGAAGTCCATGGACAGAGGAGCCTGGCAGGCTACAGCCCATGGGTTCGCAAAGAGTCAGACATGACTGAGTGACTAACGCTTCCACTGTTTCACCACCACCATTACCTCGCTAACACTAAAACTGCAAGGATGTAGGGACTCTATAGGCTCTAGCCCACTGACCCATCCCTCCAGGCAAGAGTCACCCACACCACTCCTTACGTAGCCTGGGAGAGAGCCCTCATCATCTCTGGGATGACCTAACCTCTCTTCGGACTGCTGGCCACGGGAAAAAGATTTCTACACTGTCCTGAAGTGGCCGCCCTGTAGCGCCTCTTCCTGGCCCAGCTTGTACCTCTCTGGGGTTCAAGCAAATTGAGTCCCCCGCTAGCCTTCCTTCTTTCAATGTCAGAGCTTTCAGCAAAGCACTCCTTGTCCTCTGCTCTGTGCTGGGCCCTGGCCAAACTGGGGATCTGCACTCGTCTCATTTCACTGTTGTTTCCCCAGGCCTTCCCACCCTGTCCCAGTGAGTGTAACAAACAGCATGTGTCTGGCTGTGTCCCATGCCCCGGGGGCAGCTCATGTGGGAGCGGAGGCACAGCCTCCCAGCTCACCTAAAAAGCCATTTCCTCCTCTCCTGGCCCAGTGTTTATTCCTCTGGCCCACAAGGCAGTACACTGGGCCCGACCCATTGCTCCCCCCTCCCACATCCCCCACCATAAGCTCATCCTCTTGGTGGTGGGCCCCGTCATGTTCACTGCAGAGGGGCACATACTTCCATGCATGTGTGTATGCCAACATACTCAGGTACACACCACCCTCGACCAGCCGGAGCTGCAGGACAGCCTCTTCTCCAATGTCACAGCCAGACTCTGTTGATGAGATGTTGGTCCTTTATTGGACCGAACCTGGTGGTCCGGAGTCAACGATGAGAGAATGAAAGAAGGAAAAAGGCTGATATTCCCTGGGTTACGCAGCCGGCTTTCACGCTCCAGGGAATCAGCCAGAAATAGAGAGAGAGAGAGAGAGAGAGAAAGAAAGACACAGGGACCAAAGCTCTGATGGAGCAAAGGTATTTTAATCAACATGGTGTGGGCATATATACTGTCTTACCAGGTAGTTATTCACAGCAAAGATAAAGATTAAAATTCCAGACTTACACAACATAAGGTGATCCTTATCAAAGAGAGAGAGTCATAAACAATCACTTTTACTGTATGGTTCATAAGAAGGAAGAGGGTACTTATCACTGTATTGAAAAACTAACAAAGGACATGCCTAGATTCCTCAGCCTCAGCCTGGATTCCTCAGAATATTCAGGAGTTAATAAGGACCAGAGGATTCCTGACAGATCCAAAACAGCACACAGGAAGCCTCCTGTTAAATGCTTCCTGACAATGAGGCCCTTCCTTTTGACTGGCACCTCTTTTCACAGTTGGGAAAGAGCATCCTGCCCCCAGCATCTCCATACCCAAATTCAGAATGGCCTCCTCTCCTCTTTTTTTTCACCTTGGTCCAAATAAGCTCATGTCTTCTCTTTCTTCAAATGGATTCACAGGGTGACAGGACAACAAAAACAGGAAACCCCTTCAAGAAATCGAGGTGCCTGTGAGGGGGACGTCTCAGTGCCCAGGAGAATGCTGGCTGAGCATCTCCGTGGCTCCAGGAGCAGAGAATGGTGAGAGAAGTTTAAGGGGGTTGACTCTGCCTCCTAGAGTTTGGGTGCTGACATGAACCAAGAACAGGGTCACTTGACCATAGTTTTGTTGACATTCGAGCCAGTTAATCCTATGTCAGGGGAGTTTTCTAAAGGCCAAGAAGAAACTATGGAAGAGAGCTGAGTTCTGTCTTAAAGAAGTTCCTCTCTAAGAAAGTGGGACAAGGCAACTCCGCTGTCAGAGGCGGAAGGATGTTGCTCTGGAGGCAGGACCAAAGAGGGAAGCAAGAGACTGTATCACATAGGACCTCCTGGAGAAGCCCTCAGATGCCCTCATCTAGAGGAGATCAAAGCAGGAAAAAGATAAGGGGAGAGAAGACAGCTCTCCTCCTTCCACCCTCAAAAAAAGAAGGCTATTTCCTGGTTCAACATCATCAGGTTGAATTTGCTGAACAAATTCATTACACAATCAAAAAAGAATGTTTTTATGCAGACTTCTGCTTCATTCAAGATGGAGTAACAGGGACCAGAGTCAGCTTCTTGCCTGAAGCCACAAAGATATCAGATCAAACATATGAAACACCAACACTCAAGACTTTGGAACATCAGGCAACAAAGGAAAGTGATCCCTGAGAAAGAGAGGAAAGAGCAAGGGGCAAGGTGAGCCCTGCACTGCTCGGCTTACTGCCTGGAGAGTTTCCAGACTGGGGTTCAGAGAAGGAGAAAGCTAGCTGAAGGCAACAGACAGAGTTGGATTCTGGGGAAATGAAACCAGTTAAGAGTTCTCAGGGCAGAGGACTAGAGAGGAGAGAGATGCAGAGAGAGAGAGAAACCTAGAGACCTACAGATTTCTAGTGAGTACTGCTCAGCACAGGTGTATGAGAAAATGATGTGAGGGTTGGGGGGATGAACCACCTGAAAGGATTAGTGGGAACAGCGCCTGGTGCTCACACAGGGCTGGAATAATGTCTGTTTTCAACAGCCAGAGTGGAAAACATCACATTCAGGGGCCACTAATTAGAATACTAGGAAAGGGACTTACTTCCCCGATGGTCCAGTGGTTAAGAGTTCATGTTCCAATTGTGGGTTCGATCCCTGGTTTGGGAGCTAAGATCCCACATGTCTCAATGCCAAAAAAACAAAACACAGAACAGAAGTAATATTGTGTCAAATTAATAAAGCCTTTAAAAATGGTCCACATTAAAAAAAAAAAAAAGAATACTAAGAAAGGCCTTACTTTGATACTAGAAAAAAATTCACCTTAGACTGGATCCAGAAATCCAGTTCTGATCCCACTTAAGCAAGCTTAAATTCAAGATTGGAAAGGATCAAGCTCTTTCCAAACAAATTTCAAAAACATTTATAGGAATTCAAAACTATCCTGTACCCAACAAGGTAAAATTCACAATGTCTGGCATCCAAGAAAAAATGACTAGGCACAAAAAGAAACTGGAAAATGCAACTCATAATGAAGAGCAAACTCCATTAATTGAAACTGACTCAGGCATGACACAGACAGCAGAATTAGTAGGCAAGGGCATCACAACAGTTATCAAGACCATATTCTGTAATTTCAAGAAGCTAGAGGAAAGTTTGAATATGTTAGGTGTAGATATGGAAGCGAAAAAAAATTACCCAAATTGGACTTCTAGACATAAAAACTACAATGTCTGAGATGAAAAATACATTGAATGGGATTAATGGCAGATTAGACATTGCAGAAGAAAAAATGGTTAGCTCCCCTAAAAAGTCCTCAGTGAAGCCTACTAATCTTTCTGACACTTCCTTGTGAGTTGATTTTTGTGGACAACTCAAAGTATTGAGTTGTTTAAGGCTTTTTAAAAATTAATTAATTAATTTTTGTCTGTGCTGGGTCTTCACTGCAGTGCTCAGGCTTCTTCTCACTGTGGTGGATTCTCTTGTCATGGAGCACAGACTCTAGGGTGTGTGGGCTTCAGTAGTTGTAGCACCTGGGTTTACTTGCCCCTCGACATGTGGAATCTTCCAGGACCAAGGATGGAACCTGTGTCCCCTGGATTGGCAGGTGAATTCTTAGCCACTGGACCACCAGGAAAGTCCAAGTATTGAGTGTTGAGAGTGCAGAATAGGAAGGATAGGTCCCAAGGCAAGGAGCCTTAGGAGACTAAGTGCTTCCTATTATGGATGGGTCCTGCTTTGATTTCCAGGCTTGGGGGAGCCCCAACTGACATCACAGATATTAAGAGTTCTTTCCCAAATTTTCTTTAGCTGCTTTGTTCCACCCCTGCCATGTGCTGCCAAAAAGGCTTGGTATTCCTGAGACCACAGCAGGTATGTGACTTGGAGAAGCATTGAAATCTGCTACTTGAGGAAAATGGGGAAAATGCCTGGTCTTCAAGAACCTCATAGTTCAGTGGGAAAAACAGAAACGTAAAGAAATCATCTCTGGACAATGGTGTGCAAGCCATAACCTGCTGCCTACTGTGTAGTGATTTCACGGGAGACAGGTGCCATGGAAGTAGGACATTGTTTACCTCCAATTTACTGCTAGGAACACTTTAAGGATTTGCCCAAGGTCATACAGCCAGCTAGTAGCAGGGCCATTATGCTACCCAACCCCCGTGGCTGCAAAAGATACAAAAGAAAAGCAGAGGCGTGAACTACAGGGTGGCAGGGCTCAGATGGGGCTTTTCAGAGGAAACCCTTGTCCAGAGACTCAGAAGAGTAGGAGTTTGCCAGACGGGCCAGATGGGGAAGGACATTGCAGGTAGAAGGAACAGAGAAACAAGAAAGGGGGTGTTGAAAGGTTGGGAGTGGTGAATGGGGAGGCAGAGAAGAAAATGAGCCCAGAGTGGTAGGTTGGGACTGGCGTGAGAAGGGTCCCAGACCCCCTGCCAAGGACGCAGACTACAGCTGGCCAATCACTGCCAGTCTCAGATCCTTGAATTCTGAGGCACCATTAAGGAGTAGGGCTTCCCCCAAGGCTCAGCAGGTGAAGAGTCTGCCTGCAATGCAGGAAATTTGGGTTCGATTACCAGATTGAGAAGATCCTCTGTAGGAGGAAATGGCAACCACCCCAGTATCCTTGCCTGGAGAATCTCATGAACAGAGGAGCCCCAAGGGCTACAGTCCACGGGGGTCTCAGCGAGTTGGACATGATTGAGCACACATGTACACACATCAAGCAATAAAGAGAGGGACTTCCCTGATGGTCCAGTGGTTAAGATTCCATGCTTCCAACAGGTCGCATGGGTTTGATCCCTGGTGGGGGAACATGCCCTGGGGTGCAGCAAAAAAAAAAAAAAGTAGTAGTAAAAAGAATCAGCCATCTATGTGCGTGCGAGTGAAGACGACATGCCTCTTTTCTACTGAGTCTGAAAAGGAAAAGGTAAATAGATATTGGCTTATATGGATTTACTCCCACAGATGGGACTGCTTGCTAAAGGAAGACTTTATGAATAAAAGGCGTAGATATTTGTGAGCACCACTGATTGATATAATGATCTGTGGCACAGTATTCCTGTCCTCGGGTTATAGGTGTGTTCATTTATGTGCCCAGAGACACACTGACACAAATCAGTGATTAAAGCTCTTCTTACTTCAAGGCAAGTGATGTTTCTTTTGGTTCAAAAAGCCATAGCTGCTTCTGTATGTTTCTTATGACATTTTCAGAAGACTGGAAATTGGGGGTGGGGGGACAGGCATCTGTGAGGACAACTTAGGTGGCAAGACGCCCCCAAGAGCCCAAGGATTTCTGAGTGTCCTTAGTGATCCAGGACCACACTGGCTGGCACCCTCTGACTACCTTAATCAGGTGGAAGACCCAGAAACCCTCACTCTTGGCTTCCCAAACTCTCAAACTGCAAATTGACCTTGCTGACTTCCACTTTCTTTTCTAGCCACACTGCATGGCATGCAGGAAATTAGCTCCCCAGTGGAAACGCAGATTCTTAACCACTGTACCACCAGAGACGTCCCCACCTTCCTTTTGAAAAAGGCTCTTCCTTTGACCAAGAGCTTCCCTGGTGGCTCAGGCAGTAACGGGAAGATCCCCTGGAGAAGGAAATGGCAACCCACTCCAGTACTCTTGCCTGGAAAATTCCATGGATGGAGCATCCTGGTAGGCTACAATCCATGGGGTTGCACAGGGGCAGACACAACTGAGCGACTTCACTTTGACCAAACTTTCATCAGGCTTCTCTAAGCCTGCTTCTCAACAAGACCTCAACTGTGGCCTGTAAGAACTGCATCTCTCAACACAAATGATTTTGTCCACCCTCCCACACACAGAGACCTAAAAAAATAATCTAGCCTGGCATCTAGCAGCCTAAGACCATGGTGTCCCTGCCATGACCCAGCCCACCCCATCCCCACTTGAGTTTCTGTCTGAGAAAGCCCAAGTCTACCAAGGGAATTTACTGTTTGTTCCAGCCAACCCCTCAGATAGGCTCCTGGCCTCCATTGTCTTAGAGCATTTATTCTGAACACTTGTTGTTATAAATCCTTTCTCTATGCCTTTGAGATGTATGTGTATCTCCTGGAACTCAGGAGTGTCTTTCCTCAAGGACCTGGGAGCCATTCCTTTGAAATATAACCATCAGGAAGGATGGGGCCCCTGTGTCTCAATCTGTAAGTAGGTATCTTGGTTAAGGGCCAGTCACCAGGCTAAGATGGCCTGATCATACTGACACTGACTACTCATCTTGTGGTTCACTCGCTCAGTCATCTCAGACTATTTGTGACCCCATGAACTGCAGCAAGTTAAGCTTCCTTGTCCCTCACTATCTCCCTGAGTCTGCTCAAACTCATGTCCCTTGAGTCAGTGATGCCATGCAATCATCTCATCCGCTGCTGCCCCCTTCTCCTCCTGCCCTCAGTCTTTCCCAGCATAAGGCTTTTCCGAGTTGGCTCTTTGCATCAGGTGGCCAAAGTATTGGAGCGTCAGCATCAGTCCTTCCAATGAACATTCAGGGTTGACCACTCATCTGCTTTTTTTAAAATTTTTCACTGTCTTGACTCTGCTTCAGTCCTCACTCACTCTCCTTCCCTATTCCCTGGTTCTCCCTTTAAAGAGGCCAGGTCCCCTCTGTATAGATCAGAACCAAGCTCATTTCTAGGCTAAAGAAGTCTCTTTCCCCTGCTGCAGGAATACTCAATAAAATCTGTCTTTACCACCACTTCCTATTACCCAGATTTGTTTTTCTTTAACACTTTCTAGAAATGTTCCTGGGGAGTTGGAATCTTGGGGCTCCCCCACAACCTCAGAACCAACAGGCCTGCATTATTTGGAATTTAATAGCAGCCCACAGAAGTGAGTATGAGGGGCAGCTATTCAGCAGGCAGCCAATGAGGCCTGGACCTAGATGCACAAAAGGATCTTCCTTTGCTTAGGCAGGGAAGCCCTTGAGAGGCTTCCTATAGAAACAGTAGCATAAATCAACCACAGCTAAATACAGGAAGAAATTTCGATCTTTGAGTTCCGGAAAGAGCCTGGGGGCCAAGGTGTGGACACCATCAGTGAATGTTCTGAAGGAAACTAAAGTCTCAAGAGAGGGACTTCCCTGGTGGTCCAGTGGTCCAGTGGCTAAGACTCCACGCTGCCAGTTTACAGGGCCCAGGGTTCCAGCCCTGGTCAGGGAACTAGATCCTACATGCCACAGCTAAGAGTTCACATGCTGCAACTAAAGATACCACAGGCCACCACGAAGATCAAAGATTCCATGTGCCACAACTAAGGCCCAGTGCAGTAAAAAAAAAAAAAAAAAAAAAGTCCCAAGAGAGGCTTCAACATCCTCAACTGCACAGCACCTAACCATGGATGGTGTGGGGAAGGGACTGTAGACAGAACTGACTGTGTACTATGGCTGATTCATGTTGATGTATGCCAGAAACCATCACTATATTATAAGGTAATTATCCTCCAATTAAAAACAAAATAAATTTGTAAAAAGAATTGCCTATGTAGATCTCAGTTTCCTGGGATTTGTCATAAGAACTGACAAGCAGAAATGGCCCAGACTTGAGGAACGGACAATCACATCCAAAAAGCACCCAGACCCTGTGTCAAGAGGCATGTTTGGGGGTGACATATTCTGGTACCCTTCAGGATGAAGGCAGGACGTCTAGAGCAAGAGTGTTCAGGGGGAGGGAGCAGGAATTCAAAAACTTGAGACGTCTGGACATGCAAGAGAAATAGCAAGGTGGTGAGTGAGTCAGTAGGGCCAGTGGGGCTGCAGGGGAGTGAGGAGAGGGTGGCAGGGGTTAGCAACCCCTTCACATCGCTCTGCTTCTTCTCCACACACATGCTCTTGGCCTTTGTCCTGAATCAGCCTGAACCAGGGTACCTCATTTTGTTTTAGAAGTTCCCAAGTAGTCTGCCATCTGGATAAAATGCGATTTACTTAATATGTTATAGGATTTTTCCTTTCCTTTTTTTAAGATACCATGAGGAATGAGGCGGAAATCAGGAAGCAGTTGGAGTAGCTGATAAAAGGAAAAATAGAGCAAGCATGCTCTTAACAGTTGCAAAGCCCAGGGCAAAAGTAGATGGAAGCCCACATACCGTATGGCTAAATATTAAAAGTGATAAAATAAATTAACATACTGTTAAATAACATAAATACTGTCTTCCTGGGATTTCCCTGGTGGCCGAGTGGCTATGAATCTGCCTTCTGATACAGGGGATGCAGGTTGGATCCATGGTGGGAAACTAAGATCCTTCACACTGCAGGGCAACTAAGCTTACATGCTCTTGGTCCCGCACCACAACTAGAGAAGTCCACTGTGAAGCCTGAGGCCCGGGGCAGAGACCCCACTTGCCCACGTCTCAGGCTGGTGCTGCTTAAAAGTGGACATTGCCTGTCTACCTTGGGGAAGGAACTGACGGCATGGAGAAAGCGGGTAGGAAAGAGCAGAGAGTTAGAACCAGCAGCCCAGCCAGCTGGGGGGACCCATGCTGAAAAGTCAGCCAGAAGGAAAAAGCTGCTAGCTCTACCCAAGCATTCCTATGTCAGCACTGGCCAAAGGGGAGAACTTGATCCTTACAGAGACAGAAACCTTAGCTCCTATCTGCTCATAACAATAACAGCCACAGAAACCACAAAGAGAAAGTACAAACAAGGAAGCTGAAACAAATAATGAAAACGCTATCATCTCTTTTGTTGGTCAGTGAACATCATTGTGAAGTCAGCTGTTTTCCCGTAAGATGCTGGATGTAAAACTGGGAATGTGGATTTCAGGCCCGACTTGGGGGCTAATTAGCATTGAGAGGTGAGCAAGTCACTTTGCATCTGTTTGTCTCTTCATCTACTAAACAGGAGCATGCTTGCCCTATCTCTATTTGCAAGGGATTTTTATAATTATTCCCCAAACTGTATTCCTTTGCTGGAGGTGAATTTTCTGTCTCGAAGCTGACTGGCTGGCTCACCATGACCTTGATGCAACCTTCAGGAAAATCAGGAAGAGAAGTAGTCCAATTGCCTCCTGCCAGCTAAGCATCCAGGCAAAGAGGACCAGGGCTTCCCTAGTGGCTCAGATGGTAAAGAATCTGCCCGCAATGCAGGAGCCCTGGGTTTGATCCCTGGGTTGGGAAGATACCCTGGAGAAGGGCATGGTAACCCACTCCAGTATTCTTGCCTGGAGAATCCCCATGACAGAGGAGCCTGGTGGGCTACAGTCCACAGGGTCACACAGAGTTGGACACGACTGAGTGACTAAGCACAGCACAGCACAAACAGGACCAGCTGAGAGGGAAGCTGGATCAGCCTTTCTCAGAAAAGGAGGTCAGCTGGTCTTTGTAAGCACCTGTCTGCCAGCACCAGGGTCAGCAGGTGGGGTGTCTGGAAAGCAAACCCCAGACATCTCCACTAGCAGGCGGTCATCTGCACAAAAGACCTCTGTCATTTACATTTCACTTAGCTCCTGGGGACAAAAGCAGACAGTCAAGGGGCAGGTTCCAAGCACTCACTGTGTGCACAGCTGTATGGGATACATTAGGGAGCCCGACAGCAGATGAGAGACAGAATAAAGATTCTAGAAGAGCCCGAGGAATGAGAGGTGTTATTGCAGCCATTTTGGGGAAACACAAACTGTGGTGGATAAATCTGGAAAGGAAAGGTGACAGATTGCATCTTGTAAGCCACACTAAAGTTCAATCTTGATCTGATTTGCAACAGGGCCCCCCTGGAGAGTTTTAAGCCAGAAAGTGAAATTGTCCATGGTCTTTAAAAGTTCTTTCTAGCCCCTGCGTGGATAATGAATGTGTGGGAAGGGTTTGGAAGCAGAGACTGTTTAGGAAAGAGGTCCAGAAGTTCAAGTCCCAGGCATGGTTGGTCAGTCCTAGCCTAGCTGAGGACTGACCTAGGGAGGTCAGTCCTCCCTAGCTGAGGGAAAGAGTGGGGCCAAGGAAGACAGCCACGGCTCTGGCCTGCCCAATTTTTCCTGTTCCCCGAGATCAAGACTGATAAAGAAACGAGTTTCTTTGGACACGAGGGGCTTGAAATGCCAAGGCAGACGCATGAAATTGAACTGGGGAGATAAAAATGTAGCAGAGAACACACAGCATTTAAAAAGGCACAGGAATGGAAGATGTGTGTCCGCCCAAGTGTTTGGAATCTTCCCTTTAGCGCCGACCAAGTCAAGCACAAAGGCTGAGCCACGCACGCGCGCATCTGCAGTCCGCCGGCAGCTCCTGGGCCGCAGCCTCTGGGTTGCGCACGCGCTGCAGTTGCCATGGAGACGCGTGGCCCTCGCCGGGCGCAAGGCGCCGCCGGAAGTCACTGGCTCGGCGGCCGCGGGTCTCCAGCTGCCGGAGGTCCGGGGGAGCGGTCCCGCGGGTGGATGGACCGCGGCGGTGGGGCCCGGGCGTTGGAGGACGGCGAGGACGAGGAGGAGGAGGAGCGACAGGGCTGCATGGCGGCCTCGCAAGTCTCCAGATTGCCCCCCATCGCGGGTTGCACCTCAGAACTGACCAAACGGAAGGTGAAGAAGAAAAAAAAGAAGAAAAAGACCAAGAGGTCGGGCAAAGGGGACGGTAAGAGGAGCAGCTAGCGCGGCAGCCTCAGCTCCCACACCTGAAATTCTTCTCCGAGGACACCCACTCCACCCATGAGAACCCCATCTACAAGTGCAGCCCAGAAACAGAAACTCGTTGGTACTAATCAGAGGTCCCCTGGCTCCCCGCACGATGAGGCTCCAGCCCTTCCCATAGAAACCATCCATGTCCACAGAGACCCCAAATCCGGCGTCGAGTTCTCAGCATCTATGGAGACCTTCAACCCCACACAGAAACACCCCGCAGAGCCTTCCAGCCCCTCAGTGACTCCTAGCTTTATACACACACTCATCATTCTAATCCCTCAGTCCAAACTCAAAATCCTGACCATCCTTACCTTCCCAACAAAAACCTCAAGCCCTCCCACAGCGATGCCTTTATCCTCATACACAGACTTCCCCTCCACAGGTAGTGAGGCACTAGTGACCTATTCTGCCAGGCACACACAGAAGCACAGGCCCTTGCCTTCCAGCTGAGGACCCTCCTTACACCCTCATTCCTTAGGGGCCCCTGCCTCTGGGTGCCGTGTAGACACCCCGGTGCTGTGTGTGCTCAGTCGCTCAGCCACGTCTGACTCTTTGCAGCCTGACGGACTGTAGCCCTCCAGGCTCCTCTCTCCATGGGGATTCTCCAGGCAAGAATACTGGAGCCGGTTGCCACACCCTCCTCCAGAGACACCCAGGAAGTGCATATAATACAGGGTATACACCTTGTACAGACTGCCCTTCCACTTCCCTCACCTGCCAAGGCCAACCTTCGACTGCACACAAACACCATCACACCAGGCATTGCTACGCACTTTATCATCCTCAGCATCCTCAACAACACCCCCTTCTATCAGTATTATCACCAAATAAAGGTAAAGCATAGATAGCCAGCAGGCACACATATTCACAAGCTGCACACTCACCTGCCTAGACCCCTCCCTATCCCCATACACATACACATAGGATTCTCACTCCTGGTTTCCCTGTGGACATATCACAGAAACACACCCACCAACAGCTGCCACAAACCCACAGGCTTACCGTGCTCCTCTCAGAGAATTCCCTAGGGACTCCACAAAGGCTCTGAGCACGCACTTGTGGAAAGAGTGCAACAGTGATGTAGAATGTGCCTGTCAGTGGGTGCTGTAAGTCTCTCTTATCAGTTGTGTGGTCCACTGTGGGGGCTCTTGCTATCAGGGAGGTGGATCAGCGCCCCTTACCTCTAGCATAGTTAGTCCTGGGTTCAAGTCTCCGGGCCCTGGCCTTTGTACAAAGCTGGCTCCCCTGGAAACCTGGAGGCCAAGATGTACCAGCCTTCCCTTGTAGTTTGGAGAAGTGGGGGATGGGCAGATTACAATTACTTCTCCAGGTGGAATCATCATAAAAAGGCAAGAAAACAGTTCTGGAGTTTAAGTCAATAAGCTCCAGGTGTACCTGCCAAACAGATTAGGAAATTTATTATCTTTTTCAGCTTAGCCTCTGACTTTAAAAATTACAGTGGCATGTACTTCATACTGTCAGCAGGGGACACCAAATAGTTTTGGGGAAGTGGGAAGGTATAGGAATGCCAAGAGAGGATTTTTTTTCCCTCCTTCTCTCCTTTTCTCTCTTTCTTCTTTTGGTGGGGGGAGGGAGTTTCCTCTCTCTCTGCCCCCCAAATAGGATGAGCTGAAGAAAGAATCACAACATGTAGTATTTTATATGCACGTTATATAATTCAGAAGTGCTATTAATATTTCAAAAGAATCAGTATACGCCACACAGCAGAAATATTTCCTGGCTTGACAGAATGCTTTCCATAGTCAGATTTAGGAAGTTTTTCTGTTGTTCTCCATTTCTTCCATCATAAAGTGTCTAGACTAGGGGTAAGTCACAGGCTCCCAGAACTGGGCAGTACCTTGGCGAGCAATGGAGAGGTGAGGTGGGGATGTGTGGAAAGAACCCGGCACTGGGAGTCAGGCCTCCATTCAGATCCAAGCTCTGCCACCTGCTATGTGACATTGGAAAGTGACGGAGGCTTTTGGAGTCTGTTTCCTCCCCTGGAAAACAGGGCAGATAGCCTCTCCCCAAGGGGACCTGGCTCATAGTATGTGCTCAGTAAATGGTTCCTCCCTGCCCAACATAACAACCCAAAGCCTATAGGCAGTGGGTGTGTACGGGGCTGGTAGGCTTGCCCAGCTGAGCCCTAGGTAAGGAGGGGCCTTTAGTTCCCTCCCCACTTCATCTTTGGTGGTTTGGGCATCACCACTGAGTGGGCTCAGGGCAAGTATCACAGAGGCTAACGCCGCCCATCTGCTCAGCAGATAAACATCAGAGTCAAGGCATGAAGACTCAGCAGCTGTCTCCAACCTTCCATGACATATTAGGTCCCAGCAAAGATCACGGCCCGGGGCCAGAGCACAAGCAGAACAGGGATGAAAGCAAGCTCTGCTCCTACTCCACCGCTGTAAGCCTCCCCCGCTTTGTCGAAATAGAAGAGACCCTTTCCAACCAGGTCAATGAAAGTCTGCGCTGGGATGGCATTCTCGCCGACCCAGAGGCTGAGAAGGAAAGGATTCGCATTTACAAGCTGAACCGGAGAAAGCGGTACCGAATTTGGGCCCTGAAGGGCTTCCACTCTGACCCCGGTGCCGTGGAGACCCCCGAGGACCCAGCCTACCTCTCGGATCAGGACAGTGGCAGCAGCAGGCAGCTGATGGCCAAGGGCCCCAACCACTGCTCAGAAGGAAACCTCGTGTCTACGGACATACCACCTTGAATGTGCCCAATCTCATCTGATCTCGGAAGCTAAGTGGGGTCGGGCCTGGTTAATACTTGGATGGGAGAAGGAAACCTTATCCCGAAGCTCCTCCACTCCGACTTCCCTGCTGCTCTGCTGGAGCCAAAGCCCACCCATGACCCGGACAAGCTTATGATTTATCCTTCCCACCAGTCTATGTGTTAAAACTATGTCTATACATAAATAAAGGGAAATCAGACTTAGCTCTAAAGGAAGCAGGTGTCTGGTGGGTTGATGAACTCAGTTCGCCTTCCACCAAGATGTCTTTCAAAGGCCCAGGAAAACCACAGCTCCTTAAGAGTGTAAGCAGGTTGATGAACAAAATTCTCTTCTGAATGTCCTTTTTTTCTCAAATAAGCTGGCATTGCTTTGTTATTTAATTTCCCGTCACAATTAGCTATCTATAGTCTCCCCCACCCACAAAAAAAGAGAAAGTGGGTAGATGGTATCAATTCTAAATCTGTTTTTAAAAAATATTTATTTGGCTGCCATCAGGTCTTAGTTATGGCACTCAGATCTTTCATTGTGGTGCTCAGGTTCCTCTCTAGTTGTGACTTCCGGGTTGAGTTTCCTGCCTCCAGCCTGTGCAATCTTAGTTCCCCAACAGGAATCGAACCCAGGTCCCTTGCACTGGAAGGCGGATTCTTACCCACTGGACCACCAGCAAAGTCCCTAAATTCTAGTGTTAATCGCTCAGTCGTGTCCAACTCTTTGTGACCTTATGAACTGTAGCCCACCAGGCTCCTCTGTCCATGGGATCCTCCAAGTAAGAATACGGGAATTGGTTGCCATTTCCTCCTCCAGGGGATCTTCCCAACCCAGGGAGCAAACCTGGGTCTCCTGCATTGCAGGCAGATCCTTTACAGTCTGAGCCACCAGGGAAGTTCCTCAATTCCAAATCTTAAACTAATTTCATGGGTAAAATTCCTCACACAGCATGTTTTCAGAAGCCCAAGGAAAATGCCCTGAATAGCCTGGAGACTTTTCTTTTTTAGATATACTCACTGCGCTTTTGTGGCCTTCAGAATAAGGGAGTTCCAGAGAATCCCCTAAGGGAGGTTATCTTGCGAGGTCTCAAAAGGAATATTGCTTCTCTTATCAATATGGTCTTCCTCTAATCCCCCAAGACAGTATTTCAAGCAAACTTAGGGAGCATTCAAAGGCTCTGCAGTACTACTTGTTCTAAGTTAATGTTCTTGTCTGCAAATACTGGGTGAGGGCCATGTGCTGCCTTGGTCTGGCTTCTTCCAGAAGCAGACAAAGACTCCACTGCAAGTAGACAATCTGGGAGGCGAAGCGGTGACCAGTGGAGAGGATGCGGAGGAGGGGAAATGGTCAATCCAGGGAATCTAGTAAACCAGCTTCCACACCGGGCAACCGGGCCTCGACCCCACAGGGAAACTCCGTCAGGATGACCCGGCCCGAGGGTGAGGGAGCTGGGGTGTCACGCTCCCCAGAGTCATAGGCGGAGGGGCCCTGGGGGGGTGTTGGTTTCTGGGAATTTCCAGCCTGCCACATGAGGGCTAGAGGCCAGTCTCACCTGTGGGGGAACCGCCCTCTGGCACAAAGATGCAGCTGGAAGCTTCTGAGAGATCGAGGTGGTCTCGGGTAGCACTGGACAGCTCTGTCAGCACGGTGCAGGCCCCAAGAGGGACACCGTGGACGTGAGGCTCCAGCCTTCCAAGGAGGTGAAGGCGTGCAGGGTACTCGGGAGAAGTCGAAATCCAACACAAAGCATCACAGGCAGCTTCTTTAAAACTTAAGAGAAAGTGGTATGAGCCGAGCACATAGGCACATTCTAGCCACCTGACCAGCCCTAAAGGTTGGAAACCCACCGCCTCGGTACTGACCAAGCCAGGTGCAAATCATAAACCCAATTATTTCTGAGCTGTGCTGGTCGGCTGATGCATTCTGCTGCAGAATTGCTCACGGACCCACGGGTACGCAGCCTTGTTCATCTTAGTAAATAGATTCATCGTGTAGTTCTGGAGATGAGTATGCAGGCCCCCGGCAGACAGAGCAGCCCCTTAAGAGGTCCAGTGTCAGGGTTTTCATGTCTTGGTCACCAGACCCTATAAGATATACTGAAGAGGCTTTCAGAAGAGCCCTTCCTACGCTGGAGATGAGGTTAGCAGCCTGGCCTGGCACAGGCCATCCCTATGCCAAGGCCAGGCCGGACCCGTGCTATCGGGTTGTGGGGCACCCATGGAATCAAGCAAAGGGGACCCCGGGCTCAGGCGCGGCTCCATGGTTAGGAGGAGATGGAAGTGTGCTAGACCCAGTCTTAGACCTCGCCCGGTGCCCCAGGTTCAAGGTAAAGACAGCAGAGGGTGGGGCAACTGAGTTGGCATTTCCTGTGCCTTCTGGCTCCACCGAGGTGGGGGGAAGTGCATGGAGGAAGCCGAGGGCACATCCGCCTCAGGATGTCTTGGTCGCTTTGCACTTTCTTCCATGCAGGGTGGGGGTTGGGGTGGCCTGTGGTTGCCTTTCTGCCTGAGGTGTTCTGAGATAGTGGGGAAAATGATAGGCTTTGACCTCAGAGCTGCATTTTTCTCTGTCTCACCTCGCACTACCTATCTGACCTCAGACAAATTGCTCAACCTCTCTGAGCCTTAGTTACTGCTTCCGGAAACAGGGATGAAAAATTCCTACTTCTGTGTTGTAAGAATCAAATGCAGTAATTACATAAAGCATTCAGCATAGTGCCTGGCCCCTAGGAAGCACTCATTGTATATTAAAGAGTTCTGAGCAATGATATTTTAGGAAGAGGTAGCCACACAGCCACTGGAAAGACTATTCTGGGGATGGTGTAGAACTCACCTCATCAGTGACCTTCACAAAAAAAAAAAAAAAAAAAACCACATGACTTCAGTGACTGGCTGATAGAATTCAAACAAACCGCAAAACAAATTACAGGGAATGTAAGAGGAAAGAATTGAGAGTCTCACAGTCCAGCATTCAGGGGAGGGGGCTTTAGGCTGAACAAGAATGTGCCGCCTCGTAGCCTGGAACTAAATGGGAGTCTGTGCTCAAGATATGAACTGAAGAAGCTGGTGAGAATTAATGCTCCTACAAGCATGGAAATGACTCCAACTCAAACCACAATGGGTTAGAAGTTTTAAGTGTCTTTCTGATACCCAACCTGTTTCAGTGAGGACTTTTCCAGTAGAAAGGAATAAAACTTGAAAACCAATGAAAACTGGTTTGCAGACAAAAGGGAGTGATTGACTTATAAGGCCAACAGTCCAGGGTTGGTTATGGATGGCTTCAGGCACAGCTGGATCTAGGAGGTCATGCTGTGTCATCAAAATTTGTCTCTCTCCACATCTTGCCTCTGCCTCCCTGATTAGCTTCATGTTCAGAAGCAGGTTCACATAACAGGGTTGCATAGATGGCCACTGACATCCTTATAATTCATCAAAGATGAACTCCTGTGTTCATATCACTCCCAGAAAAGACCTCTGGCCTGGCACAGGTCATACCATATGTCCATCATGGACAAATCACAGTGGCCACGGAAAGGGAGCAGACTTCCCTATAGCTCAGATGGTAAAGAATCTGCCTGCAATGCAGGAGACCCGGGTTCAATCCCTGGTCAGGAAGATTCCCTGTGGAAATGGCAATCCACTCCAGTATTCTTGCCTGGAGAATCCCATGGACAAAGGAGCCTGGTAGGCTACAGTCCATGGGGTCGCAAAGAGTCAGACACGACTGACTAACACATAAAGAAAGGGAGTGCTTGCTGCAGAGACCTAGGGTGTGGTGGGGACATGGCAGGAGGAGACAACCCTAAGGAACACGTGTACTAAACAGACTGTCATGGAAGCTGTATAAAACCTACACAGAATAGGGTGACTCCCTAAAGAGATGCCAAGTAGATTTTTTCATTACCTTCTAAATTAAGAATGATTCATTTTTTAAAGACCTTGACCAAGGGTCATGGGGGTGGATTACATAGCAATAATCTCAACGACCTGGATTGACTGCATACTTATCTCCAGAACCACTGACCCTTGCCCAACACTGTGGAATCTATTAACTCAAGAATGAACAAGGCTCTGTAATGGTGGGTCTGTGAGCTGTTTTGGAGCAGAATGTATGAGCTGGTCAACACAGCTTAGTAATAATCGGGTTTATGATTTGCACCTGGTTTGGGTGGTACCGAAGGGGTGGGTTCCAACCTTTAAGGCTGGTCATGTGGCTAGCGTGTGCTATGTGCTCAGCTCACTCTAAGACACTCCCACCATGAGTAGCCTCTGGGTTTCTACACCAGGAGTGGTTGGAGCCTTGTGAATATCCACCATGGAGACTGCAGGAAGGCAGTTCAAGGAAAGTAACAATTTTGGTGTGGATTGGTGTGATGGATGCCTCTGTGATCTCTGCCTCCAGGTGCTCATGCAGCCAGCACCACCCCCCCACACACACATCCCCTCTCCCGCATCAAAGACCTGTTGATTCTAACGACTAAAATACAGCAAAAGTGGTGGAGTGTCTCTTCCCAGATGAGGTTACAGAAAAAGAATGTGTTGGGGGACGGAAAGAAGGAAGGATGCAGGGCTATAGAAACTGCCATGGCACATACATGTCATTACACATTTGTCCAAACCCATATACAGTCTAACATCAAGGGTGATTCCTCAACTGTGGACTTAGGTTAATAATGTATCAATGTGGGTTCATCAATTGTAACACATGTACCAAGCCATGAAAGATGTTAACAACTGGGGAGACTCCAGTGACAAGGAATCCATGTCTCCTGCCAACAGCCGCGAGAAAACTCTGAAGCAGGTTCTACCCCCATTAAGCCTCGTGGTGACCCTGCCCCAGTGGCACCTTGATTACAGCCTTCGAGACCAGAAACCAGATGCATCCAACTCAACGACACCCAGCTTCCCGACCCACAGAAACTGGGAGGTGATGAAGCTGTTTGAAGACACAAAATCTGGGGATAATTTTGTTACTAATACAGTTGGCCTCACCCTCACCATTAGCTGTGCTCCTCAGCTAGCTGCTGCTCCTCCCCCTTGACCTGAGGGTGGAAAATCCAAAACCCCACCTTCTCCTAAGGAGCCATGTGTTATCTAGCTCCACAGACTCCCACTGCCGGTACTCAAGGGATGCTTAAGTTGATAACTTATCCCAAAGTGATGCTGTGTCCTGCAGGGTTGAGGGGACTGCTGGGTGAGTGGGAAGTGCTAGGGAAGATTAAGTGTTTTCTACCTATTATGCTCACTTATGGAGCTGTCGTAGCTATTTAGATTACATTTTCATGGTCTGTGTCTTGCATCCTGCCCCTTACCTTGTCATTATAACATTTTAGGTCATTTTCTAGTCTGTAGGTTCTTTTGTCTCATTTGTTCCTCGGTCAAAATGTCCCCTGAGTGGGTGGGAATCATCACCTCCAGGTTACGGTTTAGACTTAAAGAGAAGTGACTTAACTCATTTGTAAGAGATGGGCTCCAAGATCTCCAATGGTCTTTTTCGAAATTGCTTCTCAAGCCATTGCTCAGTCTGCAGTTCTCTGCTAACTGCTGCCAGGATGCTGGGAATACCCATCTGCATGGACCAGGCTCCTCTTTGCCCTGGTGTGGCATAGACATCATACACCCAAGCTAACACAATTCCACCTCCATCGGAGATGCAAGGTGTTACAACCCCAATTACACATGGAGAAATGGACACAGACAAGGAAAGTGACCTGTACAGAGTCACTCAGGGGAGGAGCTAGGATTCCACACCAAGTCTAGCTGCTTCCAAAGGTCCAGCTCTGAATCGCTGTGCTGTGGTGCCTCCGATAGGCTCCCAAAGCCGGGGGAGCCAAACTATACACCCTCCTGGAGTTTGGCCACCTGGGAAAGAGGCAGATGAAGACAGAATGGGGACTCATCGGCAGGGCCGGTGGCTGAAGCCGGCTAGGGTGTATATAGATGGAAGGAGGGGGGTCTTTCCTGGGAACTGTGGCTGGCAGGGAAGCTTTCTGGGGAGAAGGGACCTGGAGAGGCAGATAGCCCCACCCACTGGGCCCCAGAGGGCCCCAGGGTGATGAGAAAACATACTTTCGGGCCTCCCGGCCCTACTGCGTACTTGTTCATGGTCAAGTCTGGTCTTTGAAACTCTTGACACACACCACCCGACTTCTGACTGTCCCTAGGAAGGGCTTAGGAAGGGTCCTACCTCCCCCCCTCCCACCCCAGGCAGGCACGCCGATCTACAGCTACTCACCACTCACGGCTTGCCATTGACAATGGTGCCAAGGCCTCGAAACTTGGCCTGGGACGCGGTAACAGCGACCCGGGACCAGCAGCACCTACAGGACCTAGAGCTTGTTAGAAACTCTCGGGCCAAGCCCAGACCTTCCGAACCTGCAGCTTAACAATCTCCCCAGGTGACTCACATGCACGCTGATGTTTGAGCAGCTTGTTCTCTCTCGTGTCTGCAAATCTTATGAGGGGTCACTGACTGGTATTTCATTGTACAGACTATTTATTCAATGCCTATTTGTGGCCATTTACTTGGTTTCCTGTTTTTTGGCTATTCTGAACAACTCTGCGAGGAACATCCTTAAATGCACATTTTACTGCAAGTGTCCGGTGCTTTGGGTACATTCTTGGAAGTGAAATTACAAGCCGAAAGGTAATTAAAACAAGAAACACTGGTATAGCCTTTGAGCCCTGGAAGGTACTGTTCTAAGCACTTTGTGTGTATGAACAAATTTCATCTTCATAAGCTCTCTACAGGCTTCCCAGGTGGCGCTAGGGGTAAAGAGCCCACTTGCCAATGCAGGAGGTAAGACACGCGGGTTTGATCCCTGGGTTGGGAAGATCCCCTGGAGGAGGGCATGGCAACCCACTCCAGTATTCTTGCCTGGAGAATCCCGTGGGCAGAGGAGCCTGGTGGGCTGCAGTCCATGGGGTCGTACAGAGTCAGACTCGACTTAAGCGCCTTAGCACGCACAGCTGTCTATCAGAAAAGAACTCTTCTCATCCTCATTTCACAGGAAGTTTAAGGGACTCGCTAAGGTCACACAGATAATAGATGATGGAACTGGGATCTGAATCCTGATGGTCTGGTGAAGGCATCTGGGATATGCTGCTTCAAAATATGCCACTTTGGTATAAGGACTATTTTGATTATTTTGGTATAAGGATTACAATTGAGAATCGACAGATGTAAGAGAAGTTCTTTGCTCTCCCCTCATGTGCCTAAAAGCAGGGTGTCAGTTTCCTTTTGTGAAGGTGGCACAGATTGTCCTCCACCTCCTGTTCCGGGATGAGGACAGAAACTCTCGTCACTGGAGAAAGAGAGTCCCCAAGATGAGTCTGCACAAACAGAACTTGTTAAACAATCCTTATCTGCCAAATAAATCCTTAATTTCCCCAATTATTTCCTAGTCTCTTTCCCATAGTTTATTGGCTCCAGAAACCCAAATTCCCATTCCTTCTTCTAGTCACTTCTCAATTTATCACCTTTTGTTAAAACAGTATAAGTTCCTGAGTCTAACTTCTTTGGCTTTTCACTTCTGTGAAAGCCCTGTGTATGTAAAAAATATTAACATCAATGACACTGTATGCCTGGGAATCCCCTGGTGGTCCAGTGGTTAGGGCTCTGTGCTTCCAATGCAGGGTGCATGGGTTCGATCCCTCGTTGGGGAACTAAGATCCTGCATGCTGCAGGGTGCCACCAAATAAATAAAACCACCAACAAAAAAACATTGTATTCCTTTTCTCCTGCAAATCTGTCTTTTGTCAGTTTAATTTTCAGGCACTGTTCAATAAACCTAAGAGGGTAGAGGAAAAGTTTTTCCTCCACTTCCCTGGCTTCAGAATCTTTGTGTGCCCTTACCGTTACTTTTAAGTGCACGTTTTAAATACCCTCCTTGCTTTTCCCAAGAGTCCGGTAGGAAACGGCATTGGAAGAATACATGGATCTTTATTTTTATGCCCCTTATATATGCAGGTGGTGCTAAAGTCCTCTTGGAGCTTAGTACCAGGAAAGAGCCCTGCCTCTAGGGATCCACTTCCTTATACTAGATACAGTCACACAGTCTTCTTTCCTTTTTGGCCCTGCTTGCAAGGAAACTCAAGACTAGGTTTTGTCCTCAATTACAGCAGCTCTTTGTCCTCTGGATTCTGGTGAAGTCCCTTTCTACTGCCTCCCCCACTCCCTACTTCACTATCTGGCCTTTATCCTTTTACCCTGGTTTTAATGCCTGTATCACATAGAGGGTGTTTTTTATTGTAGTCGTCCCTATTTCATTTTGAAAATAGGTGGATACAAATAAATATTTGAAGAAATGAATAAAAGCACTCATTTAAATGAACTTTTTGGACCCTTACTGCTTTGTAAGAACTTCTCCAGGTTGGCAACAGTGGTGCTAGTATTCAAAACATCCTGTTATTTGTGCTTGCCAGCTTAATTACCTGCCCCAGGGCTTTTGCAGAAAAACAGTAATTTGTAATTTACCAGCAATGGGTTTCACACACCCCACACCCCTGTGTTCTCATTCTGAAAAAGAGACCAGAAAATGAATAGAAATCTCCTGGGAATTCACTAGTGGACCAGTAGTTAGAGGACTCTGAGCTTCTACTGCTGGGGGCCTGGATTCTATCCCTAACTGGGGAACTAAGATCATGCAAGATGCAGGGTGGAGCAAAAAAAAAAAAAAAAGCCCCTTCTTATGCTCTGAGGTTGAAAACAGTGTTTACAGTTTTGTTGTTTAGTTAGTAAGTCATGTCTGATTTTTTTTGCAACCCCATGGACTGTAGCCCACCAGGCTCCTCTGTCCATGGGATTTCCAAGGCAAGAATACTAAACTAGGTTGCCATTTTCTTCTCCAGGGATCTTCCCGACTAAGAGATCGAACCTGCATCTCCTGCATGGACAAGTGGGTTATTTACCATCTGAGCCATGAGGGAAGCCCAGTGCCACCATCTAAAAGCAATGCTATCTCTTAGATTGGTCCATTCAAACAACCATCTGAAACTGCTGGTCTTCAAAAACCAATAACAGTTTATCTCTCAGGGAAATAGGAGTGATTTTTATTTTTGCTAATATGCATTTTCTGATTTCCTTAAAAAACAAGTTTTCATCAGTAGTGTCATAGATACAAAGATACGTTTTCCAATTTTTTGCTTTGAAAAATTTCAAGTATATACAAAGTATATAGACATAGCATAATGAAACCCCATGTACATAGCAATTGCACGCTGGGTTTCAAGAAGACTGCAATAACCATATTAAGCCATTGTTCAGCTTATGATTTCCCAAAACTTATTTGATCACAGAACCTTATTTTATTCCATAGAAAGCACTTTGGGGATATAGTGATATATACAAACCACTTGATAATGATTATATTCCAAAATAAAATTATTAGAATTTAATTTTGAAAAGAGGCATTCCATGTAATAGGAGTCATTACTTAATTGAGTTATTAATTTCTTAAATTTCTGGGAAGTATACCAAATTTCTAAGGTTTATCTTATTATTATTAATTATACCTACTGCTGTTTCTCTTAAGGGCACCAGCTTAATCTGATACACTTAGAAAGGTTGGAAAATTGAAACAGTATTAGCTTTAACACACTTTTGCCTTCTCCCTTTCTCTCCCCCCCCCAAAATTATAGCTTTAATCTTACATGCTTTAAATATTTTTCCATCAAAACCTTGGAACTGATTAGCTCATTCATTTTATAGAAAACTTACACCACATAACCTAAACAGCAAAATTAGCCCTCATTGTCATTCCCATCAGCCAAGTGAGACTTAATTTCTATTAACAAGAGATTGGCATTTGTTATTTGGCTATACCCCAATACAAAATATAAAGTTTTAAAAATAAAATAAAAAGAGATGAGCTTTCAAAAAAATCTTTCAGCTGCACTACATGGCATTCAGGGATCCCCAGTCAGGGATCAAACTCGTACCCCCTGCAATGGCAGCCTAGAGTCTTAACCACTGGACCACCAGGGAAGTCCTGAGACTGGTTTTTAAAACGTGTTTGTAAGAATGATAATATGCATTCCTGGGACATGTTTATTTACGAGTTGCAACTCCAAGACTAACAGATAAGGCAGAGCCTCACCATGAAATGAAGGCTGGAGTGAAATAAGACACCGTCACTTTCAGTAGCCCTTACTGACCTCTTTGCTTTACCCAGAGGGACTTTTCCTCAGGGAAGACCACAGTCTGAGATTGAAGAGATGTGCGTGGTCATGTGGAATGTCGTCACTCTGACGGCCTCATTTTACAAGATGTTGGAAGTGAGGACCTCCCAGTGCAGGCGCACTTTGCTTCCACCACCGTGACCATCTAGGTGCAGGACCCCGCGGCACACACAATACCCACGGGATCCTGGTGCCCAGATGCCGTGTTTCTAGCTGTCCCTTTGCCCTGCCTACAGGTCTTTCCAGCCCAGAGCAGCGTATCACAATAATAACCGGGCTGGGGTGGACTGAGGCATGCATTTCTTCTGCAAAATGGGAGGAAGGCAATTTGAAAGGGTAAGTGGGAAGGGACTGGCCTAACACCGACACTCACAGGTGCATCTCGGGGCAGATCCGTTTGGGGAAAGAGTACGCATTGAATCTGGAAACAGTTTCTTTAAAATTCCAGAGCCCAGGAACCCCTTGGAAAATCTTCCAGGATAACGCATACCCCAGTCAGAAGTATATTATTAATTCACAATTGCATCTCAAAATTTCTCAAGAGGAAGAACCATTGTTCTCACTTTTCTTAACCTGACATTATGACTTTTTTTTTAAAAAAAGAGCAGCGTCTCTGAGTTTTTTAAAAGAAAATTTATTATTAAATGAAGAAGTCATAAAGCAAAATGGAGGGGGACAGATGTCAAACATAAATTTAAAATGTCGTTTTCATCAAATACTATTCCTAAGGTTAGAAACAGGAAACGTATCAAATGAAGAGGTACTTAATCTTTCTCAAATGTCTGTGATTTCAAAAGAAAACCTTTCTCTGAATATATAAATCCTTATTACACAAAAGATTAAATTTAAAAGTCTGAGAAAAGAGACTTTTAACTCATAAGTAAACGGTATTTCCCAGACACCCTTTGGAATGTTTGTTTTTAATCAGTGGGTTTTAAAAATCATTGCTTCCACCTTGAGAACTAATATGAATCCATCACTGATCGACGACGTTCAATCTACATCTTCACCTCCTTCCTTTTCTGCAACTTTCAGCAAAGCAGATTTGGAGAAAAAGAAAGGATTCGAGAAAATTGCAGTTGGGTCCCTGGTGGATAACAAAATCAAAATCTGCTTTTCCATTCACATGACACATCCACAGGCACTCACTTCTACTTACTTTACTGACATATTTCATATCAAAAAATCTCATATGTGCATCTCAACACAGGGCCGCGTTCAAAGATGATGTTCCTTCCCACTGGTCTTTCTAGTCGTGCTGCCCACGACATTATCCTGAGCTCATCATGTGTCTCCACTGGGCCAGAGCAAAACCTTTGGAATTTTCTTTCTCGTTGTTTTAGTTGCTAACTCATGTCAGGTTCTTTTGCAACTGTACCCTGCCAGGCTCCTTTGTCAGTGGGATTTCCCAGGCAAGAATTCTGGAGTGGGTTGCCATTTCCTTCTCCAAGGGATCTTCCTGAGCCAGGTTGAACCCACATCTCCTACACTGGCAGGCAGATTCTTTACCACTGAGCCACCAAGGAAGCCATCGGAATTCTCTTACCATAGTTTAAAACTTACATTTATCACTTGTCTTAAATGACAGGCTTATGAAATCAGAGAGAAAAACCCATTTTTATCCATAAATGCTGCGTCACTCTTCCAAAAGCAGGAAGCATTTGCTGCTCTGCATGACAGGAGACTATGGGGTCCTGGGGTGCCCCCCAAAGGACCCCTGCTGAACTTCATGCTGGCAAGCTTGGGACCATGGAGCTGAATGCACGCTCCACGGAAGGGATGCTTCTAATCAGGTGCACAGTGGACATACTGCTATCAAATTTGAGAAAGACTGCAGACCATTTAGCCCTCTAGGCCTCTGATGACTTCAAATGACAGTGATTATCGTCACACCTGAACAGAAGTCTCCCTGTGGCTCCAGGGTACCCACTGAGCCCTCAATTCCGCTTTCAGGACAGATGGAAGCCATCAGCACAAACCCGGAGATACAGCAGGAGTGCGGGCTTCCAGGACTCTGCAAGCACCTGACATCGTCTGGATGCAAAGGAAATACCCACGCTTTTGTTCTCTCCAATATCAGATGAGCAAAAGCCATCTGCCACTGTCTTTACTCAAAATCCACAGGGAATGGCAGCAGGAAGAAGTCAGGGCCGGGTGAGGCAGGGCAGGGTGGGGTGTGAAGCAGGGCAGGCAAGAGGCTGAAGGCCAGAGGCAGCCTGGCCTCCTCGCCCTCCTGGTCTGGCCCAGCCTGTGTCCCTACTTCTGTGGGGCCCCATCAGCTAAATTCACAGTTTCTTCCATTCACACTCAATGCCATGACTGTCACATTAAAAGGAACGCTTGAACGTGTACAGTCACCACGGCTCCCGGGCTTTGGAGTTTGACTTGTAACATCACTCCCGATGCTCAGTTCACCTTTACTTCACTTGGGCTGGGGGCAGGGGGGCAGATTTCCTTGCTTTTTCGCTTAGAGCTCAGGCACCAGCAAAATTCCTCTGCAATACAGACCCAAGGTCGCTGGAAAGGACACACACCCGGATGAACCAGATCATTAGAAACATCTATATCCACCTCCTCCCAGGGGGATCAAGTCTTAGGTATGGCTGTTGGCTCCCACTGTGAGTAAAGTCCCCTTCATGGACTCCCCCAAAAGTGTTTTCCCTAAGCATTCTCTCAAAATGCCGTTTCTCTCCAAAGGGGCCTCTGCTATGTTTCGCCTCGTGAAAAAATTAGGAAAGTATTTGGAAATCCCCAAACACATATCAGGAAGAGTTAAACAAGCTTGTGAAGACATCACTGTTGTTTAGTTGCTAAGTCATGTCCAACTCTTTTGTGACCCCACGGACTGCAGCCCATCAGTCCTCTGTCCATGGGATTTCCCAGGCAAGAATTGTGGAGTAGGTTGCCATTTCCTTCTCCAAGGGTCTTCCTGACCCAGGGATCAAACCTGAATCTTCTACATTGGCAGGTGGATTCTTTACCACTGAACCACTAGGGACGCCCCAGAGAAGACACTGTCAGATGCCAAAGGTTCAAGGCACTTTGCTTGGAACCAAGCTTGGAACCCACAGTGGAAAGAACTGGAACCAACCTGTTGCCCCCAAACTCAGCCACCAGTTGACCTGATCCCACTGTAGAGCCAAGAATAGGATGAACCTTTTCTTTCCTTCTTTCTTTCTTTTTTGAAAGGCATCTTATATTGTGGTTTTGGGGTTTTTTTCCATATCACAAAAAAGATTTAGAGAATTCCAAAGAGTTTCAGTTAACAGGAAATACAAATAGAAATAAAAAAAAAATAAACAGAATGGAACTCAACTCTCCACAGATTGAACCCATATGGGTGTCACATCTCACTGAATTAGCACCACTTTTGTATCAGTGAAGACACCCGGGGCTGAAATTTCTTCAAACTCACTTTTTCCATCTCAGGGAGATTTTTCCATGCTCTTCCTCAAACAAACTGACCAATGGAGGAAGCGCTCCCCCTCCTCCCTATTTCAAAGTGTGGGGCATTTTCCTTTCGCTCTAAGCCATTCTTTGATTTTCTCATCAAATTGAGACTTCGGGGAAGCTATGTAGCAGCAAACTAGGAAATACACTCCCTTTAAACACAGTTGGAAAAAAAAAAACTGTAAAAACCTAATTCACTGGATAATTAGAAGCTATTGTGACATTTTCTTTTCTTCCCCAGACTGGGCTTAGAGGTATCTCTGGGTTAGACTGTTCTGGGGCTAGAAGGACACGCGAGGGCAGCCTGGCCCAACCAGACCTGCCCGGGAAAGCGGGGCCGGCCCCCCTGGAGCCCGCCCCAGTCAGTTCTCCTCCAGCAGGTAATCACCGCCCGCGAACTCCGTGGCTTCGAGCTCCACGCTGGACAGGAACCTCCTCAGTGTCTTGCGGCAGTTGTAATCCAGGGTGGTGGTGTAGACGGTCTTGGGGTACTTGGGGTAGACGATGGTGGTGCTGAGGAAGCGGGTGGGTTTGTGGCGGGGCTCGAAGCGCACCTCCGCCTTGTAGTTGCGCCACGTGCAACTGGGAATGCAGGTGATGGTCTGGCTGCAGGAGGCCACCGCCAGGCCCAGGGGCAGCTGGACGTCGTCAATGAAGTGCCGCTCCGAGTCGTACCTGACCGAGGACGTGTACCTGGGCGGGAGACACAAGGCGCGTGAAGCCGCTCCTCGGGGCTGGGGGCACGGGGTCCCTACTGTGACCTCAGACCCGGAGATGGGGTGACTCTGGGGAGAAGCCGCATGGACTTTATGATGTGCTTACCGTGTGGTCCTTTCTGTTCTAAGCACTTTAATTCCAGGATCTAATTAACCTTCCCAACAACGCCGGGAGAAGGAATCGGGGGTGCAGAGGTTAAGGTCACAGTGAGAGGGAGCCATGGAGCTGCGGTCTCCATGCAGGTATGCAGGATTCCCAAGTTCACCTGCATGTCTCTTCCCCACCGAACGGAGCTGGCTCCCACTGACTTAAATTTTCAGACTTTGGCCAAATTACTTCCAAGCCTCAGTTTCCTCTTTTATACACACACACACACACACACACACACACACACACACATATATATAATATATATATAAATATATATATTATTGGGTCTTAGTTGCAGCTGCACTGGGTCTTAAATGCAGCTTGTGGGATCTTAGTTCCCCGACCAGGGGTCAAACCTCCACTCCTTGCATTGGAAGCATGGAGTCTTAACACCAGGAAAATTCTTCCTTTCTGAAAAAGGTGCCCAGCATAAGGGGGAAGAGTGTTTAAACAGCAACTGCTATTGATGGGAATGATTATATAACAAGGCAGATTCTCCTGTCCACAAGGGGTGAGTCATTTCTCTGCCCCCTGAATGAATAATCATCTCTTTAATAAGAGGAGAAGGGAACCCAGACATCCTGAATGCTGGTTCTGAAAGCTCTCTGATAACCAAATTCTGGTACTGGGGCCACCTCTGCCTTCAATTTGGAGACTCCTCAGGCTCAGGGAACTGAGACCTGACCTTATCCATCAAAGCCAATTAACACTCTTGATTTCCATAAAATAATTAACATCCACATTCCTCAGCAGCTACTTTATAATTATTTGTTAAGTCCTTCTTGGGCAATTTGGGAGGCTTTTTTTGGAAGCAAAGCATGAATTCATTTGACTTCCTAATTATTGCGTCTTCACAGTTACTGAAACATATACAAGCATCACACATAGGTACAGAGAATGGCACTGCCCCTCGCCATCCCCTACCCACTGGTCAGGGAGTGAGAATCAGCAGCAGTCTTTTCAAAATGAGTCTGACGGGAACATCTCTTCTCCTTGGGCAAGTAGGTTAAGGGGCTGGGGAAGCTCATGTCATGAAGTCATGTCCCCATTTGGTTCAAAATACAAGCTCTCCAGGAATAAAAGGCCGAACCGCTCACCTCCAAACTGCTGAGCCGCCTTTGTTCTGTGTCAAAGGGCTCTTTGTGTTCATGCAACGAAACTCCAGCTATAAAACCACTAGTTATCCAAAGTAAAATTCCTTTCTCTAAAAAGATGTGTCTTTTAATAGGGCCTTTCAAAGGCTCTCTGACCCCAGATGAGCCTGGGTAAGATAAATTCCCCAAGGAAGAACAGTATTTGCCCAGTGAAATCAGAACCTGAGACAAGTTAATAGCACCTTGATGCTGGGGTGGGGTGGGGGTAAGATGTGGAAAGCAGCTTCTAGAAAGAGGAATTCAGTTCAGTTGCTCAGTTGTGTCCAACTCTTTGTGACCCCATGAACCACAGCACGCCAGGCCTCCCTGTCCATCACCAACTCCCGGAGTTTACCCAAACTCATGTCCATTGAGTCGGTGATGCCAGAAAGAGGAATTACTTTATTACAAATGCTTAAACATCTGACGGCCATGATAAGTGAAGCATAAAAAGCAAGTTGCAGTATAACACAATCTCATTTTCATTTTAATAAGTCTATCTACATTCAAAAGGTTAGAATACAGAAACACCCCAAAGAGAACCCACCAAACTGTAAGAGTTTAGCGCACTTCTGTCATTGACTATTTAAAAAAAAAAAAAAAAACAAGCATTAATTACTGGAATCAAAAATAGAAGTGAAATGAAATCAGTGCCCACTGTATTTACCTTACTTCTGTTGGTGGTAAGGGGTCAAGCTCCACTCCTTCGCCAAAGGACAGGGGGCATAACCTTGGTGAGTATCCAGAGCCCAGAGGGTTAGGGAGAGAAGCTGGATTCTGCAACGATGGAGAATGCAGTCAGACCACAGGCCCATCTGATGCTTTCCCCACAGAATTCCTGGTTCTAGCCTCCCGCTGATGGGCCCAGCTGTGATTCTATGGCCCCCACTGGGAAATGATGCCAGAGAAGGACTGATCCACAGCAGCAGAAGAGCATGGACAGGTGTGTTCAAATCTCGGGTCTACCATGAAGGTGCTGGGTGCCCTCAACAGAGTCACAGCATATGCCCTGTGACCTTCTCTGCACACCCAGAGGTGGGGTGGTGTCCCCTTCCACTGATGAGGTTTCGTGGAAGGATGAACAGAGGAAGCAAATCTGAGCTCAGCATTGTGACCGCGACCGGTCCCCAGGCCTACCGCATCATCCCACAGAAAGAAAACTGCCATGAACGGGGGCTTTGCCAACCAGAACCTTCAATTACACACCCCCAGCCCTATCACTGTCTCAGCAACTCTTCAGAAAAAGCCAAAACCAACAAAAAGAAATGCTACCAGGGATTTTTTTTTGTCACTGAAGATTCAGTCCAACTTCCCCCACGTCCTCTGCCTCTGGGGCCATCAGATCGACACCCAGCCAAGATGGAGGAATCTGCAAACTCGCTGGAAAAGCAGACACCAGAAAGTTCTCTATGGCACCTTCCACTGTTCAGAAAACTCCAAGAACCAGAGCACGGCATCCCAGGGGTTCACCCTCTTGCAGGCTGGTCAATGCATCGGGCTTTCTGATTCACCAAATAGCCTGAGTCTGAGATAGGGCCATCCTCCACGTAGGTGCTCGCTTTTCTTCGCCTGCTCTGACTTGAGTCAGGGCTTCTGTGTTAAGCCAGCTAAAGGAAGCAGCCCTCCTGGGATAACTGAGAACTGTCATTTTCTTTGCTTGATTTGAGAGAAGAACCTACACTTGGGCCAGGACATGGTGGTGGCAGCCCCACCCCTAGGGCTTCCAGGAAGCAGACATTTCTAGAAGGTTTGACTTTAAGACTCTTAGGTTACCAGGACAAGGTGTCAAGTAGGGGGCATAAGGTGGACAGACAAAAGCCAAAGGGGACCAGGTAGGTCAGGGAGAGGTGGGGGTCCCCAGGGTCCAGCCCTGAACTCAGGGTGGGTGGGGGAGGAGTTTAATAAGCCCTCACTGGGGCTTGAGAACTCAGGTCCGAGCGTCCAGGAGGGGGTAGGCACTGGCTGCAGCAGAGCTTCAGGAAGCAGCCCCCAGCAGTGCCAGGGGTGTCTGCTCTGCCCACAGACACTCCCCAACCTAGGGGTGCCTTCCCAGCAGCCCTGGGGGCTGCAGGACGACACAGCCACCAAGAGGAGGCAGGAGACTCTCAACACTCACACGGCAGCCTTCTTCCAGGTGTCCACACAGACACTGGTCCTCCTGCCCTGACTCCTCGCCTCCTCATGCCTGCCGCCAGCACTCTCTGAGCACACGCGTGCCCCAGTGCAGGCTGGGGGTGGGGCGGGGCAGCAGGAGTCAGACTCCCGAACCAGGTACCCACCAGGGGAAAGGGACGGAGTCACAGTCCCTGGCATGGCTCTGGGAGGCATCCAGGAAGACTTCCCAGAGGAGGTGACAAGTTGGGTCCCAAAGGGCAGCCGGCAGGGGTTTGATGGACTGGGTGTTGGAGAGGTAGAAGGGAAGAAGCATGCCAGAGGGAGGGAGCAGTCTCGGGGGCACCGGTGTGTCTATCTGCCTGCGGTCAGGGGATGTGGAAGATGAGGCTATAAAGGGCCAGGCGGCCAGGGTTCTGAAGGCCAAGATGGAGCCAGTGCTGCCTTCTAATGGAAACGAGAGAACACAGTGATGTTCATGGAGAGACAGGATCAAGAATTCCACGCACCAAAGCGGGTGGGTCCCTAAGAAGCAGCAGCTGAACTGACTATAGTCAGTAGCAACTGACTACTTCACACAGGGGAGAGGGCTGCAAACATTCATCCCCAAGGCAGAGGGGCCGGCTCAGAGCTCTGAGCTTGACTGTAGGCAGGATGTGGGTCCCTTGAACTCTAGGTAAAGGCAATAAACACCACCATCTGAGTGATTCCTAAGGTACTTGCATTTTCTCTTTAAATAAAAGTTTTAAAGTAAAGTAAAAGGACTCATCCTTGAAAGTTTCCACCCACCTAAAGTCCTCCCACCCATCATGCGCCAGATACAGGTTAGGTGATGGGTCAAGAGGGGCCACTGATCTCAAGAGGTCCTCTCCAAGGCTGCTAACAGTGCCCTAAAGCTGGCCCTCTTTGCTCAATGAATCCGGGAGTGGAGCAGATCCCTCCTCCCAAGACCTACCGGGAGTGGGAAAGGCCCGTCGGAACCACCGAGGGCGGGGGCAAAGCCCGGAGAAGCCTGGGGTTCCCTCTCGGTGTCCCGGGACCCCTGTGGCCCGGCCAGGTCAGGATGTGGTCAAGCCGCAGCCTGACAGCCGCGGGGGCCGCCACCCCGAAGGGAAGAGACGGCGGCCCGCCTCTCCCGGGGCTCCCGCGCCTCCCAGGCGATGACAATTTTCCAGCCACCGGCTCCAGCTGGCCAGGCTCTCGCCGCGCTCCCGCCCCGGGCTCCCGGCGCTGGCCACGCCGTCCCGACGGGCGGGCGGCGGCGCCCACATCGCGCCCCGGGAGGGCGGGCAGACCGCCTGGGGGTCCGGCACGGGGTGGGGGGATAGAGAGGATGAGGGGAAGGGGCCGGGGCGGGGTCACTTACCAGGGCCGCGCGGGTGGCCGCTGCGTCTGGCTCCAGCGCCCCCGAGGCCGGCGTGCGCTCCCCGCCGCCGCCCCCGGCCGCCGCGAGCGCCCAGTGGCTGGGGCTGGGGCTGGGGGGCAGCCCCGAGTCCGGACTGTCCAGGACGCCGTCGCCCTTCTTCTTCGTGTCCACGAGCTCGGGCACATCCTGCAAGCTCAGCCGGCCCACCATGGCGGTGCGCGCGGCGGGGCCGGGGCCGCTGCCCGCCGGCCGCCCTCCCTGCCGGCCGCCCGCGCGCCGTCCGGGTCCGCCGGCCGCCGCGCTCCCGGGCCCGCCCTCCGCCCCGCCCCGCCCCGCCCGGGCCCGACCCGCCCGCGGTGGCGGAGCCGCCAGGCCGGGCGCCAGGGGCCGCTGCGCTCCTGCCGTGCGCCGCCCGCGCTGCCCTCCGCCTGGCCGTTCAGCCCGCCGCGAGCAGCCGATCCCAGGCTCCCGGGGCGCCGGCCCGGGACCCCCGCCCCACCCGGCCGTCCGCCCCGCCGCAGGCGGACACGAGACCCGACTCGCACCGGGCCCGGGGGCTCCTTGTCCCCTTGACCTGGGCCAGCCGGGCCGGCGGACGCTAGAATCTCTAGCCCTAGGCGTCGAGGGGAAGGCAGAGGAGCGCTCCGACTCGCAGAGGCCTGGGGAGCCGGCCGAAACCAGCGAACAAACAACTGGAAATTATTAATAGTTAATGCGCTTCGTATGGTTCCAGCCGCCTCTTGGCTCAGCCGGGCGGCCTCTCAGGCTGTCTCTGGCTCTCATTTTTCCCCGGGGGGGAAAAGAGCGCCTACTCCGTTTATCCTCAAGGGGACTCGGGATGGGCGGGGGAACGCATCACCCCCCGGCCTGGGTGCTCAGCCTAACAGGTCGTGGCCACAGCGAGCAGGGAAATTCAGCGTGGGTGCAGAGCAGCCCTCGAACCAGATGAGAGGCTCAACCCGCTCTCCATCAGCTGTCTGAAGGGCTCCCTCCATTGGACGGGGCGGGACGGGGGATGGTGGTGGTCACAGCTTTTCAGACGGGTTACTTGCCCTTCCTCCTTAGTTTGATAGAGAAGCCCTACCTGAGTGGGAACTCATTGCAACAGCTGCCCAACGGTAGAACTGGGCTGTTCTCATATCTAAAAGCACTAGAAAAAATAAATAAATAAATAAAAGCACTAGAAAATTCGGGTACTGTTTCTCACAGAGACCACCCTGATTATTGGTAAGTTCAGGAAGTACCCCACCACCACCACCAGCCACCCTCCCCTGGGGGGTTTTGATGGCTGCTCCGCTAGGGCCTCAAGCTGGAGCTGTGACCAGACCTAGCTGGCAGGGCCCAGCTCTAAAGAGGAGCAATGCCCTGGGCTAGGGACTTCCCTGGCTCCATGAGAGGTGGGCGCCGTGCACAGCTCGCCATGGCATCTCAGTCTGTGTCCTTGCAAAAGCAGACAGAGGATCCTTGTCCTGCTTGGGACCTGGTGAAGTCCAAGTTCAGAGCAGGCAGATGTTTGTGATCTGCTGGAAATGGTTCAAACCTCCTATTCTCACCCATCACTTTCAGGTCAGGAAACAGAGAAGGAACTTGACTTGCCCCAAGTCACAGAGCTGGTACAAAGCAGCTTGCTGTGACCAGGAAGCCCAGGAGCAGCCCTTCCACAGAGAACAAAACCTGGTGCATGCCTGAGTGCTGGGAGGTTGCTCTTGAAGGACCTGTGGGAATAGATTACAAAATCAAGGGCCAATGGTTTGTGCCAGGATATACTGTAAGCAGTGGGTCTTAGAGGTTGGGCCAACTGTGTGGCTACACTTCTCTACCCCTGTTGACCTCACCGTCTGCATATCCCAGGCTGCCGCCCAACCTGGGGCATCACAGGAGGAATCTAAGAGCTTCCCAGGGGTGTGGAAAGGTGGGTGGTCTGCTGGAGTGGGAGGACTAGCACCCTGGAGGGAGTTTGTCCACCAGTGTGCCCAGGTATTAATAGATCCTGAGAACTCTTCCCTAAATCTGACCAGGTGGGAGAAAGTGTCCAGAAAGATGGCAACTGTTCCAAGTTGGTGGTGGCCTTCAAGGTCATCAGTGTGGAAGAAGAGGATGAGACTGAGCAAGGTCAGCGTGCTCAGCCAGTGTAGCCTCTGACTCCATCAAAGCCTGAATCATTGTGGGTTGTCTTGGGAGGGATCTCAACCTGGACCTGCTAAAACCTGGAGTCTAGGGGAAGCCCCACATCACCACCTTCAGAGCGGAATTGTGAAGGGTTTAGATTGCTCACATTCTGACAATGATCCAGAGACATCAAAGATGCCAAAGTGGGGAAGGGAATGTGAAGTTGTGAGCTTCAGAGGGTCCTGGTAGATCAAGGAGACAGACAGGAGGCAACCCTTCTTCCTTGGCATTTGAGTCATCAAGCAGGTGGCCTAGGACTTCACATGGGCATCTCGGCCATCGGGCTGGACCCAGGAAGCATCTATGTCTTATGTTCCAGCCTAGGAGAGTTCTGTCTGATCCCCAAGACAAGCTCTCCCCAACTCCAGGGAGGCATCTTGGCTTTCAGAGAGATCAGGACATCCTCAGGCTTCAGGACACTTGCCAAGATGCTCCCAAAGCATAAGATGATTGCATACCTTGGACTCCTTTCCTACAGAGGAGCTCAGCACTGATGCACACACAGGAAACCAGAAGGGCTTGAAGAGGAATTCGGCCCGCAGACCTGACGCTGATGGAGAAACAGAGGTGGAGCTCTGGTCCTGTTACAGATTCCCCTGGACCACTCAGGTGCCCATCCCCCAGTAAGATCCACCGAAGTCTTCCCCTCCATGGCTCCCAGAACCCTGTTGAACCAACTAAAAGACACCTGGGACCCCGGGTTTGTCCTCCCCTGTCCAGACTGTCTTCTGAGAGCTCAAAGATAAGCTGGATCTGGCTGAAAACTGCTTGGGCACAGAGGAGAATGTGGAGGGCACAAGCCTGGCTGGGCCCAGGCATCCTGCCTGCACCCTCCTCTGTGTGAACTCACAGCAATCCTGGTGGATGAGCAGAGTGGGTCTTACAACAGGAACCATTCGAGTTCAACCTGCCCATGAGTCCCCCTGGGTGGGAGAGCAGGGAGGGAGCTTGTTTTGTAACCTCGTGGGAGCCATGTAGTGCAGACCCTGTAAGCTGGCTATGCTTCCTGAGCCATTAGTCCACACTGCAATCTGCTGTAGTCCTCTGGAAGAGCCCCAAGCCCTGGGCTCATCACTGGCCTCCATCTTATGCCAGATTATTTTCCAAAGGATGTTTCTTAAACAGAACAAAACTCTAATCAACCAGGGGGGAAGGGATAGTTAGGCAGTTTGGGATCGACATGTACACACGGCTATATTTTAAATGGATAACCGATGGGGACCTACTGTATAGCACAAGGAACTCTGCTCAATGTTATGTGGCAGCCTGGATGGGAGGGGAGTTTGGGGGAGAATCCGTTCAGTTCAGCCACTCACGTTGTGTCTGACTCTTTGTGACCCCATGGACTGCAGCACACCAGGCTTCCTTGTTCTTCACCAATTCCCAGAGCTTGCTCAAACTCCTGTCCATCGAGTCGGTGATGCCATCCAACCATCTCATCCTCTGTTGTCCCCTTCTCCTCTTGCCTTCAATCTTTCCCAGCATCAGGGTCTTTTCCAATGAGTCAGTTCTTTGCATCAGGTGGCCAAAGTATTGGAGTTTCAGCTTCAGCATCAGTCCTTCCAATGAACATTCAGGACTGATTTCCTTTTGGATGGACTGGTTTGATCTCCATGCAGTCCAAGGGACTCTCAAGATTCTTCTCCAGCACCACAGTTCATGTGTATGTATGGCTGAGTTCCTTTCCTGTGCCCCTGAAATTATCACAACATTGTTAACCAGTCATATTCTGACATATGATATATAATAAAAAGCTTTAAAAAAAATCTCTAATCAAAGCTTGGGAAAGACAACAGATTCCACTTTACCCCCTTCTGGTCCAGTTTCAAAGACAGGCCTTCTTTTGAGAAGCATCTGGGCTGCACCTAGAAATCAGGGGTCAGTTTTACAAAATGACAGCATGGACCCTGCTTAAAGAGTGACCTCCTCTCAAAGCTGTCTTTTCAGAGCGGCCATCGCCCCCGCCTGGATCACACAGACCAGTGTCCTCGTAGGACTTGGCTCCTGGCCTGGCGCCTCTCCCTGCAGGGTCTGAGGAACAAAGCCAAGTCACAGTGAATGCCAGTCCTGCATTTCCCCTTTTTCTCCACCAAAGTAAGCTAATGCCCGAATGGGAGTTGAGTCAGACAAGAGCAGGACCCCCACAACGGCTGATGCTTATTGTTTTTGGAACAGCTTGTCTTCAGTAAACCCAGCCAGACAGCAGATTAAAAAACACTGCGGGCTCCAGCATGCTGGCACACGCTTCGGAGCCCAGGCACCTTGCAGGCCCAGCCCCCTGGGTCTCTGGACTCCAGGATTCACACTGCAATGGCTTTGCCTCAGTACCGAACCCGGAATCCCCGTGCATTCATATGTACCCATGTCAACCAAAACACTTAAAAAAATCAGACTTTATTTTGTTTCCTTAAGTATTTTAAGATTAAGGTTTGGGGGGACTTTCCTGGTGGTCCAGTGGTTAAGACTCCACACTTCCACTTCAGGAGGCATGGGTTCGATCCTTGGTCAGGGAAGTTCTGCCTGCAGCCAAAAAAAAAAAAAAAAAAAACTACCAATAATAAAGAACATTTTTAAAAAATTAAGATTACTGGTTTCAGAGAGCATTGACAGGGACCTGCCATACTCAATAAAGAAAGGAACTGAATTAGAAAGATGTACTGACACAACCCAAACCCATAGGCATCTGTGCACACAAGTTGGTGAGGTCGGTTCATACCTCTGTGCCTCTGGGACTCACAAAGGTGGCCTGAACCAGACAGAGGTCAAGGGTGCCAGAGCTTGGCAACTGCAGAGAGAAGTGTGGCTGCGGAAACAGGCTGGCTCCTTTTCTGACCTCTCACCTGTGAGACCACCAGGTCAGGTGGGGAGGTGGTGCCTGGTGCAGCCCACGCGGCAGTGCTCACCCAGACAACCAAATGCAGCTTGGGGCGGAGTCAGGCCAGTGACCCCTGAGTGGGGGACCTGGGGACCCCAGTCAAATACAGGTTTCACCCTCGAGGCCTCCTATTTGTAAGCTGAGAGCTAGTCTCCCAAATGCTCCCTAGTTACACAGAAAAAGGGCTGTGGCCTCTGCAAAATAAAACCCAGATGGGATTAAAAAAAAAAAAAAACTCAGATGGAATTTTGAAAAGAGCTGGGGCACATGGACTTGTTGGAATGGCATCAATACACTTGCACTCTTGGCTCTGTTCTGCTTATTCACACCGGACAAGGACTCGCAGCCCAGAAAAATAGCCCTTCGTTGAGCCACTGAAGTTAAGACCCTTGATTCCTCGACTGAAGGGCGCTATAGAAGGGTGTGCAGGCCACAAATGGCCAGCCTGCTCGGCCACTCTCCAAAGGCAGCCTCCAGATTCCGGGGTGTTCAGGACCTCTGGGGGATTAGGGTCTGCAGGGCTACATGGGGAAGGATGGTGAGTGGGAGCCCCAGGAAGGGGGTGCAATTGGTTCCCCTGAGTCGGTGCCCCTAAGCGCATTCCTCTCCACCCCCTAGACTCAAAGCAGAATACACAGCCGCGAAGGCAGCTGTGGTTTGCAGCTCTGTACTGCTGGGAACTCCTGAGACTCACCAAAGGCAATTACATGCCTTTGAAGAAATGTTTTTCAGTTTCGAGTCTCTACTGAAAATTCGCCAGGGGTAAAGAAAGAACTTGGACAAGGCAATGGCACCCCACTCCAGTACTCTTGCCTGCAAAATCCCATGGACGGAGCAGCCTGGTAGGCTGCAGTCCATGGGGTCAGGAAGAGTCGGACACGAATGAGCGAGTTCACTTTCACTTTTCACTTTCATGCATTGGAGAAGGAAATGACAACCCACTCCAGTATTCTTGCCTAGAGAATTCCAGGGACGGCAGAGCCTGGTGGACTGCCATCTATGGGGTCACACAGAGTCAGACACGGGCACAACTGAAGTGACTTAGCAGCAGCAGCAAAGAAAGAACTTGAGGTGAGCGGAGAAGCACCAAAGAAAAATTTCATGCATCTCGTTTTCCAGGTTGTATCAGTTGATGATTAACTGGATTTTTATCAACTCTTGCCTTGTACTTCTGCAGGATGACTCCAACCAGTAATAAGCCTTTCTGGAAATCTCTGAAGTTGTCTCTCATATGCTGCTAAATAAATCTGGTCATACACACAGGATGCCTGCTATTTTCTTTTTCTTTTCCCGAACCCACTGCCCCAGCCTCTGGTTCTGCTAAGCTGGGTGACAGTGCCCTCCAACAGGACTACCATCAGCTCCACCAGGTACTTAGAGGCTGCGGCCAAGCCATCACTGCTGTGGGTACCAAAGCCCTGGGCGATGCTGCCTACGCTGGTGGTGGGGGAGGGCTCCGTGGCTCGGAGGTGCTGGAGCTGTGCTGTGATCTGCAGCTAAGTGCCTCCCGCTTCTTCTAGTTACGCTTATAGGGTGGTCCTGATACAGCACGGCCCCCTTTATGTCTGCCTCCCGCCCTAGGTCTCAGCTTGAACCACGCAGGGGCTGCACCAAGAGACAAATAGTAAAACAAGCCAGCAAACCAAAACCCAGTTTGGATCCAAATCCCTCTTCCCTGAGCTTGGCTTACCCTTCTGGCCCCTTCTCTTCGGATTTCTCTAAGAGACTCCCTGGTTCCACGTGCAAAGAGAGCGTCTGGACCTGAGAATGATGGGGCTACTCGACTTCAGTCCCAGCCAGCGCCCTGCCCCACCAGATGCCCATCAAACATCACCTGACCCCCCATCTCAACACCTTGCTTCTCAAAGACTGAAAGGTTAGACTCTGTTACTTCCAGGGATGCCTATTTTTAGCATCAAGGCTGTCTGCCATCTGAGAAAGGACCTTCTGCTTTAGAAGACTGTGTTAGAAGCAGAAGTCTCTATAATGTCAGGCATTAACATCTTATAAACCCTAAGACAGGTCACAATCCCTATCTGTTCTACACGCTTGTAATAAAAAGAGTAGTTAATACAAGCTTTGCGTGGGCCTTCCATCACACACGAATATTAAGGAATTTGGCCTTTGTGTTTCTCACTGGAAGATTGTTTATCAGCAGATACCCTAGTCTTGCCCCACAGAAACTGTTTCACCTCTACTCCCAAGGCTGAGAGTTCTTAGCAAAATCTGCTCTGGGTAAGAGTTTTGGGGTTTGTGTGTGCACTCCCACTAGGCCCATTCATTCAACTAGCATCTGCCAAGGGCCTACTGTGTGTGAGGCAGAGTGTGGAAGCACAAGGAGAGCTTCACCAGCCTGGGGGAGAGATGGAGGAGAGGCTTGGGGGAGGAAGTCTGGAGGGAGTGACACCCATGCTGATACACCCATGCATCAGATAAGGACCAGGCAGGCAAAGAAAGAAGGATATGAGCACCAAGGCCCTGTCGTGAGGTCTCTGAGGACCTGGACATCTTTCTCCCTAGCTTCAATTCGCTGAGAGGAGATTACTGCAGACTTGACAAGGGCCCTGAGTTCAATCCCTTCTGGAGCCACTTAGCTCCAATCCTGGACATGCATCCTGTAAAGATGTCACACTGGTGACAAAGGGAAGTGAGGGTTAGGGTGGCTCGTTTAGTCCAGCTGTGCTCCCGGCTGGAAATGCGTGTCAAACACGCGGCGACAAGCTGTTTCTTCTCCTTCCGCACTTGTCATGGACATCGTTTTGTGATGACACCCTGGCATACGGAAGGTGAAAGCTCTGTGCTCTATTTAGCTCCTAAGGCCCCAGTGTCTCTCAAGCCTGGAAAGTGTCTTGCTCACAGTATAGCTCTTATCTCCGGGGAAATGACCAGTGGCTCTTGCGTAATTACTACTTTCTCTCTTCCCTTTTGCCTGGTGGCATCTGGGGAGGCTTTCATAACATCATAGCAGGAAGGATGGGGTTGCTGGTGGTGAGAGCCTGGTTCACGGTAATCTTCCTACCTCTCTGGCCTCTACTGAGGGGAAATTGGTTCTGCTTGGCCATGGACTGCCACCCTCTGCTTTTCATGTTGGTGAATCTACACCCTAGGTGTTCCAGCCTGAAGTTTCTTCCAGCCAGCTGGCCTTTCATTACTTCTGAGGGCTCAGGGAGTTTGGAAGTCATCACCACCCCCACCATGATGGGGTGTGAGGGACTCTAAGATGTGTTGCCCTTGGGTCCATCTGGCTGGACAACACTCTCAGATATTATTTCTCCTCCTCAGGTGTCTTGTTGAATACTTACATCTCTATGGGGACTGTAGTCTCCCATGTTAATAGCTGGAAGCTAGGCAAGGGCTTCTACATCAGGATTTCCCTCAGAATTAGGGGGGTTTCTCTTATCCTGGGGCTCAGTCCAGAGTGGTGAGATTCTATATTTCTTCTCCAGGACCTTCCAGCTTTGAAACCAAGTCATATCCCTCTAGTTTGTCCTTTCCTATTGATACCTGCTGGTCAAAAATCCCCCCACTTCTTTTTTCTTTTTAATGAAAAAAAGAATGTTTACACCAAGATGCACTGTCCCTATGCTGATAGTGTGGACTGTATGCAAAGTCCTCCAGCATTTTGGCTCTTAAAATGTTAAAGGTCCACTTTCAGGATAAAGATCAGAAACAAAGCAAAACACCATTCCAACAATTCTTGTTACTCGTGACTTCCAAGACTTTCTTCTCTACCGACAAAGTTTCTACAGGAGTTCAGAAACTAAGAATTTAAGCTATTATCTCTATAGCATCAGGGCCAGAAAACAGGCTCCATGATGGAGCCTGGGGAAAGTGCAGAGATGAAGAATAGAAAGGACTCTCAATTGCATATCAAACTATCACCTCTGTACATATACAAAGGATGACCACTGCTTCCAAAAGCAAACCGACAAAGCGTGTCCTCCCTGACCAGGAGGGAAGGGAGCCCTGACCAGGAAGGAAGGTGCGGCGCTTTTGCTCAATCGGCAAGTTCTCTTGCAGCAAGACACAGCACTGGTTGGCTCACATTTGGTTTTGTGCAATGAAAACCAAAGGGGAACTCAGGCTTGCTGGGTTTCTACAGATAGAGCTGCAACTACATCCTCTAGATCAAGAAGCAGGAAAAAACACCTAGGGCGCGTGAGGATGTAGAGAAGAGATTACACACGTACACGCGGTCTATGAGAGTGTGCAGCAAAACTGTCTTTGTAGAGGGCATTGTGGCAAGAGCTAGCAACGCTTCAAACGTGTGTGCCCTTTCGTTTTCTAAAATGGGAATTGAACGATTTTAGGACAGTAGCCTACAAAAAGGCGAGCACATGTAAGCAAAGATACTTACAGATAGATTTTCACTGGTGATGCGCTTCTCACTGCCAAACAACAGAAATCTCTTTGTATACTGATAGGAGAATGGCCAAGTGAATGATGATGTATCTCAACTATAAAACACCATGTAGCCTTAAAAAGAATGAGTATCTCTATACATGCTGAGGGAAAAGATGGCCAAGATTCCTTGTTTAGCTGTAGAAAAACATGCAAATATGGTTCATATTAATTTTGTTTGCAAAGTGCCCTTCCCCCATGGTATAATCATAGAAAAAGTCTGGAAGGAGGGTAGGATCTTTGATATATATATTTCTATACTGTTTTAACTTATTAACATGAATACTCATATTGTGTACTTTAAAAATAAATATTACTATTGCAATATTTTACAAGGTGAAGAAACCTATGCTGTTTCTTTAAGCTATTATTTCTATAGCATCAATATAGAAACTGGGAGCATAGAAACACCGAGAATCATCAGGGTTAGTGGTCATGAGAGGAGGCCCAGGGGAGTGAACCAGTTCCTTCTCAGACTCTCAGAACAAACAGGAACTTGGTGAGCCTGGCCAGGAGACCACGGAGAAGGGCTTCTCTGTGCAGAAACCTGCCAGGTCTGACAGGGACTGAGAGGCTTGATTTGCTGGGGCAACTGAGACTTTCTCTTGGTTTCCTGGACTGGAGTTTGTATAATCATTTAGAAAAATAATTTTTTTCAGATTAACTAACCATATTGATTGACAAAGAGTTGTCAAGGTAAGAGGAGAAGGAGGAGACAGAGGATGAGATGGTTGGATGGCATCACCAACTCAGTGGACATGAGATTTGAGCAAACTCTGGGAGATGATGAAGGACAGGAAAGTCTGGCGTGCTGCAGTCCATGGGGTCACAAAGAGTTGGACATGACTTAGTGCCACTGAATAATAAAAGGGTGCCTGACTCTAAGGCCTTGAGATTGAGGAACTGGGAAGGGAAGGTGGTCCCCTTTAGAGATGCGGAATTGCAGGAAGGGAGGCGAGTGGACCTGGAGATGCTCCCCAGAACTGATGGTGGGAACTGCAAGTGGAATAGCGTCAGCTGAGGGGGGAGTGGCGGACAAAGGCTAAAAATGTGACACACCTCAGAAGGCATAGCTGGTGTTTATGCTTGTGATGGGCAGGAAAGTTCTCTGCCAGGAAGGAGTCTGGAGTGAAAACCACAGGGGGCTTAAGACCTTGGGGCTTGACACGGGCAGTCAAGATTTGGAAGGAGAGAAGAGTCAGTGATGGAGACCGAGATGTTTGATGGGAACCAGGAAAGCCAGGTGTGGAAGGAGGGAGGGGAGGACCCCAGGGGTGGGGAGGACTCACCAAATCAATCGAGAGGGCAGAGAGGATGAAAGTGCGACAAGAAGATTGTCCTTCCAGAGAAGTTTCTGGAAAGTAGTTGAGATGGATGCTGAATAAGAAGCATGCCTATAGGGGATGGAGGTGGTGGCTATAACCTCTTGCTGGAAATGGTAACAAAGACCACAAGAGAAGCAGCATGGGGGTGCTTAGGGGGTGGCGGGATCAAGGAAAGCATGATACCTCTGTTCACGTCTGCAGGCAGAATGGAAATGAGGACAAGCTCTGAGGAAGCTGGTGGGAGTCGGGGTGGGGTGGAAGGGATGCGGGTGGGGCCTCCAGGGAAGGATGACCAGCGGAGAGGAGCAGCCAATGGAAAGAGGGTACAACAAGGGTGGCTTGCATGTTGCCAGCCCTCTTGCATAGTGGGGCCCAAGTTTCTGACTGGAACTCCTGAGGCCTCAGATTCCCAACTGTCACATGAGGAGATCTGACCAAAGTTCTAAACGCAGATAAACCTACATACCACCCAACCCTGAAGCCCATCGATCCGGCCCCAAGAGCCCCTGGTGAGGCCAGGGGAGTCCCACGTGTCACCGTTTCTATATTTCAAGTCCTGAGAGGGTGGGGAAGCACTGCGTGCAGGGACGCGCAAGGCCTCAGGTGTGAGATCTGGGGCTGTGGGCGTTTCCCGAGAAGGACAGGCTTCCTTTGAAGTGTTGCCCAAGCCCCCTCCTCCCAGTTCCGGTTGCACAGCTTTCTTCTCAGAACACAGCTGCCTTGCACCAGGGGTGCCTTGCTCTCTGATGTCCGACTTCTAAGGGCAGCAAGGCTCAATCCAGGTGGTGGCCTCCAGCGAGACTCAGGCAGGATCTGGGTGACAGTTCAGGGGTGTTGCTGAGTGGGTGGCGGACTTCAGGTGAAAGGTACTCTTCCCTGTACAAAGGTGAGCCAGTCAAATGGCCTCTCCCCTTTGCACGGCAGCCCTGATGAGGGCCTGCAGCTTCCAACTGACTTCCGGGGAACCTGGAATTCTTGAGACATTTTGAGGGGCCAAGGAGTTCCACACGAAGCTTTGATTCTAACTTCCCTTTAAAAATTCATACTTGAAGCCTATTCTAACGACAAAACATTCTAAACTGTAATAACACACATCCTCAAATGTGTTACTGGTGTAAATGTAACTGGCCAAAAAACCAAAATATATGAGAAGCACTATTGTAACAAATATAGTGAAGACGTTTAAGAGAACAAACAAACAAAAACTGATACTGTTTGCAAGTTGTTAGCTGGATTAAATCAAGATTTCTCTATTCTGTGCAACCCAAAGTGGAACAGAGAAATAAACTGGATGCTGGGGTTGATGCATATAAATTGCCAGTGTGTGCAAGTCATGGCTGACTCTGCGTCCCCAGGGAGGGTTAAATAGAAAGCATTTCAAAGTTACGGTTATGGATAAATTGCCACCCATAACCTTAGCTTTGAAATGCTTTCTATTTAACTGAAGTAGTACCAGTGTTCTCACAGATTTGCTTTGAAAGATATCTGAACTCACAAAATACATTAATAAAACACTTTATCTGTTTGTAGAGTGAGTGTCCTATCTAAAGTCGGGTCTCATACATGTGAAAAGCACTGGTGTAGTGCACAGAGCCTGGTGATGGAATGAGACTTGAGCTGAATCCTGGCTCTGCCTCCTCAGGAGTCTTACAGCCTTAGGCACGTCATTTGCTCCCCAGGACGCCAGGTCCATATCCATAAATCATGCCCACTTAACAGGGGTTTTTAGATCCAATGAGGTCTCTAAACTAACCAGGAGGCAGTAAATACTCAGTTCCCTCAATACCCAATAGCCCTGAAGGGCCTGGATCTCTCAGCTCCACTCACAACCAGATACTATTTGTGTGCCAAACAGTAGCCAGGCTGCACCCAAAGGCTACATCAACTAGGACCATATGGCCCATCAGCGCCCTCCTCGGATGAGAGCCAGCCAGCCCGCTGAGGGGCCAACACTTGGGACTGGTTGAGAGCAGTGTCAGGGCTGCAGCAGGGAATGGGTATGAGGTTGGGGTGTGTGTGTGTGTGTATCTGTGTGTGTGAGATGACGTTGGGGTGTGTGTATGTATGAGGTTGGTGTGTGTGTGTGTGTGTGAGTGAGGTTGGGGGGTGTGTGCATGTGCGTGTGTATGAGGCTGGGGGGTGTGTGTGTGCACATGTGTGTGTGTGTGTGAGGTTGGGGTGCGCGTGTGTGTGAGGTTGGGGTGTGTGTGCGTGTGCATGTGTGAGGTTGGGGTTGTGTGTGTACACGTGTGTGTGTGTGTGTGTGTGTGTGTGTGTGTGTGTGATGAGGTTGGGTGTGTGTGTGTGTGTGTATGTATGAGGTTGGGGTGTGTGTGTGTGTGTGTATGTGTGTGAGCTCATGTTTTCTTTACACAACATTGGCTACTTTTCCACTTGCCTGCTAAAGCGTTTCACTGGCCTCTCCAGGCGGCCCAATCACAGGACTGCGGTCTGTGCAGATTTCTGTGGAAAGTGGTCTCCTCGGCAGGCGATGTGCTTCCCTTCTGCCTGAGAAGGGCCTTCCTTTTCCATCTGCACAGAGCAAGTGAGCGGAAGAAGCTGGAGTTTCTCTCTACTCTTTCACCTGGTGGCCCTGAAAATTGCAGCCCACTTGGTAAATACTTTTCTTGGCCCCAGAAGCAAAGGGAAGTTTTATCAAGAAACTGTTCTTAATTTCCTATGTGTTGAAAAATTACCCCAAACAGGAGGCGGCCCTGGGTCATGGCCATTGTGCAAATTCCATTTGATCACTGAGCAGAGGCTACCAGAGCTCTCAGACAGAGTGATAAACATTCTTAGGGGACAAAGCATTTACAGGTTTTCCTATCACTCTATTGCCCAGCATTCTCTGTTATCTGTAGCCCCCAAGGGAATTGAGAGGGCCTGGTTCAGGGATTCCCCTGGCCTTGGGAAAGGTCTGAACATCTTTTGAAAGGTGACTGTGAAGACATCCAAAGAGCTGGTGAATTTCTGGCTTTCCTGTTAGGTCTGCCCGTCCCAAGATAATCTTGCTTAGAGATTTTTGGGCATTGAAGGTCAAAAAAAAAAGAAGTGTAGGCAGGAATTTTGTCCCTGCCAGGAATGGCCAGTTGAAATGAGTTTCTGTGGACACCGGACACCATATCTAAAGACAGCTTTTTGGATGGAAGCCTTTGGCAACTCTTTTGATTTGCATTTGGAGGAAACTTGCCACATTTTCCATAACAGGCAGCCCAGCCAACACCACCCGGGAGGGAGGAAGTTCTTTCTCTCGGCGTCTGCAGGTTTATCCCTAAATGCTACGGAAACAGCAGCTGCCAGGGCAAGGGGAACAGAGCATGGAGAGCCTTTTAAAATTCTTGAGTAAGTCAGATCTCACCAGCAGGACCTAAAAAGGCAAAGGCTTGACATTCCGGCGCTTGCTGCAGATGAGGCCTGCGCCCGGGGGGCAGAGTGAGCCCAGGGACTTAGCAAACTCTATGGCCACCTGCTATTCGGTCAGGTCAGCCACTTGGGGTCCAGGCCTGGCGAGTGACAACGAGGAGGTCACATTTCACACAGCCTTGTGGCTGACAGAGGCTGCGAGTGCAGCTGGCTGTTTTGTGACCTTCACCACACTGTTAATTATACCCCTGTTCACAGATACTAAAAACTGCTTTAAAAAAAAAAGTCTTGAATTTGTTACAACTGTTTGTTGCTTCTGTTTTATGTTTCGGTGTTTTGGCCTCAAGGCATCCTCCAGGATCTTAGCTCCTCCACCAGGAATCAAACCCACCTCTCCCCCACCCCCACGGCCCGGCCCGCCGCCCCCGCCCCAAGCGTATTGAAAGGAGGAGTCTTAACCACTGGGCCACCAGGAAGGTCGCGGCTTTTGTTTCAGATGGACATTCTTCACGTGCCACTGCTTACCTGCTTATGCAGGCAAGAAGGAAGAGAATCTGGCAGGTCAGTCATCTGGCCATGTTCTTCTGGGTGGGTTATACAGAAAGGTTTCTTTCCTCATCAGACTGATTTCTGGCTACCCTATAAAAATGGGGAGCTGGTGGAAAAAAAGAATGGGAACTAGGGAATGATCTCAAAGCCAACCTAACGGAAGAACTGCCACAGATTTTCCAGGGCTGAGGGGGAACATCAGACTTCCTCAGAAGTTCACTGCAAAATGTCCATCCAGCTATTAAGGAAACAGGACGGACTGACTGTGCCCAGGACAGACGGCCGCTGGCAGTCACATGAAGCAGGCTGAGATTGGAACTGTGAGGCGGAGGAGGGCAAGTCAATGGGATAGGAATTCAGAGTACAAGGAGGCTTCCAAATCAGAAGCAGGATGCTTATACCTATTCACAGAGGGTTTCCCCACCCCTGGATGTGCCAGGGCCTTGCCCATGAGCATCACAGTCTGGTTCTGTGCGCTGTTTCCTCAGGCCATCACGAGAGGGGTGCATCTTCACCAGGGAGGAGGGCAGATGCTGAGAGGGGAGCCCAGGCTTCTTGGGCGTGCTAATTTTTTACTATAGTCCGTTCTGTTTTCTGTCAACAGTAAGGAAATACATCCTAGCAAGTGACATCCAGTAATGCTTTAATTAACTGTAATATTTTATGCTCCAATAATGCACCAAGAAATCACTTCCAGATGGGGAAAAGGAATGATATTTAGACAAAAAGGCAATCCCTTTACTTTCCGCAGATTGGTATCTCCCAAAGGTACAGAACAGAACCTTGAGGGTCCAGGGAAGGGGGGGCGGCTTATCTATTTTGATACATATTGGAATTTGAGACTGGAAAATTATCTTTACTGTATAAAATGTCACAGTACTCTTTCTGCATGCCAGCATCTCGTGTGTACGTGTTTCCAGGACTGTTGTTTAATGGCCCAGTGCAGTCCTAACCATTTTATTTTTAGCGATCTGACTTGGAGGGGACGAGAAGTGTGAAACATTTGCTTTCAGCCTCAAGCAAGCTGGTTATTTTGGAGATTTTTCTTGCTACTGAGAGGAGTTTCATTTCCAGCTGTGAACTTCTGGCATTTTCCTGGGCGTTCCATAAACAGGGGACTAGGGTTCGTCTGACAGCAATTCAGGGTGGGCTGCTGTCACACCCCCCACTTCTCCGGCTCATTCACCCTGCCTGCCCATCACTGTCACACTGGTCCTCGGAAGTTGACTTTCGGTCTTGCTCTGTCTGTACTGGGGAGGCACCTGAGGTGTGAGAAAGTCGGCACCCTTTCCTGGTGGGATGGGCAAAGCCCTGGGTACTGGGTCTTTGTTCTTCAAGAAAGGGAGGTGTGGTGATAGTTGCTTCAATTCCCAGAACTGAGTTTGGAGGTCAAGACACCCTGTCTGGGGTGGTTCCTATTTCCCTGTTATGATCCAGACAGAACTTTCTCCAGTCTGAGCACCTCTAACCAGCAATCCGGAAGTCTTGCCATAGTAAAGACAGCAGAGAACTCTTTATCAATTATAAATTACCAATATTTATTTTAACCATATAAGGTGACTTCCACGTTTTCTTTTTTTGAAGTCTAGAGAAAGTAGAGGGAAGGAACCAATACAATATCTAACTCAGCTGAACAGCAGAGTTGTTAGCTACTGTTTTGATCAATGAGGGCTCCTTTATAGATATTATTTCAAAGTGACAATAATAAATAAATATTCCGTTTAGGGCTTAGTCATCAAAACAAAGGAGAATCCTAGTCAGGATGGGGACAGCATAATTTCTGCCATGGCCCCTCCATCAACACAAACTCAAAATTCAAGATGATGGCTATGAGCAAAAAAACATCTTTACTGTTTGGGTACCAGCTCAACTGTACAGTAATTACACTTGCTTACAGTCAGAAAAAAATACCCATTTGTGAAAATGTGCAATAGGAAATCTTCAATAAAGCGAGTTCCTATTATAACAGATCTTCACAAGGAGTAAATATTATAATCATAATGGAACTTTTCAACTGTACGCTGGGTGCTACTCCAGACTTCCAGACTGACTGATTCACAACCTCCAGGCATTTGTACTTGTGAAAATAAAAAGGGTCTCAGGTGATACTGATGTAGACCTCCAGCTGAGAAACAGGCTCTGTCTGTACAGGACATACACACGGTATTCAGCTTCCATCAACAAGACACTTAACGTAACTCCTACTGACATCTGTTGGCTCCTTGGAGATTACTGACAGTGTAATAAATCAAGAAAGCAACTTCTCTGGCTGTGACCACCTGGGGCTAGTGGTGGTGGAGGGGAAACAATGCCTTGACATCTCAATGCCATTATGGAGATGTCCAGAAAGTGACTCCTTGTGAATGAACCACAGAAAGAAGTGTGGATCTGTAAACACCAAAAGTGACAAGAACCAGGTGTGGGAGTCCACTGGCGTTTCCAGCTTCCCAGGCTGATGACAGATGGCTAAAGTGGCTGCCTGGAGATGGGCCCATCACCCCTCCTTTCAGGAGTGAGAAGAGAACGTTAACCTCAATTAGCATGGACTGGATAACTTTCCCACAACACCATGGCTGTCTGGGCAGAGGGAAATCTTTTGACTGAGCTGCCCGGGTAACCCGCCGTACTCCTCCCTACTCTTCCTGCATTTTTCTTTTTTTTGGTTGCAAGGTTTACTTCCCTCTATTTTATTTTCTTATTTGGCCACATGGCACGTGGGATCTCAGTCCCCCGACCAGGGATCGAACCTACCCTCCCTGCACTGAAAGCTCAGAGTCTTAACCACTGGACCACCAGGGAAGTCCCCTTGCACTTTTCTTACTTAGCCATCCTTTCTTCATAGGGCTCAACTAAAGGCCACACCTCTCTCTTCCGCCACGTCTATCTCTGCCATTTCATCACTGGAGCCCTAGAGCCAAGCCCAGGGAACATCTCTTAGGGGTCTGGCTGCAGAGGCACCTCCAACAGCTGCAGGTGGGGGAAGTGGTGAGAGCCCGGCTCTCTGGCCCACAGTGCTAGGACAGAGCAGGGCCACAGTCACAGAGGGAGGGACTGTGCGGGCGAGGCTGCTGAGTCAGTGAGGACTGGACCAGTCGGGAGCAGCCGGGGAACAGCCAGTGAAGGCAGGGAACCTTCTTCACCCCATGTGGCCTCTGCTACAGGAATCAGAGATTGCTCTAGTCCTTACTTGGCTTTGCCCATTAGGACAGGAATTAAGACAAGGCATGGGAGCGACCCAGGAATGACCCAAACATCCCAGGAAGTTTCAAGACTGATGATCTGAGGGTCCAGGGAGCACAGGAGATGTGAGGGGCGTCCGGGGATCCGGGTTGTGGGTGGCTCACCAGCCAGAGGGAAAAGCGTCCCCTGGGCGCTCCTACAGTCTCTTTTTAATCAGTTTCTCCAGTTTGCGGATGCGCGAGGACTCCTGTTCTGGAGTTGGAGCCAGGAGGGACAGGGAGCTGGAGCCTTCAGGCCCTGAGGGCGGGGCGGGGAGCCTCTGGCGGAAGAGCTCCAGCATGCTGCTCTGCTCGCTCCGCTTCAGCCCCTGAGGTGGAGACAAAGGAGGGTGATGGCAGTTCTGGCCCCCAAGGACACAAGGGCAAGTGCAGTATCTGGTATTCACTGGGCTGAGGATTAGCATTTTCTCCAGGGGAGATATCAGCCCTGCGTAGTAGCCTGGGAGAGAAGCAGGGGAGGAAGAAAAGGCAAAAGGAGAGAAGAGAAAGGGCTGAGAGGGCAAGTGGCCAGGCAGCAGGATGCGGGAGGGCCGCCTCCTCTCCTCGCAGCCCCGCCAAGCCCAGCTCCCCGCCATCAGAAGGTGATGGGGCGCATGGTCGCAGGCCCTGGATCCCCCTCCTCAAATGGCTTCTTGCAGCCTGGGCCCAGCAGGGGCACTTTGAGGAGGCCCCCCAGGGGCCCGTATCCCACCCCTCAGTGAATCACGGAGTGTGAGAAGGAGGCACCAGGGACAGAACAAGATGCTGAGCTCACCTTCATGTCAAGGATCTTCTGGAAGGTTTCTGTGTTGCAGTCTGTCAGGAGCTTGATGTAATTGTCCACAAATACCACCAATGGCTCATGAGGGGCCATCACAACCTGTGAGGGAGAGAGGAGAGTCAGGCCTGCCAGAAATGCTTACGATCCAAGGCAGCGGAGCATCTTCTACAGAAACGTCCTGACAGCCTGTTTCATCTCAGCATTCAGTTACAGCAATGCTTCCAGTCAAACCCGACAACCCTAAAGGAAATCAACCCTGAATATTCATTGCAGGGATTGATGCTGAGGCTCTAATACTTTGGCCACCTGATGTGAAGAGTCGACTCATTGTAAAAGACCCTGACGCTGGGAAAGATTGTGGGCTGGAGGAGAAGGGGGCAACAGAGGAGGAGACAGTTGGATGGCATCACTGACTTAATGGACATGAGTTTGAGCAAACTCAGGGAGACAGTGAAGGACAGGGAAACCTGGTGCGCTGCAGTCCATGGGATCACAAAAAGTCAGACATGATTTAGCAACTGAATAACAACACAATGCTTCCTAAATTTGCTAAATCAAAAATGTCACCTGAATTGCTTTTTAAGTACAGATTACTATGTCCCTCCTTCGAAGATTCTAATTCATAGAGCCTGGGGAGGAGTCCCAGGTGTCTTTTTTAAAATATCAAGACCACAGGAAACACTGTGTTGGAAGGTCCCCTGTTTGGGACATTTCCTGGGTTTCTGGTACCTGCTCCTTCTGTCCTGACATATCGTCGTTCCCAAGTAAAGTGTCGCTCAGTTGTGTCCGATTCTTTGCAATGACATGGACTATACAGTCCATGGAATTCTCCAGGCCAGAATACTGAAGTGGGTAGCCTTTCCCTTTTCCAGGGGATCTTCTCAACCCAGGGATCGAACCCAGGTCTCCCACATTGCAGGTGGATTCTTTACTAGCTGAGCAACAGGGAGGCCCTGGTTCCCAAGGGATGGCCTCAAAAAGCATCAAGTTAAGTGGATTTTCTCAAAAACAAAAACCCCACAAAGCCTCAGTGTTCCCAAGACTTAAAATCGGGAACTTCATTTAACTACATCCACTTCACATACCAGGGCTTCCCTGGTGGCTCATTGGTAAAGAATCCACTTGTTGATGCAGGTGATCCCTGGGTCGGGAAGATCCCCTGGATTAGGAAATGGCAACTCACTCCAGGATTCTTGCCTGGAGAACCCCATGGACAGAGGAGCCTGGTGGGCTACAGTCCATGGGATCACAAAAGAGTCAGACACGACTCAGTGACTAAATAACAACAACTTCATGGACCACCAGCAGGAGAGCCCTAGCATCAAAACCCTCATGTTCATAGTCATTTGGTTTTCACTGTGGGGGTCCGGTTTTCTTCCTCCAGTAGGCTGGTTTGGTTTTGGATTTCTGAGAATACAACTCAGAGTGGCAAGGAGAACTCACTCAGAAATTCTCTCCAAACCCTGCTCTCCCCCATGGAGAGTAAACCGGCTAGGGAAGAGATGGATTAGGCTGCTTTGCTTCCTCAGGTCAAAGCCCAAGGTCTGTGGAGGCCCCTCGCCCAGTCCACCCATGTCAGGGCCCGCTGTGACTTCCCACTCTTCCATCATTTGAGCCAATTCTGCTTGCAGACTGACCTGAAGGGCCGGGAGGGCCTGGCCTTCTAAGAGCATCCCCTGACAGCTCCATTTGTTCTCTAGCCCTCTCTCCCCTCCCTAGGAGGCTCCCTCTCCACTCGACAAGTCCAGGTGGAAATCAGATGCAGGAGCTCAAGGCTTCAGACATTCTTAGCATCATCACCCCACATATATTTTGTTAAGTGGGGCTTTAGAAAACCATTTGCTGATTAGAATCAGTTATGCGACATTTGTTCTAAGTTCTTATAAAGTGGCAGAGCTTAGAAAGCCAAGGATGGGAGGAACTGACAGCTAGGAAGCAGAGAGAAGCAGAGCAGAGAGACCCTGACTGGAGGTTGATTGAGTGACAATGCCACCCAGCCTCCAATCTTGGCCAAATCTTATTATAAGAGAATCCCATCATAAGAAAGAATAATTTGTCAGACAGAATTACTGACCATCCCCCCACCCCACCCCTCCCCAGCAACACTGCACTGACTGAATAATAGCTGATGAGGCCAAAGTCTGGTCCAGCCAAAGAATGCAGACAATCTTCTGGGACTGATGGGAATAGTTTCAAACCTGGGCTTTCTGAGACTAGTACTCAATACTGTTTGGAATAAGTGATCAGGTAACTAGGCCCTTTTAACTGAAACCCTAAAGAAGACACAAGTCCCACCTTGAGGATCATCTCCGCGCGGGTCATGCCTTTCACCACGATCTTGGTGTAACTGGCCGGGGCTTTCCTCACTACCTGAGAGCCGATGGAAGGCAGATCAAGCAGGACCATCTTCAGGGAGTGCGTGTCCAGCAGTAGCTGAGGGAAGAGAACAGAATAGTACCAGCCACTTCACATGGGCACAACACCTAGTGTACTCACGTTGATAAATAACATTTTCTTGATATTTAAAAAATTTTTTTAATATATTTTAATTTTTGGCTTCACTGGGTCTTCACTTCTGTGTGTGAACTTTCTGTCGTTGCATCGAGTGGGGGGCTACTCTTTGTTGTGGCGTGTGGGGTTCTCGTTGCAGTGGCTTCTCCTTCTAGCTTGAGGGCTCCAGAGCTTGGGCTCAATAGTTATGGCACATGACATGTGGACTCTTAGTTGCCACATGGCATGTGGAATCTTCCCAGACCAGGGATCAAACCCACGTCCCCTGCATTCCATTTAGAAAGCAGTTCAGGATATTCAGGAAGAACCTTACAAATGTCTTTAAAATTTCTGCTTATTGAACAGGCAAAAAATGGTAACTCCATACTGCTCTACTTTGGATTTCTCTGGATGCTAGCGAGGATGTAGGAGATTAAGTCAAATTTAAACATCAGTATCTTGGGACTTCCTGGTGGTCCAGTAGTTAAAAATCTGCCTGGACCACCAGGAAGTCCCAAGATACTGACTCCAAGATTTATAATAAAGTAAGCAAGACAGTGTGGTACAGATGAAAGGACAAATAGATCATCTGTGCAAAAGACAGAGCCCAGAAATACATCACAAATACTGTCCACACAAATAGAGTCAACTGATCACTCACAAAGCAGCAAAGGCAATTCAATGGAGTAAAGATAGTCTTTTCAACAAATGGTGCTTGAACAACTGAGCATCCATATGCAAAAAAAAAAAAAAGGAAAAGGAAAAAGGAATCTAGACAAAGACCTTTCACCCTTCACGAAATGGATCATAGGCCTAAAACACAAAACTATAAAACTTCTGGAAGGTAGCATAAGAGAAACCCTAGATGACCCTGGGTATGGTGATAACTTTTTAGATATAACGCCAAAGACATGATCCTTTAGAAACTTACATTACCATCTGTAAAACAGATAGCCAATGGGAATTTGCTGTATGTCTCAGGAAACTCACAGGGGCTCTGTATCAACCTAGAGGGGTGGGATGGGGAGGGAGGTGGGAGGGAGGTTCAAAAGGGAGGGGATATATGTATCCCTATGGCTGATTCATGTTGAGGTTTGACAGAAAACAAAATTCTGTAAAGCAATTACCCTTCAATTAAAAAATAAATTAAGAAAAAAAGACATGATCCATTAGAGAAATAACGGATAAACTGGTCTTCGTTAAAATGAAAAATGTTTGCTCTCCAAAAGACAATGTCAAAGGGGTGAGAAGGTAAGCCACAGATTAGGAGAAAGTATTTGCAAAAGATACATCTTGTAAAGGACGGTTATCTAAAACATACAAAGATTTTTAAAGAAACTCAGCAATAAGAAAACAATCCAACTAAAAAATGGGCCCAAGATCTTAACAGCTACCTCACCAAAGATATGTAGATAACAAGTAAGAATTTGAAAAGATCTGATTCCTGAAAATCAGTAAGAAAAAGAACAGCAACCCCAGTAAAAACAATACCAACAGTGGGGCAAAGATTTGAACAGGCACCTCACAAAAGTGGAGACTCAGGTGCTCATAAGGGCTGTGAAATGATGTGTGTGTGCTCAGGTGTGTCTGACTCTTTACAACCCCATGGATTGTAGCCTGCCAGGCCCCTGATACTTCATTTTACTAGTGATCCAGTCAACACAAATCAAAGCCACAACTGTGTGTCATTTTGTACTCATCAGAAAGGCAAAAGGAAGTAAAAAGGTCTAAATACCAAGTGTTGGCATGCATATAGTGCAATGAAACTCACACTTAGGATGAGGGTATAAACTGGTTGAAGCACTTTGGGGGAATTTCAGTACTATTTCCTAGTGGAATCTGTGCATAACCTGTGACACAGTACTTATATCCTTTAACGAAATTCTTGCCCATGTCAAAAAAGGTTCCCTAAATCCACTGTTTGTAAAAGCAAAAGACTGGAAATAACCTAAATGCCCAGCAACAGTGTAGAATGGATAAACAAACAGTGCTATATTCACGCAATGGAACATGACACTGAAATTAAAATAAGTGACTCAAACAACCTATATCAACACAGATAAGTCTCAGAAATCATTATGTTGGGCAAAAAAAGCAACTGGGGAAATGTTATGTATAGTACCATTTGTAAAAAGTTTAAACATTTGCAAAACAAAATTATATATTGTTTGTGGATACATACACATGTAACTTATCAAAGCACATATGGGAATGATAAAATGAAAATCAGAATAGTGATTACCTCTGGGCATGGAGGGAGAGGAATGGCAGGGTAGGTCCACAGGGGACTTCAGCCATAATTATAATTTATATAAAAAAGATTTAAAGCAAATACGGGACCATGTTAAGATATGACTAAGCTAAGTGGGAAGCTGATACTCTTGACATTATTTTCTATACTTTTATTAACTGAAACTATGTTTTTCCTTGTCTTCTTTCTTCATAGTATGCCTTTAAATAACTGAGGCCTAGTAAGGATTCAAGTTTATCTTCTATGTAGCAGAATTTCAGTGTCTTGTTAAAATCAAAGCCATGTCTTAGCATTATTTGCTAGCAGAAAAAAAAAAAATCAATGATTATTTAAAAACATATGGGGATACTTCCTGTTTTTTTCTATACTTTCTACTTCCCAGAGAATGTTATATGCATAAATAATTGTACAGTCTTAAGTGACAGGAAGAGTTTTGAATGAACCAGACATAACCCTCTAGTATCTCCCATATTTTGAAAGATACGACATTCTCAATTCCTGGCCAGTCACAGTAAAATTCTCTCCTCACCAGACAGATGAACAGATAGAAACCTTGGTCTCAGGTTTTACCGGAAGTAATGCAGTCAGAAAATGTGGGAGCTAGTCCGACAGACTTAGTCTATGTGAAATGAAGGTGAAACGGTCCATTTATCATGAAAATCTGTTGGCTTTCGTCTTTGAAAATAGCTAAAAGTTCATCTCCTTATGCATGAGGCACTGGGCAAGAGGTGGTTGTTAGCGAAATTCGGCTGAGCCTCAGAGAAAAAATTTGGGGGTGATATGGCGCATGCTGATGGTGGGCCACTGGGGTGCAAAGCTGGCCAGCATGCTGTGCCTGGGAAGGGTCATCATCGCCCGTTAATGGAAAGCTCTGACACCTCTTGGGGGGCAACATGACTATCACAGTGATAGAAACCTTGAGCAGACAAAATAAAGGCACATTCCTAGAAGGTAAAGACCATATATATAACACTAAGCTCTTTAATGAGGTGATGTGGAAGAAACAGCTCAGGATATGAGCAATGGGGGGGCCAAGGTGAGGACACGCCTTGTTTCTTTCCTCTTTCCTTTTTTGCTTTAAATTTAAGGTATAACTTTCATACAGTAAAGTACACAAAGACCAAGTACACGGCTTGATAAATTATACACATGCATACACCCTACAGGGCTTCCCTGGCGGCTCAGACAGTAAAGGACCCATCTGCAATGTGGGAGACCTGCGTTCGACCCCTGGGTCAATTCTCCAGGAAAGATGCCCTGGAGGAGCGCATGGCAACCCACTCCAGTATTCTTGCCTAAAGAATCCCCACGGACAGAGGAGCCTGGCGGGCTACAGTCCGTGGGATCACAAAGAGTCGGACACGACTGAGTAAGCACAGCACAGCACATACACCCTACTGCCTAATTAAAGACATGGGACTTTCTCCATCACCAAATAAATGAACCAGTGCTCTGTGATGACCTATAGGGGAGGGATGAGGGGAAGTTGGGGAGGGAGGTTCACAGGGATAGATATGTGTGCATATGGCTGATCCACTTCAGCTGACTGCACAGCAGAAACGAACACAACACTGTAAACTAATTATCCTCCAACCAAACAGAAAAGATGAAAGGATATAGAGACGTGTTCACACAACGGAATGCTACTCAGCCATAAAAACAATGAAGTATTGTCATTTGCAACAACATGGATGGACCTCGACATTATCATACTAAGTGAAGTAAGTCAAAGACAAACATCGCACGCTATCACTTTTATATGGAATCTAAAATACAACACAAATGAGCTTATTTACAAAACAGAAACAGATTCACAGACATAGAAAACAAACTGACGGTTACCAGAGGTGTGGATAAATTACCAAAGGAGGTGGATAAATTAGGAGTTGGGGATTAGCAGATACACATTACTATGTATAAAAGAGATAAGCAATGTGGTCCTATTATATAACACAGGGAACTATATTCAATATCTTATTATAAACTAGAATGGAAAAGAATATGAAAAAGACTATATAATCTTCATATATGTATATGGACATATATATATATAACAGAATCACTTTGCTGGACATTAGCAGCTGTACTTCAATTCCTCTATACTTCAATTAAAAAAATAAATTACAAAGATGACTTGGGACATTATTTGCATCCCAGAAGGCTTCCTAGGGGTCTCCCAGTCAGTGCTCTCTCTTCCTTCCCAGCAAAGGCTACCATTCTTCTGCCCTCTGTGACTCAGGATTGGCCTGCTGCTCATTAATCTGCTATGGACATTCTTGTACATGTCTTTGGTGGCCTCACACCCTCATTTCTCTGGGGGTAGCATCTATGTAGAACTGCCGGATCAAGGGGTAGGCATATGTTTAGCTTTAAGTAGAGACTGTCAGACAGTCTTCCAGTTTGCTTGTGCCAATTTCCAGTCCCACCAGCAATGCCTGAAAATTCCAGTTGCTTTACATTCTCACCAACACTTGGTATTCTTGGTCTTTTTTAATTTTAGCCACTCTCATACTGTGACTTTAATTTATATTTCCCTAGACAATTAATATGCTTACTGGTGAGCCTCTTTTTGAAGCACCTATTCAAATCTTCTGCCATCTTTTCTACTGGTTGATTATCTTTTTTCTAATTGATTTGTTGAGGTTTTTCTAAAGTACGTTTTTCAACTTTATTGAGGAATAATTGACAAATACACTTTAACTGCACATATTTAAAGTGTACAGGGTGATTATTTGATATACATACACTTTGTGCAATGATTACCAAGATCAAGATTATTAACTCTCCTTTTGTGTATGTGGTAAGAATGCTTAAGATCTACTCTCAGCAAATTTCAAGTACATCACACTGTATTGTTAATTACAGTCACTATGCTGTACATTAGCTCCTTGGAACTTACACCTTAGAATTGAAAGTGTGTATCCTCTGACCGCCATCTCTCCATTTCCTGCTTCCCCCAGCCCCTGGCAACTACCATTCGATTCTCTGTTTCTCTGAAATTGAGTTTTTTTTTTTTTCCTTTAAGATTCCATACAAGTGATATGTTAGAGATTTTCAAAAGGATATATTTAGAATATAAGTACTCTGTCAGTTACATATATTGCAAATATCATCTGCTACTCTGGCTTGGCTTTTGAGAAAAACAAGTCCTTAATTTTAAGTACTCCAAACAATCTCTTCTTTTACAATTAGTACTTTTAATGTTTTGTTAAGGAATCTCTGCTTAACCCACAGTCATAAAAATATTCTTTTATCTTCCAGAAGTTTTGTTGTCTTATCTTTCATTTTCAGAGCTATAATCCACCTGAAGTTGTTTTTAAAAAAAAAAAAATTTGAGATAAATTCACCTTTTAAAAGTGTACTGTTCAGTTCCAGACATCTCATCATGCCACAAATAAATTCCATGGCCATTAGCAATCGCATCTCTTTCCCTCCTCTCCTCCAGCCCTTACCAACCAGTAGTCTGCTTTCTGTCTTGTGGATTTGCCGGCTCTGGACATTCCATATAAATGGAATCATACGTTCTGTGACCTTTTGTCTATGATTCTTTCACTTAGCATAATGTTTTCAAGGCTCATCTATGTTGCAGCATGAGTAAGTACTTCATTTCTATTTACAACTGAATGATATTCCCTTGTAAGATTAAACCACATTTTGTTTACCCATTCATCAACTGATGGGCGTTTGAGTTGTTTCCACTTTTTGGCTATTATGAATATTTTTGGCCATGCTGAATATCTGTGTACAACGGTTTACGTCACACTCTCTTCCAATTCTTTTGGGTTTCTATCTAGGAGTGGAATGGCTGGGTTATATGGTAACTCCATGCTTAACATTTTGAGAAATGGCCAAACTTTCCCCAAATGGCTGCAAGCATTTTGCATTTCCACCAGCAGCGTATGAGGGTTCCAATTTCTCCACATCCTCACTGGAACTGATTTGTTTTTTTGGGAACTGACTTTTGTATATGGTGTGTGGTCAGGGTCAAGATTAATTTTTTTCCGGGACTTCCAAAAACAGAAAAATATAAAACACAAGTAATACTGTAACAAATTCAAATTCAATAAAGACTTTTAAAATGGCCCACATCAAAAAATTCCTTAAAAAAAAAAAAGATTAATTTTTTTCCCATGTGGATATCCAATTACCCAGCACTGTTTACTGAGAAGACCATCCCTTCCCAACTGAATTATAGTGCTGTTTTTGCCATAAATCAAGTTTCTGTGTACGTGTGGGTCAATTTCTGAACTCCATTCCTTTCTTTTGGCCCATTTGTCCCTGTGTGCTTAATTACTTTAGCATTAAAAGCAGCCTTGGTATCTTGAAGTTTAAATCCTACAACTCTGTTCTTTCTTAAGAGTTATTTCAGCTATTTCTGGTCCTCTGCATCTTCATCCAACTTTTAGAATCCGATTATCAATTTACATTCACACCCACAAGCAACTAACCCATCCCTGCAGGGATTTCACTCTATCTGTAACTTTGAAAGAACTGACATTTAAAAGTACTGAGTCCCTGGGACTTCCCTAGAAGCCCAGTGATTAGGACTCTGCTGCCAGGGCAGGGAGTGTGGGTTCAATCCCTGGTTGGGGAACTAAGATCCCACATGTCACGCAAGGTGACCAAAAATTAAAAAAAAAAAAAAGAAAAGTATTGAGTCCTTTAACATATGAACATGGACCTTCCTGTCATTTTAAAGATTTTCCTTAATATCTCTTAATACTGTGTCATTTTTTGCATAGAAGACTCAAACATTTTAAAAATACTTATTACTAGCTAGATTTTACTCTATATGGTTTCATTAAAAATGTTTAAATTGTTTGTTGCTGGTATATACAAATATTGAAAATAATTTAAATACTGGCCCCTGCCTACTAAATTTCTATTCTAATAGTCTGTCTACAGATTCTTCTGGATTTTGTCATTCACAATCATGTTCTCTGTAAAATGTGAAAAATGACAGCTTTGTTTCTTCCTTTCTAATTGTGTACCTTTTATTTCTTTAAATTTTTCACCTTATTTTCCTGGCCAGGACTTCAAGGGCAATGTGGAACAGAAATGGTGACAGCAGACACCCTTGTCTTGTTCCTAATGTCAAGAGAAACATCTTTCTGTACTTGACCATTAAGCGTGATGTTTAATGGCAATTTTTCTTCCCATTAACTGATTCATTTCACTCATGAGCTTGCTCGGTCCTCCCATCTCCAGGACCTTGACGATCCTGCCATGGCCATAAGCCCCTGCAGAGCGTGGCTGTGCCTGTCTCTTCACTCTGTGGCACAAAGGGAGTGATAGAGGAGGCTTCAAGCTCTCGGTGGACAGGACGGTCTCATAAAAGTCAAGATGGGCCAGAGCTAACAGGACAGAGGAGTGAGCGGTGAGCGAGTGGAGAGATTCAAAAGGCTCCTCAGAAACAGAGAAGGGCTGGACAAAAGGAAGAAAGCTCTACCCTGTGCACGGACACACAAGCACATTAAAAAAAAGGAGGAGAAAGTTTAGCTTTTCTGAACACACTTTCTATAATCACAAAATTTAGAAGGAAGTTACTTAAAGCACAAATTGACTTTTGTGTCATTTCTCAAAATAAAATTTTATTGTGGATATCACTTGAGTAGTTATTATGTGAGGGTGGACCACAACTTAAAAAAAAAAATCTTGTTATTATGGAGAGTTTCAAACATGTATGACATAAACAGAAGAATACAGTGAATCCTTATGCAGTTGGTTGTACTAACCAGAGACATTCTCACATGCTCATCTCAGCTCATCTATGCCTCCAATACACTGGATCTCAGCCGGGGGAGGGGGGTGTTGGCCCCTCTTCCCACCCCCGGCCTGGATATCTGGCAACGTCTGGATGCATTTTTGGTTGTCAACATTGGCAGGGCATTACTGGCAACTAGTGGGTAGTGGTAAGGAATGGTGCCAAACATCTTATAATGCACAGGGCAGCCCCACAACAAAAAAGATTCTCTAGCCCCACATGTCAACAGTGCAAAGGCTGAGAAAGCGTGCTGCAACCACTCCTTGTCCCTCACTTAATTTTTCTGAGGTTAAATTTACATACATAGAAATGCACAATTTTTAACTGTACAGTTTTGACAAATGGATTTATCCATGTAGACCCTCTCATATGTTTCTGTATATACAGTATTAAAATAAAATCAACTTTAACACACTTTCTTCTACTCCTAGCTTGCTAATAAGGTTTTGTCGTTCTTTTAAAAAAATGGTCATTTACACGTATTAAATTTTATTAGTACACTTTTTTTCCCCCCAAAGGAGTGCTTAAAAACACCCTGGGTCCTTTTCCTGACACAACAGTGAACTGCTCCCTCTGGTTAGTTTGTGCAAGTGGAATCCATTTCTACTGTGTGCTCAGTCATACATACTGTGACCAGAAGACTAATTAATGACCCTGCAAATCCCGCAAGATTCTCTGAAAATCACAAACTAGCAAGAAGCATGACAAATACTGTATGGTTCAGTTCCGCGTGCCCTTGCAATTGCTCAAGCGGACTCCGGGGCCCAAAGAGAAATAATTTACTTTATACAGTGATCAGGGAAAGAATCAAGAGCAGGAAAACGTCTCCTTTACTGTTTTTGACACAAGTATTAAAATGCAATCTAAAATTAGGATCTAGTACCTTTGTGGCGAAGCAGAGGCCTCTGAGATTAGGCCTCAATCCTTGACTCTTACAGCTTTTGTTAAACTTGGATTACAGCTGCTATAAGACTTGCGACAGAATCTGTCTCATCAAGACTTTTTTCTTTTAAGCAGAAGTTTTAACTTTTTTTTTAATGTGGACCATTTTTAAAGTCTTTATTGAATTTGTTATGATACTGCTTCTGTTTTACGTTTTTGTTTTTTGGCTGAGAAGCATGTGGGATCTTAGCTTCCCGACCAGGGACTGAACCCGTACCCCCTGCATTGGAAAGTGAAGTCTTAATCACTGGCCCACAAGGGAAGTCCTAGAGTCTGTTTTAATCTATGAACTTCTCTCTGGTAACTTCCAGTTTCCTGTGGTTTTGCTGCTTGAGTGATCATGCCTCCAGCTCCATGACTGCATGGACTTCTAAGCCCAGATACTCACAGCAAGCATGAACCCCAGCTAAACCTGAACTTCACGTGGGAATCTTCCAAGGGCCACGTTGCCCTGTAGCTCCTACTCATGGCCTCCCCACCCTTCACCCGAGGCAGGGCCTATCGAGATCTATGCTCCCCTGTCACCCACTCATGTTTGTCTGGGGTCTGATAAAGTCAAACGCCAGTTTCCAGATGGTTTTCTCATTCACATCTCAAAGCAGAATACTGGCCAAACTGATATTTTTCTGAAGATGCGGGCTTTTGGAGTCTGAGTTGATTATTTTAACATTCTTTTAAAGAAAGGAAAATCTGAGGAAAATAGATATGACATTGGATTCATGTGACAAGATGAAAATAGCACAGTAGCTGGACACTAAATCAGGTTGCAAGGCCTGGGCAGAGCTGCAAACTCATGGAAACATATTCCCTATGAGTCAACTCTGTTACAGGGGCTTCATCAACTCTAGAGACTTGAGAAAATTAGTTTCGAGAGACTAGAAACAGAATCCAAAGCTTCTCTCAGACACACTAAGAGCAATCACTCCACGTCCTCTCTCATCACACACAGCAGTGAGGTGAACAGAGGATCCCTGGTGAACATGTGCTCATGAAGCTGGACGTGCTGGGGCATTACTCTGCTGTTTCCCGAGAAGAGGGTTCATTCTGTGCTTATGACGTGCAAGAGGCAAGAATTTCCAAACACTGAAACTCTACACTCAGACGCAGTCAGTCAGTGTCTGAATCTACGAAACCTCCCAGGACGTTTGCTGAAACAATGCTTCTGACTCTGCTAAGCTGGTCAGCCAGACAGCCCACGTCAAGCATTGACTAGATGTTTCCATGTGAGAAGACAGGCGCTGATAGAGAAACAAACTATTAATAGTAAGAGCTGGCATTTGTTGAGGGCTTCCCATGTGCCTGATGTTGGGTCAAGCACTTCAGTGCATTGTTGTTCAGTCACTAAGCTGTGTCTGACTCTTTGTGATCCCATGGACTGCAGCAGGCCAGGCTTCCCTGTCCTTCACTATCTCCCGAAGTTTGCTCAAACTCACGTCCATTGAGTCAGTGATGCCATCCAACCATCTCATTCTCTGTTGCTCCCTTCTCCTCCTGCCCTCAGTCTTTCCCAGCATCAGGATCTTTTCCAATGAATTGGCTTTCTGCATCAGGTGGCCAAGTATTAGAGCTTCAGCTTTAGCATCACTCCTTGCAATGAATATTCAGGGTTGATTTCCTTTAGGATCGACTGGCTTGATCTCCTTGCTGATCTTCTTCAGTACATTATCTTGTTTAATCCTCACAACTACCCTGTGAGGTGGTGCTGTGATTATCCCCATTTTATAGATGAGGAAACTAAAGCCCTTGAAGGGTAAGTAACTTGTCTAAGGACAAACAGCTGCTGGGTGGCAGAGACAGGATTCAGCATCAGACCTTAGTGATTCTGGAGCCCATAACCTTAAGGTTCACACTGCTTTTTTTTATACTGTCTTGCTATAGTGTAGGAAGGCCACTCACTTACAAAAGAGTATAAAACATACAGCACTTATGAGATTCAAGAGATGCCTGTTATTCATAGGTATTACATCTCTGGCTTTGATACTTTCTGATAGACCCATGATGCACCAGGGCATATGCTGACCTGCCACCCTTCTGAGGCCTGACTTGGACCAGCATGGCCAAGGGCCCAGGGTTGGGGCAAGTCACGGAGCTAGGAGAGCTGAGCCGCCACCCAGTCAACTAATCCAGTGGAAGGGCAGGAGTTATGGAAATGCCTTGAACTATATATTCTCCTTACTTAAAAATGTAGTTCTTTCAAATATAGAAAGCAACTGAAATCAGTTCAGTATTGCTGAATAAAGGTCTACAGAGGATTTATTTTAATGAATATTAAGGGATCATATATGATCAGTACATGAACAGTTTGTATCTAAGTAAGTGTTTTTAAATAATTAGGGGCTAAGGGACCATACTCAATATTTTGTAATAACTTCTAAGGGAAAAGAATCTGAAAAAGAATAGATATATGTATATATATAACTGAGTCATTTTGCTGTACACTTAAAATGAATACCACACTGTCAATCAACTGTACTTCAATTAAAAACAAAGAACAACTAAATCTTCAAAAATAATGAGAATAAAGGCAAACTGAGCCTTCTGTTTACATTTGTATGAAGATTAAGAAGCTACAGTTAAAGGGCTTGAACAATTATAAACAAACAGAAAATGAATTAGGGGTTGAATATTATTGTTTGTTTTTAAAGGAGCTTAAACTGTTCTCCAAACTCAAGCTGTTCAAATTACAGAGTATGAACAGGTGGTATCTGAGCAGAGGCAACTGCCATGGTACCCAACTCAACTCAGCAGTGCAGAGGCGACACCATCTATGTAGACGAGTCTTGAGGCATAGAATTCAAGAGAGCAGGGTGGGGCTGATGGAGGAAGACTTGCTGGGTAAGGTGAACAGAGCTTCTCTGTACCAAAAAGATAAGCCTGTCTTTGCTTGATGCTCCTAGGTTGTCTCTGCCCCAGCCACCACAGGACCCAAAATAATCAAGAGCCATTGTGGCTCCCTCTGCCCAGATGCTTTTCTCCTAGTCCTCCTCCAGCCCTCCTCAGAGGTGCCTCCTCCAACCATCCAACCTAAAGCCACTACTCCTCACAGAGCAGAGAATATAAAGAAGTTAAATATGTAAAGAATATATTTCGTGACTTCCCTGGTGGTCCAGTGGTTAAGAATTTGCCTTGCAATATGCTTCCCAGTAAAGAATCTGCCTGCAATGCGGGAGACTCACATTTGATCCCTGGGTTGGGAAGATTCCCTGGAGAATGGAATGGCTACCCACTCCAGTATTCTTGCCTGCAGAATTCCATGGATAGAGGAGCCTTAAGGGCTACAGTCCATGGGGTCGCAAAGAGTCGGACACAACCGAAAGACTAAAACACTTTCACTTTGCAATGCGTGAACATGGGTTTGATTCCTGGTTGGGGAACTAAGATCCCATGTGCTGTGGAGAAACTCAGCCCACATGCCACAACTACTTAAACTTGCGCACTGCAACTAGAGAGTCAGTGTACTGCAACAGAAAGGTTCCACGTGACACAGGGAAAATTCCATTGCTGCAACTAAGACCTGAAGCAGCCAAATGAATGAATAAATAAATATTTTAAAAGAATACACCTCTATAAAAATATGACGGAAAATTCCATAGAAGTGAAGCCTGGTGGGCTACAGTTCATGGGGCTGCAAAGAGTCGGACACGACTGAGCGGCTGAGCACATGGCACATAAATACATAAAGAATAAGATGAATATCATGCCCCTAAGGTATTCTTTCATATAACCTAGCTTTATACTCTGCATACTGAGGTAAAAATGATCTTCTAACTTATTTGTTACTTGTATGTTATCTGTCTCTTCTTACTAGAGTGTAAACACCATGAAGGGGAGGTCTTGTCTGCCTGTTCACTGTGGTATGCCCTGTCCCTAGAATAAGGCCCAGGTACTTAGGGGGCGTGCTCAATGGAAAAAAATGCTTTAAATAAATGGATGAATGAATGAAGCTGCCAGATCATCATTCTGTCCTCAAACAGGGGAAACCAGTGGTTTTACTTTTACGCAGTGCCTCTGGACTAGAAGGATATGTGGTTTGATCCACAACAAATGCGAGGGGAACAGCCCTACCCCGGCTTCATCTCACCTGTTCTGCCCCCACCATGCTGATCGGCTTGCACTTGAAGAGGTGGGTGATGAACTTGGGAATGAAGGAGCTGTGGATAAAAAAGAAGTGACAGATTAGGCTCATTTTTTCTTTGGTAAAGAACTGCAGAAACTTTTTTTAAGTTCCTATACTTCCTTCTAAAGAAAATGGAGAATTAAAGTAGCCATTCTTATATCCTACAGCATGCATTCTTTATCTTTTCCCCCTAATGAAAGCCCTGGTTTTATTTAGGTAAATCTGGCCTTGGGATGCTGGGGAAAAGCTGATTCCTCCTAAACAACAGAGGTGGATTCTAATTAGCCTCAGCCAGGCAGAGCCTGGAGTTCCTTGGGTGACTGCTGCTGGTGCTGACGATTTGAGCACATGATTTTAGCCTGTTTGTGTGTTTGGATTTAACATCTAGACCTGTCATTTTCTCACTGTTCTAAGGATGAAGCCAGAGGCCCAAGGAGGGCAAGGTCAGTAAAGAACCTGGGTCCTTATAACATTGCTGAACCACTGCATCAGTCATCTTGGGATCTGTCCGATCTCCAGATTTTCGTTATGTGAAATAAAAAATTCACTGTTTAAATCAGTTTGAGTATGATGAGTAGCTGAAAACATCCTAATGGATGTGACAACTGAATATACATTGGTGGTTACGGGATCTTAAATGTGAAAATAGGAAATAATTGCTAAGGGAATAACTGTCAGATCAGGGAACAAAATGCACGATCTCCAAAAAATTTACTGGGGACTGAAGGGCAACCTGGGCCAGGTGGATTGATGATGCTCATCTGTGGAAAGGGAGAATATAATTTTAACAGGTCAGGAGGGTTTTTTTTAAGAAAACCCTGCAGAAGCCTGAGTAGGGAAGGCTGAGTTGCACTGCTGCTGAACAGAAGGCGTGGGAACCAGAAATGCCTAAAATCAGGCCAGATTCAAAGACCAGGAGAACACAGGGCCTGTGACCAAAAGCAGGATTTGGAGGTCAAGGTAAAGGCTGGCCAGCCTCCCCTTCTCCTCACTCTTCACAAGCTACTCTCAGGCTCATGCTCACCATCCTCTTTGCTCTCTCCACTTCTTTTCCAGAAGGTTTGTGCCACTCTGATATCCAGAGACCTACTGGAGGGCCCACTGGCATGGCACTGGCACCTCCACCCCAGCGCATCCAAGATTCAGTCCTAACCTGGATCCAGGCTCAGAGACTAGATCTCTTCTGTGCAGTCATTCAAATCAGAAGCCACAGACTTGCCCTCAACCCCGATATCTAGTAAGTTCTCGGTTCTTCCCTCAATGCCCACACCCACCCCTCCTGACCGTCCCTCGGCTGCTGCCCTTCTTCTCACTAGAGCTCTTTCAGTTGTTTCCTAACTGGTCTCCCAGCCTTCAGCCTCATCATTTCTAATCCATCAGCCATTACTGGGATTTACTTCAGATGCAAAATGACCAGGACCCTCCTCTGATCACAACTCTTGCAATGACTGCAGACAGACCTTCCTCGACTGTCCAGCCCCATCTCGCTGAGCCCTGGTACCCTGTGATTCGGGCTGGCTGGCCACATGCAGATCCTACAACTCTAGGCAATCTGAATCTTCAGTGCCTTTGCTCACACTGCTCCCTCTGCCTGGTATGCCTCCCCCACCACCTTGTGGGTCAGGACACACACATATCTCCTGGACTCTGCTCAAGGACAGCTTTCCTGTGAAGCCTCTCCTCAGTCCCCTCCACCATACTCTGCAGAGTCCATAGACCTCCAACCTAATACATAACCTACTCAGTGATACTTATCTGCTGACAAGTCGATTTCCTTCCACTTGACTGTAAGGCAAATGAAGCCAGGGACCACGTCTACTTAGTCAAAGCACTGAACTTGGCAGTGGAACACAGTGGGTGCTCAAGGGGCTGCACGCTGAATGAACAATAAATAATAACGGCAGCAGGTAACACTTCTTAAATGTCGGCTTGGTACCAGGACTTCACCAGGAAGTTCATATGACTTCTTTTTTTTTTTCCCTCCCAAGCACTATTAAGAGATCTGTCTCATCATTCCCATGACTGAATGGAGGAGAATCCACTGAGTGGATGAGGGAAGTCACTTGAGGTTCAAACAGTAGTTTCCACCAGGGGGGTGATCTTTATGTCTAAATAGTAGAGACTGTTGTTGCTTCAGAGACCAACAGTGAGATAAGAAAGCTAGAGGGAAAGAAATGTCAGCCCCCGAGATTAGATCTAGGGGAAGGCCAGCTAACTGATCAGGAGGCAGTGAGAACAAGGGACTATGTGGCATGGATTCTTCCTGCTCTAAACTGGAGTCAGGCCAAAAAGTACCATGAGACTGAACTACAGCTAACTGCAATGGCACACAGTTTATAACCTAAGTTACTTCAAACTAAGTAGGTTTTGATCATGTGCTTCATCCGGCTCTGTGTGGTGGACTATAGGGGGAGGGGTGGGGAAAACATAAGGATCAGGGACACGTCTTTGGGGGAAGAGTTCCAGCAACATGAGGGGTAACTGCCAGGGGTTCCTCCAGACCCTCACAGTGCTGGCAGTTGACTGCTCTTGGCTGAAGCAGGGTGTTCTCACAGCCCCCATCTGAAGGTTCTGGTCTTCAGCTGGGATTTTACAGTGATGAGAGGGTACCATGGATTAAATTAAGGATCCACTTTCTAGATTACAGGTTAAACTTTTCCAGATGTGAGAGATGGCATCCTATGCCCAGCTCCCCCAATATGGGCTTAATGTGAGAGCCAAGGGCACTGAGAGAAGGTGAGGCTGGTGCTGGGATTAGTAAAGTAAACAGACCCCTTCCTCGTTTTAACGTCAGCTCCATCAGGCTCCTGTGCAACCGCACCGAAGAGTCTTGGCCACAGTAAATTTTTATAGAGATGTTGTTCCTACTGGGAGTTATGGGGAGTGTCACAGTGTGATTTATCAGCAGGACTTTTTAACATGCGCTGATGAGCACCCAGAGAGTGGAAGGGATGTCAGCTCCCGGCCCATCTGCTGTCCTGCATACATTAATGCCTCCCGGGAGGGTCCACTCGAGCCTTTCCTGATACACTGGGAACTGAAGCTCAGGCCACAAGCCACTTCGTAATTGCTGCTCTTTAGGGGCTCATGTGTGAGGGGGAGGGAAAGCCTTAATTGAACACAAACTGAGAGAGATCTAGGGAAGACAGAAACTTGGAGCCCTAAACCGTCCTCGGGGACCTGGATGAGAATAACCTCACTTCAGTAGCTTGGACGGGGCCGTTCTTCCCAAAGCCTTTCCCGGCGAAGTCTGCCAAGACGCTTGTTTGATAATTGGTCAGAGGAGGCACTGACCCTCCATGGTGTCCAGCCTTGGGGAAAACCGTGCTATAGCCAGATGCGGACTGGCAAAGGACCGAAACATCTGCCCGCTTTAAAACAACAAGCCAGAAGCAGCCACACAGGAGGATGTGGCGGGAGACGCGCAGCACAGTGTTCACTCCACCTCCTTGGCAATGGACTGGCTCCTGGACTGGCACTGACTTGCTCTTCCTGATTTCTCGTACCTTCCCTAGACTCACGGGTGTCCACAAGTGGATACACTCTGGTAGCCACAGTAATAAGTGCTATGGGCGAGGAGGAAGAGAAGGCTCAAGGAGAAACAGAACTCACGGTTCTCATCCTCAAAAGGCTTATTATCCAGTCAGAGAGACAAAATACATACATGAAATTGCTGAAAAATAATTTTAATTATCCAAACCTGGGGGAAGGCAGGGGTAGCAGTATGTCCACGTAATTCAAATGACAGGAGCCCACTGACTCTTTTCTGCCTGTATTGAGGGGGTGGATGGTTGTACTGCTGTTACTGGGATTTACCACATTAAGTAGCAAATCTAGTGTGATTAGTGTGCTTCTCTGGGGTACAAAAAGCTAATTGGATGGTGGAGACACCTAGACTGGGTGCATGCTGGTGGTCAGCATAGCATTCAGACCCATCCAGTGATGCGGGTGTTCGGGACTTACTTTGCAAATTTAATGCAGAACTGCGTGAAGTATTTCCGCGTGGAGGCCAGGTTGTCACGGATGATGGGGACGTTCTGTTTAATGTGAAGGATGACCGAGGTGACGTAGGGGCTCTGGTCACCAACATGCTCCACATTCTGCCACTGCATCTGAAAATGGAAACAAGGCGGGAGAAGTCTTCAGAGCCTGTGCAGGAGAACAGCTTTACCCGTTACTGGGGAAGGTGCGGGGACAGGTGTATAATATAGTGATTCGCAGTTTTTAAAAATTGAAGTATGGCTGATTTACAGTGTTGGGTTCATTTCTGAATGATTTTTAAAGGTGATGCTCCACTTAGAGTCATAAAATACTGGCCATATTCCCTATGTTGTACAATATATCCTTGTGGCTTGTTTTCTCTGCTTTCTTTGGTAGCTTATTTCTTCTACTTTTCTACCTAACTGAAAATTTCCATAATCAAACATTAGATTCTTACTCCAAGAGCCTTTGAGATTATGTGGGATTTTGATCAAGAGAAAGGAAAGAGCATCTCTGTAAATACGAGGGGCAGGTCAGAGGTTAAGACAGTGCTGTGGGGAACAGGGCAGGGGCTGTGCAGATGGCTGGTTTGGAGCATCACTGAGAGGTCCTGCATAGCCTCTGACCAGGCAGGCCGTGAACAAAATCAAGAGGCCTGACACTTCCCTGGGGGTCCAGTGGTTAGAATCCACCTTGCAAGGCAGGGACTTGGGCTCGATCCCTGGTTGGGGAACTAAGACCCCGCACGCCACGGAGCCACTAAGTGCGTGCGCCACAACGGGAGATCCCAAAGGACGCAATGAAGATCCTGGGTGTTGCAACAAGACTGGATGCAGCCCAACAAATAAACATACTAAAAACAAAATAAAACAACGAGAGACCTGCTGGGCTCCAGTGCTCACAACCTGAGGACAATTAGGGGAAATGCTCTGAAAAAACATGCACAGTAAAATGGAAAAAGCAGCAGTGGTGTGATCTCCCCACCACCACCTCACCCTGGAAACACAGGAGAAGAGGGGCAGTACCAGCTCCCAGCCTGCTTCACACCACCAGCCAGGACTGAGATGGGGTTCTGCAGGGTCAGCCTCTCAGAAAGGAGCTGGGCTGCCTGTTAAAAAGATCCTGAGCCGAACAGAAACTGCATAATATGTTCATAGAAGGAAGGTAGTCTTTCTGAGGCCTTGATGTCTCTGGTAAGAAAATACTATTTTTATAGAGCTCCTGGGGAAAGGAAAAATTCAATCCTGAGAGAATGTGTTTAAAAGAATCATATTGTACACGGATGATCCCCCAGTTCCTGGGAAGCTCAAATGACTCTACGTTTTGTCCTAATGTTTCTTCACATCAACAGATATTTATGGCCGAAAAGCTTTGGGTCTGTGTAAGCAAAGAACCATGCAAAAGCTGCAAGTCACCTCCATCTTCATTTTACAGATAAGAAACCCACGGCCCAGGTACATGAAGTCTATGTAAGCTTTGATAATGAGGCTCCAGAAAGAAAAGGGCCTCTAATTTTTTTTACTGGGGGAAAAAATAAAAGCAAAGAATACAGAGATGGTAGAAAAGTCTAATGTGAACTGACTTTATATTCTAATGCTTTGGCTACTTCTAATGTTTTCCTCATCCTCTTCTATTTTATTCAAGAGACTTCTTTTCCCATCTGATATTAAAGATGTGACCCATTCAAACAATGAACCTCCTAGGGGGGCTTAAATGAGCTCACAGGGTGAGGCCAGAATTGGCAGGTGCTGTCAGCATCTACACTTCATCTTCCACTCCCAGCTCATCAGCGGCTTCTCAGCAGAAGGCCCCCAGGGAACGAACAGCACAGTGAACTCCGCCCTCCACCGAAGGCAAAGCTCAACCATAGTAACACTGCTCTTTTCCAAGCTGGCAGCAGTTGATGTTTCAACAGCTCAAAAACGTAAACAATTATCTAAGCACGATGGTTCTCCATTGACAGAAGACGACCACAGTGGGAGGTGGTGACATGCCCTGTCATTGGTTACAAAGCAACTGGGGGGGGGGGGCGCGGGGGGCAAGACGGAGCTTGCGGTGTGAGAGTTCAAGCTACCGCTGGAGAGTTGCCTCCTCTTGATCACCATTGGCTATGTTAGTATGTGTCCTCATTGGGAATCTAGGTGAAAGATCCGATTTTCTTGAATACTTAGGCCATTTCAAACTCCATTGGTCAAGATAAATGAAGTACTGACAAAAGTCAAATGGATTCATGAGTTTAAATTTAAGTCAACCCAGGACTTCCCTGGAGGTCCAGTGGTTAAGACTCTGTGCTTCCACTTCGGGGGACAGGGGTTTGATCCCTGGTTAGGGAACAAAGATCCCACACACCATTCGGTGTGGCCAAAAATTAATAAAAATTTAAAAAAAAATTTAAGCCAGCTTGTGGAAAAAGAATTTAAAGTACTGGAAAACAACAAGAGTTGACATTGTTCAGACTATTCTCTAAAAAATGAGCAAAATACAGCCAGCAGTGATGTTGTCCGGCCACAGCCTCGGATGGATGCTCTGCCATCTTCCCCCTTGATGACTTGGGTTTGGGTTGTAACTCAAATGTCCCAATGTACCTACATCAAGACCTACTGTGTGCAGGTCATTTGGTCTGGCATTTGGCACACATCATCTCCTTTGCTATTCAGACATGATCTTACCCACAGCAGTCTTACTGACAAGGAGACTGAAAAAGCTTAAGAAAAGAGGCCCAAAGTCACTCAGCTGATCAATGGCAGAGTGGAGGCAGCCCAAGCCCATCTTAAACCCAAGCACTACACTGGGCTGCTTCCTAGACACATGTTAATTATTTCACAAACAAAAAAAAGTACTTAACTCAGCTTTAGTTCAAGGGGAGACCAGTTTCTCATGGAGAAGCTAATGAAATACACAGTGATCAAGGGACATAAAACAGTAGCTTGCACTGGAAGAACAAACATCCTGAAAAGCCATTAGTGGAAATAAGACTCCAACTTTTCCAGGTGAACTTTGCATCTGACCTTTAGAACCTCATACTTCATAGAACTTCATACTTCAAGATTTTTCTTCTGTGCTTTTTGTGTAGAAGGTGGGGTGGGGTTGAATACTATTGGTGCTATTTGAACAAGAACAAGTTTGCAAAAGAAGCAGTAACTAAGATGGTAGGGTTGATAGAAACAGCAAGCAAGGAAATGATCTATTTACAATACTAGAGTCCCAGGGACCCCACACTCAGCCTCAGAGGGAGGTTGTGGGGCTCAGGGCATTGCCAGCTTCTGTGGTTTTTTGGTGCCTATGGAAGGACAGTGTGGTAGTCCCTCACAGGGAAGGCTGGGGAGATGCCCACAGCAGTAGAGACCTCTGACTCACCCACTGATCAGAGGACAGGGCTCCACATTCGTTGACTATGGCATGTGTGCTTCTCCATGGCTATGTGAAACTTGCACAGAGGTCTCCTGAGAAATTAATTTTCCTCAACTGAGAATTCAGATTCTCACATATTCACCTTGATCTCAGAATTAAAGCTGTACAGAGCAGACTCAGACCTGTGGAATCTGGGAACATTGCAGGCGATCAGAGTCTAGTGTTACGGGCAAGGCTGCTGGGATGCTGGCCCCAGACACGTGCAGAAGCACACGTTCACACCTCATGTATGTCTGGACTACTTTTACTCACACAACAAGCGTGTGCTGTTTCTAGGCACCTTCCCCAAGTATAGCACTCAACTAAGTACTGTGTGGGGAATAAAAAAGAGGCAGGAACATTCTACCGAGCACCTACTATGTACTAAGCATCATGATCAACATTTTCCCGTGAACCTACTGCTTATGACAATTATGCAGTGAAGGAGGTATTCTTACTCTTGCTTCATGGATGATAAGACTGATGTGAGGACAGTCAGGGACTAGCCTAATGAACTGATAAATCTGCAGGGATGAGATCTAGACATTGGTCTGACTAACTCCAAAGTCCATGTTTTTTTCCACTTTAATAAGTGGAAATAAGTGTTATCAAATAAGTGTTTCCAAAATAAGTGTTACCACCTGAAATGAATTTGAAATTAACTAAGGAAATTTGGGGCAAGCAAAATCTGTGTACAGATGAGCCTGTCCAAAGTAGAGGATGTGGTGGTGTTGATGGTGGTGCAGAAGAGGAGGAAAGGATGACTCTTCTCACTCAGGGACACACATTCCTTAACTCTGGGAGGAAAACCAATAAGATCCAGGATAGAAAATGGAGCAATAAAGGCTTAAGAAGATATAGGTTTTTTTTGTTTTTTTTTAATTCATTGCTGGGCCAATGGGAAGGTGAATTTGTATAAGCTTTCTTAAAGGTGATTTGAAAACATCTATCAAAAAATTTTGGCATTTTACATAGTTTTAGATCTCTGCAATTCCTTTATGACAACTAATCTGAAGATAATAATTATGAATGCTCAGAAAACACACACCCACACAAAGTTGTCCATTGCTGGACTATTTATAAATGTGAAAAATCGGAAATAGCATAACATCCATCAAAAGTGAAATGATTACATACATGTCAGGGGCAGCAGATGACAGTACTTAAGACGAGGCAATCTAGAGCTGCCAGTCATGAGTCCTAACATTGCTTGTGCAACCAGCTAAATGCATGACTTGGGCAAGTGACCAAACTCTCTGAGCCTCAGTTTCCTCAGCCATAAAACTGGGATGATGATAACCTCTATAATCTATACAGTTAAAGAAAGACAGGGTATGGGGCGCTCTTACACAGTGCCTGGCATGTATAACTTCCACGGTAAATGTTAACTGCTGTTACAATTTTAACAGTAAATACTCTGTACTATGGAGTACTATGCAATCACTAAAAATACCACAGATTCAGATCATATGGCCCAGAAAACTATTAAAACCTGCAAAATGAGAAAAAGAGGTTATATACTATGTAAAGCATAAGCTTGTTTATTTAAAAATAAATGCATAGGGTTTTCCTGGTGGCTCAGTGGTAAAGAATCCACTTGCCAATGGCAGGAGACATGGGTTTGATCCCTGGTCTGGCAAGATCCTACATGCCACAGAGCAACTAAGCCCACACATCCCAACTACTGAACCTGTGCTCTAGAGCTCAGGAACCTCAACTATTGAGCCCATAAACTGAATTACTGCCCTAGAGCCTGTGCTCCACAATAAGAGAAGCCGCCACAATGAAAAGCCCTCACACCGTAAGTAAAGAAAAACCTGCATAGCAACGAAGACCCAGCACAGCCAAAAATGAAGATAAATAAAGAAAATATAGGCATAAAAAGAAAGACTGAAATATGTTTGTTAATTGGAATTATGAGTGGTTTAAATTTTCTTCTTTTTAAAAATCTGTAATTTTCCATAATGAAGGTAATTTGCTTTGGTCACAATAAAAAAAATTCTTTTATGAAGAAAGATGTGCCTTGATTATAGGTGGTAGATGGAAATGAGGATTTCTTAACCATGGAGTCCTGTGAGCCTCCTGAAACAGATCTACATTTTAATAACTGAGGGAAATGAGAACAGATTTGAGGATTGTTCTGGCTATTTTGAAATGTCTCTGGGGAATAGTAAGGCAGTCTCCTAAATGAGTACATGTTCACGATCTTGAAATCTAATAGAAATTACTTGCCAGACTGTAAGGAAATTTAATTTGTTTAGTTTCTTCTTTCTGGTTTTTTTTTCCCTCTCTTAAAACTACCATTAATATGTCAAAAGCTAAATCTGTTTGATTCTGGACAGAGACTTAGATTCTTTCAACCTAGGGATGTGAGTAGCCCTAGGAAAAAGGACAGAGTGAGAAGGACCATGGGACCAATGGTTCCTTTCAAGGAAGCCACAGATTAAAAAAAAAAAAATCCTACTTGTAAGGCCATACTCAGGCATACTAATTCTTCTTCTTCTTTTTTTTTAAGGAAACTTGAATTGCTTTCTTTAGCTTCCAATTTCTAGAAGGCTCAAGAATTACAATTATTCTGGACAACAAAAGGAAATAAGATTGTGCTCACTGACCCTTTTCTGCCATATTCATTTTGTAAGATTGCAATCTTATTGTTGCCCTTTCTGTTACATAACATGTATATATTAGGGGTTAAAAGCTACAATACATTCCATGACTGAGTACCACTTTCTGTGACTGAACAGGCAAAGAAATTACACTGAACATCAGCATCTGGCAGAGAAATATGAATTCTTTTTTTTCCCCCACCCCTACCTATGAATTCTTAGGAATTCACAGAAATTACATTTAAAAGACAGAACTCTTCACATGGTTTCCACCAAAACACTCCAAACAACTTCCTTCTCAAGAATCAGGAGACTCGGTTTTATTTTTGGCGTTACTGTTATAAAGCTCTATGGCCTTGGACATATTATGAAAAATAAAACCAAGTAACACACATACCAGAATAGTAATTCATTAGTTTTCTGGAGAAACGTGCAGAGCAGGCTGCAATACTTGGGTTGGCTGCTCGGCCTATTTTCTTCCCTGTAGGAAAGTCTGGTGTCTGACTGAGAAAAGCTGAAGAGCAGTATCTAACAGGATGCTTCTGAATGCTTGAGGAGCTCATAGTGGAGTGAGCATGGAAACACGCTCATGTGAACCCACCAGTACCGAGCACACACTGTCATCATTCTGTTTTTAGGCAAATTACTTAGGCTGATGTTTGCCTCAGTTTCCACATGTGCCAAAAGACTAACTTATTCTGTAAGTGTGGTGTGCTACTGCACAGAGGAGAGATCTGAGTCTGAATCCTGGCTCTGCTGCATTTTAACTAAGAGATCTGATGAGTTTCCACTCCCTTATCTGTGAAACTGAGAAGGAACTAACACAAGAACCTTATATATTTGTCAGAATCAAACGCAATAATGCCTTTGGGTGCTGACTCCTGGTAAAGCGCTCCGTAAATAGCAACTTACTACTCATCTCACGGAGCTCATCTGAGAAAATAATGCAATATGGGAGGGGAAAGCGGTCTGAAGGGTAATTTTGACATAACTACATAACTTATCAATGACACTATCTCAAGGTTATACAGTTTCAGAGAAACCACTAAAGTTCGCTTGTATTATGCTTCCTCCTTGTGGGTTTGGCCCGTTTAAAGCTGCTTCTGTGGATTTTCTACCACATTTGCCCCTCTGTGTTGTTCTCTCCTTCACCAGAAGCAGGGTTCTTGCCACAGCTGGGGAGTAAACAGCTAGATGTGTGCATTTCCTATTTCCAACTTCAATCTGCTCCAGGATGCTACTTGGTGAAGTAAGAATCCTGGCTATTAAATACCACTGAGGATCATCACCTCATCCTCAACAACACCTGGATGTGCCTGAAGGCTTCAAGGCTTCTATGATCCTGCCATTTCCAATAAAGATGCCCGAGTCTCCTACTGTCTGCCAGCTCTACCCAGCTAAATCTGGTCAATAGAGTTACCACCTCTGTCTCATCTGGTCACCATTCTTTGGTGAAGTGAGTGTCTATAAACTTTTGTTCTGTTCGTTCTGCTTCCTTTACCTTCAAAGTCATTCCAGGAGTGCTACTGTTAAGCAAGTACTGTGCAGTGTCAGGGAGATAAAAAAATGATTAAGACAGCACTCAAGTTGTTCACAGCTTAACGGGGAGACAGAGAGAGAAAAAATAACTATACAGCAAAGTAGAGACTTAATATAAGTGCCACGGTGTCTTGAGGGAGAAAGATATTCTGGATGAGACAAAGAACGGTGAACCCACAAGACACTCAATATAGCCAAAACAAAATTGATAAAGAACTAAGTTGGAAGACTCATACTTCCTGATTTCAGGACTTACTAGAACTCTACAATCATCACAACAGTGTGACCCTAGAGTGAGAACACACACGTAGATCAACGGAATAGAACCAAGAGTCCAGAAGCAAACCCCTATACTCATGGTCAACTGATGGCATCACCAACTCAGTAGACACAAGTCTGAGCAAACTCCGGGAGAATGGTGAAGGATAGGGAAGCCTGGCGTGCTGCAGTCCATGGCATCGCAGAGTTGGATACGATTGAGTGACTGAACAACGACAGAAACAACAAGCACCTCGGAATAAGGTTCACAGCTTTCCCAGCCTTGCTCTGGGGAGAGTCTGAATCGAACTATTCAACTAGCAGCAAAAATGATGGAATCACAGACAAGAATAAACATTATCACAAAAGGTTTTTAAAAATCCTAGAAGAAACTACACAGAACAGAATGTAGGCATGAATCACAGGGTATTTGTTGATTCAGTTTGTGACCACTTGGCTTGTTTATATCTGGTCATTTTCATCACATGGATTTCATTTTGCTAGAACTCCAGAAGATTCAGACACAGAGGAATGGCCTCCCAGCTGCTGCGTTTCCACGTCTGTGGTTTTCCTGTGATATAAACAAAAGATTCTGGAGGTATGGTCTCTGTTAGTGTTTGCTGGTGTGGGTCTGGGGGAGAGATGGGTGATGGGGGCAGTTTGAAGGAAATCCACCTAATGAAATGACAGCTCACATAAGCAACACCTGGAGTGTTAAAGCCCCTCCAACTGCTATTTTACTAAAAAGAAAAAAAAATTCACTCTTCCTTTGGTAAATGTAGAAATTCTTTCCCCAGCTGTCTTCCGACCTAAAGTGTGTGGCAGGGCAGGAGAGGAGGCAGCTGGAGCAGATCATGCTTAGGATGTCGGGAACGTTCACCAGCAGTGAGGGGATAATCAGAGCCTGCAGAATCAATCTTCAGAGTCACGTCTCTCTAAGAAAATAAGTGAGCCTCAGTTTGCCTGCTCCGAGTCTTCTGCTTGTAAACACTCAGATGCTGGAAATACACATTCACCTCTGATTGGTGAAAGGATCAGCCTTTTGAAAGGAAATTCTGTGACATCGGCTACTCAGGACTCCCCACTGAGAGTCATAAAAAAAAAATCCCGAAGCTTAAGTTTGGGTATTAACCGCTTTTTTTGTTAAATATTTACAACCTACTACAAAAGCAAATTCAGACTGAATGTCTGGCTTACACAACCTTGTCACACAGCCGCTCCTCCTGACCAGAGGGAAAGAGGGCTAACACTTGCTGGCACCAGGCCAGTCTCCATCCTCTCTACGCTCTGGGAGGCAGAGCTCCCCCGTTTCACATACCGATGAAGTAACCTGCGCCCAGAGAGGTTGTTATTTGCTCAACACGCCCAAAGGAAAAATGAGAAGAGTTAGGTTTGTCTGACTCCAAAGCCAGTGTTCCTTCCACTGTACTCTGCTACTGGCCAGTAGGCCCCTGAGAAGTTCTTTCTGCAGAATTTGTAAGAATGCTACAAAAGTCTATGACTCTAGAATAGGCACTGGCAACTTTTTTCTGTAAAGGGCCAGACTGTTAATATTTTAGGCTTTGCCAGCCATCTGGTCTCAGCTGCAATTACTTAATTCTGCTGTCGTAGCAGAAAAGCAGCCACAGATAACATACAAATGAATGAGTGTGGCTGTGTGCCAATAAAACTTTATCTGGCGGTGAGCCAGATGTGGCTCACCAGTTGTAGTTTGCCAACCACTGCTCTAGAAGGCTCAAAGAGCGGACGGCTTTGTGTTATTTGGCTTAGAAATCAATGAAGGGACTTTCCTGGTGGTCCAGCCTTTAAGACTCCGACCTCCTAATGCAGAGGGCCTGGGTTTGATTCCTGGGCAGGGAACTAGATCCCATATGACACAACTAAGACCTGGTGCAGCCAAATAAATAAATGTTAAGGGGGGAAAATCAATGAAGAATTGCTTATTTCCAACTTAATCAATCAACAAATATGAGAGTCTTCTCTATTCTCTGTGGTCCATGCACTCGAGGTATTTACATTAGGAAGAAAAGACACAGGCACCTAAAAGCCAAAGAGCAACATGAGGACAAGCATGGGAAATGCCAAGGGAGAGGCCTGGGGACTGAGGGTGGACGGACGGGTCACCATGATATTAGAAAACCAGAGGTGGGACTTCCCTGGTGGTCCAGTGGCTATGAGTCTGCACTCCCAATGCAGGGGGCCCAGATTTGATCCTTAGTCAGGGAACTAGATCCCCCATGCTGCAACTAAAGATCCTGCCTGCTGCAAATGAGGCCCGCTGCAGTGAAATAAATAAATATCTAAAAAAAGAAAAGGAAACCAGGGTCTGCAACCTGATCAAATAACCCTGCCCAGTCACCAGGATTCAGAAAGAGTTGGAAAAACCACTGAGTGGCAGGAATGAAGATGAGTTAGAAGTGACTGCCTTAAGCACACCACCACCAGGGCTTCCCCGGTGGCTCAGCTGGTAAAGAATCTGCCTGCAATGCAGGAGACCCAGGTTCAATCCCTGGGTGGGAAAGATGCCTTGAGGAAGGGAATGGTTACCCACTCTAGGATTCTTGCCTGGAGTATTCCAAGGACATAGGAGCCTGGTGGGCTAAAGTCCAAGGGGTCCAAAAGAGTCGGACACGACTGAGCAACCTTTCACTTTCACCCATTCTGGGGAGGCCATACGAAGGGTTTTCCTCACATGTCAGATGCTGACCAAAGGCAACCTCTCCTTCAGACTCAGGAAACATACCTGCTCCCGGTCTCATTCTCAAAGGACAAACAACTGACTTCAGGTGCGAGATCAATTGAGCCCCTGCAGAAACTCCTGGAGGGCTCTGCTCTCCGCCTGATTGATGCTTTAAGCACCGGAGAGCCCGCAGGAGCTACAGGTGAGGACTGGGAGAGACCACCTGCGCTCACTCTCGGACGTTCAGGAGGCAGCACTTCCTGAAAGCTTACCTTGCTCATGGCCGTAAGGGCAGGGTCGCAGGCAGCATCCAGGTCCTGGACCAACAGCTGAATGCTGCTGGAGATGACACTGCAAGTCAAACACACCACTGTGGTCATGGCTTACAGAAGTGACTTGTGAATGACCCACCGACACAGCCCCTTGCCAGGGTTTTAGGCACCTGTGCAAAACCTAGCTTCACCATTTCATCCGAAAAACTCGAGTTTCTTTATTTCAAAAAGGAATGAATGACAAAGAGGAGCATCTTGGCTCCACCCTCCTCCTAGCTGTGTGTCTGGTCTCGCTCGGTGTGTCCCCACTCAGTCAGGACACAAGATCCTGTGGCTCATCTCCCCTGCTGCTATGCCCAGAATCCCTCTTCACTCCTCCTAAAGTACACGCTTTCCTAAAATGTTTAAATCAGACCTTGGAGGGGAAAAAAGGTTGAGAGAAAGAGAGGAAATGACCTAAGAAAAGACTCTGGATTTTTCCTCAGTAAGTGGTTGATGAGAAAGCTGAAGCTTGTCCTTCCCCAATCTCACTTAAAGACCACGACAAAACCCTGCCAGGTGGCACCAGGGCAAGAACTGATTCCAAAGGCTTTCATCTGAACTCCTTGGACAGACACCCTCCCACCCCAAATACATCCGTGCCCTGCCCACTCCTCCACCCGCCTCCATGGCTAAAATCAGGTCACTCACCCTTTATAACGAGTTGAGGCTGGCCCTCTGTGGATTGAGGGGGGCAGACAGGAGGCCCTGGACCTGACCTTCCTGCAAGGATGGCTGAGGTGGGAAAGTTCTTCTTCCCTGTTATTCTAGATTGTTGTCGTTGTTTAGTCACTAAATTGTGTCTAACTCTTTTGTGACCCCATGGACTGTAGCCTGCTAGGCTCTTTTGTCCATGGGATTTTCCAGGCAAGAATACTGGAGTGAGTTGCCACTTCCTTCTCCAGGGGATCTTCCTGATCCAGGGATAGAACCCAAGTCTCCTGCACTGGCAGTCAGATTCTTTCACTGCTAAGTCACTAGAGAGGACCATTATTATAGATACTGTAGCAATAAAACCCCTGTAAGCTAAGAATGACTGCATGTGAGGAGGCAGGATGTGGGTCAGCTGCACCAACTTCTCAGGCTCCTTAGTGGCTTGTGGAGAAGATAATCCTGATTCAACAGAAGGCTCTGGGAACATCTCAGGCTCTGCAGTGACCTAAGCTGATGGCCTGAGACGCGCTGCTCTGGGCAGGGTAAGGGTAGAGTCTCGAGCAGGGACTTGCAAGTACGCACGTGCTGAATGTGTCCATTTCTCCAGTCAGATTGATTCGTTCAATCAGACTCACGTCGACCTTCTCCTTAAGTTTCTCTTCCAGCTGACAGAGAGAGAGAAACATGCTTAGTGGTTATCAGAAGGAGCACCGTAGTACGACTCCTTCACACTTACCGAGTGTGATGATTCGGGTACCATTCTGGGCACTTTTCACGTGTGGGCTCATTTAATTCTCATGGCCCCGTGAAGAAGACTCTATTATGATCCTCACTTGAGAGATGAGAATGTGGAGGCATGGCCTACCCAGCTCGGTGAGTGGGAGGGAGGGAACTGAATACCCTCCAGAACCTGTGCTCTCTGGCCCTGTGCTATATTTGGTTCTCATGACACATTGACTAATTAATTTGTTTTTAAAAGTTGTTTATTTCATTTTTATTTTTTTATTTTTGGCTGTGCTGGGTCTTGGTTGTTTTGCTCGGACGTTCTCTAGTTGCAGCAGGCAGTGGCTACTCTTTGTTGCCGTGCACAGGCTTCACTGCCGTGGCTTCTCCTGTTGCGGAGCACAGGCTCTAGACACACGGGCTTCCGTAGTTGGGGCTCACAGCCATAAGCTGCCCCTCGACATGTGGAATCCTCCCAGATCAGGGATGGAACCCATGTCTCCTGCATTGGCAGGCAGACTCATCCACTGCACCATCGGAGAAGTCCTAATCAAATTTAGTTTTAAAAAGACCCCCATTTTTAGATTACTCCCGGCCCTGTGAATTGCAGGCTTAACCACTAACATTGGAAGCCTCCAGGGGCAGGTGGCAATAAAATCAAGTCTTCCCTGAGTGCTGGGATGGACCATTCCCCCACCTTATTAAAGTGTTGGGGATACTGAGATAAACAAAAGAAATACAGTCTCTGCCTCCATCAGCCTACAGCCGAGGGAGGGAAATTGGCTGAGCTCCCAGCCGTCTCGAAGAAAAATACAACTGACCAGGAATTGTAAATATCTCAAAACATCCCAGGAATCGCTTCACTGAGCAGCCTCAAACCCATTTATCACAGAAACTCTAAGAATAACGAATGTTTTGTCTTAAATTTAAAATATCTCTTAGGGGTGGGTAAATTAATGTAACTTTTTGGGAAGGCAATTTATTTAAAAAGCAAACATTTAAATATACACTCCCTTTCGGCCAGCAATTTTGCATCTAGAAAGATATTTCAATGACTGATGAGAACAAGGTACAGAGATGTACAGGAGTTCTTTGCAGTGGTCATGAATTCAACTGATATTTACTGACAGCCTATTCTGTGCCTGGATTCCTTGACGGCTCAGACGGTAAAGAAACTGCCTGCAATGCAGGAGATGCAGGTTCGATCCCTGGGTTGGAAAGACATCTTGGTGAAGGGGATGGCAACACACTCCAGTATTCTTGCCTGGAGAAGTCCACGGACAGAGGAGCCTTGTGGGCTACAGTCCATGGGGTTGCAAAGAGTCAGACACGACTGAGCAACTAATCTATTCTGTACCAGGCTCTGTCATGATGTAGTTTGTGAACAAAAACAGATAAGACCCTCTTCTCATAAAGCTCACACTCTAGTGTTGTTTATATTAGTGAAAAACTAGAAACAATCTGCCTGTTTGTAAGACACTGAGGAGACAAATTATGGCACAGGCTCACAATGGCTTCAACCCATCAGCTGCCTTTTCCCATTACATTGACAATAAAATCCAACTATTCCAACTTCTAATTATGATTTGGGTCCTCTCTTGCTCTCTGGCCCGCATCTTGCTCTCCCTACCCTTGCCTGCTCGGCTTTAATTATAGTGAACTCTTAAGGTTCTGGAACACACTAGGGTCTTCTCCTTCTCAGGGCCTTTACGCTTCCTGCTTCCTCTCCCTTTCCTTGCTCATCCCGCCAAGCCAGCTCCCTTGTTTTGCCACTCCCCAGCACCCAGCCCTTCCAGGCAACCTCCTTCCAACACTCAGGTCTCCGCTTCATTATCACCTCCTCTGGGAGGCCCTCCCTGACTACTCTACCTCAGTAGGCAATCTCTGTTAGCACTGCAACATCCGTTTCTTTCCTAAAACTTCCCACAAAACTGGGGTTACATCTTGCCTTACTTGTATTACCTGGCTGTTCTATTAGTCCTAAGTTCCATGGTAAGAAATCTGTCTACTCTGTTCACCACTGTGAATTAATACCAAATACAGTGCCTGGTGCCTGATAAGTGCTTCATAAAGAGCTCTTGAAGGAATGAATGGCACACTTATGCAGCTATTAAAAGTAAATGTGTTACAATTAATGAACTGATACTGACACATTATTGGCACTGTATTTTAAGCATTATTTTTCAATTCTTTATTGCTTGGATTCTTGAGTCTCTTCGGTTTCTCCCTTCATTTCTTCTTGCATCCCCCCAACTGCAACCTTCTGTGTTTTTTCTTAAGGAAACTGGGTTGTTTGCCTTGTAGCTTTTCTCCTGGTATGATTTTACTGATTGTATCCACAAGGTACTAATTGGCAAGTTCTTCTGTGCCTTGTATTTCCTGTAAACTGTAGCTTGATCAGATACAGATTTTACCTATTATTTATTTCTGGCTGTGCTGAGTCTTTGTTGCTGTGCAGGCTTTTCTCTAGCTGTGGTGCCCGGGCTTCTCATTACAGTGGCCTCTGCTGCTGTGGAGCCTGGGTTCTAGGGCATGCGGGCTCAGTAGTTGTCATTCCTGGGCTCTAGAGCACAGGCTCAATACTTGTAGCACACAGGCTTAGGTGCTCCATGGCATGAGGGATCTTTCTGGATCAGGGATTGAACCTGTGTCTCCTGCACTGGCAGACGGATTCTTTATCACTGAACCACCAGGGATGCCCCAGGTTTTTTTTTTGAAAGAAAACCCCTTCATGGAAATTCCCTGGTGGTACAGTGGTTAGAACTCGGAGCTTTTACTGCTGTGGCCTGGGTTCAATCCCTGGTCAGGGAACTAAGATCCCACAAGCTGCATGGCACAGTTAAAAATAAAAGAAAGGCAGAAAGAAAACTCCTTCATGATGATGCTGTCTACTTCCATCAAGAGATACCTGATGTTTGCCTTTCTCTTTTTGTAAAGTCAGCAACCACTGATGGTCAATGCCAGATTCATTATTCCATTAAGGAGGTATACAAGAATGCTATTCAAATTCTATCTTTTCTTCTTCATTTATTTGCTGAAAATCTGCTATAAAGATACACTACCCATTGTCAGTGATTTGGTTATCCTGAGCTACAAGTCAGAGAGGCAAAGCAGGATAAGAACTTTCCCTCTTTTTGCCAATATTCAATTCATACCAGTGATTTCTTAGTATCTTCCAATGTGGTAACTGAATTAAGAAAAAATCATTGTAACCAAATGGATTTAAACATACTTAATGCTTTCAATCCACTGTAGCTAATAGTCTCAGTGATACTTGTATGTCTCATATTTGACTAGCAGAGCTGGCTCCTGTAATCAGCTTCCTGGGGCTGCCATAATAAATTACTACAAATTTGGTAGCTTAAAATAGGAAGGTATCCTCTCACAGAATCTGCAGGTCAAAAGCCCAAAGTCAAGCAGCTGGCAGGACTGGTTCCTTCCGGGGGCTCTGAAGTAGCACTACCCCATGAAGTAGCACTACCCCATGTCTGTCCTCTCTCCTGGTGGTGGCTGGCAAACTTTGGTGTTCCCTGGTTGCATCCTTCCAGTCTCTGCCTCCCTCATGTGGGCATCTTCATTGTGTCTCAGTGTGTTAAATCTCCCTCTCCTTTCTCAAGGGCTTCCCTCATAGCTCAGTTGGTAAAGAATTCGCTTGCAATGCAGGAGACCCTGGTTTGATCCCTGGGTCGGGAAGATCTGCTGGAGAAGGGATAGGCTACCCACTCCAGTATTCTTGGGCTTCCCTTATGGCTCAGCTGGTAAAGAATTCTCCTGCAATGCAGGAGACCTGGGGTCGATCCCTGGGTTGGGAAGATGCCCTGGAAAAGGGAAAGGCTACTCACTCCAGTATTTTGGCCTGGAGAATTCCATGGACTGTATAGCCCATGGGGTCACAAAGAGTCGGATATGACTGAGAGACTTTCGCTTTTCACTTTCTCCTTTCTAAGGACACCGGTCATTGGATTTAGGGCTCACCCTAAATGTAAGACTATCTCATTTGAGATTCTGACTTAATTACATCTTCAAAGACTCTATTCCCAAATTAGGTCACATTTACAGGTACCAGGGCTTAGGACCTGGACATATCGTTTTGTACCATAAAACCCACTACTGCTCCTGAGTTCTTTTTAAATGAGTCTCATAGTCTTGCTTTTTGTTATGATCTGATGTTCCATGTTCATCTTGTACATTTCCTCAGACCTGGAATTAGTCATTTCTTTAGGAATGACTAGTTCCCTTCAATGAAAAATGGTATTGAGAGAGCACAATATAGGTGCCAAAAATGTATTTACTTTTACAATCAGTAAAAATAATTTTCTCTAACAAAAAACTGGCTATATCTATCGTGAGTCATCAGAATGGTCTCTGATCTACTAATATGTCCAGAACTTCTAAGGATCTCCTCTAAAAAAATAATGAAAACCATATTTAGATGTTCTTTGTAGGACTACTCATAAAAGCAAAAACTGGAAACAGTATAAACAATTGTTAGGGATACTGTTAAACGATTTATGGTATAGCCCCTTATTGGACTATTATGTAACCATTACAATGAAGGCAAGAAAGACAAAAACAAGAGGATATGAAAGTGAACCAAGTTAATTATAGAACATATGAAACTATGTTCATGGAAAAGCACAGAAAAAAAGGCTCCAAGTTGCTAATATGATTATTTGAGGGTGATGGGATTGAGAGTCATTGATTATATAGTTCTTTTTGGTACCATGGTTATTTTACTATTAAAATACCCTATTTATATGTGTGTGTTTTTCTCTTTCTGCACACACACACACACACAAAATAGTTAAAATCGTGTTTCTTCATCAAAGAACTCTGGGCCCTGCCTTGGAGGTCCTCATAGATACTGCCATCCTGCCCTGGAAGTTCTGGCTCCAAGGCCAAAACTTCACAGGTTATTCCTGGTGTGACTCCGTGTGACCATGTCCCCAAGCAGGGCATACTACTGCCCCTGCCTCTGGCTGGCTTAACCTGAACTGTGAAGGTCTGGGGGGACCCTTCTCTGGCCTCCTGTATTCTTGCTCTGGCTCACAGGTGCTCCAAACTATAACTGTCTGAACCGTAAGTCATGGCTGCCTTCCTATGATCTAGGCATGCAGAAATAACGAATCCCAAAAGGGAGGAAGAATGGAACCTTCCCTAGTTATTTTCTTTCTCTTGACCTTAAGTGAATTCCAGGGCCAATGTGGAAAGGAACTTCTAATCCCATGTTGAAGGCTGAATGGAAAATTCTTCTGGGTCTTCCTTCTGTTAATGGGAGCTCCAGCAGGGGCATCACCCTTTCCTGCTTCCCAGTTCCTGAACGTCAGCATCCAAACAATGGTTATTTGTTTCGGCAGAACAGAGAATGCTCCATAAATTTCAGGAGACACATAAAAGCCCGGAGAGTTTTTGCTGAGCCTGGTAACCCTCCTGAGAAGAAAACCACTGGTTGTGACTCAGCACCACCAAGTCTGGGGCCTAGCACCACTATGCTCCTTACTGCTTTTCACACATGGGAGACAAGGCTACTGACCTACTTTCAAGAGGGCACATCAGGCCCTCTGAGTGGCTTGCACAGCTCCAGGGAGGAGGCTGGTCAGTCGCGCCCAGCCTCCCTTTAACATGGTCCCTCTGCGCAGTAGCTGCTGGGGCTGTCCTCTGCTGGACCTCAAGCTGTCCCCTGGGGGAGGCCGGCGGGTCTGCCCGAGGCTGTGTGGTCTTCTACCCGAGCTCGGCACCCCGGACAGCGCAGGAAGAGAAGGGGGCACGTGGGTGGCCGGGGCGGCTCACCTGCTGGGTGGTGGCCAGGCAGTACTCTGCAGTGCTCAGGATGCTGCAGATGAGGCAGAGCTCCTCCAGGGTGAACTTGGCCGCCTCGGAGCCCTCCTTTTCCTTCAGCAGGCTGCTGATGGTCAGCCCGCCGCTGCTGCTTGTGGTTCTGAGGAAAAGCAACAGGAACTAGTCAGGCCGGGACTTCTCCCTGGCTTCCTGACCTGGAAACAGCACATCTTAAGAAAAAGAAAAGGGGGAAGGAAAGGCTGGACATGGCCCAAACAAATCCACACACAATGAGGCCCTTCCGAGTGACCTGACCTTGATGGTCATCTGTTTAAACTCTCTGATCATCAGAAATAGGAAGAGACAATCCCAACAGTGAGCCAGTTGTCAGTCATATTAACTATGATGACGCTCAGGCTCCTGAGCGGCTTCTCTGCTTAGCCTGGAATTTCCTGATCTGCACAGCTCATTCAGGATCACCCAGAGCACAAGACCTGGTTCCCCAACTGTTTTTCTCAGTTGAGAAAATTCTGCCTTGGAATTTGTGCTTGTGGAGGGGTTCAAGAGCGAAGGTTAATACACGGTTTCTGGCCAAAGTCCTGACTGCCTCAAGAAACACAAAAGCATCTCATCTCTTCATATTGATCTAATCATGTGATCACAATATAGGAAAATGTAGTTTCTAAAATAACTTCCTATAGTTATAAAATTTAAACTGTGAGATTCTGCTTTTTTTTTTTTTTCTGGCCATACTGTGTGGCATGCAGGATGTCTTAGCTCCCTGACCAGGGGTCAAACCTGCACCCCTTGCAGTAGAAGTGCGTGGTCTTAACCCCTGGACCACCAGACAAGTCCAAGATTCCACTTTTTAGAAAGACAGAATTCAATTACACTTATCTTAGAAAAAAAAAAAAAAGGAGAGATTCTTTTCCTTCAAAAACCAAAAAAATCCTAAACTTGCCAGTCTTATTGGTAATTAAAGATGTGAAGATGTCTTAATTTTTAGTACCTATAAGGGTATAAGGACATGGCCCTCTCTTCCACTATGGGTTAGAAGCAAACTATATAATCATTTTGGAAGTATATTTCAGGAGCTTAGAAAAAAACCTTTAGACTATTTGACCCAGTAGTTCTACCTCTGTTCAAGGATGCTTTTCTGAGTGTCATCTGAAATACCAAAATAGTGAACCCAATGTAAATGGTTAATTAAGAGAATGGTCAATAAAAAAAAATCTCAGAAGTTAGCTTGAGGTCTTCTGTATGTGGGAACATCATGGCATCATGATGTTCATGATGTTAAAAAAGTGTCTTGACTGGAACTTCCCTGGTAGTCCAGTGGCTAAGATTCTGCACTTCCAAGGCAGGGGGCCCAGATTCCTTACCTGGTCAAGGAACTAGATTCTGCAGGCTGCAACTAAGAACCAGGCTGCAGTCAAGTAAATTTAAAAAAAAAAAAAAGAAAAGTGCCTGGATGAATATTTTTACTGTGCTAACTGTTCTCTGCTCTTCTCTTCCGTGTGGGAGACTGACCTCTGAAGACTTATCTCCCAGGCTTCCCCAGCCTTCTGTTAGTTTCTGCCAACAGCCATGGCCGCAGCAAGTCAGAGAGACTGAGCAGAGAGGAGTCTGAGTGACAACGGGCCCTCCTGCTCCTTCTGCTTCAGCATGGTCCTGGCAGTGACCCCCTTTGACCACAGTCCCGTGAGGCAGCCCTTTGTCCACAGCCCCAGCCCTCAGATGAATTTTAAGGTAGTAACAATTACCCACTAGTGTTTGGATGCTTCAGAGTCCTCCACTGGTTCCTTTCACCTGCCCCTGTTTTTCTAAACAGTCTCTTTACTGACAATGCCGCAGCCATGTACCATTTGTTTCCTGCTGTGACACTGACTAATACACATGGGAAAATGCACACAGCATGATGTTAAGCGAAAGCAGCAGGGCACAAACCTAACTATAAGCACTGCAGTCCCAATTCTGTCAAACAAATAAACAAAAGCACACAGTTGCACACATGACATATATACAGAGAGGACAGAAAAATGTATACTGAGAAGTTCAATTTGTCTTCTCTGGGTGGTGTTTTTTTTTTAAATCTTCATCTTTGTGCTCTTCTGTGTTTTCCAAACTATACCAAACTTACATTATTTTGAAAATCAGGATACCAGTTATTAAAAATTTTAAAACAATGTTAATCATATTCAAAGAAATCCTCATTGGTGAAACATTACCTGTTACTTTAAATGTCTTGCAGAGCCTAGGGATTTTCTTTCCTCCTAATAATGTAAAACTCCTATATATGACACATTTTAGTGACCAGGACAGAAGCTCATTCCAGAACTGCTGAATTTAGCTATGGGGAAGATTTATAACTACTAAATTCTGAAGCATTGCTTTTGATCCTATCCTATTATAATAGAAACTACTATATATCCCAAGTATCTCTAAAATTCTAGTTGAATGATCCATTTTATTTCAAGTGATAAGAAACATGGGCTTCCCAGGTGGCACTAGTGGTAAAGAATCCGCCTGCCAATGTAGGAGACTCCAGAGACATGAGTTTGATCCTTGGGTCAGGAAGATCCCCTGGAGGAAGAAATGGCAACCCACTCCAGTGTCCTTGCCTGGGAAATTCCATGAACAGAGGAGACTGGGGTCTTGCCTGGGAAACCCCATGCACAGTCCATGGGGTCTCAAAGAGTTGGACATGACTGAACAACTGAATACTCACACACAATAAAAAATATAACGATGTTTTAGTGCTCCGGAATAATACAGTCAAGTCACTATAATTAGGAGCTCTGCTATACAATGACCTCACCACAAATCCCCCAACACCTTTAAACACTGGGCTCCATTCAAGACAGCAAGATGTCATAAGAGAGACTCTGGCCTGAATGAAACTGCCCTTACTGTTCAAAAGTCATCTCTACCATAACCCCACTTTTTATTTTTTTGCCAAGTACCTATCCCTGAATCACTGAATCCACGTGAACTAACTCCATCTATAACGGGACGGACACTCTGGAGTCCACCGTGCTTGGATGTGACCTATGCTGGTGACCAGAGAGGGCATTTCCTGTGACGGTCCTGATTGGCCAGGGGATCCCATTTGAGAGGAAACCATCTCAGACCCTTAGAAACTCCATCAGGGGATTTTCCTGATATTCTTAGCAGTTCAGTAAACAACTTCAGAATGGATTTCCTCAAAGATTTCCATATTTAGGTATACTCAGAAGCTTACTTTACCACTCACACCAGGAGGAATGGGAACTCACTTGGGCAGGTTGCCAGAGAGGATTTTCCAGGCGTATTCGCGGAGGTACTTCTGGAAAATGGTGGTCAGGGCGATCATGGGCTCCCCGGTACTGAGCTGCGAGCACTGCACCATGCACTTCTTGTAGTAGACGAAGAGGTCAGCGCAGCTGGGGAGCACGGCACCTCCTTCGTCCGTGTTGGGCTTAGGTGGGCCCTGGACCTTGAAATCGGCCACAAACCGATCTATCAGCTCCCCAAGGTTTCTAGCAGGAAGAAAACGTGAAATGTCATTTTAGTTCAACAAGGAGAAAGCAGTTGTAATTGACTGCCACCAGGAAATCATTCCTCATGCTTGTTACACTGAAAACTGGACCCATTTTAGTAAGTCAAAGACAAATATTACATGATATCACTTGTATTCAGAAATGAATCTGTTCACGAAAACAGAAACAGACTCACAAACAGAAAACAAACGTATGATTATCAAAGGGGAAAAAGGGGGGTGGGGATAAATTAGGAGCACGGGATTAACATACACACTACTGTATATAAAATAGACAATTAGCAAGGATTTACTGTATAACACAGGGAACAACATTCAATATCTTATATAGGAAAAGAATCAACCTATATAGTTGAATCACTTTGTTGTATACCTGAAATTAACATAATAATATGAATCAACTATACCTCAAGAAAAAACAATTAATTTAAAACACTAAAAATATTGGACCCAACTTTATCAGTATGATCAACCAATCACCACCACCCGCCCCATAATAACATCGAAGACAAAATTTGGCGTTTGTCTGCTGCTTTACACTTTTCAAGGCATTCCATGGTCACATTTGATCCCAGACCCCTGGAGGAAAGACAAGGTATTACTGAACCCTCTAAGAGATGACAAAATGAAGGCCTGGAAAGTTGGTCACACAATTTAGTGGCAAAGCTGAGCCTAGAATCTACTGCTTAGCTGTGTGCCCTGGTCCTAGTACCATATTAGTACCAGCTTCTCTTGCCAGAAATGAAAACCCTACATCATGACAGTCATCATTTTCTGAACACTTACGATGCACAGCTCTTTGTAAGCATCACTTTATTGAACTTCACTTGATCATCACAAATAACCTTATGATCTAGGGACTAACACTAACCTCCTTGTTATAAAGCGAGGAACAGAAAAGGACCTTGTCCAGAGTCATACAGCCAGACAGTGGGGGAGCCAAGATTAAAAGTCAAGCAGCCTGCCTCCAAACCTCATGCTTCTTACCCACTCTACCCTGAGCATACATGCATCGCTTCATGTCTGACTCTTCATGTCTGACTCTTGGTGAGCCTACAGACCGCAGTCTGCCAGGCTCCTCTGTCTATGGGATTCTCCAGGCGAGAATACTGGAGTGGGCTGCCATGCCCTCAGGGGATCTTTTCTACCCAGGGATCGAACCCATGTCTCTTACATCTCCTACATTGGCAGGCAGGTTCTTTGCCACTAGTGCTGCCTGGGAAGCCCTCCACTCTACCCTACGACTCCTCAAACACAAAAGGTATAATGTCAGCAAATACTTAGACATCACTAACCTAAAGGTGGGCTTCCCAGGTAGCTCAATGATAAAGAATCCACCGGCCAAGCAGGAGATGTGGGTTTGATCCCTGATCCGGGAAGTTCCCCTGGAGAAGGAAATGGCAACCCATTCCAATATTCTTGCCTGGGAAATCCCATGGACAAAGGACTGTGGCAGGCTACAGTTCAGGGGGTTGCAAAGAGTTGGATACAATTTAGCAACTGAAAAATAACAATAACCTAAAGGTTTCCAGCAGAGATACCTAAACAAAGAGGAACTGTAATGAAATATTCTTTACAAAATAATGCTTTCTTTCTCCTTTAATGCAGTTTATTCTTACAACTTCTGGAATTAAAGGTGCAAGAATTTCTGAGAGGAGAGAAACTATCGAGCAGCTCCAGGCCTGCCCCAGGTCATGGTGGTGATAATGGTGTTAATTTTCGCCCAGTTCCCACTCGAACGTCACTGAGTTTGCCTCAGTCACATTGAGTCATCACTGTCGCACCCCACAGGGCTGTATTAATTGGTCCCCGCATAGTTGTGCTGTATGAAACATGGGAAGGGGAGGGTGTTCCCACTCGCCCTGACATTCTGCATCTTCTTAGGTTACTGTCTGAGGCTACAGGAACCCAGCTGTGCTTTCTACATGTATTTATATAACCGTCAGGAAGAAAAAGACAAGAACCACACGCAGTATCAATTAGCATGAACAGGAGAAGACTGACACTTTACCCAAGAGCTTTTGTTACTAAGAGTTTATGACATCCAGATACAGTCACTCTGCCCTCAAAGGACTTCAGGCCTAGGCTGGTGCACTGTGGCGGTGGGGATGGTCAGCAAGCCAAGGAGGAGCTTGACCTTGGAAAGCTCCAGGGTGACCATCCCCCTTCCTCACACCCTCTTCCTGCCTCACCTTTCCATTTAATCTCCCACTTCTCCTCCACGGTGACCCCACACTTCAGCTGGACTCCCCTCAGCTGCCCCCTCAGCTCCATCTCTAGCCCCTAACTCTGTGCCCTTGCCTGGATAACTTCCTTGGTGTCTCTCCCATGGCCATCTGTCCGCTGCCCTCCTAGCTCAGCTCAGGAGGCACCCAGACAACCCCTACTCACGTCCATCCTCTATATAATTGCAATTTCTGGCATCTGTAACGCTGACACTTTTTTTTTTTTAAATACACTATTATACAGTGTGAAGATGTCACTTATCCTGGAAACATGCTGACCTTCTCCCATCCTGAGCCTGTGGTGGGCAATGTTCATCAGGAATGGCTGTCTTTCTCACTGATCTCCGGGGTAAATTCAGATCCTTCTTGAGACAGATCTCCAGGGTAAATTCAGAGCCTTCCTGTAGCCAGTCCCTTCTTATAAGGTGATGTTGGTACCAAAGGTGAAAGCTGCTTGCTCTCCAGGGGTAGAATCTTCTTCTCTGTGTCACGCATGTTATCGTAAGATTCTTGAGAGCAGGGATAAGGTCTCTCTGCTCCTTCTGCTCCCCCTTCATGCTTATGCGTGAAACTAATCTCCAAATTACGCTGGTGCCCAGCCTCCACATCTTGTCCCTAAAGGGTGGGAATGGAAGGCAAGGTGGGGGTAGGGCTGGTGCACAGAGGACAGCTCAGAACAGCAGGCAAGGCTTCCACTAGAATCCTTCTATGAGAGACTCTAACCTCTGGATCCACGGTGCCTACCAAAATAGGGACCAGAGCTCTGAACCATTTTTACTTGACCCTCTCATCTAATTCCCCTGGAAGCTGAAGCCAGGATACTTCGTCATCTACCTCCTATTTCAGAGTCAAGCTGATAAGTAAGACTGTAAATCAATTACGATCATAGAACAGAGACAAAAATTTCCTCATAAACAAAGCTCTAACAATCTTCCACATTTTGCAGAATGTTCACTGGGTTACTTTGGACACTGTTCTCTGGTGTGAATGAGAAATAAACCAGTCAGAGTATCCCACCCCTCTCTTTCACCTAGCACTCTTCATCAGCGTGCTGCTATGCCACACGAGACACTGGAAAACGAGCAATCCAGCAGCTTCACAGAAGAGAAGAGGAAGAGTCACCCGGATGGGAAGGGCAAGGTGCACGAGCTGGCACAAACCAATCAAAAATGGATGGAGCACTTAGTATGTGCAAGTGCTGTGGGCTGTAAGTATCAGATAAAAATGAATTCACCTAAAAAAAAAAATGCTACCATTTCTTCCAGACACCCAATGCTACCCTGAGTTTCGGCAAGATCTTATAGGAAGAGCTACTGGAGAAAGGGACATGGTGCATGCTGACCTGTTGAACGGAATTGTAGACTTGCCCTTTATGCCCTAAACCAATTACAATCAAATAAACATTTATAAAGGGTTAAGTCCTGCTCATAGTGCTGTGAGGATAAAGACACAGTATCCTATTAGGGGACAGGATGCTTATGCTTCCTATGAGGAAGTCATATGCTTATGCTTCCTATGAGAAAGTCCTGCTCATGGTGCTGTGAGGATAAAGACACAGTATCCTATTAGGGGAGATAGGACCTTCATGTTTATGATCTTAAGATCTCAAGATGGCAATAAATTGCTAGTTTTGCAGTACAGACACTACAAACAATTTGTTTTAGACATATTTAGACATATTTTCTTATATGAGAGGAAACTAGATGGCAAATTTCACAGCAGATCCAGGTGAAAGAATAAAGGCCTAGAGTCAGAAGTACAAAGGACTTCGCTAAGACTCCATGCTCCCAGTGCAGGAGGCCTGGGTTCGATTCTAGTACACACCCCCAAAAGAAAAATTTCTTAAAAAAAAAAAAAAAAAAGTACAGAATATGACGTGAGAGGGAGAGGACGGGAAAAAGGAGAGGGCTGGCTGAGGTAGAAGATACCTGCAGTTAGGTTCATACACATCTGAATTCCCACAGCAAACTAGTGTCATACATTTTACCCCTCCATACTGTGTTCCAAAATGGTTTTTTGGTCTCTCTCTTACCCTAGGCTGTAAGCCTACAAACTAGGTACCTTGCTGTGTGCATTATAAATACAACCTCATTTAATCCTCACAGCAGCCCTGATCAGAAGGCATTAATACCCCCATTTTAAAAATGAAAAAACCAATGCTGAGAAAAATAATATAACTTGCTCTAGGTCACAGAATTTATCAGAGCTAGAATTTGAACTGGGGCCTATCTCTAAGGTACTATCTCCAAGCCAAGCTCTATCCACTACCCCAGGCTTTGATTTCAAATCTCAAAAGCGCCATACAGATCTGTGGTGTCACAATGACTGCTCAGATTCACTTTCTTTCCAGCTTAAAGAAAGACATCATGGGTATGGATGGGGTCTTTTGCCTTCTTCCCTGTAACGTGAGCTTTTAACCCAAGAACTGTATAAGCATTTTGGGGGAGCCATGTGAAATACTGCTGGGAGTGCCACCGATACGAAAAACCACGTGGGAATACAGACTATTTCAGAGCGATGGCAATAGAGGGAAAAATTAAAACACAGGGAAAAACCACGCTGTGGACCAAGCTTAGGTATGGATGACCAAGGCTATTTTTCCTGGTGGATCTGCAGGCAGCATTCACAGAAATGGTATTTTAACTGGCAAGTACAGGAGTGATGGCTCCAGAAGAGGAAGATGGTAGTCAGAAAAAGTGGGCAAGAGGATGAGCTGGGGCGAAGCAGCTTAAGACCCCAGGAAGTTACAGAACTTGCTCATCCAAGGGTACATGCAAGCTTCCCAGGTGACGCTAGTGGTAAAGAACCTGCATGCCAGTGCAAGAGACATCAAGAGACGTGGGTTCCATCCTTGGGTCGGGAAGATCCCCTGGAGGAGGGCACAGCAGCCCACTCCAGTGTTCTTGCCTGGAGAAACGTATGGACAGAGGAGCATGGCGAGCTACAGTCCACAGGATCACAAAGAGTCAGAAATGACTGAAGCAATTTAGCACACATACACCCCTTCCTTTTGACTGGGGCAGGGGGGTTGGCTCTGGTGTGGTCAGTGAGGTTGGAGAGCCAAGCTCTGGCTTGAGCACACCTGGGAGATGGGTTCCACACAGGTATACGGAGCAGATAAATAGCTACATGCAGGATACTGGGAACAAGTTTCTCGTGGCTGTAGAAAGCAGTTACAGACACGGGAACAGGGAGGCTCCAATAAACCCTGCGGTGTTAGGTTAGGATTGGAGTTACTGGCATAGACTGTTGGGTTTAAATATATAAATAGGTATAACAGGGTAAAAATATACATGGATATACACATACATGTATGTCTTAGCTCTCTCAGCTTGGAGGGCCTAGAAGCATGATACTCAAGCAGTAATGAACATACCTGATGACCAGCACTTAGTTTCTAAACATTTCCCGCCAAGGGAACAAGGGATCCTGGAAAAATGGATGACTCCAGGGCTGGGTTAGGAAAGTACAAGATGAGTCTGGTGTATTTTGCTGTGCCAGAAAGAAAGTGCTCAAAAAACACTAGGGGCAAACAAAAAGGATGGAAAACCAGCTGGAAGGGGCCAAGTCAAGGGCAATTTGACCATTAAAATAAATAATGATGGATGCTGAAAGAGAAGAAGGACACTAGTGGAAAAACTGGTAAAATCCAAATAAGGCCTGGAATTAAGTGACTAGTACTGTATCAGTGTTAACCAGCTGTTTTTGATGATAACTGTACTACAGTTATGTAAGATGCGAACATGGAGAGGTTTGTGAGAGGGAAAATGGAATATCTGCACTATTTTTGAAATTTTTCTTAGGTCGAAATTTATTCCAACATAAAGTTAAAAGTTAAAAAGATAGTAATGGCTATAAACCCCCTGGATAAAACAGGAATCCACATGTTCATGTTGATATAAATAAATGGAGAAAAGAGAAAGCTGTTTCTTAAAACAGAAGAAATGCAGAAGAAATGATGGGATTAGAAAAATAATTACTTGGCAACTCTCTTAGTAATAAAGGATTTCGACAAATGTCATTAACGGATGGTAAAATAAGTAAGTGAAATGTGAGAAAAAAGCTATTTATATGGGTTCATGGTTAAGTAATTAACACTTATTAAACGCTTATTAATTAACCTGGCCGATACCATCTAAACCAAGTAGTAAAACTGAGCAGCACAAGTTATGAGACACGTTGACACTGTACGTCTTGTGACAGGAGTCACTGAGACAAACACAGCACCACTTCGGTATGAATCATGACTCACGAGGCTGCATCAGTCAGAACCAGACTGAGGGACATTCCACAAAGTAACTGGCTTGCACTCATCAAAAATTTTCAGGCTATGGAAGATAAAGAAAGAATAAGTTATTTTTCTGGATGGAACCAAAGAGTTGTGACAAATAAATGTAACCTGCAATCCTGGAATGGATTTGGGATCTATAAAAAACAGGATTGGGACAAATGGGGAAAGTGAATGGTGTCTATGGATTCAATGCAAGTGCTGTGTCAACACTACCTTCTTGATTGTAATGACTACACTGTGGCCATGTGGGGCTGTCCAGGTGGCTCAGTAGTAAAGATCCGCCTGCCAATGCAGGAGACATGGGTTCAATACCTGGGTGGGGAAGATCCCCTGGAGAAAGGAATGGCAACTCACTCCAGTATTCTTGCCTGGAAAATTCCATGGACAGAAGAGCCTGGTGGGCTACAGGCCATAGGGTCACAAAAGAGTCAGACACGACTTAAGAGACTAGTAAATAAACAAACAAAAACCATGTGTATATATACATGAGAATGTGTCTGTCTGTGAGCGTGTCTGCTCAGAGGTGGGAGGGACAGCTGTTAATGGAAGAATCTGGGTGAAGAAGACACAGGAGCTCTGTGTACAATTCTTGGAACTCTTCTGAAAGTTAGAAGTTAATTCAAAACAAACGATAAGCAACGTCTGTTTACAGAGAAACTCTAGGCTTGACCAAGCTAGAAGCGGTGGCAGGCTCTATTTCAACAAAAGCTATTACAGAGAACTCAGGAGAATGGGCAGAAATGGAGTCACTAACAATTTCTCAGCCTGAAAATGTCACTGAATGGAGTGAAGAAAAAGTGGTTACGGAGAGAAATCAAATGGGCAGAAATGGAGTCACTAATACTTTCTCAGCCTGAAAATGTCACTGAATGGAGTGAAGGAAAAGCTGTTATAGAAAGACATTGCTTCTGCAAGAGTCGGCCAAAGAAAATGACTACATCTCCAAGAGTAGAAGAGATACAACTAACTTCCTCCTTGAACATAAGCAAAAACTGAGAAACCGGCTCAGGGCATAGGAGGACAGCTCGGCCCAGCTGGGTGAGAGGTGACTTCAGGACAGCCCCACTCCTGCCTCCTCCCTGGGCACCGGCTCCGCGGTCCTCCTGCTGCTGCTGGGCCCTGGGCTGGGGCAGGTGCTGCCAGGACTCTCCCTGGCAGGGAGGGCGCTACGGGGATGAGAGAGTGGACCCCACGCCAGGCTCAACAGAGAGCTGGCAGCACCGACCAGGCCACCCAACCACCTGAGAGTCTGGAACAGGATTGCCAGAAGGGCAGGGCAGACACAGCTCCCGAGCCCTGTTTTCTCCTGCCAGGTGCCGACACGTCGTGTCGTTTCACTCTCGCTGCTAATCCTGCGAGGGGGGCTTTATACACTTGACGGTAGAGGGTGCAAAACAAACTCGGAGAGGTGAGGACCAGAGCTGGAGGCTTGCAAGGCTCGGATGCAAGTGCAGGTCTGTTTAGCACCCAGGCCCATGCTCTTTCCACTACCTTGAGTTGGGTCTCTGTCCTCTGGGAGCGTGTGAATGGCCTCAGGTTTTCCTCCTTGCAGAGCTACAACAGGAGTAGTGATTTGCCCCCAGTTAGTGTCCACCTGAGTTCCTCCCCCAGTCTTGGGATTCTCTGACTTCAGGAAGGACTTTGAAGAACCCCTTGAAACTATACTCAAAATAGTGTGTGGGTTCACGTGTTTGTTTTTTTTTGGTGGCAAGAGGGCCTGTGGTTTTTGTTGGTTCTCAGAGGGGTCTATGACTCAAGGTTATGGTTTAGGCTGCTTTAGGCATTATTCTGTCTGATGCTCTCCTGTAACAGACGAGGAAATGGGTTTCTTGAACTTGATTTCCTGCTCCCAGCTTTTGTTGCTTGTTCTGGAGCAAGAGCAGCCCAGCCTACGCAGCTCTCCTACGAGAAGCTTCCGCTACTGTCCTTGTGCTGTGGATGCGTCCTGGCGAGGCCAGGCGGCAGGCTGAGGGGCCAGCCCTGCATTTTTCAGAGAGAAATGGAGAGTCCCTAAGGAAGGGAGGGCTGGCCCTTTGCCCAAAGTCTCATGAACAATGAGTGTGCTTTACATGAATTGAGGCCATGTGAGAAGAGTGGATCCCAGGATGACACCAGATAATCCACAAAACGACTCTCTTTTCTTTTTTTTTTAAGGCTGGATAGGTTTGGGGGAAACCACATGGTTATCTCAGATATGCACTTTGAACCCTGGACCCAACAGCTTTCAAGCCTTTCTAAAATTAAGAATTTGGATTGATAAGAGAAGATAGGGGTTTGGCCCAGAGTAGTCATACAGGCGGACTACTTCAAGACCTGTTCATCTAACAGGCAAATAGCAGCTCCTTTTTCCTGCCCTGCAGAGGTGTCTTATTAGTAATCCTGAAAAAACTTTGTGAATGCAGAAGACAGGATGTTTAAAAAAAAAACAAAAATGGTAATAGTAACTATTTAACAGACGAGGAAATGATTTCTTAAACTTGATTTTAGTAATCTGCCCTTTTGCATGCCTATGGATGTAAGCCAAATGGATACAAAGCAGGAGGAAAACTGAGGCTTTACAAGGCAATGTCAAGGCAACTTTTTTTTTTTGCTGGGTAGGTGGCAGGGAGGAGGTTGTTTTTGTTAACATAGAAGCTCTTTCACAAATTAATTTTCTGGGGTTTTAATATGTAATTTGTAATATGATTACAAAATTTTGCAATCAACGAAGCAAAGAATAGAAACAATCTATCACCAATTCAATGGACATGAGTTTGAGCAAACTCTGGGAGACAGTGGAGGACAGAGGAGCCTGAGGTGCTGCAGTCCATGAAGGGTCGCAAAGAGTCAGACATGACTTGGCAAATGAACAACAAAAAATCAAATAGTTGAAGAACAATAACATTCCAGGTGAGACACAAATACCCACTTGAAATGTTCTCTTAATTTTCTGGTTTACCCTTAGAATATACTTTTAAGTAAGAAGGTGCTAAAATGAAAGAAGCATTAAAAAAAAGAGGGGGAGGGACTAGACTTTAGGACCTGAGTGCTTTCCCAGAGAACCCCCCTCGAGGAGTTTCTCAGAGCTGCTGTCATCCCTGTGTGAGCCACTGTCTGGTCCCCCTAAACATATACTTTAGGCTACAGGGCCTCTTCTTGAAGCCTGGACCAGCCTGCCTCCAGTCAGTTCAACCTGTTTCAGAAACCCGGCCTTTCCAAAACCTGCCTTCCATTGTGGAAGGGCCTTCCACAGTTGCTCTGGCTGTGGACAGAGATTCAGGGATGAGGAGGGGTCGCTGTCCTCTGCATAGAAGTGGATACTGAAACATGACCACACTCTTCTGCTGTGAGAGCACTCATGACCATATTCAACTGGCTGTGGTTGCAGTGGGCTACTTGATAAGCATTTTTTGGATCCCCTGTATTTGTAAAAAGCATGTATATTAAATGGATGATAATCCATCAAAGAAAATAAGAAGCCATCAGTCTAAACAGACAAAAACAAACAAACCAACAAGTGGGGGAGAAGAGGAAGCTCTTCCTTCTAGTAGAATCCCAATGAGTAAATGTAGAAGAAATGATAGAAACCCACAGTGTCTGGCAAACACTACAGTAATCACTGTGTCAGGCAGGAATTATCAAGAGAGTGACAATGAGGGGCAAAGTGACGAGATGGGGGATATTTACATGGTCCCAAAGTATCCCCCCACAAGATACTTATTATAAAGCAAAAATGCAGCTTTATTGGGGAAAAGCTGGCAGACACCACTTAAGCAACTGGTCAAGGTCACCTCAGCAGTAACAGGACAAAGCCACGTGAGGTGCCCCCTCCTGACATCATGCGCTGGGCCCTGAGAAGGACACAATGTCACCTCTGTGGTATTCTTGCCCAAAACACATAATTTGGATTTAATCAAGAGGAAACATCACAAAAAGAAATTGAGGGCTTTGGACAAAAGAGCTAGTCAAACACTTTTCAAGAGTGTCAAGGTCATGAAAGACAAAGAAGAGACTGAGGAACTGTTCAAGTTTAAAGGGGACTAAGGAGACCTGACAACTAAATGCATGACTGGGTCTTGGACGAGAGGAAGGACATTTAGGGGAGAATGGCACCTTCCTGATTTTGATAACTGCGGTTCTCTAAGCTGCTACCATTCTCTGGGGACTTCCCAGGTGGTGCAGTGGTAAAGACCCCGTCTGCTAATGCAGGAGACATGGGTTCAATTCCTGGGTCAGAAGATCCCCTGGAGAACGGAATGGCAACCCACTCCAGTATTCTTGCCTTGGAAATCCCATGGATAGAAGAGCCTGGTGGGCTACAGTCCACGGGATCACAAAGAGTCAGACGCAACTTAGAAACTAAAACACCACCACCATTCTCTGGACAAAGGATATATGAGAATTCTTTTATAACTTTTTGGTAAATCTAAATGATTTCAAAATGAAAAGTTAAATTATACTTGAAAATATATACATTAGAGTTGAGGCTTTCAGTCTCCACTTTTCAGCACCTGACATCATAAAGCCAGGCAGATTGACATGCAGACGTAAAGGGCTCAGTTCCCATCTCAGAAATAGGCGCTGGGACCTGTTTGGGAGTGCCTTAGGGTCACATTCAGGCTTCTGAGATTTTTAGACATAATACATTATAACACTCAAAAGACCAAAAAGTATTCTTAACAGCTTTCCAGGGAGGGTCACGGGCATGCCAAGTCCCTCCTTCAACCTCTAGAATGAGCTGTGCCCTTGTGAAGCCCCTCCCTGACTCGAGGAGGGAGAAATGGCAGGAGAAAGCAGCAAAATGGTTGTCACTCACTTGTCCTGGGACTCAATATACACGTAGAGATGCGGCTCAAAACACTTGGAAACAATGCCGTGAAATGGATTGTCTGGGGCTTTAGGCTTCTTAGGCTGTAAAGGAAAAAAAGAGAGAAAAGGAAAGAAAAAAAGAAACGTTATGCTTGAGCCATCTTTGCAAATTTTCCAGCAGTTTCAACAAAAACATCTCTTCAAAGTTCACTCCTAACTTACAGAAAAGAAGCACGCAGTGTTAACTAAACTAGGACCATGTCCTGTATTATAATTCATGCCAGCTTGTGAATAATAAACCAGCTTTGTTGGCATCATTTATGTGCTCTGTGCAGTGAAAGATTGACAGCTACTGTGATAACATATGCATTTTCAGTTTGGAAGTGCTTCATCATCTGACTGATGGTTCAGAAATGCAAACTCTTGCTAATAATCGCACCTCACAGCTGGGCAGTGCCTTGGAATGAACACTTTTACACAGTCTAGTTTTGAAAGCCTCCATTTACTGCTTGTTACTATGGGCCAAGCACTGTGATACGAAATGACATCTCACCTACTCCTCACAACCCTCAGTGTAGGAATTATTACTACGATTTTACACTAAAAGAAGGGCTTCCCTGGTGGCTCAGCTGGTAAAGAATCCGTCTACAGTGAGGGAGACCTGGGTTGGGAAGATCCTCTGGAGAAGGGAAAGGCTACCCGCTCCAGTATTCTGGCCTGGAGAATTCCATGGACTGTATAGTCCATGGGGCTGCAAAGAGCTGGACACGACTGAGCGACATTCACTTTCACTACACCTAAAGAAAGGGAGGCACAGAAGGTGTTAGCAGCCTGCCCCCAAGCACAGGGTGAAGTTTCCTATCTCCTAAATGGAAACGCTTTCTATTAGATCACTGCTGTCACTGCAATGCTTCCTGACTGCTGAATTTCATCAACAAATAGGAAAAAACAACAACAACAAGGGTAGGGGGTCAACACGGGGTTGCTAACTTTTTATTTTGCTACTTTACACTCTCAATATTCTCGCCACAAGTTCCTAAAAGAGTATTTTATACCTAAACCTTTTAAAAGAGAAAATAGCTGCATAAAGGCAGTTTTTCCCAAGAAGAGACAGTTAGTTGGTGACCTTATACCAAGATAGAAAGATAGACACGTAGATAGACAGGCTGGCTGTTTTATCTGTATTTTTTGCCGTGCACCAGCGAAAACATGGATCAGCCCTGGTCCCCAACTGATGCTGCAAAAATTGTATCTGATAAAAAGGTTATCTGGGCAGGAAAGCATTTAAAAACTACTCTTTGCTACTAAATTTCCTTTCAAAACATCTAAAAAATAAACAAGATCTTCCTACATATTTCTGTTCCTAAAAAAAAAAAAGCCAATTCTATCTATGTTTTGTTTGTGGGCATTTGAAAATAGACACAAGTCTCTGAGGCTTTGCTGGGGTTGATACAGGGGTACAATTTGAATATAAATCTTCTAGTAATTAAAAAAAAAAAAACCTGAAATACTTAAAAACATCTGTAAAAACTGGTAATTATCACCCGAAATTAAATGTCAATTGTAGACATATCCCATTTAATCTCATACCTAGCTCTATTCCCTTTTCAGCTTCTAAGAATTCCATGTCTTTATTTATTTGGCAGGATTTGAAGAAACTCTGGTCCTTCCTAAGACTAACTATAATCTGGGCTATTTTCTCTTACCATCCAGAAGCCACTGCCAAAGTCAGGCCTTAGGCTGAGACTGTGAGAGGCGGTGGGCTTCCCAGGCGGAACCAGGGGTAAAGAAGCCCCCTCCAATGCAGGAGATGTAAGAGACGCGGGTACAGTCCCTGATCAGGAAGATCCCCTGGAGGAGGGCATGGCAACCCACTCCAGTATTCTTGCCTGGAGAATCCCATGGATAGAGGAGACTGGCGGGTTGCATGGGGTAGCAAAGAGTTGGACATGACTGAAGTGACTTAGCACATAAAAGCAGGTTAATTTGAGTTTAAATTGGCTAGATCCAAAGTTCTACTTCATTTCATAGATACTAACTTAGGGGATTTTCTACATTTCCATTAGTTTAGAATGAGGGATCTGTGATGCAGCATGATGACTGTGAAGGTGTGGTCCTTATCTGTTTGACATTTTCCAGGTCAGTTACTTATACTTCAAAATTTGTTATTCTTTTCAATAAAGTGATCTGATAAACGAACAGAGAAACGTGATTTAACTTGTCTAACTTTTTTAGCATTAGATATCCTGAAATATCCTGATTTTAACACTGCCACACAGCATGTGCACAGGCATGCTCAGTTGTGTTCGACTCTTTGCGACTCCAGACTGTAACCTGTCAGGCTCCTCTGTCCATGGAATTTTCCAGGCAAGAATACTGGAGCTGGTTGCCATTTCCCTCTCCAGGGGATCTTCCCCACCCAGGGATCCAATCCCTGTCTTTTGTGTCTCCTGCACCGGCAGACAGGTTCTTTACCAGCTGAGCCACTGGGGACCCATATATCCTGATTTTAGAACTGGAAAATAATACTGGACAATACCCAGATACCTTTTCATTAACTAAAATGCAATCTTCACAAATATTATAATTATTCCCTTTATTTATATTTTTTCCCCTGACAAAAATAGTCACATGTCTGTAGGATAGCTTCTGGAAATTATAAATGGGAGTTTGTGTAATATAGAATATTGTCATGTATTCTGTATCTGGCTTTATTTTTTTTTTTTTGTATCTGGCTTTATGTATTTACTAATTTCAGTGTGCTTTCCCAACAATTTACAGTGTTTTAATTTATCACTTTTGGATCACATTATAACATTTAAATAAGTCTATAAATGAGATATCACATTGGTATTAAATTTTCTGATTTTGACCTGTGGTGATTTTAGTGAGTATCTCTCTTTAGTGAATATCTTTCTTAAGTGAATGTGTTTCCGAGAAAGGAAATACACACTGAAATACTCAGAGACAGAGGGCATGATACTTATAAACTTACTTGTTCTGAAAGAGAAAGAGACGGAGGGAGGGAGAATAAGAGACAGAAGAGAGAGGGGGAGGGGAGAAAATGGTAAAGTGAATGTAGCAAAATAGTACAAACTAGTGAACTCAGGTGAAAGATATTTGGGAGTTCCTAGCAATATTTTAAAAACTTTCCCTAAATTTGACATTATTTTTTTAAAAAAGAGATAAAGGTTTCAAAGAATAATAAAAACATGGCAGATAATCCCAGGTATAGTAGAGGAGCATTTTGAGAAATGGCACATCACCAGCAGCTGGAACCACACTGTGTGGCAACAGAGACATCCACACCTGAGTGAAAAACGAGCTTAGCATCAACATCCTGGTTTTGATAACCTGCTGTAGCTATGGGAGCCATCAGAACTGAGGGAAGCTGAGAGACGGGTATCCAGGACTTCTCTGTGCAACTTTTTATGAGTCTATAATTATTTTGAAATAAAAAGTTTTTTGTTTTTTTTTAAGTGGTTCAGAGGGACTTCCTGATAGTCCAGGGGTTAAGACTTCCCCTTCCAATGCAGGGAGTGTGGGTTCGATCCCTGGTTGGGGAGAGAAGATCCCACATGCCTCCTGGGCAAAACACCAAAACATAAAACAGAAGCAATACTGTAACACATTCAATAAAGATTTTAAAACTGGTTCACATCAAAAAACTCTTTTAAAAAAAAGGTAGTTCAGCAGAGTTAAGACTCCAAAGGTGAAGAAATTTTGGGAATATCTTTACCTATTTATTTTGCTTATATTTTCCTTTTTATGTATGCACAAAATGATATGTGATAAAAATGTATGGATGAATCTAAAGAGCTTGTTCAGATAGAGATTCCAATGACTAGGGAGTATGGCTACCTGATATTTCAACAAACTCACCCTGACCCATCTTCCCAGGGACCCAAGTTTGATGAGGCCCCACAGATGCCTCTGGCTGTGGCTGAGAGAGCCAGCAGCACAGTCAGACAGCACAGGTGGCCCGAACCTCCCTGCAGGTGACTCTACTCGACCCAGCCTCTGCCCTCTAATGGTGCTCCCAGCAGAGAGAAGGGGCCTATAGCCATAGTCATAGCTCCCTGTCCTCTTAGTGAGCTTTCATTGTGATTTGGAAGCAAGAGGGGAACAACGGGAGGGACTGCCTCAAGCCTGTTTTTTTTTAATCCCCACCTCCCTCCTGCCTCTGGCTGCCTCATATCTGTGTTCATATTTAGATGCTACAAGCTAGAATTGCAGCTCAAGTTGGTGTCTCCCTTTGCACCTTCCAGCTCCCTAAAGGGTTGCTTCTCAGCTTAAAGAATATACTAAAGTCGTTTAGCAGTAGCACTCGGGCTGGACTTCGGAGTGTGTGAATTCTGTCCAAAAGCTGCAGATGTTTAAGCTATTTCCTCCTGGAGTTTGATGGAATAATAAAAGGTTACTGTTGTCACAGTAAGGAGGTCTGCAGCTGGTCCCATTTCCTTTTATTACGATCCAATGTAAACAGATTAAATCTAACTGCTCGGATCACCAGAAGGGTACATTTTAAAGCCAGAAATTCCTTATTTCTTCTCTTTCTTTTATACTCTGAAGACCCTCAGTTCTCCTTCAGATGCCATTTTTTAATCATTGGGAACATGTTGGCAACAGACTGCTCGAACTAAATACCTCTTTTCAAGTTCACGCTCCCTTCTCTATAGCCTCATCTTGCGGGCCCCCTGTCTGCTGACTGCAGTGATGCCAACAGGTTGAGTAACCCAGGACAACTACTGGTCCCCGTGCCCTGGCCGAGCTCACCACCAGCATCTCGTGCGCTTCCCCCTGAAGCCCCACCTGGCTCCTCCTCTTCCTGTGAGCCCAACTTCAGAAGCCAGCGAGTGACTGGGAAGCAGGGGGGTGGGGGTGGGTCCTGGCGCTCCCACCTAATCAACCACAAGTGGGATGGCACTGGAGAGACGGTAGGAGGTTGGGGACGCAGACAAGGAGGCATTAGTCACTGGTGTGTCAGTTTTATTACTAAAAAGGAACAGCCCGTGAAACTGAGGGTGGATCATCTAGTCCAGTGGTTTTCAGTACGTTTTTTAGGTTTTTAAAAATATGGACCATTTTTAAAGTCTTCACTGAATTTTTTACAACATTGCTTCTGTTTTATGTTTTGTTTTTTTTGGCCGAGAGGCATGTGGGATCTACCTTCCTGATCAGGGATTGAACTTGCACCCGTTGCACTGGAAGCTGAAGTCTTAACCACTGGACCACCAGGGAAGTCTTAGTACTTTCCTTTTGAACATACCTAGAACCCCTGATCCAAAAGTAATTTTACCTGGGAGTCCATGAAAAAAGTGACTCAAAACAGAACTGCTTTATTTGGAGGGACTTAGAGCTCTGGTCTCCTTCCAGCTCCCCACAGTGACATGTGACAGGGCACCAAGGAATATAACTGGAAAACCACTGGCTCCCTCTAAACAGGAAGAAACAAGGGAAGTCCAGTGAGAAAAGTACCTGCCTAAGGTCACACAGCCAGCTGATGGCAAACCAGAGTCTGGTATCTTCTCCATCACGTGACTCTGCTCTACCCCATGCACCTGTGTTCTGTGTCCTTAGAATGAGCAGGTCTTCATCCTTAAGACAAGCTTAATCTCAAGCTTCCAGGATGAGCAAAAAGTTCCACAAGAAAGAAAAAAAACCAAGTTACCCAACAAAACTGATTTTGTAGCTCATGGGGAACTCTATCATAATCCAGTTTTGTGACACCCAGAGATGACTGGCTAATGGGACAATTTTCCAACAGCACTGGGAGCATCTGAGTGTTCAGCTACATGATTCTGGATGTGACAGTGGCAGCCATGTACACTGGGGAGGCAGGAGGGCCCTGAAAACAGCCCAACTACAGAAGGCCAGCTCAGAGGGTACAGATACCTGAGTGCGGTGGAGGATGAACTCCACACCTGGACTCTTCTTTCTCATCCCAGTCCTTCTTCCCAAAAAGTGAGAGACACATTTCTTTCTTTTTTTGGCTGTGTTGAGTGGCATGTAGGATCTTAGTTCCCAGACCAGGGATCAATCCTTCGATCCCTGCACTGAAAGCATGAAGTCTTAACCAATGGACCACCAGGGAAGTCCCTGAGAGAGGCATTTCTTTAGTTCAGAGAAATCTTTGTTTTCTCGAGCCTAGCTGATATGATGGCTTTAAATCAATTAGGTTTAATCCTGTAGATCTCTGAGATATGGCCTCAGGGCATCTCTCCAGTTTTCTCTTCCTCCTTAAGTCGCTCAGTCTGACTCTTTGCGACCCCATGGACTTTAATCTACTAAGCTCCTCTGTCCAAGGGATATTTTAGGCAAGTGTAACTGGAGTGGGCTGCCATTTCCTTCTCCAGAGGATCTTCTCAACCGAGATTGAACCTGGTTCTCCCGCACTGCAGACAGATGCTTTACCGTCTGAGTCACCAGGGAAACCCTTATTCATTCCCTTTTATTCATGGGATTCATTTCTAGGTCCTCCACTTTTCAGGGCGACATCACAGTGTGATGGAAAGAGCGCCAGGAAAAGGAATTTTAGTCTCTGACTTCCAGACCTGGCTTCCAGTCCTTTCCCAGTTTCTCCACTTCCAAACTCTGTAACCCTGGGCTATTCAGTGAGCCTGCCGTTCACAGAAATCCTATAAAAGGAGAGGCAGGCATGGGAAAGATGAAATAAAGTAAAGCCTATAGAAGACTTTTAAACTATAAAGCACCATAAAAATTTGAGGCATCCACATTATTATAATTATTTAATCAGTGGATCGATACCTCTGATGGCATCACTTCAGAGCTGCTCCTAGGAATTTTGCTCTCTTGGCTCCTGCCAGGACTGTACACCTATCATCCCCCCTGGGCTAGGAACACAGGGTGAACTGCGATGTGCATGGCTATGGGGTTCCCAGAGCTGCTCCTCCCAGCCGGCCTCCCTTTCGGTGGTGTCTGGATCAAAATAATCCCATAAAATCATCCTCCAGCAGCCAAGTGTAGAAAATTAAAAGAAGGCTCACTAATCCAGACAGGAAAAGTCCTGATTTATTGGTCTAACCTCTCGTGTCATAAAATGGCAATGAAACAAAAACACCATTCTCTGGAATGAAGGGAGAGGAAATTTAAGAGTTGGACAGAAAAAGCCGAAGGAAATGAAAGTGCTGGTGTGCTCTGAAAAGTAACTCCCCAAATATGCCACTGGTCCCCTTGGTGTTTTCAGGCCTCCCTGACAGCTTCCAGACCTAAGGTGCTTGGCTTCCGCTGAGTCGGAGTCTCTCCTGGCTGACGGGGGCTGCTAACTTCACCAGGGATCTTTCAGCCTCTCATGTCATCACCAGACCAGATCAGGGGACAACTAAAAGCTGGGTTGGCAAATTCGAGAGATGATGAATGAGCCAGGGCAGAGTTTGGCCGCCCTGCCATACCCGCTGATCAAGTTTGGACGTGTTACTGAGGCCGGTGGTGGTGAGGCGACTGGAGAGCAGAGGGGTGGGGTGGGGTGGGGTGGGGCAGGAAGGACTGCTCTCTTACTCAGGTTTCTAAATGTGCTTTCAGATAAAGCCCTTCTAGAAAGACCACCAAGGTTGTAATCTCTGAATGTGGTCAACAGCCAAGGGATCATATTTAAGAATGAGCAGACCCATTTTCAGAAACAAACATTCGGCAGGCTGTGTGGGGGGAGAAATGCAAACCAGACTTACTTGCTCTAAATCTCCTTTCTCCATCGCCAGTTCCTCCATCTCTGCTGCTGGCTCATCCTCCAGGAAGGGATTGGTGGAAGCGGGTGGAGATTCGAGTTTTTTCTGTTAATTAGATGTGAGAAACAGATGGGTGTTTTCTGAGTAGAGTCAACACCTTTCCCCACTGATCTGCCTTTTCCAAGGCTCTCCAACAGCTATACCATACAATCTGATGGGCAAAAATGGAGACACCCTGGATCACATTCTCACCACCAGGCCTTCACACTGCTTTTTATAACTGGAGGATAACTTACAACACTGTGATGGTTTCTGCCACATATCAACATGAATGGGCCACAGGCATACATGCGTCCCCTCCCTCCTAAGCTCCCCCCTCAGCCCACCCCTCCAGTAGTCACACAGCACCAGTTTTGGGTTCCCCACATCACACATCAAACTCCCTCTGGCTCTTCCAGAAACCTGAGCCCACCTGACCCCAACTGTGAGCTGCCTAAAACTCTCACTCATCCTTCAATCTTCAAGTCAGAGGTCCCCTGTTCTGGGCAGCCTTTCCCCAGCTGGCAAGTCTGGTTTAGAAGCCTCTATCCCCACCTGGCATGTCCCCTAACCAGGTATTTATTAAAATACTGCCAATTACTCATGTGTGTGTGTCTTCTCCTCACTAGGTTCTGTGACTGCAGGAATCATGTCTGTCTTCTGTCCTATCTCTGGTGCCTGGCCAGAGACCTCATATCTCTTCTGAAATATGAAGATGGGTTTGAATTCAAAAACAAAATCCAGAGCTAATCTTTTGTGTTCCAGATCATAGACTTTTCTCTTCCCAATTAAGACCCATTACAGCACCCACAACAAGATCTCCTTGAGATAAATTACTCCCCAGCCCCTGAATGTGACTTTTTTTTTCATTTTTCAAAAATACTTCTGAGCATGTATTAAAAACAAACAAACAAATATTTATTTGACTGCACTGGGTCTTAACTGCAGCATGCCGGATTTTCAGTCTTTAGATGTGGCACTCGACCTCTTTAACTGCCACATGTGGGATCTAGATCCCTGATCAGGGATCGAACCTGGGCCCCCTGCATTGGGAGCACAGAGTCTTAGCTACTGGACCACCAGGAAAGTCCCGTGACCACTCTTTCAAAATATCACTGACTGAGACCTCAGGCTAGTAGAAAGCTGGAGGCAGGAGATGTGGGTTTCAGCTCCAATGCTGTTGCGCTGGCCCAGTCACCTAGCTTCTCTGAACCCCAGCAGCCTGACTGGCTGAATGAGGAGGATGGAGTTACAGACTACTTGAAGAATTAAGTGTGATAAAGCATGTGAAACACTAGAAGAAGCACATGATACATACTTACAATGATGATTCAGTGCAACAACAGAATCGAGGTGGTGCTTTGGAATTTTTTTTTTTTTTTTTAACAAATCTGACCTCAGAATGTTGTTTATACCAAGGATCTGGGTGTTCTAGCAGAAAGGGAACTCAGCAGACAAGCAGGATAAAGGGGACTGGCAGGTGCTGGGGAAGAGGAAGAGGGGAGAGGAACGGCTCTCTTGAGACAAGAAGCTGGGTACAGAGGGAGTTTCTAAAACTTGTGAGGCGACTTCCCTGGTGGTCCAGTGGCTATGACTCTGAGCTCCCAATGCAGGGGCCCAGGATCGATCCCTAGTGAGGGAACTAGATTTCACATGCTGCAACTAAAGATACACATGCCACAATGAAGATCAACACTCCCACGTGCCACAACTAAGACCCGGCACAGTTAAACAAATAAGTATTTTTAAAATTTTCAAAAATAATAAAATAAAAGTACTTGTGATAATTTGAGCATGTATCAGTGCAGCAGACTGATAATCCCTATGGCAAGAAGGATGGCAGACAGACCACAGTGTATGAATGACTTTGTCCGGTGCCAGGACATCAGCTGAAGATGTTACCAAGAAAAGAAAGAAAGAAGGAACCCAACAACACAGAAAAATAAAAAATAAAACTTAAACACCCTCCCCCCCCACACACACACCCACACACACACACACACCCACCCAGGTCTGGTTTAAGCTTTAAGACAATCCCACTTACATCCATGTAAACTACTTAATTCTTTTTTTTTTTTTTACATAATTCTTGGCTAAAACACTTGGACATTATTATGTAGCTAGACAGAGCCTTGGTGTATGAAGAAAGCCTTGTGATTAAGGCACTCTGTGCGTGTGCGTGCTCATGCTCAGTTGCTCAGTTGCATCCAACTCTTTGCAACCTTAAGGACTATACCCCACAGGATCCCCTGTCCATAGAATTTTCCATGCAAGAATACCAGAGCAGGTTGCCTTTTCCTCCTCCAGGAGATCTTCCTGACCCAGGGATTTACCTGAATCTCATGTCTTATGCATTGGCAGGTGGATTCTTTACCACTACGCCACCTGGGAAGCCTAATTAATGCATTAGCTCAAGGAACTCAGAAGGAGAACAAAGATTTCTGAGGCATCTTCTGAAGAAACAATATGGTCTAAGAACCCAGCAAACATTTCAAATGTATACACTTTGAAATTTGGCTTCTTTGCCTGATATGGGGGGGGACCTCGTAAATGTAAAGCAATTTACATTTATTTTCAGAATTAGGCTATTTTTAGAAAGTAATGTTTCTTTGAAAGCCATATTTCTGAGTTTTAGTTGTCTCTGTGAGGGTTGCTGGTATTTTAGAGTGAGGGTGAAAAAGGGAATCTAAGCTTCAACAACAAGTTAAATTAGTTAATAGCACTGGATTCCTGATCCTACTGGGTCAAACTGGGTTTGGGGATCACACTGTTGAGCTGGCCCGCTATGATTCTGAGTCTTTCAGTCCTTTGGAGATGTGGAGAGCCAAGTCAGCAACTGAATGCAAAGCTTTGTTTAAAATCATTCAGCAACAGAAACAGGATGTAAGTTTTTGAACCAAATATTCCTCATCTAGGCCTACCAGGGTTGATAATATGTTTCACAATTATATACAGGTAGCTCTCATTTTAAAAACAATGTGTTCTTGGAAATGTTGATAAAAGGGGATATTGGTGATGCGAACTGAGGGCGTTCCTGGGCTCCACGCCCACTGATGGGAGTATTCAATGATGGAGGTAAGTCGTAAGAAGCAAACATAAAAGGCAGCACTGAAAAAGCAGAGAGACGTTCCAGGCAATACAGTGTGGGCTACTTGTTTGGTGTCACCGGGCCAGGAGATTCCCCACAGGAGAGGGGTCCTTCCTATTCCCACAATCTGTCTCTATTAACAAACTGATGAGATGACTGGAGTCAAGGGCACTCGGGAACTTCCTGCTCATTCATGTGAGGCACATGCATTCCAACTGGGAACCAAGCTGATACCAGAAAAGCGACTCACCACTCCTCGACCTGACAAAGGGATGCACTGGGCACCACGAGGAAAGCAGGGAGCGAGGTCCTGAGGGAGCTTATGGTCAAGTGGGGGAGGCAGACTTTAACCAGAGAATCACACAAGCGTGTGAGGAGGGCCATGCAGGAAAAGCAGAGGCTGTTATGAAAGGATGCAAGGGAGGGTCACAGAAAACCCCTGAGGAAACGATGTTTGAGCCAGAACTGAAGGATGTTTCAGAGCTCGTGTGGGAGCGATGTGGGGTGTCCAGGGCTGAGCATCTGCTCAGCTCCAGGCACGCTCCTGGGCACCAGAGATCCAGCACTGAGCAAGATAAAGAAGGGAGGTGACGTGCTGAAAATACAGTGTGGGAACTGGGCTGGGCTGGGGAGGTTCTTCACAAGGTGATCCAAGAGGGCCTCTCTGAGGCAGGGACAGTTGAGTAGAGACCTGAATGAGAAGAAGCTGGCTGGGCCAAGACCTGGGGAGGAGCATTCTCCCCAGGGAGAGCCGGTGCAAAGGCTGGAGTGAAAGGAGCATGGCGGGGAGGGGCAGCAGGGCCCCAGATCACACAGCCTGTTGTGGGCTGTGGGAAAGGCTGGTTTTCTCATACCAACTGGGCAGTCACTGGGGGCTCTAAACAGGGCAGTGGAAGGACCCAGTTTTAGATTCTGAAGAGGCTGCTGCCAGGTGGGGCTGACACCAGAGTGGGCGAAGCTAGAGTCGTGGAGATGGAAAAAAGGAGCCACATCTGGAGCATCTTCAGAAGAGCAGACTCAACGGGACTTGATGAGAGTGTGGATGTGATGGGGAAGGAAAGAAAGGAATCAGGGGAAAGGCGCTCTCTGGCCTGAGGAACTGTGTGGCTGGCAGGACCACTGACTGAGGGATGGGCCTGGGTTCGAGTCCAGGCTCTACCACTCGGGTATGTGGCTTAATTTCTCCATGACTCAGCCCTTCCACCTGCAACGTGAAGGGCTATGAACACCCACTGCACAGAGATGTAGAGACAGTTAATGAGGCAGCACACGTAAAGCATGACTGTGTATACGGAGCAGCTAAACACAACAGCCGGGGAAGTGCGGCATGCGGGGGCTGTCCTTAGTGTTAACTGGGGTACAAGTCACGAGGGCAGGACCGTGGCGTGCCCCTCAATACAGCGATGCTCAGCGAGGAACGAGAGAGGAGCACAGGGCTTAGAGGACCCATAAAAAGAATGTCTTTAATCACAAGTGAGATCTGTCCCTACTATTTCATCTCTTTGGGAGCTCTCCAGAAAATGAAAGCAATGCATCCATCAAATTACAAGGCAGAGGCCCACTGGGCTTCACCCTTCTGCCCTAGTCTCCAACAAAGTCCTCCAAGTACCTCCTGGACCACCATCCCATTGGCAAATGTTATGCCACAAAACACTGAGAGGTGGACGCCTGCTACTGAGGGGGCCATGCTACTGCTCTGATTAATTTGCTGTGATGAAAGAACCAGTCTCTGCAGGGAGCCGTCACCAGCACAACTCAGCCCTGTGTGCAAGAGGCCTGCTGGCAGAGGCAACCAAATCTGCCACTTACTCCTGCTCTGTGGCTGTCATAGACCACAGAGAATTACAAGTTGAGGTTTAGATTTTAAAGAACTCAAATGACATGTTCCATGAGCTCTGGGGCTGCTAAATGAAACCAAAAATCTGCCAAGAAATGCACAACTTTCCAGTTTTGAAAGAATTCATTCTTTTTGCTATGATGACAGTTGATTTCAAGTTCATACATGAAAAGTCTTCACACGGCCAGGGTAGTCCTACTAATTAAACCACATGGGATTCCCAACACTATCAAAACAACAGAGGCCAGAGGACAGACAAGCTGTCTCATTTACTGTTGGGAAGAGCCAACCAGGTTTTAGTCAGTAGTATGTCCATATCTGGGTCTGTCTGCACAAATCTCTTTCTAAGGTCTTAGCTGAACCCTTCAAATAATCAAAGAAGAAACTCTGAAATTTATGATGAATCTGTTTCCTTTCCCTGGAGAAGAGACCTTTCAATGTTAGATGAAAGTTCCACAGTTTCTGCATTTCTCACTCCAAAAACACTTAATTCCAGCCCAGTTCCTGATTTGTCCTTAAAGAGATGACCTGGAGACCTCGGCCGATAGGACGGTGAACACAGGCCTACGCACACCTGGTTTAACCTCGCTGGGACCCCTCTTTTGTTCTTGGTACCACCACGTTCAGATCTCATGTGACAGTTATGTACAGGTGTCTTTCTCCTACTAGAATATACACACCTGTCTGATTCAATTTTTCATCTTTACCCAAGGCCCTGCCCCAAGAGGGAGCTTGAAAAACACTGGTGGATAAACGCTGGTGGAGAAGCATTCAATAAAGTCCTCTTCAGACACAGGCATTATGGTTTCTATTTTTGGTTTAAAAAAAACAAACCAACCAAAACCCAGGTAGGTGTAGGTGTGTGTGCACATGTGCATGCACGGTTGGAAGAGTCTCAAATTATAACCGACACTATTAAACAGTGCACACCTCTGGGAGGAGGGATTTAGAGTAAATAAGAAAGGAGAGCTTATTCTATTTTTTTTAATATTCTGTCTTCTATTTTATTTAAGATTTTTTTATGTCAACCATTTTTTTTTAAATGTGGACCATTTTTAAATTCTTTATTAAATTTGTTACAATATTGCTTCTGTTTTATCTTTTGGTTTTTTAGCCACAGGCATGTGGGATTTTAGCTCCCTGACCAGGGATCAAACCTATAGCCTCTGCATTGAAAGGCGAAGTCTTAACCACTGCGACCTGGATCCCAATGCCAGGGAAGTCCCAAGAAGAGATTGTTCTTTTAAAGTATTTTATTCTGTTTGAGCTATAATAAGCATGACTCTCCCTCTTTTTGGTAGATAAATTATCTGAGGCATCAAGATGATTTATAACTAAACTCAGATTTTCTAAAACCCTTGATATTTTAAAACTGTGACATAATTAACATAAAATTCACCATTTTAAGGTGATTTTCATTTCAGTGATTTCATAGAGGCTGAATATAATGTTTAACATAAATCTAATCATTGAGTCTCTAATAATGCATGTGGGTATACTTAAATCCTATCTAGACATTTGCTTTTAATTTCAAGGCATTTTAATTTACAGACTATATCAAATCCCTCCTAAAGGGTCAGGAATTTAGGCAATCAGCTAGAAACCTGGGCAGTTCCCTTCTTCCAGTAACTGTTATAACACAGGACATTATGAGTTTGTTGGGGCTGGAATAATAAAAACAAAACATGCCCTGTCCTTAAGCTCTTTCAGTCTAAGTTTCTAACAGATGTCAAGTCACACCTGTCAAAAAAGAGCAAAAGATGATGCATCCCATGGCTCAGTTAGGAAGAGCTTTCCAGGTGAACCCGTCTTTTCAGGTGAGCTCACCCTCATTGTTTCACTGTCAATTGGTCACCAAGGGGCATGAAAAGGCCTGAGTGGTACAGTGAAGGGTACAAGGGAGCAAGCCTGGGAGGGTTTCTGGTTAACCTGGCCCTTTGGCTGACTTCTTATCTGCTCTATTATTTTCCAAAGAATTTGATAACTTTCAATGAAATCTGGCATATGATAAAGAGTATTAAGATATACTTTGATTCATTCTGTAGCTCCACTACCCTGAAACAAAATGGTGACCACAAAAGATTACCCAAAAGGCATATCCTGGCATCAAGGCCAGACAGGGAGCAGGGTAGGAGACAAGCAACAGCCAGTCTTCAGATGGGGTGTCCAGCAGCTAGACTGGTCACTAGGCCAGGTGGCACTTCTGACCCAGCCCAGGCCAGCCTCTTTCCAACACTGTCTGTTGGGAGCATTGTCAACAGTCACTACTAAGTCCATCAGGGTCTCTGACACTGATGTCTGCAGGCTACTGGTGAAGGTGTGGCCCCACTTGCGCACACCAAGATGTTTGCTGGACCAGGTTCAGAGTGAACATCACTGAGAGTGAGAAGCACAACCTTCACATCTCCCCACAGCAGGGCAGCCGTGAGCCAATTCTCCAGGACCTGGCCTGCCTTGTGGAAGAGTCCAGAGGAGTTCTGTTGCCTTTCTAGAAATTCATCTTTAAGGGAAGATCCTTGAAGGCTGTGGAGCTGCCATGGTCAGGAACTGGAATGCAGAACGGTTGCTGGGTCACAATAACTGGGACAAAGAACAGTCTCAGGGAAAGAGACTGTTTTAAAAGAGAGAAGTGACTTTGAGAAGGCTGTGTGGAAGACAGCTGACCAACTGGAGAGGTGAAGGGTGAATAAAAAGCTCATGGCTCAGGATTTCCCTGGCGGTTAAGACTTCATCTGCCAATGCAGGGGGTGCAGGTTCGATTCCTAGTTGGAGAACTAAGATCCCACATGTCTCACAGCCAAAAAACCAAAAAATGAAACAGAAACAATACTGTAACAAATTCAATAAAGCCTTTAAAAATGGTCCACTTAAAAAAAAAAAAAAAGCTCATGGTTTAGCAGGATTTTTTGTAATCTGAAACTCTGCAAACTAGATAGGAGAGGCAGGCAACAGCTGAACAACTGGAGGAGGCATTTGTAAATGGATTATGCCAAAGAATTTCAAAGACAGAAGTCCAAAAAGGAACGGATTGGTGGGAAAGGTTCAGGGGTTCCTAGTGACGGGGAACAACATCGCAGAGCATAGTACCCCCAGGAGACAGAAGGCTGCAGTCTGGGAGCATGACCCTGGCAGTGGGTAAGAGTGGAGAGATGCCGGCTGCCCTGAGAAACAAGCAGACATCCACTGTTATCATTTCCAGATCTTTTTCTTACCTATTTATATATATATAAACATGCTTCTTCCACGAATGGAATTCTACTATATGTACTGGGCTGTGTGGCTCAGTTGGTAAAGAATCTGCCTGCAATGCAGGAGATCCCTGGTTCGGGAAGACCCCTTGGAGAAGGAAATGGCATCCCACTCCAGTATTCTTGCCTGGAAAACCGATGGACAGAGGAGCCAGGCAGCTCCAGTTCATGGGGTCGCAAAGAGCTGGACATGACCTAGCGACTAAATCACCACCACTGGGCTATAGCTTATGTTTTGCACCTATATATGTGAGAGGTTTTCTTCCTATGACAGCATATCTACATCTATTCCTCACTCAACTACTCTGAAACTGCTCTATCTATTCCACAGTGTGAATATACCATATTTCACTTAAGGTCAGTGATGGACGTTATAGAAATCTCCACCGTTTTCTGCTTTTAAGGTTGCAGTTCACGTTTTTGGGGGTTACATCTTCCTCTAAACACATCTTCATTATAACAAAACTCAAGAGTTGATAAAATAATAAGGTATTTGTGACTGAGTTAGTGAGGACTCTGTGACTCACAGAATTACTAGGCTTAAAATGGGGCCGATCCCTTGATAAAATGATGACAAGACATTCTAAAAACATGAAGTACTGCATAATAGACAAATGATAAAGCTATATAGAGTGTTCTGTATGACTATTTGCATGAATTCAACTAAATCCTTGGGATGGGGGATTAAGCACTTGAGCTGATAGATGGAAACACCAAACTGTAAAAGACTTCAAAAGCGAGCTCACCCGCCCAGGCCTCCAATGCCCGGGTCTGGAGTCCCTTAGGACAGTCTTACCAGCGTTCCATCCGTCAGGGTGCACCCGGAAAAACGCTTTGCAAGAAACCCCTCAAAGTTAGTCGTTCTTTGAATAGCAAAGAGAAGCAATTTCACTTCAATTTCCTTAGCTCTTGTACGCATGATCTTGGCAAGTTCTGTCCTTAAAATTAAAGAGAGAAGAATGCTGTCGAACAAACTGATCATTCAAGACAGGACAAAGTAAGTGTCTTTAGCTTATACTTAAAAAAAAACAAAGCATGCAGTCATTTCAAAACCTGAAGTCTATCACCAACTAAGTTTAATGCTCAGGGAATAGAAACACATATTCTAAATAAGAATTTTAGGGACTTTCCCTGCAGTCCAGCAGTGAAGACTCTGCAATCTTGCTGCCAAGGGCCTGGGTTCAATCCCTGGTGGGGGAACTAAGATCTCATAAGCCATGCAGCCTAAATAAATAAATAATAAGAATTTTAAGGTGAAATTATCCACCAGTCCAAAAAAAATAAAATCAAAGATAATGGATATCAATTTGCTTACACAGCTACTACAATTTTTATTATTTTTAAAATTTCCATTCACTTGTTAATAGTATATATGAAACATTTACTCGGTATATTTAAAAATGCATATATCCTATATAATTTTACAGGTCATTAATTACTGAATCATAAAGCCCTCCCTCTTCCAGATAGCTCAATAACCATCTTTTCAATCAGAAAGCAGGACCCCTGGGTAGAGATGAGAGAGATGGGAGTTGATCCCCTTGTAAAAAGTGACAGGTACCCATCTGGGTGTTTCCTGCCTGTGATGCTTACAGGCCACTCAAGTGTCCTACCTCAGAATGCTACATTGTAAGGGAGCAGTCACATAAGAGTTCTCAAAGAGCCTCTTAATTTGAGAATTATGTACCTACAGGCTTTTAGCCAAAATTCGAACAATGAAAGCTTGGCAGCAGCACTGCCATTAGCTGACACAACAGCACGTGTGTTGGCTTTTGTGTATACTCACTCTCCTGTGGACTTCGTTTTTCACAGAAAATGCATTTTTCAAGACACTGAACTAGGGGCCAAAGTGAATTAGTTATCGATCTCTCAAGCAATGCACTCTTTCTTTGCTAATCAGGACTTAGAAAGTGACAACCACAATCAACCTTGAATCAATAAGGTCATCTAAATCCAGCAACAAGTGTGTTTCTGAAAACCACCATCACACAGAATGTAAAGCGCCAAGGGTGACCCTAATGTAAACTAGGGACTCTGGGTAGCAATGAGGTATCAAGGTAAGTTCAGCAACTGTAACCTGTATACACTCTGGTTTGGGGATGCTGATGATGGCGGAGGCCTCTGTGGATGCAGGGGAGGGCAGAGGGCATATGGGAATCTTCTTGTCGATCTTGCTGTGAACATAAATCTGCTTTAAAAAATAAAGCCTACATGTGCATTCTAGAGCCCGGGCTCTGCAACAAGAGGAGTCAATGCAATGAGAAACCAGTGTGCCACAGGTAGACAGTAGCCCTGCTCACCCCAAATAGAGAAAGCCCACGCACAGCCATGAAGACTCAGCACAGTCACAAATAACTAACTTAAAAAATAAAGCCTAGTTAAAAACAAACAAACAAAATCAACAGCCAATATCTCTTAATGAATCCCTGCCCCCTATGATGTGCTCTTAAAGCATACAGCTTGACTGTACTCCCCAATTTTAAGAGAGATGATTACCATGAATTACTCTAAGGTGGCTGAGTTATGCATACATATGGGACTTCTTAAAACATTAACTGGGGTTAATGTGACTGTGCACTCGTCAGAGGGCCTCTGTAGATTCCAGCTTTAGCTCTGTCACACTGATCTATACTTCTTGGGCTTTAATTCTTGATCTAAAGGGACTATCTGGCCCTGGGCTATGGCTCATGGAACCGAAGACAGGAGGAATGGGAGAAGGTCTCTAAAAGGCTCAGAACACTCAGATACCAAAGTGATTAACGATCCAAAGACTATAAACACTGGGTTAGGGGTGGGAAATCTGCTCAACAACTATTTCCTGAGTGTGTACTATGTCACTGGAGTAGACACAGCCCTGTCCCTCTGGAACCATCTACCTAGCATGTCAGAAAAGCCGAACGATGATGGATGTACATTCGCTGCACACTGATATGTGTGACACAGACACACGGGAAAACGTGGGGCAATGAATCACTACAGGGAAATCTGGCTGATGTGCTTTCGGATGGCTAAGAAGGCAGGCCGTTCAAGGTAGGGCAAGGCTATGGGGAAGTCCTAGAACAAAGATAAGAGCAGACTGCGCTGCTGTGTGGTGTGTATATCACTCTTTAGGCAGAACAGACATACAAACAAGTGCTCTGGCTACAGCCTGCTGGCCCAGGGCACTCATGTACCCTTTTCCATTTTTCCCTACCAAGTGTTTACCCCCTCTTCACATAACGCTCTCTCCTCTAGGGCTGGAACTCTGAAGATGGTGAAGGTGGAATACAGCTACAGCTGGAGTCAGGGACTCAGTTTTAGATATATACCAACGAAATCTAACTTTCAACAGGAATGGAGTCTTCTGAAGAGACTCCAGCACAGCTGAAGACATTCTCCTGAAAATCATGATTCTCAAACCAATTTTTAAAAACAGGTGAAAAAAATAAATAAATAAAATAAAATAAAATAAAATAAAATAAAAACAGGTGGAAGTGGTTCCAAAGCCATAGGAACCCATAGAGACTGGGGGGTTGGGCTTTAATCAACTGATATCAATCAATACCCAAATCAGTAGAGAGTTGGTAACTACCTTGTGATGTGGCAAAATTCTACAGCAATTCTCTCCGCCATGTACCACTCACGTGGGAACATTCGGCCATATTTCTCCTCGTAGTCCACGAGCTGGCGTTTGATCCAGGCATAGCGACGGTCGATTTTGTCCAGCCAGGCAACCTGGGGGAAGCAGGGAATAAAATCTACCCCAGCACTGAGAAGTAGTATTGACAGTTGAAGGAAATAAGCAAAAACACAGAAGTAAGAAAAACACAACCAATCTATTTCTCATGATTTTAAAGAGTCTAGGTTACTTTTTTTACTTGATACAGAGGTTCTTAACCCGGGGGCTATGATTGGGCTTCAGGGGTCTATAAATTTCCTGAAACTGTATGCAAGGTTTTATGCATAGGTGCATTTTTGCAGAGAAGATCTCTAGCTCTTGATCCATTTCTCCAAAGGATCAGGGACCCCAAAATGGTTAATAATCACTGGACTGTACAGTCAGCCCCAAGAATCAGGGTTTAACAACCAACATTTTAAGACAGTAATACTAATAAAATATAAATCATAGACTTGAGAGCAATCAATTTTTAGTACAAATCAAATGTGACATCTGAGCTCATTTGGTCAATACTTACATCTTGATTTTCTTGAAAAAGTACTAGGTACTCTGACAGATGCTGTTTAATAAACTTTTTGATGATTTCCTGTTTGATTCTGGGGTCCAAGATATTAGCAACCTGACATGCATCTCGTAGAACGTTGCTGGGTCCTCCTGGCCTCTGGTAAAACACACAGCACACACACCAGTTCAAAAGCCAGAAACAACCTTTAAATCTTATGGCCTCTGACAGCTGCTGCTTCTTGTTCTACTCATGATGTTGTTATTACTTCCACTCCCCTGACACTCATTCTTCTGCTGTGGATGAATATTTGAATTACTTGTTCCTCAATGAAAGAACCATTAAGTTAGTCTGTAGTAGCCAATATAAAAGCTATTCCGTGAATCAACAATGAGACATCCTGGAAACAGGGCCAGCAATGATGGTAGGAACTTTTGCTTTCTGAACTGAAATCACCTTCCTGAAGGGCCCTAAAAGTCAGAATGACACCAGTCTGATGCCACACGTGCCACTTTCCTCTGATTCTAACCTTGGATTCCTGTTCTCAAATTGCTGTATTTATGCCAAACAGCATGCTGGCATTTAAAACCTAAATCCAGGTTCCATCCACCATCCTTGCCCCACTGATGGTCAACTACGCAGACAGGCAGCCAAATTATATTATGATATTGGCGCCCTGACCTGAAAAAAAATAGCAGAAGACTATCAAAGGGCTGTACTGATACATGAGGATGGGAAGGTCTTTTCTATCACTGAAGGCAACTCAGCCTCCTCGAACTTCAGTAACTCACTGAAGGAACATGGCTGGCTGAGTGGACTACAGAACGCTTGGCATCGGCTCGTGGCTTGGCTAAATAGCCGCATAACTTTGGCACAGTTATTGACACTCATCTGAAAAATAATTGGAAAAAAAATAATGCATTTTAACTAGGTGATGATTAAGGGTCTTCCAAATCTTTATGATTTTAAAAAATCAATTCTAATTTATCCATCTCAACTGAAGTTCAAGAGTTTCTTAAGTGTCACTTAGGCTGCCCAAGAACTAACTAAACTGTTAAATGCTGACTATGCTCCATGCTGAGTGGCTACTCTGTCATCCCCTGAGAATTCTGACTGCTCAACTCTGGCTTCTGGATGAAAATGTTTGATCTGACAGAGAAGTCATGAAAGCCAAAATCTACGGGCCCATGGGTTCAGATTTTTTCATTTATAAAGGACTTCACAGTAACCTTGGATACCTTTTTTAAAAAACCTTGATTTACATTTGTGAAGCAGTATTAGAAACACAAAAGCCTTTAAGAGAGGTCAATAGTCACTCAGAAGGAAAAAAGAAAACTCTTAGAGAAACATCAAGTCATCTAGCCAGAGAAAAGGGAAACAAGTTGTTAAAGAAAGCCATTTTCACCTCATTTTCCTCGTGGGGTCTGAGAAAAAGTTATAATGTAGGTCAATGTTATATTTTCCTAAATGATAAAGCTGGGCTTCATCTGCATCTTTCTAAAACTTCTTAAAACCAGGGTCAATAGCAGAGTAGAGTAAAGCAGACCCTAGTGCTTATAACTTGTGAATCTCTTACTATCCCTTTTTACAGGACTGTTTTCTGATACCCACTCCCCACAGTTACAGCAAATGGAAAAGAAAGATGAAGTCCACAAAGGAACATGCTTTATGAATAAAATATCTAATTTCTAGAAGACAGCTAGACTATATGCAGACATGAAAACCAGAGGCAGGTTTCCTATAGGAGGTAATCAACAAAGCTGGGGCAGTGACCCCCACCTACTTCCTAAGTCTCTTTTATGAGGCACAAAGAACAACGATTAAGATATTTCCAGTTATTGAATTATAGAGCGGATCCAGGAAACATTCCTTGGCTCGGCAAACAGACATATATCCCCCACCTCCATCCACCAAGCGCTGCCTGCCAGTGTGTGCTTCAGGTCATTTCTGAGCCGCACAGTTCTTGCTCCTGAAATAGCTCAAATAATAGAGGAGAAAAAAGCTTCTAAGGGTTCTTCTCTCCCCAACACATGCAAAGCATTAAGATTATGTCTGCTACAATTTGAAGGATGGAGCTAAAAGGAGTTACCCTGGCACGATGACGGCCAAATGAGGCAAAGCTTGTTACATGAGAAGTGTAACCAATAGCTCACGAGTGAAATTACTGTGGGCTTTGCAGACACAACACAAACAGCCAGGCTACCAGTGAGAGCTGAAGGGATTCATCCCAACAACAGGACTCGGACCATTACAAGTGAGTCTCCTAACTGTCACTCCAAGAGTTACTTTAAGCCTAAGTACAGTTCTTCTCCACTGTCTCTTCACCAAATTGAAACCAAAAAGTTATATAACAATCCTAAAAAAAACACTGTGGTTTGAAAAAAAAAAAATTAAACAAACAAACAAAGTAACCAAGAGAAAAAAGGTAATTCCCCAGGCAGACAACATATTGGGTTTGACACACGTTAAATGAAATCAAAACAAATCCTCACTGTGGATGCTGTGAGGACACAGATGAGGAGCTGACTGATATTGCTTCGGGATATTTAAAATCAAGGATGGTCCATTACCCTGAATCTTTAGCACACAGACTTTATGGCTTCCAGTAACTGCATTTGAAATAGTAAGTGAATCGTAGTTACGGTGAGTGTGAATCAGGCCAGAATATGGTAAGAAATTCAAAGATTGAAGGGAAAATGCAAAACAATACCTTGGTGCCCTGGGAAGGAAAAGCTTCTTCAAAATCTGCCAGGATTTGCTGTCCTAACTCAGTCTGGGCCGCCTTCACTCTGTAGGGAAAAGATAACGTATCATTGCCTGGCATAATTTTCAAATGTCTATAAATATCTGTGCATGGATCCATAGAGGTTACGACTGCTGAAGTCTTCAGGGATCATCCAGGAAGCAGAAGTGGTGGCTAGATACGATAGGTCACACACTAGTTAACAGCAGGTTTATGACGACATCAGCTTCCCCAATGGCTCAGTGGCAAAGAATTCGCCTGCAATGCCAGAGACACAAGAGTCACGGGTTCAATCCCTGGGTCAGGAAGTTCGCCTGGAGAAGGGAATGGCAACCCACTCCAGTATTCTTGCCTGGAAAATTCCATGGACAGAGGAGACTGGTGGGTTACAGTCCACAGGGTCACAGAGTTGGACACAACTGAGCATGCACACACAGAGATTCTTTCTATATCCTAAAGCTCTCCTAGGCCACCGCTCAGCGCTCGTGAGGTAGTATATGTCAGTCTTTGCAAAATGTCACTGGGGTAGTTACACTGCAGGAAGATGCTATATACTAATGCCCAAGTCAAATATAAATCCACTTCGGGTTACTGGTATAATTACTCTGCCGTTCCTTGGAGAACAGGATGGGAGGCGGGTTTTGAACTGCTTCAGTATTGCTGTTTTTTTTCAACCTGGAAATCAACATCAAGGTTCTAGGTTTTAACAAGTGAACCAAAATACTGTTTTCTAAAGTAAAAAGATCAAATGATAAAATGAACTGCTATTTGAGTGTGAAGGTCACTGAATGAAGACTTAAGTTCGCTCGGGAGATGGTGAGGATGAAGGCTGAGTCACACTGGAATGAGTTTGAAAGGGTAGGCTGGAACTGAACCGGGTGGTTTTCATGGAAATGAGGGCTCAAGAAATAGTGCTTAGCTGAGAGGGAAGAAGGGAAAGGAGAAGCAGCCAGGATGGGAGAGGAGCTCTGGGTCAGCCGCCTGCCACCAGCTCACCCTCCCCCATCCCAGGGAGTTGAGTCCCTCCTGCCCACCATCCTCACAGCTGGACTTGTCCTGAGCCTGAGGCAAATCTTTTATCTTCACTAAAAGCACCATAAAATAATGTTCTTCCTTTTTTGGTCTCCACCCTGTTACTCTGGAATTAACTTTATGAAGTTTCTAGAAATAGTGAACAGCTCAAAACCACAATTTCTTTGGCTACTAGGCTGTGCCTGGCAACCTACAGAGATTTTTTTTTTTAAATGAGGGGATAGTCAGGACCCAAAATGGTCTGGTTTTTCTGTGGCATAGTTATAATTATGCCTTATTCCAAATACTTTCCAGGGTTTTTCCACTATCTTCAAAACTTAAAACTACTCTTATAGGTGGGTTTGCAGCCTCTTTTAGTTACTTTCTGAGGGGATGAGAAATGAGAGAGATAAGGTTGTCACCCAAGTAGCCCATACGTTAGAATCTAATGACATTAAAATGTCATTCATCTACACTTGCCCAGCGTACCACAGGAAACATTCCTTGAGTATGAGCTCTGACAAGAGAGAAGATGCTTTTGTAAAACCATTACCTCTGAGGTCTTATGACTCCACATAATGGGCCAGACAGACCGACTCCCGTGGTGCCAGGTCACAAGACAGAGCTTGCAGGCCCCTCTGCTCCTTCTCTCTCCTCTTGGCAGCCACGGACAGCACAGGTTCCCCCCTAAGCCACACTCACTCCTGGAGGGGAAGTTCCATCCTGGTTGAAAAGTCACAGTCTTATTCTCAGGGCTCCTGAGTGTCTCGGTGATGTGATGGTCCCAGCTCTGCCTCTGTCACCCTTCCTACTCCGCCATCCCCTAGCCCCACATTTTTAACCAGATTTGAAATTGGGGTGCCTAAGGCAATATGGATGGATCTAGAGATTATCACACTAAGTGAAGTAAGTCAGAAAGAGAAAGACAAATACCATATGTTATTTCTTATATGTGGAATCCAAAATGTGACACAAATGAAATTATCTGCGGAACAGAAACAGACTCACAGAGAACAGACCTGTGGTTGCCAAAGTGGAGGGAGGAAGGGGAGGGATGGACTGAGAGTCTGGGAGCAATAGGTGCAAACTGTTATGCTTAAAATGGATAAACAGCAAGGTCCTACTGAATAGCACAGGGAACGTCATCCAGTCTCCTGGGGTAAACCACAACGGAAAAGAACATAAAGAAGAATGTACATATGTGTATAACTGAGTCACTTTGCAATATAGCAGAAGTTAACACAACAGTGTAAGTCAACTATACTATACTTCAACTACACTATACTTCAACTCTACTATACTTCAATAGAATATTTAAAAAACAGAAATTGGGGTGCCTGCAAAGACAACCAGAGCCTATAAGGGCATATCAGCCTGTGATCTGCAGACCCCCTTGTGTTCTTCTACAGTCCATTTCCAAGGTTACTTCTTGAAACAGTCTAGACTTAGCTGTGCAACTAGTGAGCTAGGTATACTCCTAATTAAGCCATTTCCCTCATGTGGGCCACAACTAAGAATGGTTGTGAAATAAGAGGGTGAGGATGGAGGCCTGGACTAGATGCCTCTCAGTACTATTATTATCTGATTACTCCACAACACCCATCTTACAGCTCTAGCTGGCAACTGCATCCATCCTTACTGGTGACTGCAAGTCAGATGTTTAATGAACATTGGAGCAGAATAATCAGCTTTTGCATGTTTCCAAGTGTAGTTTCTGAAGTGTCTAACAGTGACTCAGATGAAAGAGAAATCATTCCCCTTAGTGACAGTAATGATGGTATCTAGAAACCCAAACCCTGATTCATGCACTTGTAGGATAAGATGTAAATAGTGGTCTTTACAGTAAGTTGCCTGAGCAAGATCCCACAAATACGTCAAACACACTGAAAAAAATCCACATCTTTGACCTCATTCCTTCAAACTCCTTCCTCTTCCAACCATAAAAAAAATAAGCTCTTACTGTGAAGAGATGGAGCAGTAGACTCTGTTAGCAGAGGACACACATAAGTTCAGCTACCAAGACTTACTAGTCATCCTTATGAAAGTCAACCTACAACTAATAGAGAACAGGGGAAATGACAATTTCTCCCGGATCCAAATAAGCTTGACCTGGTTAGGTGGTGACAACTCAGTGCTGACCACCCTTAGCAAATGAGAGATCCCCTGTGCTATGCCGGAAACGATGGTCAACCAGCTGCCTCCTGGCATCCTCCACACCTTGTGACCAAGGGTTGTTCAAAGGCGCCCTTCCCATGGGACTTCCCTGGTGGTCCAGTGGTTAACGGGCGACTAAGCGGATGCGACTCAACTACTGAGCTATATGCACCACGAGTGGAGAGAAGAAAGCTCGAGCGCCACAACTAAGACCTCGTGCAGTCATAAATAAATAAATATTTTTTTAAAAAGCACCCTTGACTAAATGTGCTATCAGATTTCACCAGAGGGATGGCAGCAGAGAGACCACGAAGTATGAAAACCATTTAGACATTTATGGACAAAATAACCCTGATGCTTCCAATACCCGGTGCATGACTGTCCCAGAGAAAGTACCCTCAGTAATTTGCAATAAACTCACCTCCCAAAATAGAGTGTCTGTACCGGACAGAATGATTAGTCAGTCTGATTAGTCAGAAACTCCAGTTCCAAGGAGACAGAATCTCAACCCAGAATCTTAGAGTGACTCAGTGGGACACTTTGATATCATCAAGTACAACTCTTACGCTTTCAAAATGCATGCTTTTGAAACTTAATATCCTTTCAGAAAGAATCTGGTCATAGTCATACAGCCAGCTGGGCCTTTTCTTTCTTTCTTCCTTTTTCTTTCTTTATGTAAAAATTTTTATTGAAGTATATATAGTTAGTTGACTAGCTAGGCCTTTTCATCCTCCACTTTAATTTCTTTGACCACTATGCCAAGTGATTCCCTCAATCTGCCAAGTACCTCTCATGCGGAAGAGGTTAGAAATAGCTCTGAAAAATATGTTTCAGTTAGAAGGTTTCATGGGTTTCAAGAGAACGCCTGAACCTTCCATTTTTCCTCAGGAAATACTGACTGATTACTAGACACATTGGCTTTCTCAGATATTCTTAAGCCAGGAGGATTTGAAATGTAAAGATGACATTAAAGGAAAAAAAAAAAACTTTCCTTCAACGCTACATTAACGTTTAAGCATTTTCCAGAAGGGTAGTTGGAAGAAACAGCTGTATCCAAATTGACGTCCATGAACTTCGTATTTCAAATGTGCAGGCAAAGATGTGAGAACACAGGCTTTCCTGTGACTTCCGCAGTCTACAGACAGCAAGCTCTGAAGTTAGAGGCACTGAAGCAGTGCACAGGGTGTAAGGCTCCCGCCGTCCCCCCTCTCCCCAAACAAACAAGCTATTTCTATCACTTCCAGATGGTTCTACCATCACTATGTAAACATAAGGGAGGAAAATTCACCAGAAACGATGCTAAAAATAAGAAGTCTGGACTTTCCTCAAACTTTTAGTACCTCCTGAAAAAGAACTGTAGTCCAGGCACTGGAAACAACCGATTCCTTCCCTTCCGTTAATTTTAGTGTTACTTAATAGCACTTATTCTCTATTAATCAACAATTTTTTTTTTTTTTGCAAATAGAAGTTGTGAAATGAACAAAAAGAAAAGTAAATCCTCCTGTGTTTACAGCAATCCTACATGATAATGAATAGCTGGAGCACCGAACTATACTGATAGAAAGTTATCTTTTAAGGGGAGTGTCATTACAGCAGTGATCACAAAGTTTCTGCAATTTATAAAATAACTTCTTTGGGAAAAAAAAATTAAAAGGCAAGAAATCCTCAAAGAGTGCATTCTCTTGTTTTTCCCTATATGCTTTCTTATAATATAAATAAAATTCAGTTCTACCACGTTCCTGCCATCAGCAGTGCCTATCCCATGCAATCATGCAACCTCCTCGACTGCATGGTCGCTGTCATGGAATGATCTTTTTCTAATCCAGAACATAGCCCCAACCTCCAGTCTCTCATAACTATAACTGACAAGACTTTTACAAAATACAAATAAGACCATGTCTCTTCCTGCTTAAAATCTTTCGTTGTCCACAAAACGAATGTAGAGCAGATTCTTTAGCAAGGCATCTATGATCTGACTCTGCCTACTGAGACAGACTTTCACTCTCCACTCGCTTCTTTCCCTCCTCTCTCTTCTTGTCTTGGTAGTAAGGTCCTACCTTTTGTTTCGGCCACACCCTATGCCATGTGGGATCTTAGTTCCTTAACCAGGGATCAAACCCGCACTTCCTGCAATGAAAGCATAGTGTCTTAGCCACTGGACTGTCAGGGAAGTCCCCAGATCTTACCCATTCTTTTAAGGTCAGATTAAAATTTAATACTTCTTGACCCCTACCCTCAGCCCCTGAAGAATGAGTCTCTCAGTCCCTCTTCTGAGACCCTGCTGTCCCCAGACAGCATGGACTAGTTCTGTTATATCCATCTCTATCAGTGTTTCTCTCACAATAATGGCAAGCTCTTTGAAGGCAAAGAGTATGTGTTTATCACCTCGTGCCCTCAGGACTCCAGCACAGGGCCTGGGATCTAGAAAGTGTGTGGTATCTGTTAGATAAACAAAGAGAAGAATAAGTGAATGGGAAAAGAGATCAACTCTGGATTATCAGGAGGGTGAGAGGCAGTGATGCTGTCTCCCCCACCCACCCCCCCACCCCCACCACCCAACAGAGCAACTCTGCCTTCTCCATCTGAGCTTCCGTCTTTCCTGCAGCTCATAAGGTCCCGTTTGTCTGCTCTCTTGGCTGCTTCACATCCCCACGTTAATAGGGCAATCAGCCAGTTCTGAGTGTGATGGGATTAGGAAGGAGAAAGGAAAGGGTGGTGATTTCCCAAGTATTTTGCCAAGCTCTGTTCCGACACTCCTTAACAGTTCCTTGGCATTTCCAATCTAAGATGGCACCCTGAGCACGAGGTATAACCCCTCCCCTTCCTGCCCCAGATCCTCTGAAATAATGAAAAGAGTTTAATAAGAATCCAGAATTGGGCAAGAAAAGGAGAGGTAGACTAGAAACTCTGGTAGGACAGGACTGAAGAAGGAAACCTCTGCCAAAATGGTTTCTCAAATATGAAGGACACGGGCTTCCCTGGTGGTCCAGTGGTTAAGCATCAGCCCTGCACAATGCAGGGGACACCGGTTTGATCCTTGGTCCAAGAAGATCCCACATGCCCTGTGGTGACTAAGCCTGCGGCTTGCTGAAGCCTGGGAGCTGCAATTGCTGAGCCCGAATGCCTACAGTCTATGCTCCGCAATAAGGGAAGCCACTACAATGAGAAACCTACACGCTATAACTAGAGTAGCCCCCACTCGTCACAGTTAGAGAAAGCCCATGAGCTGCAATGAAGACCCAGCACAGTCAAATAAATTTTTAAAAAGATGAAAGACATAAGAGGAGTGGACACCAGGAGCAGGAGGGTGGCTCCCGGCACCCACCAGGGGAATGCTGGGCTCCTGCAAGAGAAATAACTAAGCCAGCGTCAGGTCTCACCCCGTCCTTGAGCGACCAGGTCAGGAGTGGCCGTGGGTCTGAGAAACGCAGCAGAGTCCACAGGGCTGACAACACACAGGCACATCAGGAACTCATGGGCCCAGATCAGCCACCAGCACAGCCGCCCTCGTGGCTCCCCCAGCTCCAGCCCCACCTCACCTGAGCAGCACTGTCTGCAGCACATGTAGCCCAGTGGCACATCCCGCCTACCCCCTCGTGAGCAGGGGGCAATAAGATAGCATCTCTGATCAGGCTGACAGAGACTCTCACAGCCAAAAACGAGCATTCTGCTAGACATCACCAAACATGCGAACACCAAGAAAGTCATTATACTCAACGAACTGAAGACCTCAGAGCGCAGAGAAACAGAGCAGGCAACTCAGAACTTTAGAACCTGTATAATTTATGTTCCCTGAGAGGTTTAAGATGATACTATGCCCATGAAGAAAGAATTAACTAGATACCCTGAAGATTAAAGTTGGATTGTTGAAATAAAAACTCAACAGCTAGGCCAAATAACAGAATGGGCACCACTGAAGAACAAATTTAAAAAGGAAAGTTGAGTTGAGGAATTCAGCTTAACAGGACAAAAAGATATAAAGCATTAAAAAAAAATAAAGGAGGGCCTGGTTTCAATCTTTGGTCAGGAAACTAGATCCCACATGCCGCATCTAAGAGCTCACATGCCACAGCTAAAGATCCCATGGGTCCCAATTAAAAGATTCTCATGCCACAACTAAGACCTGGAACAGCCAAATAAATTAATAAATATATTTTTTAAAATTAAGGAACACACCAGCAGATCCAGAAGTTCCAATACTCATGTACAAGGGATTCCACAAAGAGAAAACATAGAGGACAGGCACAAAGAGAAATAAAAGAGAATACTGTCTCAGAATTTAAGGAACTCAAGAGTCTTCAGATTAACCATACCATTAAGTACAAAGCAACATGAATGAAAGGAGATCTATGTCCTAGTAAAATTCCTAATTCTCCCATTGCCAAATCTCAAATGCTTCCAGAAAAAAATAAAAATGAAAAAAAAGAAAAAGATTATCTTATAAAGGAGTAAGAATGAGATGGCCTTCAGGTTTTTTCCAGGCAACAATGAACGCCAGATGATAGACTGCCTTTGTCTATCCTACAATAGCCATGAGGTGAAAGCAACTTATATCCAACAACAAATGAATGGACAAACAAAATGTAGTCTCTACGTACAATGAAGTACTCAGCCTTAAAAAGGAACAAAATTCTGATAAATGATACAACACAGATAAATCTGAAAACATGCTAACTGAAATACGCTGGACACAAATTGTTTGAGTCCACCTACATGAGGTACCCAGAAGAGGCAAATTCACAGACAGAAAATTGACCAGAGGTAACCAGAGGTGACCAGAGGTGGGAAAGAGGTAATGAGTGCTATTATTTAATGCATATAGAGCTTCTATCTGGGGTAATCAAAAACTTTAAGGAATGGTTGTTTGACAATGTGAATGTGTGCTTGCATGCTCAATTGCTTCAGTCATGTCCAACTCTTTGTGACCCCGTGGACTGTAGCCCGCCAAGCTCCTCTGTCCATGGGATTCTCCAGGCAAGAATACTGGATGGGTTGCCATGCCCTCCTCCAGGGAATCTTCCCGACCCAAGGATCGAACATGCGTCTCCTGCGTTGCAGATAGATTCTTCACCACTGAGCCACTGGGGAAGCCTGAATGTATACTTAATGCTATGAAATTGTACAGTGAAAAATAATTAAAATGGTAAAATTTTAATGCAATGTATATTTCAATACAGTTTTTAAAGAGATAAAGTAGGTACTTTGAATAAACCAATTACTATTGAAGAGACTGAAAGGACAAGGATCTGGATTGAAAACAGGTGACACACCTAGATGGTTTCTGCAGGCAAGATCTGGGACTTCCCTGATGGTCCAGTGGTTAAGAATCTGCCTAGCAATGCAGGAGATGCAGGTTTGATCCCTGGTTGGGGAACTAAGATCTCACATGCTGAGGGGCAACTTACTGAAGCCCGAGCACTGCAAGAAAAGATCCTGTATGATGCAACTAAGACCAGACGAAGCCAAATAAAATAAATAAATATTAAAAAAAAAAAAATCTGCCAGATCTGACAAAGGATTAGTATCCAGAGCACATAGAGAATTCCTACAGATTAATAAGGAAGGGATAAGGTGGCTTAGACAGTAAAGAATCCGCCTGCAATGCGGGAGACCTGGGTTGGATCCCTGGGCTGGGAAGATCCCCTGAAGGAGGGCATGGCAACACATTCCAGTATTCTTGCCTGGAGAATCCCCATGAACAGAGGAGCCTGGCAGGCAACAGTCCATGGGGTCACAAAGAGTCAGACACAACTAAGCGACTAAGCACAGCACACAAGTAACTCAACAGACAAACGGGCAAAGGGTACACACTGGCATCTCACAGAGGAAATGCAAATAAATAATAGTCAAATGAAAAGCAAACTAATCTCACTAGTTGCCAGAAAAATGAAAATGAAAGAATTAGGTACCATTTTTTATCTATCAGATAAATGAAAAGGAAAATTAACCAAATCAAGTGTTGTTGAAGATATGGTGAAACGGGTACTCACACACTGTTCAGATGGTCCTATAAATAAATTTAGCCACTTTGGAGGGCAAAGGAACAGCAGTTATTAAAATTTTAAATGCACGTGACCTATTACCCAGAATTTATCATAGAAAAATTGCAGATGTGCAAGAACGAGTGTATTTTTCAAATCAGAAACAAATGGTCTAGTGATATGAAAATGGTTAAATAATCTGTGGTATGTTATACTACAGAACTCTATGCATCAATTCAAGAGAAAGAGTTAGGTTTGTATACACTGATGTGGTAAAACCTCTAAAACACACTCTTAAGTTAAAAACAAAAAGAAAGTTTCAGAATGAAGCATATGGTATGAGATCATTTATTTAAATCAAAACAAAGCAAAATAAACCCACAATCTAAAACTAAAGATTTATTTAAATGCACAGAAAAAAAATCTAGAGGATGAGAATTAAACTGATAATAGTAACTATCTCTATGGGTAGCAGTGGGATGCCAGGTATCACTAAAGAGGACTTAAGTTTCATCTGTATATTGACTTTTTTTAAAAATAAAGAAAATGTATGTGTGTACTACTTATATAATTAAAAATAAAGACACTTAGAGGGAAAAAAAGGCCTGTAGTCATTAGGTCTTATCAGAAGGCAGAGTTGAAAAGGATGTTTCCTGCTGAGTACAGGCCTCTCTGTTTCGTCTTTGTAGCAAAAAAAGGGTTAGGCTCCATCAATGGTGACTGTCTCCATATTAGTTTCATTCCTGCTGCTACTTTTAACAGGCAAGGCATTAAATTCCCCACTCTCTCTTTAAGCGTCTGCCTTTCTTTCTATTGGCTCTAAATCTGGGGTCAAAACTCAACAGAATAGGAGGGAAAGAACAAATCTAAAGAGGTTAAGTCATCGTTTTGTTGCATCTGAAGTTCAAGGGCAGGCTGTATTTGCAAAATCTGCCACAGCAGTCTCTCCTCACAAGTGCTCTGTGTACCAGTGTGACTGTGACACTCCTCCCATTGGGGGTGGGGGCGGGCATGTTCCTTCCTCTTGAATTCTGAAGGCCAGGTGACCACAGAAGTGACTTTATGTGACTTCTAAGACCTGGTTCTTAGAGCATCTTGGGGGTGCTCATTCCTGGGCCCCAGCACCACCTCACCCGGGGGAAGCCCAGGCAGCTAGGAGGACCACCCAGCTGAGGTCCCAGCCGATGGCAAGCACCAATCTGCCCTCATGAGAGTAAATCAGTAGATCCTCCAGCCCCTCCTGGAGCCACCCTGGCTGATGCTGCAAGGAGCAGAGATGAGCTGTCCTTGCTCAGCCAGGCTGGACTGCATGAGCGAAACAACTGTTGTCGTCAGCCACTGAGTCCTGGATTGTGTTGACTTTTTACAAGGAAACAACAACAAGAAGGGTTTCCCTAACAAACGGAGCCCTGGGCAGCTGAGAGACGTCAGCAGCCACTCCCATGAGACAGGCCAGCAACTACCTGATACAAGGAGCTTTAGATGACATGGTTAGGAGCTGGTAGGGTAGACACAGAGGGAACATCTACATCAGAGAGAGGCAGGTCAGGTGACCTCTGAGTCTCCTCCCACAGTGAGATTCCACACTGAACTTTCTAAGCTCCTAGCACCATCTTTTCTTAAAAGGGAAGATCATTTTCTCCAATGAGATTTTACCTTTCAGAAAGCTGCCGGATCTGTGGAATGCCCATATATTTGTGGAAGTGCTCCAGAACATTCATTACGCCCTGAAGAAGATTAGCAACTTCTCCATACTGCCTTCGCCTGGTCATGGCTCTGCAACGAAACAGGAAGTTGAGGGTTCTAGAAAAACACTAAGGACACAAGATACAGATATAGACCAACCTAGTCTGGGCTCTGAAGTAGACAGCAAGTCAACTTATAATAATAAGCATTCCTGAGCACTGAATATATATAGTCCTACGCACTGGGGGAGGAAAAAAAAATAGCACCAAGTTCAAATCCATAAAGGGACATGAGTAAGACGGGGAGAGTGGCACGGACATTTAAGTAGCACCAAGTAGGACGAATGCAGCTCTAAACAGAAGTCCAAGCTGTGTGCTCTGGGAGGTACAAGACTGCGAGTGATGAGGTCTCACTGGGTTGGGGGAGGGGAATCTGGGAAGACTACGGATTTAGGACTTGGGTATTAACAGAAGAGCTGGCTTTTGACAGAGAACAGGGGCAAGGATGTTATTACTTGACAGTTATGGCATTTGAGCAAACCAAACGCATCTTCCCAGGATACAATAAAGAGCATTTATATGCACTTACACATTAACTCAAATCTGTAGATTTTAAGCCAAGATTAAGCAACTCTGTTAATGTTTAGGTATGTTTAGTTTCCCTACTGCTAAGGTTAATGAAGCTTAAATAAAAGGATGCTGATAAAATCAACAGTTACAGCAAGGAAGGAACAAACTATCAGATCTAAAGCTTTCATTAGGGTTGGGTTTTTTAATTAAACGTATAATTTATGACTTCCTTTATGAAGCACTTAGAGAGACTGGATCAAGTTCAAGTCGAGGAGTTATGTGGCTACTGCCGCCTGGTCTGCTGGTTTGGTAGAAAGCATGGAGCACCAGGAGGAAGGGGCGAGGACACTGCTGTTCCAGTCACTAGGAGAACAGTCCAGGGATCGCTGAAGCCCATGTGACATCAGGGAGACACCAGGAAGAGCCTGCACCCTACTCACCCAGACTTTGGATACTGTGTCTGTATTCCTAGGAAGGTGCTCTTTCTCTGCCCACCCGTGAGATTATGCTGAGGTTGGGACTAGGGGAATTCTTAGCCTGGGAGAGACCACAGCAGCAAACAAGAAGGTCAGAATCTTGGTAAAGAAGGCCTTTTGGGGCTGTTTCCTTGTGGTCAGTAACCAGCTCCTCCTTTTAATACTGCTACTCATGTTCTCACATACCATTCCCTACAGATGCTTTGCAAGCCAAATAGGAATCTTCGGTCTTTGAACAACTAGGTTGAAAAAAAGTAAAGTGGGCTGAATGATCAGTCAATGATCTGTTTCCATTAGGCACCTTCAATGCCAGTGAAACTCAGCCCAAGACCAGTAGGAAAACTTGCCAAGGCAGAGGTTGGGGTGTGTGACTATACAGCCCTATGTCTCCTGTCAAGCTCCAAGGTAGAGATCTATCACAAGGAAATGACCCGTGTTCTTGCAGTCATTCTCCACAAGCATTCCAGGTCCCCTTTAGTCACCTCAAAGTCTCAGGTGTTTGTTAGAAGTTGAGCATCTGAGGGCACAAAACAAAAGTGGTGTCTCAACACCTGAGACCGATTTGTAGGAAGTGAGGCAGAGTGGGGAGACCCTCCTGGCTGAGAAGTAAATAAACCTACAATGCCGTTTCCTCTGTGACTCATTCATTTCCCGTGGACCCGGGACACACCGCCTATGTGCTTACTCGAGGGAATCCACTCCACCCGCCAGCATGTGCAGGTGGTTCAGCGTTGTGATCGAGGTAGTCAGGTGGCGTTTGGCATGATCTAACTGCTTAATGTCGCGGGTGATTTCCTTCACCTAAATAGTGCAAAACCACAGGAGAAAAAGGAGGCTGGTTAAGATGGATGTCAAGCCGTCTGGAAGTGGCCTCACAAGAAAATAATGCAAACAAAATAAGGACAAACACACCTCGAGTTAGCCCTTGGAGAAAACACAGGTGTTTTCCCAGTGCAGACCCAAAATAATTTCCAATCAGCCCGTTTACATTTAATTTGGTATTTCTTCAGCAGACTTTACCCAGGGCTACAAAATCCTCAGTTGTGAGAATGAAATGAACTTTATTCTTCACCCCAAATGGTGTGATCCTAATAGTAACTGAGTGTGGAGCACACGGGGTCTGGGAGCTGAGGACAGTGGATTTCCTTCTGCACAAGGTCAGGAAAGTACGCTCCCACAAGGACATTACCTTCTGGCAACAGGGCGACTAGGTGTGGTACAAAATGGATAGTGTGAGTCGGCTAATTCTATTGAGATGTTCTTTATTCATGGAACTAGGGTTCATTGTCCAGTCTCCACAAAGAAAAATTTCTTCTCAAATCTCAAGAGGACTAAAATGTAACCCATGCAAAATAAGCTTAACATAGTATCATAAGAGGAGAGTCTTCAGGGAGACAGAAGGCAATTGAGGGAGTAAAATTCCAACAGTGCTGATGGTGGTTGGTGGTATGGCGGGGAATCCCAAGAGAAAGAAGCATTGTAGCTGGGAATATTAGTACTGGGTTGGCCAAAAAGTTTATTCGCTTTTTCACAAGACTGTCTAGAAAAAGCTGAATGAAATTTTTGGCCAACATAATGTATTTCAGTCACTAGAAAAATACATTCAGTAGTGAGATGGGAACAATTCTCCAACTTTATTAACACTTAGGCGGATTTCTCCACTAAACTGTCCAAGTCCATGCTGACCAAGAAATTTTCTGAAAAGTAATTTGGTTTCCCAGGTTCTTTGACACCTGGAGGAAAAGATAGCAGGCATAAACATTCTAGTTGCTAGAAAGATAGATCTCCCATTAAAAGTGAAAAAGCCCAGTGAGTTAAGATCATGTGACCTGATTTTTTAGTTTGATCACCCTCGGTGAAGCTATAAAGTAAAGGTTCATGACCTGAATAGCTCAGCTCCACACTCACAATCCTGAAAAGCTGACTGAATCTTAACAGGAAAAGGTCTCTTTCCAGGGACTTGCCCCATCAAGTCTGCTCTCTATATGACCCTCAGGCTACCAAAATGTCTCTATTTCTATTGCGGGGTCTGGGGGAGGGGGGGTAAAAAAATCTATCATGTGTTTACTAAATAAGTAAGTTTGGGGGAAAAGAAGATCAAGAATAGATAGGAAATGAGTGTGGCCCTATAACTGGATCACTCCTTTCCAACACTGAAATAAATCATCATTTTCCTTCCCACCAAAAAAAAAAAAAAACCAACCCCTGCCTCTCTTTCTGTGTTCCTTAGCTCTACTGCAAGCATCAGAGGTCTTTAACTACTATGTTAAAAGTCAGCATCATCTGTGACTCTTCTCCCCCCTGTGTCACTAATCAGTCATTAAATCCTGAACATTCTTCCTTTGCCTCATCTCAAGAATCTGTCCCGTTCCGCTCCTCCTCAGGCGCTCGCTGCTCCCAGTAGAGCAGGATCCTAAGTGCTCAATGAATCCCCACAATCTCATGACGTATGCACGACTATCACCTCCACTTCACAGTGAAGAAACAGAGGTACCGAGAGGGTAAATATCAATAACTTGCTTGAGGCCCACAGGGAGTCAAGAGAGACGGTGGATCTGAAGGCAGGTATCTGATGTCAGAGGCTGTGCTGCTCAGTAATGATATCAAACTGACCCCCCTCCCATGCCCACCACTGAAGCCAGGCCCGCCCTGCCCACGTTCCACATCCTGCCCAGCCCTGCCGAATGGGCACTGACGAGAAGCGCAGGATCCTCTGGAGTGTGACCTCGGGTCTGTCCCCGAGTGGATTATGATAAGACGTAGAGAGAGAAGTTTGTGAGGGTTTAGGAGTCTGTGTCGGAGAAGGCAATGGCACCCCACTCCAGTACTCTTGCCTGGAAAACCCCATGGACGGAGGAGCCTGGTAGGCTGCAGTCCACGGGGTCGCTAAGAGTCAGACACGACTGAGCGACTTGACTTTCAGTTTTCACTTTCATGCACTGGGAAAGGAAATGGCAACCCACTCCAGTGTTCTTGTCTGGAGAATCCCAGGGACGGGGGAGCCTGGTGAGCTGCCGTCTATGGGGTCACACAGAGTTGGACATGACTGAAGTGACTTAGCAGCAGCAGCAGGAGTCTGTGTGACCAAAATGAGTAGGAGGGAGAAAATGACAGTAATAATGGCTTTCATTCATTAAGCAACTAACACTAGCCCAGTACTATGCTCTGTGCTCCTCTGACAAATTCCTTTAGAGGTAGTTATTCTTCCTATTTAGAATGGAAAAACTGGTGAGCCCCTCAGTCGGCAGATGAACACAGCCCTGGAGGGCACCACTGGTAGAGGGAGACCTTAAACCCCTCAGGGCGTCTCACCAGTGGGATGCAGCCCCCCAGATCCAAGCCCAGTTTTCAAGTGGTATCACATGTTGTACATCTGAACTGAGAAATGGGTGATGCAAACAAATGTTAGAGAGAGAAATCCAAAATGACTAGAAAACTATTTTGGGGACGGAGAAGAAAAGAACATTCCCTCCTTAAAGAGAGGGCTGCAGATGCCAGCAGCAGGGAGGCTGAGTCACTGCGTGTCTCATGGCTCCTCCTGCATGGGTGTGGCGTGTCCTCCCAGGGCTGGAGTTGGAGACATTGGGTGTGGTTGGTGGCAAGGGGGAAGAACAAGTCTATTAACCAGTACACGACTGGATGACAAGTCAACTTCCTCTGCTGGTGCAAAAATGTCAGGAGGAAACAACTCACCATTTGCTCTGACTTTTCTGCTTTGTCTTTGATATCTTTGATTTTTCCAAAGAGCTGCTGTATCGCTTTCTGGGCCTCTTCAAGTGCCTAGGATGAGAGGAATAAATGAAACATAAGGCAGCACTAGTCTCTACACTGTGATCAAGTGCAGCCTCAGAAGAAAATGCCGGGAGCTCTCTTGCTTCGCTGCACTTGTGCCGATGATTTCACCTGAGTCCTGGGCAGCAGAGACAGAGGGAGTCCCGCGTTTGGATACAGGCAGATAAACATTCAGGGTTCTTGCCAAGTTGAATCATAAAGTTTTAATTTAAAAACTAAACTATTTCCTTCTATCTCAGCGAACACTAAACATGCTGATGACAACAAAGAAACAGGAATGCACATCTGCATGTGTGCATGTGCACACATATGCGGTAACCCTCAAAAGCCTGCAGAGACACAAAGGTGGCTCCAGATTTTGGAAGCTCCAGAAGATGGAGCCTTCAAAAAAAAAAAAAAATCAGAGCTGTGCATGAGGACTCCAGAACTGTGGCCAACCTTAAAGCCATTTCTAGGTACCCACTTAGAAATCAAAGAAGTTACAAAGGGACGCAGAAAGCTAATGGTGAGCCAAATGTTTCCACTGAAATAAACCCCGATGAAGACGACACCCATGAAAAGCATTACAGCCCACAGTTGCAACTGTGCCAGTCTGGGAAGGAACATCTGGGAAGCGGAGAAGGTGCTCAGTTACACACTAGCAGAACACACATACTGGTGAGGGAGGCAGTGGCCTGAAGAACTCGTTTTATTTCATCGAACACAGTTCATTTATTTTGGATTTAAGAGTGGTCTGTCTTAACGGGGTCTCCTGAGCCCTTTAGAAATGTAAAAAGTCTGTGTGTGGCCATCTGTGCCTGCACGGGACAAACAGCCAGCCTCCCAGAGAAGAACACCCTGACAGAGGCAAGAGGACAGCAAAGCTGTGATGTAGGCAAGAGGACAAAAGCCCTGACAGATTTGAACCTTCGCCTTCAGCAGAAGCCAGATAGAGCTGCCTCTGGACTACAAACTAACACATTTTCCTTTTTGCTGAAAAACATCCTCAATAAGCAAACTTAAGGCAGCTTCCTGGGCAGGTAATTCCTCCCTGGCTGGAAGGAGGGACTGTGTCTCCCTGTCCTTCCCTGGCTTCCAGGAGGTTACTTGTTCTGCTGCTGGGACTACTTCCTCCTTCTGGAATATCTCATCCAGTGTGGCTCAGCCCCGACAGAGGTCTCTTCTGACCTTGAACCTCTGGGATCGGCAGGGGTTTCAGGCTGGGGATGAGGAATGCCAAGCTGCTGCGTGAGACTGTCTCAGCTTCCTTTGACCATTCGTTGTGAAGACTGAGGTGATGCTATTTGAATAAACAGCTGTTCATACCACCTCCCAGGGCAGGCAGAGTGTGCATCTGCTCTGTTGGATCGCTGAACTTGTATCTACCAAGGCTGGGGAGCAAAGGAGCTTTTATACTGGTCATGTCTGCCATCTGGGCTAAGGTATTTTAATCAGACGGTTTGGTCTCAGAACAACAATTGGCATTGGTATCTGTAATTTGGGAAATGTTACCTGAAGAGGAGTAACCAGTCCAAACGGGTGATGGAATGGAACTCGGTCTCCCTGAGCAGCCCCTCAACCCCAATCCCTCCCGAAAGGATGCCTCACTCAGCAACTGTTTCCTCTCTGCTTCCCACCATCCTGCCTTCCTCACTCCCAGATTCAGCACCCCCAAAACAGCTGTGGAGCAGGAAGAGATCCCGCCACATTCCAACCAGAAGGAAGGTGTCTGAGGCCTCCCTGTGCCGTCACATACCAGCTGGACAACCTCTCTGGGGATCAGTTTCCTCATCTGCAAAGGGGTGACAAGGCAACCTACTTCCAGTGTTGTTGGGAGGATTCAAGGACGTAATAGGTGTAAAAAACTGCACAGATACTAACTAGGTCTATTTCCAGGGCTTATGACCAGCCTGGGCAAATGTACGTTTGCACCTGTGGATAGATACACACAGACATACCTACTATTCTTCCCTCTCACTCACCACCTCTAGGCCTGCCCACTGTTGGACACTTCCTATCCTCAGCCATGGCCCGTGTGAATCCATGTCCATCTACTACACTTCCCCACCCCTCCTAGGAATTCCCTTTTTCATTTCTAATATTTACTTCCTCAAAACAAGGATACAAGATTCTGTTGAGCACTGCTGACTGCCATAATTCCCAACATTAGAGTTCCTAAGATGATGACAAACTAAAATCAAGTTCTAACAAAATTTAAATGTGAAAAAGTAATAAATGATCTGTTTTTGTGCCAGTGCCATACTATTTTGACTGCTGTTGCTTTGTAGTATAGTCTGAAGTCACAGAGCCTGATTCCTTCAACTTCATCTTTCTTTCTCAAGATTGCTTTGGCTTTTTTGGGTCTTTTGTGTTTCCATATGAGAAAATTCATGGAAGATTAGGACAGAAGACTGCCACCAAAATGAACACCAGGGAAGTCACTGATGACCTTGACAGGAACAGGTTCAGTGGAGTCAAGGGAACAGAAATGGACAGTGGTGTGACAAAGTGGAGGCAGTGTGTACGAGATCAGGGACCAGCAAATGACACCTCAGGGCAAAATCTAGTCTGCCACACCTGTTTTTGTAAACAGTGCTGGCTTGGATCATACTAATCCCTTTCATTTAGGTTTTACGCTTCCCTGGTGGCTCAGAGGTTAAAGCGCCTGCCTGCAATGCGGGAGACCTGGGTTTGAGCCCTGGGTCAGGAAGATTCCCTGGAGAAGGAAATGGCAACCCATTCCAGTATTCTTGCCTGGAGAATCCCATGGATGGAGGAGCCTGGTGGGCTACAGTCCACGGGGTCGCAAAGAGTTGGACATGACTGAGCAACTTCACATTTCACACTTCACTTGTACCACACAATAGCATGAATGGGTTTTTGTCAGAGACCAGATGATATATAAAATCTAAAACATTTACTACCTGGTCCTTAATAGAAAAAGCTTGCTGACTCTTGGTTTAATTATTTTTTTCATAAAGCTTTTGATATGAGAAGATGAGAGAGAAAACAAGAAGAGGAGAAATTGATAGGGAAGTAGATGGGAGGGTGGGTAACGGACAATCACAGAAGAGAAGGACTGTCTGAGTATAATTACCAATAGCTCCTTCTCACTCTCCAAAGTGACTCTGGTAACAAAGCATCACCTCAACTAAGGGCTTCCCTGGTGGTTCAGATGGTAAAGAATCTTCCTGCAATGGAGGAGACCTGAATTTGATCCCTGAGTTGGGAAAATCCCCTGGAGAAGAGAATAGCTACCCACTCCAGTATTCTTGCCTAGAGAATCCCATGGACAGATAGGCCTGGCAGGCTACAGTCCATGGGGTTGCAAAGAGTCGGACACAACTGAGCAAATAACTTTCATTACTTTCACCTCTACTACAGCATCTAACAAAAGCTGGAGCACAGTTAGAACTCGACAAATACTTGCCAACAGATTATAAACCCCATGGGGTACTCCTCAGAAGAGCAGCAGTGTTGAGTTACTGCTCTGGATGAGCACAGCCCTCCCTAACTCCAGGCACCACTGTAAGCAGTGGTTCAAAACCACAGCATCCCACCTTCTGTAACTGTTATCTATTTGGCTAATGTAAAGTCTAAGGCCCCCAATGCTGCCAGAAGTGAGTAAATTCTCAACCTACTGGACCTTCTAAAAAATGTTTGGTCATTGCGTGAGAGAGCACTGCAGAGACCCCTGCTGGCAAGTTCCCATCAAAAAAGACTCACTTTTTGTGGCACAGCATCCAACTGCACAGAATTGTGCATCCAATTCTGTGATCTTGGTGGTCACGTCATGGTCTAAGGATCCGCTGATGGTATTAAAGCCAAAGTGTTCTCTACCCCAATCCCCTAAGACACATGACATTCAGTGAAAGGAAAGGCAAGAAGGGCTGCATCCTACGCTTCGATCTCAGGTCTGAAGAAGTTTCCACAATCCTTGCTCAGAGAGAGGGTTTCTGTCTCTATTTCTCTCTTCTTCTCCATCTGGCATCCTACCAGAACTGTCTCTGCTTAAGGTACCACTTTTTCAGCGAAGAAGTTAAGACTCACACCATCTTACATTTCATAGTCTTAAAGAAAGATAAACTGTCTGCCAGATTTTTTTTTGTTTTCAGGCTGGAATACTTTTGCTTGTTATAACAATGTACTGAAGTTGAGGAAATTTAGTATAATTCATTTTCCAGAGCCCAAAAGGTTCTCCTGAAGTATTCGCTCCGTCAAGCAAGTCCATTCTCAACACCTACCCTAATATTTGATATCTAATAATCAATCACCCTGGAGGAGGAGTGTTTTGTAGTTGGAAATATCCTAGGACCTATAGAAAGTCAAGACTTTACTTTTAAATGACCCTAAAATGCTTTTATATCTAGCTAATGAGAAAATGTGCTGAAAGAATGATTCTGGCACTGCCCCTAGACACTCATTAAAATAAAATGTGGCTACTTTTCCATTCCGGGCTGTATGTGGATTAAAAACAGAACTAATCACCCAAAAATGTCTGCTTTCAATCCACCCTTAGCGGAGTTTCTAAATTGAGCACTGGAGCGTGGCTGCAACCTGCATCCAAGGATGCTATTAGGAAGCAGTGACTGTGGCTGTCCTCTTTACTGACTGAGATTCTACAAATGGGAGATTCAAGGCGACCCACTGAGCTAGCCTAGAAGACTCAGCAGAATCAATTATGCTATCTCTGTATTTTTGTGCATTGTTAACTGTAACCATTATTCTTAATTTTCCTTGCCTCCTGAAGTAGATGCTGAATGGTCTACCTAAGCCTCGCTAGGTCATGTGCATGGAAGATAAGCAGTGTGGAACCTGGCACAGACCTCACTGAGTTGTTCTTTTTTCAACCCCCCCCAACTCGCCCCCCAGAACTGTTGTCTGCCACCTGTGTAGACAGAGAGGATCTGAGCCAATGAAAATGCCTAGAGAAACTAACCTCCCCTCTGGCTCCTAGATGCATCTAATTTCACTCTCTGAGAGAATTATACTGCCTTTATCCTGTGAGTCCACGGGCAGAGACTGAAAACTGAGATCCCATTTGCTGCCACCACAGGAAGGAGGAAGAGGCTGCTCATTTTCAGAACTGATAGGGCTTTAAGTTCTCTGAAAAAAAAGTAAGGGGCTAATGTTCAAGGTGACTGGAAAGAAAATGATATTTTCCCACTTACTCTGCTATCATTTCTGTTGTTCAACTTTTACGTCTGCCAGTTCCCTTCCTATTGTTTGGAAAGACCACACACAGTATTAGTAAAAAGCAGGGGGTTCTTGAACTAGCAGACAGGGATTCAAACGCCAATCTTGCCACTTATTGTGTGATTTCTGTCCAGCCACTCAACCTCAGCATCTAAGAGGCACACACTCACCATCCCCAGAAGAGGGACAATAGTCCCAATCCAAAGACTTGTCAGGAAGGAAAACAGGGCTTAGCAGTGAACACCTTGGATACTGTTTACTCAATACATTGCCTTCCTCCTGGGAGTTTTCCTCTATGTTCTAACAGAGTTGGCTGTCCCAGAGGTAGACCAGGCCCAAGCTGGGCCACTTGGAACTTTTCTGTGATTTTCCAGAATGAATTGGGAAACAAAGTTCCTCTCTCTCTGGCGGAGGCAGCCCCAGGATGTGAAATTAGGGTAGATGGTAGCTGGTCTCCAGGTAGAGACGATGAAGCCGACACATGGAGAGACACCCAGAAAGATCCAGGGCCGTATTCGAGGGCCACCTTCCGTTATTTGAGAAGCCTGGCAGCAACACTATTCTTTCAGAGGCTGCTCAAAACAGGACAAAGTTAGCCTTCCAGGGACTTCCCTGGTGGTCCAGTGGCTAGGACTCCACAATCCCCGTTCAGGGGCCCTGGGTTTGATCCCTGGTCAGGGAAGTAGATCCCACAACTAAGACCAGCAGTCAGCCAAATAAACAAATAAATAGGGCCTTCCAAGCAATCCTTTTATCTAAGCCAGTGTGAACTGGGCTTTGTCTTTTGTCACCCAGAGAATCCTGGTGGAAGACTCAGTTCATAAATGGGGCTCACTAATGGTAAGTATTATTACTCCCTGGTTTCCCAGATGGAGTGTGACATTTCAGATGAGACTATCCCTCTTAGAACAAAGGCTGATGACCCATATTTTAGAGCTCTGCAAGTAGGCTGGTTAAGTCCAACATCTGCAGGGCACCCAGAAGGGTGGCTCAAGGATCTGGGGGTGGTCTTGCTAAATCATGTTGCAAATGAGCCATTCTCTAGAGGAAGAAAACTTCAATCTCTTGCTCACCCCGTCAATAAGAAGTGAGCGCCTACAGCCTATACTAAAGCTAGATACTGAGAGAAAAAGATTGCTAGATGGGGGACGTATCTTTAAAGAGCTTGTGAGGGATACATAAGAAATATCAATAGAAATAACTAGAAGATGAGACCAACAGAAAGAGGTATAAACGCCAGAATCATTTGGGAAGCAAGGGATTCCACGAAAACACTGCAAAGGGCGACCATATCTGATGAGGCCTAAACAGGGGGACCCTGGACATCCACTAAAGGCAGACATCTAGGGGTGAGTATGCTCGATTTATGGAATGGCTCTTCTTTTGACACTGTTGGCTGGCCTGGCAGCACTGAGAGCTGTTGCTATGGAAACAAAGCATCCCCAGCTGAAGGAGAGGTGCTTTAAAAATGTCTCAGCAATAAAAATAATGCAGCCTGTGCCCCAGGACTGTGCCAAACGGGAGCAGAGGCTCCAGGAATCTCACCGCCATGGATGGCTGCATGAGGACAGCATCATGATCCTCTGAGGCCTCGAACACACCAGGCACTTCCGGGTCTGGCAGCCCTGGTCAAATGCCAGATGGGCACCCATCAGAGGCAAAGCACTAGACGCTAACACAAATTCTTCCACAGCCCATTCAGAAACCCTGGGTATAAAGGGGCTTTACTTAAAGCACAGATTTCTTTCCAAGTTTGGGAACCAAAAGAAAGTAAAGGGCAAAAGGAGTAATTTTCACCTTATTTGTTAAAAGGCTCTGTTCCACCTAAGTTACTTTAATTTATGATTTCTGCAAACCACATCCCCAAAGATGTGAACCAAAGAGTTCATTTTTATTGTGTTTAGGAAACAAGCCAGAAGTTAAAGTCCTAAGACGGGGCTGGGACACAAACTCAGCAGTACCCAAACAAGACTAAACATTTACATTTTACAGTTCTCTGTATATCTGTTATCGCCCATAACTTAAAATCTGTTTGCCCTGAAATAGCGGGGTGTGGGGAATGTACTCAAGCACAGCTTCCTTTGATGAAATGTAACCCCTGAGGATGAGCACATTTAAACCAGCAACTCCAAATGCAGCTGGAGAAGGAAAAGTTCAAACAAGAGTCTCAGCTGCTTTTGCAGAATAAAAGGTACAGAAATTCAATACTTAGAAGATGGGGCACATTTAAAGGAACAATCTGCTCAGATTTAACAAAGGACTACTTCCTGCTAGGACTTTCCAGAAGCTAAGTTAAATTCTAATCCTCCATATTTTACCATCACATCTAATTGTAGTCACTGAGCAACAAATGCTCATCTACACTATGGATCTTCATTCAGATTTGGCTTCTAGATGTTCCTTCAGCTGATTTTTTTTATAGCTCCCTTCTTCCCAGGTGGCTCAGATGATAAAGAATCTGCTTGCAATGCAGGAGTCCCAGGTTCAATCCCTTGGTTGGGAAGATCTCCAGAGAAAGGCATGGCAACCCACTCCAGTATTCTTGCCTGGAGAACCCCATGGGCAGAGGAGCTTGGAGTGCTACAGCCCATGGGGTTGCAAAGAGCCAGACACGACTTAACGACTAACACTTTCACACTTTCTGTATCAAAGCCCTTTAGGCTACACTCCCCTCCCACCACCACCACCGTAGGTTTCGTCTGGAAGACTGTTTCTTCCTGTTCCACTTCCCTGAGGATTGGATCCCCTGCGCTCAGGACCACAGGTGAGCAGTCAACAACACTCAGTTCTCCCCTCCTGCCTTGCCCGGAGCTCTTCTCTTAGTCCAGCTTCTTCATGCTGAGAGGGGCCTAGATGGTTAACGAGGCCACAGTCACAGTCACTGTTTGGACTCCCCTATGAACCAGTTAACTTTTCAGGTTCCACAGTGGAGAAAAAGTGGTTCCTGAATCTGTTTTTTTTTTAAATTTGTCACTGTTTAAAAAAAGAGAACTTGGTACACACCAGTATGACCAGATCAGAAGATCTGGACCCTGGGACTTCCCTGGTGGTCCAGTGGTTAAGAACCTGCTTTCCAATGCAAAGGATATGGGTTCTATCTCTGGCTGGGGAACTAAGACCCCACATGCTGTGGGCAACTAAGCCCTCGCGGCACAACTCCCGAGCCTGCATGCCACAACCAGAGAAGCCCGCGTGCTGCAACGAAGACTTGGCATAGCCAAACACAGAAAATCTGAATCCCTTATTATTAATAGTGCACCCAGTGTGCTTTGGGTCAAGTCATAAAACAGATGTGAGCCTGTTCCTGCATCTGTAAAACAGGGAGAGTAAAATCTAGGTGGCCTATTGCACATCTTCGTGAGGACAAAGTAACTGATGCAACATTTTGCAGAATGTAAGATAAACATGTTTGTTTGCTTGGGGGAGATTTTTTTTGCCACACGGCTTATGGGATCTTAGTTCCCTGACCAGGGAGCAAACCCGGGCCCTGGTTGTGAAAGCGCTGAGTCCTAACCACTGGACTGCCAGGGAATTCCTCAAAATAAACAAGGTTATCTTGTAATAAAACATTACAGATTAAGACAAAAAAGTCAAAATGTACCTTCTAAGCAACTCAAAATGTGCCTTCACTTATAGTGAATCGATCGAGAACACACTAGGCTTCCACCCTCTTCCTTCTAAAGATCTGAAAAACCACAGGGCTGACAAGTGTACTGCAACTGGACCACAAGATGCTGAGAAACCCAAATCTCCAAATATCAGAATCTCCAAGTAGTCAATGAACAAGAAAGTGTAGCACCTGGCCTAGCATAAGTGATATTATCATATGAATAACAGTTGGCTATCTATCCCTACTGCTGTCATGTCACTAAGAACAAGAAAATTCAGAAATGTGACAAGAAGACAAGGGTCAGTAACTAGGTCAGAGATGGAATAAAGACTCCCTCAAATTACCTCTTCTGTTTTATAAAAGATGGCATTTCGACCATCAGATTTACCTATCAGTAAGATTCATGGGGTTGCAAAGAGTCGGACATGACTGAGCAACTGAACTGAACTGAAGTATATCTCTAGAAGAAACACCCTCCTCTGGTTGGGGGCTGTTATGAGAGTGACACTAATGTAGATTGCCCAACATGCAAATTCTAGGTGTCACATAACACTGAGGTGAACATGGCATCTGCTCAGAGGGTCCACAACATAACACGGAAACAATAACCAGAAATCCTGGCATGTGATCCAATGCTATATGAATTTTAGAGCTTTGACTTAGACAACTACAGAACACCAAACCAAAACAGACTAAAAAGGCATTATCTCTGGTTTTGCAAAACTAATCTCCTTCCAGAGACCTCAGAGTCCAAACTAGAGCAAAGGAAATTTTATAGCTATGTTACAGACTCCTGAAAACAGGGATTTATGAATGGAAATGTTGACAGAACCACCAAAGAACCGAATTCATGCTGCTCTAAATTCTGTATTTCCATGGATGAAAGAGCGGAGGGGGAAAAAGGAGGTCAAGTTCTTACACGAAGTAACAGTTTCAAATTCCCATTCATTGTTCAAACACACCTGGATGACTTCTGTCAGGGATCTAAAACCCAGAAATCTTCACCCTGTCAGCAGTTATACTACAATTTTTCTAACGGGCAAACAGACCAAGGATGGAATTTTCCTTCCATCACTAACAGCTAGCGGTCAAAAGTAAGAGTAACCTGGGTAATAGCCAGAGCAGCTACGGTTGTGATGAATGGCATTTTCCTCTTTAGATGTGGAGACTCTAGTTTAAACCTGTGACTGCCCTTAACATGGAAACAAGCAGATGGCAAAAGCTATGCTTGACCTTCTTTCTTGGCTCCTGAAGAGTGCCAATTTACATGGAGATGGCTCAGAAGAATAACAAACTTCAGTGTTCCTTCTTGGCAATACTATTTTCCTAAAACCATTTTCAATAATCGTGTTGCACACAAGTGGGACTTGATGTATTTCTAAGGTCAGGAAGGAAATAGTCCAACTGTTGGACGTGCTAACTAAAAGAAATCATCCTGGTAGTTTTCTGTTTTGAAGAGGGCAGCAGCATTATTTTTAGGTACTGAACACAAAAACTTAAGCCTATAACTAATCTGAAACACACTGTCTATATGTATTAAATGAAAACAAAACAGCAAGATATGCTTGTCAAGTGGAAACATATATTATAAAAGTTCAGAACAATATGGAAAAAATGTTTCCAAAGAGATTAAATATTGAAATGATTAAAAAAAATCACCATATGATCCAGCCATTCCACACCTGGGTATGTACTGTAAGGAAATGAAAGCAGGGACTCAAACAGATATTTGCATGTCAGTGCTCATTATGGCATTGTTCATGGCCAGGAACACATGAGTGGATAAACAAAATGTGATACGTACATGTGATGGAATATTATTCAGGTTATGAAAAAGGAATGAAGTTTTTGAACAGGAATGCAAATCCAAGATAATCATGCCAGAATTCAACAAAAAAGGACAAAGCACCATGATCCAATAGGTATTTAAGAAGGGTTAAATACTTAAAACAAAACAACACTAAACTCATCATCAAATGGAAAAACCATATGCTCATATCTGAAGAAGATGGAAAGGGGGCTCTGCAATCCCAATGCAGGGAGCTCGGGTTCAACCCCTGGTCAGGGAACTAGATCCCACATGCACAACTGAGAGTTTCCATGCCGCCACTAAAGATTCTGTGTGCCACAACTATGACTGGGTACAACCAAATAAGCACTTAAATATTTAAAAAGAAGAAGGGAATGCATATAATAAAATTCAACATCTCTTTTTCTGGCAACCAGGGTTAGTGAACCAAGGTCATGAGGATAGGTCCTTAACACAAAATTTGGAAACGAGAGACCGGCACATTCAGTGTCACCTCTAGAGAAGGACCTTTGTTTTGTTCACTGTATTATCCCCAGACCCTGGAACAGAGCCCACCACGGAGAAAGCACAAATTTTCTGTATAAGTGAATGAACAAGTATACAAACTACAGTCATTATCACTAAAATCAAGAACAAACTGCCTACCATTCCTACTTACTGAACACTGAAATACTATTAAAAGCATTTCTAAAAATGTTTAAATCTCAGGAACTCTTTACACACTTATCAAGTATATTACTAAGAATCCCAAAGATTTTGTTTATGTGGGTTACAGCTATGGATACATACCACACTGGAAACTAAAACTGAGAAATTTAAAAAACATGTATTAATCCCTTTAAAAATAATAATAATAAGCCCATTACATGTTAATATAAATAACATGCTTTTAAGAAAAATAACTATTTCCTCCAGACAAATTTGAGAGGGTGGCACTATTTTTATACCTCTGCAAACATCTTTGGTATACACTTTAACAGACACCAGTTGGACTCTCATATATGCTTCTATATTGAATCTGCTGTGATGTGCTGTTTTAGTTGAAAAATATGAAAATCTGGCTTCATATAGATTGGCAGTTAAAAAAGAAAGCAATATTTTAATATCCTGTTCAGGTACTTGTGGATAATCCTTTTTGAAACTACAGCAAAACTTGAAAAGCTGTAGACTCTTTTTAAACTGAAGTATAGCTGGTTTACAATGTTGTGTTAATTTCAAGCATCTATAACTGACTCAGAAATTTTATAGATTATACTCCACAAAACATTAGTTATATTCCCTGAGCTGTACACTATCCTTATAGCTTACTTGTTTTACACAAAGTAGTTTGTTCCTCTTAATTCCTTATTCCTATTTTGCCCCTGGGAAGATCCCCTGGAGGAGGGCATGGCAACCCACTTCAGTATTCTTGCCTGGAGAATTCCATGGACAGAAGAACTTGGCAGCCTACAGTCCATGGGGTCGCAAAGAGTCGGACACAACTGAAGTGACTTAGCACGCACACATTGTTTCCCCTTCCCTTTCTCTCTCCCCACTGTATCTGTGGGGAGATATGGTAACCATTATATCTGTAGGCATGTTTCTGTTTTGTCATACTCGTCCATTTATTTTTTAGACTCCACATATAAGTGATAAAATGCAGTACTTGTCTTCCTCCGTCTTATTTCACTAAATATAATATCCTCTGGGTCCATCCATGGTGTTGCAAATGACAGATTTGTCATTCTCTTTTTCATGGCTGAGTAGTATTCTTTGTGTGTGTGTGTGTGTGTGTGTGTGTGTGTGTGTGTGTGTGTGTGTGTGTGTGTGTGTGTGTGTGTGTGTAAGTGTGTGTGTACACTTCACATCTTCTTTATCTATTCATCTATGGATCGATATCTTAGGTAGCTTCCATATCTTGGCTATGAAAATAATGCCATGAACACTGAGGTACATGTTATCTTTTTCAATTAGTGTTCTCTTTGGATATATTGCCGGTTTTGTATGGTAAATCTAAGTTTTTTGAGGAAAAGTGGTAGATTCTTAAAGATTGGTTGCAGTATGGAATCTGAAATCTTACTACTGAACTTCTGATACTAAACTACATTAAAAGCCACTGGTCAGTTGTGCTTTTGCTCAGGATGCAGAAAGCTGGAAAGAGTGTTGCCCTTAAATTAACAATGAGAAAAAAAATAAAGCAAAATCAAAACTTCTCTGAACCCAGCATAGAACTGAAGGCAAAAGTCTCCTGAAATCAAGAAGAGACGGGGACACCCCAGTGGCTAAGAATCCAGACTCCCAATGCAGGGGGCCTGGGTTTGATCCATGGTCAGAAAGTAGATCCCACATGCTGCACCTAAAGATTTGCATGCCCCAATGAAGACAGAGGATCTCGTGTGTTGCAACTAAGATTTGGAGCAGCCACATAAATAAATTAAAAAAAAAAAAAAAGAAGAAGTTTCTTACAATTAAAGCTGTACAAAACTGGAACAAATGGTCCTGCAGAATAACAAAATAGTGAGCTGCCCATCACTGCAAGTATCCAAGCAGAAGCAGGATAATGAAATGTCAGAGATGTCATAGAAAGGATTCCTGAACTGGGTGGAAGGTGGTTCTACAATGATCTTATATGCTTCTTCCAAATCAAAGCTTGAGTGAGCAGAGCTGAAGATGGTAATAATCTTCTTCCCCTCCCAAACCTTAGTCTTGCTTTGGTGCAATAGTTACATTATAGACAAGCTCCACACAAGAGACTGAAGGAAGTCCTGGGACTGATCCTCTCTTGATGATTCTTAGTGAGCTGACTAGGAACTGATCAAGATCTGGCTACTCTTGAAATTTCACATGCAAACTTATTCTTCTTCTAACCCACTCCTCTAGTCACCTCTCTTTCTACCTCTGTTCAAGCTGTCCATTTCAATTCTTGGGAAGTTGTAGAAGTTAATTTTCAAAGCAAATTGGCTCACGTGCTTACTGTGTTGACTCATCTCATCCACAAAGTTTCAAACATGTGGGTATTTAATTAAAGCTTTTGCCTAATGATTTCAACAGATAAGAATTGGGAGAATTCTGAGCTGTATTAGCTTCGTATGAGCACGTTCTGGTTAGAAAAGGTCATGGACTAGACCACTTCAAGTCCGCCCACCTAGGAGGTGGTCGACATGGAAGGCTCTCCCACATGCGCAGCAGAGTGCTAACCAGGAGGTGGGCATTTCAGAAATGTCAGGAAACTAAAAAACTGCCTTGCTGTGTCTTCAATTGCCAAATCGCTTCCTCTCCACAAATAATTTTGGAGTCAGAAACACTGCTTTCCAGAAGGACCTTTTCTGTAAAAGATATCTTTGAAGACACCATGAATGTGAAGTCAACACTTTCCTCTTATTTACACAGATGACAAAGCATAGCTGTCCTGGGTGCACACAATCAAGAGGAAATGGATGAAAGGAAAACTTCCTTTTGTCCACATTTCTGCTCTCCCCTTCTGAGTGTTCCCTCGAAACTTCGGAAACAAGTTTTCTGAGGGCAGACTTTCCTCTGTTCCAGAGAAGAGGGAACCAAGGACTCTTGACCTATAAAGCCCAATGTTTTGGAACATCTGTAATTCTCCTGAGTCCATGCCAGTCAGATGGAGCTTCTCTTCAGCAAACCACCGGCCAGTGGGGCTGGACACTAAGGCTTTTTCACCCCTACGAGTTGACAAGGATAGGACTCAAAAGCTCTCTGGAAAAAAAAAAAAGTCTCTCCTTCAGCTTGCATTACAAACTGTTGGAAAACACAGATGGAGGGGATGACAGGAAAAGCAATTACTTCTCCTGGGCTTCCTTTCTGTCTGGATTCTAAGGAGACGAACACGAAATTCCATCACAGATTGAAATGCTATCTAAACATTCTTGAAAATGTGGCGCTGCTCTCTGAAATATGACCTGCTTTGCTGCAGCAACCTATTAATAAGTGAAGGTGGAGAGGGCCGACTCTCCTCCAGGCCATCTACCTCAGGGCCTGCCTCAAGACCGCCTGTTTGTCATCACAGATTAAAACATAAATAACTGAAAGGTACACTATCTACTCAGCATGACCCAGCAAAAAGTTCTGATGAATGATTCACTTTATTTTCACATTCTTAAAACTGTAAATACCTGAGATTCTCTGAAGTATTTCAGGGTTTCTAGTGAGCCCTTCTAAATATAGGCGGAAACACGCTAAACAGCAGTGTTATTATTTTAAATGGTAGATAGCCGGGACTAGTCAAGCACCAGTCAAGCTTTAAATGTCTGTAAAGGGACACACACACTGGTCCCAGTGATGTTTTCTGGTAGAGGGCTTTTGTTTATTTACAAATACTAGATAATCTTCCACAGACCAAATATTTAATACAGTTGAATAAAATGTTATGGCAGGTGGACTTTGCATTCTGAGAAACGCCAAGATGAGAAAGATACTGTTCTGGTTTCAAGGAGCTTACATTAGTCAAAGGGACAAGATGTGTTCACTGTAAGTCAGAAAAGCAGGGGCCAGGGCCTGTGGGAGTTTGAGGGCAGAAAGACTCTACCTCTAACTGATGGCTGCTGAGATCGACTTTCTCATCTATGAAATGAGAAGAGTGGACCAGATGAGTTTCAAGTTCCCTCTGGACTTGGATTTCTAATATTCTGATTCCTTCGGTATATCAGTTGAGCAGAACAGAAAATTTCATGAAAGAAGTAGTATCTGAGCTGGGTAAGATTTCAGAATGGAGCTACTGGGAGAAAAAAAGGAGAACGTGCCTTTTAGGCAAAAAGAAGAACATAAGCACTGGTGACTCAGGAGGTAAAGAATCTGCCTACGATGCAGGAGACCAGGGTTGGATTCCTGGGTCAGCAAGATCCCCTGGAGAAAGCAATGGCAACCCACTCTAGTACCCTTGCCTGGAAAATTCCATGGACGGAGGAGCCTGGAGGGCTACAGTCCATGGGGTCGCAAAGAGTCAGACAAGACTGAGCGGCTAACATTTACCCACACTTACGTACTTACTCAAGCATAGGTCCATAAAGCATGGGACATGCTTGGAGAGCACGAGGCTTTCAGTGTGGACGGATCACAGCAGGAGACAAAACACGACCAGAACTAAATCAGAAAGTGAAAGAGCAGGATGCAGGCTCAGAGATACCTGACACCCAGCCGGAAGACAGGGAAACCACTGTTCTCTCATTTCAGTGTGACTTTTGGCCTGGCCCTGGGTGAGCTGTGCTCTAAGGGATGCTGAGTGACAGCTCATGGCTGCTCTGGGCAGCCTATCTCTGCCAGTAGTGGGATGAGTCTGCAAGCCTCCTGTTGTATATGGGACAGATCAGTAAGAAAGTGCTCTGTAAGCAGGCAGATCAGTATTCTGGTCAGTTGGTTGTGGGGTCTTGAAGAAATCAGAGGATATAATGAACATGGAGGAATATGTTACTTACTTGCCTGCCATCCTGTCCCACATTTGTTTGACCTCTTACGACAGTTCGAATGTTGTCATCCAGTCTCCTAGCAAAAAAGTGTTAAAGGACACAAATCATTAAAATAATCTCGATTCCAGGTTGACCAAAAGAAAAATGCTAGTCACTTTTCCTCAGTTTCTACAGACTGCAGCTACTTACTCAGAAAAAAACCAAAGAAGTTTGGATGATACAAGGAAGACTAAAGCCCTGGACCCCAGTGAGGGGGCAGCAAAAGTAGTGTAAGAAGCCAAACCCAGCACAGACTGATGAGTCATCTTTGTTCTTTTTTCTTAAAGGTTATTTTTAGTTAATGTTCAGAGCTGGTCAAAACGACCAATATAACTTGTAATACTTTTCATGGAGTAAACCAGAAATGACAAAGTTACTGAAACTTCATGGAAACAAGCCAGAGAATTCAAGTTATCCCACACAAAAATCTTCATCAGTAACACCCTTAAAAGATATAAGGAGCAAGGTGATACACGAAATCCGTGCTTCGCTGCCTGGACCTTGACCACAGGAGGCAGATCTGTGGCCTCCACTTCCTCTTTCTCCTACAGCTGAACAGAGGCCATTTAATGGTACTCAACCAGAAAAATTTTTATCAGTCAATTTCATCCTTCATTTGAAGAAGCCATTAGGAAAAAAAAAAGTTCGGTGGGAGAAGCTGAAATAACTGGCTCATAAGTGATTTTTAAATCACTGGGGAATTTTCATTTTCTGTGCAAACCCTGGGCAACTTAGTGGTCTCTACTAGAACTGTTAGAGTTAAAGTCAGCCCAAACAGCAAACAGGCTTCTTTGCACTCTTTAAGGTACTCAACTGAACAAAATATTAATGGCAGAGGTCTTTACCTGAAAACCCAAAGGTTGTCTGGGAAAAAAATCATCACTTGGATTCAAAATGAAGGTTTTTCCTCATCAAAAGTTAAACAGCAAGAACAAAAACTATTTAAAGTTATGACATCAACCATTACAGTAAAAATTACAAAGAACAAACTTTGAGTATCTATCATGTGTCAAAACTGGAAATTTAGACATGGATAAACCAGAATAAGACTATCTGGCAGGAAGGGACATTTGCTGACCACCCTAGACATCCTGGATTAATCACAATGTGTAATAACCAGCCACCACTCACACCAACCAGCATATCTGACCATGCTGTTAGCTGATAAGTGCCCAATGGATAAAAATATAAGTCCATCTTCATTTCTAAGCCTTGGGAAAATTAAAAAAGGGTAGGTCTGCTAGGGAAATAAAGCCATTAAAAATACAGCAATGTTTTTGCCTCCTTTTATAATCAACCGTTCTAAATGGCCTGTTAGAGATTCCTTTTTTTTTTAAATAAATAATTGAAGACGATCAAAGAATTGAGTTCTCTGCCACAAGGCTCATATGGAAACCCAGATAAAAGAACTATTCTTTTAAAAATTACCATCTTACAGAGAACCTGAGATTTCAGTGTTCTCACAGGTAAGGGTGATCATTACTAGATGAATAGCATATTTTCATTCATTATTATAATCACATGGTGTTGGGCTGCCCTGGTGGCTCAGTGGTAAAGAATTCTCCTGCCAATGCAGGAGACATGGGTTCAGTCCCTGAACTGGGAAGATCCCACATGCCGAGGAGCAACTAAGCCTGTGCGCCACAACCACTGAGCCTGTGCTCCAGAGCCCAGGAGCTGCGACCACTGAGCCCATGTACCACACCCACTGAAGCCCGAAGGCCCCGGACCTCACGCTCCGCAACAAGCCGCTGCAGTGAGAAGCCTGCACACCACTAGAGAGCAGCCCCCACTTGCCACAACTGAAGAAGAGCCCGGGCAGCAACAAAGACCCAGCAGGTCCATTAATAAATAAAGTGGGAAAAAAAATAATCACGTGATGTTACTTACCTTATTTTCAGTCTAATTTTGTTCACGACTTCATCAATGTTTGCCAGAGACTACAACAGAGAAGGAAAAGTGCCAGCTATTATTTCACTTCCTGGAATTCCTCTTCCACAAAGAAATGATAAACTATTTAAATGGTTATTTTTTTAATATATAACGGCTATTTATGACATCTCAAAGAAACTAATCATACAGTACAATACAATTTTTACTTAAAAGAAAAAAAAGTATAGAGAATTCCCTAGTGGTCCAGTGGTTAGGACTCAGAACTTCCACTGCCAGGGTCCAGGTTCAATCCCTGGTCGGGGAATTAAGAGATCCCAAACTGCACAGTGTGGCGGGGGTAGATGGGGAAGTATAACAATAGTTGACAACAACTGCAAAACCCATCCTGGAATCTATCTTTTGTTAATAAAATTTACTGGAAAACAGCCATGTCCATTCATTTACATATTATCTACAGCAGCCTCTGAGCTGCAAAGACAGAGCTGAGTAGTAGCTCCAACTAAGACCGAAAAATCCACAAAGCCTAAAATTACTATCTAGCCCTTTATAGGAAATTTGCTGATCCCTGCTATAAAGGAACACGACAAATTCATTCACCAAAATCCTCAGGACCACAACAATGAATGAATGATTACAACACACAACATGGATCAATCCTATAACATCATGTTGTGTGAGCACACATACACACGCCAAACACAAGAGTGTACATTGTATTTCATTATGTAGTTCAGAAGAAGTGAGTGAAACTGTTCTGCACTAGAAGCCAGGACAGTGGTTAACTGTGGGGGAGGCAGTGACAGGGAGGGACAAAAAGGAGCTATGAGAAGAGATTTTACTAATGTTTTATTTCTTGGTCTGGGTGGTGGTTATCTGACTTTGTGTTTGGTGAAAATTCATCAAGTTGTACACTTAGAATCTGTGTATTCCTCCACATTATGTTCTATGTCAATAAATAAAATTTTTTCCCCTAAGTGTCTAGGTCCATTAGAAAAAAGTCTGGAAGAATAAATACTAGTAGTTGGACTCTATACTAGTAACTGCTGCTGCTGCTAAGTTGCTTCAGTCGTGTCCGACTCTGGGCGACCCCATAGAGGGCAGCCTACCAGGCTCCCCCGTCCCTGGGGTTCTCCAGGCAAGAACACTGGAGTGCGTTGCCATGTCCTTTCCCAATGCATGAAAGTGAAAAGTGAAAGTGAAATCGCTCAGTCGTGTCTGACTCTTCACGACCCCATGGACCGCAGCCCACCAGGCTCCTCCGTCCATAGGATCCTCCAGGCAAGAGTACTGGAGTGGGGTTGCCAGTTCCCTCTCCTACTAGTAATTATAACCTATGAAATCACTTGCAGTAGCTGTAATTTATGAAAAAGAGGGCTTTGAAGTTTTTCTTCTTTTTGCCTATGGGTATTTTCTAATTGTTGTATACTGACAATGCACTGCAATTATAATAAAGCTATTTCTATGTCTAAGACAAGCACAGTAAAATCAAATGGATAAGAATCAATTTAGTGAGCTGAAAACATAAAGAAAGAGTGCCCCCTAGTGAAGTAGAGGTGGTACAATTTTATAGCACCCTTTTAACTGAAGTTTCAGAATGTAACTTTGTGAGTCCTCTTTCTCTCTCCTCCGATAGATATTTGACCTCAGAAGGAATTGGGGGTGATGCAGGAACTGCGCTTATAAACTGCCACCGGCAACCTGTGCTGGCAGGAGGAAGCAGGAGCCTGCCGGGTGCATGTCTAGCAAGAGAACCACGTCACATAAAACAAGATGAAATCTTGCCATTGACCACAGGACGGACGGACCTTGAGACTATTATCCTAAGTGAAGTAAGTCAGACAGAGAAACACAAATACCATATGATTTCACTCATGTGTGAAATACGAGAAACAAATAACAACAAAAACAAAAATAAATGAACAAGCCAAATGAAAACAAACAGGCAGATACAGAGAACAGAGTGGTGGCTACCAGAGAGGGAAGGGCAGCAAAATGGGTAAAAGGGATCAACAGTCTGGTGCCAGGAAGCAAGCTTGTGGTGGTGAGCGTGCTGAAGAGCACAGGGAAGTAGAAATACAATGCTGCAGATGCGAAATTTACACAGTGTTATAAACCAATGTCACCTCAATAAAAGAAAAAACTTTGAAAAAATGATAAAATGAATATATTACTATTATGCAGTAAGTATTTTTCTTTGGGAAAAGAGAGAGAGAGAAACCAAGTCACAGGTGTTTGAGGTATCAGATAGGGCCATTCATATCTGATCTACTGTTCTGACAAAGCCAAGGGTGACTTAGAACTTTCAGAAATCCAATAAGGGACTGAGGTAAAGATGAATCTCAGAAAAGAGAAGTTATTTTATTTTTTTAATATTTTGATAGAATTGTGGTTTTTTTTGTCATATCCTTCAGAATAAAAATGTTTAATAAATATACGCAGTGGGATTATGGACTGCAATGAACAGAAAGCTTTTTTTCATTTTTGCCAGGTCTCACTTTTTTTTATTTTTTAAATTATGAACATATGACAACACATTTACAGGAGATTTGGAAAATACAGAACAAAGTTACATACAGTTCTACTACATATTACAATTATTTTTTAAAAGATAAATTAAGATTTTTAGTTAAGAGTTTCAATATCAAACTCTCAAAAATTAGTAGAATGAATATACAGAGAAGCAGAAGTATACAGCAGACCTGAAAAGCACTATGAACCAATTCAACATAATAAGATTTATACCATCTTCACACAACAGTAGAATACAAATTCTATTCAAGTTCCCACAGACTATAAACTAGGAGACATCAGAACATATACAGGGACACAAGACCAGGTGCAAAAATTTCATGGTCTTACGTTACTGCAATCATACAGAGTCTGTTCAAAGAGAAGTTATTTTAACTGAAGAATCCACTGCCATCTGTTATTTCAAAACCGGACTAGGGACAAATCATCACTGTGGTAACAGGAGCTCAGTCACTAGAGGAGCTGGCATGACTCTGCCCCTGTCAACCTGCTGAAAGGATACAGGGTAAACTGTTTAATCTCACTGAGTTTCTGTTTCCTCAGATGCAAAATGGGCAAAACAGTTCCTGCCTTCCTAATCTCTGCTGGAACTCATTCCTTTACAAAAAAAAAAAATTGGGGAGCATTTAAAATATTAACATTTGGGGACTCTGTGAGAAGGGGAGCCATGAATTCTCTGTACTATTCTTGCACCTTTTCTAAAAATGGGAAGTTCTATCAAAGATTTAAAATTGTAACCTATTTAAAGTTGGTAAAACACATACATAACCCAGAATTCAAACAGCAGAAGGTAAAGAAGGTAAATAGTGAAAAGTAAGGCTTCCTCTACCCCTGCCTGCCTTCCATTCTCCTCCTCAGAAGCAATAGCTCTGAGCGAGTTTTTGTTGCACCTTCTCAGAAATGATCTAGGTATTAAAAGCATATAGTAACCTACCAGCTCTTTTGTATCTAAGGCACACCGTCCCGTACCATGCTTTTTTCATTTAACGATTTAACTATGAGGTCTTTCCACATCAGTCAATATTAATTTTTGGTGGTACAGTAACCATTTCTTAAATGTAATACTCCCTAGACATTAAGGTCTTGCTTAAGCCATAATAATCTAAGAAGTACTCAAAATATTTACACCTTCAGATGACCTACTGCATTTAATTTAAAAGAGCAAAAAACCTGGCAATGACCTAAATGGCCATCAATAGGAATGTTAAATAAATAAGCTACATTTACTCAAAGAACTCTTACACCAAAACTAAAGACCCGATGAGCAGGGAGGTTTTGAGACAACAAAGCCTCTTCTTAATGATGACATGCTAACAAGGGGGAAACATTTAAAAATATTGAGTACCCCATGAATACAGCAAGAAACAGACCAGTAAGAAATCTCCTAAATTATAACACTTGCTTGCATGTTAAGTGGACCCATGGAAGATAATCACTTTATCTTCCAGATTTTCTCGGGAAGAACAAGGGAAAGGATGCTAACATTCAATGTGGATCTGTTAGGCAATGCTCTTCCAGATGTTTTCCAGAAGTTACTTCCATTAATCCTCTCAACTAGATTGGTTTTCTCTTTAATGTAAAGAATGAGCTCTGAGGACTTCCCTGGCGGTCCTGTAGTTAAGACTCTGTGTGCTTCCAATGCAGGGGTTGAGGGTTTGATACCTAATAGGGGAACTAAGATTCCACATGCCTCACGGCATGGCCCTCCCCCCACACACACAAAAAATGGGCTCTGAGTGGATAGATGGTTTTCCAAGGTCAGAGATACAAGATTCAGCACAGCTGGATACAGTTGGGGTCTGTCTGCCTCCTGGGTCTCCGCTCTTTATTACTCTACCAGGAGACCGCTAATATGATGGTTCTTGACCTACTTTTTGTACACCCCAACACACCTGACAGATGTGTCACAATCTGCGCTATCAGTTTGGGGCCCTGAGTCTCGCTGTGGCAGTTGTTCTCACTGGGGTTGAGGGCCTCTCCTGGAACTGGGAAAACACCCCATAGGAATCCAGACTGGCAACGCAGGGTGAAGGGGATAACATCTCGTGTCTGAGAAACACCCATCTAGTTCAGCTGTGATGTGGCTTTAATTGTATCATTTAAAAATGTTTAAATTATTGAAAAGTATTTCCTGATTCTAATGGCAATTCTTGCTAATTACAGAAAATACATAATATCTGCCGGTACCCCCAATTGAGTACAAACACCATTAGCATTTTGGTCCGCTGCCCTCTACTGTTCCTTCTATGTAAAAAGAAGAGCTTAAAAAAAAAAATGAAACCCGGATGATAAGCAATTTGGCATCCTATTTTTTCTCACTTAATGACACAGATGCAGAGCATTTGGGGAGCCATTAGAAATTATTTAACAACAGCTCCCTATGGGGCTTCCCTGGTGGCTTGGGAATCTGCCTGCCAATGCAGGAGACACAGGTTCAAGCCCTGATCCAGGAAGATCCCACAAGCAGCAGAACAACTAAGGGCGTGCGCCACAGCTATCGAGCCTGTGCCCTAGAGCCTGGGTGCCACAGCTATGAGTCCACACTGCAAACACGAAGCCTGTGTACCCGAGAGCCTGGGCTCCACAACAGAGAGAAGCCACCACACTGAGAAGCCTGCGCACCGCAGCTGAAGAGTGGCCCCCACTCTCCGCAACAAGAGATGCAGCACAGCCAAAAAATAAATAATTTTTAAAAAGCCACAGCTCCCTATGGCTCTTTTTCTCAAAGTTCCTAATTATATTGTGAGTGAAAATCGCTCAGTCATGTTCAACTGTTTGCAACCCCACAGACTATACAGTCCATGGAATTCTCCAGGCCGTAATACAGGAGTGAGCCGTTCCTTTCTCCAGGGGATCTTCCCAACCCAGAGACTGAACCCAGGTCTCCCACATTGCAGGTGGATTCTTTACCAGCTGATCCACAAGGGAAGCCCCCTAATTATATTAGTCTTTAATAAATGTTATCCAGATTCCCCTCATCAAACCTCTAATGGAAACATGAGAAATGACCATCTTCAGTTTCCTACTAGGAGACTAGAAAGATTTTCTAGATCATTACCAAACCTGGCTATGTGTCAGAACCTACCCAGGGAGCCCTGTTAAATACAGAAACCTGAGCTCTTCCCACCTGGACCCAGTGAGTTAGAAACATCCAGGATCTGTTCCAGTCCACCCTCCTGCCTTGAGGTAACCCCAGACCCACGAGCAGCTGCCATTCAAGACAAACATGTATACACCCTCCTCCTTAGAGTGTCACTAAATTTATTCTTGATATATTGATATCTACTTTAAATAGTCTAAACTCATAATTCACAAGTATTCACTGCATGTCCATGAGATATATAGATGGGTTTTGCCCAAGATCTAGCAATAGTTGAAAGAAATGATAAATCACGCCATTACATTCTATTATCTTTTAATTAAGGTCCATGGGAATATGGGTTGGAAAATGGTGAAAATCTGGAGTTGGGGAAATAAAGGTACCCCTGTGTCATAAATTTTCTGAATTGTAAAGAAACTTTACAACACATTATCATGGATGTGGGGGATGTAATTAGACAAGACATGTAACTGAATCTGTGGAATGACCAATGTCTTATGTTACCTTCAGTGGTCTAAAAACAAAACCCACAAACACTTATCAGGAAGAGGGGAGAACCTGATGGTTCCCTATATACATAATTTTCAAATCTAACAATTTGCTTTAGTGAGTCAGCTGTCTTGATAGGTTGAGGTAAATGAAATATCTCTGTAGCTTAAACTGCTATCTTTATACCTCAGTTCAGTTCAGTCGCTCAGTCATGTCCAACTCTTTGCGACCCCATGAATCGCAGCACACCAGGCCTCCCTGTCCATCATCAACTTCCAGAGTTTACTCAAACTCATGCCCATCGAGTTGGTGATGCCATCCAGTCATCTCATCCTCTGTCGTCCCCTTCTCCTCCTGCCCCCAATCCCTCCCAGCATCAGCGTCTTTTCCAATAAGTCAACTCTTCGCATCAGGTGGCCAAAGTATTAGAATTTCAGTTTCAGCATCAGTCCTTCCAATGAACACCCAGGACTGATCTCCTTTAGGATGGACTGGCTGGATCTCCTCACAGTTCAAGGGACTCTCAAGAGTCTTCTCCAACACCACAGTTCAAAAGCATCAATTCTTCAGTGCTCAGCTTTCTTCACAGTCCAACTCTTACATCCATACATGACCACTGGAAAAACCACAGCCTTGACCAGACGACCTTTGTTGGCAAACTAATGTCCCTGCTTTTTAATATGCTATCTAGGTTGGTCATAACTTTCCTTCCAAGGAGTAACTGTCTTTTAATTTCATGGCTGCAATCACCATCTGCAGTGATTTTGGAGCCCCCAAAAATAAAGTCTGACACTGTTTTCCCGTCTATTTGCCATGAAGTGATGGGACCAGATGCTATGATCTTAGTTTTCCGAATGTTGAGCTTTAAGCCAACTTTTTCACTCTCCTCTTTCACTTTCAGCAAGAGGCTTTTTAGTTCCTCTTCACTTTCTGCCATAAGGGTGGTGTCATCTGCATATCTGAGGTTATTGATATTTCTCCCGGCAATCTTGATTCCAGCTTGTGCTTCGTCCAGTCCAGCATTTCTCAGGATGTACTCTGCATATAAGTTAAATAAGCAGGGTGACAATATACAGCCTTGACATACTCCTTTTCCTATTTGGAACCAGTCTGTTGTTCCATGTCCAGTTCTAACTGTTGCTTCCTGACCTGCATACAGATTCCCATCTCTTTCAGAATTTTCCAGTTTATTGTGATCCACACAGTCAAAGGCTTTGGCATAGTCAATAAAGCAGAAATAGATGTTTTTCTGGAACTCTCTTGCTTTTTCAATGAACCAGTGGATGTTGGCAATTTGATCTCTGGTTCCTCTGCCTTTTCTAAAACTAGCTTGAACATCTGGAAGTTCATGGTTCATGTATTTCTGAAGCCTAGCTTGGAGAATATTAAGTATTACTTTACTAGCATGTGAGATGAGTGCAATTGTGTGGTAGTTTGAGCATTCTTTAGCATTGCCTTTCTTTGGGATTGGAATGAAAACTGACCTTTTCCAGTCCTGTGGACACTGCTGAGTTTTCCAAATTATACCTACTTGATTCCAAATTTCCATCTCCAGCTAATTCCTAGAATTCCTCTTTCATGAGAAAATGATGAACTCTAGGGAATTCCCCAATGGTCCAGTGGTTGGAACTTGGTACTTTCACTACTGGGGCCCGGGGAACTAAGATCCCACAAGCCAAATAGCACAGCTCCCCTCCACTGCCAACCCCTCCAAAAAAGAGCTCTAAAGGCTACTTTTGAAATCTCATAAAGGACAATCACACAGTATGATACCATTTTTTCCAACTTTATTTTAAAAATTAGCATGTTCATCAGAAAAAGTTTGGAAAGATCCATGCCAAGATACTAACAGTTATGGGGATTATGAGCTCCAGACTCAAATATCCAACTATGTATTTCTACCTGGATGGCCCAAATATGTTCAAAATTGAGTTCACCTTAACACACTATTCCTATCCTACTCACCACTACAACTGTCAATGGTATAAGTAAGGCTCTTCCTCCTTACTCACAATACAGGGTAAAGGTGACAACACCCAACCACAGTCTGGTGGGCTGGAAATCAAAGTTCTGAAATTTACATCTCAAAACAGGAATAAAAGTAGCTTTCTAACTCCAAGCTTATCCTGCACACCTCACTCCCATTTTCCCCTATTACATTTGAAAATTCCTTTCCACTTCCCGATTTACTACAGAAAATCTTGGGGAGCAGGGAACGAGAGGGACTCTTTCAACCTAAGGGTACAGTTTCTAATATGCTCACTACACGGAGAATTCCACTCTGACACAACAGTATTTGGTATTAGCTAACCACCTCCCAAAACTGGTTACGAAGAAGTCTGACTTGAATTTAACTCTTATTTGTTTATCAAGGTCCCTTGGGTTATGTAGTGTAACAAACTAATCATTAATACTCAGAATGTTTCAGACGCCATTGCAAGAAAGGAATGCAGCACTTACTTGTTCTGTTGGGAACAGGGTGTTGATATACTCCACAGCATTGAAATCTGCTCGATCTAGAGGATCCTGGCTTGGAAATACCTACATAGAGAGAGAGAATTAAAAAATCACCATCATCTTCCTGTCCTGCTTTATGTATTCTTTCCTTCCTATTGGTTGGTAAGTTATTTGAAAGCAAAGACCATATCTTTTTTTCATTTTGAAAGGCCCAACAACCAATGCTCAGTAAAATATCTGGTAAAGTATATCTATAATTTTCACCAACATCTGTAATTTTAACATCTTGGTAAAACTAACAGAAGGTGCAACACTAAGAAGTATTCAGACAACCACGAAATCCCAAGGACAAGGTAGAATAATTGAGCATTATACACCAGCAGATTAAGCCAGTTGATAACATGGTTGTATTAAGCGAATCTTGATAATGGACTAATGCACCATGTCTCAACGATGTCTCAGCAGTAGAAGCACCGAAGCGATTTTTATCCTTTGGACAGTGTTAGGATGGAGTGTTGGCATTCAGAAACTGTCCATCTGTTTTATAGGAGAAAGAATACCTCTGCCTTCAGAGAAATACAGATAATTCCCTTAAAACATTGCAATTTGAAGAACATATAACATAGTGGATTATAAAAACAGTCAAGTAATCCCATGGGCACTGGATTTCACTAGCTCAAGGCAGTTATTCTGGGACGTGAATTTTTTTTTTAAATGTCTGCTTATTGGACAAATCTATGCTAGAATTCAATGTTACTAAGAAAAGGGGGCGGGGGTGGGGGGAGGTTTAAAACCCTCATCTAATAACAGGCTGCATTATTCACTTCTTCTATTGGAGGCCAGTAGGTCCAAAGCAAATGAAATGTATTTCTCAAAAAAAAAAAAAGAAAGAAATGTATTTCTCTTTCTGGCTGGTGGAGGTGGGTCGGGAGCAGTGTGTGGCTTGAACACCCAAACCTTTGCCCTGGCATTCCCACGATGTGTCAAATGTGCTTTGTGTGAGTTATCCAACCACTCCAAGAAAAATACATATCCAAGAGGTAAGTGGGACAACACAAACAAATTACCACCCATAGTAAGTATTAATGCTCAATAAGTATTAACTATAAGTAACAGAAGTAGTAATGTTTTACTTTAAAAAACTTCCCGTGAGGGGAATAAAAAAAAACTTCCCGTGATCATTAAGTATGGCACACCCCTCCTTTTCTTAAATCCGCTACACCAACTCCTTTAAGGGAGATTTTTCTCCCTTTATCGGGAGCAATACCCTCTACAAGGGTCTAAATTGCCTTTTTTTTTTTTTTTAAGATTTTCGATTATTTAAGATTTATAATAATAAAATTGTTATTTTTTTAAGATTTGTTATGCATGGGCTTTCTCGAGTTGTGGTGAGCTGGGGCTATTCTTCGTGGCAGTGTGAGGGCTTCTCACTGCAGTGGCTTCTCTTCTTGCAGAATACAGGCTCCAGGTACTGGGTTTCAGTAGCTGCAGTGCATGGGTTCAGTAGTTGTGGCGCCGAGGCTTAGCTGCCTGAGGAATATTCTTTAACAAATCACCAGCAGAAATTTTCAACCATTTAAGAATGGTAAAGGAGGTCTCTCTCTCTCTTTTTTTTTTTTAGCCGTTTTCCCTTTGCTTTGCGATATGCTTCAAAAGTAGAAGTTACTCACCTCCCCTCAATTCTGAATCAGTCACAAGGGGCTAGACGGAGAATCCTGGAACATCGGGACACCAACCTGATGAATGAACAGCCCCACAACCCCTAAACCGGAGGTTGCTACCCACGAGGTACCTTCTAGGTGCACCGTTTCAGGAGGCACAGCTCCTTTGCCCAAGAACGCCCCACCCTCCAAAATCAATCAAGGCCGAGGAAGACCTCTCTCCCTTTTCTAGATTGAGAAACCCATTCCCACCACCACCTCCCCTCAAAACCTTTCCTTGCCCTTGGCGCCTAGCTCCCACGTCTCAGTCCGAAGACAGCTTCCTCGCCGTCCCACCCCCAGAGCTGCCCCAGTCTCCGCACTCTCCTCCCCTCGGGGGGCGGAACGCTCACCTGCTCGATGGCGAGCTGCACGTCAGGCGTGAGCTGCAGCACGGCTTCCAGCTCTTCTACGAACTCCAGTTCCTCCTCCTCCATCATCCTGCCGCCCAGTCCCCTCCCGACGCCCACCCGGACCCGGAGCCGCACCTCCTGCGGCCACTCACGCCGGAGAACAGAAACGCTCCAGCTGCAGCGGTCCGGCGAGTCTGGGCTCTGTCAGCCAATCGGGCACTTCCGGGAAGCCGAGCACTTCCGGAATCCGAGGCACTCTGGGATAGCGGAGGACTGATCTCTGGTCTCCTGGAAGAGGCATTCCTAGCACCTCTCGAGAGTCTCCCCGAGCAGCCCTGTAGTTCTGCGGCCCCTACCTCTCCTTAAGATGATGGGGACCCGCTTCACCTCTCAGAAGGCGCCCCCCTACTCGGGCCCTGGCGCTGGGAAAGGCCGGGCAGGACGACCCGCTCCTCCCCAAGTGAGGGTGCGCCCCGGCAGCGTCGCGATCGTGTGACATTAACCCTCTCGGGCCTCGAGGCGGGCGATCCATCTGCTCTCAGGGGCCCCTTGCTCAGTGGCACTAGGTGTCCCCCCAGCCATCGGGGAAAAATGACCCCAGCTGGCAAGTGGCGATGTTGCCAAGGACAATTTGTAGGATGGAACAGCGTCCACTTGATATTAGTCCCCCGTGTGCCAAGCCTCTGGGCAGTTTTCAAGGTGTGTCTGCAGCTTCCTTCTTGAGGGAGACGGGAGGGGAGAGTCAGATTAGGCAGTGACCCACCCTGGGGAAATGTTGACTTTCTAGGACTCTTCAATATCTAGAGTCTAAGTCACAGTCCACGAATGATGAGCTGTGTAATCTTGAACAAATTACTCCATCGACCCGGCCTACCCGGCAAGGAGGTGGAGAGAGAGAAATATTAAAAGCACGATGCAAATTTAAGCTAGTAATACAGGTTAATAAGAGGGTGTCCAGCCCTCTGCACCGCAGAGGAAAAAAAGCAAAGTCACCCTGTGGAACCACTTTTCCTCCAGCCACAATGATATCATTGCAGCCAAAGGATGAGTTGTTTTACCTGTTAAACATTGTGAAACCAAGATGGCCCCAATGTGAAACCAGAGTCCCTGGCCCCAATGAGCTTTTTTTTAATAATCAAAATTGTAGTAAAGGAAGACATAAATATATAAATCAGTTATATGCTAGAATATTATTGACTCAAAATCATGGTTTTGAAATTTAATGACATGGGAAAACACTGATAATATCAGAAAGCAAAAATACACAGCATGATCCCAGTTTGTGTGTGTATTTTGTGTCATAAAAATGATAAGAAATCCTCCTTTTCTGCAGGCGATTCAACGTATTCTTTGCAGATTTTCCCAAATTGTCTGTGAACCTGTAACACTTCTATAAATCAGAAGTATATTTTTTAAAAGCAAATGATAATTATATCTTTCTCTCTTGGATGTTTTTAATTTTTTATATACAGTAAGAAATATATATATATATATAAAGTCCATCCATTTAGTTTAGAATGCCATGAGTTTTAATAAATGCATATTTCATGTACCCACCGTCACAATCAAATCCTAGAACAGTTCCATCACCACCACCCCACCCCATCCCACATTCTCTCATGCCCCACCTACTCCCCTGGCAACCAGTGGCCAGATTTCTGTCCCTATAGTTTAACTTTTGCAGAATGTCATATAAGTGGAATCATACAATATGTCACCTTTTGAGTCGGTTTCTTTCACACTAACATGATGCATTTCCATCTCATCCACATTGTTGCATGTGTCGGTAGTTTATTTCTTCTTGCTGAGTGGCAATCCAGTCTGTGATACACCACAGTTTCTTTATTCTCTGGTTGAAAGACACTGGGGTTGTTCCTAATTTGGGGCGATTATGAATAAAGGAGGATTTTGCATGAATATAAGTTTTCATTTCACTTGGGTAAATAACCTGGAAGTGGTATTGCTGGGTTGCATAGTAAGCCTGTGTTTTTAACTTTATAAGAAACTGGCCAGCTGTTTTCCTAAGTGGGCTGTTATCATTTTTGCATTCCTACCAGCAATAGATGAGAGTTCTGGTTGCTCATAGAGATTATTTTTTATGATGATTGTAATAACTCACATTTCCTAGTCCTTACTATTTGCCAGGCACCATGATAAGTGTGCTACTGCTATGTAACCGCTAAGTCATGCCCGACCTTTTGAGACTCCATGGACTGTAGCCCACCAGGCTTTTCTGTCCATGGGATTTCCCAGGCAAGACTACTGGAGTGGGTTGCCATTTCCTTCTCCAGGGGGTCTTCCCAACCCAGGGATCAAACCCATGTCTCCTGCTTGGCAGAGGGATTCTTTAACACTGAGTCACCTGGGAAGCCCATGCCATGTATATATAATACATCATCTTTTAATCTACATGGCAGTTCAGAGGTTGGTAGTTTTTATCTGCAATTCACAAAAGAGAAAGTGGGGATGTAGTTAAAAACTAACAAAAAATGTGCCCCAGGTCCCATAATTCTTCCTGCCATTCATTCAGTGAATTTATTGAAAGAGTGAATGAATGTTCCTGCTGGCAATAGGCACTAGGCCAGGTGCTGGGAATCTAGCAATCAAAAAAATAAACCAAATACCTGCCTCCATGGAACTGTTTCCAGGTATCACAATCAAGAATTGTAATAGTTACATGCAAGAGAAGTAAAGCATATGGTGAAAGACGATGGAGTGCTCTGATTGGATTTGAGGATCAGGAGAGGCTTCTCTGAAGAAGAGACTTTTAAGCTGAAGCAAAGGGTGGAGCTGTGAATAGGAGATAAAAGGAAGAGTATATGCAAAAGCCAGAAGGATGAAGAACTTGGCTAGCGTAGAGGACTTTGACGGCCATGCGGAGATGGAACAGGAAGAGGCCAAAGAGATGGGCAATGCCAGACGGTGGAGACTCGTGATGGTCATTTGAGGAGTGGAAAGCCTTTGAAGGATTCTAAGCAGAAGAATGACAGGACCAGCTTCACCAGGCCTGTCATCAGCCCTGGCCCCCATTATTTTTGTTTTCTCTGCTTCTGGGCAGCCCACATTGTTGGGGAGAGTTGGGGAACCACGGTGACCATCTCCAGTACTAAGTCATGCTGTCCAATTCCACTGATTGTCCTTTTACAATTCCACTGTCAACCCTCAATTGCATTCCCACTGCGACCCAAGCCCTTTCTTACGCTGAAGCTCCCAACCTCATTACCTTCCTTCTTCCTCTTTGCAGATAAGTTACTGATAATGAATATAAGTTTGCATTTTTTTTATAAGTTTGCATTTTAAGAGAGTTACACAGTACAAAAGTCTAGGAAGACAAAGAGCAGAGAGATAGATGGACATTAGATGAAGAAAAATGCATTCCCTGGTGGTCTAGTGATTAAGAATCCACCTTCCAATGCAGGGGACGTCAGTTTTCTCTAGTTCTCTTGTTGTGGAGCACAGGTTCAATAGCAGCACAGGATGAACCGACTGGGAACAGGTTCAGTAGTTGCTGCACATGGGCTTAGTTGCCCTGCGGCATGTGGACCCTTAACTTCCCAACAAGGGATCGAACCTGTCCCCAAGGGATCGAACCTGTCCCCCCTACCCTTGGCAAGGAAGACTCAGGGCAGCCAAAATTAAAAAAAAAAAGTAGTAACAGGCTAGACTGTTTATGATAAGCAAACGAGAGAAATATCTTTAATAGAAGGAGGAAGCCTGGAAAGACAAATTATAAACTCTTAAATAAAATGTGGGCGTGTACAGATATGAAAAATTTGGCTATGAAAATAAGGAACATGTGGTGTTCTCACAAATGAACTGGGCTTTTAAAAAAACAAAACAATTTCCTATAATGGAAGAGGGTATGTAGCTGATGACAAAGTTATCATAGAAACATCTTTTCTACCTTGAAAGTTCACTAAATGAATAAATTCAACCTCTAATACTTAAAAAAAAAAAAAGAAAGCACAAAACCAACCTCGGAGACCCTATCCTTTAATCAGCAATGGGAAAAGGATAAAGTAGAAGAGAAGCACTACAACAGTCTGTAGGACAGTGTTGGGGTGCATCTCTGAGGATGGCATCAGAATAAAACAAAAGAAAAAAAAGAGTAACCCTCCTTTCACAATGTTTCTCTCTGTGCCCAAAATATTTAAATATATTGGCTGGAAATAATCATTTTATTTATTATTATTTTTGGAAATAGTCATTTTAAAACAGACTTTGTTCATGAGATCCAGTGAGATCTCTGAATTCCATGTGCCTCTGTCAATTTACTGGTTTTTTCCTAACTCTGTTAAGAGGAGTCTCCAACACCCTATGATATTTGCAACTGGTTTCATTATTTTTGAAGGAGCTGTACTATAATTAATTGAGTAGACATGGTGCAGCGTGTTATTTTCTAAGACAGAAACAGTGTCTTTACGCTGTTAAGAAGGGTCTCCATAAGGACCACCTCCTGAACACCTGGACTTTTTATGAAACTTAAAAAAAAAAAAAAATCATAGAATGTCTAAATGACATGCTTTCTACCCATTAAATGCCAGTAGCATGCCTCTCACCCCCACCCTGTGATAACCGAAAATACTCCCTGCAGATACCCACAAATACCGGCCTTGGACCCTCAAGCACAATCACACACAGACACTTGTCACTATGGGTGGTAAAAAGCTTCCAAGCCAACTTGTAGTAGAGGCATATAGCTTAATCCCTATATTAAATCTCGTTCAAAATGTCTTTTGGTGCTTCTTCATGCATTGCTTTAAGTGCATGACTTTCCATGAGGACAGATTTCTTTTGCTGGCATTCATTCTGGAACTTTCTGAACATCCTGGACACCAGTGTTTGTTTTTGACTGATATTCCAGTGGGCTTAGCTGGATAGACGTGCATTTAGGCTTACTGCCCTGTGGCATGTGGGCTCCTAGTTCCCAGTCTAGTGATTGAACCCACATCTACTGCCTCGGCAAGGAAGAGCCAGTGCAATCAAAATTAAAAAAAAAAAGATAAGTAACAACAGTCTACACTGTTTATGATAAGCAAAAGAGAGATATAAAAATACCTTTAATAGAAGGAGGAAGCCTGGAAAAACAGATTGTAAACTCTTAAGATAAATAAAATATGGAAGTGTACAGATGTGAGAAATTTGGGTATAAAAATAGGAGTGTTCTGACTGTTTCCATATCCTGGACACCCAGTTTTGTTTTGATTGGTACTCAGGTTCTCCGTGCATGCCCATTCTTGCTAAAGAGATTATAATCTCCACCTAGCTCCAATAGTTCCTCTGTTCCCACGCTGGTAGCTCAGGCATCCAGTCACATCTATATACCAGCTCCCGGATACTTTTATATTAGGACCCTTCCCCATTGGCTACATCGAGTTCGGAGTAATTCCTTCACTCAACAAACTGCTAATCACACAGGTGAAAGTCTCACATATTACAACAAATATAAACACTTGTTTTATAAAATTGACATTAACTAGTACAACTATCATAATGTAGCTACCATTAATTAATGTGTCTGACACCCTCAAGTTTCTCACAATGCCAGGGTCACTTCCTGCCCTCATTTCGTGCTGTCTTCCTGCTGTGTTCTGCTGCATTCCCTGAGCTGGGTCTTTAGCGGCTCCTCTTCTCCTGGTCTACCACTAGTTCTTCATCTTTTTTTTGAATCTAGATCCTGAAAGAGTCATTTCCTACGCAGACTGATAAGAAGTCTAGGGGTCCCCAGGAGAGAGGGGTCTGGAATTCTCAAGGAGGAAGAAAGAACAAACTTTTTCCCTCTACATTCCTTAGGATTATACAACAATAATGTATCCGGCTTGAGGACAGTCTCTGGAAAAAACCTTCTGGCTAATCCTATTATCTTAAAATGTAAATTATGGGCGTAGGTCTAGTGAGGTCTTTACAACCTCCAGACATTCTTTTGATTCACTGTAATAACTAATTAGAGAGTATATAACTCCATGGCTAACACTAGCAAGGGGGTACTCTTTCGGCCCCCTTCTGATGCCTATGTCAGAAGGTTTCTTTATCTCCTTTGTACTTTAATAAAACTTTATTACATAAAAGCTCTGAGCGATCAAGCCTCGTCTCTGGCCCCGGATTGAATTCTTCTCCTCCGGAGGCCAAGAATCCCGGTGTCTTTTCGTGGGTCAACAACAACCTTTCATCTTGGGGGCTCGTCCGGGATTCTTCAGGACAGGGTAAGGATGCTTGGAGCTCTAGTAGACAAAGCTCTGAGCCATCAAGCCTCATCTCTGGCCCCAGATTGAATTCTTCACTCCAGAGGCCAAGAATCCCGGTGTCTTTTTGGTGGTTCAGCAACAACCTTTCAATCCCTTGGAGAAGTGAAGACCTCCATACCATAAATTCTTTCCCCAGAAAAAGATACATTTGTACATTTTGCCAGCAATTCTAAGGGGAAAGGGATCCTGCCGAATATTTCTTAAGCTCTTTTAACCCCATCTTCTTTCTGCTAAACATAACTATCTTTTTAAAAAAAAAAATATTTGTTTGGCTGCACTGGGTCTTAGCTGAGGCACATGGGATCTTTGATCTTTTTTGTGGCATGTAGATCTACTTCCCCCACCAGGGGTCAAATCCAGGTTCCCTGCACTGAGAGCACAGAATCTTAGCCACTGGACCACCAGGGAAGTCCCCTAAACATAATACTCTTGTGAACAACTCTCCCACATACAATATTCCAATAAAAGGTGTGATCCTCATCCCTCCAATTTTTATTTTTTTATCCCTCCAATTTTATAATCACTGATATGTAGTTTTTATCCATTTTCCACCAGCCAAAAATATTTGGCCCAGCTAAGCATTTTTAGATCTACATCAGAAAGCCAGTCAAAAGTTCTATGTTCTAAATGTAATATTGTTCAAGACTCGGATAGCTTCCTCCAACCCAGTCCCCCATGGAGATACACTGCTTTGAGAGGTCATTCTCAACAGCCATCTCTAGTTTCCAAATCTCTTCTCTCCACACTTGGGTTTCTCTCCTTAGTGTCAGTCACATATTTTCAAATGCCTGTGAAAATCTTCACTTCTCTTGTCATGGGTTTTTCTTTTCCTTTGACCTCAGTGCCCCAATCTAAGTACATTTACTTGGGTCTAGAGTTCAGCATGTGATGGGGAAGTCCTCCAGTGGTGCAGTTAGCCCACAGTACTCATATAGCATTTTATGGGCATGTCTAATCCACTACACTAAATGATAGTGAGTGGTATTAGGGACTAATACAAGGCGGTACATTTACAATGTATTTTATGCATGTTCGTGCACGCTCAGTTGCTTAGTTTCTGACTCTTTGAGACCCCATGGACTGTAGCCCACCAGGCTCCTCTGCTCATGGGATTCTCCAGGCAAGAATACTGGAGTGGGTTGCCATGCCCTTCTCCAGGGGATCTTCCCAACCCAGGGATAGAACCCACATCTCCTGCATTGGCCAGAGGATTCTTTACCACTGAGCCACCTGGGAAGCCCCATTTTATTCATAAATTTCCAGTTACGCTCTGGAGATCTTTCTCTGTATTTTGGTCTTTCTCTGCTTTTAGAGGCCATATAGTAGTCCATAGTTTGATCATACCAAAGAATATTTTATGTCAGACGGTATCCTAATTGACTTATAATGGTTCAATTTATGATTTTTCAATTTTAGGACAGTGTGAACGCAATATGCATCCAGCAGAAACCCTACTTCAAATCCTGATTTTTTTCCCAGGCTGGTGGCGATCTGGGTGATACATCCTCTTGCGATGTTGGGCAGAGGCAGTGAGCTGCAGCTCCCCATCAGCCAGGCAGTCAGGAGAACAGTATACTCACAACCATTCGGCTTTTCACGTTCAGTCCAGTATTCAATAAACTGCACTAGATATTCAACATTTTATTATAAAATAAGCTTCACGTTAGATAATTTTGCCCAAGTGTCAGCTAATGTGTTCTGAGCACTTAAAAAACAAACTTGTTTCCCTTTCTAGTCTTGGGGGTGTGTGTGTGTGTGTTTTAAATTTGTTTACTATTTATTTGGCTGCATTGGGTCTTAGTTGAAGCATGTGGGATCTTCGATCTTTCGCTGTGGCGCCAGTCTAATTGTTGCTCAAGGCCTCAGTAATTGCAGTGAAGGAGCTGAGTTGCTCCATTGCACGTGGAATCTTAGTTCCCAGATCAGGGATGGAACCCTCATTCCCTGCATTGCAAAGTGGATTCTTAACTGCTTGAACCACCAGGGAAGTCCCCTGAACATTTTTAATTAAGGTGGGCTAGGTGCAGCTCTGATGTTTGGTAGGTTGGAAGTATTAAATGGATTTTCAACTCACGATATTTTCAACCACGATGAGTTTATCAGGACCTACCACCACCAGAAGCTCAGAAAGATCTGTACTCCACTACTGGATATTTGGTGGTTTCGTCACCAAGTCGTGTCCAACTCTTTGCAACCCCATGGACTATAGCCTGCCAGGCTCCTCTGAATATTCAGATCATTCCTAAATTTTTTTGTATGTGCTATTACAAACAACACTGTATCCTTGCAATACATATTTATACTTCTATCAGCACTGAAAAAAGTGCCTATATCTTTATGAACACTGGATATTATGTCTTGTAAATATTTACTTATAAAACTTCTCTTGACCTTTTCTATTTCTTCTGTTCAGTTCAGTCACTCAGTTGTATCCGACTCTTTGTGACCCCATGGACTGCAGCACGCCAGGCCTCCCTGTCCATCACCAACTCCCGCAGTTTACTCAAACTCGTGTCCATTGAGATGGTGATGCCATCCAACCATCTCATCCTCTGTTGTCCCCTTCTCCTCTCACCTTCAATCTTTCCCAACATCAGGGTCTTTTCAAATGAGTCAGCTCTTCCCATCAGGTGGCCAAAGTATTGGAATCTCAGTTTCAACATCAGTCCTTCCAATGACTATTTAGGACTGATTTCCTTTAGGATGGACGAGTTGGATCTCCTTGCAGTTCAAGAGACTCTCAAGAGTCTTCTCCAACACCACAATTCAAAAGCATCAATTCTTCAGCTCAGAAAACGCTCAGCTTTCTTTATAGTCCAACTCTCACATCCATACATGACTACTGGAAACACCATAGCCTTGACTAGACGGACCTTTGTTGGCAAAGTAATGTCTCTACTGTTCAATATGCTGTCTAGGTTGATCATAACTTTTTTTCCAAGGAGTAAGCGTCTTTTTATTTCATGGCTGCAGTCACCATCTGCAGTGATTTTGGAGCCCCCCAAAATAAAGTCTGCCACTGTTTCCACTGTTTCTCCATCTCTTCTGTTATTTCCATTTTATATTCTTTGATTCTTTTGGGTCATTTGTGTTTCTTCATAAATTATAGGTTTTCTTTGACTATTCTGAATATTTACTCTACTATGTGAAAGTCACTCAGTCATGTTGAACTCTTTGCGATCCCACTAAACAGTCCATGATATTCCTCAGGCCAGAATACTGGAGTGGGTAGCCTTTCCCTTCTCCAGGGGATCTTCCCAACCCAGGGATCGAACCCAGCTCTCCCGCACTGCAGGTGGATCTTTACCAGCTGAACCACAAGGGAAGCCCTCTCTACTATGTACCACAACATTTTCTTCAGTTTATGTTGTCTTTTTACTTGTTAAGAGTGACTTTTGATGTACCGTTTTTTGCTTTTTAAAAATGCACATAAATCTATCAGTCCTTTTCTATGTATCATCTGGGATTTGTACATTGTTTGGGAAAACATTCTTTAGCTGGTGAATTATAAAAATATTTTTCAAAGTTTTCTTCTAATACATCTGCAGTGTTGCTTTTCATGTGTAACTTTTAATATCCCTGGAATTTATGTTTCTGTTTGACGTGTGGCAGGGCACTGTATTCGTTTCCCAGGGTTGCCATAGCAAATTACCACAGGCTGGGTACATTATGACAACAGAAGTTTATTTTTGCGCATTTCTGGAGGCCAGGAGTCTGAGATCAAGGTGTCTGCAGGACTGACTCCTTTCTGGAGGCTGTGAGGGAGAAACCCTCCCTATCATGCGTCTGCCCTGGTTTCTCCCAGCAGTCCTTGGCTTCCCTTGGCTCATGGACTCACCCTTCCAATCCCTCACTGCATCTTCACAGGGCCTTCTCCCCTCTGCCTGTGTCCCTTTCTGTCTCTTGTAAGGATACGCTCATTGGATTCAGGGCCCATCATCACCCAGTACACTCTCACCTCAATCCTTACCACAGTTAAATCTGCAAAAACCCCCATTTTCAAGTGATGTCACATTTTAAGGTGATCGTGAATCCTGGGGTGACACTACTCAACTAACTTTACTTTTTCCAAAGGAAGGCTAGTAGTTTCTGTGGTTTTCTTACATAGTCCTTTCTTTGCGTACACGTGGGATACACTTGCACAGGTTAAATGTAGTGGGTCTGGCTCAGGACTTTTGCTTCCTTGATCTGTTTCTTCTACACTGTTTCAGTGACGATAAGGTCTAGGATGTTTTGATATATTGCAAATTCCTCCTCCACCCCACAGGGGTGTTCTTTATTCAAATATTTCTTGGTTATTCTTGCACATGTTCTCTAATTCATGTAAACTTTAGAGAGAGTTTATGGAGTTCATTCAAAACATGTTGGAATTTCAATTAGAATTATATTGAATTTAGAGATCAATTTGGGGAAAGTTCACATATTTACAATATTTAGTTTTTCAGCCATATTCTCCATTTATTTAGGGTTTTATGTCTTTCAGTAAAAGTTCATGACTTTCTTCATATAGGTCTTGCATATATCGTTAGGCCTAAAACTAGTCATTTTATAAATTTAAAAAACTATTGTAAATAGTCCTCTTTTTCTATTACCATTTCTAATTTTTATTTGTTGACTTATAGAAATGCCATTTATTTCTGTGTGTTGATCTTGTATCCAGCCACCTTACCTCAACTGCTTTACTTTATATTTCAGTTGATTTTCTTAGTTTTTTTTTTCAATAAATTACCAAATTGTTTAAAAATAGCAATAGTTATTTTTCTTCCTTTCCAATGTTAAAATCTTTTTTGAAGGTCTATATGTAAAAAAAAATAATAAATAAATTTAAAAAATAAATAAATAAATAAAGAAGGTTTATATGTGAGCTGCCATTCTGGCCAGGACCAGAGCAGCAGATGTTCAACAGCACCAGATTGAGTGGACACGGTATTAACAATCCAAACAGGAGAAAATATACTGAACAAACCACTCAAGGCATAGATAGATACTGCAATAAGAAAGCAATGGATTTATAACACATAAAAGAAGGAAAGTGACAGACTCTTGGCTAGCAAGTGCTCCCTGCCCTTCATCTAATACTAATAATATGGAAAACGTTCCAAATCCTTCTCAGACCTCCACTAGGCAGCTCCATCAGATTACCTGACAATGTAGGAATTTGCTCTGCCTGCAGGGCAAATGTATTATCAGCCTAGTTCTTACCACAACAGTTCATTCAGTCTTTAGACTGACCATTCATGGTCCACGAGGTCAGTCACAGACACGTGGTGACACTCAGCTGCCACAGAAGCATGTGCCAGGATGCCTGGGGCTGAGGTTCTTTTTGCTATATATAATGAAGATTCCTCCCCAAATTAGACTTCTAAGTGTCTGTAATCAATCAGTTTTCTTTGCATTGTTCTTTCTCTTTAATTGAAGTATAGTCAATTTATAGTTTGTTAATATCTGTTATACAGCAAAGTGGTTCAGTTATACATATATCTTTCTTTCTTTTTTATTTTCTTCTCCATTATGATCTACCCAGGCTATTGAATGTAGTTCCCTGTTCTATACAGTAGGACCTTGCTGCTACCCATTCTATACATCACGGTTTGGATCTGCTTACCCAAACTCCCACTCCATCCCTGCCCCTCCCTCTCCCCCTTGGCAGCCACAGGTCTGTTCTCTATGTCTGTGAGTCTGTTTCTGTTTTGTAGATTTCACTTCTGTCATATTTTAGATTCCACATGTTAGTGATGTTTGTCTCTTTCCGACTTCACTTAGTACGACAATCCCTATGTCCACCTGTGTTGCTGCGAATGGCATGTTTCACTCTTTTTTACTGCTGAGTAATGTCCCATTGTTATGTATGTAGCACATCTTCTTTATCCATTCATCAGTTGATGGACATTTAGGTGTTCCCATGTCTTGGCTATTGTGAATACTGCTGCTATGACCACAGGGGTGCATGTATCTTTTTGAATTATAGTTGTCTGCACTGTTCTTAGTTTCCAGCCATTTAGATTTTCACCTACAATCTTACTGAGCTGTAATTAACTCTTGGGGTTGAAATTGACTGTGCGTGGCCAAAGACACCACACACTTAGCTTAATAGGAATGCTTTTCCCTTGTTCATTTCTTAAGTACCAAGCACCTACATAACTGTAGTTTACTGCATAGGTTAATAGAGCTCAGCCTATAAAGGGGAAAAGACTAGATACTTAAATAGGAGCTTTGGGTTTCTATTGATATTATGATGCCACTTTAAAAACAGAAACTGAGAGTGTGAGTAAGGATGGGAATCTTAATACTTTAAAGGATAAAGTTACCAGAAAAGAAGACGGCCCTAAGTTTGTGTGCCAAGGTGCATCTTTGAACAAAGCTGCTCTCACCCTCAGTTAAGAATTTCTTTAAAAACCACTGAAAAGCCACTTTGAAAGATAATCTATAATAATTCAAATATGAAATCATTTCTGACATTAAAAATCAGGTTTGTGAAACTCAGCATTGAAAATGCTTATGATAAGTGAAATATTAATATTCATAATTAACTTAAAGCATGACCTCAGATATATAACATGTGCATATAAAGAAGCTGGGAGGAATTCTTCAAAATTGTTAACAATCTGAGAGTAATATCTCAGTGATAGCATTATTTATGATTATTATTTTCTATACTGGGCATGGTTTACTTTTTAAAGTATTACTTTTATGATCAGAAAACCAAAAAAGACAAAGAAATTATCTGAGTTTAGTTAAATAGAGTAAGCAAAATCAACCTTTTATGGAATTACTGATGAGACATGAAGACACTGAAAATTGTTGATCTGCTGTTTTTAAGAAGGCAGCTGAATTTATTCACAGCTGGTTCTAACTAATTTCAAAGGTAATTTCCTTAATGGATCAACATTCTGGAATATTTTTTTAAGTTGACTACCTTTAGCTAGGTGTGGCCTTCTGCAAACAAGCAAATTTTTGCATTTATAAGCAAAGGAAATGCATATGTGAAAGGACTTTGAAAAATGTGAAGCAATACACAAAGGCAAGCACTGTATAATCAGCTCTCTGTGTAAATTATGTTTTTTATTGACAGGGATCATTATCAGTGTGTGCAGAAGCAAAGACTTCCCTGTGGGGTGCAGCTGTGGCCTCTGTTTGCAGAAGCCATGTGCTTGAGTGTGACTGTGCTTCTCAGACTCACAGTTAGCTTTTGCAAACAGTCCAGGAAGACACTGAGGAAGCTGCAGTCTGGAAGTTGGCTCAGGCCAGGCATCTTCGACCTAATAGATGTTTATTGAGAAGCTTAATAGCAAGTTACTGTGCTGTGGCGATACCAAGAGAAAGAACAATTCCGGCGAGACAGGCGGAGAGGCACGCCCATTTGCAGGGGAGAGCAGGTCGTTTTCTCCACGTCACACAGCTTCGGAGCAGCAGAGCCAGAAGGGGTACTCCGGTATCTCTAATCCTAACCCTGGTGCTGGGTGTCCCTCCTGCCCATCGGGAGCATTCAGTCTATAGGAGAAAATACAAACATAGGGATCCGTGAAAGGCCATATTGACCAAGTGTTCTTACTGAGTGCAATCAGTACAGGAGGGAAAAAAGAGGAAGGTGACTGACTTCCTCCTGGTCACACTCGGAGTCCTAAGACCAAGTTGCCACTTTTGCTGGTGGTAGCCTAAAGGGAGAGATGTTCCATTAATGGCAGTCACTTTCTTTCCCTTTGTCCACCTCATTTCATTTTTCTCTGCGTCTTACAGCCCTTTTCCTCTTGTTTGCCTGTTGTGAACTCCAATCTCTGGATCTGTATCTCTATGTCTGTTTTCCTGTGTGGAAGGCTGGAGCTTGGCCTTTTCTATTCCCATTGACTGTTTCTATCTCAGTCTCCTCCGATGGCTCTTCTTCCTGTGCTGTATCTTTCTTACCATGTCTCTTCCCATCACTTCTTTTCTCCTTTTATCCTCCCCTTCCTGTCCTGTCTCTGCTTCACCTGTCCCTAATGCAGAAAGGAAGTGTGGTTCTCAATAAAACAATTTTTATTTCAAAAGACTTTCATTTTCTTTGTTATGATTTTTAAAGTAGATGAGTGGATGGAGACCTCTAAGTTCTCTTTTGGCTCAGGAGCTCGATGTGAAGATGTTTCATGTGTGAATCTCAGTCTTTTTCCATTGTTTCCCCATCTATTTGCCATGAAGTGATGGGACTGGATGCCATGATCTTAGTTTTCTGAATGTTGAGTTTTAAGCCAGCTTTTTCACTTTCTTCTTTCACCTTCATCAAGAGACTCTTTAGTTTTTCTTTGGTTTCTGCCATAAGGATGGTGTGATCTGCATATCTGAGGTTATTGATATTTCTCCAGCAATCTATTCACTTGAGTATTCTCAAAGTATTTTACAAGTAAATATGGAATTTTCAGTTTAAGGCTGGAGAAGCCAGGGAGCAGATATGGGGAGAGTCATGGATCTTACTTCCTGACGGTATCCAGCTTGGGATCTAAAGTGCTGGGAGAGGTGGGGACCAAGAAGCAGGATCTGTGGCAGAAGAAACCACTGAGAAATCCCACCACAGCCCTTCAAAACTGGAAGCTTTATTGATTCCCATTCAAGGGGTGTGATTCTGATTAGGTAAATAAGTCTTAACATCCAGTAACCCAAACCTCACTCCTGAAACCCACAAAGGAAGTATAATTAAAACCTCCTTAAATTTCTTCCCAACCCTATAGCATGAAGTAGTTGAAATCACACTGGAACATGAATCAGGAGTCCTGCGTCCTAATTTGAGTTTTGCCACTTTGTAGAGTGGCAATTCTATTTACCATTTGCACCTAAGTTTTCTTATCTATAAAATGAAAATAATATGCTTATCTACCTCCCTGGGTTGGTTATTTTGAGAACCAAGTCAGATAATACATGTAAAATGGTTTGAAAAATTATAGTCATATATAAATATAAAATGGTGTTAATAATGGCATCAGAGCCCATAAACTCCATCCCATACACTTCTATTTGTGGGTAAACAATTAGGAACAATCGTTACTAGTCAAAAACCACATTGTGAAAAAGAATTACGTACTCTCTCCTTGCTTATCAAGTTTGATGGCAGAATAGTCATTAGGTACACTGACCTTGAAGGCAGAAAATACTGAATTTAACTCCCAGTGCTGCTACTAGCAGTCTGACCTTAGCGATATTTTAGTTGCTTTGGGTCTCATTTTGAAGACAGACACACACACACATACTCACTCACTCATGCTGAGTGAGGGTAATAGATTTTTCATGACAAACCAATGAGATAATACATGCAAAATGTTGGATCCAGTACCTGGCATATTGTGAGCACTCAATAAGCATTAGCTTTGAAAAGTATCACACATTTCTCGAGCATTTGCAATGTGCCAGGTGTAACTTAGGGAACAAAACAAAAAAATCCTGTTTCTTTTTGTTTGTTTGTTTGTTTTGGTCACACCACGCAGCTTGCGGGATTGTAGTTCCCCAAATGAGCGCCAAGTCCTAACCACTGAATAGACGAAATCCCCGACATGGTCCTATTTTGAAGAAAGAGCGTACAAATAAAAACCAACATGCTTACTATGCAAATGCAAAGGCAGTTCAGAAAATGAACTTAGAAACCTGCCTGGAAGACAGATTCCTTCTTGCAGGAGGAATCGTTTGCCTCAAGACTTTTGAAGGGATAGTGGAAGTTTGTGTTAAAAAAAAAATTTTTTTGATGCTTTTTACTCAACTTTATCGTTTGCCCACAGGCGTTTTTGGATCACTTGAAAAGCCAAGGCTCATGTTTATGCTTGTTGCCCTTCTGGTGATTCACCCTAAACATTTTAGCAACTTCACGAGCATGGTTTTTGAAGTTGATTTTACTGGTTATTTTCTCTGCATGAAACATCTGTTGTTTTGTTTTCCTTTCATAGACTCTTTAAGAGCCGTACAAACGACCTGTTGATTCACATCACTTAAAAGTATTTCATCGTTGATGCAGGTTGCTGATCCCTTTAAGGAGAGATGGTGGCAAGGACTTATGACCACTTGTCCCTCTCTGGAAGAGCTGGAGGTGACTGGGATAAATGGGCAGGGAGTGGAAATTGCAGTGCAGAAGGATTTGCTGTTCTGGAGAGAATGGAAGGTTTACAGATAGCTGCAAATATGAATGTACAGATAGCCTTTTATTTGCCAGATACCTTGCTACCAAATGGATGTATCTTTCACATTTCTACCAATTGTGTTGGCAGTGATTTGGGGAGTCAGAGATGTTGCCCTCCGTACAAGAAATATCACACTTTTCTTTGGGTTTTCTGCTTTCTTGCTGCTGCTGCTGCTTATCGCTTCAGTTGTGTTCAACTCTGTGCAACCCTATGGACTGCAGCCTGCCAGGTTCCTCTGTCCCTGGGATTCTCTAGGCAAGAGGACTAGAGTGGGTTGCCATGCTGGCCTCCTGGGGATCTTCCTGACCCAGGGATCAAATCCAGACCTTCTGCACTGCAGGCAGACTCTCCTGCTGAGCCATCAGGGAAGCCCCCTTCTGCTTACTTACTGTTGGCTAAACCTCTCAGTTTAACTACATATAGGAAGATGTTGAAAGCTGTGTTTACTCTGTATCTGCTTCTACACCAGCAACTGCGATGTTAGAGAAGATTTAATTGGCATCTAACAGAAATAATCTGTTAGCTTATAAAAGTCATAGAATCTTAAAGATTTGGGGGCAGGAAGAACCTAAGAGGGTTTGTAATTCAGCCTTTTCAATTTCACAAATGAGCAAAGTGGCCCAGGGAGGCTGAGTCCATCTGTTCCAGAGTCCTCTGAGAGGGCTTTGGTCAACATTTTCCATGATGGTGATTTGAAGAGACCTATAGTACCTTTCGATTGCTGTAGATGTAAATGAATTGTCTTGCTCCCCTTTGTGAGCTGTGGAAGATACAGACCAAAGTAAAACTCTGGCAAATCCCAAGAGAAGAGAAGCCGGTAATACTGATGTTTATGTATCGGTGCTCTGTGTTTGGTGCCGAGTGAAAACAATTTGATTCACTCCACTCAAGTCCAGGGCATCTGATCCAAGAACTCTGAAATAAGGATGACGTTATCAACAACAACAATAACAACAACAATCACCAGGACGGGATGGTATCTTGCCCCAAAGGCAAGAGACAGTACCGCAACACCACAGCAAGTCTGCGGCCGTGAGACCCCACCGCGCTCTGAGGTTTGAGAGAGGAACTGCTGGCTTCAGGATTTCATGTTTTTCGGAGCGATGCTCCCCAGGAGAAAGTCGAGCAGTTGGCAGGACGTGGAAAAGCCATCTTTGGCCGGCAGAGAGACCATTTCCTTAAGAATCCCACTTGGAAGCTAGACTGCTTCATAGACAAGCCGCGCAGGCGGACGGCCATCAGCCCACCCGCCGTCTCCTCCCTCCGCCTGAGAGACGCCCGCCGCCGGGCTCGCGCCGGGCCACGCCCCTGCCCTGCGGCTCTGGGGGTCCCGGCCCGGCGCCTTTTCCTACCTGGCTCTCTCGGGGGCTCCCCCACCCGCCGCTTGGCCCGGGGCTGGGGAGGGCAGGTGCGGGGCGGATCGTTGGCCGCGCGGGTCCCCGCGGGAGGGGCAGGCGTCCGCGGTGACGGAACAAAAGCCGCGAGAGCCTCGGCGCTGCCCCCACAGCCTCGGCCGGGCGGCGGCCGGTCGGGGGCGCAGCATCCGCGCGCTCAGGGCCCGGCGGGCAGTAGGTCCCGCCGCCGCTCACTCGCCGGCCGGCCGGCCGGGGAACCCGGGGCAGCCTCCGGCCCAGGGGCGGCGGCGGCGAGACCCCGCCCCGCCCAGCCGCCCGCGCCTATCGCGGTCCGCGGCCTGGTCACGCGGGGAGTGGCGCCGCGAGCTCCGGGCCATCGCCCGGCGGCGGCTAGAGTCGCGGCGGGCCGGGACGGGGGCGGAGGGCGGAGGGTAGAAATAGGGGCGGGCGGGCCGCGCCAGTCCCCGAGTTGCGCGCGCGGAGCCGACCGAGCCACGCCGAGGGCGCCGAGCGAGGCGGCCGAGCCCGAGCACCCATGCTGCTGCCGCTGGCCTGGGGCTCGCTCTTCTTCCCGGGGCTCTTCGGGGTCTGCACCTGGGGGCTGCGGCGCGCGCGGCCCGCCTGGACCCACCACGACTGCGTGATGATCAGCACCAGGTACGGGGCGAGCCCGTGCCGCCGCCCGGCTACCCGCCCCGGCCGCGCCCGCCCCGTGCCGAGCCCAGGGCGGAAAAGGGGGGCGACAGGAAGCGAGGGGGCTGCCTCCCGGGTCCTCGCCCCTCCGCGGCGCCGGCCGGAGCGCTCCGAGGACCCTGTGCGTCCTGCCCCAGAGGGAAGGAGGAAGACGGAGGTGGCTGGAGGCGGTTGCCGGGGAGGGGTGGGGGTGGCGAGAAGCGGGGGTCGGCTGCCGGCGCTGATGAGGACCGGGAGGAGCGTCTCCCGACCTCCGACATCTACCAGTGGCTTGGGGGGTCAGTAGCGGGGTGGCGGCCCTCGGTGCCCCGGCAGCCTGGGGAAAGTCAGGTTGCAGGGTTCTGGCTTCATGCTGTCCGTGGGGCTGGATTGAGGGCGCTCTTCACCACCCCACCCCACCCCGTTTCTCTTTTCTGCTGCTCGTTAGGCTGGTTTCTTCCGTGCAGGCTGTGTTGGCCACCGGGTCTGGGATAATCGTCATCCGCTCCTGCAGCGACGTGATCACCGACAGGTAACATCCGATGCGGATGCCGGTTGAAAGCTACACAAATCACAGCGCCGAACTCTTTCGAGGTTTCCACAGTTGAGTGGCCCACAGTCACTAGTTCTTTATCAGCGTAAGCCATCAGACAGCTGATTAATGGGTGAAACTTGGGCACCAGAATTAGTTCCCTCCTCTCCTCACCTCCTTCAGCATCGGCAGCTTGGAAATGCTAGATAACGACATTTAGAGACTTGAGTCTGATTTAAGGCGTGTTAGAGGACAGTGTGGTCTGTCGACCCAAGTTCTTTATGAGATTGATGCCTGTGAAAATTACTCAAAAGTGAAAGTAAGGCTTTTGATGCTTTTAAATGACCTCCCTGGGGTCGTACTCTGGACTCCAGGGCCAAGGTATGTCCAGTGTGGTTAGTAGAGCCCTCCTAAAGAAAGGAACAAACCCCTCATCCCTTTCCTTACAAATGCTGCTTTCTTCTTTCATCTGAAAGATGAAGGTGATGAAGAGTTTCCTGGAGCTTTTGGAAAACTGACTCCTGTGTGTGTTAGAGCTCAGTCCAGGGCTGGGGCAGCAAATGTGCATCCGGTAAAACATATCATAAAGACCTGGACTCTACTTTGTATAGTATTTAGACCTGTGCAATGGTGGTCCCCACCATCTCACCCCCCACTTTTAAAGCCATCCTTTTCATTTGTCTTCTCAGAATCACTCTTTCTTCCTCACAGATAAGTTGAAGAGCGACTGTCAAATGTGCGGGGAAAGTTAGTAGCCTGTCCTGATCCCTTTCTCATGGTGACTTGCTTAAAGTCTTGCTTTTTGCCTGTTGGGACTGGAATGGCAGGGGAGCCTGAGTGGGGCGTCTGACTCACTGTGGCCTGCAAATTCTGTGCCTGGATCTTACTTGAGATTTGTCCTGCCATCATGATGTTTGTGCTTTTCTTTTTTTGCCTCTTTTTAGACAAGACCAGCTATTGGCAACGCACTGTAGATGCTGAGAGAAGACAGGTCAAGTGACTTTAACTGCATGCATCTAAGGCTAACAGCTTTTGCTTGGCTGGATTCAATATGTATTTTAATTGAGCATTTTCCGATGTTGCAGCAAGCTCCCTCACTCCAGTCTGTCAGGTCAAACTTGACACCCGCCTCCTTTGCAGAGATAAAGGCAGATGCAGCCCCACAGTACTCCTGGGCAAGCTGCAGGGAGCTGCTACACATTTCAGAAAAGAGGTCTGCACATGATTAACTTTCAGTTCTTTAGCCCTGTGTCTCAGGGGCTTGGGCATCTGAGTTTGGCTTTCAGCGTCCTTCTTTTGTGTAACTTTATCCCTTAGATTCATTCTCTGCTTTCAGAATGGAGACAGACACCACCCTTACCTTACATGGATGTACAAGGATGCTCTAAAGGCACCTAGATCATCTGGTGGCAGGGAAAAAGCCTTCGGGGTTCATAGTCTGTTCATCCAAATATTTTTCTATCATATGCCCTTGAACTTTAGGCCTTCATATAGAATGTCTGTAGGTAGAAGGAGATGTCTATGAATCTTCCCAAATTATATGCAGAATGTGTGGGGCCAGGGCTTTCATCATCATCTTAAAGAGATCCAGATCCTTAAAAGGGCTGAGAGCCACAGCTCTAGGCAATTTCTCTCTTTAAGCACTTACTTTTGTTTGTTTGTTTGTTTGTTTTGGCCATACTGTGAGGCTTGCTAGACCTTAGACCAGTGATCGGCCAGCAGAGACAGTGTAGAGTCCTAAACACAGGACCACCAGGGAATTCCCTAAGCACTTATATTTGGACAGTACTTTTTACATTGAAAAGGACTCTCAGGGCTCACCAGTGGCTCAGTGGTAAAGAATCTGCCTGCCAGTGCAGGAGACACAGGTTCAATCCCTGATCTGGGAAGATCGCACATGCTGCGGAGCAGCTGAACCCATGCACCACACTGTAGAGCCCGTGCTCTGGGGCCCGGGAGCTGCAACCACTGAAGTCCTCTTGCCCTAGATCCCGTGCTCCGAAACAGGAGAACCATTGCGACGAGTAGCCCCCGCTCACCACAACCGGAGAAAAGCCTGTGCAGCAATGACCCACCACAGCCAAAAATAAATAAATATAACTTAAAAAATAAAAGAACTCTCATCAGGAATTTCCTGGAGGTCCAGTGGTTAGGACTGCACTTGTTCACTGCCAGGGGCCCAGGTTCAATCCCTGGTTGGGGAACTAAGATCCCATAAGCTATGGCGGTATGATCAATAAATAAATAAAAGAACTCTCATACTTTTGACTTTCTAATCTTCACAATGACTTTATCAGGGAAGTAAGACAAGGATTATTATCTTCATTTAATAAAAGAAGTAGTTAAGGTCCAGGCTAGTGGTAGCTGAAATTATAATCCAGATTGCTTGCTAGTAAATCTTTGGGGAATTCTTCTGATAGCCACACTTTGTCATCTTACTGAATCGGTACTGTGTGCAAAATTTTAAAACCCTGGGCTCCACTCAAGGGGAGAGGTCAGTTATATTTCAGCTGAGCTTTTAGTAGCTCTTCATAGTTGTTTTAATTGAGATTGCTTCAAGAAAGCAGTGCAGACCACAGATGGGCAGCAGAATAAATATTGCATCTTTTTTTACCTCAATGGAACTTAGCTGTTAATTGACCTGCATGAATATTAAATCTGCCATTACTTGTTTGCCTGTTTCACAGCTTACTCATTATTTAGTTTTGCTGTGGTTAAGTGTGGAATGATGCAGGAACCAGAATGTGAATGGCACTCTATATATTCCCAATGTTGCCTGTTCAGTGGATGGGCTCCTCTGGTTAAGTCACTTGGGACAAAGGTAAAGATACAGACGTGAGGCCCTTGGCACACCATGTGTAGTCTCTGGGGTATCGAGTCCTAAACAAGCACTGCAGGAAATTCTGATGTTTGGGTAGTTTGAGCCACATAATAGTGAAATGTTTCATCTACCTAACACGTGGGTACTCCATTAAGCTTAGCTGATTTGGTGAGTCTCATCCTTCTCCAGATAGTACATCATTTTAATGTTTTTTTTTTTTCACATATATTTTCTGTAGAATGGCTTTTCTGGGACCAAAATTTCTGAAATTATGTAGAGACTTCCCTTCAAGTCTGCTCTGCGACAGTGATAATACTATCATTTTGACTCAGCAAATATTGATTCAACTCCTTTGGACAAGTAAATGGGAACCCTGTCTTTTGTCTGGGTTCTCTTTGGGTATCTGTCCGATGTAAGGTAGTCCTTGAGATCTGGGCTCGTTTCCAGACACATTTTTCTTAATGAGTGGCAGAGTTCAGCTGTGCAGCTGTAAAGAAAATGGCCAGGGCTTCTTCCAGAAACTCCCTAGAGTGGGGCTGCGGACAGATGTGAGAGAGACTCAACTGCTGAGCAACAAGTGGAGTTAAACTGGAAATATTGGATTTGGGCTGTGGGCTGCCTTCCAAACCAGTTTCTTGGTGGGGCAGTTGAATCATTGGTAGAGGTATCTACCTCAAAGTCAGCCTGTATCGCGAAGTACCAGAAAAGCCATTACAAATGAGTAGGCAAATAGTGATGGCAAGTCACCAAAACACAGGGTGCTGAGGGAATCCTTGCTTTCTAAGGCTTTGGCACTTACAAGTTTGCCCCGTAAATTTAAAGAAAGTTGTTCACTCGCCCTGTCAGTTCCAGCATCTTCACTGTAAAGTATCTGGGGTCAAGACAGCTGATGAAGTACAAAGCCAAAGCAAATGTGTTTAAGTGGAGGCTGGCTGTGAACCTTCATAATTGATACCCATAATTACTTCCTGGACTTCGTATATGCTTTCTTTCAGGCACTGGCTTGCCCGAGAGTATGTCTGGTTTTTGATTCCCTACATGATCTATGACACCTACGCCATGTACCTCTGTGAATGGTATCGAGCCGGGGACCAGAGCAGCAGACATTCCCTCACCATTTTTCGAAACTTCCTAAGCAAAAACCGCCTCATGATCACACACCATGTGTTCATTCTGCTTGTTCTTGTGCCCATCGCCCAGGTAATGGCCTCCAGGTCACTCGTTTCTCTTGTTGAACTGGGCACCCTGATCATCAGATTCCCCCTTTTCCTCTCCTTCGATGCCTTACCCACCGCCCTCCTGCCAGCTACTGCCACAGTGTAGGGAGGAATTACATCTGAAACTTCTGGTCCTCCTTACTGGTGATTCCCTAGCCCTCAAGGCTTCTCCAGCATTTGTCAAAGGTTCTGCCTTTAGTTCATTGAAGATTAAAAACCAGGGACTTCCGTGGTGATCCAGTGGCTAAAACTTCAAGCTTCCAGTGCAGGGAGCCTGGGTTCGATCCCTGGTCAGGGAACTAGATCCCACATGCCACAGCTAAGACCTGGCATGGTAAAATAAATAAACATTTTTTTTTAAAAAGATAAAAACCAATATACAACATAAAGACTGTTTAAAGAAATGAGAGTAGCTCCATCAACTGGTTATTAGCCCTAATAGTACCCAGAGAGGGCTGTATACATTATTTTGATGTCACAAAAGCACAGACTCTCAAAACAAACAGCCTCTAAATTTCTTCCCAGATCTGCTTCCCCCCCCCGCCCAATAAAAAAACTCACCCAACAAGGAAGAGAAATGGGAATGCAGAGGGGATAACGAGTCATTCCCGAGGACCTACCGGGTGACAGGTGTTTGGTTTAAAAACTCACAGCTTTCTAATAGTCATTAGAAATTATTAGAAATAATTAGACATGAGTTCCCTGGTTGCTCAGCGGTAAAGCATCTGCCTGCAATGCAGGAGCCACAGGAGATGAGCGTTTGATCCCTGGGTTGGGAAGATCACCTGGAGGAGGAAACGGCAACCCACTCTAGTATTCTTGCCTGGAGAATCCCGTGGGCAGAGGAGCCTGGCGGGCTACAGTCCATGGGGTTGCAAGGAGTCAGACACAACTGAAGTGACTTAACACACACGCAAGCAATCAGATGTGATCATCAGAGAACCTGTTAGCCTTCTATGGCAGATGAAGAAAGTGGGGCTCTGAGCGTTTCCATACCTCCCCTCGGTGGTAAACTGTGCTGCTGCTGTTGCACGCTGTGCTGCTTTCCTGAAAGGATAAGAGGAGAAGCAAGAGGGTGTGATTTTGACAAGCCTCTCTTGACTGTTGGGACCCTAACATCAAGCATGGGGCCTGGCACGCATTTTATGGAACTGATCTGGCTTCAGTGTCCTTGGCAGGACTAAGTGGACACCTGAAAGTGGGCGGCAGAATTTCTTTTGGCTGACACTGAAATTCAGAGCAAGCCCTGTGTGTGATGCAGTTGCCTCTGGACCCTGGGGATTCCGGGCACTATGGAGGCCCCCCCAGTGTGAGCTGGTCTGCACTGGCCCATTGAGCACTTTCCCTCACCCCCCAACTCCACCCCTACATGGTTGCTCAGGGTTACCCTTTTCAATAGCCCCAGTTAAGAACCTTCCTTCCGGTGGTTCCTCAACCTCCATTACTTATTTCCTCTTTCCTCTTTTCCTCTGCAGAAGCTCAGGGGAGAGCTTGGGGACTTCTTTGTCGGCTGCATCTTCACAGCAGAACTGAGCACTCCATTTGTATCACTGGGCAGAATTCTGATTCAGGCATGTATGAGTGGAGTGGCAGAAATAGTGCCAAGGGAACCGACTCTGCTTTTCCTTGGAGACTGGGGGTGGGGGTAGTTGGAGAAATCCCTTTAGTGCTACAAATAGTGGGGTAGGAGACCCCTGAACAGACTTAAAGGTCAGTTGGTCTTCCAAGTCATGGGGGTGAAATTGTACATTTGATTTCACATTTGATCCAGTTCTTTATGGTGGCTCAGACAGTAAAGAATCTTCCTGCAATCCAAGAGACCCAGGTTTACTCCCTGGATGGGGAAGATCCTCTGGAGAAGAAAATGGCTACTCACTCCAGTATTCTTGCCTGGAGAATTCCACGGACAGAGGAGCCTGGCGGGCTCCATGGACTCACACAGTCGGACGTGACTGAGTGACTTCCACTTTATATGTAATTTTTCCTGGTCATAAGTGTTTTTAAAATTATTTTTGGTTGCACTGGGTCTTCACTGGTGCTCTCGAGTTTTTTTCCTCTAGTTGCAGTGGTTGGGGGCTACTCATTCTTATGTGTGGGCTCCTCATTGTCACTTCTCTTGTTGCGGTGTGAGGATTCAGTAGTTGTAGCGCATGGGCTTCGTTGCCCTGAGGCATGTGGAATCTTCCCAGACCAGGGATTGAGTCCGTGTCCCCTGCATTGGCCAGCGGATTCTTAACCACTGGCCCACCAGGGAAGTCCACAGATTTTCTAATCTGCTGTTTCTGGGCTCCTGTCAGCTGGGTGGCTTTCACATCTCTGCTGGAAAAAATCTGGGACTGTATGCATGTATCAATACAGCAGTACTTAATGATCTTTTCTACAAGTGTTGGAAAAGGAGATGCTTGACCTGTACATGTGGGACTCAGGCTAGTCACAACCCGAAGGTGACCTTGCTTTCTCCTTCCCTCTTCTTTTGCAGCTAAAGCAGCAGCATACCCTGCTGTACAAGGTGAACGGAATCCTCACACTGACCACTTTCTTCTTGTGTCGGATCCTCCTTTTCCCCTTCATGTACTGGTCCTACGGCCGGCAGCAGGGACTGAGCCTGCTCCGAGTGCCCTTCCACATTCCGTTCCACTGCAATGTGGCCAATGCCTTCCTCATCGCTCCCCAGATCTACTGGTTCTCTCTGCTATGCAAAAAGGCAGCCCGGCTCTTTGATGTTCCTCCAGCCAAAAAGGACACTTGACGGCTCCCATGAGTCAGTCAGCGAGGCCGCCTCTGCTCAGTATTCCCTGGACCAAATTGCAAATTGTGTCTTGGGTGGCCTCAGCCTTTTGGGTATTGTTCAGCAGATGGATTTGAGTTTTTCTAAAGGATATTCAGTATCACCTCCCTCTTCTAACCTGCCCCTTTTGCAAAAGCACTTTTTCCCTTAGTAATAACTGTTGGATCCTGTCAGAGCTCCACTGGCAGCGAGGTGGTTTTAATGCAATGCCCAAGAATCCTTCCTTGGGTCTTACCTCCAGGGCTCTGGGAGGTAGAAACAGGGAGTGTGGAGAAAGGGGTTGCAAGGTGCTAAGCAGCTGGGCATCTGCCTGGTCCTAATATTGGTGGCTCCCCACCTTTCCAACCACTCAGGGCAGTATCTAGACGCTGGGCCAGCAGAAGCAAGTGATAACTTGGTTCTTTACTTAATTTTTTGTAAATAATGTACATAATGTACATTATTTTTACATTATGTAATAATGTACATAATGCTGGCCTGGGAAAATCACTGTGGGTAGGTAGTTTTTTATTGTTTACTAAATAACCCGTTGGTCCTTTGCCTCATTCTCATCCATGTGCCAACATAAAATCCTGTCCACTGACTTCCAATCAGAAGTCTCTCTGGCAGGGTGCAGTAGGAGGCAGGGATGGGAGCCTGAAGCACCTGAGTAGGCAGGAAGGCCCATGGGTGAGCACCTCTGCAGGTTGACTTGGAAAGACCAATGTCAAACTTAGGAGCTTGTTGTCAACAGGTAAGATACTGTTCCCTTTTTAAGCACCCTTAAGCCCAGCTTCTCCCATATCCACACATACAGGATGCTCTTGTTAAAAACTACAGGGGTAACACAAAATGATGGCTGCTGAGCTATTCACTGGGTAACCCCACTCTTTGACACTCCTTTTCCTATGGGGTAGGATGGACTTCAGTATTCCAAACCGTGAGATGTCTTGTCTAGACGGCTTCCTGATAAGCCAGAGCTTGTGTTCCAAAGCCTGTTCCTCTGAGTTACCACCATTTAGCCACAGAAGGCTGGAGAGCAAGAGTGCAAGACAGCCCTGGCCCAAATATGTTCTGTGGACTGACTCCTACCTACCATTTGCAAATAGCATCCTCTGGTGCCAACACTAATTATTCCGTAACAATAAGGAAGGATTTTAGAAACTGCTACCATGGAATTTCTTCCCAAGTGGTAGCGAAAAACTAGATTTTTTTTTTTAAGTGCCTTTAATTCATTGTTGTCTGAACTTTTAGAAGTACCGAATGTGTGACAGTGTCTCAAATTTTGACTATTTCAGTCTTTAATGGGTGCCGTTTAAAAAAAATGCTGTAATTTTTTTACCATTTTGTTTACTATCAGTATATCTTTATTAATCACCCCTGTGGTGATTAAATTGCACTAATATTTTCCAACTTAATTCTCATTTGTGAAATACATTCATGCCGACTTCCAGTAAGTGACTATGTGTCTTTGTTTCTGGTCTGTGTTCTTATCAATCACCTGGGCAGAGGTGGGCTGTTGCGGGGAAAGGGGATATGTGAACACTTTTAGCCTCTAGGAGGGCCTCGCTCATACCTCACTCTAAAGTGTTTCTGTAATTCACGGTGCCAAGAGTTCTAGACTTCACGCCCAGTGGTCACGTAACTTTAGGCCCTTTCTTCTCTTCCTAGGTGAATCCCAACTAGGAGTCAGGAGGGTGGAAACCCGATTATAGGCCACAGACAGAGTCAGCCCACTAACCTGAACCCGAACCTAAAGGTGCAGGAGGGAACCCGAATACTGCCTCACTAGGTTGGGGAGTATGGATCTGTCCTTCCTTGCCTCCCAGTTAAACACCTCACCAGTCGTCCGAATTCTATAATATATCCTGGACAACCTTAAATTTGCCTTTTCATGCATCCACACACACCATCTTCTACTCCCACATGTTTTTCAAAACCATGACAACCCATCCTAGGCAGAAGATAATTGCACCCGTCCTTTGAACACGTCTCTGCTGTCTTTACCAGTTTCAGTACAGCCCCTTTGGGATCCAGTGAATGGATGGAGGTAACACTGGGGGGCAGAAGTTCTTGACTCAGGACACTCATTTTCTGGAGGTTACTGACCTACCCCCCGAACACTTAATGTTCTTGGCCCAACCTCTTCCTTTTACAGTGGCTGCAGGCCTTGTGGGCACACAAATCACTTGGCCAACTGGTAACAGAAAAAGAGTCCTTTTCCTAGTTCCTGCCCTTTCCAAGACACCACAAAATGTCTCAAGAGTTTCAGTGCAAAAGAACGCATGTGCCTCGTAATCTGTCTACCTGAGTGTTTCACCTTTAGACTTCTTTCTAGGGAGAAGTGCAATGATGAACATGTTCGCCCTAGCTAAGAGCTCAGGTCAAGGTGAGCCCAGTTTCAGAGTGTATTGAGGAGTGAAGACTGTTGAGAAACACTCAAAAGAGGCAAGGTCAAACTCAAGAGAATTTTATTACAACCTGTATGTTACAAATACCTAAGAAACTATTTTCTTTACACTGTTACTGTCTTATTTTGGGGCTTGTGTACAATTCCACATGACTGAAAAGTTTCTGCTGCTCTGCTCCAGTCCCCATCAAGCCTGCCAAGTGGAGGCCCGGCTGTTTTCTGACCCACGGAGGTCAGAAGTTGCTGATCTTCTGCAGGAGGGTTTGGCGTCGCTCCTCGGGGCTGATGTTCTCGGCGATGGACTTTAAGAAGCGCTGCTCATTTACTTTCTGGAGCAAGGAGCTGATGGAAGGGTTGGTCTTGCTCAGCGTTTCGTAGCAGGTGAGGATCTCCAAGGCCAAGACATAGAGAGGTTCACAGACCTCCTGGGGGACCATGGCCATGATGTGCAGAACATGACAGAACACCTGGGTGTAGAAAAACAGGGTTTCCTGGGTCAGGTCCTGCTCTTGTCCTTGGGCCCAAGGGCCAACCGACTGTATCAACCGAACGGAGTCCAGGAGATTGGTCAGACTGTTGCAGAGGAGCTTGACCACGTGGCTCCAGCCCTCCACGGGGAGCCAGTTACGGCAGCTCTGGCTGCAGAGAAACTGAAAAGCTCTAAGCAAGAGTACAGAGAGTTGGAGCTCCTGGGCAAAGGGCTTCAGGTTGAGCAGAGGAACGAACTGTATATACTCCAGGCTGTAAGGGACATGCAGGAGTTGCTTCTCCAACAGTCTCCGGGTCAACTGGTGAAGGCACTGCCATTCCTGGGGGCTGCACCATGGCATGACCTGCACCAGGGCCACCAAGAAGCCCTTGCTGAACAACCTGACCTCCTCAGGGTTGCCCACATCCACCACCAGGAGGGTGAGCATCTGCTCAGAGATGCTGCTAGAGATGGAGGAGCACTCCATCCAGGCCAGGAGGCCTGTACCGGGCCCATACCCAGGGTGGGCCTGGGAGGTCCACTCGTCCTCAGAAAGCTTACAGATCTCAAAGAGCGTGGCTGGCACCTCACACTTGAAGTGGCCCTCAAAGAAGCTCTTCAGTCTCAGGCCCACAGTCCAGTCCAGTTGCTCCAGCTTCCGGTGGAGCCAGGACAGGGACTTGACCCAGGTGTCCGGGGAGAAGGTGTCGGCGTTAGCTGAGACCACCTCACAGAGGAGCTCCAGGATGTGGATGGCCAGATCCTTCCCATCCAGGGGGAGACAGCGCTTCTCCTTGGGGAGCTGCCAGTATTTGCTGAAGCCATCAAGGAGCTGGCACAGGCTGAAGATGAGCGGGAATGGAGAGCAAGACTGCAGCCAGTATTCCTCCAGGTTTGTGCTCCCTTCCAGAGTCTGGACGAAGATCCTCAGACTGAGGTCCACCTCTTTGACTTCCAGCATTAAGAAAGGCAGGACGAACTCCTTTAGCACCTCATCTGGCTCGAGCAGAGCAGCAACTGGAATCCCTTGGGGCTTTGTAGGACTTACCAGGCAGCTCAGGAGCTCCAGAAACTGCTTCTCCTCCCGGGGTGTCGAGAGCTTGGTCCAGACCGTTTCTTTGAGACAGGACACCACGAATGTGGTGGAGCAGTCGGGCCCCTGCTCTTCTGTAAACCGGAGGGCGGGGAAGGCAGTGAGAATCTGAGCCAGGAACTTGTGGGTGCCAAAGTTGACCACAGCCATGCTGCACACTTTCTTCACCGTGATCTCCGGGTGCAGGATGACCAGGCGGGCCACGGAAGCAACAGCCTTAGCCAAGCCCTGTTCAGAGGCGCTCTGTGTGAGCTGGTTGAAAGTTGTGTTGAGGTCCTCCTGAAAGCCCTCCAAGTGAGCTAACAATTTCTCAGAGAGGCCCTTGCGCCCCCAGGAGAGCAGGACCCCAGAGAGGACTTTATTTTTATCTGGCAGCGAGAGGTGTGCGTAACACTCCAGGATCAAGTCGACCACCTGTTTGATCTGAGGTTCGGAGATGGCCCTGTCTGTCGTGCCGACTTCCATCACCGTCTCCAGCAGCTTTAACACCAGGCCCGGCTCTCGGAAGAGAGCCCGGTTGTTGAGCAGGCATGACAGCCACTCGTCTGAGAAGGCCCACTTCCTCTCGGAGGCGAAGATGTAGCACATCTCCATGTGGCGGTCCATCTTCTGCTCGATGATGGCCATGGCGATGGAGGCGGTGATGTCCTGCTCGCTGCCCTTGCTCCTCACCACCCTGTTCGTCTTCCTCAGGAAGTCCCCCACGCACTCTGCCAGCTCAGAGACCACCTGCCTCTCCTCCTTGGCCAGGCTGGTGGTGTCCAGGTAGAGCTTCAGGTTCTGGCTGAAGGAGGTCAGGCTATCGCAGAGCCGGAAGCTGTCGTAGCTGGTCCCCTGGTTGCTGTTGAGCAAGGCCTGCAGCTCCTCTCCCCATTCCTGCAGCAGGCTGCGCAGGAACTCGAAGCCCACGAAGATGGTCTCACTCGGCAGCCTGGCCAGGGAGGTCAGGCTGATGTCCCGCTCTGCCTCCTTCACCTTCTCTGCCAGTGCCTGCTGGTGATATGGGTTCTGGGTGTCCGAGTTCCACACGGAGATCACCGTGGCCAGCTTGTCCAGGTACACAGTCACGGACACTTCCTGGGGGTCCTCCTCCATCAGTGCAAACACGGTCAGCATGTCAGCCAAGTTGGCTAAGGCGCAGCACTTCATCCCGGGGCACAGGATCCTGTCTTGGATTTGTTTCAGCCCCGTGAGCAGCATGGCCAGCAGGGGCATGGTTGGACACACATCTGGATCGGACTTGAACCTCTTCGGGGGGTGGGAGAAGTCATCAGAAGAGGACAGGTACTTGTGGGCCATTGTCTGGAACTGGGAGAGCAGGGGGTCCTGCTGATTGCCCTTGTGCTTCATCATTTCCCACCAGACATCGAGGAAGAAGGCCACGTCCTTGGAAGAAGTGTCGATGGTCATGTGCTCCAAAAAGCGCTCTAGTTCTGCACGGCAGACAGTGGTGGGCAGGGCCATCAGGAGTTGGATAAAGAGTCCAGAGGCTTCCAGTGACTTGAGCAGCTCAAAGAGGACTGTGTGATTGATGGTGGGGATCATGTTGCCCACAGAGAAGAACACATCTTCCTGCCAGCGGGTTTCCATGTCGGAAGGGGTGATGGGGTAGGGCTCTAGCACCTTGGCCCAGATGATGATCAGCGCTTTCTTCTTCCAGGCAAAGGGCTGGGAGCAGGCTGTGGCAGAGGAGATCTCCCTCAGAGCCTCCACAATGGGCCGCCCAACGTGCTCCCAGTCAGACTTGGTCAGTTCAGCCAGCGCTTTGGGGCGGAACAGCTGCTCGGCCAGCAAGAAGCCCCCGTGCAGGATAGTCATTTCCTCACAGATATTCAAAGGTCCTGAGAAGACAGAAGTCCAACAGGATAGAACATGGTGAAAAATTTTCCAGAACAGTAAGCAGAGGTTAGAGAGAGACAGCAGTTGGTTGGTGGGCTGTCATGATTAGGGGTACAGATGATAAGGGTTCTGAATGAGATCGGTGGGAGCAGGGAAAAAGGGGTGGCTCCAGGAGCTTCTGCAGACCTGGAGTCAAAGGATTTAGCTGAGGAATCAAAAAGGACTCCCAGCTCTCTAGGGGCTTCCCTGGTGGCTCAGTGATAAAGAATCTGCCCTCTAATGCAGGAGACCTGGGTTCAATCCCTCGGTTAGGAAGAGTCCCTGGAGAAGGAAATGGCAACCCACTCCAGTATTCTTGCCTGGGCAATCCCATGGACAGAGGAGCCTGGCAGGCTTAATAGTCCAGCGGGGGTCACAAGAGTCAGACATGACTTAGCGATTAACTAACAACAACAAAGCTCTCTAGCCTGCAACTGGGAAGACAACAGGCACCGCTGGACACAGGGGACACAAGAATTGGGCTGGGAGGGAACACTGGTCAGTTTTGGTTATTTGGAGTTTGAAGGAAGAACATTAGAGATGTCCTCTGGCAATGGGAACAGGGGGCTGGAAAGTCAGCCTTGAAAGGTAACTCAAGGAATCTGCCTGGAGGTGACGCCCTCCAGCAAAGGATGGACCAGCAGAGGCTTTGGGGAGGAAGTGTTGAGAGAGAGAGAGAGAGAGAAAGAAAACACAAGGACAGGACCAAACTACAGCAGCCACCAAGTATGTACTGCAGGACACGACATTGAGCTTCTAAGTGACAATAAGGACTAGGAGGGGGCATGGACCAGCGCTGTGGGCACAGCAGCACTCAGACAAGTCCGGCCTCCTTACTTTTCTCTAAAAATCTTGTCTTGCAAATGGATCTCAAATGGTCTGCCTTTTAAGGAAACAATTCAATTCCTACAACTTTTTCCATCAGAGAATAAGCTCCTAAGGGTCCTGGTTTCTTTTGTAGAAACCAAGAGGAAAATAGATAAAAAAGATTGCACTTGATTCAAAAGAGTCCTTTCTTCAGTGAGCCATGAGTCGACATAGATTTAGCAAGGAAGGGGATGTTTAGACAGACATGTATTAAATCCTAGCTCAGCCATTCAAAAGCGGTGTCATCTTGGACAGATTACTTCTCTGAGCTTCCCTCCTGCATATGTGGGGATAATACAGACTGCACATTATAACTGTGAGGGTCAAATATTAACAGTATATACTAGTCAAGCCCTTGGCATTGGGTCTGTGCCCACTGTTGGCTCCCAAACCCATCTCTCAGGGCTGCTGAGGGTTAAATGAGATATAGCTACAGTAAGTCCAACATGACTGAGTGACTGAACAACAATTAGACAGGACAAAGATTCTGAGACTTCCCTGGTGATCGAGAGGTTACAACTCCAGGCTCCCAACACAGAGGGCCAGGCAGGGTTTAATCCCTGGTCAGGCAACTAGATCCCACATGCCGCAACTAAAAGATCTCCCATGTCACGACTAAGACTGGGTGCAACCAAAAAAAGAAAAAACCCTGATTAGGTGCTTGATGAACTCTGGTTCCCCCAAACTTTTCCACTGTTGGCAGAACTAGAATCTTGCCCCTATTCTTTCCCTTCCTCCAGCTCAGAAACATCACACACAGCTCTGAAGGTGTATTTCCTCTGGCTGAGAAACTAAATCACTGTACAAACACTGCTCACTCTTCAATATTCCTGACTTCTCCCCTCTTTCTCAGGGCCAGTCCCTCGTGCCCCCAAAGACACAGCTTCTCCATCTTCATGGGCCAGGGTTCTATCCTGCCCTTTCCATTAAGAGCGTAAATACACTGTTTTCTGCTGCAATCCACTGTTCGCGAGGGCACGCCACCTGACTGCCCAGTGACGGAGGCAGACTCCCAGGAAGAGCTGGGTTGCTAAGGAGTCTCCCTGGGGGTTCTGGGCCTTCTTTCTGGCTCAGGTTGCTCTGCCAGGGCCCCCAAATAGGCTCCCTTCTGACTCTGTACATTTAATTTTATTGCACTATCCACTCAGTTGAGATGTTTGGAACCAGAGACTCACCTTCCAGGGACATTTGTGCTACCTGAAGGAGTAAGTCCCAGAAGCAGTTAATAGCTGGGCAAATCCCAAGTGTTTTATCACTTATGGTTAACTGGTGCTTGTGAGTGCCCACTCCTTATGTTGATTAAGTGGTTACTCTGTACCAGGCACTGTACTGGCTGGTATGCGTATAAGATCTCTTTTGATGGTGACATTAACCTTTTGAGGACCATTCCTGTTTCAGAGATGAGAACGTTAAGACTCAGAAGCAATTTGCGCAGTATGTCGGAACTCCAAAGCAGTGGGGCTGGGAGACAGATCACCGCAGCTCCAGGCTCCAAACTCTTCCAACTCTACCCCCCTCCCCCACCATGGAGGAGCTGGCTGGGGGCAGGGTCCAGAATATTCCTCTACAGCCTCCTAATACTGGCACACCTTTGGAAGCCTCACCCCAGCCCTTCCAGGACAGCCTCCAGGTCTCAGTCCCTTAAAAGCACGTCTGGCGGGAGGGGGTGGCGCTGGGCAAGCAGCTGCAAATTTATACCAGCTCCCCACTCCCTTCTCCCAGACCTGGCCTCTCAGTATTCAAGAGGCACGTGCCACCTCGGCTGCTGCAACCGGCGCCCACAACTGCTGAAGAACGCTAGTCCCGCGCAAAGGCACCAGGCTCCAGCCTGTACACACGTGACCTCAGTGAAACGTTGCCCAAACTCTGGTGAAACGGATATGATATCATCTCCTTCTATCCATGAGCATCTCAAGAGAGTCAGACACTTGCTCAAGAACTCAACAGACGTTCAATGAATGAGACTATCAGGGATCCAAGCGGATTCTCCCAGGCGCTCCCGGAGACCGGCCTTTTCCAAAACACGTGCCCGAACCTGACAACTCTCGGGAACGTAAACTTCTCATCCGCTGGGCCCTTCACGTGGAAAGGGGCCCGGAGCTGGCCAGAGGCGGGCGGAGGAGTGGTTGGCTAGAGCCCGACCTCCCGACCCCCGGTCTCCAGGACACCCTCGCCTTCCCAACTCCCTCCCCGGCCCGGAGGGCTCCCTGAGCCCAGGCCCGCTCAGCACTGCCTGGTCACCGGTTGTGGGACCTCAGCCCACGTGGGTCCGGGCCTGGGAAGCCGAGCACCCACCTAGGTCCATGGCGGAGACTCCGGCGGCGGCGCGGGCCGCCCCTCCCCCTCCGCGCTGAGAGGACGACGTCAGCGTCACGACACAATGGGCGGCCCCGGGGGGCGGGACAATAGGCCGTGCTTCGGCCCCAGCCCGCAGTCTCAGCTCGGGATCCGGGCGGTACAGACCCAGCCTCCGCCGCCCCGCACGCACGCGCGGTCCCACCTAACCGCCGGCGGTGTCAGGACCGCCAGGCCCACAGCGCCCCCTATCGGCCGGAGTCCTCCCACCAACGAACAGGCAGGCACCCGGGCCCCGCCCCTCCCTCTCCCCGGGCTCCGCCCACAAAGGACCGCCCACTACCCCCACCCCAGTCCCCGCCGCGCGCAGCCAGGAGTCAGTGCAACCCCCGTTTCCTGGGTTCCAGTTGGTCCTTCCCGTTAGCTCTGTCCTCGGCCTCGCATTCTCCAACATCCTGTAATCTCCCCTGCCACAGTTCACCCTCATAAAATACCCCTCCCCAGGCTGCCCATTAACCCGCATGGACACATCACTCCTTGAGAGCCTTCCTCCCCCGCAGCGGGGCTCCTGTCCCACTCCAACACGCGTGGTCCTCAGCACTCTTCCTTCTGACAGCAGCAGTTGCTCCATTATTTTCTGGCATCACAAACACCTTTGAAATGTTAACGGTTGTCCTTCGCAGAAAATGCATGGCAGAAAATGCATGGTGCGAGCCAGAACGCCTGTGTGGGAGATCTAATCCAAGGGGCCCCCGTTTGTAATCTGTACTGTAAGAAAGCCCACGCTTGACGCCTCACTGAGGAAACACACGCATATCCTCTGTCCTTCCCACACATTGTCTTGTCTCCCTTTCCCTCCTTCCCGGCCTTAATCACCAGCCTCGAATGTTTCAAACTCTCCATCCTCCAGCTTCTAGCGCCAGGCACCACCTAGAAAGGACAGCAGGGCCCAGCCTCAGCACCCTCAATGTGCCAAGTGGAGTTTGAGATGGCCTGCGCTGCCATCAAGCAATTGAAGGCGCCGGTGAGCGATCAGGAGAAATTGTTGGTGTACAGCTATTACAAACAGGCCACCCAGGGCGACTGCAACATCCCAGCCCCACCTGCCACGGACCTGAAAGCCAAGGCCAAGTGGGAGGCATGGAATGTAAATAAAGGGATGTCCAAGATGGATGCCATGAGGATCTACATTGCCAAAGTGGAAGAACTAAAGAAAAATGAAGCTGGCTAGGGAGGACTGGGTAGCAGGGTGGCTCTGGTAGGGAAGGAGGCAGTTTAAAGACCTTTTGAGGGCCGAAGTGTCCTGAGGCTGTAACCACCACCTTAGCTGAGACCTCAATAAATCACTTTAACTTCACGATAGTGACGGTTACAACTGATGAATGGTGTCTGTGTGATAGAGTCCTGGGGGAGGGATCCAAAAATCTATGAAAGGGTCTCTCCTTGAGGGAAAGTTCTGTCGAAACTGGCTTTCTGTAGGATTGAGTTCCCAGCCTTCCTTTTCCCAGAGCATATGTAGATATTCAGCAGAAGCAGAGGAGCTGGGGCAGAATCACGCTCTGACTTGAGGTCAGTGAGACCATTCTCCTGAGGTTCAATCTCTGGGAAGGGGAGGGGGAGAAGGAAGGAAAGGAGTCTGAGGCCCCTTGTCTCTCCAGGGACTGTTGATTCACTATTAACCCAACATTATACAGGTGGGGTGGGGGTGGGGTCTGGTCTTCCGAAAAGCTGAGGTTAATGTTTTGAGGGAAGTCACACTTTGAAACTGATGAATTGATGCATCACAACACAGCAGTTGAGAAACATTGGAATGGCTGGTTTCAAAATCCCTGCCTCTGAAAGACACATTTAAGACCATGCAACCAAATTTTTCTTGGGACCAGTCCCTTAGCTAGCCTTGGTTTCCGCTTGGGGATGTTTGTGGGACAGTGTGTATACATATGTAAGTGGGATTTGCTTGGGGAGCACAACACATCCCTTGACCTGTGCTGGGGCTAAGGCACCTAAGCTCAGCGTCTCCTCTTAAGTGTTTTCATGGAGTCATCAATGCACAATGGTGCCCTGAGACAGGAGTGCTAAATGGTATTATTAAAGACATTCCAGAGAAGAAAGTCGGCTATGGCATGGAATTTCCCAATACTCTCAACTAAAAACTGTTTTCCTAGCTCATGACATCAGGCCAGCTCCAGTTCATGGAGGACTATTTAACAACAGAATCAACAACCATAAAGAAGACTTCAAAGGGTAAAGGAAACCAGATCTGGCCAGGTATCTTCTTCAAGAACTTCTGTTCACATATTCTCAGAAAGTTGCTACAGACTAACCGCATTACATAAGAATCACGTGTACTCAGGATACCACAGTGACTAAAAGCCTATTCCTTTTAACTATAAATTGGACAAGACCCACACTGTACAATGGTGCTGTTCTCTCTGGAAGATACTATGAATACATTTTGATGCTTTTAGGACCATGATTCATATTAAATGTGAATTAATAGTAAAAATAATAATAGAACACCTTGTTCCAAAATATGTCAATTTAGGTGCTGTAGTATATAGCCATACCATTCTGTAAATCACTATAAAACCCAATAAACTATACCATAAGGACTCTAGACAGCAACTGCAGAATCCTTTTTTTTAAAAGTAAGGTATAGTATACACAGTGTGCTAAAATTTTTGGGGAAAGAACGTATATGTATGCTTAATGAGGAGAAAGGGGGTATCGGATTGATGGGGAGGAACAAGGCTTTTCAGTAAGTACCTTTTTATACTGTTTTTATTTTTGAACCACTGGCTCTATTACCTTATAAAGAGGTCTGAGGCAAAGGTGCTTCTTTACTTCTCTTTAAGGACAGAGTACTAAGTTTTCTACAGATTTCCCAAGGGTAAAGGAAAGCTATCTTAGACCAAACTGAAATGTCCCATCAACTTCTACCATAAATTTCAGTGGACAATGGGGAACCCTCCTGGAAACTCCGCTAGACCACAATGACATCATGGGATAGGCAGATAGGCAGATAGGTAAGATAGGCAGAAAGTCACATTGAGGAGCACTGAAAGTCCTGGGCTTTACTAATTCCATCCCAATGTCAGACAAATGTGGATTTCATACTAACTTTCCAGGCTAACCTGGGAGAACTCTCATATCACAGTCTCTCTGGATTTAAACCCAAGAGATATTTGAACTTCAACTTAATATATTAGGACCACAACCCTGAAGGTCAAAAAAACAAAATCACTATTCTGAAAACGTAACTCTGGAAAAACAGAGGAACTTTCCAATTTCATCTGTTTAAAAACACCAGCACGGATAAAACCATCTTTAAACCATTACATCCCCAGGGGAGGGAAAGTAATAACTTCTGGTTTAAAATTAGTAGCTGCCTTGTGCAGAGGTCAACTTTTGGACTGCTTGATAAAAGGTAAAAGTGGTACAGTAAATGGTTTTAGGATGAATAAAATATTAAAGACTGCAACAAAGGAAAAATGACAGGCAATGAGAGAAATAAAAGGGGTCTGGTATCATAAAGTTAAAATGTCCCAGATAGATAAACGGCATTCAGTTCTCTTGTGCAGAGCTGAACATTTAAGAGAAAAAATTGGGGGTAAGATAAAGAGGAATCTAGCATGTGTTTAGTACTTACATAAACCACTTATTTTACTATAACAAACTTAGAAGGCCACATCAGGAATTTCCCTAGTGGTCCAGTGGCTAAGACTGCATACTTCCACTGCAGGGGGCATGAGTTCGATCCCTCCTCCGAAAACAAAGATTCCACATACTTTGCAAAATAGAAGGCTACAACAAAGCAGTCTAACACTGGGAAAAGTATAGTTTCTTTTCAGGAAAACAGTATTACTAGAGAAAAACATCAAGAATTGCTTAATTATCTAACAGAAAATCTGAGAATGAATTGTAGTCTAAAGAAGACAGACAAGGCATTTACTTGATTATCCAAAATTCATATAATAATTTCCCTATGCATAGAAAAAAGGTGAACCAATTGTGGACAGGAGGAACATAGTTTGGTTTGCATTTAAACCCACAATTGGTTTTAGAGGCTATGATTTACAAGTAATTTCATGTATATTGTGTAGGAACTGGTAACTTCTGAGTCAGTCCTTTCCAATCTCCTTAGTTTCTTCCCTAAAGTGTGAAACTGACCACCAGCTTTAAATAATGACTCTTACAAACTGGTTGTAACAGCTTGATTTCAGAAGCATAATTTCCAAAAAACATTTCATAATAAAAATGCCCAACTTGTTTCCAGTGATAAAAAGTGATTTGTTCTGCAGAATCAAAAAGAAAATAATAAGAAAATATTTTAAGCTTTTCGTAGTGAAGAAATCATCTAATCCATCTCTAAGAAATCTAACGTGGTCTCTTAAGAGGATTAAAAGCAAAAATACACACACACACACACACACACACACATATACATAGAGAGAGAGATAGAGAGAGAGAGAGAGAGAGAGAGAGAAAATAACAGAGCCAGGCATGTAGCAACATTACACCCTTCTATTTTTTCTGACTAAAAAATTTAAAGCAAGGAATATCAGAATGTTAACCAAACCTTTTGGTTCAAGGCACGAAATTTCTTTAAAAGTTTTTATATGTCAAGGCCTGCCAGAGTAAGACATTAGAACAGCATACTGTCTCCAGGTCCTGGAAGGACTCCTGCTATAAGTAACTGATTTGGACTTATCTGGATTTAGTTGTTCTCATTAAACCTACATGTTTATCAAAATTCTCTCAACCCTCAATCAAAGGTCATGTTCCATACAGCTGTCCCAGCCTGGAGAAGAATTTATTACTAATAGAGTTACATACAGAATGTACCCTTGCAGTGACAGCACAGACGACAGCGAGAGTTCTTTAAATGAACTGATGATGACAGGATTTTCTAAAATATATCAGAGCTTTTAAAGATTGAAATACATGCGTCGTCGCCACCCCAGCCTCTGTGCCTGTACAGGAAGCCCCCACATTGCGAGAGCGTTCACCGTAAGGCACATGGCAGGCCTCACAGGAGCTGGGCAAGATCACCAATGCTTGTTGCACGTGATGCCTTCCATTAACCTGTAGCCTTGGGTTTCTTTTGTGCAGCAAACCATTCATCACTTTTATCTCCTGCAATGGCCTGTGGAAACGAAATTGGAATTATTTAGTCTCAATCCAGAAAGTAAAACTTACAATCTACTTCGGACCTCACTGCCCACAATCAAGAAATTAACAGTTAAAAGATGCTCGTTCAGTAGTCTTGTGTTTACTCTGACAGATGTTGCTGCTGGGGATCGAGCAATTGCTTGTCAGTTCTCACTTTGCAGAGTAAAGGGCAGAGCCTGCAGCCAGGAAGTGTGGCCGATGGCTGGCTGGAGAGCAAGGCCAGGCTGTGGGCTCTTTGGGACAGAAAGTGTTGGCACTCCTAGCATCTCAGGGGCTCCCAAGAACATCTTTATTTTTATTTGACTGGGCCACACAGCACTGGGCTCTTAGTCCCCACCTCCCAGAGATCGAACTCATGCTTCCCTGCAGTGGAAGCACGGAGTCAGGCACTGGACTAGCAGGGAAGCCCCCCTCTCAAGAATCTTTAGTGCCCAGGAGACTCAGTCTAATCATGAGACCAATGTGAAAAGTTATTCTGACATTTTAGTAATGTGCTTATAACTGTTTCCTTTTCCCACACTTCCTTCCTATTTCACTGATGTTGGTACTACTTCATTTGGGGCCGCTTAACTAAAAAAAGCTTTGTTAAAAAACAGTATGCTTTGGTTCCACCAGAGTCCTTTTATCGTATTAGTCCATGGGGCTGAGGTCTTAGGAGGAGGCAGGGGAGTTGGCAGGAGCAGGGTTTACAACAGAAGTCTCCTAAAACACTGGGTCCAAGATAACCAAGTGTATGCTAATCAGCTGTTTGGTAGGGAAATACATTCAAGGACTGAATCAGTTAGGCCTCTGTTTCCACAGGTTCTGTTTCTGCAGATATGAAGGGCTGACTATGGGACTTGAGCATCCTAGGATTCTGGTATTCCCAGTGGGTCCTGGAACAGACCCCCGTGGATACTAAGTGACAACTGTACCTTTAAAAATGCCAGTTTTCATTATGAGGCAGGTATTATGCTGGGTTTAGGTGTGGCAACAGATAAAGTCTGACGCTTTGAGGAGCACATGAAACAGTTGAGGATTCAGATATGGAAACAACTGTTTTGCAGGCAGATGTGTCTGCGTGTGTGTGTGTCCTGGTGTATAATAGAACCACAAAAACGTGCTATCAGACCAACTGGAAAGGAGTAACTAACTGGTTGGAGAACTACTGTAAAATCATCCATTTATTTCAGCAGGAAGTCAAAAGATGTCTGCAACTGAAAATGAAGAAACAGTGAAGCTGAGAGTAGCTGCCATGGGCAGTGGGACTCAGAGATGGCATCATTGCATTTATATAGAATCTTAGTACTATCTGATTTTTTATTTCAATGAAAATACACGCTCAGTCGCTAAGTCATGTCTGACTCTTTGCGACCCCATGGACTGCAGTCCACCAGGCTCCTCTGTCCGTGGGATTCTCCAGGCAAGAATACTGGAGTGGGCTACCATGTCCTCTTCCAGGGGATCTTCCCAACTCAGGGACTGAACCTGCATCTCCTACAATGGCAGGCAAATTCTTTACTACTGAGCCACCTGGGAAGCCCTTGATGAAAATAAAAGGTCTTATTTGTTTTGTGTGTTTCTGAGTTTTAAATGCATTTTAAAAATACACTGGTGAAAATAAAATATATTTAAAAATCAAAACGATGTCAAAGAAGGCCAAAACCTCCCCACTTCCCAAAGACACAGACGTTTCTGTCTTCTAGGAGCCAGTGAAAGTAGGGAGAAACAACAAATTGGTGTGAAAAACCCAAGAAAGCTTCTGCGTTTTGAAGGATGAGTGGAGTAAGCGGGGAGGGGAGAAAGGAAAACCACCCTTGGGCGGAGGCACGATCTACCTTGGTTAATGGAAACAGTTCAGTGGGACCGAAAGGGGGTGAGCTGGGGGAGAGAGACAGCACACTGTGGCCAGACGTGTCGCATGCTTTGCCAGAGATGTGAACTTCTCTTGGAGGCAATAAACGGCCACTGGAAGATTTAACGGTTGTTTTTTAATTACTGGGTTTATGCTTCAGAAAGCCTACTGCTGGCATCAGAGATTGACTAGCAGCTGGGAGGAGGTGTGTGCAGTATTTGGAGGTGAAAATGAGAACCTTTTCAAAAGAGAAGCAGACAGAGGATTTCCGAGGGAGAACTCTCAGCTCTTGGTGACTTGTTGCTCAGAGAATGTAAGGGGTGAGGAGCAACAATATTCAGAAATGGTTCTTTGTGTAAATCTAAAAGTATTCTAAAATAAAAAGCATATCAGGGACTTCCCTAGTGGTCTGGTGGTTAAGAATCTGCCTTGCAATGCAGGGGACACAGGTTCAATCCCTGGCCAGGGAACCAAGATCCCACATGCCCCAGGGCAACTAAGCCTGTGCACAACTACTGAAGCCCACACACCACCAATTAGTGTCCATGCCCCCCAAAAATAAATAAATAAATACTTAAAAAAAGCATATTAAATGTTAAAAGAAAAACTGGCTCTGAGGATTCTAGCTTAAACAACTGTGATAACAGATATAAGTACTACCAAGGGAGGAAGCAGAGTACAGAAGAGAAAAAAAGAACTGCCTTTGAAACCTGAAAGACTTCTCTTTGGGCCCCTGCCCTGCTAACCTGTGGAATGTATATTGAGTGACTTATTCTTTTGAAACTCAGTTTCCTTATCTGAAAGGGGAATGCTATCCACCTTGCAAATTATGGTAAGAGTTACAGAATATAGGTAAGGCACTTAAGAACGTGTCAATATAGGAGATGCTTAATAAACAGTAACTTCTGTTTTCCTATAATATTAGCGAAGAATGGATCCAAAGTAAGACAAAGTAAGTTATAGGCATGTGGAGTTGTAATGTTCATAGTTTGTCCGGGTTAAGGGGTTCTTAACACTAGTGTGACTCAAAAACTACCAGGCATAAAAGGAAGAGTTGATAAACTGGACTGAAAGAAATGTCTTCTCTTCAAAAGGTTCTGTTAAGAAAATAAATAAGCAAACCACTGAATGGGAAAAGTACTCATCTTTACAGGTTATCTAACAAATGACTCGTATCCAGAAGTCCAACACATCAATAAGAAAGAGTCAAAGTTTTTTAAAATGTGGATTTAAATGGGCCTTGAAAAACATGCAAATATTCAAATGAGAAAAGGGACATTCTAGGAGAATAAAATAAGCAAAGACACAGGGTGAAAATAAATTCATATTTAGACGTTAGAGAATGGCTGAAATGTAAAACAGATCATTGGTGTGTCTTCTGGTTAGTTTTTCATGAAACTCAATGGATCAGGTAAGTTATTTATATTGATATAGTCCAACCATATTAAAGCCAATTTAAAAAATACACAGGGCAGTAAAGAAACAAACAAAATACATGGGACAAACTAATATATAGAACCATTTTTAGATGGCCAGAGAGAATTTAATAAGAACTGGATTTTAGGTAACATTAAAGGATATATTGTTGATTTTTTCTGGCCACGCCGTGTGGCATGGAGGATCTTAGTTCCTGGACCAAGGATCAAAGCCATGCAACCTGTATCAGAAGTATGGAGTCTTAACCACTGGACCACCAGGTAAGTCCCACATTGTTGATTTTTTAAGTGTAATGATGTCGCTGTGGTATATAAGAAAATTCCTTAACTTTTACTTTCTAAATTATCTTAAAATGTGTAAAACACTTAAGTATTTAGGGTTGAAATTACATGGCATCTGAAATTTGCCTTAAAATTCTCCAACAAACATCTCCACTGCCAAAAAAAAAAAAGTGGGGTGAAAAGGAATGATGAAAAATTATGGCAGAGTTGATCAGTGATAATCACATAGGGATTTGTTGTTCTCTTTTGTATATATTTGGAATTTTTAATCATACCATTACCAACTCAATGGAGACAAATCTGAGCAAGTTCCAGGAGATGGTGGAGGACAGAGGACTTAGTGACTGAACAATAATTAAAAATAAAATTATGGCAAGAAATGGACAAAAAGACAACACACAAATGTTGGAGAGGATTTAGAACAGCTGGAACTCTTCTATACATACATGACCGATAGTTTAAAATATTCAATCACTTTGGACAACTGTTTGGCAGCTTCTTAGAAAGTGAAAGCAATTCCCCTCCTGGGCATTTATGCAACAGAAATGAAACATACGTCCACCAAAAGAGTTAACATGAGACTGTTCATAGCAGTCTTCCTTATAATAGATAAAAATCTGGAAAAAAATTCCAATGTCCACCACTGGAAGAATGGATAAGCAGATTACTACATTCATAAAACTGAATACCACTCAGCAAAAGGAAAAAAAAAAAAAAAGAACTCTGGAATGTGCAATTACATGGAGGAATCTCAAAAATGTTACTGAAAGAAGCCATTCCATTTATATGAAGTCCAAGGATAGACAAAGCCAGTATGACAGAAATCAGAAAAGTAGTTGCTGTTGGGAGGAGGAGTTGGAAGCTAAAAACGGGCATAAGAGAACTTCCTATAATCATGAAAATGCTCTATATTCTGAGTAGTGAATTTGAGTTTATGAAAGTATCAAAATTTATCAACGTGAACACCAAATATCTGTACACTTAAATTCAATGTATATTTTACCTCAGTAGCAACAATCAAAAATGCCTGTTTAGAGCTTAGGGGGGAGTGGGAACTAGAAATTAAGAAGTCTAGGACAGATGATGGCTGAAACTCGGAGCAGAGATAACCAGAGGAGCAGGTAACTTCTCAGAGAAGAGAAAGAAAGTACATGGAGAGAAAAAGACAGGCAGAGTGGGTCCATGGGCAACATCACTTCAGGATCAGTCACAGAAAAAGGTGCCTGTGGCTGAGGGGAAGCCGTCAGACAAAGAGAGACAGGAAGATGGCGGGATCTCCACCATCAAGCGAGAAGAGAGAAGAGAAAGTTGGTCAGTGATGAAAAGAGCAAGAACAGTCTAGCCAATCTGCCAACTGAGAGGTTGCCTGAGATTCTATTTTTCCTTCACAGTAATATTTAGAAACACTAAAACTTCTGTACATTTCTGGCTTTGATGACCCTCAACTGAGTGTCCGTTATTACGTCAGCAGTTCGCCAAGCACTATAAACCACACAACAATCCTGGGAGGCGGATAACCTTATTTCCTCACATTTCTGTATAAGAAAACTGCAGTTTAGAGACTTGAAGTAAATTTCGTACGGTCAGTCACAAAGTACTAAGTGACGAAACCAGGACTGGGAGATTCACTCCTTTCAGGAGCAGCAATGTACTCACTGAGCGCCGACTACCTACAAGGTATGAGCTGGAAGCTGGGGTACGACACTACACAACGGCTTTGCAGGCTGCTAGAAGATGATGTCTGATGAGGATGAAAAGCAGTCACTGGATTTGGCAAGAGGGAGGTCACTGATGACGTCAACAAGAGCGTTTCACCACGTGACAGGAGCCAGTGAGGGACAGAGTGAAATGTGAGTGGAAGGTAAGTAGTAGAAATGGTACAGAAGAAATTAACACAACATTATGAATCAACTATACTTCAATAAAAAAAAAAGAACTGTGAGATCATAGCATTCATGGCAAAAGAAATCTGTGACTGTCTCCTCCATTTTGCAGGCAGGAAATCTGGGTTCAGAAATGCTGGGAATCTGTGCTGAGATCCCCAGGTCACACAGCTTCATCTGGAGTGGTAGCTCTCACTCCCCTCCTCAGGAGCCTCTTCACTATGAGGCAAAATCTGATGTACTTTCTTTTTCCTTCTGATATTCTGAAAGCAAAATACCTCTTTTGCCTCAGAAAACAACTACAATGAAGTTTCTTCTGCTGTCCCTCACTCCACCCTTCTCACCACCTGCAAACAACTAGTTTCTGTGTTCCTCATTAAAAAGGGATGACTTACTCCATCAATCACTATCCCGACAAAATTAGACAGTAAACACACACACACACACAAAGAAGTACAAACGGCGTGCAGGGAGACTTTTAGAAGGAACCTGGAGAATGGATACGGAGTGAACACAAAGAGGTTTTCAAGATACTGGAGTTAGTTTGTACGCTGGTGAGAATAATTTGCCAGGAAGGAAGAGGATGGTGCTGTAGAATGGAGAAGATACGACCAAAGGGCTAAGACAGTGAGAACGGATGGCGGTCGGGCACTTCCGGTCTCTGAGCAGAACAATGACGTATTTAGCAGCAGCGGTTTCCTCAAGGCAGCCGGAAGGGAGGGAAGGCACAGATGCTGCACCCAGCCAAGAGTCACATAGGTAGTCATGAAGTCGACACAAGTCTCTGGCTCAAGTCACCCCAACAGCAAAAGGACAGGGTTCCGAAAGTAAGAACTGGCCCATCTCCACACACATTATCCCCTTCGGCCAAAGGGGAAAGGAATTTAGAAATGAGACTCACGTCATCCAATAATTTGTTTCCCTCTGGATCCACCTTTGAGAGTTCTCGAAATGCTTCATCCCCCACAAAGCAAATTTCATGTCCGTCCTACACCAAGAGAGAAAACAAATTTGGCAGAGAGACACCTCAGAAGAAAACTATGGGGCAGCCTGTCCCCTTCCTGGGTGATACTTACAGGGTCGGCCAAAATGATCACTTGCACGGTTGCCTTCCCTGGAGTGTCCAGACTCACCAGGGGAGTCAGAATCTTCTGGTTTTCCCTTTTCATCAAGTCTTCTAAATCTGACAACTTGAGGAAAACAAAAAGGCACAGTGAGCATGGGGTGCTACACCACGCTGGGGCCGTGGTCCCCGGCAGCCCTGGGGGACTCTCAGGTCAACCAGAGAGAACCCCGGCACCACCTGTTTGATTTCTATTATCTCAGCTGCTCTCGAGACAACTGCTGACCTTCACACCAAAGCCACAACCAGCATGAACCTGGAGCAGGGAGGGCCAGGGTTCCTAGCTCTTAGAAGTCACTAGTCACAGAGTTTCAACAGAAGACCTGGTACCAAACATTACCTCTTCCTGAGGGCAAGAAAAGGCAATGCGTCCAAAACCTGTTGCATGATCAACTTTCCCTGGGATGGCCTGCAGCTCCAGCTTACACTGAAAAGACATGAGAAAGTGGATTTATTTTTCAGAACAGGTCACGTGATTAAAAAAAAAATTCAAACCAGGATAAAGGAATAAGGTAAATTCTAAGTCTCCCTCCTGTCACCCCAGTGGCAACCAATCAGCAGTTTCCTGTGTATCCTTCACAGCATAGGGCATATATCCTTTATTTTTTTTTCATACAAATGGTAACATAATTTACATATTATTGTTTCCCATGTTTTTCTCCAATCAACGTTGCCATCTCAGCACATAAAGACTAATTTTTTTGATGGCTGCTTTAGTAGTCCATTCTATGCATGAACCATAAATCACTCAACTACTGAATCCATAGAGCATTTAGGGTATTTCTTTTCTTGTTTTTTGTTTACACTGGGCCACTTGTAGGCTTTAGTTCCCCTATCAGAAACTGCACCTAGGCCATCAGCAGTGAAAGCGTGGAGTCCTAACTAGTGGACCACCAGGGAATTCCCTAGGTTATATCTTGCTATTAGAAATAATGCTGCAGCAGATAAACTTGTACACACTCCTTTGTGCACGTGTAGGATGAGTACGTCTCTGAAACAAATTCTTAGTAGACTTGCTGGGTCAAAGCACAAGGACTAAATCATGCTCAAATTTTTTTTTTTAAAGAGGAAAATAGATTATCATCATTGCATTAAGTCTTGCCTACATCTCCTCTGACTCAGCAAATCCACTCCTGAAAGGATGTACCTCCAAATATAAATAAAGGTAATAATATCTGGGTAGTGAGTTTCCCGGAAGTTTTTATTTTCTCCTTTCTGTTCTAAACACTGAATTATTATGAAGAAACTATGTGAATAACCTTCACGTTAACCTCATTTATAAGTCAAACTGAAAGTAACAGATTCTTTCTTTCCAGGACTGCTCACCTGGTTATCAGCATAGCCCAGCAAAGCCCTCTGCTCCTTCTCGTCTTTTTCATAAATTTTCATTCCCAGTAGGTTAGACCAGTAGTTCAAAGATTTCTCAAGATCGGACACTGCCAGAGTTACTTTTAATACAGGATCTGAAAAGTAACAAAACAGCAGGAATGGACAGGGCAGTGCAAAGGAATGGAACCAAAGGACCCAAACAGGCTCAGGTATATATAAGAATTTAGTTTATGATAAGAAAGGGATTTGAGGTCAGTATGAAAGGGCACATTGTTAAATAAAAGGTATTAAGATAACTGGTTTCTTAACGGTGGGAAGAAGTGACACCTTTAAACTAGATAGCAAAATACATTCCTGATGGGTTAAAGGGTTAAATTGAAAGAATGAAACCATGAAAATACTCAAAACAGGTGATTATTTAAACAATTTTGGGATGGCGAAAGATCTTTTTTTTTAATCTGACATCAAAGATAGAAAAACCATGAAGAAGAAAATGTGCTAGGTTAATCATACAAAATGGAAAACTTGTACACAACAACCAAAACAAGAATTACAATCAAAATTGAAGATTAAACTACAAAGTAGGAAACATTTTTTTTAATAACAAAAATGAGCAAGAAGTCCTTAATATTTAAATCACCTTTCAACATCAACAGGAAAAAGATGCCCATCCTAGAAAAATAAGCAAGAGGCACGAAGCAGCAATCCACAAAAGGAGGAATAAAAAAGCACATTTAACCTCACAAAGTTAGAATTCAAATAAAACATTTTGTTATCTAATCGGCAAATGATTTTAAAAAGTTCACAGAATTAACTATTACAGTGCAATGGGAAAAACCATAATGGCAGAGTGTAAATTAGTAATATTTCTGGGCAACAATTTTGACAGAATGTGTCTAAAGTATGTCCCCTGCTTTTGAGAACAATCCCATTTTTGGCAATTAAGGAAATAACTGTGGATGTGTGATGGGCTTTCATCAAAGACACTCATCACAGAGTTGCTCATGACAAGACACCAGGAACAAAGTGAATTTCGAACAACAGACAACCATTTCTCTTCCTATGATGTCACATAATGGAATCCCGTATGTATCCGATTATATATTTAGTTCTTTGGATTAAAAAGTTGGAAGGATATACTCTAAAATGTTAACAGTGGTTATCTGTTTTCTTCTGCCTGTCTGTCTAGGGAGAAAAAAAATCTGTATTTTTGTAAAAAAGAATAAAAGTCATAATAAAACACTTAATATTACTGGAAACTTCTATTTTGTAAAGTGACTTTTGGAAGAGCTGTTCCAAGTCTGTATCTCACTATGGTAAACTCAATGTAGTTTTCTTCAATTTTCACTGCCTTAGCCCTGTTTGCTAGACTAGCAATACCATGACTAAAGTAAGATGTCTGTCACAGGAACCTCTCCCTGGCAGATTTAAGTTTTCCCCATTCACTGAGAAATCAACAAATTCCAACTGATTCACACCCTGAAGGGATGCAGGGACAGGAATAGTTGCAGTGGGTGTGACTACACAGGAGTGATTCATTCAAAGGACGGACACCACTTAGACTGAGAGATCTGACTCTACTACCAACCAGAAATTAAGGCTCCCAAGGTGTTATCATTGCAAAGAACAAAAACATCTCAGGCCTCTGGGGCCCACCATTATTTTACACACTGAAGCATCGTGAAAACTACGAAAAAAGTGTACACTGAAATTCATGGCAGGAGTTAGGTATCAAAGTTAGTATTTCAAGCACCAATCACCTATCAATAAAAATAGTCATGGAAATCCCTCACATCACCCAGAAGTTCCCAAACCCATCTCCCAGTAAGTCCCACCGCACCTCCCACACTGGAACCATTGCTCTTTCTTCTTCTGAGCTCTGGATGGAAAGCATGTAACATTACTGACAACCATCAGGCTCAGTATGAGGGGTGTCTGGGAGCTGAGACAGACCAGCATGGGGGAAGAGAAGGTCTCCACTTAGAGGCTTGTGCTCACGGAGGGAACGGCTGGCACAAGTGCCCCCGCTATTCACCGGCATTTTTTTCTTTTCCTTTTCTTGGTTTTGGTTCTTTCTTGGCAAAGCAGGTAGCAGAATTTTCAGCAATACACGTATGATGCATGAGGATGCCTCTGAGGTACTTGAAATGCAGCAGTTTCTCTCCTGCTCACTGTGGGGGTCAGCGTGGTGGGCTCCTCACCTCATTCACCCAGACTCACTGAGAACCAGCACTGTAATCTGGGAAACTGTCCTCAGCCAAGGGAGACGACTAACTGGTCTAAGGATAAATCTGCTTCTTTTGCCTGCCTATGACTGGTTCAGGAGCAGGGTATGTGAATCAACCCTGACCAGGAAGTTTGCTAGAAGATCCTAGGAAATCGTGGGACTGACTTTGCTGTGCTTTTATTTATTTATTTTTTTGCTGTGCTTTTAAAGAAGAGCCACAGGAAGTCAGCTTCTCTTTCTCCTACCAATGAGAGTGTGTGGGCGGGTAGCCTCAAATGCTACTGGCAGTCACCCTACCACCATGAGGGGGAGAAGCGGACCCCTGAGGACAAGAGGGTGGAGAGAGAGAAGATCTGGGTTTTTGATGCCATTGCTGAGCTGCTGAATCAACAAACCCTGAAGTCTCTCTGACAGCGACAACACCAGCTCTATGAACTAAGATTTTTTTTAACCATTCAACCTAGAGGTGGGTTTTCTGATATTTGCAGCTGAAAGTATCCTACATCGACACGTTACCAGTAGAACCGAACCACTCCAGAACACCGATAGGGATGCACTGAAGTTTTGACATGAGCATATAATTTCTTAGAGGACAAGTAACGCCAACAGCTTGGGAAAGACAGGTTATATCAACACAGAGACTCCACAGGAGACGGAAGTCAAGCTCCCTCTCTCCTTCCACCAGATGCCTTTAGACAGAGGGCTTTTGTCAGTCCAGATATAATTACCTGACTGAGGTGGACTGCAGTTCTGCAAATAGAACTTATATCCTCCGGGGGCTTTGGTTTCAAACACACCGTCTCCCATTTCATTGAGTGGCCACTTCAGCTTCCTAGCGTTGCTGATAGCTTGGCTGGAAGCCACTGTGATACCCTATGACAAACGACAGAACATAATCATCCAAGAGCATAATCACAACAGATCTTTAGAAGATTAGGAATTAAAACCCCACTGCCTTTATGTCAAACATCTAAGATTTTAGTGGCATTCAAAATTTTCTGCTACTAATTTTGAAGTCAGTCTTGGACATTTTTCTCCCACAAAGATTCCAAGCTTTGTGGATCGTAGGCCAGATATTCAAACGCAAGAGAAATCAGATCCATTCAATAACAAAAATCGGGCTTCCCTTGTGGCTCAGCTGGTAAGCAACCCACCTGCAATGCCGAAGACTGGTGTTCGATCCCTGGGTTGGGAAGACATTCTGGAGATGGGAAAGGCTACCCACTCCAGCATCCTAGCCTGGACAATTCCATGGACTGTGAATTCCATGGGGTCGAAGAGTTGGATACAACTGAGTGACTTTCACTTTCACTAACAGTGAAAATCCCCCCTCATTTTCAAGATCTGGTCAGAGAAATCTTTATCTTACCCGTGGCTTGCCAGCTACCTATTTAAACTTTTTTGTTTTTATTTTTACTTTTGAAACCAAAAAATATAAACCAACTATCAAGGCATCCTTTATTTAAGTGTAATCAAAATACCTAAGAATGTACACTATGCCTTCCAATATATCTGGCCTCCTTTTTAGCTTGGATGGTAGATCAGCCTCTGCCTTCAGTCTTGTTAATCCATCAGTCACTCTGTGACTGGAGTAAACATTCTGAAACCCACCCTAGTGTTTGTCCTCAAGATGACAACCCCATGTTGTCATTCTTCTGCTTAGAATCCTTGATGGCTCTTCATTTCACCCTGGGATGGCTGACGATGGCCTAAAAGGGGCAAGATGATCTGACCCAGGTCATTTTTTATTTTTGGCTGTGTTGGGTCTTTGTTGTCATGAGAGTTTTCCTCTAGCTGTGGCGAGCAGGGGCTCTTCCCTAGTTGTGGTGTGAGGACTCCTCATTGCGGAGGCTTCTCTTGTTGCAAAGCACAGGCTCTAGGGTGTGCAGGCGTCAGGAGTTGCAGTACGTGGGCTTGGTAGTTGCAGCTCCCAGGCTCTAGGGTGCAAGCTCAACATCTGTGGCATACGGGCTTAGCTGCTCCAAGGCATGCGGGATCTTCCTGGGCCAGGGATCGAACCCGCATTTCTGCACTGCCAGGGGGCTTCTTTACCACCGAGTCACCAGAGTAGCCGAGCCCCTGACCCAGGTCGTTTCCGAGCCCATCTCCTCCCCCCTCCCCCGTCCTCTCCGCATTTTCTCAAACACACCAGCACTGTTAGAGGGCTTTTGCACTGGCTGTTTTCTAGCTGAAATGCTCTTCCCTGAGATACCCACACAGCTAACTCTCATCCTCTTCAAGCCTTTGTTCAAATGTCACCTTCTCACGGAAAGCTACTCTCAACACCCTACTTGAAACTGATCATTTGCACCTACCCCCAAGCTCCTTTTCTCTCCTTTGTTCTTTGCCCATTGCAATGATCATCTTTAAAATATTAGATTATTTATTTATTCATTCATTCAAGTTTATTATTTATTGTCTGTCAGGCTTTGGGTCCCCTCTCCTCGGTTCATGGCACCAAGTTGGTTTTCCTTTTTTCTCTGCCTGATTTAAATTTGGAGCATAAAGAATAGAAAGATAAGGAGAAACACAGAGCCCCTCATATACACTGAATCACCAAATCCTATGACTGCTGTCTCTGACATCTCGCAAATCCATCCTCTCTCCCTCCCGCTGCTGTCACTGGATAACCTTTGGGCTGGCTGCCTCACTTTCAGTCTTGCTCCCTGCCAACCCAGCCTCCCTGCTCTAGCCAGGGATTCTTGGATACTGCAAATTCTGTGTCATTCTCCTGCTTAAAAATGGCTCCACTGTGCTTTTAGAAGGACATCTAGATGTCCCAATGTGATGCAGCCCCAGGGGACTCCTCCAGCCTCAACTCTACCCTCTCTCTCCTCCACACACTGCGCTCCAGCCAGACTGCGTGACTCACAGTTCTCTGAGCGCCAGGCTCCACCTCAGCGCCAGGCCTGTGCACGGGTGCAGGACAGCCATCTCACCTTCCTGTCCTGGTTCCCCCACCTGGCTCGGATGTCTCCTCATGGAAGCCTTCCCTGAACTCTCACCCATCGGAGAACAGGCTGGAGATTCCTCCTGTGTGTTCCCACATCCCCCTGTTCCTACCCTATCTAAGACTTGTCACACTGTATTCCTGTTGTCTCTTTACTTGCTTCCCCCATCAGACGGGGAGCTCCTTAGGCCAGGGAACATGCTCCCCTCTCTACTGTATCCCCAGGATCTAACAAGGGGTATGCCATAGAGCAAGTCACAAGAAATATCTATTAGATGAATAAATTAGTCAGTGGCACAGAGAGTGAGAAAGAGAAACAAATATATTATGTTAAGTCTGAGCCATCCTTTCCATTTACAAAACACTTTTGTAGATATCGGACCCTTGTACGAACTTCCATCTAGCTACCTTTATTTTAATGTGTCAATGAGTTAATTACTGAGTTAACAGGAATAATGAGAGAAAAGACCAAAATAACATGAGGTAGATTTCCTGGGCAGATTCTGAGTAAGAACGAATTACTCCACTTCTGCTGTGTATCTGGGCCCAGGGACACTGTATCTCACAGTAACTGATTAGCAAGTGGTAGATACAGACAGGGACAAAGGGACAAAGGAGGTGATTAAACAGTGAATCCCACTAGGGGACTGTAAGGAGAAAAAAAAATGGGAGACTCCTGTAAGCTAATGATTACTCAAGGAAGCAGGTGTGCTCAACCACAAAACCAGGCAGGGCTTGCTTAGTAACAAAACCATGCGACGGAAGTGTGGGACATGCCCTCAAAGAATAAAACAATGGTGGCATGAGACCCACATCCTGACCAGCGCACTCAGTCAGTTAATGATCCCTAGGACAAGATCTCTGCATACAAAAAAACCCCAGTTATTTGTGGACCTAGCTTGACCATGTAGGGATAAGAAAACTCCCCTGCCCAACCTAGAGGAGGAGCTGATGATGGAAGCATGATGTCCACTCAAGAAAGACAAAGAAGTTCTCTCCTTCCACACTTTTCCTTTGATTATAAAACTGTAGCCCACTAAATTCTTGGGACGTGGCATCTCTAGCCTGCCCACTGGTTAAGCCTCACGAGCATCCTGTTCTAATAAATTGCTTCTTATCTATCACTTTAGCTGGAGCTGGATTCTTTTCTGCGCTGAGTCATAAAAGAGCACCAGAGCTCTTCAGAGCCCCGTTAGTGACACCCAATGGTTTCAATACTGTTACTATATAGATGCACAATAACCTGAGCTCTTGAATGAATGAATACAGTGTATGCAATGCCACTTTTTTATCCTTAAAATCTTGTCAGATTTTTCTGTGGCTGTGTAATTGTCTAAAGCAATCACAACTGTCCACTAGAGAGAAAATATTTCTCTGGATGGTGCTGAGAACCTAATGAACCAATGACTCTGGCCCCTCCACCTCTCACGGTTCAGCTATTCCCAAAGGGGAGTCCTGTCTCCTTCAAAGCTGTCTCTACATCTCGAACTTGATTTTTAAAGGCTGGGAGAACACGTTTCATCCTGAAGCTTGGAGACAAGGTGCCCAAGCAGGTTTTTTTGTTTTGTTCTTTTTTTATTTTTTAAATATTCAATACATTTTTATTTATTACCATTATTTTGTAAATTGGAATATAACTGCTTCCCCACACTGTGTGAAGTTTCTGCTGTACAACATGAATCAGCTGACTGTACACACAGACCCCTCCCTGCTGAGCCTCCCTCCACACACCGCCCCAGTTTAGTTCTTTTTTAAATAGAAATCATGGAACTGATTACTAAATCACGCCCAAAGTCATCAATTCACTTAGTCATCATCATCTACAGCTGCCTCAGTGACATCTAAAACATAACGCCAAAAAACCGGCTAGAACAAAACGGTACTCACCAGGAAGTCATTGCCAAGCTGGTAGTTGCCGATGCCATAATTGTAAGTCAGCTCTGTGACAAAGTGATCACCCTCGGGTCCATAGCCCACCATTGTTTTACTCCACTTCCCATCGTAAGGCCTAGAAAAGTGAAAAGGAAAAAAAACCACAATAACCCAGTGATTACGGACAAAAATCTGCTTTAGGCCGCCCTCAGAGAGCTATTGGAACAAGAAGTGGGCAGTCTGCTCTGGTCCTCCAAGTACCAGTAAGGATGTGGCGGCCTTAGCCAGTGCTAAGGGCAGCTGTGGACAGTGCTCAGGAGCCCCGTCAACAAAGGCTCCCAGGACCACCTGTCTGGCACTTACCTGCGGGAAAGATTCGTTTACCTTTCCTAGAAAGCAGGGAGCAGTATCCTATAGGGACAGTTTTCCCACCTGAACTTAACTTATGTTTTGCATATTTGTCAACAAGCATGTGAGAGAAGGCAATGGCACCCCACTCCAGTACTCTTGCCTGGAAAACCCCATGGACGGAGGAGCCTGGTAGGCTGCAGTCCATGGGGTCGCTAAGAGTTGGACACCACTGAGCGACTTGACTTTCACTTTTCACTTTCATGCACTGGAGAAGAAAATGGCAACTCACTCCAGTATTCTTGCCTGGAGAATCCCAGGGATGGGGGAGGCTAGTGGGCTGCCTTCTATGGGATCGCACAGAGTCAGACACGACTGAAGCGACTTAGCAGCAGCAGCAAGTATGCAACTCCCATCAGGCCTTGGAATTTCAGGCCATGACTACTGAGCTTAATTAAGAGATACCTGATAAGACGTTGCTTCATCCACAGAATACATTTCTTTGTGACCCTGAAGCTGCCTCCCTAAAGTCTTATTTCTGTTTTTTACTGGCTTCTTAATTTCCTCTGCTGCCTTCTAGCTGCTTTGAGAAACTGCTTTCTCTTCTCTACAGGGTATTCAGAGCTTAAGGAGATATTAAGAAACAAGGTGTCATACCCATTACAGGCAGCTTTGCAGCCGTCCTCAAATTCCTCATGCCGAAGAATCTGGTAAGGGAATTAGAATAAATGGCAAAGTTTTCCTTGTACTGCACACAGCATATTTAGCACAAACTAAAATGTCAAAACACAGACATTATCACTTGCAGGCTTTTACATTTAAGATGAACAGAAGATAATGAGCTGGATATCTTTCCGACGCTAGCAGATGAGGTGAGAGAGCATGGCTTGGTACTGGGCATCCCTGGTGGCTCAGTGGTAAAGAATCCGCCCGCAGTGCAGGAGGTATAGTTTTGATTCCTGATGCAGAAAGATCCCACATGTTGCTGAGCAATTAAGCCCTTGGGTCCCAACTACTGAGCCTGTGCTCTAGAGCCCGGGAGCTGCAACTACTGAGTCCACGTATTGCAACTACTGAAGCCCATGCACCCTACAGCCTGTGCTCTGTGACATGAGGAGCCACTGTGCTGCAACTAGAGAAGTCCCCACTCGCTACAACTAGCGAAAAGGCCACGCAGCAATGAAGACCCAGCGCGGCCAAAAAAAAAAATAGCTTGATAGCAAGGGTCAGGCAACCAAGCAAAGTTGTGAAATCTGCTTACATCAGGAAGTGGTAATATGCAGTTAAAAAAAAGCGTGGCCTTCACTTAATTGTGATAGGGACAGAGTAAAGGGACAAAGTAGTTGATTTAATAGTGAATCCCACTAGGGGACTGTAGGTAGAAAAAATATGGGAGATCCCTGTAAATGATTACCAAAGAAAGCAGGTTTGCGTAATCGCAAAACCAGGCAGGCTTGCTCAGTAACAAAACCATGCCACAGAAGCACGAGATGTGCCCCCAAACAATAAAACCATGGTGGGACGAGATCCACATTCTGCCCAGTAAGCTCAGTAAGTTAAAGATCCCTAGGACTCGCTCTCTGCACACATAAGAAATAATAATTTGTGGACCTAGTTTGACCACGTAGAGACAAGAAAAGCCCCTTGCCCAACCTGGAGGAGGAGTTAATGATGGAAGCATGATGTCTACTCAAACACAAACGATCTTCTCTCCCTCCCCACTTTTCCTTTGATTATAAAACTGTAGCCCAGAGTTCTTGGGGCATGGTATCCCTTGCCCACCTGCTTGTAAACTTCACAAGCATCCTATTCTAATAAACTGCTTCTTCTCTATCACTTTGCCTCTGGTTGAATTCTTCCTGCATGGAGACATAAAGGACTGGGGTACCGGGAGCTCATTGGGGCACCCCGAAATGACATTAAATGGTTTCAGTTGTGTAACTCTGAGAACGACATATTAGGATCTCAGTCTAATATCTTATGAAAATAGATAATTTATTAAAGCATTTGACACAGAACCTACTACACAGTATACTCTCAATGTGTCAGTTTCCACTTTCCTTTTTGAGCCCCACAGCTACTGCTCCAGTTCAAGTTCTCATCACATTTCTCACAGACTATCAGAAATCACCCTTATTGATCTTTCCTTAAAACCACCATAAAAGTAAGCCCCTAAAGCACAGCTCTGATCACATCACTGCCCTGTTCCAAAATGTAAGAGAGCTCCCTATTTACTGACATAAATCCAAATTCCTCAGCATATCATTCAAGATACTATAAGAAGCAATTCCAACCTATTTGTCCTGTTATCCCATCTCCTCAACTATAAGTAATCTAAGCTAAAGGCACGTAAAACTAGTGACGCTTCCCAAACATATCTTACTTGTACATTAGCTGTTCAGACCTCTAATCTAGGTCTGTGGAAATCCTATCTTTAAGGGTCAACTCAAGTACAAGGTCTCAATGAATTATTTCCTGAGGACCCAGGTCAGAGTTAAATCTCTCCTCTTGGTACTTTTATAATAATGATAGCTAACACATAATACAAACCACATGTCAAATACTACATATATAATAACGTTTAATCTTTACAAACACCCCTTAATCAATGAGGAAACACTTCAAGGGAGTGTTTTGTGGTTTTCTATCACATTTTAACTTCCATTACCATCTGCAATGTACAAATACAATTCCCACCAAATCAGGATCTTTTTTTTTTTTCAAACCAGGCTCTTAACTGAGAACAGATAACAGGGTCATTTTCATCTTTGTCACCAAAGTCCAAAACAGAACCATGAAACAGGTGATATTCTTTAAATGACTGATGATTTTAGGTAATTCCCTTTGTACTCTGCAGTGTCTCTACATTAATTCTTCCTCTTGCACATTGTAAACAATGTTGCCTGCAATTCATTTCATTTCAACAAGGATCAAACCCTCAGCTAACCCAGTCGCTCACCAACAGAACACCCTGAGGGGAATTCAGGATGGAAAAATAACAAGAAGCATTCTTTGCTTCTGGATACTGGTCCTAGACATTTTTTTTTTTGGGGGGGGGGTGGATACTGGTCCTAGACATTTAAGATGCATTTCTAAGGAAGAATTTTAAGGTACTCAGAACCCATCTTCCCACGTACAGAAAAGCACTAAAACCATTAACTTCAGCTGTCTATTTCTGTGCTTAGCAGTAATCTTTTGATGTTCCTACATGGTTTTGGGTTCTTCCCCGTCTTCAAGCAAAAAACTCATATACTTTCTAGCTCCTCCCTTGCCTCTTCAGATCAGTTCCTCAGAGCTATCGAGAGGCTGTCTTCCACATTAGAGTCCTTAGGAAGATCCCCAAATAAAAATTAACTAAAAAATCTTAGGTTGTTAATTTTTTTTTTTTAGGTTGTTAATTTTTCTTTCAGCTGACAACATCTAAAGTCCCTGCGTATCAGGAGCCTTACAACAGCTTGCACCTGTGCTTGCCACCCAGGTGATCTCTGCAGAATCACAGCTGGGGAGATGCCACTTCCAGGTGTTCTGATTTCACACTTCTGAGATGAGCTGGAGTGTTCACCTAGACAGACTGAGTGATCCATTCAAACCAGCCCCAAGAGAAGTAGAGCTCTAAATTATGCTGGTATCTAAAACCAAAAGGTTCCAAATCAGAAGAGTCATTGTTTACTGGAAGAGTATTACGTAACCTTTTATTTACTATCTTTCCCATAGACTGGAAACTTCGCAAAGACAGGAATAAACATTCGTGAAAGAGCTCAAACTGAAAGGACCTGTGTGGGCACACAGTCGGCAACTAGTAAGTGTGAGCCCCCTTTCAAAGTCCATCTAACCCAAGCCGCAATTCGTGATGCTTCCTGAACCTGAAAACCACAGAGTTAATGGGAAGTCCTGCGGCTAAGGTCCGACACCCGGGTTCGCGGTGAAATTCACATCGCACCCCTTTCTCCTCCCTCGGCCAGGTGGGGTTCAGTCACTCGCGCACCCCTCGCGCTCCAGCCCCTCTCCGCCCCTCCTGCACCTTCATCCCCAGGACATCGCGATAGAAATACGCCGTCTCGAAGCGGTTTCCCACTTTGAACACGAAGTGCAAAGCTCTGCGATTCGCCATGACCACCTACACTACCGCCGGTCACGCGCAGAGCGGCGCACAAACCACAGCTGACGCCGGCGCGTTAGTGATGTCACTGTCCGCCGCCGGCGCGCTTTCGTGACGCAGCCCACGGGGCGGGGGAAGATGGCGGCGCTAGTGAAGCGCGTGGGATGGGCTACGCGACCGTTGCTGCCGGTGGTGCTGGCTTGGGACCTCGATGCGCGGCGCTGGGTCCGGGCACTGCGGCGGAGCCCCGTGAAAGTGCTGTTTCCATCTGGTGAGGTTGTGGAACGGAAGGTCGATCCCAGGAAACAGCCTCGGAAGGCGGCTGCAGAGGCTAGTCACCGGGAGCAGCGACAGAAGCAGCAGATTCAGGGGCCAGCATCTCAGACGCTCAGCACCTGGGAAGAGTCGGGGCTTCGCTATGATAAGGCTTTCCCTGGAGACAAAAGGCTGAGGTGATGTGTTCCCGAGGCTTGTCGAGTTTTCTCGTTTCTCCTCCCTCCTCAGAGCGAGACCTTGACCTCTTTCCTTGCGTTGGAGGACTTCGTGCAGCACACCTCGCTGGTTTTTATTATGCACAGAGGGCAGAATAAGTGTCTTTCTAACAGTTTGTTTCTTTCCCTACGAAGCTCTTCATGTCTGCTAGAGCTCGATGTGTCTCCGTAATGAGGATGTTGGTAATTACGCCTCTTTTTGTTTGCACCCACAGCAGTGTGATGACCATAGTTAAGTCCAGGCCATTTCGAGAAAAGCAGGGGAAGATCCTTCTGGAAGGTCGTAGACTGATTGCAGACGCTCTCAAGGCTGGTGCTGTGCCGAAAGTTTTCTTCTTTAGCCGTCTGGAATACATAAAGGAGCTGCCCATTGAAAAGCTGAAAGGTGTTAGCCTCATTAAAGTGAAATTTGAGGATATCAAGGATTGGTCCGACCTGGTAACACCACAGGGAATAATGGGTCAGTGGTTATTCAGTGTGTCTGTAGAAGGGGAGACTTGGGATTATTTGTTCATACTTGTCTCAGGGCAACAAATTTAGATGAAATTCAAAATATTACTGGGCCTAACCTTTTCTTAACAGCAGTTTCCAAATCTGTGACTCTTGTAGTTTAAGTAGAAACTGAAGCCAGTTTTCTGTCATCATTTGTTTTGTGAATTTTTATAGTCTGTAGGGAATAATCACACCTCCTCAGACCTTATATTTTGGGGGTCACTTCAACCTTTAATGTCCAGTTAAAACTTAAGAAAATGTTGGGAATTCTCTGGGGCAGTCCAGTGGTTAGGACTTGGTGCTTTCACTGCCTGTGGGCCCAGGTTCATTCCCTGGTGAGAGAACTAAGATCCTGCAAGCCACTTAAGTGTGACAAAAAAAAAAAAAAACACCCAAAAAACTAGATTACAGAATCATTACATAGAGTGTGATTTTACTACAAAAAAAAAAGCACTTATATATGGGTGGAGGGACATAAATGTAGGGAAGTGCATGGAAGAAGTTCTGAAAGCATACATTCCACTATTGAAAGCAGTTATGAGGGGGGTTATGTGCGGGGCCGGGGGGGCACATTGAATTTTTCCAACCAGAATGTTTACATGTAGTATGTAATTACAAATACACCAAGACTGATAAATAACCAAAATGTCAAATTACTCACCATACCCACATCAGACAAATGAACCACATTTCTTGTTTCCTCAGGGATTTTTGCCAAACCTGACCATGTTAAGATGACATACCCCGAGACTCAGCTTCGCCACACACTGCCCCTGTCATTGATTTGTGACAATCTCCGTGACCCTGGGAACCTGGGGACAATTCTGCGATCTGCTGCTGGGGCAGGCTGCAGCAAAGTGTTACTCACCAAAGGTAAGATCTCCTGTTACTGGGTGGATTAGGCGCCTGATTGTAAGTGAGCTGGCTCCGTGGGCAGATGTGTATGGATTTGGTTCTTGGATCTGTCCCTTGGTGGCTCTGTGTAAGTGAGCAGCATTTCGAGCATCAGTTCACTTATCTGTAAAGTGGGCGTAACAGATCTACCTGGTAGGGTTGTTCTGAGGATTAAGTGAGATGAATGTCAAGTACTCAGCACCATGCCTGGCATGCTCATTCTTGTTGATTATCTTTAAAATTATTTTGACACCTGCTAGGTTTTTAAAAGAACTTAAAATTAATTAAGGAAGACATAGATGCCGGTTTTAACACTTGGTTCTGTCCTCTCATCATAAAGAGAAATTTGTAGCCTTGGTTCCAAACAGCCTTGCCTGACAGTTGGGACGTGCCTAACAGACCTACTGTGGCCTGGAAGGAGGAGGAGGGAGAGGATCATCCATCAGAATCAGTGAAGCTGCCATTCGGTGTAAACAGAAGTGGTCCCATTACTGAGACTCGCCTATATTGCTCTTCCCAGCTCTTTCCCCCCATCACCCCTACCTGGGGTGCATCTCTCTGCCAGCATGAAAGTGAGACTCGGAATCCCTACATCCATACCCCGCTCACCTGCCTCACTGTTGAGAGCTCTGAGAGCAAGTGTGGTTTGGGGAAATGGACGTGTATCACCCAGGCAGGCATTTGCCACGTTGTTGCTGGTGGCTGGTATGGGAGAGGTAGAGAAAGGTGGGGAACACCTGATGTGATGCCCAACGTAGAGGACCCGAGGATGAGGAGGAATCTCAGCTTGTCCCTTAATCCTAACTGGGTGGAGAAGTCAGACTAGAAGGCACCTCTTCTGCCCCGACTGCCAGCCTCTTGGCACACAGCCCACCTCCCAGCCCGTTTCCCACGGTGCTCGGGAGAGCCTGTGGTTGGGGACCCACGTAGACAGTGTTACCTTCTCTACGTCTTTTTTTCCTTTTTGAACTTGGTTTGCCTACTTAACCTTTCCTGAAGTTTGATAGATTAACTTTTAAGATAATTTACAATGAGGAGATGTGTGCTAACAAGTCAGGGAGGGTAGTAGATATGCGGTGCCCCAGTCTGCTGTCTCCTGGCCTGTGGCACTGGGAAGGGCTATGCGTCTGCTGATGCATGGAGGCAGTTGTGTTTAGCACGACTGCAAAGACAGGGTGTGTGCAGGATAGGGCTCTGGCCTTGGTTTTTCCCAGGATTGCTGTAATTTCCCCATTAATAGTGTCTTCCTTGCTCCGGTCCAGATTCAACATTGAAGCCAAATGGATCTTTCTAAAATATAAACCAGATTCTGTTCCTACTTTGCTTAAAATGCTTTGGTGACATGTTGTCTTCTGGGTGAAACCCTAAACCCCTCGGCTGGGCACACCAGCCTCCTTTAAACTGGTCCTTTCCTGCCTCCTAACTCATCTCCCACCTCTTCCCCATTAATTGATTCGATTATCATACTTCCAGTGTTTGAACTAATTGCTGCTTCTATAACTCTCCTCTGCTCTGGCCTTTTCCTGACAAGATGCTCCTGTCCTTCACGATCCAGCTCAGCATTGTGTTCTCCAGGTGGTTTTTCCCTGATTGCCATGCTGTGTACAATGGTTTTCTATTACCCTGTTCATGCTTAACTTCAGTTGTTACTGATTATACAGTCACCTGCTGAAATGTCGTCCCAACACCATTGCCCACTCTATTACAAGCTCCTTGAGGTTGGGGATTTTAAGGTTCTCCCATCTCCTGTCCAAATGTCTGGCATGTGTGTGGGAGGTTTTTTTTTTTTTTTGGTCATGCCGCATGGTTTACCGGATCTTAGTTCCCGGATGAGGGATCCAACCCATGCTCCTTTGTAGTGGAAGTATGAAGTCCTAACCACTAGACTGCCAGGGAATTCTGTGTGGTGAATGTTGAAGGAATGAATAAAATCTGTTTCAGCTGGACGCTGCTACAGCTGGGGAGGCAGAGGTCCCAGCCACCAAGGCCATGATAGACATTTTTGCTTTATCGTGATCCAGAATTAATCTGGCTTCCTTCAAAGTCCCTTCTCTGGGCAGGTTCGTAATCTTAACTGGATCCTCTTTCATTTGATAGGCTGCGTGGACGCCTGGGAGCCCAAAGTGCTGCGGGCAGGTATGGGTGCACACTTCCAGGTGCCCATTATCAACAACCTGGACTGGGAGGCGGTGCCCGACCACCTGCCTGCTGATGCCCGCGTCTACGTGGCCGACAACTGTGGCCTTCACATGCAGGCCCAGGCCCAGGGGTCTAACAAGGCCAGTGACTACGGCTGGGTACGTGACCAACGCCCGCTGAAGTTTCATGAGTATGAGGAAGAGGAGGGTGATCTAGAGAGTGGAGAGAGTCAAGACTGGCTCCCTAAACTCGAGGTCCAGAGTTACGACTCAGACTGGACAGAGGCACCGGCGGCCGTGGTGATAGGTGGGGAGACCCACGGCGTGAGCCTGGAGTCCCTGCAGTTGGCTGAGAGCACAGGGGGCGGGAGGCTGCTGATCCCCGTCGTGCCCGGCGTGGACAGCCTGAATTCAGCCATGGCCGCGAGCATCCTGCTCTTTGAAGGCAAAAGACAGCTGCGGGAGAGGGTGGAACACAGGGACAGGCGTTAACACTGAGAGGACAGCGTGTGGAAGCCATCCTCAGCTTGACGTTGTCTCTGTGGTTATTGGAAAAATAAGAACTTCCATGACGTTCTGCTCAGCCTCAAAATAAGGTAAAAATTCCTCCTGAGGTCTCCCATCTTCCCACTGGTTTTTATGTATGTGTGTGGGTGGGTAAGAGACAGCAGAAGTAAGTGCTCCTCATGGGTCTTATGTTTTTAAAAATTGTCCACCAAAGAGCATCTTTGTGCCCGGAAAGTTGCTAAAGGCATCATCTTGGGCAGGAGGACCCCTCCCTCCACAACTGCAGGTGTTTGCAGTCAGGGAGGGCTGGTTAGAGTGACCAGGCGTGGTCACTTCCTCCTCTGATCATTGGTCAATGGAGAGTGAAGTGCAGACCAGAAGATTATGTTAAAATGCTTTATTTATTTCAGTGTGGTCAGTGGGTCTCAACACCCATGTTTTCATCTTTGGCCTAGTGGTGAGGACATTGCTGAGAGATTAATGACCTAGGAAGCTAAGGGTACAGGTGATGGCATTCAGTAGTATTAACAGTGGTTCTTCTGGCTCAGCTGTGTTAATCTCTTTGATTACTCATTCAGGCCATGACTTAAACACTGTTTATGTATGACAGTTTTTTCCCCCATTTCTGGTGAAACAGCTGAATTCATCAGTTGGTATTATACCTTCTTAGCATCTCTGCAGATATCTTTTTGAAGACTCTTGGTTCAGAAAAGGAAAAAACAGTTTTTAAATCTTCAACTTAACCCTGCATCTCTCAACAAAGCCATACTCTTTGTGAGAGCTTCCTGCCGTTAGTCCTGCTTTGTGTAACCCTTTTGGTTAAATGGAATGACTTGTTTACATTAACCCCTCGTCCAACATAAACAGAACACCAGTGTTCTTGGTCTGTGTGAACAGAGGCTCCTGCACGGGAGAGGGGCGGAAGTTCTGGGGATGAACGCTCGGGGCCCTTGAGCCCACAGCTCGGCAGCAAGACCCTGCTGTTCTTCTCTTAAGCCAGGGCAGGCTGAATCCTCACTGAGCGCCAGTGGGATGTAGCCAGGGACATGAGGGCAGGGGCAGGTGGTGATCACTGTAAGTCACTGTGGGAAGCGGGGGGTGGGACTAGAGTATGGGACCGACTTTTAAGCAGTGTTTTTGCAGCCACAGAGAATATGGTTGAAGACTGAGATGATAGCAGTGTGGTGTGAGCACCTCCCTTCCACATGGTGGCTCCTGCCTTGATTGGGGTTCCTTGGGAGCCCCTCAGCTGCCTGTCACGGGGAGGTCCAATGAGTTAACAGCATGCCCCAGAGAAACTGGGGACCTCTCCCAACCCCTTCACCTTGCCCAGGTCCCTGGTAAAGCCAAAAGGTCAGGCACGGCTGTGCCTTAAGTGGCCCCGGTGGGACTGCTCTGTTATGTTCGGGAGGAGTGGGTTTTGCGGGAACAATCTCTCTGGTTGGCTGTGCTCTCTCAGGCTGACAGGCTGGAAGCTGCTCTGGCTTGGACCTGTCTGGAGCCCCAGATAAATGTTGGGCGACAGCGGCCCCTGGAATGTTCTTGAGAGCGTCTGTTCCCGTCAGCCTTCAGAAACTAGACGAGCCCACAGCCTTTGTACTGTGCTGAGCCCACAAAGGCTGCATGTGGCCCCTACCAGCTTCACAGCCACAATGCCTGCAGGTGAAATGGGGGGGGGGGGGGGGCAACCTAGAGAACAATATCACTCTACTGACGTCTCCCAGCACCTTGGAAAAGTGCTAAAGAAACATACATCACTGAAATGAGGCTCCTCTTATTTGTATCCCTGGGTTTTTGTCCCTGCTGATTTTTGTCACAAAATAAAACCTAATGAAAGAACAACACACCCTAGATCTTGTCTTTGTTCAAAAAAACAGCACTGCAAAAGGGCATACCTGGCAAGTCATTCTACGCTGGTTTTATCACCCTGGGTGTAAGAAGGAAAAGAAATTTGCGTCCCCCACGCTTTATGATCAATGACTTGTATACCATGCCTTGTGAGTTCTTTATTTCTGGGTATAATTTACCAGAGGGAAGGGGCAGTCTTTCCTTTTAAATGATCATGGGGGAGAAAGTGGTGGTGAAGTTTTTTACCTACTGATGGAAATTAGCTATCTTGAATCCTTCTCAGTTTTTTTTTTACCAATATTTATGTCACCATTTCCCCAGGAAACAGGGATGCAAAGTGAGCAGCACATTGCTCGGCTGAAAGCAGCCTTCAGAGCTTCAGAAGGTTGGCCAAGCTGCCCCTTGCCTTTGTGCTGCACGTAGCTGTAGTGGTGGGATCTGCCACAAGGGGGCAGTCACACCTCAAAACGACTCCCCACGCTGAAGGGAGGGGTGGGGATTTCCCCTCGATGCAAGTTGTTGCAATCAGGAGACTGGAGTCAAGTCTCCCTCCACCACCCTGGGCCTGTGGCAAGCTCAGAGTTGCTGCAGTGAGAGATCCATCCACACTGTCATTCATTCTCGGCAAAAATCTTAAAGTATAGAAAGCTGGACCAAAAACTAAGGAGGAAATGTACAGAAATGGGAAGCAGCTGCTACAGAAAAAAAATAGCACATCTTTTTCCTTTGAACGAGCCTCTGGGAAAGCAGCTCTCAGCAAATGCTGATGTCCCCAGGTGCCTGGAACATCCATTGGAAACCCACTGCATTGCCCTTTAGGAGTTTCAAGACGGGAAGCATGAAAGCCCTTACCCCTCCCCAGCCTCAGTTGCTATCGCACCTTAGAATTTCAGTCATTCACAGACAAACGTATGGATACCAAAGTGGGAAGGGCGGATGGGATGAATTGATAGACGGACATACATGTATAAAAACCTACTGTATAGCACAGGGAACTCTGCTCAGCGCTGTGTGGTGACCTAAATGAGAAGGAAATCCAAGGAACGGGATATGCATACATATGGCTGATGCATTTTGCTGTACCAGAAACACAGCAGTGTTAAGCAATTACATGCCAATTAAGGGGAAAAAAAAATCATTAAGGCCCAGAGGATAAGCCAACCTTGGGGAACTGGTTTCTACCAGTTTCACCTGGGACCTCCTAGCATGTTCCCCAGGGTTATTAACAACACCAGATGTCACCACAAGCTGAGCTGCCTTTAGCTCCACTTTTTTTGTTACATCACTCAAAGACCCCAGAAACAGCACCACATCCTGGCTGGTACTGAAAATCATCTGTTGCACTGTGGACCCCTCTTGGCCAACCCTCTGTGGGAGCTGACCTGGCTGGCTCACCTGGAAAACGTGTTTTAAAGAAAACACTCATGTAAACACCTTTTAACTCCAAGATCTTACACCAATGAACATGCAAAGGAAATAATGCTAGAAGCCAGATGAACAGACAAGCTGATGTGCTGCTGTGGGTGACTTGACAGTCCCTGAACCAGGGTCCCCAGTTACCTTGGAGCCGCTGCAAGCACTGAAAGCCTCAGGAAGCCAGGACGCTGCCCAAAGCATGTGTACCAAAAATCTGCACATGGCAATGGTGTCAGTTCTGTCCTAGCCACATTTGTAGGGAAGAGCAACTTTTTTCAGCTGAGGCCTTGACGTTGCAGAGGTGCTAGAGCTAGTCGCTCAGTTGTGACCCCATGGACTGTAGCCCACCAGGCTCCTCTGTCCATGGGATTCTCCAGGCAAGAATACTGGAGTGGGTTGCCATGTCCTCCTCCAGGGGATCTTCCTGACCCAGGGATCAAACCTCGGTCTCCTGCATTTCAGGCAGATTCTTTATGGTTTGAACTACAGAGAAGGTGGAGAGGACCATCCCCACAGCTGCTGCTGCCTCAGAATGCAAGGAGAATACAGGTTGAGGAGATGAGGCTGCAGCAGGGTCTGGTCTCCCAGCCTTGCTTGCCCTCTGTGACTGCAGGCCCGGAGAGTGGTTTGGCTAGCTGGGGAGTTCATATCCTCTGATGTCGAAGGCAATCTGGTTTGGGGGCCTGGGTCCTAACCATGCCTCCTCCTGTATCCCACTTCTAGCCCCGTGTGGTTGGCTTACTTGTGTGAGGCAAGCGCACCCAGGAATCAGACATGAGGCTGGCTGCACACTGGTCTATAGGCTGAGGGACAGAGGCTTTTGGGAGGAGGCACGTGATTGCATGGAAACCCAACAGCTCCTCAGAACCATCCTACCTAAATCTAGTCACACATTTCCTGACTTGGGAAAGTATTCCTGAAGGCCCAGGGGGTGGGACACAGGCTGAACAATGAAGCATAATGACTTCTCTTCATGCTTTCACACTAAAGGCATATCTAGAACATCCTGATGTCAGACTTCCTCCAGTAGGAGAAATCCCAGCCATAGAGTAGGCTCCATATCATACTTCCCTACATCTGAGCCTACTGTTTTCTGGAAAATATTCCCTCCTCACACATGCACTACTTACTAATAATGAATAACCAATAATGAAGCTGACAAACAATTGCCATCTGTCCGCAGAGAACTTCCCCTTGAGCAGCCTGCTTGGAGGGAAGCAGTGGGCGCTCAACAGGGGTTGCTGGTGAGCAACGAGGGACTTAGGTTTAGGGCTCACTGGACACAGCTGCTTCAGGGTGAATGGAAGATCCTGAGCTCCAGCCCATCCTCGGTCCACACAGCAGCATCTGGAGAGAAGCTGCAGGGGCACTGCCACAACCCACATCCCTCACTTCTCTCCTGTTGAGGTCCTGGTCCTGGCAGGCAAGCAGGGGCCTGCCCGGCAAGCAGGGGCCTGCCCAAGGAGGGGTGGGGGTTCACAGTGAAACAGAATGCCGGCACCCTGGAGGGGCTGGACCAGGAACTCACTCGGGCGCCTCCCAGAGCTGCCATTCCAAGGCCTCTCCAGGTGGACACACCTCTGATTGTGTGTAGCTTCCTCCCTCTGGTGACCTTACTGGGTCCAGCATGCTCTATTATGTCTCTATTGCTGCAGAATTCCCTTTGCTGCCCTGCAACAAGGCAGCAGGAGGAGACAACAGCTTTTTAGTGTCTTTAATTAGGCAACAGGAAAAAACACAGTCTGGCTGAAAATTACCACTTGAAGCTTGACTGATGCCAAAACAGCAGAACAGACTCCCTGTGCTCGGATAAGTGGGAGGCACTGATTCCGAGGACACACTTGAGGCTAGGGGAGCAAGCAGCCCCCCTTACCCGCTCCTGGAAGAGAAGGTGGTTCTCAGTCACCCTCGGGCTTTTACAGCTACCTGCTATACATACCTGGACTCCCCTGGTGGCTCAGATGGTACAGGATCCGCCTGCAATGCAGGAGACTCAGGTTCCATTCCCTGGGTGGGGAAGATTCTCCTGGAGAAGAGAATGGCTACCCACTCCAGTATTCTCGCCTGGAGGATTCCATGGACAGAGGAGCCTGGTGGGCCATGGTCCATCGGGTTGCAAAGAATTGGACGTGATTGAAGTGCCTGGGCATGCATGCCAGTATTCTCGCCTGGAGAATTCCATGGACAGAGGAGTCTGGTGGACTACAGTCCATGGGGTCAGAGTCCACCACCACTGAGTGACTAGCACATACATACATACCTATCCCCCAAACATACTTTTCTTTTTTTCTTAGAGATCTTTACTGTTGAAGATAAGTTAAAAAAAAAAAATCTCAACTCCATTAAAAAAAAAGGGGGGGGGGGTAGAATCAGATCTGGAAGTCATTGTGGTGACCACAGACTTGTAACCCCAGGGTGGCATTTTTACAGCCACCATCCTGTCCCGAGCTGCAGGGCCCGGTTTCCTTTGCTGCTGGCGGAAGCCCTTGAATATGTCACAGCTGGTGTTTTAACCTGCTTCTAATTAGCGACCAGAATTTTAAGGTATTTTGGAGCTATTTAGTAGAAATTAAGAAGCCACCCACTTCGCCTGCATCAATACCCTTTAAGATCTCTAGCATCTTGCACTATAGAGATTTTTCACTGGCGAAGTGACTCTCCCCTGGCATTTCCCCTCAAAGTTGCCACTGTATAAACCAGAAGTACCTTTTTAGTAAAACTTCCCACTGATCTTAACCTCCATACCCCCTTCAAGAGGGGAATTCTGGTGTCATGGGTCCAGTTGACATTAGTGGCAAGTACAGTTGGCCCTGAATGGGCATAGAAGGATCATAGATGACCTCATTTTTCTGCTGCAATGACTTATGAGGACTCCTCACTGGATTTTGTTCCTTTTGCCTCAGAAAATAAGCAGCTGCTGAGAGACCACCTTTCCTCCAAGGTCATCATGGTACAGGGCAGAGACAGAAATCCCAACTATCCTCCAAGTGAGGTTGACTTCATCTTGTCCCCACCCTCCCATCTCCCCAGAGAGACACTGGCAGGTCTCCTGGAGCAGCCCCTAGTCCTAGGGGGTTGGACAGAGCCAGGTTTGAGGGTCTCCAAGCTCATTCTTCACAGGAGGACCCCTGCGAGACTCCTTGTGTTTCTCCAACTGGCCTTCTCAGGCTCTCTGAGCATGTGTTCCCTTGTGGAGGGGGAATGAGCATGAGTCCATAAGGATGCCGTTCATCTGAGACTCCACCCCCTGCCATGCAAGTCAAACCCCGAGAGATGGTGGCCAGAGCTCCAGCTGGGACCGGCCTCTGGCACTCTCATCCAAACGAGCATCCTGGCTTCTGGAGGATTCGACAGATGACCACGTTAGGGTTTGGTTCTCAAAAATCCTGACGCATGGTTGCCAAGTACCCAGTCAAAGTCAAGAGGATCTTGTATGTGCCACCCACTCCCTCACTGCCTACCCCATGGAGCACAGTACAAGCCAGAAGATTTTTGTTATGAAGGACAGGACAGCCCAAATGGTTGATAACGTCCAGAGATGCCTGTTTTATTTCTTTCTAGGTGATTGCATTTCAGGCTGCTAACAGTAATAGTCTAATGACCAACTCAACTTGTCCCTCTGAACTACAAATGAACAATCCCACTCAGCAAGAAGCAATGCTGTCAACAGCTAACTGGAAGGGGCTGGGTTTTCCAAATAAACGGTCTTGGCTGGCTGTGGGTGGAGCCAGAGGTGAGGCCTGAGATGATCCGAAAGGCCCTGACGCCTGACTGAGACAGGCTGAAACCCGAGGAAGCCTTCTACCCCAAATCATGAGCACAGCTGCTAGTTTCCTTTCTGTGGTCAGTTCAGCCCAAAGACGGAGCTGAGCTGGGCCCAGCAGAGCCAACACAGGGCCCATTTTTAAGCTGACCTGTCCTCAGCCTGCACTCCCTAGGGCACAGCCCTTTCTGCAGGTTCTTAGGAAAAAGCTAGGCTCCTGGCAATTCCTTGTCTCTTTTCAAAAGTTCTGCTTTGAGAAGAAAAGGGAACGCAGGGGTAACCAAGGGTGGGCAGAGGCTCCAGGGGCCCCAGGCCCAGAGCCACACACAGGGCGCTGGGGGCACGGTGCTCTTCTGGCAATGCAGGTCCACTGCCTCTTCTTGGGAAGATGACCAAAGGGGAGAACTTACTAACAACATTCTAAGATGGGAGAGGCTGTCCATTTGAGAAGGCAGAAGCTGGGGGAAGGTCAAGATCAAGGGAGAAAGAGCTCGAAGGAAGGAAGAAGCAGCTCTCTCTTATCACACGGGAGGCGCTCCATCAAAGCAAGCAATTACTACGTGAACCGTTACTGTAGCTACTCTTTTTCTCATCAGAAAAGAACACAAGTTTCCTTTGGGAGCTGGAGCTCCTCCCCTGCCCAAGAAACCGACTGACCAGCTGGTGTTTTCCTCCTCAGGTCGAGACAGACCAAGTCACTGAGGAAACTCCTGGTGGGCAGCAGCTCTGCGCAGACCTCCGGGGCCGCGCCCCCGCCCGGCTCCACCTGAGCGCGCGCGGCTCTGCGCCGCAGGGGCTCTGCGCATGCGCCCCAGCCCCGAGGCAGAGCCGGCGCACCCAAGGTCTGTGCCCACTTGGCGGAAGAACACCCGGGGGCGCGCAAAATGCCTCACCCAGAGCTAGCGACGAGAGCGCGCCGCAGCCCTCATTCTGGCCGGGTCACACCAGTCCCACGAATCCCCGAGCAGTCTCCAAACACGGTGGATTCTTCTGCTGCTGGAGAGGATGCGCACCCTAGGTGCTAGCTGAGGAGTTAATGCAGAAAACAAGGCACCACAGAGAGGTTGGACACTTGGGTTGTGTGATTCGGGACACGCTGTAAAAGTCCAAGGGCGACGGGAAGCGGGGAGAGGGGGAGGAGAAGAATGAGTTTTAAATAAGGTCCCGGGAAGCTGGGGCCCCACTAGATGGGCTCTGGTTTGAGCTTTTCTGCTAGGAAGTCATTCACAAAGGCCTCCACAATGGCGGGGGTGATCTCCTCCACGTCCATCACGTACTTGGCCCGGGCTGACATGTCCAGAATGGTGAGTAGGGGGGCAGCCTCGGGCAGGTTGGTGTAATCACGCAGGGAGTCAGTCATGTCATCCTGGAAGGCACCGGAGGGAAAGAGAACCAGTGAGTTGTCAAGAAAGAGGGTTGAGAATCCCCTGGGCCTGGACTCCCCACACACCATGGAGGGGAACCCCACCCCACCATCCTGAAGAGCCGCTGGCCTCCAGGCAAGATGGGCTCTCAGAACGGGGAGCAGGGAGGGGGTGGGGAGCAGGGGACCCTGCCCTGCCAAGGGCGAGGGGGAGGCTGGTTCATCAGATTCACTCTCTGCATCAGCTCAAACCCCAGGCAAGTCATCTTGCTTTATTAGCATGGAAGCAACTTTAACTTGTAAAAATGGGATGTCTTTTGATTACTTACTTTTACAACCCACTCTCAATTATCTGCAGCCCCACTGTGGGCAGAGGGCTATCTGGACTTCAGCTTCTGAATGTTTTTAACAAAACAGCTCAGTCCCCCCACCCCCATCCCATGGCTGTAAGGGGCGGGCAGGAATTGCACAACCAGTTCAGAAGCCCAGGCCTCTGAAGTACTACTGAGGTTTTACACCATCGTTATAGTAATCGTGGATTCCCAGTGACCTGAGAAATTTCTCTAGTATGAGGTGTACCTTTAGTAAATATAAAGGCAAACAGAAATCCAAAGACAAGGAGAAAGATTTGTAAGGGGGCAGCCATCTGAAATTGGGATTCCCAGGTGGCTCAGTGGTAAAGAATCCGCCTGCTGGAGACCTGGGTTCAATCCCTGAATCAGGCAGATCCCCTGCAGAAGGGAAAATCCCATGGACAGAGGAGCCTAGCAGGCTACAGTCCCTGAGGATGCAGAGAGTCGAACAGGGCTGAGCATGCATACACACAGCCATCTGAGGTTACTTTTCATGCTGCTGCTAATAGGAAATGGACGTTCTATACTCATCCCCAGGTTATCCCACTAAAAAACATGCAAAATTCTCCACTGAATGAGAAGACCTGCAGAAAGAGCTGATAGTATTCCGGGCCGTAAAGGCTGGCAAGCAGTTTCTGAGACAAAAAATGTTTCTTTCTAAAAGGGCAATTTCTTAGGAAAGATAAGTGATGGTCTTTTTTTCCCCCCACCCAACAAAGAGCACGCACTTCCCAGCAGTGCTGGGTGATTCAGCATCTCTGGCAGTGTTCACCCAATTCAGGCCCTCCATTTGGGTTAATAAACAATCTTCATGATAAACAGAGGGGAGACACCTGGACAAATCCCATCCATCCAACTTCCATTAGAAAGCCAAGCTCAGTGCCTGCTGCCTCCCTGCCCCTGTCCCTCTGAGCAAACATGGGGAGATGAATTTTAACATCTGTTAAGGCCCAGGAAGGGGCAACTTCTGTCTGTGGGTGAGGATGGGATCAAGACAAAGGCCTCAGCCCCAGGCCGACTGTGAAGGGCTGGAGTCCTGGGCTCAGAGGCACCTAGTTGGTGCCAGACAGTTCCAGCGCCCTGTGCCCACTTCCTTTCCTGCCATCTTGCTTCTGAGGTTAGAGAACTGGCCAAGAGAGCTGCCAAGGCCAGGAGCCCGGGTTCAGGGCAGAGAAGGTCGGGGGGGAGGTGGCGAGCTGGAGTAGTGGATGCCCCTATGCCCCTGGGCCTCTGCCTAACAACCTGGTCCAGGCTGGGCCAGCCCTGTTACGGGACCCCGTGGACAGAGGGAGTGAGAGCTTGCTTCCAGAGTCACTCCTGATCTCACATTCGCTCCTCTCTCCCGCCACCTACTTAATGCGAGACTTTGGCAAGAAACCTCTCAGAGGCCAGGTCTCATAAATTCTATAAAAGGGGTTCAATAATGGCTCACATGGGGCTCTGGGAGAGTGAGCCAGCCTGGGCGCACAGCCCTGCCAGGCCGGCCTCGCCACAGCCTTACCCTCTCCCAGCCTCACTTTCTTCATCTGTGAACCCCTAAGGATGGCGTTCCCGCCGGCCAGGTGATGAGCACGTGGGTGGTGCAGGTGAGGTGCTTGGCCTGGCGGGGCGGGCCTACAGGAAACCTGCCAGCGCTCCTTTTCGGTCTTGTTTCTAGAGCGGCCACTGGAGCCCTACAGCCCCGCCTCCACCCCGGCTCAGCCCTTTCCCTCTCCTGAGCCCATCTTTTCTCTCCGAGCCGCTGTTCTGATCGAAGGAGTTAGAGTTTAATACATTCAGCGCGGCTTCCATTTGTGCTTTGTGTGGAGCGGGCTGTGTAGCCCAGGGCAGGGCCCTGTGAACCGGCTTTGTTCCCTCTACCCCACGGCTGGGCAGGGTGACTCCAGCTGTCTTCCAGGGGCCCACCGGGCAGGGCTGGCTATTGAGGTGATGAATGGGTGGTTCAGGGAGTCTGGCCGCCCCTGGGATCCAAACACAGCGTGAAATGAGCACGGGGCTCGGACCAACTGGAGGTACAGATGGGAACAAGAAGGGCGGGTGGTGGTGGAGGTGGGGCGCTGGCTTCAAAATGTGTGTCTGTCAATAACCGACTCAGGCCAGTGCCGCAGCGGGGTGGGGGGGGGGGGGGGGGAGGCGGCTGCGCATGCGTGGAGGGTGGCTCCGGGGTGGGGAACCAAGGGGGCGTGGCTGCGCAACTTGCGCGATCTCAGAGATTCAGTGTCTGCAGGACCCAGGCTACCCCACCTTGGGAGCCACCCCCCTACCAGCTGGAGGCCTTCTAGGGACAGGCCTGGAGTGGAAGAAGCAGGGATGCCAGGAACGTCAGCATTCTCCCTGGGCTGGCGGGGTAACTGCAGGTCGGAGTGATAGTCGGATCCCCATCAGTGTTCCGTGATGGGAAAAGCCCCCTTGGGCGGACGGGTGTCCGGGGACTAACCAGTCTCTTTGTAAAGCATCAGGAGCCTGGCTGGGACCCAGCCCGGAAGGAGTAAGTGCTGACCACTATCTTTGTGGCTCCCTAGCAGCCGGGGTGGGAGCAGTCTGGGTGCAAGAGGGAGCTTCTGTCCTAGGAGAGCCCCCTGCTGCCCGGGGACTGCTGGGTAAGAGATGGGAGGGAGGCGGCGGCAGGGGCCAGAACTGGTTTTCCTTGACTGATGACACCTTTTCATGCTCCGTTTGTCTGTGGGCTCTTCTAGAAGCACCGTCACCCCAGAACCCCAGGCCCCTTCAGACATCCCCAAGGGCTACATCACTCGTGTTGTAAAGGTCGGCCAGCAGAACCAGCCCCGGGGGCCCCAGCAGCACTCACCTCCCCTGCCACAAAGAACAGGAGCGGCGCCTCCTCCTCTTTGGCTTTGTACTTGGCAATGATCTTCTCAGCTATTGGCTGGATCAGCTGCTTGGCCGCCTCCGACTCGCCGTCATCCTCAGAATCTGTGACAAGAGAGAGAAAGCCACAAAGAAGCACTGGCTTGTCAATCAGATGGAGTGGTGCCCAGGTCCGGGGCCTGACACGCCCATCTGGGCGGCCCCTGAATGGAAGCAAAGCCTCCCCTGGGACACCGACCTCGCCTCCTGGAGGTACGAGGGTGTGTCCCCAGGCACAGGCCAGTTTCCTCACTGCTCTGGCAGGCAGGCTGTTCTGTATCATGCCTCCAGGAAGAACTCACTTCACCATCTAGCACTAATGCCCAGGCAAATGAAATCCTGTTCACTGAACTCCTCACAAACCCACCTTGGAAGCTGAGCCTCTCCTAAACCAGAACCTGAGGCCCTGTTGGTTCTCTCTCCATCACAGAATGAGATGCTCTGTCCTTGGATCCCTGACTTCCTAATGGAAATGGCAGAAGTGGCGGTGGTGGTGAGTCAGGACGACGGTCTGATCATCAGCTTCAGTGGAAGTTGGGAGGCACCAGGGTACTGGTGCCAACTTCATAGCTGGCAGCGGGACTTGCCTGGGAGGGGACAGGCTGACTGTAGGGAAGAACCCCCAACCAGGCTCCCAGAACCCCCTTTGGGCATCTCTTGCTTCCAGTGAAATAGCAACACGGGAGCAGCTCAACCCCGCTGAACCCAGTAACCTAGAGCCAGTGCAAAGTAGGGGAGGGGGGACAGGTGCCTGCAGAGGACCTTCACCCAGAAGTCCTCCCAGGAGGACCAGTGTGCAGGCTTAGCCCCATACACTCTAGATTCATCTCTGATTAGCTTGGTGATGCTGGGAACTTGCTTTGCCTCCCTGGGACCCTGTTTGCACATTTACAGATGGCCAGTGACGTTCCCAATTGTCCCTCAGTTCATAAAAGCTTCCCAGGCCCCAGGCTGGGGGCGTGTGAGCCTGCAGCAAGCAAGAAAGCCCCAAGGTGAATGGTTCCCCAAGGCCATCCCTTCTCAGGGTCACTGTTGTCCAAGCACAAGGCCAGCTTGCAAGCCAGGATTCCCTCCAGTCCACGTATGGGCTCCCCACCCGAGGGCCCCCAAACCAGACTTTCAGAGAATGGGGGTTGGATGCTACACATATTCTCCAGCCCCCTCACTATAGACGGCAGCAGCTCGGCCATGTTCCTGTTTCATGTACCATGATCCTGGTACCCAGACTTATTTTTAGTTGGAACCGAGCAATGAGTCCTAAGGCAGAGGGCGAGGTGGCCCTCGGCCAGCAGTTACTCCATTTGCAGAAGGAACCAGGGGTCACCCCACGGGCCTGCCAGGAGCCTGGCACGGGTATTCCTGCATCTTCCTGCAGGGCAGACCAGTCACACACTGAGCACGAGAGGGAGAAGCAGGGAGACGGAGGGGTTCTCAGTCCCAGAGATGCCGCCCGGGGCAGCTCCTCAGAGCACAGGAGAGAAGCGGCAGCAGCTGGGGGTGAGCCCTGGCCTGAGGGGGCCCAGTCCCCCACAGCTGCTGCGCGGCAGCCCCACCTCCAACAATGGGTCTGTTCATCAGCGGGCCCAGGGCTTCCTCCCGGCCTGACCTCTTCTTCCCAGCTGGTGGCCAGGAGCAGCTAGAAGGAAAGCAGAGCAGCAGCTCCCTGCACAGCCGCCACAGGGGAGAAGCATGAATAAATCACCGGGGTCAGAAGCACGGCAGCCAGAGACAAAGGCCCAGGCTTTGTGCTGCTGGTGACTGAAAGAAGCTGCAGGGACAGACCCCCCTGGCCCCCTAGTGAGCTCTGCCCATTTTGTCCCACCCGGGGCCCACAGCTGAGCTTCCTACCTACAAACAGGACGAGGCAGGGGCCCTCGTTCAGCTGCACGGCATTGGAGTCGGAGAGCTCCAGCACGGGCTTGGGGTGCCACGGGAAGCCCCTGCAGTCCTCGTCGTTCAGCACCTCCACCCGCCCCTGCCGCGTGATCACCTCCCCCTGCGGGTCCAACACGATGAGGGTGGGGATGCCTGCAAGAGAGAGAGAGCTTGGCCATGGCCCCACAGTCCATGGGACAGCGCCCCCAGACACAGTTTAGTCCTCGAGTGGAATCCGGGCTCCACCTCTGAAGAGCCACGGAACCCCCCTGGGTCTGCAGGGGACTTCTCCACGGAACTCCAAGCAAGTCACCTCCCCTCTCTGGACCTCAGACCCTCTGCTGCCATGTGGTAAACATACTGCAGTTCCCACCTTATCCCACTATGGAAGGATCAACGAGGCTGTGCATTTAAGAACTTCAGCCCTGGGTCTCAGTACATAGAAGAAAAATGAGAAAGCCTAGACAGGTTGGATGGCATCATCAACTCAATGGACATGAGCTTGAGCAAACTCTGGGAAATAGTGAAGGACAGGGAAGCCTGGTGTGCTGCAGCCCATGGGGTTGCAAAGAGTCGGACACGACTGAGCAACAACATGAGGTTCCCAAGAAACAGGAGCTGCTCCCCCGCCTGCAGGAAGTCTCCACCTCAGGAGGTGGTGTGAACGCATACTCCCCCGCAGAGCACACTGAACGGTATGCAGACTAGCACAGATCACAGCAGGAGGGCCCCACCCGGGGGAGCACAGGGGCCTGTGTGGGGAGGAGCCTGGGGCAGCAGACAGGAGGAGGACAGCTGGCCACCATCTCCAGCCCTGCTGCCTGGGGAGGTTCCAGTGCCCACTCTGAGGGCGACAGTCCCTGGGGGAAGCATACAGGCAGTGCTGCCGCCCTCACATTAGACTTGTGGACTGGGGTCAGAGATGCAACACCCAGCTCCCCACAAACCACAGTCTCCCTCCAACCATAAAGGCTCCAATGGAAAAATCAGAGGTGACCCCTTCTGGGTTATAGGGGCGTGTGGGTTTTCCAGCTCCCTGCTCCTTGTGCCCCACTCCCTGCTGCTTCTCCTCCAGCTAGGGACCTCAGCCCATGGAGGTAGCCTCGGCCTTGACCTCTGAGGACACTTGTCTCCCCAGTGGTCCCTCCCCTCCTTGCACTAACCAGCCACCTCCCCACCGGAGCTGATTGGAGCTAGATGGGCCAGGGAAAGCCAGAGCAATTTAATATTTATAGATTCCACAGCTTTGAGTCAGTAGTTTGCTTCACTGACATTTTACTTCTCTGTGGGGGGTGAGGGGGGGAGGGATGCTGAGGTACCAGAAACACAGTCGTGGTGTTTTGTAACCTGTGCGGTGGCCGGGGCGGCAGGCATGCAGGGGTGGGCCTGCCTTCAAAAGGAAAAACGAGTGCATTATGGTCACACCTAAGAGGAGAGGCTTGGCGTGTTGGAGAGTAGGTCCAGAGAGAAGCGGCCTCTGGGGACTGCCTTTCCCATCACACACATCATATACAAATGCATGTGGCCACAGCCAGAGCTTCTGAGGGCTTTCAGCATGTGCCCAGAGCACAAGAGACACGGGGCATCTTCAGCCTCATCTCGTATCTACTCATCATCTCCCAGAGACCTGGGGCTCACATCAGGGGTCTCCCCATCCCGGATGGGGCTGGGCTTGAGTCAGTGGCCTGTAGGGGCCTGGGGCTGGGGCCCACGACATGAAGGGCCAGCTGGTTGCAGACAAATGCCTCCCAGTGCCATGCCCCATTTCAAAAATGCTTTGGCAAAGTTGTTTAATCAGTTTCTGAAATTGGGCAATTTCTAGTGTTGGGTTAAACCAGGGCCCTGCCCACTGCTATGATTAGACACAGCAGCAGGCTTGTTTGTAGCCCAGATGTGGGATGCTGGGTTGGTCTGTGGAGGGTAGGCAGGCAGGCACAGAGGATGGAGAAGGGAGAGAAAGTAAAATCCAAAGGCAGAGAGGCCTGCTTCCTGGTTTGGGGCTTTGGTTTCTCCAGGTGACTAATAGGCTTCTTTGTTACCATGGCTAAGGCCTGTCTCCAGTCCTTGCCAGTTGGGGTGGCGGGGAGGCACCAGGACAGCAAGGCAGGGACTCGAGCCCCCAGGTGACTATTGGGGGTTCCTCAGCCAATTCCATGGAGGAACAGCTCCCCTGGACCCTGGGTCTCCCCACCCCTCCCCAACAGCTATGCAAAAGCAAAGGCCCCTTGTATTTGGTGCTTTAAGCCCAAGATGATGAGGTTAGGTTGACTGTGGAGCACAAACAGAAAGTGACTTGGTACAGTGACCACAGATTTCAATCCAGAGAAGCCCACTTATAGCACATGGACTGGGAAAAAGAATTGACAAGTACCAGTTGCTTTCCCATCACTGACCGGATCTTGGGTTAGTTTGGCCCCAGAGCCCTAAGTGTGTATGCCTCTCTGGGGATGAACCAGCCAGAAGGAAGTTCACTCTCGTGGCATCTGTTCAGTGCTCCACTCAGCGTGGGGACCTCACCCTGGGATGTAAGGCTATCCTCCTTCTGCCAATGGTCAAGTTGCCTACCCAAGGCCATCTGCCCAGTAAGTGGCCAAGTTGGGACAGGAAGCCTGGTCTGCTTGTCGGCAAACTGCTGCTCTTTCTACCAGGCCAATCTGCTGGCAGGGACTCTCAGCACTGTAGGTTGGAGGATGATCATCGCCAAGGAGGAGCCGGGCAGGGCAGGGCACGCTCCTGTATCCATACCTTCTGCACCACCCACTTCCCTCTTCTCTGAGGCTGTGGAAGAAGGAGGCTGAGATACAATCATCTGAGGCTTCAAGAGAAGGAGGCTAAGATAGGATCACCTCTCCCCTTTCTCTCCCATTCACCCGCTTCCCCATCCAGCCCATCCTGCCTTCCCTGTTCCCCCGTCCCTTGAAGCAGGTTCCCTGAAGCAGAGACTTCCAAGGAGAAAATAGGGCAGAGCCTCTAATGGGAAACTTAAAGGGAATGGAAAATTTCTAATCGATGCCTTTGTACAAAATAACTTCCACACCAGCAAGGGGCTTCTCTGAAGGGAATAAGAAGGGAACAGTTCATCTCTGCTTCTCTTGATCGTGTCGTTTCCCAGCTGGGACAGTGCTGGGGAGGAGACTACAGTGAGGGTTCTAAGGAAGATGTAGGCAAGTCATTTAATTGCTCAGAGCCTCAGTTCCACACCGTCAAATGCGGGTAGTGGGAGTTTCCAATCTTACTTGGGTGTAGGAAGCAGTAAAAAGATGACAAAGTAGAAAATGTTTTTGAGCAGGATATCTGGCACAAAGTACTCCATATATATCAGCTCTCATTATAACTAAGTCCATTATTATTATTATTATTAGTCATCCCTAGGTTGACCATTTGGCTCTTGAGAAGGGGTAGAAGACCAGTGCCAAGGACTTCCCTGGTGGTCCAGTGGTTATGATCCCACACTTTGACTGCCAGAGCCCAGGTTCAGTCCCTGGTTGAGGATCTAAGATTCGGCAAGCCGTGTGGTATGGCCAAAAAATAGAAATAAATTGAAGAAGGAGAAGCCTTGCTTTAGTGATATAAATGGGAACCTCCACGCTGCCTGGAGGGAGTTTGCTCAAGAAAGAGAAGATAAAGGTGAGATCAACACCACAGGGAGGGCTCCAGGGATGGCGTGATGCTGTAACGTCTACAGATGGTGTTCTCTTACATGCACCACCCCAAGCTTAACCTCTGGGCACAGAACACATACTTTACACTCCTAGAGAGGGCCTCAGCCCCAGGCCCCTCCCTGGGGAGCTTGGGTAGACCATGGCAGAGCCTCCAAATCCCCTTCACCATCTCCCTGAAAACCTAGAGAAGAAAGAAAAGGCCTAAGGAGCTGGCTCCATACTGTTTCCTCCTGGGAGAAGCCGATTTGTGAGTATGTAAAACAATCTCAAAGTCGCACGTACTGAGACTGTCCCACTGTTGCATTTGGCTGCTTTTCTATCGCCAAAAAAAGGGGGTTTCGAAGGAGGTGGTGGGTCTGGGGGCAGCACCGTCAGTGGGTGGGAGAGGAGCTGGGCAGGGCTGTTTCTCTACTTCTAGATGTCCATGTGATCACAAAGATTGTTGGGACTGGGGAAGAGAAAGGCGAGGAAAAGCAGGCCCCAGGACAGGATAGAGCAGGTTAGGGCACGTGGCAGGACAAAAGGTTACATGATCACGGAAATACATGGTCATCATGAAGACTGTAGCAGGATGGAAAATGTTTGTAATATGTGGTTAAATTGAAAATACAGAATACACAGTGCTATGTGTACAATTACAACTGTGCAGAAATATGCTTGTAGACAGAGACCAAAAGGGACTCAGAAAAGTGAAAACAGTTGTGTGAGGAAGGCAGGAATGCGGGTGAGATAGATATACATTTTTCTTAAACTGTCTTATGATAAATTCATTCAAGTTAAATAAAAATCAAATAAGAACTGAAGGGCAGTAGGGGTGGGATGACAAATACAGACCATGCTTTGGCCACGTCCACCACCCATTCCGTTCATCACATCCCTCTTCTCTCTCCTGCTCCCCTAAATCTTCCCCTGCTGGGAGAGCTAATAAAGAAAGGAAGAAGGCATCTAGTTTGGGAGGTGAAGCTCAGAAAAACCCAAGGGAGGTCAAAGGGATTAGGCTCACTTGAACTTGGCCAGAAGGCCCATGTGGCCATGTCAGGCGGCACAAAAAAGACTTGTTTTTGGCCCCACCACAAGGCATGCAGGATCTTAGTTCCCCAACTAGGGATCAAACCCATGCCCTCTACAGTCAAAGTGCAGAGTCTTAACCACTGGACTGCCAAGGAAGTCCCGAAGAAGACATTTAAAATGGCAGCATTCTTATAATATAGAAAAACCAGAAACAACCAAGAACCCACTGACAGTGGAACCGATAAACAGATAAACAGGCTGTAGTACAACAATGCACTTCATGGCACTGAAATAAACCAGATGTAAATATCAACAGGGATAAATCTCAAAAACATAATGTTTAGTGAGAAAAGCAAGCTGCAGAACGCTATTACAGCATGTCAGCACTTAAGTACACTTCTACAGACACAGCCAGCACGACGCTACACTACTCATGGATTCACAGCCGCAGAGCAAGCATCTGAGGAAGGCTCGCACTGAATGGGTGATGGGGTCCCTGCTGGGCAGCCCCAGCACCCCAGGATGGAGGGAGGGGCTCCGGGGAGGAGTGGAGGGAACCCAGCATGGTGTGTGTTTAATGCTCCCATTCATTTCTATACTAAATATTGGAAGCAAAGGTGTCAATTCTAGGTGGTGGCCACAGGGGTGTGTGTTATATTATTCTTTGTCCTTTCCTGGTTTTTCTTTTTTTATGTTCTCAAAATGAAACAAGAGGAGCAGAGGAGAGCACTGAGGCTGCTCTGGAGGCCCCGAGGCAGCCCCCAGCCACCCTCCCCAGGCCCAGGGGGCAGCTCCAGACAGCCTGCACCAGTCCTTTAAATCCTGAGACTTGCCTACAAATACAGCAGTGTCAGCCCCTTATCCTCGGTTCATCGAAAACCACAATGGGGACTTCCCTGGTGGCTCAGTGGTAAAGAATCTGCCTGCCGATGCAGGAGACGTGGGTTCGATCCCTGATCAGGGAAGATCCCACATGCCACAGGTCAACTAAGCCCGTGCACCACAACTATTAAGCCTGTGCTCTAGAGCCCACATGCTGCAAGTGCTGAAGCCTGAGCACCCTAGAGCCCATGCTCCACAACAAGAGAAGCCACCGCAAGGAGAAGCCTGCTTACTGCAACCAAGAGGAGCCCCCACTCGCCGCAACTAGAGAAAAGCCTGCAAGGCAACAGAGACCCAGCACAGTCAAAAATTAAATAATAAAAAAGAAAACCACTATGGCTGAATGTTTCATTTTTATAGAAAATAGACACCGCCTCACATCCATTTTTTGAAAAGGGGCTTAGAAGGGAGAGAGAGAGGAGAAGGGCAGGGAATGGGTGAGGAAGGTGGGGAAAAGGAAAAAGGAGAGGAAAAGCTAGAGGATGAGGGTAAGGAACAAGATGGCAAGAGAGAAACAGAAGAACAACAGTTGCTGGGAAAGCGAGGGCCTCACACCAGGGCCTCTGGGTCTTCCTTGGGCCCTTCTGCCGGCCCCAAAGTGGGAAGGGGAGGGGAGACAACAAAGCCAGTGAGGGCCCCTAACCCAGGAGAGAAGGCGCTCCGAGCCTCCCTGCGGAGAACACGGTGTTCTCAACAGCCAGCGCTGGACAATGGCTAATGGGATTTGCCTTTCGCCAAGTGTGTCCAAACCCTTTCCTTAGAAACGCATGTGTCAACAGCTTATAGGGCTACAAATTTCCTGGTCCGCACAAAACGCTGGGAGGAGGGAAGCCAACCCTGCTGCTGCCCAAGGCAAAGGAAGTGGGTGGAGGCCACATGCCAGGCCTTGGTGAACTCAGGCAGCCAGGGCTCAGGCTAGAGCACCCGAGGGAACAGCACCCAGCCCAGGAGCAGATGCCTCCTCAAGACCCAGGCTCTCCCCGCAGCACCTGGATGGACACCTGAATGAAGAGGCAGCATCTTATGCAAGGCCTCCCTGGGATCCTGGGGGACACTCAGAATCCAGGGGTGCTCTGAGCCCAGCTCCCGAGGTGCCTAGAGGATTCTGGGTTCTCCTGCACAGTCTGAGTCTGTCCAAGTGACACAGGGGAGCTCTGCCCTCATGGGCCTCAATATACAAAGTGACAGTCCGATCAAGTCGTCTGCGTACTGCCAGGCACGAAGACTGGCCAGGTGGAGGGGGTTCAGCTTGGGTGCAGGCAGTGGAAGATACCGGACTCCACACTGTGAAAGAATCCTCATCAAGACATTCAAGAGGACACAGAAAGTGGGGTGAGAGCCCAGAACAGAGTCAAGCAGGGAGCACGAGCTCTCTCAGACACAGCCCTGTGGATCTGCTGAACCAGACAGTCGGTGGAACACTCCAAGGACTCTGTGCGTGTGTGGAGTGTATGGTATGGATTGTGCACATTGTAATACTGTAACATAATAAGGCGTGTATATCTGGCCTTGACCCCCAGTTCCTGGCACAGAGCTCCTAAAACTCTTACGATTTCCTGACTGAAAGGGGTGATAGGAACATCTTTTGTTATAATATTTGGTCTTAGTCCCAGATCCTGACACAAGAGTTTCCAAGACCCTTGCAATTGAAGGAAAGAGCCTCTTTTGGGATGCTAAGATGATGGGTGTGGGTCACCAGAGAGACATGGTTAGAAGGTTGGAATTTTAAGATCCACCCCCGGACCTCAACATCTGGGGAAGGGAGAAGAGCTGGAGGTTGAGTGAATCACTGATGGCCAGTGATTTAAGCACTCATGCCTACATAGTGAGACCTCCATAAAGGCCCCTCAGTGATGGGGTACAGAGAGCTTCCAGATCGGTGAACAGTGGAGGTGCTGGGAGGGTGAGGCACCTGGAGGACATGGGAGCTGTAATGGAGCAAGAAAGAAGAAAGGAGACGGGCAGACTCACAGACATTCCAAGTTACAGACCTAATGATATAACAGATGGTTTCACAGTGGACAGGAGGGAGACGGGGCGTTCAGGAGAATTCCACACTCCCACTAAAGCAGGTCTGCTAAGGAGAGAGACACACAGCCGGGGTGGGGGGTAGTCTGGGCCATGGAAGATGCCAAGAGGGAGGAAAGCGATGGCCCTGGGACCTCAGGTCTCCAGCCAACCACCCTTCCACATCCCTGTTACTCTGTTTCTGGGCCAGCCTTGCAAGGGTGCAAAGGCATCTTCTCAGTAACCCCAACCCCAAGACCCCTAGAACAAGTCATGGATTTTCTCTTCTATATATCTATATGAAGTAGAGAAGTATATATATATATATTTTAATTTTGTATTTTGGTAGTCAAAGGCAGTGGGATGTTGACAGGTAAGATCCCAGAAAGATGCAGCACAAGAATTTACTAACATGTGCTTCTACTAAGCTACAGGACCCTTAATGTTCAGGGGACCCCAAAAATGCCATGAAGCTAAAGTGACCCTGTGAGGCTGGAGCTGGACACGGGGATGCAGAGGCTGCCTGCATCCTCTTAGGTCCACCGACCCTGGAGCCTGAGGGAGTGGCCTCTCTCCCCCCACAGGCAGGCCTGTCAAGAGCCACAGCCTGAAGCCTGGCTGCAGGGGAGTACAATGAATTTATCAGAAATCCCAGGGGATAATGTGCCTCTAACGAGACTCTTGAGAGTCCCTGGAACTGCAAGGAGAGCAGACCAATTGATCCTGAAGGAAATCAACCCTGAATATTCATTGGAAGGACTGATGCTGAAACTCCAGTACTTTGGCCACCTGATGCGAAGAACCAATTCATTAGAAAAGACCCTGATGCTGGGAAAGATTGAAGGCAAAAGGAGAAGAGGGTGGCAGAGGAGCAGATGGTTAGACAGCATAACTAACTCAATGGACATGAACTTGAACAAACTCCAGAAGATAGTGGAGGACAGGGAAGCCTGGTGTGCTGCAGTCCACGGGGTTGCAAAGAGTTGGACACGACTGATCAACTGAACAACAACAACAAACGATGTGCCTCTGGGATTTCTCTTCCAGTCTAGCTTAAATGTCACTACTGCACTGGTTTTCCTTTAATTAAAAATTTCCCAAAGCTCCAAAGTCCAAAGAGCCAACTTCAAGGACCATAGCCTGGTGCTCACCAGCCTTATCACTCAGTCTCCCTATAGTACACCATGGACATCCTACTCTGGCCTTTGGTCTAGAATGTCCCAAACCCTCGACCTAAATCCCAGACATTCTGTAAGGCCCTGCTCAAGAGTCACCTCCTCCAGGAAACCTTCCTGGCTCAAGAGTCCCAAGCCAGAGTCTCCTGTGAACTTAGACTATTCCATTGTGAGGCCCTCCATTAAATGCTGCCTTGAGAAAGATCCTGCGAGGCTCTTTCACATTCTTGTCTCAATGTGCTTTAGTGCATTTCTGGCTAGATAGGGCCAGAGTCGGACAGATAGGGTGAACCAGCAGTGTCAGACAGGCTGCTTACAGGAATGAATCCTAAGGCCCAGCCAAAGAGGCCAATGATCAAGTGAGCAGTCGGCACAAAATGCTCTGCTGGGGGAGAACCCAAGAGTGAGGAAGGAGGAGGTGGGGAGCTGGGAAAGCAGGCAGGTCCAAGCTGAAGACAGACTTCTGCAGACGGCAGGGCAAGCGCTCCATGGAGCCAGCAGACGAGGAGCAGTGGAACGGGCCAGTGCAGAGCTGGGTTCTTTTGTGTGGCTGCCCGGCCGCTGCTTGCCTGGGCGCAGGGCCTCTCCAGATCAGCTTTCTGATCCTCAGATGAGGGCTCCTTAAAGTCTGGGAACCACATATGTGCTTATCCACACACTGCCAGGCCTTAAGAGGCAGAGCCAAATGAATGCATCTTTGAAAACGCTCCTTTCTCTTCCTGCTCATTTGTGGTCACCCGCGTGCTGGCTGTCTGGACCACACCTAACAACCAGGGCTCTGACCGCTGTTCTATTTGTATGTTGACAGCTGGAGGAGCCGAAAGGAGAGTTCCCTTCTCTGCTCTCGGAAGGCAGACAGAAAACAATCAATTTTTTCATGCCCTGCCAACATCTGATGGAAAGGTACCTTCCAGCCTCAGTTGTGTATTTAAAACTAGCGTGGAATCTCACAGGCCTTGTGATCTCTCCTTAAGGAGACTGTTATTCTGTGTCTCCCCCACTACCAAGGGCCCCAAGAAGCATCTCATGGAGCAAAGGGAGAGGAGAGACCCCCACCCTCAAACTGGCTGTGCATGATATAGACCATCCTTGGGTAATTTATTACTTTCAGGTGATCTCAGGGCCTTCGTATCGACCACTAAGAATAGGATCTGCACCTCACTGACCTCTGCATCCAAGAAAGGGCAACTCCCTTCCTCAGAGAAGAAAAAGCTTATGCTTCACGGAGGACCTGTGCCTGGAAAGAAGATGAGAGCCCACCTGATGGACCAGAGTGGCCAAGCGAGGCCCTGGACGCACTCTGCTATATGGGGTGAGTTTGGTCTCCTGAGTCATCATACAAAGTGTCACCTATCTGACCAACACATTCTAGTTCTTCAAAAGACATCACCCTACTGAAGTTATTTCCCAAAGTGGATCTCATCTTGTCCACTCTAGGGCAGCACTGGGATAACCTTCCGGTTTTTTATTTCCCACCAAATTCAGTGTACAGTAGTAGTGGTAAGTGGAAACTCAAGAAATAGAAACCTATCCATTTAAATCTACTTCACCTTTTTTTCCAAAAAGGATTTGAGGCAGTTTAAAAAGTGAATGATATAATTCAATAAAAAACAGATGAAAACTGAGACCTCCCTGATGGTCCAGTAGCTAAGACTCCATGCTCCCAATGCAAGGGGCCTGGGTTTGATCCCTGGTCAGGGAACTAGTTCCCACATGCTGCAACTAAGCGTTTGCACACCACAACTAAGACCTGGTGCAACCAAATAAATAAACAAACAAAATATTTTTTAAACAGATGAAAACATCCCACTGAAAAGAGAACAAGGCAGGAAGAGAAAACAAAGCTAGGATCTAGGGCATGCAGAGAAATTGTCAGCTTTGCAAAACTGCTAAACGTGGTTACAAATTCAGTTCTGAGTTCTCTTGGGGCTAAAGCAAGGAAAGAATTGTGGTCTGTGAGGCAATCCAAAGTATACAGAAGATGAGAGAAAAAACAAAAATGCACCTCCAACTGCAAAGAAGTCCAGTTTCTGCTAGGTGCTATAGGGTAACTTCTTGAACATAAATTCCTACAAGTGGGATTTTGAAATCAAAGGTTTTGTAGATTTTTTAAGGCCTCTGGTGTGCATCGCCAATCTCTCCTGGAAATTTTGTCCTGATTAGATTCCTCCTAGCAGCCTGCTCTCTTCCCTGCACTGGGGATTATCCTTTTTTGGAGAGTAGAGTTCTTTGCAAATGTAACAGGTACAAATTCAGTGTTTTCATCTGTAAATCGTGAATTAAAATTATCCTGAATATTTTTCTTATCCATTCTGACAATAACCATCAGCTGAATTGCCCACCTCATATCCTATACATACATATTTTTAATTAAATTGTTTCTCTCTCTGTTTTTGGACTGACGCTGAAGCTGAAGCTCCAATACTGTGGCCACCTGATGTGAAGAGTTGACTCACTGGAAAAGACCCTGATGCTGGGAAAGATTGAGGGCAGCAGGAGAAGGGGTCGATAGAGGATGAGATGGTTGGATGGCATCGCTGACTCAATGGACATGAGTTTGAGCAAACTCCGAGAGATAGTAAAGCACAGGGAAGTCTGGCGTCCTGCAATCCATGGAGTCGCCAAGTGTCAGACATGACTGAGTGACTGAACAAATCTGGGAAGGGCTCTTTTTTCCTATAAAGGAAATAGATTCTTTGCCATATTGTTAGTTGCCTTTCTGTTAGCAAGTTTTCAGACATCCAAAACTTCATCTTTTTTAGGTTGCAAAATAAAAGATTTTCCCCTTTTTCCCTAAGTCAGTCAGTTAAATATTAAGTGCCTACTCTGTACCCAACACTGAGACGTCCCAATTTTACTGAAAAAAAGATAAAGTAACTTGCTCAAGGTCAGTCAGCAGTAGGGGAGTGCCTTCAGCAAATACTTGTTGAATGAATGAATAAGAGAATTGAGAGACATGCAGTTTTACTTATCCCCACCAAGTGGCAATTTAACCCTCTGTTTAAGTACCACTGGTCTAGGGTCATCCCTTATCTCAAGAAATACTGCTTCTCCGCTAAGGCACACATGTTTTAAGTCTCTCTGCAAGCAGAGTGCTGGAAGGAAATACACCTGCACCATCTCCTTTAAATTAACCAACTGGTACCCATCCTGCTGGAATAGTAAACCATGTCATGTCACTACACTTCTGTTTGGAAGGAAAACTGCTTTCATCTTTTTAATTACTAGGAGACCTAAAGCTCCAAAATTCTCAAAGGATTCTCAAGGATTAACAGACCTCGACTTAATGCCCAAAGTGCAGAGCCTGGACAAGCTGCACTGGCATCACCTGGGGTCTTGCTAGAAAGGCAGGATCTCTGCCACACCCCAGAACCACTGAATCCGAATCTGCATCTTCACAAAAGCCCCAGGGAGTTCTTATGCACATTTGAAATTGAGAATCATTTAATTTATTTACTTTTTGCCACACTGAAGGGCATATGGGATCTTAGTTTCCCAACCAGGGAATAAACCTGAGCCCCCTGCAGTGGAAACATGGAGTCTTAACCACTGGACCACCAGAGAAGTCCCAAGAATCACCAGTTTTAGATGAAATATCAATTTCTTGAAACTAGCTCCTAACAAAGCAATATGCTTACTCTAAGTGGTGAAGAAAAAAGGTTAAAGAACCTGAAAAGTTCCCCCACAAGCTGTGGAGTTTGTGGGTAGATCTTGGTTTCTCTCTTTTTTTTCCCCACTCCCTATAAAACAAGGAATACTGAGAACCCAAATATTAGCTGTTAACTGTCTAGGGCTGACACAGGATCTGGTACCACTAATACAAACAGAATGAATTTAACTCTTAACAGACCACGAAGAAAAAAACCCAGCTAGGTGAAGGCTTGCTGTTGAGTTGCTCAATTGTGTCTGACTTTGTAACCCCAGGGACTGCAGCACACCAGGCTTCTCTGTCCTTTACCATCTTCTGGAGTTTGCTCAAGATCACGTCCATTGGGTTAATGATGCCATCCAACTGTCGTCCTCTGTCAGCCCCTTCTCCTCCTGCCCTCAATCTTTCCCAGCATCAGGGTCTTTTCCAGTGAGCTGGGTGAAGGCTGGGAAAGAGGTATTCATATAACAAAGAATAAAAATGCATTGTCTCAAACTAGTAATCATTATTTCTGAAAACACCATGATCAGTACTTCAAGTCCAAGTTTTCAACACTCTCAGGAAATCTGTTCTCTCACCTACAAGGCAGTACCCCCTCCTCGGCCTTTACTCCGAGGCTTCAGGAATGGTGATAAGTACTGGACCTGCTTTATCCTATTCCTGCTCCCAGCAACTATTTGTGGTAATTTATCATCTGCATTTTGCAGATGAGGAAACTGAGGCTCAAAGAACCTGAGTGACGGAACCAAAGGTCACTCTCAGGTCTGTTGACAGGTTTTGACCTGGTCACTTGGGTGTGTGAGCTCTGTAGCTCAAGCATGTCAGAACCCACTAGGCTGGGTGGTGAGAAGTAGCTGTCTCACCCAGACAGGCACTTTTTTTTTTTTTTTTTTTTAACAAAAAATGGCTTTAATGAGGTATAATCTACATACCACAAAACCCACCGCATATTTTTAAGATGCTGAAAAATGTGAACATTCATGGAAATAAAGATGTTCTTTTCCCTCCAGAAGGAAAGCTAAAGAGGTGGTGAACCCAGATGAGCCAGATTCCAAGGAGCCCCGGAGTCGGGAACGCCTACCTTGAATTCCATACAGCCGGTTGAGGCGTGACCGCCGGGCCTCGTCGGTGTAGGGGACAGCGAGCCACGGCATCTCACTGAAGTACTGTTTGAATGAGTCCTCAGACCTACAGAGACACGTGCACAGAGATAAAGCTCTATTACTCCTCAAGGCACCACCACGGGGTCCTCCTCGCCTCCCACCATGTTGCGTCCAGGGTCCTACAGACGCCCCAACTTCTAATCATTGTGCTCCCCGGACGCCAGGCTGTGGAAGGGCCAACCCAGTGCACAAGGCTCCACACAACAGGTGGACGCCAGGCTGAAACGCCAGGCGTTTCAACAGACTGCTCCTCTGCAGCCCACCCATTCAATTCATGCTCAGCTTTTCTTTCTCAACATGGATAGGTCTTCCTTTAATTAGGAGCCTAGATTTTCAGACACCTCCTTCCCTGTAATACTTGTAATCTGTGCATGTAACTGTGATATGCACAGAACACTTTTAATCAAGCCTACACCTATGGTTCCATGTCTAAGAAACTCTAAGAGTGATAAATCCAATTAAGTGATAGAAGCAGATTAGAGATCTGTGGGGCTGGAATTTGGCGGCAACTGAGAAAAGGCACAGGAGTTCTTTTTTGAGAATTAAAAAAAATTGGCTGCACCCCGTTTCATATGGGACCTTAGTTCCCTGACCAGGGTTTGAACCCACACCCCTTGCATTAGAAGGAGGATTCTTAACCACAGGGGAATCCCATGAGGGATTCTTTTCATTGATGGGAATGTTCTATATCTTCACTGTGTTGGTGACTCAGGTACATATATTAGTCAAAATTCACTGAACTGTATACCTAGAATGCATGTATTTTACTGTATGTAAATTATACTTCAATAAATTTGATGTTGTTAATTTATTTTTATTTTTTAAAAGATTTTTATTTTTTTGGTGGTGCAGCTTGTGGGATCTGAGTTCCTCGACCAGGGATTGAACCAGGGCCCATGGCAGTGAGAGCACAGAGTCCTAACCACTGAACCACTGGCGAATTCCCAAGTTGATGTTTTTTTTAAGCTTTAAAAAGCCCTGTGACATAGCTTCAAGCTTGCCCTAGGGAGCAGAGGGGTGGGCTCAGAGGCCAATACAACTGAGCATAGCATCATACAGGCATCAGGGATACAGCAGTGCATAAAAGGCCCTCAGTGTGTTGGCATCTCAGCGATTCTTCTGTGAATAGGAAGTCTGGTGGCTTGGTCTGAACTGGGGCTGGGGTTCTGAGATAAAGGAAGGTCAGTGATGAGTAAAGTTGGTGAGAAGGCAAGAAACAGAGGAAATTGAGGCTGAAAGGCCCTGACATACTCTGGGAAGAAAGTCTGCTCTTCTTGTTTTGTGGGGAGCCCCCAGAAAAAGCATGTGGCCAGAGCTAAGAAAAATGAATGTAGAGCCAGCTAAGACAGGTGTCATATTCCATTAGTCTCTGGCTCTTTTCTTTCCATCCTTCTTCTTCCATATCTGCTCACCACCATCCAAAAAGCTGAACCAACCAGAAAAAAATGCATCCTAATCTCCAATGCCCCAGGCCAGAATAAGGATGTCCCTTAATACTGACAGCAAGAATGGGTTTTCCTTGGCTCCCCTTTAGACAATTACATGATTGAATATGAAATATATCTGCCCTTCTGCCAATCATCCCAGAGAGGTCTTCCCCATGCTCTAGCCCCAAGTTCTCTGCTACAGAGCATGTAAGGCAAGAGCCATCCATCCACCTGTGGAAAGGGGGAGACACACCGCCACCCCGTCCACCAACCTGTCAGCACACATTACCTGTCCGCACTAACAAAGATGATCTCGAATTTCTGGCCTGCCTCCTTGATCTTCCGGTAGGACTCCACCAGGACCCGGGTGAGGCTTCGGCAGGGTGGACACTGCAAGAAATGAGTGGGAGACTGTGGCCTCCGTCCTGCCTTCTCCTGCCCCAGTCCCAGTCACCTGCCAGCAGAGGCCGGTTCCACAAGACCCACACAGGATGTGGATCACATTTCCAGTTTATGGAAGAGGCAGAAATAAACATGCCTCTCGTGACGGTGAGCATCTGGGGCCAGTGGGCAGCTGTTAAAACAAATCCCCGAAGGGAACGTGGGGAGCCTCATCAGAATGGGTTAGGAGGACTCCCCTTTTTATTTATGTATTTTTAGGGGGAAGGACCTTCCTTTTAGGCCAGTCCAAAGAAGTCCTTTTCTTGCTGCTATTATCATTCATAATAGCAAGCACTGGAAGCATGCCAGCAATGCACGAGGCCTAGAAGAGAGCAGGAATGCCAGGAAATGACACCTGAGCAGTCGCACCTCCAGAAGCTAACCCCAGCTAGTCTCGGTGGCGACATCACTGCTCCCTTCTGTCTGGATGAAAGAGGGACCCAGCACTCACCCAGTGTGCGGAGAAATAGACTCCCACGTGAGACCCCTCCAGGCTGCTGCTCTCCAGGGACTGCCCGTTATTTCTAAGCAAGGGCCCTGCAATGACTTCCCTGAAGGGTTTAGGTCCCCAGGGGAATTCCAAACCTGAAACAGGCAACATATGACGAGAATGTTAAGACTCTTCCTTGGGGTCTCTAACCCAAGAGGCTTCCAGGATGCAGAGCGCGACAACTTTATCACCAAATGGTATTGGCTAACATATCCATAGGACTGGCAGCTAAAGCAAGAATAAAAGCAGGACTCATTCACGGCAGAGCCCTACCTACCTTCAAAGCCATGGTTCCTGAACCTGGAGGATCACAGGACCCATCTCCTGGGGAGCTTTTGAAAAGTACAGAAGCCAAGGTTACCCGCCACCCCCTGCCCCACCCCTATCTCAGGATCCTGGGGCAGGGGTGAAGATGCACAAACAAAGCAAGGCCAAACGATTCCCCAAGTAACTGTGATGATGGACAGTTGGGGAATCACTGCCTTGGCTATTAACCAAGTATGCATGCGTGCTCAGTCACTGAGTCACGTCCGACTCTTTGCGACTCCATGGACTGTAGCCCACCAGGCTCCATTGTCCACAGGATTTTCCCAGGCAAGAATACTGGAGCGGGTTGCCATTTCCTTCTCCAGGGGATCTTTCTGACCCAGGGATAGAACCCCCATCTCCTGCATTGGCAGGCGGATTCTTTACCACTGATGCACCAGGGAACCCCATTAACTGTGAGTTTCTTCAATTCCAACCCTGGACTCTCAGTGGCTCCCAACTTTATATTTTAGAATCAGCCAGGGAATTTTAAAATCTGATGCTCCTGGGTCCCACCTCCAGAGATTCTGATTCAGCTGGTCTGGGTTGGGGCCCAGGGAACCAAGTGAGAGGAGAATTTCAGTCTAGTGAAAGGAAAGTGCAAAACCACTCGACCCAGATGGTTGACATTCTGATGACACATAAGCCCCAGGCAGGAAGAGCACGCAACATGCTCCCCGCTCAACAGAACAGCGTTTTCTCACAGGGTGGTCCAGAGACCACTGGCTCAAAATCGCCTGGAGTGGGTGGGGAGCGGGAGGGAGAAGCAGATCCTGGCTGGAAAAGCAGGTGGCTGATTCCACCCTGAAACACATGGAATAAAAAATCTCTGGGGGTGGGGTTGGGGAAGCTGGGTTTTTAACAAGCTTCAGAGTTGGGGGGGGGGGCGGGCGGTGGGGCGTGCGTGCGTGCCTGTGTGTTTACACTCAAAAGACAGAGACTTGGTTCTAGTGTACCTGCCCTGGTTTTTACTGAGGGCAATTGTTTTGAAGAAGATGAAATTTTTACTGGGAAAAGTTGTGATCAGGGCTGAACTCTGTAATTGGATGAATAGGTGAGGGATGGAAGATCTTATAGCCTTTGTATGACTCCAGTGCCCAGAGGAAAGAAACAGGCCCTGGACAGCCTCTGAGCAAGGTGACGAGAGTCACCCAGAAATGGCCATCTACCCAGCCGGTCAGGAAAACCAAGGCTTAGGATTTGAGCAACACCAAGGAACGAGGCTTCCCTGATGGCTCAGATGGTAAAGAATCTGCCTGCAATGCAGGAGACGCGGGTTCGATCCCTGGGTCAGGAAGATCCCCTGGAGAGGGGAATGACAACTGATACTAGTATTCTTGCATGGATAATTCCACAAGGAGCCTGGTGGGCTACAGTCCATGGGGTTGCAAAGAGCTGAACTCAACTGAGTGACTAACACTTTACTTTCACTTTTTCACTTCAAGAAATGAGGGGCGCTAGGGCCAGGAGAGCAACACGGAGACTGCAACTTTGCTATAGTAATATATATATTTTTAATTTACTTATTTTTAATTGAAGGATAACTACTTTACAACATTGGTTTGATTTCTGCCATATATCAACATGAATTAGCCATATGTATACATATGTTCCCTCCCTCTTGAGCCTCCCTCTCACCTCACACCCTTTTCCATCCCACTCTAGGTTGTTACAGAGCCTCAGTTTGAGTTCCCCGAGTCATACAGAAAATTTCCATTGGCTATCTATTTTACATATGATAGTGTATATGCTTCCATGCTACTCTCTCCATTCCTATCACCCTCTCCTTCCTCCCCTGCTACGGTAATATTTTCAAGAGAAAAAAAGACAAACCCCAAACCACACAGGCTGCCTCTGATTGTGGAGGTGAGAGCTGCTGCTGAAACAGCAATAGAAGTCAGTAGCTGGGCTCAAGCTGCTTCTCAAAGGTCTCCTGAGTCCTCAAAGCTAAACTTCCTTTTTCAGATTCCTTCTCCTTTGGCCCATGAATTAAAGCCCCCATGAGGGACATTCTGATCTCTGTAAGAACCTTAACCATGACCTGGAGAATACTATAATTTCATCAAGACAATATTCTCTAGCCAATAACCCCGTACTCATGTATTTCCTTTTCACGCTCTCTACCAACAGGGAGGAGGGCAGGGTGGGGGGACACGGCAAGGTCTTACCCTCTGGGTCATCGCGGATCACCAGCAGCCCGTTCCTGCACACGACCTTCCCGGAAGTGGCGTCTAAGAATATGAGCGATGGAATGTTGGAAATTCGGTATTTGTTCCAAAGTTTAAGCTGTGAGAAGAAAAGTCAAAGAAGGTGGTTAAATTCAAAATGGCAGAGTTCTTTGGAGCCTCCTGAAGGATAGACAGGCTGGAAAACATGAAGGTACAGATAAATGAATTACTGACTAAGAGCAGGGCTGGCTGGGCAAAAGGGACAAGAGAAGCTCCAATCCCACTTATCCCTGAGGTCTGAGACAGTGGAGGGGACCCTGGGTCTGAGTCCCAACCAGGCTCAAGTCACAGCAGACGCCAACAGAGGACCACACTTATCCTGGTGGTCTTTTCGCTTCTACCTCCCCCACAGGCACTGTCTCTAAGAAGCATAATGAAGATGGATCAGGCATGTTTCACACACAATCAGATATCCACCAGGTGGTTGAGGCAGGAAGCGGGGCTTTTTATTAGCGACTCTCCACCCGATCAGCAGGCAGGTGCTGGGCTGCGTCCCCTTGGCCCCAAGGGAGAAGGGACGAGGGTATCCAGTAGGTGACCAATACTGAAATCAGCCCCTCTCCCCACTTCACCAGGTCCTTGCAGAGGGACTATCGGTAGTTGCTCTAAGCGTGTGCCACTCGGCCTGCGAACACCTCAGCCAGCCCCAACCCTCAGTTCCCCGTGCCACTCAAAACAACCCCTGGTCCTTGGCAGGTTCCTGCGGTCAGCGGTGCCAGCTGTCAGAGGGCCAAGGTCGAAGAGGACCGAGGCTGAGAAAGCATGAAGGCGACATCCCAGGGCTAGCAGCCCAGCGTGTGCTGGCTCTTCGGTAAGCCCCCAGACATCTGGGTGGACGCTGCTCAGATGAGCCGCCAGGTACTCTGGAACTGGACTGCCAAGTCCAGAAAATGACATAATGAAACGAAACATCAAACGTAACAGTGCACCTCCAGAGAAGAAAGAAACAAGGGGAGACCGCAGGATGGCCCAATGGTGAGTCACCTGCAAGCCTCCCTCTGGGCATCTGGGGCCCAGACAGGAGGGCTGGCTGTGTGGGCGCTGGCAGAACAGGGCGTGGAGGTGTCGAGGGAAACGGGCATCAGCCACACACAGCAGACGGAAAGGCGTGTGTGGCTGTGATCATTGTTTTCAACTCAGTCCCAAGCAGCCAGGGAGTCAGGCAGAGTATCTATCGGACAAGAAATGGGAGGTTTCCCCTGCCTGTGGAGACCTGGGTCTTGGCAGGAAGTGTTGTAGGACCCCAGCTTTAACTGGGTGGGCCCCCATTAAGGCTGCATGTTTTTCCCAGCCCCACATTTCCAATGGGCACCCCAAACCAGCCAGGATTTCTGATCAAGAGTGACTCTGCACACACAATTTTCAGTGACTGATTTTGCACCATCTTGAGAATCCTGATACAGGATTCAGAAGAAACATTCTGAGAGGCTCAACAACAAAACAAGACCATTCTACCGTTGGGATCAGGTTTATAAATTTGCTTGTACCAGGATCCAGTCAGATTAATAAAAAAAAAAAAGAGAGAAAGAGGAGAGGGGTGGGGATTAAAATTATCAGATTTTTCTGATTTAAAAAGGAATTATTGGGGGAGAAAAGTAACTATGTAAGAAAATGGGAAACACAGACACAAAAATTGAGATAAAAATCACCAATGACTCATCATTTATGAAAGCTTAGACGATTTTATATTTCCACCAATGGTAAATCAGAGCACCCATTTCCTGGTACTCTCACCAACTGTTATCACTAGCATTGGTTTTTTTTTTCAATTGGATAGGAAAAAAAAAATGATGCCTCATTTTTTTTGCTCATCTTTATTATACTTACTGATGTTTAGGAGATATACATATATCTCACAGTTATAAATACACTGCTTTTTCCGATACATGTTTTTTTACAAGAGTGCTAAAATTCATTCAACAGATATTATCTGAGCACTTACTATGTGCCAACCCTGGTCTAAGCACAAGGGATACAAGAATAAACAAAGCAGGGACATATCCCTGACTTATGGTCCAGTGGTCTAGTGGTTTAGAATCCATCTGGCAATGCAGGGGCCACAAGTCTGACCCTTTGGTCCGGGAAAGTAAAATCTCACATGCCACAGAGCAACTAAGCCTGCACGTTACAACTAGAGAGCCCACATGTTGCAACGAAGGTCCTGTGTGCTGCAACTAAGACCCGATGCAGCTACAACATAATATGAATATATATATTATATGAATATAATTTCAAGCACTTATAGGTAATGTTGGGTGGAGCAGTACACGTTTTAGTGACTGCTCTGGAAGGAATCTTTGAAGAACTGGCATTTGAGCAGACCTCAGTAATAGCATGAAAAAGTCATATGCAAATGGGGGAAGGCTGAATGGGGAAGACAAGAGTGGACACAGCCAGACAGTCAGGGGTCACAGTGAGGCCAGAAGGGCACTCACAGACTGGATGTTTCAGGTCCTGTAGACTGGTAAAAATAATGGAATTTTATTCTAAGCATACAGTCAGCGCTCCATATCTACAGGTTCCTTATATGCAGATTCAACCAAGTATAGATCAAAAATGTTCAGAAAAAAAAAAAAAATCAAGAAAGTTCCAAAAATCAAAGCTTGAATTTGCCAACCACAGGCAACTGTTGATACAGTCTTACGTCATATGTATAACTATGTGTGTTACATGTACACTGTATTAGGTATTATAAGCAATCTAGAGATGATGTAAAGTATACCTGAGGACGTGGTATATGTAGGTCATATGCAACTACCACACTATTTTGTATAGGAGACTGGAGCATCCACGGATTTTAGTATCTGTGAGGATCCTGGAACCAATCCAGGATACTCAGGGCCAACTGTAATAGGAAGGTGCTGAGGGTTAAGGCGAGTGGTGCAAGGTGGTTTATCTTTTAAAAGGTCACTGTGGCCGCTGTGAACAGACAGACATCAGGGGAAGACCAACTGGGGAGACCACTGCCAAGGGCCCAGGCAGGAGAGGAGAGCAGTGACAAGGACCTGGGCTGTAGCAGCACAGAAAGTGAGGACATGGCGGTGCATTTTGAAGACAGTCAATAGCGGAGGTTGACAAATGGATGTAAGGAAGGTGTGAGGGAAAGAAAAAGGTCAAGGGGGTACTGTACTGTGGCTTGGAGGCTTGAGCAAAAATGTGTCAAGGAGTTCCACTAACCATGATGAGGAACAGTGGCAGAGCAAGAAGTTTGAGAGGGGAAAAATCAAGATAGAAAAATCAAGCTGTTCTATCTTTGAGGTGTCTATTAGACATGCAAGTGGAGATTTCAAGTAGGCACCTGGTTTATAAATCTAGAGTAGGGACTTCCCTGGTGGTATAGTAGTTAGGAACCCACCTTGCAACTCAAGAAACACAGGTTTGAGCCCTGGTCAGGGAACTAAGCTCCCACATGCCACAGGGCAACTAAACCCACAACAATGCAACTACAGAGCCCCCACTCTGGAGCCCATGTGCCACAACTAGAGTCCATGTGACACAGCAGAAGATCCCACGTGATGCAACGAAGACACTGCATGCCTCAACTAAGACCTGACACAGCCAAACAAATAAGTAAGAAAAGTTACTGTTTAAAAAAATGAAGAAATAAAAAGAAATCCAGACTGGGGGGTGCAGGGTATGAGATACCAATCAGGGATCCTCAGTGCCTAGATGCCATTAGGGGCCATGGGCCCCAGGTGAGGTCATTCTGAGGAGAAGGCATGGCATCAGAGGAAAAGGGACCCTTAGCAGAGAGCCAGGGACACCCACGGCAGGCTGAGGAGTGATGAGAGACACAGGAAAAAAAGGGGACTCTGGTGTCCCAATAGGCAGGCGTGGAAAGTGAGAGAGGAGAGTGTAGGTCACTGGGTCAAATGCTGCGGAGATGTTGAGCACGATGAGAATAGAGAACGGACCGGTGGTCACACGTGATCTTGATGGGGTCGGGGGGAGGGTAGTCAGCGCAGGGGTGAAGCTGACAGACAGACTGGAATGAAGAGAGACAGCACCTCTATCCAACACACACGCCTACAGTGGGCCTGGGACCCAGACAAGTCCGAGTACTCCTGCCAACATGTGAAACATCAAGAGGAGAACAACAGAAAGAAAGGTTATAAAAAGAGGAGAAAATGGCAGATAAGGGGCTGAGGCAGTGACTACAGGCAATTCTCTTTAAGAGTTTTGCTGTAAAGGGAGAAAAGAAATGGGATTGAAGCAAGAAAAACACCTGATGAGGTCAAAGGGAGGGTATTTTAAAGATGGGAGGTACAGTAATATCAGGCTTCCCTGATGACTCCGCAGTAAAGAATCTGTCTGCAATTCAAGAGCCGCAGGAGACGTGGGTTCGATCCCTGAGTCGGGAAGATCTCCTGGAGGAGGAAACGGCAACCCACTCCAGCATTCTTTCCTGGAAAACATCCCATGGACAGAGGAGCCTGGCGGGCTACAGTCCATGGGTTTGCAAAGAGTCGGACACAACTGAGCGACTAAGCACAAGTTACTGTCATATCATATTTGCTTGGGATGATCTGTCTCAGTTGTAGTATCCTGGTTACTCTGCTCTGAAACTGTGCAGGAGGCATAGGAATGATCATTCCAGCCATGTTCATTTTGATACCTGAATCAGAAAGAGAACCTTGTGTTAGAAAAGTCCCACAGGTCCGCTTTGATGATTCTTTTATGCCAACTGGAAATGCGCTAAAGAAATGATCACCAAGACTCATCTCTGTACCTTTTCAAGTGTGGGTGACATCTCAAGTCCACTCAAGGTTTCCAAAAAGCCCTCTTAAGACTCTGGTTTCATAACCATTTTGGGGTCACAGTCATTGTTGATGATAAAAGTTACATACAGATTCTTTCCCCAGAGGAAAATACCTATATATGAAAAAGTCTGTAATTTCATAGAGTTTGTGAATTTCTTGAAGCCTGTGATTAAACCTGTCTGATTCTAAGAGCTCTATGGACTCCGGAAAAAGATCACCTTCTTTTAAACAGTTCACTTTAGTACATGGCTCAACCTTGATTCAATTGGGAGAACTATGACATTGCCTCATCTTTACTCTTGTCGTGAATATTTCCCCTAATAAGAATCAGCATTTGCCTAAACTCTAAGATGATGAAATGGTGAAAGGCAGAATGTTAAAACCACACTACATGCGGCTGCCATCTTCCCCAGCTAGTTCAGAGCTGAGTACCATCGGTGGTCTCTGATTCATCCCTTTGCCTTCAGGGTGGTGAAGAGCAGAACCACCTAGGACAGAGTGCTAATGTCACTTTTTTTTTAAGGATCCCCAAGAAATGAGTTCAAAGTCCTCCTTGATATGATGTTAGAGCATTTAAATACAGTCAGGAGCATAAGTGCTTCTACGTTATCTCCAAGTTCTCCTTGGGAGGAAAAAAAACGGTGGTGGAATAAGTCAACAGGCTTCAGAGGGGCTGGGTTTCCATCCTGCCGGGACATCTCAATAGATGTCAGTACTACACCTTGGGCAGGTCACACCTTCTGGCCGAGCATGGTCATACACACATCACAGGATGAATACGGAGCTTAAACGAGGTAACGTGTGTGGAGACGCTCTGAAAACTAAAGCATTACACACATGGGACACATCATTAATATCTGAATCAAATTTATGCTTATTTCCCCCTTGTCTTGTCAGCATCCTTTTCAAAAAACATTTTCCTGTCAACTCAATTTTAAAGTTAAATCAATCAACCGTAGGGTAGGCTGCATATAAAACTCCTCAGAAAGTGGAGGATTTCCTTCTGTAGCCAGTGGTCTTTTTGCCATAAGCACTTTCTACAAACACATACATATTTGGGGGCCAGATTTATGTGGTCTGATGTCTTCCCCCCTCCCCTTTTTCTTTCATCCATTTCCCATTTTGGATTTCCAGATTTTAAGGGGCATCTGGATATTTATTTTTTAAGCTGACGCTCTGGATTTTGCTTTTCTCTCTTAAGAGAACTCTGACCCCGCGTCTGATTCTGCTTGAAAGTGTGAAATACCATACAGTCTGCTACCAAGGAGCGTAGGAGGGAGACAAGCTGAGTCAGGAGGTTCCGTCCCGGCGCCTGGACCAGGGAGGTGGACTGAGGGCAAGAACTCCTTCCAGGTGGTCAGGGGAGAAAAGACGAAGAGCTACTGAGCAGGCTCATCAGAAGGGCCACAGTGACCGGCACTGCGGCAGGCAGGAGAGACCCCGTGACTTCCATCCAAAGCCTGCTCTCTCTTCAGTGACTGTCCTGGCACAGCGTCCACCCAGCTACCCAGAGGCCAGGCAACCCCGAGAGAATGGGTTCCCAGCAAATGCCCAGAGCCTAGAATCCAGAAGCAAGGCAGCAAAGATGAAACAGACAAAAAGAAACAGGAGACAAGATTAGTTCGACTTGGCCCAAAGCAAAAAAAAGATGACAAACCGGGCTATCGGGTTACTTAACAGTTCCCATTCCTCAGCCTGGCGGCTGGTTCTGGTTAGCGATCCAGGGCTGTGGTTGGAACTATTGTCCCAGGAATGTTGTCCAGAGACGCTGTTACAGTGACCCACGAAACTACGAAGCAAAAATCAAAAGGGATGGGATTGGGAACTTGTAAACTGTAAAAATGCAGACTCTGAAGCCGAGCTGATCAGAAACCCTGGAGGGATTAGTCAGCACTCGCGCTTGCCACAGGGAAATGCCACCCGGCCATTTCTGAGAAGCCCTAGCTCCTGAGGGTAACATGGAATCCGCCTCTCATTTGGAGGCTTGGGTCTTGCACTTGACTGGGGGACTAAGTTTTTATTTCTCAACAGCTGCTGCGAAACTGTGGGATCAAGCCAAAGCTAACACAGATGGCGGATTCATCAGCCGGCCCTTTGGCAAGGTCAGCCGGAACCTTCTTAGGCAGACCTCACCCCGGCCCTTCCACCGAAGGTTGGCCACAGTCAACACCATCCTCTTTGTAAGTAGTCTGTGAAAACAGAGCCTCAAAAGTGTCCCCACCCCTTCTCACCAAACACGACCACAGCCCATTATACATGCAGAGTCAGAGGGAACCGCCACCCCAGGTCCTACTGCCCAGTGTCACGATGGCGTGGACACTGGAGGTTGCTCAGCACAGGCTCGGGAGCCCAGGTCCAACTCTGCTCCTGCCACTTGCTAGTTGGTGACCTCAGGCACCTTTCTTAGTTTTCTCACTTGCAAAATGGAGATGACAGCTCCTACGTTTCACTGGGCTGTTGTGAAGAGTAGATGTGTAAAGTGTTTAGAATAGCGCCAGGGACTTCCCTGGCGGTCTGGTGGCTAAGACTCCAAGCTTTCATGCCAAGGGGCTCAGGTTTGATCCCTGGTTGGGGAACTAAGATCCTGCATGCCACATGGCAGAGCCAAGACAAAAAGGAATAGGGCATGACCCCAATTAGGTACTAATAGGCGTTAGCTTCTATTGTTGCTGTTGTTATTGTTATTCCAGGGTCATTCTAAACGCTCTACTGGGACCCTGTCCTCATATCCCCGGAGTTAAGACCAAGCCTTGCTTCTGAGGCAGGAGTCCCAGTGTGTGATTTGGCCTAAGACTGCAGTCCCCCAGCCTGGTACAGCAGCTGGCCAAGTACAGTGCTTGGCACATGTTACCTGGTTCAGTAAACAATGGTGAGCAAATGGAGAAATGATTGAACGGAAGGAAGAAAGGGAGAGAGGAAATTCTGTGGACAGGCCAGACAGACTGGTTGCCCAGCGACACAGTCAAGTTGAGCCATTTAAAGGGCTTCTTCCTTGTGCTTTTGGGAGACTTGGAGAGGCGTTCCTTATTCTCTTTAAATTGCAGAACACATCACTCAAAGCCAGTGCTGGTGGAATGAGAGCTGGTCTCCCTTTATCTAACAGTGACTCTGATCCCCTCCCTTCTCCAGCTCTCCTTCTGCCTGGAGCCAACACAGAGAAAGGACTGGTGAGATCAAGGAAGAGGTGCGGGTGGGCTGGGCTGGGCTGATTGGAACCTGCACCAGGCTATTGAGAAATCAAAGCCCTCCCAGCGGACACATCTCTGAAACTAGATTAACAATCAATTTCCCCTTCACTACAGCTGTGTTCAGAAGGAGGCCCCTGTGCCCTAAGGGTCGTAGAGCAAGAGGTTTACAAAATAACACATCCACGCCTCTTCGTGCAAAGGGCTAGGTGTGAAATATACCGCACACCCTCCTGGGTCTGTCTCTGCTACTCTAGTGAAAGAGAAAGACTAGAAGAACTGGGTAGAAGAGATGTTAGAAATCTACTCTTCGTTTCCCCAGATCTCAGAATGGTAAGTTTTCCAGCTGATTTACCTAGGTGGGCTGTCCAATCCAGCAGAGACTCATCAAGCGTGAATAACATTCAACACTAATCAAAGCACTGCACGGGACACGAAGCGGGTGAGACAGACACCAGGTCTGCCTTTAGGAACATTACTGTTTAGAAGTAGAAAATGGTAAAAACGGTCAATGTTAGAGCTATTTTACAACTACTTCTGTACAGGCATTAACACACAGCAACTGCCAGGAGAAGTGAGCAAAGGGGCCAGAAGGAAGCCTGGCTCCATCCTAGTTTAGGGAACGTGCCAGGAACGGCTCTGTGTGTTCAATCAAACACGCTTAACTGTTTCAAACATCCTCCATGAAACCACTGTGATTCCAAGCAGGGGCAGCCCCACGAACCAACAGCTCTGGGCTGAGTTTGGTCCCTGTGGGTCACTCAAATCTTTTTTCAGTACTTCTGTCTATCGGAGCACAGTATGGTGTAGGTAAAATGGTTAAGAACATGGTTCTGGAGCCAGAATGCTTGGGTTCAAATCCCAACTCTGCTGCATGTCTGCTGGGTGACCTGGGACAAGTTTCTTTACCTCTCTGAGCCTCTAAATCTTGAGTAAAGTGAGGATAAAAATAACCTGCTCCATATTGCTGTTGTTAGAATGAATTAATGATTAATACACATATAAGACTTAGAACACTGCCTGATATACAGCGAGTGTTCAATAAATGTCATAAATGATGATGAGGTCTAAAGAGGACACTGCCATTTTTCCTTGACACTAAGTGGAAAAATGTGCTGACCCCACTAACTCCATGTAGCACCCACGTCAGCTGTTGTTTCTCATTCCGACAGAGGAAGGATGGGAGAAATAACTTCTTACGCCTTGTGTCATTTTGGGACACCCGCAGACAGAGGACCCAGGCCAGGAGACAGCCCTATAGAGCTGTCTTCACTGTTTAGTCATTAAGTCGTGTCCGACTCTTTTGCGACCCCATGGACTGTAGTCCGTCAGTCTCCTCTGTCCAAGGGATCTCCCAGGCAAGGATACTGGAGTGGGTTGCCATGTCCTTCTCCAGAGGATCTTCCCGAACCAGGGATCGAACTCGCGTCTCCTGCACTGGCAGGTGGATCCTTTACCACCGCACCACCTGGGAAGCCCACCCCACAGAGTGAGTGCTGCCCACTCCCAGCCTGGTGCTGTGGGAACATGTTAAATTTGTAACAGCCTCACTTTGCTCTGCAAGATCCTCTTTTTACAACAGAAATCACGCTGCTGCTAGTGTGAGGTTGCAGATCTGATATGCTGCTCCTTCCTTTTATCTCTTTATCTAAGAAACGTCTGTCCTCGTCAGAGCCAGCCGTCCACCACATACACCTCATGAGGTGACGGCAAGCTCTGCTTCCGTCTTAACTTGTCACTCCGAAGTGCTGTCAAAGACCTGCCAGTTCCCAGGATGCGGGGTGCACACTGTGCTTCTTTTAGGGCCAACACAGAACCACCCCTGCCCCTTCATCCTTCCTCCGAGCTGACCTCTGTGTTCCAGGTCCCCCCAAGCCTCACTGCAACAGCACAGGAGGGAAACACATGTAGTGGCTGGGAGCACAGGCTCTGCAGGCAAGTGGCCTGGGCCTGAATGCTGGCTCTGCCACTTGGGCAAATCACACAGCCTCTCAAGCCTCACTCTCTTCAATGGCAAGGTGGTGGTGTTGTACCTACTTCCTCGAGTTACGATGAGGATAAGTAATACACATGACATGCTTAGAACCATCCCTGGCATACCGTAAACACTCAAATGAGAACGCTTCTAATGTGTGTCCTTCCAGATTCTGTTGGTATGGAATCTGATGAAATCTTGCTGATGAAAGTCCATTTACAGCAACAAACCCTGCACATAATCAAACTCCAAGAGCACTTAATAAGCAGCATTCCACTGCTGCTGCTGCTAAGTCACCTCAGTCGTGTCCGACTCTGTGTGACCCCATAGACGGCAGCCCACCAGGCTCCGCCATCCCTGGGATTCTCCAGGCAAGAACACTGGAGTGGGTTGCCATTTCCTTCTCCAAAGCATGAAAGTGAAAAGTGAAAGTGAAGTTGCTTAGTCGTGTCTGACTCTTAGCGACCCCATGGACTGCAGCCTACCAGGCTCCTCCGTCCATGGGATTCTCCAGGCAAGAGTACTAGAGTGGGTCACCAGTGCCTTCTCCAAGCATTCCACTACTATACATAAAATGGATAACTAACAAGGACCTACTATATAGCACAGAGAACTATATTCAATATTTTGTAACAACCTATAAGGGAAAAGAATATGAAAAAGAATATCTGTATCTATCTATAACTGAATCACTTTACAGCTGAAACTCAACTATATTTTTTAAAAATTCCTTAAAAAAAAAGAGAAAGCAGTGTTTGACAATAACAATCAGGACACCATAGGGCCACCAGTCCCTGCCAGGGATGGGGCCCAGAATAATCCACACAAATAAATACAGAATGGTTTGTAAGAGACCTCCTGACAGAAGGTAAGCAGATGGACTCTGATGAAGGAAGGGGGAGCAGAGGAGGCTCTGCCTCTCCGGCAGTGGCTCTGGGAGGGGCAAAAGCTCCCCTTCTTCACATAAACATAGACACTTTCCAGACCAGCATCCAGCCCGTGGATCCTTCTTTCTCCTAACTGGAGAGTGGCAGAACAACTAAGAAATGGCCACTCAGTCTAACCATGACCACCCGGGACAAAAGCGGCTGATGGTGGCCACGCTAGTGGGCATGAGAAGATAAGACATTTAATGGGGACTTCCCTGGCAGTTCAATGGTTAGAACTCTACAATTTCACTGGGGGGGTGGGGGTGGGTTCAATCCCTCGTAGGGAATTAGTATCCCACAGGCCTGTGTGGTGTGGCTAAAAAAAAAAAATTAAAAAAGAAAGAAGATAAACATTTAAAAAGTGGTATTTCATGTGTTTTGGAGACCTGGGGCCTGGCTGCCAGCTCCAGCAGTGGGCTGCAGCTTTGTGACTCTGGTGACGAAGCCACAGTGGGTGGTCATGAAAGAGGTTGCGTCCTGTCTACAACTAGCAGTTAAGAAGTGCTCTAAGACACAGTGGCCAGGGCCTCTATCTCCTTTCCTCCTGGGAGTCACTCACCAGACAAGTCTGCTACTAAATCTTTCAGAAAACTGCACCTTCGAACTGGCTTCAATCACCACCACCAGCAACAAATGAACGAGACAAGCAATGATGACAGGGACTTCCCTGGTGGTCCAGTGGTTAAGACTGTGCCTCCAAAGCTGGGGGCTGGAGGTGGCGGTAGGTGGGGAGGTGGTGGAGGGTTCAATCCCTGGTCAGGGAACTAAGGTTCCTCACCTATGAGGTACAGCCAAAACATTAAAAATAAATTATTTTAAAAATTTTTTTTAAAAAGGTGAAAGCTGGGAAAAATGATGCCCACAAATATAAAGACAGAAGATGCACATGTTTTCTTCTTACTCTTTCAAAAGTGCTAAACTGCAAAATATTTCCTGATCCCTCTCACTCACCTCGGGCTTGGAGAGTCCTGGTCCCCAAACACTTGGAACCTGGTTCCACTTGCAACACCAATTAAAGAGGTTCATTGACTCTGCCACACAACTTCCTGCTGTAATGACTCAACAGGCCAGGAGATGAGCAGTTGCTGGGAGCACAAAGGGACATATGGCTGCCAAGTTCTTTCTGGCCGACACCACAGACGAAGAGGCTGCTCCGCTTCCCCGTGCTGCAGTTTCACAAGCTGATGGAGGGATTTCCTCAAGCCCCATCTGGTATGAAAGCCTCTACTGGGCCAGAGTGGTTTGGAACAGCAAGGGGGTGGCTAAGAATGACAGATGCCGGCAAGGAAGCAGAACTAAAGAAGAGGGCCCGGGAGTTTTCAGAGGAGAGAGGACAAGGAGCCAGAACTGGTTTGGAATGGAAGAGACCGCGTCCCGAGGCCATTGCTTCTGAGCGGGGACAGGGTTTTTGTGGTTTGTATCATGGTGGAGCCCCCCTCTGTTGACATTCTTAGGAAAGTCTGCCCACATTCACTCTGAGCAGTGTGTTTTTGCTGGAACACTGGGCTCTTGGGGTCTGCCACCTCCTTTGAGAAATGTGTCACCTCATAGGTTCAACCCAGAATGTTTGAGTTCATACCAAAGAGAAATAAATTCTGGGGGAAAAAAAGAAGGTTAAAAACAAAACAAAAAGGAAAGAGAGGAATCGTAGGAATAAGGACTTTGGGGAAGGAGAAGGGCTGTTCCTTGTGGGTTTGGGGATTCTGCTGGCAGAAGCTGCATGTCAAAGCAGTGGTATCTCCCACTTCCACCACTCCTTAGCCAAAAATGGTAGATGCCATCAATTCATCCCCCCACAACCATGATTCAATGCAAAATGTAAGGCCATCAAATTTAGGAACTGGCTATAGCTGATAAAAGGATTCTTGCCAAAAACAAAACAAAACAAAAATGTCAGCAAGGTTTTAATTTTAAAATGTTTTAAATAAAAACACAGGGAACTCCCTGGAGGCCCAACAGTTACAACTCCGCTCTTCCATTGCAGGAGGCATGGGTTTGATCTGGTCGGGGAACAAAGATTCCGAAAGCCACACATGTGGGCTGGTCAAATAAACAAATAAACAAATAAGATTAAAATCCATACTAACAGTCTTCATCTAAAATAGGCCTTCCCTCAGGAGACGGTGTTAGTGCAGGCTCTGGCAGGAGGACAACAGAGCTCCCCTAGCCTCCTTAGTTCTGGGTTGGCTGACAAGCCACGACCTTGGAGCTCCAGGTTCTGATCCTCTACTGACTCTCAAACTCAGCGCTTGCATGACAGACATATCCTCCACAGATCAACTGTCCACAACTGAACCCGTAGGGCCAGGTACCACAGTGAAAAGATCCAATGAAAGAGAGAGAGGGAGATGTCACAGATCATGGGAACAAGAGAACTGAAAGATGTGAGGTGATCAAGCAAGTCAATAGCAAAAGCGATCCCCACCCTTCTAGAATCCTACTGTGTTCCTTCTCTCAGGGGTCAAAACCAAAGACCATATTGTAGCTCTTTCATCTGACGACTCCCTCCAGGGCACTAAATCTTATGCTGCTTTTGCATGTCAGTGCCTTACACCTGGCAGGTACTCAATACATCCTGATGAACACAACAATGATGATGACAACAAAAATGATGGCGATGTTCAGGTCAAGGAAGTACGTTTACCAGCTTCTCACCTTTGACTCTATAGATGCAGCATGAAAAATAAGCAAGCTGGTGTTTTGTTCTCACGTATTCATCGTGGTTCCTAAACAGCTACTAAATAAGTTACTATCCAAAAAAGAAAGCAGGCAGATAGGCTCAGAACTTTCCTCGGCTTCCAGGAGATCAGGAATGCGATTGTGTAACACCTATGAACCCGAGTGCTGTAAATTATAAGTCAGCGGGCTGAGCGAAGTTTCCATGTCCTCTCTCCCAATGAAACAGGGGCCGGAAGTATGGCTTGTGAGAATTTCAGAGATGTTTATCATTTCAGCAACATCCGTACCTGCTCCATCGTGGAGCTATTAACACTCAGCACATTACTCCTTTCAATTTCCTATTTGATTGTTATTTCATCAGGGTTTTTTGTTTGGTGTTCTTTGGTGTTTTTCTTTTTTTACCCTGGCTGCACAGAGAGCTCTGTTTCTTGGCAGAACTTTCTGAGTGCCCGGTTAAACCCCTTGTTACCACTTTCCTGCTTCAGGAAGTCCCCACGGAGCCAAATGACAAGGGGAGGAAAAGAAACATTTACAATGATGTGAGAAATTCCCAGTCAGGAAAAAAAGATCAAAGAGGATAGGCACAAGGGCCCATTCTGCCCGGAGTCAGGCACGTGAAGGCCCGCCATCAGTTGGGCTGGACTGGTCCATGATGGGAACATTATCTCACCGGGGACCCAGTGAGCCAGGCTCCCCCGGAGCTCCGAAGCCAGGGTCAGCCACGCTGCCGTGTGCTCCGGACCAGCTGTGTCCTGAACAAAAAGACTCATACCCGACACAAAGCTTGCTCACCATGCTGCAAGATGCCTTTATATAGAAGTGGAGTGTGTGGCCTGCATTGTTCCCCTCCGTCAGCTCTTGAAATGAAAGGGTTCCACGGCACAATGAAATAAATAACAGCAGGGAGAGAGAAGGAGGGAGGTAAATTGTTTGGAAAGTAGAAGACAGGGTGGAAAAGATGAAATTCAAGACAGATGTGTGAGAGCTGCAAACATATGTCCTTGAATTTATGCATCCAAGTGATTCATGTAGAATAAGAAAGAGCTACAGACCCGATACAGAAATAAATATGGGAGTCAATACAGAACAAAGTATTACATCCCTCTATTCTTACAAAGAAACATCCGTTCACATCGCTCTCTCTGCTAAATAAAGCTGTCATAAAACAGGGTGAGTGAAGGATCTGAGATGAAATTATTAATTAAGCCAAGGGTCTCTACGCTCTCAGCAGGATGTCAACCACCACCAATTTATTTCCAATGACTGAATGCTGATGTCTTATCTCTGAAAGGTATGGTCGCTGTTTGCTTTAACATCAGCAGCATTTTAAAAATTAGCTGTATTTGCCAAGTTAATGTCTGACCATTAAAGGAAAAAAAAAAATCAAGCAGGAAATTTAGATGGGCGTTTCCACAGAAACACAAAAGTCTAAGACACTGGCCGGAAAGACATTTTCACAATGCAGCGTTAGTGTGTGTTGTTTAACTTCTAAACAGCTAACTCCAAGGGGCCACCACACAATTGGTTCCAAATGCCTCATTCTGAGAAAAACACAGGCAGCCTGCCTCGCTGCTTAACGGTTCTCGGTTTGGGACTTCAGATGGTAACAAGAAAGACTGAAAACAGCGGGAAGGCCCCGGTTGGTTGTGAGGTGTCCTGGAGAAACGGGGGTGAAGCAGAGTCTGAGGATGTGACGCAGGGGGCGGGAGGCAGCTGAGTTCCCATATCGGTCAAGGTCACGCTCGGCAGGACGTCAGGCCTCTACCCCGCACAGACCTGGGCGCTCATTCCACAACAGACATTTCTCAAGCGCCTAAAACCTACCAAGGACTTCCCTGGTGGTCCAGTGGCTAAGACTCTGTGCTTCCATTACAGGGGGCGAGGGTTCAATCTCTGGTCGTGGAACTAAAATTCCACATGCTGCATGATGCGGCCAAAAGAGAAAATCAATTAATTAAATTAAATAAACCTTACCAAGTATTTACACCAGATGCTGTGGTGATATAGAGATTGAGGACAAAGGTCCCTGCCATCAAGGGAGAAAAGGAGTCTAGTGAGTTCCTGGACCTGCTCACCATGTAGACATTCCACCTGGATGCCAGCCCTTGTCCTGCTTACCCCCGCTACCGCCCCCACAGCAGGGACCCCCGGGACATGTCTGGTCTCTGGTGCCAGCCCCAGGCCACAGGTGACTGCAGCAGGTGTGGACACTTGACCTGAGACCATCCCCACTTGCTCCTGGGAATTTAGAAAGTGAACACAAAGTTGGATTCAGTAAGGGCAGAGCTCCCTGACCAGAGATCTGCAAAGAGGTTAGAGGAGATGCCATGTTGATCCTCTCAGTCAGTCCTAGGGGCAGCCAGATCCCCACCTCACACTGCCTGAGTCCCTCGCCTCTGGTGACAAACTGCCTTGTCCCTTTATCCCAGAAGACACACAGCGATCAGTTTCTAAGTGTGGCAGGGATGTGAAAAACGTGAAGTCCGTCTAATCAGGGCTATGGTTTTTCCAGTAGTCATGTACGGATGTGAGAGTTGGACTATAAAGAAAGCTGAGCACCAAAGAATTGATGCTTTTGAACTGTGGTGTTGGAGAAGACTCTTGAGAGTCCCTTGGACAGCAAGGAGATCCAACCAGTCCATCCTAGAGGAAATCAGTCCTGGGTGTTCATTGGGAGGACTGATGTTGAAGCTGAAACGCCAATACTTTGGCCACCTGATGCGAAGAACTGATTCATTGGAAAAGACCCTGATGCTGGGAAAGATTGAAGGCAGGAGGAAAAGGGGACGATAGAGGATGAGATGGTTGGATGGCATCACCGACTCAATGGACATGAGTATGAGTAAGCTCTGGGAGTTGGTGATGGACAGGGAAGCCTGGTGTGTAGCAGTCCAAGGGGTCGCAAAGAGTTGGACACGACTGAGTGACTGAATTGAACTAAACTGACTAGGCGGTGGTGGAATGGGGACACGAACTTGTGTAAAATGGAGACAGGACTAGCCCTGGTGGACCAAGGACAAGAAAGGAAGCAACGCAGTATTACAGCCCCTCTTCCCCACAAAGGAACAGAAATGGGAAAGAGTGGGAGACAGACACCAGGGAGTCGAGAATCGAGACACAAACGAAAGTGCACAGCTCCTGAGGGTGACAGGGACCTGTTTCTGATCCCATTCTGGTCCCGCCGCATCTCAGCTGAACCCTATTTCCTGAATCTGGATGCTCATGTGATTAACAACTGAGAGCCTGCCCCAAACCACAGATGCCAGCTTGAGCGGATTTCTGTCCTTTGTAAACAACTCCTAGCTAAGACAGATGTGGGGATATGCGTGCACGGAGGGCTCTGTGTACCACGGAGCCCTCACTGCTTCAAACTCTGGTGAAAGGAAAGCAAAATGACTTTATGCTGTTAACCCTTTCCAGTCTCTTTCTTATCGAAGCCCCTTCTGTTGTCCCCATGGGATCCTGGGGCCCTGGGGAACAAACTCCTCCCTGTGCTACGGATGCAAAAATGGAAGCAAGATGACTTACCTAAGATGATAGAGCAAATGAGGACAAGGGCCTCTGCTCTCTGCCAGCCACTGACTTAAAATACAGTGCTGCTTACTTGTGAGCCTAAAATACTGCATGCAGATGGGACAAAAATCAGCCTGCCTCTCTGACGTGTGGGTCTCAGGGATGGTGGCCGTAGTGGACAACCTGTCATAAACTTGCAGAGAAGAGGCCTTTTTTTTGGTTTGCTTTATATCTATGCATATTTCTTTATTTTTAAATTTTATTTTATATCTTCCTTTGGGAAAAGCAACAAGTTACATTCAATGAAGTACTTTTTAATAAACATTTATTTAAGGTTTTGTTTGTTTTAGGCTGCGCTGTGCAGCATGCGGGATCTAGTTCCCCAACCAAGGATCGAAACCCTGCCCCCGCCTTGGGAGCCTGCAGTCTTAGCCATTGGACCACCAGGGAAGTCCCAAAGTATGTTTTTAATTGGAAAAAAAAGTGCGCGCGCGCGCGCGTGTGTGTGTGTGTGTGTGTGTGTGTGTGTGTGTGTGTGTGTATTGTTCAGCTGCTAATTCGTCTTGATTCTTTGCGACCCCATGGACTGCAGCACACCAGGCTTCCCTGTCCTTCACTATCTCCCAGAGTTTGCCCGAACTCATGTCCATTGAGTTGGTGATGCCATTCAACCATCTCATCCTCTTGCCCGCTTCTCCTCCTGCTCTCAATTTTTCCCAGCATCCCACAACCCATTTTTTATATATATATATACATATATATATATATATATATATTCCCCCCCCCCCCCCGCCATTCCCAATACTTTGGCCACCTGATGCAAAGAGCTGACTCATTTGAAAAGACCCTGATGCTGGGAAAGACTGAAGGCAGGAGGAGAAGGGAACAACAGAGGATGAGATGATTGGATGGCATCACTGATCAATGGTCAAGAGTTTGAGTAAACTCTGGGAGTTGGTGATGGACAGGGAGGCCTGGCGTGCTGCAGTCCATGGGGTCACAAACAGTCGGACACGACTGAGCGACTGAACTGAATATATATATATTTCCCACGCGCCCCCCCCCCCCATTCCCAAGGTGAGGGTGGCTCTCCCTGCTGGAAGGTTTTGCATTCTCTATGGCTCCAGGAGACTCTGCCCTGAGATGAGTCAGGAATGAAGAAAACCTGAGGTTTCCTCTACAGACAAGATGGTTACTTTAAAAAAACAACAACCCATGTCCTCCACATTCCCAAGGTGTAGCAGCACTTGTGACATTCAGGAGCAGACACAGCAAGTCTTGACCAACTTTCACGCTCCAACTCGGCCAGGGGCAGCCCTCTGCAGACACTCCCAGGCCCAAGCCTGCCGGCACCTTCCCATGGGCTAAAGCCAGAAGCCACCAGGGCCACAGAACCCAAAGGGACAGAGTGTGTCAAGTTTCTGAGGTTGCGACTGGACTGGTTTTCTCCTCCGGATGCAAATATCCCAGTGAATCAGACCTTGAATATGCCACTAATCACTTGCTTGGGAAACATAAACTGCTGAGGCCTTCTGAATAGGAACCACACACAAATTGATTCCCCAGGAGGAGCACGGACTTTCTGGGACACGCTGACCATTTTCAAGAGCACAATAATCCTGTCAACCTTTAGCAGGACCGAACTGTTAAATGTCAACAAGTTTCAGACCAGGCTCCAGACCACCCAGGGAATCATCCGTGTCCAAGAGCAGGGAAAATCAGTCAAGACACTGGGCTCCAGTGCCCGCCAGCTCTGCTCTTTGCTCGCAACAATGAACACCCAGAGCTCCCTGGGCTGAGGTGATGGAGGCCAGGACCAAGGGTGAGGCCCAGCTCCTCTGCAGATGGCAGAGAGAGGCCCAGGGAATGGGGGATGGGGGGACAGAACGAGCTGGAGAGCCAAGGATCCCAGCAGAGTGACTGCGTGCTTCCCCGTGTCCCCCAGTCATCGAGAAGAGCAATCTGAGAGAGCAGAGGGAAGCCGGCCAGGCCGGGCCAGTTAGCTCACTTCTCTGAAAAAGTCACTTCCGCTGCAAACAGGGAAGAAGACTGTTCTTGCCTCACAGGGTTGCTATGAGAATTAAACATAGATGGAAAATCCAGATGGCTCCTTCCAGGCCCCCCATACTTCCCAGACTCAGTTGTTCACATATATCATTTCTGGTTTGTATCCCCAACTCTCTTACTGACTTAGTTTGCTTTAAATAAGCCTTTATTGTAAAAAAAAAAAAAAAAAAAAAAAATTTTTTTGAAAGGAAATTTGATCTTGCTGTTGTAAACAGAAAACCAGTATTGCTTACCATAAATAGAGAGTAAGTGTCAAAATAAAAAGAGCAAAAGCCCAAACAATTATTACATTGGATCTAGCCCCCCGTTGGCTGCCAAAGGCTTCTGAGGTCTGCTTTTTCTATTGAAAAGGAGATGAGCGAGTGTTCCCGAGCTCTAAAGAAGGGGTGTACGTCAACACTTCCTCCTGATCTAACCAGACATTTGAAACAGAGAATGGAAAAAACATGATGTAGTTTAACTAGCGGCTCCGATCCCAGTAACAGCCCTGCCACCTCAAATTCCTCAGCTCCTGTGCCAACCGAGGCAGTGGCGAGAAAGGGGGATGGAAATCCGGTGGGCCTGGCTTATCCCTGCAAGCCAGCTGGGGCCCCACAGTCTCCAGAAAGCTCTTCCCCAGGGAGGAAAACCTGCTGGCTTGGTCTCAGCTTTCCTCCCACCTGGGGGCATTGTGATGACTTCTCCCAGGAGACCAGGTAGGGAGAACCTCCCTTGGCCACGGCCAGTGGCGTCTCCACCAAGGAACCTCATAAAAACCTCCCTGACCAGGAAACCGGCAAGGTTCCCCTGAGCAATTGGGGTTCCACTTCTGCCAAACCTAAGTACATCTACCCGCAGGAAGGGGGCCTGGAGCTCGGCAAACACTGCACATTGGCAGGAAAGAGCTTTCCCAACAACAGTGAACTTGGTATTTCCCCAGAAGACCTGCAGCTGCAGCCCCTGGGGTGATACAGATTTGGGGGCCCCACCTCTGACCCACTAAATCTGACTCTCTGAGGATAAGATGCAAACATGCAAGTTTTAAGGAAGCTCCCAGGAAATGCTTATGCCCACTGAAGTTTGAGTCCCTCTGCCCGTACAGCCCTCCAACTTCCCCAGTTATTTCTTTTTCTTTTTTTGGCAGATGGGGGAATCTACCTAGTTCCTCAACTAGGGATCCAACCTGTGCCCCCTGCAGTGGAAGTCTGGAATCCTAACACTGAACAGGCAAGTCCCCCCAGTTAATTCTTACTCATTCTGGGAATCTCAGATCAAATATCACTTCCTCAGGGGAGCCTACTGCCCTGTTTTGCCCCCCGCAAGTCTAGACCAAGTCCCCCAGGTACACTTCCCTCGTAGCCTCGATCACCATTTTCATGATTTATTTGTGTGACTTGTTGAATCATGTCTGTCTTCCCCGCTGGCTGGCAGAGCTCTCTGAGGCAGGGCTGACCATGAAGCCTCCGGCACCGTGCATGGCAGAGAGTCTGCACACAATATTCATTGATCACATGAACAAATCTGGAATCACTATTTCTAATTCTCATTTCCCACCCTACCTTACTCTTCTCAATATGGTTCTTCAGCTCCTTCAAAGTCCCCATCACAGCAGGTCCTGGGAAGTGGAGACTCTGTTGCTGAGATCTTTTAAAGGATTCCCATGTGCTTAGCTGAGTAGAGCTGTAAAATTTTAGGGACTTCCCTGGTGGTACAGTGGTTAAGGCTCTGAGCTTCCACTGCAGGGGGCGTGGGTTTGATCCCTGGTTGGGGAACTAAGATTGCACATGTCCTAAAGCATGGCCAAAGAAAAGTTTCCATTTTCTCACACACTAGCATATAGTAAGAGGAGAGGCTGTGGCCCCACTCTTCTCACTCCCTGCATCTCCTGGGTCCCACCATGTCCTAACAGGACTGCTACGCCCAGCGTTACGTTACAGGCAGAGGAAGGGCATCACTTTCTACCCAGTCCAAAATGTCGTCCCTAAGGCTAATAAAAAAAACTGTTTCCCTAGGATCAATTTATTCTGTAAGTGCTATTCACAAAATAAGTTTGTTGAAAAGTTTTGTTTGAATTTGTACAACTTCTCTGAAAATATACCCCAGAAGAAAGCAACCCTCCCATTCTTCAACAAGTATAGACACAGGCCCCATCGGATCCACCTCCAGTTCTGGCAGCCAAATACCCACAAATGTTTAGTTCTGCCACGGGATATGTAGAATAAATTAAGTTTGGGGGGGAAACATAAAGCAAGCCTCTAAGTCTAAAGACGCTGTGTACCTTGGCAAGGGGAATGTATGTGCTACAACAAATCCTAGCGCCGTGCCAGAGAACTCAATCAAAACCAGCAGAAAATGATTCCTGTCATATGAGACAGGCCAGTCAACAGCAGTCCCCGAGGGGAGATGCAGATAAGGGGGTCCAATCTAGCCTTGCATCTGCCAAAATTCTTTTCCGTGATGGTTGAAGAAAGAAGAGGCCTAAAACTCTCAATACAAGAATGCAGACATTCTAAAGTCAAGGCATTTGTAAGCACAGAACAAACATCAAACCCCTCAGGAAAGCATTCTCACAGAGGTCTTTACCTCCGGGAGCCTGACTGGACTGGACGTGCTCCAGTGAGAGAAGAATCTTAAGTCATTGTGGAGCATGCTCCCGGCTGCGATCTTACCATGTTTAAAGCAGGGCTCTGCTGGTCTCGTTCAGCACTTGTCTTTCACTAGAAACTCCAATCTTGGTGGCTGAGCTTGCCATGCATCTGGATGGCCAAGTTCACTTGAACCAAAGTAAATCCGAGCTAATGAGTCTAGGAGGCCCAGCCATATCACCCACAGTAAAATGAAACTGACTCATCCTTGGTACAAGAGACAACAGAGATTAGTTCCTTGCTTAATTAATCAGGGTTTCTCAGGCTGAAGTTTTATATAAGGGACAGGTTACCCCACAATCCTGTTAAAACATTTTACCACTACTCCATGGAGAAATCGACCAGAAACATCAGATGATCTGTTGCTTTGAGGGACCTCTCTCTTCTTCAAATAGGAAAAAGGTCATAGGCCAAGGGCATGAACTCAAGTCTGGGCTATGGAGACTTATTTACAACCTGTACTGTACTGTAATAGTTCAAGAGTCACTATCGGAAATATTTCCTGGGGGAGTTGTTTCAACAGATTAGAACAGGTTTTCATTCTGGCTTCTCTTCTTTTGCTGAAGGCATCACTCAACAGACCACAGAAATTTCTCTCTATGAGGTTCCTGGAAGAAATGTTCATGTTTTTCCTAAGCAGCTGGTTTTATTTTATCTTACAGATATTGGGGATTGTGGAACAGACACAATTTCCCTTTTCTCACTGGCCATTAGGAAGTTTGTGAGGGGCCTTCCCTGGCAGTCCAGTGGCTGACTCCACGCTCCCAGTGCAGGGGGCTGGGTTCGATCCCTGATCAGGGATCTAGATCCCACAAGCTGCAACTAAGACCTGGAGCAGCCAAATAAATAAATAATTTTTTTCTTGTTTAAAAGGAAGCTCATGCAAAACCTTATGTCCCCATGGAGCAGGTGTACAGGTCACCATGACCAACTGTTAATTCTATTTTGTCCCCTCCTTTATTTTTTCTATTTCATTTCATCTATCTTATTTCCAAGTCTAAATTATTTTGCTTCACCCTTATTTTAGCATGCCATGGTTTATACTTCCATATAAGTCAACTTAAATCTTTTTTGAAATAATCATTAGAATAAGTACGCATGTATTCTGTTTCTAGAGGATTTCAATGCCTTGATTTGAAATGAGGGTTTTTTTTTTAAAGACATATGTCAAACTACTGTGAAATCCCTAGTTTTAAAGGACATTTTAAAAAGTTGAGCATAGAAGCTATCTGTATCAATGTTTACCTCATTCCCCCTGCTTCCCAAATACAACCAAGGCAGTCAAAACATGGCACTGGGCAGTGTTTCTCTAAGTGGAATTCCTTATCTATACCTAAGGGAGATATTTTCTTAGGTGGCACAAGTATTCCCCAGTAAATAATACTAAGCCAAAATGTCATCCTGTTCTCAATTTTCTTCCAGCACTTCCCATTACTTTAGGGGAGAAGTCTTAGTTTGATGTCAATAGGTGATTAACATTTTTCCCAGCACCTGCTAACCTCCCTTTTTAATAATGACACAAATCTAAAATTTTAAAGTGAGTATATTTAAAGAAAAATATGAAGCAAATGGTAATACAACTGGTATTGTGACATGAGAAAACCACAAAGGTGATCCTGGAATGAAGGAAAATATCAGGGAATATCTCACACTTTCTATTCCATATCTAGCCAAGAGCAAGCAGTAGTCAATTTTCAGAGTTTATTTATTCTACTCTGAGCACCCTGCCATGATCAAAATGGGCTTCATCATCCCAAGGAAGAACTGACAAAATGATTCAATATTGGAAGGATCTGGTTCAAAGGCCATCCCACCACCACTGACTCAGAGAGTTTCTTTACCAAGAACATTCACCATTCAAGAAAAGAACCCATTCCAGGAAATGCTTTCAGATTCAGTTTCCTGTACAGCTCTAGTTTTAAGATTAACTCTTCTCAGTCTCACCCCAAAATCATGTTTAATGGAATCTGCTCACCCACGTATACTGATAGTTCAAAGTTGTCATTTGGAAGTGGGACAAAGAATCACTCCCTAAGCTTACCAAGGAGTTAAGACCAGAAACACTGGAAGAGATTCCTACTGAGGTCATCGGGAGTTTAGGGGGAATTTTTGGTTTGGGTTTTCTCCTAGTTTTAATTGCTTATAAAAGCTTCTTAATGTCAAGTAAAGAACAACAACAACAAATGTGAAAAGTTAACTTCCCCAAAATGTTTATTCTAAAGAAAAAAATTTGTTCCCAGCAACTCTTAGGCAGGAGGGGATTAAAACTACATAATATTGTATGAAAAGGAAAAGGAAGCCCAAATTACTCAAGTGCAAAACAACAGCTGCACTAAAAGGCCCGCCAGAGAAGCAACTTATCTGCTTAGTCAAAATCTGTTTCACGGATACCAGATCTGCTTCAGGGATACAGAGTCGGTTCCGCCCCTGTCAAAGGCGATTAAACGGACCATCAAAACCAAACTTAGACATCTTCATTCTACTTGAAAGGCTTGCATCTCAGGGCCTCCCAGTCACCCGGTAATTATCCTCCCATGGAGAGCTTTGCCTTTTGCACAGATTACCAGGCAACAGACAAAGCTAAGCAAATTAACAGAGTGAGGTAAGAGAGGGACCACCACATTTCACTGTTTCCCACTTGTTCTCTCTGGTTGTGGCTGACCCTGAGAAGCAGCATCTCAGACCATTCCTGTGGGTGTGTGTAAGGAAGAGGTCCTGATACAGACTGATACTGGTTGTTTTCTCAATAAGGAGGATGGAAACTCATGAAAACGGTTACTTACAGTGGCACAAGAGAGACTTATCTTAGTACATTGTTTTATACAGTTTTGGTTGCACCATAAAATATTTTATGTATTAATAAAAAAATTTTAAATGTATGAAGGAAAAAGCAAATCCTAAAGCTGAATATGAACAGAAACATGAGCCTGTTACAATCATTACATTCTCTGCACAAAAAAGTGAAGTCATTCAAACTTCTGGATACAGTTTTCTGACTGTTCACTCTTACTTGGATGTTGTCAAAGGACAAAAAGAACTGAAAACATCCACACCAGCAGCTGAGATGACTTAATAAATTGCACTAAGCTTGAAAGGAAAAAGAAATATTGAACTTAACAAGTTTATTGTTGGCCATGATATCAGTGTTGTCAATCTGTAAACAAGGATCTCACTGTGTGACATTAGGGAAATAAATATGCATGGGCACAGTAAGGAAGTACCCTGTGATGCTGGTTCTAAAGTGAACATATCACTATGAACTCAAGACTTCTTTTAAAAAATTAAATTTCTTAGTTCTTTCTACTGAAAGTATCTGGAAGCAATGACAACCCTAGCAATAAGCACAGTTCATGCTCAGATTTTGATTTCTAAATACCATTTCTCCACCAAAAGGAAACAGGGTTTCCTAGGGAAACGCTGATTCCACGAAGACCGAGAAAAGGAAAGTTGACCTTGAGCACTTTACAGTGTCAGAAAAGCAAGAAAACTCATAGAAAGAAAAGAAAAGAAAAGAAACTCATAGAAAGTTGAGGACATGTTAACAGGGCCCAGGAGTCATCTTGCAAAGGTTTTCATTTACTGAGTTAGGAATAATTAGAGCACTAAAAAAAAAATAAATAATGCAGTTAATGTACTATATCATTTTTTAAAAAAAATCCAAGAGTCTGAAGTGATACTTTGGCAAGGATCATCAATATATCAATGGATGCCTCAGCCACAGAATGAGAAGTTATCTGACACAGAACACATACTCCTATGGTCCTAAAGTGTCATACCATTTGTTCCTTGTTAACTAGGGAGGAGAAAATTCCTTTATAGGAGAGAGATCTAGTTATTTAAACCAAGTGTTTAAACTCAGCATCACCAATTGTTATGCACTGAATGTTTGTGTCTGACAAATTCATTTGCTGAAATTTTAACACCGAATATGATTAGGAGGTGGCGACTTTGGAAGGTGATTAGGCCATGAGGATGGAGCTCTCATGAAAAGGGTTAGTGCTCTTATAAAACAGACCCTAGAGAACTCCCTTGCCTCTTTCGGCCTCATGATGACACAAGGAGAAGATAGTCATACCTGAACCAGAAGGTGACTTTCACAAGACACAGGATCTGCTGGTGCTTTGATCTAGGACTTCTCAATCTCCAGAACTGTGAGACATGAATGTTTGTTATTTAAGCTACCCAGTCTGTCGTATTTTTGTTACAGCAGTCCAAACAGACTAAGGCGCCAGTAACAGGACAAAACTAATATCTGCCTCCTATTGAAATACAATATGAAGTATATATCACTTTTGTAGTATTAACAGAAATGTTAGACTTGACTCTAATCAGGAGGTATCAATTGGACATTCAGACTGGAAAATTCTACAAGACAACCAAACTACACTCTTTTTCTTAAGTGATTTTGGGTCTGATAATAATGTTGCTATGACAAGAACATCCCTATTCTTAGGAGATACAGATTAAAATGGCTAGGAGTAAAACATCATGAAGTGTACAACCTGTTGGTAAATAATTCAGGGAAAAAAGATTTACCCACCATTCATACTCATGTGTAGATTTATGTCAGACGTTCTTAAAAAAATTAGCTCCCCGGCCTAGCAGCAGCATCACTTAAAGACCTTAAAGCAAGAAAATGTTTACAACTGGTAAATTTAGGTGAGGGGTAGACGAGGGGCATTCATTGTTCTATTCTTTAACTTTTCTGTAGATTTGAAATTTCCCAAAATAAAAGACTGAATATGGGATTCCCTGGTCGTCCAGTGGTTAGGAATCTGTCTGCCAACACAGGGGGCATGGGTTCAATCCCTAGTCTGGGAAGCTTCCACATGCTGCAGGGCAACTAAGCCCATGCACCACTGAGTCTGCACTCTAGAGCCCGCTTGCTGTAACTACTGAAGCCTGTGCACCCAGCACACTCAGCAACAAGAAGCCACCACCACGAGAAGCCCATGCACCAAAACTAGAGAGTCACTCCCACTTGCCACAACTACAGAAAGCCTGAGAGAAGCAACAAAGATCCAGGGGAGTCAAAAAAAAAAAAAAAGATGGGAACAGAGAGAGTAAGTCTTAACACATTTCTCTGTCAGAGGATCTAAACCAAGGGTCTTCAAATTGTTTGTTCTTGAATGTGCAAAAAAGTGTTGCAGAGTGCTAAATCAGATCTGTGTTACTGCTGCTGCATCCTTTGGCCTAACAATTCCAATTCTAGTAGATTCTACAGATTATTCTACAGATACACATGCATAAGTGTGCAAAAATGTATCTTCAAGAATGTTTACCAGAGACTTCCCTGGTGATCCAGTGGCTAAACTCCCAACACAGGGGGCCCAGGTTCAATCCCTGGTCAGGAAGCTAGATCCCACAATGCCACGACTAAAAATTCCCACATGCCACAACCAAGACCCGGTGTGATCAAATAAGTTAATTAAATTATATAAAAAAAAGAATGTTTATCATAGTGTTATTTGAAATATCAAAAGACTAGAGGAGGGAAGAAACATTCTTTACAGGGGCCTGGGCAAGTAAACCATGCTATATTCCCTCAATGGAAAACAATGCTAGGATTTCAAAGACTGAAGCAAGTCAGCATGGGCTGAAAGGGAAAGGTTGTTAAGATACAGAATTAATTTTTTTTGCAAATCAAAGCTTTTTGTAAATAAAACAGGCAATGTGCATGCATGTGTGCTCAGCGGTGTTCGACTCTGTGCAACTGTATGAACTGTCCCCATGGACGTAGCCCACAGAGCTCCTCTGTCCACGTGATTCTCCAGGGAAGAATACTGGAGTGAGTTGCCATTTCCTCCTCCATGGGACCTTCCCAACCCAGGGATCGAACCTGTGTCTCTGCATTGGCAGGCGGATTCTTTACCACTGAGCCACCTGGGAAGCCCTGTAAAACAGGCATTACTCATACATGTATGCAAAAATACATGGAGAAGGATATATTACACATTTATATTCATATTTTAGGGGGATGTGTGGTTATCAAGTTATACCTCTGCTGTATCCTTCAGTAAGTACAGCTTAGAAGGTTTAACCATGTGCATGTAGTTCTGCTTTTATAATTTAAGGAAAAGGGGGAAGGTTTTTTCTTCTGAAAAGTCATGGCAGCCTTGGAGGTCACTCCATCTCAGGCCAGGCCCCATCAAGTAAAGACTTTTTAACTGAATCAGCAATTAAACTGCTGGATACGAGCTAATCTAGTTTGCTATCTCAAAATACATACTCTTAGTGAAACAAATGATTTGAACATGGGTCAGGGCAAGGCCAACATTCAAATACTTCTTTGCTGCGAACACTCAGCTGGTGCCAGCCTCAGGCTGGAGTCAGAACATTTGAGTAGAAACATTTTACAGGAAAGAAAAGTGATGCCAGCTTGGTCAGCAAGTTCCCTGGCTTCTCCAGGGAATTCTTTCCAGTCCCTTAAACTGTGTTCAGGGCATGCACAGCAACAAAAAGAAAAAAAAAAATACCATACCTTTGTTGAAAGAAAAATTCAGTAAAACTATGTAGCTGAAAGACACTAATGGCTTTTTCTCAAAGCCTTGGAGAATAGCAGTTCGGCCTTCCGGATAATCCCAAATTCGTGATTAACAGAAAAACAGCTTAATGCGGGAGATTCAAGTTTAAACAAATGTATTAATAGTCAAATTAACTTGCAAAGGATGTGCAGAATATGTCAAAATGTTAAATGAATGTCCTGGATGAGGACTCTGCCCAATTATGAAAGATCCTCAGAGTTCTAGGAACCTGACCCTATTCTGAGGATTGCAGTGGGCGATGTGTTTTGTTGTGGGCAAGGCTGTGGGGCTGGCTGTGTATGGTCTCCTAGCTGGACCTCTGCAGTAGCTCCACATCTCTCTCTCTTTTTTTTTTTTTGACTGCACTGCGCAGTAGGCAGAACTTCCCAAATCAGGGATCAAACCCGTGCCCTCTGCAGTGGAAGCTCAGAGTCTTAACCACTGGACCACCTCTACTGCCATTCTTGATACCACTTACCTCCATCTCCTACTCAGCAGCCACCTGCATGCTGTGTCATCTCACTAAAACGCCTGTTTCAAACCATTTTCTGTTTCAAGCCCTTCTGACACCTTCAAGACGAAGTCTCCATTCCTTACCCTATAAAACTTTTGCTCTTGTCACTCTTTCCAACTGCCTACCTGTACCTCAGCATTCAGGTTTCCCTGGTGGCTCAGCAGTAGAGAATCCACCTGCAATGCAGGAGCTGCAGGAGACATGGGTTCGATCCCTGGGTCAGGAAGATTCCCAGGAGGGCATGACAACCCACTCTAGTGTTCTCCCCTGGAGAATCCCACAGACAGAGGAGCCTGGTGGGCTACTGTCCATGAGGTCACAGAGTCAGAAATGACTGACGAGACTGAGCATGCACGCATCTCAGAGTTCTCTGAACTCACCCCATCTTATCCTTTGCAGATACTATTCCCTCTCTCTGATACTATTCCCTTCTCTGTCCCATTTATCTGACTCCTATCCCTTCTCCAGGCTTGATGAGAATCTCTAAAATCTCCCTGACCTCATCTCTCTCAAAGTCCCGTCCAGCCAGCAGAGTGAGGACGACTGAATGCACCCTGGCCCTCATCCTCGTACTGACGCCATTGCATCATGCATGCCACAATTCTCTCCAGCCACCACCGACGCCCAGACCCTCCCGACCAAGAGAAGACACCCTGGCTGCCCCAGTGCCTTACAGGCCCTGCGCCAGGTTCACCATCCAGCATGTGTTTGCAGAAGGAGCAAATGAGCAGAGAGGAATATCCAGGAAGGACAAAGAGAAAAGATGCTTTCATTTCAGAAATCACCCCACAAATGGAAGGTGCAGAGCATGGAGAAGCCAGGCTGTTAGCTCTGCATGGGGTTAGGGTCTTTGCAAGGCTGTCCAGTTGTTCCAGAAGCAAGGAGGCAGGCCGACAGCGCACCACACCCAGCCTGGGGCCTTTATCAAGTCTGGCCCTTCTCACAGACGAACCTTGAGACTTGGGTGAACCCCATCTGCAAGGCAGTCCCATTCCTCATGTCTCTTTTTCTGTTCCATTATCTGTTAATTTCCCATCACCAATTTGTTCCTCTTTACAGCGCAGGCAGCCCTAACACACAGACAGGGCTACATCAAAGGCCAAAGTGCCTTGGAGAGGCATCCAGAAGAGACGCCGGCTCCTGCAGCTCCTGACACTGACACTGAAGCATCCCAGCTTCTGACTCACAAGGTACCCACTCAGCCTCTCTGATCAGAAAGCTTTGGGCAGGCGACTTTAGATTCCAGGGGGCAGCCTGACACGCCTCTGTTCTGATTCAATAAGGGTTTCAGACCTACACCGATTACCAAGTGGAAGAAGGTTTCTGGAGTGCCAGAAATGGCCCTGAGCTGCAAACGAGATCATCTTCTCAAGGCATTTGGGCAAGAGTTCCTATCCCTGTTCACTTCCATGTATTTTATACCCTGAGTAATAGTTCTGCAGCATTTAAAATTAATACTCTATAAAGAGGCTGTAAAAATAACTGGTATATGTAGGTTTCAGTGGAAACACAGCTCTCTACCTCCTCCCACCAGGAAAAGACCCTTCATTTCAAATGTTCAGTTCTGTAAATTATCTGGAGAAATGAGTGACAAGGAAGGAGAAAGGGTGAAATAAGTAACATTTTGACTTTTTTTTTTAAAAACTAATTCTACTCTTTTGTATTGTGTGGGCAATTGAGAGCTAAGTCCTGCCAATTCCTCCTCCAGGTGTCCCTGGGAAGGCCAGCTGTCAGCGAGGGATGATGCTAGGCAGAGGGCTTGCTTGTAGCCTGTCATTCTAAACCGAGGGCAATTTCATTTTTGGTGGTTGCAACTGGGGAAAGAGGTTGCTACTATCATGTCGTGGGCAGAAGGCAGGGACACTGTGAAATGTACAGAACGGCACCTCCACAGCAAAAAATCATCTGGCTCAAAATGTCAACAGTGCAAAGGTTGAGAAGCCCTACTCTGAGCCTCTGCTGGAATTCTGGTTTCTATTTGCTCCTGAGTCACTTCCTAACTCTAGTTCTCCAACACAGGGATACAGGTTAACAGAGAAAGAAAGGGAATGTTAACTCAGCCAAGTGTTACTTCGGTCACGTGACCGAAAGTACCTTGAATTTCCTGAGTGATGTGGAAGATTCACCAGCAAGCTTTCACAGACTCATTTTTATAATCTGGAAAGAGATAGGAGTCCCTTGGACTAGCACACTAGTCCCTCTGCCTAGCACCATCCCTTGCTGACAGCTGGCCTTCCCAGAGACACTTGGAGGAAGAATTGGCAGGACTTAGCTCTCAACTGCCCACAGAATACAAAAGAGTAGAATTAATTAAAAAAAAAAAAAGAGAGAGAGAGAGAGATCCAATCAGTTCAACCTAAAGGAAATCAGTCCTGAATATTCATTGGAAGGACTAATGCTGAAGCTGAAACTCCAGTACTTTGGCCACCTGATATGAAGAACTGACTCATTTGAAAAGACCCTGAACTTGGGAAAGACCGAAGGCGGGAAGAGAAGCAGACCACAGAGGATGAGACTGGTTGGATGACATCACTGACTCAATGGACATGAGTTTGAGTAAACTCTGGGAGTTGGTGATGGACAGGGAGGCCTGGCGTGCTGCAGTCCATGGGGCTGCAAAGAGTCGGACATGACTAAGCAACTGAACTGAACTGATCTGAAGAGAGAGAAGGCCTCAAGGGACATCATGGACTAGGAAAGGCTAGGTTGAAAGGAGAATCCTAGCCCCTTAGTCTTTCCTTCGGAGCAAATAGGAATCAACTGCACCTTCAGAGCTTTGATATAGGCTTTGTTTGTTTTTTAAATGTCACCACCCTTCTACTGATCTGTTTATTTATGTCCGTGCTGGGTGTTTGTTGCTGTGTGCCAGCTTTCTCTGGTTGTGGTGAGCGGAGACTACTCTTTGTTAGGGTGCAGTCTTCTCATTGTGGTGGCTTCTCTTGTTGCAGAGCACGGGTTCAGTAGTTTTGGCGCACAGGCCGTGTTGCCTTGCAGCATGTGGGATCTTCTGGGCCTAGGAATCGAACCTGTGTCCTCTGCATTAGCACGTGGATTCTTAACCACCGGACCACCAGCGAAGTCCTAGGCTTTGATTTTAAGCACAGTGATCTTCATGGCTTTAATTCTGGAGACACGTTTGCAACCAGCATTAACCAAAAGCATATACACCTCTCAGGCCTCTTCCTTACAGCATCATTGCTGAAGACTTGTCTAGGATCATCACCTCAGTGATGAGATAAACAATAAAATCTTTGACTGCTACCACTCCAACACAAGTTTCTAAATCATTTCTTCTTCAAATGTACATCACAGCACATGCATTTGTTTTTAATAAGCTTCCTCGAGTGGAAAAAGTTCAAGTACACCAGCTAACTGGGAATTACATGTTTTAGCCATGCCTGATCTAGCCCTGCTCCATTACTGATGAACTCCTAAGAGTTACTCCCGAGCTTGTAAAATGCTTTTATGAACAACATGTCACAAGGCATCTGTGGTGCTATTGGTTTTATTTCTTGGGGAACATGGGGGTGGGGGTATGGGGGAGGAATTGTCAAAATTTGGACATGCCCGTGGAAGCGTGTTATGTGTGGAATTTCATACACCATGTGTGCTGCAGCCAAAAAAAAAAGTGGAGGGGCTGTGGTTCTAATACAGAACAAAGAAGGCCTGAAATAATACCAGCTGTAAATGGAAGAGCCTGGGACGACATGGAGTGTTCCAATACCAAGTCCTGATCTTTCAGCTAAGCTGCCAAACTCTCAAGGCCAGGACAGTGAACCACATGGTCAAAAGAGAGATAGACAGGTGAGCTAGCAGGTGTGAGCACCACACTTATGGTGGCTAATTTTCTGGGTCAACTTGATCAGACTACAGGGTGCCCAGATAGTTGCGAGATATTGTTCCGGGTCTGTCGTGTTTCTGGATGAGATTAACATTTGAATCTGGTGACTAAGCAGACTGCCCTCCCCCATGTGGGTGGGCCTCATCCAATCCATTGAAGGCCTGAACTGAACAAAAGGCTGCTTAAGAAAGAGTTCATTCTCTGTCTGTCTTCCAGCTGGGATATTGATCTTATCCTGCTTCTGGACTGCAACTCAGACTAGAACTTACATCATTGGCTCTCCTTGGTCTTGGGCTTGCCAAATACAGATCTAGAGACTTCTCAGCCGCCAGAACTCCATGAGCTAATTCCTTATAATAAATCTTTTCATTTAGAAACATACACACACACACACACACACACACACACACACACACACACACACACACACACACATTAACTATATTAGAGAGACAGATCCTATTGGTTCTGTTTCTCTAGAGAAGCCAGAGTAACACAAAGCCCAAATCAATGACTTTTGCACATCACAGAAAGAGTCTATCACCTTCAAGATGATACACTGGATGACATCAGACTCTTACTGGAAACTTCTAGCTTCTGCTTATCTGAGACCTCCTGAGCCCTTGTGTTTGATGTGCTAGGGGAAGAGAAGTTCTAGAAGCTTTGTTCACATTAATGAAGATAATATCCAAATGAGTTTATAGGAAATTGCCTCCCTCCACCAAAGAAAAAGCAAACTCCTGTACTTAAACCATTTCCCTGGGGAAAAACAGGAGGCAGTCATTTTTTTCATCTAGGACAATGAAAGGGTGGGATGGAGGCAGGGGAAGCAAATAGGGGTCTCATGAGAATGAACACTTCTGTTTCTTTTAATTCTCCAACACTCACTCTTAACACAGAATCACATTCTTCTGCATGAGTTCTCTCCTTTCACACAAAATCCCTTTTTCACAAAGGCAACCCGTCATCACTGTAGAAAGAGTCCTGCATGAGAACCGGAATCTGCTCTAAATGAATAAGTAAATAAATTAGCTGGAACAAAAGGTGAAAATGACAAAAGAAGAAACACATTAACAATGCAATTGACATAATGCAACTTATAATTAAAAAGAGAAATAATATTATTTATCATTGGCTGATTACTTACTCTGTGTCAAGAACCATATGCCTAGAAGAGTATCTGGGACTTAAGAGTTAGTGCCATGTTAAGTATTAGCTATTTTTATTATTTAATCTTGCTACAAGTTAGAGCAAGTGAAGGGGAAGGAGGAAGAGACATCTGAGCTGCTTTTTGAAGAATGAACTGAATTTTATTAGGCAGGTCATGAGCAGGACGGGGGAAGGCATCCAAGACAGAGCAAGAGACAGGGTAAAGTACAGCACGTTTGAGGGGAACAGAAAGTTTTCAGGACGGTGGAATACAAAGCATTGGAGGCTAGTGAGGAGGGTGGGGAGCAGTGGGACAGGGTGAGCCTGAAGCCATGTGGACTGACGAGCCTAACTCTAATTGATGCCATCACTGAAACAAACCATAGAAATGAAGCCAGACCTAGAAAACCTGGGCTGCACTCTGGGGACACAGTCTGGATGGGGAGACACACAAGAACTAATGAGAATACGGGTGATGAATGCCATAACAGAGATCTGTAAAGCCAAGTGATAAAACACAGCGGAAGGAAGGTTTCTTAGAGTTGGTGACAGATGAAGAGACAATGAATGTATACAGCTTACTCTGAGCACAACTTCACAAAACAGAGCACGTGGGAAGGCCATTCCCAGTGGAGGAGTCAGCATACACAAAGGCACAAAGGTGGTTTGAGGCTCTCTGGAGCAGACTGGCATGGTAGAGGGTGGCGTCAAGGTGGGCTCAGTGGTAGGAGGCCTTGGCATCCACGACAGGGAGTTCTGGACTTAATCCATCAACTATAAAGGTTTGTGTGCAGGGCGGTGATATGGACAACTGATGCTGTAGAAAGGCCATCCTGGGGCTTGTGCAGAGTGTATGAGACTGGAGGTCGTGGGCTAGTTAAGAGATTACTTGAAACGATGGCGCTGGGATCTAGTTAGATTTGGAGAATGGGGTGGCGGGGGGGAGTGAGCTGAGAAATGCCAAGGTTTGTAGCCTGGGTAAACAGTCAGTATAACCCTGTTATCAGAGCTAACCAGAGCCTTAAAAAGCAGGCAGAGGGCTTCCCTGGCAGCACAGTGATAAAGAATTTGCCTGTCAGTGAAGGAGATACGGGTTCAATTCCTGATCCAGGAAGACCCCACATGCTGCAGAGCCTGTGCTCTAGAGCCTGGGAACCACCCTAGTGGGCCACCCGAGAGCCCGCGCTCTGCAACGAGAAGCCACCACAATAAGGAGCCTGAGCACCGCAACTGAAGAGTAGCCTCTGCTCCCCACAACTAGGGAAAAGCCTGCGTAGCAATGAAGATCCAGCACAGTCAAAAAAAAAAAAAATACATAAATAAAATTATTAAAAAATAAAAAAGCCGGTAGAACCAGTTAAAAGCTCAACTATTTGTTAAATGAACGCACGGAAGAAAGAATGGGTGGGTAGAGAGAGGAGAGAACAAAGTGGAAGAAAGACAAGTGAAGGCGGGGGAGTAAGTTTGGTTTTGGACCAGACAACCAGAGGCCTCACCAGCAACCAGGTGAGGACAGCGCAGGCTGAGTGATGGGCAGGGGTGTCACCCTTCCCCAACTTGGGTGGATACATTCTGAGCTCGGAGTAAAGTGCTTCCTATAACTGCCTCTTTTTGGCCTCCAGTAAGAGGGTCAGCAAAAAGGATGATTCAGAAGAACTTGGCTAAGTACGTGCGTTTTAAGCCAAAGGTCTCTAGAAGCTTCTCTCACAGGTATGGAATTCAACCACAATACCCACTGTGGTGAAGCACTATTTAGGTCCAAGAAGAAAATGACGAACAAAATGACATTAAGACCAATTCATCTTTCAAGTAGGATCTCTGAGCCATATTTTGTTTGCTGAAGGAGAGAAATTCCACTATTACTCCAAGCAAATCTTTTGATGCACCAAACTCAAGGATGAGGTTTCATTCAAGAAATGTTTAAAAAAAATGAGTTCACAGTGATTTTTAAAAAATCATTATGGGGGGAAGGGGATGGTCTTATCACTCAGGGCAGAATTCCTAATCCTGGTCTCTGAAGGCAACCCAAACCCTTGAGAAAACCATTCTTTCTCTTTTATGTATGTTGTATAGGGTTTTTTTTTTTTTTTTTCCCTCATATGTAAAATTAAAGAATTTAATTAAATAACTTTGGATTAACTACCAGGACTGAGGTTTATGATTAGATTGTGATTAGGGACACATAAAAGGAGAAAAGATCTTAATAAGTGCTTCTTTGTTGCCTGTTTGAGCTGTTCTTTGTTAACTAATAAGTTACAATTTTCCTGGAGAGAAAAATCTTGGAAATGACCCATTTCCCCAATAGGAGATCATTTCCTGTAATTCACATGTGGTAGAATTAAAAAAAAAAAAAAAGATCTTTTGAACCTGGCTCATATAGGTTAGGGAGAAAATTCAAAATAAGTGTTTATTTTTCTGATTAAAACCAAACAATCAGACTCAAAATAGGGAGGCCACGGAAAACCAAGGAGCCCTCCAAGTGACTGTGACCTGCACACATAAAGACCCAAAAATGGGAGGGGTGTGACGGGAGGGGAGGGGGCTAGGGGAAGGGAGAAGCAAGGAAAAGAGGTGAACCCCCCCCCCCAAGGGAGCAGAGCTGGGGGTCTATTGGTCAAATTCCTTATACATACTCAGGAACCGAGCATCCTTTCTGCCAAAAGAGTAAGATGACTATGAAAAACAGGTATTTCCAACTGGAAACTAACCAGAGCGTTTGGTCTGAAAATAGGATAAGACTAGGGACTTCCCTGGAAGTCCAGTGGTTAAGATTCCATGCTGCCAATGTAAGAGACATGGGTTTGATCCCTGGTTGGAGAGCTAAGATCCCACATGCCATGTGGTATGGTCAAACAATTTTTTTAAAATATGAAAATAGGATATGGCTATCTGACATGAGTCCCTTCTCCATTAGGTCCCAGAGCCTGGGCCACTGCTCCATAAGGCTGATCACACCAGGGCCCATTGGTTCAAACACGTCAAAAATTCTCCCTCCCCTTCTGCTCCTTCTCTGTCAGGAGGCAAAAGCCCCGCCTCTGCTCACACTCAGAAAATATCAGGTATTGGAGTGAGGTGTGAGAACAAAGGACAATCAGCTAGAGTCTGAATGGTTGTGGAATGACTTCTTGGGAAAAGTGAGGCTGAAAATAGGTCTGAAAAGTGAAAAAGAGCCCTAAACGTGAAAGGCAGGACAATGAAGCTTTTCCAAAATAACAGAAGGTGAAAGAAAAAACAGGAATGAAAATCTCAGCATGCTGAAAGAGTTCTTCTGACACAAAAGCACTTATTCTAAATGAAAAGGGTGACAAATGTGGCTTCATTCTAAGATTAATAAATAATTCTACTTATATAAAGCTCCCAAACAGGCAAAACTAAACCACAGTGTTTAGGGAGGCACACTTAGGATGAAAACTTTTGAGGGAGGCAAGAAAGTGATTGCCATAAAAACCAGGGTGAAGGCGAGGAGGGGTTTGTACAAGGAGGGGGTGCACAGGAGGCTCAGAGAGTCTGACAAGGGTCTGCTTCTTGATCGAGATGCAGTTACCTGCAAGGAGATCCAACCAGTCCATCCTAAAGGAAATCAGTCCTGAATATTCACTGGAAGCACTGATGTTGAAGCTGAAAATCCAATACTTTGGCCACCTGATGCCAAGAGCTAACTTATTTGAAAAGACCCTGATGCTGGGAAAGATAGAAGGCGGGAGGAGAAGGGGACGACAGAGGATGAGATGGTTGGATGGCATCACCGACTCAATGGACATGAGTTTGAGTAAACTCCGGGAGTTGGTGATAGACAGGGAGGCCTGGCGTGCTACAGTCCATGGGGTCGAAAAGAGTCGGACATGACTGAGCAACTGAACTGAACTGAACATGGGAGTTCACTTTACAATAATGTACCTACTTGTGCATTTGTCTTTTGTACTTTTCTGTATGTATGTTATACTGGATATAAAGGTTTTAAGAAAAACAAAGTGAAGAGGCACTTTCTTGGTGGTCCAGTGGCTAAGACTCCATGCTCTCAAGGCAGGTGGCCCAGGTTAGATTCAATCGCTGGTCAAGGAGCTGGAACCCACATGCCACAACCAAGAGTTTGCAACTAAAGATACCACATGCTGCAACTATTAATAAGACCCAGCTCAGCCAAATAATACATATATACGTAATAAATATTTTTTAAAAGTGAAGGGGAATCAGACAGCTGAATTGCAGAATATATGACCCCAAAAAACCTATATACAAGTTCAAGAAGCGCCAGTAAGCACAAATGAACTTATCTACGAAAACAGAAACAGACTCACAGACATAGAGAACAACACAATTGGGGTTGCCAAGGGAGAGCGGGGGTCGGGGTGTGGGGAAGAGGGAGGGACTGGGAGTTTGCGGCTAGTAGATGCAAACTGTTACATTTAGAATGGATAAACAACAAGGTCCTACTGCATAGCACAGGGAACTACATCCAGTCTCCTGGGATAAGCCATAATGGAAAAGAAAATAAAGAATGTACATACGTATATAACTGAGTCACTCTGCTTTACAGCACAGGTTGCCACAACACTGGATGTCAACCATACTTCAATTTTTAAAAAATTTTTTGATTAAAAAGAAAAAAACAAAAACAAGAGCCAGTCAGGATAAAAGGGAGCTAGCTTGTTGTGATGATCAAAATTCAGACAAAAGTCATTCAAATAAACCATTAAAAAAAAGTATTACTACGGAATCATTAATTTTTTCTTTTAGAATCATTAATTTTTAAGGTGTAATAATGACATTTTGGTTGTGTGCATGTATGTTTTGAAGGAGTCCTTATCTTTTAGAAATACACACCAACACATTCATGATGGAAATGATATAACGTCTGGGACTCGCTTCAAAGTAAGCTAAGGAGGAAATGTTAGTGTAGGTGGCTATGGATGAAATAGTACTGGCTGTGAACCATTGAGGGCTGGACACAGGAGGGTTCAATTACAATATTTTCTCCACTGTGAGATTTGAAGTTTGGAATTTACAATCCTTTCTTTTTTAATAAGGCAAAGGAATATTACTTTAGAAAGACTCTAATGCTGGTTATTCAGCAGGTGGGAAGAACTCTGTTACCACAAATAAATACATTTCTTAACATATAGAAGCTGTCATGTGCCTGCGTGGGCAGCACTCAGCTCAAATCCCCGCCTGCAAGAGTCAGCAACAGTGCCCCTCATACACATGATTGCATTTAATCTCCAAAACAGCCCTGAAAGATGTGCATCATCACCACTGCTATGTTCATACACGAAAAAAGAGAGGTTCAGAGAGGTTAAGTGATTTTTATGGAGCCAGAGTCAGTGAATGGTAAAGCTAGAACAGAAGGCAAAACCTACTTTCTGCTGCTGTTTCCAACAACAGAAATAAGTGATGATAATAACTAAAGCATATGACATCTTAACACTTCCTGACAAGAATGTGAAAATGCCTCTGGTGTGTAGTGCCTCTAAACGGGTAGAACCAAGTGATATTAAATCCAAAAATGGGGACTTCACTGGTGTTTCAGTGGTTAAGACTCCATACTTTCAACGTCAGGGGTGAGGGTTCTATCCTTGGTCAGGGAACTAAGATCCCACATACTGACTGGTGCAGCAAAAAAAAAAAAAAAAATTTAAACCAAAAACGTATGCAAATGTGTATTTCACAAAGAATTCCTACCCGGACTACATAAAGAACTCTTACAAATCAATAATAAAAAGATGAACAGCCTGATAAAAAATGGGCAATGGATTTGAATAGACACTTCAAAAAACAGATAGGCAGATGGCCAAATAAGCATATGGAAAGGTTTACCACATCATTAATCATCAGGGAAAAGCAAATTAAACCCACTTCACACACAGAAGAAGAGCAAAAAGTAAAGACTGGCAACACTAAATGCTGGTGAGGAGTTGAAACGAAGTGAAAACACTGCTGGTGGGAAGATAAGATGGTACAACTACTCTGAAGGATTGTTATCAACATATATATACATTTACTCTATAACCTACCATACTACTCATGGGATTCACCCAAGGAAAATGAAAAATCTATCCATAAAGAGAATTATACAAAAATGTTTATAGCGGTCCCCCCCCAAACTGGAAGTAATTCACAGCTCTATCTACAGAAGAAGGGAGAAACTGTGACCTGAGTGCTCATTCATTGGAAAACTTCTCAGCTCTAACAAACAGCACAGTACTGATACACACAGCAACATGCACTATCCTTATGGACCTTAAATGCCTGTATATGATTCCATTTATATGACATTTTAGAACAGGGAAAACTAAAAGTGACAGGAGACCAAAAGTGATGGGCTAAGGGTTGGGGACAGTGTCAGGGCACTTTCTAAAAAACGGAGATGTTCTACACCTTGTTTTAAATGATATTTACTTAACAGTTGTCCAAACACATTGAACTGAATGCTTATGATCTGTGTGTTTTAGTGTATTAAGTTATACACACACACACACACACACAAATTTATGCCAAAAAGAAAAACCAAACATTTGTTCCTCAGTCTGGGTGTAAGTGGGGATTCCCAGGTGGCTCAGTAAAGAATCCATCTACCAATGCAGGAGACACAGGAGACGAGGGTTCGATCTCTGGGACGGGATGATCCTCTGGAGGATGAAATGGCAACCTACTCCAGTATCTTGCCTGGAATATCCCATGGACAGAGGAGCCTGGTGGGCTACAGTCCATAGGGTCACAAAGAGTCGGACACGACCGAACGACTGAGCGCGCTAGGGGTAAGTAACTGAGAACTCCAGAGTGAACATGTGGCACGTTCCAGCTGGGTGTGTTCACTTTCCCACCAATGAACACACCGTCCCTGTCTTTCTCTGCTACTGTTCCTAGTCTTGGTAAATGGCATCAAGCCTCCACCTGGTTTCCCACGCCAGAAGACTGGGAGTCCAGCCACATGCTTCCCTCTTCCCTCCTGTCTACTCAGTCACTTCCCCTCCTGAATCCACCCCACCCCCATGACCACATCCCCTGCCTGCCCTCCATCCCAACTGCCTTAGTGGGAGATTGGATCCAAGTTACTAACTACATCTGCCTTCCAACCATTTCCAGGCTGGTCCCCTAATCTGTCGTTATCCAAAAATAAAACTCCACTTAGCATCCTTTTTTTGAGGGTGGGTTGAGTTTGAGTAAAACAGACAGCTAGCGGGAAGCTGCTATACACCACAGGGAGCTCAGCCCAGTGCTCCGTGATGGCCTAGAGGGTTGGGGTGGGATGGGGGGAGGAGGGAAGCTCAAGAGGGAGTGGATGTATGTATACACATAGCTGATTCACTTTGCTGCACAGCAGAAACCACACATTACAAAGCAACTATACTCTAATTTAAAAAATAATTAAAAAAAAAAGAAAACATCCTTCTATCATTCCCAGTCACCCTGAGGATAAAGACCAAATTCCTCAGCTAGATAAGTGCAGGCAGTCCTTCACTGTCATGCATCAAACAGCTCTTTGCTTCAGCAGTTACATCTGCCTGCAGCATCCTCCTCCCACTCAATGTTGCCCACCCTCATCTTCACACCTGAGCACCTGGTGAGTCCCTAGTCTTCCCTAAGATGCAGATCAAGCACCACCTATTCACACAAGTCTCTCTCCAAAGCAGCCCTCCTAGGCCCTCAGCCTCAGACATCCTCTTACGCTGGAATGGAGCTTGCATGCTTACAAAACAGTTCATATGACCAGGCCAGGTACTGGTATGAGCATGTTACACACATTAGCTCATTCAGCGGTAATCATCACTCTGCACGGTGATGCTTGGTCTTCTTTTGTCCGTACGGACTCAACTGTAAACAGTGGTTACTGTGTTCAGCCAGTACCTGTTCAAGCACTAGGAAAGTATAGGAACTGGCTTAACTCTTTGCTGAATGAATGAAGGTTGCATAGTGAAGGCCTGAAATGGTTTGCACGTCATTTGGGCTTCTCTGGTAGCTCAGTTGGTAAAGAACCCGCCTGCAGTGCAGGAGACCCCAATTCAATTCCTGGGTCGGGAAGATCCCCTGGAGAAGGGATAGGCTACCCACTCCAGTATTCTTGGGCTTCCCTTGTGGCTCAGCTGGTAAAGAATCGGCCTGCAATGCAGGAGACCTAGGTTCAATCCTTGGGTTGGGAAGATGCCCTGGAGAAGGGAACCGCTAACCACCCCAGGATTCTGGCCTGGAGAATTCCATGGACTGTATAGTCCATGGGGTCGCAGAGAGTCAGACACAACTGGGCGACTTTCACTTCACTTACCTTGAAGAGCAAAGTGAACATCCAGGACATCCAGGGAAGACACCGATGCTGTTACCTGGCTTGCTGGCAAAACTCAACAGTACCCAAAAGATTTTCCAGGGTTAAGTCAAGTCACTTGCCACACCCAACTATCAAGTGTCTCTAGTGCTCCAACAACCAAGCTCCTTACAATCACCTAGTATGAGGTGCCTATTGCATACCTTTCATTGCCCTGGCCTCTCACATAATTTAACCCCTGCTACATCATCATCAGCCCCATGTTTACATACAAGAAAATTGAGGTTCAGAGAGGTTAAGTAACTTTATTTATGGACTCAGAGCCATGGAGTAGTAAAACTAGAACAGAAAGGAGTTCTAATGCCAAAAACCTATCTTGTTGCCCATTACCACATTGCTTCCCTAGAAGACAAAATGGAAAACCTTGTTGCTCCCCCAAGACACGTTTTTCTAACTTTTCATTTTACACCGGAGTGTGGTCAATTAACAACGCTGTGATAGTTTCAGGGAACAGCAAAGGGACTCAGCCGTTCATATACACGTATCCATTCCCTCGTGTATATGCATCCCAAGCTTCCCTCCCATCCAGGCTGCCACCTAACATTCAACAGAGTTCCCTGTGCTATACAGTGGATCCTTGTTGGTTATCCGTTTTCATCACAGCAGTGTGACATGTCAACCCAAACTTGAGACAGTGTTTTTTGAGTCACTGTTATATGGATGTGGGCTTCCCTGCTGGCTCAGATGGTAAAGAATCCACCTGCAATGCAGGAGACCCAGGTTTGATCCCTGGGTTGGAAAGATCCCCTAGGGAAGGAAATGGCAACTCACTCCAGTATTCTTGCCTGGAGAATTCCATGGGCAGAGGAGCCTGACAGGCTACATATAGTTCATGGGGTCCCAAAGAGTTGGGAAACGACTGAGCGACTAACACTTTCACTTTCTATATGGCTGTAGATCCCCTTTTTTGTAGAATGGGAAAGCAAGACTCACTGTGATTCTGTGATGACCTTGCTGAGGTCACTCAATGAGCAGTGACAGGAGGGAGGTCAGAGTGGGGTCTGTTCTGTGCCACCAGGAAGCTGCCAAAGGGCTGAATAGCAGGTCCCCAACTGTGCTTACCCCACACATCACATTTCTACCTGCTCAGACCCATCCTGGGCTATAAGTTAGAATGAAGAACCAAACTTAATGTATAGAATTTCAAGAGAATGAGGGATGTACTCACAGTAAGTTTACAGTCCCTAATAATGGCTCTCAATTAAAATAGCAAAAATCTTTAAAACCAAAGCCATAGTAGGTAAGAACTGAGAACTGAGCAGAGAATGTTTTACATGAGTATTGCCTTAAGGGACAGGGGGTGTGTTGTAGGTCATTCTGGGAGGAGAAGCCGGAAGGCTTGAGGACCTAGAGAACACTTGTGGGAAGCTGTTTGTTGAAGGAGAGGTTGATTATATTGGCTGCTGAGGACATGAGGAGGCAATCAGCTTGCATCCTCCCAAGAGGCGATAGGAAGCGCAGAGCTGGGCCGTTGGAACTGTGATCCCATGGAGCGTGGAGCCTGCAGAACCCAGAGCATGTGAGGAAAGTGAGCTGGACTCTGCTTGGTCATGAGTGACCATGAGATACAAGCCAGCATGGTCCCTAAAAGCCAGGCCCTGGAGCACCAGGAGGAAGCTGGTGGGTGGGTAGGTGAGAGAAAGATCTCTAAGAAATGATCTCGCCTCTTCCTCCCTCCACTGGGTCTTGGGTATCAATTCACAGAATATAAATTTCCCATTTTTAAATTTAAAAAATAAAAAGGACTATTTTTCTCTTTCCTTCCCACTTGTTGGTCCTTTATACCAACACGTGCAGGGACTGGGCCAACGAGAATAGGAAGGAAAAGACTGTGGGGAAGAAGAGAGCTGATCTGGATAAAGGAGCCTGACCCTCTGTTTCTGAATCTGAGCTTTTCAGTCGTGGAAACACCCTGTTCACAGTCGAGGTCTCTCCTTCTCTATCCTTTTCTCTCTTGAGCTCCCTGGGCAGAAGCCTGGCTGTCGTAAAAGTAGTCCTTGTTCCTGGATGACATCCACAGCTCCAAACTCCTACAGCACCTTCCTGACCTCAGGCTAAAGAAAGAAAAAAGCTCGCCTAAACATCCTGGGCGAAGACACTAAACCTCCCCTTCAGGGAGACCACCTATGAGGACAAGCTCAGGAATCCTGTCCCCAAAGCAGGCACAGCCCTGGGAAAACCAGAAATTCCTGAACAAACAAGTTCAGGGGAAAGCTCACTTAGTGAAGAGTTCAGGGGAGACTGAAGCCCAGAGGTCAAGGTACAAAAATGAGGGCAGCAAGGCCACAGACCTCGACCTGGTGAGTGGGGTGAGTACAGTAAGTCCCTTACATATGAACCTTCAAGTTGCAAACTTTCAAAGATTGGAACGAACATGCGGTTCACGTGGCTGGCATACATTGTCACGTGCATGCATCCTCTACAGGTGGGTGTACTCCTGTGTACTGTGCAGTACCACAGAGTATACTGTATCATACAGTGGCACAGTATCTTTATTTCAAGCCCAGGATGTCCAGAAGCAAGCATGAAAGCAGTTGGTACTTCTCAAGTTACTCTACTGTAAGATTAAAAGTGTTACAGTTTTTGGGTTTGCTTTTTATGTATTATCTGTATAAAAAGTCCTATAAGCCTATTACAGTACAGTGTGTGTTAGTTGCTCAGTCATGTACGACTCTTTTCAACCCCATGGACTCTAGCCCACCAGGCTCCTCTGTCCAAGGGATTCTCCAGGCAAGAACACTGGAGCGGGTTGCCATTTCCTTCTCCAGGGGATCTCTCCAACGCAGGGATTGAACCCGGGTCTCCTGCACTACAAGCAGATTCTTTACTGTTTGAGACACCGGGTACTCTGTAGCCAATTGTGTTAGTTGGGTACCTAGGCTAATTTTGTTGGATTGAAGAAAAAATTGGACTTATGAGGGTGCTCTTGGAACTGAACTCATATGGGGACTTACTGTACATCTAAAGAAAGACTTGGGGCACTGTGAGTGGTGATGTGGGGTGTGGTCAGCAAAGAGTAGAGAAAATCAGGGTTCACAGAAGTAAGTACCAGAAGTAGGCCCAGCACTGCCTGGGGGACAGAAATTCAGTGGTCATATCCCCCCACCTCTCCATCCACCTGCCTTTCTAAAAACCCCTCTGGTTCCTAATTTGGTTTCTAGTCCCCTAGATAATGAGGAGATACAGTGTCCTGGATGAGGATACAGACATTCAGATACCAGAAAAGGGATGGATGGCCTCTTATGACTCAATGAACCAGCTTGAAATGATGTCTCGTCGCCTCTGGAGGTCCTGGTAAAACATGTTTCTAGAACTTGTGCTGAAAATTCTTAAGCGGCTGTATCCCAATCACCCATCTAAATCCTAGGGGACCAGAAATCAAAAACATCATTGCCACACTCTCATATCTGCTTAATCCACCCCAATAAAGTCAGCTGGTAAACTGAAGATCCTCGTGGAGAGCTGGCTCATCTTAGTTTGGTAACAGTCATACACAGCTTGCCAGGGCTGCCCACTGTCCTGTACTTGTAATTTCCAGACACAATGAAAATGATGTTTTAAAACTCGCTGTTTATTAACACATGGGGTTTTCCCCACCAGATATTCAGCTGAAGACAAGGAAGAATAACTGAAGTGTGTATGAAAGAGAAGTCTGGCAAGTGTCATTTCAGGGGTAAGAGGGACAGTTAAGACAAAGCAGTCCTAAGCCATGTTTCCTGGGTGGGATGAGGGGGTACAAGGGTGAGTTGACAGGTCCCACACAGATCGGGCAAGGCTTAGATAGCGACTGTATTGACAAGATGTGCAGGTCTGAGCAGGAGGCAGACAGACACTAAGAGGGATTAAGGATTCCACAGGGCATCACTTGCTTCCAGTCTTCCATTTCTCAGCCATGAATAGTCTCTGGAATTAAAGTATTTTCCTTTTCTTTTTGCAGATGCTTCGTTCTGAAGACAGGCTCTGTGCTGACCTAGGGACATGCTTTTGATGTCCCTTTGTGTGTGTGTGTGTGTGTGTGTGTGCGCACACGCGCGCACACACACTCAATTGTGTCCAACTCTTTGCTACCCCGTGGGCCATACCCCACCAGGCTCCTCTGTCCATGGAATTTTCCAGGCAAGAATACTGGAGTAGGTTGCCATTTCCTTCTCCAGGGGATCTTCCCAACTCAGAGAACGAACCTGCATCTCTTGTGTCTCCTGCATCAGCAGGCGGATTCTTTACCACTGCTTCACTTGGGAAGCCTTTGATGTCCCTTAGGAAATCCTAAACAAAGGCTCTGAACACAACTCAAAAACCCTGGCTGAAAAAAAAAACAACCCTGGCTGAGAGCCACACAAAAGGCAGCAAGAGGCTGGCATGAGGTGGGGTCCATCAGAAGCTAAAGGCTCGTGTTCAGATCCATCACATTCTGATCGCAGTGCAGGGTTTCTCAACCAAAGCTCTCAGGTCCCAAGTGGATGGCAGGCTGGACTGCTGTCAGGAAACTGTGCAAGATCATGATCTTGTACAGAATCGTTCCAGCATTATTCTTGGCTCTGCTAACATTGCTTTGGCTTTAAAAAAAAAAAATCAATAAAGCAAGCAGAAGGTCCCCTTATATCCAGGCTGGACTAAAGAGGTTTGTCCTTACCAAGCCAAAGGAATATCTAGTCCAAGGAGATATATTTTGCTGGCTACCTGATACCTTCACGTGATCTCTCCTTGGCAGGGCCAGCAGTACCCGGGTGGCTTTGCTCCATGAGACCAATGTTGCTAGGCTACTAGAAGTCACTGTGGTGAGGGAACAGCCAGGGATTCCAAGGAGGAGCAGGGTAAATCAGCAGGAAAAAGGGATGCAAGGACAGGAAATCAAGTCTCCATGGCACAATGACTTTTAAGGCTCTGAAGGGAAATGGCTGGATCCTGAAAGGTTCAGTTCTAGAAAGCAGATCAAAATCCTTTCCTGTGATCCTGAAAGACATGATGTACAGAAGGTAGAGAAATAATAGCTTACTCCTCTGGGCGCTTTGAATCCTGACCTAAATCAAAAGGAAGAATGCCTTGATCGCGGTCTATTATGTATTCTGACATTTTTGCCGAACAATCTGGGCACAACACGTTCGGCAAAAATGTCAGAATACATAACCAACTTTTATCTAGCAGGAGCTCAATAAATACTGGTTGGTGGACTGGATGGGACCCTCACAGGGAAGAGACCACAGCAGTGAGGGATGGATGGCGGGGAGGAGAGGGTGTGTGCAGAATTCTGTGCAACAAGGCAGTGTGCAATTCAAGAGTGGGATGCAGGAAGCTCTTGTCACCAAGTCAATAAGGCTACCTTCTCCTGCACCAGGTATTTGGAGATTTTTTCAAATCACAGGCATTTTAGTTCTCTACTCTGTTTACTAAAATCCTACAGCTTACTTCTCCTGAGCGATGAGGCCAAGAAAAGAATCTGTTTTGTCAGAACCAGCCATAGATAAACAAAAATACAAAGAAAGTGTGTGCTAGCTGATTATAATATAAAACAAATGCAGGCTTGTGGCAGCTACATGACCTAGTGCTTCCACCCCCTTGATGGAAATGAACCTCCATTACTGAGATGGCCTCTGGCTTCTGGGGAGGTGGGGAAGAACAATGTCTTCCATGTGTTTCTATAAGCCTTCTCTGCCTCCTTTTCTCTAAGGAAAAGCAAAATGCCATTAAACCCAATTCCCATTCAATGGAAAGAAGCACAGTCAAGTAGAAAGAACAGAGGCTGATGTCACAGAGCCCTGGTTTTGAATCCTTGTTCGGTTACACCCCACTGGCCATGAAGTCCAGAGCTAAATACTGAACCTCTCCAAGCTTCAGTTTCCTTGTTCATAAGATATAGTTTACATCTATCACAGGGTTGCTGAGAAAACTAGGGGCGATAATCCACGTTCAGAAAGCACCTGGGACGTGGCATGTGCTCAGTAAGTGTTCCTTTCCCTTCAACTTGGGCTCATACCACCTGTAAGGGAGGTGGTACAGATATCATTCAAAGGTACAGAAAAGACAGCAGACTGGGTTTAAGGAGCCTGTAATACAAGGGAGAGAGAGGAGAGAGAATGTACATCTTAGAACAAAGCTGGAGAAAGTTCAGCAAGATTAAAAAAAAGAGAGAGAGAGCGAGCTCCAAGGTCTTCAGACAACTGTTATTATCAATCACAATGAAAAAATACAGCTGGGATGTCAAAGGACTTTCTTGATACGTTGGAACATAAAGAAACATTGACGGATCCACTCAAAATTCCAGACTCATAAAAACAAGATTCAGAAAGTGGGAGTTAGTTTCTAAGTCTTTGTGGGGAACAGCAAGAGAAAGCAGGACAGCCTTCTGGCTAAAGGCTTGATTCTGGTCAGAAAAGAAGTTCTAATCTCAGCTCCTTCACCCATCAGTCACCTGACCCCTGGGCTTCTTAGAGGATCCAGGAAGAAGGCAGAGCATTAAGCCCAGTCCCTGCCTGTTAAGTGCTTAATAGGTGGTGAAGATACTGTAGTTGCAACACACAGAAAAGCTCTGAGCCCTGATACCTGGAGTGATTCTGCAATTCAGGTCAAAAGGCTGACGGTGGAGTTAAATGAGAAATGCAGACAGGTGACTCCTATGGGGCTGTAATATGCAAAATATGAGTGAAGCCTGGGGTTTCAAGTTTAAGGCCAAGGATGCTTGGGGCATGACTACGGCCAGTTCATGAGCTCTCATCGTTAGTCTAAAGACAAATGCCTCAAACCCAAGGTCTAAGCTTGCCAAGACATTAAATTTGAAACAACCAAGTCGACACCGCACATGTGAAGGATCTTAATTAAACGGTATCAAAAAAAAATGCAAACGCAAACTCAGTGTGTGGACCTACTTATTAGGAAATAATCTTGATTAAGAACAAATCCCTTTTAAGGAGAGGAAAGAGCCCAGCAACTCTCCTGAACATCAAATGCTGTTCTCAATTAGCCCTTTTCCTCTGAACTTCACAAGGTACCAGCAGGTGGGAGATAATTAACGTTTTAATAAAACTTGTTTTACATGCCTTGGTTGGAAGCTTTTTGTTCTGTAAAGCTTTTCCCTCTCCAGCCCAAAGACCCACCCACAAAGAAAGTTTTTTTTTTTCCCCAAAAGATCATTTTTCTGGTTACATTTGGGGTTTTATGACTTCAGGAAGATGAGGGTGGAGGAGGTAATTTATGAACAGGACGATTTCTCTTTATCCATATTTACTTTCTCTAAGGGAGACAGCTTGGTTTTTTGATTCTGCTGCCAGGCCTATCAGAGGAATAAAGGCTTTGCTGCCACATGACAAGACTTATGGAGCAATGAGAGGTCTGCGGGACGAGACCAGTGTAAGCCACACCACTCGATTCTTGAGCACAAGCCTTCCATTTGCAAGAATTGCTGACGTTTATAAAGCTTGTTATTTTTTTCCCTTATAAATCTTGTCTTGAAAAGCAGTCATCTTATAGCTTACCACTCTCACCCACAAACCTCAGCATCCACGTAAGCCCTTTTCTTTAAAAAAAAAAAAAAAATTATTTATTTAGTTGGTTATTTTTGGCTGTGCCGGGTCTTCGTTGCTGCGTGGGCACTGCTCTCTAGTTGTGGACAGAGGGGGCTACTCACTGCGGCGGGAGAAGCGGAGCATAGGCTCTACGGCTAGTGCGCTCAGTGTTGCAACGCGCTGGCTTAGTTGCTCTGTGGCATGTGGGATCTTCCTGGACCTGGGATCAAACCTGGGTCTCCTCAACTGGCAGGTGGCTTCTTTACCACTGAGCCAGAAGGGAAGCCCCAAATAAGCCCTTTCCAGTATAAAAATGCTAGTCCTTGAGAAATTTCTAATTAATTAATTCTTTAACAGTATGTCTTGCTGCCCATAACACAACAGTGGCGTCACAAAAGCTAACAGCGGTGGTGGTGATTTAGTTGCTAAGTCGTGTCCAACTCTTGCCAGGCTCCTCTGTCCATGGGATTTTCCAGGTAAGAATACTGGAGTGGGTTGCCATTTCCTCCTCCAGGGGATCTTCAGTCAAACCAAGGTCTCCTGCATTGCAGGCAGATTCTTTACTGACTGAGCTATGTACAGTGTAGTATACAGCATAGAGCAATTCATGAACACACTCTAAGTCAAGACAAGAAAGACAACTGTTTTCCTTCTCAGAAGCGGAAACGGAAGCAGTGAGAAATCACTGACATAGCTTAAATACAGGGGATCTGAACTCAAGACTTGGGCTTTTAGTTCTGGATGGCTCTGACTGCATTTAATTTGAGAGCAACCTAAGCTAACCCCACCATGCACAACCCAATAATTATAATTTGGGGCATTTTAATTGGACTCAGGCCTCAGGGTTTGAATTTAAGAGGGTGAGAGTTAAAGCAATATGTGTAAGTGATTACAGCTGAAACGCTGCCTGCAAGTTCCAGTTCATTTTCTCCTCAGGACTTTCCACATCTTCCCTCTTCGCTGCCAATGCACAGCCAGGCCTCCCACCATCCAAAATGCCAGGTTCCTCTGCAGCCCTGGAGCCTGACGACCCTCATGTCCACCACACACACGACAACACCTGCACAAGTGTGTACGGCGGGGTTTCACAGTCTTGGCACTATTGGTTTTTCATTAGGGCATCGTCTTGTGCATTACAGAATATTCGGCAGCATTCCTGGCCTCTACCCACTGGATGTCAGCAGCACTCTCCCAGTTGTGACTATCAGAAATGTCTCCGGGGGAAATTCCCTGGTGGTCTAATGATTAGGACTCTGCGCTTTCACCGCAGGGAGCAAGGGTTCAATTCCTGGTCAGGGAACTAAGATCCCTCATGCCACAATAAGCACCCTCTCCCCCCCAAAAAAAGTCTCCAGAAATCATGGGAGATTTTAGGACAGTGAAACTATTCTGTACTTATTGTAACGGTGGGGGCGGGGGGGGGGTACTTGTCATTTCATGCATCAGTCAAAACCTAAACCTACAGAATTACAACACAATTATTACCTTTGGTAAACCATGGACTTTAGTTAAATAAATTATCAGTGTTGGTTCATCAATTGTACCACACTGTACGACAGTTGTCCAGCAAATATACCACATCACGGGGCTGGGAGGGAGGCTCAAGAGGGAAGGTATATATGTATACATATAGCCGATTCACATTGTTGTACCACAGAAATGAACACAACATTTATTGTAAAGCAATTTACTCCAATTAAAAAGAAAACAAATTAAAAATATACCATATCAATGCAAGATGTTAGTAACAGGAATAAATCACTGCAGATGGTGACTGCAGCCATGTAAAAGACACTTACTCCTTGGAAGAAGAGCTATGACCAACCTAGACAGCATATTAAAAGCAGAGACATTACTTTGCCAACAAAGGTCCGTCTAGTCAAGGCTATGATTTTCCAGTAGTCAAGTATGGATGTGAGAGTTGGACTATAAAGAAAGCTGAGCACCAAAGAATTGATGCTTTTGAACTACGGTGTTAGAGAAGACTCTTGAGAGTCCCTTGGACAACAAGGAGATCCAACCCGTCCATCCTAAAGGAAATCAGTCCTGAATATTCATTGGAAGGATTGATGCTGAAGCTGAAACTCCAATACTTTGGCCACCTGATGCGAAGAACTGATTCATTGGAAAAGACCCTGATGCTGGGAAAGATTGAAGGCGGGAGGAGAAGGGGACGACAGAGGATGAGATAGTTGGAAGGCATCACTGACTCGATGGACATGAGTCTGAGCAAGCTCCAGGAGTTGGTGATGGACAGGGAAGCCTGGAGTTCTGCAGTCCATGGGGTCACAAAGAGTTGGACATGACTGAGCAACTGAACTGAACTGAATAACAGGAGACCTGGGGTAAAAGAAGGTATATATGGGAACTCTCTACTTTCTGCTCAATTTTTCTATAAACCTAAAACTGCTCTACATAAAGTTTAATTTTTAAAAAAGTCTCCAGACAGGGACTTCCCTGGTGATCTAGTAGCTAAGACTACGCTTCCAGTGCAGGGACCCCGGTTCGATCCCTGGTTAGGAAACTAGATCCTGTATTTCACAGCTAAGACCCAGTGCAGCCAAATAAATAAGAAAATACATATTTTTTTAAAAGTCTTCAGACATTGTCATATGTCCCTAATGGGCAAAAATGTCCGGTTGAGAACCCTGCTGTTGCGGGCAGACAGAGGCCCCCTCACTGCTGTGTTGACTGCACCAGTCAGTCCCAGTGTACCAGGTCACACTTCCAGAGACAGCATGGAAAGCTGAACTTTCTGAGTGTACATGGATTATGGACATTCCTTGAAATGACATCTTGTTAGAGGAGAAAGCAAGGAAGTCTCTAAAGAAAATCCAGGTGGAGGCTGGACAGAGGGACTCCATCTTCCTGTCTTGGTCTCAAAGAGGGCACCTTCTCCACTGTGTTCAGTCTCTGGTAAGAACGCCCTCCTTGCTGTTCACTTTGTCAAGAATTCTCTCTACAGTCCAGAAGCCTGAGCCAAGCATGAGGCTTTCGGGAGGCCACACGAAATACTATACCTGACCCTCGCTGATCCGGGATCCTCCTGCTGGCAGCTCTCACGGCTCTGGCAGAGTTATGATGGAAAGAGGGGGCCCCCCGTCTACTCTCCCCTGCTTTGTATGACCTGCGCTAACATGCTCCCTCCCGGCAGGATGCATAACGGAGATGTGACAATGTGAAATTTAAATCTACCTGGCAGAGCAGGGTGGCACCACACCTGAAATGAGGACAAACACAGGTGCCCCTGCAGCCCACTCGGCCAGCCACTCCAGAGTTTTCCCTGGAGTCCTAGCTCTCACTTTAAAAAAAAATTTTATTGGCGTACGGCGGGTTTACAATGCTGTGTTAATTCTACGTATACAGCAAAGTGAATCAGTTATACATACATGCATATCTAGATTCTTTTCTCATCTAAGACATTACATGGTATTGAGTAGAGTCCCCCTGCGCTATACAGTAGGGCCTTATTCGTTAACTGTTTCACAACTTGGGAGGCTGGGATTGACACACTTGGTTGTTGCTGTTTAGTCGCTCAGTCGTGTCCGATGCTTTTGCAACCCCGTGGACTGTAGCCCGCCAGGCGCCTCTGTCCATGGGATTTCCCAGGCAAGAATACTAGAGTGGGTTGCCATTTCCTTCTCCAGGGGATCTTCCTGGATCAAGGGATTGAACCTGTGTCTCTTGCCTTGGCAGGCAGATTCTTTACCACTGAGCCTCCAGGGAAGCCCATATACATACTACTATATATAAAATAGGTAACTAATAAGGACCAGCTCTCTTTTAACTTCTGGCCTGACTTCCTTTCTCCTCTTTTCTGCTCACTCCTTCCCTTTATGGTTCCCTTTAGAGTTCATCTTTAAAAGAAAGAGGGTTTCTCCTCTTCTCTAGAGGCTCCCCAAGGAAGTGGAAAAGTGCAAGAAGGTAATACATAAACCGGGAGAAGTGCCCTGGTGTGTGCTGAAGGGCTCTGTCACGTTCTGCATGACGAAGCTCAGTGTGGGGACAACATGAAATTAAACGCCACCCAGAAGCCCGTACAGTGATACTTCCTGGCTCAAGGAGACCTCATTTCTCCCAACATAATTCTGTCGATCTCTTCCAAGGCTAAACCTTTGGGTAAAACGGGCCTCATGAATTGTTCCTATAGTTTTCAGGGTTGTGAAGAGGATTAAATATGTCTCTAGTACTGAACCCAGCAACTGGCACACTGTCCATGCTCTCTGAACGGTTTCACTCTTCTCTTTATTTGTATTTTGACTTCATTTTTAACTGAATCTAAACATGTATTAAACTACCCACTCCCCATCATGTTTCATCTCATCCACGCTAGCCCAGGGGAGTTTCTCTGGAATTGGCATTTGTTTTTATAGAAAAAGCTGTTCCTGGTAATAGGACTTTCTCATCTAGTTCAAAACTCCCTTAAGGACCAAGCACAGCCCCAGCCACTGAAACTGACCCAGGTTCAACCACTTGCATATGGACACTCGACTACCCCTCACCCTATTTCTCAGTTGCCAGAATCAGAGACTATTCTTTTTTTTCCCAAATCTGTCCCTCCTTCTACTTTACTGTTTAAATTATGCCTCTCAGAGAAAAATCCCTGCAGCAGATAAACATGGGATCTGGAATGGAAACTTCAGCATGCCCAACAATAATGCCACTGTCACACACACGTGAGCTTTCGTGAAAGCAAGGGATTGGCAACCCGGGGCTGCCATGCCCAGGAAAATTATTTCCTGTGGGAGAAAGAAAACAGCCTTCAGCTCCTGGCAGGTCCCGGGCAAGCCCAAGCCAGGCGCACTGGAGAAGCTGAGTGCTCCGTCTTGGGGAAGAAAAGGCAGAGGAGTGAGGGCCACAGCTGGGCGAGCACCCTGGCTGCAGCACGGAGGCCTGGCTTCTTCCTGGCAAAGTGGAAACAAAGCCACCACGGGCTCCTCAACACTGCTTTGGGGACACTCAACTAACAAGATGGGCCATGTGGTCCAGAAAGAAAAAGGAAACTCCACTCATTTGCAAGCACCTTCCAGGGTCGGATGTGTTCTTCTCCCATCAGTCAGGTAGAGAAAGGCAATCACTTCAGTTTAGTAAGAGGAGGAAAATGCTGGGCTGCCTTACTGACATCCTGCTTGTTCCGCTATTGTTGAAAGAAAATAGAGAAATTACAGGCAGCATAAGCTATTAGCTCCATAATGCCCATTCCCTGGGTAATCAGCAAAGACATCTTCAATACAGGGTGCTCTGCAGTTCAGTGTTAAATGATTCCTTGCTTCAGGATTATTTAAGGATGACTTGACATTGTGTCTCTAGAAGTTCCAGAAGCTCAGAACAATACTCAATTCTCAAATAACTCCCTGCCCACAGCTGCCTCTTTCTTTCCTTTAGCTATTCATCTCTGTTCCCACCTCAGCCTGAACCCCTACTCCTGCCCGCTATGTACTGCCCCAGCCTCCCAGGCCATTCTTTCTCTGCCTCAAAGTTTGTCAACCTGGGTTTTAAGGAACCAAATAGTGTGTCTGTGGTGTGAGCTGCCTAGCGCACTGAAGGACATTCTCCTGGTCATGACAAGTTTCCTGGAAGGCAATGCTGTTTCCCCACATTGAGAACCAGTGCAACCAAAAATAAATATTAATAATTTTTTAAAAAGCTATAGCTAAAAAGCTAAAGAGGACAGACAAACACTTCAGAGATGGCCAAACAGACTTTGAAGCAGCAGACTCGCCCAAGGTCACACAGGCAGTAAACTGGACGAGGCATCTGGCTCCAAAACCTAAGTTCTTCCCCCACCTCCACTCCCCACTTCTTGTAGAAACAGCCAGTCACAGATTAGGTACAAAAAAGTCAGGAGGAAATCTCTTTCCTGACAAAAGGCTGTTGGCAAACCATGGCTAGCATTGGGGATCCTCCCTGGGTGGGAACGGGGAGGTGGTGAGTTTATTTACAGGCAAAAGGGAGCTGCCAGTTCAAGGAGAAGAAAAAAATGAATGACATTAATTTTTCAAATTCTTACCACTGGGACTGGGCCTCCACTTCAGCACTTTACTTACAAGGCCAAAAATCACTCCAAAGCTAACGTCTACAAAAAAGACGGCCAAGAATGTTGGCCTTTTTTCTTTTCGAGGAAAGAAAGGTTTGTAATATTGAAAAGCTTGCGATCGCTCTGCACAGATGTTAAAAATGACCCAATCTGCTGGGTTAGAAGCATCTTCTGAGAGGCAAGATGGTTCTGAGGCAGGAGCATGGACTTTGAGAAGACAGGTCTCTATTCTTTTTTTTAATGTGGACCATTTTTAAAGTCTTTATTGAATTCGTTACAATATTGCTCCCCTTTAACGTTTTGTTTTTTGGCCACGAGGCATGTGGGATCCGAGCTCCCTGACCAGGGATGGAATCTATACCCGTGCCCACCACCCCACCCCATCCCCAACTGGAAAGTGAAGTCTTAACCACTGGACCACCTGGGAAGTCCCTGAGGTCTATATTCTAACTTGCATCTACTTGGTGTGTGCTACGTTGCTCAGTCGTATCTGACTCTTTTTGACCTCATGGACTGTAGCCCGCCAGGCACCTCTGTCCAAGGGGATTCTCCTGGCAAGAATATTAGAGTGGGTTGCCATGCACTCCTCCAGACTGAACCCAGGTCTCCCGCATTGCAGACAGATTCTTTCCTGGTCTGGGCCACCAGGGAAGCCCAAGAATACTGGAGTGGGTAGCCTATTCCTTCTCCGGGCCTATCTTCAGGCTATCCCTTTTTGACCCAGGAATCGAATCAGGGTCTCCTACATTGCAGGTGGATTCTTCACCAGCTGAGTTACCAGGAAAGCTCGACTTTAGCCTCTCCAAATTCAGGGGTTTGGAGGGAGGGGGTGTGATATCTAAGTTAAGTGGGATAACAGTAGCTGGCATAGAAGTGGTCCCTGACTTCTCCTGCAGTTTATGCCAAGTAAGAACCCTGACCTGGGAAATAAGAGACCTGGTTTCACCTCCTAGCTCTGTCCTGACTCAGTGTGACTTCACATCTTGATTTCCTTTCTGATCCCTACCTCAGACCATGATGACATGTCATCATTAAAACCAGAACAAAGCCCGGCAAAAATGTAGGCATCCAACAAACATCAACTAAATATGACATCAACTGGAGTTTGTCCTTCAACTTGTCATTTATACTTGGTCTAAGAAAGTTCCATTTGTCTGACAGCTGGACAGCAAGTCCAGTCAGCCCTCCATGGTCATCTCCCAAAAATATCCCTGCAGTGTGTGCCCCAGGTGATGAGTCAAGAGTGAACCTGAAACCAAGTGCAAGTCTTACTGCTATCCACTTACCTCTCACCAATCTTATTCACTGCTCCCATACATTCAAAGAACAAATATCTATAATGCATCCCAGGCATAAATCAACATTAGCATCAACATTTGACATTCATGACCTTCAACAAGCAGAAGTCATCAGAGAGTCTTTCTGAACCCTGAAGATCGTGGTGAAATTTAGCATCCCTCCATAGAGACTGGCACCAATGGATTAGTGGGAGAGCAGTGATGAAAAAAGACACACAAAAAAGCATGCTGCCTCACTGGACTCTTACCCCACCCCACCCCACCCCCAAGGCTGAGAAGAGAAAGAAGGCAATTTCAAGTCAACTGTCACTGGGTGGCAATGCCACAGGCTTTCCAGGGCTTGTTTTCTTTCCCCCAAAAGCTGTCTATAAAGAAGCGAGGAGGGAGGGAAGGGAAGAAAGGGGAGCACAGCACACACTGGTGCCTGTCTACACTTATCATTTTTAAACTGGGGCATCGTCGCTTTACAGTGTTGTATTGTTTCTGCTGTCCGGTGAAGTGAACCAGCCATATGTATACATACGTCCCCTCCCGCTTGTATCTCCCTCCCCTGCCCCATCCCACCCATCTAGGTCACCACAGAGCACCAAGCTAAGCTCCCTGCACTATACTCCAGGTCCCCACTAGCGAGCTATTTTATAGATGGTAGCTATATGTGTCAATTCCCCAATTCATCCCATCCCCCCTTTCCCCTTCTGCCATGTCCACACATCTGTTCTCTATATTTGCATCTCTATTTCTACCCTGCAATTAGGTTCATCTGTACCATTTTCCCAGATTCCACATATGTGCATTAATATACAATATTTATTTTTCTCTTTCTGACTTACTTCCTTATGACAGACTCTAGGTCCATCCATGTCTCTACAAATGACCCAATTTCATTCTTTCTATGGCTAAGTAATATTCCACTGTGTGTGTATATACAAACATATATATACTATACACACACACACACACACACATCGTATCTTCTTTATCTGTTCATCTGTTGATGGACATTTAGGTTTTTCCATGCCCTGGCTATTGTAAACTGTGCCACAACAAACACTGGGGCATGCTGCATGTGTCTTGTTGAACTATGGTTTTCTCAGGGTATATGCCCAGGAGTGGGACGCAGTGTGCCACCACCCAGAACAGTTCAGCCCAATGTGTGATAACAATACACCAGCAACAAAAGTGCTAACAGGTGTCAGGTGCTTACCTCCTCCACCCTGCTGTGAGCTGGATCTGCATTAGCTCATGTATCCAGACAAATCTCTGTGTTTGATCATCCCCGTTTTCCAGGAGGAACACTAAGGTTCAGAGAGATTAAGAAACCTGCCCCAAACCATACTACCAAGAGGGCTTGGCAGGATGTGAAGTCAGGCAGTCTGACCCCATGGCCTGAGGACCTGACATCTGCTTCAATTCAAGGATCAGAGTAACTCCCTTCTGGAGAGCTCCCCTTGGAGCCCTCCCCCACCCTTCCAAGTTCTTAATAAAATTCACATGCTTTTGCTGGTGGGAAAAAGTCACTGGTCCTGTGGACAGGGGGGAGTTAAGGCCACACTTGTGGACTTAGAACTCGGGAGTCATTTTCTCAGTTTTGTGGGCTCAGAGTCGGAGGTGTAGCATTAACTTAAATATAAATTTTTTTGGAGGTGATTCACATAGAATTCCTGCCAAGAATTTTAATAATTAGACTGAATTAGACCAAACTCTGTCTGTACATGCCTCACAACATCTGCTGATTTAACAGTTAAGCTGGAAGCCCTGCTGAGCCCGGGGAAGGGCTGGCCTCGAGGGCTGCGAACAGGGACAGTCAGTGGAGAAGGACACCTGTGAGCCCCCGGACTTCGGCCTCCCATCCTGTGAACAACTGGTTCTGCTTCCCTAACCTCCCATCACCACCAGGGACCAGAGAACGGGATGAAACCAATCAGGAAATGCTCATAAAAGAAAACCCTTCCCCATGGTCCTTTCTACTGCAAGCTGAGGGTTATAAAGTGATCCTTTCTAATGTGGTGATTTTCAGCCTTTTCCCTGCTCTGGTTCAGTGTATTCCCATCAGCCACAGGGACTCATCCACAGGGCGGATTTCTTTAAGGGGAGGGGGAGGTGAGGGGGGAAAATCCAAATCTTTACTCCCCACCAGTCAAGAATCAGACTCTTTAAGGGTGGGGACCACAGAATTTGGCAGAGCCCTGGAGAATCTGTTTCCCATCCTCCTTCTCCCTCTCTCCTGGTCACACACACACACATACATACATGTGTGTGTGTGTGATCACATACAAACTCATACTCTCACACTCGAGGCACCATGGGCCCAATAGTTCCCAAAGAAGGACAGTGCCAATGAATCAGTCATTCCTGGAAGGTGGTGCCATTAAAATCATAGAAATTACATTAAAATTATAAAATAAATTACATGCTTCTTCTTAAAATAATAAAAATTTTTTAAGCATATAATTCTTTTGAAGAAAGAAGCACATGACTCGTGCTTTATGTGGAATTCTTAGCTCACTAATCCGTGCCCCCTGCAGCAGAAGTGCAGAGTCTTAACCACTGGACCACCAGGGAAGTTCCATAACTCACAACCCTCTTAGAGCAGTTTCAAAACAGATCAACCTACCCCCACCCAAAATAATGGAGGGTGTGATTATATGCCAGAAGGAGAATAAAACATAAAGGCGTATTATTTGTATAAGACACAAATTATGCTATTAAAACACCACGGAAAATGGTTCTAGCCATGGCTGCTCTATGTTAAAAACACGAACGGACTTTTTGGCCAACCCAATATAATGTGAGCCACTTACATAATTTCAAATTTCCTGATAGTCACACTAAAAAGGTTAAAAAGAGGGACTTTCGTGGTGGTCCAGTGGTTAACAGTCAGCTGTGCACTGTTTATAATAGCCAGGACATGGAAGCAACCTAGATGCCCATCAGCAGACTAATGGATAAGGAAGCTGTGGTACATATACACCATGGAATATTACTCAGCCATTAAAAAGAATTCATTTGAATCAGTTCTAATGAGATGGATGAAACTGGAGCCCATTACACAGAGTGAAGTAAGCCAGAAAGATAAAAACCAATACAGTATACTAACGCATATATATGGAATTTAAAAAGATGGTAACGATAACCCTACATGCAAAACAGAAAGAGAGACACATATGTACAGAACAGACTTTTGGACTCTGTGGGAGAAGGCGAGGGTGGGATGTTCAGAGAGAACAGCATTGAAACATGTATATTATCAAGGGTGAAACAGATCACCAGCCCAGGTTGGATGCACGAGACAAGTGCTCAGGGCTGGTGCACTGGGAGGACCCAGAGGGATGGAATGGAGAGGGAGGTGGGCGGGGGGATCGGGATGGGGAACACATGTAAATCCATGGCTGAGTCATGTCAATGTATGGCAAAATCCACTACAATACTGTCAAGTAATTAGCCTTCAACTAATAAAAATAAATGGAAAAAAGAGTCAGCTGTGCAACACAGGGGATGAGGGTTTGATCCCTGGTCAGGGAGCTGGGACTGCATGGGCCGCAGAGCAACTAGGCTCCTGCACCACAACTACTGGGCCTGCACACTCTGGAACCCACATGCCACAGTGAAGACCCAACGCAGCCAAATAAGCAGATTAAAAAAAAGTCAAAAAGAGACGGGTGAAATTAATGGTAGGTAATACATGTTAATTCATGGTAATACATGTTAAGTCATTTCAGGACACAGAAAGATGAACTACCCAGGTTGGTAGGTGCCCAATATGCTACTGGAGATCAGTGGAGAAAAAACTCCAGAAAGAATAAAGAGACGGAGCCAAGCAAAAACATGACCCAGTTGTGGATGTGATGGGTGATGGAAGTCAAGTCTGATGCTGTAAAGAGCAATATTGCATAGGAACCTGGAATGTTAGGTCCATGAATCAAGGCAAATTGGAAGTGGTCAAATAGGAGATGGCAAGAGTGAACATCGACATTTAGGAATCAGCACACTAATATGGACTGGAATGGGTGAATTTAATTCAGATGACCATTATATCTACTATTGTGGGCAGGAATCCCTTAGAAGAAAAGGAGTAGCCATCATAGTCAACAAAAGAGTCCGAAATGCAGTGCTTGGATACAACTTCAAAAACGACATAATGATCTCTGCTCATTTCCAAGACAAACCCTTCAATATCACAGTAACCCAAGTCTATGCCCCGACCAGTAATGCTGCAGAAGCTCAGGTTGAACGGTTCTATGAACACCTACAAGATCTTCTAGAACTAACACCCAAAAAAGATGTCCTCTTCATTATAGGGGACTGGAATGCAAAAGTAGGAAGTCAAGAGATACCTGGAGTAACAGGCAAATTTGGCCTTGGAGAGAAAAATGAAGCAGGTCAAAGGCCAACAGGGTTTTGCCAAGAGAACGCACTGGTCATAGCAAACACCCTCTTCCAACAACACAAGAGAAGAACTCCTCACATGGACCATTACCAGATGGTCAGTACTGAAATAAGATTGATTATATTCTTTGCAACCAAAGATGGAGAAGCTGTATACAGCCAGCAAAAACAAGAGAGGAGCTGACTGTGCCTCAGATCATGAACTCCTTATTGCCAAATTCAGACTTAAATTGAAGAAAGTCGGGAAAACCACTAGACCATTCGGTATGACCTAAATCAAATCTCTCGTGATTATACAGTGGAAGTGACAAATAGATTCAAGGGATTAGATCTGATAGAGTGCCTAAAGAACTATGGGTGGAGGTTCGTGACATTGGACAGGAGGCAGGGATCAAGACCATCCCCAAGAAAAAGAAAAGCAAAAAGGCAAAATGGTTGTCCGAGGAGGCCTTACAAATAGCTGAGAAAAGAAAAGAAGTGAAAGGCAAAGGAGAAAAGGGAAGATATACCCATTTGAATACAGAGTTTCAAAGAATAGCAAGGAGAGATAGGAAAGTCTTCCGCAATGATCAATGCAAAGAAATAGAGGAAAACAATAGGATGGGAAAGACTAGAGATCTCTTCAAGAAAATTAGAGGTACCAAGGGAACATTTCATGCAAAGATGGGCACAATAAAGGACAGAAATAGTATGTCCCTAACAGAAGCAGAAGATATTAAGAAGAGGTGGCAAGAATACACAGAAGAACTATACAAAAAAGATCTTCATGACCCAGATAATCATGATGGTATGATCACTCACCTAGAGCCAGACATACTGGAATGCAAAGTCAAGTGGGCCTTAGGAAGAATCACTATGAACAAAGCTAGAGGAGGTGATGGAATTCCAACTGAGCTCTTTCAAATCCTAAAAGATGATGCTGTGAAAGTGCCGCACTCAGTATGCCAGCAAATTTGGAAAACTGAGCAGTGGCCACAGGACTGGAAAAGGTCAGTTTTCATTCCAATCCCAAAGAAAGGCAATGCCAAAGAATGCTCAAACTACTGCACAATTGCACTCATCTCACACGCTAGCAAATTAATGCTCAAAATTCTCCAAGCCAGGATTTAACAGTACATGAGCCGTGAACTTCCAGATGTTCAAGCTATATTTAGAAAAGGCAGAGGAACCAGAGATCAAATTGCCAACAGCCATTGGATCATCGAAAAAAGCAAGAGCGTTCTATTTACTTGTGTTTTATTGAGTATACCAAAGCCTTTGACCATGTGGATCACAACAAACCGTGGAAAATTCTTCAAGAGATGGGAATACCAGACCACCTGACCTGCCTCCTGAGAAATCTGTATGTAGGTTAAGAAGTAACATTTAGAACTGGACATGGAACAACAGACTAGTTCCAAATTGGGAAAGGAGTATGTCAAGGCTGTATATTGTCATCCTGCTTATTTAACTTATATGCAGAGTACATCATGAGAAATGCTGAGCTGGATGAAGCACAAGATGGAATCAAGACTGCCAGGAGAAATATCAATAACCTCTGATATACAGATAACACCACCCTAATGGCAGAAAGCAAAGAAGAACTAAAGAACCTCTTGGTGAAAGTGAAAGAGGAGGGTGAAAAAGTTGACTTAAAATTCAACATTCAGAAAAAATAAGATCATGGCATCTGGTCCCATCATTTCATGGCAAATAGATGGGGAAACAATGTTAACAGTGACACACTTTATTTTGGGGGGCTCCAAAATCACTGCAGATGATGACTGCAGCCATGAAATTAAAAGACACTTGCTCTTTGGAAGAAAAATTATGACCTATCTAGACAGCATATTAAAAAGCAGAGACATTACTTTGCCAACCAAGGTACATCTAGCCAAAACTATGGCTTTTCCAGTAGTCACGTATGGATGTGAGAGTTGGACTATAAAGAAACCTGAGAACTGAAGAATTGACGCTTTTGAACTGTGGTGTTGGAGAAGACTCTTGAGAGTCCCTTGGACAGCAAGGAGATCCAACCAGTCCATCCTAAAGGAAATCAGTTCTGAATATTCTTTGGAACTGATACTGAATCTGAAACTCCAATACTTTGTGACTACCTGATGGGAAGAACTGACTCATTAGAAAAGACCCTGATGCTGGGAAAGGCTGAAGGCAGGAGGAGAAGGGGACGACAGAGGATGAGATGGTTGGATGGCATCACCGACTCGATGGACATGAGTTTGACTAAGCTCCGGGAGTTGGTGATAGACAGGAAGCCTGGTGTGCAGCAGCCCATGGGGTCTCAAAGAGTTGGACATGACTGAGCAACTGAACTGAACGGAAAAATGGCATCATTTCAACATATAATCAGTGAAAACAAGTATTAATAGGATATTTTATATTCTTTAATACTTAGTCACTGAGGTCCAGTATGCATATTAAACACCACAGCCTCCAATTCAGACTAGCTACATTTCAGATGCTTCAGAGCCTCAGTTAACCATGTTAACCATGTAGATTACACAGCTCTAGGAGTTGGTTTGGTGCAATTTTAAAAAGGTCTAGAGTTTCAGTTTACTTCTAATTTGTGTATTTCTGAATGACTGGCATGTATGAATGTTTTTAAAAGATTTCTCAAAAGAAAAAAAATGCTAGCTTTGTGCTTGCCTATTAATACTAAATGGCTCTGGATGAGCAATTTCAATCTTCTTGAAACTGAAAACCATCTGAAACTGATGAGCTCCAGTTTCATCAACTGTAAATGGAGATGAAAAAAATGCCAATATGACTTCCCTTACCAGGGCTGTTGTAAGGATCCTACGCTGTATGCACACAAAAGTGTTGCATACGGTGCTGTGCAAACGCTAATGATCCTTACTACAGCTCCTGTGAGAGAACAGCGCATCCCTGGACATCAACGGTAGTTCTTTCCAGTCTGTAAACATTTTGCCCACAGCTGTCTTTCCTTCCCAGAGGCTTCAGAACAGTAAGAAATGCACATTTCTGTTACCCTCTAAGAAGCTATAAACCTGCTTTACAAGAAAAGTCCCATCGGAATTTCCAAGTGATATCTAAGTTGTTTTGTGGATATTTTGTTAAAATGAAAACCCGGCCTTAAAAACAAGAAGACATCCCTAGTCAGCAAATTCTAGAGGGAACAAACTAGCCCTGCCTCCAAGAAAACTAGCTAATTCAAAAGACGCCTTCTGAGCTAGTGAACAAAGATGGAGAACACCTACCCCCCAACCCCATTCACCCCCCCACCCCATCTTGTTTCTTTTCCTCCAGCCTTCTGACTTCTTAAAAGAGTTCTTCCAAATGATCTGTGAATTTGGGTGGTTAGAAACAATTGCTATTTTAAGACTAAGAAGAGAGCTGATGTTTAAATATTTCTTGATGATTGGACAAAAGACCTTTTAGAACCCCTCCCCACTCCAACCAACCTGTTATGATAATGAAGACAACAACACCAGCCTTGAGGAATGATTGAGTGAGTGAATGAGTGAGTGAGTGAAAGTCACTCAGTGGTGTCTGACTCTTTGCGACCCTATAGGCTATATAGCCCATGGAATTCTCCAGGCCAGAATACTGGAATGGATACCCTTTTCCTTCTCCAGGGGATCTTCCCAACCCAGGGATCAAACCTGAGAACACAGGTCTCCCGCATTGCAGGCTGATTCTTTACCAGCTGAGCCACAAGGGAAGCCTGTAATTATTTTATGAAGAGTAACTTATACAAAGAGAAATGAGAGAAAGGTTTTGTGTTAGGGAATTCACTGCAAGCAGAGGACAAATTCTTGCTTTCCTAAAGGCCATCTGAGGTACCCTTTCCCTGAAAAGACCAGACCCCTCACCTGGGGACAGTCTTAAAGACCATTACTAACAACATCCTCACGGTACAGCTCAGACATACTTATAGCTTCTGAGGTTTCTAAAGTCCAGATTTTTTATAAAATCAGCCTTTCCCAAAATGTGCTTGGCACGATGTTTCCAGGCATTTCATGTTTGGGGGCTGGGTGGGTGGATAAGCAGGAGTACCATGGCCAAATGAGTTTTTGGGAAACCCTGGATCCACATGAAGTTCAGCAAGCTCTTCTATTGCTCAGAGACTTTAACGTGACAGTGTCCTGTGGGAGACTGAAATCCCACAATGAACTGCACCTTTTTCCAGGAATCAGATTTGGAGCATCCTCAAGGGGGTGTGATCACATCTTCAGACACTTCCACTTTCATAAATAGTTCCTGAATACACTGGGTGGCAGAAAAAAATGAAAACTAGGTCCTCTCCTACCTGATTCAGAATCAGCTGAATCTGTTTTGTTGTTTTCACATTTGTAGAAGTAACTGCACATCAGAGCTGACCCTCAACTGTGCCAGACTCAGGACCCACTGATGTAACAGCAGTAGCTTCACCCACCTACCTGTAATTTCTGTTCTACCTCCCAGGCTACCCCCAGGCCTTCCCCAATATAAACACTGCAGCCCCAAATCAAAGGCATCCACCTATAGGTGCAGATATAAAAGGTGTAAACATTATGATATAAAAGATGTGAAGATCTGAGAACAAGATACAATCATAATAACTTTTACTGTCTTAATCTCCTGTTCCACAGAGCTTGCTTAGAATAGCAACAACAAAGAAAGAACCATTTCAGTTCTGACCCCCGACTTTTCTCTTCTAGATTCAATTGGGTTGTTTCAAAAACCCATATTCTACTTCTTTGGACTGAAGCCGTCATGGTTAAATCTGAAAACTGAACGGCAGTGGTTCCCAAACATGGGCCAAGGGCCCATAGAGGAGGGTCTCAGGGTCATTTCAAAGGTCTTCCAACCACCTGAGCACCAAAAACTGTCAGCAGATCAAAAAGTCAAAAGTACAACTTCTATTATGTGAGGAAATCTATGAAATCTTTTGATGTTAAAAAGAGATCCTTGTATTTTAAAACAACTGGAAACCAAAACTAGCGCTTTTAATAAATACACTGCTTGCTAGTAATCTGTCCTAATTAGCAAGAGAATAATATAACTCAATATACTTTTTTTTTCAATATACTTTTAAGTTACAGATTAAAGAAATGATTTTAAAAATTCTTTGATCTTTCTCAGTCATAATCTCATAAGACATGGCAAAATTTGACACAACAAATGCTTCTAAACCCAAATATTACCCAACCATCCTTCTTGAAAGTCTACAATTTTCTATTTTTCAGCAAGGAAAAGATTTTGTGTATGGATTTTGTGTTTACTTTTCAGTGACACCAAACAGAAGAAGCCTTAGAATAAAGCCTCAATATAGTATTTTGACAGACCTATACTAATTAGAAAAATAAAGCCACAGAAACCATGGTGACTTCTGATGATTTGCAAAAACAGCATTTCATTATTTCTGGGAAATTTCTCAAAGGATGAAAAATGAAGACTATATACACTTGTGTTCCAAAGGAAATGAAAGTTAAAGAACTACTGTGAGTGATGCTTATAAACTAGACTAATGAGAAATGGCATACAATAGATAACATATCTTAAGAAATGTTAGCAAGTTTAGATTGCCTTTAATATCTATTTCTATCCCCTATGGACATTATAAAAGAATCATCATGAAATACTATCATATTTGCCAGGAGAAAAATCTTAAAAGTCATTTCACCTATTCACAGTGAAGATTTCATGAAGACCTACAAAAGCAATCATTTTTCTACTAAAAGTTTTATCCACTTCTCGACTGGAGCAACATGTCACATCTTCTAAATCAATCTATGGCTTAACTTCTAATCTTATAACTGGCACAGAGAGATGATAAAATGTCTTCCAAATACTGTGGGATTTTTTTTAAAGCTCCCAGTGCATAAGAGTGTGTGTGTGTGTTTTTAAAGGAATTTATCATCAGTTCCAAGTTGGAGTTCAGTTGCAACATATACTCAGAACTGATGACTTAAAAAAAAATTTTTTTTTCTCTATACAGTATTATTGCTTTGATGAATTAATGCCAACAAATGTGGTCAGTATTGTTTCCAGATTCTTCAAGTCATTGTACTCCTTGCATGGTCAACCCAATCCCACGTCTGTCCTTGATTACTTAATTTTCAGTCATTTGCAAACTCAAAAGTGAAAATGTAGAGGCATTTGAGCCACTTTATTCGGCAGTAGAACAAGAATTGTGGGCACAGTTCATAGACTTTCTCACATAGGTCTTCTCAACACAAAATAGGGAATAGAAAGAACTCCCTCCCTCCGTGGAAAAGCCTTTGTTTGGGAGGCCAGTTTCCTACAGTTAAGAGAATATAGAAAAGTCTTTCCTAAAAGACTTTATAAAAGATTCCGTCTTGTTGCAGCTTATCTTTCTTCAGTTTTTTTTTTTTTTTTTTTTAAGTATCCTTTGCTGATTAACTCCATTCTGTCTATTCTCTCAAAGGACTCCAAGTTCCCACAATACATATGTATTCAATTTTATTGCTTTGTGCTTGATATATTGCTTTGTAAGTGTTCAAGGCATTTTTTGGTGAACACTATGTTTCTGTCTCCTAAACTATACTCTAAGCTTCTTAACAATAAAAACCATGCCCTGCCTCCAACTTGGGTTTGGTTTTTTTTTTCTTTACTATGACTGCATTAAACCTATAAATTTATTCTGATTAAATGACATCTTTACAATATTTCATATTTCCAGCTAGTCTGTTTCTCCATTAATGCAAGTTTTTTTTCCTTTAATGTCTAACCAAAGTTTTGTCATTTTCTCTACAAAAACAAAACATACACATGGTAAGAAAAAAAAAAAAAAGCCTTCCAGTGAGTCTCTTGCCGCCCAGATTCCAGTCTCACTCTAAGAAGTAACCCCTTCTCATGCAACTTCCAGAAGATGTTCAGGCATATGTATATTTAAATAAGCATAAATATCATCTTTCCCCCACCCCCTTGTTTTTAGAAACTGGGCCTGTTATCAATATACTACCTCTCAGTTGGTAAAGAAAAATTATTTAAAAGGATCGGAACTGGGACTTCCCTGGTGGCCTAGTGGTTAAGAATCTGCCTGTCAATGCAGGGGACATGGATTGAATTCCTGGTCCGGGAAGATCTCACATGCCATGGGGCAACTAAGCCCATGGCCACAACTACTGAGCATGCATTCCAGAGCCCATGAGATGCAACTACCGAACCCCGCACACTCTGGAGCCTGTGCTCCACAAGAGAAGCCACTGCAATGAGAGTCCTGCATTTGGCAACTAGAGAGTAGCCCCAACTCGTCACAACTAGAGAAAGCCCACACACACCAACAAAGAGCCGGTGCGTGAAAACAAAGGCCCAGTGCCGCCAAAAATAAACAAATAAAAGGATCAGAACCATTTTCATAGGTCAGGCAAGAAGAGTAAATTTGGAATCAAGAGTTAAGAAACTGATGCTGGGCACAGAAGCTAACTATAAGCACATTCTATGTGGCACCAACTACAAATCTTTTCAATGACTGAACAGTCAGTATTCTGCTGTGGAGATGAAACATCATGATTTACTTAGTCTTTTACTCACAGGCATTTACACTGTTTCACAGTGTAGCTAATACTGCCACAATGAAGACATCTTTGTTTAGATTCAGTTGCCCAGTCCTGTTCCACTCTTTACCACCCCATGGACTGCAGCACGCCAGGCTTCCCTGTCCATCACCAACTCCCGGAGCTTGCTCAAACTCATGTTCATCGAGTCGGTGATGCCATCCAACCATCTCATCTTTGTTTATATTTGTAAATTCTACTGGATAAATTCCTAGAAATTGAATCGGGAGGTCAAAGGTTTCATATATTTTGAGTGACACTGCCAAAGAAATGGCATCAGTTTACATGGGTCAGTGCCTGCTTCTCCACGCCTTTCCAACACCGTAAGTTATCAAATTTTCTTTTTGCCAACCAACTAGCGATGTACCGCATTTACCAACTGCATTTCTGTCATAAGTGGAACTGAGCATTTTTTCATGTTTATAAACATGTTTATATTTCTTTCTCTGTGTAAAGTGAGTGAAGTGAAGTCACTCAGTCATGTCCAACTCTTTGTGACCCCATGGACTGTAGCCTACCAGGCTCCTCTGTCCACGGGATTTTCCAGGCAAGAATACTGGAGTGGGTTGCCATTTCCTTCTCTGTTTAAACTGAAGTCAAATTGATTTTAAGAGCTCATTATGCATGAGGGGGTGGTGGGGGGTGGGGGGGGTGGGGGTGGGGGGAATGGCCCTTTCCTCAGTTGTCTATGTTGGAAATATCCTTTACCAGTCTATGGCTTGTCATTTAGATCTCATTTCTGGTATTTTGAACCACACATAGGTTTTATATGAGATTCATCTCTTTTATATTCACCAATAAAATCTAGCTTAACTTTCTGAACACAAGTATATGTTAACTTCCTTCCATAAGAAGTGAAGTCAGAGTAGAAAAATTAACAGTCACCAAAAATCCTTCCCCTGAATTTGAGAGAATTTGAAGGCACAAATAGCTGGTAACCAAACCATGCTAGCACCCAGTGACGTAATTCATGAGAAGGGCATCTGCAGATCCCTGGAAAGGCACATTTTCTTCTTTTGTTTGCGAAGTCCATATGCTTGTCAGTTTCCCAGAGTCCAGTCACCCGCTTTGCCTCCAGTAAAAGATGTCTTGGCTTAGCCGCTTCAGAACAGAAGTGATTACAGATGAAAATTTTGACCCCTGCCTAGTCACAGCAGAGACTCTTCCACACGACACCCAGTTAATGGGCAAAGAGAGGAGATTTGGTCAATTTCCCAGAGAGACCATGGCCCTACACAAGACCAGGAAAAAACGACAACGAGGCAGGTTCTTCAACTACCCATCAAGTCCCCGGGCAATGAAGAGAGGACAGATGTGCTCAGAAAACTGTTTCTCTCCTGGCATCTTCTTCTTATCCTTTCCAGTAAAATGAAGCAGAAAAAAATTAAAAATGGTTCTTCTCTTCACCTACACTACCTTAAAGTCACTTACATTATAAGGTAAGGACATTAATAAGAATGGTGTGCCATCCCAAATTCAGGGAAGGTTTTAACATCATTCTATTTGTTCTTGCGATTTGAACATCATGGTGCCACATTAATGTCTATACAAGTGGGATAGTTCACAAATGATGATTGAGACTTCCCTGGTGCTCCAGTGGCTAGGACTCCGGGCTCCCAATACAGGGGAGAACAAGTAAGTGGGATTATGGTCAGAAACTTCAGAATATAAAAAGGTAAAATTCTGGATGACCTCTAGGAACTGTTTCTAAGAAAGGGGTAAAGTGAAAACGGATTAATACATAGTATAATGCTCACCAGTTTTGGTGACAAAAAAAGTACCTGACCAACAAGAATATGGCAGGGCTGGGAACTTGGCATGGTGGCAGGCCCAACAAAGCCAGGGTGACAGTTCTCAGAGACCAGGACATACCATACTAAAATGGGCAGAGCTGGAACTTTCACTGTTTCTCCCCAGGCCTCTTCCCTCGCGAGAGTCTTGGTCTCCAAGCAATCAGTTCTGTGCTTTTGTTTCTAGGTTCAGTTTTAAACCACATTGGGAAAAGGCACTTCTTGAAAGGCAAAGATTGAGAGAAAAATACTGAAGCTCTTAAGAGCTCTTGTCTAGCTGCCAAAGCATTGTTTTAGTCAAATGAAAAGGGAGAAACAGAATGATGATTTTATTTGAATTGCTTCCAAGGAAAAGTAACCTCCAGCAAAACACTGGGCCCACTTTGCTGGAAATTCTGGCATGCCGACAACAGAGATGGAAGCAGAAAATTGCATATTCCAGAAAGCACGGTTATCAAATAGGAAAAACCACACGGAGTGACATGCTCTCAGGTTCCTGTGGCTCAGGATCCCTTTTATTCTATTTCTTCCTGCTGTAAACAAAGTTATTTTTAATATAACTTTCCTTGGAAGGGGGGCTTTAAAAATGCTTAAAGATCAAATCTCTTGCTTTAAGTAACATTAACATATTAAATTCCAAACTTACTAAGCTAAATAAGCAAAGAGTGAAAATCAGTATAAATATATCCCAAAACTTTAACATTAAAATTTCAGAACATAGTTAAATGATGGTACCTCCTGGTAGTGAAAATATATCCCAGCTAGATTAGCTACTATAAATATCCAAGGAATCAAAGTTTTTAAGTTTTCAGGGATTCCAGGGATCCCTGTGGCCCAGAAGTGAATGTTATGGGGGAAAGAAAAGAAGAAAAGATGGGAGAGTGATCTTGGAGTTGTAAAATTATCGCAAAGTACTGAGAGCTTTAATATTACACACACTTGTAAGTTACAGCAGCCAACAGACCTCTAGGTCAATCACCACCTTAACTTCTTCCCTGAAAAATTCCTTTCTTTTTTTTGGTGTTTCACTGTACTTCCTTTTCCTCCAACTTCATTGAGGTACAACTGACAAATTAAAGTTGTATATACTTAAAGTATACAATGTAGTGATTTTCTATACATATATATTATGACCTGTACCATAATTAAACTAATTAACACATCTATCACCCTACACGTGTGGTGAGAACATTTAAACATCTACTCTTTTACTAAATTTTAAGCAAGCAGTACACTAGTATTAACTATAGTCACCAGGCTTTACATTAGATCTCCTCCTTAGAAATTCTCTAAGGAAGGCAGTTATCAGAAGGCAGATATTTTCCACAGGACTTCATTTTCATTCATTACACTTATCAGACACTCACTGTATCCTGTTCCATTACACATGTTGAAGATACAATTCAAACAGATTTTGCCTCCAGTGAGACGGCTTATTTTTCTGTGAACAAAAGAATGAAGTGTTCTGGGTCTGGGATTCTTTCACTCATGAAACAAAAGCCAAGTCACAGGTGCCACCTTGTCGCTTGTGCCAACTGTCCCAGATCCTCCTTGTTCCTTGTCAACCTGCTCCCAGTCCTCTGGCCATGCTGCCACCTCCTTCCTGACTCTTCATGCCCCATTTTTAAATTTCTCACCTGCTCCTGGAACTTATTAGCATCGGTACCTCTGCACGCCTTGGCTTGCTGCCTCAGGAACATGGCTCAGACCCACTTCACCATCTCAGCCCAATTCTGGCTACCCACCCCCTGCGGACGCTCCTGTCTGGTTCAACCTCCTGGAGGTAAGCCTCTGCTTCCAGCTCAACAGGACATGGGTACAAAATACACCATGGGAGCAATGGGAGGGAGCAGCTCTTTCTAGCAAAGCTTTGCTGAGATGATGGCAAAATGGAGTCTCAGAGGATGAGCAGGATGGGAAAGGGAGGGGAGAACATCCCTAACAAAGCGGAGAGCTCATTAGTGAAGAAAACTAATGTGTTTTGTAATCGATTTTGTGGACAGAACCCCTAATGGATAACAATAAATTGTTTACTGAGCTCCGACATTATGGAAGGCACATGGCCCAGGACAGACCACAGAGACTCATTAAGTATATGGACTAAATGAAATACCAGCTTCATTTAAAAAGTAAACTCATGCACCTAAGTCAGAAAACTACCTATAACATTATCTGACAAGAAGTACCCCAAACTAAAACAACCCAGAAATTTCAGTATCACCTCTCCCAAGACCACAGAGCCTTTCCTTCTGTAATCAATCACACAATGACAAATAAGTCTGTGCGAGGCCCAGTCCTCTGTGCCGGACACAGAGCCACAGACCCCTGGGCCCAAAGGGATCTGGTCTTGATTAAGGTTATTTTCCTTTGTAACATTCAGATTGGAGGCAATAGGAAGGAGGATCAAAAAGGAAACTGGAGGAGCCCAAGATGTATCAGCGAGTTTCATCACAGCATTTTATTTCCTTTGTGAACTCGACTCAGGGAGCTCATAACTCCAGTATTTGTTTGGCTACTGAGTCCATAATTCACTTCAGTTCTGAAGACCTATGGTCTCAGTTTCTTGACTTTAAAAGGGTCTGGTGGAACTCTTGGTGAATTTAAGATTTAGATAATACAATAAATTAAATCAAGTTTCTGGGGTAATTATTTCAATCAAACAGCCTTTGTTACAAGGTTCTTTCAATGTAGTGTGATAATTCCTCAATCCCACAATACTGTTAAATGTGAGTATTGTTATAACAACAATGAAAAACCTCTATAATCTCAGCACAACTTAAGTTAAATTACTACAGCTAGCTTTCTGAAGAATGAGTCAAATTCTTTTTCATGAAGTGAAAGCGTTAGTTGCTCAGTCGTATCTGACTCTTTGTGACCCAATGGACTGTAGCCCACGAGTCTCCTCTGTTCATGGAATTTTCCAGGCAAGAATATTCTAGTATTCCCTTCTCTAAGGGATATTCTCTACCCAGGGATCAAACCTAGGTCTCCTGCATTGCAGGCAGATTCTTTACCATCTGAGCCACTGAGGAAGCCCCGTTTTTTTCCATATACCTACTCTTACTGCAGGTTACAGAATCTCTATCCTCCAGCTCTCAATTGTTGAAAGCCCTGCTTTCATCTCATTTGGTCCTTAGGTGGGAGAGAGAACAGCATGAAGCAACATTTATCTGGTAGTGCATACCTCTGGAGGCAAGCATCAGTTGGGAAAATAATGTTGGAAAGAAATCAGAAAATTCAACTAGATGTAAAGTGGTCCTCAGGAAACACCTGGGAATACCCACCATTCGCTCTTGGCAGACCACAGGATCTCTGAGCTCATCTGTCTATACTTGCCTCTGCCCACCCTACAAACTGACATTCACTCATCTCCAGGCTTCAACACACACGGGCATCCTAACTCTATCCATCACCCATCAAGACTGCCCACCCAGTTCCATAATATCCTCCATGCTAGGGACATTTACTTCCGTTCATTTAGGATGACAACATCCTGAACCTTTAACACCCCCCATACTCCCAAATCCAAAGTTGCAAACTTAGAAATCCTGCTTCCCATTACTTCATCTCTCCCATTGAGCCACCTCTTTGGCCTTGGGCGATCTGACATCTTATGATTGTTCAGATTCAGCCCAATGAGCCAACATGCCCACACGACTGCCCTCTCAGCCAGGGACACCTACGGACACCTAGGCCTCACTGGAGTTTGAAATCACAACTTACCAGAGCACCTGCACAAACCCCTTGGCCTTGATGCAAGGCAGGCCTGCGAGGGCTTGGCATTGTCTCTTATGCCCATTCTTCCAACATTCCCAGTCCCAGGGACCAGCTCCCTGCTGCAACCTCCGTCCCCAAGTGACCAGCCCTCACCAGCTCCCTCCAGAGGGGCCGTGCTCTCTCAGGCTCTCCACCCTTACCCAGACTGACGTACTGGCTAGCCTATTCCCCAGGGGTCAGTCTCATCAATTACATTTTCACTGGTAGCATCTACTATTAATACAGTCTCAACTTGCTCTTGATTTACATCTCCTTGCTAATCCATCTTCCAGTTCTCCCCTTCAGTGGTGTCGGGAGGATTCTACATCTCAGAAATGCTTTCAGTGATTCTCCATTAGCTCCCTTCCTGGGGCCCCCAGCAGCTGCTCAGAAGTTTACCAGGTCTTCTGCTCACAACAGTCTTGTCTCATCTTTACCACAAAAGCAGAGGGCATCCAGTAAAGACTCTCCCAGCCCTCCTCAGTTCCTTCTGAGTCTCAGAAGATGGTGCCCCACCTCCCACAACCAACTCTTCCAGGTGCGCTCTTGTTCTGTTATCCCAAAGCCGCCAATTCAATACCCTGTGACTGGTATTTCACCTCTTTGTGGTTCAGTTTTCTCATCTGGAAGATAAAGAGAGGAGCACCTTCCATGCATCTGTAGTGAAGACGGAGTAGGACACACACATGTAAAGCACTGAGACAGTGACTGGCATGAACAGGGGAGAATTTTCCTTTACGGCTCCCACTTCTCTTCAACCTACCAACTGACTCTGACCTGACTCTGGTCATTGTTATCCAAGAAACTAGCCATTTATCCTCAAGCCACCACTCTCTTACTCTTCCTTGGCACCATCCTTTTTTACTCACCATCTCCTCTTCCTTACCCCAGCTTGCTCTTGGACTTCCCATAGGTGCCCTGGGAATTCTACAGAATCAGCTCTCAACAGGGTCACCGATAACTTCTAGTGGCAAACCACAGTCAGGCTTCCGGTCTGCTCTACCGTCTGAAACCACTGCTCTCCCACTCTTCCTCGAAGCTCTTCACTTGCCTCTCATGGCTGTCTTGCTTTGGTGGCTTGCTCCTCTTGGTCTCCTACACCAGCCCCTCTGCCTGCCCCTGAATGTCAGAACTGCTGGGTCCATCCTTGGCTTTCTCCTACCTGCTCCCCAAAGAGGAGCTCATCTGCTCCCACAATCTGGACCATGCCTGGAGTGCTGATGACTGCTCATTCCTTCCTCACCTGGCCCCTCCCTTCTGGCCTCTTCTTGCCTGCTGTCTCCACCTGGTTATCCCAAGGGAGTCTCAAACTAAACATGTCTAAACTGAGGCCATTGATTTCCCCAAACCCACTTCTTCCTCTGTATTTCTTATATAGTCTGACGACATCATTATCAATGCAGCTCCCTGCTTCAAACCTTCCGTAACATGCCAAGCAAAGGGCACAGTTCTTGTAAACCCATTTTAAGTGGGTCCCTGTGACCATAATGGTAAAGACAAATGGGCTAACCCTGTCTTCACGGATGTTGATTCCAAGTGTAAGAATCATTAGTCAGAAGAGGCCACAAAATAAAATCTAAGGGGTATATTCCCAAAGCAAGAGCTTAGCACAAGATCTACTTTAGCTCAACAGATGGTGCGGTGCTGTGCTTAGTTGCTTGTTCATGTCTGACCCAAGGACGTAGCCTGCCAGGCTCCTCTGTGCATGGGGATTCCCCAGGCAAGAATACTGGAGTAGGTTGCCATGCCCTCCTCCAGGGGATCGTCCCAACTCAGGGATCGAATCCAGGTCTCCTGCATTGCAGGCAGATTCTTTACCATCTGAGCCACCAGTGAAGCCCATAAAAGATGGGGAGGAGGATAATTTGGGAGCTAAGAGCAAGAGAGATGGAAGAAGACTCAGTTCTTACAAGGTGCTGTGTGTGACTTCCCATAGCCTGAGCTGTGCTCACCTCCTCCCTGTCCCTCTCTTCAACCCTGGTGGTTCAGTGGTTAGGACTCCATGCCCTCTCTGGCAAGGCCCCAGGTTCCATGCCTGGTTGGGGAACTAAAAATCCCACAGGCTGCGTGACGCGACCAAAACAAACAAACAAACATGACGCCAACAACAACAAAAACAGCAAAAAACTCTGATACCACTGTTTCCAAGTTCCTCCAGATTTCTCCTGTTCTACCTTCCTTGCCACCACTATCCCACCAGCCCAGGACTTGTTTCTCACCTTACAAACCACAACCACCTACTAAGGTGGTCCAAGAGACCCCCTGGATCTGAGAGAAATCCAGCCTTGAGCGTCTCTCTCATGCTCAGTCTTTCTAAACCACAATTGTGATCACACCATTTCTCTGCTTTAAAACTCCCAGTGGCTCCCACCTAACTGCTATGAGGAAATAAGCAGGAACTCCTTGGCTTTCACAACACAGCCCCAACCTGCCTCTGCAGCTCCCACCAGGCATCGCCACAGCTGCCACCAGTGGCATGCCCTTTGCTGCCCTGGAGCACACCGTGCTCTGGGCCCTTCGCCCACTGTCCAGTCAGTTCTGCTGTCTGGGTCGCCCCCTCCTGCAGCTGCCTGCAGCCACTTCTCTTTAGGCTGCACTTAAGTCTCCTCAGCAGTGAGGCTTCCTCCTCAGGCAGAGAGCTGCTCCTTTCTCTGTCAGCCAGTCTCCCCACGCGCAATGGGGCCCCCAAGGGCCCTGGTTTTAGCCAGCCAGATTATATCCCCCAGGGATGCTTTTACACCTTCGAAAACGAGCCATTAGTGAGCGCTAAGCCTTTTACAGGCAACATCTCATTTAATCCTCATATGAACTAGGTAAACGCTAATTATCATCATTTCCAGGTGAGTGAGGGAGGCTGGCCAGCAGCTCAGTAATGTTCCTGAAGGACAAATTGACTTTATCTGGTGAATGGCTGCAGCTATTCAGCCTTAAAGAGACCCTCAGCAAGGCCAGGGTCATTAAGGAGACAAAGGTTCCTGGCCATTGCTGCATACAACAGAAAATTTTGAAACACTGTCTGGCAGCTCCTTCCAAGAGATTCTCAGATTATTGCGTAGAGTGCACTTACCATAACCCTGCCCTTTGCAGCCCCTCTCCCCAGAAATGGGGTTTCTTGGAGGCCTCACTTTTACCTGGGGCATGCAATGCTAGTTACTTTCTCACATACTGGTAATGGGTGAGAACCTTGGTTACAAAATATATCCTCAGAATATCACCAATTAATAAATAGCTCATTTGGATGAAATACTCTGAGGAAAACAAAAAAGACCAAAATTCACCAAAGAAGTAAAAAACTTAAATGTAGTAATAATTGCAGAATATCTATACATTCTTGTCAAATTACCACCTGCCCCCAAAAGCGATGGACTCAGGTTCACAGGCAATTCCAAACCTTCGAAGGAACAGACCATGGTCCTCATGCTACCTAATACCAGAACCCAGAAAAGGGAGAGGGTGAGCTTTGCGTTTTCCTTTATTCCTTTCTATGTTTTCTGAAACTCTACACAGTGTGCATTATTGTGTTAGAAAGAAACACAAACCATTCAAATTATAGGAAATTTTCATAAGAGGACAACTACGGATTTATACAGTTTTATCTATAAATGAAGGACCTTTTACAGATAATCCCTGAACAAAAATCAGAAAAAGACATGTCCGGCAATGTATTATTCACTTTCAGTCTGCAGACCTACAACGAGCCAGGCACTTGGGATAAAGTGGTCAGCAGAGTAAGCACAGTATGTATCCTCATGGAGTTTATCCTCCTGTAAGCAGATAGACATGAAATAACCTCCAAAAGATATATTTTATAAACTCTGAAAAGTGGTACTAAGTAAATACCTAGGTTACAATGAGAGTGCATATCACTAGTGAACCATTGAGTGAAATCACCCACCTTGGCCACGCACTTGCTGGAGTTCCCCAGCAAGAGGTCCCCATAAGGAACACAGCTGCTGTTGCTGCTGCTAAGTCGCTTCAGTTTTGTGCGACTCCGTGCAACCCCATAGATGGCAGCCCACCAGGCTCCCCCGTCCCTGGGATTCTCCAGGCAAGAACACTGGAGAGGGTTGCCATTTCCTTCTCCAATGCATGAAAGTGAAAAGTGAAAGTGAAGTCGCTCAGTCGTGTCCAACTCTTAGCGACCGCAAGGACTGCAGCCCATCAGGCTCCTCCGTCCATGGGATTTTCCAGGCAAGAGTACCGGAGTGGGTTGCCATTGCCTTCTCTGGTAAGGAACACAGACCTGCTGTCAAAAACTAACTGGGAGAATCTGGGAGGGGCCCAAGAAGGGAGGAGACACCAGCCCATAATATGTTCTACCAACCTCCCAGCATCCTTCTTGCGGGAATCCATCTTGGCTGAGAGATGTGAGTGCCACCAGGAAGGACCCTGAGTTAGACTAAATATGGGCCAAGCAAGATGACTGGCCAGAGACCACCAGGAAACCAATCCCATTACCATACAACCTGAGGCTGCAAGCCACGCGGCAGAGCAGTTCTCTTGGGTCCCCTCACCCCACTGCCCGGACACCCCTTCCCAGTAAAGTGTCTTGCTTTGTCAACACGTGTGTCTCCTCAGACAATTCATTTCTGAGCGTTAGACAAGAGGCCGCACTCGGCCCTGGAAGGGGTCACCCTTCCTGCAGCAATACGATACTGGGAAGAGAGCCTTATCCGGGGATCAGAAAGATGGAATATCAAGCAACTGTTCAAACTAAGGCTATGTGGATGAATGTTTGATGACATAGCATATGTGTGACATAGTAAGTGAAAACTTCAAAGCAGTGTGTATAGTTTAGTATTACTTTTGTATAAAAATTATATTTACACAGAAAAAAGGCTGGAAAGGTACACAAATCCAGTAAAGGGCAAAATGTTAGCCACAGAGTTACAGTTCCTGCTTTCTTGTGCTTCTGTATTTTCCAAATTCTCTTAAAGATCTCATATCACTTATGCAATATTCTTTGTGAAAACCTCATTCAATTAAAAAAAATATATATGTTTTATTTGTTTATTTATTCGGCTACACTGGTTCTCAGTTGCAGCATGATGGATCTAGTTTCCTGACCAGGGATCAGACCTGGGCCTCCTGCACTGGGAGCACAGAGTCAGCCACTGGACCACCACAGAAGTCCCCTCATTCAATTTTTTAAATTCTTTTTTTATCCTGGTAAAGTATACAGACCATAAAATTCACCATTTTACCATGTATAATTCTGTGACATTAAGTACATTCACATTGTTCTGCAACCATCACCACCATTCATCTCCAGATCTTTTCCACCTTCCCAAACTGAAACTCCATGCCCATTAGGGACTCCCCTGGTGGTCCAATGGCTAAGACTCTGCACCCCAAATGCAGGGGGCCCAGGTTTGATCCCTGGTCAGGGAACTAGATCCCACATGCCTCAACTAAAGCTCCCACATGCTGCAACTAAGACCCAGTGCAGACAAACAAATAAATATAAGAAAAAAAACAACACTAACACACCCATCCCCACCACCATATCCAGACCCCGCCCCAGCTCCCCCAGCAACCAACTCCCTAGCAACCATCAAGCGTCATTTAATTTTAAAGTTCAAACACTTAAAGACCAAGCCTCATTCATCCTTTCAATGTCAACTACTTCATCTGCTAAGCTCCTAGAAAAGGCAGCCCATCAGACAGGAGCAAGAGTTTTATAGAGCTGAGAGACAGGTCTAGGCGGCAATTTTGGGTGATCAGAAGATGGGAGGTGGAAGGTGTGGTAGTGGGAGGAGATTCTAAAACAGAGATGGGAAGGTGACGGAACCGCAGGCTTTGAAGTTCACTCTGGGAGCAGCCACCATATTCAGGTGCAAGGACCAACCAACCATAAACTGAACTTCAGTTTTCAATTCAACACTGATTGCCTCTGGCTGGTAACACAGACACACACACCCACTGTGTGTATGTCTGTGTATACATATATATATATATAAAGATGGAGTGGAAAAGCAACAGAAAGTTAAACCTCAAAGAAATCAAGCCTCCTAGGAACCAAACATAGGAATTTCCTTCACAGTACTCTTAACAGCTGGCCGTGCAGCACCTGCCTGAATACATCCAGTGACAGGGTTCCAGTGGAGCCCTGACATTCCGGAGAACATCCAGACAGCTTCATAAATCCCCACACCCATAAATACAGAAAGGATTGCAGAGGCTTCTGGCTTTTCCCTGCCTTTTTTTTTTTTTTTTTTTTTTCCAAATGTCTCACCTCCCACTGCAAGTTAACTCCCTTTTCAACTTTCTCCAAAACTATCTCACCAGAAAAAATGTTGTCCTGGCTCAAGCAACTGGGAAAACGTTCCTTGTTTCTCTATGAAGTACAGTAGACAGTGGACTTATTCCCAGAATAGCAAAATTTATCATTCTAGTTTTTCATTTACCCCAAACTCCTTTTTTTTTTCCCTCCTGGCCAAGACCTATCCCTTCTTTAGATATCTTTGCTTTTTCTTTCCTAACATCTTTAATATGAGCAGCTGATATTCTTTTCCAAAGGGCCATTTTTCACAACAGGAGTTTTAATTAGTTAAGAGCTACAACTGAGTTGCAAGTCAAATCTGTGTCTCAGGAAAAATTACTACCTGTCAAGAACCTTTGAGACTGCTGAAGACTCTTGAAAAATCAGAGCATTGTTAGATCTGCAAATGCTAGGTATATACTAACTACATGTTTCCCACCCCACCACCCCACCACCACCCTTGCCTCTCTTTTATTAACAGCACATTCCACATTTCTCAGAATTTGGAGAACATGACTGTAGGTAACAAAAGCAACTTCTGTTAAATACACTTGTCCATCTTCCCACCCAATGCAGCCAGGAAAATGGTTTATACTGACTTCACCCCGCCCTGCTGAAGAGAACGGGTGATCTGATGGAGTACAGAACAGAATGTAAAAGAAGCATAAAGCAGTCAGAGGGGCTGGGTTGGTCTGGCAGAAGGGCAGGGGTTCTTATGTGGGAAGCTTTGCACAGAGGGCACTGGGCTCCTGGGGGCAGAGAACAGAGGGAGGTCCTTTTCAGAAACAGGCTGAAAGTTAAGAGGGTGAAGCTAATTTCAAAATACCACCTAGGATGCCCATCGACAGATGAATGGATAAAGAAATCATGGTGCATATATAATACGGAATATTACTCGGTCATAAAAAAGAATGCATTTAACTCAGTTCTAACGAGGTGGATGAACCTGGAGCCTATTATACAGAATGAAATAAGTCAGAAAGAGAAAGACAAATATTGTATATTAATGCATATATATGGAATCTAGAAAAATGGTCCTATTCACAGGTCAGCAATGGAGACACAGACATAGAGAACAGACTTGTGGACACAGGGCGGGGAGGAGAGGGTGGGACGAATTGAGAGAGCGGGACTGAAACATATACATTGCCATGTGTAAAATTAAATAGTGGAAATTTACTGTATGACACAGGGAGCTAAAATCTGGTGCTCTGTGATAACCTAGAGGGTGGGATGCAGTGGAAGGTGGGAAGGATATTGAGGAGGATGGGGGACATACTTCCCTCTCGATTATATCTATGACTGGTTCATGTTGGTATCTGGTGGTAGTAACATAATATTGTAAAGTAATCATCCTCCAATTAAAAATAAATTATTTTTTACAAAATCACCTAGAGATAGTCCCTTCCACCTCCTTGGGAAGGACAGCTGTCCTTCAATTACTCAAGTCTGCACTTCATGTTCCTTCTTCTACCTAGAATCTCACCAGCCAAGACGCTTGTGTTAACAAAGGCAACTCCTCTGAGAAACTGAGCTGGTGGTAATTTAAAAAGAGAGAAGATAACTGGAGATAAAGGAAAACTACCGCCTGCAAGCTTGAAGCAGATTGTGACCAAAAATGTGGAAACATCATCTTCTTCACAGGACTGATGTCAGGAACTAATGTGGATGCAGATGACAGTGTCCTACAAATAAAGTGCTACCCAAAGGGACAGAGTACAGAGTGGGAATTCTAATGGCCCATGTATGCATGCTAAGTCGCTTCAGTTGTGTCCAACTCTTTGTAGCCCATGGACTGTAGCCCTCCAGGCTCCTCTGTTCATGGAATTTTCCAGGCAAGAAGACTGGAGTGGGTTGCCATGCCCTCTTCCAAGGGATCTTCCTGACCCAGGGATCGAACCCACGTCTCCTGTGTCTCTTGCGTTGCAGGCAGATTCTTTACCCCTGAGCCACCAGGGAAGCCCTAATAGCCCAGCAACGCTTAAAAAAAAAAAAAAAAAAGTGACATCTAACTTTCTATTTTTACTTCAAAAGTAAGAGTGGCAGTTTGAGAAAAGAGAGGTAAGCCTAGCATATGTGACTTCATAAGGAAATCACTCTATGAGATTTTCTCCATGGAATCCTGCACATAAGATGGAGACCTAACGCTGGATAAGGAGTACTGGTAAGTGGCCAAACCAACACACCCCAAAGTGCAGATTATTAGATGAATATTAATCTAGAGGGAGGTTTCTCTCTGGGTTCTAAAGGATTCATTCTAGTCATGTCCAGCTCAACCTTATTCTCAATTCTCTTGAAAAAAGGTATCAGGGAATACTGTAAATTCATACAGTTATCACCAAACTAGCAGAAGACAAACACTATCATAAGCAAAGTGTGGAATTCAGAGTAATTTTTATGTCTGCAAGTTACATTTAATCCCCATACAGTAAACCAGAGACCTTAAATTGACGAACTGGACATGTGTTTTGTTTAGCTTACTCAACGTTGAGAAAAAATTTAAACTGGCTAGTAGCATGTAGAACCTAGCTGGTTTCATATAAAAATCCAGACATCAGCTGGAAGTGAGTGTTGCCATCCAAACCCTTGGATGAGCTGTGCCCCTCCATTTTGGGTACCCACCATGGCCCAATTCACCCGACCTCACCTGCCAGGTTCATAGTGGCATTTGACTTGGTGGCTCCTGCAGTAAATGTTGGTTCATATTATTAAATGTTTCCAATTTAGTGTAAATGTTACTTGATTGTGCATTAAATGTTAATTCAATCTTCTCCCACTCTCAGTCTTTGCAGGGTTTTGCTCTTACAGCAAGATCCGACAGATGATAATAATTTCTTTTTTTTTTTTATAACAATTTCATAGTGACAACCTGTGCATACAGAACATCTCAGTTTTCCAGTGTGCTTGCCTGTCCTTTGGTTTATTGAATCTCTCCAATATTCCAGGAAGTCTGAGCTTATTGTCTGTACTATAAGGGAGATCAACTAGCTAACAGGAGTGAAAGGCAAGATTTCAACTCAGGTCTTGGGTCAAATCTTCATCTACTATCTCCTACCATACTATGTACCCCCCTCAACCTCTGGAGACAGCCCTGATTCCAGACTGACCCAATCAGAGGAGATTTAAGTCCAAACTGGAAAACTGCTGGGCTGTTCTGAAAGCGGCCAGTATTTGGAATCTCTGCTATACTTCCGTTTTTAATCTTCTTAAAAAAAAAAAAAAAAAAACTGTATAGTACTGTTTAATCCAAAGACAGCTGATTCTCATTTACACTTAACCTGTGTTGAACTCACGTACTAAATTTTAAAGCTCTGCTCTCGAAAAATGCATTTTGTTCTTTAAGATCTCCTTGGTAACAACACTTGCAATTGCTATCTGGGCTACAAAGAGGGAAAAAAAAAAGCTTGGACTCAATCAGTGACTGGAGTTAAAATCCAATTGGAAATCCAACTAAGTTCCAGAATGACAGCTGTGTAGCAGATTCAGAGAATAACCAGTCCATATTGAAGGACTGGAAAGTCCCAGGAAAGGGGGACTCTCCAAGGTAAAAGGGGAAACTCAAAGGAACTCCCTGGTGGTCCAGTGGTTAGGACTCTGAGCTTTCACTGCCAAGGGTTCAGGGTCAATCCCTGGTCAAGGAACTTAGTTCCCACAAGTTGTGTGGTGCAACCAAAAAATTTAAAAACTAAAAAAAAGAGAGAGAAAGAAAAGAAAGGGGGAAACTCAGTTGAGCACCTGATTGAACCGAGTTGGGGTGGTATTGAGGTCATAAATAATACAAGAAGAAAAGGGGAGGTACTAACTTCAGGAAAAACAAAAAGCTGTCCAGAAAATTATAAGATACAACCTGAATTTGCCCTGAACAATATTTACAGATTTTCAACCACACACAAAGCATGAATCACAGTCATATAACAGAATATAAATATGATCAACTTCGACAAAGTAAAAGTTAAGGTACAGAAAATAGGATGGGCAGGGGATAGAGAACTGAAGGGCTGAGTAGGAAGATATCAACAGTCCCAGATCACAACAGGTCTTCATCAAAGGACAAGTAAAGGTATAAGCATGTTATTTAAAGCTAAAAATGTGATCAAGAGATCCATAAATAAGTGGTACAATCATATGAAAGGACCCAGGAAGGTGAGGTAAGATTGGGGAGTTTGTTTTTGTTTTCTTTAAATTTTGGCTGCACCCCATGGCATGTGGGACCTTAGTTCCCCCACCAGGGATCAAACCTGCGCCCCCTGCATTGGAAGGCAGAGCTTTAACCACTGGACCATCAGGGAAGTCCATGGCAAGGTCAGTTTAAATGAGCTAAATAATCATCTATCTTAGCAGAAAAGCAATAAATAATATTGAAAAAGGACTGATAGAGAATGAGCAGCAGGAACATATATTAATTTAGAGATACGGATATAAATACCAGAATTTAAAAAAAGAAAAAAGTCACAAAACTTAAAATCTCTTGGGAAGAAACAGAGAAAGATCACTTTTTATTATAAGCTTACGTACATCATTTGATTTATTTTGGATCACACGCATATAGTATATAAGTTAAAAAATATTTCATCTACTTAGAAACCCAGAGGGAAAAAAGATAAGGCAAAGACCACCTAAAAAAGTCTGCCTCCCAATCCAGCTACCAACCAATGTTGCAAGGTTTTACCTTGAATTCGTGCATGCTCAGTTAATCAATCGTGTCCAACTCTTTGTGATCCCACGGACTGCAGCCAGCCAGGCTCCTTTGTCCTTGGGATTTTCTAAATAAGAATACCAGAGTGGGTTGCATTTCCTCCTCCAGGATCTTCCCAACTATGGGATGAAACCAGCATCTCCTGCAATGGCAGGCGGATTCTTTACTGCTGAGCCACCTAGAAAGCCTTTATCTTGAGTAGCAGTTCTTAAAGTATGATCTCTGGACCAGGAACTTATCAGCAGCATTACCTGAGAACTATTAAGAAATACAAATCTGGGGGTCCTACACTAAACCTAACTCTTCAGAAACTCAGGGGTGGAGCCCAGCAATTTTGTAGATCAACAAGCCCTCCAGGTGGTTCTGACTGCGGCTCCCGTTTGGAAACCAGAGGTCTTTAGCAAAACAATACAGCATTTTTTGGTGCTATCACCTCCTCAGCTAGAGTGTTAACAAACCATTCAGGCCACTTCAGGTGAAGGCCTGAGCCCCTTCTAAAAAAATATGCAGTAAAAAAATTATTTTTGGCTGTGCTGGGTCTTCATGGCCCTGCACAGGCTTTCTCTAGTTGCAGTGCACGGGCTTCTCGCTGCAGCGGCTTCTCTCGTTGCAGAGCATGGGTTCTAGGCGCGTGGGCTTCAGTAGTCGCGGCACATGGGCTTAGCTGTCCCGCGTCACATTGGATCTTCCTGGACCAGGGATCGAATTCGTGTCCCCTGCATTGGCACATGGGTTCTTAACCACTGGACCACGAGGGAAGTCCCGGAAAATATATATTTTAAAGGAATCTCTAGAGTTAGTTTCCCTAGGGTTAGGACCACAAGGAGGTGACCTCTGCCCTGTGTGAGTGCTGGTGGCAGCCAGCAGCCCACCTAGGAAGAATCTTCTGAGAGGTATGGTTTACTACAGCCGTCGGGGGTGGGGGGGAGGGGTGGGGAGGAGTAAGAGTGCCGGGCAACCCGGGGTCTGAGCAGCTGAGTAGGGAGCAGGATGGTTCTGTGTAAGTCATCTGCTATTATAAGGAAGCAACAACCACTTCACTTCTGGCTCCTGACATTCTGAACAGAGCTCTCGGATATCCTCTGGCTATTTCTGGCTTAAAATAGGCCAAAGTGGGAGGGGGAGGCAAGATCTTGCATCCTATATAGACTCTGACGATGGGCTCCAGGGTATATGCTTTGGCAGCTCCTTTCTTCTGCTTCTATTTGGAGGGAGTCAGAGTTCAAGTAAAGTAGAGAGTATTTCATGACCGCCTCGACAGACGCAGCAAACAAACAAAGCCTCAGAATCCTTCTTAACACTCTGTTTATAAAGCTACCACTAATCACCGTTGGCAGGATGAAATGCATCATACCTGGTTCAATACAGCCAAGAATTCTATCATCAACAGAAGCCCCGAAGTTACCCTAGCGTCTCTTAGTAGAAACAGGTGACTGTCATTAATGATTTATTATTTTCCACATATTTTCTTTTTTATGGTAATGAATTTCAGGAGCCTATTATTAGCTGCATGAAACAGGATTCATTTTCCTTTCTCTTTTAAACAGCCTTGCTGCTTTCCAGGTGCCTCAGTGGTAAAGAATCCGCCTGCCAACACAGGAGACGCGAGTTCCATCCCTGAGTTGAGAAAAGCCCCTGGAGAAGGAAATGGCAACCCACTCCAGTATTCTTGCCTGAGAAATCCCATGGACAGAAGAGCCTGGCAGGCTATAGTTCATGCGGTCATAAAGACTTGGAAACGACTCAGAGACTAAATAACAAAAAGCCTTGCTGGATTCAGGTCTGTGGGCTGATGAGCCGATCTGTGCGCCTAATTAGCCTTAAACAGGGAAATTAAAGTGGAAGTTCCAGAAACCAAATTAGGACTGGTCAGAGTCCCACCTGAACAAAAACAGAGTCATCTACATTTTCAGTCCTGTTCCCTTCCTTCAAAGGCCTTATAATACAGCTTGGGAAGCAAAATGAATATTATAAATCAACATAAGTAAGTGCCCAACTGCCGATAAGAAAATAACACCAAAGGTTCCCAGGAGGGAATATCTAAGAGTTGAAGAAGGCTTGTGGAGGGCATAACTGCGTTTGGACAGGCAGAGTATAGAAGGGAAGACATTCCAGACAGGCGGAACAACCAGAGCAGAGAGGGGCGTGGGGTCTGTGAGGACACAGGCTTACCTGTGGGAGTGGGGAGGGGAACGCCCTGGAGCGTAGTGAAGACTAGAACTGAATTTGGGCAAGGGTGGAGCAGCACCCAAATCACAGGGATGGGCCCAGCAGGCAACACGAACTATTGCTCAAGTTAGTTGCTGAGTGAAAGTGGTGTTGGAGAAAGATTAGCGTCTTAGCATAAGTGATGAACTGAAGCTTGGGAAGGTACAACAGGAAATTCCCATCTGTGGTCTACTCTCTTAGGTCTCTTCTGGGTACCACACTAAGGGGCCTGTTGTCTGTCCCTGCCTGCCATCCACAAGACAAGGATTTCAGAACAAGCTTGTGGCATTTCTTCTCACTGCCATGAAAGAGGGCCTGAAGCTCCTCGAAGCTTTTTGAGGGCTGGGAAATTACCCCAGAGGTCTTACGTGATGTACTCTTAATGAAAGAACTATAGTGGCAGTAGGGTATGCTGGTGAAGAGGTTGGGCTTGGAGTCAGCCTGTCTGGATTTGAATTCCAGCTATATCACTTACCAATCTGTGATCTTATGGAAATTATCTAACTTTACTGTACCTTAGTTTAACGCATCTATAAAATGGGCTAGTAACAGCACTTACCTCATAGGGTTGTTAGGTAGATTAATAAATTCATGTAAAAATTAGGCTGATGTCTCACACATAAGTGTTCACTAAATGTGGTTATTATCAGTAGTAGTATTATACAACACATTAGCTATACTGTTCTAAGATTCTTTTTATGGATTATTTATTTCAAGTCAACTAGTACACTGGTTTTTCTTCGAAAGTCTACACATCCCTCAACTGCATCTGAATCCATGTAACCAGTGGATATTTGCTTAGCATTTTAGAGCTGCAGAGAACTTAGAATTATTTAGTCCCTCTTTCAAAGATGAGAAATAAGACACAGAAAAGCTATGTCACTGCTTAGTAAAAATATTCTTTCTACTGATTTGAGTTGTCCAAGATCACAAAGGAGATTAGAGATGGAGCATCCAGGCTCCCTCTTTAAACCGCTCCAATCTTCCCAACCACTTGTAACAGCTCCTTCCCACTAATATTTGCAACCTGAATCTCCCAGGAGGACTTAAAATTCACTCCTTTCCAAATCCTCAAAATTTCCAAAAGGCAAGATGACTTAAGTGTCTCACTCTGGGTGACGCTGGGCCCAAGACACAATATCATCACACTCACGTAAAAGGAATTCAGTTTTCCTGATACAACTTTGTCCTCCAGGTTGCGTTTACTACCGACAGAAGCCAACATGTGCATCTAAGACACAGAACCATTCTAACTGGTGAGTGTGCATCGCAAGACCGAGGGAAGGCCTTTGGGAGAAGAGCCTGGCCGCCGGAGAAGATCTGATTAATAAAAAGATAAGCAGCCAAGAAATAAATTAAACAACTGCTCAGAGCGAGCACAAGAGAAAGGAGGCGGGGTGTGGGGGGAGACTTGGTGCACACAAAGAGGGACAGGGCACTGGGGGAGGGTAAGAACTGACTGTCTAATATTAGACTCGCCACATGCTCGATTCCCAAATCCAAGCCAAAATGAGAGTCCCTGTCCTGCTGACGCGTCCTGGGCAGCACATTCTGCTCCAGGACGCTTTCTGCAGCAGGACAGGGCATGAATGCGAAAGCCAATCCCCTCCATGTCAACCCCTCACTGCACACAAAATTACTCACAGGGCTTATCTTGAAACGTCCTTTCATCTCTGCCTCCCACTGACCTAAAACAATACCTGTAAAAAATACTCAAGACCCCTACAGTAAATCCATATCCCCATTATGCACTTACTAGCAAGCTGTTTATCCTGAATGATACGTGGCCAGTTTGAAAAATCTGCCTTTGTGTAAGCAGCTTCTTATAAAATAAATAAATAAAAGCTGTCATGAATAGCAGAGACGTATCAATTTGGACTAAATTCACAGATTCCAATGCAAGCAGCTAAGGTCCTTAAGCCTCAAGCACAAACAGCCTGTACCCTGAATTAATTGAAAAACAAACAGATGGGGGAAGACGGGATTACATGCCGTGCTATATGATTCAACAAATGATGTGACGTTCTCGCTTCTATTTCAGTGGCGTTTTTCTTTTTAACTTTGTAAAAGCAATAAGTGCTGACTACAGGAAACTCAGGCAGGACAATTAGAAGAAAACCAGGGAGTCACTTCTGAAAAAGATCTTGAATTGATGATTGATGGTCAATAAAACCCCAAGTCGGGCCAAATTCCAACCCAATTAAGAACATTCTCCTAACCCGTTCCCAAGCTGACTTTCTAGTTGGGCAGAGTATCGTTTACTGCCACTCACGATTGCATCAGTTTTCTGTGCTCTTTAAAAGAACTGCAGGTCTCCACCCCAATTGCTAAGATTCTTCTCTGGCAAGAAGTCACCACCTCTGCTATATTGTGTGGTCTCTGTGACAGCCAAAGCCCCCCCTCAGCTTAACAACATTGAGAAGTGGGGGGCTCCCACTGGATGAGGGTGCTGACAGGAAGAGGAGAAACCAAGGCTATTTTGTGGGTAGCCAAGCAGGCAATGAGGTTTGGGAAAGGGCAGATTTTGGAAACTGAGACCTAGGAAATTGATCGGGTCCAGGTGTGGCTGAGGGAAACCTCAGACTGTGAACCTTCTGGTTAAGGTAGAATAAGGAGGAACTTAGGTGATAATGTTTGGAGAAGATCTGTGAAAGGTCGTGTGAAAGGAAACAGACACCAGCTTTGGGGTCCATGGAGGACTGCAGTGAATGAGTATTCCTATCAATGAGCTATGTGTGGCTCATTCAACGTAAGTTGTTGTGCAGTTGCTAAGTCGTGTCCAACTCTTGCGACCCCATGAACTGTAGCCCACCAGGCTCCTCTGTCCATGGGATTTCCCAGGCAAGAATACTGGAGTGGGTTGCCTTTTCCTTCTCCAGTGGATCCTCCCAACCTGGGGATGGAACCCGAGTCTCCTGCATTGCAGACAGATTCTTTACTGGGGAGCCACCAGGGAAGCCCAATGTGAATATATTGAGCGCTTTCTGTGTATGAGGCCCTGAGCAATGCAGAACACGACCTTAACAGAGGCACTGCTCTGACAAAGCCCTGGGAGAGAAGGCTATTAATGTGGGTGTTGATGGCTGTGGTTCTTGGGAGAATACACCTTTCATACCAGGCCAACCACACGAGGGTCTGCTTAGCATCCTTCAAACATCCCCAGATAAAACCTACAGCCTTTCCGCCATGAGGCTACGTTATCCTTAGATCCCCTCCGCTCACATCAATTGCCCTCCAAAGGATGGCTGGGGTCTCTCCGTATCACCAGCACCCACTCACCTAACCAGGCCCCAACACAGAGGACATGGTTAAAGCAATCTTCTCTCATTAGACCAAACATGTTCTCATGACAAAGACTTCCAGTTCTCTTTTACCTTTTTCCTCCCATTAAGAGTGGAAGAGCTGCCCTTTGTCTGAGTACCACAGTGATACATGCTCTGAGCGTGGCTGTGGGGCAGATGCAGCCCTCACACACAGCAGCGTTCATCCCCAGGAAAGCCCTTGCTGGGAACGGACACACTCAGCCAGTGACTCTTCCCTTCTAAGCTTCCCAGTTCCCAAAGTGATCTGAAGACTGGACTCAGCTGTGGAAAAGAACAGAGCTGGATGAAAAGCGCTAAGCTGGAGAGAAGCAGGAAGAGGACAGCAAGGTATGTTGGCCTGCCTGCCTTCTGGGACGCCAAACCCTGGTCTCACGTGCAAAGAGTGAGGAAAGAAGGTTGCTGCCAACACCTGACTTCAAGGGCATAGGGAATGTCAGCTGAACAGGTTTTCAGAATATGTGGCTTGGAAGAGTTTCTTTCTAACTTGCAAGTACATATGGAATACTTCACAAAGGTATCACAGTTCACACATGTATAAACTCACATTTTTTTCTGAAAAAGTTAAAATGATGTAAAACTGGGAGTGTCCCAGAAAATATGGGACATGTGTTCACTATCACAAAACCTACTGATATAAGAGAGACAGAAAGCCACCCTTTCCCTCTGGTCCCTATAAGCTTATCTTTAGGGTTATTATAATTAGACAGCTAATATGCAAAAGTGCTTAGAACAATGTTAGGTGCACTGAATGCTATGTAAGTCAATTAAACAAGAAAAAAGGAACAACATGTTTAAATGCTTTAGCTTTGTACAACATATATAACAAAAATCTGAAGTGACCTCAGAGACTCAAAGTTTATGAAGAAATTGTCTATACCCTCCAGGGGCTCCAAGACCAAGGGGAGAAAGAACCCAGAGCTGCAGCCACTGGGGCTGTCTGAATAGGAAGGTCTGCAGCGTGGGGCCAGTACCCTTCTGGGTAAGTGCCTGGTCATGCATCCCAGATGGAGTGCCCTGCACAGAATTCCCCTTGCTAGTTTGGAGATTAAATGTTTAATTGCAGCTCTTTAGACTTTGGGTAGGTAAACACTTAAGAAATCTTGAGACTGAATCAAGATATACATGTCATTTTAAATGCTGACATATATAAAGATATGATATTTTGATATATGAAATATTTGAATGCTGACTAGATACATAATGTTATTTAGGAATTAATTTGGGGGTACAATAACAGTATTACTGATTACTCTTCAAACTCTAACCTTCTATATATCATATTTCAATGTGGCTGAAATGATACAACATCTGAGATTTGCCTCAAAATAACAGAAAGGGAGGGAGGCTGTGAAAGATATACATGAAACCAAATTGGCTATGAATTGACTATTGCTTCAGCTGGATAATGGGTATATGGAGTTCATGAGATTATGCCACTTCTGTATAATCTAAAATTCTCTGTAATAAGAAATACTTTTTTGTTGTGCTTAATGGAGAGGCATGCCTCAAAAGAAGATCCCAGGCACTGGCCAGAGGAGAGAGAGGTTGCTTTGAAGAATTTGGGAAACAACAAAATTACCTGAAGGAAACCACTAGACGATGGATGATCAGGCGCCATGAATACTGAAGCAGTGGCTGAAGGGAAAACTGGAGGTGGGGTGGTGAAAAGGCAAGAAAACTGGAATATTCTCCATAATCAAGAAGAACATATGTTCTTCCAAGGTTATTGCCAGTGAAACCTCATTTCCTTCCGAACACGTACACAAAGTTGCTGGGGTTTCTCCCTACCTCCTCCCTCAACACACGCATGCCAGACAATTTCACTCTTCTCTGCACAGATTCCAGGGAGGTATCCTGGAGACAGACATCAAAGGAATTGGAGCTGGCAGCCCAGAACAGGTCATGCTGTCAGAGGGAGGCGAGGAACCACATGAAAAGCAAGAGAATTCACAGGACGTTTTATTATTGTTATTATTATTATTTTTAAAGAGCTCAGAAATGTCTTTCGTTTGAGTTTTAGTTTAAGGACAGCTACCTCAGGGAGGGAGGGGGTGGCTTTGAAGTCATCTGGCCCAGAGCAGCACTCAGCAGCAGGCCAGCAGGGAAGGGAAATGCTGCACCCAGCAGAAAAAAACAGAGGGATCCATGCAGGCTGAGGGGGCTAGCCTCTCCTCCCTAAATAACAACCTGGAAGATTTATGCTTGCTAAAAGGACAGGAAGGAAGGAAGGAAGGGAAGGAGGGAGGGAAGGAGGAAAAGGAACTGCTGCTAGATAGAAATAGTGTGGCTGGGACCTGATTTGAAAAGGCTACCAAGGCCAGACTTGCAATTGCCCTTTGTTTTGTTTTCACTATTTAATATTTATGCTATTGTTGTTTAGTCGTTAAATCGTGTTTGACTCTTTGTGACCCCATTGACTGTAACCTGCCAGGCTCCTCTGTCCATGGGATTTCCCAGGCAAGAATACTGGAGTGAGCTACCATTTCCTTCTCCAGGGGATCATCCCAACCCAGGGACTGAACCCTTGTCTCCTGCACTGGCTGGCGGGTTCTTTACCACTGAACCACCAGGGAAGCCCCAATAACAACAACAATGATTTATTTGTTTATTTCTGGTTGCACTAGGTCTTCATTGCTGCTCAAGCTTTCTCTAGTTGCAGTAAGCGGGCTCCAGTCAGGTGGGCTTCAGTATTTGTGGCACACGAGCTACAAGTTGCTCTGAGGTGTGTAGGATCTTTTCGGACCAGGATCTAACCTGTGCCCCCTGCATTGGCAGGTGGATTCTTACCCACTGGACCAGCAGGGAAGTCCTGCAATGGCCCTTCTAAGCATCAGCAGCAGAACACAGAGACCAAGTAAGTGAAAGAGACCTTGGTGAAACCCAGCCAACGATCCCTGACATACAGGGGCCAGCACTGGAGGACAGCGTGGCCTGAGAGTTAGAATAAGCAGTAACTGAAAAGCCTGGGGTGGGGGTCCAAAGGCAGAGGTGTGGTATCTACTTCAGGGCGGCAAGAGTTTGCCTGGATGTGACAAACCGGTGGGCTGGCCACAAAGTAAGTAAGCAAAAAGAAAAAACAGCCCCAAGCATAAAGCTGACCTCATCTCAGCAGCTACAACAAACAGAATAAAGAGAAAAGAGAGGTTCCCTGCTAGAACCGCTCATGGGGAGACTGGAGGGCTGAAAGAGCGACATAAGTTTATACTAACACACTCAAGATCCAAAGAGAGGTTCTGTCAGCAACAAGGCAGGCAGAGGGGAACCTAGTAAGAAATTTGCCCTGTCGGTGGGCAAATACAGTTCTTAACAAAACTTCCTTCATTCCAGGACAAACAATATAGACTACGAAGCTTCCAGAAATATTCAGCATCACAACAGTAATGTATAAAATGTTCCATTGAAGGGCTTCCCTGGTGACTCAGTGGTAAAGAATCTGCCTGTCACTGCAGGAGACATGGGTTCGATCCCCAATTCAGGAAGATCCCACATGCCATGCTGCTGTTGCTGCTGCTAAGTCGCTTCAGTCGTGTCCGACTCTGTGCGACCCCAGAGACAGCAGCCCACCAGGCTCCTCTGTCCTTGGGATTCTCCAGGCAAGAATAATGGAGTGGGTTGCCATTTCCTGCTCCAGTGCATGAAAATGAAAAGTGAAAGTGATGCTGCTCAGTCGTGTCCGACTCTTCACGACCCCATGGCCTGTGGCCTACCAGGCCCCTCCTCTATGGGATTTTCCAGGCAAGAGTACCAGAGTGGGTTGCCATGTCCTTCTCCCCCACAAGCCATAGAGCAACTAAATTGGTGCACCACAACTATTGAGCCTGTGCTCTAGAGCCTGGGAACCATTAACTACTGAGCTGGCACCGCAACTACTGAAGTCCTCTCACCGTAGAGGCTGTGCTTCACAGCAAGAGAGGCCTCTGCAATGAGAAGCTTGAGCACCAAAATTAGAGCAGCTCCCCACTCTCTGCAACTGGTGACAGCCTGCACAAAAAGGAAGACCCAGCACAGCCAAAAATAAATAAAATTATATATATATATTTCAAAAGTTCCATTAAAAAAATGTTCCATTGAAGATACAAAGAGTAGGCTAGTGGAAACAGAAGGAAAATGTATGCTTGTTTTCAGACCAAAAAAAAATTTTTTTTAACTGACTAATATGAGAAAATATTATAAGGAAACCAAAAATGCAATTGTACTTTTAAAATTTCCATTTAAAGACAATTTAAAACACCCAACAGAGCCAATCCTGTAGAACTGAGAAGGGACTTTCCCAGTGGTCCAGTGGCTAAGAAGCTGCCTTTCACAACCTAGATGTCCATCGGCAGATGAATGAATAAGAAAGCTGTGGTACATATACACAATGGAATATTACTCAGCTATTAAAAAGAAAGCATTTGAATCAGTTCTAATGAGGTGGGCGAAACTGGAGCCTATTATACAGAGTTAAGTAAGCCAGAAAGAAAAACACCAATACAGTATATTAATACATATATATGGAATTTAGAAAGAGGGTAATGATGACCCTATATGCGAGACAGCAAAAAAGACACAGATATAAAGAACAGACTTTTGGACTCTGTGGGAGAAGGCGAGGGTGGGATGATTTGAGAGAATAGCATTGAAATATGTATATTACCACATGTGAAATAGATCACCAGTCCAAGTTCGATGCATGAAACGGCGCTCAAAGTCAGTGCAATGGTACAACCCTGAGGGATGGGATAGGGAGGGAGGGGGGTTCAAGATGGGGGACACATGTACACCCATGGCTGATTCATGTCAATGTGTGACAAAAATCACTACAATGTTGTAAAGTAATTAGCCTCCAATTAAATAAGTAAATTAAAAAAAAAAAAAGAATCTGCCTTCCAATGAAGGGAGCACAGGCAGGAACATCAGTTACCTCTGGTACAAGACCTGTAGGTGATTTTCCCCTCTATACACTTTTCTGTACTTTCTAATTTTCTACAATGATCCTGTACTACTCCTAAAAAAGAAAAAAGAAAAAAAATCCCAATAGATGTTTTGGTAAAAGAAGAAAAAAAAAGAATCTTGAGCAACTTTAAAATGCAACAGTAGTGGGAATTCCCTAGTGGTACACTGGTTAAGACTCCATGCTTCCACTGCAGGGGGTACAGGTTCAATCCCTGGTCAGGGAATGGGGATCCTGCATGCCTCCCTGTGTGGCCAAAAAAAAAAGAAAAGAAAGAAAGAAAATGCAACAATAAGACTGCCAAAAATCAATTCCACCGAGGTCAAAGGCACCTCCCCTCCATGAAGCTAATGCCTGGACAAGTCTCCCCACTACTACTCAGAATTGGCACCTCGCCACTTGTCTTATTGTACAACAACCCAGTGGGCTTTCCAGAAGGCTTAAAAACAGGATTCCACTGCACGGCCATAAATTCACAGCATGTGTTTGCCTCCTTGAATTTACTATGGGGTAGACAGGCGCGAGACTCCATCCTCCCTTCCCTGTGCCAACATACTTCACTGTTTTAAAATAAGCTGTCAATTGCTAAAGGTAAATATTAGGGTTAGCTGCTTCTCAGGCGTCATAATTCTCTCTCGACTCAAATGTTTGTGAATTTTAAATCTCTCAACCAAGGTACTTGTCCTGCATGAGGTTACCCTGTGGGCAACTGCCTCCCAGATCCATATTAACTGTTCTGGTGCACGGACCTCCAGAAAAAAGACACAGAGAGGAAAATGGAGGTTCCCAGGAGATCTACTGACGGAGGGTTCTTAGATCACGGCGGGAAGGCAGGAAGGATTTCCGGGCCACATCCTATGCTCTCACTCCAGGAAGAACTACTGTCAACATGCTCAACAACTTAACATACTTTGTCCACCTCACTTTTCCCAGCACTCCGTCACTGAACATAATGAGCAATACCTTGTCATTAAATCATATATCTTTCTTTAAAAGAACATTACTAACAAATATGAAACTAACCCCGCCCAAGGAATCAATTATTGCCAGTTCTGTTTTATGAACAACAAAAAAAGGTTAGAAAAGGAAAACCAGATATTCATAAAATCACAACACTGGAAAAGACTTTAAAATTTAGCTCTATGTCTCCTGACAGGTGAATGGATAAGCAAAAATGTGGTACATTCGAAAGATGATAGAATTCTAATCAGCCTTAAAAACAAAGGAAATCCTGATACATACTACAACATGGATGAACATGACTGATGATGCAGACATCATCAGTGAAAGTGAAATTAGCCAGACACAGAAGGACAAGTTCCGCATGCCTTCACTTAGATGAGGGTCCTAGGTGAGTCAAATTCAGAAACAGGAAGTAGAATGCTGGTTCTCAGGGGCAGGAAGGGGAGGGAATGAGGAGTTACTGTTTAACAGGTACACAGTTTTAGGTACAGAGTTTCAGCTGGGGAAGATGAGAAAATTCTAGAGATACATGGTGGTAACAGTTGCACAACAATGTGAACGTATTTGATGCCACTGCACAACACACTTAAAAATGACTAAAACGGTAAATTGTTATGTATACTCTACCACAATAGAAAATAAAACCTTTTTAAAAAGTCATTTAGCTCAACAACTCTTCCACTAAAAAAAAAATAAAAAAAATTTTTTTTTATACATAACTTGCTAAAACTTCTCTAAGGAGAGCTTGGAATCTAGATGACTTGTTCCAATATCACCCATATTAGACCCAAATTCCAAGGAGATCAACTATACTTCCGACTTTGAAGTTTAAAGTTTATACTGGACCTCTATGTACAAGAACTGCCTCCTAAAGAAGTGATTTTTCTGAGAATTCCCTGGCGGTCCAGTGGTTAGGATTCAGTGCTGATTTCATGGCCAAGGGCCCGGGTTTAAGCATGACCAAAACAATTTAAAAAAATAAATAAGTAAGTAAAGGAGTCAGGACTTCCCTGGTGGTCCAATGGTTAAAACTCTGTGCTCCCAATGCAGGGGGCCCAGGTTAGATCACTGGTCAGGGAACTAGATCTCACATGACACCACCAAGAGTTCACATGCCACAACTAAAGATCCTACATGCCACAACTAAGACCCAGAGCAGTGAAATAAATAAAAATGAATCATAAATATTTAAATTAAAAAAAAATAAAGAAGTGATTTTCCCATCAGCTGCAAAAGCCTTGCTTTGTGCTCTTGTGAATTGAGGCACTTTCTCTTACCTGTTCTCTTTGCTTCAATCAGTGGTGGTGGTATGAGCCATGGGAGGGTTCTTCCAGTTAATCAGACGGCAAAGAGCCAAGAGTATGGTGGATCTTTGTGTATTTGTTTATGTGGTTCAAGTAGCTAAAAGTGACCAGAGCTTTTTCCTTTTATCTGACAAATTAACTGGGTCTGTCAGTTGTTGGGGTAAAAGTGGTGAGAGATGTGGGGAGGGAAGGTTGAAATCTCTCCCTCATTCCTACCTCGAAAACATCAGGCTTTGTTTTGGGACTCCCTGCTAGAAACTAAACAGAAAAATCCAAGAATGCTTGGACAGAGGTCAAAATGTTTTAAATTGTGGCCAATGGGGTCAGTGTTTTCTTCCAGGTGAGGGCCACACGGGGGAAAATTTTAAAACCAACAATGATAAACCTCCTACTAACTGTGAAACACAGTGAGAAGAGAAGACTGGGCGCAAAATAGAAATGGATTTTTCTGAAATGGAAGCAGACACCCCCAGGGCTCGCCAGAAAGCTCTCTGAACCGTGGTCTCGAAAATCAACAACGTACTTTTCGTAACAGGGAGGATTTCTCCCTAAAGAACTCATGGAATTGCCAAAAGAGGCTGAAAGCCCTTTTCTCCAGTCTTCGGGCCTGTCCCTGTAACAAGCCATGCACTCTGTCACCACCCTGAACCCAAGCCTTCTCGTTAGCCTCACAGGCCGGTCTTTCCCCCCTAGTGCCTCCAACAAAACTGTACCATAATAATTTTGCTCACACGCCACAATCATCATCTCATGCTTCTGCTCAAAACCCGTTAAGAGCTGCTTTAATCATTTTATACTCAGTGTAAACTTTCTAGTCTGCTTCTCCAGCCCTACCCGCAGTGCAGACTTCTTCACCTCTATTCCCAGCAAAGATTATTTCACTTCTATTCCCAGCAAGCACATCCATCCCAGGCCCTCCCAGGAAGTGGGTTCTAGTCCCCAGTCTGACTTTTACAGCCGTGTGGTCCAGGACACTTATGCGAATGTAGAGGCTGGGTTTAGGGGACAGGTCTGAGCTTTGATGTCCACCTCTGTCACTTGCTAACTTGCATGGCTTGAGTAAGTCACTTTACTTCTCTGAGCCTCAACTTCCTCACATGAAAAAAGAGGGCTAAAATAGCACCTACCTCACAGGGTTGTTCGCTGGATAATATGGAAAGAGCAGGCAAAGCTTGGGCATGGGGCTTGGTCTCTGGCCTATTTTTCCTCAGTCTCTATAAATATGAGTTCTGCCAAATCCCAGCACTGTTGTCAGGCATACACACTGGGGAAAGCATTTTGGGGTTGGGGTTTTTTTATTATTAATTAATTAATTTGGGTGCATCCGGTCTTAGTTGCAGCACGCAGGATCTTTTTCAATGTGGCTCATGGGCTTAGCTGCTCCACAGCATGTGGGATCTTAGTTCCCCAACCAGGGATTTGTTAGGGGAAGCACACTGATTGAAATCACCCACCCTGGCCAGGCACCATAGTAACCATTCCCATGAGTTGTTTTATGACAGGAGGTCCTGATAAGGAATACGGAACTAATGAGCCACCACCAACCAGAAGAAGCAACCTAGATGCCCATCAGCAGATGAATGGATAAGGAAGCTGTGGTACATATACACCATGGAATATTACTCAGCCGTTAAAAAGAATTCACTTGAATCAGTTCTAATGAGATGGATGAAACTGGAGCCCATTATACAGAGTGAAGTAAGCCAGAAAGATAAAGAACATTACAGCATACTAACACATATATATGGAATTTAGAAAGATGGTAACGATAACCCTATATGCAAAACAGAAAAAGAGACACAGAAGTACAGAACAGACTTTTGAACTCTGTGGGAGAAGGTGAGGGTGGCATGTTTTGAAAGAACAGTATGTATATTATCTATGGTGAAACAGATCTCCAGCCCAGGTGGGATGCATGAGACAAGTGCTCGGGGAAGACACAGAGGAATCGGGTGGAGAGGGAGGTGGGTGGGGGGATCGGGATGGGGAATACGTGTAACTCTATGGCTGATTCATATCAATGTATGACAAAACCCACTGGAAAAAATAAAATAAAACTACGGTGAGAAAGTTTTACAAGAAAAAAAAAATTCTCTTTTCTCTTTAAATTCCCTGGAAACCACTCATCCATACTCGTGAATGCTTCCCGCCCCTCGCCAACCCCATCTGCCAGGTGCAGACCAGGTACAGAGAGCAGCATTGGGAGTGGCACCCTGGCAGTTGCCCTCAAAGTCAAAATCACCAAGAGCCCACCAAGAGCCAAACCAGGCCCTCAGATGTGTCCTTTGACACACACACACAACGTTTTAAATTTCAGTTAACAATAGAGGCGCTAGTGGTAAAGAACCCACCTGCCAATGCAGGAGACGTAAGAGACGTGGGCTCAATCCCTGGGTCAGGAAGATACCCTAGAGGAGGGCATGGGAACCCATTCCAATATTCTTGCCTGTAGAATCCCAAAGGACAGAGGAGCCTGGGGGGCTACAATCCACAGGGTCATAGAGTCGGACAGGACCGAAGTGACTTAGCACAGCACAGCACTTAGAATCAGAAGAGCCCACAGTTTGTAAACATTTTCCAAGATCTGGTCATGCAGGTCTGCATTCCAGCAAGGTTGCTGCTCTGAGATGAGAATGCCATCCCCACTCCTCTTCCATTTGCCCCAGACTCGCCACTCTCCCTGTCTCCTCCAGACTCACACTTATCAGTTTACACAGGATGGAGCTGAGACAAAAGGGAATTACTCTTCCCTCCTAAGCCTCTACCAAAGGTTAGAAAAGAGAAGATACACTAACAGGCAGCTTGTTTCCAGAAAAACAGGCAAGTATGTTTCTTTGTAGAAAAGAAAATTATTCCTATACATTTCTTAAGCACAGAACGTGTGTGGAAATTCTCCACATGCTTCACACAATCAGGGGGTAGTCGGTATATGAACTTGTTGCCAATGGCATGATCTAGAATCCCAAGTGGGTCTTCAAGGAACCTTGGGAAATAGATGAGTGTTTCCCAGATTACAGGGTTAGAAGCTGGACCCTGAAAAGCCAGTGGCCACTAAGATCACAGAGATAGAAGTTAGATACTGAAAAGCCAGTGGCTACTAAGGGTATGGATGTTTCTCCCAAGATAATGAACAGGGGGATCCAGTACCTGAAAGTAGATCACAGGGGCCACAGGGCAGAGGTGACCCAGAAGCACGTCCCTCACTCAGGGTGTCTGGGGCAGCCACCTTCTATGTGCTACCAGTTGCTTATCTCATTTCTTACCCTCTTTCTCTAGAATCTTGTCAATTCTGCCCTTTCATAGCAATGCTAATCTTTCAGAAATGACCAACCAATGAGGAGGTCCTCTGGGTTAGGTCAGCAAACCACAGACTGGAAATGTCCCTGGGGTCCTGGGACCTTGGCTGTTTTCACCCTGTTGGCTGCCCAAAGGCCTCTTTCTTTGCTGCTACAGACATTCTTCCCTGGGGTAGAGAGAGACGGGTGTGTGTGTATGTGTGTGTGTGCACGTGCGCTGGGGTAGCTGGGTGTGTGTGTGTGTGTGTGTGTGTGTGTGTGTGTGTGTGTGTGTCGGGGTAGCTGGGTGTGTGGGTGTGTGTATGTGTCGGGGTAGCTGGGTGTGTGTGTGTGTGTGTTGGGGTAGCTGGGTGTGTGTGTGTGTGTGTGTGTGTGTGTGTCGGGGTAGCTGGGTGTGTGTGTGTGTGTGTGTGTGTGTGTGTGTCGGGGTAGCTGGGTGTGTGGGTGTGTGTGTCGGGGTAGCAGGTGTGTGTGTGTGTGTCGGGGTAGCTGTGTGTGTGTGTGTGTGTTGGGGTAGCTGGGTGTGTGTGTGTGTGTGTGTGTCGGGGTAGCTGGGTGTGTGGGTGTGGGTGTGTGTGTCGGGGTAGCAGGTGTGTGTGTGTGTGTCAGGGTAGCTGGGGGTGTGTGTGTGTGTGTGTTGGGGTAGCTGGGTGTGTGTGTGTGTCGGGGTAGCTGTGTGTGTGTGTGTGTGTGTGTGTGTGTCGGGGTAGCTGGGTGTGTGGGTGTGTGTGTCGGGGTAGCAGGTGTGTGTGTGTGTGTCAGGGTAGCTGGGTGTGTGTGTGTGTGTGTGTGTGTGTGTGTGTGTGTCGGGGTAGCTGGGTGTGTGTGGGTGTGTGTGTGTGTGTGTGTGTGTGTCGGGGTAGCTGGGTTAACTAAAAGACTGACGGATTCTGCCTGCAATTGCTCTTCTGAGCTCTTCCTTTTCCAATTCTCTGTGTTTGGGGTGCTCAAGACCCTAGCCTGCCTCATCTCCAGTAACACCTAGCTGAGACATTCCTATCAAAGATGCCATATTCGCTTCCCAAATGTGCCAAAACTATGCCCCCCATAAGACATGGTGGGGCACAGGGAGAAAGAACAGGTTTTAGAAAGAAAGCCAACTGACTGATTCTGCCACTTTGGGCACATCTCTTATCTCTCTGGGCCTCGGTTTCCTCATCTTTACAATGGGCGTAATGATGCCTACCTCATAGAGTTTGTGTGAAAATTAAATGAGGCAGCACATGGGAAGTCCTTTTCATCTCAGTGCTTGGCAAATGAAAGACTCCACCTTAAGTGACAAGCTGGGTCTGTTATTAGGGAGCTCAGCACACCTCCAGGGCAGGTGCTAGAGGCAGAGTTCAGTTACTGGCTCCACCACTAGGAAAATGATGCAGTCCAATGGTGCCTCATTCAGGGTGCTATGTGAGAATTAAATAAATAATACAAAGCACTTAGACAGGGCCTGGCAAAGTTGGCACACCCAATATGTACATAAAAGCTGTAATTTTTATTTCTGTTATGATTGTTTATTCTCAGCATTCTTCTTTCTGTGTGTCATTCCAGATCACAAAGCACTAAATACCTGAGCGTTCAGTCCAGTTCAGTTCAGTCGCTCAGTCGTGTCTGACTCTTTGTGACCCTATGAATCGCAGCACGCCAGGCCTCCCTGTCCATCACCAACTCCAGGAGTTTACTCAAACTCATGCCCATCGAGTCGGTGATGCCATCCAGCCATCTCATCCTCTGTCATCCCCCTCTCCTCCTGCCCCCAATCCCTCCCAGCATCAGGGGCTTTTCCAATGAGTCAGCTCTTCGCATCAGGTGGCAAAGTATTGGAGTTTCAGCTTCAGCATCAGTCCTTCCAATGAACATCCAGGACTTATCTCCTTCAGGATGGACTGGTTGGATCTCCTTGCTGTCCAAGGGACTCTCAAGAGTCTTCTCCAACACCACAGTTCAAAAGCATCAATTCTTCGGCACTCAGCTTTCTTTATAGTCCAACTCTCACATCCATACATGACCACTGGGAAAACCATAGCTTTGACCAGACAGACCTTTGTTGGCAAAGTAATGTCTCTGCTTTTTAATATGCTATCTAGGTTGGTCATAACTTTCCTTCCAAGGAGTAAGCGTCTTTTAATTTCATGGCTGCAGTCACCATCTGCAGTGATTTTGGAGCCCAAAAAAATAAAGTCTGACACTGTTTCCACTGTCTCCCCATCTATTTCCCATGAGGTAATGGGACCAGATGCCATGATCTTAGTTTTCTGAATGTTAAGCTTTAAGCAAACTTGTTCACTCTCCTCTTTCACTTTCATCAAGACGCCCTTTAGTTCCTCTTCACTTTCTACCTGAGCGTAGTACTAACCTAAAAGCATGTTAGCCCTGATCATCATCAGAACCTTATGTGGGATGGTACAGAGCTGTCTGACTGCTGGGGACCTGATGTGGGAAGGAAGAACACATCTTCCAGCTTAGTCTGGACTCTGTGTGTACAAAAGACGGGCTGAGAGTTGGTACCTACTCACTCTCCTAGATATGATGGGCAGACAGAATGGGTTCCTCAAGAACTTAACTCATTTTACATAGAGCATATTTTATGTACCAGGTATGTGCTCTATGCTGGGGACAGAGCAGTGAACAAGACCCGGAAATATGCATTTTTAAAAGCTCCCCAGGTGACCCTGATTTATCAGCCAGGGTTGAAAATCACCCCATGATGTTGTACTTGGAGCAAGCACTTGAGGGAAACCTAACAGAACTGGGATGCCAACACCATTCCGTCTTCTCTCCTCACTGCACTTTGAAGATGAGACCTGTATTCCCTACAATAATGTGGAATCATCCAAGAGAATAGGAAGACTGAACCTCCTCTTCCCTCCACTGGCCTCCTTTGTCGCACCCTCCCTTCCTCAATCTGGAAAGAGAAGCGAAGTGAGGACCCTCTACCCTCCTGGGGAGGCCCGAGACTTAGCCTGAGCTCCAGCCTGGGAGCAGCAGCTGGGGCTGGTGCAGGCAGACATTATCCATCCTTCACCCCGTGTGCAGGCTCGACACCCTGTGATAACAGCCATTTGGTGAGCAGCTTCTGGGAGGGTAATGCTTGGGCTAAACAGCTCTACAGCCAGAAGTAATTTGCCCCAACTACTGGCCCAGCTTGGAGGCTAAACAATTAGTGGGGTTGATGACAGCCTGATGCTTGAGAAGTCACTTTTTTTAAACAGAAGGGGGGAGAAAAGGTTGCTTAAAAGGAGCCCTTTAACTCAGAAGGCAGTCCCATCCACCTTTCAAATTCAATGCCCTCCGAATACACATCCATCAGTCACAGCAGGAAATCTTTCAACTCGTGAAAAAGCAAGAGAAGGAATTCAGATCAACATCACGAACCGGAGCAATAAAGCTGGTGCCGATTCACCCCTTCCCCTTGAGGCAGGAAAGAATCAAGGAAGAATTTCAAAATCTTTTTATTCAATTAGAGAAAGGGATCCGGTGGGGGAAGGGAGCAAGGACAGAGATCAAGAAGTTTAAGGTTTGCTCTTTTAAGCTCAAAATAAATCATGATAAGAAAGAACTAGAAGCTTTCTCCTTTCTTAAAAAAAGATTTTATCTAAGGCCGGAACAGCATCTAGTGTTTGGGGGAAGGGTGGGGTGAGCAAACTGTCAGGCCGGGAGCAATCTTTTCACCCCTTCATCAAGTCCCCCAAAACAAAAGCAGACTCTGTCACGTGCTTCCAGAATTTTACAATCTTGAATAACAGCTTTCAAATAATTCAGATTCCACAACAGCAGATCTCAGAGACGGGAGGCAGACTACAAAGAAAATCCAGTAAAATATATCCAAACAACTGTACCCAAAATGGTAGCAGGGCAAAGAACCAGATGATATGGTAAATTTGGCTCAAGAGAACCAGTAGAGACAGCTCTGTAAGAAATACACATTCATCATTTCCCCCAAACTACTTTTAGAATCCACTGTTACTTTCTAGAAGTCTAACTTTTACGCCGACCCTCGATCATTTATGCAACAAAAGCAAACGACCCAGGACCCTAGTACTAAGCATATAAAAAGCATTTCCTCAAGAGAGCCATGAAAGTAAAAGACGCTTGCTCCTTGGAAGGAAAGTTATGACCAACCTAGGCAATATATTAAAATGCAGAGACATTACTTTGCCAACAAACGTCCTTCTAGTCAAAGTTATGGTTTTTCCCTGGTAGCTCAGTTGGTAAAGAATCCGCCTGCAATGCAGGAGACCCTGGTTCGATTCTTGGGTCAGGAAGACCCCCTGGAGCAGGGAAAGGCTACCCACTCCAGTATTCTGGCCTGGAGAATTCCATGGACTACAGTCCATGGGGTTACAAAGAGTTGGACATGACTGAACAACTTTCACGTTCACAGTTTTTCCATCATGTATGGATGTGAGAGTTGGACCATAAAGAACGCTGAGCACCGAAGAACTGATGCTTTGTAACTGTGGTGTTGGAGAAGACTCTTGAGTCCCTTGGACTGCAAGGAGATCAAACCAGTCAATTCTAAAAGAAATCAGTCCTGAATATTCATTGGAAGGACTGATGCTGAAGCTGAAACTCCAATACTTTGGCCACCTGATGCAAGAAGCCAACTCATTAGAAAAGACACTGATGCTGGGAAAGATTGAAGGCAGGAGGAGATGGGGACAACAGAGGACGAGATGGTTGGATGGCATCACCAACTCAATGGACATGAGTTTGAGCAAGCTCTGGGAGATGGTGATGGACAGGGAAGCCTGGCCTGCTGCAGTCCATGAGGTTGCAGAGTCAGACACAACTGAGCGACTGAACTGAAGAGAACCAAAATTCTTTTTTTTTTTTTTTTCCAAAATTCTTTAAAAATTGATATGTATCAGTTGGCTGCTTGGCCATGATGGACAGCCCAGGTTTGAGTTGTTTTTGAGCACTACTCCCTCTTGGTTTGGTCAAGATTTTCTTTCCTCTTCCTCCAATCAGTGAGAAAAGTGTACGTATGCTCATATATGTTAACAAAGACCTGCATATCTATATTTATAAAATGGATCTCTGCCTCTCTTCCAAAAGCTTCTTTATTTATTTGAAGACTTAAAAGCTTATCACTCCCATCAGTAGAGCATTCTAATCATCACAGAATTTGAGTTAATTGTTGTAACCCAGTACTCAGGAACCAGACTGCAATTTTTACAATTCTTCTCTGTAGAGATGCCCGAGCTCTCTTTTGGCAGACACGTATGGTTAAATCCAGGGTCTTTTTCAATAAATACATTTTTTACATGTGAGCCAGGGGGCTGTCTGTCAGCTGTGGGGAGGTAAACCTCCTGCTTCGGGCGCACTCCCGGCAGAGGCTGGCAACCCTGCTTCCATGTATGGAAGTGAACGAAAGCAGTAAAACCTCAGGCATGAGCCTGGGCAGGGCTGGGGGTGGGGGCGGCATTCTTCACTGTGCAGCAAGTCCTGGCCCAGAGGGAGGGAAGGACTCTGCCCTGCATCCTGTCCATCCGGTGGATTCTTTAGCGGATTCTTCCATGGAACAGCCATTAGGGCAGAAATGATGGGAAGCAGAAAAACAATGGGTACCTGGAAGTGGAGGCTCATCCACTCAGACAGCATGGACAGAGGGGGCCAGGCTACCTCCGGAGCAAAGCCCCACCCCTAGAAACCAGTACCACTGGGTGTCTGCATGCATGCGCTGACCTCAGCACACTGGAATGCAGAAATCCCCCTATTCTCCAGCCATGGTCATGGCCCCTACAAGGCCAGAACTAAAGGGAGGCGAGTGCTTCCACGTGGCCTAAGAGACTCATGTCTGAGGCAGGAGGGACACTTCCTGGCCAGGGCGAGTCTAGGAGTTGCAAAAAAGTTCAGGTGACACTGTGGGGGCTGCAGACAGATCAAGGCTGGAGCCTGGCAGGTGCCACTGACCACAGGCCCTGGTATCCTCACCTGCACAACGGGGATAATATCTTAGGTATTCATTGTTCGAAGCCTGCAGTGCTGTGTGCTGTGCTGGCACAAAGTAAATGCTCTCAAAAGTGAAGTATTACTATTAATCATAATAAAATACAGAAATGGCTCGGGTTTCCCCAGTGGCTCAGCAGTAAAGAATTTTGCCTGCCAATGCAGGAGATGTGAGTTCGATCCCCAGGTCGGGAAGATCCCTTGCAGTTCCTATTCCAGGGGACCCCACTCCAGTATTCTTGCCAGGAAAATCCCACCAACAAAGGTGCGTGGCAGGCTGCAGTCCATGGGGTTGCAGAGAGTCAGACACAACTCAGAGACTGAGCAAGCACACATACATAGAAATGGCTCAATGAAGATTTACAGTACCCTTTCTAAACAGATAAACCCATGTGGTACTTTTCAAGTTTTTCTGACATTTCATGTTCTCAGCATCACTCACCCTCTCTCTGATACACCTTCCCTTGGCCTCTGTAGCACCCTGCCCCGTCTGTGCCCCTCTGTTCGGTGCCGTCCTGGCCCCAGATCTCCACTGGTTCTCCCCCGCACCTCCCCTTCAGGCCACTGACTTTTCTCTCCCCACAGGCTCTCTGGGGCTCTCAGTCCCTCTCATGGCTCTCTTTGCCAGTGACTCACAGATCCTTCCCAGGCAGAGACCTTCCTCTCCACAGAGCCGGAATCAAGTAGCCAGACAGCTGAACTTCTCTGCAGCTTTTACTCCCCCAGCCCCCACTTTCCCTGCCTCCGCTGGTGACATTAACTCCTTCCTGTCTCACCCTGTCTTAGCTCAGGCTGCCGTAACAAATACCAGAGACTGGACAGCTTAGATAGCAGACATTTATTTCTCACAGTTTTGGAGGCTGGAAGTTCCAAAATCAAGAGGCTGGCAGATTCAGCATTTGAGGAGGGCTCTCTTTCTGGTTTGCAGACAGTTGCCTTCTTGCGGGTGTCCGCACACTGGGGGCTTTACGGAGTGAGCTCTAAACCCTTCCCTTATCAGGGTACGAATCCCAGGGTAAGGGCTCCACTCTCATGATCTCACCTAAACCTAATTACCGCCCAAAAGTCTTACTTCCAAATAAAATCGACACATGGATTTGAGAGGGACATAACTATTCAGTCCGTAGCACCCTCCAAAGCCAAGACATAGCCATCGACTGTATTTCCTACGGTTTCTCAAATCCACTGCTCCTCCCCATTTCCATCCCCACGACCCTGGGGCGGGGGAGACCCTCATCATCCTTCCCCCTCAGGTTCAGTGCTGTCCAATAGAAATATACAAATATACACCATTTAAAGAACTTTAGTAGCCACATTAAAAAGTAGGGGGAAAAAAAAAAGAAGTGAGGGACTTCCATGGTGGTCCAGTGGCTAGAACTCCTCGTTCTCAATGCAGGAGGCTCAGGTTCGATCCCTGGGCAGGGATCTCACAGGCTGCAACCAAGAGTTTGCATGCTGCAACTAAAGATCCCTCAAACTGCAATGAAGACTGAAGATCCTGCATGCTGTAAATGAGACCCAGTGCAGCCAAATTTTTTTTTAAAGTGAAATTAGTTTCAATAATATATTTTACTTAACCCAATACATCTAAAAGATGATCATTTCAACATGTCATTGGTATAAAAAGTTACTAAAGAGATATTTTACATTTTTTTGGTACCACATTTTTTTATATCCAGTGTATATTTAACTCAGCACATTTCAACAAGCACTGGCCGCATTCAAAGCGCTCACAGCCACATGTAACTAGCAGCCACCATACTGGACAGCTGACTCTGGTTTCTTTCCCTCAAGTTCATTGTCTACATGACTACCATGGTTGCATAGCTAATCTGATTATGGACTCTCACTGCTTAGAACCCATCAATGGTCCCTAACAGGACACAGTCCACACCTTGATGTCCCTGTCTCCCCCCCCCCCATTTTTTTCTTAGCTGCACCATGAGGCTTGTGGGATCTTAGTTCCCAGGCAGGAGACTGAACCCAAGCCCCCTGCATTGGAAGCACCAAGTTCTAACCACTGGACCACCACTCCCCTGCCTCTAATTTTAGACTGCAACAACAAGGAACTATAAAATAAGCACAGTATGATACTAATTTTGCTTTAAACACACACATTTATGTATTTACACATACAAAATAAGAGTATAGATGATGGGTACATAGTTGCAAAGAAAAAAACACCAGAAAGACACAGGCACTAAAATGTAAACAATGGTGATCTCTGGTTGGTGGAATTTATTTATTTATTTTTAATGCTTTGGCCCCATTGCACAGCATGTGGGATCTAACTCCTCAACCAGGGGTTGAACCCAAGACCCCTGCATGGGAACATGGAGTCTTAACCACTGGACCACCAGGGAAGTCCCCTGGTTGGTGAAATTTAGCATTCTTCCTTTTGCAAATTTGTACCTCCTATATTTTAAAATAACACAATTAAAAAGGTGGGGGTTAGCATAATAGGTGCACATTCAGCATAACATTTGGAAGAAAGGGGTGCAGTCAATCTTCATGATTCATGAGTTCCATATTTGTGAATTTGCCCATTTGCTAAAATTTATTTGTAACCCCCCCCCCAATCAGTCTGGCGACACTTTCACAGTCATTCTCAGATGTGCACAGGGAGGTGAAAAAGACGAGTCACCCACCCACCACACGTGTTCCCAGCGGAAGTCAAGCAAGGCCCCACGCTGCTTGATTCAACTCCTACTATAAACAAGTGTCCTTTTCAGTCTGTTTGGTGCCACATTTTTTGCATTTTTGTGCTTGGGTTTTTTTTTGGTCATTTCACTGTTTGAAATGGCCCCCCAAGTATCGTGGGGAAAGGCTGTCTAGTGTTCCCAAATGCAAGAAAGCTATGAAGTGCCTTAAGAAGAAAACGTGTGTTAGATAAGCTTCCTTCAGATAAGGGTTATAGAGCTGGTCATAAGTTCAGCATTACTGAGCCAACAATATGTATTAAATAAGGTGTCTTCAAAGAGAAACACACTTAAAACCAGCTCTGCATATGGCCACCATGGAGGGCGTAACCGTGCGCACAGAGTCGCCACAGCCTCCATGCCTCATCTCCTCCTGGTACATAGCACCCTGCAAACCACAGCTTCAAGGGGACCTAGGCTTCTGACAGTATTTTATAAGTCTTAACCACTGGACTGCCAGGGAAGTCCCTCCGACAGTATTTTAAAGCACACCAAGGTGATGCATTAATAAGAACTGACTTTAGAGACCATTTTCTGAACATCTCAATTCTTTCTCTAGGAAAACAGTCAAAGAGCAGATCTGGCCCAGCAGCCCCCTTTCCAAGTGCTCGATGCCGAAGCCAAGTATGTGTCCAGAGTTGTGCCTGTCTCCACGGTGGCTTCCATCTTCCTGCTCAGGTTGGAATGACCTCCTGGGAGCACAGGGCGAATTCCCGTGACCCAGGACCCAGGCCCAGCGCCAAGGGTTCAGACCTGGACTATCCCTCCACCCAGGAAGGGCCCTGACTGCCTGAACAGGCCCCAGGGAGCTGCCCCCTCTCCCTTCCCTGCTGGCCCAGCACTAACAAATACTGTGGCCGCAGACTCATCCGAATGGAATTTCTCTTTAACACTTTGGATCCTCATCAGCCCAGACACAGGACTTGAAGCACCTGGCTCTTTTTAAATCCTTTCTTTACATTTCACGTTTCAGCCCTGGTAATCCCCCCTTAAGAGCTGTTGTTCAGTGGGGTAACATGCTTGTTTTTTCAGCCACTTGAGGCTTTTCACACAGGCGGTCTGGCAGGCACCCTGGACCTGACCCCAGCCCTCCCACAGGAAAATGGCTCTGCTCTCAGGAACAGGCTCCTGGGACCCGGAAAATCGTACCACGTCCTAGAGGCCAAGATACACAAAATTACCCGGGAAAACTAGGACTGTGGCATTTCCCTCTTTTCAGGATGCTTATCTCTGTTCTCTGAGCAACATTTGGCAACAGTTTACAGGCACGAGTTAGTCTCTTTTTTTTAGGGCCACCAGGAAGAATGCCAAGGAGCACTACTGTCCCAGCAATGAGGACCCTAGAGGCTGGAGCCCAGAGGCTGGTCAGCCACATGGCTGCCTCCTTTCTGCGCCTCAGTTTCCTCATCAGTAAAAGAAGGGGGCTGCTGCTACTCAATCCCCAACATCCTTTCCAGTTTAACCCTCAACGATCACACTAGCCAATGTGATGTAACAAGAACTTTTGTTTAATTGTGATTGTAGCACAAAAATACAAAAGAATGGATGCCTTTAACTTTGAGACTCACCTTTATGTCTGGAATTTCGTTCTACTTTCTATCTGCCAACTGTTCATTCTTTCTTTCAATAAATATTTGTGCTAAATATGCATTCATCAGACCTACCGTATGTACTATGTATGAATGACACAGTGATGAAGAGCACAAGGGTCCTTCAGAAACCTTCTGGTCTGGCATTACAGAACAGTCACCCCTTCCTGAGGGATGATCAGTGCCTTGTACTAGGCTGAGGCTTTTTATATTACGAGCCATTGCAAACTTCAAAGGCAATCCTGCCAGTGGGTACTACTATCATTCCCATTTTACAGATGGGGACACTGAGGCTCAGAAAGAGTAATTTGCCCAAGGTCTCAAAGGGGGAGAATAAGGAGAAATGAATCTGAACCAGATCATCCACGACAGGGATTGGCCTCTCTGACTGTTGACTGATGAGGTCATGAGACATTCAGTTCTCAGAGCTCCGGGTGGCACCCAGCCCTATTAGAACCAACACACCAGATGTCATCCTATAGACTCTGAATCTGCATATATCATATAGATCATTCATATACACATATGTAAATCTCATATATATATATTATGTTGTGTCTCCCCAGCTTAGTTATCAATATCTTTGAGAGCAGGGGTTTTGTCATTAATTTCTCAGCATCCTGACACTGCCCCCCCCAGGCAAATGAGATACTCAAAACACATGTGACTGACCAAGGCTGAGCAGTACCGATACAAATCAATGAAAAGTGCAAACCTGATTTTTGTAATATGAGCACACATAAGTAAGAAGTCCAGTTTGGGAACGTCTGAGTCCCTGTCATCGCTCCCCCCTGCTCCTCATTGCTGTCCAGGAGTGGAAAACCCCCAGAGGAATTTCCTTCCCTTTATTTAACAAACAGAAGCCCTTAACCCAGAGTTTCTTCTTTATGATCTATGGAAGCGTATACAAAACACATTTCTGCAACCTGGCCCAGGAAGAGGTTCCTTAGTCCCACTTTGGCCTCTTTGTACAAAAATCATCTGTTTCTTACTATGCGGCACGTCTGGAATCCAGACCTTCTTTCTCATCCCAAGCCTCCTGAGAGAGGCCACCATCACCTTGCAAACAGACCACTGCTGTCAGCTTCCCGGAGTCGCACCTCCAAAATCGCACCCATAGAATTGCACCTCCAAATCAGCATCACCTATGGTGTATTTTCCTGACTATCTGCCAAAGGAGCTTTAGTTTTCCTAAGAATAGGTTAAAATGTTCCCCACCGAGTACGGAAAACCTCTGTCACTCATCAGTTTTGCAACACGCGTCGTCTCTCTCCACCCCATACTCACTTTTCGAGCCGGATCAAATGAACTTTCTCCTTCTCAGCTTTCCCCCCCCCCCCCCGCTTCATTCCCACATGGTTATTTATATCCAGAATATCTTTCTTTCTTAACTCACTGGACTACCCTCCCCCTCTTTTGAAAAGGTCACTTTCGAGTTTATTTTTTCCAGAAGGCTTTCTTGAAGTAGGTGGCGGCAAGCTGATTCCCTCCCCCCATGTCTCTTGGCTTGATAAGAAACAATGAGCAAGTTACCCATCCTTCTCAAGAGGCCTCTGCTAGCTAGATCCAATGCTGGGAAGAAAAATCCTGCACTCAGATGAAGCATTCAAAAACTGATACACACTCTTTCAGGCAAGAGTTCTGTTATTTTCTTCGCATACACTTAAGTTTTCATTACCCAAAAAATGATTACATTCAGAACCCCTGAAAATCAGTGACCCAACACCATAGATACCACCACCCTAAGACAACGTTAAGCGATCTGGGGTATTTGCTTCAATCGTTCTTCTTATACAAGTGTTCAAACAGTGTTGCAATCATGGTATCTGTGTAATTTGCGATCTTGTTATTTTGAATACAATATATGAAGTATAGCTCTGTGTTCCCGCAAAGGCCACTGAATCATGTTCAACATGAGGCTGAGCACTGTAATTTACTCAACCACCCGGGGATGAACACTGAGGACATTTCTGACTATTATATACAGCTTTAAGGAAGACCTTCAAGAAGGTAAATAAGATGAGGCGTGATCATTAGTTTTGTTCTGACACATTTAGTTTGCACTTATGATTAACAATTGAGAAAATATTCTAAACAGACACTAATTCTCTTTCTATTCTTAAGTCAAGGTCCCTCTAAAGGTTCACCAGATCTTTGTGAAGGCTGCTTGCCACAATTCCTATTATCTATCTATTTAATAAACCTATTTCATTCCCATAGCAACCCTTTGATTTTTTCATAAGCCACTTGCCTACATGAATCTACCACCAAATGAGTAATAAGTATTCTCAGCTGCCTCCTACAGAAAAGAATAAGGAATATTCAGGGGAAAGGGAATGTGTGTGTGATCTGTGTAAGAAGACTTTAGGTGTAATATTTGTGTATTTTTCTCAAAGCAATAGATGCAGTCCTATGACGCTATAGCGGAGTTTGCTAAGCAGCAGAAATCACACTTCAAACACCTCTTAGGAGTGCACAATCTAAAACAATTTGGCCTAATAAAATGGAGATCCTTCTATAATGAAGATAGTAGATATGTCCCTTTATTTCATAACTTTGGATTATGGAGGTGGTGGACTTTCTAAAAGTACAGCACATTTTAATAAACAAAAAGTTAAACTGAATACAAGCTGCCTAATACCAATCCCCACAAAAGGCACAGCATAATACAATTGACTGGTCTGGGGAAGCCTTTTGTCCCTGTACAAATCTGAATACTATTGGAAGGAGAAACAGGGAACAAAACTCTGATTTTATCCAAACCGTAGGGCACAGCAGTGGGAATTTCACAGACACTGTCTTCTCATTGTTTTATGTTAGTCCTCAAGTGGGGGGCCCCTCTCAGAGAAAATGCTTTTAAGTTCTCCTTAGTCCAATGTACCCAATAAGCATGTCAGGCTAAGTCATTTTCCTTCTGTGGAAAGGGTGGTCTGCTCCTTGTCTCCATCTTTGTTGGGTTCAATATCAAAGCAGACAAGATACCAATGTATTATAGGGCTATGAAACGACATTTCTAGTCTTTGCACACCTGAGACAGAAAAAACTAGCACCTGTCAGGGCAGTCAAGAATATGAGAAAGATCTATGTATAAGGTTTGTTTGTTTGTTTGTTTGTTTTAATTTTATGGCCACAGCGTGCAGCATGCAAGATCCTAGTTCTCCAACCAGGGATTGTACCTATGCTCCCTGCTTTGGGAACAGAGTCTTAACCACTGGACTGCCAAGGAGGTCTCGAAAAAGCTTGGTTTAAAAGCTTGTGTATGTCAGGGTTGTGTCACAGTCATTTTGTACTTAACTTATGTATGTATGAAATATCTTTTTTTCCTTTTATTGAAGTACAGTTGCTGTACCATATTACATAAGGTACAAGTATGCAACATAGTGATTCATAATTTTAAAAAGGTTTTGCTCCATTTATGGGCTTCCTTCATAGCTCAATATGAACAGTATGAAAGGCAAAGAGATAGGACACGGAAAGATGAACTCCCCAGGTCGGTAGGTGAGCAATATGCTACTGGAGAAGAGTGGAGAAATAACTCCAGAAAGAATGAAGAGATGGAGCCAAAGCAAAAACAACACCCAGTTGTAGATGTGACGGGTGATGGAAGTAAAGTCCGATGCTGTAAAGAGCAATATTGCATGGGAACCTGGAAGGTTAGGTCCATGAATCAAGGCAAATTGGAAACAGCAGATGACCACAAAGTGGTCAAACAGGAGATGGCAAGAGTGAACATCGACATTTTAGGAATCAGCACACTAAAATGGACTGGAATGGATGAATTTAACTCAGATGACCATTATATCTACTACTGTGGGCAAGAATCCCTTGGAAGAAATGGAGTAGCCATCAAAGTCAACTAAGAGAGTCCAAAATGCAGTGCTTGGATGCAGTCTCAAAAACGACAGAACAGGGAGGGAGATTCAGGATGGGGAACACATGTACACTCATGGCTGATTCATGTCAATGTACGGCAAAAATCACTACAATATTGTAAAGTAATTAGCCTCCAATTAAAATATATAAAGTAATTTTTTAAAAAAATAACAGAATGATCTCTGTTCATTTCCAAGGCAAACCAATCAGTATCACAGTAATCCAAGTCTATGCCCCGACCAGCAATGCTGAAGAAGCTGAAGTTCAACGGTTCTATGAAGACCTACAAGACCTTCTAGAACTAACACCCAAAAAAGATGTCCTTTTCACTATAGGGGACTGGAATGCAAAAGTAGGAAGTCAAGAGATACCTGGAGTAACAGGCAAATTTGGCCTTAGAGTACAAAACGAAACACGTCAAAGACTAAGAGTTTTGCCAAGAAAATGCATTGGTCATAGCAAACACCCTCTTTCAACAACACAAAAGAAGACTCCTCACATGGACCATCACCAGATGGTCAATACCGAAATCAGATTGATTATATTCTTTGCAACCAAAGATGGAGAAGCTGTATACAGCCAGCAAAACCAAGACAGGGAGTTGACTGTGCCTCAGATCATGAACTCCTTATTGCCAAATTCAGACTTAAATTGAAAAAAGTAGGGAAAACCACTAGACCATTCAGGTATGACCTAAATCAAATCCCTTATAAGTTTACAGTGGGAGTGAGAAATTGATTCAAGGGATTAGATCTGATAGAGTGCCTAAAGAACTATGGGATGGAGGTTCGTGACATTGGACAGGAGGCAGGGATCAAGACAATCCAAACGAAAAAGAAACGCAAAAAGGCAAAATGGTTGTCTGAGGAGGCCTTAAAAATAGCTGAGAAAAGAAGAGATGTGAAAGACAAAGGAGAAAAGGAAAGATATACCCATTTGAATGCAGAGTTCCAAAGAATAGCAAGGAGAGTTAAGAAAGCCTTCCTCAGTGATCAATGCAAAGAAATAGAGGAAAAGAATAGGATGGGAAAGACTAGAGATCTCTTCAAGAAAATTAGAGATACCAAGGGAATATTTCATGCAAAGATGGGCACAATAAAGGACAGAAATGGTATGGTCCTAACAGAAGCAAAAGATATTAAGAAGAGGTGGCAAGAATACATGGAAGAACTATACAAAAAAGATCTTCATGACCCAGATAATCATGATGGTGTGATCACTCACCTAGAGCCAGACATCCTGGAATGTGAAGTCAAGTGGGCCTTAGGAAGCATCACTATGAACAAAGCTATAGGAGGTGATGGAATTCCAGTTGAGCTATTTCAAATCCTAAAAGATGATGCTGTGAAAGTGCTGCACTCAGTATGCCAGCAAATTTGGAAAACTGAGCAGTGGCCACAGGACTGAAAAAGGTCAGTTTTCATTCCAATTCCAAAGAAAGGCAATGCCAAAGAATGCTCAGACTACTGCACAATTGCACTCATCTCACACGCTAGTAAAGTAATGCTCAAAATTCTCCAAGTCAGGGTTTAACAGTACGTGAACCATGAACTTCCAGATATTCAAGTTGGATTTAGAAAAGGCAGAGGAACCAGAGATCAAATTGCCAACACCTTTTGGATCATCAAAAAAGCAAGAGAGTTCCAGAAAAACATTTACTTCTGCTTTATTGGCAACACCAAAGCGTTTGATTGTGTGGATCACAACAAACTGTGGGAAATTCTTCAAGAGATGGGAATACCAGACCACCTGACCTGCCTCTTGAGAAATCTGTATGCAGGTCAGGAAGCAACAGTTAGAACTGGACATGGAACAACATACTGGTCCCAAATTGGGAAAGGAATATGTCAAGGCTGTATATTGTCACCCTGCTTATTTAACTTAAAGCAGAGTACATCATGAGAAACAATGGCCTGGATGAAGTGCAAGCTGGAATCAAGATTGCCGGGAGAAATATCAATAATCTCAGATATGCAGATGACACCACCCTTATAGCAGAAAGCAAAGAAGAACTAAAGAACCTCTTGATGAAAGTGAAAGAGGAGGGTGAAAAAGTTGACTTAAAACTCAACATTCAAAAAACTAAGATCATGGCATCTGGTCCCATCATTTCATGGCAAACAGGTTGGAAAACAGTGACAGACTTTATTTTTGGGGGCTCCAAAATCACTGCAGATGGTGACTGCAGCCGTGAAATTAAAAGATGCTTGATCCTTGGAAGAAAAGTTATGACCAACCTAGACAGCATATTAGAAAGCATAGACATTACTTTACCAACAAAGGTCCGTCTAGTCAAAGCTATGGTTTTTCCAGTAGTCATGTATGGATGTGAGAGTTGGACTATAAAGAAAGTTGAGTGCTGAAGAAGTGATGCTTTTGAACTGTGGTGTTGGAGAAGGCTCTTGAGAGTCCCTTGTACAGCAAGGAGATCCAACCAGTTCATCCTAAAGGAAATCAGTCCTGAATATTCATTGGAAGGACTGATGCTGAAGCTGAAACTCTAATACTTTGGCCACCTGATGCGAAGAACTGACTCATTGGAAAAGACCCTGATGCTGGGAAAGATTGAAGGCAGGAGGAGAAGGAGATGACAGAGGATAAGATGGTTGGATGGCATCACCAACTCAATGGACAAGAGTTTGAGTAAACTCCGGGAGTTAGTGATGAACAGGGAGGACTTGCATGCTGCAGTCCACGTGGTCGCGAAGAGTCGTACACAACTGAGCAACTGAACTGAACTGAACTCCATTTATGGACTTCTTTCATAGTTCAGTTGGTAAAGAAACCACCTGCAATGCAGGAGATCCTGGTTTGATTCCTGGGTTGGGAAGATCCGCTGGAGAAGGATAGGCTACCCACTCCAGTATTCTTGGGCTTCTATTGTGGCTCAGCTGGTAAAGAATCTGCCTGCAATGCAGGAGACCTGGGTTCAATCCCTGGGTTGGGAAGATACCCTGGAGAAGGGAAAGGCTACCCACTCCAGTATTCTGGTCTCGAGAATTCCATGGACTTTAGAGTCAATGGGGTTGCAAAGAGTCAGACACAACTGAGGAACTTTAACTTTCACCCCATTTATAGTTATTATAAAATACTGGCTATATTCTTCATGTTGTACAATATACCCATGTAGCTTATTTTATACCTAATAGTTTGTACCTCTTAATCTTCTACCCCTAAATTGCCTTTCCATTCTGGTAACCACAAGTTTGTTCTCTTTGAGTCTGCTTTGTTCTATTTACTAGTTTGTTGTACTGTTTAGATTCCACATATAAATGATATCATACAGTACTTGTGTTTCTTCACTTGGCATAATGTCCTCCAAATTCATCCATATTGCTGCAAATGGCAAAATTTCATTCTTCTTTATGGCTGAGTAGTATTCTCTTGTGTATATATATCACATCTTCTTTACCCATTTATCTGTGGATGGACACTGAGGTTGCTTTCATATACTGGCTATTGTGAATAATGTTGCTATGAATACTGGGGTGCATACGTCTTTCTGCAATAGTGTTTTTGCCTTTTTTTGGATATCTACCCAGGAGCAGGATTGCCAAGTCATAAGGTAGTTCCATTTTTAGTTTCTTGAGCAGCCTTCATACTGTTTTCCCAAAATACCTTTGAACAGACACACAAGAAACTGACAGTGGTGGCTGCTTTGGGGAAAACAAACGATGGCCCATCATTAACACTTCCTTTTCCCCACATGTCTTTCGATTTACTTGAAATTTCTTCCAACATGTGAAGGCACTATCTTTTTCAGAATATTGATGATTTCAAATGCTAAAATCTGTGCAAAAAAAAATCTAAACATCTACACTTTTATAGGCAGTCTATACCTACTCTTTTTTTGGCAGGATATACAAGACACTATTAGCAGTGGGTTATCGTTGGAAAGAGTCATTTTACAACTCAATAAAACACTGGCTTTCTCTTGGGAATGACGAAAAGTTAATAAGTGGAAAAATAGTGTTTAAGTATATACTGAATGAAGGAATATAAATGGCTTTTTATTGCAAGCAGCAGTGAAGCCATGATCTGTGCTGCACATGCAGCACACTCCCATACATGAAAGAGCACCATGTCCTGTTCCAAGGATTGGGATTCACCTGGTAACTACTGCCTCTGTGGCCGTATCAACTGAAGAGCAGACTCAGATGATCGCAGGGAAAAAAGTCATTAATTGAGCCTTCACAGGAAGGCAGTGCTTCAAAAAGTGCTTCAAAATTAGAGTGTTCTACACCACAGCCCCTGCCAATTAATACTTCCCACAAATCCAAATGAAAGAGAAGACGTTCAAGTGGTATTAAGTAGTATTTTACTCTTAAGAACATTTGTAAAAGCTTAAAACAATACAGCCACGGGCTGAAGCCAGCGACCTTCTGCAAATTTAGGCAAGTCACTTCCACCAGGAAAGTGTCTTAGGCTTTTAATTCCAATTCATCTTTGTGCCTAACACGTGAAATGTCAGAATTCTTAGGTGCCAACCTTGCAAAACATGTTACAGACTCATGTGTAATTGTAAGTGTGCAAATATACTTGGGCAAGAAAGCAAATCCATTTTAAAGCAAGGTAAACTGTTCAAATTAAATGGGTTAATTCATCCTAAAAAGTCAAATATTAAAAAGATAAAAAACAAATCTACCAACACAAGGATGCTGGGTTGCTTTGTCACTAGTTATTGTCTCTTGCTCATTTTGAAACAAAATGCCACACTTAATTAATTAGCCAGCAGATTCTCATCCTGCCTGTGCCTGAAGGGGAGAAGTGGCTTTGTGAAAAGACTCCCTCAGGCTCGGTTAGTGCCCTAATCAGACAGTGAGGGGTGGGGGTTGGGATGGGGACAAGCAATTGGTATAGAAACACTACCTTCAGAAAGCACAGGACTTGGGCCTTCTGGACGAATTGAGTGCTCCCAACTATATACTGACTGCTGGGAATGTCTGGCCACAGCTATTCTTACAGGGTCCTCCGCAGGAAACAAATCATTCCATGCTTGCCTAGCTGATCTTGCAAGTCCTCCTATAAGGTATGGATTACATTAGAGGGGGGAAAAATGTGGCCAGTGTATCAGCTAACTGCAATCAACAGATGGAAAGACTATCAAATTTCAAAAGGGCAGAAAGGGGGAGATTATGCAACCTACAGGTTGGTGAAGTTGACAGTGACCCTTAAATAAAACCGTACAGGTTATCAGTTACTAAACACTTAGGAAAAGAAGTGATCGATTTAGAAGCGAGCATGGGCTCACAGAACACAAAGCATTTCAGACCATCTTTCCTTGGAAGGGAAACAGCAAATACCTAAGTGATAGCAAGCTGTTTGTTAAGGTCTCCTAGGATAAACATGTTAACCAGATGGAAAAATGTGGGCTGAATAGAAATACAATTAGGCTGATTTAGAACTGGCTGGATTTGAAGTGGGTCGAACCACTGACCAACAGGCTGCTATTAGCCTGGAGGGGGTCCCTAGCCATGTGCTCTGGGACTCCATCACCAGACAGGAAAAGGTCTAGAAAGGGATCCCATAGTTCAAAGGCCAGAAGGGGCAATGATCATTGTGGATGACCACAAGGACATAAGAAAGATTCCAACAGCCTGCAAAAACTCATCAAACATAAATAAACTGACTCTTTAAGGTAATAGACACAATACTTGGAACTCTGTTCTTTTCTGTTCAGACATTAAGATTGGTGAAAAGGACTTTCGAGTTTTGTTAAAAGGACGTTGGAGGTCTGTGAATCAACACCGTGTGATGTGATTATCAGAACAGAGAATGCAATCTCAGAGTATGATAAGACTAGATAAGATCTAGAACAAAGGAGGTGCTTGGCGCAGACCAAACTGGAGTGTGAGCTCATGGTGTGGGACTACTCTTTAAGTGAGGTCCTAGACAAACTTGGAGAGAGCTGTGATATGACAGACCAGGATGGTATAGAAACTGGAATACACATTATCTGAGAAATGGTCAAACGACCAAGGGGATCTTTCCTGTGAAAGAGAGAGGAGTTGTTTGCAGTTCTTTAGAGACGAGCCAGTCCCCAGGGAGAGGGTGGCGGATGTCAGAATCCTTTCTGACATCTCAGGGCTTCTCAGGAGGGGGCATGTTGCAGTCACTGGACAGGCTCTAGCAGAGGCTAGATGACCACGTGCTGGGCACCCTCTCATGGGGTTGGTGTAGATGACTCTACTGGGCATCCATGATGCTGTTGGCCCAGCATACTCGGCCTCTTCCTCTAGTTACACACCCTCAGTTCTCCTGCATGAATCGCCCATTTCCTGATGCTCAGTCTACCTAGTTGTTACCACACTCTTACCACACAGGTGCAGCTGTGGCTTAGGTTTGGCCAGAGTATTACACACCCTGGCCATGGTGACTGGTCCTGACAGGACCAAGCTGGCCTCCACCTGCAAGAGTTCTGAGAGGACAGGAAGCAAGCCCAGAGCAGCCGGTGGCCCTCACATCACTGTGAGGAACAGCATGGAGAAGGTCAGGGCTTACACAGAGGCCAGCAGAGCACAGAGATGGAGAAGGGCAAGGCAAACCACTCCAGTATCCCTGCCTGGGAAATCCCATGGACAGAGGAGCCTGGCAGGCTACAGTCCATGGGATTCCAAGAGTCAGACACGACTTAGCGAGTAAACCACTGCCAAGTGATCCTGAGGACAGCCTCGGAGGCATCTGTGTCTACAAGCTGACCTACACCTGGGCCTCTCAGATACAGGCGGCTAGGACTGTTTCAACCCAGGAGTTAATATTCCACAGACCTAGACAAAGAGGAAAACACAGCTAAGAAAAAGTAAGGGATGTGGCAAGTGGGTAGACCCAGAGTCAGAGCAAGTTTAAATGAAAGGGAACAATTGAAAATGGTCAAGAAGAGGGGGAAAAAATATTGAGACATAGGCAAATGGGCAACGTGTAGACCTTATTTGGACTCAAACAAACCAACTGTTAAAAACAAAAAATCAAAAAAACCCAGAGACTTCATGAGAAATTGAATTACTGGATGGATGGATGCTGATATGAAGGAATTACTAGATTTTTAAGATATGATATTGTGGTAATTTTTTTTATAAGAGTTACTTAGTGAAATGTTTAAGAAGGGAATGATAGGATGTATGGGAGTGGCTTCAAAATAATCCAGTTAGGGGTGAGGGGAGCTGGTGTCCGTGAGTTGATTATTGTATGTGGGTGCAGGGTGTGCAAGTCGGGGGCAGTCCCTGTACTATCTTCCCCACCTGTGTGATGTTAGAAGTTTTCCATAGTAAAAAGTTAAAGAATAAATAAATGGTAGGGGGAACAGGCAGAGACCAGGATCTCTCCCCTCTCCTCTGCCAGCTCAAAAGTGAAAATAGAATACACTCAGTAAAACTGAGCATGCAATTAGTCAGAGATAGTCTAGAATCATACCCACATTCAAAGACAAGGATATGTCATCACGTCAACAACTGACAAAGAATGATTATAGTCCTAGTTAGAAACTGAAGAGAAACCAGATTACATGATAGGTTATTAGAAGCAAAGGGCCAGGTGCTGAAAGTAAAGGGATACAAAGAAATAAAAAAGGCTGAGGCTCCTTCTCTCCTGTAATCTGAGTAACTATTTTTAAGGAAAAAATGGAATGGCATAACCGAACACCTGGGGTACACATTTCAGGGACTCTGATGATGTACCAGGCACTGTTTGAAACAATTTTCAAATATTAACTCATTTAATCCTTAACAACACAACCCTATAAAGTAGATATGATCATCTCCGTTTTACTGACCAGGAACTTAGAGATACATACAGAGTTAGGTAATTTGCACCAAAGCCACGTTGCTAGAGGGTGATGGAGATTAAATTCAAATTTAAGAAACTCCATCCAGAGTCCATTCTTTTACACATTGTGCAACAGATTTTAAATATCCACTTATAATGGGGTATTTTTGAAGCTCTGTGGGTTTAAACACTTTTTTAAGTTGCAGTCAAACTTGTGCCCGAAGGTCAACAAACGCTGCCCTCAGACTCATATCCACTGCCATTCACAGCTCAGAAGTCGACACTGTAATTTTTGCCTAGTGCATGTTGTTCTGCCCAATCTTTATATTTCACATCAACCCCCCCCCCCCCGCCAAAAAATGAGTAACAGATGAGGCAGCTGTGCTGTAAGCCACCACGATCAAAAGAAAACTGTCTTGACCTGATCATGTAGGGGGGCTTGTGGGGTGGGGGGGGGGGGGTGCGGGAAGGCAGCGTCTTCTGCTTTTAAACACACTCAACCCATTCAGATTTTTATCCCAGGGATATTGACCAAAAAGGACCAAAACAAACAAACAAAAAAAACCTGTAAAAAAAAAACCCCAATTCAGCTGGATAAAATTCTCCTAGGAAAACAAAGCGGGAAATTCTATCCCTAGAACAGCAGAACTGACCACACCCTGTTTTATGACTACTCAACAATGCTCCAAGATAAAAGCATTATTGACTGTGGAAATATTACTTGAATTTACCTGTTAACTGATGTCTCAAAATAATCTAATGGGGAGTGGATAACAGATGTACTAGAAAGGAATGCTGAACTTTAAGCTTAAACTTTTAAAAAAGGGTTTTTCTGAGGTGTAGCTCATACAAAAATCCATTGTGTATCTGGTCCAAGAGTTATATGACCAGCAAGCAGCATAAAATTTATGTTTGCATTTAATCACAGATGCCACAGAACAAAAGTTTCCATTACAGGCTTTCACTCCAGAGTAACAGCACTCAAGCAACTTTCAATTACTATACTTCTTACTTGTCATAAAGCAGAAAGCACATGTTTGAGATTTCACTAGAAGTTAGAACCAGAGTTTCTGAAAAACCTCATAAAAGGGAGGACTGATTTAGTCTTAGGATCTCTGCAGGATACCTGAAGTTCAATTTTGTCTCTGAACAAAAGCACGAAAGCAGCCCCAAGGCTTTGCATAGGATGAAGGGGAGTTGGGGGCACTTCACCAGCTGATCTAAAAAAAAGCCAGATCATTAAAAGGCCCTTAGAAACCACCACCATGGAAAGGCAGCAACAGAAAAAGAGTTCTAACTCTCCTGTCTTCCTGGCAATAGCAAACGTTTTAAGTGGTTAAACCACCTCTGTCTTATTTCAGAGTCTATCATGCATATCTAGAGTGAATCCACTCGGAAAGTGATGTGTTGAAAGAGCAGTTTAGGCTCCCTCGTCTTCCCTGGAGAATGTTTGATGTACGCACTTTTTAAGATCCAATTTCTTGAACAGAAAGGACCGAGTTGAATTTAACAGAGTTCAGCTGTGCGCTTTCATCCTCAACACTGTGACCCTGATCTATTAACATCAATAGATGGTTCTCTTTGCATCAATTCTCCAACTCAAATATACTTTGAAAAACTAAAATGCTTAATACCTACTGATGACTAGTTGCTGTAAGAATAATACACAAATAGTTTGAGTTCCCTGGAAGAAAGACGCTAGAGAAACACAAATTATTAAGGAAATATAAAAACATGGAAGGACAGGCCTGCAGACAGGAGACTATTTTAATGGACTAAGATTTTTGTGCATGCATGCAGGCTCAGTCATGTACAACTCTTTGTGACCCCATGGACTGTAGCCCACGAGGCTCCTCTGTCCATGGGATTTTTCAGTCAAGAATACTGGAATATTGCCATTTCCTACTCCAAGGTATGTTTCCAACCCAGGGATTGAACCCGCTTCTCCTGCTTTGGCAGGCGGATTCTTTATCACTGTGCCACCTGGGAAGACATCTCAAAAAAGGAGAGGCGAGTCTTTTTCTATTTTTGAGCGCAGAATTATAGGGCAATGGAGTTACACATCTACTTGCTTGTGGAAGAGCTCTTGAAAGCATTCATTAAGAAACAAAAACAAAAACACCCACACATTGTGGGTATATACAATTACACAATTCAGTTAGGGCCTAACTCTAATATTAAATGTTAAAATCAAGCTAAGTACTAGTGAAAGTGCACATTCAACTCACACAATGTGGAAAATACTGTTTTCAAGTTACGAATCTCGAAGGTGCACGCCTACTTTCTGTGACCATATTATTCAATCCTCAGAATCAAAACACTGATCAGCTTCCCCTTCCTTTGACTGGTTTCTGCCCTCAAGAAGCTTACAGTTGGACTTCCTTGGGGGTTCAGTGGCCAGTGCAAGGGACATGGGTTTGATCCCTAGTCCGAGAAGATTCCACATGCGATGGGGCAACTGAGCCTGTGGGCCATAACTTCTGAGCCCATGCTCTAGAGCCCACGAATTCTAACTACTGAAGCCCACGCTCCGGCCTGTGCTCTGCCACAAGAGAAACCACCGCAATGAGAAGCCCACACACCTCAACAAAGAGTAGTAGCCCCTGCTTGCCACAACTCGAGAAAGCCTATGTGCAGCCTGCGCAGCCATAAATAAAAAAATTTTTTAAAGAAAGAAGCTTTAGAGCCAAATAAAAAGACCAAAACACACACACATACACACGAGGCTAATTGTTAAAGACATCCATGTACTCCATCTATGGATGCTCACAAAAGTATTCCACCTAGAGAGGAAAGACACAGGAAAGTTTCTTAGAGCAGGGAAACCAGGGCTGATTTTAGAGAGATCCAAACTCAGCCAGGTGGGAGAAGATTTTACCCAGGTGGGAGATGAGGCAGAAGAAGAGCTGGGGACCATGCTCCAGAGTTTGGACTTGACCCCAGAGGCTATGAAGAACTACTGAAGGATTCTTCAGCAGAATGACAAAATCAGAGTTGTGTTTTTGAACTTGTCTTTCCATTCTGGAAACAGTCAAGAGCAGCACTGGGCTTAAGCCCAGTCTTAAGAAGGGTCTGTAGCCCAGTGCTTATCCATCAGTTCTTTGTGACTGGTTCATGACAGGGCAGATACAGCAGTGGAGAGTGTGCATCTAGAATGGTTTATAGCACCCCAACATTCCAGCAACGTATAAGCCTGTGATCAGAGACCAGTCTAAGGGCTGTCAACTCAGTGGGGAGCTGTATGTGGTTCAAGCTGTATAGGAGTTATGTATAATAGGGCCACGTGTGTGTGTGTGTGAACTGATTGGAAATTAACAAAAAGAAACCAATCCTTGACTACAGACAGTTTGAGAAGGTCTAGTCTTGAGAAACAGCGGTCAGCACTGGAAGCAAAGAGCCCATGGAGGAGGCTGTTGTGGTTCAGGTGAAAAGTGAACTCAAGCAAAGGAAGGAAAGAAGGGGTCAGAGCGGAGAGCTGTTAAGCAGACCGAATCAACAAGGCTCGGAGCCTTTTTCGATGGGAGCGGTGCAGGAGAATCAAGGATGACTCCTGAGACTCAAAAACTCTTAGTCACTTTTTAAATAATGGCAAGATGTAAAGGAACAGTATGCAAGAGCTTTGTCAAAGTCAGGATCAGCAGAAAGATTCTAAACTCAAAGCCATTTTCTTTGAGTGCCTTTGAACAAGCATAATGGTAAATTAATGAAATACAGAAACCTAAGCACCCTGGTGGTTAACACTGAGCGCCGTTGGGAATTCAGAACGTGAAGAAAGAACACATCCTATGCCAAGCCTCCTCTCCGTTTCCCCCCGAAACAAGATCAACAGTAAGGAACCCAGACTAGTTCAGAATGGGGCCAGCCCTGGGACCCCAGGTCCTCATAGGAAATAAAGAAGAACCACCCCTTCCACAGCCCTCCCCGCCCGCCTCCCCGACTGAGGGACTTGCTTACCCCCCACCCCAGCTATATACAATACAAAGCCTTCTTTCTCCAATTTGCTCAGACATTAAAACAAGGCCTCAAACCACAAGGCCCAGTGATAAAAAGGGGGTGGGATGGTGGGGGGGAAGAAATGAGTAAATGAAATCAATGACCCTAACCTCAAAACCCACTGCTTTCCTCTGTGCTCTGGTTCACTCCCAACCTGTATCAGAAGACAAATCGACCAGCAAGAGCTGTGGACAGCCACTGGGTCAGGCCTGAGCCACTAACTAGAAAATGAGTACTAAACCCCAAATGGCGACAGGTCTGAACAAACCTATCCTACAACATTCCAGAGCTGGGAAGGGAGGCGGCTCCGAGTTAGGGGGTGAGGTTTCCACAGCTCCGGGGACCGGGCACCATCCATTTCCCACGTGAAAGAGCAGTAATCCTGCCGCCCCCATGCCGCCCAGATTTGAGCAGCCAGGATCCGCAGAAGACACGCCTAATGGCTTTGGCAAACCACAAAAACGACCATCCAAGTGCGTAATTAATCTCTCTCAAGAAGGGTGCCCCATCATCTGAAAGCTCTTATCCTTTATCATGCCTGGCTTCCCTGCCTGGCTGTCTCAAGTTTCACTGGCAAATACAAGTACGAAGCTCAGTAAATATCAGCCCAATCAGTACTTTCAGGGATGTTGTTTCTAACATTTGTTTGCTTTTTTTCCCCATTTTTATGTTTCTCCCCGATTGTAATCTCTTCAAGAGTGCTTCTTGATCGGATCCTTGTATGCTTATAAAAGTCATTTATTTGAGAAGTTAGAAACACACCTTGTCACAGTTTTGTGAGTATGTAATGTGATATATACCAAAGGCTCACGTATAAAATGAATGACTAAAAAGTTCACGGCCATTTATTAACAAATAATAATTGCTAGCACTTACGGAGCACGCACTATACACCAGGCACGTGCATATTATCTTGGATAATCTTTACAATAATCCTGTAAGGCGGATCCTGTTGTCGTCTTCATTTTATAGGTAAGGAACTTGAAGCACAGAGAGGTAGGGTAACTTGCACAAGGTCACACAGCTAATGAATGGTAGAGGAAGGATCTAAACCCAGGCAGATGGACAAGAGTCTGCATTTTCATCCACTACACTAGACAGCTTCGTTATGCAGAGAAGAAAAACAAGATTTAAAAATTCTTTACAAATAATGGAATGAGGAAAAAGCCTCTAAAGGAAAAATGCTATTACTTTAACCAGACTCTTGTTTTTTATGAGATGGATCCTGGAAACACAATCAACAGGGGGAGCTGTCCTGGCTGGTCCAGGCTTCTTATGAGGAAGGCAGAAAAGTCCAGTGTTCACAGCCATGCCTTTTTACCAACTTTTATCACCTGCAGAGTGGTGTGTCAGTGTTGTAGAAATCATTCTCTTGGTGGCTTAAGGTATTTGATTAGAGGGAGGAAGAGTTCGGAGAGATGGAGTTGTAGGACTGTCATGAATGGTTCCAAATCTTGGTCCATCCATACAGCCAATGGATTCAGGTGAATTCTAAGCCAAGTCTCTGACTCAGTCTGAACCACAGCCGACACAGGGTGCAGGAAGATACCACTTGCCCTGGCTGAAGAGGGTGGATCAGAGATGCTAGACCAGAACCCCCGACTCTGACACTCTCTGCTCCAACTTTCTTGTCCCCTTTCTGTAGGGCAGGAAGTTCTAGGACCAAGCCGGGGCCCACCAGACCTGTCCAGAGCAAGACCAGTGGTACTGCATCTTTTCATGTCAGGGTGCACACCCCGATCAAATGTTTTCCATCAGGCATTCAGTCCAGGCATAAATGGGCTTCTCTGGTGGCTCAGTGGTAAAGAATCCACCTGCCAATGTAGGAGGCTCAGGTTTTATCCCTGAGACTTGGGTTCCATCCCTGGGTCAGGAGGGTTGGGATGATCCCCTGGAGAAGGAAATGGCACTCCAGTATTCTTGTCTGGGAAATCCCACTGACAGAGCGGCCTGGCAGGTTACAGTCCACGGAGTCACAAAGAGCCGGACACAACTTAGCGCACATGTAAAGGGGCAGATCAAATCCCCAAAGTCCAAATCTTCACCACTTTCCAACTACCCATCACATTTTCTCTCCAGAGACGTGAAAAATGTCTATTAACAAAACAAGAAACAAACCTACTTTATTAAAACAAATCTAACTGCCTTAACTTTAGGATTATGTTTCCTGACAACACAGCTCTTACGAAAGCACTCAAAGTTCTATTATCTAATAATTTCTACATAGCTATTTATATGTGTGCTTGGAAGCCAAAAAATGAAGCTTCAATTACCTTTGCACCACCACGAAAGACGGCAGAAACAGGACAATCTTCCATAAAGAAATTTTTTTTTTCAAAGATGCAGGAATCCTATTAGCTGGTGTTCTCTCACAGTTTCAATCAAGGTGAGAGAAGCCAGGCAAAATGCAGTTTTAACATATATGGTTATCCCCAGACTTTCTTACTAAATAAGGGGGAAATTAATAAAAGCAGAAAAAAATACCACACGGTATTTTCTTTCCCCACCATAATTTTTCAATTTTCTTTAGAGAAATGCCAGCCAATAACTAATTAGAACCATATCCTTTGTTATCCCAATGGGAAGTATACGAATGGTTTTAAGAATAAATGTTAATGAGAACTTGAAAAAAATTAGTAATCTGGATCTTTGGTTTCCCCTCAATGTAAAAACAAAATCCTTTCCTTTAATGCTATTTTTATCATTGGGTGAAACAACATGGACAGGGTCCATCAACAAGACGGTAAGTGTCCACTGAGTCAGCACCCTGAACGGGGGTGGGGGGGGTGCCCTGGGTTTTTCACTGTTATCGCAGAATTGGCATCACAAGCTCACAGATTTCTAAGAAACCCGATTTCAAACAAGAGAGACAAAAACTCAAAATTACAGAAAAGGAACATTTTACATCTCTTTGGTTTCAAGGGAGAGAATAATTTCTTCCAAAGTAAGTACACAGCTGTTATAATTTCCAAGAGTATGTTTTCCATAAGAAACCCAGCTGGATAGAGCCTTTTTACCTGGTATGTCACCACAAAAAGGAATGTTTCTAGGATCAAATCTTGAGTTGCCTATTCACGAATATCCAGGGGCAGAAACTACCTTCTCAAAAACGGGACTTGTTTTAGAGAACAAAGTGAACCATAGAATGTGAGTCAGAAAAACTCAGAGTAAAAAATAAATTGGTAAAAAAAAATAAAAATAAATAAATAAATTGGTAAGATGCTAACACACCATGGCGAGGGCACATGCCAGCAAACTGAAGTGCATTTTCAAGTCAGGGTCTGCCCGGTATCATCCAGACCCTCATCTTGGTGGAATGAACAGGTCCAGGCTGGGGTCACAAACCACTTTTTGTGTGTGTGCAAAAGAACTTGGTCAGACATAGTGAAGCAGGCATGGTTTGTTGTTGCTGTTGTTGTTCTTCAGTCGTCCAGTTGTGTCCAACTCTTTGCGATCTATTGGAGTGCAGCATGCCAAGCCTCCTGTCATCCTGTTGTCCCCTTCTCCCACCTTCAATCTTTCCCAGCATCAGGGTCTTTTGTCACATAAAATATTCTTTTTGGAAGAAAAGGTTTAGGCATTTGCAAAACATCTCAGTTTGCTCCTTATTTTACTATCCAGCAAATTTATTTCCAACACTTATGAGGGAAAAAATAACAATAGGTCTTAAGTCTGTAACATTTTACCATCATTGTGTATTTGCAAAGCTAGAAATCATTTGTAATGCCCAATAAGGACAGTGCTTTACACAGACTTTGGTCTACAATAGAAATAGGCCATAATAATGAAAATATTTCTTGATAAATCATTTTCTGGACATTACTCCTCCCCAAAAGGATCATAAAAACTACCACCAAGGAAAACAAAGGATTCCCATGTTTTAAAGCAAAAAAAGGACTGGCCATTCATATTCCTGCACTGTACCAAGCAGATAAGTCAAATATGGGCAAGATCATCTAAAAAGTGCTTAAAACGCAAAGTGTTGCCTCTGTGTGGCTTATGAGTCCATGTTTTTCCAATGCTAAATCTACAAAATCTATTTGTTAAACTGTGTTTCATACTTTGAATACCAAGTCTGTACCTTACATTGCTTCTGTGGATGATTTACTTGAGACATATGGGGCCACAGTATAAGCCTTTTATTCTCACTAAATCTAAATCATGCTTCTCAACAAGATTCTATAGGCATTAAAGAAACAAATGGCATGCCCTTACCATCCACCGGAGTGGAATCTAAATGCCCCCAGCCGAGCCCTTCTGTCCACTCCAGAAACAGAGATTTTCCTCAGGAAAGCACCGGGCTGGATTCACACGTTGTAGCAGGCATACTAATTAAGCAAGAGCGCTCCAAAACTTTTTCTGTTTCGATTCATGGCAAAATTTCCTGAATTCGTTTTATTAAAACAGACATCTCCATCCAACAGACACACTCAAAAATCCAAGCTAATTTCAGCAGCAAACCCGCGGGAGAGGAGGGGTTGAGAAGTTGACAGAGGACTGTAAATTTCCCCCAATCCTCATTCTTCTGGTCAGTCTGCACTTAAGGAATCGGTTCAGCGTTTAATTCGATGCCAAGATACCAGTGGCCCACCAACCAAGCCACTAACAGCCACATGGACGGGTCTGGTCCGGTGCCCGGGAGGTATCGGGGGGGATGGCTGGCTGGACAGCTAGACAATGAAAGTCTCCCTGGTGGCCTCTAGTTCAGTCCGAGGGAGGGAAAAGCGGGAGCGGAGGGAGGGCAAGGGGAGACGACCAAGCTTCCTTCTCCCCCAGAGCCACGGTCAGCGACTGACACCCCCACCCCAAGGCGCCGGGGGACCCGCCCTCGGCCACAGCAGGAGGTAGCCTCAGGAAAGCAGATTTCTCTCGGAGAGAGAGGAAACTTCCTGGTTCGGGCATTATGGGTAGGGGGCCGGCGCCCTCCCGCCCCCACCACAGGTAGCCGCGGGGAGTCGATGGCTGAGGGAAAGAAGGGGCCCCCTCCCCGCGCCTCTGCCCGGGGCTGGGGGTCACCGATTCGGGACCCCCCCGACAGCAGCCACCCGCTACGGGAGGCTCCCAACATGCGGGGACCCGGCCCTCGACTCCCCAGGACGTGAGTCAGGGTCCCGGGGGCTGAGGGGTTTCAAACTTCCCCAGCGGGCGCGGCCTGGCACCGACACCGAGTTGCCGCCGCGGGAACCCAGAGCCGGCGGGTTCCCGGGACGGGAGGCGGTCAGAGGCAGGGGACGCTGAGGAGCAGGAGAAGCGCGTGCGCTACAGGAGAGGGCAGCGGGGGCGCCGGGGGCCGCGAGGACCGGCTCGCGGGAACGCTTTACGAGGCCGGCGTCGCTCACCTTCCTGTGCTTCTCCTTGTAGGGTAGCGCCAGCCACGGCATGTCCCGCACGAAGTCCTGCCACTGCCGCTGGTCCTGATCCGAGGACACGAAGACGATCTCCAGGCGGCGCCGCGGCTCGGGCTCCGCCGCCGCCCCGGCCCCCGGCCCCGGCCCGGGCCCGGCCGCCGCGTCCCCCCGCAGGCGGCCGTAGAAGGCGGTCAGGCTGGCGCTGAGCTGCGCGCAGGGGGCGCTCAGGCTGCAGCCGAAGTAGAGCCCGAGCAGCGAGATGCCGCGGGAGGCCAGCGAGTGCACGTCCACCTCCTCGCCGCCGCCAGTCACTAGCTTCTCGCCCAGCAGCTCCTCCAGGAAGCCCGACATCCTGGCCCACCGCAGCCCGGGCTCGCGGGCACCCGGGCGGGCAGGCGGCGGCGACCCCGCTCCCTCGGTCCGCGCGGCGGGCGGAGGCGGCAGCTGCGGCGGCGTCGGCGGGCACAGGCGGGAGGAGAGCCACGCCCACGCCACGCCCATTCACCATGCCACGCCCCCTCTGTAGCTGAGCTTGCCTCCGACCACTGGCTGCGACCGGCGGCGCGGGCTCCCGCCGCGTGGCCGAAGTGCTCCGGAGATAGTCGTGGCGAGAAGGCTGACCCGAGACTCTCCGGTCTGTCGGAAATGCCTGAGACCTAAGTGAAGAAAGCAGACGGGGTCGCTGAGCCAGCCTTTCCGAAGCTGCAGTCAGCGCAGAACCGGGCTTGGCCTCGCCCCTACCTCCCATTTCCTCTTCGCTCCCGAATTCCAAATTCTCTCCCGAATTCTCCAAAGATCCCCACCCGAGTTCTCTTATCCCTCCTTGTTCTTCCCTGCACTCTCCCTACCCACAGCCTATCCCGTTGGCCCTTTGTACCCCCACTGATCTCATACTTGTAGGACTTAAACGTCTTCACACAATGATAACTTGGTCCGGCTAGGTCTTGCTGATCTCTCTGTATGTTTTGTGTTCTCTACCACAAGAGGCCGGGAGGACGCCACCTCTTATGTTTCTTGTGTAGCTTCTGATACAGCGATGGGCACATGGGAGGGAATCCATAAGTACTTGTGGGTTGATCGCAGGTCGCAGTGTGGATTTCAGTCTCCAGGTCGCCGCGGTCATTCCTCACCAGCGAGTGGCTCTCTTCCATCTCCACAAATATAGGCAACAGATGCCGCGGCATCTCTAAATCGATGCTGGCTGCTCTCCTAAAACGGTTCCATAGCTTCTACCCAAGTCTGTTGATAGTTGAGAGAAATTCTATGGATTTTTTTTTTTTTTTTTTTTTTTGCCAGCTGGCGAGATGCTGCCCTATGCTTAAACTGAACCTGGATTAAACAGGTGGTCTGTGGCAACTCTTCCGGCCTCCCCACAACACATACACGAAAAAAGAAAAATTATACCATGCCCACTCGCAACAGAGGAACAAGAACGTGCCAGCTCAACTACCAACAACCCAGTTAAAGGAAAGAACACCCCTCTCACCGCCCTCCACCAGGCCTTTGCAAGTTATTTCTTGGGCATCCACCGCCATCTAGTGGAAAGAGCAAGAAAAGACAAAGGGATACCAGCAACCATGCAGAATATTTGTATTTTATAGCTGCTTTCCACACACACACACACACACACACACACACACAAATCATAACCCACTTTACAAGAGTTCATTTAAACCTCATAATACAACCACAAGCTTTTTGGCACAAACATAAATTTTCGTGCCTAAGGTTCCCAGTTTTTCTGGGATAGAACAAGGAATTGTACTGGTTCTCAGCTCAGTGAAATGTTACCACAGAAACTGATGAAAGAGGTGGAGGTGGACACCACGGGTAGACTGACAATCTCTTGAATGATAGCCACTTTCTCAGTATCCACCTAACACTGCTGCTCATTTCATAAGTAGGCTCTTTGGATTGAGGATTGCCTTTAGGCAGCAAGAACCCTATGATAATGGCAAATTCTGAGTTCATTCTGAGTGTCCTGGCAAAATTCTGTGTGACTGAAGAGACAGTATTATTACCAACACATGGAAAGCATCACTTTTTAGTGAAAACATATAAAAGCCATTAACATAGCAGACATTAATTTGTTAGATATCTTTTTAAAATTCTGGTAGTGGGTTAAAATGTTTTCTTTTCTCATCCAAATCGTATAGTTGAAATGCCCGTGGGTGGGTTGCATCAGGTGTGATCCAAATCATGTAAGACAGACTCCTATACCCTGAACGCTGAAGAAATGTAAGAGGACCATAAGCATCTTACTGATGCCTAGAGACAAAGTATTTGTTGTGGAGGGAGGTGAGGAGGGAATTCGGGGGATTGCAAATTGGGGGAAATAGTGAAGTCATTATTACAGTACTTAACTCTGGTATACTAGGTACAAGTCTGTATAAAGAGGTGGTTTGTTCAGCATTTTCCTTTTATTATTTTACCGGAAAGCACTTTCCACTGGAGTGTGTCCAAACCAGCATCTGGCACCTGGGAAAGTGAGAGTTTGAACATACTGTGCATGAAATATAAATAAAATTTAGAAAATTGTTGGTGCAGCAGGCCCTGGTTACATGCCAAATATTGCAGCTGCCTTTTAAAGGGGTGTGGAAAGAGGGGATTTGCAATGGAAATGATTCCAAAATCATAGCTCGAGTAGGTGTTTGCTATAAGAAGAAGCCTGAAGAGACTCTCTGGGCTTCCTGTAAAGAACAGCCAACATCCTTCAGGTTATGGAAAGCACGCTTTCTGAATCTGCGGTTCAAGAGACCCACTTAAAGAAAATACCCCTACTGGTATTTAGCTAATTATGTCATATGAATTTACTGGCTATTCTGCAAACTATTATTGTTTTAAAATATGTGTTAAGGAACCACAACATGCCTGACATTTATGGCAGATACACATTACAGAGTTTTCCTTTTGAGAAATTGCATTCTAAGGCATGTGATACCAGACAAAACATGCACTGGACAAATACATATTTGTAACCTGTAAGATTCATGATCACAAAAAAAAAAAAAAAAAAAAAGATTCATGATCACATTCCTTGGTCTTCAGGACTAGAAGCATATGTGCACAAAAATATATCTGTGTTGGGACATCTCTGGCAGTCCAGTGGTTAAGAATCTGCACCTCCACTGCAGGGACACGGGTACGATCCCTAGTCAGAGAATTAAGATCTCATATGCCACATGGGCCAGGTCAAAAAAAAGAAAAGGGAAAAAAAAGATGTATATGTACAGATAGTTACTGATACATTGGTGAAATTAGAAAAAGACTGGAAAACTGGAATGAGCCTAATTATGTATCAATCAGGAGGATTAAAAGATGGCACATTCATCATTTGGAATACAATCTAGTCACTGAAAAGAATTAAGATTTCTATATACACTGTATCAGTCTGTGTTCTCTAGAGAAAGAGAACCAACAGAGATTTGCTATAAGAAATTGGTTCAAAAAAAAAAAAAAAGAAATTGGTTCACATGATCATGGAGGCTGAGACATCTCAAAATCAGTAGTCAGCCAGCCAGAGGGCCAAGAACTGATGGTATAGTTAATTCTAGTCTGAGTCCAAAGGCCAGAGAATCAGAAGAGCTGATGATGTAAGTACTACTCCCTATTGAGTCCAAAGGCAGCAGGAGACCTATGTCCTAGTTCAAAGGCAAGCAGAGAGAGTGAATTCTCCCTTACATTTTGTTCTATTCAGGCCTTCAACTGATTGGATGAGGCCCACCCACATTGGAGAGGGCAATCTGCTTTACTGAGTCTACTATTTCATGTGTTAATCTCATCCAGAAACACCCACAGACATACCTATAATAGTGTTTAACCAAATATCCATACCCCAGTCAATTTGACACATAAAATTAAGTATCACAAGCCTACCCCTTATCAACTTGGCACCCATATGCATCTCCTTAAACTATACTTTCTCTCTAAATAAAGATAATACCAAGGTCATGATCCCACCAAATAAGATACAAGTATATGGATTATGAAGAACTGAGCTTTGACTGTATGCAACCAAAACTGCACTCATTCCTTCCCCATAGGAGATAGTGATTCCTTGAGGATGTTTACTCACCTTGATGGCCCGTGACTTAAACACGATGATGTAAAAGTTACAATATTTAGATATTACAATATAAAGTCTATATACCATACACTAGATGCTAATTCAGAGAATACACAGTATTCTGGAGAATCTCACCCTGGCCCTGCAAGGTACTATCACCTAACTGGTGCTGTAACTGAATCTTCCAAAGGCCATTCTATCGTTCCATCAAGCCAGGTGTTTCAGAGTGGTGAGGAGCATGGTAAGACCAGAGAATTCAGTGAGCACGTAACTTGCCTATGCCTTCAGGGCCTGCTTAGGCCCAATCACATATATTCCACCTCAACCTGATGATGAAGTGTTCCTGTCCACATCTGATTTAATGGGTTGGTGGGTCAGATAACACCCAGTTCATGATGGACAGCTCAGGGAGCATGGTAATTTCATGGCCCAAGCATTCAGCCTATATGAAGACCCAGCGGCAGGCCACGTGTTGTTTCTCCAAAGGAGAGTAGCTATCCACAGAGAATGAATAACTACTCTTCTTTGCCTCACCTGTAGTGGCTGCCAAAGGCTCCAAACAGCATCCCTATCTGCCACTGACCTATCTCAAGCACCACTGGATCTCAAGGGTCATATGACAGGGTAGCTTCTACAGCTTCTCAGGGTCACGGGAGACAGGGTAGCTTCTACAGCAGCCTGGACCTTCTGCAGAGTCATCCCTTTTTCCGGACTCCACTCAAAACCAGAAACTTTTGTGGTCACTCAATAAAAGGGCCAGGGACTTCCCTGGTGGTCCAGTGGTTAAGAATCTGCCTTGCAATGCAGGGGACATAGGTTCGATGCCTGGTTGGGGAACTAAGATCCCACATGCCACGGAGCAACTAAATTGGTAAGCTGCAACTACTGGGACCACATGGTCCAGAGCCCACGCATTGCAACTGCTGTGCCAGAGACCCCCCGAAAAAGATCTGCATAATGGAACAAAGATCCTGAGTGCCACAACTAAGACCCAACACAACCAAATAAATACATATGTTTTAACAATGGGCCAGAGTGCCCAATGTTGTGTGGCAGTCTGGATGGGAGGGGAGTCTTGCGGAGACCAGATACATGGGTGTATGTATGGCTGAGTCCCTTCACTGTTCACCTGAAGCCATCACAGCATTATTAAACGGCTATGCGTGCTGCTCAGTCACTTCAGGCATGTTTGACTCTTGCGACCCCTGTAGCCCGCCAGGCTCCATGTCCATGGGATTCTCCAGGCAAGAATACTGGAGTGGGTTGCCATGCCCTCCTCCAGGGGATCTTACTGATCCAGGAATCAAATCAGTGTCCCCTGAGTCTCCTGCACTGCAGGCAGATTATGTACCTCTGTGCCATCAGGGAAGCCCTGTGTTAAATGGCTATACCCCAATGCAAAGTAAAAAAGTTTTTAAAAACGGGCCAGAAAAGGAAACCCAAATGCGAAATATACTGCCTCCAAACACCTGGGCATGCTGTAGCCTAGTCAAGTTGACACACAAAATTCACCATCACATACACTGGTATGACATCTCTCTAAGATGTAACACAATAGAATGTAAGGTGCAGAATATGTAGAAAATACTAAGCAACCACTTGTAAATTTTTAAGTGGAGAAAAAAAATACATATATACAAAAATGTAAAGTTTATATATGGATGAAATGTATCTGGAAGGACATTTAAAAAATAGTAACAGGTTGCTTAGGGAAGGAAATTGAACTTTGGAATAAATGTGAGAAAAATCTGGAAGGTATTATTCTAGTCCAAAAAGAAAGTATATTTTGAATTTTCAAATAAGAACCTATTTGAGGTTAAGATGCTACAAGTGGAGAAAGGAATATTTAAAGAATATCAAGACATCTCAGAATAAAAGAGACAAAGTGTTTCACACACACACAAATTCAGATGCCATTAAAACAAAGCTATTAGCACACAACGAACACTTTGATTAGAAAAGTTTTCCAAGTCTACTTACTTCAAGAAATAATTGAGTCATCAAAATTTGAGTAAAAACTGATTCAAACAAAGTATTCCTTTTGGCGGGGGCGCGGGTTGGGGGGTGGCGCAGCATACTGCAAGGCTTGCAGAATCTTAATTCCCTGACCAGGGATTGAATCTGGGCCCTCGGCAGCAAAAGCCTGGAGTCAACCACTGAACCAGCAGGGAATTCCCTAAAAAATGTATTCCATTTAATTGGAAGTTCCCTGTAAAAAGATTTTACCTGTTAATTAATTCTGTAGTACAGTTTTTGGCATCTCCTTTATCTTTTCCTTTTTTAAAAGCTGGTCTTTGGTGACAGATGTACTGATAAGGGAAATTGTTTGACAGAGAGATGAAAGAAGCAAAATATGGAGGCAAGGTTTGACAAAGATCAAGCTGAGGGAAGAGAGGGGCTTCTCTGGTGGCCCAGTGGATAACACTCCATGCTTCCAATGCTCTGGTAATACTCTGTGCTTCCATTCCTGGTCTGGGAACTAGATTCCACGTGCCACAATTAAAAAAGATCCTGCATGCCACAATGAAGATCAACAATGCTATGTGCTGAAACATAGATCCAGTGCAGCCAAATAAATATTAAAAAAAAAAAAAAAAGATGAGGGAAGGGAAAGAGGGGTGCTGTCCTCCCCGGTTACAACAGCAGTGTGTTCCTTCTCTTTCTGGCACCCACTTGATATGTAATTTTAGGAATTTACCATCACAGTTCTTTCTAGATTTCATTTTATCCCTCAGCAAAGCAGGAGTCTGGTCTCTTGTTTTTCAAGCCTTGTAATTCTTGTCTGAGTCAGAAATGTGAAGTGCTACAAACACATTATGCATATTTACGTTTGCCTCCAACACTTCTCAGAGCACATCTCAGGATTACAACTTGTCATCGATGTGACCCTACTGCAGATATAGCAGTGTGTGTGATTCATTGCACAAGTATTCTGGAGTAGGCTCTAACCATCCACCAGACTGCCAGGCTATAGGCCAAATTTCCAATTCAGTTTTTCATAAGCAAAGCCAAAGCAACAGCAGAAGAGATAGTAAGCAAGTCTGATTGTTGAGTCTGGGTGAATCAATAAAACCTCCAAACAATTATGGTGTGGAAGAAATCTGCTCCAGAACATTAAGACCACCCTTCAGAATCAGGTTGGAGTCGGATTTGGCACTGGAGACAGTACAGGATACCTCTGTTATCACCACAGCTATACTGTAAGTCAAAGGTATAAAGAATTAAGAAATAATCATAAACATTTTCTAGGACTTCCTTAGTGGTCTCGTGGCTAAGACACTGCACTCCCAATACAAGGGGACTGGGTTCGATCCCTGGTTGAAGGAATAGATCCCACATGCCACAATTAAAGACTCCATATAATGCAATTAAAAGATCCTGCATTGCCCCAACTAAAAAGGATCCCATGTGCCACAGTGAGGACTGAAGATCCTATATGTCACAACTAAGACCCAGTGCAACCTAAATAAATATTTTTTCTTAAATATGGAGAACAGTACGGCGATTTCCTAAAAAACTAGGAGTAAAACTACCATATGACCCAGCAATTCCACTACTGGGCATTTACCTTGAGGAAACCATAACTGAAAAAGACACATGTATCCCAGTGTTCACTGCAGCACTACGTACAATAGCTAGGACATGGAAGCAACCTAGATGTCCATCGACAGATGAAAGGATAAAGAAGTTGTGGTCTAGATACACAATCTGTACCACAGATATTACTCACTGTATTTCTACAGCTTTCTGAGTTGGCTCTAATGAGGTGGATGAACCTAGAGCCTATTATAGAGTGAAGTAAGTCAGAAAGAGAAAGACAAATATCATTTATTAATGCATATATGTAAAATCTCGAAAGATGGTATTGATGAAACTATCTAAGGTCAGCAAGAGATGCTGACATAGAGAACAGACTTTTGGACAGTTGGGGAGGAAGAAGGTGGGATGATTTGAGACAGTAGCATTGAAACATATATGTTACCACGTGTAAAACATAGCCAGTGGGAATCTGTTGTATGTCACAGGGAACCCAAAGCTGGTGGGTGCTCTATGACAACCTAGAGGGGTGGGATAGGAGAGAGGTGGGAGGGAGGTTCAAGAGGGAGGTGACATATGTATACCTATGGCTGATTCATGTTGATGTGTGGCAGAAACCATCATATATTGTGAAGTAATTATCCAACTAGAAATAAAAGTTAAATATATGGTGGCTGTTTAATCTCTAAGTTGTGTCCAACTCTTGCAACCCCATGGACTGTAGCCTGCCAGGTTTCTCTGTCCATAGGATTCTCCAGGTAAGAATAACGGAGTGGGTTGCCATTTCCTTCTCCAGGGCATCTTCCCAACCCAGGGATCGAACCCAGGTCTCCTGCACTGCAGGCAGGTTCTTTACCAACTAAGCTATCAGGGAATTCCTACATAAATATATATATGTATATATACATATAAACATATACATATATACATACATATATATATATATATATATATATTGTGCTATGCTAAGTCGCTTCATTCATGTCTGACTCTTTGCATGGACTATAGCCCACCAGGCTCCTCTGTCCATGTGATTCTCCAGGCAAGAATACTGTATGTATTTACACTTGACTGAGAATAGGGCACAAATCAAAGAAATGACAAAGAGTCCTAAAGTCCAAACTTACCTCACAAACATTAAAGACCACATGTTATTGAGAATGATTCTGAGCCACCACTTTCAGATCCAAAAGAGATTATGGAAAGCAGACCACTGGAAATGGAAATGTTCAAGAAAGCACTTGGACAGAAGCATATGTCTTCCTGGACACAAGTTGTAGAAGCAACACATCAAATTTAGACTTTACCCTGACACAGAGAAAAATTCTGAGTAGGACATATGACTACACTTTGATGCTGTAAGACCATCCTGTGGATGGCGTGGAGAAGAGCAAGGGAGGAGGCATGCCCAACAATTAAGTCAATTATTAAGTGAGAATTGACTAGAGGGCTTCCCTGGTGCTCCAGGGGTTAAAGAATCTGCCTTGCAATGCTGGGGACGTGAATTTGATCCCTGCTTAGGGAAGATCCCACAGGCCTCAGAGCAACTAAGCCTGTGCGTCACAATAGCTGGAGCCTGAACACCTAGAGCCCATGTTCTACAGCAAGAGAAGCCACTGCAATGAGAAGCCTGGACACCGAAGTTAGAAAGTAGCCCCAGTTTACAGCAACTAGAGAAAGCTTACACACAGCAATGAAGATCCAGTGCATCCAAAAATTTATTATTAAAAGAAAAAAGAAAATTGACTAGAGGCTAAAACAGAGCATTGAGTCTAAAAAGGAAGGATGGGTTTAAAAAAACATTTAAAAGGTGTATAGGAGATGCAGGAGGAATGGAATCTAAGACTAATGGAGCACATGGAAGCACCAATCACCCCGGTGGGAAGCTCAAGATGAGCAGGTTTGAGGAGGAAAATAAGTTCTAACTCAGGTCCACCTGAAACCTGTAGCCCTATAACAGGATCTGCCTGTGGGTGCACGATAAAAGCCACACCCCCTTAGATGAACCCTCTCTTCTGCCTTCCAGATCTGCTTCCTTGACCCTGGGGAGCCTGATTTGGAAATCTGATGGTTTGTTTTTTTTTTCCCCCTCTGGCTAACTACTCCCCTGATGGGTTCAGGCTGATCTTTGCTCTTTCTTTTTTGAGGTTTAGTGTGTTTATTATTTATTTTGATCTTTGCTTTCTGAGGTCTCCTACTGGGGCGAGAGGCTCCTGTCCTTTCGCTCCCAGTTTACAGTCCAAAGCACTTCCTACCAACCTCACACTGGTGCTGCCTCCTGAGTGCTCACAGAGCCCATTTGGGGCCAAAGTCTCTTCTCTTGGATGGAGGGATGGAAGTTTCCCTCTAAAACCAGGCTGAAAAAAATAAATAAATAAATAAATAAATAAATAAAACCCAGGTTGGCCTCAGCAACCTGAGTACCGGTCCAGCTTTCAATCCTACAGCTTCTTCTCGTCCATACACGGCACTGATGCCCAAGCAATGCATTCAATGACAGGCTCTTATTCTTTAGTCAGCTCAGAGGCCTACCTGCTGATGTTCCTCGCAGATCAACAGAGTTCACAAGTGACTGAGCTGTGGTTAAAGAAGTTATTTACAACCAAAAATAACACCTGCCCTACCTGGACCCAGGCCCCAACAAAGCTGCATGCCTACTGTGCCCCTCCTAGGAAAGTTCCTTCTTGAACCCAGAGCACTCCAGGCTTTCTCATTCATCTCTGAAAGTAATATCAGGACATGGAAAACTTTGGCTTTGGGGAGGGTGGCAAGTGGGTAAAGGGATCACTGATGGCTTTGTGCCCAGAGAGTGAAGCAATATGGCAGTACACCCAGGTAGGGGCAGCCTCTGCTCAGGTGCAGTGTCTCACCATCATTCCTTCCTAACCAGAAACTCTAGCCAAACAGATATGCCAGGCTTCAAGTGGCCCTCTGTTAAAGCTCACCCACTGCCTTATGTGATCACGTGTGACAGGTGGTGCCAGAACTGTACCAAGTCTTTTTTTAAAATGTATTTATCATTTTATTATTTATGTTTGGTTGCACTGGGTCTTTGTTGCTGAAAGCAGGCTTTCTTTAGTGGTGGCGAGTGGGGGCTGCTCTCTAGTTGTGGTGCTCAGACTTCCTGCAGAGACTTCTCTTGTTGTGGAGCACAGGCTCTAGGCTCACAGGCTTCAGCAGTTGTGGCACACGGGCTTAGTTGCTCTGTAGGATGTGGAATCTTCCTGGACCAGGGATCAAACCCATGGCAGGCAGATTCTTATCCACTGCACCATCAAGGAAGTCCAGGATCATACCAAGTCTTGATTCTCAAATATCCTTGGATTTCTTCTCTGACCTACACATGAAGACAAAGCCATCCTGGGGATGCTGGTGGATACTGTCACCTTCTCGGGGTTCCTGGGCATCTGCTCCAGCCAAGCTCCAGCCACTTCTTGTTAGTATCTTCTTCTATGAGTTTCTCACCTGCCATATTTCCATCCTTAGCTCCTAGCTGTCCTCTGATTTTGAAGGACATGGATCAGAGCCCTTTAAATACAAAGTCACTCATCCAGTACCTACCATCCAGGGTAACTCAGTTGGCTACTCAGTTACCTATGTGGCCAGACCTCCTACCAACAACGGGACTATTCAGACTAATTGCTGTTAGCAAATTCACATACAACTCAAATTCACCCAGGACACACCGCACTTCTCAACTCGGACCTCCTCATTCCATCCCACTTGTGCTATTCCTTTTACTCCTGGGCTCCTGACATGCTGGGGCAACTACAGGCCAGCCACGCTCTCCCAGACACCCAGGGCGAGAGAGGATCAGGCCCTCCTCCAGTGTGGCACCTCCCCATCTGTGCCACTACCCATCAGTCCAAGTGATGAGTCATCAATTCAGAGCGTTCTGACTTCTCTGTGAATCTCATTTATCATGAAGTGTCTCCTGTTCTCTCTGACCCACTGAGATGCTGCCTCAACCCTGTATCCCCATGGCCAGAACAGACAGCCTGTAACATGAGAGTGACTGGACTCCCATGAGGCCGTGACCAGATGAAGTCCCTAGAGTACAGGCAAAGTTCAGGCCAGGGAAACAGACATGGGAAACCACTTCTTACTTGTGGAATATGCTTGAAGAGGTTCAAACTTTCCATCAGGTGAAACCCATTCCACCTATGGAAGGAGAAGGGTGGGGGAAGAGAGGTACCGGATCAGGGTATCTGTGTCTCCTTCTGTTATCCAGGCCACCATGTTCCAGAAAAGGCTTCTCCCGCCTCACCATGGTCACACTGGTACCACAGCTTTTAAAAAAATTTTTATCTTTGGCTGCAAGGCTCTTTATTGCTGCATATAGGCTTTTGCTAGTTGCGGCGAGCAGGTGACTTTGATCTCACCTGCGCTCTGATGCAGACTCTTCACTGTGGGATTGACTCTTGCTCTCTAACTCATCCCAGGGATTAATTGTTTAGATTGTTCCTTGCTTTGGAAGGCCACTTTGCCTGGGACTTGCCTAGGGGTCTGTCCCAACCTCTCAGATCCAACTTCGGCTCTTAAGACCTCTGAGTGAATCAGAACCCTGGGCCCCTCACTCTTCTGGAAGGAATGGGTGGTTGGCAGGGTGTGCTGAGTTAAAGATGCCTGTAGGGAATGTCTGGTTCCCAGGCTGATGAGAAGGCTCGTGTCGGAGCTAGAGATGAAAATTTGGGAGTCACTGCTGCAGTACAGGGGCTTACCAGGTGGCTCTAGTGGTAAAGAACCTGCCTGACAATGCAGAAGAGACACGGGTTCAATCCCTGGGTTGGGAAGATCCCCTGAAGGAGGGCATGGCAACCCACTCCAGTATTCTTGCCTGGAGAATCCCATGAGCAGAGGGGCCTGGTGGGCTATGGTACAGGGGGTCGCAAAGAGTCAGACATGACTAAAGCGACTTAGCACACGCACATGCATGCATCTTGCAGTACAGGCGGTAGTAGAAGTCACGAGCATGGATGAGCTGCTCAGGCAGAGTGAGGATAAAGGATGAAGCCCTGAGGGGCCCAACAGGAAAGGGTCAGGCAGAGAGGTGTCAGCACCGATGACCGACAGACACACTGGAGAGGCTTTGGCAAAACTAGGAGAGAGGAGCTCCACAGAAATGGAAGAAACTTCAAAACAGCGGTAAATGCAGCTGAGCCTTCGAGTGAAATGAGATCTGGACTCAACAACTGGGAAGTTAGGATGAGTGGGTTCACGGTCTGGTGGGAGCTGAAGCAGGGTGAACTGTAGGTTCTGCAGGTGACACAGACAACTCTGGCTGCCAAAGGGGTCTCTCAGTCTCTGTTGACTGGCTACCCTCCCCATCTTCTGTTTCCATTTGTTTCTATTAGCTGATACAACCAGATATGCTGCAAGTCTGGATCAATACAATAGTTTGGGATCCATTTTGGTACCATAGAAACTACTGTGAAAGGTTTTCTGGGTTCATACACGCTGCTATCTCACAGTTAAACTCCAGGTTCTGAGTTTGCAAGCTAGTAAGCACTTTTAACTGATTCAGCATAATATAAGTGGCATTCACCGCAATGCTAGTCCCACAGGACAACAACTGGCTGGAGGGAGTAGCAGCCTCGGCCTCCCTCGTTCTCCATCTGGCCATAGACATCTCGTACTTAAACTCGGCTATCTTCACTAATTTTTTTTTTTTTTTTTGGCTGCGCGGCTCGAGGGATTTTTAATTCCCGGATCAGGGCTGGAACCAGGGCCCTCGGAAGTGAAACGCGGAGTCCTAAGCAGTGGATAGCCAGGGGATTTCTTTCTTTTTTTCTTTTTTGTCTTAAACTTCACTCATTTTTTTTTGGCCCCTTCTCTCTCCCCTCAACGATTCAATTACTGAATAAAACATTTACTCCATACATTCATATCACGTTTTCACGTTAATTTACAAAGCACCTTACCCCATCGGCATCTAACAACGCACTGTTGGAATTACTAGGCTGGAAGGGCAGTGGCGAGGCGCGCGCACCCCCTGCTGGTGCCCCGGCTCGCTGTAGCCTCTCTGCCCTCCCGCCCGTCAGGAGCGCGAGAGGCGGCGGAGACGCGCGTGCCCGCGCAAGGCTTCCTGGGAAATGTCTGGGGTGTAAGTGTGTCAGAACTACAAATTCCGGTACGCCCCGCGCTGTAGCCGCGGAGAGGGTGCTGTCTGGTGATTCGAAATCTTTTGTCAGTGTCGTTAGGAATGCCTCATAAGCCTGATTCAGTATTCACAGGAGAACATGATAGCTCTTCCGCTGGGTGTGCACGAACTGACTTGGCTTCCGCGGCTTCCTCAAGCTCGCTCGGTGTGGCGAATCTGCCTTTGCGGTACGGTGGCTGGGCGCGCAAGGCCCGACGGGAAGCTTGTGGAATCTGTTATGAGAAGAAGAACGCCAGGTTTCCTGGGCCACAGTCATGGCGGCGACCGCCCCCAGTGCTGGGGGCTCCGCACCTGAGGCGGCCGCTTCCGCCGAAGCTCCGCTGCAGTACAGCCTTCTTCTGCAGTACTTGGTGGGCGACAAGCGTCAGCCCCGGGTCCTGGAGCCTGGGAGCCTGGGCGGGATCCCGAGTCCAGCCAAGAGTGAGGAGCAGAAGATGATTGAGAGAGCGATGGAAAGCTGCGCCTTCAAAGCTGCGCTGGCCTGCGTGGGAGGTGAGGCGGGGCGGGGGAACCTTGGGAGGCTGAGCGCTTGGGCGGCAGCGGGGTCCACTGCGCAGAAGACCACGCACCTAGGAGGGGAGGGGGCCCTGGGCCGCGACCTTGACCCACCCCCGCCTGGTTCAGTGAACTTGAGCAGCGCCTCCCTAGACCCCGAGGTTGGCTTTCGCCTCTGGAAATGCGATCAGAGACTCGGTCCTGGGTCGAGACCTGGGGTTTATAAAATGGTTGACTTCATTCATTCATTCATTCATTCGTTCGCTTTAAAGTAATTACTTTTCAGAAAATTATTACTGAGCGGCTATCACGTGCCAGGCGGTGGAAAGACAGAATGAGAGACAAGAGCCGTGTTCTCATGAAGCTAATATTTTAACATACACAGAAAGAAAAGTGTTCAGAAGGAGGACAGTGCTGCAGACCTGGGGCGCAGAACTTGCAAAGGTTAGGCCTTAAGTGACTTCAAGCTAGAAAAACAGGCCTGTGAGCCCAATGTGACTGGACAGCTGGAACGAGGGGGAAAGAAGTCTGGGCTTGGCATGTTTTTGTTTTTTTAATCGTTTGAGGATTTGAGAATGTAGGTGTCCCTCCTGTGTGCTAAGAGGCTGACCACATTTGCAGGTGAGTTGAAGTCTCATTGAGAATGAAAGGAAATTAAGAAACGAATATAGTGAGAGTGGAAACGTGAAATTGAGCAGAAAGAAGAAAGATCTCTTTGGTTGGGAGAAGACCACAAGAGGTGAGACTGGAGCCTGTGTCTTGAAGGATTAAGAGAATGAGGGTAGATAAAGAGACATGGCATTTCAGGTTGGGGTGGAGTGGTGCAGGTTGAGCTTTTTGCATGTAGGCATTAGGGCAGTCATTGATGGGTTTTTAGAGTTACCAAGAGCTTGATGACTCATGGTGGAGTGTGGCAAAGGGAAGGAAAGTCAGTAGACAGAGAGACCATATAGGGAATTTGCTAGACTGAAGCTCAGTGAGACATGGACTGGGTCTTTGTTCTTCATTGTGCCCGACCCTAGATCTCTTATATGTCTGTTGAAATAATGCTTTGTAGTGCTCCAGGGTGGAAGTGATGAGGGCCCTAGGCTAGGATGATAATTGTGGACCTAGCCTCATAGGAGGAAGCAAAGAAACAGCCATAAGTGTACCTGAAGTTTGGCGCGGGAATGACTGGAGAACAGGAACCGTAAGCAGGGAGGTCTGGAGGGGAGGTGCCCGTGATTTCGTTGAACATATACTGACCTTGAGGTGGCGAAAGGACATCCATGTGGAAATGTCCAGCAGGCTCAGGAAGGTCAGCTGTGGACCACAGCGTGGCATTTGCCATTTGGGAACTTTGTGACCTTAGGGAAATTAGTTTACCTCTCTGAGCCTCAGTTTCTTCGACTACAGAAAGGAAAGGAAAATAGTATCTACCTCACGGGATTACTGCAAGGAATAAGTTAGGCTGGGACAATAAAGCGTAATTGGTATATGGTATTTACCAAATGACTTTTATGAATGTCACCATTGTCAAGGGAGTGATTTGCAAAGTTGATGCCTGAACTTGAGGGTGACTGGTTCATGTGTGAATGTAGAGAGAGAAAGAGGGTTAAAGATGGAATCTTGAAGAATGCTAGAAAATGAAAGGAGGAAGAAATACAAAAAGAGTCAGAGAAGAAGCTGCCTACTAGATCGATCTTGGATTTTGTAATGTGGAAACCAGGCCAGTGGAGAGTTTCTGAGGCAAGAAGGGGATGGGGTATCCTCTTCACTGGTGGCCATCCAAAAGGTGCAATTTGAGTATGACCCTATTACAGTAATCTGAAAAACGTGCCAACGAAATCTTCATCTCTGTTCATTTTTAGGATTTGTCTTGGGAGGTGCCTTTGGGGTGTTCACTGCTGGCATTGATACCAACGTGGGCTTTGACCCTAAGGATCCTTACCGTACACCGACGGCCAGAGAAGTTCTTAAAGACATGGGCCAGAGAGGAATGTCCTATGCCAAAAATTTTGCCATTGTGGGCGCCATGTTTTCTTGCACTGAATGTTTAGTAGAATCTGTAAGTGTCCCTGCCTTCTGAGAAAGCCTTGCCTGTTTCCATCCTGTGAGTTTTAAAGAGAAATACTCAATGCTACTAGAAAGCAGCTCAGAAGTGTCCAGTACTTGCTAGATTCGGTTTCCATTAAATAGTCCCTAATGTAAACTTCTTGTGAATTTATGATTTGGGCTTGCCTTATTTTTTATTTTTTTTTACAGGCCAGAAGTTGGTTAATTATTTTTTTATTGCTTTTGACTGCACCTCGCGGCTTGTAGGATCTTAGTTCCCCAACCAGGGGTGGAACCTGGGCCCCTAGCAGTGGAAGCAAGCATGGAGTCCTAATGATTGGATCACCAGAGAATTCCTGGTTAATAATTTTAAACAAGAGACTTGTTGGGGAACCTGAGAAGAGGTTCTGATTACTTCTCAAATGTGACACTTGGCTCAGTGCTTTGGTACCATGTGCAGGAAGCATTTGTGAACACATTCAAATTTTAGGAATTATACTTTTGAAAGAAAACAAGATAGGTTTCCTTTGGGGAGGGACTAAATTAGCCAGCTAGAAACCCTGTCTTTTTTTCCTTAGTTTTCTTGTTTGGCTTGTTTCTTTGGCTCTGAACTGCTCTTCTCCACCCACAGTACCGGGGAAAATCAGATTGGAAGAACAGTGTCATTAGTGGCTGCATCACTGGAGGAGCCATTGGTTTCAGAGGTTAGTAAACAATTCTCACATGCTTTTCTTTGTGGCCTTGGACAACATGCTGAAGTTGACATTTCCAAACACATGAGTGTTCCAAGGACAGCTCAAGGCATATGTGGAACTTGATATTCTCCTCTCCTGACAAGTAAATCACATTTTCTGTGTTAACTCAATTTTGGAAACTTCTAGTATCTAGATCAGAGTTTCTGATCCTTGGCATTGCTGACGTTTTGGACCAGAGGAGTGTTTGCTGGGCGGAGGGGAGTGCTGTTCCTGGCCTCTCCCCACTCGGTGCCAGTAGCACCCCTAGTGGTGACAAGTAGAAGTGTTTCCAGTGTCCCCTGGGGGACAAATAGCCCCAGGTCAAACCCACGGAGAACTATCTCTATCTTAGAATAAAGAACAGTCCCCATATTGAACAAATGGGAAGAACTTCATAATAATAAGCAGTCTCTGGACTGTGTTGCTATGCAGGATAGTACAGAAGCATAGCTGTACCCCATTCAGCCGTGGGAAGCCCATTTGCCCAAACAGCAAGCTCTGCTTAACTTTCAGCTCCATGCATTTCAAACAGACATCTTTCTTCATACTGTGCAGTCATTTTAATTCTGTGTATAAGTTCTCACAGTAATGTTTTTGCAGTTTAGGGTTCTTAGATTTCCACTCCTGAAAGCCAAATATAGGTATCCTACTAAAAATGTTGGATTATCCACTGTAAGCAACCAAGAAGAAAACTGGTTCCCTGCCACTTCTCCCTGTTGGTGTATCTATCAAGAGTGTGGGGCGGGGCGTCAGTGACTTAACTTCCCTAACAGTGTCTATTACTGGGCCACTCTCCATCTGCTGTGCCCAGACTTACCCAAAGCAAAAAGGCTGTTTTCTCATTTTCTGAGAGACAGGATGATTTGCTGTCATTAAAACCTGACTCTCCTCCTCACACAGCCATTTGTGATTTATGGAGTAACTTCTCCTTTGGTCGTCCCATCTCTCAGCTTTGTCAGGGCCTTTGAGAGGCTCAGCTCCCTCTGGGATTGCTTTGATCACCTTCCCAGGAATTTATTCCATAAACAAATCAGAGTAACAGGCCATATGCTTTCACTTGATTCCAAGGGCTGGTTCTGTTAACCAGTTTCCTGCCTGTGAGGAGCTATTTTCATGAGACTAGAAATAGTAGTTCTTCGAAATGAGAAAAGTTAAACGAACATAGATAAAAGCACACTGGATCAGCTCGTGTGCACAGCCTCACTGAAGTCTTCCAGCTCTCTGCTACACTGAATTTTTGAGAACATGTTCACCAGCTTCTTTACATCTCCTAAGTACCCGAACTTTTCCTGAGTGCGGCTTGACTCAGCGTCTTTCACCACAGGTAATGTCGTTTATGTTTGCTTTACAGCTGGCTTGAAGGCTGGGGTCATCGGCTGTGGAGGTTTTGCTGCTTTCTCTGCTGCGATTGACTATTACCTACGGTGAGAACACTGGTGTCCGGCAAGGACGATGGCAGCCCAGCATTAAGGCTGCTCTCTGTAGGGCGGTTTCTGTACCACTCCAGGGCACTTGCTTCAGAGACTGAAGACATTTGCTTTCTCTCACATAGTTGGTGTCGTGAGGGAGCCACCTGGCTGCAATCGGCCACCTCTGAGCAGCCACGCTCTCTGCACCTGGACTCGAGCCAGGCTGTGCGGAGTGGAGTGCCATGCCAGACTCTCTGTTTTGGGCAGTCAAGGAGTCAGTGTGTTGACCTGTAGGAACTGAGTTCCACAAAGGTTCAGTCCACAGCCTCTGGTGCTGTGGGGATGGAGGGAACTTTACACACACTTGGAAGTTCTTCTACCTATACATCAACGCGGTCATCCATCTCATACCTCAGGGCAGGGCAGAGTGGAATCATGCCATCCGACCAGTGCTGTCATTTTGTTTATTGTTCTGCTCACTTTGTTTAATGTTCTGCTACCCTTGTTTTATATATATATAATATATATATATAATATATATATATATATATATAATATATATATATATAATATATATATGTATTTATATTACAGTTTAAAAGCTTGGCTTTTTTTTATTTTCAAATTCCACAACTCCCCAAAATAGTACCAGGTGGCCCAAAGATTGAACATCCAAAGGGAAAGCGTGAGCCAGCTCCTGAGAAGTCTGGGAATGCTAAACTCCCAGGGTCTGCAGAGCAGCGTTATCCTCACTGAGATTGCTGCAGTGGCCCAGAAACCTGGCCTAACCGTGTCCTAGGATGCAGTGACATTCCATACATAACCCTGCTGGCCTCTTCTGAGACACCGTCGGGCTGGCTGGTGGGAATGCCTGCGGTCTGAACCACACAGGGGTGTTCTCCTGTGACCATCGGCCCAGGCCCACCTCAAGGACACAGAGTGTGAGGGTTGTGTTGTTGTGGTCCTCCTGATGACCAGGTCCCAGCAGCCACTGGTTACAACCAGACCGTGTTCAGGAGCTGCTCACCACCACTCTGTTCCTCTGATGTCAGGGGTTTGTTCCTTACTTAAACATTTGTGTTTTTGACTTGACCTGGTAGCCTTTCTCTGACAGCAGCAGCTCAGCCTAATTGTGTGCTATACACATAAAAAAACCCTTTTACAATCGGGATCTGCTGCAGATGCTGTGTTACTCTGGTGCCTTGGTGGTGGGATGAAGATGAACTTAGGACAAGCAGGTAGCATGGTGGGGGCCTGTAATTCCAGCCACCGGTAGTGGCTCCTTTATTCCACTAGAGAGTCATTCCTTTGCCTTTTTTTGCTGTCTCCCCCACTGTGGGCTGTCTTCTAAAGCTTGCTCACCCTTAACCAGAATTCAGACTCAGCTGAACCATCCAGACATCGTGTGTGTGTGTGTGTGTGTGTGTACATGAGTGACGATGTCAAGCCCAGTTGGTAACACCTTCCTCTGGCCTTGTCTGCTGTTGCCTTTGGAATGACCATGGGCTAGTGCACAAGGCTCATGCCCGTCTTAGGGGGAGTTCTATAGAATGCCTGTCCCAGTCTCGGTCAAGAGGCGTCACTGCTGGTAGGCTGCCTGGAGAATCCTCACAGGTCTGAGAACAGATGTTGGAGTGGGTCCTCCACTGTCCCTCAACAAGTCACCTGTAAGCAGTTAGAGCAAGCGCAGACACTCTTACCTGCCACCTGTCAACAGTGCCAGAAGCCTGGCATCTACCATCCAGTCTAGCGTCTACCATCCAGTCTAGCCCATGGGGTCAAACGACCGAGTACAAGCACTGCTCCCCTCATGACTGCCTTGGGAATGACGAGTCCTGGGCTGTCAGTAGCCATCAGTTCAATAAGCCAAGCATTGTCCACACTGACTATTCAGTCAGGAGAGGAGATGAATAGTTTCCTGTTTTAGATGGCTAAGGAGGCAGTATGAGCTCATAAACCAAACACCAATTTTCAGAGACATCTGTTCCCGATCTCCAGAATAAACACACTGTCCAATGGCCGGGGTTGGTGGGAGCCGACATTAACCCTGCTAGCTCTCCTGAGGGAGGCTGGGCCCTCTAGGGGATCCAGCATCTTCAACACAGAGATTAGGCCAGCAGGCTGCCCCAAAGACCTGCAACTTCCAAGGAAATTGTAGAGAGATGTTTGCATAAAATAAACCTCCACTTGAATAGATAACTTCCTGCCATCTCTGAGGCATATCAATGGCCAGGTCTCTGGCGGGGCACTTGTATTTCATGAAAAAAACTGGCTGGTGACAGCTGTGGGCATTTGTGAAAGAACAAGGAGAGAACGTGGGCTCACCTCCCAAACTGCCATGGTCCCCACAGGCCGAAGGGGTGCACGAGGGGGAGTTCACTAGTAAGAAGATTCTTGGAAACACACATCTGGATGCAGCTGGAAGAGTTAAATATCTAGATTGGTGGTCTCCCCTGGACTCCTGAGAACACAAACGTCCACACCACAGGGCTGAGTTGTGTGCAAATGTCAGGGCTTTGCAGGTTTTTTTTTTTATTAACATTTTCTTCTCACGTGGCTTACATCAATTTATAATAATCTACATAAGTTGAAACAGAACATAGACCAAAGAAAAATATATCCTTACCAACTTATGAAAGTCAAATATTAATGAAGGGTCCCATCATACCTGTAACAGCACAACACCGGCAGCCCACAGCCATTGCCAGCAAGGACAGGTGTGTGGATTCCTGTAGCCTGTCTGTGGGCTCCTGTTGGCACAGCCTGCCCTGCTGGGCACAGTGGCTGGGGTTCTGCACAGTCCCTGTCTCTCAGGAGAACCCACAGGCTGTTCCCTCAGCGCAGCTTAGTCCAGGTCTGGTACCCACCCCTCCCGATTCTGGGGGTCGAGTTGATAAATATTCTGAGCCTTTTCCATTTCTCAGCCCTTCCAGCCTTCCTCCCATTCTCATTACCTAAGAGGTTGGCGGCTGCAGTAGCTGCCTGATGCTGAGAGGCACACGTCCCTGGTTTGGGGAAGGCGGGAGGCACCCATTAGGGGCTGTAAATAGCTCTAGGTGGGGCTCCAATTCATTCCAGTTAGTGGCCGTGGAAGCAAGAACCTTCCAGGCCACCTGCCGGCTCCCAAGTGCCGAGCAGGCTCCAGGGATGGTCAGACTCCAGCATTCTTTCTCCACCTGTGGCCCAAGCCCCTTAGGGAGTGGGGATCCTCAGCTGCTTAGCAGGCAGCCAGGGCGTCAGTTCCTCTCTCCTCTGGGGCATCTATCCTCTGATGTGCACAGAATGTGTACCGTTCTGCTCACACCCAGGCCACAGGTGTAAACGAGACAAGAAGGGGCCCTTCCTCTCACTGAGCGGGTGCTAAGGCTTCAGGGGCCCCAGATCCTTCTTTAAAACCGCCCTGAGCTCAAGATAGGGGGAGTTCTTCTCTCCAACCCCCAGGGCTTGGAATCTAGTCTCTGACACAGAGGAGAGCCAGGGAGCCGTGTACTGTAGCTCCAGCCCCTGCCGCCAGGAGTATCTGAACTGCTGAAGGCCGGCAGTGCTGCTCAGGAGAGAAGAAACCACTTTGGGGGCACTTCTCACTCCTTCCCAGTACTGAGCAGCGGCCCTCAATGTGGGGATCAGACCCTGCGGATGAGTCAAGCATCCACCACCAGGGTCCCCTGCAAAACCCAGTCCCGAGAGAGGCAGGTACCTGGCACAACCCCAACTCCTGGAGTTCCCCCGAGTTCACCCACAAGGCTGCGTTCAGAAGCCGGGGGTGGGAGGCAGCACCGTGACGGCTGGCTACTGCTGGACCGCGTCTGACTTCCCCAGGCCCTGGGGCGCACGTGGCCGTGGGGGCTGCCCCATGGCAGTGCTTGGCTGTGGAGAAAGTGTGTAACGTCTAAGGCAAAGGTGCCACGAGGTATGGGAGGCACCAGGAAGGGCTAGCCCTCTCGGACGGAGCCTGCCTGTTTCGAGACACCTACTTCAGCCCTCGTGGTTGCCCTCCCAGAAGCCTGGCTCCACCAGCAAAGCCACCACAACTCCTTGCTCCCAGCCCAGGATGCCCAGCGCTTCCTGGCGCTCCTCTCAACAGCCCACTTGCTCTGTCTCCTTGGCAACCTGACCCTCCCACCTCCCCCGATTCTTTCCTGACCCTCTGGCTGCCTTGATAGCAGGTCTCTGGTGAGTCTCTACACTCAAAAGAAAATAGAACAGCAGGAGAAAAGAAACTGAAAAGCAGTAGAAGAAACAGTCAAAGGTGCCTCACTGGGACTGGAGACGAACAGATAAACCCCAGAAATGGAGGTTCTCAGGTGGAAAATCCCAGCAATTCGCTCTCCAGCCTGTGCAGAGCCGAGGATCAGTGCGAGTCTGTCTCCTTGTCCACATTTGCACAGGCGGCAAAGCGGACAGGCGTGCCTCCACAGGTGAGGGGGGCAAGGAGAGGGTGGGGGGCGGCAGCATCGGACCGGCCAGCCCCCGCCACCGCTGCCCAGGGCCTCCTCAGAACTTTCGAGGTGATGGATCAAAAACCAAAACTGCAAATGCATGCAGGCAGGCTGGGGGAGGCGGGGAGGATAGGGTGGAGGAAGACCGAGGGGAGGCCGCCAGGAGACTGCGATCTGGGAGCAAGGCCAAGAGAGGCGAAGCTGGCAGCAGTTACAGAGCGCAGAATAAAAGCCCTTGGACCGGACTCAGGAGGAAAGAAAGTGTTGGAGGAAATGAAAGAACAAAGCAGGCTGCCTGTGTGCCCACACCAGGTCGGTCACTACCTTTTCTGCATGACAAATAGACGTAAAACAATTCCCGAACAGCACGGAGCATTAGACACGACTAGAGGAACGCAGGGCAGAGCCGGGGTGCGTGGCGGGGCCGGGGCCGGGTCGGCTGGCTTTGTACAAGGTGGCACAAAAGATACACGTCTTCCAGTTCTTGGAAATCTCTGTCCCTTGGAGTGTGGAGCGCTGGGTTTGGGAGTTCTCTATTGCAGTCCTTCAAGTCTGGGTTGGGTCCCCGGCTGGAGAGGCTGGCTCGGGGCCGCACCCCCCCGACAGCCGCTCCCACCTCGGGCTACACATCAGTGGAGAAGTACAGTGTGTTCCGCTTCAGTTCTGCGAAGGAGATGGGAGGGTGCTGCAGGTAGTAGAGGAGGACCTGGACCTGTGGGGAGACAGGGGAGACTGAGGCTGGGATCCTCATCCCGGAGGGCCTCCTCCGACCCGCTGACACGCTCTCTGCACTGGGCTCCTGTGGCTCCAGCCACTCTCCCATCCCTGGGAGCCCAGGTGTGGCTGCCCGTTTGCAGCAGCAGGGGGTGCTGCAGGGCAGAGGGTGGGGCGCCCGGGGCCACTTCCCCAACTTCAGTCCTGCTCCAGACCAGACCCTGCCCTGGGTCTCACCGGGCTCCCAGGGAAGCTTCCTGACCAGCCGCGCATGAGGGCAAGACCCCAGATTTTCCTGACACCCCTGGGTTTGCTTCCCGAGGCCCAGGCAACTCCCAAGACTGCAACCAGTACCTGGACACCCATCCTCTGGGCTCTTGGTCCAGATGCCTACTTTTCAGCAGGACTGTCCAGAGCCCTGACTCCTTGGTGGCATCCCACAGACCCGTCAGCCCCACTGCTCAGGATGGGAGGCGGGTGGGAGTCCACGCCTCAGGGAGGGGCTCGTCCAACCCCGGCACCTGCCGCAGGCCCGGGCAGCGTGGGGGTACCTGCGCCATGACGTCGTGGGACCAGATGTCGGCGGCCGATGTGAGGTGTGCTTTGCTCTCCACTTCCGAGGGTCTCAGTAATGTGGGGCCAAACACGGTAGCCAGGTTGTGAAGGGACATTTTGTTGATGGGCTCCTTCTCAGCAACCCTGAAAGGGATGGGAGGGGCGGAAACACAAGTCACGTCTGGCCGCCACGTGGAGCTCCAGACCCTTGGCTAATGCCACTCCTGGGAGGATTCCCTAAAGTGGTCACTAGCCTGCCCTCTTCTGAGGGTAGAGACCGCTCTTTGAGGAGGGGACTCAGCCAAGGGCCCAAGTTCCTAGCTATGTTCCAAAACATTCCACTGACAGATTCCCAGCTCCTGGGCCACCCCCTGAATTGATGGTAAACTGCGAGAGCGAGAAGGACCCACTCCAACTCTCCCTTGCCTCACAGAGACTATTACAGGTCCAAGAACTTTCCCTGTAATAACTCATGCTTGTCACAAGCAAGCCTTTGGGTAGGTAACAGTTTCATCCCCACTGTAGAGATGAAGAAACCGGAGTACCGAGAGGCCATATGGCCTGCCCAAGGTGACCCAGCAGGTGGCAGAGCCGGGATCCAAACCCAGCAGGTCTGCCTCCAGAGCCCAGGCTCTTCCCCACCCTGTGCATTGTCCACGATCAGCCCAGCCGTGGAGAGGGGCCCAGAGGAGGAGTCCCAGTGGGCGGGGGCCCAAGGCCAGAGGCTCTGCCTGCTGTGCGGCGGCAGGAACATCCCTCGTCCCAGATGGAGCCCACGGGCTATCCTCCCAAGTTTTTCCAGAAGGGTCGGCCTCTTGGGATCCCAGAGCTGCCTCCTTCTGGATCTTCCTCTGCTTCTCTTGCATGATCAGCCAGATGCTCTGTAGCTTATTTCCCCTGAGAGACAGCAGGCACTGCCATCTGGGGCTGGTGTCCAGCAGGTTCGGTACCACCCAACACATCAGAGAGACCCTGCGCCTCCCCCTAGTCCCAGGCAATGTTTTGGGGCTGAGACCCAGCCGCCCCAAGCAGCGCCTCTCACCCCAACTCCCACTGCACCGTCACCCCACCCTCCAGGCAGAAGCCGTGGATGTGCCTGCTGAGTGCCTTGGAAATGAGCAGACACTGCCATGCCAGGAGCTGTGCAGCTGGCCCTGCCCCTCACCACACACACACACACACACACACACACACACACACACACACGTGCACGCGCCAGGCGCCCAGATGTGGGAACAGACTGTGCCCGGTTCCCAGGGTGGAAAACCTAATGAATTTTCCTCCCCACTCCTCCTCTGTGTGTCCTCCCAACAGTGCTCGCCAAACTATTTGGGGATTGGTTGGGACCTTGGTCCCGGCCAAACCAGAGGGAAAATGTCTCATAATGGGAAAAACAGGACAGCGGCCCAGGCGTTCCCAGGTCTCTGCTGGCCCTCCAGAGCCTGGCCCGGCCTGGTCGAGCCGCCACTGGGGGCCCGAGGACTCAGAGCCCCTCATCGGGGGTGCCCTGGACCTGGATGGCAAGTGGATTTAAAGGACGCCTGGGGACGTCTCCTCCCCACTCACACCTGGGACCAGTCCTGGGCTCCAAAGTGAGTGACGAGGTCAGTCAGGGCTAGCTTCCGTTCCTAACTTAGGTGCAGGTGTTAACTTTAGCAGCTCTTGGTTTGACCAGACTATGGAAGGAGCAGAGCAGAAGGTGGGATGAACCATAGTTTAGGATCTGGGTGATGTGGACTCTAAGGGCAGAGCTACTGGTAAACCCAAGCAAGTCCCCATCGAGCTGGGGACTCAGATTCCCTACCTGTTTGATGAGGTGTGGGTCAAAACCAGTGGGCTTCAGATTTTTTGGACTGTGACCCGTAATAACACACACGTTTTACACGATCATCCAGCACATGCAACAAGAGTAACTGAACAATATGCATGCTTGCCATTTGCATGGGGCTCGGTCTTCTACTCCGTTTAAAAAATGCTAAGTGGCTGAGTGGCCCACTGACTGGAAACTCTACCTACAGTCCTTGGCTCTAGCCCTGCCTGTCTAAGCGTTCTATGGCCAATATTTGAGGTGGCCTCTGGGATCCAAATATTTCTCGAAACAGAAGAATGTGAATGCCAAGAATCTGAAGGGCAAACTCTCACCTGGGTGCGGGGGTCCAGCAGAGACCAACACCCATGAGGAGGCAGCCAGGACGTAGGTTCCCAGGGCATGTGTCCTGCCCAGCTGGAGCCCATCCCCTCCCCCCTCCCCCGGCAGACGGGGCAGGACCCCTGCCCGTTACCTTTTCAAGTGTTCCAGCAGGAAGAGGAAGGTGATGAGGTTGGGGTCGGGCAGGGAGCGGAGCAGATGCATCATGCAGTTCTCCTTGGCAGCAGGGTCTGACAGGGCTGTAGGGACACAAGGGGCTGGGGTGGGGCTGGGCCCTGGGGGGGAAGCCTGGGCTGCAAGGGGTCAGGGGGCAGATCCGGCAGGGATGGGGCTGGTATTTTCCCAAGGGTGAGCTATTAACAGGTTTCTGCAGGAGGCCCCACCCATGACCTCGAACCCAGCCAGGAGGTGGGCAGGTGGGGAGCAGACACCCTTCTTCCCTGCACAGTGTAGGCCTTTGGGGATGGAGCCACTCCATCCCTGGTCTGTAAGGATACAAGGATGCCACGGGCGTGAATGTTCTGTTTTTTTTTGGCTGCGCCACTTGGCTTGCGGGATCTTGGTTCTCCAACCAGGGATGGAAACCAGGCCCTGGGCAGTGAGGGGCACAGAGTCCTAACCACTGGACCACCAGGGAATTAATTCCCTAACTGTTCTCTTTTTTAAGCACTTCTGATGCCGGAGCCTGGCAGCCGCCCGCCTTCCACGGGCTCCTCATTCCACTGACTGGCCCAGGAGAAGGCGAGGCAGGAGGGATGCGCCCAGGCCTGGATCTGGCCCAGGTTGGGGGGAGGCCGCAGTCCTGCCAGGCGGGGCCCTCAGCTTCCTCCCAACCCTGGGCATCGGTCAGAGAAGAGTGTGCACTCCTTCTGGAAGGCTCAGTACAAGCCGCGTCAAGTGCACTCCAGGCTCACTTCTCCTTGGTCCTGGACCCCGCACCCTCAGGGCAGATTTCCCTGGTCCTGGGGTTTCTAAACAAAGTCATCAATGTCCAAGGAGGAAGCACAGAGGGCAGCCCCGAGGGACAAGAGGAGAGATGGGCAGGGGAAGAATGGGCCCAACCTCTGGATCGGGCCCCAGCAGGCCATGTGGGCCCAAGGCACAGGGCAGATGGACACGCCAGGTTGGGGGTGGGCGAGTGGGCACAGACATCTCATGTTCTCTGCTGATCGGGGAGGCCTGGCTCAGCCCAGCCCTTAGACCCCTGCCGCCGCTCACCGATCCCCTCCATGAAGGCGGGGTACAGTCGGTCTGTGAGGAGGGGCTCGGGCAGCTCCCGGAAGTAGAGCTTGAGGGTACCGGCGATGGCGTTGATGTCCATGTCGCTTAGCATCAGCAGGATGTCCTTGTTATCTGTGGGGGGGTGGGAGGGCAAGGGCTGTGCTGGCTGAGCCCCCTCTACCCCCCACGCAGCCCTCAGTGGGGCAGGGAGCCCCGATCTGTCCCCGCATCCATCCTGAGGCAGCCCGCTCTGGGCATGCACCCCCAACCCACTCTGTCCCTGGTCTGGTCTCCCCAGCAAAGGCGGGATGTAGGTAGTGCCCAAGGTGGTCTGTGACTCAGCTCCGTGGGGGAGAAGGGGAGGGAAGCACAGTTCATCATCCAGAGTCCTGGAGCCACATTCACACGTGTCACATGCCCTCCTTCCAGCTGCAGTCTCCCCACCGCTAAGCCTCTCTCTGGAAGGCACTGTGCATTTTTATACCTAAAATCATGTTCTGACAAAGCCTCGGCTTCCAGGTGGCATAGAGGAGCCATGTGCCAGCCTGTCCCCAGCTCCCCCCCACCCCCAGGCTCCCTGAACACGTCTGCTTGGCAGCTGCCTGGGGACACCCACCAGGCCCCCTCTCAGCTCCCATAGGATCAGCATTGCCCAGCCAGTTCAGGGGTCCTGCTAGCAATGTTGTTACTGCAGCCTGAACGGCGAGATGGGGTTAAGAACCAGAAAGGTCAGGTCCTACCACCAAGGGGCTCAGTCAAAGTGAGAGGCAGCAGCGCCCCTCCCGAAGGGTAACCGGAGAAGGCGGGGGTGCAGGAGCCAGCCCGGCTCAAAGCTCTTTAGTTTCCCTGCAGCCCGGGAGGCCAGCAAGAAAGCCAGGAACACAGACTCTGGAGTCAGCAAGATCCGAGTTTAAATCAGGCTCAAAGCTTATGAACTGAGTAATCCTGGGCAAAGTACTTGGCCTCTCTGAGGCTCTGCTTCCTTATCTGTAGCAACCGAGGCAAGACTGGAGGGCAACGGATTACATGAGAAAATGCAGGGCAGGCCATGTCACAAGGACTCAGCAATGGTCCACCCCATGCCATGCCGGGCCGGAACGCACAGTCCAAGGCTCCTCTGCCATCGGCCGATCAGGGCCTTTCCATGGAGAAGCCTCCTGCTTCTGCTACGCTCTCCCACCAGCCCGAGGAGCCTGCTGGAGTGCCCCTCCCCACAGCCGCCCGGCTGGGCCTCCCAGACTCACTGGCATCGAAGACGGCCTTCAGCGCCTGGATGTCTGTGGCCACCCCTGATATCCGGTAGATGCCAACTTCCTCAATGCCCCGCTTCTCCACCTCCTCCACACACTGCCGCACGATGTAGGGCACCTTGGAGCGCTCCCGCCTGGGGTTGGGGTAGGGGATGTGAGGGGAGGGAGGGGAAGGGGGCCCCCAGTGATCCCTACATGTAGCCCCTCCCTCTCTGCAAACTGTGGCCTTGCAGCATTTTGGCCTCTGGGATCAGGAGATGGGGGACAAGGACAGGGCTGAGAAAGAGGCCATGCTACCCCACCCCCCAACACACAGCCCACCCCAGGCCTGGGTGTTGAGGGACCGCAGGGGACAAAGGCGGGAAGTTTTAGGAGATCAAAGACTGAAGTAACAGCATTCCTCAGAACAGAGGGCTCACATTTAAATGCTACGGGGGACCCAGTGGGTCACCTACAGAGCAGGGTAGGCCAGACCCTGGAGACAAGGGGAGGGGAGGGGGCTGAAGGATGCCTTTTCCTGGGGGGCAGCCATTTCTGGATTCCAGCCGGCCGCTGCCACACCAAGACATAGACATACAGCTGTCACATCTCCCCATTTATTACAGGATGCTGAGGATCTGGGATTTTCACATGTAATCTCCCAGTGGTTAAGTGCTGGCTCATTTATTTCTAAAGCATTTTGTGAGGCAGGGAACACCCCTCTGCCGGCCACTTTTGCCCATCCGAGTGGCCGCTGTGACTACTGAAGTGGAGGGTGATTGCTAGGGTGACAGACATGTGTGGGGGCCCTGGAGGGCAGGGCTGGCAGGGACTCCAGACGCAGTACCTACTTGGTCACCACGCTGATCTTCACACCGAAGACACCGCTCTGCTTTTTGGAGGGGGTCCTCTTCAGGCTCATGTCTCGGCTGGTGAATTTCATGGAGAATTCCACTTTGATCTGCTTGGGGGCAAGGCAGGCACAACCCCCAGGGAGTGAGTGCCCAAGGAGTGCCCCCCCAAAACACAGGGGGCCCCCCAGGACTGCACCCGGGGGGCTCCCTGAAGCACTTGCAGGGTGGGAATGGGAAGGGTGCAGGCAGAGGAGAGGGGGGAGGGGCTGGATGAAGGGAGCAGGGGGTGGGTGGGTTGGGGGAGGGACAGCGCCCCAGGGCACCAGCCAGAGGCTGGGCTGCCCACCCACTGCGCAGACACTTCCTGTCGCTCCCGTCTCACCCCATTCATCTCAATCACATCCGTGTGCCAGTTCTTGGTTTCTACAGTCTGTGGATCCAGCTGCAGAGAAAGAAAGAAAGAGAAGGTGAGAGAAAGAGGTGACAGCAGAAACCAAACCAGAGCTCCCCCCGCTGCTCAGGCTCAGACGCTGGTCAAAGTTCAGGAAGACGGAGCTGGGGGCTGATGCTCATCTTGACATCAGTCCTTCAGGGGCTCCACGCCCCAGGTCCTTCCTGCCCCGTTAGTGAAGGATGCCCCCCACTCTGGGAAGGAGGTGGGGTGCTCTCTTAAGACACATTTGTCCATCACCTCTCATTCACTCCTGACCCTGCCCTGTGAGAGGTGTACTATCACCCCATTTCACGGATGCACAAACTAAGACTCACACTCTATCAGCAACTTGCTCAACTGCCTGAATTGGAGTCAGGTACGCTTCAGGCGCAGCCCATGTACCTGGAGGTCGTGAACAGGAGGCGGTGCCACGCAGAAGTCAAGAAGAGCCCTGGGTCTGAATCCCAGCTCAGCCACTTCTGGCCAGGTGACCTTGGGAAGTTTCTAACCTTGCTAAACCTCATTTGTTCAGTCTGTTCATTGCCAGTAAAGACCCTGCCTTGCTGGATTGTTGTGAAGACTCATTGAGATAACAGGTAAGTGGCTGGTCTCCCAGGAAGCAAACACGCTGTAGAGGGGGCCCCCAAACTGCGCAGGTGCCCCAGGGAGGTGGAGATGGCAGGGGAGGCCCAGAGGTACCCCTCACAGGTGACCAAACAGGACTCGTTCCTCGGGCTCAGGGGCCTTCGAACTGTTTTTCCTTGTGCATCCATAAAGTGACTTGGAAAAACAATGTGCACCCTGGCACATTTTTAAGTCAACATCTGAATATTTCCAAATCAAGTTTAAATAGCTGCAAAGAACATAATTTCCAGAATAATGTAAATATTTACATCTTGAAACAAAACTGTTATATCATTCTCTTAAACGTATTCAGTGGAATCCAAATTCCATAGTGATTTGATACCCACCATCAACCATTTAAAAAACACATAAACAAGTTCTTCTTTCCCTTGTAGAAACCTGTAACATTCCTTTTTTCTCCTTGATTTTGTGTTTCTAGACTATTTCACTCAAAGAATTATGCCCTCATTTGTGTTTTTTTTTAAAGTCTTTTATTCTTCACACTATTCTATTTTGCTTCAACGAAAACATCTGTGTAAATAGAAATGAAAAATTTCCTGAGACCACAAGGCTCCAAATGTTCAAAACATATTCTGGATTCACTATTACAATGATTAGCAGTATGTAATAAAAAATTTAACCAACATATTAAAAATTTTAATAAACATTCAGCAGCAAAGTACCATTTTGGTGGAACTACAACTCTTAATGAGATTGGGTAGAGCGCTTTATCTGTTTTAGTTCATGTATGTACATGAATATTATTTTTTGCTAGGGTGAAATGGGGTTTCAGCATCAATACTTTTATTTTTTTGGTTTGGTTTTTAAAGATGTAAAAGATGAAACATCTGCTCACATAAAGCAGATGGGGCTCAAAATAGTTTTTTGGGGTTTTTTTGGCCTCATTGTACAGCATGTAGGATTCTAGTTCCCGGACGAGGGATTGAGCCCACACCTCCTGCAGTGGAAGCGTGGAGTCTTAATTCCTGGACCACCAGGGGAGTCCTTTTTTTCCTTTCCTTTTGTTTTTGAAAATAGTTTTATTATAGCAATGTTTGCATTTCTTTAACCTCTTTCCTCGGTATTTGCTTTAAATTGCATATCATCAATATTTATTTTAAATGGTCTCTCAGCTGACAATTCTGCCACTTTTGTGGAAACAAAAAACTGGAAACCATGTGATTTGTGAAAGGATCAGAAACCCAGTCTTTTACTTTCTCAACTCCCACGTCAACATTTTAAGGGGGCCCCTGTTGCCAACCAGGGGCCCTGGGAGCCCTGTGCAGGGTTTTCCGGGGGGGCTTGGGCTCCTCTGCAGAGCAAGGGGTGGGGTAAGGCCATTCTCTGGTGAGTCACTTTTTGGGCAGCAGCACTTATGGGAGCTGAGGATCTGCAAGCTGATTCTCTTAAATGCTCCTGCCCTCCTACCCCTGGACGACTCCTACCCCCAAGGCCTGTTCTAACAGGCCCCTCACTAGAGTCTGGGTCCGCCCAGCGCGGGCTGGGCCCTGGGGCTTCTAACAGGTATTGAGGTATTGGTAAGTCTTCTCCCCATCTTCTATCATTAGACACCCGCTGGGGACAGGGGGCACCTAAGCCTCCAATAGGGTCTGGGGGCCTGCACCTGAGCCCAGGCCCTGCCTCTGGCTGGCAGTCCCCTGCCTGGAGAAGGGAGGAAATGGAGAACAGGGCAGAGGGAGAGTCGTGTGGAGAGGACCGAGCATCTCCTCAAACATGAAGAGTGCGGGGCTCACCGGATGGCTGCTGCCCCAGCCCTTTATTCTGTAAGGTTCCGGGCCAAGTCCTCCTGGGCCCCTGAAACCTCCCTCCCCTAACCTTTATGTCCCAAGGCGTGTGGCACGGCTGCCCCTGACAGCTTCTTTATCGCCTCCAGAATGCCAGGTCTTGGACACAGAGCCTCAGGGTGTCCCCAGCCCTGTGCCCCAGCAGTGGCCACCTGAAGTAGAGAGATCTCCGTTGCCCTCTGTCGGTGGAGGCGGCCGCTGCCCTTGGGGGACACACTCTGGAACGACCACCCCCTTCTCATGTAGGTCTCTCTTGGCATCAGCGTAAACCTCAGGTCAATCCCATGGTCCTGGCCCCTAGGCCCCTCCCCTGCCCTAGCTCCCCCTGGGTTGGTCCTGAAGCAGCATGTGGACACAGCCCAGGCTGGGAAAGCGCAAGGACTGAGAATCAGGCCGATCTGGGTCCAAATGTCCACCTTCTACTCAACTGTGTGAATCTGGGCAGGTCTCTTAACCTTCTGGAACCTCAGTTTCCCCTGCCTCAGTGTTGCTATGGGAAACAGGAACACTGTCCAGACATGTAAGCATTTCCTGTAAGTCTGGCTCCAGGACAAACCCCTTACCTACAGCATCTCAATCAATCATCATAACATAGAGGTGTAAGTCCTCCTAGCTGTTTCCATTCGACAGATGAGAACATTGAGGCTTAAAAAGAATCAGGAGTTTGCCCACTGCCACATGTCTAGGAAGTAAGAGCTGGGGTGCAAATTCAAGTCTCCCTTGACTCGGCTTGGCTAGACCTGCAAGATCTCATGTACAGCACCCAGCCTGGTGCCCTCACCTCTGGCAGCAAGGCAGCTGCTGTGATCAGTGTTTATCTGGGAGAGAGACATGAGGCCTCCACCGTCTGGCACCACAGGCTGACCTGGGTGCTGGCAGGTCGTCTCCCGTGCGATTCTTTCATTCCTTCCCTCCCCCTTTTGTTCCAAATGCCAAGTAGCAACCAAACGTGTTCCTGGAAGCATCTGAGACCGGACCTTCGCAAGCCTGATGCAAAGGTTTGGTCCCAGCGCTGTTTCTTCCAGAGAGCCTTCCCAGATGAACTCCAGGCCTCAGGGATGTTCACTTCCCCTCTGCCGCTCTGCCAGACTAGCACCCTATCCCCTGCACTGTTTGCTGCTGTTGTCGTCTGTCCCAGGCCAGGTCTGGGTAAGGTAGCACCGGTCATGTTTTACCGTGAGTCCCATCACCACCCTATTCCCAACTTCCCTCAGAAGGTGTGGCCCTGGCACCCGCGAGGCCAACCCAGCCCCTCGGCGCCCCAACAACGCAGCCCTGTCTCCTGGGAGGCCAGCAGAACTCCAGAAATCAAGTCTATTTCAGGATGTCATTTAAATACAGAGAAGGGAGGGTGCGGAGTAGAGACGGACATGGCACATTTTCCAGAGAAATGATGCTGTCTGAACTGCTGTGGTTATTTATAACCCCTGGGAAAAGTGGACTTTGCTATTTCCTGATTAGATTAGTGCTGGGGGCGGAGGAGCCAGCCTCCTGGATGTCAGCGGGTAGGAACACCTGATGGTTCACCATCCAGTCCCAGTAGATAGGTGCCGTCCCCACACCCGGGGACCAGGTACCAGGGAGACACCAGATTACCTGTGGGAGCAGGACAGGTGGGGCTGTGAAGATCCCCCATCAAAGAGTGCCTCCTTCACCACACAGGTCACAAAAATGCCACGAGCCCACCCCCAAGGAGCATAGGCAGGAGACAGAAGCAGGTCCTAGAATATCCTGGAGAACGTTCGTTACCAATGGGTGGCTAAACACAGCCTCTGGGAGCGGCTCAACTGTGTCCTTTTTGCCTTTGCCTTTAGACCTAGTGAGGTCTTGGCTACATGTTCAGACCTCTCCCAAGGAAAACCTGCTGCCCTCTGGGACTGATGTCCCCGAAAGAACCGCCATCCCCCAAGGGAATCCCGCATCCGAGGCAAGGCGTCCGCAGTCTCCCAGAGAACCTGGCAGATGGCTGGGAGTCCGCCTTCCCTTCTCTGCCTCAGCAGCCTCACATTCGACAGGAAATGGGCTTCCCAGCCTGGCAGGGGGCTCAGAGGAGGCCGCCCTGCGGGGACCCAAACCCCTCTGGGTGGTGGGTGCCATCTTCATTTCAGAAATGCCCTCAGGGGTCCCCTCTGAGAGGTCTAAGCCTTTTCTCCCGCCCGTTTCTCCCCAGCCTGGGACAGGAGACCCCCAAAGTCCTCCCTCTCTCTGGCTAGAGGGCTGTTCACGGCCATCTCCCAGTGCTTGGGAGGTATCGGTGAATTTGGGGGCCCCCTTCCTGCTCCCTCAGAGTCCTTCTGACAGTGGGCACTGTACCCCCACCATCCCACACTCCCTCCACCACACAGCTCGCTCAACTGTCTCCCGGTGATTTCTGCTGCCGCCCCTTCCCCGGCTCCCACCCCGGGCCTCACGTGGCCGCCTTTAATCCACGAGGAGAGGGTGGCGGGCGGTGAGCCGTCAGAGCTGGCAGCTGCAATCCCAGCAGAGGGGGGCGCAGAGCAGCGGTGGTTACTTTGGCATTACACGGGGGGCTTGCAGGTGACAGGGGCCCCCACTCCCCCCCCCCACAGCCACGTTGGCGCTGAGCCCCTTCCATCAGCGTATCACCGTCAGCTCCCCAGCACAAGCCCCACGGGTCCTGAGGAGCCCGCCTTCCTGGGCCCGACCCCTGACCTCCTGGCCCTCCCAGGCCCAGTTCCACCCTTTCTTTCATTGAGCACACTGCTCTGCCCTCGGCACCCGGGGACTGTCCTGGGTGGTGGCGTGGACTTCACTCGAAGCCCAGAGTTGTTTTTAGGGCTCCTGAAAACTAAGCGCAGTGAACCAGCACAGCCGAAGCTGTCACTGTCCCAGGTGAACGGGACGCTGAATAGAAAGCAGAGGTGGGACTTTCCCTGGTGATCCAGGGGTTAAGAATCCGCCTGCCAATGCAGGGGACACAGGTTCGATCCCTGGTCTGGGAAGATTCCACATATGCCATAGGACAACGAAGGCCATGTGCCACAACTACTGAGCCTGCACACCTAGAGCCGTGCTCCACAGCAAGAGAAGCCGCCACCATGAGACGCTGGTGCCCCGCAATATAGAGTAGCCCCCGATCACACCTAAGGCCCACATGCAGCAACAAAAACCCAGTGCAGTCAAAATGAATAACTTATAAAAAACACATACACAGAAGGCAGAGGTGTGTGGCTGTGCTTTGGGGAACGGAGGCTGAGCGCTGGGCCGTGAAGACCGGGCCCTGAGCCAGGTGTCTTGTCCAAGGGGCACACGTTTCCCGGGGCTCCCGGATCACAGGCCACGGTGGCGGTCCTGGCTGGCCTTCCCCTGCCCTTCCCCAAGTGCATCCACATGTTCTGGGCTGGTCCCCGTGGGACACTGAAGCCAGCCTGTCATTGGGGCAGACCACAGGCGTGAGCGGCATGGGCGGGCTGGCAACGGGCGGAACAATGGCGCTGCCAAGAGTCTGCCTCCCCCAACCCTCACCCCCCGGGAAGGGCACTGGAGGCTTCTGTCAACGTGGCTGTCCGAGAGACACTTGCAGAGAGGCAGGGCGGAGCAGGAGCGGGGTGTCGGGCCTGCACCCTGCCATGTTAGGGGGAGACCAGGGTCAGGCTTAGTAAACTCACCCTGTTTTCCCAGAGGCTGGGCACCCCCCCATAAGGCCAAGCAAGCTCTGTCCCACCCCCTGGCCCCGACCTGCAGGGTGAGCTACAGGACAGCTTGTGGCACCAGCATGAGGCCACTTGGCCTCTGCTCGCCTCCCCTCCCCCCAGAACTGTGAAGTTCCCAGAGGCCCACATATGCAGGGGTCGGCAGCTCTAAATCAGGCTTTTATTGAAGCCAGGTTAGCCCTGTAGCATCCACGGTGACCCGTGTTCCAGGGCTCAGCCTGCCCTGCGCTGCCATTGAGCCCTCAGGCCAGCACAGCCACAGACAGAACTCGGAGTGGGCACATCTCTCCCCGAGCCCTGGGGCCCCGGCGTCCTCAGAGCTCTGTGCCCTCCCTCTACTGCCCGCCCTGCCTGCAGACTTCACCCCAGAATCAGGCCTGCAACCAACAGCCCGGAAGCTGCCCCGCCCAGCTCAGGGCCACCAGCTGGGTCCCTCTTAGGAAAAGGAACTGGTCAGGGCTAAATCAGGGCTTCCCAGGCGGCACTAGTGGTAAGGAACCCGCCTGCCAATGCAGGAAGCATAGGAGATAAGAGTTCCATCCCCGGGTTGGGAAGATCCCCTGAAGGAGGGCATGGCAACACACTCCAGTATTCTTGCCTGGAGAATCCCATGGACAGAGGAGCCTGGGGGGCTACAGTCCAGGGAGGTCACAGAGTAGGGACATGACTGAAGCAACTGAGCATGTATGCACAGGGCTAAGGCGACACAGAGGCAGCCCCCAGCAGCTCTGTCCTCAAAGGGAAGGGGCCACCTTAGAGGTCAGAGTCCCAAGCGAGAGGTTCCCCGGGGTATATCCGGGGAGATCACGCTGCAGCCAGACAGGCCAAGGGCTTCTGGGACTGCTGTGGGCTCAGGGCCTCCCTCTGGACTTGGAGCGGTTTGGTAAGAATTATGAAAAGTCCTCCTCTGAAACTGACCTCATCCTCCCCGCCCCGCCAGGAACACTGTCTGGGCGCAGAGCCTACTGGTGGGAACGGGGCACAGCAATCCCCCGGCCTGTGCCTGCTCTGAGGGGCCTCTTGGTGGATTCTCCCCAGGTCCTCCCCACTTGCAGGCCCATTTCTAGGCTCAGCTTGCGAGGTGGGGCTCCACACCTCCGGAAGCTCCCCACCCAAGGGCACGCAGCCTTGATCCAGACAGGGCTCTGTGATCAACCACCAGGACAGTGGAGAAATAGCCGAAAACTCGAGTGAGCCCTGGGTTGCACAGGGGCATGAGAGGTGAAAGCACTTCCTGCACTAAGCCACTCACGGGACCTCATCATGTCACTTTCTAAGCCTATTAGCATCTTGGGAATTATCACCTAAGTCACATCAAGAGATAAGCAAGAAGATGTCTGGAACTCAGTACATGCTCAGAACGTGCCCGCATCACTAAAACAGGGCTTAACCTCCCCAGCGGCTTCGCACTGCACTTAGATTAAATGCTCAACTCCTCCAAGGCCGCTGCCCACTCTGTCCAAGGTCATTTCCTATGCTCCATGCAGCCTCTCTCTGCCTCCGAACACACCACGGTTGCCCAGGTTCAGGGTTTTCACCTTGCCTGGAAGGCCCTTCCCAGATCTTTCAAGAATCTGTGTCATTTAAGCCTTAGTTCAAAATTATTTTTTCAAGTGAGGCCTCTCCCCTCCGCTTTGCTCTCTGATCTGTTACCCAATTTTATCTTCCTCACAGTACTTGTGCAGTATGAAATGATCTCATCTGTTGCCTGACTAATCCTATGGACAGAAAGTTCCATGAGGGCAAGGCCTCTCTGCCCTGGTCTGCCTCTGCACTGCCCAGCATGTGAGGGTGCCCCATCAATACTCCTAGACCAAATGAATGAATGGGGTGTGTAGGCTGGAGAAAGCAATGTCCTTCAGCCAGGGGTCCTTCAGGATGGGGGTTGAGAAGCCCCACACTCCTGCTCACCTCTCTCCTCCTGTGGTGAGTGAATGGCTGGCCATGGCCCAGGGTAGCCCTGCGACCTCTTCCACCCAGACTTTCCCAGCGTATTGAGAGTTTAAGGCTTAGGCATAGGAATCTTGAGACATGGCCAAAATCATCACATGAACTGGATCTAGGGGATCATCCTGTTCAGATCCTTCATTATATTGAGGCCAGAGAACCAGAGAGGTGAAGAGATTTGCCCAAGGTCACACAGCAACTTAAGACAACAGACCCAGGATTAGAAAGACAAGGCCTTGTGACTCCTAGCGGCCCCGATGCTTTTCCTTCTCTGGCCTCCTGGGTTGGAGGTGGGGGTGCTCCAAGGAGGGGGTAAGAGCACAGAGGGGACACTCAGGCATTCAAGGGGAAGAGGAGCTGTAGCTGCTGTGGGACCCTGGCTCTGGTCACCGTCCAGGAAAGAGAGGGTTTCCAGCTTCTAGCCCAGGCATGAGTTCCACGTTCTCTTAGCCAAAGCAGAATCAGGGAAACCACTGTGGGGCTCCCTGGAGAAGGAAACAGCACCCCACTCCAGTGTTCTCACCTGGAAAATTCCAGGGACAGAGGAGCCTGGCAGGCTACAGTCCATGGGGTCACAAAGAGCCAGACACGATTGAGCACTGAGGGACTATGGGGCCCTCCTGGCCTCTCTGCAGAAGAACCCCCCTAGTGGGAAGTCCACGGTCACTTCCCACTTCTACAGGCCCAACTTGGGGGGGCCAGGGACAATGGGGCCTTAGTCTAAGGCTCATGAGGAACCAGACCTAACTCTGGCTTTTTCCTGGGGATTGGGGCAGGTGGGTTCCAGACACGGGGATGTGTATTTCCTTGGGCGCTAGGAAGATGTCAGAACACAACTCCCAGCGCGATTTGATAGAGAAAAGGAAGCCCAAACAGCACCTGCTGACTAGCTCCCGATAATCTGGGCAGACAGCAAGGCCACTCAGCAGAGGACTGGGCCTGGCCAGACTTGTGTGCCCTGACCCGCACCTGGCAACTCCCCCAAATGGACACCTGCAGAAGTTTCTGGGCTCTTCCCAAAATATCTGCTCTCCTGGGACCTTATGACCTCTGGATAGTTCTGCACCACTGGGCTTGGGCAGCACTGGCAGGCTCAGCTCCCTCTGGGCTGAGGCCATCCAAAAGCCGGGGCACCAAGCCCGGCATGGCTGCATGGCCAAGCCACCTGTGGACGGGAGAGATGCTGGAGAGGGCCAGAGCCCCTTCTAACCTCCCCAGGAGCCAAGAGACAGCAGCTTGCCAAGTGCACTAAGAGCAGGGGATCTGTGACCTTCTCAGAAACAGCACACGATGGTAGGAGTCGCTCAGTCGTGTCCAACTCTGTGCAACCCCATGGACTATACAGCCCACCAGGCTCCTCTGTCCATGGGATTCCCCAGGCAAGAATACTGGAGTGGACTGCCATTTCCTTCTCCAGGGGATCTTCCTGACCCGGGGATCAAACCCCGGTCTCTTGCACTGCAGGCAGATTCTTCACCATCTGAGCCACCAGGGAAGCCTGAAACAGCACAGAGTTTGTGCATATGTCTGGCTTTGGGCCTGGGCGGGGCTCCATAACTGTCATCAGATTCTCAGAGTGGAGGACTCCTGCTCTGTGGAATCAAAACAGGCCTCTCGGGAGCCAGCTAAGGGAAGAAGTGGGAGCAGTGGGGAGCCAGAGACCACCTGTGAAGCCCCAGGAGTAAGGTCCTCTCCCTCAGGGGGATGTGCATTAATACAATGGCTGGAGGAGCACAAGAAGATCTCACTACTCTGCCTTTCAAGCCCCCAAACCAGACAGGGTGGACACCATCCTGGGCCCACACAGAGGCCCGGACCAGGAGGAGATGGGCTGCCCGCGGTGGGTCACCAGCCTGCAGCTGAGGGATGACTATAGGGGTGTGAATGGGGGTGTGAACGGTGAAGAGAGGATGCAGGTCCCTTCCCTCCAGCAGATAAGATGTGTGGATAAGGTGTGTGGGGTGGGTGCCAGATGCGGGGAAGGGGGCAGGGAGGTGGGCAGCTGGGGCAGGAGAGATATCTTGTTGCCTGAGGTTTTAGGATCTTTTTTGATGCCCACAGCCAGACGCCGAAGGAAATGATGATGGAGTAAAAGTAAATGAGCCTGAGACATCTCTCTACCCTAAATACCCTTGTACTGTCCATGCCTGGAACAGCCAGTAAATGGCAGACTGAGCCTTGGGGACAAGCATGTGGCTTGCACACCTGATGCTACCTGTAAGGAAACTGTCAGGTTAAATGACAGACTCTGGGAGGTGCCAGGAACTGCCCAGTGGATGCATTTAAGATGATGAAGAGAGGGACCCTCTTGAACCCTAAGGTTCCCCAGACAAGCGGGCCAAAAAGCCCTCCCCCACCACCATCCTTTCTTGGGTAGCACCCCTGACCCTCCTGAGCAATAGAGGGGCACCAACCCCATCTTAGAGCAGGTGGCCCTATTCTGGAGCTCGGCAGGAAACATCTTGGTTCACATTGCTGGCCTCTGCCTTCCCGAGAGAAGCTCTTTGGAGTGGGTAATTCCTAGACCCTTGAAGCAGACGTAAGATCATCAGGAGCCATCCTCAGTTCTCCCTCACTCCCCTGGACTCTCCTAGTTCAGTCTAAGCCTCCACCTCCAGCCAGTGTCTGGCCTGGTGTGGGTCTAGATGTCTTCACTTGGGCTGTAGGGAGACAGTAGGGGCATGGATTCCTGCCCACCCACACCCCCGACTCCTGAGACAAAAAGTTCTGGCCTGGCCACTGCCTCCGTGGGGCTCTACTAGCCTCTCTGGCTCCCACAAGTGACCCCATTAAAACCTGTGCACACTTTTGGGGACAGGATGGGATTCTTCTTTCAGTCCTTCTCCCTCCAAAGTGCAATCTAAGGATCTAGAAAGAAGCAGAATGGGAGGAAGACCAGGCACTGAGCCTGGTCTCCCTGAGTGTGATTTAAAGCCAAGGGGGAAAAAAAAGGAAAGTAGAAATGTGAAGTTAAACGCGGAGAGCACTGGCAGAATCCACAAACTCAAATGCCACGTGTCTCCTCTGCTAAACGCTTGCACAACAAGCCGACTGCCAAGTCAGAGGCTAGTGTGAGGCTTCAGCCCCAGGACTCCCCTCGGGAACACGCACAACCCCAACCACAGCCCCCACCCAGGACCCAAAGGAGAGTCTGTAAGTGGTCCCTGCCTCCCCTCTTCCAGCAACTGCAGACTCCTAGGGCCAGAGGCTCTACAGGTTGATAACACTGGACTTTTTCCATTCAAACAGATTCTTCAGCCCCAGCGCTGGGTCCCCAGATGAATCACTTGCACCCCCCTCCAGCCTTCCTGAATCTTTTAGTTAAGAGGCAGCAGGAGGGCCACAGGTGTCTCTGGCATCCACCGCATCACATCCTTGTGGCAAAAAGCTGGATGAGGAGTTAATGAGGAGAACCCCTCCCACCAGGCTGGGCAGTACCTGGCTCCCTTCCCTCATCCACCTAAGCTGCTGAGTCCAGCCCCCTCATCTGGCAGTGAGCCTACTGCACTAAAAAAAAAAAAAAAAAAAAAAGGTTAATGCAGCTGGGAAAAGAAAAGAGGTGGGCAGCAGGTCTGGTTCCACAAGCCTGCCTGCTCATCCACCAACCACCACCACCACAGCAGGATGAATGGATGCCCCTCTGTCACCCACCGTACAGACCCTTGTGTCCGTGATAGACATACTTTGTCACACAGCAGGGGCTAGGGGACTGAGTCACCCACCCCACAGAGCATCCCAGAGCCATAGTCACCCTGCAGTTGTGTGGACACCGATCAGCTTGGCAGCCCAGCGTTTGGCTAGCCCACTACCCTTTGCCCACGGAGCTATCAGATACCACCAGAGGCGAAGTTGGCTGAAGACACCCTCAAATGACTTCTTCGTTTTGTTAGTCACTAACGCACAAGGGAAGAACTGAAAGTCTGGAGTTTCTGGGTTGACAGACTGCCCCCTACCTGCTAGCCCTCTCCCCCTGCCCTCATACAAAGGGCAGGTAAACCAGAAAGACTCCGGCTGGCACTGGGCCAGGAACCTGCTGGATCCCTTTCTTGCCAACCTCTAGGTCTGGTGTCAGCAGCGGGTGAGAAAGGGGTCCAGGCAGGGGATGGCTCCGAGCTGCCGGGCACAGACAGCTGTCTCAGCACAGAGGGGCTCTGGGAGCCGCTGAGGCCAGCAGGGCTCTGAAAGTCTAGTCCCTGGAGAGGCTGAAGGTGACACAGGGGCCAGCTCAAGTTGCTGCCCTGCCCAGCACTTTCCAGGACTGATGTCACCTCTGGGAGGTCACGTATACCCCACTGGCAGGGGATGAAGCTAGACAAAGAGCCAAAAGGCCCCAAGATCACTTTTTCTTACAGGTGCCAGGAGCCTCTATGCTGCCTGGCAGTGAGGATCTGTGCAGAGGGTCCCCCTTGGAGCCAAAGGAGGATGTACAAATCCCCACCAAGTCACACCAACCAGCCCAAGCCTCCCTTATCACTACCTCAAAGGACAGGCACCCTGCGACACTTGCTGAGGCGCCTGATTTGGTCTACAGTTATCAAGCGCTTCACTGTGTGTTTGGCGCTGGTCTGGCTCTTGCTCAGATGCCCCATGCCAGGGCCCAAAGCCAGCCCCGCGGCAGCCTGCCCAGCTGCAGGACAGTCAGCTTCTATCTCAGATTTTCATCCCCACCCAAGGTCTGGGGCGACAGGCAGGACGGGCAGTCTGCCCTGGCACAGCTTGGTCTGAGCTGCCCGCTGGGTCAGGAAACCCCTGGCACACTGATTGAGTTCCCTGGTGCCTGGCTGGCACTGGGCCAGCAGGCCTCTGGGTGGTCCCTGAAGAGGCAGCCTAGAGCCCCCAGAGCCAGCAGCACCAAGACCTCGGCACAAACTCACACAAAGAAACCTCACCCTGGCCGGAGGCACTGAGGTGTTTCTGAGGTCGCATCTCAGCAACCGTGCGGCCAACAGCGTTCCGGACATGGGGGATTGGGTCTGGGCTGGGCGCAGGAGGAGAAACTGAGGCTCAGGGGCCCCTCGCCTGTCAGTTCGTATTTCCGAGCCCACAGAGACTCAGAAAGGAGCCAGGCAGTCCTCTCCCACAGGAGACCGGCGCCCCCCTTTTCCTAAGACAGGGATAGATGCAGAGAAAGTAGGGATGGGGTAGCAACAGCATTACTCATATTGAGGTCATTTAGAGCCAACCCACAGCTCACCCCAGCCTCTGTCCTAGGACCCCACGGGCAGGCAGGAGGCGCAATGAGCTCCCCAAAGGGGATGCCGAGGGGCCCAGCACCCTCCACCGACCTCAGTCCCTCTCTGTCTACCCGCTCAGGCCCCCTCGCGCACCTTTTGGCGGAGGAGCTTGCTGCGCACACGGCCCCAGAGCCGCGCGCCGGTGTTGGGGGGCCGCTTGCTCCCCGGCTCCTCCAGCGGATCCAGGCAGCAGCGCTCCAGGGGCTCGCACACCGCCTTCAGGCTGCAGTCGGGCTGGGGCAGGACGTCGGTCATGCCGGTGGCGGCAGCAGAGCCGGGCCCAACGACGGGCGACCCAGCCTGCGGGGCCAGCTCCGCTCCGGGGACTGGGAGGCGCGGGCGGCCGGGGGGGTCCGGAGCCGCTGGTGGGCGGGCAGGCGGGCGCAGTTACTCGAGCCGGGCAGGGAAGCGCATGGTGCGGGGCTCCTCTTTCCGCTCCCTCTGCGTCCTCCCTCCCCGCAGACGCTCGGTTGGATTGCCGTCCGGCCAGGAGAGCGGGCTGCCAGCGCCCGAGCTCTCAGCACAGGCAGCGCCCGAGGCCGCCGGGGAGCCCCCGCCCCCACCGCCCCCACCGGAGGAAGTGACTCAAAGGAGGCGCGGGAGGCTGCCCCCTCCAAAACACCCAACCTCCCGCTTTTAACTCTTGGCAGGCCGGGCCTCCTCCTCACCCACCCCGAGGCCCTCCCTTCAGCCCCTACTAAATAAAGTTTGACAAGCGGCGAAAGCAGCCAGTCCCTTCTCCTCTAGAGCCCGGGTTAACCCCTTCCCCACCAGACGGCGGCGCCCTGCGGCTGAGCTGTTTGAGAAGGAGGCTAGCGGAAGCCAGAAGGGGTCTGCAGCGCCAGAAGCCATCAACAGCTGCCCTTGTCCCGGGGCAAAGAACCGGGACTGCCCTGGAGCTCTGCTTTCCCTCCCCCAACTCAGGTCCCAGACGCCTCCAGCGATGCCACTCAGGGATGGGGCCAGACCCGCATGGAAGACACTCACAAACCTCCTTCTGTGTAAAGAATAAAGACGACCCCCTAGCTGGGCAGCTAACTGGGCTTTCACAGCCCCAGGAGGAATTGGCTACTCTAAGTCTTCTCTGGGGACCTGAGCGAAAAATCCAAGGATGACACTGGTCACGGATATCCAGCAAGAGATGCTTCTTTCACAGTGGTTTTTAACCATGGCCAGTGCCCTTCACCAGAAAAGTCACAAAAGGGGCTGTGCTGCCAGGGGTGGAGAAAGTCCACCGACAAAGGGGCAGTGAGCCACTGTGTGCTGGATGCCTTGGGACAGCAAAGGAAGAACTTGCTCTCCTCCACCCTCAAGTTGATCAGTGTTCATTAGGAAAAAGCCTGAACCCCAGATGATTAGGGTCCATACAACCCAGAGGCATCGGGACGTCACACCCTCCAGAGCTTGACTCAGCAGAGGAAGGACACCAGCAGTGCCAACCATAAGCCGAGTCCCGTGCAAAGGGCGTTCAAATATCCGCTTAGGTGGAAGCCTCATGACTTCTGTGACGCTGGTGTTCAGAGTTATGAGAAACGGGGCTCAGGGAGGTGAAATTCTTGCTTGAGGTCATGGAAACTTCAGCTGGCGAGTGACAGGTCTCCTCCAAAGACCGTGGGGCTCACCACCACTGAAGGATGGCTGGTTCTCTGGATTCGGGGGCCGGGGGGGGGGGGGGGGGAAGACCTGGGTCAGGCCCCCAGGGCAGGTAGGCGGAGGAAAAAGCAGGGGCTTCATGGCAGAGATAACTAAGACCTGGTCATGACAAGGTGACCCTTCACTGAGTTTACTAGGCGACAGGCACCACGCTAACCTTCCACGTGCTCTTCACACGCTAACCCTTCACAACTCCCCTGACTTTAGGAAGTATGTCCTGGCACCCTCATTTTCAACTTGAGGAAACTAAGGGTACAGAGGAGCTAAGCCACTTGCCAGACCAGGCTGGGCCATGAACAGAGGTCTGGCTAGGCCCGTGCCATCGGGATGATGTGCCAGTGTGCTGGGGTCTGGCCCTGCACCGCCTTGTGGCTGGTGGTGGAGGCAGGCTCCTGGGACTCTGGTGGTCCCTGCAGGGCAGCTGGATCAGCCACCAGGGCTCCACTATTCACACCCCGCTCTGCACGGCAGACAGGGCTGAGCTGCCAAGGCGGCACAGACCCTCTTCCCCTACTTGAGCCCAAGCTGCTCAAGCCGGTGCAGCTTGATGGGGCCACAGTTTTCCCAGTAACCCCTGAGGGGGAGGGCAAGAGGCCCACTGAGGCAGGAATGTGCCTATGTCCCCTGGGGCCTGACCTACTCTTGACCTGCTCCCCCAGGGAACCTGGGTGCTACCTCGGAAGAGTCTTCCTCCAGCCCCAAGAGGGGCTGGCAGCTTCCCCACCTCCCCCACCAGCTGCACAAAACCTACCTCCTCCAAGGCTTCACTCATTCCTGGGGTCTTCACCTCTCCATCCCAGTCATTTCATTCAAGAGGCACTGACTTAGACCCTGGCTATGTGCCAGGCTCTAGAAATCACAAAGACGAACCAAGAGTCTGTGCTTGGGACTTCCCTGGCAATGCAGGGTACTTGGGTTCTATCCCTGGTCTGGGAAGATCCCACATGCTGCAGAGCAGCAGAGCCCCGGTGTGCTGCAACTATTGAAGCCCGAGCACCTAGACCCCATGCTCTACAACAAGAGGATCCACCTTTGAGAAGCCTGGTCACTGCAATGAAGAGTAGCCCCTGATTGCCACAACTAGAGAAAGCCCAAGTGCAGCAACATAGATGCAACACAGCCCCCCCACCCCCCAAAAAAAGCCTGTGCTTGATAAAGCTGACAGCCCAAGAGAGGAGAGGAGATGAAGGCTTAAACACCCCCTAATGGGAGACAGAGAGCCATTCATGCATTTAACACTTATCAGCTGTACACCTACCACGTGTCATACCCAGATGGACAAAGCACTGTCTTTCTGCCCTCAAGAAACCCCGTCTTGGGCCATAAGGAAAGCACAGATCAAGTGCCATGGAAGTTGAGAGAAAGGAGAGAAAAATTCTAGCCAGAGGGCATTAGGGAAGGCTTCCCGGAGGAGGAGAGGTTGGCATGGGCCAGAAGAGAAAAAGGTCACCCTCCCTGGCTTTGCTCTGCACCCCTCAGCTGGTTGTGTAACTGGCTGGTGAGGTGCCATTATAATTGCTGACCACGCTCACCTGCTGCAAACACGTGGTCCGTCCTGGGCAATGCCAGCTGTTAACTTCAGAACTGGCCGCTCGCTGGCTCTCTAAGGTTCTCTGCCCTCTATCTGGGTCACATGCCACAGGGTGCAGCTAGGGCGATGCTATGCAAGGTGCGTCCCCTAGCAGGTGTGTGGGAGAAGGGGGACGGTGCAGATCCTGTCCCCAAAGCCTTATACTTGTCTGGCTTAGGAACCCCAGGCTCAACACTTGTCTGGGTAAAGCGAGCTCTGATTGGATGAAAGATGGCCAACTGGTCTCCATGGTGACATAAGCGCCTTAGCAGATGGGGAGCTATTGGGAGGCTCTTCCCTTGAGATGCTCATCTTTCCTTCTTCCCCGTGGGCTGGGGGTTCTCCTCCAGGGACAGCACAGATTTGCCTTCTCTTCCCCAAGCTTGACTCACTCCTTCCTGGAAGCAATGGTCAAGGAGCAGGCTGTGGGGTGGGGGTGGGGGTGGGGGCTGTGCAAGACAAATGTTCCTAAGAAGTTCCTCAAAAGTGGTCGTCTGAGTTCTGGTCCCTCCAGCTAACCACAGACCCTTCTTCAGCTTCGCTGGGTGGGCTGGGCTCATGGTGTCCCGGCCACCCAGGAAGTGACGGCACCCCTCCCCCCTGTCCATCCCACCACACCTGGCAGAAGCGGCCTCTGAGGACGAGCAAGGGGCCCCTGTCTGGATAAACAAAGCCTGGGTGGGAAGGCCCACACGAACAGATGTCGTTGCCTTTGGAATTAAAAACATTCCTAATAGACCGTCCCATCCTTCTTCACCCCCCTCCCCAGGCTCTCCACCGGAGCAATGCGAGGGGCCGTCCCCAGGGAGGTGCGGGCAGGACCCCGGGTTACCCCGAGGGAGGGGGAGACACCTGGGGTGGCGGGGACGGGCCACCCAGCACAGCAGTGACGGAGGCAAAAATCAGGCTGAAGTGATCAGCAGAGGCATCGCTGAGGAAAAAAAGGTCAACGGGGAAGAGCAGCAGCCTGAGCTGCGTGGGCAGGTGAGGCAGGGACCGCCACTAGCGCTGCCTTGGTGACAGCCGGGGGTGGGGACGGCTCCAGGCACGTCCTCCAGCCTGTGAACACGGGGAGGAAGATTCTTTCTCAGAACCTTGCGGAGCTGCTGCAGCTTCTCCGGAGTGACCTCCTTTCCCTTCTTCATTCCCCTGGAATGGCTTTCATCTTCCCCTTGGTGCAGGCTGGAACCCTGATTCCCCGTCCCTGTCCTCCAGCCGAATGACTTGAGGGCAGGAAACAGGGTTCCTGAGTGGTCAGCTAGTCCAAGTTCACAGGCACCCCAGCAAGGACAGCCTGGGAGTGGGGGCAGGGTAGGGCCCCCAGGGGCCACCTGGAGAGGCTCCAGGCGCTGGAGCCCGAGAGGAGCCTGGGACGGCGCTGAGGGTGGGGACCAGGAGGGAAGTCCAGCCCGAGAGAGAACCAGCAGGGCACCCAGCACCCAGGAGCCCATGCAGAGGGCGTGGGAGTTGGCGGGGAGGAGAACTAGGAGGAAGGGAGGCAGAAAGTCCCCTTAAGATGAATGGCAAAAAGAGAAAAAAAAGATGAATGGCTCTGGGGTCCCTGCATTCCTGTGTCCGCACCCTGTTCTGTACCCATCCTGACCCAAACTGTGGACCGGAAGGGCAGAGATCACCAGAGAAGGAGAAAGTGAGATGCATTTACGTTTTTCCATCCTTTCCGAGCATCAGCTATGTTCCAGGCCTGCGTTAGGACTGGAGATGGGAACACTTTGCTCAAGGTGTCCAAGTAGCCAGTGGCAAACTGAGCCTAAAAGCTACATCTTCACTCATTTACCCAGTCACTCTCACTGAATAGACACCCACCACATGCCAAGTGGGGAGGACCCAGGACGCAGCTCACTTGGAGCTGTGACACTCCAAACCAAGCCCTGGCTGCCCCACCGCTGACCTGCCCTCCAAGGAGATAAGTGTCAGCAACGGAGGACTCTCCCAGGCACCCAGGCCAGGACTTCTGAGCCTGAGTCCTGCCTGCTAACAGTGTGAGCTCTGGAGCTTCAACTCTGCAGATAACTGGCTACTGGCGGCTTTAGATGGCCACCCAGAGCAGGGGTGGGGAGTGGCTTCTGACCTGAGGTGTAAGGTGTTGGGACGGGGGCTGCCAGGATTCGAAGGTAATTGCTCCGCAGCCTAACCTCAAGGTGTACCCCCTGTCTCCCAAGGCCCAGCCGAGTCACAAGCCAGTGCAAATCATGTGCAGTTCCCCGTGCGCTCTGCCCAGCCACCCCAGGCTGGTGTGTCTCGGGGCTCCAGGAGACGATTAGAGAGCCACAGAGTTTGTCCATTGCCAGACTGTCCTGATGGCGCGTCCCTGGCAACCCTGAGTGATTCTCACGGCACATTTGGTCACGGAAAAGGATGGAAAATCCACTTGAGCCTTTGGGAACATCCTGCTTACCTCAAACAAAACCCACCCAGGACAGAGTGGGCATAGCACGCCCACCACACGTCCGATCCATTCCTTACCGCACAAGTCATGATGTGACTCACGGCCAGACTGACACCCAGACCCCCGTGGCCACCTGCCTGCTCCTGCTCCCAGGAAGGAAGCACCTGACCGGGCTCCCACATAGCAGCGGGTGGGCAGAGCACTCCATGGGGCCTCCCAGGCAGGAGGGTTTGAGAGGAGCTCAGGGTCCCCTGAGCCTTCATGCTTTTTTCTCTTTCCCTAATATTAAGCAACTTTCTTCCCACCCAACTCTGAGCTCTAAACAGAAGGCAGTTCCTGAGAGCCAGGCAACCAGGGCGTGAATCCTGCCCGGTCACTGTGGCAGCCACTCCCTCTCTCTGGACGTAGTTTTCACACCTGTCAAACAGGAGCCTGTACCGGACAAGTGGTCAGTAATGACTTTTTTTTTTTTTAAAGCCGAGGACACACCCTGCTTTCTTTCCAAATGAAATCTTATGCCAGTCTCCCTGCCTCCATCAATTAAGGGCAGAAGCAGGGAGCCCCTGGCTGAAATGGGAATACAAGACTTACCACTCACACCGCCTTTGTCCACCACTCCCTGCCTTGGGGGCACTTCAGGTCACCCCAGGAGCCCTCAAGCCTGCAGACTTTGAAGCCTCTGGTCCTTCTTTAAGCGGATGGACAGTTCCCATGAGAAATGCCATTCCTCTGCCATGGTCACTGCCCCTCACTCCCCTCCAGGGTGGGTAGATCTGGAAGCCGGGAGATTAAGGGCTTTTTAAGGAAACTTCTGGGTCAGAGTGCTGGATCTGAAACTCATGTCTTAGCTCTACTTTCCCCTCTGGTTTGAGAAAGTTCTGGGTCTCTGCTTTGCTGGTGTGGGTTCCCTTTGGTGGCCTTACAATAGGGTTAACACTTATCTCATGGAGCCAGTCTAGCTGTGTTTTCTGGGTCACCTCCGCCCAGAAGCCAGTGCAGCTCAGCTCTTGCCTCCAAGGGTGTGAGAGGCTACACCCAGCTTCCCCTGTGTCAGTCCACAGGGAGTGGGCCATGCCTGGGGGTCAGACCCTCACAGAGAGCTACCACTGCCCACACGGCTCCTGCCACGGCCAGGCTGGGCTGAGTGAGGGGTGGGCTCTGCAGCACCTGCAGTGAGGGAGGTCGGCAGAGACCACCTAAGGTGCCCCCGATCCGCATTCATGTCCAGCCTCAGTCCTCACTTGGGGAGTCCTTGGCAATTCCCCCACTGTTGGTTCATCAAAGCCCGTGTGGATCCACCAGCCTAAGAAAACAGACGTGGCCTCGGCCAGCCCAAGGCCCAAACGCAGGGGCCACTCGCAGGTGACAGCCTTTGGAAGCAGGAATGCTTGACAAGCTTCACGCAGAATCCCCACAGGAAGGTGGGGGACAGTGGCCCTGGTCCTGCTTGGCTCAGGCAAAACGCTGATGTCACTAGACAGACTCTGTGCCAGGCCCTGCACCAAGGGCCTCACGCACTTTCCCATTCAGTTCTCTTGACAGCCCATTTTACAGGTGAGGAAACTGAGGCTCAATGAGGTCAAGCAACCTGTTCTCTCAACTAATGAATGGAGAAAGCTAGACTGAAGCCCAGATCCATCTGGCCTCAAAGCCTCTTCAACACTGACTGAATGATCCCAGTTCTCTTCCGCTCTCTTCACTCCATGGGGAGGTCCTGTTCATTCTTTGCATCCATTGCACAGTGCCTGCCACTTAGAGGGAGCTCAACAAACAGAAATGCGGGCATCAAGTAGTGAAAGCGTGAATGTGCACTGACCAGCTCTTTCGGGGACATTCCATCCTTTGAGCCTGTCAAGCCTGTAGAGGCAGAGTGGGGGTAACTGTACCCATTTAACAGATGAAGAAACTGAGGCCCCCAGAGGTCAAGGGGCCTGGATGTTTTTTCCGACTCTCAGTCCAGGGTTCCTCCTACACTGTCAGAGTAAACTGCACTCCACACTCAATCTGTCTAAACCACGGACCAAAGGGAGGGCAACCAAGTAGGGAAGGGAGACCCGAGGAGACAGGAATGCCTGACCAGGGTGGGGGGAGAGAAAGCCGGTGGGGCAGTTCTTTTCTTTAACTAGAAGAGGCTAATGGTGAGCGATACAAGCTTTTATATATAGAATGGATAAACAACAAGGTCCTACTGTATGTATGGCACAAAGAACTATGTTCAACATCCTATGATAAACCATCATGGAACTATGCCGTACAGCAGAAATTAAAACAACACTGTAAATCAACTATACTGCAACTTAAAAAATAATGATTTTTTTTTAAAAAAGAAGCCAATGGTGACAAGCTGTGTCCTGGGGGTGTGGAGGCCTGCTCTCCTAATACATCTGCAGAGAGATGAGCAACTATCAGTGGGGGAGGGACATGGTAACCCTGGGTCTGGAGGGCAGGAGCTGAGAAACTCCATCCTCAGAAACTATGCTCTTTCCTCACTTAAATGTAAGAGAGTCGGGGACTTCCCTGATGGTCCAGTGGTTAAGAATCTGCCCTGCAATGCAGGGGACGCAGGTTTGATCCCTGGTTGGGGAACGAAGATCCCACATGCCACGGGGCTTGTGCCACAACTATGGAGCCTGAGAGCTGCAACGAAAGCTCCCACATGATGCAGTGAAGATCTTACCTGCCACAACTAAGACCCAACACGGCCAAATTAATTAATTTTTTAAAAAGTCAAGTCTAAGGTGGAAACAACCCGAATGTCCATTGATGGATGAATGGATAAACAAAATGCAGTTGGCACGTATAATGTTATTCAGCCTTAAAAAGGAAGGAAAGTCTGTTGCTCTATCATACGATGTAGACCAACCTTAAAGACACTTTGCTGCAGGAAGTAAGCCAGTCACACAAGGATAAGCATTGCAGGATTCCATGTACATGAGATACCTAGAATAGTCAAATTCATAGAAGACAGAACACTGGTTGCCAGGGGCTGGGGGAAGAGGAATGCAAAGTTCCTGTGTAATGGGCATGGAGCTTCCGTTTGGGAAGACGAAAAAGTTCTAGAAACGGATGGAGATGACAGTTGCACAACAATGTAAATGGACTTAACGTCTCTCAAATGTACACCTAAAAATTATTAAAATGGAAGATTTCACAGTATATATATATTTTACCGCTGTTGAACCAAAAAGTTAAGTGGGTCTAGATATTGTCAGATGAGCCAATCTGGGCTCTGAGAATACTCTTAGTTCCGAAGGCAGGGGACCGGCCTTCATGACCTCCTCCCTGAGTCACTTCTAATAACTCTAACCCCTCACAAGCTTCCAAGCAGCCAGGTCAAGAATGTCAAAGAAATTACTCTCCTTTCCCTCTTCAAACACAGGCTTCAAGCTCCAGATGGGAGGAAGAGGAGAGGGAGGAGGCTCTCATCAGGCCTGAATGTTGCAATCAGGGCGGGGGAGGGAAGTGGAGGGCAGTGAGGGGAGGCTGGGAGTTATCGCTCCAGGCATCAGGACAGCTGGGGCTTCCTTCTGGGCCTGGAGCCCTGCCCCCGGCTCACCCTGGGGTCTTGGGTTCTCCTGTGTCTGGGGAGGGCAGCCCCTAGCCGGCTCACAGAAGTGAAGCTGCCTCCCAACAGGGAGAGCAGAACTGAAGGTTGGGTGCCCGTCCCCAGGCTTCTGGCTGAACTGGGAATGGGGGAGCAGAGCCATGAAGGGGAGCCTCGGTCTCGGACCCCTCTCCAGTCTGAAGTCAGTGGCAGGAACTGAGCTGTGAGATCCTTCGGGAGAACTCTCCCCTCTGGCCCGGCTGGTCAACAAGGGCTGGATCCTGGGAATAAGCTCATGGGCCAGCGAGCAGGTCCCAGTTGAGACAGCACATCTGGAGCCCGGAGCGGCAGGGCTGGAAATAGACGGGGATAAACATGCAGGAGTCTCCTGGGGCCGGGGAGCCAAGGCGGATGAAGGGGGGCCTCCCGGCTGAGGGGTTCCTGGGCTGGGTGGGGATAGAGCAGCAAGGAGGAGGTCTGGGGAAGGAAGGGAGGGCTCAGAAATGCTCCAGGCTGGGGGGGATCTTCTACCAAAGTTGCAGCGACAAAGGGCAGACCCCTGAGAGTCATGGGCTGACATCGCAGTCTGCCGCTGCCCCATCCAGGAACATTTTCATTTCCCTCATTTGGCCAGCAGCTGACCGAGCAAGACCGAGCTGGGACCAGGATCCCAAATCTGGGGCCCCTGCTCAAACACTAATGAGCTGTGTGACTGTGGCTATCACTCACCCTCTCTGGTCTCAATTTCCTGCTCCCCGCAAAACAGGATTGAAAAAACACCCTCCAGGATTCCTTCTGACACAAATTCTATGAATCCCTCCTCTTTTATTCATCCCTTCAACCTCCCTCTTACTGGCACTGCTCACCATAACTTCAGCGAAGGGCAGGCGGGCTCCTTAATTTCCTGGCACACTCCCTCTGCATTCCTGCCTCCCTGCTCTGGGCCACGTGGGCCCTTCCCCCAGAATCCCCACTCCTTTCTGCTGATCCAGAGCCTGCCCACCTTGCTAGAATAACAGAGCCTTAAAATGCCAATTAATGGGCTGGTCATTATGTAAAATGATTTTTATAATGTACTTTTGACAATGTAACCCAAAAACAAGGCAATTATAAAGACTACCTTCAGTCCTGGAAAAAAAGGAGGTTTATGATAATGTTACGTGAAAACAGAAAAAACAAGACAAAATATGCACTTATCATTAAAACCATATAAAAATCTGTATCCCAAGGAAGGGAAAAGGCAGAAAATAAAATGGCTGTTTCAGAGGAGTGGGAGTTAGGATGGTTTGTGATTGTGCTTGCTTCAAGGCTCATTATTATAATTGCAATTTTCTTTTTAATATAAACACAGCTTTGGGAATGAAAAAAACCCAGCTCTCAAAGCTCTCACACCTCTCTCACTCCACCTCCTCCTGGAAGCCTCCCTAACTCTTGCCCACCAGGATCTCTCCTTATGTGAATTCCTGGGGCACAAGTTTGTGTCTTATTACACAGGGAACAGTTGGGGAACAGAGAGCCCTGGAGAGGGCCAGGCAGGGGCCCTGGAGAGTTCCGACTCTCCTACTTAGCTGCCTGGCCTTCGGCAGGTTCCTTAACCTTTTTGTGCCTCAGCTTTCTCAACTTTAAAATTGTGAAGGGGACTTTGCTGATGGTCCAGTGGATAGGACTCTGAGCTCCCAATGCAGGGGACACAGGTTCAACCCCTGGTCGGGGAACTAGATCCCACAGGCTACAAGTAGACAAACCCGCAGACTGCAACAAAGACCCAGTGCAGCCAAAAGGGAAAGCAAAGAAAATGAAACTGTGAATTACTTTCCTACCCTGTAGGATACTGTGAAGGTTCCCTGGGTAACCGCTGTATTAGCCCAGTGTGGGGGTCAGAGAAAGCTCTCTAATGGGAGGGCTCTCATTCCCAAGACCCCCCATCATCAACATCATCACCCTCCCCATCATTGTCATTGGCATCTTGCTTTGTGGCCAGGCAGCGTGGCATATAGTAATATGTCTTTCAAATCTGGCAGTAGATTCCTTGAGGCTGGGCCCCTACACCTCAGAGCAGCAGTCAGTACCAGGCACGCAGCAGAAGCAGAGGAAGGCCCCTCCCCGGTTCTTTTCCATGAACACTCATTCTGCTTCCTTCCACGTACACCAGGCAGAAATAAATGTCCCTTGCAGGGAGGTAAGAGGACTCCCGATAAAGGAAGCCCTTTGTTCACCATATGCCATAGAGCAGGCTTCCTAGGTGGTGCAGTGGTAAAGAACCCGCTTGCCAATGCAGGAGACACAAGAGACGTGAGTCTGATCCTTGGGTCGGGACGATCCCCTGGAGAAGGGAATGGCTACCCACTCCAGTATTCTTGCCTGGAAAATCCCATGGACAGAGGAGCCTGGCGGGCTACAGTCCACGGGGTCGCAGAGAGTCAGACACGACTCAATTACTGAGCACACACAACAGGTCACAGAGCAGGATGTGGGGAGGGGAAGTCAGCCCGGCTCCTTCTCCAGGCCACGAGTCACGCAGTGCCCTTCACCCAGGCTGGGGGACGCCGTGATGAAGGCCTGGCCCACGGGGACACAGCGTAGAGGAGAGAGGAGGGCCTTTTCTGCACTGCCAGTGGGGACGCCAGGGCCGCACTGTCCTTGTCTACAAACGGGGCGGATGTGACTGTCCTTTTCCTGGAAGAGCCGTTGCAAGGACCACATGAGAACATTTGGGAACAAGCCTCCAAGAGTGCAAATGCTGGACACACAGGCTGGTGATTAGAGCTGCCGTTCGTCCATCACCACATGCCGCCCCTTCCTCACCCCCGGCCTGCCGCTCTGGAGTCCCTGCCCCCAGCGCCGACCAGAGAGGGAGGCTCATTTGGGAGGAAGTGCCTGGGGTCTCCGGCTGTTCCCTGGATGGGCTGAGCGAGGAGGGCCTTAGAAAGAAGTGGGGGCCACAGGGGGTGGGCCTTCTCTGCCTGCCCTTCCTTCAGCCCACCTGAATGTCCCCGAGGCCCCTACTGTGAGGCCACCTTCAGTGTTATCCTCGGCGTCCGCTGAAGGGGCATGGAACCGGGTGCCAGAGGCCAGTGCCAGCTCCCTTCCTTGGACACCCGGGGGGAAGGGAGGTGGGGGCGAGCTGTGGGAACAGACCATTCCATGGCTCCGTGGGGCCTGGCCACGTGGAAATGGCTCGGTGTAGCCTCTCCAACACAGCCCAGGCATCCTCAGAAGGGTGAGTGGACTTCACATGGCACAGCGCACCCCTGGTGGGGACAGACCACCCCCGCCACCCACACCCCATCCACAGGAAGGAGGCAGGCAAGACGGCTCCATGGTTGAAGACCAAGGGCTGGGCCTCAGGGGGCTGAGGGCTGGGGGACTTCAAAGCCCTCCAGAGGACGCTGGCTCTGAACTGGCCGCTCACAGGCCCAGGTCAGCTGGCAGCAGGAAGGTTTGTGTTTCTTTTAATATCAACTCCCAGGCGTTTAACATTCCTCGAAGCTTAAACACAGAAACATTTTCCTTACCAGACTGCGCTCTCGGCTTTGCCAAACATAACCTGGCTTCTTCCCCTTCCCCCACAACCTCCATCTGCTCCTGTCTCCAAGATGTAATGATTTATGGTGTGTTTCCCCTGGGGCCCATGCAGCTGACAGCAGTGAGAAGGAGGGAAGCAACAGGACTGCGAGTCCAGGTGGGGACGATGCCATCGAGCCCAGGAATCCGGGTTTGCGGAGCCCTGGAGGTCAGCGTCCATGGCGCATCCTGAGCTGGCTGCTCAGAACACCGTTTTAATCCTTCCATTCCGTAGCCACTAATGGCCCGGAGTGTGTGGCACCTGTCGTGCTTTTTGGCTGGGCACCTCCTGGGGCCAGATGGGCAGCCCAGGGACGTGGACATGGGGCTCCCAGTCCTTATTCTGCAGGAAGTCGCTTCCCGGGACTAAATCTAGAGCTCGCTCCCATCAGCTCCTGTTCCCTAAATAATGAAGGACTGGCTGCTGGTTGCCTGGCAGCACCATCTCCCTGGCGACGGTGCTGAGGAGTGAGGTGCAGGCCCCCAGCATTAAGGAGGGATATGTTCAGGAATATGGGGTGTCATGAGTCAGATGGCTGGGCCCCCACCGAATAGTGTCATCTTCCTCGTTCAAACACAGGCGCCTGAGACAGGGTAGGGGGAGCACACGAGTCCCCAAGAACACTGCCACTGAGGACACCCAGCCAAGAGTCAGACACCAAACTCTGCGGCCTCAACAGCGCGCCAGAGAACAAACGCTTCCTGGGAAAAAGCATCATTCAGCTTCAGCTCCCCGCACCCAGGTGATACCTGCTACAGCTGCTAAGAAGCCCAGAGCACCCAATGCCCAGAGCTCAATCCCAGGGCGTGTCAGTTGCTGATTCCCTCGAGTGCACGGTCAAAGGGTCCACACCCAAGCCAGGCCACTTGTGTGATAAGCACAAGGCCACACGAGGTGCCAGATGGAACGTGGATGGCTCCGCACCAAATGTCACGCCTCCAAGCCTACATCCCCTTGACAGGTTAAGTGAACAGCAACCATCTTTAACACTGGCAGAATTTCCAAAAACACAGGCTGCAAACAAAGCCCCTTTCCCTACGTACATTTATAACGTAAAGAGACACAGCTGGGGTGGCGCATACATACCTTATCTGGACTCAGGACCTGCCCCTGCTTGGACCGCAAGACCCACCCTAAGCCAACAAACTCCTGGCACAGGTGAGTCAAGCCCAGCAGACCTCGCAGTGGGGTCAGAGGCCAGCCCGTAGCAGCCCAGCTACATCCTCAGCCCTTCCAGTAAAGCGGCACATGCTTGGGGTCTCACTCCTTCCATGGCAGACAGTGCTAATCCAACACAGCATTAACGATACAACCTCAGAATCCTTCTTAACACAGCATTTCTGGAAAAAAGCTATCAGAAGGCTACGGATGGGATGTGTAAACAAAGACACTGTCATCCTTCCAGGCTACCCTGCAGGAGTGTGGATGACCTAAGTGCACCAGATGTGGAAGCCCAAGGAACCAGACACACACCGGCCTCTGGGGCTAGAATAGGACACCATCTCCAGCAGGGGGAGAGGAACGACCTCGGGGAACTTTGCTCAAGACAGCTGTGAACCCAAGTCACAAAGGCCAATCCCCTCGACCGAGAAGGCAGAGGAGAAGGACACCTTCCCGACTGGCGCCGCCTCCCAGGCACGCTCGCCTTGGTGCCCTGGCCGCGCCTGCCTCTCACCTGGATCTGCCCTTTGCCCATGATCTTATCCACGATCTCGTTGTTGTCCTTGTTGACCTTGGTCTTATCATAGCACTTCTCATAGCACAGGATCCTCAGGGACTGAGAGCCCTCCAGCTCAATCTCGAACTCCTGGGGAAAGACGAGACAGGATGCTGAACGCCAGCAGCTGACCTGGATTCCTGGCAGGAGTGGGCCCCATCTTTACAAGGGTGAGAGGGGTGAGGCGGGCCCGTGAGGACCACATCATGAGGTCTGGAGCAGCTTCCTCATTCTCTGGAGCTCCGGAGGCCTGGGAATCACTGAGGAAGGGAAGTATAGAACCTGAACTGTACGCACCTTATCTCATCTGATCTCAGAAGCTAAGCAGGGTCCGGCCTGATTAGTACTTGGATGGGAGACCCCAAACTATAACACTGTGTCTAGACACAAACCCACGATCAGAAGCCAGATGAGCAGGGAAGGGAGGGCACACGGGTCAGAGGGGCGGGGCTGACCCATCAGCAGGCTTGGCCATCCCCAGACCATAGGACAAGAGCACTGGGAGCAGGGTGGGCATGGTGGGAGATGAGCCCAGGGTCCCTGCGGGGACCACTCACCTCATCCCACTTGGGCTCCGTTGTGTCCCGGAACACCCTGGTTTTGGCTTTGCTGACAAAGTAGCCAAAGGAATCCACCTCCAGGGTACAGTACAGGTCTGCGGGGACAGGCAGAGACACCGAGTGAGGCCCGGGGCTCGGGAACCCAGGAGGGAAGGGGGATCACGCATCAGTCTTCCCAGGGTGCCCATGCGCGCTCTGCAAATCCACACACGCCCGCCCAGCCTCAGGCCCCGCAGCCTGCCCCTCCAGGGGGCGCTGCCTAGGCTGTTTCCCAGGGTAATGGTGTGTGCTGGGGGGTGACTCTGGGGAACCACAGCCAATCCTCTACAATGTGAATCAGGGGCAGGGGGTGGAGGTCAGAGGGTGGATGTACATGCCCCTCCCAGGCCCCAGGAGCTACCCAGCTGGCTGTCCTCCATGAGGACTCTCCTGCAGAGCTAAGACTGGGGAGAGCTGTCCCTCGCTGTGTGTGATGGAGACTGGATGTAACCGGGTATCTGAGCAAGGCGCCGGGGAACAGGCGAATGAAGCCAAAGGCCTATCGGGCCCCCATCAGAGCAGAGAGCACGTCTGGGCAGCCGAGAGGTGGATGGGCAGGAAGTGTCCCTTCACTGGTTCCCCTGTGAGGGAACCCCCCCATCAGGGACTAGTTCTGGGACAAAAGGGAGGGCTTTGGAGTCGGCCTGTCTGGGTCAAATCCTAGCTCTGCGCAAACCACCCCCGCTCTGTGCCTGACTGCTCTCCTCTGGAGACTGGGCAAGATGATGGTGCCTGCAGGCCAGGCCGGACTGTGCGGACGTGATGAGTTTACTAGGACAAGCAGCCATGGCTGAAGATTCACAAGGCCTGAGTCAGAATGAACGTCCGAGTGGGTCAGGGGGCTGGCAGAGGGAGGAGGTGAGGACTGGCTGGAGGTGAGGGGAGACTCTGGAACCATATCTCACCCCATGTCTGAGCGCCCCAACCCAGTCTGAGAGGTCGGACGCCTGCGCTGGGGGAGTGGGACACCCTGCTCTAATGGGCCTGCTCCTGAGGCCCATCCCAGCCGACAGGAGGCAGAGAGACAGGAAGGGGGAGACATCTGGTCACCATGGAGATGTGAGGGCCCCCGGCCAGCTCAGGGGGCTGCAGACTTGGTGTGTGCAGCAGCCCCACGGAGCCGACTGACCAGGAGCATTCCCAGGCAATGCCCCCATCAGCAGATTCTGTGGGTCTGGGGGCATCAGGAAGCTGGTGCTGTTCCACCAGCACTGCCTGAGTGATGCGTGAGGGGGTCCTGGCCACACTGAGAGAAATGCTGCTCTAGAGGGGAAAGCGCGGGCCTTGGTGTCAGAAGGCATAGATTCAACGCCATCACCTTGTGTGCCCTGCGCGCCGCCCTGGGAAAGTCCCTGGAGCTTTCTGGCCTCAGCTTCTTTGCGTGCCAAGTGGGAATGGCATCAGCGACCTAGAAAGGGTGCCAGGAGGCTCTGGGCAGATAATGCACCCAAAAAGGCTCTGAATGTGCCGACCACTGTCAGCTCACGAGCCATGTTTGTATTTTCTCTAGCACCGAGTAAGGGACCCAGGCGCACAATAGGTGTCTGGAAATAAACTACTTCGCTCAGCATCTTGAGCTCCTGTTCATTCAGTGATGAAGGAGACGTGGCTCCTGTCCTCTAAGAACTCACAGTGGACAAAGCACATCTTAAGTGACAAAAAAATATGACAGGTGCTGCCCCAGGGTGATGGGAACGCAGAGAAGGGAGGCAGATTTGCTGCGGGAATCCAGGTGTCACAGAGAACGTTAATTGAATGACTGACTGTGAGTCAGCGGCATACCCTCTGCGTGGTGCACTGCAGGAAGAGAGGCAGAAGGCAGATCTTACCAGTCAGAGGGGAAGAGAAGGGAGTAAGGAGTCAGGTTTCTGATCCTATATAATATTAAGTCCTTTTCTTTCTCTGTGACTCAGTTTTCTCATCTGGCAAATGGGAAGAAACTATTAGCTGTCTAATTCACAAATTCCTTCAGGGAGAAAAGTTGGATAAAAATGTAACTGTATCTTGTAAAATACTAATAACTGCACAGACGCAGCAGATGGTGATAAAGAAGGAAAAAGAATGTGTGGTAGCAGTGTGCTGGCCCTACACATATAGGTCATATTTAAGCCAGCTCTTAGGTAAGTATTAACAAGCATGATTGCCTTTTTTTGGAGAAAAAAAGAGAAGGCTCAGAGAGGTTAAGAGATTTTCCCAAGGTCACACAGCTTGTGATCTGTGGATGTGAGATGGGAGCCCCATATTTTTGATACCTGGGGGTAGGGAAGGGCTTAGGGCAGAGCAGACCTTGGAGACAGAAAGCAGGGATGAACCCCTGCTAGCCAAGAGGAGCTAGCTCCTGGCCTTTGGGGGAATGCCCCACACCTCAAAGCGGCTGGCAGGGCCCCAGCCTGGGCAGACCAAGGCAGAGCAGGTGGGAGGCCCCATGCAATGGGTCCACGGGGACTTTCTGTAAAAGGATGAACAATGAAGTCTCTTCCTGGGGCAGGTGGTCTTGGGTACTTACTGGCTGACTGCTTAAACCCCTTGGCAGAATGGACGATGACATGGAGGAAGCCATAGAGTCCTGGAGACTCGTCGTCTGCAAGAGAGAAAAGCCCCCCAGGGAAGAGGGTGATGAGAGGCCCGCTTCCTCCCCGCCTCACCCCTGGCTGGTTGGTTACACAAAGGGAGCCAGTCTGCGCCTTGGTCCGACAGCACCACCCGGTGGCCAGAGGAGGAAGCGTCCACAGTCCATTGCTGCCTGGAGTGCGAGCTGACGCACTCCCTCCACTGGCCTGGCAGCATCTTCCTCCTGGGACTAAGTCCCGACCTCCGGGGGCACTTTCCCTCCTACGAATCCTGCCTATCCCACTGCTGCCCTCCTCACTCAGTCTAGCCTTCCAAGGTGGAAATTAACCAACATAAGTCACTCTGTGCCAAAGAGCAGGTTCAGTCTTATTTCTCACACACTACTCTAATCCACCGAACCTTGTGCTCCACCACCGCCCTGCCCCAGGCTTAAGCCTTCTGCTTCCGTGAACATATTAACATCACAGTCCCAGCGCACCAGGACACCAGATTCTTCCCTTCAGCCAGAGGTCGCCAGGGAGGAGTTGGGCGCCATCCAGGGACTCAGCAGAGAAAAACATCTGTTCAAACTCTGTATCTGGCAACTGTCTTCCCAGCACAGCGGAGCAGAGGTCAGCCACTGGTAGCCAAGTGACTGGCTAGGTGTTTGTGGAAGGTCCCGGCAACACCCCGGGGGCTTGGACCCGCTGATTGAGCAACCTCGGATTCCAGATCTTACCGTCTTTATTGCTGGTGACAGGAATGTTGTGTACAGTCCTTAGTTTGAAACAGGATCCTGTGAGCACCTGGAGTTCCACTGAGCTCAGGACAAAGGCCTGAAGATCTGCAGGAGGAGACAAGAGAGAGCAGAATGTCGTCATAGGTCCACTAGGACCCACGGCTCTTCTTTGAGGGCTACTGCAGGAAAAAAAAACTTAGCTCTAAGGGCAGAGTTGGTCGTTGGAAGAGGGAGTAGACACTCAGCTGGGGACAGTCAGGGGTGCTGCCAGAGGGATAAGAAGCACAGGGTCCAATTGGAGGGGTTCGTGAATTATATACATGACAGCAAGAGCAAGAGACAGACGAGCAACTCTGGGCTCTGGGTCCAGTCCTACTGACAATTCACTACACATTTTTAAGCAAATCACCTAAATTCTTTGGGTCTCAATTGATCAGCAGCATCAGTTAAGAACCACCTGCCCTGGCACTTTACAGAGTAACTAGGAGGGCTAAAGAGAAGCCAGTGGACATCAAAGTGCTTGGAAATGCAAAAGGCCCTCTCTTGCCATGGATACTAGCAGGGCAGCGTAGAGTAGAGGTGGGGCATTACCTTTCTTCTGCAGTTTCTGAATTGCTTCTCTCCACTCTGACCTCTCATAGTCTGAAGACAGTAGGAACAGGTAGCTCTGAAGAGAGGAGATGAGAATTCACTAGAGTGACCACAGTCAGGCCCAGGACATTTTTGGATTCCGGGGCCCCCAATAAAGTTCCTTTGTACCCAGGCACCCCTAGGCTTGGAGAAGAAGGCAGCTGGGAGGAAGGCCTTCCTCCTAGGAAGCCTGGTGATGGGAGTGGCAGTGCCAGTGATGGCCAGCAGAGGGCACTGGCTCTACACGAGTGGGGAGAGGCAGTCCAGGGCAGGAGCCATGGCAGCCTTGTTGGGAATGGGGGGTGGGGGGACCTGAAGCCCTGATTTCCATAGGTCCGGTTCAGGGTCAGGGCAGCCCTGGAGGAAGGGGGCTGTCTGTCCTATCCCCATCCTTCCTGACCTTTCCATTCCGATTGTGGATCCGAAATGGGATTGTGGGGGAATTGAGCAGCAGCAAAAACTCATTCTCAAACATCTTCTTCTTCAGGCGTTCGATGGCCCGGCTCTGTCCTTTGTTGGCTTTCTGTAGGGGACAGAGGGCACAGGAGGGTCTCTTTGCACTCGGACTCCACTTGTCACCCCGTAGTTTTGTTTTTTTTCATTTATTTTTATCCATTGGAGGCTAATTACTTTACAATATTGTAGTGGTTTTTGCCATACACTGACATGAATCAGCCATGGATTTACATGTGTTCCCCATCCCGATCCCCCCTCCCGCCTCCCTCACACCCCTTAGTTCTACATACAGCATTCCTCTGTATAGTCATCAGTTTTCTTTTCTTGGGAGGGCCAGTCAGCCACAGAAAATAAAACTGCTCCTCGCAGGACATGCTAATTCCTAGGCTAGTAAATGACTTCCCTGTGAGTGCATCTTTCATGTGCAAACCAGTCAGTCTGGAGTCCACACCCCTGACCCTCTCCTTTAACTAACTTTCACACACAAGCCAGTATTTCTTCTGCCCTAAGTAACCCAGGGCAACTAGATACCACCACTCTAGCCCAGAGCCTGCTGACTTATTCAGATTTGCCGGTCTTAAGCTGTTTCTTGTGGAAAACACAATCGAGGCTCTGGGCCATGCACTTTCCAAGCTCCTTCTGCCTTTTTTTTTTTTTTTTTTGCCCACGCAGCATGGCATGTGGGATCTTAGTTCCCAGACCAGGGATGGAACCTGCACCCCTGCATTGGAAGCATCGAGTTTTAACCACTGGACCCCCAGAGAAGTCCCTCCTTCTGCCCCTTGACCAAACCTGGTGTTTTCCCACAAAGCCCTGTGTGGTGTGGCCTGCCCCTTACTCTTGGAAACTGTAAGTAATAAAATAAATCTAAGGAATAAAACTTTTCCAGTGGCAACAACATCTCTGGGCTATTACTCAGTCATCTCCATAAATTAAATTCCGGTACCACCGAGCCACCCTGCTTAAAAGCAGCAGACACCTTTCAGCATAAAGCCCCCATTACCTCTGGCCCCAGGGGGCCTCCCCAGGGCTGGGTTCTAGCTTCCATGCCCGGCACATATCCCCTGCATCTTCCACCCCGGGTGCACGCTATTATTCCCTGTTCTCTAACAAGCTGCTCCCTGTCTCAGCTGTCTCCAGTTTTTCCAGTTTGTATCGTATAAAGGATCCCTTCCCTTTTATGAACCACTGTTATGCTTCACATCTCAGTTCCAATGCCATCCTCAATCTCCTACAGCGAGAATTCATCTCTGCTTTTTTTTTTTTACCCACTAGACTGGCAGAATTGTGACAACTGCTCACAGCGGTGCTGTGACACTGGGGGGGAACAGAGATGATGACACACTGCTGGAGGGAACACGATCGGATGCAAACTTTTCAGACGTAAACCCAGCGATGAATGCGCAAGCCCTCTGCCCCAGACATCCCACTTGCAGGGGATCTACCAGAAAGAAATAGAAGGGCAGAGGAAAGAATGAGAAATCATCTAAAGACCCAAATATGTTGTTGTGCCGTCGAGTGACAACAGGATGCAGTTGTGAAAGGGGACCTGACAGATGAAACTGCAAAACGGCACATGTAGTCTAATCTCATTAAAAAATACAGACACACACGTGTAAACACAGGAGAGTCTAGCAGAATATACCTCAAACTGGGAATAATGGGGGGAAGGTAAGAAGTTCTATTCTACACACTTTGGTATTGTATTTCTTGTTATAAGAAGTCAATGTGACACTGGGAATTAGGGAAAAAAACTAGGCTTAAAAATATTATTAAAAGAATAAATTGCTGCTGCTCCTGTGACTCAGAGAACAACACCGTGCATCTCCAGTGACTCTCATCACGCTGTGTCACATGTTGCGGTCACACAGAAGAATGTGTGCCTTCTCCACTGGATAAGGAGGTCTGTGAGCATCTGGCGCAGCCCTGCAGCCGGCAGAAGTCAGTAAGCATGGATCCGATGAAGCAGAAGGCCACGCCTGCACACCTGGGGCAGGACGGAGGCCCAGAGCCTGCAGCTCCCAGGGCCGGGTGAGAGACACGCATGCGGGATGCCCCTGATGTGCAGATGCTGGCAGACCCAAATGGGGAAGCAGGCTCCCCTGAGGCAGGGTGGGCTGGCTGTTTAGGAGGAGACACTTGTGCTGGTCAGGGGGCTCCCTCTGGGCAGGTGTACCCCAGTCCTAGGACACTGCGTGAAAGTGAAAGCTGTTCAGTCGTGTCCGATTCTTTGAGACCCTATACACTATACTGTCCATGGAATTCTCCAGGCCAGGATACTGGAGCAGGTAGCCTTTCCCTTCTCCAGGGGATCTTCCCAACCCAGGGATCGGACCCAGGTCTCCCGCATTGCAGGCAGATTCTTTACCAGCTAAGCCACAAGGGTAGGACACTCCCATGACCCAAACATCCCTGGGTTATTACTGTGGTTTTCCTCTCCTCTGTTCAGAGAAAGATATCTGGGTTGAAAGAATTCTTAGAAGCCATCTGGTCATGTGTCTTTAAACTGTTCATAAAGTACCTATTTGTTCATAAAGTACCTACATGTTAAGTAGTAGGACATAGGGGGCTTCCCAGGTGGCACAGTGATAAAGCATGTGCCTGCCAATGCAGGAGATGCAAGAGACACCGGTTCGATTCCTGGGTCTGGAAGATCCCCTGGAGTAGGAAATGGCAACCCATTCCAGTATTCTTGCCTGAAGAGTCCCATGGACCAAGGAGCCTGGCAGGCTAGCAACTGAGCATTAAGACACAGAACTGAAGAAAACAGTCCCCTCCCTGGAGCTGAAATTCTAGTGGGGAAGAGAGAAAGCAGAGTGTGCAATAATAACTCAGTACAAATAAAGCCAAGCAAAGAGGTAAACATCCTGAACCAGGAAGCCAGGCACCCAACCGAGACACCCAACAGTGGGGAGATAACAGGGAAGGCTCATCCGCGGAGGTGAGGCCCAAGCCAAGCCTGGATGGGTGAAGAGGAGAGATCCGGCCAACTAACCAAGCCCCTCCATCCTCCTCTTTCCCTTCCTGGGGAAGCCTCCTTCTGGGGTGTTTTCCTCTAGCCACTGTTGTCAAATATAATGAATTTGAGGCTATACATTTTCCTCTAAAAAGCGCTTTTGGCTGTATCCCCTGGGTTTTAATATGGAGTGCTCTCATTTTCATGTAGGTCTAATTTGCAGTTTCCCTTTTGATTTCCTCTTTACCTGAAAAGTTTTAACTTCCCAGGTATATATTTAACTATATTCTAGTTGTTGATTTCTAATGTACTGCACTGTAGTTTGTGAACATGACCAGTACACCTTTTTTTCTAAACTTGAGATTTCTTATTCCAAAGAACTGACACTTCTGAATTGTGGTGCCAGAGAAGACTCTTGAGAGTCCCTTGGACTGCAAGGAGACTAAACCAGTCAATCTGAAAGGAAATCAACCCTGAATATTCATTGGAAGGACTGATGCTGAAGCTCCAATACTTTGGCCATGTGATGGAAGAGCCAGCTCATTGGAAAAGACCCTGGTGCTGAGAAAATCTGAGGGCAGGAGAAGGGGGCAACAGAGGATGAGATGGTAGGATGGCATCACTGATTCAATGGACATGAATTTGAGCAAACTCAGGGAGACGGTGAAGGACAGGGAAGCCAGGTGTGCTGCAGTCCATGGGATCACAAAGAGTTGGACATGAACTTAGCAACTGAACAACAACAAAATGCAGCCTACTACATGATAAATTATCTGTAAATGTTCCATGTGTGTTTGACAGAATCTCAGCTTTCTATCAGGATACAAGTTTCTGTGCATTTTTAGACCAAGTGGTCTTTAAGGCCCGCCTCTGTTTACTTATTTGCCTACTCGATCTGTCAATTTCTCAGGAGACTCCCAGGCCCTTCCCTTCTCATACATCCTTTTCCTTAAGAAGGACTTTTTCTCCTCTTGCTTTTGCAGTGTTTGGCATACACTGTTCCCCAGGAAACTTCCCATAATTAACCCCACTAAATTCTGAGCACTGACTCCTTGGCCTGCCGCCCTCTATCTGCCCAGTGCTCATCGTCATGGTCAGACATGTTATCTTGAAGATTGTAAAGAAAGGCCTTCCTCTCTTACATCCTGCCTCCCTTGTCAGACTCCCAAATTTTATCACTTCTCCTTCCTCCATTTCCCTGGCACACCCAATTCAAAGGTCCACAATGAAAAGAGCCAACTTCTCAGCCCCAGATGATGCCAGGCTCTGCTCACCTCCTTCTGGATTTCACTCTTAAGGGCAGAGATCTTCATTTTCATGTCCTCCAGCTCGTGGTCGGGGAAGGGGTGCACCTGGGGACTGGCTTCAGACTCCTCAGGGGATGGAAACACTAGGTCAGCCAGGGGGATGTACCATTTGCAGTCATATTGCTGGTGCTTCCTGCAAACAGGTCAGGGGGAGATGTGAGCCACAGAGGAACTGGATCTTCAGGCCGGAATCGCCGGAACCAAAGACCACCCGAGAGGGGTTTACTGAGAACTCGTCACAGGCAAGAATGATCCCTGCCCTGAGGAGCCTGATCAGGAAACGTTCATGGAATAACGATAGTCAGGCTCTAAGGTCAGGCAGCGGTAAGGGCTCTGGATCTCGCTCCTGCCATTCTTCTGGCCCAGAATGACTGACATTCTTAAGCAGCCCAAACCTCTAGTGTCTGAGCAAGAGTGGTCTCTCCTATTCCCCATCCAACTCTTCCTTCCCTTCCAGCCTGTCTAAACATAACTTACATTCTTTATCTTCTTAGCTAGAGATACAATACAGATGCAATTTTGAATGCCACCTCTTATCAACAGAAGTCACATGGGGTAATGAGTTGAGGGATAATGAGTTGAGGATTATAAAGCCATGTCCAAGTCCAACGAGAAATAGTGCTGTGGTCCACTAGTAATGTCTGCCCTGGGCAAAGGACTTAAGGCAGAGGTATGTATGCTTACGACCATCACCTCTGCTTTAGAATCATCTCAAACGTAATCCCCTCTACTGAAACTCATAATAACCTCTCCTTCTTTCACTTTCCCCAGGACTTCGTTTTGTACCTCCCTGCAACATTAAGCCTGTGGCTTGCCCCCCTCAGCACACCGTAGGTGGTAAGAAAATAAAGATGGAAGATCGTAGGAATACATACTGAAGAACCTTTTCTGCTTGTAACAGAGACACTCTAGTCACTGGGTACAGAGATGGAGCTCAAAAGAAGCTTTCAAGTCCAATTAAGGTTCAAATCCTTCCTCCTCTGCTTTAGTTGTATGACCTTGGGCAACTTATTTCACTTTTCTAAGCCTTTTCTCTCATCTGTGAGATGGGGATAATAATACCTACTTTGTAAAGTCACTGGGGAGATTAGAAATAATATATTCAAAACATTTGTCATGGCACCTGGCATGGCATAAGCACTCAATAAATGGTAGCATCAGATTTAATGAATATTCACTGAATTGCAGTTAGCAAAAATTTAGAGATGTCTAATAAAAGGAGAATGCTTAAGTAAATTATGGCATACCCACTTGTAACATCATGCAGGAAAGTAAAATGATGATTATGAAGATTAGGCAGCAACAGGGAAAATGCTTATGACGTGAAATGGAAAAAGCAGAGCCCCAAATTGGGTATTCACTCTGATTACAAGTATATGAAAAAACATAAGAACATTTAAAAAAAAACTGGAAGGAAATATAGCCGCAGGAGACTGATGCTTATGTTCGGGTGGGTGACAGGGTTTATTTCCCACCCCCTGTAATTTGGTTGTATTATATTTATAATTAAAACCATGATTTATTTTTAGAAAAAGGCTATGAAGTAACATAAAATTAATTAATCTGTTTTTAAAAAGGGGGAAAGAAATGCAGGTGGCCCCGGGCTGCTGACGGGCTCCACCGGGGGGCGGGGTCTAGTTCTCCCCGCCCACCAACCCTCCTGCACACTCACCCCGCTGATGCCTTCTTTAGCTTGGCGCACAGGAGGACGTCGGTGAAGAGGAAGACGTGCCGCAGCTTCCGGGAGCTCTCCGACACTTCCACCAGGAAGCCGTCCTTCACCAGTTGCCGCGTCTGAAAGAGATGGCACACCCACCCCCGCCTGCTCAGGGGGAGTCAGCCCAGGGCCCAGCCCGCACCCATCCAGCTGTGGGCGTGGGGCTGGGGCTCCAGGGAGGGACCTAGTGCCGGTGGTTGGCAGCACTGGCTTTGGGGTCAGGCACAAGGGCCTGGGGATTCCCAGGTGGTGCAGTGGTAAAGAATCCACCTGCCAATGCAGCAGACGCAAGAGATGCAGGTTTGATCCCTGGGTCAGGAAGATCCCCTGGAGTGGGAAATGGCAACCAGCTCTAGTATTGCCTGGAAAATTCCATGGACAGAGGAGCCTGGTGGGCTACAGTCCATAGGGTTGCAAAGAGTCGGACATGACTGAGCTCATACCTAACACCTAATCTAACACGGGCTTGAATCCAGACTCTGCCCCTTCCTGGCTGAGATCTTGGGGGTAAGTTCCCTTACTTCTCTGAGCCTCAGTCTTAGCATCTATAAAATGGGGATAATGACATTGGCCCCCATAGCATAAACATCATGGTATATCTACAACAGTCAATATAGTGCCTAGCATGTAATATATGATCCACATGTGGTAGCTTTCCATTTCTCTGCAGCCCTCAACAGCTCACCCCTGGATGGACCCACCCTGGGTCATAAATACCCCCCACCTCCACCCTAGAAACACCTCCCTAACTCTGCCTAAGATGTTGACCTTGTTTCAGCTGAACTTCGATTTGCAAAACCACTCAGGCCTCTGAGTGGGTTCTGCAACCCGCCTCAGGCAGATGGATGGGGGACCCTAGGCTTCCCTCCGTGGGGCTGTCGCAGTGTCCTGGGGATCCTACAGCTGTCTCTACCCTGGGCTCTGGCTGGCCTGGAGCATTTCGCTTCACATATAACTTCCAGAGCCTCCTCCCCGCCACCCTGGGCCAGCGGGCCTCTGCGGGGCTGTCACGGTCTGTCTCAGGCTTCTCTGTGTGACCTATATATGCTATGTATGTAGGTGAGCACGTAGAAAGCACACTATTAAAATGATCCCAAACTGGTCGTGCTCGAGGGCCTCTGGAGATCTCTCAGACATCCCCAGTCAAACCAACCGGTGACATTCCAGAGTCTGCAAACCGGAGCTGGGAGCTGCATGTAGGGACAGTGCTCTGGTCCCATTAGCCAATCCCCAGAACCCGTCCCTCGTTACTTCCCTCCCCAGAGGACACTGAAACCTCATAAACACTACAAAGGAGCAGAAAGGCAGCCAGCCTTCACTCCTGAACGCCACTTAATTACCTCTCCTGGACAGGAAGCTCCATGTGTGGGTCAGGCTGCTGACCCACGTGGCTAACTGTCCCTCTGATTCTTCAAATTGCTTCCCCTCGCTGAGGCACCCCCCACTCCTCCAGCAAAAAGGGCCCCCAAGGAACTGGAGCTGCTAGCCACATCCAGGTGCCCACCTGGGACAGTTCAGTCACCTGGCAGCTTCAGCCTCTTCTCCCTGACTCTCCCAGCTCCCTCAGCCTGAGCCATTATCTTCCAGGGGACCCTGAGGACATCATGCTGCCCAGAGGAGGTGGCTGCATTCAAGAATGAGACAGAAAGAGCCCTGGTGCGGGGGTCAGTGCCTGAGGCTTGCTGACAGAATACCCCAGCTATAGCTGCAGTCCCCAATCTTTTCGGCACCAGGGACTGATTTCGTGGAAGACAATTTTTTCCACAAACTAAGGATGAGCGGGATGGTTTCGGGATGATTCAGGCACATTACATTTACTGTGCACTTTATTTCTAGTCTAATGCTGCTGATGATCTGATAGGAGGTACCAGTCCGCAGCCCAGAGGTCAGGGACCCCGAGCTAAAGGGTCCAGTTCCAACACTGATAGCCAAGAGACCTGTGCAGGAGACCTAGAGAGACTCTCCAGGCCCCAGTTTCCTCATCTGCCTCTGTGGACTATTATGAAGATTAATGAGATGCTGGACCTTAAGCTGTTGGCCCAGGACCCGAAGGCCTGTCCTTGGCTGGGACTGGGCGTTCAGGGTTGGAGAGTCACCGGGCATCGTGCGGTGGTGCCGTGTGTGCAGGAGAGCAGGAATGGTGCCGGGCACCCTCCTCACCCTGGGGGCCGAGCCCCGCTGGGTCCTGAGCTCACCTCCCCCTTGGGGGTTGTGACTGCAGTCCGGCGGGGGTCGATGTCCTCATTGATGCTGGACAGGAAGTTCTGGGAGATGCGGAGGGCGTCCTGTAGCAGCGGGTAGTCTGGGTGGTCCACAGGCGTGTGCTTCAGCAGGTCCTGGGAAGGATGGGGTGGTGAGACGGGGGAGCGGGGCTGGGGCTCAGCGAGAAGACAGTGGGGAGAACTCAGTCCTCACTGAAGGAATTCCAAGGGGGGCAGCTAGGGACCCTTACTCTAACTTGGTCATGCCTGCCAACGCTGAACTAAGACTTAGGGTCAGAGCAGCGGGGCATGGTGCGCCTTTATTACCGCTGCAGTGATGATTCTTCTCCCTGGTGGTGCAGACCAGGTGGAGTCTCCTCTCACCAAGCAGCTGGGAGAGACACCCCCCACTTACCCTACAGCTGCTCCAAGGACACTGGAGACCAGGCGAGGAATGAGGAGGCAGGAAGTGCCTGCCTCCCAGGGAGCATTTGGCCAAAAGTCAAGCCTAGTGGCCAAGCTATTTTTAGGCCCTGGGCCCATCAGCATGGTCACCACAGGCCAGGCAGGTGCAGTCAGGGCCCAGGGACCCTCTGCCCAGCTCCCCGCATGGGCTGTTGTCATGACTCCAGCGCTCCTGCACCCTGGGCTCAATCTCCCACCCACTCCTGAGCCCTCCCTGGCCACTCGGCGGGGAGACACTCACGTGTAGGACCAGGGTGCTCCTGGTGACTCGGTCAATGGGCTTGTAGAGCAGAGCTGGAGGGGAAGCAGGAACAGGGCCAGGTCAGATGAAAGACAGGGAGCAGTCTGAGACCCGAGGGGCCAGCCTGGGCCCCGAGCCGCCTCCCTCCCCTGCATGGACGTCCACTCACAGGAGGCCAAAGTGGATTCCACAGCAACCACGCCTGCATTCTCACCCCAGACAGGCCAGACAACACCAAAGACAGACACACGGCTCTGGTGACCCCAGCCCCCTCCCACCCACCTCATCTTGTCTCCCACTAGACATGATTTCTTGAAGGGCTATTTGTCCCCCAGGCCTGTCCCTGCCTGACCAGGCTCATAGCAGACACAGATGCTCCTCTGGACCCTCTGCTGAAATCACACAGCCTTACCCCTAACAGCTCTGGGACAGTGGAGGTCACACCCAGGACCCCAGATTGCAGGAAGGAGACACTGTTTTCCCAGGGAGGGAGCTGTCCCCATACCCCATCATTCTCACATCCCTCTGGTCCAAGGCCTGGCCCCGCCAGCTGGGAACATCATGCTTCGTTCTGACCCACACAGCTGACCTCGTCTCCACGAGGAAGACCCCTGATCATGCCCTTAATGCCCTCCTGGCTGAGGACCAGGGAGGCATGCCTGATGGCCACAGAAAGGCTCTGTTCTCAAGTGTCAGCTGATGGGGTAAAGATTTCCAAAAGGAATTCAGGTGGGGCTTCGAGTCAGAGAGCCCCTGAAGAGGCTGGGAAAATGCAAGCTCAGCAAGAATCCCCCCACACACACCACGGGCCACACACTTCAGAGACCAGGACACCAAATGAGGATCGCCAGGATTCAAGGGAACAGGTGAAGGCGGCAGCTGGCTGACCAACACTTCCGAACAAAGCTCCTGCGGGCAGCTGCGTCCTGCCCCTCCCAGCCTGGGTGGATCAGCTCCGGTCCTGCACCTCGACACCTCTGCCCACGGGGTCATGACCTCTGTCCCCCTGCTGTAGGAGCAGTAAGAGGCAGGATGCTGGTCTGGGGAGGAGGACCAGAGTGAGTGTCCCATGGGATCAGGCTGGGACAGGTACCAGGGCTGACATTCATGTCCCAGCCAGCCCCCAAACCAAAGAGTTCCCCAAGGCCCTGGATATTAATACCCTGTGCATTGCTAAATGGTCACTTTGGGAAACAATCTGCTGGCTACGGAGAAGATGCAGTCTCAGCGGTGTGCCCTGAGCCTCATCTGCTGGCTTTGCTTGGCTGCCCGTCAGAATCAGTGGGGAACTCTCAAAAGATTCAGATGCCTCTTTCTCCCTCTCCCATCAGCTAAACAGCAGGCTCTGCTGGGCAGAACCCAGGCATCAGCATTTTTACAAAGCTCCTTTGTGGATTCTGAGATGTCATAACGGTTGAAAACCACTGCTTCATTGAAACACACCTCCCATGATTTATTTGCAGCCCTTTCTTAGTCTAGCAACTTCTAGAACCCCTCCCTGTCCAAGGGCTATGGGAGCTAGAATGGACAAGATCAGGTTGGCCTCTCCTGGGACAATGAGGTTACAGATCAGTCACCAGCCCAGGAGGGGCAAATTCTGAGGCTGTCTGGGGCAGCAGTCCCCAACCTTTTTGGCACCAGGAACTGGTTTGCTGGAAGACAATCTTTCCATGGATCAGGAAGAGGGGCATGGTTTCAAGGTAATTTAAGTGCATTGCATTTATTGTGCCCTCTGATTTATTATTATTATTACATCAGCTCCACCTCAGATCATCAGCCATGAGATCCTGGAGGTTGGGGACCCGTGGTCTACGGTACCCACCTGTGGCTCAGCCCATCTGCAGGGCAGGGGGAAGTCACTCTCTGAGAATCCCAGAGACCCAGAGAAAGTGCAAGTTCAGCAGACACCAGCCAGGGTGGGCCCTCGAGTTCCCGCCCAGAGAAAGTTGATACTGCAGTGTCAGCCCCCTCCATCCCTCTGCTGGGTCCCAGGAGGAAGAGGTTTCTGACTAAGCTCAGAGGTCTGCACAAATGGCGGGTTGGGTTTCAGAGGGGTTATTAATATGCCTCGAGTCACCTCAAGAGTCCACTTGATTGTGGTCATGGAATGAGTCCTAATGCATCAGCCCCAGGTTGGGGAGGGGCAGCTGGGAAGAAGGTGGGGAGAAGCCAAGAGCAAGGACAGGGCCCCAGGGCCGAGGTCAGATATGGAGGGAACCAGGGCAGCCGTGATGGGCATGCTCCCCGCGCCCCCCGCACCTGCTTCCCCTGAGAATGCAGAGTGCACAGCCCACCTACCCCCCCCCATACAACTGCTCCCTGCCTCTGCTTCCCCCGCTCTGCCTGCTCCTCAATGTGTGGTTCCCATTTCTGGGGCACACACCATTCACCAAGTTGCAACGCCCGTCTCTCCCCCTCCTCCTAAAAGCCTTCCCCAATCAGGACTTTCCCAACCAACATTCACAGTGCCTAAAGGACAAACCATGACCTGTGCAAGGTGGGCCTCTCTCTAGCTTGCTGAGTACTTTACTCTGTGTCCAATGGCACTGTTTTACATGTGCTATTTCCTTTTAATTAAAAAAGGAAGGGACTGTCCTAGTGGTCCAGTGGCTAAGACTCCACGCTCCCAATACATGGGGCCCCGGGTTCAACCCCTGGTCAGGGAACTAGATCCCACATATCACACTGAAAGATCCTATGTGCCACAACTAAGACCTGGCACAGCCACATAACTAAATAAAGGAATAAATATACTTTTTTTTTAAAAAAAAGGAAAGCAATGATCACTAGTCCTATTTTACACATGCAGAAAATTTTCCAAGGTACAAAGAAGTGTGATGTAACTTGCTCACAATCACAAAGCTGTAAGGGGCAGCTGGGTTTTGAATGTAGGTCTACCAGTACTCCTTAACTTTGAGCTATGCCCCTCCATGGGGGAGGGCAGCACCAGCAGAAGCTCAGTGGTCCTTGAGAGGGTTCTGGGAAAGATTCATCAAGAAGTGGATGAGCTGGCCTCTCTTGTTGCCAAGGTGAGCCCCCTCCTTAGGGGCCTGAGTCAGACTTCCTTCGCCTCCCACCCCTCCCCCCCAACCATGTTTGGCATGGAGCCCTGGAGAGTGGACATTCGGTACATAACCACTAAGGCAGACCACTGCAGTGGTGGTGGTTTAGTTGCTAGGTCCCGTCCGACTCTTACGACCCCATGAATTGTAGCCCGCCAGGCTCCTCTGTTCATGGGATTTCTCAGGCACGAGTACTGGAGAGTGGGTTGCCACTTCCTTCTCCAGAGGATCTTCCTGACCCAGGAGTCAAAGCCAGGTCTCCTGCATTGCAGGCGGATTCTATACTGACTGAGCTACGAGGCAAGCTCAGAGTGAGCCCTAAGTCACTCAGCTTCCCTGGGACCTCAGACCAGCACCCTTTGGAGGGGCTGAGAAGGTTCAAACAGTGTGGTCAGTAAGGGCCCCTTCGCACCTGACCCCTCACACTTTGAAGCTGACTTCATCTCAGGGACGGAAGGAACCCTGAACTTCGGGTCCCAGGCCTGTTTCACTAAAACTAAGCTTCCTTTCGGGGAAGAAAGAGGAAGCAAAGGGCCAACCATTTCCTCTTCAGAAAGGCAGAGTGGAGATGTGACCAACTCCCGGGCCAGACCGAGAAGGGCATTTCCCCTCCGATCTTCAACCAGCCCAGCTTCAAGTCCAGACCGTCAGGATCTGAGCCGAGGGGTGGGGCCCAGGGCAGCCTCTGCCCGCTGACTAGTGCTCCCCCCGCTGTCCTGCTGGGACAGTCAGAGAGGGGCGACCTCAGGGTCTCTCTCCATCATGAGCAGTCTTCTACACAGGACATCTAAGAAGGGGAGGGGACAGCTGATCGTGCACAGAGGTCGCAGGGAAGAGCCCGGAAAACCTCAGCATCGCTCCTCCGGCAAGCTGCCGCCCCCCTCTGTTCAGCCTTCGACAAGGAGCTCCAGGTTACCACGGAGACATGAAAGCAAAGTGACTGAGAGGAGCTGAGACAAAACGCCTGCCTGGTGGGAGGGAAGACGGTCCTGAAACCAGCCGCCTGCTCCAGGGGCCCAGAGCAGCAGGCCGGGGGCATCACTTGACCCTTATGCCCCTGCCAAAGGCAGCCTGGGTCATCCCGAGGGTACCTCTTGCCCTGGAAGGCGGGGCCTGCTGGCTTCCGGACACCTCTTCGCCTAGGCTGGTGCCAGCCTCCTCTGAGCGAGAACCTGGGTGGCAGCACACACCTGTCTCAGGACCCCTGTCCCCGAGGGGGCTGCAGAGGATGCTCCATCTGCCCCCAGCCCCCCACCCATTGTACGGTGGGGGTGTGACCTTCACAAAGCAGCAACCTGCCACGCCCCCTTCTCCCACCAGCACTCACTGCCGACCTTCTGCACTAGGTGACAAGACCTCAGCTCGAGGGTCTCCAGTGGTTAGGAATGAACCCACTGGGGGCAACCCAATTCCTTCCTGCTCCCAACCATATCCACGTTCTCCCGTCGCCTGTTCACAGAGGAGAGAGCCAAGGCAGCGTGTGTGCTCGGAGCACACAATACCCTGGCCGCTCACCATCCTCTCCTCTCGCCCGAAACAAAGAGACTCCCAACTTCTCCCTCCAGCCGGGGCTGGCACCCTCCAGGTCCAAGGCGCTGCCATCTGGACCATCCGGCCCTCTCCAATCGGCCCGTGCCGACCCCTCTCCAGCCCCGGGATGGCCACCCCTGCCTATGCAGCCTTGTCACTTTTTCTCCTTGACAGCCTCTCCAGGAAGTTGTTCCCAGCCTCTCGAGCTGAGCCACGAATTCCCCCAGAGATCCTCAGAGGAGCCTAGCCCCTCCTAGCCCGGTCCTCCCATTTCCAAGCCCCCCTGCCTGGAGCAGCCCCCAGAGTTCAACTCCAGGCTGGAAGCTGGCCGGGCCGGGGGGTTAACACATGTCCAGCCACTTGTTCCCTGCCCTGCTGCCCCTCCCCCTGCTCCAAACCTTGCCGGCCACGATTCTGCCCCCTCCAGCCCCCACCCCCTCCAGCCGCCCCGAGGTGGGAGGACACCCCCACCTCCCGCGAGAGGGGGCCTGGGTTACCATAGGTGCAGTTACAGCAGAAGCGAATGATGAGAAGTATTTCCATGGCAGCCTGCGTCCCCGTGGCCGGAGCGTGCGGCCATCGCTCCGGGCTCCCCGGCTCCCCTCAGCGGCCCGGCCACTCAGCCACCTTCTCGGCTGCCGCTGCACAGCCTCCAGAACCAAGCAGCCGCTTCTGAGTGCGCCTCTAGCCAGGGGGAGGGGAGGGAGGGCGGCGCGCGTGGAGCGGGGAGGAGGAGGGGAGCGAGGCGCCTGCTGGCATCCTAAGGAGGAGCACGTTTGTAGCTGGCCAGCTGCCTGGGGACAGAGACTGGATTCCTCCTCGCGTGCACGCGCTCACACACACACACTCACACACACACTCTCACACACGCGCGCGTGCGAGTACGTGTGCACACACCTACAACAAGCAGGGCACAAAGCCAGACAAAGGAAGATGACTGTTAATCCAACCCCTTCCCCATAGTACCTTCCATAGTGACTGACGTGTGGCTGTCCCTGGAGTCCTTGGGACCTTTCACCTTGAGTTCCTGCCAAAGAGAGGAGCGGAATCACTCTACCGGGCCCAGCCCCACCCCTGGCCTCCCCATTCCCCGTGGTGAATGCAGCAGGAAGCAGGGCTCTGAGACCCAGGGGTGCAAACAGGAGCAAAGAGACAAAGACTAACTTCTGCCTCTCTGACTCCAGACCCCCTGGGCCACACCCGTCAGCTCCTGGAGCCTCCTGGGGTCCAGTGGCTGATGCAGGCAGAAAGGAGGGGTTCTGGGGACCAGAGAGGACTGTGATCATGGTCGGTGCTCCTCAGGCCTGTCCCCTAAAGCCCCTCCTCAGTGACTAGGAGGGCCTTCAGAGGATGAGCAAGAATGGGACCAGCCTTTCCCAACCCCCAGCAGCAGCCACCATTGCACAGCAGCTCAGGGCACACAGGGTTTCAGTGGACAGACACCAGCATAGCAGCTGGTCTTTGGGCATGAGCAGCCCTGGAGAGAAGGAGACGGGGTCCCACACGCCTTTATAGGGGGCAGCAGGGAAGTGGTGCACGGTGCACCTGGGGCTGAGAGGTGTGCAGGGCAGTCCGACCTCTGCATCACCCATACCGAGAGGGACTCACCCAGCCACCAGTCCCGGTTGCACTCCCCACCTACTGTGCCTGGGCTGGACCTCCGAGCCCACAGACTGCCAGGAAGGAAATAGCAACACCCTTCCTGGATGCCACACAAAGTGACAGGGGGTGCTGGCAACAGACACCAGGGATGGCTTGTCTGATCCTAACCTCTCTCATCTGCCTTCAGGACAGAGGTTCCAGCTCCGGGCCTTTGCCAGTGGACCAGTGTGACCTGTAACTGGAGTTGTAACGCAATCCCCGCCTTGGAAGACTGAGTACATGGAGTGGGGGCTCCCAGGGGACTGTCAGCAGGAAGGCGGGTGTGAGGTGAGGCCAAGGTCAGGTACCAGGTGATGCTGTCTGCTCTGCCTGGGAGGAAATGCCCAGGCAGCGGGCGCTCTACACTTGCTACTCCTGCCTCAAGCTGTTTCTAGACAGAGAAAACCCCCAGGGATGAGCCTGGGGCATGGGGGTGGGGAAAAGTGAGGTTCCTCAGCTTCTCAAGGCTGTGTCTCTGGCTGGTGTCTAGATTCCCAGCTTTAGGGGATTTTTCTCCATGCCCGCTTCCAGTGCAGCCTAGAGGTACAAAATCACTCCGCTGCAGAGAAGGGCCTGATTGCAGTAATGAAGTGGCGGCGCGAGGAGGAAGTGACTGCGACTGCGCATGAGTCAGGGTGAGAAGCCACTGGCAGCCGGCCACGGGCCTCGCTCTGCCCTTGTGGGGCTGGCTGGCTTTGAGGGGCGCGTGGCGATGAGCACAGGGGTTTCTGCTGCTGCTGCTGGGGGTGGCGAACAGAGAACAGGCAGTCAGCCCAGGCTAAGAGGAGACCCTCTCCCACTCTCTGGACAGTACATGACCCGGGCACCCAGGCAGCCTTGGCAGGGCCACTCGAACACAGATAGGGACCACCCTTTCTCCAGCCTCACTGTTCCACGTACTGGGACCTTCCTACCCCTTGCTCCACTCCATCCTTCCAGGCAGAGGGTGACTCACCTGACCCCTGGGTTTGGGAGATGAAAACAGAGCCCAGCTCTTCTTTGTCTGCTCCCATGAAATGTGTTTGAACGTGGAAGGAAGTGTTAGCAAAGCCAGTGTGGCTACAGATCCACATCCACGTTATTCCAATCCAGCTTTGATGGGTAATCAAGCTCACACTTTCATCTCCATCTGCCCAACACGTGTGTTCCCTCTCGGCTGATTCCAAACTTGGGTATAACCCTTATCACCCCAGTAGCTTCCCAAAAACTATCCTGTATCTCCCCAACTTTTCTAGCATTGGAGCTGAGAGAGAACGCAAAGGATCGAGAGAGGCCTGTAAAGCAGGACTTCCAAAACTGCAGAAGGAGCTCCCTCTCCTTGGAACGAGACAATCTCTTACTCTGAGCTTGGAGCTGAGAACTTTGATTGTAAACCCAGTGCCTTAGGGTGGGGGGGTATCCCTGAGATCTTTTTGGCTCAAGGAGTAAGCTGGGCTGTGCTCCTGAAAAATTCTAGGACACTTCCTGGACACAAGTGTTGATGGCAGAGGATGCCACATCTTTGCCTTGTAGAGGAGGATGGAGTGGGGTCTGTACTCCCCCCAGGGAGAGACAGGCATATTCCCAGCCAGAGGGTCTAGAGCTTCTTCTGCAGATAAGGGGCCCTTTTCCTCTCTCTGTGAGAGTTCAAGGATCTTAAAGGATCACCTAGTCCAGACTCCTTCAAGCCTCTCTGATTATAAAAATCACCTGGGCAAGCTTGTTTAAAAAAAAAAAAAACAGACTCCTGGGCCCCACCCCAAACCTCCTGAATTGAAGCTCCAGGGAAGGTGCCTGAAGATCTGCATTTCAAACACTGTGCAGGTGGTTCTTGTCAAGCAGACTTGGGGTAAGCTGGACCAATCCAGATACCTCATTCTACAGCAGAGGAACTGAGCCCAAGAGAAGGGAACTGATTTGCCTAAGGTTACCCCAGTGTGGGAGAATGCTGCCTTTTTTCTTTTCTTGCTTCCCCTGTTCTAATACAGAATAACCTAAAACAAAATAACAAAATCATATAGAAATCGATATTCTTATATTAAGAAGGAAAATGTCAAGGGCAAAAAAGCAAATGTCAGGCTGCTACCCATCAGGAGAACTATTTTTCTCATGGGCAAGCAGAAGAGGAGAGGCCCTAAGTCGGGAAGGCTCTGACCAGCCCCTCAAAACCCTGAGTTGTAGGGGTGGCAGTGCAGGGAGCTGCCCACCTCGGAGATCTTCTGGAACTGGTTGTTGGACTGGCTGCACTTCTCAGCTGTCTCCAGAGCAACTTTATAGTTATCCACAAATGCTTTGTACACACCAAGCTGGCTGGCCTGCAGGGAGAAGAGAGAGGAGGGCAGGAGTGGGATGGGGAGAAAGGATTAATGAATGGATGAAAGCATAACCAGAGAACCTGGAGCTCCCTTAGCACTCAGAACCTCTAACTCAGTCCAAATGGCTAGCTGGGAGCAGAGAGAAAAGGCAGGATGAACATACTACAGTATCCCTTTGAACTCCACAGTTTCCATGGAAACTGGCTCAGCCAATAAGGTTAACAGGGGGGTTTAGGGGGTTGGGGGGAGCAGGGCAGGGCCTTTGTTGGCTTGCTAAAACTCAGCTCATAGCAGCATTTGGCTTTATTTAGCATCATCAAAGTCTTGCACAGTTTGAAGCCCCTTAATGCCTCACACGTCTTTCACATCCTAGAATTAGCTGAAGCAGGGGAAACAGGGAGGGGGGTGGGCACGTGTGGCCTGCTCCTTGCTCCACTCCCCATGCTGAGAGTGGGGAACTGCATTTAAAGGCACAGTCCCTACTTCCCTTGGCCTCCAGGTCCCTGTCCCCACCTCCTCAGCCTTCGAGGAGCCAGAGGTCCTTCTTCTCTACACATCGGCCATGTCAGTCTGCACCTAACACAATGCTTTCCCCAGCTTAGGACCACACAGAGCCTCGCCTTCTAGGGGAGGCAGAACCGATGCCATCAGCCCTTACTGCAAAAGGGGAAACCAAGTTTCATTAATTCAATTCTGCAGATGTATTTATGGAAAGCCTTCTCTGTGTTGTGCATGTGTGTTTCCTCTTAGAGGAGCAAAGGGTGGAAATTCAAATTGAACCACAATGAGATACTATTTCATATCCATCAATCTGGTCAAAATTTAAAAGTCCCATGATATTAAGAGTCAGAAAGAATGTAGGAAAACAGGAACTTTTAAAGACTGCCTGTGGGTGGTGTAAATTGGTATAATTATTTGGAGAGTAATTTGTCGGTAACTAATAAAGTTGAAAATACATACAGTTCAGCCTACTACCGAGCAAAGCCTCTTCTACATACAGACCCCAGGGCTATACTGTCCAATACGGGAGCCACTTGCTGCACATGAATCTGTCAGTCAGTGTTAGTCATTTAGTCATGTCTTACTCTTTGCAACCCCATGGACTGTAGCCCGCCAGGCTCCTATGTCCATGGAATTTCCCAGGCAAGAATACTGGAGTGGGTAGCCATTCCCCTCTCCAGAGGATCTTCCTGACCCAGGGATCGAACCCAGGTCTCCTGCACTGCAGGAAGATTCTTTACCATCTGAGCAACCAGGGAAGCCCTACACATGGATACTGAGCACCTAAAATGTGGCTAGTCCAAATGGAGGTGGGCTGTGAGTGTAAAACACATTCTGGGTTTCATAGGCTTCGTATGCAAAAGAGAATGTAAATTATCTAATTCCTTAATCTTGACTGCATGTTGAAATGATAATATTTTGACTCTATTAAGCTAAACAGAATATATTCTTCACATTAATTTCACCTGTTTATTTCTACAGAGTGTGGCTGCTGCTAGAAAATTTACATTATATATGTGGCTCACACTATTATTTTTACTAGAAAGCACTGCTCTAGAGAAACTTGCATGTGTGTGTGCACAAGGAAATGTAAACAAGGGTATTTTACCCACTTCATTTTTTCTTTTGTGAAAAGACTGCAAACAAATACTCACAAAGAAAGGAACCCATACATTCTGTGCAGTTAAAATGAATGAACTAGATCTCTGTGTAGCAACGATGACAAGTTTCAAAATGAATGCTGATTGAATGGCAAAATATGATACATATATACACATTTCTCTACACTTTAAAAGTAAATGCAATGCTTTAAGAAGATATAGATATGTAGCAAAAACCACAAACTGCAGCCTAAAAGGCTACACACCAAATTCATTCAAATTGAGAGGAAGGGCAAGAGGAAAGGGTGGCAGAGAGAGAGAGACCAACTTCATCCTTATTTGTAATGCTTTAGCTTCTTGATTAAAAAGTCTTTCCCTATATCTTCAGAGATTTGCTGTAGCTCAAACCATAAAGAATCTGCCTGCAATGCAGGAGACCCATGTTCCATCCCTGGGTCAGGGAGATGCCCTAGAGGAGGGAATGGCAACCCACTCCTGTATTCTTGCCTGGAGAATTCCATGGACAGAGGAGCCTGGTGAGCTGCAGCCCATGGTCACAAACAGTCGGACACGACTGAGTGACTAACACAACTACTACGAAAGTTTAATGTCTATTAATTCTGGGAGGTGAGTGTATTGTTGTTTGCTACATTATTCTCTAGATTTTCTGGTTAAGTTGTTTTCAATGAAGTAGCAAGGAGATTCAGCTACTGGGGCCTTCTACCCACCAAGGTGAGGGAATGGGGGTGGGTAGGGGAGGAAGTGTGCTGCCCCTGAGCCCTGCCCAGACACACTCTGCTTTCTGCAGAATACCTGCACTCCTCAAGGACCCAAAGAGGTGGGCCAGGGGACCTGGAGCCCTCCAGGGCAGAGACAGCTCAAGGAAGCTGGCAGGTGGGGCCCAGGAAAGCCAGAGGAAAAAGTAAGACCCGAGATGCTTAAGAAGCCAGGGCCAGAGCCGTGCAGGTCTCAGCCCCAGATGGGCCAGACTTCAGAAATGGGCAGGGGCAGGAAGGGATGGAGTTTGTTGCCTCTTCAGGGAGTGTCCTGGCCCCTAGTGTCCTAGGCTACAGGGGTTGTGCTAGACGGTTGCTTCCTAAACCAGGGATTACTGACATCCTTCCAGGTACATATCTTCCTTGTCCACCTTTCCATGAGGGATAAAGGCTGGGTGCTCAGGGTGGAATGCTACCTTCCTATCCCACTGCCAAGGGAGTAGCCAGAAACAAGCTGCAAGCAGGAGCCCCCTGGGCGGAAGGCCTGTGTGCAGGGGTCACCAGCCATCCAGGCACCGCCGTCTCCACGGAGCACCCGAGTCTGCCGGGCCCGACGCCTGGCCTGCCTGGGCCATCCCTGGGAAGTGGGGGTTGCTTTGGAAACAGCAGCTTGGCACGGGAGTGATCTCATAAAACAAATAACAGAGATGCTAATTCCCCGCTCTCGGTAATGGATAATCAAATACCCAGAGACCAGCTGGAAAGAAACTGCCTCCAGATGCCTGGCCTGCCCCGGCCTTCTCCCAAGCCTATAGCCTCAGGGGCTTCAGACATCAGTTCATGAGGCAGGGGAAGAGAAGTGGGGGTTGGGGGCCGGGGTAGCAAATTCATGGCCAAGCTAGTGGAGCTCAAACTAGAAGGGGGAACCCTGGTGATGGCAGGGTCCAAGTGACAAAGATAAATTGGGCAGGCATTCCACTGGGCTCCTGGCTCCTCACACCTCCACCCCCCTCTGGGTCTGCTCTCTTCTGCCCTCCTGAGGGCTAGGAGAGGCTCCCCCTCAAGCCAGTCAGCACAGGCTCCTAGACCAGGTGGGCGGTGATGACTGGGTGTTCATCATCCCTGAACTGGGGCCAATACTCTGGGGCTGCCAGATCCGGAAGTGTATCCGTGGCAAGAATGCCTTTTGTGGATGCCTCTTCCTAACAATAGTAATAACAGCAGTAATAATAGTAATAATGGTAATGATCATGACTAACTATTGAGTATTTCCTAATTTACTATACTCCAGGTCCTGTGCCAAGAACTTTCCAGGTATTAACTCACTCAGTCCTCACAAGCCAACAAGGTAAACACTATTATTATCCTCATTTTTACAGATGAGGAAGCTGAGTCAGGAGAAACTGGGTAAGTTGCCCAATGTCACATGTTTACATCTAACCTGTGGCAGAGCCTGGATTCCCAGCTCAGCTGTGACCTGGATCTAGAAACTGTGTTTATTCTGTATATCCCTCAGGACATGGACCTCAGGTCCTGTGGTGTCTCCTTAATGCCCTTCCAACTTTTACCTGGTCCCAGGGGCCAAGAACAAGGTGTACTCAATTCACCCATTCATTCATTGGCTCGTTTCTTCACTCATTCATTCATTCACTCACTCACTCATGTATTGAGTTCTACACTGGTTCTGAGAGTCCAAATTGAAGAAAACATAGTCTGTCCTCCTGGAGCATATTCTGGGGAGTCAGGCAGTTTAGTGTTCATGGAGGGTATAAGCACAGTGGCTGCATTCAAAGGGCTGCAGAAGGGTTCTCCATGAGGTCACTTCTAAACTGGAAACTGACCAGAGATGCCAGACAAGACAGAGAAGGACATCTGAGGCTAGAGCCGCAAGTACAGGGAGGTCAGGCGTGTCTGCAGTGTGAGCTGAGAGAACAGGAGTTTCAGGGTCGGGGTAGAGGAGGCAATAGCCAGAGGCCGGGGTGGACTGAGGCCAGTACACAGAGGGTCTCAGAAACCAGATCGCAGTCTGGTCTTTATTCAGTGGGTAAGGGGGAGCCCTCTGAAGGGATGTGAGCAGGGAGGAAGTGAGGTTCAGGCAGGAGTTTAGAAAACATTCTCCTGTTGCTAGGTAGAGGCAGGCCTGGGGCAGAAGGCACTCCTGAGGCCACAGCAGTGGTCCAGATGAGGGCACCAGAGGGTGGAGAGAAGCAGGTGGCTGTGAGCATTAAAGTGGACTCCAAGGGATGCAGGGAGGGGAGGTGCCAAGGATGAGTCCTAAGGAGTCACGGATATCCATCCATGGGATGTGGCCACACCCACTGAGACAGAGGACAGGGACATGGAAGACAGCAAAGAACCTCAGAGCCAATGAGTTCAGTGTTGAGCATGCTGAGCTTGTGGCCCCAGAGCATCCAAGCAAGAGTCTTCTCTGGGTAAGAAGACCAGAGGCCTATCCATTCAACGGGTCCCATCCCTGCAGAGAGGTCCCACCCCTGCTCCCCACCCCCCACTACTTACACCCAGAGGACAGGACCACGACTCCTGTGCTCCATCCTGCCTGCTGGGCTGGTCAAAGTTACGGGCAGCCCAGGGGTCTGATTGGGGGTCCTCGGGGGACATGGCCAGAGACGGACACTGAGCTGGAGCAGACAGTGTCATGGAAGGCCCGGGAGCTAGATGACCTTGACCCCAGCCAGCCTTTCCCGACACCAAAGCCACATGATACTTCTACCTCCTCCTTCCTTCTCTCTGCCCTGCCATGGTGGGGGGCTGGGCTCTTACTGCTTTCTGTCCAGGGTCCTCAGCTGAGGATCGTTAGCCGACACTGTCTCCCTCCACCCCAACTCTTCACTTCAGAGGCAGCATGGAAGTGAGGAGAACATCTGAGGTCTCAGGGGAGAGATGCCTGCCCATCCACCCGGCACTTGCCCCTTCATCAGCGGAGGCCCGTGGGGAGCCTTCGGTCCAGCCCTGGAGCCCTCTGCCAGGGGCACCCACGCACATGGCCTGTCTCCAGCAGCCCGGGAGTCCAGGCACGAGGCAGGTTCTCCACAAGGCAGAAGGCCAGGCTTTTCTCCAGGACTCAGAATGACCCAGGCCTTCAAGAAGGCCAAGGAGGCCTGGGGCTGATCGGTTCTCTGTCAACACCAGCGGCTCCACTGAGGCCCCAGGTAAGTGCCTTCCATCAACGGGAGACTCACCAGCTTTTGGAAGAGGTGGCCCATGGTGACCTGGCTGTCCCATTGTTGCACCTTGGGGCAGAGGTTGTCATAGAACTCCTTGTGGATCTCGTAAATGTCCTGGATCTTATAGAAGATGGTCTCGATCTGCTGGATGGTGAGTACGGGCTGGGAGGTGGTGGCAGTGGCCTTCAGAGGTTTCATGGGCTGGGAGAGAGAAGGAAGAAAGAGCAGAGGTGAAGGCAAGTAAACCCGAAGGTCAGCAGGCTCAGGGCCCAAGTGAGGCCTTTCTGCTGCCTGCGTTCTGCCCAGACAAGGCCACTGAGGGCTGGGCACCCGAAGTTCAGCTTGGATCTAGCAGGTGCTGTCACAGGCCCCAGCAAGCCACGTGTGACTGCAAGCAGGGGCACCTGATGGCCAGAGCCTGGCCCAGCAGCTCTGCCAGGCCCAAGGGGTAGTGCCCGGACACGCTTCTCCCACCCCTTGTCCCTTGAGGGGGCCCAGGTTCCCAGCCTGTCGTGGGTTTGCTTGAGGGTCAAACAGTATCCAAAGCTTTCTTCCACAATGGCCTCATGCTCAGAGTCATAAATCCCCTTGCTGTGCTTCAGTGAGAAGGAGGGTTGACTGAGAACTCAATCCCTTAGCTGTTTCCTTTCAAGAAACAGAACATGATTCTAGGACTTGGGGGGACAGAGGTTTTAAGGGACCAAACCAATTTCAGCTGCATTGACATGTTAAGTTCCCATCACTCAGTACACAGAGGGTGAGCAGGTGGCACCCACACCACTGTCCCACCTCCTGGACCTGTGGCAGACATTACTAAGCGATCACAACCATCTTCCTCATTGAGCCTGGTTGTAGCCTCAGACCCATTCTCAATGCCAAGGCTGATATGCAAGACCATCTGTCATCTCTGACTGTCTACACCAAAATGCTCCCAGGCCTGCTGGTGGAGAGGGTAACGTGACAGACAGAAACTCAAGACCATTCCCAACACTTGCCAAGAGCTGAAATCGTCATTTTAAAGCCCAGCATTAAAAGAAAATGAGGCTTGGATATATTTTCTTCAGTATGATTTCTGTATTTTTATTTTTTTTTAGCTGTGCCATGAGGCATGTGGGATCTTAGTTCCCCAACCAGGGATCAAATTCATGTCCCTTGCATTGGAAGCATGGAGTCGTAGTTTTGAAAGCATGGAGACTTAACCTCTGGACCACCAGGGAAGTCCCTGTATTTTCTAAATTACCTCCAATGAGTAAATATTTATCATGGCAAATAGATGGGGAAACAGTGGAAACAGTAGCTGACTTTATTTTTCTGGGCTCGAAAATCACTGCAGATGGTGATTGCAGCCTTGAAATTAAAAGATGCTTACTCCTTGAAAGGAAAGTTGTGACCAACCTAGATAGCATATTAAAAAGCAGAGACAAAAAAAAAAGCAGAGACATTACTTTGCCAACAAAGGTCCGTCTGGTCAAGGCTATGGTTTTTCCAATGTATAGATGTGAGAGTTGGACTATAAAGAAAGCTGAGCACCAAAGAATTGATGCTTTTGAACTGTGGTGTTGAAGAAGACTCTTGAGAGTCCCTAGGACTGCAAGGAGATCCAACCAGTCCATCCTAAAGGAGATCAGTCCTGGGTGTTCATTGGAAGGACTGATGTTGAAGCTGAAACTCCAATACTTTGGTCACCTGATGCGAAGAGCTGACTCATTGGGAAAGACCCTGATGCTGGGAACGATTGAGGGCAGGAGAGGAAGGGGACGACAGAGGATGAGATGGTTGGATGGCATCACCGACTCGATGGACATGGGTTTGGGTGGACTCTGGGAGTTGGTGATGGACAGGGAGGCCTGGTGTGCTGCAGTTCATGGTGTCGCAGAGTTGGACACGATTGAGCGACTGAACTGAACTGAATCAGGGAAAAATAGGTATTAAAATGCATAGTTGAAACAAACAAAAATACTGAAAGGTACGGAGCTCCTCCATGGTTGATCTTTGTTCATCCCTAAAGTCCCCAGAGATGCCCAGACTGTCCACCCTGGGGGACAGGGCATGGAAACTTTTCCCACAGAGAAGGCACAAGGCGGGAGGGTTTGCGGGGGCAGGAGGTTTACCTGGGAGAAGGAAGCCTGAGTCAGACATGGGGGGTGTTCTTCCTCTACCCTGTAGATAAAGGGCTGTGTGGAGAGAGGCTTTTGACTTAATCTGGGTCATTCTGGAGACCCAGGAGCAGAAAGGAGAAGTTGCAGGAGCAACTCTGGGCTCACAAAGCCGCCCTCCCTGATCTCACAGGATTAGGTAGTGAGCTTTCTGATAAGAGAAGCATTCAAGCAGAGGACGGGCAACTGAAGGCTGGATTCAGGGAACACTTCCACTGGAGGGAGGCCCAAGTTATTGCTGGCTCATCCTGAGAGAAGACACCTGCTCCCCAAACCCCAGCCCGAGCCAGCCGCAGCAGCCAGATGCCTAAGCCAGGCTTCCTTGTATCTTCCCATCTATCTGTCTACAAGAGGAAGTCCTGTCTACTTAAAAACCCAGACAACGCTCTGACTTCTGGTTCCCTGCTCTCTCAGTTCTAAAAAGTCCAGACAGAAGGATGAAGGCAGGAAAAAGCAGAAGTCCTCCTCTGACCCTCCTTGGGCTAGAACCAACAAGGTCTTCACGTCCAGCCCTTTGCTGGGAATGCTGGCTGGGGTTTGACTTGGTGCAGGCCAGGTAGTGTGAGCCAGAGTCCCAGCTCTGCCACTTGATAGCTCTGGGCAAGTCACTTAGCATCTCTGGGCCTCAGCAGCCTTATTTGTGAAACTGGGATAATATTATCAAAGCCATAAGCCATAATTTATATAAAATATTGAGCATGTGCCTGGCACACAGGAGGCAATCAATAAATGCTAGCTGCTACTATGATTACTATTCACCCCACAAATAATGGACCAGGTGCCTACGTGAGGCCAGACCGGGGGTGTGTGGAAGGGTGTTCAGTGCTTCACTAGTCACTGCCCCCATGAAGCCTCCCATGGAGAAGCGGAGACAGACAAAACACAAGGAAACAGTCAAACACAAGATTGCACATAAATTCAGGGAAGGAAATAAGAAGGGGACATCGTGTTGAAGGACAAGGAGGGGATGCTGACTTGAAATGGAAGCACAGGGGCAAAGGGGGACAATATTCTAGGCAGATTTCCTCAATGCCTGAGACTGAGGCAGAAATGGCTTGGGAAGAGAGAGGAGCTGGAAGCAGGCTGGTGACCCTGCATGTAGCGAGCGAGGGGGTTAGCAAGCAGAGCCCTAAAGCAGGGCCAGAGGGGTGAGCAAGGCATGGATCACACGGGGAAGGAATGCGGCTAAAAAGCCCGTGAAATGACCTGGCTTTCCCTGGAGGGATTGACAGGGTCCAATTTTCCCTTTGGAGATTATTTGTATGACTCACAGGCCTTGTTCTGCAGAACGTTATAATCTATTCGGGTAAGGTGGACCAACACAAATGAAACGTTCTTGTGGACAAAGCAAGATACGGTTATTACTCAACTTGGACTGCAAATACCAACCAACTGGTGCCAAGGCTGTCCTGGCCCAGCTTGGAGGGGGCTTCATAGAGGAGGTGATGGGAACAGGGCCTCAGAGGGAAGCTCTGAGCAGGTGGAGAAGTGGGGCCTGGGGAAGCCTGCAGGCAGGAAGGATATAGAGGGAATCTGGGCCATGAAAAAGGAAGAGCATTCTTCCTACTGCAGACAGGCGCCCCATCCAGCTCATGGCCCCAGTGCTCTGTGAAGGATACAGAGCTGGCTCTCGGGATTGGTCAGAGTTTATCCTTAAGACTTTTTTGATGTGGACCATATTTAAAGTTTTTATTGTATTTGTTAAAACAATGCTTCTGTTTTATGTTTTTGATTTTGTGACCCCATGCATATGGGATCTTAGCTCCCAGACGAGGGACAGAACCCCCACCACCTGAATTGGAAGGTGAAGTCTTAACCACGGGACCACCAGGGAAGTCCCAGACTTTATCCTTTTTTACCTCTATCTACCCATGCTGATGACACCACCCTTATGGCAGAAAGCAAAGAGGAACTAAAGAGCCTCTTGATGACGGTGAAAGAGGAGAAAAAAAACTCAACATTCAAAATACTAAGATCATGGTATCCGGTCCCATCACTGTCATGGCAAATAGATGGGGAAACAATGGAAATAGTGACAGATTTTATTTTGGGGGGCTCCAAAATCAATGCAGATGGTGACTGAAGCCATGAAATTAAAAGACACTTGCTCCTTGGAAGAAAAGCTATGACAAACCTAGACCGCTTATTAAAAAGCTGAGACATTACTTTGCTGACAAAAGTCTGTATAGTCAAAGCCATAGTTTTTCCAGCAGTCATGTATGGATGTTGAGAGCTGAATCATAAAGAAGGCTGAACACTGAAAAATTGATGCTTCTGAACTGTGGTGTTGGGGAAGATTCTTGAGAGTCCCTTGGACTGAAAGGAGATCAAACCAGTCAATCCTAAAGGAAATCAACCTTGAATATTCATTGGAAGGATTGATACTGAAGCTCCCATACTTAGGTCACCTGATGCCAAAAGTCGACTCATTAGAAAAAGACTCTGATGCTGGGAAAGATTGAGGGCAGGAGGAGAAGGGGATGACAGAGGATGAGATGGTTGGATGGCATCAATGATTCAAGGGACATGAGTTTGAACAAACTCCGGGAGATGGTGAAGGACAGGGAAGCCTGGTGTGCTGCAGTCCATGGAGTCACAAAGAATCAAACAGGACTGAGCGACTGAACAAAAACCATAACCCAGGTCCAGGGGCAGGGCCAAGTCACCAGAGTCCCTGTTCCTGCTGGGGTGTAATCCCCACCCAGGGTGGGAATAAAGGAAATAGGAGAGAACAGCCCTGGGAAGGCAGGGGGTGGTCAGGATTTCTCAGAAACTGCGGGGGAAGCGCTCAGGGCTATGAAGAGACAAGACACAACCGCTCTGCTTCCTCCTAAACTCCCACTCCGTCTGCAAAAGGGGAAGAGCCGGCGCTCAGCAGGGCGGGTCACATGGACAGGGCTGGCTCTTGGGGCGTCAGGCTGCCAGCTTCTCAGGACAAGGTTGGGGGCCTTTGGGGGAGGGGAAGTGCTGCATGCGTGCCCCTGGCTGGCCTGAGACCCTTGGAGGCAGTTATTTTTATCTGGTGAAGCTCTGAAAATAGGCCTCAGGCGGGGAGGGCCAGCTGAAAGGCACAGGCGGCCCCAGACTGAGCTGGGCTCCAGTCCTGCTCTCCTGACAGAGCACATCCAGTTAGCCCTGCCGCTAGGATCCTGCAACAGAGGATGGGGTGCTGGCTTCCTATCTGATCAGTTAACTCTGGCTCTGGGTGTCCTGGAGAAGGAAATGGCAATCCACTCCAGTATTCTCGCCTGGAAAATTCCACAAACAGGAGAGTGTGGCAGGCTACAGTCCACAGGGTCGCTAAGAGTCAGACACGACTCAGCGCGCATGCAGAGAAACAACCATAAACCGGCTGTCCCATGAAGAGTTCTTCAGGGAGGTAGGCCAGGCGGGCCTGAACTTGTTCATGACTTCACACTGTCATTTGTTCGCTCTGTCCCCCAGCAAACCTGCCTTCTGCCTTTCGAAACAGGGGAGAGAAATCAGCCCACTTCCTCCACCTCTGATTCCAAAAGGCTTGGAGGCTGCCTCATGCAACTTTGCTGACTGTCACCGAAGGCTGGAGGTGGGGGGGCGGGGGGCATCCTGAACCTGTTTCACAGATAAGAGACAGCAAACTCCAGAGGGGAGTCTGGGAGAGGGGCCCAGCGGTGGGAGGTGCTGAAGGCCCAGGAAGCTCCGCCGCAGCACCCAGCTCTCTAACCAGCCTGGAGACACGCAACATGATGAGCAGTTGGTCTGCCTGCCTCCCTTCTTCCGCCTCAGCCCAGGCTCCCAGACCCTCTTCCTTGTAACCTGAGCCCACCAGGAACCTGGAAGGTCCTGGAAGGTTACCAAACCATGCACAGCCAGCAACCCAGGGGCGGCGGGAACAGAGGCTCCTGCTGTGTGTCCCCAGTCCTGGGTGTCCCCACCCAGCCGTTTGCATAGCAGGAAGTGTTAAACCGAGAGCAAACACACAGAGCAGTGGAGCTGTGGGAACGGGGCGGGGTGGGGAGAAGGAGCACTGGGCTGGGCTGGGAGGAGGAGGGAGCTGGGGAAGGCAGCTTTTCTTCTCCGAGCCCCTTGGTCAGATCACCTCTCAAGAGCCAAGGGCTTAGCTCCTGGAAGGGCCCCAGCTCTAGGAGAGAGAGGAGAGCTTGAGTCTTTAAAACCGAGGCTTATCAGCTGAGACTTGTGCTATGGGCGGGGGGGCCCACCAGTCATAGCCCAGGCCGCCTAGATCGTGTCTTGGCCCCTAAATCTGTTATTATCTTCACCCAAACAAATGGAACTCAAATCAGGCCCAATGACAGATGAGAACCGAGCTGGAGTCTAAGAGGGGCCCACTTCCGATGGGAACATGCACCTCCCCTTCCTTCAGGCAACGGGTGTGTAGACAAAAACAAACAGGTTCTAACCCGTGCTCTCTCCCAAAATGGGAGAAAATAATAGAATACACTTTCACTTGGGCTCAAAGAGCTTCCCCTACAGACTCACTCGCCCCTCACAACGAACCCAAAAAGAGAGGATGAATATGAATATACCCAGTTTGCAGATGGGCAGAATGAGGCATAAAGGTCCATTAATCTGCTGAAGGTCTAGAGCTGGCAGGCAGTCAGGTGGGGATTCCAAACCATTCCTCTGAACCTCTTTCAAATATGCACCCTTTTACTCATAGTAATGACAGCCATGCCCCTTTGTAAAAAGGCTATAAGGTGGATTTTGGTTGCCTGTCTTCCTTCCTTTGACTGATATTTGAGTGTCTAAGAACCTAGCATTGTACTAGGTGCTCAAAATGATCTTCTCAACCCCATGAAAGACAGCGAGAGAAGGCAATGGCACTGCTCTCACCTTCAGATGAGGAAACTCAAGGAGGTTATCCATAGCTTACCCAAAGCCAGTGCTTTGGGGTTTTTTTAATTTTTAAAACTTTAATATTTTTAATTGGGGGGGGCAGTGTCTCATAGCATGTCGGACTATAGTTTCCCAACCAGGGATTGAACCCATGTCCCTTCCATTAGAAGTTCAGAGTCTTAGCCACTGAACAGCCAGGGAAGTCCCATCAGTGGTTTTGAAAACCAAGAACACACGTCAGAAGGCACATGGCCCAGTACATACATACACTGCTGCTGCTGCTAAGTCACATCAGCCGTGTCCGACTCTGTGCGACCCCGTAGATGGCGACCCACCAGGCTCCTGTCCCTGGGATTCTCCAGGCAAGAATACAGGAGTGGGTTGCCATTTCCTTCTCCAGTGCATGAAAGTGAAAAGTGAAAGTGAAGTCGCTCAGTCGTGTCCGACTCTTCGAGACCCCATGGACTGTAGCCTACCAGGTTCCTCTGTCCATGGGACTTCCCAGGCAAGAGTACTGGAGTGGGCTGCCACTGCCTTCTCCAACATACATACACATATCCACACAAACCAAAAGCTGCCTGAAACAGTACTTATTCTTACTACATGGGATGCATGCCAACATTTACTTTCTCATTCGTTTAAAAATGCTGGTTCACCCCACTTCGCTGATTGAGCAATCCACTACCAATCATGACGCGGAGTTAGAAAGGCAGGGCAGTAAGTCTACTATTCATGGCAGCGTCAAGTCTTGCCTCAGCTCTGGCCCCAGACCAGAGTCCTTATCGACCTGCCAAGCTGTTCCTCCCTTGAAGAAATAACTGTGAAGACCAACAGATTCTCAGTAAGATTGACCACCAACTCATTCCCCTGTGTTACAAAGCAGCGACACACCTCAGCAGTTACTCCTGGGGTAACAAATGGTAAGCCCCCTGGGATACCTGGTGACAACAGCTCACATCTCAGCAAGTACATAAATGCAGATCTTACAGTACTTTCTACTGATCTACATCTTCATTTCTTATTCCTCCTTGCTCTGATATCATCTGATGTCTCAGTCTGCAAAACACCCCGGGAAGAGAACTTTCCACGCACAATCACTCTGCATAATATCCAGACACATCTAATACGCACTTTCTTCAGAGGCAAAAACATCTTACATCTATGGTTACTTCTACCTTTTGAAAACATTGTATTATTCCCCTCCCAGTCCAATTCTCACAACGCCTCCAGCTTGGAGAAGAAACTAAGGCACATTCACAAAGGGCGGCAGTCTGTCTAATGCCTCAGAGCTATGGTGCTTCTGAGAATGACACAGACAGCCTTCCACCTCATTTCCTGCCAGAAGGCCTCAGGATGGTGCTAATAGTTCACTATTCCAGGGAGGAGGAAGGACTGGGACCAGGGATGACAAAGAGGCCTCAACGTGATTGATTGGTAGAGACTGCCCACAGCATCAGTTGGAGACAGAGGCTAAGATCCCACCTGGACAGAGTACTGTGATCCATTAGTAATGTCTGCACTGTCGTTAGGGGTGATGGCATGTTTGTCACCCCTAACCAGGTGGTGCTTCTCCTCCTACCTGTGATCCATCAGTAATGTCTGCACTGTCGTTAGGGGTGATGGCGTGTTTGTCACCCCTAACCAGGCGGTGCTTCTCCTCCTACCTTTCCCAGGGTAAGTAATGGAGAATTGGGACCAAGAGGCATGGGCCTCTTTTGGCAATGACCTTGGCTGCCAAGCCGTAGGCAGAGCAGTTCCACAGACCCTGGCCCTGGGAAGGACTGATCCACCTCTCTCTCCAATTCCAAACACAGTCTCAGAGCACAAAGACCCCAAAATACATACTTACCAGCAACAGAGCTTCCAGCTGGTTAATATAGATCTCTTCGCTGGCCAGGAACCCTGAGAGAACCAGCTTCCTCATCTCCAGGCCCTTCCCTGCTTCCACCTGTAAAAGCAGATCAGAATCTGAGCAGCCTGTTTTCTTGCTTTTCTCCCCTTCTTCTTTAACATTTTTGCAAGGGGACAAAAGCCAAATACTTATTATAGAAAATTTGGAAAACACAGAAATATAAAAGGAAAAAAAAATCATCCATACTCCTACTGCTCACAGCTTGCTTAATTTCTCTTCCATCCATTTTTTCCCCCATGCTGCCTTATCTGATACCCATCTACCCTTATATCTTCCTGCTTCCAGGAGCTCAAACCCACAACCGACAGAGGAGCCTAGCAGGCTACAGTTCATAGGATCACACAGTGTTGGACACGACTGGAGTAACTTAGCACAACATCCTTATAATGGCTTCCCTGGTGGCTAAGATGGTAAAGAATCTGTCTGCAATGTGGGAGACCTGAGTTCAACCCCTGGGTTGGGAAGATCCCCTAGAGAAGGGAATGGCTACCCACTCCAGTATTCTTGCCTGAAGAATTTCACAGACAGAGGAGCTTGGTGGGCTACAATCCATGGGGTTACAAAGAGTCAGACACAACTGAGCAACTTACATACTTTCACCCTTATAACAGTGAGCAAGGTAAAAAAAAAAAAAAAAGAACCTGAGCCCGTGTGTGGGAGCAATTTAATGGAGGAGGGGAAAGAGACAGTTAAGAGAAATCAGAGTCATGACTGAGATGGGCGTGGTCACCTGGAGGGCATAGCAGGGGCCAGAGAAGGTGCTTGGTGGAAGACATGTATGAACAGAGAGGAGGAATAGGGTCAGAGATGACCGGATGGAAGTGGCCATGGGACTCCCAGCCAAGCAGCCTTCTGGCTACACCTCTGACTGTATCTTCCTGCCCCCAGGAGCTCAATCCCACAATGGAAGGTGCTGGCTGTGGGCCCTCAACCTTAACCCTTATACCCACCCCGCCCCAAGCATCTCCTGACCCCAACAGGCCTCCTCCCTGCTCCAGAATTCTTTCTCCTCTATGGCAGAGATCATACCCCATTTAGCCTTGAATGGCCACCAACTAGCCAACGTTTCCCGTTATATCTACAGGATAGGTGGGTATGTGTTGAATGAATAAATAAATGAGTGAAGAATCTACTCAAATTCCTCAGTAATCATTTTTTGCAGTATTAAGTGCCACCAACAGTGCCTGGCGCAGAGAAAACGCTTGAACACGCTTCCTGAGTGAAAAGACATATAATTCTTGTCATCTAAGATCCCCAAGTCATTCCTAGCCTCTTCTCTCCCTCTCCTCTGCCACACTGAGTCCCCAATCCCTTCAAAGTGTTCTAGGTCATCTCTTACGAGGATTCCTTCCTCTATTCCACCCTCTTCGCTGCTGTAATTGAGGCCCACAGCAACCTACTCCCCACTGGATTCGGACTGCCTTCTGCTTCTCTCTCCTGCCTCCACTGCACTCAGAGTCAGATCAGTCTTCCCAGAACGCCAGCCTACACCTGATGCTTGTCAAAGACTTAATACTGCAAAAAGTGATTACTGGGGAATTCGAGTAGGTTCTTTGCTCGTTTATTTATTCAATCGATACACGCCCACCTATCCTGTAGATAAAGGGAAATGAGCATTCAATAGCCCATACTTTCATGTGGCTTATAAGCTAGTGGGAAAGAAACATGTTAAAAACCAAAGCCAAGGACTTCCCTGGTGGTACAGGGCGTTAAGAATCCGCCTGCCAATGCAGAGGACGGAGGTTCGATTCCTGGTCCGGGAAGATTCCACATGCCATGGAGCAACTCAGCCCACAGCCACTGAGCCTGTGTGCCCCAACTGCTGAAGCCCGCTTGACCTAGAGCCTGTGCTCTTCAACACAGAGAAGCCGCTGCAATGAGAAGCCCACATCACATCTAGAGAGTAGCCCCCGCTTACCACAACAAAAACCCAGCACAGCCAAAAATAAATAAAGCAAACAAACAGAAACAAAAGCCGAGTAAATATCAATATGACTATAAAGTATGATGGGGTCCAGCTTCTTCTTTCCTTAAACACTTGCAATGGCTCCCAGCACCTCTCCCCACCCTTCCGATCTCTCCAACAGCTGTCTGCCTTCCCAACAGGCCAGAGTGCTCCAGCCTCCAGACTTTGGTTCTAGCCGATCCTGCTGCCTATAATGCCTTCTCCCGTGTGAGCACTTCTCTCCTGAAGGCACAGCTTAAGGCCCTGGCCCTCCAGCTTCGGCTCCCAAGGAGGGAGTCCGCTGCCCCTGACACGTGCCTGATCTTGTTAGCTGCCCGGTGATTTTGCAGGGCCTCTGAAGCACCTGTATCTTGCTCCTCTGGACCCCGCCCCCTCCCCCACAAAGCCCAGCACCACGTGATGCTCCTGACATGTGGGCACCTGACACTTATTAAGCCTTGTACGTTCTTTCCATTCTCTCATTCAGCTTCATTGCCCTCTCAAATACCTCTCCGAAGTGGGTACTATATTTTTCCATGATACAAATGGAAACAAACAAATAAGACTTAAAAAGAGGGAGGGGACCAGTCCAGAATCACATAGCCAGAGAGTGGCAGAGCTGGGACTCCCTTCTTCTCCCAGGTCCTCGAACACCAAATTCAGGGCTCATCTCCTGCTCTGATGATTCCCTCACTCTTGTGTTCCTTTGTCAAGCTTCAGATGCTTACCTAGAATCTCAAACAGCTCCCTTTTTGGGCATTCAAGCACACACCCCTAGCATAAGCTGAAGCTATGCTAAGCTTCATATTTCTGAAGCTATCAGAAATCTCCTAGGTCCCATGAGAGCTGTTTCTTCCCTGCTGCCTGGCTGCCCAGCAAGTTCTCACAGGCCTCGCTACCCTTTCCCCAGGTGAGGAACTTAACCCTTGACCTGCTATCAGCAAACCAGTTAGCAATTTGGCCAGAGGCAGTCTCTCCCAGAGTCTCTGAAATAAAACCTGATCTTGCAATTGGACATCCTGCCAAAGATGTCCACCTCCTCTGCCACAAAACCTGCGACTATGTCACCTTAGTAGCAAAAGGGAATTTGCAAATGTGACTAAGGATTTTTAGGTGGGGAGGTTATCCTGGGATTATCAGATAAAGCCCAGGTAAGAGACCTTTTGGGGCTTCCCGGTGGCTCAGTGGTAAAGAACCTGCCTGCAAGGCAGGAGCCACAGGAGACACGAGTGTGATCCCTGGGTCGGGAAGATCCCCTGGAAGAGGGCATGGCAACCCATTCCAGTATTCTTGCCTGGAGAATCCCAAGGACAGAGGAGCCTGGTGGGTTACAGTCCACAGGGTCGCAGAGTTGGACATGACTGAAGCAACTTAGCAGAGCACAGCATGCATGCAAGAGACCTATGAGCAGGAAACAAGAGGGTCAGGGTCAGAGAAAAGGCGACTGGCTCACTGAAGGAGAGAGGGGGGATGCGGGCGGGGACAGGGAGAGGTTCAGTGAGAAACTGACAGATGTGGCACTACTGGCTTTGAGGATAAAGGATGGGACCATGAGCCAAGGAATGCTGGGGCCTCTAGAAGCTGGAAAAGGCAAGGGAACAGGTCATCCTCCCTAGAGCTTCCGGGAGAAATGCAGCACTCCTGACCCTTGAGACTTGCAAAAGAATAAATCTGTGTGGTTTTAAGCCACCAAATGTGTGGTAGTTGCTTTCGGCAGCATTAGGAGACCAAGTATGAGTGCCAAGGTTTAGGGAAAAACAATAGTTACTTATTGATAGCTTCATAAGTACCAGGCACAGTTCTAAGCGCTTTCCGAGGATTAACTCTCTGGAATCCTGCAGTCTGGATGGTGTTATTATTATCCCTCTGAGGCACAGAGAAAGGAAACTGCCAGCTGTCTAGAGCTGTGGGAATCGCAGGCGGGCAGCACCACCTCCGAGGAACGAGACTGGAGCTTGGAGCAAGGCCCGCAGGCCCTGGAGGTGGAGGTCAGACCCTGCTGCTTCTGCCTGACAAGTGGGAACTAGCCCTCTATGTTGGTGGCCAGCCCTTCCTTCCTGTATCCCATTCCCCTCCTGTTCCCTGCCAACTGGGGGATATGCCCAAGGGCTTGGCAAACACACTCTCAATAAGTCACCAGGGGGCATAGTGTGAGCTTAACTGTAGACCTGGCTGGACCAAGTCCAGGGTGAAGAGCTGGTGACTCATGGCTCCCACCAAGCCTTTACATTCCACCCCAGGCATGAGCACAGACCCTGGTGTCAGCCCCCATGACAGCCCAGTGCAGCAGGACCCCCTCCTCATAAGACTCCAAACTCGGAGTCCAATCTTGAAAGAATCCCCGCAAACGCAACAAGTAGTCACTCCCAAGCAGCCCCACTCTGGGCTGTATTCACTCTGATGTTTTGGCTGGTGAGGGGATGGAGGCAAGGGAAAAGGATGTGAAATTAACCATTTTACCAACAGCTAGCTAACCTGTTCTCAGTTAACACCCCAATCCTCTTCCATCTTCGCTTTCCTCAGACCCCACCTGTTCCTGGTTTGAAATTACCTGGAAATTCACAATTCCTTTTTCAGTCCTCATCCCATAAAACACCAGGGCTCAGGACTTCCCTGGTGGTCCAGTGGTTAAGACTGTGCTCCCATTGCAGGGTGCACGGGTTCAATCCCTGCTCAGGGAACTAACATCCCGCCTGCCGCACGGTGTGACCACAAAACAAACAAGCAAGCCAGCAGGACTCGGCATCCATTCACTCATTCCTCACTGTGTGCCCAGCACTGGAAAGACAGGGGAGAGGACAGTCTTGACCCCCAAAGAGCCCCCCAGAGGCACCTACATGCCCAGAATCATCAGGGGGAGTTCTCGAGAGTTCAGGGCCCCCACAGCCTGTGCCAGGCTGCCTGCCAGTCCTGCACATAGGGAAGCTGCCTTCTGGATGACACTGTCCCCACTTCCTCCCCAAGCAGAGCTTATGAAACTCAGCAGCCATGGTGGGCTCAATCACAGCCAGCATTTTACACAATCTGCTGGGCTGAAAGGCTGTCACAGCCTGAGACCCCAAATTCAAGAGGTCAAGTCACTCTGAAGGGGACAGGAGCTGCAAGTTAGGCTCAGCTGACTCCGGCCTGGTCTTCTACAGTCTGGGCTAAATAAAGCCTCCAAGGCTTTGGCTCCAGGCCAAATCAAGACACTCTCTCCAGAGCCTTAATCTCCTCCAAGACAGCAATGTGGGCTGAACAGGCAGGACTGCCTGCGACTCCTGAGTCTTGGGCCAAGTGGCTCTGCAGATAGCAGAACTCAGACCACTGGCCACAGCAGTCTGCAACGGGTAAGGAGGTGGTGGTGGGACTGTCTGGTCAGAGTCAATGCCACTGAGTCTAGGCGCTGTGTGCATGCCAAGCATCAGCCTCGGACCAGCTAGCCCCTCCCTGAGTTGAGTCGATGCAGGGAACTCAGCCATCCTCTCCTCTTCTCAGCCCTAGGCACCAGGAAGTTCTCTTTCAGTTAGTTCCCCAGCAGAATGGAGAGCAGAGGACAGGGGCCACAGCTGGGGGACTCTCCTGAAAGGTGGAGCTCCATATTCCAGGCTCCCTGCTGTCTGAAGCCACAGGCAGGCCCCACGGGGTCCAGCAGTGCTTCCATCCTTCAGTTGTTCACATCCCACATCTTTGCAGTTGTGTCACACTCACACACCACCAGCATGCTTACTTAATACTGTTCTTTACAACAACTGGCTTCTTAAAAGCACAGCCTTGGGCTCCCCTGGTGACTCAGAGATAAAGAGTCAGCCTGCCAGTGCAGGAGATACGGGTTCAAACCCTGGTCCGGAAAGATCCCACATGCTGCAGAGCACCTAAGCCCACTACACCACAACTATTGGGCCTGCCTCTAGAGCCTGGGAAGCACAGCCACTGGAGCCCATGTGCTCTAGAGCTTGGGTCCCCAACAAGAGAAGCCACCACAATGAAGAGCCCCTGCTCGCCGAAACTAGAGAAAAGCTTGTGCAGTAACAACGACTCAGCACAGACAAAAATGAATAAAATAAGTGAAATTAAAAAAAAAAAAAACCACAGCCTTATCCCAAGCATTATATTTGAAAGCACAGGAAAGATGTACAAGTCAAACCCGCACCAGCTGCGGTGGAAGCTCGGTATCTCAACCACTGGATCACCAATCAAGTTCCTATTTTTTTTCTAAGATACATTAAAATGTATGCCTAACTATTAAAGTGAAAAATCTATATCTAGGTGCTACCTAAAATCATCTCTCAAATCATCTCATCTGTGGCTCACACTTCGGGGGAAAACCTGAGTAGGGAACACAGGCATGGCCATCGCTACACATGGCTGGGGGGAGCAGAGATCTGGACAAGTGAAACAGAAACACAGGTGGTTGATAATCCATTAAAAATTGGCACAGAATTCACCTGAAGAGTTAATCTGCATTACAAAAGGATTTAAAAATTCCTGACAATTGAGTTCCTTTAAATAGCAGCTTTTACATAGCAAGGCCTCTATCAGCCCGAGGTACCTTTAAATAGAATCATATGCAAGATTTGCAGGACGAACACAACACCTTAGAGAGGGGAGGCGATGCTGCTCTCGGTATTCATGCGTTATTCTTAGTTTACAGACTATTAACTCTCCAAAGGGAGATGTTGGTTGAAACACATGGTAAGCTCCAGCTCCAAGCTCCATGGAGAAAACCATGGCCATCTTCATACCTGTCCCCTGGGCAGGATGAAGTATCTCAGAAACTACACTGAAAACAGGGTTGATTTGACCTGTATAACAGGACTGGTGTTAGGACACTCTCGAAGGTAAGTACTCCTGAAGTAAAGTAATAACAGAGAGAGAACGGCCCTGGACTCCTACCAGCTGCCAAGAAGAGTCTACCATGCAGGAGCGTGCCAAGCCCAGGACAGGAGCACACCCTCTGGAAAGAAGCCTTGACCTCACAGGTATACATGCCCATCTGCACCCATCCCTGACTCAATGAGAAGCGGTCTCTCCTAATCTGAATTCAGTGCCCTTTTATCAGAACCCTTCTCCTGGCTCTGCCTACTTTCTCATTATATTCCTATTATCTGGGCACTTGCCCCTTTGCTCTGAACTCTTTATGAGAGAGGACCAAGTCTTTGTCATCTCCTCTCCTCCCAGGCACTTTGACTAGAACAGAACCTGAGTGTTTGTTGAATGAATCAGCGAGCTTTCTGCCTGCCTTTCCCCTCTATAGATGGCCAAGCCTGGTTGTGGAGAAGGGCTTCCTAGATATGTTCAGGCTGAGACAGGGGGCCTGGAATTCCCCAACACTCAGGAAAGGGCCCTTGACCCTGGAGACAGATCCAGGAACAGTGTGGCGGCAGGGCAGTGGGGAGGACTCAGCCAGGCACTCACAGGGCTCCAGGAGGAATAGCATATATAGGTGTGATGTGTACCTAAGCCCCCATGGCATCCACACACTTCCTCCTTACAAAGCCAGGGACATCGGGCATCACTCATCCCACCAATCCACTGGACACCAGCCACACACCAGGCCCTGTGCAGTGCCCACCGTGAATACAAGAGGGCTCTGCCCTCAAGGAGAACAGAATCAAGGAGGCAGAGTCTAGAATTCCAAACAGAATGAAATATGGGCTAGGCTGGCATAAACCAGGGAGGAGGCCCATAAGGCAGCACAGGAGTGGGGCCCCATCTGTGCTGGGGAGGGCATCTCAGGGGAGGACCATTAGGAACCCCCATAGGTCCCATCCCACACGCCACTAAACTCCCAGCAGGTGCTCTTGGTTCATAAGCAGACTTTTCCCCATCCTGCTCCTGGGACGGCTGGTCAGACCCCAGGGGCCAGGTCTCAGGGGCCCAACGAGAGACATGACTTACTCCAGCGTGCCAGGCTGGCACCAGATGAGCAGCCCAGGGGTGGGGCATCAGCCGCTGCCAGCCTCCCATTATAGCTCCTCTCTGCCCCACGCCCAGGCCTACAGCTACTGCTCCACCCCTTCCACACATCAGCCCTCTACCGAGGGCCTGCAGTCTATTTTTACCTCCATTAGCTCCTCCTCGGAGCCACACTGTAGCCCGGATGGGGCAGGGCTCTGATGCCCATCTTACAGGAGGGACAAAGGGGCCCAGGGAGGCTCAGTGACAGTTGCCTCCTGCGCACAGCAAGGCTCTGGGCACCACGCCCTCTGGGGTGAGGTGCTGCCAGGGCGGATGGGCCGGGGCCCACAGACAGGCGCCCTCTGTTAGGTAGCCTGGCTTGCAGCCTGAGAACTCCCTGCCGTAAGTTCTCACTGGCCCTCCCTTCAAGCCGCAGAGCAGGGAGGAGGTGAGCCAAACACTGAGGTCAGAGCTCTTAGAAGCGGGCCTAGGTGAAGGAAAGGAAGAATATAGCGTGGCGTGCAGCACTGGTGTGCTTTCAAGGGGGAGCCCAGCCCCTGGGGCGCAGGTGAAGAGAAGGAAGGGGGACTGAGGCAGTCCCGCCCCTCCCACTCTACCATCAAGGCAACTCCTCCAACGAGACAAGGGCACCGCGGCAGAGAATGCCCATAGCCCAGCATCGGCGGACTGTTATGCTTCCTGCTAGTGCCCACCTTGGGTAAAGTGCCTTATCCACCCAGCTCCGGCCTCCAAGCTGGCTGTTACCTCCCCCTTTCGGCTCATCAACTCTCTTCCTTCAAGGAAGCCCAGTGACCCCTGGTTCTGGATCCCTCCAAACACCCCGAGCCCTGGCTCAGATGCTCCAAGTCTCCTAGCTGGGAAGAGCGAGGGTCCCCTTGGCCTGAACTTCCCAAGTGCACTTATCCCCCTGCTGCCATGGAAACAAGGAATTATAGCTTTCTGGTTTCAGGTCAGCCGGCTCTTGGGGGGCTTGGGTGGGCAGCAGGCTCACACCCCTGGCGTGCCCCCCAGGTGACTCATGTCACTGCCAGAGAAAAAGCCACCGCCGCCCCCCACCCCGCGAGCTGGTCTGGGGAAAGCCAGCAGCCACTCCCCTCCGAGGACAACTGGTCCAAGGAGAGGAGGCGGGCACTGCACCTCTTCCCCGGGAACAACTGCCCAGAGCACAGCCCCTCGCATCCCCTGGCGGGCGGGCGGCCGGGCGCCGGCCCCCTCTCCGGTTGGGGTGCTCCAGTTCAGCCACGAGGCTGGTGCGCAAACCAGCCATTTCTGCAGTCAGAGCCGCGAGCCCTGCCCCCTCCCCCGACAAGCATCCAGGGCGTGTCACGTTCCCACCTTCACAGTCACCAAGAAGGGGGACCCTGAGCTGGGGCTGGTCGGGGTTCCCAGCTCGCACTCCTCCAGCAGAAACACATCTTCATCCTCCAGGACCTTGTCCAAAAAGCCTATCGCCTCCTCTTCCTCTTCCATGGCAGCCGGAGCCGCGGAGGGCAAACAGGAAGCGGGGTCCCGGCGGCAGCAACGGCAGCAGCCGTGGCCGCCGGCGCCCGGGAGGGAGCGGGGCGGGCCGGCGGGGACGGGAAAAGCGCGCGGGGCAGGCCTACACCAGCACGCGGGCCTCCCCGGAGTCCGTCCTGGCGCTCGGCCACCGGCTGCCGATGAAAGGGTCCATTATGAACCTTCTCGGGCCGCCGGCTCCCGGCCCTCCCGGAGAAAGGGGAAGCGGGGCGGCCCCGCGGGTCCTGGTCGCCTCTCGCAGGGAGCTCCAGCCGCTGCCGCCGCGATCCCGGGGCCCGCGCGCCCCTGCCCGCCGTGCGCGCCGGCTCTCCGGGCAGGCGGGGCCCCGCTCCCCGCGCCGCTCCCAGCCCGGCCCGGGCGCCCAGCCGCCGCCGCCGGCCGCTGGGATCCCGCCCTCCTGGACGCCGAGGCTCGCGTTCGCTCTCAAGACACAGGAAATACACGACTCGACGGGCGAGGTGGAGCCGTTCCACTCTCTGCGGTCGCCGGGCCAGCCGGCCGGCGGGAGGCTCCGGGAGCGCGGAGGAGGGGCGACGAGGCCGCAGCCGGGCCGGGCGCTGGGGGGAGGTCCGCTTCCCAGAGACAGGCTTTTATTTACAGCCCCTCACCGGCCCCGCGGGCTGGGCGGGCCGGCGGGCGGGGGCGGAGCGGAGGAGCAGCTGCCCGCAGAGCCTCGCGGGCCCCCGGGCCAACCTCGGTGTCACCTTGGGATGCCGACCAGCCCCTTGTTACTTCCGCCCCAGGCTCCGACACCTTTAGGCCTGGTGAGAAACCATAGTTTCCATCGCCACCGTGGTTGGGGGAAGAAGGCTTTGTGCAAAGGAGGCCTGACCTGCTTTCTCGAGGCAGCACAAGTGCCAGCCAGGGGTTGCAGCGGGGGCCTCCTGGGGCCGCCAGGGGTACCATACCTCCTTACAGATGCTGCTGAGATTAGCAGCACCACACCTCTTTGCGGCTCTTCTCCTTCAAGAAGGGCCTCTGGGCCTAGTAGAACCAGCCCCGCAGGGAAGGGTACACTGAAGCCAGGACCACGAGCATCGCCAGCCCTGCCCATCCCAGCCTGCTTCCCCTGGCTTCCATGCTTCCCGAAGCTAAATCCACCTGCACATCCCCCGGTCCCCCTGGCCCCATCCAGAGATGTATCAATACATCCACCTACTCTTGCCAGGAAGGAGTTTCAGGGCGGCAGCTGGGAAAATCTCTTTCACAACACAACATCTAGGATAAAGGTTGCAAACTCCAGGCTCCAGGAGGGTGAGGGTAAGATAGGTTAGTGAAGTGAGCCAGGTAGGGACCAGGTGAATTCAAGAAAGTGTCACTCAGCTCCAGCTGCTGGCTGCCAGGGGCAGTGCAGGCTCAAGGTTGCCCCTCCCCCCCACCCCCGTCTTGGATTGTTCCAGAGAAGCCAGAATCTGGATTCTTAAGTGAGAGTTCTCAATTTAAAAATGATGGCAGAGGGACTTCCCTGACAGTCCAGTGGTTAAGACTTCCCCTTCCAATGCAGAGGGTGCGGGTTCCCTGGCCTGGGAGCTAAGATCCCACATGCCTCCGGGCCAAAAAACCAAAATACGAAACAGGAGCAATATTGTAATAAACTCAACAAAGACTTTAAAAATGGTCCACATCAAAACAATAAAAATAAAAAATAAATGATGGCAGGTAAATTATATTTAAGAAACAAAACAAGGTGCAGTCTAAATGAAACATCTGTGCACTGAATCAGGCTTACAGACAAGACTGCTGCCTTCTTGCAACTGGTTGTTTCTTTGAGGGAAGTTTGGGAGTGTGTGTGCCTGTGTGTGTGTGCGCGCCCGCCACAGATGGGGGTGGGGAGAGGGTGTTGGAGGATGGTCCTGGAGTTATCACCTCTGTCCCATTTCCTCCTGGTATCTTGGAACCAAATTCAGCTTCATACATGATCAGTCTACCACTTTGTAAACCTGTATAATAAATGCCACCAACCAGGCAGGTCAAGTGAACACTCTGGATTCTGAGTAACGAGCCCTGAAGCTCCAACTCCACTCAAGCACCCCCCACCTGCCCCCACTGCCAATCTCCCACCAGCCCCCAAGCTATGTCTCTGGTCGGGGATTTCCTCAAAATCTTCCTGGTGCTTCTAGCTCACAAGTGACTCAGTACACAGTTGCCAGGACCAGCCAGTGGTTCTTAACGATGAAGTGTCTGAGTTGTCCCTAACGCCGTGTGTCTACCAGGACCTCCTTATGCGATGGTGCATCCCCGTCTGGTGGCAGGTGTATGGCCATAGGGGGAAGAGTCCAGCTCTTTGGGACTCATTTGGAAATGCATTCCAAAGTGGGGGTCAACCATGCACCACCGTGGGCCCACCTGGGGTCATCACCTCTCCTTCCGACTGAGTATCTCAGCCAAGAATAGGGCCCTCAATTGAGCCTCCAGGCTGGGTGGAGGGGTTGAGGAAAAGGGAGCAGGGAAAAGGAGAGGAGTGGACGTGGTTTCTCATCCCAACTTCCCCCAAAATCTTTGAAAGTTCCCATCTCTAGGTGGGGCTCCTGCCATTCTATTACAGCTGAAAACCTGTCTTCGCCAGTAAAAGATCTCTCCCTGTCACTATAGCTGAAATACAGACCAAGGCACTTGGTGTAAGTTCTCTGGGGCCTCAGGGCTGACGGGGCTCCACACGGGCACACCCCACCCGACACCCGGCCTCCCCATCAGTCCCCGTCCCTGCCCTGGCTGGGTTATATATAGCCGGGGCACATCAGAAGGGCCACAATTCCTCATCTGGTTTGAGCGGGTGAGGCTGTTCTCAGGGCTTGGGAACAACCAGGACTGGCATTCCCCAGGGCACAAGTGTGCCAGCCCAGGGCTCTGTGCCAGCCTCCCACCCTGCAGGCTCCGAGTGCATGGCATATGGGGGCTGCCCTCACTGGTCAGACAAGCAGGTGGCATGGGAGAAGGGCTTAACAGCCTGAGGGCCCCCCCCCCGTCTGCCTTCCCCCACCCAAAGGAACATGAGGGGTCCTGAGGGGTCTCCTAGAAGTATCCCCCTCTCTGTTTCCCCAGGCCCCTCCCCAGCAGGGCAGGGTCGACACCATTTCTTCCAAACCCTCAAACTTCTCAGAAGCTGCCCCCTGAACATCCAAACATCTCTACTCCACCGGTCCCGGGGTTGGCTGGAAATTCCAGTGAGTAACTCCATCTCCTTCCATCTCCCCCAGGCACACAGACTCCACTCAGAGGCCCTCAGTCCTGCCCCTGGAGGGAATGACTCACAAGTCCCAGGGGGTGTCTCCTCCCTTTCCCCTGCCCATGCCCTGAGCCAGCCCTGGACCGGGCTTCCTCCCTCTGTCCTCTGCAGCTCTGCCTGCTCCGCCTAGCTCCCGATCCTCCTCTCCAGAGAAGCCGCCTGCTCCAAAGGCCTCGCAGCTGCTGTATTCCCAAGTCACAGGCTCCCTTCTCTACTCCTTGGCCTCTGCAGTCTGGGCACTCTTAAACCCCTCAGCTCCCATGGCCGTGTCGATGCTGCCTCTGACCACTCTGGTTTAGGCTGGCCCTTCTCTCTCCTGCCCCCTAGAAGATGGAGTCACCCAGTTGGACCCAGGCCTCTGCACTCTGCCCTCTACCCTTGGGGAACTCATCCCCCGTCACTGGTGGCCTGTCCCCATCTGCAGCCCCAGTGTCCTGCTCTGCTCCCAGTGTGACGTCCGAGCTGTCTGCTGGTTCTTCTCACTTGGAAGTCCCACTGGTAGCCCCTCAAACTCCACCTCTCCAGACCAAACGACCCTTCTCCCTCTCTCAACCAGCTTCCCCTTCTGGCTTCTCCACTTCTGTTGGCGGGGTCACCATCTTGTGACTGTTCCTTCCCTCAGGCCCCACATCCTTTTTACCAAGTCACTTAGTGCTTCCTTCTTTTCCAAAGCCACCGCCCCAACCAGGGTTTGCAGCATCTCACACGACACAACCACAACAATATCCCTCTTTGACTCCTGATCTTGTCTGTCCATCTGACGGTTCATTCATACCCAGAGAAGGCCTGGCATTACAAATACACAAACCTGGGGGACACAGTCCTTGCTATTAGAATGCTCTCAACTCAAACTTTCCTGGTGGTCCAGTGGTTAAGACCCCAAGCTCCCACTGCAGGGGCCAGGGCTGAACCTCCCTGGTTGGGGAGTATTCCATGCATGCCTCGTGGCAAAAAAAAAAACTCAACTCAAAGAGGGTGACGGGCCTACAAACAGATGAGGCAGTATTCTCACTGGTCAACACAGTGGGAACAGAGGACAAAGGTACTAATCCTGCCTGAGAGGAAAAGCTTCACAGGAGAGTGGTTTCTGAGCAGCATCTTGAAAAGGGGAAGGGCTTCAAGGCAATGGGAGGAAAATGTTTTGGAAGGAAGCCCAGGAAACACAGCAGGAGGACAGAAGAGAGAAGGGGCAGGTGATGAACATGGAGGGGTGGGCGGGAAGCACTCCGTGGAGGGCGAGGGGCGTGGGCTCCCCCATGGGCAAGGGGCACGGACTAAGATTTCGGACACCCACCAAGCCTACACTTTCCCAAGCCACCAACAGTTTACTCTCCCCAAACCCAGCAGCCTTCTCTCACACTCCTCTCCATCCCCTCATTCCCTTACCCCCTCCATCAACAAGTATCTATTGCCTGCCAGGCGCTGGGGTAGCACTCACAATGCAGCCACCAGCAAGAGGATTTGTCTACCTCCATGGAGCTGACTGTCTCAGGGACAGACCGGCCACCACTCGCCAAGGTAGGGCCAGGGGAAGGGTGCAGTCTCAGAACTATGGGGCTGAGGTACAACCCCTTCAGAAAGAATAACTCGGAAATATCTATTGTGATTTAAAATGTTCACACCCTCTGAGTCAGCACCTCCACTTTATGGAATTTTTCTGCAAAAACATTTCTACAAGGGCTCAAAGATCTCTGCACAAAGATGTTCACTGCAATGATGGTTAAACTAGTGAAAGACTGGAAACAGTCCAAATGTCCATTTGATGGGGACTGGCCAAGTGAATTATTGTACATCCGTTAAAAGAAACACTACATACAGTTGTGAAGGAGAATGAGGTAGGTCTTTAATTACTGATACGCAAGACGTCCAAGACTTATTAAGTAAAATAACCAGAGAAAATTGCGTAAAGTATCAATAGCATGATCCCACTTTTTTTTTTTTCCCACTTTTTAAAATATATATATATACACACACACATATACACATATTGGAGAAAGAAATGGCAGCCTACTCCAGTATTCTTCCCTGGAAAATCCCATGGACAGAGGAGCCTGGTGGACTACAGTCCATGGGGTTGCAGAGTTGGACATGACTTAGGGACTAAACAACAATAATATATACATATACACATATATATAGAAAGTGTTTATATATATAAATATGTATAATACATATATAATGTACTTATATATAAATATATAATGTATAAGTAAATACATACATATTATATAATGTATTTATAAATATACATTAAAATGTATTTTATGTATATAATATCTCACTTGGAAAAATAAGGAAAAATATACAGCCATCTCTTAACAGATATTCTCTCTGTAAAAGGAGACTCAAGGAGACTTTCACTTTCCATATGATACATTTCTATAAAATTAGAATTTTCAGTGATATAATCAAAAAATAAAGAAGTTAAAAAAAAGAAGTGTGTTACGTGCTACAATTGGGAAAGTAGACCGAGCTCTGGGGGCACAAGACACGCACATATGATGCAGCAAAGGGGAGTCACTCACAGGAAGTTCTCCAGAGAAGGTGACCTTAAAACTCCTACCTGGGACTTCCCTGGTGGTTCAGTGGTTAGGACACCACACTTCCACTGCAGCGGGGGCGATAGGATCCCCGGTTGGGGAACTAAGATCCAGCATGCCACAAGGCACAGCCAAAAGATAAAACAAAAACAAAACTCCTACCTGAAAATGAACAGTGACTAGCCATGCCAGTGGGGACTCGCAGACAGGCAGGACAGGAGAGGCACAATGAAATGAGTTCAGTCTGGGTGGCAAGTCTTCATTCAATCAACCAGTACTTACTGGGCATCTCTGATGTGCCAGGCACAGTTCTAGGTACTAGGGTTTGCAATGAGCACACATTTCAGTACAAAACTGACAAAGCCCCATGGTGGAGCTCATGTTCTAGCTGGAGGGCTGGTGATGAGGTTGCAGAGGTGGGCAGCAGTCAAGTGGTCAGGTTAGGCATGGCCTTGACAGCACTGCTAGGGGCAGGCATGGAAAAATCTGACTGGGAGGGACCGGACAGTGTTTCAACGTGTCCCTCCCGCTGACATCAGATTACTCTTTCTAACACATTGCTCACTCTGTGCCCAGCAGGAAGCCACCAAGTCAGCCCAAACAAGGACAGTGGGGCCCTTGCTGATGACTCAACTGATCACGTTGTTGACAACAACCACCTTTGCTGTTTGCTGTCCCCGAAAGGGCTAGGCACAACCTCGCCTCCAGGCCTTTTCCTGGCTTGGAGCCCCATCTCCCTCTTCTATGCTTATTCCTGGCCCTTCCTACTTCCTTGGCAGGAACTCAAGCCCCATCCCTTTGTTTTCCAGAGCTCATCAGACCCTGGGCCAATGAGAACTGACCCCGGGGGCCAGTGCCATGGGCAGACACAGGGTCTGCATCCACCACCGATAGAATCAGGTTCATCATCTTCTTGATAATCAGCCTCCTCCCTCTGACTTCCCTTTTTCTGCTATAGCAGAAGTCACTACAAACATCACATAAGTTCAATCACATGAAGCAAATGTTGGATATAAGCCAGTACACGACACTGTTTATAAAAACAAAATAAAAAAAAACTTCTCCTGGATTTTAGACTGGAATCCTTGTTCTGCCTCTTACCAGTTGTGTGACCCTGGGCAAGTCATTCAAACTCTGTAGGCCTCGGTTTCCTCATCTGTAAAATGGGGATAATTCTAACACCAACTCTAGGTTTGCTGAGGGTTTCCCAGGTGGCACCAGTGGTAAAGAACCCATCTGCCAATGGAGGAGACATAAGAGATGCAGTTTCGATCCCTGGGTCAGGAGGGTCCCCTGGAGGAGGCATGGCAACCCACTCTAGTATTCCTGCTTGGAATATCCCATGGACAGAGGAGCCTGGTGGGCTACAGTCCATGGGGTCACACAGAGTTGGACACGACTGAGCGACTTGCATATTGCATAGCATATATGCTAGGTTTGCTGGGAGGACTAGTACACGTGGGGCAGTGTCTGGCACATGTCGAGTCCTTGGCAGGCACCAGCTATTCTCCCCTTCTTTGGCAGGGGTGGTGGGGTGTGGAGAGTGCAGGAAAGTGGAGCCCTAGCCCAATCCCAGCCTCACCTCCCACCTCTTCCAGTGAACCCAGTGCTCCGGCCCCACCAGACCATTCCCCTCTTCTCACACCTCCAGAGGCCTTCCCACATTTCAGAACTTAAACAGCCCCCTTTATCTAGAATGTCCTTCCTGACCAGTGCCTGGGCGGAACACTCAGAATACTTTCTGAGGCTGCCTCCTGCATGCTGCCTTCCTTGATTCCCCCGCCTGAGGCCACAGAACACTACCTAATTTCTGAGGCTGCCTCCTCCATGCTGCCTTCCTTGATTCCCCCACCTGAGGCCACATAACATTACCTACTTTCTGAGGCTGCCTCCTCCATGCTGCCTTCCTTGATTCCCCCACCTGAGGCCACATGGCTTCTTCCTTGAGATGCTGTATTAATACATCTCTCAAGCCTTGAAATTGAGGAATTGTGTGCATGTATGTGCATATCTGCGTGTGTATGGGGGGGCGGGGGGAGGTAAGGGCAATTCCTGTTTATCCCACAGCACCCAAAACAAGATCTTATAAAAGGTGCGCCCTGGCAGTTTAGTGGTTAGGACTCTGGGCTTTCACTGCCATGGCTTGGGTTCAAAACCTGGTCGGGGAACTGAGATCCTGCAAGCTGCAAGGTGCAGCCAAAAAAAAAAAGGTAGGTGCTCAGAAAACACATAGTGAATAGAACTGACCTCAGGAGTTTTACAGGGCAAGACAAAGGGTCTCCCAAGAAGATAAATCAAGAGGTTCAGGTTGGGTGGACGGTACCTGAGGAAACTGGTCATCCACCGTGACACCCTCCAGCGGGGCCTCTGTCTCCCAGGCATGCCAGGGAGGGTGCTGAGCCACCTCTGCTAGGACTAGAGTGGGGGTGGGGGGCCCTAGGACAGCCAGAGCTGGGGACCCATGGAACCGAGTTCATATCCCGGGAGAGGTTCAAAGACAACGATCACCTCAGGAGCTGTCCTCCTTGGGATGCAGACTGTGTTCTCACAGTTGCTGCGCCTCTTGGTCCTCTCAGCAGCCCTTCCAGACAGGAGGTATTTATCCTTATTTACATCTGTGGGGACTAGGACTCTACAGGCTGTTTCAAGATACAGAGCCAGGAAGTACACTACGGCTTGTCCTGGACAGCTGGCAGAGAACCACGGAGAGGAGCAAGCCCCACTCATCAGCTCTGGGACCTCAGCTGGATTGTGTCACCTCTCTGTGCCTCAGTTTTCACATCCGGAAAACGGGGCAGTCACAGTGCCAACCTCCTAACGGACGGTGAGGACTAAATGAGGCAGTATTTATAAAGTGCAACAACACGGCCCAGCCTTCTGGAATGGCTATGCAAGTGTTTCTCTTCTTTCTGTCACACAGGCGGGAGGGTGGGAGGAATCTGTGTGGCCTTCCAGACAGAAGCAACCAGCTCATAACCCTGTGGGAGGAAAGTCCACAGGAGCGGTGGTCCCCTACCTTTTTGGTACCAGGGACCAGTTTCATGGAAGATAACTTTTCCATGGACCCAGGTGGGGGGAGGTGGTTTGGGGATAATTCAGATACTTTACATTTATTATGTCCTTTATTCCAATTATTATTACACTAGCTCCACCACAGGTCATCAGGTTATTAGATCCTGGAGGTTGGGGACCCCTGCACGAGAGCATCATCAGAGCATCATGGTGGAAAGAAAGCGCCAGCACCCACTAGTGGAGGAACCAGGTGCATGCGTGCATGATGTGTTAGGTCACTCAACTGTCTGACTGTGACCCCATGGACTATAGCCCGCCAGGCTCCTCTGTCCATGGGATTTTCCAGGCAAGAATCCTGGAGTGGGTTGCCATTTCCTTCTCCAGGGAATCTGCCCGACCCAGGGATCGAACCCGCATCTCCTGGTGGATTCTTTACCACTAGTGCCCCCTGGGAAGCCGGGGGAACCAGGTGATGATGATGGAAGAGAGAGTCCGTGGGTAAGATCCAGCCTGCTGCAGGGATGTTCCCTGTCCTTCTGTGCCCTGGCAGAGCCCAGAGCCCGGAGGCCATCCAGCCTCTGCCCCCTGGCAGCTCAACTATGTGGCCAAACGTCTCAAAGTGAAGGCATTCTTGAGGCAATTTCACATCTGTTGGCCTCCCTGCCCCACCCCCAAAGACTCCAGAGCTTCAAGGGCAGAGGATGGGTCTGGCTGGGCTCACTCTCCTGCCCACCGTCCTGGGATCTGCAGGAGGTGAGCCGACCCTCACCGAATACAGGCTGCTTTGGAAGTAGCCTTACTAGCGAGTGTGAAGCACGTTAATGGACCACGATCTCAGCACACTGGCAGGGAGAGGGAGGCCCCAGACAGGCCGTGAGCGCTACAGGGCTGCTCCAGGTTGGCCAGGTGTGGCAGACCAGGGAAGCCCAAGTCCCGTCCAGGTGTGGGGGGCGGGGGGCGGCGATGAGCCAGAGAGCCCAGGAAGGCCAGCTGTGGAGGGGCTGAGGGTCACAGCCAAGGCACTGTGTCTCCCCACTTCCTATTTACATCCTCCTTGACTTGCATAAGCCAAGCAACTGCCTGAGCCATAGATCCCTCATCTATAAAATGGGGGCTCCTCCAGAAGCTGGAGGGCTGGGTGGCAATGCAGCCAGGCACCCGGCACTTGGCAGGGCCAGGCAGGCTCCTTCTCTTTGTAGCGGGGACCAAAGATCCAGAAAGGAGCCGTGAGGAGCAAGGCTGCTGAGGCAGGAGGTTGGTAACTTGAAGAGCGATGCCTGGTTTTATCTGCAGCTGGAAACCCCTGAGACATGTAAAGATCAGGGGCAGCCCCAAAGCCTCAAACACCGTCCGAAGGGAGCAGGCTGGGAAGCCAGCTCAGAGGCTCCCAGTTCTCCACGTGGCTTCTCCTTTCACCTAGAAGGAAGCTCCTTGTCCTGCAACCTCAAATCCTGAGCTGCAAGCCTCCAAACAGACCAGGAAGGGAAGAGGGGGCAGCAATTCATCCCAGCTCCGTCCCCTGGGACTGCATCCACCTAAACTCCCTGCTCTCCGGCCATCCTGATGCTGGTTGGTTCAATTCTACAATACTGGGTGAATACCCCTAGGCGACCAGAAGTTGCTGATAGGGTCCACAGAGATGATTTGGGATCAGAGCTCTTGATGTCACAGATGCCCCTCAAGTAACTGTGCACACTCCCCAAACAGCAGAGGTCTCAGCCATGGGCTGGGAAAGCTTCACGGGGAGGTGGGGTCTGAGTGGACCCGGCAGCACTGCAGAGACTCCAGCGTCAGAAGAACCCACATTTAGGGACTTCCTGGTGGTCCCGTGGTTACGACTGAGCTTCCAGTGCAGGGGGCTCAGATTTGATCCCTGGTCAGGGAACTAAGATCCCACATGCCATCATGGGCCAAAAATAAAAAAAGAGAAAGATCCAAGTTTAAGTACATCTTTGGCTCCTCTGGCTGGTCTTGGGCAATTATGTCACCTGTCTTATCTTCCATTTCCTCAGCAGTAAAAACAATGATCATTGCACCTACCACCTAGTGTTGTTGTGTTAGTTGCTCAGCCGTGTCCAACTCTTTGTGACCCCATGGACTGTACCCCTCCAGGCTCCTCTGTCCGTGGAATTCTCCAAGCAAGAATACTGCAGTGGGTTGCCATTCCCTTCTCCAGGGGATCGTCCTGACCCAGGGATCTGAACCTGGGTCTCTCACATTGCAGGCAGATTCTTTACCATCTGCGCCACCAGGGAAGCCCACATAGGGTTGTGGTGAGCCTTACACGAGACAACCCATGTAGAAGGGTCAGGGTAAGTAGTTGTGGGGTAGAGAGGGTGTTGGGGGAGGGGGAGGGATGAGAAGGATGACAATGGTGATTATCTCAATTCTCCCCCACCCATCTTTAAATTATCCTGCCCTCTGGAGCCTGAACCCGTCAATTCAACAGCTCGTGCAGTCCTAACACTTGCAGACTTTACAAAGTGCTCCACCTGGCACCATCTTATGGGAGCTTCCTGACAGTTGTGTGAGGTCAAGAGAAGGGAAATTCTCAGTATCTTCACATTACAGATGAGCAAGCTGGAGCTCAGAGAGGGTGAGTGACAGCCCTTAAGTCACACAGCTAGAAAGTGGTGGCACTGAAACAACACCCAGATCTTCTCTCCGTCTTGTGGCCCCTTTGCCTCCCGAGAGGGGAATCAGAGGAGTCCATGGTTTGCAGGGCGCACGCTTTCCTATAAGACCTGGGTCCTGGCGGAGAAACACTCAACCCCCTAGTCACCGAGAGCGAGCCCCGCCCCTCCCTCCCAGGGTGAAAGCCGGCCCTCTGCGGAACGGAGCCACCAGGGGGCGCTGTGCTCAGCCCGGGTTGGGGAAAGGAACGCTGCCTGGCATCGGGCTGCACACTGGAGCACGTCTACGGCAGGAAGAGTGAGGCTCCGGGGCGGGCTGGGGGCGAGTGAGGAGCATGTGTCCTGCCGACACCAGAGATTCAGTTTCATCTGGGCTCCTGCACCTGCTAGGACAGACCCAACCCCAGAAAGGAGATTGCAAAAGCAGAGTGAGTCACTGTCCAGCAAACACTCATCAGACCTCTGGAGGCTGGTCCTCACCCCTCTGGAGGCTGGTGAGGAGAATCTTGTGGGCCGTTGGCACCAAGAACTGAGGACCCACAGCACACCAGGCCCAGTTCTACAGGCCTCACCGGGGCTATCTCGGTCCTCTCAACAACCCTTCAGGTATTTAGCCCTATTCAGACATGAGGAAACTGGTTTAAGGTCCCACTGCTAGACAGCAGCACAAGTTCATCTATCCAAAGCTCATGGCCCTGCCATTCTCTGAGCTGCTGGGAGAGTCAGACCATGAGGGCTGGTTTTATGAACCAAGCTGACGGGGCTACAGGTGCCCAGACATTTGGCCGAACATTATTCTGGGTGTGTCTGTGAGGGTGTTTCTGGGTGAGATTAATGCTTGAAACAGTTGACTGAATAAAGCAGTTTGCCCTCTCCAATGCGGATGGGCCTCACCTAATCAGTTGAGGGCCCGGACAGCCCAAAAGGGTGACACAAGGGAGAATTCACTTCAAGGTGGCTCAGGGGGAAAGAATCCGCCTGCCAATGCAGGAGATGCAGGTTTGATCCCTGGGTGGGGAAGATCTCTGGAGAGGAAATGGCAACCCACTCCAGTATTCTTGCCTGGAAAATTCCATGGACAGAGGAGTCTGGTGGGCTGCAGTCCATGGGTTTGCAAAGAGTCAGACATGACTGAGTGACTGCGCATGCGTGCACGAGGGAGCATTCACTCTCTGCCTGTCTTCGAGCTGAGACATAGGTCTTTTCCTGCCTTTGGACTCAATACACACTAGAACTTCCACCATCAACTCTCCTGGACTTGGACTGTAACTAACTATTCCATCAGTTCACCTGGGCCTCCAGCTTGCTGGCTGCAGAACTTGGAACTTCTCAGCCTCCATGATCTAGTGAGCCAGTTCCTTTTAATACATCAATTCTTCTTCCTCTGTATCCTAAAGGTTCTGTTTCTCTGGAGAACTCTAATGCAAAGACTTGTTCCTTGGGCTTCCAGGAACAAGTCGGCTGCATGTTTGGCTGTGGAATGCCCAGCTGCCAGAGGCCCTATCTCTGAATGTCTAGAACAATCATCTGATTTGGTCCAAAAGTCCCCTTGTTCCCAACGCCCCAACAGGAAGCCTGGCAGGGAGGGGACCTGCCTGGCCAAATGAACAGAGCCAAGTAGCAGAAACCTTGGCTTTCTCTTTCTTTCTTTTCTTTTTTTTTAATGCTGAAACAGTTCCTAAGTACTCAGGAAGAAGTGTGTTAACTCTCCAGCGCCCCATTATAAACAGCAATACTGTCTGTGTCCACTAGATGGGGCCACTGGCACAGCAGAAAGGGCAGAAAGGCGACTCAGGAGAGAACGTAGGCAGGCAGAGGGGTGCATGGGGCTGGAATCTTCAGTTGGGATCTCCAAGTTGGATTAATGCTCCCCAACCCTATCTTGTATCACTTCTAGCCAATGGTGCAAAAGTTAATCCTGGGGTTCCCAAGCACTTTGGTCAGTTTTCACTGTAGTATCTCTTGGATTTTAGTCCTCAAACCCAGTTTTTCTCTTGTGAGTCACCAAGCAAAGTGGGCAGGATTATAGTAAAGGAAGTCCTTGCCCTGAAGCCCCAGGCCTCCAGGTGGGGGCATCTCCTTGTCACGCCTGGGATCTGTTTCACTAGAGAAAGCACCTGAGTACCTTTCACCAGGGCATCTAAAAGCTGATGAACAAGCATTCCTGCAAGGTGGTCATGTGAAAAGGGAAGGAGACAAGACAGGAAGGAAGGAGGAAGGCAGAGAGAGGAAAGGAAATGGCTTTTCTCTCCAGCAAGAGGTTCTAATCTGGCCACAAGTTCTCAGCTCTCAACCAACATTCCTGGTGCTGGGTTGAGTCCTGCAGTGAATCTTTCTGTGCCTGCTCACAGGGGCAGTGCTGGACACTCCCCGGGATGTCTCTAAGCCCTGATGTGGTCAGAGACCTAAAGGCAGTGTCGGAAGGCAGGAGTTTTCACCTTGCTTCCCCTGCTTGGAGCCAGTTCAGGTCCCAGAGCACCCTCTCCTCCATCAGTAACAAATCCGGCCCTGGAGGTCCGCGATGGCTGTCTCTCACCTGCCACCCTTCCTTAGAACCACAGGACAACATACCAGAATGCCGGCTGTGGGGGGCCTGAGCCTGACCAACACCCTTGCCCATCATCTCCTCCTCCCCCCTGCCCCCCGCCCGCCACCACCCCTTTCCAAACCTGTACTGCCTGGCAGCTGAGAAGCTCTGCCTAGGCCTCTGTTGCCATGGCAACAATGTGGCTTCCCCCAAATGGGAAGCTGGTTGCCAAGGCCCTTGTTGCCAAAGGCTATAACAGCCACCCTGGTGTGTGAAGAGGGGGTGAGAGCTCTCCGCAGGGGTGGAGGGTGGCCGAGGAGGTTGGGAGGAAGGGAAGCAGGGGGTTCTCAAGAAATGGTAGGGTCCAGGCAGCCTCCCAGCTGGGGCGAGAAGCACTGGGCCCTGAAGGAGAGAAACAAGTATCTCCTGGCATCTCGGCGACTGCTCCTCAAAGGTATTAGAGGGAAGAAAGGGGACCCCCTACAAAACACAGCCAGACAGGCCCCCTACCAAGTAGGACCGAGCAATCCAAGCCCCCCTGGGCAGAAGAAGAAATGGTTTTGATTCTTCCCAATTTCAGAAGAACAGCCCCCAGGAACCCCTCTGTCTCACTTCTCTTGTGTATCAGACACGCGCACAAGCTGGGTCCAGACAGAGCCGGTCCCCGTGGCCACGAACAGCATTAACTACCAGGATTGCAAACCTCTACATGTCTTATCCCTGGGCCTGTCTCAGAGCCCATCCTCAGTACTGCTCATGAAACGCTTCTCTATGGAGCAGAGCTCTCACCAGTGGACAAGAGGGAAGGAGGACACCATGAGGGCTCATCCCCTTCCAGAGTCAGCAGAGGAGGGCTGGACGGAGCCGGGGTCCTCAGGGAATACTACAGAGGCTGCTCACCGCCCTGCACCCACAGCCGGCACCCAGGCCAGCTTCGGTTTGCTGATCCGGCGTCTGTGCCCTGTTACAGACTTTAGGTCCTGTATGCAGCCAGTGCCCGGCCTGGGCCCAGAGAGGAGAGCCTGTTCCCTCCACGAGGCCCCATCCTGCTAGAGAGGAGCTCAGAGAGAAGGTTGAAAGAGGAGGTGAAGGGCCCAGGAGGCAGGGGGAAGCAGACGGCTGGTAGAGAGGCAGGGACATGTGCAGGGGTGGCACAGAGAGCAGCAGGTGGCAGCGGGAGGCGAGGGGTGATGGTGGAGGGCTAGTCTGAGCGCCCAGGACCAGAATGAGATGTCCAAGGGCACCAAGAACGGCCAGGCTCCAGTTTCCCAAGTCCAGCACCCCAGGAGCACCCCAAGCAGAGCCTGGCCCATGGCACCCATGCCTGCCTACCCCGCCTCCCCTCAAAACCTCCTCTTCCCCAACCTGGAAGGAAAAGCAGGGGTACCTACCCCAGGTGCCAGCCCCTCGGGTGGGGTGGGGGAGATGCTGTCCCCGCCGCCCTGGCTCCGGGCGCTGAGCTGCGGCGACATGGTGGGCGACTCGTCGATGTACGGCATGGTCTCCGAGCCCTCCGGGGGCCCCTTCTGCTCCTCATTCCCCTCTGCGTCGTAGTCGTCCGCCCCGTAGCTGAAGTCTGGGACAAGGAACAAGAGAGGCCACTGAGAGTCCTCCACCAGGGCTGCCAGGGACCGGTAGCGCAGTGGGCGGCGGCGGCGGCCCCCGGCTGCCATGGCCCCGGCCCCACCATCCACGCCCGGCCCGGGCAGGACTGCGTGGCCCGGGCGCCGGCAGGCACGGCGCGCTGCGGTTCAGGGGCCGCGGGGAGTCCACGGGGGGCGGCTCCGTGGCTGCCACCCGCTTAATAACATGTCAGTCGCGTACTTCGAGCTGCTGTTTCCTTTGCCTCCTGCCTAATTCCAAGTCTAAAAATTAACAGTGGGAGCAGGAGGCAGGACGCTTCCAACTCTCCCCTCTGAGTCACCATTTTGCTTTTTATAGGGAGCAGGGAGGTGGGGGCGGGCCGAGCGATGTCACTTCCTGCGCCCCTCCTCTTGGGGACCATTGTACACGGAGCTCCATCCCTGGCTGGTGGGGAGCAGGGCCGGGTTCTGGGGGGTAAGGGGCTGAGGAAGGGCCCCCGAGGGAGCCCTCGCCCCTCTGAACAAGGCTCCGCGCAGGTCGGAGCCCAAGGCTGGCAGAACGTGGGCGAGAAGGCGGCCCGGGCCTGGCAGGGACCTGGGGGAACAGCAGAGTCCTCAAAAGCCGGCACTTATTTCTGTAATTTCCACGGAGGCTTCCTTCGGAGAAGGAGGGCAGAGAAGGCCGTAGGGAAGCCAAGCTGCCGTTAACCCTGCTGGCGCTGCCAGCACCGCTGGGAGGCCGGAGCCCACGCACAGACACACCCTCCCGGGGACAGCAGGCCGGGTCCTTGTGGCGGCAGGGACAGGACAGCACCTCAGAAAGGCCTCCACCCGACTCCATCGGTGGGGGGGTCTCACCTGCAGCGGCCTGCGGGACCCTGCTCCACCCCCACCCCTGGCGGGGTCTGTCCCATCGCCTCCTCCAGGGTGCCCTCCCTGCTGTCCCAGGCCGGAACTCCTACAGCGTGGGGCCTTCCAGCGCCCCTGGTGATCCTGCCCATCTCTCCCTGAACCCCTGGGGTGGGGAATGGGTGTCAGCCCTCGCTGAGGGCCCAGCACTCATGGCCGACACGCGGCGGGGCCTTGGGAACGTGTGCAGAGGGTGACTGGGCAGAGGAATGCACTGTGCCGCTCGGGTCCAAGGCTTAAGCCAACTTCTCGGCGGGGGCCCTGGCTCCTGCGAGGTCACAACACGCGGGCCCCCGGGGCAGCCGGCAGCCTGAGAATGGTGTCAGCGGGTCACCAGGGCGCCCGGCCACGGCCACACTCAATCCAATCTGGCGCTTTGGCAGCTGAGGCCGCCGCCCCCCCACGGCCTCACTGCACCTGTTCCTGCCGACTTCCTCTCCTGTGCCGTCCGCCCAGTAAGCTGTCAGGGCCGTGAGCTATTATTTTTTTCCCCAGGACACACGCACATGAAGAACCAGAGGGCCTAGCGACCCAGCTGCCGAGATATGTGTGCCCTGCACGCAGGAAATGGGACCCACTGATGGGGGCACGCAGGAATTCTGCTGTTTCCAGGGGCCGAGAGGAAGAAAAGCCACAGCATTCTGCCTGCCCGAGTCTGGTACTGTGAAGGGGCCTGGCTGTTTGGTGAGACCTACTCACTCTGGAGGAGCAGAAGGGAATGAAAGGCCACATTAACCCTCCGTCTGTCCTCCAGGAGGCTCCAGGCTGCCCTGTTAGTGCCTGGAGTCAAGGTCAGGGGTGTGAGCTACGGTGAACCCTGCTCTGGCCAACAGTTCAGGCTCCTCTACGCTGGACCAATTCCCAGGGGTCACAGGACCAGCGCCTTCACTCTCAGGACATTTCCCCAGGGCAAGGGTAGAAGGGCCACAGGGAGGGTGGTGAGGCTGGACTCTACTGCACAGTCTGGAACTACCTAGGCCATGACAGGGTGGGAAGTTTGCTGCCAGCTTCCCCGATGTGTGCCCAATTCATCCTTATCAGAGTGGGGGCCGTGGACCACAGCTCAGCCCAGCCACGTCGGTGAAGCTGCTCTCATTACCCCCAGGTCACAGACAGAGTCTCTGAGTCTCAGAAAGCTTTGCGCAGAAAGGATCTCAACCCAAGTCTGTCTGTCTCCAAATGCCATCTTTCCCTTTCTGAATCTCATTACTTTCTAGAGGAATCTCTTTCCATCAGTACAAGGATTGGAGAAGCCCTGCTTGTCAGGGGAGGCTGACCAAAGAGGCAAGGTGAGAGTCCCAGCCACAGCAACGGGGATGCCCAGGGGTGGAAGAGAATGTCCGTAGAGCTCTCTGCAAATTCTCCTGGATACTGCCCCTTTCATTTCACACTCCAGGAGACCCTGACAGTACAGAAAGCCAGCCAGAGACCCTGGAAACTCCTACCAGAAAAGAAGGACCTATAGAAAAGATAGAGACACCACCCCTTTGAGAAGGAAGGAGCCCTAGGAACTTGGAGGATGTAAATCTGCCAAGCACAGCCTTCAGTCTGCATAGGTCCCCAGATAGGAAGGCTGAGTGGACATGGCTAGGTCATCAGGTGTCAAAAGAGGGAGAAGGGGATTTCCCTGGTGGTCCAGTGGCTAAGACTCTGCATTCCCAATGCAGGGGGCCCAAGTTCCATCCCTGGTCAGGGAACTAGATCCCACATGCTGCAACTAAGAGTTCGCATGCCACAACTAAAGATCCTGCAAGCTGCAATGAAGATCAGAGATCCCGCGTGCCACCACTAAGATCTGGTGCGAAATAAATAAATACTGTAAAAAAGAGAGAGAGAGAGAAGGTAGAAGACGCTGCTGACAGCCAATATCCATTTCCCCTCCTAGTATCAGAAATCTTACTACCTTTGGAGTGGCAATGTGCTCAGTGGCTGCTCTGCCTAGTGGTACAGGGTATGTGATGAAGTTCTGGCCAACGAGTATTAAGTGGATATGTGTAGAACTTTGAGGAAAGTTTCTGAGATTGTTTCAGCTGGAATGTATTTTTCCCCTCTCTCCATGCTTCCTCCTTCTGTTACCAGTTTGGAAAGCAGATGGGACGGCTGGAGCTCCAGCAGCCATATCTGAACCACGAGGTGACCTTGAGGATAAAAGCCAGTACTGAATATAGTTGAGCACAAAGCTAGGAGCCTAGGCCAGTGATGGCACAGTGAGCCAACATATCACCCCAGGACTGTCTATCTCTGGACTTCTTCTACATGAGAAAAGAAAAATGCCTGTTATTTAAGTCACTGTTATTTAGTTTCTATGTTATATGTAGTCAAACCTAATTATAACTGATCCAGATGGTTTTCCTTGACATTCTCTCTGGGTGCTTTTCCTACTGCCTTCACTGTTCCTTCTAGTATCCTTGGTAGGATCCTCTTTCTCTGTCCACCCCTTAAAAAATTCCTTTTTTTTTTTTTTGGCCGTACCTTTGACTTCTGGGGTCTTTCTTCCCCAACCAAAGATTGAATCCATGCCCCCTGCAGTGGAAGTGCAGAGTCCTAAACACTGGACCATCAGGGAATTCCCCCAAATTGTTATTCCTACACATCTTTACAGGCTTTCCTGATGGCTCAGTAGTAAAGAATCTGCCTGCCAACACAGGAGACATGGGTTTGATCCCTGGGTCGGGAAGATCCTCTGGAGAAGGAGGTGGCAACCCACTTCAGCATTCTTGACTGGGAAATCCCATGGACAGAGGAGCTTGGCGGGCAACAGTCCATGGTGTTCCAAAGAGTCAGACTCAACTTAGTGACTAAACCACACATCTTTATAATAGAATACTGCTCAGCAATAAAGGTTTTCCTGTGGCTCAGGTGGTAAAGAATCTGCCTGCAATGCGGGAGACCTGCGTTTGATCCCAGGGTTGGGAAGATCCCCTGGAGAAGGGAAAGGCTACCCACTCCAGTATTCTGGCCTGGAGAATTCCATGCGGTCGCAGAGAGTCAGACATGACTGAGCGACTTTCACTCAGCAATAAAAGGGACAAGCTACTGAGACACAAAGAAATGACTCTTTACAGGCATTATGCTAAGTGAAAGAAGCCAGATACAAACGAACACATCTTGTGTGGCTCCACTTACATGAAGTTCTAGAACAGACAAAACTAATTTATGCTTGGAAAAAAAATGAAAATAGCAGTTGCTTGTAGGGGTCAGGTGGGGACAGGAGTTGACTAGCAGGAGCACAGGGAATTTTCTAGGTAGATGGAAATGTATCTTGACAGGGATATGTGGGTATACAGTGATGCATTCATCGACTTCATCAAATAGTACACTTAAGATTTGTGTGTTTCACTAAATATTGAACTCTAGTGATTGATTTGCATGTTAAGGTGTCGAAGTGAAACGTACCTAATGTTTGCAACTTACCCTGAAATACATACAAAACAAGATGCATTGATGATGTTCAAGAGGAATGGATAGATGTGTGATAAAACAAATGGAGAAAAATGATAATTATAGACTCCAGATGGTGGGCCCATGGGTGTTCACTATAAGATACTTTAAACTTTTAGGTAGGCTTGAAATTTTTCACAAGAAAATGAGGGGGAGAAATTGGTGTTCCCCAGGCTTCTGTCACTTTCTTTACTCCCCTCTCCCAAATTTTGTTTATATTCTAGGGAGAGTTCTGGGCTACAGACCCATCTCTTTGATTGTTTCCTGCACATCTCCACCCCCAGGAAATTCAAACCCAACCTCTTCCTGAAGTTAATGTGCTAGATTATTCAAATTGGAAACCAAGGAGTCATTCCAGATCCCTCCCTCTTCCTGTTCATATCTTACACCCTGAGATATCCCCACTCCTCATCCTTTTTCCCATCTTCATCAACTCTTACAAGGACAATACCAACACTCTTTCCCTGTGAGTGCCAGACTACAAATCTGATGATTCAAAATTCAACAGTTCCCCATTCACTTCAAGAGCACAAGCCAAACTGCTCAGTAAAAGGCCTTTCATGGTCATCATTTGACTCTTCCTTTACAGAATCATATTCTGCTATTCTGTAATATCAGACATTTTCTAGGTATGTCCCTGCAAGCCCCTAGATATATATATCCAAATCCTAACCTTGGCACTCATAAATGTGACCTTATTTAGGAAAAAGTTCTTTGTACATGTAATTAAGTTAAGGATCCCTAGAAAAGATGACCCTAGACTAACTGCATGAATGCGTGGTAAGTTGCTTCCATCATGTCTGATTCTTTGCGACCCTATAGACTGTAAGCCCGCCAGGCTCCTTTGTCCATGGGATTCTCCAGGCAAGAACACTAGAGAGGGTTACCATGCCCTCCTCCAGGGGATCTTCCCGACCCGGTGATCGAACCCATGTCTCCTGCATTGCAGGTGGATTCTTTACCGCTGGGTCACTGGGGAAGCCCTCGAGACTAAGACGGATCTGAATCGGATGATGTGTCCTTGTAGGTAACAGCAGGGAGAAGACACAGACACACAGAAGAAGGTCATGTGAAAACGGAAGCAAAGATTGGAGTTATGCGGCCAGAAGTCAGGGGGTGCCTGGAAACACCAGTTGGAAGAGGCAAGCAAGGATTCTCCCCAGCTTAGTGCCTTGGCAGGGAGCATGACCCAGCCAACACCTGGATTTTGGACTCTGGCCTCCAGACTCTGAGCAACTAAATTTCTCTTGTTTTTAAGTCACCAAGTTTGTGATAATTTTTTCTAATGGTAGCCCTATGAAATTAACACAGTGCCCTAACACACTCATTGTTACCTACCTCTGAACCTTTGCCCATGCTGTTCCTATACCTAGAACCCCCTCTTCACCACTTGTCCACCCAGCGAAGTCCTATTTAGCCTTCAAATACAGCTCAGTATGAACCCTTCTCCTATGAAACTCCTTGTCTCCTTCATATAGAAAGTGCTTTTGCAATCCAATGAGAAAAACCCAACTTGCTAAATGAGTTAGAGAAATGAACAGAAAATTAAAAGAACTACAAGTGCCCAGTGTGTAATATGTATATATTATATATATATATGTTAAATGTAACCTCAATTGTAACCAAAGAAAATGCAAACTTCTATATTTTGCAATTTTCCTATCAAATCAGCAAGGAAAATACCCAAACTTGTACAGGAACAGGCATTCTTAGAATTTCTTGGAGGATATGTACAACTGGCACAACTTTTCTGGGGTCAGTTTGGTATCAAAAGCTCTAACAGTTGGTATAGTTTTGTTTTTTTTCTGCACTGGGTCTTCGTTGTGGTGCATGAGATTCTCCAGTTGTACAGGATGGACTTACTTGAGGTGTGAGGGCTTAGTTGCCCCATGGCATGTGGGATCTTAGTTCTCCAACCAGGGATTGAACCCAAGTCCCCTGCACTGGAAGATGGATTCCTAATCCCTGGACCGCCCCAGAAAGTCCTGGTACAGGTTTTAATCCAGCATAATCTAAGACTGTGTACTAAGAAATTAATTGTAAATGTGCATAAAATAAAGTTATAAGATTGTTAATCACAGGGCTGTTTATGATTGTGACATTAAAAACAAGCTGAATGATTAATTATAGGGAATTATTGAGTAAATTATGGTATTTCATCAAGATGAACTACTATGTAGTCATTTAAAATTATATGGATGATTTACATCATCTTATTAAGTAAAAAAAGAAATTAACAATAGTATGTACAGTATGCTGTTGTTCACTTGCCCAGTCATGTCTGACTCTTTGCGACCCCATGGACTGCAGCACACCAGGCTTCCCTGTCCTTCACCATCTCCCGGAGTTTGCTTAAACTCATGTCCTTTGAGTCGATGATGCCATCCAACCGTCTCATCCTCTGTCGCCCTCTTCTCCTCCTGCCCTTGATCTTTCCCAGCATCGGGGTCTCTTCCAATGAGCTGGCTTTTCACATCAGATGGCCAAAGTATTTGGAGGGAAAAAAAAGTTTACATGCTTATATCTGTATGTTGCCTGAAAGGCAACAACACAGAACAATTATAAAGCATTCAGATTCTGAGCACTTGGGAGAAATTATTAATTCACAGTCTCTGTCTCTAGGCTACTAGCAGACACTGTCTTCTACTCAGTGTCTAGGTTCTCTTCTTCCCTTATGCTAGTTTTATATGAAGTGACAATGAACCCAGTCCCAGGCAAAATATCCTTCCTCTGCCTCTCTTACAACCAGGAGTGGCCATTTGACATAGTTCTGGTCAAGGAGATGCTAGGGAAGGCCTTTGGCAAAGCCTTTGCTTTAACAATTAAAAAGGGACTTTTCACCTTGAACTCAGATGTGATGACTGGAGCTACAGTGGCCATTCTGCTGCTATGAGGAAATAATCAAGAAAGAGCATAGACCTTTCCCTGATGCTCCTGAGCTACTTTCACTTTCACTGAGCTATAAGCCACACTAGAAACAGCCAACCTCATTTCTTGCTAAATAGGAACTACAAGCCCCTATATATTGGGTTTCCTGCCAATTAAAATGAACACAGTCTTAAGTGAAATCCTTACAGTCTAGTAGAGGAAGACAGTCCAATAAGCACGAAAACCTCCTAGGTGCTATGACAGAAGCACCTCACAGGCAAGGCAGAGAGGTGGGAGGAAGAAACAGGATGGATAAGGGAGTGGCTGGATGGGCTTGGGTGATACTCCAGGGAAGGCAGTTGATCACTGTGGCTAAGAACAAGAACCCTGGGTTCACACAGCTGCAACTCCAATCTGGGCTCCATCACTTCCTAACTGCTCTGTGCTCAGAGGCAGCCACTTACAAATGGATACTGGTTAAACCAATGGCTGTGAAAGAGGATGACGTAGAGATGGAGCACATACGGCTACTTTGAGGATTAAGCTGGATAACGCAGGCAAAGCACTTCGCACATAGTAAGCACCCAATAAATCTTAGCTGCTATTATTAATATAATTAACTGAATCTCGAAAGATGTGTGGGTGCTTGCCAGGCAGATGGGGGACAGGAGCAGAGTTCTAGGCAACGAGAAGAAGCTTGGCAAAGGCACAAAGTGTGAAACAGCAGGGCCCCTTAGGGGGACTATAAATAGCCTGGCCTGGCTGGAAAACTGAGTGAGCAGAGGGAATGAGGGGCAGATAGCGCTGGAGAAGTGGGCACAGACCACCACACCAACGGCCTTGTGAGCTAAGCGTTAGGCAGGACCCACTGGGGACAGTTGATTTGGACCATTATCCGCAGTGGGGTCTCACCAGGCACATTGTTGCTGAGCATTGCTAACTTTAGATAATTCCTCCTGATGCATATGTTCATCTATGGAGTAACAATGCAGGCAGCATCCTGTGACCTCCAGATTGCCTAAGAATCACCCAGATTGGGACCACATGTGATCACAGAGTTACCTATTTCAGGCCTGTGATGGAGCCTCTGCCAGATGCCAGGATATGAACCAACCAGTCTCAGATCATCTCAGACATGCTCCTTTTGGGTAATGTGAAGAGGTGGCCAGAGGCGGTAGGTTCAAACCCAAATGACCAGCCTTCACTTCTACCACCTCCAGCTCTAGTAGACACAAGGGGGAGGAAGGGGCACCCAGATGGCTGGAGGCACACAGGTGTCAAGCTATTTACAACCTTCTCCTGAGAATGTCCAGTGACTGACGGACATCGCCAAGAATCTACCCTGGTATCCTGAAATCCCCAAAAGAGATCCTGAGGGCAGCTTGAGGGATCTTTCCAATCTCCTCTTGGACACTCTAAGAACCTGTGGGTGCATTATAAAGATGAGTTCCAGGTGTGGAATGGTCCTTCCCTACCATCAGGGGAGGGACAAAGGCTGATAAACTCATTTTCTGCCTTAGAACTGACAATAGGAGTGGGGGTGGGGAAACCTTTGGAGACAGCAGAGGGAAGCTCAGGCCTGACCATGCTTCCCACTAAAGCCCCATCAAACATCTTCAGAGAGCATCAAAAGTCTCTGTATGTAGAGACTTTCCTGGTGGGCCAGTGGCTAAGACCGTGCTCCCAAAGCAGGGGACCCGGGTTCGATCCCTGGTCAGGGAACTAGATCCCACATGCTGCAATTAAGAGTTCGAATGCCACAACTAAAAATCTCGAGTACTGCAGCAACAAAGATCAAAGATCCCGTGTGCCGAACTCATACCTGGCGCAGCCAAAAATAAGTCTCCATATGCCACTCGCTGTGTCAGGTGGTAACAGAGCCAGGGGCACAGACTCCATCCCCCCTTCCTGAACTCGCAGGGTGGTTCTAGCATGCTCACTGTCATCCGTGCCTTGCCAGGCCCTGTGCTGTGCACCCACCTCTTTTCACCTTCAGAGTGAATCTTACAAACAATATGTTGAGCAAAAGAATCCAGACACAAAGAAGCACACACTGCACGATTCCATTCCTATGAAGTTCAGCAGCAGGAAAACAAACCGATGAAAGTTCACAGGAGAGGCTACCTGGGGGTTGGCCGAGGGAGGCGGCGGGTATTGACTGGGAAGGAGCATGAGGGAACGTTCCAGGTTACTGGAAACGTTCTACATCTTGATCTGGGTGGGGTACATGAGTAGACGTATGTAGGAGTTCACATTAAACTGTATGTTTAACATTGGGCTTCCCTGGTGGCTCAGCGGCAAAGAATCCACCTGCAATGCGGGAGACGCAGGTTCGATCCCTGGGTCGGGAAGATCCCCTGGAGTAGGGCATGCAACCCACTCCAGTATTCTTGCCGGGATAATTCCATGGACAGAGAAGTCTGACAGGCTACAGTCCATGGGGTCACAAGAGTCAGACACGACTTAGCAACTAAACCACCACCACCATGCTTAACATTGGTGCGCTTTAAAAAGATTTTTAAGGGGCTTCCCTGGTGGTCCAGTGGTTAAGATGTCGAGTTTCCGATGGATGTGGCCCAGGTTCCCCAAATGTCACAACAAAGAGCCTGCAAGCTGCAACTAAGACCTGGCATAGTTGAATAAATTTTTTAAGAATTTGTTTTTAATTTAAAAAAATTTTTTTAATTTAAAACCAAATTAAGTAGTACCATTATGATTCTCATTTATAATCAAGGAAGTGAAAGCATAGGGGGTTAAGTCAGTTGCCCACAGTTTAAAAGGCTGTTAAATGGAGAACCAGTCTGAATACTACTAGTGTGACTCCAGGACCTGTGCTTCAACCATTATAATAGGTACGACCTGTACAAATAGAAAAAAATAAATAAATAAACCACCTAGGCAGGTTGCTCTCAGGACCCACGAGGGGAAGAAACAACCTGTGTCAAAGCCTGAGGGAGAGGGCCAGCTGGCAAAGGGTCTGGGGGCGCCTTGACAGAACTGAGAGAAGAGGGGAAGGAAGAGGCCGCTCCCTGAGGGGACAGAGCTTCAAAGAAGGGGCAGGACCACGCCCTTCTGCTCAGGGCACTGATGAACAGGCTGGTGCAGCTGAAGCCAAGGTCCTGTTATCCCTTCTCCTGTATCACTCAAGTCCTTCCAATTTGCCATTCCTGTCACTGTTGTTGAGTTGCTAAGTCGTGTCTGACTCCCAAAGACGGTAGCCCGTCAGGCTCCTCTGTCCATGGGATTCTCCAGGCAAGAATACTGGAGTGGCTTGTCATTTCCTCCTCCAGGGGTTCTTCTCGACCCAGAGATCAAGCCCGCATTGCGGGCAGATTCTTTGCCGCTGAGCCACCAAGGAAACCCATTCCTGTCACTAGCTCCCAGCAAATGGTTAGGCCCCCTTCTCAGACCTCCCCTGGATGCCGGGCAGTGGATTCAGGCCGGTGATGCTCCTGCCGTGAAACCACGCGCAGGTGCTTTCCCGATGTCAGCCCCTCCCCCAGGAGGTACCCAGAGCTGCCGCGCGTGCGCACTCAGTCACTTCAGTCACGGCCAATCTTGTGACTCTATGGACTAGAGCCTGCCAGGCTCCTCTGTCCATGGGGTTCTCCTGGACAGAGGAGTGGGTTGCCATGCCCCCCATCCAGGGGATCATTTCCCCCCAAATCCTCAAACTCCCCCACCTTCCCAGCAAACCAGGGCATCCCCGACAAGTGGGGCTGGTTCTGAGGCTGACGACCCCCACGTGGCCTCATCCCCTTCACACAGCTGAGGGGTACGCGGGGCTATGAACCTTGCCCTCCCCGCCCCCCACAATCTGGTGGAAACCAAGACAGCCAAGGCAGACTCGGAGTCTGGAGCTGAGCGGCCACAGAACCCAGAAAACTGCTCTGCGGATCATCAGCTAGTCGGCTCTGGCCTCTCTCTGAGCTTCAGTTTCTCATCTTTGAAACAAGAATAGCAGTGCCATGTCCCAGGCTGGTTGTGGGACATGGGGGTGAAAGAACTTGGACAGCATCTGGGCAGAACAATCCTCAGTAGAGGTCGGCTGAAGGCACAGGAGAGCGGGCTGGACATCTTCAGGGCCCCGTGACCCCAGATGACCCCAGAAATCCCACTGGGAGTCCCCTCAGAGGTGGCATGGCACCAAGGTGAGGTCTTCTGAGACCAGCATCTTTCCCACAGTCAAGTCGCCTCATTCTCAGCACCTCCTGCTCTACAACTGATGGAAGAGGGAGCCGGGAGCCAGGACAGGACAGTGGTCAAGGGCGTGGGCTTTGAGTCAGACTCAGGTTCCAATCCCAGTATTGTCACTTAAAAGCCATGTGACCTTGGGCAAGCTACTTGACTTTCCAGAGCCTCAGTTTCTTCATCTGTGAAACAGGGATAACAGACAATGCCTATACCTCGTGAGGTTTTTGCGGGGTCCCCATGAAAAAATAGAGCGTCCCAGGTGGCCCTAGTGGTAAAGAACCTGCCTGCCAATGCAGGCCAAACAAGAGACACTGGTTCTATCCCTGGTTCGGAACGATCCCCTGGAAGAGGGCATGGCAACCCATTCCAGTATTCCTGCCTGGAGAATCCCATGGACAGAGGAGCCTGGTGGCCCATGGGGTCGAAAAAGAGTCAGACACCACTTAGCAACTAAACAACAACAACATGAAAAAATAAATGCAAGGCAAGGCACCTGGTTCATGACAGGTGCTAAATTAAAAAGTAACTATTATCCTCGCTACCCCAGTCTTCTTGCTGAGCAATAAGGGCCCTCCAGGATCTCCTAGTCCTCAAAAAACAAACAAACAAAAAAACAAAAAGCAAATCAGAACTTTGAAAACATACAACTGCGCTAGGCTCTAGCAGGCTTTGCTTCATCAGTAGACCCAACTGTTCATTGGTCAGCTTGCATTCAGTAAGCTTAGCATCAAGCAAGGCGTCAGAGGCCATGGGAGTGTTTAAAATTTGAACTTGGGAATTCCCTGGTGGTCCAGTGGTTAGGACTCGGCACTTTCACTACCGTGGCGCAGGTTCGATCTGTGGTCAGTAAATTAAGATTCTGCAAGTTGCCCAGTGCAACCAAAATTAATATATATATATAAAAAATAAAATAAAATTTGAACTTCAAGACACCAGTTCCAACCTTTTCTACACACTGGAATTCCCTGGGAAGTCTGGTGTCTGGCTCCCAACCCAGAGATCCATATTAAATTGGTGAGGGGTGACCAGGGCAGCAGGGCTGTTAAAAGCTCCCAGGTGATTCTAATGCATTGTAAGGTTGAGAATCACCAGTTGCAGAAGAGGACCCTGAGGTCACAGCCTCTAAAGTCAAATGAAACTCAACTCCAAAACAGCCCCAGGAAGCCATCAGCCAGGCTGGCAAGTACAGGAAAGGTGACTTGTAAGAGGCACGGTTTGACTTAAGCCCTGAAGGACTGGAAGGATTGCTGGTGAAGAGGCGATGGAGGTGCACAGACAGGGCTTTACCCTGGGCAGGCACAGGGGCAGCCCCTGATCCAGTCACACAACGGTTGTGGGGGGTGGGGGGTGGAGTACTCAGCCTCGGCCTGCAGCAGCTGCCTGGACCGCAGGATGGCTTCCTCCTGACCCCTGAGCCTCCAGGCAGGCCTGGTGCCCGGGCACTAGCCGCGCAAAGGAGCAACAGGAAGACAGAGCAGAGAGGGGCCCCCGAAAGCTGGTTCCCAAGGTGCGGGCCGCTTAGCCTGAGCGCTAGGTTCTGGCTCCACCCCCGCTGCTGAGAACAGGCTCAGACCCCCCGCGGGGGTGCGGCTCGGCCTCTCTGGTTGCCATGGTGACGAGATCCTCTCCTCCACCTCCAGGCTCCCCCGGGGAAGGAGGCAGAGACCGTGGCCGCCTGGAGAAGCCAGGACTCCAAGGTCTGAAACAAAGGAGTCCTAGGTTTGGGGGCATCCGTAGCAGGGTCCAAAGAGGCAGGTGAGGGATGGGGAACCAGCCAACGCTGGCCCTGGCAGAAAAAGGAGAGCGGTTTCACAGTGTCCAGGCTGAGACAGACAGATGAGAAACGCTATTATCTGCACCGTGTTTTAACAGTGTACATAACAAGCCACAGGCAGGATCTCATTTCATTCTCAAAACCCAGGGATGTTGTCAGAGTAGATATTACACGCCCATTTTACACAGGGGAAAACTGAGGCTCAAAGAGCTGGTCTCATCCACAGTCACCTGGCTAAGAAACAATTGGACCACACCATCAAGCCTGCTCTTTGAACCAAGTCTATTGCTTTTTGTACTTGACCTAAGTCCCCATTCAGGTAAAGGGGCCTGAAATTCCTAATTATTCTGTAAGAAATGCAGTTATATGTCCACCAAACATACAGGAATAACGATGCAGAATGACTAGATGACCTCACCAAATTGGAGAAAAACCTACTTCATGTGTAAATGGGCAACAGTCGTTCAACAAACAGCTCCTAAATTATGTACCAGACACAGTGACAGGAACAGACCCCAAGCAGGACTCAGTATCCCAAGCTGTGCTACCATCAGCCAGTCAATGGGATATAATAAATGGACACCGGGACCAGAAGTCAGATCTGGGTTCTGGTTGCAGCCCCACATAGCCTCTCCTTCCTCACTGTAAAATAGGATGACACGGCTGCCCTGCCAAGTCCACAGGGCTGCCCTGAAGATCAGGGAGGGACAGCAAACAAGGAGAGCATTCACAAACAGTACGTTAGCCAGCCAGACCGAAAAAGAAGAAAAAAAATTCCTCTATGAAGAAAGTCAAGTTCATATTCATTTGGTCTTTGGTATTCTCCTGCTGAGATGGTAAAGAATCTGCCTGCAGTGAGGGAGATCAAGGTTCGACCCTAGGTGGGGAAGATCCCCTAGAGGAGGGCATGGCAACCCACTCCAGTATTCTTGAGAGAATCCCGTGGGCTACAGTCCATGAGGTCGCTGAGTCGGACACGACTGAAAGATTGAGCGCAGCACAGCACATACTCTGGCTTACCACTAGGTGGCAGAAGTCTGGAAGACAAGGACGGCCGTCTTCTATTCACTTCGTATTATTCACAGCAATCAGGACACAGTGGATCCTGAATAACAGCGGACTGGCTGATACAGTCCCTTAAAAATCCTTTAATCTCTTCCCATAATAGCCAATTCAATTACTTAGGGTCTGAGGCCAGGAGGTCACTGACAAATCCTATAGGAATTCTAACCTTTGATAGAGTTAACAGCTTTCCCTTGCCTCCCGCTTCCCCTCTGAACTGTCATGAATTGATAACAAGTAGTGATCGTGGACTGATCTGATTTATTAAGGCTCTGCGCCTCCTCCTCTCTCCCGGCTTGATGGTAGGAAATGCGACTGGGCCCCCAAGGGGGAGGAGGGGGAGCAGCCAGGAGGCGACGCAGGAGGAAGAATCAAAGGACCATTATGACAATGACCTTCGGATCCAAGTCCACTTATCACCGGCCCGGGCTGGCCTCCTCAGGGCCCCCCTCCCATATATGGTTTCATGAGTCCTTGGGGGTATTTATGAAAAATTAAATGACTCTCAATCTAGTGCTGAGAAGAAGGCAGGGCCAGTTCAGAGGACAAATATCTAATACAAGATCCAGAGAGGTTGGTAAGACTCTTAAAGAGGCCTTCACACATTGGTGGCAGCAGAGATCAGAATCTCTGCCCTCATCTTTGACATCTTCCCTTCAATCCCAGAGCCTGGTGACTCCAAGCTCCCCCCTCTCTCTGCAGAATCAGCCAAGACATTCCCAACCTGCACACACTTGCACGCCCTCACCTGGACATCCTCAGAAACACCCTGCACCTCTGTGCATCACTGCCAGGAGGCCCGGCTCGCTGGTATTCAGTCCAAGCTGCTGGTGCTCCACACAGAGTCTCCCTAGACCCTAAAAAAATCTCTATGATTGTCTAGGGTCATAAAGAGGTACCTCAAAACTCATGTCCTTCTCTCTTCCCTTCCGAGGGCCAGGGGTTTCACCTGCTTCAGCTTCCTTTTGTCACCCACCGAGGGGAGATGAGGGGAACTCTCCAAATTAATGGCTGGAACACCAAAGTCATCTTTCCTCTGGGTGGTGCAAAGCCAGGAAGGGCAATGGGGTTCCCCCAGCCAGCTGGTCTCTGCTCTTTGCCCACATGCACACACACACACATATGCACACACACACATACACAGACACGCCCACCTCCTTCAGGCCCTGACCTCTGCCTGCAATTCTCCTTCTCCTTCTTCCCCTGCGGCAGTGACCTTGGAGGCCATGGGTTCCAGATGCTATAGCCTCCATCAGGCTGGGTCCCTGAGTAACCCTGTGGAGCAGAGGCCCTGCCTCTTGCCACAGACCAGCGTGAGCAAGCAGCAGACCTTGCTTGTGCTCAGTCACGGGGATTCCAGAACCATGTTGGTTCCCTGGGATTACCAGCCTACCCTCCAGCTCCTCCATGTGAGGTCAGTCGGTCACCCCAGTATCAGAAGGGTTCCATGTCCCCTCCCAACGCCTCACCATCCCTTCCTCCTCATACCCAATGCCGGGCTCCTGGTGCACCCCTGCTGCTCTTCTCCTGTTCCAGGAGAGAACCAGGAAGACAGCACCCTCTTCTAAAGGCAGAGGGGAAGGAAATCCGGAATGTCCTCAAGCAGCAGGCTGAGGCCAGGAGTGCTGACGTCTTAGTTTTGGTAGCAGTAGACACCAGGGCGCCAAGCTTGGTGAGCCACCCACTCTCCCGGGGCAGAGTCAGAGGGCCCATCCCTGACCAAACCCCAAGGATGGCCTGTTGCTGATGTCTGCAGCAAGCCCCAAAGTAGACAGGGAACACCCATGTTCACTGCATCCCTATGCACAACAGTCAGAAGGTGGAAGCGACTCAAGTGTCCGCTGATGGATGAATGGATAAACCAATTGTGGCATATATACACTATGGAATATTACTCAGCCTTAAAAACAAAGGGCATTCCAGCATGGGCTATGGTGTGGATGAACCTTGAGGACATTACGCTAAGTGAAATAAGCAGTCACAAAAAGACGGTACGATTCCACTTACACGATGTTTTTAGAGTAGTCAAATTCAATGACAGGAAGCAGAATGATGGTCGCTGGGGCTAGGGGAGGGGAGAGAAGGGGGATTAGTGCTCAGTGGGTACAGCCTTTCAGTTCTGCAAGACGAAGAGTTTTGGTCACGGGTGGCGGTGATGGTTGTGCAACCGTGTCCTTAATGCCACTGAACTGCATATTTGAAAATGACTTTGATGGTAAATTTTATATGTGTTTTACTGCAACTTCAAAACTAGAATAAAAGATAACTTCAAAAAAAAAAAAAAAAAAAAAAAAAGCACATAGGGGGACTTCCCTGATGGACCAGTAGCTAAGATTCTGCACTCCCAAGGCAGGGGGCACAGGTTTGATCTCTAGTCAGGGAACTAGATCCCACATGCCACAGCTAAGACTCAGTGCAGTCAAATAAATAAACATTGTTTTAAAAAGAGCACATAGGGAAGAGCAACAGCAGAGAAACTCTTCCATGGGAATTAGCAGAGGGCTTCCCAGGTAGCTCAGCTGGTAAAGAATCCACCTGCAATGCTGGAGACCCCAGTTTGATTCCTGGGTCGGGAAGATCCTATGGCGAAGGGATAGGCTCCCCACTCCAGTATTCTTGGGCTTCCCTGGTGGATCAGACTGTAGAGAATCTGCCTGCAATGGAGGAGACCTGGGTTCGATCCCTGGGTTGGAAAGATGCCCTGGAGGAGGGCATGGCTACCCACTCCAGTGTTCTTGCCTGGAGAATCCCATGGACAGAGGAGCCTGGCGGGCTACAGTCCATGGGGTCACAAGGTGTCAGACACGACTGGGCAACTAAGCACAGCGCAGCACAAGGGGACTAAACCAGGCCCGGAGCCCATCAGCTTCCAAAGAGGGCTTTTGAGTCACCTTCTGAGTTACAAAGCCAGGTTCCATCTTCATAGATTGTTTCTGCTATGCTGCCAACTTCCTGGCACAAGACAAGCCTGGCTCTGCTCTAGGCAGGGGCTGCCAGGCATTTGTCGGCTCCCATTCCTTTTCTTTTTTTTAACTTGGTTTTGCCATACGTTGACTTGAATCCTCCACGGGTGTACATGTGTTCCCCATCCTGAACGCCCCTCCCACCTCCCTCCCCATCCCATCCCTCTGAGTCACCCCAGTGCACCAGCCCCGAGCATCGTGTATCATGCATCGAACCTGGATGGGCAACTGTCGTCTCCAATTTCAATACTCCTTCCCCCACCAGGCGGCACCCAGGCGCCCACTACAGGTTCAACCTGCCAATGTCAGTGGACCCACCCTACCCCAGGAGCTACCTGTGTTAGGCAGACTGGTGGGCTGAGGCCAGAGCAGCAGGGTCCGAGGTTAATTACCTCTGCTCCCTGGAGAGTTCCTAAAAACATCCCTTCCGTGCCTAAGCATCTGAGCAAGGGAGTTGGGGGGGAAGGGGGCACAGCTACCGCAAAAACTGTTTGATGTCAGAGGCCACATCTCACCCACAGGACCTGTGGGCGGGCAGTGCGCATGGCCCAGTCTCTCGGAAAAATAAAAACAAGATCCTGAGTTGGAGGCAGAGAAGGGTTACAAGATCCGGAGGTTCGCCTTGGGAGCCATGAAAGGACACAGTTGTGTCCTGTGCCTTCATAGCACTTGCTCTGGAACCCGGCTGCGTGTGTGCTTGCTAAGTGGCTTCAGTCATGTCCTACTCTTTCTGACCCTGTGGACTGCAGCCCGCCAGGCTCCTCTGTCCATGGGATTCTCCAGGCAAGAATACTGGAGCGGGCTGCCATGCCTTCCTCCAGGGGATCTTCCCTACCCAGGGATCAAATCTGCGTCTCTCACATCTCCTGCATTGGCAGGTGGGTTCTTTACCGCTAGCGCCACCTGGGGCTTGGTTCTGGGAACGCAAATCCCCGTTTTAGCTCTGTAACGTCAGGCAACTTGCTTAACCTCTCTGGGCCTTAGCAGCCTCCTTTATAAAATGAAGATAATAATAATAAAACTATTTCATAGAGCTTTTGGACAGTTAAATGAGTTAGTCCAAGTAGAGGCCCTAGGATCACTGCCTGCCATGTAGTAAGTAAGGATGGTTGTTGTTATTTCATTATTTTTATTATCTTATTTCTCCCTACAATCCTGCCCCTGGGGAAGATAGGCAGCTCAGTTGGTCTGAAAGCAGCTGCACGTTCTGTGGGCAGCACACAGGTGAGCCAAGCACCAAAAGAGGCACAGGGGAAGGGCCCCTCCCAACAACTGTGCTCCCACTTTCCCTGCCTGCTCCTCCTGGGGCCGCTCTTCACTCTCAGCCTGAGATCTGAGCTCCTTCCTGGAACCTTGGGCCCTTTAATGCAACTAGGCCAGCCATCCAGGCTCAAGGTCTGCCGTTTAATATCCTCCACAGCTCTACACCGGAGAGGACGGAGCACCCGGCCTCCTGGGAGACACAGAGGGAGGCAGGGGAGGAGGAAGGGCATCATACACATGTACAGGTCCCCCTGGGCCCCCGACAGATACACAGGGGCTGCCATCAACACACAGAAGCTCACAAGTAGAGCCATGAGCCTTCCCTCCCATTGCCAGCATACTGGTGTACGCGTGTGTGTACACATGTGTGTGCACACACATATGCCCATACACACTCCTCAGGGTGGGCCACACGAGCTGACTCACAATCAGGTTTCCAGAAGGTACAAGCAGAGATGGTAGAACATTCTGGTCAAGAACTCATGCTCTGGCGCCAGACTGCTTGGGCTTGAACCCCCAGCGCTACCTCTTAACCCTCTGTGTGACCTGGAGCAAGTCGCTCACCCCTCTCTGTGCCTCTGTTTCATCTTCAAAATGGAACAGTACCAACCAAGCTCCCAGGGATTCTGTGAAAATGAAATGAGTAATTACATCTAAAGGGCACTTAAAAGAGTGGCGCCCCCCTCTGGGTGTTAACTGCCGGTACTCTGCCTCATACGCTCAGCAAGTCAGATCTCATGACTGACTGGCAGGCTCTCCCTGAGGGTCTACTTGTGCGCTGGTTCTACATCTTACTCCAGACCAGTCCACCAGACCCCTCTCTGCTGAGAACTCATCTGCCAATTGGTCCGCACCCCTCGAGGGCCCCAGGCAGAAATCCCCGGCTGTCTCCATACCAAGTCTGGACTTTGTCAACGCCCTGTCCTGACCTCACCAGAGGCTTCCTGAGTTCGCCTCTGTCCGCAGGCAACACCCACATCTCTCATTCTTCCCGTTCAGAAATCAGAAATAGCTCCAGTCAACCATTCCCCACCTAGAAACTGTTTTTCTCTGGAGAGAGAGATGGCCAAGATTTTTCCACTAGATGTACTGCGTGTCTCTTTACTGGACATCGAAAGAACTCCTGGTCCTAAGTTCATCTAGAATCCAACAGAACGTTGAACATAAAATGCGAAGATTTAGGCTGAGGTCTCTGGGCCGGTTACTTAAACTCTCCAGGTCACATGGTTTGCTCCCCTGCGGAACGGGGACAGCATCACAGCCTAGTCAGTGCAGAGGTAAGGAGATGATGAAATGAGGACAGTGTTTAGGGTGCCAACCAGCACACAGAAGGTGCTCAATGTGGCTAGAATGTGGACTTTTTACCTCCTTTCCCACTGCAGGCAAAATCTGAACTAAGTATTAAGAGTATGGTGCTGGCTTGGCCAAGCAGCCATTACCTTTAGCAAGATAATGAGCTCTGTCAGGTGGTTTTGGGGGAAAAAAAAAAATCATGCTGCAGCCTGAGCAGCTTTCATTGGCTGAGATTCAGAGGAGCCCTCCATTCTGGGTGAAAGGTTGCATCCTGGTCCCCTCCCTTCCTCCAGAAGCTGGTTGACTTGGTCAAATCACCCACGGCCCCCAGTATGAGGTGGAAGGGAGTCAATTGTGTCCTCTGTCACACACACCCAACCTGAGCAATGTCAGTTTCTGGAGCAGCTGTCTATCAAGCCCACCTGAGCAGATGATGCATCTTCCCGTGTAAGGGCTGGGAATTCAGACCCTGTGTGCCTATCCCAAGTCATCATCCCAAGGCGAGAAAACCACACCCGGCGACTAAGCCATCCTTCTCACTGGTTTGAAGCCTAGTGGTCACCATAGCAACTGGCTCCCGCTCCAGCCTGCCAGGCGGGGCTGATGCAATTCTCAGGCAGTGAGCAATTCCAACTCAGCTCACAACGCTCTGCTCCCACTCGGGAGCGGGCAAGGGGGGAGAACAACTGAAGAGGGAAGAGAGGGGTGCACTTTACAGAAGCCTCTGCTCTCCCCCAGTGCTGCTTCTAGGGATCTAAGGAAGAAAGAAGTGGATTCTCCTCCCGGGTCCCTGACAAATACAGTGTCACTGCAGTGGCTGTCATTCGGGGAAGACTCATCTCCAAAGCCTTAGGAGACCAGTAGGGGCGGGGGACACACTGTACCCTGGGCCTCTCTACTACCGTGCAGCGCCCTTTCCCCCTTCTGAGCCGGCACCCCACCAGCTAGGCATGTTCGCTTCTCTCAGCCCACAGGCAGCCCTGCCTGCCAAACCCAACAGGTATTAATACAACTTTACACTTCTCTGCTCAGCTGTGTTCTCTGCCTGGGTTCCATCAACCTGGAACTCTGTGCAAGCTAGGACATCCCCAGGGTACCGCGGAGCGCCATCCTCCCAGCTCTCCATCCCACGCCACAAGGGTCTCCGGCTGCCCTGGGGAGTCTTATTCAGTGCCTGGAGTCAATGTGAGATAAGAAAGTACTGCACCAAGGACATACTGGCCAAAAGCCACTGACCTCTTAAAGCACAAACGTCCTGCAACCAGAAGAAACAAGCCCTCAGAAAGGATGGGGGTCAAGTCACCGGCTCACACCACACACACACACACACACACACACACACACACACTCACACACACAGATACACACTAAGAAACCGGGATGGAAGCCACGTTAGGATGAGAGCCTGGTGATGCTAGTGGCCCTCTCTAGCCTCCCCATGCCTACCCATGGATGCAGGCTCTCCCTCCCGAGGCCGCAGTCCTGCCGAAGATGCCTCTAGTTCCAGGAATGCTCCCCTCCCTTCCATCCCAACGGCCACTTCCCGCCCAAGGCTCCCTCCTACCTGGCCTGCATCAAGGGTACCCACCCAATCAGGAGATGGGCCTCAGCACAAACAGCCCTGCTCTGGGACCTTGCACCCTGCTCTGGGAGGAGATGTGCAGGCGTGCCAGTGCAGGGAGGGAAAGCACATCTCCATGGAACCCTCCCCCGTGTGCCCTCAAGGGCCGGTCACATTGGGCCCTCCACGTGGTCACCCTGACAGATACGGAAAGTGATTAATTTCAGGGGCCGCTAGGGAGATCGCGCTCGGCTGTGGGATGTTCCATTAGCACTTCCTGCGGGGTTGGGGGGGGGCTTCCAGGACTATCTAGAGCAGATGGGCAGAGTCGGCAAACTGTCAGAGATGGGAGGTGGCTCTCTATATATACGGATCAATGAAGTAGACTCAAGAGTCCAGAAATAAACACATCCATGTATGGTTGCTGATTTTTGACAAGGGTGCTGAGATCATGCAATAGTTTTTTTCAACAAATGGTGCTGAGGCAACTGGATATCCACCCACGAAAGAATGAAGCTGGGCTCTTACTTTCTATCACACACACAAATGAACGCAAAATGGATTGAAGAACTGCAAAACTCTTAGAAGAAAATAGGGGTAAAGCTCATGACCTTGGATTTGGCTAAGGATTCTGAGATAAGACACCAAAGGCTCAAACAACGAAGAACACAGAGACAAACCCGATGTCATCAAAACTGAAAACTTTTGTGCTTCACAGGGGGACTTCCCTGAAGGCTCAGTGGTAAAAAATCCACCTGCAGTGCAGGAGCTGAAGGAGACCAGGGGAAGCAGCTTCAATCTCTGGGTGGGAAAGATCCCCTGAGGAGGAGATAGCAACCCACTCCAGTATTTTTGCCTGGAAAATCCCATGGACAGAGGAGCCTGGTGGGCTACAGTCCATGGGGTCGGAGTCAGACATGACTGAGCAAGTGAGCACGCATGTGCTTCACAGAACACCATCAAGAAATGAAAAGAGGGACTTTGCTGGTGCATGGGTTCAATCCCTAGCAGAGGAACTAGATTCCCACATGCCAAGTGGCGCAGCCAAAAGTAAAACAAGTAAAATATGCATAACATAAAAAGAAAAAAGGGAAAAGACAACCCAAGGAATGGGGGAAATCTGCAGATCACATATTTGATAAGGGACTTGTAGCTACATTATAAAAAGAAATCTTACAATTCTACAATCAAAAGACACATAACCCAACTTAATCAAAAATAGATGAAGGAGCTGAATAAACTTTTCTCCAAGGAAGGTAAACACAGCTTCCCTTCATTCAACTGACAGATAACCTGATGTCACCTACTATGTGCCAGATAGTAGGGACACAACTGGGAAGCAAAGCTGATTCAGCCTCCATCCTCAGGAGGCTTTATCTGGTGGGCAGACAGTACCCACTTACCATATGCCTGGTTCACATGCTACTGCTAAGTCACTTCAGTCGTGTCCGACTCTGTGAGACCCCATCCCTGGGATTCTCCAGGCAAGAACACTGGAGTGGGTTGCCATTTCCTTCTCCAATGCATAAAAGTGAAAAGTGAAAGTGAAGTCGCTCAGTCATGTCCGACTCTTCTCGACCCCATGGACTGCAGCCTACCAGGCTCCTCCGTCCATGGGAGTTTCCAGGCGAGAGTACTGGAGTGGGGTGCCATCGCCTTCTCTGCTGGTCCACATAGTAATGCATTCAATCCTCATCCCCCATGGTTACATGGCTAGTTAACAGAGGAGCTGAGATCTGAACACACGCATCCTGAGTGCAAAACCAGCTCTTCTAGCCACCTCCAAGTTCATTTTAACTGGGTATTTTGACCTCTTCCCAATATAGTTCCTCTGCCCAGGGATGCTAACAAAGAAATGGATAGATTTTAGCCCCGATGCCCAGGTGGGCTCAGTAGTAATAATAGCCAACACTTACACAATGAATTAACTCATGTGAGCCACACACCACCCTATGAAGTAGGTACTACAGTGGTAATCTCCCCATTTTACAGATGAGGAAACTGAGACACAGGTCACATGTCTGGCTCAAGGTCACACAGCTACTGAATGGCTAAGCTTGGAATCCAGATAGTCTGATTTCACACACCACCCTCTCTCTTGCTACCCGACTGAATCAGTAATTCTACTGCACGCACAATTCTAACACGATCCCGGGGTCTGGTGTCCCTCACGCCATGGTCATTGAGATGTAGCAACTACAAGAGCAAGGCCATAACTAGAACACGCCCAACAGGGGTGGGAAGAAGCCTATAGCCTGGACAGACGGAAGGACGAGAACCACCATGGTCTCGTGGCAAGCAGCGGGCAGGCAGATAGCCCTGAGAAAAGCAGCAGGGCCGTGCCCTGGGCATGTCTGCTGGGCACAGGGCCACGGGGCCACCAAACGGGCCACTTGGGGGAGAGCATCCCGTCACTGCAGGCTGACCCATTAGTGGGTCATGCCATCAGTTTGGCAGGTCATTTTTTTTTTTAATGATTTATTTTTGGCTGTGTTGAGTCTTTGTTGTTGAAGTGGACTTTCTCTAGTTGCAGTGAGCGGGGGCTACTCTTCGTTGTGGTGTACGGGCTTCTCATCACGGTGGCTTCTCCTCTCGTAGAGCAGGGGTTCCATAGCTGTGGTTCACAGGCTTGGCTGCCCATGGCACGTGGACTCTTCCTGGCCAGGGACTGAACCTGTGTCCCCTGCACTGGCAGGCGGATTCTTCACCTGGGAAATCCTGGCAAGTCACTTTTGAAACAGACTGAAAAGGAGCACCTCACATACTAAGGGAGGATGATTTTATGAAACTAATTCAAACAGTTATATGTACATATATGTACATATATATACAGTTATATGTACATATATATAAGGTGTGTGAGCTGTGTTGTAGAGTAAAATGATTCTCCGACTTAGGATTCTGTCCAAAAACGAAGGTGTACCATTATTACCACCAAATATGCTGTAGTTTATTCCTATAATGGAAATTCTACCCAGCTTTGACAATGAATAATCTAGAGCTATAGGTAAGAACAAAGACCAGTCTCAAAACCATACTTTAAAGCAGAAAAAGGCAAGTCACAGAAAAATACTTCTACTATTAGTCTATTTATATAAGTTGCAGACAAAACTACATTTATATCATTCAGGGACACATGCCTGAGTAATAAAACTCTAAAGAAAAAGAGGGAATGATTCACACAAAATTTAGGATGGTGATTTTACCTCAGTCTATGATGGGTGGGGGGCTTCCCTGGTAGCTCAGATGGCAAAGAATCCATATACACTGCGGGAGACCTGAGTCAGGAAGATCCCATGGAGAAGGGAATGCAACCCACTCCAGTATTCTTGCCCAGAGAATTCCACGGACAGGAGAGCTCAGTGCCCATGGGGTCAAATAGAGTCAGGTACGACTGAGCAACTAACATTTTCACTTTTTTTTATTCCACATAATGAGTGAGGGTGAATGTGAGGGATTAAGACTGACACATTTTGGGGGGGACAAACTTAAACCCCTTCAGTCTGGACCCAGCTGAGGGATGAGGGATGCTGGTAGATCCTCCGAGCACTGGCTAATGGTAATGACAGCATCCATTCTCCTCTGAACCCCAGTGAGGTATATTTCACCACAGGGAAGCTCATTAAATGACTTGCTCGATGCATATGAACATTAAGCAGGGGCTCTGGGATTCAAATCCAGGCTCTTGCAATTCTGCAATTTCTCATTCCTTTACCCATATGTCCCTTGAAAATGAGACTCCCCAGAAGTGAGAATGTGTAAGACACGTTCTGTGGAGGATACCCAGTGAGTGTTTATCAACAACAACAATTATCCCTTACTCTGGTATTAAATGATACGATGAGCACATGTCGTCACTGTTCATTATCTTAGCTGATTTTTACAGCCCCAGGACATGCATGGGGCAGGTATTTCTTTCTTTCTTTTAAAATATTTATTTATTTGGCTGCATCAGGTCATGTGTTGCATGCGGGTTCAATAGCTGCAGTGCACCAGCTTAGTGGGCATCTTAGATGGGCATCTTGTGGGATCTTAGTTCCCCTGATCAGGGATCAAACCCAAAACCCTGCATTAGAAGGCGCATTCTTAACCACTGGACCACCAGGGAAGTCCTGGGGTGGGTATTCCTAACCCTCCCTTTGCAAATGGGGAAGAATCCAGAGAGCATCATGTTACCCAGAGCATACCCCTCCAGGTCCGTTCTCCTTGGCCCTCCACCCTGTTTCCTGCCCCAGCCAGAGGTCACAGGAAGGGAGGGGTGCCAGGCTGGGATCTCTCTACCTGCAGCCCCTCCCTGTGGGCCACCTAGGCTGCGTGCTTTCCCTGGAGGCCGCAGCTCCTGCCAGGAAGCCACCCACGGGGCCTCTGTGTCTCCAGGTGTGGGATCCAGACTCTCCCCTCGCTCTGCCCACACTCTGGTCATAGTCCTGTTCCAAGCTCTCTCCAAACCCCCGAGCTGAGCGTGCCATCTGTGTCCTGCTGGACCCTGACAAACACAGCAGTTAAGTTACCAGGTTGGGGACACTGATCTCCTGATGAATGAACCAGGGCCTCTCTGAACCTGCCAACAAGCACCTACTTAGTAGTCCCTGGGGGACAGGGAGAAAAGGGAGATGGCAGATACGTGGAAGGAGCTGGGAGCAGAGGCAATAGGCAAAGGTCTTGGTCTCGGGTTTCTCTGTGAGTGAACTGGAGTTAACCCTCAGAGAGTGAGGAAAGACCACAGCACTGAGAAGTTGAGCCTGGGGGAGGCCTGTGGTGGGAAAAGAGGCGGGAAGACTTGGATTCTGGGCTTCAGGCCAAGTAGAGCCTCTAGCGCTACCTACAAAGTATGCCGGAAACTGACCTCCAGTCATAAGCTGGGATGGGGCCAGGCAACCCCTTTCAACAACAGGCACTTCCACGCTGCTGCTCCCGGGATGGACAGGGGTGAAGAGCCAGTCAGGGCTCTAGAAAAGGCAGGATACCACCTCCTGGTTTCCAGATGCTTTTTCCAATTCACCATTCCCTTTGGCATAAGCATCCAGGGGTGGTGCTGGGACATTCGAGGTTCCCATCATGCTCTGGCCTGCAGCCTGGTCTTTGCTGGGAACGCACAGTCAGGCTGCAAGGCCAGACCCTGAGCAAGGAGCAAGGCCAGAGAGGGAAGAGCAAGGAGGAAGGTGTCATCTCGGGGGTGGGGCAGCAGCACGTGGATTGTCTTCCTTCTACTCTTAGGTACTTTTCTGCTGCTGCTGCTGCTTAGTCGCTTCAGTCTTGTCCGACCCTGCGACCCTATGGACTGTAGCCCTCCTGGCTCCTCTGTCCATGGAATTTCCCAAGCAAGAATACCGGGAGTGGGTTGTCATTTCCTCTTCCAGGCGATCTTCCTGACCCAGGGATCAAACCAGGGTCTCCTGTATTGGTAGGAAGATTCTTTACCACCAAGCCACCAGGGAAGCTAACATTCATTTTATCACAGGAAAGGCATTCTATTCTAGAGAATCATGAAGAATTTCGAGAAGACATCCTACTGTGGCACAGTTATCTGTGAATTAATAAGATTGAAAAGGACTTGATTAGGGTTTGCAGACCTCAGGAATGAGCTATCACCTGGGGCCAGCTCATGCCCCCAGATGACAGGCTGGCACATGGCCAGTACCTCCGTGACATTCATGGGTGGTGGGGAGGAACTGATAAACCCAAGTGTGGGCTCCTCATGCCTGACTGAACCCTCTCTCCATCCAAGGATCTCAGGGGAACCTGGAAAGTCACACCCCACTCTGGGAGCATGCTGTGTTATCACCTGCTTTGGGAAACCATTTCTGTAAGTTTCCATGTCCTTGACCTTAAAGGAACTTTACATCTTTAGCTGTGGAAGTCGGTAGGCAAGATGCAGTATAATGTCCCATTTAACACCAACAATATGAGGGCCAGATTGCTTGGGTTCATATCCAGCTCATCACTTACTAGCTGGTGTCCTTGAGCAGGTTACTTATCTAATCTCTGCCTCTGGGCTCTCATCTGTAAAGTGGAGATAAGTGTCTTCTTCAAAGGGATATTGTGAAGAGTAAGGGGGTTAACATACAAAAAGTGCTTGGAAGATCGTGGGACACACAGCTAGTGCTCGGTAAGTGACAGCTATTTTTATTGGCATTTTTCCACTAGTCGTTCATTACTTTTTGTGTCAGCTCTACAAAAACAACCTCTATATTTCTATGACTACTCCAAAGAAACAAACAGCTCAGCCTCTTGGGGCCAGGGGGTGGCAGAGGAGAGAAGAAAGTAATGAGATGAGCAAGGAACATTTAGATGGGTCCCTTGTTAAGTGTTACATACACACCATTTCATCCAGAGGTAGGGACACCAGGTAAAGTGCAAGACACCCAGTACAATATGAACTTTGGACAAGTAAGAAGTTTTGAGTGTAAGTATATCCCAAATGCTTCCCCGGTGGCTCAGTGGTAAAGAATCTGCCTGCCAATGCAGGACATGCAGGTTTGATCCCTAGGTCAGGAAGATCCCCTGGAGAAGGAAATGGCAACCCACCCCAGTTTTCTTGCTTGAGAAATCTCATGAACAGAGGAACCTGGTGGGCTACAGTCCATGGGTCACAAAGAGTTGGACACAACTGAGCATGTATGCATATGTCCCAAATATTGCATAGGATATACTTCTGCTAAGACAAGTGTTCATTGTTTTAACTAAACTTCAAATTTTACTGGGCATCCTGTGTTTTTATTTGCTAAAAAATTGGGCAACCTTACTGGTGAGGTTGATAAGATTGTTCCCATTTTACATGCAAGGAAAAGAAAGCTCAAAGAGGTGAAGTCAATCACCCAAGGTAACTGTCCCAGCAAGCGTTCAAAGGTTCTGTCCCCTTCCCTCTGGCTGCTCTGCGCTCAGAAGGGCTCAGGAATCAGAGATACAGCCCTTCATCATCTGCCGGCACCCAGAACCTGCTCCTCAGCCCCCAGGCAGGAGCCTGAATGCAGGAAGAGACGTTTTAAAAATTTTTTTCCGGGGGGGCGGCTACTGCTCCCCAAAACCAGTGCACTGGGGAGCCTTCCTGCAGGGGAGGGAGCTCGGGAGGAGGTCCCCGTGGGGGCTGTGGTCAGCCAGGGCGGCACCCGCAGCTCTTCCGGGAGCTGCCCCTGGCTGGGGCTGAAATCTGGAGGCAAAAGAACCCAGGAGAAAACTCAGGAAGCACCAAAGGAAACTTCTCCGGAAGTCCTGAAATATTTCCACAGCCAGGAGAGAAAAGCTTAAAGTGAAAGCGGCTATGGGCTGGCCTCTCAGAGCCCAGGGCATGACCACAGTGTCCGGGAAGCCCCGGCCCAGGTCACAGGGCCCCCTTCCCAGAGCCCCCACAGATGGTCTGGCCTCGTGGGCTCTGCAGAATGGCCCACCTGCTCCACTCTGCTCTCCCAGACCAGACTGGGGCTCCACTTCAGTCATCCTCAGCTCTATTTTTAGTGGAAGGTGACAAGACACAACAAATGTTCCAAGCAGGACAATGAAATCACCTGATTCCTCTGCAGGGTCAGAGACCTTGGCCAACCTTTGCTGGGAGCAGAGACAAGAAGGGGTCTAGGAACCTTCAGGGGGCTTCTCTTAGAGCCAGGGGTCTAGAGCCCACTCCCCAGTCTGTAACTTCCCAGGAAGGTGACCTTCAGCTTCATCCTCACCTGGCTGAGAAAGGCCAAAGCGCATGCCTCCAGGCAAAGTAACAGCCTGTGCAAAAAGCAGGCAGCTCTGACTGGGGATGGTGGTGTGTCTGGGGAGCTGTGAAGAATTCAGTGGGGCTGCAGGGTGGGGAGTGTGATAAAGAGAGCAGGAGGTGAGGCTAGAGATGGCTGGAGACAGTGTCTGAAAAGGCTCCCACCATGTGTGATAAGGAGTTTAGATTTTATCCTCTAGGGAGGAGGGAGGTGGGAAGATGGTAGACTAGTGAGTGATGGAATCAGATCCTCCAGGAGGGCTTGAGGAGTCCAGGGCCTTCCTACTGAACGGGCATCACCTGGGGGCTTGTTAGAAATGCCAAACAGGAAGGCCCTGTCCAGACCTACTGTATCAGGATCTGTTTCCTTACAAGATGCCCCAGCTGATTAATGGGTCAAGGTGAGGCCCTGAGCTACGACTGGGGCAGAGACAGGGTCGATCGTTTGACCTCTCTATTAGCCTTTTCTTTCCGTTTTTTAGAAAGAGACATTTTATTTTACTTTAATTTAGGCTGTGCGGGCTCTTCATTTCAGTGCATGGTCTTTCTCTACTTGCAGCACACAAGCTTAGTTGCTCTGACCATGTGGGATCCCGTGTGGGGTCTTAGTGCCCTGACCAGGGATGGAACCCATGCCCCCTGTACTGCAAGGTGAATTCTTAACCACTGGACCACCAGGGAGGTCCCTCCAATAGCCTCTTCTAGCTGCCTGTCTGTCTTGCCCCTGCTTAGCTCCAGTGCCTCCTTGCATCCTCCCTGCCCCGTGATTCTCTTAGGTGGCCCCTGTATTAAAACAACACATCCTTCTCCTAGAGCATCTCCCCCTAGAGTGTCTCTGTTCATACCCCCTCACCCGCTATAATGCATTTCCAAGCTCTCAAGTGTTCAGGGCACAGCTGAGTGTTGGAAAGGGAGGTGCATGCAGTGGTTAAGAGTCAGTCCCCAAATCAGACTGGGCGTGCAGAGGAGCTGTGCAAATACACAGATGACAGAGGCCAAGGCCAGGTTCTCACGCTGAGGGCCCTGGCATTTGAGAACCTCTGGTGAGGAGCACAGGCTAGGGCATCACACAGACCTGGGTTGAGAGCCCAGCTCTGCTCTTCCTAGGCTAGGTGACCTTAGGAAAACTGTTTACCCTTTCCAGACTCTTGGGGGTTAAAGAAACAGATAAAAATAGTTGAGAGCTCTGCAGGGGGGTTGAAGATTAAATGGGACATTGTTTGTCAAGTGCTTAAGGACACTGTCTGACACCCTATAAATGGCAGCCTTTGTTATTCTTCGTGCCTCTAAGGAGTTTAGAGTCTGGCAGAGAAGAAATGACAACATGTCTACATTGGTAAACACTATGAAACAACAGATAAAAGGGCTCAGTGACGTGGCCTGAGCAAACAGTGTTCAGGTTCTGAGCTGGGACGCTCAGTGAGGCCAGTGCATAATCAGGCAGAAGGGCTTCCTGGAGGTGGTGGTAACCAGGGCTGAGGCTTAAGCACAGAGGTTGACTGCATAATGGTGAGCGGTCTTAGTGGCTAGAGCAGGGGGCACGGGCTGGGATGCTGGCAAATCTGAATGGATAGTGTGAGGTGTCCCGCAGCACAGGGGATATCTTGAGGCATTTGGATTAGATGCGGAAGAAAATGTACAACTGAGGATTTCTGGGCAGAGGAGAAGTAGATGGAAGCAGGTTGAGTGTGGGTGGGCACATGCGTGCATGCTAAGTTGCTTCAGTCATGTTCGACTTTTTGCAACCCCATGGTTGCAACCCCATGTAGCCTGCCAGGCTCCTCTGTCCAGGGGATTCTCCAGGCAAGAATACTGCAGTATGTTGCCATGGCCTTCTCCAGGGAATCTTCCCAACCCAGAGACTGAACCAGCATCTCTTATGTCTCCTGCAATAGCAGGTGGGTTCTTTACTACTAGCATCACCTGGGACACCCCCAGCTTGAGTGTAGTACCAGCCAGCTGGATAAAGAGTGGCATCTCAGGGTCAGGGAGGGAGTTTGCTCAGGTGTCTGCAGCAAGGGCCTGGCTGTGATGGGAGCTGACCAGCCATCACGGGTCCTCAGGCAAGAAACAGCTCCTCATCAGATTTGCATCCCGCCCATCCTTTCCAGGGAGCGAAGACAGGACCCAAAGTTCCAGTGGTCCAGTGGTTAAGAGTCCACTTTGTAATGCAGGGGACACTGGTTTGATCCCTGGACCAGGAAGACCCCACGTGCTGTGGGGTAACTAAGCCCGTGCATAGACTGCATACTAGAGCCCAAGCTCCACAACAAGAGAAATCACTGCAATGAGAAGCCTACACACCTCAACTAGAGAGTAGCCCCTGCTCCTGGCAACTAGAGAAAGCCTGCACGCAGCAACCAAGACCAGTGCAGCCAACAGTAACTTAATTAAAAAAAAAAAAAAAAAAAAAACCTGCTTTGGGTCTCTAAAAGTTCTGCACCCAAAAATGGCACAAGATACCCACTGACTCATCCAGGTCAGGAGCTGCCACAGAGTCTGCAAAACGTCTACAGACCAAATGCAAAGGAAAACACAGCACTTCCACAGAGCTGGGTGGTACACCAGCTGGTTGCTCATTAACCCTCTCAATGATGCACTAGAAAATTAACAACTGAGGTTTTCTGCTCCATTAACACCAAAGTTTGCTCTGGGCAGGGGGTGTTGAGGGGTGGGGACAGGGAAGGTTTTGTCTAGACAGAAGAACTCATGAAGGCCAGCTGCCTGGGCTTCTGTCACTCAGGAAGAGGGTAGGCAAAGGGGACTTAGGGTGTTCCACATGACAGGTGTCCCCTCCCCCCGGTGAAGTCCCCAGCAGAGGCCAGTCACGATGGCCACTCCCTCTTCTCCTCCTTAAAATGAGAGTAACAACCTTTCACAGGTTTACTGTGAGAATGAAACAAGATTGTGAACGTGACAGTGCCAGGTCAGGTATGGTACTCACCAGGTGTCCCATCAATGGCTTCATTATTCTGATTGGGAAACAGAAAGGTCTGACTTGGGTCAGGGCCCATAAGGCAGTCCCCTCGGAGAGGGTATAAAGAACGCTGGGGCCCTGCTACCAAATTGTGGTCCCTAGACCGTCAGCAGCAGCACCAGCATCACCCGGGAACTTGCTAGAATACAGAATCTCAGGCCTCAGCCCAGTCCTACCGAATAAGAATCTGCATCTTAACAAGATCCTCAGGCCATTATTCCTGGTGGCTCAGATGGTAAAGAATCCGCCTACAACGTGGGAGAACGGGGTTCGATCCCTGGGTTGGGAAGATGCCCTGGAGGAGGGCAGGACAACCCACTCTAGTATTCTTGCCTGGAGAATCCCCATGGACAGAGGAGCCTGGTGGGCTACAATCCATGGGGTCACAAAGAGCTAGACACTGAGCGACTAAGCACACACAGGCTATTAAAATGCCCAACAGGGACTTTCCCTGATGCTCCAGTGTTAAGAGTCCGCCTTTCAATGCAGAGGGTACAGGTTCGATCCCTGGTCGGGGACCTAAGATCCCACATGCTTTGTGGACAAAAAAGCCAAAACAGAGACAATGCAGTAACAAATTCAATAAAGACCAAAAAAACAAGTCCATATAAAAAAATAATTTTTAAAAAAATGCACAATAGAGTTTGAGAATCTGCTCTAGCATATTTGTTCTTAGGAAAAACCAGTTTCTCCGCCACCCCTCTCCTGTCTCAGGAAATATGGGGCCCAGGACTCCAGGTGGATGGAGGCAGAGGATGTGGATGCCACAGCCCTCTAATTAGCACCTGCTTGCTTGCCACACTACATTGAAGCACACCAGAGCACATGTTGAGAAAATTACTCCCTTCCTGATTTCTTTCAATCTTTCCTGCCTCTGTTTGGTACCAGTATGTCTTTAATATCTGTCTTCTGTTTCCTTCCCTTTAAACAGAGACACAGGAGACTCAGACCTAGAGCCTTCCAAGGGCAACAGTGTATAACTAGAACTAATAACACTGCTGAGTATTATTTACTCACAAGGAAACTATTTATTGCAAGAAATACAGATTTCTTCTTTCTAGGTAAATGACATTTAAAATAATGAATCAAGTGGAAAGAAAAACAGTTAAATCCATAATAAGAGAAGTGTGTGAATCTGGCAAAAATCACAACAGTGGTATATAACAGGGGTATATATTTACGGCAGTTTCGTAAATCATTATTCCTTATAGTGCATCTCATCCACTTATTTTTTTCATATTGCAGGTCAAGAAATCAATGTTGTAGGTCATGACCAACATGTCTTGGGTTTGTTTTTAATGGAGTGGACTGGAACAGGCTAGAAGAGCACAAAATGATGAGTACATTGCAAATGTGATAAAACAGTAAGTACTATCCCATAAACGTTTGTTTCAGCTTGCGTGTGCCCTGGATCACAATGTAAAACGTCTGTATTCTGTATGAGCCATAGTGCAAAGAGTTAGTGAGTCACTCATCTAGTCCACGGCTTCCCTGATAGCTCAGTTGGTAAAGAATCTGCCTACAATGCAGGAGACCCCAGTTTGAATCCTGGGTCGGGAAGATCCCCTGGACAAGGGCTAAGCTACCCACTCCAGTATCCTGGCCTGGAGAATTCCATGGACTGTATAGGCTATGGGGTCTCAAAGAGACAGACAAGGCTGAGCAACTTTCAGACACACATACACATCTAGTCCAATCTCCCAGGTAGGGGCCCCTGGCCTCTGCTAACTTAATTCCAATGTCGGGGTGGGGGTGGGGGAAAGGCAGGCAGTGGGGGAGGGGAGGAGTTGACTCCTTGGCCAGGCCACCCATGAGCAGATCTCCAGGTCCCATCACAGCTCTCCGGCTCCTCTCTCAAGACAGAACTGATAACAGCAGCCCCTCCCACGTGCTATTAAATGGATGCTTCCCGGTCCTGCTGAAGTGAGGAAAGGCTTAGGCATCGACCCACAACGAAAAGCGGAGACGCTCAAGCAAGAAAAATGCCATTTTTGGAGGGACAGGATCCCCATCACCAGAATCTGCTCTCCAGGCCCTCTCAACCCTCCCCGGCTTGGGCAGCCCTGTTTCACTGGTCTTCCCGGAAAGATGCCTTTTCTTTCCCTTGACAAGCATCGAAGGAGAGGGGGAAGGAGGCTGGGGGCGGGGCAGGAAGAACGGGAGAAAGCGTTGGGTGGGGGAGGGGACAGAGGTCAACACTGGTGGCACTTGAAGGATGGACTTGTCAACGCGGAGCCTCTGGTCTGCTTGCATCCCAGACTCACACGAAGGGCAGGAGCATACCAGGGCAGCAGGAGGAAGAAGGCTGGGGCAAGTTCAAGGTGGTGGGAGGAAGGAGGCAGGAAAGCCTACTACCCTGGAGGCAGCTGAAATTTCACATTAGTCTCTACAAACAGAAGAGCCAGTGAGGGGGAGTTTCATGGGTCCTGACACCCTACCAAGCAGGAGTTCCTAAAAACGCCTGCAGACTCAGAAGGAAGGAAGCTGTCTGTGACATTTTGAGCAGCAAAGGGAAAGGAAGAGAATGGAGGCGACCCTCCCCTCCCCTAATCTCCACTTTTATCCTCCTGCTTGGGTGGTCAGCTCAGGACAGGCCTTCACCCCCTTTATCATCACCCCAAAAACTCTCGGCACACCAACCCTCTGCAGCAAGCCCTCAGATAATGTCCTAGCCTTTCTGGCTCCAGCCAAAGAGGGACCTGCTACGGTGGAAGGCCCCAGATACCGGCCTCCGCAGAGGCCTGAACTCCGGGCAGGGGACTCTGGGCCTGCGCTGGAGCCACCCCATCATTAGCATGCTGTGCGTGGGTGAGTTCAAATGCAGAAGCTGGATCTGTGGCCCAACTGGCCCTGGGCCTCAGCGAAGGACCTTGGTGCATGGTGGCCTGATTTATGGCCAAGAGCTCGCTTTATTTCCCTTTGGAAACTGTGGAGGTGAATTTAAAAAGGCCTGAGATCACAGCCAATGCGCCAGGGCTCAGCCAAGTCCTCGCCTTCTCTAGTCCCCACCCACTTGTCCTTTGCCTTGCTCGGCTCTCGAAAATGGGCCTTAGCTGTTGCCTGTCGCTACCCCCAAAGTCTATTTTCTCTCCTTCCTCTTTATTTATTTTGGGGTTAACACAGAGTGCCTCTTGCCAGGAATCCAGGGATGAGGTAACTCTAGGATAGGGGCTCCAAGTACCCATGGAGGGTCCCTTGGGATCCATCTTTAGGAAGAGGCAGCCCAGCTGGTGGCACTTACAGGGCACCTGAAAGCTGAGAGCTGTCCGAATGCCATGGGGGGGACCAAGACCGTCTCCATAGTTGTCCTTCTAGTTAGAGAGATGAACAGATTAATCAACCTCCACAAAATACCAGCTGCCATGAAAGGCAAGGGAGAGTCAGAAAAAGAGGGGTTAAGAGTCAGGCCAGGGGATTTCCCTGGTGGTCCAGTGGTTAAGACTCCACGCTCCCAATGAAGGGGGCCCGGCTTTGGTCCCACATACTACTAGATCCCCCATGCCACAGCTAAGAGTTCACATGCTGCAACTAAAGATCCTGAGTGCCACAACAAGGATCAAAGACCCTGCATGCTTTAACTAAGATGCTGCTGCTGCTAAGTCAGTTCAGTCGTGTCCGACTCTGTGCGACCCCATAGATGGCAGCCCACCAGGCTCCTCCGTCCCTGGGATTCTCCAGGCAAGAACACTGGAGTGGGGTTGCCATTTCCTTCTCCAATGCATGAAAGTGAAAAATGAAAGTGAAGTCGCTCAGTCGTGTCCGACTCTTCTCAACCACATGGACTGCAGCCTACCAGGCTCCTCCGTCCATGGGATTTTCCAGGCAAGAGTACTGGAGTTGGTTGCCACTGCCTTCTCCAACTAAGATGCGGATGCAGTCAAATAAATAAAAATGCTGCTGCTGCTGCTGCTAAGTCACTTCAGTCGTGTCCGACTCTGTGCAACCCCATAGATGGCAGCCCACCAGGTTCCCCCGTCCCTGGGATTCTCCAGGTAAGTGTACTAGAGTGGGTTGCCATTTCCTTCTCCAAAATAAATAAATATATATAAAAGAAGCCAGTCCTATGCTCAACTGCTGGCTTGCACTCTAGGACCTTGAATTAATCACTTAACTTCCCCGAGTCACAGTTTCCTCCCTGTAGAGAATTCCTTCCTATCTCATAAGGTAGGGACTGTTAAGGATTAGTGAAAACACATGGGCAGTGCCCAGGGGAGTGCTGACACATAGTAGGTCCTCATGGATGTTGGCTAAGATCGTTATTGCTGTTGGCAGCTAAATCGGCTATAGGTAGAGTTGCGGCCATCTGCAACTCAGCTACAGCTGAGAACTGACCCGGCTCAAACCAAGAGACCTTCGGCAATGACTTAACCTCTCAGGGCCTCAGGGTCCTCATCCATGGGTCAGGGGAATGATAAAAGGTGCCTTGGTGAGTTGTTAGGGTAACGTAAGAAAGTACCCAGCACAGCATCTGACATAGAGTAGGACTAGTTAAACATTATGGCTTCTTCCATTCTTCCTAAACCAAACGGAAAAACCTAACATCTATGAACTTGGCTGGACTCCTGGGCTTTCTTTTCCTTGGGCCCAGTGGTTGTGAGAGACTCAAGGATGAGGTTTCCATGTGGCTTTGCAGAGCTCAGACATATGTCCCTAAGAGGTTCCACGGAATAACTCCAGAGGTGCCATCACACAGAGCACAAAGTCACCCAGACCCCAGACCTCTCCAAAAGGGATTGTTCTCCTAAAGCTGTACCTTCAAAGGGAGACATTCACTCAAAACGATGGACTGTATGCCGCTTAGGCCCAGGGTAACTTGCAACTGAATAGGGTGACCACAAGTGAGCAAATCAATTGCTGCTGTGGGGAGTGGCAATCCCCCAGCTCGGGAAATAACTAGGCTTAATTATACATCATCTTCGGTCTCCATGATCTTGATCCATTAAACCCTCACAGCTGGCCAGGAGGCAATGCCCAGGAGGAAGGGGTTAGCCCAGCACACTAATAGGATCAGCCCTTCAATTCCATGAAGGTAATTATGGTCACATTCTTCACCAGCAGTCCTGAGTAAACCCACAGCTCACGTGCGTGCTCAAGTTGCTTCAGTTGTGTCTGACTCTTTGCAATGGTCCACAGTGCACCAGGCCCCTCTGTCCAGGCAAGAATACTGAAGTGGGTTGCCATACCCTCCTCCAGGGGATCTTCGCCACCCAGGGTGCCAAAAAGGTTGAGGATCACTGGTCTTGAGGGACATGAAGACCTCAGAGGTAAGGGTGGAGGAAACGGGGAAGGACACCTGACCAATTAGTTCATCACGGAGCCCACCCTGTCTCCCAAAGACCACATTGACCCTGTCAGTTTCTATGTGGCCAGTAAACACATATTCATTTTTCATCCAGCAGTGTGGTGGGGAAGAGAAGACAGGAATAAAGGGCAAGGGCAGAAAACCGAGAGAGAGGCCCAAATGAAGTCTGAGCCTGGTGGGAAAGATTTGGCTGCCCCATCTGCAGTGGGTCACGGGTCCAGCTGGCCCCATCTCAGAGGGCTCTGTGCCAAATGCCCTGGGCAAGGGGTAGGCTTGGGTCTCTATCCCAAACCCTCTTATCCGGGTGCATCCTATCATTTGCCTGTAGCCCTGACTTCTTTCTTCTCACCCATTTACAGGATCAAGTTCTCCCCCAGCTTCAGGGACAAGCAAAATGTTCCCACTGCCCCCAGGGGCATCCAGGGCTCCATCTGGCCATATCTTGCCCAAAGGAATGCAAGCATGGGTGCGCCAAGGTCACAAGTCAAAAGAAAAATCAGCTTCTGTGCAGCCCTGGAGAAAGGTGAGCCTGAGGCCTCTTCCCTGGTACTCAGTGGAAAGCACCAAGACCCTGTAGGTAGAACGTGGTGGGTCCTCCAAGCCCCATGGATCCCCTCAGCCTACCAGAGCCAGGGGCCTGGCCGAGGCAGCTGATGACGTGGAGATGACACGCGGTTGTCTGAAGCTGCTGAGCCTGTTACCCTAAAGGGCTCAAGCTGAGCCAAACAGCTGCAGCACCAATACTGGCAGCGAAGGCTTCCAATCACGTAATCACAAGCCCCAGCAATGCGTGGGACTCCCTTGGGGGGGTCTCGGACGCTACTACAATTACCAAATCCACACAGCCAGAAACTTGTGAATGGGCCAGCTAATGGGTTTCTGGGGTTTCGGATGGAGTAAGGAGTTAAAGGAGCCAGGAACCTGGAAGTCTTCTTTTCCTTCTCACACTCACTTGTGCAACCAAAACTTACTGTGGGCTTACTACGGCACGAGGCCTTGGGCCAGGCGCCAGCGAAGAACCTGGTTCAACACTCTGCCCCTGCCCGTCCGCTTGCACCCTTCCCAGCCCCTTCCAGACTCCTTTGGCAGCCTTTCATGGATCTGCTCAGTGAAAAAAGCTGGGATGAGCTGGACAGCTGAGCAGTTCAATAGCACTCCTCCTCTTTAAAACATTCGAGAAATATTAACCAATTAATCTCCATTGCACCCACGTGAGACATCAGAGCTTCACTCTACAGAGGAGTGTGCATAACAAAGGTGTCAGAATCGCCCCCGGACCCAGAGAACAACCCAAGTTTTCCCTCCTACCCACTCTCCTCCCATCTTCTACCCACCTAGCTGATTCTTCACAAATGTTCTTGTCACTCCTTCCTTTCTCTAAAGAACAGTAACACCAGCAATCACAACAATGACGAAAAACTACATTTCTCTGAGTAGGAGACTTAATTCTTCTGCCAGGCCCACCTATCGGGCTCCAGCAGTCATGTCAATTACAGGCTGGTGATGACAGACAGGAATAAATGACTGGGTCTTAGCCATGGGACAAGAAAGCATCCATTTGCAGGTGTTCACTGCCACACATTGGGCTAGTCTGATGTGGCCTGGGTAAGAGAGTTGCCCTGATCAAGCCCACACCGTCAGGCCAGTGGCTTGGTCTTTGGTGCAGCTAACATAGGAATATGGTGGGAAACTGAGACAGGTTCATGGTCATCTGGAGATGGGTTTGTATTCTCATAGCCCCAGATGGTTTCCTGGCCATTAGACAGGGCACTGAGTCTGTAAGCGGCACAAAAATATCACCGGAGACAGAAATTTCCCTTGGAAATGCTGTTTCAGGTAACAGAAGTGAGCTCCAAAAGGCAGGTTCTAATAACAGATGATCATGCTAGGCAAGGCACTGAGAGGCAAAGCTGATGCTATGACATGAATGTAGGAAAGTGAATGGTCCAGGGGACAGGAAGTAGGGTGGCAGGAACCCTCATCCACCATGCTTGCTGACCACGGGCAAAGGCCTTGCTCCAATCCATCCCAGATCACATGGGCAGCTGGGAGCCAACCCACCTCCTTGCACCATCACTGCAGACCTTCAGGACTTCAACTATGTTTACCCCTTATCAAGGGACCATCAGCCTGCCATGGAAGTGTGTACAGATGCTAAAGCCAATAAGAATGAGCTGACAATTCCCAAGGCAAGAAGTATGTGAGGGGAGGGGCTGGCAACTTAAGCATAGAGAACCACCAACCTCAGTGAAATTAGATAGAGCCTCAAACACCCCTGCCCTGGCTTCAGGACCAGGCTCCAGTTCCTCCAAGAGACACAGAGTCAAGTGAGGCTCAGAGTCACTGAGACCCCTTCCCCTGCTGGACCATTTTGGGGACAACGCTGAGACAGAGGGCCAGAGTGACAGATGTCTCCCATTCCAAGACTGTGAATAAGCTCAGAGATATCTGGGTGGCACTCAAGAGTCTTCCTCACCATCCTAGGGTAGGATGTGAATCCCAGCTTTGTCACTTATCAGTCATGTGACCTAGGGTAATGATTTGAGCCTAGCCAGCCGCTTCTCCCGTAAAAGGGAGGTAAGACTACCCATCTTGCAGAGTTGTGAGGTTTGCAGAGACTGGATGCAGAGCACCCGGCACGGTGCCTGGCACATGGGAGGCCCTTGGAGATGCTACCAGGCCTTTCACGTCCCTGAGAAGTGTCCTGGCTACCCTGCGCCCTGCGCCCACCCCCTTTATGATTCCTGATGGACTGCGCTTTTGTGGGGACTTGCCACCCCAGGACTGTGAGACCTGTAACCTAATAGCTTCCCGAGAGGCATGGGAACTTCTTCTGGGAGCCACAAAACCATGCTGCCAGGCAAATGACAGCTCGGGTATTTGTTTTAATTTAGGCTCTTGTCAAGAGGAAACTTCATGGCTAACAGCCCAAACATGACTGCACAGCACCTCCCCAGGAAGCCTCATTCTACAGCTCTCCAATAAGCTGTTTGGAAGAAGGAGGCAAGGACTCCTCACACTGCTGCCAAGCCAGTGCCCCCCCCCCCCCCAATCCAGGCTGCCCCAGGAGCCCAGAGCCCAAGGCAGCAGCAGAAGGGTAGACAGCTCAGATGCCAGACTGCCTGAGTCAGGGCTGATTAACAGGCACCCCCTACAAAGAAGCCCTCAGTCTAATTCCCTTTTCCAATCCCACCTTCCTCTAGTTGGAAATTTTCAAAGCAATTTTGCTGCTTTGCTCCAGGCTGTGTATGTGTTGCGGGGGTGGGGGGGGTTGGGGGGGAGTGGAGAGAGAGGTGTTGGGGTAGACTGGAGGATGACAGGAAAACTTGGAATTGACCAGATGATCAGGTAGGGGAGTCTTCTTTAAAACAATGAAGAGAAAGCCAGAGGCAGGTTTTCATAGGATTCTATGCCTTGGGAAACAGGGAAAGCAGGACTGGGTTTTGCAAAGAGCCAGAAATATTCAGGAACATAAGCTGCATGTGAATATGAGGCATTGTTATGACTGTTTTTTGCAAGCGCACAGTGAAGAGGAGGTCACTAATCCTCCCTTTGGGGTCAGGAGCTGATCTGCAGTCAGACTCTGAACAGATGTGTGCCCCCATTCAGGCAGACACATGTGTGCACACACGCCACACAGCAGCCGTGGACCCTGACCTTCACCCAACGGTGCTGGCCTCTGCGGGGGAAGGAGCAGATGGAGTGGCTGGGCTTGGCGCAGGACTGACACCCAGGGGACCCAGCTTTGCTCTTTTGATGTTGAAAAACCAAAGCCGAATGAACCATCACGAGGAGAACTGCTGGGGGGAGGAAAGGAAGGGAAAACAGATTGGGAGAGGGGAGGGAAAAGGATGGAGGGGGAGGAGAAGAGGGGGGAGAAAAAGCTATGGGGAATGATGGGGACCCAAGGGGATACAGAGGTCAGAGGCTGGGTAATGAGTACCGAGAAGCCTCCAGGACAAGAACTTGGGGTACAAGGCATCAACTTGTCCACTCTCCCCACCATTCGAACCAGGTTAATCCTTACATGTATCCTTATTCCATGGCGTCTAGAGTCCAGAAAGGGGAACCTGGTTTCACCTGCCTCCCCCGACCCCTGCCCCTGCCTTGGGACCCTAGGCTAGGAGACCCAGCAAGAGGAAGTGGGCTGGTCCCACTGAAGCGACCAAGGGGGCAAAATCCACTTATTACCTTCTTCAGGAGCCAGGAGAACCCTCTCTCTTCCTATACCACTGAAAGCTTGGGGACGATGTCTCAAGGGAGGGGTGGGCAAAATGCAGCGCTTTAGCCACCTAAGCAAGAGTGAGAGTGGGGTGGGGGGTAAGGGGGCGAGAGGAAGGGGGCGCTCAAGGCTGGGCGCAGCCCCCAGAAGGTAGGCGTGATCACTTACACATCCCCAGCACCAGTGCAAGAGCAATCACATGATCGAGGCAGATTTGGGAACGAGGAGGGTGGAGACACTGAGAAGGGTTTTTTCTTTTTTGGGGGGTGGGGTAGGGGAGGAAGGAGGGTGATGGTAGGGATGATGATAAGCCTGGCAGGAAAGACTGCTGAGCTGGGGGTTTTTAGGTCCTTCATCCTTACGAGCCCCACGGAGATCGACACCTACAGTCTCCCTTCCCATAAGGGGACTCCACCCCCACCCCGAAACACCCTGGCCTCAGGGTGTCCCTGAGATGGCAAGTCCAGGCGCCAAGGACTTCACCAAAATGGCCTTTCTGCTTCGGCGTGCACAGAAGGAGCAGCCAGTCGGGGAGCGGGGGTCAACACCCTACGGGGCTCTTCCCCTCCGCTCCAGGGTTGGGGAAAGCTCGGTTACACAACAGGTGGAAGAGGGGTGACACAGCTCTCCTGGCCCCGTCGATCCACTGCGCCCCCCTCACCCCCGCTCCAGCTGGAAGTCCACTCTGGGGACCCCATCCGCGACTGATCGCGGGGCGCCAAGCCGCTCCTCCCGCCTCCCGGCCCGCCAGGCACCTGGGCGGCAGTGCCCGCAGCCCCCAGCCCGCTCCAGCCAAGCCCGGCAACGCGAACCCCGGGGGCCGTCGGGGCTCCACGCGGGGCTCCGGGACGCGTTCCCGCCCGGCCTCCCTGGCCCGCGCGCACACACGTACTGCTGTAGAGGGTGTCGATCCAGGAGAGGCGCGGCAGGCCCCGATGGCTCAGCGGCTCCATGCCCGAAGCTCCGCGCGGCTGCGGCAGCGAAGGCTCCGTCAGATCGGAAACCCGACCCTCATCGCACAACAAAGGAGGGAGGGCGCGGGCGGCGGGCCCCGCAGGCCGAAGTTGCCGAGCGCTGGGTGGAGGCGAGGGGGAGGCAGGGAAACAGGTAGCAGGGAGGAGCGATCGGAGCCGCCCGGGAGGGGGGAGAGGGCGGGCGACGGCCGGCGAGCGCCCCCGGGAGCCCTTCCGGCCCCTGCGGCCGCTGCGAGCCCCGCTGCGGATCCCGGAGCTGCGGCCCCGCAGCCCGCCCGCCAACTAGCAACTTCCCCCGGGCTGCTCGGCGCCCAGGGGCGGGGGGCGGAGGGCGGGAGCCGCGACCAATCGGCGCGAGGCTCCCGCGCCCCCTCCCCCGCCGCGGCACGCCTCCAGACCCCCGGCGGAGGTGCGGGGAGCAGCCGGGTGTCCCCCACCCAGAGAGGGGCTCCAGCGGGTGACCGAGGAGGGGGTCCGCGGGGGTCTCCGGGGAGCGACGCAGACCCAGACTCCTCTTCCTCCCCCTCGCTGGGCTTGGCCAAATTCTGGCAACCCGCAGACTAAGGTGCTGCGGGGAGACCTATGGGCCCGCAGGGGTGACATCACCTGCCACCCCAGGATCTCTAAGCGCAGTTTCAGGGGCCAGTGCGGCTCCCAGGCCCCTCCTCTCGGCAAGCCCGGGGCGCGGCGCGCACGGGGTTAACGTCCAGCCCGCCCGCGGGAAGCGCTGGCTGCCCAAGGACTCCTTCCTTCCAAACCCTAACACTGCCTCGTCTATTTAGACACCCTTGACCTAAAAGCCAGGCTGCTCCCTGCCCTTCACACCAGGGAGGCGGCGGGCAGAGGAAGGCAGGAGGCCGAGGGGGTCGTCGAGGGGCCGTGGAGGACAAACAGGGTTAGAGGCGAGACCCCAGGGTCTCTGCTGGGTCTCCCGCAGGAACCTTCTCTGGGAATTCCAACCGCAGCGCATCTAAGGAGGGACACCATGGCTGCATAATCACAAGCTGAGGGAAGTCTGGGTTCAAGATGCCTCTGAGAAGAGACCTTTAGAAACAAAATTCCTTCTAAGACCATCGCCCACCCCCCACCCCCCCAAAAAACAGGCAATGAAGAAGCTGGAGTGGGGGAGTTTTATGCCTTCCACTGGGTGCTGGTTCCAAAAGACCCAAGGCAACTCAGCTGCAGGCCTCCTTGGACCAAAGGACTCTGAAGAAGGGACTGGAGGGACCGGAGGGTCAGGCTAGGGTGGTCCAGGGCAGGGGGCCCGAAGCTTGTTTCCTGAACCCCAGGGAAGGGAGGCAGCAGGCCCACAAGGAAACCCCGGGCTGGGCCACTTACCCTGCTTTCATCGTAGAGAGTGAGTTTTCTGCAAATGCAGCAAACCCTTCCACCCCTCATCCCCAAGCTGCTTTAACAGCAGTAACTTTAGGGGACCCAGTTCAATGGACTGGCCTACAAGATGAAACTCACCTGGCCTCTGCATGGGGGAGTGTTGTCAGCATTCCAGAGCATTTGTGGGGGGGGGGTCGGTGGGGGGCGGAGATTGGACAGGGCCGGGTTGGGGGGGGGGCGGTGGGGTGCTGTACTCATCATTCCAAACAACCAGAGATCTAACTCTTCTTTAAAAAAATGAAAAGCAGTATCATTGACGTGCAATACGGTATTAGTTTCAGATCTTGTTCTTAAAAGGAGAAGCAGACCCTTTTGTATGATGCTGAAAGGAAGTCTGAATCTAGCCCCTGCAGCAGCATAGGTAGCACCTCCAGAGCTGCCCCAGGGGAGGTGGGGACCATTGGGCTCACAGAGGGGGGGTGAGTCCCTGGGGAAGATGCAAGGGAAGATGCTTTGGGGGTGCAAAGCATCCACAGGTGGCTACAGTGGGTGTTTTTCAAACTGGAGGTGACACTGGCCCCTCCCTGCATCCACTGGGCTCTCCAGCACCTCAGGCCTCAAGGCTCGGGCTCTGACTTTAGCTCTTGTGGGTCTCCCTGCTCAGCTGTCACCCTCCCACCATCTCTGACTTGCACACAAGACTGGAAGGACCAAGCAAGCAGGCACCTGGAGCTTGGCAGAGAGGGGGGCGTGCATCTCCAATGAGATGCTCCAGAAATAGAGCTGGGATGGGAGAGGAAGCAAACGGGCTCCTGGAGGAACCAGAGGGAGGACGGTGAGACAGAGGAGCAGAGAGGGGCCCAGGGCCTCTCTTCTTCCCACACGGAAGGCACAGAACCCAGAAGAAAGGTGCAAGCAGGATACCAGCCCAGGTAAGCAGCAATACTGCCCCCCTCCCCAACATCTCCACCACTCCCCACCCCCCTGCACCCTCGGCCCCTCCGCAAGGCAGCATGGGCCTTCTCCGAACACTGCCTGATGGCGACATCTGGGCACTGACTGTGGGGAGGCCATGGATGTATGTTTCTGCGTGAGTCACATACATTTGCATACATTTTACATTTTTATCTACAAAGGCTTAAAAAAGCTATTTTCAGCATTTTTTTCAAGCAAATATGTTAGTTGCTCTCCTTAGCTCTGCTTTTTCCCCCTCCATTCTGTCCAATCCTGTTCTAAACCTTCCAGTCCAGAACACAATATAGGGGAGAGGGGAGTGGGGCCTTGGAGACCAATAAGAAGGAACGCTTCTAATAATTAACAGAGAGTGCCTGCAGCGAACCTGGCTTGGATCTTAGTGCTTTGCTTACACAACAGCCTCACTATTATCTCAGTTCCCTCCATTTATCAGGTGAGCAAATCGAGGCCCTGAGCAGCTAAGTAACCCATCCAGACAGTAAATGGAGGGGCATGCACGCTACCTCCACTGTCAGGGTTGAAAGCAGGGAGGTCTCTGGAAATCTCTGCTGGACCATGGGTTAAAGACTATCTTCTAGAAAACTCTTCCAGTCCTATTCCATCTCTGCACAACTGTCTCAAACATATGTGTCCCAGGAAAGGGCAGTTAGGTCAAGATCCCTTGATGGCTACATAGGATGGCTTCCAATGGACATTACCACCACAGGGCTTGTCTAACCTTGGCTATAGGACAAGTGTGCGGAAGCACCAGGGTGACATGAGACCAGAACAGAAGCCTCCAGATTCCTGGCACTGAGTGGAAAGGAGGTGGGGGAGACCCAGTACCACATCCTAGGAAGGAAGGAGTTAAAGCCATTCTCACCCATGTTGTGCCCAAGGTGAGGTGCTCTGCCAGCATCCCCCTTCTGTCAGAGTAGCTGGGGGACATTCCCAGGGACAGGCCACCCTGATTCAGCTAAGTGTGGACCTGCCCCTGCACCCCAAGGCGCTGAGTCAGCACCCATCACACCTCGTCCTCCAGGCCTGCACTAACTATGTGCTGCCTCGTCCTTTGGTGAACACACTCCACCTTCCCAGCCCTCCCTCTGGCCTGTGTACTCAGCCTGTCCTTGGCTCCTCACCTCGCACAGCAAGCGGCTGCGCCTGCCTCATCAGCAGATTTAAGGGGGATTTAAGGGTTGGTTGGGCTTCCTTGGTGGCTCAGAGGATAAAGAACTGGCCTGCAATGCAGGAGACCTGGGTTCAATTCCTAGGTCGGGAAGATCCTCTGGAGAAGTGAATGGCTACCCACTCCAATATTCTTGCCTGGTGAATCCCATGGACAGAGGAGCCTGGTGGGCTATAGTCCATGAGGTCGCAAAGAATCAGATATGACTGGAGCGACTAACACTTTCACTTTTAAGGGTTGGTTGCCCGGAGCACCGGGCTGATGATGTGGGCCAAAAGGGAAGAGGACGTATCCCATCTGAGGTCAGCAGTCTTGCCATTACATAACCCCCAGGGGTGTGCTACTCCCCATCTCTCCATTATCCAGCTCTTGCCTCTACCACCCACTTTTCCTGGGTGGGAAAAAGGAGACCATGCTTAGAACCAAAACTAGGTATTTCCACTTTTCTTCCCCCCTCACTGTTAGCAACCCAGCTCCACTGGGAACAATAGGAAGGCCTGGGAGTCCCTGTGGGGGTCACTGGTGATGAAGAGGATATCTTTGCACCTCTCCCCACTCTGAGGTCTGCAGGGAGCACCAGGGTTTGCAGGTGGGATATACAGGTGGTCGGAGTGGGGTGGGGGTGGTCTCCACATTCAAATTAAAAACAAAAAAAATGACCTATACACAAAATCTCATTTGTACCCTCCCTTTAAAAGCTGGGACAAGGAACTTCCCTGATGGTCCAGTGGCTGGGACTCTGGGCTTCCAATGCAGGAGGCAAGGGTTTGACTCCTGGTTGGGGAACTAGGATCACCCATGGCTGTGCAGCACAGCAAAAAATAACAGCCAAAACCTGGGACTGTGTGTTTTTTCACTGCACCTTGCCCAGTGGATGAATGAGGCTCAGGTAGACCTTCAAGGCAGTCGTACCTACACCATGCCCCTGGATCAGTTTTCTGCCAAAAGCCCAATAGACTGGCATTCAATAATACATGCTGAATAAATAAAACTACTGACAGCTAACTTTGATTGAGTGCTTTTAAAGTGCCAGGCAGTGCTCCATGTGCTTCACATAGACTACCTCCCTCAGTCTTCATAATAAGCCAATGAGATCGGCACTACCATTCTCTCCATTCCTTCCCATAGAAACAGGAAGGTATGCTATTGGCCAGCTAGGAAATGAACTGAGATTCTGAATCCAGAGTCCACATGGGTAATCTCTGTGTTGGGCTGCAATGAGTGACTAAAAATGAATAAACAGAGGCAAGTTAAACTCAGGGAGGAAGAAATCAGAGCTACAGGAGGAATGTAACTCCAGAACCCCCCACAGCCACCAGTGATGAAGCAAAACAAGAACTGGTTCCCAGAGAAAACCACATGTCCTCTGTCAGGGCAGATGATCCCGGAGACAAGCTGGCTGCGATCAATCCAGTGACAATTTCCTGAACTCCAGTCCCAGCCAAACCCCACTGCTTCTATGCTTCAGGCCAGTCTCGAGCCTTGCCAGCCTCAGTTTTCCCATCCTTAGGTGGGCACCCACAGGGATGCCCCTCAGGCTTCCTATCTGCCCAGTAGCCCCCGGGATGGCCTGTTTCTGGTTCTTTGCTCCATTTCCTTTAAGTTCAACATAGCAAAGCAGTGCTTACTCTTCTAAGATTCACCCTTAGCCCTTGGGCCTGGAGAGAAGAAAATTCCCCAGGCCTCTCCTGGGTCACCTCTAAGTGGGCAGGTCTGGCTTAATAGTTCTGTCCTCTGCCCTCTTCCTCCCCATCTCTTCCCAGCCTCCTCACTCTTCCAGCAGGCAGTGAGATCTAGAGGGAGCACGGATTTACTGAAAGCCCTCCCTGCTTCTTCGTTTTCTCTTCCAAAGTTTATCTCAGCTTGAGTCATGGGAAAGATGTAAGAGTCATGGCAAGATGTAAACTAGAAAATTCCATTCACCTTCTTGTTGCCTCCCTCGGTACCATGGCTGAGAGAAGCCTGGTGACATGCAGGTCCCTGCAGTGGTGAGGCTCCCCCCACGTCCCCCCACGTTTCTTGGGAGCTGAGTTGAAGCCCCACTCCCATGGCTAGGGCCACAGTGAGTCCAGCATCCTGGGAGCAGCATACTAGGCAAAGCTGCAATTTCGGGAGGGTCTCGGGCCAAGTTCTAGCTAAAGTGGCCCTCACCCGACACGGCTCGGCTTGTTCCACCCAGGGGTCAACACAGAGGTTTCTGAGAGTGGATCCGAGGGATCAACAGTAGGTTCTGGTGCCCACCCCCTTCCTGAATGACTTACCACAGCATTCCCATCAGCATTTGGAAATAGGCAGGCAGAAGAGAGAAGAGAAGGATCCTCCAAGTCCCCAGAACCCAGAGACAAAGTTCAACGGCTCCAACCTTATCAGCCCCAAGTGAAGCAGAGGCAAGTCCATCTGGGGCCAGAGCTCACAGGCTGGCCCTCTGCCCTCCCGTGGCCACTATTCTCCTGAAGCTGGCTGTGCTTCTTGCTGTCTCGGCCAGAGTTCTGCAGATGACTCTCAGCCCCGCACTGTTCTGCCAGGAGCTCTGACGCCACCAGCCAGGCTGGCCCCCGTCCCTGTGAGGTCCAGGGGGGGCTTCAGGGGCTGAGGGCAGATTGTCAAGGAGACCAGCTCCAAGAGATGGCGGCTCAACATTCGAGAAAGTGAGGACAAAGGAGCATCAGAGCATAGCCAGTGCGTTTCAGAATTACCGTTCTAGTTCGCGGTGTGTGGCCCTGTCTCTTTAAGGACCAGGCCTCTTTAAGACGAGTTCCCTCTGCAGTCTCCTCTGCCACCAGTGGTCCTGCGGCAGACAACGGGGGCTCTTGAGCGCCATCTGGTGGTCCAACGGAGCAGCGCCTCAGCCAGCAGACTGTCCTGCCACCCTGGACACTGTCCAGCCAAGAGGCCTGGAAATGTCTGCAATAAAATCTCAGCTTCATCCACTGGATTTTCACAGGGCTGTTAGGTTGCAACTGTGAGAAAAGAGGCTATAGAAATCAGGGGGAGCTCCATTTGGGACCAGGAGCCAGCAGGAGCCCCCATGAGTGGCCTGGGAAGAAAAACCATCCCACTGGACAAAAGCTTCATTAAGATATTTGGACATGCAGGGACTTATCCAGTCTCTCTGTCAGCCATCTGCAGGACATAGGCAAAGCTGTATGTATCCTGTCCCCATAAACATTGGAGTTAGTAGTTCTCAATTAGAGGTAAAGAATCTGCCTGCTAATGCAGGAGATGCAAGAGATGCAGGTTTGATCCCTGGGTTGGGAGGATCCCTTGGAGAAGGAATGACAACCCACTCCAGTATTCTTGCCTGGGAAACCCCATGGACAGAGGAGCTTAGAGTGCTACGGTCCATGGGGTCACAAAGAGGTTGGACACAACTGAGAACACACACGCCACGCCACGCCCCACCAGGAGGTATTTGAAAATGTGGAGGAGCATTATAAAGTCAGAGATATTAAGATGTCCTGCAATATGCAGAACCATCCCAAAGAATGTCTATCCCCAGATACCAACAGTGTTAAGGACACTATGTGGTTAGGAGGAACAGAGGCTTTTGGAAACTTGCTAAGGTTCCTTAGCAAGCTCATACCCATCCTGTTCTTTTCCCCATCTTTCTGCCTTTGGTGTCCTCCCTACACTTTACCTTTATGAGGTCAGATGTGGAGAGAGGGACTGATCTGGCCCAGGCCACCTTCACCAGGGATGCCAGAGTCCCTGGCTGTTCCACCCCAAAAGCCAGGCACACACCTGCCCCAAGTGTGTGTTGGGTCATCATGCCCCTTGGATGGGAAAGGCAGACTGGCTGGCAGCCTGACTCAGACCGCTGGGAACCAGCAGATGGATTCTGAGAAGAGATTACAGAGGATCAGCCGCTCCTTCCCTCAAGAGAACACCCTGCCTTCCTTCCCCCATGGGTGATGCAACCTAGCCCAGCCCACTGTCTCTAAACTGTCCCATGACATCCATGTTTTACATAAGGCACTTTCATGTGCTCATCATGAAACCTGGCGAGTCCTAGTTTCTCCTTCCCTCAAGCTTTCTGCTGCCTGTCCTGGGCCGATCAGCTTAGTCTCCCAGTCTGATGCCAGCGACTGACATGAGAAACCAACACCCATGACGTAAGTTCTAAGGAAGAGAGTAGAAAAAAGAAATGAAATGCTGTCTGCTGTGGTGAGTAGAAGCCCCACAGTGGTCACATCTGAGCTGGGTCTGCTGGTCTGAGAAGTCGCAGGCTCGTGAGGCTGACATCATAGCTAGAATGATCAGCTGGAGGAAACAGTTTTCCAGCATCCCCCAGCAGCTCGAGAACACTTCCCACTGCTGTCAGAAGGAAAAAGCCACATCCCTGTAGTGTCACACAAGGCTTTGTGGCCTGGCCCCTCACCTCCTCTCAGCTTCATCTGTCACGCTCTCCCCCTGGCCCTCTCTTGCTTTCTCAGAACTTTTGTACAGGATGGTATCTCTGGTCAAAATGTTCCACCCGACTCTGCCTGGGTATCTCCTACTGTTCCCTCTAGTCGTTTTACATTTTTAAAAATTTGTTGGCTGCACTGAGTCCTCACTGTGGTGTGTGGGCTATTCGCTAGGAAGCTCTCCCTAACTATCAGACCAGAGAGCCCTGCATTTCTGATTACTCAGTGCTCTTGTAAATCACCTAATACCTATCTCTTCTGTTAGACTGAGAGCTCTGAGAAAGTAGGAACCTCATCCCTCTTGTTCACTTGTTCACTGTACACTTGGCACCTTGAAATAGTGGTTTCGATGAATGAATCAGTAAATGAATGAATGAATGAATGGCCAAATAACGCTCTTGGTCACAAAGACCCTAAAATGAGTGAGTACAGAAGCTTCAGCCAACCCAGCTCTACCAACTGAAAAAGAACTGTTAGGGCCACTTGGAACATCGTGTTGAGAATAGAATGGTCATGTTCTCCGGAAAGACTCGGACAAACAACAGGATCCTAGAGTCGGATTTGGGGCAGGAGAATTGCTGTTCCAGTTAATTCTCTAACTGCTCACATGAAATCCCAACTAAAAACTCCCCAGTGCCCAGGGCGCCCTGGCTCAGCAGCCAGAACTGGATGCTGCACTCTTTTTCACCCAATCAGACACCAAGACGGAAATGGGATAGAAGCTGAGAAATGGTTCAGCCCACTAAGGGAACTTTGGTCTCCATTCTCAGAGTCTTTCTCCTGGACCTGCCCCCAATTTGCATTTAATTTTGTTTTTAGACGAGGGAGGCAAATTGTAGTCCTCCTCTGGGAAAAAGCAGTCTCTGGGTGTGTGTGCCTGTCCTGTCTCACCTCCCGGTTAGGATGCGGACTCTGGGACTCAACTCCCTAGTCCCAGCGGGGCTGTCAGCTGAAGCTGTCCCTCACCGGTTTCCAGTGATAACTTTGATGCCCCTCCAACTCGGTGGCTCAGTGGTAAAGAATCTGCCTGCAGTGCAGGAGACACAGGAGATGTGAGTTCGATCCCTGGGTTGGGAAGATTCCCTGGACAGAAGCCATGGCAACTCACTCCAATATTTTTGCTGGGAAAATCCCATGGACAGAGGAGCCTGTCCCCCAAAGACTACAGTCCATGGGGTCGCCGAAGAGTCAGACATGACCGAAGTGACTGAACATGCACACGCACACCCGGACAGATGGGAAATCTTGCTTTCAACCCCGTGATGGGAGAAGGATGATGGAAGCTGATTCTGGACACCCTGTCCTCCCAAGGACCTAGCCTGAGAGCTGCTGTAGGCTGCCTGATGGATGGACAGACAGACAGAGGGACAGGGCTTGGGCAGACCCTCTGAGGCTGCTGCACGCACTAAGCCGAGGTGACCACTGAGCAGGCCTGAGGGCCTTGGAGGGCAGTACACCAGACTCAGCCGGTCTGCCAGCACCCGCAAAAGGGAAAGCAGGTTTCCTTTCATTTTCTCTTCAGCACAACACAGGGACAAATACGACACCCAATTATCTGTCCAGGTCTGACTTGTTGGGCCTGAGGTCTATGATGGTCCAGAAAACCACCCTAGGCCACTGGGGTCAGTAATCCAGATGGTTAGTCCTCTAAGCTACCAGCCCAGCTCCTCACCCACTGCTTCATAAAGATGTTCTGGCATAGTTAATACCTTCCGTGTATTTCTCTCCCCTGAAATGAAAGGAAAGGACCTGATGGGAGGAGGCAGGGGTTGACAATAAAGGACAGAAGAATCGTAATAACTGTGCCAGCAATAACACTGACATGGTGCTCACTGTGGCATGGCTGATCTAAGGGCTGCATGTTTTAAGGCCCTGGATTATCACAGTAATAACATCAACACTCTACTCCCTCTCCCCAGCAGAAGTCTGCTAAACCTGCTGTGTGACCTTAGGGGACATTCTTTCCCTCTCTGGGCCTTGGTTTCCTCACCATGGCATGCATGGGTGAAGGTGGCTCAGTCTATGATTCTTTGACAGACAGTAACCAGAAAATAGCTGAGAGGAGAGAGGAAAGCTTTCTTTCCTATGCCTCAGTGGCCCAAGACTTCAGGAATTTCCATGGGTTTTGAGGACTGGGAAACTTATTCATTACCCCATTGAATATTCCCTGAACCCCATATAAAGAAGATTGGGTTCTTTTGTCCAGGATGCTTCTGACAGTGGATTTGAGATGTGCCCAGAAGTCACCAAGAGGCAAGGCAGCAGCTGCTGGGCCCGAGAGTGGTCTGGACAGTGTGTTATGGAGGGAAGGGAAAGTCACCCCTTAGAACTGAGTTGCTGACTAAACGCTCCTTGAAGGAAGTGCCATTTGAACCCTGGGCCTGGAAGAACATCTCATATTTCGCTTGCAAAAAATGGTGGGGTGTGGAGACAGGGCATTCTGGAGGGAAGGAAAGCATAAATGATTACACAGAGGCAAAAAGGGGTGAGGAGGGAACCAGATAGATGACTGAGGAGAAGGTTCTTTTGGGAACTAGTGGAATATATCGCTAATCTAATGTGTGACCTCAGCATGAATCAGGGACACGACAGAATCTACAGCTTCTCTTAGGCCTGTCCTTATAGAGAAGCCTGTCTGGGATACCTCCTTCCCCTCTGCAGTGCCCACAAAGGCCCAGGACCACCTCCCCTCCCTGTGAGTTTGGGGGCAGAGACATCCATTCCTGAAAGCCCTTTAGGCAACGTGTCCCTGGCTTCACCAGTATTTATGTTCCGGACACTGTGTTGAGCACATGACTCTTACTCTTTTCTTTCCAGCTTTACTGAGATGTAATTGACAGATGGCATTGTGTAAGTTTAGGTGTAATGACTTGATATAAGTATGCATTGTGAAATGATGACCACAACAAGGTTAGGTAACACGTTTACCATCACACACAGTTACTTCTTATGCGTGTGTGGTGAGACCATTTAAGATCTACTCTGAGAAGTTTTTAAAATTATTTCTTTCTTTCTTTGGGTGCATTGGGTCTCAGTTGTGGTGTGCGGGATCTTTACTGCAGCATGTGGGATCCAGTTCCCTGACCAGGGATCAAACCCAGGGCCCCCTGCATTGGGAGCTTGGAGCCCTAGCCACTGGACCACCAGGGAAGTCCCTCTGAGAACATTTCAAGGATTCAGTAAGTATTGTTGACTAGAGTCACCATGTTGTACATTAGGTCCCCAGAACTCATTCATTTTATAACTGAAAGTTCGTACCCTTTAACCAACATCTCCCCATTTCCGCCATCCTCCAGGCCCTGCTCACCACCATTCTACTTTTTATGTCACTCTGACCATAGATACATGACACTTCAGTGTGGCAGACACAATCATCGCCCCTACTTTGTAGAAGAGACTCAAAAGTCTAGTAAGTGGTAGAACCAACTTCACACTCAGGTGTGACTGGGGGCAGAGTCCAAGCTCTCAATAGCCTTTATGGACTGAATGTTTGTGCATCCCCCCAAATGCAGAGGTTGAAGCCCTACTCCTCAATGTGAAGGTATTTGAAGGTCTTTGAGAGGTAATTAGGTTTGGATGAGGTCATGAGGGTGGGGTCCCTGTGATGGGACTGCTATTACCCTTAGAGGAAGAAGAGAGGGGGACTTCCCTGGTGGTCCGGTGGTTAAGAATCCACCTGCTAATGCAGGGGGCACGGGTTCGATCCCTGGTCCAGGAAGATCCCACATACCATGGAGTGTCTAAGCCCATGAGCCGCAACTTCTGAAGCCCACGGGCTCTAGTGCCTGTGCACTGCAACAAAGAGAAGCTCCCGCTCTGCAACTGGAGAAAGCCCGCTCGCAGCAATGAAGACCTAGCACAACCAAGAAAACAAACAAAGAAATAAATAAAGAAAGGAACTTCCCCAGTGGTCCAGTGGTTAACACTTCATGCTTCCAATGCAGGGGTGTGGATTCAATCCCTGGTAGGGGAACTAGATCCCACATGCTGCAGGGCATGACCCCTCCCCCCCCAAAAAAAGAAAGAAATACCCTAAAAAAAGAAGAGACCAGAGGTCTCTCTCTGACATGTGGACACACAGCAAGAAGGCAGCGACCAGGGAGAGAGTCCTCACCTCACCAAGAACTCGATCATGCTGGCACCTTGATCTTGGACTTCCCAGCCTCCAGAACTGGGAGAAAGGAACTCTTGTTGTTTAAGCCACTCAGCTTATAGCATTTTGTTGCAGCATCCTGAGCTAAGACACCCACCACATGACTGTGCCTGTCCACCAGTCCTGACGCTGCAGAAGGCATCTTAGCCTTCTGACATCACAAGATTCTTCACTGGCAAGGGAGTCAAGTTTCCCAGGCATACCAGGCAGCTTTGACACGTGATGCTAACATGGATTTATCCTCAGAGCTCTGAGAGCTATTCTCCAGACAAAAAAAGGAGGAGACAAAGGGACTTCCCTGGAGGTCCAGTGATTAAGACTCTGTGCTTCCCCAGCAGGGGGCACGTGTTTGATCCCTGGTTGGGGAGCTAAGATCCTGCATGCCACCTGGCATGCCCCTCCCACCCCCAAAAGAAGCCCCAGAGAAAACACAAAGATGTGTTTCCATCCTCTTTCTCCTCAACTGAAGTCTGAGAAGCTCTGGGGTCTTTCAACTACTCCTTAGTCATGAGGCCTGTACCTGGAGTGTCCCTGGGGGTAAGAGTACTTTGCAATACATTGGGAGGCGGACATGGCAACCCCCTCCAGGATTCTTGCCTGGAGATTTGCCATGGACAGTGGAGCCTGGTGGGCTACAGTCCACGGGGTTGCAAAGAGTGAGACACAATTAAGCGACGGAGCAATGACAAGTCTCAGGGATATGTCTCTCACATAAACAGCCCCCAGCCGTGCCTGGCTCGGGTTCAGCCAAGTATTGTAAGGAGCATTTTAAGGACAATTAACCTTTGAGGAACCTCTCAGTGGAGAAAGCAGGAGAAAACTGCGGTATCAGCTCTACATCCTATGCTATCCAAATTTTCATGTCTTCACTGTCCTAGCCCTGAAAAAGAAAGATCAGTAGGCTCAAAACTTTTCTCGAAATTTCATTGTTCTCTGAACAGAGATAGATGTCTGTGGGAAGATAACACCACCCAGTGAGGGAAAACAGATTCACTTTCCTAGGGAAGGACCCTGTACTTCTGAGAAACCTTCCCACAGAACCTCAAAAAGTAAAGACTCTGAGGAATTTCAGTTCCCCCTGCAGCGCCATCTGGCCAGAAGCACTGTTCAGAGCTGTGTTCGTGCGCGCTCAGTTGCTTCAGTCGTGTCCCAAGTCTTTGAGACCCCAAAGACTGTTGCCCGCCAGACTCCTCTGCCACGGGATTCTCCAGCCAAGAATCCTGGAGTGGATTGCTATCCCCTTCTCCAGGGGATCTTCCCAACCCAGAGATCGAACCCACGTCTCTTATGTCTCCTGCATTGGCAGGCGGGTTCTTTACCACTAGCATCACCTGGGAAGCCCCTTCAGTGCTGCAGGGGTTGGCAAGTCTTTGAGACATCACTCCTACAAAGGCAGCCCCCAGCTCTAACTGGCCCAGGCACAGCTGAGAATTAGTATTATTTTTTCTAGTATTTTTTTATTTGGCTGCACGGGGTCTTAGTTGTGGCATGTGGGCTCTAGTTCCCTGACCAGGGATGGAACCCAGGTCCTCCTGCATTGGGAGTGTGGAGTCTTATCCACTCAGCTGAGTGTTATTAAGAGGAACTTAGACTCTTTTCCAGAGCCAATGGGAAACAGGGCCTGATCTCAAGCTCTGGATGGATAGGGTGAGGACCGGGAGCTGCAGCAGCCTCGGCTTCCTGCGGAATGATTTCAGCTGTCTGCCCCTGCGCATCCCTTCTAAGTGGGCCCCATACCCAATGTCTAGTCTGACGGGTGGCGGACAGGAAGATGCTCTCCCTCTGCCTCCTCTCCCCTCCGGAGTCTCAAGCTCTGGAGACATCCTATGACTCGGACGAAATGTGGCTCCTCCTCCTAACCCTGCTCTCATGGCCCGGAGTCTTTTAGACAGCTCATTGCCCAATCCCCTCCATGCCCCACTGAGTTCTTTCCCAGGTTCCTATTTCTACCTGATTACGCAAGTTTCTTTCCTCCAAGAAGCCACATGCTTGTTACATGGGGGTGCCTGGAGGTCACCAGCAGACAGATGGGGGTGCTGGGAACAGTCCCCTTTCTGGATCCCAGAGCCTTCAGGGGTGGCTCCTCACTCCTGGAAGCCAGCATCCCAGGAGACCTGGGACCACCCAGGAGAGACAGTGTAGCCCCAATGATGTCTTGACTGGGTTTTCAGTTTCCCTGGACAGCAGTCTCTTTTGCAGGAGGCCCCTACCCACGGGCTGTATGCCAGGCAGTCCCAAGCAGAAGACAGTAGCGGCCACTCTTTACGGTCCAGGAAGGACATGGAGCCTCTTCTTAGCACCAGCTGGACGTGGCTCCAGGCCCTCTCTGCCCTTCAGGTCCCCGGCTCTTCAGGCAAATGCACAGTTGGAGCAAAGCTGCTGAGACAGGGGGCTTTGGGGCTGGGTGGCTAGGACCTCCACACAGGAGGTTAGTTCTCTGGGTACCCTTAGGGAGGCTGGGGCTTCCCAGGTGGCGTTAGTAGTAAAGACTCCGCCTGCCAAGGCAGGAGATGCAGAGACGTGCGTTCAATCCCTGGGTCAGGAAGACCCCGTGGGGGAGGGCAGGGCAACCCACTCCAGTATTCTTGCCTGGAGAATCCCATGGAGAGAGAAGCCCTGGTAGTCTCCATGGGGTCGCAAGGAGTCTGAGCTGGCTTTTTTCTGAAGGTAAGAGGGATGCTTTTGTAAAAAGACACCCTATTTGCCTCCCACAGCAGCTAACCACAGATGAGGAAGCAGCCACAGAGAACCCTGGCGGGGCTCCTAGCTCCCAGGGCCACACATGGTGCTGTACACGCCAGCAGGCCACGTTTCCTTCCAGGCCCACAAGGTGCTCCAACTTCCTGCAAGACCGTGAACGCCAACAGCACGACACATGGGCAGCATTTCTGCTGACTTCTAACGTAGCTTTCAGGACCAAAGACGGAAGAGATTCTGCCTTGTCTGGGAGAACACAGCCCGGGCCACTAACAGCAGCTGACCGTCCATCTGGTTTGCCTAATCTTGCCAGCAAAGGAGCCTGGTCCCAAGGATGAGACACTCCTTTCGCAAGCCTGTTCTTCCCAGGGAGCTGGTGAAGGTGAGGAAGCTTCTGTCGGGGAGTGGTCAGGGTCACAGATAGCTTGTTTTGGAACACAAGCTGGCTGGGATGAATGGGGAAACAGGAACCAGGCTGAGGGCCTGCTGTGAAGAACACCCAAGCTGTTCCTCTCAGAAGTCACGCTGCAATTAGCACCCTGTCATTTGCTCATTTGTATGCATTTCACATGTCATCAGAGACCTCAGAGAAGGTGTGAAGTGTATAGGCAGTTGGCTTTTTTTTTTTTCAAACTGTAAGTTTATACAATTTGCTTTTCCTGTTGTGAAATTAATAAAGTCACGATTTAAAAAAAATTTTAGACAATAAAAGAGTAAAATGTGATCTGTGAATGTACCACCCCATTAGCAATTTTCAGCCCCTGCTGGTATGTGCACAAAGGGGTCTTTCTTTTAAAAAAATTAGAGTACAGTTCTTTACAATGCTGTGTTAGTTTCTGTATGACAACATGAATCAGCTATATGTAGATGTATTACCCCTCCCTCTTGAGCCTCCCTCCCAGCCCTCATTCCATCCCTCTAGGTCACCACAGAGGACCAAGTTGAGCTCCTTGTGCTACACAGAGATTCCTCCTAGCTATCTATTTCACACATGGTAGTGTATACATTGAGGCTTCCTAGGTGGTGCTAGTGGTAAAGAACCAGCTTGCCAATGCAGGAGACGTGGGTCTGATCCCTGGGTCAGGAAAATCTCCTGGAAGAGGGCATGACAACCTACTTCAGCATTCTTGCCTGGAGAATCCCATGGACAGAGGATCCTGTCAGGTTACAGTTCATGGAATCGCAAAGAGTCGGACACGACTGAAGTGACTTAGCACGCACAGTGGGGCTTCCCTAGTGTTAAGAATCCATCTGCAGGTGATGCGGGTTCTGTCCCTGGGTCAGGAAGATTCCCTGGGGAAGGAAATGGTAACCCACTCCAGGATTCTTGCCTGGAGAATCCCATGGAAAGAGGAGTCTGACGGGCTACAGTTCACGGGGTCACAAAGAGTCAGACATGACTGAGCAACCAAGCAAGAACAAACTGTATATATGTCAGTGCTATTCTCAATTCATCCCACCCTCTTCCTCCTCCACTGTGTCTACAAATCCATTCTCTATGTCTATATCTCTATTCCTGCCCTGCAAATAGGGTCACCAGTACCATTTTTATAGATTCTATATATATATATATATCCATTGACACACGTTATTGGTTTTTCCGGGGGTCCTCACACAGTCATGGAGAAAGAAATAGCAATCCACTCCAGGATTCTTGCCTGGAGAATCCCATGGACAGAGGAGCCTGGTGGGCTACAGTCCATGGGGTCACAGAGAGTCGGACACAACTGAGCGACTGTCACTCACATAGTCATAAAGCAGCTCTCCAAAGTGTACGCAGGAGCTTCTGGCCTCTGATCCTCAGCCAGTCCAGCTCTCATTCTCTTCGCCTGTCCTGTGATGTCCAGCAGGCCAAGTGTTCTACCTAGATAAGCTATGACCTCACTCTGCTCAGGGCCTCCTTGACCCCAAACGCAAAAATGAGCTCCCATGTGGAAACATTAGTTCACTGTCCAGGTTTATTCACGGTGCAGGTGAGATGTCTGCTTCCTTGGGGGAGGGAGGAACATCAGCTGCTGGTCAGCACCATCCAGGGACACCAGAAGTAAAGTCTCATCCGCAGAGTAGGAAGCTGAGAGCTGCTGGGGTCGGGGTAGGGGGCTGGGAGTCCTGGGGTGACCCAGGGCTACCCCTCGGAGGGGCTGGCCTAGTGACATCAGCCTTACAGCAAAGGAAACTGAGGAGGAGGAGGGGAGGAAGAAGCAGGGAGACTGGCAGACAAACTCAGGCGTGAGCTCACTGCCCAAACCCTAAACCCTGGCAGAGACAGAAAGAGTGGAGGCCGTTCCCATCTCAGGAGGGTAGGACAGAGAAGTGCCTTTTTCACACGGTGGCAGACGCAGGAAATGCCAGTGTTTGCAGAGCACCCTGGGGAAGGAGACGAAGCTGCCAGCTGTCAGAGGCGAGGAGGGCCATTCCTCTGCCCCATGACTTGGCCTGAGGCTGAGATATCAATATTTCTCCACCCTTCAGTGAGTTCTAGGCACCCAGATCGGGAAGCTCTGGGAGAGGGATTGGGGGAGGTGGTTTTCAGCTTCCAACAAAGGCTCTCAAGGCGCCACAGGCTTCAGAAGCGTTTCTACTTTTTAAGCTAATTAATTATTTGGCTGCACTGGGTCTCAGTTGCAGCACGAGGGATCTTCAGTCTTCGCTGCAGCATGCAGGATTTTCAGTTGTGGCACGTGGGATCTAGTTCCCTGACCAGGGATTGAACCCAGGGTCCCCTGTGTTGGGAGCTCTGTGTCCTAGCCACTGGACCACTAGGGAAGTCCCTCATAAGCATTTCTGAGTTTAGAAGCCCTCACACTGCCAAGAAAAAAATCAGTGAAACCCCCTCTAGGGCAGCAATGCCAGCCCCCACAGCAGGTGAAATGAGGCAACATCCAGGTGAATTTACTCACACACCCAGACAACGGGGCTGAGGGCACACGTCCCAGGAAGACATCCTATCCGCTGGGCACGGCTGCTGACAAGCCAGAACTGATAGCCTGGAGGTGAATGCCACAGCTTGGGCCAGGAGTTGGTTGTGCCAATCTTGTCAAAAGGTTCCTGTTTCTCAGCCAAGGGGGAGACTGATACTTACTTTTACAAAGACAAAACTGCCAACACAGTTCTGTCAACATGAACCTTTTGACACTATTGGCACAGCCAATGTCTGGTTGTGCCTTTGTAGCAGCTCTTCTCTGATGCTCTGAACCTGAGCCCACCCCAGGTGCCTGGGGGCAGAGACACCTGCTAATTCCCTGGGGCATTGCTACCAGGTCAGTGCAAGCAGCCGCATTGCCCAGAGCAGCTCACATCAGCAACAGCCTCAAAGGGTCGGCTTCTGGGCTGCTTCTATTCCGGATACAGAGCTTAATGCTGAAGGTCAGGATGTGGGTTCTGGACCTGGGTTCAAGATCTGGTGTCCTTAAGCAATTCAACCTCTCTGAGCCTCAATTTCTTTCACTGTAATATAATAGTAATGGGAGCTGTCTCAACAGCACAGTTGAGAGGATTAAATGAGATTAACAGATGTAATACCCCCAGGGCAGTGCCTGCCCCATCATATCCACCCAAGCAAAGTTATTATAGCTATTAACATTATGTGGGCTGAATTTTACATATGTGCGCGCGCACACACGCACACTTTATACCTCTCTCTTGAGAGCCAAAACAAGGCAAAAAGTGAAACAGCCCCGCTGAAAAGATTACCGCAAGCCTAAAGCAGAGACGCGATGACTGTTACTGAGGCCCCCAAAGCCAAACCACACTCTTTGTTCTCCGTAGTTGTCTCATTGTTACTGCAGAGTTAACTTTTTAGCATTTTTAAGTGTCAAAGCAACCCTATTTTTCTTAACTGTGTCCCCTTGTATTTTGCAATTCAATAGCAGCTGGAATAAGAAAAAGAAAAACATAATCTTTTTGCCATCAAGTCAGGACTGTCATACTTGAGTGAGGCAGGAACTTCTACATTGCTAAAGGTCCTTATAAGATTTCAAGGGCAGCGGAAGCTGAAAATTGTACTGAGTACTATTTATAAGCTCTACTGAGAAACAGAATTTTCTCCAGGGCACCAAAGTAGAGTACCCTCTTTGAGAAAAAGGGAAACTGAGGTCTGAAGTGTTAAAATGTGTTCAAAGCAAAAAAAGAAAGAGTAAGGTATGCAGAGTCAAAGTTATGGTTTTTCCAGTAGTCATGTATGGCTATGAGAGTTGGACCATAAATAAGGTTAAGCGCCAAAGAATTGATGCTTTCCAACTGTAGTGTTGAAGAAAACTCTTGAGAGTCCCTTGGACAGCAAGGAGATCCAATCAGTCACTCCTAAGGGAAATCAATTCTGAATATCCATTGGAAGGACTGATGCTGAAGCTTCAATATTTTGGCCACCTGATGTGAAGAGACAACTCAATGGAAAAGACTGATGCTGGGAAAGACTGAAAGCTAAAGGAGAAGAGGGCAACAGAGGATGAGATAGCATCACCTACTTAATGGACATGAGCTTGAGCCAACTCCAGGAGTTTGGTGAAGGACAGGGAAGCCTGGTGTGCTGCAATCCATGGGGTTGCAGAGTCAGACACGACTGAGCAACAACAATTTTATGTTAAAATGATAAATCTTGGATTACCCAAAGTAAACACTCAATCAAAATCTTTGACCAATTGACTTCCTTGGCAATCTAATGGTGAGGATTCTGTGCATCCACTGCAGGGGTCATAGGTTCAATCCTTAGTCAGGAAACTAAGATCCCACATGCCACATGGTGCAGCCAAAAAAAAATCATGGACCAAGAAAAAATTTTCTTAAAATCTGAAATTCGCATATCCACCTTCCTCTTAAGGCACACACACTACACAAACTTCACACAAGTTATAAATTTTAAGGTATGTCTGAGTATTACAACAGGGACATGTGATCCAGAAGGACCTCTTATAATAACAGATTCAGCTATGCTAGAACCCCATAGCTCACATCAAACAGAAAATGTCTATTGCTCAGCTTGAATTTCAAGTGTGATGGCTCATTCTAAACTGCAAATGGAAAGGTTATCCCTCCTGCCTTTTCATATACTCTTCAGCGAAGAGTACCCAAACACAAATGAGCTAGGAAAACACTCACACACACGTAAATATTTAAGGGCATTTAAGGGTATTTTCCCTGTGGACAAGGAGGACCAACTTCCCAACACTCTTCTGAAGGATCCTCCCTCCCACATGGTGTGCCCACTGGCGCTTAACAATGCTTTCTCGTGCTTTCACATGTTAGCCCCTGGTAAATGTTCCATGAAATCTGATGATCCTATTAGAAAGAGAAGATGATTCATAATCATCTATTCCTAACCCACAGACCCTTGATGAAAGCCTGCCTAGGTTTAGGGTTTAGAAACACGGCTGGAAACAGTTGACTTGAAGATTAATGGCTCTCTCATTTAAAGGAGGTGGCCCCAGACGCCTGCCGCAATGGTAAATTCCGCTCCGCCCCGCCGCCAGCTTCTCCATTAGGTCACAGAGCTAATGGAGAAGATCCTGGGAAGGCCCCCTCGCTTGGGGCTTCTGACCCTAGCGGGGCTCTCCGCCAGCTCCCAGGGGGCGGGGCCGCAGGCTCCGGGTCACGTGACAGGGGCTGCGGTATTTAAATGTGAAATTGAGCACCGGCAGCTAAACCTCACCGGCAACCGACGCTGCCCCCGCCTGCACGCATAACTAATCCGACATCAAATCAGAAACCCCATGGTGGCCTGCAGCTCAAGGAGGAGCCGGGTAGGCGAGGCGGCCTGGGTTTCCGAGGTCTACGCACTTAATTGCGATGCAAATGAATTCTCGCAGGAAGTCAGATGCCGCAACCCTCTGGGGGCCTCAGCATTTGGGAGGTGGTGGTGAAGGAAGGCCTAGGCTCTCCCCAAAACCGAGGGTGTAGTATTTGTTGTGGGTCTTGACACGCCTAGGCCAAACAGCAGGAAGCGGCAGAACTGACGGCGGGAGGTGAAACCAGCTCCAGCCTTTATTCTGTCTTTAAAATAAATACATAGATTAAAGAGTTTTCATTTTCTGGCCTTGGTGCTGGGTCCACTGGGGAAATCCCTGGAGCAGAGCGGAAGTGAGGGTGAAGGCACAGGTCCACCTGCCCAAGGCGCCAGGCCGGCCCCATTTCTTCTCTGCCTGGCCTCCAGCTCTTCCCAGCTGAAGCCACTTTCAGGGTCTCCAGGATTCCCCCAGGGCACTTGGGGAAAGTGTTAAAGAGTCCCCAGCACCCAAAAACTTTTCCTAGAGGTACTTCAAGGATGGCTTATCAACAAGTCCTAGCAAAAGGGAAGATCTGAAATCCAGATGTGGGTGGCCTGAAATTCAAATTGTACACCTAGATCCTGCCCACTCAGGTCTCCCAAAAGACAGCTGCCAGGGGAGAGTATAGCTGAGTTGAGAGACCCCAGTGCCCCTTGGGACTCCCTCAGACCCATTTTGAGTTTGTAAGAAATACACCACTGAGCAAGACTCTTTTTTTTTTTCTTTTTTGAATATAACAAAGAAGAGGAAATAAGAACAGACAGCATATTAAAAAGCAGAGACATTACTTTGCCAACAAAGGTCCATCTAGTCAAAGCTATGGTTTTTCTAGTAGCCATGTATGAATGTGAGAGTTTGACTATAAAGAAAGCTGAGTGCTGAAGAATTGATGCTTTTGAACTGTGGTGTTGGAGAAGACTCTTGAGAGTCCTTGGACAGCAAGGAGATCCAACCAGTCCATCCTAAAGGAAATCAGTCCTGAATATTCATTGGAAGGACTGATGCTGAAGCTGAAATAACAATACTCTGGCCACTTATGCAAAGAACTGACTCATCTGAAAGACCCTGATGTTGGGAAAGATTGAAGGCAGAAGGACAAGGGGACAACAGAGAATGAGATGGTTGGATGGCAACACCGACTCAATGGACATGAGTTTGAGTAAGCTCCGGGAGTTGGTGATGGATAGGGAGGCCTGGCGTGCTGCAGTCCATGGGGTTGCAAAGAGCTGGATACAACTGAGTGACTGAACTGAACTGAACTGAAAGAATATAAGAAAAGAGACTGTACCTTATTAGTAATCCGGGTCTTATTTACATCAAGATGCATTTTTGCCCATTGAAAGTGAAAGTCGCTCAGTTGTGTCTGACTCTTTGCAACCCCATGAACTATACAGTCCATGGAATTCTCCAGGCCAGAATATTGGCGTGGGTAGCCTTTCCCTTATCCAGAGGATCTTCCCAACCCAGGGATTGAACCCAGGTCTCCCGCATTGCAGGCAGGTTCTTTACCAGCTGAGCCACAAGGGAAGCTTGGCCCAAATGAAATATAATAACAAATGTTGGTGAGAGACTTAAAGGGTTCTCTCAAAAAGTATGATGGTAGGTAGTATATACTGGAACAACATTCTTGAACAATATTAATGTTTTATTTTAGTTATTTTTTTAATATTTTAAGCTATTTCTTTTTTAAAATATTTATTTTAAAAAATATTTCTCTACTTGACTGCTTCAGGTCTTAGTTCCAGCCCTCCGGCTTCTCTCTAGTTGTGGTGCATAGGCTTAGTTGCTTTGTGGCATAAGTACGCACACGAGGGATCTTACTTCCCCTACTGCAGGTTGAACCTGCCTCCCGTCCAGTGGAAGGTGGATTCTTAACCGCTAGACCAGCAGGGAAGTCCTACCTATGAATATTTTAAATGCATGTATTTTTCAACTTTGCAGTTCCCTATTTTCTAGAGAAATATTCACGCAGGTGTACACACAGACTGTGTACCATACATGGTTTTTCACCGTGGCGTTGTTTGGAGTAGCAGAAATTGGGATACCCTGCTAAGGATGAGATCTGTCCTATTGCCTTTTCTCTAGCAAGAGGTGCTGGGGAAATAAAACGCTCTTGGAATCACAGACCTTATAACCTTATCATTCCTTGGGCAGCCTCTCTTGAAAGATCAACCACTTTGGAGCCACTGACTTCAGAGACGGCCTCCCTGCTACAGTCTAGGAAAGACAGTATCAGAGGTCTGCCTGTGTTCTGAGGGTTTGAAAAGAGAAGTTGCCTGACCCCCTATGGGTCCCCAGGGATGGAAAGGAAGTCATGGTGGAGGCTAGAACTTGTCCCGTCTGGCCTCCCCGGGCAGACTGACACAAGGGAAGCAGCTCTGCCTGGAACCTGAAGGTGTCAGGAGCTCCCAGCTCATCCTTCATTCAAAAGGATGAAGGCATCAGGAGCTCAGCGTGGAGGGATGGACGTTCTCCTCTCCAAGAATAGCAGCAGCCTGGGCGGGGTCTTGGTCAGTGCGTTCCCATGCCACCTCTGTGTCCCAGGGGCATCTGCTGGCCTGTGAAGTGAGAAGTCCTTCCGGTTAAGGAGACCCAAGTCCTCTGCCAACTTGGGTGTACCAGCACCAAGCACTGCTCCCTCTTTGACTCTGTAAAGGAGAGCTTCGAGGAGCTGGTAGGACTTCCTGCTGGTAGGCACATGGGCACTGGAACTGAAGAAAGAAGCAAAAGTGCCAGATGATGTGCCCTCAAGATTGTGGAGCAGGTGCTACCACTTTCATAACTACTGGTCAACCAGCAAAGATGTGGTTAGCATTTGAACAGCAGTGGCTGCCAACAGTTTGGAGAGACCTACCTTGTGAGGTCTCTCCGGGTCTTATGAGGCAGTTGAAGATGGCAAGCCCATAGCATGGGTCTCTGTTGTGTATACATTTAGGTGGTGAAAACCTGCTTACCAGCCTAGTCCCACAGTGAAACTGCAGGCCCTTGACACAGAGGTTTGAACCCCTCCTGGTTCACTGCTTGGCACAATCCAGGTGTCCATAAAGTTGCTTTATTGGTGCCAGTCTCCTTTTCTCCTAGATAGGAGTTTATGGTAGCCCAGAATTGATCTCTTATAGCCAAAAAATCAGACACGCAATGCTTTACTCTTGGGAACCTGTTTTGAAGTAGGTAGTGCTTTTTCTTCTCTTTTAACCCTCTAATACTTGGTGATTTAGATACCTCATAGACACTGAAAAGTAGAGTGAAGGTACTTCATTGACCTTTTTATTCATGGGTGTAGAGGTTATAAGTACTCCATGTTCTCACAGTGACTTTCAAAAAACTACCAGAAAGAATACCATTTATCAAAGTCCACCAGGTTTGCTATTGATAAACACAGCAAATTTACAAATCACAGCAAAACTGTCATGTTAATACCACAGTGGTCCCTGCTTCCAAAGACCACACACACACACACATGTATTTCATGCCACCTAAATCTAAATCAGTGAAGGCTGATCTCTTTGAGAGAGACAGAAAGTAATGGAATTTGGAAAGGCAGAAACTCAGCTTGCCTGTGTTGGGACTTGAGGACTGTCGCTTGTCACCTGGCTGGAAAGATGTGACCCTACCTCAGTGCCCTTCTTTCCTGGAGCTCAGCAGGAAGAATGAATGCAAGTGAGCAGTCACACCTGGAACCTGATACCTGCAAACCCCATGATCATTATCTCAGGGCAGCAAGAGGGTCACCTGCATGATCCAAAGCACACCTGGCCAGATCTCAATGGACTTCTCTGTACCACTGTCCAAGTCCCACTCAGCTTTCTGCTGCTGTGTTTGCCTTCAGGCCAAAGGTCACCTTAGGCTGCTTCCTCCCTCTGACTGCCTGCTGGCTCCAAACACAAATGGATTATTTTATCAACTGTCTGGCAACTCTTTATCTACTCACACAAACTCAAAAAGGCTTTTTTTCTTCCACCTTTTGCTTAGAAGCATCTGAAGTTCTTAAGTAAACTGGAGATTTTTTTTTTTTTTTTTTTTTTTGCTTCCTATTTAATGTCAACCTGTGGGCTGTATGGACAGACACAGCCTCACCAGCCATGAACCAGCAAACCCTACTCCCAGTATACACACAAAAGAATTGAAGGCAGGGTCTCAAAAAGACCTGTACACCAATGTCACAGCAGCTTTATTCACAGTAGCTAAAACACGGAAGCAAGTCAAGTGTCCACTGATAGAGGAATGGATAAGCAGACTGTGGTATGTACTGGAATATAATTCAGCCATAAAAAGGAAGGGAATTCTGCCATCTGCTACAGCATGGATGAACCTTGAGGACACTGCGCTTAGTGAAATAAGTCAGTCACAAAAAGACAAATACTGTATGATTCCACTTCTAGGAGGTACTCACAGAGTAGACAAATTTCTAGAGACAGAAAGTTGAATGGTGATTGCCAGAGCCAGTGGGAAGTGGGGGGTGGAGAGTTAGGGTTTAATGGGTACAGAGCTTCAGTTTTACAAGATGAAAAGAATTACAGAGATACATAGTGGTCATGGCTGCAAAATGTTATGAATGTACTTAATACTACTGAACGGTACACTTAAGATGGTTAAAAATGATAAATTTTGTTAGGTGTAGTTTACCACAATAAACTTTTTTGGAAAAAAAAAGATATGATTTAGATAGCCTTTTCACATTTGGGGGTAACTGTAATAAAATTTCTTTTTCAATAAAACTGTAAAAATGCACATCAAAAAACAACAATAAGAAACACCAGGCATTGACCACCACCTCCTATTAAGCACTCAGCAAAGCCTCCTGGACTCTGGGGAGCTAGGCTGGCTACTGAGAATCCCCTTGGACCTGTTAGAATTCAGATTCCAGGTTTCATCTGCTGGGATTCCACTTCAGTGGGATGTGGCAACAGCAATCTGTCTTTAAAGTTTTCCTGAAGAGAATTCTGATTTGCAATCAGTACGTTATCTAGATGATTCCAGAAGTAGAAGAATGATAGTTTAGTAATTTCCTTAATTATTCTTTCAACTTAATCAGCAAACACGTGTCAAGCAGGTAGGACACATAAGGCAGTGGCCAATGCTAGGAAAACAGAGGGCAAATAATAATATGAACTATTTATTGAGCGCTCACTAGGCACAGAGGTGATATAACTTTTAAAGATCCTCACAGCTAGTAAATCTGACTCCAGAGCCCACACTAAACTTTTTTTTTTACCCCTAGAAGACAGTTCCTACCTTCAGCAAGCCTTGTGAGGTAGGTGGCAGAATGAAACAAGTCTTAAATTGAGATGCGAAGACAAGTCCTAGGGTAGGAGCCATATCTGGGACCAGAGTTTGGACTCCGGAGATTTTTTTTTACCAGTGAAAGGACTGTGAAATTCCCCAGCTTAATTCTGGAATGGAGTCGCAGAGAATCAGCCCCTCTGACCACAAGACAGATCCACAGTTTTTTCTAACGGATCTTTCTTTAAGACATGGTCCCAAACTACAGCCCAGGGACCAAGCTGGCTATTTCCACTTTTTAGTTTCTAAAACCTCTGGATTTTGTAATGTGCTCAGGGTGGGAGTTGTATCAGACAGGGAAGTGGTCAGAGGAAAAGCTGCAGATTCTGGGTTTTCTTTCCACGTGGTGCCTGCAACCGACTCACCCAGAGGCTGTGATTTAGGGTCAGAGACAGCTGTCCGTTAAGGTGGGACCTAACAGCAGGAAGATGACCCTGCTGGAGGTGCCTAAGCAGATATTATTTAGTCTGAATTAAGGCTTCAGAGGTTGAAGATCATTCCTAACTCAGAAGTTCTTCTATGTTGGCAGAGACACGGTATTAACCCTGCAGTGACTGCGTGTCTTCAAAGATGACAGGCTCTGTGGCTCCAAAGAAACAAACTGGTTAAAAAAAAAAAGAGGCAGTGTAAGAGCCTATTTTGAGGAGGTGTGAAATGCTCTATGGGGGCTTCTTTTTTTCCTCTCTCTCTTTTTTTGTTCTAATCCTAAAGATTAGCTATTAGAGAACTGCTCCAACCTAAACATTTATTTTGGCTTTCATTAATATTTAGAATTTATGATACTAGTATATTTTACTGTATCCTCTTTCTCTTTCCCTTTCAATTTTTTTTTTGGCTGTGCTAGGCCTTCGTTTGCTTGATGCAGGTTTTCTCCAGTTGTGTCAATTGGGGGCTACTCTCTGTTGCGGTGCTTGAGCTCCTCTTGTAGCAGAACACAGGCTCTAGGTATGTGGGCTTCAGTAGTTAGAGCATACAGGTTCAGTAGTTGTGGTGCCCGGGCTTAGCTGCTCCTCAGCACGTGGAATCTTCACTGACCAGGGATCGAACCTCTGTCCACTGCATTGGCAGGTGGATTCCCCACCACTGTGCCACAAGGGAAGTCCTGCCTTAAGTTTTAGTTCCCTACCTTAACAAGGTTAAATGCTAAATGTGTACAGTTAACCTGAAGCAAAGTGAGACTTAAGATTTGAAAATAAAAATTCTGATTGTAAATGTCTTTTTTCCCATTACTTTGGCGGCTATTTCCATGTACATGTAAGCACAATGCCTAAGTTATATTTCTTTCCAGATAAGAAACATGGATGAAATACAACTGCCCAAATCTAATTTTGATATCCTAAATCAGTGCTTTCACAGTATGCATGAATTTGAAGCATAAAATGAAAAAAAAAGGTTGTTTCTCTCCTTCTCCCCCCATCAAAAAACCCCCAAAACAATGCACTCACCCTTTCAGACATTTCATAGATGAAATGGAAGAAGAAAATGGGCCCAAGGAGATGTTGATTTGGGGGCTTATTTAATAAGATCCTGGTGGTAAATACAGGTGAGGGTCCACCAGAGATTCCTGCCCCAGTCCCCTCCCTCTCAGAGTAAGGCTGTTAGTGGGGACCAGCTACCCAATCAGGGGCTACACATGCCAGGACCCCTGCATCTAAGAGGGGCACGTGCTTCATCTTTGCCAGTGGAGCATAAACAGAAGAAATGGGTATCTGTTCTGGGCTGAGAGAGTTAAGAAGCAAGTGTGCCTTCACTCTCTTGCTGCCAAATGCCCTCTGATGACAGAATGGCAGGGATCCGGAGGAGGGCAGCTCCACAAGGGTATGGGAGCCTGGATTCTCAGCAATACCATGAAGCAAACCAGCCCACCGGAACACGTGCAGACACTACACTTAGCCTGGTAAGCCGCTGATACATCGTTACAGGGGGGCTTCCCAGGTGGCACAGTGGTAAAGAATCTGCCCACCAATGCAGGAGATGCAGGAGACTTGGGTTTGATCCCAGGGGAAGATTCTCTGGAGGAGGACGTGGCAACCCACTCCAGTATTCTTGCCTGGAAAAGAATGGACAGAGGAGCCTGGCGAGCTACAGTCCATGGGGTCGCAGAGTCAGACATGACTGAGCAACTAGGCACGCATTTTGTTAGAGTGGGCATCTTAATTCCAAGGTGCTGAGATTGGGAACTAGAAGAGGGAGGAAAACACTTAGTGAGTTAAGAGGCACACTAGGTAATAAATACAACTTTTTCTTCTATGGAAAACTCTAACACAAAGATTATCATCTCAAATGTCTAAAATGCTAGGCACGTATGTAGTGTCATACTAGCGTATATGAACACCTAAGTCGTTCTTATTATGTAACAAGCACACTCTATTCTAAGCACTTATTCTAACTCACTTAGTTCTCACAGATTTGCGAGGTAAACAATTATAACCCCCAATTAGCAGATGCGGAAACTGAGGCCCACAGAGGTTAAGTAATTTGCCTAAAGTCACACAGGTAGTAAGTGGTAGAGGCAGGATGCAAGGCCAGGCAGCTCTGTTCACAGTATACACACTCTTCTCACTGTGGGTGGATAAAGGTGGATGAAACTGAGGCAATCAGCAAAATCATGTCCAGTCTCAAGGGGTCAGCTACTCAGTGCGGCTCACACATATTGTCGACCTTCCCATCTTTCAAGAAAACTCAGAAAATCCAAATTTTATGTGAAACCTCCCAATCAAAAAAATTTTTAACCCCCTACAGCCCAAACAAAGCACATCAGCAGGCTGCATGTAGCCCGGGGCCAGGCCAGCCACTTGCCATTCCTACTTTCAGAACAGCTGTCTCCAAGGACCACACTGTCTACCCGCTTGTCCAAAGGCCCCAGGGAGTCCTGGGTCTGGAAGCCAGAAGAAGCGTCAACTCTGCAAACAACAGCTCCTTCAGGCCCGCTGATATGAATAATTAATTTCTGTTTTCTCACTGCTAGCCCACAAAGGTTACCAACAAGCTCGGCATTCAGGAAGAACACCATGACCTTCTGAGACAACGAGGACAGGCGTGGGGGGTCCTGGGGGTGCATGGGGAGCCCCATAATGAAGACCCGCATGGTGGCCTGGGCTCAAAGGGAGCCTGTGGCTGCGGGCACGGGCCTGTGTGCGCGCTCCCCGCCTGGCTGCCTCCACGGGGCCAGCAGAGCATCCGAGAGGCTCGTTAGAGCTGTGACACTCTGTGGCCTTCTCGGCTGACTGTCAGCGGGAGAGGGCTCTGAATTCCTCAAGATGCTTTAAAATAAAACAAAAAGGCACAATTATGCAGCCAAACTGAAGACAAGGCAGCTGCATACAAAGCAAGGCTTTCTTCTAATAGGACCACAACCTCAGCTCCCCAGTGCTGAGCCCTCACCTTCCTCCCCGGCCTGCAGCTGGGAAGCATCCGTAATTGGACGCTCCACTGCTTCAGCTCTTGGATTATTCAAACTGCAGGATTTCCAGGAGCCTCGGGTTTCAATTAAGGATATGACCAGGCAACAAGATGAGCACGATCCTCTTACCATCTATTTCATGCACATATTTCATGCGCATGGCCAAACCAGTAATGTCTGTGATAGTAATAATAATAAAATTAGCCAACATATACTGTTTACTACATGTCAGGTGCTAAGTGCTTTATATATCAGGTTACTTAATCTTCATACCAATTTAATTAGGTATTCATCATATTATTATCATTCTCCAAGATAAGGAAACTAAGGCACAAAAAATTTCAGTTAGCTCAAAGTCCCACAGCAGTTAAGTGGCAAAGTTGAGGTTCAAATCCAAGCAGTGTGGTCCTAGACCACATGCTTCTGAGCACCATACCAGTGACTGTTTACACTTATGCAGAGCTTATTGTATGCCAGACCCTGTGCTACATATTTTCTGTATATTATTTCATTTAATCTTTACAGCATCAGGTGAGATAGAGTTATCTCTGTTGCACAGAAAAGAAAATAGGTTCATACAAAAATGAGTTTGGTTAAGGGCACAAAATAATAAGCAGCCTACAGCCTGGATCCAAAATAGGTTCTTCTGATTCAAAGCCAAGCTTTTAAAACCATTGGTACAGAGTCCCAGCCCATCTAATTTACTGGTGTTCATGAAATTAGGCCTGGAACATCATCTAGTCCAATCATCTTATTTTAGAAATGAGTAGCTGTAGCCTGGAAAGATTAAGATTTAGTGGCAAGATGGAGTAGAGTAACTTTGACTCCAGAAAGAGCTGGGCTCTAATCGTAACCCTGTTACTTATTAGCTGAGTGACTCATTGGGTAAGTGACTCAATGCTTCTAAACATTATTATTATAGAATAAGAATAATAATACTTAGCCTCATGGGGCTGTATTGATTAAAGTATGTGTGTAATATATACTTCTACTAAATACTCAGAATGGCAAAACCATATCATTATAGTCAGGTATTCCCAAATTACAGACTGATAGTTTCAAAAAGTCTATTCTTTATGATTTGAAATAATAGTATAAGTGGTTGAGTAGGTTGTGAGGAGGGCCCCCCAAACTTAATCAACAAAGATGCTGGAAAATTGCACTGTACTTCTGGAACTTTTCTGAGTGTCATGCTAATTTCAAATGTGCAAAATCCCTGTGCATTCCATTGTCACAAAGTTAATATGCTACTAGAACAATGACATTATGGTGGACATGACTGATCACACATGCATAATCCACATGGTTTTAAACTTCTAGTGTCCTTTTCATGATTTTGCATCTGGAGCAATGGACCATGCTTGTCAGCAGTGCACAAATATCAAGATTGGTAATACATATGTAGCTACATTTTGAGGGTCCCTATATTTGGTTGCCATGATTGGCTGTTTAGCTGAATATGCCCATGTGACCAGTTCCTCATAAAAAGTCTCAAAACTTTTATTCTAATAGTTTTTTGGTGGTATCTTTAGGATTCTCTCTATATATAGTATTGTGTCATCTGTAAAAAGTGACAGTTTTACTTCTTCTTTTCCAATCTGGATTCACTTCTTTTTCTTGTCCAATTGCTATGGTTATGACTTCTAATACTATGTTGAATAAAAGTGGTAAGAATGGGCATCTTTGTCTTGTTCCTGATCTCAGAGGAAATCTTTTCAGCTTTGAGTACAATGCTGGCTATAGGTTTGTCATAAATGGTCTCTACTATGTTGAGGCATGTTAACTCTATACTAACTACATTGACATCTTTTATCATAAATGGATGTTGAATTTTATCAAAAGCTTTTTTAATGCATCTAAAGAGATGATCATATAATTTTTATTTTTTAATTTGTTAATGTGGTTCATCATATTGATTGATTTATAGGTATTAAATCACTCTGGCTACCTTGGGATAAATGCCACTTGATCATGGTGTACCACCCTTCTAATGTACTGTTGAATTTGGTTTGCTAATATTTTGTTGAGGATTTTTGCATTTATGCTCATCAATAATACTGGCCTATAATTTTCTTTTTTTTTATGGTGTCTTCATCTGATTTTAGTATCAGGGTGATGCTGACCTCATCGAATGAGTTCAGAAGTGTTACTTCTTAAATTTTTGGAATACTCTGAGAAGTGAAGTGAAAGTCACTCAGCTGTGTCCAACTCTTTGTGACCCCATGGACTATATAGTCCATGGAATTCTCCAGGCCAGAATACTGGAGTGGGTAGCCTATCCCTTCTCCAGGGCATCTTCCCAACCCAGGGATCAAACCTAGGTCTCCCACGTTGCAGGCAGATTCTTTATCAGCTACCAGGGAAGCCCTTACTTTGAGAAGAAGACATGTCAATTCCTTAAATGTTTGGTAGAACTCACCTATGAGGCTTCCTGGTTTTGGACTTGTGTTTGAGATTTTTTTGTTGTTGTTGTTTTTAATCACTGATTTAATTTCTTTACAGGTAGTGGTCTGCTCATATTTTGTATTTCTTCCTGATTTAATCATGGATGGTGTATGTTTCTAGGAATTCATCCATTTCTTCTAAGTTTTCCATTTTGTCAGTGCATAATTATTCACAATAATCTCTTGTGATCCTTCGTATTTTATCTGGTATTGGCTGTAACTTCTCTGTCTTCATTTCTGATTTTACTTATTTGGGTCCTCTTTTTCCTTTGATGAGTCTGGCTAAAGCTTTATCAGTTTTGTTTATCTCTTCAAAGAATCTCCTCTTACTTTCATTGATTTTTCTACTTCTATAATTTTACTCCATATAGAATTAATTCTATATTTATTATAGAATTAATGTAATTCTATATTTCATTTATTTCTGTTCTGATCTTTATTATTTCTTTACTTCTATTAACTTCAGGTTTTGTTTGTTCTTCTTTTTCTAACTCCTCTAGGTGTAAAGTTGGGTTGTTTATTTGAGCAAATACTAGGATAAAATATTATTACCAAGGAGATCCAACCAGTCCATCCTAAAGCAGATCAGTCCTGGGTGTTCATTGGAAGGACTGATGCTGAAGCTGAAACTCCAATACTTTGGCCAGCTCATGTGAAGAGTTGACTTATTGGAAAAGACCCTGATGCTGGGAGGGATTGGGGACAGGAGGAGAAGGGGACAACAGAGGATAAGATGGCTGGATGGCATCACCAACTCGATGGACACGTGTTTAAGTAAACTCCGGGAGTTTGTGATGGACAGGGAGGCCTGGTGTGCTGCAATTCATGGGGTTGCAAAGAGTTGGACATGACTGAATGAACTGAACTGAACTGAACTGATGTTTTGTTCTGTCAGTCAAATAAAATAATGTGCATAGAGGTAATCTATTCTTTATGGTAAAAAAAAATTCAAACCTTGAGATTCAAACAGACTGCTTTGAGGGAAGATATTCCACACATGTCTTCATATTAAAGTTTGCTATTAGAACATTCCAACATGGCCTCAGACAAGGAAGGACAATCAAAGGTCTGTGGTGGACCTCTCTGGAGTCTGTTGATACACACATTTTTTTTCTTGATTTTTCTCTGAGTCCTCTGTAAAAAAAATCTTAGTCATGAGTACAGTCTGCTACTGAGTCTTAAAAAGTCAAAGTGAAAGTCGCTCAGTCATGTCCAACTCTTTGTGACCCAAATTCTCCAGGCCAGAATACTGGAGTGGGTAGCCTTTCCCTTCTCCAGGGGATCTTCTCAACCCAGGGATCGAAGCCATGTCTCCCGCATTGCAGGGGGATTCTTTACCAGTTGAGCCACAAGGGAAGCCCAAGAATACTGGAGTGGGTAGCCTATCCCTTCAGTGGATCTTCCCGACCCAGGAATTGAACTGAGGTCTCCTGCATTGCAGGTGGATCCTTTACTAACAGAGCTATCAGGGAAGCCTGAGTCTTATAAATTCTTCTAGCAAATCACTGAATGAAACAATGGTGAAACTGTTCAGTCATTTCTGACATTGTTTTTCATATATTTGAGACCCACCCTCTCAAATACATAAACAAACAGCTATGGTTACCACTTGGCCTTAATGAGAAGGGAACTTGGAGATTTTCAGGACATTACTTTGATTTCTGAGGCTCAGGGAGCCATTCTTCTGTATGAATATAAGTCAGGAGTTTGTATCAGTCAAGATAAACAAGGCAATGCTCCAGTGACAAACAGCACCAAACATTTCAGTGGTTTAAGATAACAATGGTTTATTTCTCACTCCAGGACATGTCCACTGAGGCTTCAATAGGAGCTCTGCTCTGTATTGCCCTCCCTCTAAGATCCAGGATAACGGAATTGCTACTGTTTGGAACAGCACACATTGCAGTAGCAAATGAAAAAGAGTGCTCTGAAGGATCTCACTCCAACACTAAATGCTCTGGTTTGGAGGTTGCACACATCATTTCCATGAAAACTCACTGGCTAGAATTAGGCAAATAGTCCCACTCATTTTCAAGAGAATCAAGAATATAATCCTACCTACCATGTTCCTAGAGAGCAAAGGAGATTCTAAATATTTAGTTTATGGTCTTAATGACTACCACAAATCTTCATTAGCTGGGGAAGGCCTAGCTGGGCAGATTTGAAGTATTGCATTGACCACCTTCAGGAAACAACACACTCCTATCAGAAAGAGGGATGCAAAATGGCAAATTCTCGATAGTTAGGGTGGACATGGTAGCAAGCCAGAGGGCACATTTCAAAATCTCCCTGAGGCATGTTTGAAGTGGTGATGTTTGAAAATGGCATCAGGAAAAAAAGCACAACACAGCCCTTGAGAATCATAAGCTCTAGAATATGTCCCCAATTGGTCCTACTGGTCCAAAAAAAAAAAAAAAAAAGAAGAGGAGAAGGGGAGCTAAAGAAGAAGAGGCAGAGAAAATGAAAAGGTGTTAAATGCTAAAGACCCCAATAGTCTGTCCATAAAATTCTTACTTGAAAAATAAACAATCTTTATCTTGTTGTTTAGTTGCTAAGTCGTGTCTAACTCTTTTATGACCCTATGACTGTAGCCCACCAAACTCCTCTGTCCATGGGATTTCCCAGGCAAGAATACTGGATCCCCTTCTCCAGGGGATCTTCCCAACCCACAGATTGAACTCATGTTCCCTGCATTGGCAGGTGGATTCTTTATCACTGAGCTACCAAGGAAGCCCACAGTCTTTCTCTTATTGTTCAATAAATACAATATGCCAGCACTGTGTTAGAGGCAGGAATACGAGAATTTTCTAAAATGATCATCTTCTAATGTACACAATTTAGGGACTTAAAATCCAGCAGGGGAACAGAGGGGCAAACCATTTTAATCCATTTTATAACTGTTAAAATGAATGTTCAAGTTCAGGCAAGGATTGTAGGGCCAATACTGGGCTGGTTTTCCAAAAGCCATTCACAGTTCCCCTTCTCCCTTAACATTCTTTATTACAGACGCTGAAGACAGAAAATTCCTGATTCTCTAAGCCCTCCTGGCAGCTCAGGCCATTCTACTCAGTGTTGGCCAATAGCATGGAAGTAGTGGTTGCTAGGTAGGACTTGGGGGAAAGTCTTTTAAAGGGCCAGACAGCTAGTATGATCACTTCAGTCTGTCTAATCTCATTCCATTTAGGGGCTAGAATAATCACTTCGTCTTTAGTGCAGAAGATAACTGGGGCTGGAGGAGAAAGGCTAAGGGCAGAACAGTAAGTTATGGCAGTGATTTAGATTAGAGGTAATGGAATAAACCTCTGCATATTCATGAACATTTATAAGCACCTCCTATATGTCAAGAACTATGACATTCTGGGGCTACAGAGACAAATAAGATACAGGTCAGTATAAGGGTGCCTCCCGCCTTGTCAATCACATCCCCAGGGCAGGAATGAGGGACTTTCTGCCCCCTGCTTCAAGTTCAGGCAACACAAGCAAGGATGGGGCCCAGAGCAATTAAAGCCAGCCCCATCCTGCAGCAACTCAAAGGGACACCAGGACTGCTACAGTAATGGACAGAAAGCGACTTCACAGGCGATGCTCTTTTTATGTACATATCTCACCCAAACTAGCCCTGATGCTCTCCCAAAGCCGGTCTAGTTATTTTAAATCACTGCATGTGGCAAATTAGAAGAGGAAACGGCACAGTTGTAGAAGCCTGGACTCAAAACAGTCCCATTTGACTGGTGGAAATGGTCTAGAATTATCGAGTGATGATTACACAACTTGGTGAATATAGTACAAAACATGACTGTCCATTTTAAACAGGTGAATTTTATGGCATGTGAATGATCTCTCAATATAAGTAATTAATTAGTTAATTATTTGAATGGGAGAATAAACAATCCCACCACTTAGCCCTAAGCAAACTTGGGCTTGTTTACAGGTCTGTTTCCTCAACTGCAAAACAGAGAATAGTATTACCTCTTTAAAGTAAGAAAAGAACAGCAGACTGTTCTGAATATTAAATGTGATCACATAGGTTAAGCACGTAACACAGTGCCTTGCAGGTAGTAGAAGTAAAATATCTTCTAGTTTCTTTCTTCCTAAGTGCCAATAAAAATTTTAAAACAATCATTTTCGCAGCAACGGCAAGACGTGACATAAGCTCTAGGCAACCTCCCTTCAGACAGTCTTATCTCAGGCAGACAAGAGCAGGGATCAAATGGGAAGACAGGAACACGAACCAAAGCTCTGCTCACTGCAGAAAGACTGCAGATTTACTCCGCAGCTCTGCAGTGCAGAAATAAGAGGAGCGATTCACGCGATGGAAAAAACAGCTACACAGACTGAGCAGTGGTAAAGTCAGTCAGTCAGGCACAGACATTTCTGCTTATAAATCGAGTTTAGAATCCAAACAGAATCGTTTCCTAAACTGCCAAGTCCACCCCCAACACCTGGTCAAGTCCGTGTGGCCACAACACCCAGCCCTGATGTTCAGAGGTGACCCAGGTCCCACTCTTGCTATGGTTCCTCAAAACCAGACTGAACCCACAACAAATCTTACACAACCAGAATTGTCGGGCACAGTACCACACTGGAATTTAAGTCTCCACTGAGCTTCTCCTTTGTGACTCTTAGAAAATCAACCGGCTACTTTTCAAGGGAAGATCCCCTGGAGAAGGAAATGGCAACCCACTCCAGTATTCTTGCCTGGGAAATCCCATGGACAGAGGAGCCTGGTGGGCTACAGTTCACGGGGTGACAAAAGAGTAGGACATGACTTAGCGACTAAACAACAACTTATCAAGTACCTGCTGTGCACCCAGCCTTGTGAAAGACAGATACTGTTGTGAGGGAGAAAAAGAAGGATAACCTATGATCCCTGCTTTCGAGGAGCCAGCTAACCTCTTAGTTTGAGAGCAACACTTCACAGTAAACATATAAAAGGCATCGTGCCTTGCACAGAGCAGTGGTTCACTTGTTATTTGTTAACTGGGTCAATGAATCAATAGATGGCACAATAATAAAACAATTGTGTGAGTATGGGGCTCACTCTAAGAACCACAAGATGGGTTGGAGTACTTGGAAAAGGCTTGTGCCAGAAGCTGCTAGTTGCCTACTCAGTATCAATTCTTCCATTTTTCCTTACAACAGAGCCCCTATTTTATTTGAGGTGGCCATATGCCCAGATAAAATACTACATTTCCCAGCCTCCCTTGTAGCTAGAGATGGCTAGTGAAATCTAAACAAAAACTGTCAAGAGAAGCTCCTAGGAAAGTGCCTTCAAAGGCAGACCAGCAGCTGCTACTCAGTCCTATGTCCTTTCTCCCTTTCTTCTAATTCATGTCTGAAATAAGAATGTGATGGCTGGATTTCCAGCAGCTATTTTGGACCATGAGGCAACCTGGAGACAGAAAGGCAAAAGGAAACATTAATTCCTGACAATTATAGGCTCGCCATTCTCCCCTGGACTCTCTCTCTAGAATTCCTTTATATGAGAGATAAATAAACCTCTATATTACTTTTTTGGGTTTTGTTGAATGTAGCAAACCCATAACTTAACTAATACAAGGTTCCACAGAAAAAGCCAGGCCTTAAAGGAAGGACTCACAACTGGGGAAGAGAAGGAGGGAGGGCATCTCAAATGACAGAACAAGCATTGGAAAAGACACTGACAAGAATGAACACTGGCTGAAGCCAAGAGGGTAGAGAACAGGAAATACGGAGAAGACAGATGATGGTTGTGCAGTGGAGACAGGGCTTGACTGGGGAAGGATTAGGGACCACAGAGGACTAAGAAAGCTTGTTTCCCTCTGAAGGAGCAAAACATCACTGGACCTGGAGCAAGGTAAGAAAGAAGAGAAAGAGGCAGATGAAGAGGCTTGGGGAACTTCGTTCATGAAGAAATACAAGTGTGAGCCATGGCCTGGGTCAGCAGACTGAGAGTTCCTGGACTTAAGACAGTAACAATAACACCATCTAAGATTTATTAAACACTTATGTGCCCTGTTGTGTGCTTATGGACTCTACACACATTATCTCACTGTAGCTTCATGACAAGAGTATCATATTGTCTTATCATAATCTCCCCTGTTTGGCAGACAAGGAACTGGAGCCTAGAAAGAGTCAGTAACTTGTCCAAGGGAAGTCATACAACCCTGCAAGCTAGGCAACATCCAGCCCATTCTTCAGATGCAGAAAGTGTTTGTACCATTCTTTCAAAGCCAGGAAAAGGTATAAAGATCCCGACTTCAAAACACAAAGATCCAGAGACTTCCCTGGTGGTCCAGTGGTTAAGACTCTGAGCTCCTAGTGCAGGGGGCCTGGGTTCAATCCCTGATAGGGAAACTAGATCCCACATGCAGCAACTAAAAGATCTTGCATGCTACAATTAAGAACCAACTCAGCCAAATTAATTAAAAACAACACACACATACACAAAGACCCAGAGTCAAATACAGAGCCAACTGCTTTGTGAATAGACTCTTCATCAGAAGAAAAACAGATCAGAGGATTGGAAAAGTTTTCAGGCTTGGATTCATTTACTACTTGTAGAGGAGGAAGACATTGTTAACAAGCTCACCCACACCTGCCTGGCTGGCAGGTGTTCATGAAGTGTGAACAGTGCTAAGATGGTGGAGGGGCAGGGAACATGCATTAGAAAACCAAGCAAACAGTGATACCATCCACGTCACTTCGGTTAAAAATGAATTGTAGCCAGTCACCAGATCCTGTATCTCTAATAGTTTTTTTTAATATCTCTCCACAACAGGGAATAGGGAGAAAAAATTACTCTATCACAGCTAAGGCTGAAAATTCAATACTTTTGAGTTAAGACATTCAGACACATCCACTGAACACAAGGAATTCTTCCTGGAGCAAAAATCTCATTACTCACTAACAGGAAGAGAGAAAATAACCCATCAGGTTACAAATAAACTAGGTAACATGAGTACCTAGTAGGAAATATATTTCCCATGAAGATCAAGAATAAAAAGTCTCTCTTGGTAGCCTGGCAGAATCTGATGCCAGGGCCTCCCAAGTAGAGAAATCTGGAAATCTACAGCAGGTCCAGGAAAGCCTTACATATTGGACGCTAGAAGTGTCAGCTTTGTAAGACTGACCCGAGTTCCATGCTGTCTCCACCACAAGCTGTTTGAGGCTGGGTAAATGTCTTCACCTCTCCTAGCCTCCGCATATTCACCTACAGATGGGAAGAGTAACTTCCACCCACTGCTGCTGCTGCTGCTGCTAAGTCACTTCAGTCGTGTCCGACTCTGTGCAACCCCATAGACGGCAGCCCACCAGGCTCCGCCGTCCCTCGGATTCTCCAGGCAAGAACACTGGAGTGGGTTGCCATTTCCTTCTCCAATGCATGAAAGTGAAAGTGAAGTTGCTCAGTCTGTCCGACTCTTAGTGACTCCATGGACTGCAGCCCATCAGGCTCCTCTGTCGATGAAATTTTCCAGGCAAGCGTATTGGAGTGGGGTGCCATTGCCTTCTCCGTTCCACCCACTAAATGAGGTTAAATGAGACAGTCTACTGCTCCTGTTACTATGATTTCAACAGGACTCACATCTTAAGCATTCTCGGCTTAAAATTCCAAGAAAGAAAAGACCATAGGCCTCAATGGAAAGAGCCCTGATCTGGCTCCTGGACCCTGCTTGAGGGTCACGAATGTGTGACCCTGAGGTTATTACTCTTAGGGCTCGAGGATCCTCATCTGCCTGGGGAGGCACAGGAAGACTCTTAGACCAAATCTAAGATCCTTTCTCATTTGAGGCCCTTGAGTGTCACTGAGGTTCTAAATGACAGGCCTTAACTTAGTCACTCATTTCAGGATTTAACAAGTTACCTGCTGGAAAGTTGTTCCTTTATCTAAAGAGAAGAAGCAAAAAAGTTTCTACCCTAGAAGCAAAAAGGCCAATGAGAATCTTGAGAGTAGGTCACCAACTTCTGCAGTCTTGACCCTTAACACATTCCTGGCACAAAGCAAGACCCAGGTAAATCCTTGTCGAGTGGAATGGATGAGTGAATGAATGAAGAATTTTTGAGGGTCGGCAAAAAAAAAAAAGACTGTTTATCCTCCACTAAGCCAAGTTTAATGCAAGCAAAAAAAAAAAAAAAGCTACCAATTTAAAATATATTAATGATATTCACTTTGTCATCTGAACAATGATCAGAATACCAGATGAATGGTACTGCCAGTCAAAAGGATGCCTGACGTGGGCTTTTGCTGGGAAAGTGCACTTTGGTCCACGTGTCACAGAGGGGACAACACAGTCTACAGAAGGGACACATAAACTTTGAAGAAGGACATGTCACCCAGGGTGACAGATAGCAGGGGTGATACAGAAGCATGCCCACATGAAAGTGAAAATATCAGGGCCTCCACACGTGGCCGGGCAGTTGTTGGGAGCCCAAGAGCTCCCAGCTGAGGAGGGGAGACCTAAAATCCAGCAGTCAGATTGGCTCACCTGTGAGGCCAAGTCCACAAGGAGTCCCATGGGCAAGCAGCAGCCCTCATGGTTGACCTCAGCAGATGAACTGATGTCTGTTGGGGACTTTAGTGACAAAATAATAATAATGGATACACATATATACACACATATGCATTTAAAGGTCAGTGTGTGAATAAAGTCAACTCTTTAAGTATTTTATTGTATGTTATTTTCATAACTACCCTGAGATATAAATGCTATCACTGGAGGCAGTATAACTTGATGTTTAAAGGCACAGACTTGCAAGTCAGACTGCATGCATTCAAATCCTAAGTGCCACTTAGGGTAACCCTGTGGGTTACCAAAGTACCCAAGCTGGGTAACCTTGGGCAGGTTGATTTAAGCCCTCTGAGCCTCACGCTTCTCATACATAAAATGCAAACAGTAGTAGGGCCTGTCTTATGAAACTGGTGTGTGATATACATGAGTTAATACCTGTAAAATGCTGAGAACAGGAACAGGCACAAGCAAGCCCTCAGGACACGTTAGCTATTCTTGTTACTTCTGCTAACAGAGAGGGAGATGCAGAAAGGCCAGCGGCTTGTTCCCGGCCTCACACCTGCTGCAGGGCTGAGCCTGGGCACACCCATGGGTCTGTCTTCTCAGCACATGTGACCCAACGTGGCTGATTCCAGCTCTGCAACCCCCACCCCCACCCCACTCACATCACCACCTTCATTCACGCCACCCATGGCCTCAGTACCAACAGGGCAATAAGATGCTAACTGGAAGATGCTGAAAGAACTGGTATTCTAGGGATTTCCCTGATGGTCCAGGGGTTAAAAATCCACCTCACCATGCAGCTAAGACCTGTGGCAGCCAAATAAACACTTCAAAAAAATAAAGAAAGAAGACCTGGCATTCTAACTTAAACCCTGATTTGTCTATGTGTAGAACAAACTCAAATGTGTCTTGGTATGGGGGTCTGCTCCTCAGCTAAGAGAAAACAACCCTTTTCTAAGGAGGGAGGCACTTCTGCCTTTGGGCCTTTTTACGTGAGGTCTCACATGCTCTCTCTCCTTGAAACTCTGAGAGGAAGGCAAAGCCTGAATTGTGCAATAAAACCCGATGGGGCGAGGCTCTCTGAGTAGCAACAATGGGCATGATTCCTGGTGGAAAGGGAGGGGTTTGAGGGCCAATCTAGCCAGAGAGCCTCATGAGCCAAGATCATCACTCTGCCCTGGGTCCTGCCCTGCTTCTGGAAGGTTCTAGAAAGAGTCAGAGCCTGGCTAGGAAAAAAAAAACCACATGCACTATAAAAAACCAAACCACCTGAGATCCAGAATGATCTGAGAGTGGAAAGCTCTGAAGCACTGACTTAAAGAAAATGACCCTGGTGGGATGGAGAATACATGTAAATCCATGGCTGACTCATGTCAATGTATGACAAAACCCACTACAATATTGTAAAGTAATTAGCCTCCAACTAATAAAAAATAAATGAAAAAAAATAAAATTACATTAAATAAAATTAAATTAAAAAAAAGAAAATGACCCAGAGTTGTAATTAGTTACAGTTTGTTAATACTATGGGTACTTACTATCACCAGGCCCTGTTCAAAGCCCTCTAGAAATGATATCCCATTTATTCTTCATATCAATGGTATGATGTAATCTGTGTTTATTAGTCTCATTTAACTGATGAGAAAACCAAAACACAGAAAATTCAAATAACTTCTCCCAAGGTCATACAAGCAGTCTAGCTTCAGAGCCCATGGCCTTTATCAGTATTTTCAAATCTTTTGACCCAGCCCTTAGCATGAAATACATCTACATCAGCACCCAGTATACATTCACAAGTACACAGAACCGAAACACAGTTTTAAAACAGACTACTACTCACCATTACTGTGTGCAATGCAAGCTGAGGTTTTCCATTCTATTCCATTAAAATAAAATAAAAAACTATCCCTCAAAAAATACTTATGGAACACCTATTATGTGTTAGAAACTCTTAGGCTTTGGGGCTATGTCAGGGGATGAGAGATAAAAATCCTTGCCCTTTGGAGCTTGCATTTTACCGGAGAGAGAGAATGAATAAGATCCACGTGCAAAATTGTAGCATCTGAGGTGGTAATTTGGCAAGAGCTATGGAGAGAAGTGAAGGAGGGAAGGCCAAGGGCAGGCAGCCAGAGAAGGCCTATGACGCTTTCTGTCCCCATCACGCTGATTCCAGTGGGCTGGCTGTCACCCACAGCTGGAAAAGCCTGTCCTCTAACCTCTCCACTGCAGCACCCTCTGTATGTCTGAAGGCTCTTCTGCCTAGACTCTGTGCGCGTGACACTCGTATGTGACCATGTGCACGTGTGTATACTTGTTACAGGCGTGCATGGATGTGTTGCATGCCTGCATGATATGCATGTCCACCTCTATTTGTTTCCTCACCAGGAAGGTTTGGGAAACAGGAGGCAGGGCCCCCACATGCTGCTTTCCAAGAGCTCCCTACACAAGCCTGCCCTGCAGAAGGGTCCTAGAATGGAGCCTGAAAACCAGCCCAGGCACCCTGAGCCAATGCCAGGAGTGCCAGACATGAGCCCTGGCTGGAGTCTTCAGTTCAGAGGAAGGGAATTTTTTTTTTTTTAAATCACTGGTCCACCCAGAGAGACCACCTCTTGTAAACTGTTAGGGCAGAGGGAATTAGTTCCCAATCTGAATCAAGGTTCTCTATGTGCTAGAGTGCCCTTCAGGAGAGAGGAGAGCACAGAAATCAAACCACTACCTGGGGGAAGAGCAGTGCATCAGGCACACCGGGCAGCATGACTGATGTGGGTCTGGGGGAAGACGGGATTGCAGCCCGCTCTAAAGCGGCCCTGGGCCCCTTGGGTAGTCTCTATGGAGGGCATTTGGAACTTGGCACTAGAATGAAATCTTCAGACTCTAAGTTAAAAGGGGCACATAAAAATGTTACTAGCATGGGCAGCAAAAGCATTGCCTATGGGAGAAGCAGCCAATCTCTGCTAATGAATAAGTGTAATTGATCACAACAGATGACTTGATGGCCCTTCCAAATGTGCTTTTAGCAAAGTGGACAGTTTTTCATTCAAATGCAAGCTCACCCAGATAAGATCTAATAATGGAGATTTTGGAAGAATCCCAGCATCAGTGATTTCTATTTTTTTTTTTTTTTAATCCTTCACTGAACAGGGAAAACATCTTAAGTTCCTGGCTTGACCCAACCAGAGGGTAGTTTATGCTTTCCCTATGGCTGAGGAGACTCTGACAGTCCCTGGGGCAGCAAAGGGTTGGTCACAAGACAGCCCACATTCCTATCTGTCTTTTCCTCTTGGGCCCCTTTCCCATTCCTAACCTGTGGGGAGCTGGGTGGCCAGAAGACTGCATTCAATTCAATGCAATCATCCATTTATTCAATGAATACATATTGAGCACTTACTATATGCAAGGCACCGTGCTGACCACTGAAAGGGGATTCCACCACAAGATGGCAAAGCCCAGGTCCTGTCCTCAGAAGAGAGGGCAGATATGAAGAGAAACAAGAAAATGACAGGAGGCCCCAGGGGAGGTCCCAGCTGGCTCCAACAAGCACTTAATCTTTCTGAGCTTAGGTTTCCTCCTTTATCAAATGAAGGCCTGACTGCAGGCATGATCTCTGGCCATTCTGCCAGCTCAAAAACTCTAGGATTCTAAGCCCTCCCCTTCCCACTCAGGCTCCTAGGAAGCCGACAGACAGGCGCTGCCTTTTAGGAAGGGGACAGTCAGCAAAGGATGGGGGTAGTGAGGGTTATGAACCTTTCCCACCGTGACAGCTTCCGTCATTTTGGCCAGAAAACAAGTTACAGGCTGGAGAAGATGCGAGAGCCGTTCAGAAAATTAAGTGGAAGTTTGAGACTTCCATATCGAGGAATCTGGGGAAATGAGAACCGCTGGAGTCTGTGGAGGGAAGGATACCTTATCAGTTGTGGCGCCGAGGAATCTGACCGACCTGAGAGGATGAGTTGGAGGTGGGGGTGGCAGTGATACTGCAACGAAATAGAAAGGCTGAGGTCCCAAATGAAAGATTCCTCCCACGGTGTGGTCGAGGGCATCATCTTTTCATCCCCTGTCATCGTCGTAATGTTTATTTTCTTAAACTCGCCCAACCGAAATCCACTTTGCACTATCATTTTTTTAAAAGTACTACAAGTGCCTTCAACGTAAACACGTAAATCTTATCTCCCTTCTGCTCAGGCGCCTGAGGCCAAACAGGACCATCAGGGTGTGCCAGGGAGGGGTGGGGGATTCAAGATACAGGATACAAGAGGCGAGGATGCACGCAGGGGTGCGCCTACCTGGAAAGGAGCCGTCCTCGTGGTCGGAGCTGTTGCGGCTGCAGTCACTGCCCCTCTCGGGCGAGCTGTGGTTGGGCGAGTCCCGCTCGGGCAGCCCTAGGAACCTCTTGCGCCGCCACTGGGGGAGGTGCTCGCGAGCCCGACGCCGGGGGGGCTCCTCTGCCGCCGGGGGCGAGCCCCGCCCGTCCTTGGCCTCTGCCTCCAGTTGCTCCAGGTCCCGACTCCCGCGCACCTGCCGCCGGCCTCCGAGGATCAGGTGCATCCAGCGATGGGAACCGTAAGCCCGCGCCGGCTTTTCGGCCTCATCGCAGGTCCCGGGCCGGCAAGGGGCCACAAGCAACTGGCTGAGGGCGAATTTCTCGTTGAGATCCACCATCTCGAAATCGTGGTCACTGCTGTCGCCCCCATCATCCGCGCCCGAGGCGGTGTCCGCCTCGCCCTCCTCCGAGCCCCGCCCCGCGCGGAGCCCGGCGGACCGCTCCTCTCCCCCGGCGCTGGGAGCCGTGCCATGGTGGCCAGGGGGCGCGCAGTCCTCCCGGGGCCTGAAGAGGAGGCGAGGCTGCAGGAGCTGCTGGTGGATGGCAGCGGTCAGGCTGCGCACCGCGCCCCCGGCCCCCGCCGCCCGGGGCCACGTGGGGAGGTCCAGGCACGCGTAGGGGGTACTGTCGGTCTTGCCGGCCACCGCCGGGTCGGGAAGCGAGGGGCCCCGGTGGTCTCCATCACCGCCGCCCGCTGCGCTCTCCTTCTCGCGCGGCGGCCACGGCGGCGGCTCCCGCTCGGGTCGGGCCGGCGCCGGCTCCACCGCGGAGGCCCCCCCGCAGTCGCCGAGTCCGCCCTCCGGGCGCCCGCAGCTGAGGTCCCGCTTCTCCAGGGCCGCCTGCAGGTAGACGGCCTTGAACTTCTCCTCAGCCAGCACCTGTTGCAGCCACTTCAGTTTGAGTTTGCTGCGCTCCAGCTCGCGTTCCATGTCCAGCACCGAGTCCAGCTGCATAACGGGCACCTCCTCCCCAGGGAACTCGGCCCGCCAGTGGCGCTCAAAGTCCTGGGGGTCCCACATGCCAGGCGCCCTTTCGGGCCTCTGGGGCCCAGCGCCTCCGCGCGCAGCGGGCTGGGGTCGCGCCCGGCTCTCTTCGCGCTGACGCAGTCGCTTGCCCTTCACTTCTGCTCCAGAGAGAAAATAAGGGAAAAAACAGTAATAATAAAGTTTTTTCCCCTTCCGCCCTCGAGCCTTTTTCTTCTTCTTCTGGGTTTCGCCTCCCTGACGTCAGCGGCCACCGGCGGCGGTGGAGGCGGGGGCCCCGGGGCTCTGGGTCCGCCTCCGGGGGCAGGACGCGAGGAGCCCGCGGTCTGCGGCCCGGGCTCGGTGCCCGGCTGCCCCCCGGCTCCGACGTCTGGAAAGCCGCGGCGGGGGCGGAGCCTCGCGGGCGCCTCTGGGCTGCTCGGGTAGCTGGGAGGCTGCGAGAGCACCCGGCTGGGCGGGCCTGCGGAGCAGCCCACCCCGGAGGCTGCCGCCGTGGGCTCGACTCGCACCTTACCGGCCAGTCCCGCTGCGCAGCTCCCGCCGCCGCCGGCGCAGACCGCACAGGCTCCCCGCTCCCCAGCGCGGGGCCGCGCGGCCGAGGAGGCGAGAGCGGCGGGGAGGGAGCGCGCGGGGGCGCCCTGGGCTGCTGCCAACCTCCCGCCGTCCGGCCCTCCGCAGTCTCGCCCGTCCCGGGTCAGGGCGGCGCCTGGGACTGAGAAGGCAAAGGTGCGGGAAAGGCGATGTGGCCTCGCGGCGAGGGCAGGTGTCCAAGGGAGCCGTCGGCGAACCGGCGGGGCTGTGCCCCCCTGGGATCTATTGAGCGCGTGGAACTAACTCGGGCCTCTCTGGTGTCTCAGACGGTAAAGAATACGCCTGCAATGAGGGAGACTTGGGTTCGATCCCTGGGTTGGGAAGATCCCCTGGAGGAGGGCATGGCAACCCACTCCAGTATTCTAGCCTGGAGAATCCCCATGGACAGAGGAGCCTGCTGGCTACAGTCCATGCGGTCGCAAAGAGTCGGACACGACTGAGCGACTAAGCGCACACATACAATTAACTTGTCTAAAATCACCGAGCTCCTTAATCCAAAACTGGGGATGAGACTGTGTGTGTGTGTTTGAGACCCATTAAAGCTTTCTCTCCACTGCTCACTAGAGCTTTTCAGGGGAGACACGGGCAAGGGTGACAGCTCCAAGTGGCTCTGCTTAGAGACCCCTGTGACTTCAAAGCTGAGGATACCCCCGTGTGACTCCTTGTGACTGAATCACACCAGGGCTGGCAGGAGACTAAGACGCTGACCTGGGCATCTAAGAGCACCCTCCACTTTGCTTCCTCTTTGTGGCCTCAACAATTCCTCTGAAGAGAAAAAGGAGCTGGGGATCAGGGGCTGGGCTGACACTGGGAGTGGGGCAGAGGGAGGGCTCCCGCCTCACCAGCTCTTCACACCTGGCTGCACCCCTTCTCCAGGGTCCTCTGTGAGGTCCCACTGTCTGCGGAGAGAGGGCCTGATCAACTGTCTCATGCTCTCTGCAAGGGAGGACCTTGTTGGTGACTCATATTTTCTTCATTTTAAGGATAAGGAATTTGATCCTGTAAGAGGATTAAGTGACTTGGCAGCTAGGAATTCTTCCTGGCCACAGTGCCCTTTAGGGACTGGAGTTAAACTCAATGACGCCTCCTCTCCAAGTTCTCGCCACTGACTGCTCATCTAAACCATCTGAACAGACCATCCTTCTCCTACCTTTCAATCCCTTTCAGGCTATCCCTCAAGGCTGGTCAATGGGAAGATATCAGAAAGATATTTCTTAACCACAAATGGGGCTTCCCTGGTGTCTCAGCAGTAAAGAATCTGCCTGCAGAGCAGGAGACCTGGGTTTGATCCCTGGATGGCGAAGATCCCCTGGAGGAAGGCATGGCAATCTAGTCCAATATTCTTGCTTGGAGAATCCCATGGACAGATAAGCCTGGTGGGCTATAGTCCATGGGGTCACAAGAGTCGGACATGACCGGAGCGAATGAGTAGGCATGCAACCACAAATGAGATGGTGTCACTCTTCTGTTCAAACCCTTCCCTACCCCCCACCCCCACCCCGTGGTTCCTCACACCTCCAGGATGGAGTCCAGACTCCTCTCCCACAAAGGAGATCCTCCCACTTTTGGTCTCTACCCACCTCTCTGCCTTCCCTTGTAGGCTTTAGCTTTATCAACTCCATACTGTCCCCAAAGACATCTTGTTCTTTTTAAAAAATATATCTATTTATTTACTTTATTTTTGGCTGTGTGAAGTCTTAGTTGCAGCATGTGGGATCTTTACTTGCAGCACACGGACTTCTCTCTACTTGTGGCGCTTGGGCTTAGTTGCCCCACTGCTGCTCTTAGGGTCCCAAATAGGGATAGAACCTGGGGGCCCCTGCATTGGAAGGCACCTGACCCCAGGGAAGTCCCAAAGACATCTTGTTCTTAAATGTACCGTTTTCCTCTTTCTTAGAACTCCTGTCCCTCCACACAGGCACAACTACCTGCAGCCTGGGGGACTCCAACTCTGCTTTAAGATACGGCTCTATCTCTGAGAAACCTTTTCTGGTCCCTCTCCCTACTCTTTGTGTCACACTTCATCTTGTATGAGTCTTTATCTTTGCCCTTGTTCCACTTTATGGCAATTATCAGTGACATCTTTGTTTCCCTTTCTTTCACAGCTGCTCTCAAGGTCAGGGATTGTGTCTTTTCCACGTGTGTATTCTTGCTGCTTCTTGCAGAGCGTGATTGAGAGATAGCTGATAATTGTTGAATGAAATGAAATGAATGAATGGAGAGGCAGATGAATGGATTCTCACCTTGCAATTTCTACTCCAGTTGTGAATCACTCCAGGCTGGGAGCTGATGTGCTTCCCACTGAGACTTCTCAACTCTGGCATTTCCTTCCTGGACAAAGTCTATGTTTACTCAGTTTTCCAACATCCCTTCTTCCTTTTTCTTTCTTTCTTCTTTTTTTAATTTGGTGTGTCACTGGTATGACTCATTACTGTTTCTCTTTGTGACCGATTGCCATGGGAAAAAGGATGTGTTTTCAAATACATGAGTTGAGTGTCCAGCTCCTGTGATTTCTCAGTCCTTCACCTAGCACCTCAAGCTGCTGCTTTTTCTCCCACCTTTGTTTTGTATTTTGAAGACACTATCCCTACCTTCTTGAGGCCACCACTATCTTTGTCCACTGGGAGGGACTGAAGCGCTTTCAGTGTCCACAGCCAGCCAGTGCAGGGGTTTTCCATCAAGCAGAGTTCACAAGCATCTTGGCCAATCCAATCACTTCATGGCAAATAGATGGGGAAAAAATAGAAACAGTGACAGACTTCATTTTCTAGAGCTCCAAAATTACTGCCACCGGTGACTGTAGCCATGAAATTTAAAAAGATGCTTGTTCCTTGGAAGGAAAGCTATAACAAATCTAGACAGCATATTAAAAGCAGAGACATCACTTTGCAAACAAAGGTCCTTCTAGTCAAAGCTATGGTTTTTCCAGTAGCCATGTATGGATGTGAGAGTTGGACCATAAAGAAGGCTGAGCACTGAACAACTGATGCTTTTGAACTGTCGTGCTGGAGAAGACTCTTGAGAGTCCCTTGGACAGTAAGGAGATCAAACCAGTCAATCCTAAAGGAAATCATCTCTGAATATTCATTGGAATGACTGATGCTGAAGCTGAAGCTCCAATAATTTGGCTACCTGATGCCAAAAGCCAACTCACTGGAAAAGACCCTGGTGCTGGGAAAGATTAAGGGCAAGAGGAGAAGGGGGCAGGAGAGGATGAGATAGTTGGATGGCATTGCTGACTTATTAAACATGAGTATGAACAAACTCTGAGAGATGGTGAAGGACAGATAAGTCTGGTGTGCTGCAGTCCATGGGTCGCAAAGAGTTGGACACGAGTGAGCAACTGTACAACAACAACAAGATTTCAGAATGGTGGAACTTGCCTGGCAGTTCAGTAGTTAAGACTCTGAGCTTCCACTGCAGGGGATGTGGGTTCCATCCCTGGTCAGGGAACTAAGATCCTGCATGCTGCATGGTGCAGCAAAAAAAAAAAAAAAAAAGGAAGCTTTGAGAATGGGGGAGAAATGTCTCTGCAATATAGCAGAGACAGATAACCCCAGTCAACAGCATATTGATTGGAGGGTGTTTCCATATTTAAATACAAAGGAAAGAACCCTACAAGTTCCTATAAGCATCAGTTTCTGAATTTGTAATTTCCCTGGGAGGATAGTTTTAACTCTGTCCTTTAATTAAAGCAGCAGTTGGATTCCCTTTTGGTCAAAGGAAGTGGTTACCAATACCACTAATTTTTTTCCACGAGGACCAATATAGCCAGAAATGCCAACATTCATCTTCTGTAAACAGATCCCAGGAGCAAACTTCATTGTCTCTAGCTGGTGGATAGTTCAGCTTTATTACTTGGCTTTGGGTCATCATGGGGGCAAGGGTAGAGTGGCTGACATTTATTGAGTCCACATTTCTAGTGGCCATATGGCTTTGATTGCATCTAATTTCTCACCACAACCCTGTGAGGAAGGTGTTATTGTCAAGGTAGTGAGAGAGAAAGATGGAAGATCAAAGAGGTTAGAGGTCATACAGCTAATTTTCTAGATTCTAAATCTCAGTAGCTTTGGTTTGGCCCAGGTGCATCTGCCATTAGCATTCATTCATTCAATAAATATTTGTTGAGCACCATTAACTTCCAGAGACTGGCAAATCAAGTTTAAACTTTGTAACCTAGCATATCAGATTCTTCACAATGGATCCTCTGACCCCAGCTTACTTGTCCAATTGCATTTCTTGAATTTCTTCTGCTCACTGCACCTATTCAGGTCCCCAATCTGAGTAACCCTCTAAGAGGACGCCTTCTGGGTTCTGTGCCACCTCCCTTTGGCCCATCATGGATTTCTGCAGCAGGTGCAGTGGATAGTTCCCACGGCTGTTGAGGTCTCAGTGAAAACACCCACCCCTACTACTCTCTACTTTTATACCCTAGGGTGTTTCTCAAGCATCCCAGATGGAAGCTTCTACAGCGGGCAAGTTATCCCTGGGGCATCCATGGCTGGTGGAAATGGGAACTGGTTAATAAATGCCACAGGCTCCTGTCTTTGGAGAGCCTGTCTGAGGCATATACTCTGCATCGTTGCTCAGGGATCTTCAGGAGGAATGACAGTTGGTTCACAGTGGTAACCAATCCATAATGGGCTCTCTAGCGGATTTCCATTCTTGTCTGTCTCCCTCTCCCTCACTCCTGCTTCCTGGAATAATCTCCTGACTATGGAACTTCCCTGGCGGTTCAATGGTTAAGACTTCACCTTCCAATGCAGAGTGTGCAGGTTCGATCCCTGCTCAGGAAACTAAGATCCCACATGCCACACAGTGAGGCCAAAAATTTTTTTAATTTAATTAATAAAATATAAAACAAAAGATTATAACAAAAAAACAGACTCAGAGATGCAGAAAACAAACTAATGGTCACCAGGGGATTCGGGGGAAGAGGGGCAGGAGGAGGGACAAGGTAGGTAAAGGGGATAAAGAGGCACAAACTACTCGGTATAAAATAAAAGAAGTTAAAAGGATATAATTTACAGCACAGGGAATAGAACCAATATTTTATAATAACTTAATATGAAGTATTTTATAATAACTTAATATGAAGCTACCAGGGCTTCCCTGGTAGCTCAGTAGGTAAAGATTCTGCTTGCAATGCAGGAGATCTGGGTTCGAGCCCTGGGTTGGGAAGATCCTCTGGAGAAGGAAATGACAACCCACTCCAGCATTCTTGCCTGTAAAATCCCATGGACAGAGGAACCTGGCAGGCTACAGTCTATGGGGTTGCAAGAGTCAGACACGACTTAGTGACTAAACCACCAAAACCAATAGGAAGTATAATCTAAAATTATTGAATCACTATGTTGTACATGTAAAACTAATATAATATTTTAAGACAACTATACTTCAAGAAAAATAGAATATCAATTGACCATAAACATGGGTTTATTGCTGGACTCACAATTCTATTCCATTTATCTATACCATTTATCTTTGCACTATTACCACACTGTTTTGATTACAGTAACTTTGTAGTAAGTTTTGTAATCAAAAAGTGTGAGTCCTCCAACTTTTCTCTTCTTTTTTCAAGATTGTTTTGTCTATTCTGAGCCTTTTGTATTTTCATATGAATTTCAGGATCAGTTTGTCATTCTGCAAAAGAAAATCAGAGCTTTCAATAGGAATTATACTGAATCTGCAGATCAATTTGGGGTGTATTACCACCCCATCAATATTAAGTCTTCCAATTTGTGACCTTGGAATGCATGCATGCTAAGTTCAGTCATGTCTGCCTCTTTGCAGTCCTATGGACTGTAGCCCACCAGGCTCCTCTGTCCATGAGATTCTCCAGGCAAGAATACTGGAGTGGGTTGCTGTGCCCTTCTCCAGAGGATCTTCCCAACCCAAGGACTGAACCCACATCTTTTATGTCTCCTGCACTGGCAGGTGGGTTGTGACTACAGGATAGGTCTCAATTAATTTATGTAGGTCTTAATTAATTTCTTTCAGTGATGTTTAATAGTTTTTAATGTGTAAGTCTTACACCTCTTTGATTAAATTTTTCTTAAGTGTTTTATTATTTTTAACAATTGTAATAAAAACATATAACATTACTCTCATTACCATTTTTCAGTGTACAGTTCAATAATGTTAAGTATATTCACATTGTTGTGTAACAGATCTCTACAACTTTTTAGCTTGCAAAATAGAAACTCTATATCCACAGAAGACCAACTCACCACTTCTCCTTCCCCTGTCCCTCGCAACCACCATTCTATTTTCTGTTCCCATAATTTTGACTACTCTAGATATCTCATATAAGTGAAACCACAGTATTTGCCATTTGGTGATTGATTTATTTCATTCAACATAACATCTTCACAGTTTATCCATGTGGTAGCATGTGACAGGATTTCTGTTTTTAGGACTGAATAATATTCCCTTGTATGTACTTACCACATTTTCTTCATTCATTCATCTATCGGTGGACATTTGCACTCTTCCCAATGAATTAAAATTTGCTACTAAAAAAATAAGCTCAAATAGGTCTTGGAGAGCTATGACAATACACATTGTGTGACTTTTTTTTTCCTGACACCAATCAATTTTACAATTCTCAGACATGAACAATTTAATTCAATTCTGACACCAACTTCCTAAAGTCAGATTCCACAGGTTAAGGGTCGGTCCCACAAAGCTGCCCCTATTTCAGAAAATGAAAATGAAATGTTAGTTGCTTAGTCGTGTCCAACTCTTTGCAATCCCATGGACTGTAGCCCGCCAGGCTCCTCTGTCAAAGGGATTCTCCGGACAAAAAGCTGGAGTGCGTTCTTTACCATCTGAGCCACTTTGGAAGGGACTCCCTATTTCAGATGCCAACTACAAATGGGGTGCCCAAGCTAGCTACACTTCTGCCCAGTGAGTTACAAATCTAGGGATTCTCATGCCCCACCCCAGATTTGATAATTTGCTGAAACGACCCACAGAACTCAAGAAAACATTATATGTACTATTACAAAGGATACAAGTGAACAGTGAGGTGAATAGGTACATAAGGGGAGACCTGCAAAGTCCTTCCTGCAGCAGCCTCTACCCCCATAGGGGTGGGACTCACACCCTCCTGGGCTACGGATATGCTTGCCAACTCAGAAGCTCTCTGAATTGTGCTGTTTAGGGGTTTTCATGGGAGCTTCATTACGTAGGCATGATAGTTTAAATCACTGGTCATTGGTGATGAGACCCAACCTCCAGGTCCTCTCTCCTCCCTAGTGGGGAGGGGAGGCGCTGGACGTTCTAAGCCTCTCATCTTGTGGTTGGTTGGTTTGGCCACCGGTCCCCATCCTGAAGCTATCTAGCCCCCAATCTGGAGTCATCTCACTAACTTACAATAGACAATAAATTCCAAGGGTTTTAGGAACTCTGAGCCACAGACAAAAAATAAATATTTATTTTTTATTTTATCACAGGTATGGGCCTTCCTCATTATTTTTAATAGCTTCATGGCAATCCATTGTATAGATAAATCATCATTTATTTAAACATCTGCTATTGACAGACATTGCAGGTGTTTACCTACTCCTGCAAATGCTAACAGTAGTTTATGGAGTTTATTGAAATATCCACTATTGATGGCTGTTGTCATTATTTGCCATTTTCTTTCAATCACTAACAATGTCACAGGAAACATCCTTGTTGAGTATTTCTTTAGGTTACATTCTCCAGAGTGGAATCCCTGAGTCAGACTACATGTTCCCTGGACATTTGGATAGACACTGCTAAACTGTCCTTAAGAATCCTGTACCAAAAAAAAAAAAAAAATCCTGTACCAATTTGTACTCACATCAGTAGTGTATAAAAGAGATCATTTCACTAGACCCTTACTGAAATTGGATGTTTCAACTTTTAGAAAAAATTTTGTTGTGAAAAATTTCATATACAAAAAAAAAGATGATTATAAGGATTTCTTATTGCCTATCACCCAGTTTGAACTCATGACCAATCTTATTTCATCTAAACTTCCATCCTCTTCCCTACCACCACTGGAGTATTTTGAAGGAAATCCCACAACATAAGACATTTCATCTGTAAATAATTCAGTATGTATTTATATTATAGGAATCTTAACAAAAATAATCACAATCCCTAGGTGACAACTCAATAAATTAACAATGATTCCATATTAGATGAATGGATAAAAAAGATGGTACAAATGATGGAATACTACTTGGCCATAAAAAAGAATGAAATAATGCAGCAATGTGGCTATAACTAGGAATTATCATACTAAGCGAAGCAAGTCAGAAAGAGAAAAACAAATACCATGTGTGATCACTTATAGGTGGAATTTCTATGTAACAGAAGCAGACCCACAGACATAGAGAAAACACTTGTGGTTGCCCAAGGGGAGAGCAGGTGGGGAAGGGATGAATTGGGAGTGTGGGATTAGCAGATGCAAACTATTATATATAGAATGGATAAATAGCAAAGTCCTACTACATAGCACAGGGAACTATATCAAACATCCTGTGATAAACCATAATGGAAAAGTATGAAAAAGAATGTATATACATATATACCTGAATCACTTTGCTGTAGAGCAGAAATTAAAATTTTAATTAAAAAATTTCAAAAACATTATAAATCAACTATATTTCAATAAAGTAAAGAAATTTTCTTAATATCATCAAATATCAGTCTTAAATGTCCCTATTATCTCATAATTTTGTTGGCAATTTGTTTGAATCAGGGTTCAAAACACTCCATATTACAGTCTATAATCCTCTTTTTAACTTAAAAGTTCTCTTTCCATGTCTCCTCAACTCCTCCTTCTTCTGTCCGTGAGATTTATTGGTTAAAGAAATAAGATGGTTTGTCCTGTAGAGTTTCCCAGTCTGTGTTTTGCTATTGGGAACCTCAGGGTATCTTTCAATATGTCCCTCCTGTGAACTGGTAGTTAGATGTAGAATCCTGATCAGATTTAATTTGGGAAGGAGGCAGGACTGTTTTGTGAGGTTTTCCTGGTGGTTCAGCTACAAAAAGATCTGCCTGCCAATGCAGGAGATGTGGGCTCAATCCTTGGGTTAGGATGATCCTCTGGAGAAGGAAATAACAACCCACTTCAGTATTCTTGCCTGGAGAATCCCATGGAGAGAAGAGCCTGGCGGGCTACAGTCCATGGGGTCGCAAAAGAGTCAGACATGACTTAGCGACTAAACAACAGGACTGCTTTTTACGTGGCGGTGACTTCCTGCCTCAGATGGCAATCATGTCGTCGTGTTTTTTCTTGTGATGTTAGCAGTCATTCATGATGACTGCAAATACTGTTCAATGCCATCATTCCTTCTCATAGCAGAGAAATTTCCCCTCATCAACTATTTGTTTACCCAGAGGTATATGGCAACCCACTCCAGTATTCTTGCCTGGAGAATCCCACAGATGGAGGAGCCTGGTAGGCTACAGTCCATGGGGTCACAAAGAGTCGGACAAAACTGAGCAACTTCACTTCATAGTTCATACAGGAAACACATAATGATTACTTAATTTTTACCTTTATTTCCAATTTTTAAAAGTAATGAGTTGGTTCACTGGTATCCTTGAAGGCAACCAATGAGGTTTTCTTTTGTTTTGAAGTGTTTTTAGCATAATGATAAATTCAGGGATTTTAAATGTATTTAGGGATTTTTGTTCTACTGCAGTTACTATCCTTCTTGACATTCAAATCCTCCCATCTTTGGTCAGAGGGAGATTCTTCAAGTTAACTTCTGAGGCCTTTTAACAGCATTCCAGTAGTCTGATAGTTCTGTTGCTTTCTTGTTTGACAAGATGTTTCAGGCTTATCTGACAAATTCCCTGTCCCAGACATAAAATCAGCTGTTTCTCCAAAGAGCTCCAGTTCTTCTTAGTGGGAGATGGCATTTGAAGACTTCAGTCAACGTAGTAGAGGTGTTTATTGCTTTGGACAGGTCAGTATTTATAGGTCTTTTCAATACATATTTAAACTATGTCATGAGTTTATAGTGAGATTTGAAGTTAATATTCAGGATGACAGAATTTTTACTTACTCTCAATGATCTCACTTTCTCTTTCTCCTTTTCCCTCTTCAATAAAGAGCCCCTGTTCTCAATAATACTAATTTGATTGTTCATACAACAACCCACGGGATTTGTCATTAATTTGCATGTCATCTGTGCCCGGGGACCATGCCGATCCTCACTGTGTCATTCTAAATTTAGTGTATGTGCTGCTGCAGTGAGAACAAACTTTATAATCTTGTTTTGAAGGGGCACACCAGGTGGCTTGCGTGATCTTAGTTCCCTGATCAGGAATGAAACCCACATCCCCTGGAGTGGAAGTGCAGGCTCTTAACCACTGGCCTGCCAGGGAAGTCCCCAAAATTTATGACTTTACCAAACTGAAAGGAGAAAAATTGTATCTCATTCTAGTTTTATTCTGCATTTCTCTGGTGATTAATGAGGCTGAGCATGTGTTTTTTTCATCATCAGTAAATCCCTGGTTTAAATCTCTTCCCAACTGTTGGTATTCTCTATGACAGCATTTCCAGAATTTCAGCCACTTGCTTATATAGTATGCTTTTTTCCCAATTAACAAATTACCCATGCTATTATTGACTGAATACATTTTTAGTTTCTGAGCCCCCACTCCAGTAGTCATATACAAACATAATGAACATGAATAGATTTGGTGTCTACTTATACACTTCCCTAACGCACATGAACATAAACACACTACTCTTAAAACTTAAAAAGTGGATACCACCCAAATCGCCTCCTGTACTTCCCCCCTGTGGTGTGAGCCCCAGGCTTTGGAAATCGCTACCCTAGAGGTTTTGACTTTGTGTGATGGAAACAGGAGGAGAGACATATCTTTCATGAGAAAGACCATGTTCTGAAAAACGTCAGACCAAATGCCCACCCTCACTGGAGGCAGCTGATGTGTTTTACCATCTGATGCAGAAAAAAGAACCTGGGACCTGATTTGCAACACTGTTGAGAACCACGTGGTTGTCTCGGGGAAATCACCGCCCCCTCCTCTAGCCCTTGGTTCCCCCATGTGAAATGCAGAAGTTGGAGGAAATGACTTGAAATCTCTTCCAGGTTTGAAGGGACGGTTTGTCAACGCCTTCCCTCTTCGTGCACTGAGAGTTCCTAGTTTAGAAACACTTGCTCCCACCTGAGTTTCTGGCTCAGGACTGGTGGTGGGTGGTTCCAGTCCCCGCCAGCAAGCCTCTCTCGTCACTGGCAGAGGATCAACACCTAAGCAGTTCACCGGGTCCTGAGCGCATGGAACACCAAAGGGCAGCTGAAGATTTAACACAGCCCCATCCAGATCTTGGAGGGGCTGGTCAGGACACTGCTGGCTGTGTGATGACCACCAGAGGGTGAGGCGTGCCATCAGGTGGGCACACAGTTTCTGTGTTTCTAACACAGGAAGAAAGGAAAAGAGCGACAGAGAAAGAGCAAGATAATCAAAGCTGTTTCTCCAGGAGGTCGGGGTGATGGGGCCGGTGATCTCCAGCCTTGAACACACAAGAATACACAGAAGTGAGCTTCTCTCACAGAGCAAAGGCTAAAAAACAAAGCAAAAACCCACCCAACAAACAAACCCAATAAAGTGCCCTGAGGTATTTCAGTAGTCGGGGCATAGAATGGAGGCCCCTGGCCTCAGCCAACAATCTGTGTCTTGCTAAGAAGAATACCACCACCTGAAACCACCAGAACATTGCATGTCAGTTATATTTCAGTTTTTAAAAGGGAAAGAAAAACAGCACACTGTTCGGTGGCATGTGTGCCTCATGTTATCTGTAGGAAGAAAAGCTGAGTTACCATGATGGTATCTTCTAGGGGGATGACCATGCAGCTTAGAGGGATGTAAACTGCACTGAATCTGCAGGGACCATCACGGTGAGCTAGGTAGCTCGTACCATCTCCAAGAGCAACAGATGGATCCGAGGGGCGGGTCGTTTTCTCAGATGGCTACAGGTGCAGAGGAAGCCAAAGGTCGATCTGGAACGTGGGTCAGGTGACCTGTGTGGGGCATTAAGCTCAGTTCCAAACGGTCAGTGCTGTGGCTACCCAAGCATCCTGTGATCAACCAATGCGCACAGCCCTGACATAGATAATCTCTTCTACATGCCACACCCACAGAAGATGCCGTTCCGAGGAAGTCTTATCTTCTCACCAGAACAGTGCCCAAGACCAACTGTAATATTTACTATTTTGTGTTGGTACTTAAAATCTCTGGTCACTTCCTTGGGGGGTGGGGTGTGGTGTGTGTGTTATCTAGAGAGACAATCTTCCTTTTGGGCCCCTTTCCTCAAGTACTGGGGAAGGATTGAATCCTAGATCATGTTTGACTATTTCCCTGGGTGTTGTTTTCCTGCCATAGGTTATTCTCCTTTGAGACTGGCCGCCACCCTTGCATGTCCCCAGAGTCAGCGTGAAAGATTCAAGGGGCATCAAGAAGTTTCTTTATACCTTCCCAATAGTTCTCCTCCCTGCTGAGAAAATAGCTGAGGTTCCTTAAACCAGATCAGGCCTTATGTTCCGCATCAGGAAGTTTATTCTGTAAAAAGCCAGACAGTAAATATTTTAGGTGTTGTGGGTCATACAGTCTGTTCTGACTACTCAACCCTCTGCTTAGGGCTAGAAAGCAGCCATAGATAACGGGTAAATGAATGAGCACAGTTGTGTTCCAATAAAGCTTTATTTACAAAAGCAGGAGCCAGACATGGGCTGCTGGCCAAAGGTTGCCCATCCTCTGTAAGCGTTTCACACTTACAGAGAAGGGGAGTGGGATGGGGTAGGGGGAGCTGATATTTACAGGGTGTTTACCTAGGCACTATACTTGCACCTTCATACATGGTAATTTTTTTTTTTTTTTTTACTTTTTGGCAATGACACATGACATGTGGGATCTTAGTTCCTCAATCAGAGATGGAGACTGTACCCCCTGCATTGGAAGCAGGAGTCCCAACCACCACTGGACTGTCAGGGAAGGGCCAGACATTGTATTTCAATTGCTTGTCACAAAAATCACTGTGTAGAAGGTATAATCAAGGTTGATATTTTGTAGCTGAGGAAACTGAGGCTTAGAGAGGCTAAATAACTTGACTGAGGTTGCTCAACTGTTAGCAGGATCTGCTATGGTATGTGATGTATGTGAGGTTCTGAGGCCTGTGTTCTTTCTACAGAAACAAAGATGTGTAGAATGCTGGAGCTCACAAAACCCAACATCCTCATTTTATAGAGGAAATGAGAATAATAGGGGGAAATCAGATCCAGACAAACTGTCTTCTTTCTTCATTTTATGAAAGAATGGCCCTATTGCTGCCACCTGGGGCATAGCAGCTCCTCCTCCCTACCCCCGAATAAGGAGTCTTCAGTAGGGACTCTCACTTCCTTGGGGCAGACACCAAACTTCCTTTTCACACGCTTTCCATTCTCCCATCCTTATCCTCTGCTGAACATCCAGTAACACGTCATGGAGACAGCTAACAATTTTCTCTCACTGGAAGATCCGTATTTCTCGTAGGTCTGGGAGGATAGTATTGATTATGGAGGCTTAAATTAGCTGGACAACTTTATGTTGCAAATAACAGAAATTCCAACCCAAATTGGCTTAAAAAATAACTCATTTAACTGAACAAAAATTTATGTAACTGAACAGTTTGGAGATGGGACTAACTTCAGGTGGGATTTGATATAGGTTCAAACAATGTGCCCAGAACCCAACTTCTCTCTGCTGGTTTCTCAGCATCCTCAATTTGAAGCTTAGGCATGCCCTCCCTCATGGTAGCAAAATGGCTGTCAGGCACTCCCGAGGCTAACCCTTAGTTATTTGCATACTTCCCCCCAAACACAAAAGGGTGTTCTTCCTTCCCTGAAATCCCAGAAAACATTTTCTTGCATCTTACTGGCTTGAGTTAACTACCCAGTTTAAACCAATTACTACACCCAGGGGTCAGGACACTGTCTTAAGCTAATCAGGATCCATCCCTGGAACTGAGAGGTGGGGTTAGTTGTATTTAAACCACGTGGTTGAGAACCAGGGAAGGGTTACTCCCCCTTGAGAAATTAGGGTGGTGTTGACAGAAGAGGGTTGGCAAACAAAAAGGCTCTGGCTTAAAGGAAGGGTCCTCTAAGAGCTCTCCCATTTCCAAGGGTTCGCTGCTTCACTCTTTCTTCTCCTCAAGGCAAAGCAAGCTATTTGTGCATCAAGATCCCCCCCTGGTCTTGGAGACAAGGGGGAGCCTCTTCTGCCATCTTCCTGGCAACAAGCCACAATGCCAGCTGCACAGAGGGTGAACGTGGGTGGCTGTGTTCCTAACGGACACTTCTCGGTAGCTGAGTGTTGGACTTCTCAAGTGACCCACTCTAGGAGGGTTTTAAAGACTTTTTTTTGACATGGAGTATTTTTAAAATATATTTATTTTTATTTATTTATTTATTTGGCCATGCCGGGTCTTAATTGTGGCACATGGGATGTTTGACTTTTCATTGCCATATGCGAGATTTTTAGTTGTGGCCTACGGGATCTAGTTCCCTGACCAGGGATTGAACCCAGGATTCTGCATCGGGAGTGCTGAGTCTTAGCCATTGAACCACCAGGGAAGTCCTGATACAGACCATTTTAGAAGTCTTTATTGAATGCATTACCATATTGCTTCTGAATGTGGGATCTTAGCTCTCCGACCAGGGATTTGAACCACTTTTCCTGCATTGGAAGGCAAAGTCTTAACCATTGGATCACCAGGGAAGTCCTTGTAGGAGCGTTTTTGAAATGTTTTGAGCGGAGGAAGCAGCCTTGACAACAGCCACTCATCCACTGTTCAGGAGGAGTAAAAACGGATGCCAGAGAAGTGAGCAGGGCAGAGTGCTTATTTTACGAATCCGGTGATGCCTTGGCTCATTTTTAATGCTATTTAGGATGTTCCTGCCCAGAAGCTCTCTCAGAAGAGGTCAGAACACAATCACCAAATTACTAAGCTTGCCAGCCTTTTTCCGAGTTCACAGTATCACAGCAAGCGATACATTAGTGAAACCACAGGGCATCTTTGCTAAGTGCCAAAAATCCCATGACATTAAGGGGCACAGCTCAGGTTCCAATTTACCTGTGAGCAGGTAGAAGCTGAAGGCTCATCTGTGTTTCCCATGGGGGAAGGGAAGAGGGGAGTGCCAGGCATTCTTTGAAATCCTGACAGCCCTGAGATGAAGACTGACCTGAGATACAAACACAACCGTGGATCATTTGTAGGGGAAAAAGGGGGAGATGTCAAAGTCGGTGGCATTTGTTTAGTGGCCTCAAGTTCGTTTTGGTTGTGATGCATTTATGTACAGACCTGCTTGGTTGTCTTACGTTGTTTATATTTTAACTTTCTTCCTGATTCTCCTTGTAGTCAAGAGTTTTCACAACCAGTCCTTAATCTTTGAGGAGTGTTTCTCTAGTTAGCACAGGTGGTTAAAAGTCAAAAGAAGGTTTTGTCCTTGTTTTCTCGCCCAGGTATATGTCCCCCAAAAAACTGAAAGCAAGGCTATCAAACAAATATCAAGCAGATACTTGTACACCAGTGTTCATAGCGGTGTTATTGACAGTAGCTGCAAAGTGTGAAGAACCCAAATACCCATCAACTGATGAATGAAGAGCTGAAATGTGATTTATACAATGGAATATTATTCAGTCATAAAAGAATGAAATTCTGGTACATGCTACAACATGGATTCTACAATTTCTCTCCCAGGTATATGTTCCCCCCAAAAAACCGAAAGCAAGGATATCAAACAAATATCAAACAGATGCTTGTACGCCAATGTTCATAGCAGCATTATTCACAATAGCTGCAAAGTTGGAGGGGGAGCATCTACTTTCCCTGAAGATGAGCAGTTAATTCCACCAGCTGACAGAGCAGCAGTCTAACCGTCTCTGGTGCTTTGGGTCTCAGCTCAGAGGCTGAGGTGAGAATTAGAAATGGGAGCAAATTGTTCTGAAGCAGGATGGACGTGGCTTTCCCACACCATTGCCTTAGATGAATGACCACAAATAGAAAGGAGGAAAAGCCTGGGGTTTAACTGCATTTTGAGAGCTTCCCTGGTGGCTCAGATGGTAAGAATCTGCCTGTAATGCAAGAGATCTGGGTTTGATCCCGGGACGGGAAGATCCCCTGGAGAAGGGAACAGTGACCCACTCCAGTAGTCTTGCCTGGAGAATTCCATGGGCAGAGGAACCTCGCAGGATACAGTCCATGGGGTCGCAAAGAGTCAGACACGCCTGAGCGACTAATACACTAACACACACAACGTGGATGAACCTTCAAAATATTATGCTAAATGAAATAAACCAGACACAAAAGCACAAATATTATATGATTCCACTTCTAGGAGGTCCCTAGATAGTCAAGTTCATAGAGATAGAAAGGAGAAGAGTGGTTACCAGGGGCTAGGGACAAGGAGGGAAGAGGAATTGTTAATGGGTAAAGAGTTTCTATTTGGGAAGATGGAAAATTTCTGGAGATGGGTGGTGAAGATGGTTGCACAACATTTTGAATGTAGATGATGTCACTGAATTATACACTTAAAAATGGTTAAAATGCAATGAAAAAAGTGAAAAACACTTAAAAATGGTTAAAATGCAGACAAGACTATAATTCAAAAAGATATGTATACCCCTATGTTCATAGCAGCAATACTCACAATAACCAAGATATGGAAACAACTGTAGTGTCTATCAACAGATAAATGGATAAAGAAGATGTGGTACATATACACAATGGAATACTACTCAGTCATGAAAAAGGATGGACTAATGACATTTTCAGCAACATGGGTACAACTAGAGATTATCATACTACGTGAAGAAAGTCAGAAAGAGAAAGACAAATACCATATGATATCACTTGTATATGGAATCTAAAATATGACACATATGAACCTATCTATGAAACAGAATCATGGACATAGAAAACAGTCTGTTGGTTGCCAAGGGGGAGGAGGTTGAGGGAGGGGTGGCGTGGAAGGCTGGAGTTAGCAGATGTAAGCTTTTATATACAGAATGGATAAACAACAAGGTCTTATTGTATAGCACAGAGAACAATATTCAGTGTTCTATGATAAACAGTAATTGGAAAGAATACATACAAAAGAATGTACATATATGTATAACTTAATCATTCTGCTATACCACAGTAATTAACACAACACTGTAAATCAACTATACTTTGATTTAAAAATGACTAAAGTGGTTAATTTTGAATTATATATATTTTACCACAATTTTAAATGGTTTCTTAATCAAACTTAGAGATAAAATCTATGTTGGGGCCTGTTAGCTCTATTTTGCCTCATAAACCTCATCAGCCTCAACCCAAGCCCAGCTGATGATTAGAAATTAGTACCTTTGACCAGAAGCGAGTTTGTCTCAGGACAATCTCTTCTGGTTGCTGGGAAACAGAATCCATTTGCTGCTTTAATAGTGGGTTAGGAGAACAGCCATGACACTGAAGCTTACACCTCACAGTAAGCTAAATAAGGTGTAAGTAAATAAGGCATCCACACTGTTCAAACGTCCAATAAAACAGCACAGGTGGTAAAAAGGCTCCCTCCCACCCTTTTCCCATCCATTCAGTGCCATGTCCTTCAGTAGATTACTCCTGGTTTTAGTTATTTTTTTAACCAACTATGTGTATATGTATATGCATACAAGCTACTATGAAAGTGGTATCTGTTGGTCATGTTCAACTCTTTGTGACCCCATGGACTGTAGCCTGCCAGGTTCCTCTGTCCATAGAATTCTTCAGGCAAGAATACTGGAGTGGGTAGACATTCCCTTCTCCAAGGGATCTTCCCAACCCAGAGATCAAACCTGGGTCTCCTGCATTGCAGGCAGATTCTTAACCATCTAAACCACCAGGGAAGCCAAGCTACTATGGGTATACATTATTTTTTCCTTTTTTTTTTTTAACCCAAAAGGTAGCACACTTCTCTGACCTTTTTGTTGTTGTTGTTAGAATGTGTCTTGATGAACTTTCCATAAAATATCGAATACGTAAGGAGTTTCCTTAACTCTTTTTTTACAACTGTATAATATTCTAACATATGGCACAAACATAATTTATTCCTTATTTTTGAACATTTAGCTGTTTCCATTCTTTTGCTGTTACATAATTATAATGGATAGCCTGTGTGAATATCATTTTGCACACATGTAAGGATATCTGAAGGAAAAAAATTCTGTGATGACTAGATCAGAGGATATAAACATTTGTAATTTTGTTAAATATTTACAATTTGCCCTTGATAGGGGAGTCAATTTACCTTCCTACTGGCAATGTGTGAGAATGCTTGTTTTTTGGCCTATGCAGTGATAGCAAATTTATGGATTTTTACCAGTATAATGGGTGAAAAGTGAAATCTCAATGTGGTTTTAATTTGCATTTCTCATATGACTAGGGTTGAGCATCTTTTTATAATAAGATCCATTTCTCTTTTTTTTGTGGTCCATCTGTTTCTATCTTTTGCCCATTTTTCTCTTGGGCTAGTAATCTTCTCTTCAAATATTATGGAAATTAACTCTTTGCCTATGATTTGAGTTGAACATATTTTTCCAGATTTATAATTTGCCATTTGACTTTATGTTTTGCCTTGCAATTTTTTTGCTGCAACCTGCTGCATTTGAAATCTTAGTTCCCTGACCAACGATCAAACCCTCGAACCTGAGCCCCCTGCAGGAAAGCGTAGATTCTTAACTACTGGACTGCCAAGGAAGTCCCACAAAAATTTTTATGGAGCCAAATGTATCAATTTCTTTTTAGTGACTTTTGGCTTTTGTGATATAATGAGATAGACCTTGCTTCCTCTGGAGTTACAAGAGAATCCTCTCATATTTTCTTCTATTTCTTTCATGATTTCATTCTTCTTCTACCTCAAACTTATTTAATTGGAATTTATCCTCACATGTAATATGAAGTCCAAATACAACTTTGTTTTCCACTGGCTACCCACTTGTTCCAATACTGCATGTTAAGAAATCCATCTGTTCCCTCACTGCTTCCAGATTCTACTTGAATTAAATGCTATGGGATGGAGTGGTTTACCAGAGTCCCTATCCGAGGTGGATTCCATCTTTTGAGCCCAATCACTAAGAGACTGCAAAAAAGCACATCTTAGACCTTTAGCAAATTTTCTGGAAAATGCAACCCCAAGTGCTATGGTCACCAATCTGCATTCCCAACCTCTCCCAGACCTCACTCAGTAATTGATTCCTATCTCATTAACCCTTTGATGCTTTAAAAAATAATTTCATTATCCTTTGTTTAACAAAGATTTTTCCTTGTGGAAAGTTTTCTTCTAAATTACCTAGTCCACTACCACCAGAAGAGGAAGTCCTGGGTTTAGGAGGTAGAAGTCCATATGTCGAACCACTCTTGAATTCTTGGGATGAACTCCATGTGATATATTAATTTTAATATGCTATTCTTTTAATAATATTGTAACTGAACTTTTGGCATTAATATTAATTAATGTGTTGCACCTATATTTATGTATTTAGTGAAATCTTCACTGGACTTGTGCTCATATTTTTAAAAATTTTGGAAATTTTCCTTCTTTTTCAGTAACATGTAACATTTCAGTAACATGTAACAAAAGCCCTGGCATTATATTCTCTTGAAAGGCTTGACAGAATTCCCCTGTGAACCATGTAGTGCAGTGATTTTAATTGCAGTCATTGGGACCCTTGCTGGGGGCTATGGAGGGAAGAAATGTAATCTACAATACAGACAGTATTTTATTCACACCAGTGCACACAGCTGGAGCTGGAGTAATTGTGTGATTTTAAAAATTTAATTCTAGTAAATTTTCAATACCATGAAATTATAAAGATTAAATTTTTGTGGGTTTTTTTTTTCCTGTTTTGCTCCAAGAGTCAAAAAGCATGTAAGTCTTTTCATTTACTTATTTCATGCTCTAGCTTTTTCAGAGATCAAAATATGTGCATTAAACCACTTCCCAAACATTTATTCCGCCTTTCTTGGCCATCAGAGCTCTAGAGATACATACAGTTGCTTCAGGCCATAATGATAACCCTTCCTCCAATACCCAAAGCTAATTTTCTATAACATTTGACATTTGCTCATCAGAAAACAATTTCTATTTCTGGGCTTCATATCTGTGCTGTTCTCCCCCACCGGGAGAGGGTTTCACCTCTTTGATTACTCCTATAAGAGGAGTAAATTATGATCATTAAGAATAAAGATGAAAACAAGATGGGGATGTGGAACATTGAATCTACACGCTAAAGCAAAACCAGAATAAACAAACAAAACCTTAATAACAACACAAGCCCAAGAGCCCTTTAGGACAAAATACTATTTACTAACGGGTTATTTTCTCATCTCCCCTTCTGAGAGAAAAGTCACTCACAGAGACACTGATGGACGGCCTTAAAGTGACCTCTGCAAGGTGGCCTGATTTCATAGGAGGTATGGGATTTAAAGTGTAATTTGGAGCTTCAAAGTAATAGGAGACTAAGGGCATCTAACCTGGAACCTTGCCCTACCCCCACAACCCTGGGAAACAGTTGAGTCAAGTTCACTGTCAAGATAAAAAATGGCTGGAGACTTTCTGGCGATCCAGTGGTTGACACTTAATACTTCCACTGCAGGGAGTGAGGGTTCATCCCTGCGTGGGGAATTAAGATTCCGCAAGCTGCTAGGCACAGCCAAAAAAATTTTTTTTAATTAAAAAAAAAGAAGAGGTTGAATTTCAAAGGATGTTGCCGCGTCCAACCGGTTTGTACCCTTACGATGTGGCTGCCGTGATTTTCCTGGCTAAATGACGTTATTTAGCCACTAACTAAGGGAACCTAGAAATTCTAGTTGCCAAGATGCGTGTCTGTCTGTTTCCAGACTATAATCTTCTTGGTGACAGGAAATTATATATTTTAATCTTTGATTCCTAAGTGCCTGGCACAGAGTGCCTACTCAGTACATGAAAGAAAGAAATAATGAAAAGAACAGTTTCCATTAATTAATTCATTCATTCATTATGTATCATGTGCCCATGTTAGCCCTGCGCTAACAGATCAGAGGACAACCCTGGTCTCTGTTCTAATGCGATTTGTGACCCAACAGTACAAAGATGTCCAAGCACCACAGGAAATCGGAAGAGGGACAGTGGCTGTGGGCTCACCCCACACTCTAGAGAGGCTTCCCGTCTGCTGTCGGTAGGACCTGCAAAGCACAGAGCAAAGGAGTCTTGAGGGAAATGGTTCAGATTCTGGGGAGCGGGGGCTCTCGCTGCCTTGGCCCCCAATGCAGTAGGCGGTGATGCTCCCCTTGGTTGTGAAAAGATTGAAGGAAACCAGGGCGCTCGCCTTGACAGCCGCTCCCGGCCCGAGGCCTAACGCGCAAAGATTGTAATCTACATCCTTGCTCTTACCAGAGAAGGAAAACCCACACAGAGACAGGAAGGAAAGTTGGTGCAGATGGTGGGGGTGTGGTTCCGCGCGAGATGGAGGGACAAGCTCTAAATCAGGCAGTGGCGCGCCCCCTGCTGGATCCAAGATCACTCTGCAACTAGCGGAACAAGGGCAAACCCAGGGGAGAGGAAGGTTGCAAAGTTGAAACAAGGAATAAGGAAGTTTTCTCCTTCCTCCCAAATGCGTTTCAGCATTTGGAGCATTCCCAAGGAGCCAGGGGAAAATATCTACCAATGCTGACCAAGGGCCCCCCATCTTTCCCATCTTCCATGGGAATCAGGAATGGGTGGTGGTTGTTGAGTCGCTCAGTTGTGTCTGACTCTGCGACCGGTATGAACAAAACTCCCTCTGTAACCAGGGGCTTGGCTAACCACCTTCTGTCAAACTCACCACCCCATTAATGCCTCAACTGCCATCTTGGGCTCAACCTGGGGGAAAACATATGAATGATTGCCAAACATCTACCCCCTCTCTTTTTCTGCAAATACAAGGACCCTGGGCAGGATAATAATAACAGCATCACTTGTAGGGTCTGTGTATCTAGCTTACTGGCATTTCCCATCACTCCTCCCCCCAAAAGCATATAATTTGAGGATTTCTTTAAAAAAAACTTTACCGCCCCCAAATAATCTTTTCCAAACTGGCGACAATTATAAATTCCAAACAAAAGCGTAGAGGCATATGAGTTTCTCTTAGGCTTTTCATTTCAATAGAGCTGCTAATTAAAAGCTATAATTTAACAAATAATGATCTAACTATCTCACTTTGAAATCAGACCAAAAAAACCTACCACTAAAACGCTGGACTAGATAGAGATAATGAATCCAGGCACAATTCAGATTCCTGCTGGGCCCATCCTGGCCCCCTTCCAGCAATGGGCCTGATGCCTTTGATTAGTGGCAATAGTTTTCCAAACCATTTGGAGCAAACTCGCCATGGGGAGGATAAGTGAGCAATTTGTGAGGCTAAGTGTTTTTTTGGACCCACTCCCACTGCTGATGGAGCAGGATGAATATTTATCCCTTCTTTGCCCCCATTCATTGTCACTTGGTCAATTTCATTTTCTCCTTGGCCCCTCTTTGGCCCCTGGGGAAGGATGTTGTTCCTGAAGTAACAAGCAGAAAGGAACTGCCAATAGGGAAACAGGGAGGCAACCAGATGATGCTCACTGCATTCAGCATCCTAAGTGGTTAATAAAATAATAAATGATGAAAGCAAGATTGCTTCCCATCTACCACGCCCCCTCCCTTAGCTGGGAATTGGGCATCTGTGCCAGGCTATAAATAGCTCCATGTTCTGGAACCTCCCCTGCAGCCCAAGCTTGCACCAGGCGGCTCATACCCAGTGTGTGCCACCCAGTGGCTCTGCTGGAGCGCTCCTTCTCCGAGGCAGAAAAACCTCACGCACAGCCCCCTCCATGAAGTGAATCTGTCTGTAGGTAGGGCAGGAAGGGGCTGCCGTGTGTACTCACCACACTCCCACTTCCAGGACGTGGGCTTGGGCTCTTACATCCCCAGGAACTGCTCCTGCTTTGAAACCTTAGACCCTCATGACCCCTGTCTGAGTACCATCCTTGTCCTTTATCTCCCTCTCCCCATCATTCTACCTGTAGCTGTTCTTCCACCTCAAATAGACATGTTAACAGTCAAAATCATCACCGCCACCACCATCCTCACTGTCATCCTCAACGCTACTACATATTGAGTGTTTACAACATGCCCAGCACTTTGCTAGAGAGTGTATGTGGATTGATTCCATGAATGCTTCCAACAACCCTAAACCAATAACAGTAGAGTGTTAAATCCCTTTCCCCTCATTTTCTTCCAGGCTCTTTCTGGATTCTTTTCCTTTCCCAACCAACTGGACCACACAAATAGTTCTGAGTGCCCAGTACCCCCAGAGTCCTCCTCCGAGGAAAGTGGTCATTTGGGGGAGGATTCTTGTTTCCTCCTGTGTCACCTGCCTGGACTATTCTTCTGGTGCCGGTGGTTTGGCCTGGGGATGGAGCCCAAGCACAAAGTGGCTACGGATAGGCTGGACATAAAAATGACCGACCAGCCATAATGTGGGTCTGTGAGAGTCTGTCCAATAGGGATGCGCCACACTAGAAAACAACAACATCACCCAATCAGATTTCCTCTGGAGGGATGGATATGAGATGCTCAATGGGACAATGGAAGGCGACTTCCACCGAGATGACAAGAGGACAAAGGATAACCATGACAACTGTATGTACTTGGATGTGTGTTTAGCAAGTGCCAGGTGCTCTGCTGAACGCTTCTCAAATTGTATCTTATTTATCTTTCAGCAGTCTTGCAACATAGTTAGCACATCCACTTTATTTGTTTTTTACATCCACTTTAGAGATGAGAAAATGGAGGCTTAGACAAGTTCATCCATTTGCCAGAGGTTACACAGCCATGGAAGTGAGGAGATCCAAACCCAAGCAGTGAGACTGAAGATACTAGTCTATTTTTTTTTAACTGCTCTGCAGATGCTATTTATTATGATTTTTTAAAACTGCTCTGCAGATGCTATTTATTATGACTTTTAAAAAACTAGTCTATTTTTTAAAAAATAAAAAAATTAAGTTTTGTAAAAAGAAAACAGTTGGTTGCCGGAGGTAAGGGATGGGGGGAAAGAAGGATGAACAGGGAGAGCACAGAGGGTTTTAAGGGCAATGAAGTTACTCTGTATGATACCATAATGGTGGGTACATGTCATCATACATTTACTCAAACCCACAGAATGTACAAAGCCAAGGATGAACCCTAATGGAAACCGTGGACTCTGGTGGGAGGGATGTGTCCGTGTTGGTTCCTCCATTGTAACAAATGCGCCACTGTGATAGGGGATGTGGATAATGGCAGGGGCTGTGCACGTGTGGAGGCAGCGGCAGATGAGAAATCTCTGTACCTTCTGCTCAATGCTGCCATGAATCTAAAACTGCTCTAAAAAATAAAGTCTGTTTTAAAAAGATAATAGAAGCTACCGTTGTGATAGTTCCAGGTGAACAGCAAAGGGACTCATCCATACATATACACGAATCCATTCTCATGGAACTCTGCTCAATGTTACGTGACAGCCTGAATGGGAAGGGACGTGGAGGGAGAATGGATTCATGCACATGGAGGGCTAAGTCCCTACACTGTTCACCTCAAACCACCACAACATTGTTAATCAGCTATACCCCAATACAAAAGTGAAAAGAGATCATAGAAGCACATGGTTGAAAAAAAATTTTTTTTTAAGTATGAACAAGGGCTTCCCTGGTAGCTCAGAGATAAAGAATTCCGCCTGCCAATTCAAGAGACACAGGTTTGATCCCTGATCTGGGAAGATCCCACATGCCGCAGAGCAACTAAGCCCATGCACCACAACTACTGAACCTCTGCTCTAGAGCCCAGGAGCTACAACTACTGAAGCCTGCATGCCCTAAGCCCTGCTCCACAGCAAGGGAAGCCACTGCAAGGAGAAGCCTGCACACCTCAATCAGAGAGTAGCCCCAGCCTGCCACAACTGGAGAAAAGCCCAAGGAGCAAAGAAGCCCAAGCACAGCCATAATACATAAATTAAAAACAAAAGCAGGAACAAGTATTCCATAAAGTGATTATTTCCCACCTCTGTTCCCCATCCTTCCAATTATGCTCCACTCCAGACTCTGAAACCACGATTATTAATTTCTCATTTATCCTTCAAGAATTTCTTTATGCAAATATATGTATATATATTTATATATAACTATATATTCTTTATATATTGCTTTTCTCCTTTAATTTGTTAATGAGTTCCATTAATTTTTTGGTTGTGACTTTTTCTGAAATAATTTTTATTACTTTTTGGCCACACCTCATGACATGCAGAATCTTCAGTCTCCAACCAGGGATCAAACCCGTGCCCCCTGCAGTGGAAGGTAGAGTCTTAACCACTGGACTGCTGGGGAAATCGCTCCTTCCTTGTATTTTGAAACACCTCATAATCCAGCCAGTACCCAATGGCTAATCATCTTACTTGACTTCTCCTGAGCCTCTGGCTCACGACTGTGGCTGCCTTCTTAAAATGTGAGGCTCTGGCTCACTGGTTTCCATGAATCTTCTTTCGTGGTTTCCTTCCCACCTCGCTGACCTCCGTCTTCAGCTTCCTTCGAGGACTCCTCTTTATCACCCACTACTTTCATGATCCTAATGACTCACCACTGCTCTCTACACGTTTCCCCTGGGCACTATGATCCACTGGCATCAACCTGGTGTTAACAGCCACCAGCATCTGCTGCTCACTCTCCATCTGTATCTCCACGCTCAGCTCTCCCTCGGGCTTCTAGAACCCTTTGCCTGTTGTGAATATCTCCATATGGATGCCCCACGATTACCCCAAAGAGACAGAGAGCATTAGTCACTCAGTCATATCTGACTCTGAAACCTCATGGACTGTAGCCTGCTATGCTCCTCTGTTCATGGGATTTCCCAGACAAGAAGAGTGGAGGGGGCAGTCATTTCCTTCTCCAGGGGATCGTCCCTACCCAGGGATCGAACCCTAGTCTCCTGCATTGCAGGCAGATTCTTTACTGATGGAACCACCAGGGAAGAGAGAGAGAAATCTCCAATTCTGCACCCAATTTTGATGTGTGGGCCTCTCCCACACAGCAAGACATTATCTGACACTAGCTGGATTATGGTACCATATGTTTAGAGGCAGCATCAGATCCCACAAGATAAGCGCTCAGTTCCATAAAGACTGACCCCCTCCCCAACCTCAGATGCCAATCAAAAGTCTAGGTTGTCACCTGTGCTTCTGACTGACTGGCTAGAGACTGGAGGTTTCAGCGAGCCTCCTGGGGTTCAACTAATTTGCTAGATCTGTTCATAAAACACTGAAACATTTTACTTGCTGTGTGTGTGTGTGTGTGTGTGTGTGTGTGTGTGTGTGTTTCAGCGAGCCTCCTGGGGTTCAACTAACTTGCTAGATCTGTTCATAGAACACTGAAACATTTTACTTGCTGTGTGTGTGTGTGTGTGTGTGTGTGTGTGTGTGTAGGCGCGCTCACGCGCTATATTCAGTCATGTCCAACTCTCTGCAGCACCGTGAACTGGAGACCGCCGAGCTCCTCTATCCATGGGACTCTCCAGCCAAGAATACTGGAGTGGGTGGTTGTGCTCTCCCCAACCAGGGGCTCTCCCCAACCCAGGGATTGAACCCACGTCTCTTGCATCTCCTGCATTGGGAGGCAGATTCTTTACCACTGATCCACGTGGGAAGCTCTTTACTTACTATATTACTAGCTTGTTATTTATAACTCAGGAACAGCCAGGAGAAAGATATGCACAGGGGAAGGTATGGGCAAAAGGCATGGTGTGCCACTCTCTCCAAATCTCCATGAGTCCACCAACCTGGAAGCTCTCTGAACCCAATCATTTGGAGTTTGATGGTGTCATTCTAGACATATGATTAATTAAACCATTGGCCATTGGCAATCCATTCAACTTCAGCCCCTCTTCCCTCCCCAGAAGTCAGGGGGTTAGGAATAAAAATTCCAATATTCTAATCACATGGCTGGTTCTCCCAGTAACCAGCCCCCATCCTTATATACAGTCCAATAGGCATCTCATTAATACATCGAAAAGCATTTATCACTTAGGAAATTCCAAGAGTTTTTAGAGCTGTGTGCCAGAAATGGGGATGAATACCAAGTCTGTGCTTCTTATTATAAGTCACAATATCATAGGGACTTCCCAGGAGGCCCAGTAGTTAAGACTTCACCTTCCAATGCAGGGTAGGCCGGTTCGATCCCCGGTTAGAGAGCTAAGATTCCACACGCTGTGGGCGCCAAGAAATCAAAACATAAAACAGAAGCAGTATTATGACAAAATTCAATACTTTCAAAAAATCAAAATATCATAATCTCTTATTGGTTCTGTTTTGTTGGAGGACCCTAACAACTAGCAGGCATCTCTCCGGGTCTTATTTTCTTAATCAAGTTCTTATTTGATCCCAGGTGGCAGGTTCCCTTAAAGAAAGAAAGAAAAAAAAAAAAAAGGAAACTATCCATTTTTCACAGCTATGAAATCACCAGAAGCAAGAACCAGAGCAAAAGTTCCTAAAGCTTGGGGATTTCAGCAACTATTTTCACTATTTTGTATCTTCAAGTGAGAGAAAGGGTATCTTGATAACATTTTGTTTATTTTACTTTCTTTTATGGTGATGCCTTTTTTTCTTTCTTTATATATTTTAAATAAAACTTGCAAATATTTAAGGTGTCCAACACGATGAGTTGGTGGCCCAGACGGTAAAGAATCTGCCTACAATGCAGGAGACCTGGTTTGATCCCTGGGTTGGGAAGATCTCCAGAGAAGGGAATGGCTACCCACTCCAGTATTCTTGCCTGGAGAATTCCGTAGAGGAGCCTGGTGGGCAACAGTCCATGGGTCACAAAGAGTCAAGACACAACTGAGCAACTGACACACAGGCACAGGCACACACACACACACACACACACACACACACACACACACACACACAATGAAGTTAATATGGAGCTATTAATAATATGGAGTTAATAATAATAATAATGTATCGATATTGGTTCATTAATTGTAACAAAGGTACTATGTAAGAGGTTAATAATTAAGGAAACTGGGCGCAAAGCATATGAGAACTCTGTATTAGGCTGAAATTTTCTGTAAATCTAAACTCATTTCTAAGGAAACAAATACTGGAGAGAGGGGCCAAGTCTAGGTTTTGTAAGAGAGGGGAAGGGCTTTCCGGCCCAGCGGGGAAAGCTTCCGAAAGCAGGAGGAAGGGGGCACAGGTGGGTACAGACACTCTTGTGGGCGGTGGGCTGGAAGTGGAGAGTTCACATCCGGTGTTCTCAATGCTTCCTTTATGGCACAGACGGTAAGGGTGGACTACCAGCTGAGACGGGGGCTACGGAAAAACTGAGGGTTGCAAGTGGTGAAACTTCGGCGAGGCCCTGAGAGGAGTGCAGGGGGAAGCCGACCAGGGACACAGAGCCGTTTCTTCTTACCTCCCAGATTTGTGTGGCCGCAAAAGGCAAAGCCCTGGGCCTCAGGCCTAGAGGCCTCGCTTGAGCGTCCCCTTGGAGTTCCAGGACGTGACCAGCAGAGGGCGCCCGAACACCACCAGCGTTCCGCCCCACCCCGCCCCCCGCCCCCCGCCCCCATCTCCCAGGCTTCTCTCTTCAAAGTTTCTTTGATTCCAGGAGTAAAACATTCTCTTTTGAGTCAGTCATATGTGAAGGACAATAAACTCTCTGATATAGCCCAAAGGAACACCTTTGAAGAAAAAGAATTTAGGGACTCCCCTGGTGGTCCAGGGGTTAAGACTGCACTTCTACTGAAGGGAGTGTTGGTTGGGGAACTAAGCTCCTGCCCACCTCGCGGCAGGGCCATAAAAAAAAGTTTATAATAAAATAAGTAAAAGAATTGAGTTCTGCATCTAAGAGCTAATTTATTTGCCTCCTCCCTCAAGGAAGCACTGTTAAGGCAGAGGACACGACCGCCATCACTGTCCAATGGTGTTTCAAGTGCTGTCTCAGGCGCAGATCACCGCTGAGGCGGTTGTTGTTATCGTCCCATCTCCAGAGGAATAAACGCAGTCTCAGAGAAGTTAAGGAGGTTACCTGAGTGTCCTTCCTATGGAGCTTAAGCCATATTCCCACCTGGTTTCAATTAACAATCAACCAATTGGTAATTATTCAGCAGGTCTGTGTGCTGGAAAGCTTGCCCTGGGAGATGCTCTGTGAGGAAAGGATCTTCTGTCAATGCATTTGGCAAAGCTGAAGACTATTTCCATTTCTGTGTCAGCACACTGGAGAATCCCAGGAATCAGCAGAGAAACCTGCCTGGTTTTGTTCAAATCCATCATGTTCCAAATGTATTTGTCCAGAGGATGCTTGTTGCTGTTGTTCACACCAGTAACACCCACAGGACGAAGTCTGTGAACTGCTTGGGTTGACCCTGCCATCATGGCCGGAAGGCAAGTGACCATATTTGTGTGGAAGTGGTAACAAGTGGAGCGGGTACTGAGTGCAGGAGGGAGGCATGAAAGGTGGGTGGACTGAGGCAAGAAGGCCAGGAAGAGCAGTGCAGGGACTCTTCCACCATGAGGCTTGGACAGAGCAGTGGCCATGAGGGTGAGGAGGAGGGGAAACACTGGAGAGTGAACTGGGATGTAAAGGTGACACGGTGGACCACTGGATCGTGAGTTTATGGGAGTGTGTGGACAGCGAGTGGGGGAGATGCTAGGACAGTTCCTGGAGGTTTAGCTGGAGCAACTAGGAGAATGATGTTTGTGTTAGTTGTTTAGTTATGTCCAACTCTTTAAGACCCCATGGACTATAGCCTGCCAGGCTCCTCTGTCCATGGGATTTTCCAGGCAAGAATACTGGAGTGGGTAGCCATTCCCTTCTCTAGGGGATCTCTCCCATACTGTGGGCAGATTCTTTACCGGCTGAACCACCAGGGAAGGCCAGGTGAATGATGGTTCTGTTCAATTCACCAAGATGGGGAGCCAGAGAGAAAAGTTTTGACCTGACCTCCTAGGAGTCGCTAAACCTCTAGGAGGCTTTGTTTCCACATCTATGAACTGGGCATGAAACCAGTCAGGCAAACGGCTGTTCTGAAGCTAAGGTCGGCTTCTGCAGTGCCCAGAGAATGTCTGCTCCCTCTCCCCGCTTCCCTGACCCATCCCAAGCAGGTGGCTCTTTCCTTTATGGGGGAGGGATAGAGCTGAGTTGGAGGAAAATTTTTATATCGACCCACAAGAAATAATTGAGGATGGAACAAAAAAACCCTGAAGCTTTGTAGTCAGGGCAAATGAAGTCTTGAGATTTCGTCTTCTCATTGAAAAACAGGGCGACAGATACCACAAGCTGCAGGACGTCCTCAAGAGTCAGTGAGCCCATGGATCGCCCAGCTCAGAGACCTGGCCCTGGGAGACTGGGTCAAAGGAGGAGCCAGGACCCGGGGTCCCTGAGCTGGAATTGTGGCAGGATGTATGTGACCACCCCCACAGAATTTAGGCAGCTGACCACTGGGTCTTCTCTCTCTGCGTCCCACCCTCCTCACAGTCCAAGCTCCAGGTCATAGCCCATAAATCTCCTTCACACAGAGCACAGTAAATCAGGGGTGTATAGGAGACCCCCCAGCTGCCTGCATCCTCCCTCCTGCCTTTGGAGAGGATGCAGGAGCAGGAAGCCCCTAGGACAGGGTGGGGTGTGACTACCCCAGGCCCGCCCACCTCGGCTTGTTAATTACAGACCCAGGGTCTGCAGAGCCTGATTTATGGTTGGGACTGGGAAAGTCTCGAAGAGCCTGGAGGGGCAGAGGTGATGGGGTTGGTGGGGGGTGGGCGTGTGTGTGTGGCGGGGGTGGGGGGGTGGGGGTAGGACCGGAGACCAGAGAGGATCCGAAATTCAGAGGGCCTGTTGAAATGACAAAATTAATAGTACTAAATGAATACATTTACATATAAATAAAATATAAGCATAATAGCAATAGCTAACATTGATTGAGAGACTGTACGCCAAGCTGGCTAAACACTTTATTAATTCATTCATCAAATATTTATTGAGTACCTATTTGGTGCCAGGAATCTGGCATATATTATCTAATGAACTTCCCCAAACAGCCCTGCCAGTTAGTCATTATGGTTCCCATTTTGCAGATGAAGAAACCCAAGCAAGAAGCGATTAAGTGACTGGTCCAGGGTTACTACGCTATTGAGTAGCAGATCCAGGACTCAAACCCCTGGCTATCTGTCCCCGGAGCTCAAACTTTTTGGAGTAGATTATCCTGCCTCTTTGGTACCACTTGATTCACTGTCTTCCTGTGTGTCCTTGGGCAAATGCCTTTGCCTGGCTGACAAAAGAGTTCTTATTGGCCAAAAAGGCACTTTGTCCTGCCCATAGCACAAATTAGGAGGATCAAATTAAACTGAAGCACACGGAAATGCTTTTTAAAATTATCTGTAAAATATTGAGAAGGAAATGGCAACCCACTCCAGCATTCTTGTCTGGGAAGTACCAAGGACAGAGGAGCCCAGTGGGCTGTAGTCCATGGGGTAGCCAAAGAGTTGGATATGACTTAGTGACTAAATAACAACTGGGCATTGAACTAATTTACAGATATAAATCCTTTTAGAATTCTAGGAATTGCTTAAAAAAAAAAAAACTATGAGTAAACATTTGTCCTCAAAAATAAAATTGTTTTTACACATGTAACAAAATTATCTGTAAAGCAAAAGTGAGAAGAATAGATGTGAAGGAGAGAGAAAGAATGTCCTATGTGTGATTGAAGAACCATAAGAAGAGAAAAAACGAAGTGCAACAGAAGCAGTATCTGAAAAGACAAAAGTGAGGAAATTTGCCAATCTGAGAAGAGGTAACAAACCACAAATCTGAGAAGCCCAACAAATCCTAGAATATAGATATACATATATATATACATATATATATATATTTTTTAAACCCACACACTTCAATGTGTCATAGTGATACATCAGAAACTAAAAACAGTGAAAAGATTTCAAAACCAATCTGGAAAACACAAATACCTTCAAAGGAGCAACAGTTATTCTGAAGCTGACATCTCATCCACAGCAATGGAAGTAGGAAGACAACATCATATCTTCAAAGTGATTCAAAAAGAACAGGGACCCCCATGGTGGTCCAGTGGCTAAGACTCCGTGCTCCCAATGCAGGGAGCCCAGGTTCGATCCCTGGTCTGGGAAGTAGATCCCACATGTCTCAACTAAGAGTTTGCATGCTGCAGCTAAAGATCCTGTATACTGCACCAAAAATCAAAGAACTCAAGTGCTGCAACTAAGACCTGGCACAGCCAAATAAGTAAGTAAATATTTAAAATAATAAAAAAGTAGAACCAACCAGACTTACACAGGAGAAATAAAGGTGACAGAGTCATTACTAGTGGGCTCTCACTGGAGGAAATTCTACAAGATATAACTCAGGCAAGAAAAAAAAGAAGATTCCACATGGAATGTCTGAGATGCAAAGCAAAGCAATCAGTAAATATATAAGCACATTTAAATGAACATTGATTGTATTTTTAAAAGATCTGTAAAATGCTATATGAAAAGTGTACTAGTGAAGACGATATTAGATGCTAAAGGCGATAGATCCCTTAACTCGAAGGCTTAAACATGAAAGTTTCTCACTCGTGTAGTCATTCAGGTGAGTCTTCCTGGTCAGGCAGTTTTCCTCCAGGCAGAATGAAGAACCTGGCTCCTTCTCTTGGATTCTACAATCTTTAGCTTGTGGCTCCCATGGCTGCCGTAGGTCTTTGAGACAGGAGAAAAGGGAAGGAGTGTGAGGGCTGCACTAGGGACAGGCCTGGGAGTGACACACACCACTTCTGTTCAGATTAACAGAATTCAGCCAACTGCAGGAAAGGCTGGGAAACGTTAACTGCTGTATTCATTATCGATAGCTGTGTGACAAATTCCCTCAAAACGTACTGGCTTAGGGACTTCCCTGATGGTCCAGTGGCTAAGACTTGCAGTTCTCAATGCAGGGAACCCTGGTTGGGGGAACTAGATCCTCATGCTGCAACTAAAAGATTCCATGTGCTGCATCAAAGATCAAAGATCCCGTGTGCCAAAACTAAGACCCAGTGCAGCCAAATAAATAAACAAAAATAAATTAAAAGAAGAAAAATGCTTTAAAAAACCCCACATATTGGCTTAAAATGACAATGAGCATTTATTATTTCACAGTTTCTATGGGTCAGGATTTGAGGGATAAATCTCTGCCCCTTTTGTGCACAATGGAGCACGTGTATGATTCCTAGAACTCTCGCAGTCATTTTGCCACCAGGAGGGAAGCCACCTTGAGAAAGAAATATACACAGAAGAGATATGGAAGAGTCACAGAAGAATAATCACATGAATGATTACATTAAACAAAGGGATTCTGAAATTCCCTTGAAAGTGAAATGAACCAAGAACACTCAAGATGATTCTGGAAATGAACAATGAAGCCAAGAGATTCCCAGATCAGACAGGCATTAAACAGAGATGGCTGGAGGTGCCATTATAGAGATGTGGCATTACAAATCACTGGAGACAGAATAAACTATTTACCAAACTGGAGTTGGAAAAACTGGCACTTGGGTTCCAACTTTTAAAAATTCAATAATAAAGCAATTGCAACAACAACAACAATGGCTGCCATTTATGCACACCTATACAGTTTTAGAAATTTACATTTGATTTATTTCTATCTTCACACCTACCCTACCAGGCAGGTATTATCATTTATTCCCACTTGACAAATGAGAAAACTGAATCTCAGGAAGGCAGACCACACACGGCTGTCAGCTTCCCAACCCTGGGTAGGAGCCCTGTTTCCCTCCCCACAGTAGCGGTGCCCTATCCTGAGAATTCCAGGCCAGGGCAGTGGCTCCCTTGTCTGCTGGCCCGCCGGCCTGGGAGACAGAAAGACAGAGCTCTCCACAAGCCGAGCCCAGAATTCCTGCTTTACCCCCCGACTGACCCTGGGGCCGATCTACGATTAGAACCCAGCTTAAAGCACAGAGGCCTCTTTGTCATTGCTTTAATGAGAAGCCAATCACCAAGTCATTAGTGGGTGGAGGTGATGAGGAGTTTGGTGCTGGGGTGGGAGGGAGGAGGATGCTCTTGGTTTCTGGATGATTTATAGCTGCAGCGCCAGACTGCTGGGGGAAGGGAGCAGAGTTGCAGCAGCAGGAGAAAGTTACTATTCATAGAGCACCTTAGAGGAGCTGAGACCTGTTAAGAGAGTCTAACATACTGTTTTATTTAATCCTCACAACAAATCAGATGAAGCAGTATTACTATATATCCCCATTTTACAGATAAGGAAACTGAGGCTCAGAGGGGTTAATGGAGTATCTTACCCAATGCTATACAGTTATTAAATGATGGTCTTATTCCAGAACCCAAACATCCATTCTGCTGTTCATTGTTACAGGCACAGCAGAGGTGAGTGTAGGTGAAGGGCCAAGAAATATTCTACCTTTAGACCAAGTAGGAACATGCTGTCGGGAGGTGGTTGATTAGGGGATGTTACTCTGTGGGCTGGGAGTAGGAGCAGGGAAGAGGACCATATCACTGCTAAACTTGGAAGAAAGAACCCCTGGAGGGCTAAGTCTGCCAGAAAAAGGATAATAACATAACTAAATATTATGAAGTGCCAACTATATGCCAGACATTGCACTGAGGGCCTTCCAGTTATGAGGCAGTTACCAATTCATTCTCTTCCCTGGTGGCTCAGATGATAAAGAATCCGCCCATGATGTGGGAGACCCAGGTTCAATCTCCGGGCTGGGAAGATCCCCTGAAGAAAGGAATAGCAACCCACTCTAGTATTCTTGCCTGGAGAATCCCATGGACAGAGGAGCCTGGCGGGCTACTACAGTCCAGGGATTCACAAAGAGTTGGACACCACTAAGTGACTAACAACACTATTAATCCATTTTATAGCTGAGGAAACTGAGGCTCAGAGAGGTTAAGTTACCTACCCCAGGTCTCAAGGTAGGTACAGCGGTTGATTTAGGAGTAAGAGGAGCGACAAGGCAGTTACTTATTCTCTGCTCTAGGTTGTCAGGATTTTGGTTGTAAACAACAAAACTCAACTTGGTTCACTTAAGCAGAAAAGGAAGTTATTGGTTACCTCTGAGATAGCGTACAGGATCAGTGGAAAGTTTAATGGGATTAAATTTGGGAAACTCATCAGAATTACAGGAAACTGGGTGGCTGGATCCATAGCCTAGCTAGTAACCTCCTGTGGATGCCCCCACATGGCACTGGAGGCTACTGGCCCAGTACAGGCAATTTCGCCCCAGGAGCCTGTTTCTCTGGGACCCCTGCTCCACATACAAGGCATCAAGTTCCTGGACTCCAAGACCCCCTCCCATGGAGGTGTCCCTCCCCCCAGATAGACTATTCAAATGCTGCAGGGATTTCCCTGCTGATCCAGTGGTTAAGATTCCGTGTTGCCAAGGCAGGGAGCCCAGGTTCCATCCCTGATCAGGGAACTAGATCTCACATGCCGTGATTAACAGTTCTCATGCCTCAATTAAAAAGATCTCCCACGCCACAACAAAGATCAAAGATCCTGCATTCCACAACTAAGACCTGGCACAGCCAAAATAAATAAATGCTTTTTTAAAAAAATTAACTAACAACAAAAACCAATGCTGCAGAGCCAACCATGGTAACAAAAATATTCACTGCAAGTCCCAAGTGCCCAGGTCTCCCAGCTCCTGGGAAGAAGTGACCGGAACGTCATCAGCTCTCTGTCTTCCTCACATCCAAAGTTGGACCTTACACTTGAGAAAACCCATCACTAGGGGCTGCTCAGAAATCTCAGGCCTCAGATTCTTGAAGGAGGATATGGAGATGATAACACTTTCTTTTTCATCATCCTTAACACCCAGCTGGCCACCCCCATGTGCCAATTCTACTTTATGAACAAGTGTGGATACCAGCCCGCCTCTCTCACAACCACCTGCATAGCTCAGGCCCCCCACTCCCTCCTCTGTATCCTTATAGCAGCCTCATCTCATCCCATCCCATCCCATCCCCCCGCCCCCCCCCCGCCGTCCCCCCCATCGCGCCCCCCGTAACTATGAGATATCACTTTCACTTTTTAAAAAAAAAAATTCTGACGGCTCTAGGCCTTAGCTGTGCCAAGCAGAACCTAGTTCCTTGACCAGGAACCAAACCTGAGTCCGCTGCATTGAAAGCGCGGAGTCTTAACCACTGGACCACCAGGGAAGTCCCTATAGTCATGTATTCTCTTAAATGGAGTCTGTGTTAGATCCCTCGTCCACGCTGTTCAAAGGAGGTGTTTTCTGTTTCATTCACTACGCTGCACCGGTACCCAGAATAGGAAGATATCAACACATTTTTTGTTGTTGAATGAAGGGGTAAGAGCCTGAAACTGAGTCCAGATCCGCCGGATTCCAAATTCCCCCCAAACCAAGTTTATCTCCAAGTTGAACCGCTGAGGGCCCCGTCCTGGGAGAGAAGGCAGGCTGCCGGCCTTTCCAGAGCTCAGCTCTCCGGGGATGACGGGGCTCCCGGAACGCCGCTGAGGCCGGTTTCTCCGCACAGCCCGTCCCAGGATCCCGGTTTTCTCCCCAAGGTGGGAGTAGGGTCTTCCCTCGGGGAAGCGACGCCGGAACTTCCAGGGGAAGAGCAGGAATTTCTGAAATCCAGGCCCGGCCGAGCGGTAATTGGCACCTTGGCGGCCGCCAGCGGAATCGCCCAGCCCTAAATCACGGCCGCGGCCCCGCCTCCCGGCGGCGGGCCGGGCAGAAGCGGCGCTCCCGGCGGGGGCGGATCCCCGGCGCGCGGAGGGAGGACCGGCCGCCGCTGCAGGTGCCGCGGAAATGCCTGCCCGCCGCCCGCCTTTGAAGTCGGCCCGACCCCGCCCGGCTCGAGCCCCGCTGCGAGCAGCACGCCCTGGGGGTCCCAGCCGGGGATCGTCACGCCGAGTCCACTCGACTCCCGGGATTCGTGGGAAGGCGGCCGAGTGGGGCGGGGGCGCTTCTCGGCGAACTCCGGCCATTTGTCCGGACAGTGTGACCTCAGAAGTACTCATTTGGAGCCCAGAGTGTGCAAGGGAAGGGTCGGGAGTGGGGAGCCAGCCTGGAGAAGGAGGACACTCGGGAAGGAGAAGCCAGAACCGTTTTAGCGAAGGGGTGCAAGGGCAGCCCCGCTCCCAGGTTCTGACATCTTGGGCCCTTGGGACATTTTCTTTGCGTTCCTTACCTCCCTTTCCTATGGATTTGAGGGTTCATGGTAGGGGGCTGGCAGAGAAGTTTGTGGTTTCATCTCATTTTTTCCCTTGCTTATTTTCTGTGACTATTTTGTTATGTTTAAGCCCCACAGCTGTCTTATTGCCATGAGCTGTATTTTTTTCCCCCTCCATCCAAAGTATGGGTGAGGATATTCTAAGGTTAAAGTGCAAGAAGCAAATTGTGTGTAGTCAAAATTATCTCTGAAAAAGACAACCTTAAATAAGGTATTATGTATACAATCCTGAAGTCAGTCCTCCTTAAGCAAGGTAAAATTGAATAACCACTGGCCCAGATTCTGAAAGAGCGAATAGCATATATATTTCTGAGCATTTGAACCACTTTGCTTTTGACACAGAATTTTGTATTCAGTAGATGTGGGGTGAGGTCCCAGAAGTTAGACTGCTGCCGCCATTACAGCCACATTTGAGAACACAGCTTTGATAACTTCCAAATTTCCCTGAGGTGGGTGGAGGATTGCTGGGCATTTCTTTTTGGCTACAAGGATTACTTCCTTCTATTTTAATATGGAGCTTCTATATATTTAATGCACATGTTCATGGCTGTCAACACATGTGACAGTCTGTAGCACTGGGTCTGGTATTTGGTACATGTTCAATAAATGTTCACTGGATTTGAATACAGAGCTTGTTTGATCAGACCAGTGTGAAATTTCCAGAGTTTTGTGAATATCTTAACATCAGGGAGACACCATTTATTCAACATTCAGCAATTATTTCTTTGGACCTACCCTGTACCAGGCAGTGTGCTAGGAACTGGGAATACAGAAGTCACCTGGATACAGATGCAACATGAACATAAAAGTACAATATGTAGATAACCAACAAAGACTTATTGTATAGCACAAGGAACTATACTCAATATCTTATAATAACCAATAAGAAAAAAGAATCTGACAAGGTGTGTGCATATATATATATATATATCTGAATCACTATGCTATACACCTGAAACAAACACATTGTAAATCAACTATACTTCAATAAAAAATTAATTTAAAAATAAATAAGAGGGGGGAAAAGTGCAATGAAAAGAAGTGAAAAACATGAATGTGTTAGTTGCTCAACTGTGTCTGACTCTTTGTGACTCCATGGACTGTAGCCAGCCAAGCTTCTCTGTCCATGGGATTCTCTACGCTACAATACTGGAGTGGGTAGACATTCCCTTCTCCAGGGGATCTTCCTGACCCAGGACTGAACCGGGGTCTTCTGCATTGCAAGCAGATTCTTTACAGTCTGAGCCATCAGGGAATTTAAAAAATAAATAAATAGGAAGGGGAAAATGGACAATATGTTCTGCTAAATTCAAAGATGGGGTGATGCACAGAAATGAAGGGTTCAGGGCAGGCTTCCCAAGGAGGAAAGATTAGCAAGCACTGGAAGCTGGTGACCAACCTCAGGCCACTGAACTGCATCCAGAACTCTGGTAGGCAGAGGCCTTTCCAGCACCTGCATGAAGGTTGCTGTGGGCTGTTCTTGGGTCCCCTCAGGCTACTCCTGACTCCCCCAGCCCTGGCTCACCTGCAGTCCAGGGTCAGGTTGGCAGGTAGTCACTGGCCTGTCACTTCTGCTCCCCCTGGGGTCCAGCAGCCATCAGTTCAGCTGGGGACAGAGTTAGAATTAGCCAAGGAGATCCCAGGCAGCGAATCTCAGTCCAGGAGGCAGGTAAAGCTGGGCGCTCTGGATTGCTCCTAGCTTCCAGCCCATATTCTCTACTTTTTCCCTGCCGTCTCTCTTCATTTGGAGGTTCCTCCCTCCCTTTCCCCCTTCCCACTTTTCTCTGTATCAGTCAAGTGCTCTTTATTTTTCACAGGTGGTTGAAACTATTTGACTATCTCAATGACTATTGTTTCAAAGGGCAGAGGCGAGGCCTCTATCACCTACAGGTGGTCAGTGGGGGCTGCTGGATGGGGACGCCCAGAATGCAGGCCCAGCCCAGAGGGGTTAAAAACTTGGTCTCCAAAATAGGAACCACACTGGCTGATTTGAAATCTTAGCTTGGCGGCAGCTTAGTCCTTTGACTTGGGACAAATAACTTCATACCCTCAGAGTCTCAGTTTCCAGTCTGTAAAATGGGTATCATTATAATAGTAGAGCCTTACAAATAGGATTGCTATGAGACTAAGATAATGTATGTTAAAAAATACACTTAGGACCATGCCTGTCTATAGTACGCATCCGTTATATCCAATTGTACCTTGAAGGGGGAAGTTTTGGAAGGAGCCACTGGCTGTGGGTGGTTGGGGAGGGAAAAGTCTCCCCCTCTCACCAACAAACCACCCCTCCCTGGCTCTTCTGAGACTGAAAGGCCCACCTGCTGCCTCCTGATCTGTCTGCCTTTGAGCCCAGGGGCCAGGCTTTTCTGAGGGGCTAGGCAAGGCCAATGAGCAGGAAAGTGGTTCAGCTCTCTAGAGTGGCCTTGGGGGGCGCTAAGGGACAAGGGATGGGGTGGGAGCAGAGGTGGCTGTGGAATGTGACACTCAGGGACCATTATGTCTGGGCTCTGACCTTTTCCCTGCCTCCCACGCTGAGACCCATGAGACTAACAGCCTGGAGGCACCCCATGACACCTGTGGCCATGCTGAGGGCCGAATCCTGCTCGAGGTCTGCATTTCTCTATGACTGTCTGTGTGTTTTGAGGACAATGGGAGACAGACTGAATCTAGAGGACAAAACATCCAGTTCTAGCTGCTTTCATTCACTTTTAAATTTCACAGATACTTCAGGTCTGGGAAATAGAGCCCCAGACATATAACGTCCTTAGGGTACTTAGAGACTAGTAGGCAACACAGAAAATAAAAGAACAGCCTTATTCTTCTTCTCCAAAGAGCAAGTCACAGTTTGAAATAACAGGGTTATTGGTCTGTTCTTTGGCAAGATGGGTGTGAACTCCATACCCACCCCAGCTGATACCACAGTCTTGGCAATTTGGAGGCATCTGGATTGTGAATGGGAATGACATTGACCTTGGTGCTTCATATAACTTACTTGTGGATGCCTGAAATTCCACTGGGCGGTGGTGGTGGTGGGGTCTTTCTCTAGGATTAAGCATTATTCTTTTTCTGAGACCCTATGTATATTTTAAATCCCTGGGGGTGGGGGTGGGTTAACTGAGTTCATAACACAGCAGTGCTATGTCCCGAGACAGGGCTACTCGATGACTTTGGACTCCAAAAGATACCCCTGATGGGTACCACAAGGCGAGCCAGTGGACCACAAGACAATCTCCATTACCCTCTGAGTTAGCACTCAGCTCAGCTCTGCCTGCAAGAGAGAGAGCTAAAGAGATGTAAGGGGTGAGTATGTGTGTGCTGTGCTAAGTCGCTTCCATCTTTGCAATGCTGTGGACTGTAATCTGCCAGGCTCCTCTGTCCATGGGATTCTCCAGGTAAGAATACTGGAGTGGGTTGCCATACCCTCCTCCAGCGGATCTTCCTGACTCAAGGATCAAAATGCATTTTCAGTTTGATCAAACGGGTCTCCTGCATTGCAGGCAGATTCTTTATCACTAGTACCTCCTGGGAAACCTAGAGGGTGAATAAGGCCCAAGCAAAACCCAAACCCGGAATTCCAGCCAGCCTCACTCTGGGAGCTGAAAGAGGCAGAAACTCCAGGTCCATCTTAACTGCAGGGCCCTGTGGTCTCAGATTTGCCCCCTCCCTTATGCGTCCTGCTGGAACACTCATGCTACCCTCTGTGACAGTCCTGTGGTTGCCCACAGGTCTTGACAAAACTTTCAGGGTTCTTTAAACACACTCAACTACCACTGGGCCCCTTCTGTGTGTCTATCAGCTCTCCTGCCGGCAGGCCAGATTTGGCACTCAGGGCGAAGAATGTGGACCCCAGCCACCCCAGAGAGGCCCTGGAGTGAAGCCGGGCCAGGTCTCCCCGTGGCTGGAGCACTGCCCTGGGCGGGTCCCGCTGCCCGTCTGGACCCTTCCTACAAGAATCTGCATGCTTCCTCCCTCTGGGTTCCTCCCTCACCAACCTACCTGGAGGCAGGTCATAAAGCAGGAGGAGGGAGATGGATGGATGAGGAGGGCGGAGAGCCACGTGGTGCCATAAAGCCCCAGCTAGAAAGGGCCTGTCCCGGAGTGTCCAGGCTGCAGGAGTTCACGCTCAGAAGGTGGGCCGTCAGCCTTGGGAGCCGCAGCTGGGGCAGCGAGGCCCGGGAGGAGGCCATGCACCCAGGCGCGCCAGGATCAGGCCTCAGGGGCCTGAAAGGAGCTGAGGGCTCTCCTCAGGACTTGGGGAACTCTTGCCTGGAAGCTGGGAGGGATTTTGGGGTGCTGAGGGAGAACGGCAGCCCCCGAAGCCTGGGCGAGGCAGAAGAGGTGGCCGGGAGTAGAAAGCGCAGCCGGCCCGTGCGGTCCAAGGCGCGGCGCATGGCCGCCAACGTGCGCGAGCGCAGGCGCATCCTAGACTACAACGAGGCCTTCAACGCGCTACGCCGCGCGCTGCGGCACGACCTGGGCGGTAAGAGGCTCTCCAAGATCGCCACGCTGCGCAGGGCCATCCACCGCATCGCCGCGCTCTCCCTCGTGCTGCGCGCCAGCCCCGCGCCCCGCTGGTCCTGCGGACACCAGGAGTGCCACGGGCAGGCCGCGCGCGCCGGGGACGCGGGGGACCTGGGCTCCAGCCCGCCGGCGCCGCCACCGCCCACCGGGCCCTTCGCGCCCCGCTGCGCCTCGTGCCACCCCCACACGCCCTTGGGACGGCCCAGGGCGGTGGCCGAGGCGCTGCCGGGCTGGGCCCAGGCCTCCCCCGGAAGCTGGCGCCGAAGTCTCGGGGCTCCCTCGGCCTGGCCTCGGGGCCTCCTGCGAGCAGGCCCCGGGCTGGGCCACCCACACTCCTGACCGGGCGCCGAGCGCACTGTAGGGCCGGGAAGGAGCCAGCGGCAGGATGACCACAGAACGGGAAGATTAGGAAGCCATCCCTGGCAAAACTGAATGGGCTGAAGCCTGACGGGGAAAGGAGGCGCTTTGGCGGTGGGAAGGAACTCTGGAGACTGGGCCGCACCTCCTAGAACCCCGAGAACCCAGCCAGGAGCCGAATTCTTCTGGGCTCTTACCTTTGGACTTGAACTCTCCTTGGAAAGTGACTTTTGCATCTCTGTACCTCTGAGTCCTATTGTCTCTTGCTTTACAAAAAAAATTTTTTTAGGAGAAATGAAGACCTTTGGACAAAGTGGGGGGTTTATGTGGGAGTATGGGTGGCACCTGATGGGGTCTGATGACGCCGCGTGGGTCCCCTCCCCCTGCCTGTGCCGATGCCCCAAGTCTGTGGTCTGGGGGAGGCCTTCAGAATCGGCCAAATAAAAAGGAGAAGCTGTCATCTCTGTCTGCGAGCGGGACTCCACGGGGCCCAGGGGCCCAGGAACCCAGGGTGGTGGGAAGGCCCAGAGAGGCTTGGGGCCTCACGCCAGAGTGATGGGCCCCTGGCCTGAAGCCCACAGGTAGGTACTAGGAGACATTGGTTCCTGCAAGAGCCCAGGTGTGACTGAGCACTATGCGGGGCCCTGTGGGAGGACGTTGTCTGGAGATGAGGAGCGAGACGGGGAGGCTGATGATGTGGTCAGAACTGCTGTCTGCCGTGAGCCACAGAGAGGGGGGCAATGAGAGCAGGCTGTGGGCCAGTCTCAGGGAAGGAAGCTGGGGGCAGGGCCAAGGACTTGGGGGGGCATCAGTAAATCCCACTGGTACCCCCAAGCGATGGGCAGATGAGGCTCCCGGGGAAGAGTAGGAGTGTGGACTGTGCCTCTGTGATGATGGGCAGATTTGGAATCCAGGAAAGTGGGGCCTTGGGCCAGGGCTGCTGCAGAAGTGGGAGGGACAGCTGGCCCCCTTAAGTCTGGACGGCTGCTCTGCCTCTAAGGTGAGCACCCCGAGCTCATGTCCGGCCTCACTCATATTGAGCCTCACTGACCGGGATCGTATCGCTGGTGCTGCTCGCTGACATGAGGACCCAGATATGACAGAGAAAGCCTTGGTGGTCTCCTTGGAGAGTTGGAGGCAGGGGGAGCGCCACAGCTCAGAATGGGGGATCCCACAGAAGCTGGAGAGAAGCCCACAGTCTCCCAGGGAGGACTGAGGGGCCCCCAAAGCACTTGAGATGAGGCTCATCGTCCTAATTACAGGCGTCTTTGCTTTCTGCAAGTGAGACCCTGGCTGGCGCACTTGGCATCCGGTCCCCAGGCCCACAGACCCCAGGGCTCCACATTTCACAGGGCGGGTGGCTGGATCACAGATCACGAAGAGCCTTGGACTCTGGGGCAGTGGGCTCTGGGGGCCCCTTCAGGAGCAAAATGGGGGGCCCTGGCCCCAGGCCTGCCCACTGAGCGTGCCCTGTCAGGGAGAGGCTCTACCATGGTCTGACAGCAGAAAGCAAAGAGCCAGGCTGTCCAGGGCTCCGGGCTCTGTTCTGCACTGAATACATGTGTGCCTGCTTAACCTCTCTAAGGTTGGGTCGGGAGCGGGGTGGGGGGTGGGGGTTCACCTCTGACACGGTGTCTCCACCTCAGGATGGCTGTGAGTATTAACCTTCATTCATCAGGCAGTTTCTGGCAATTAGAAGGTGTTCCACAACTGGTAGTGTTTGCATATTATTTTAATTTTCTGACAGACAAGCCTGGACAGTGCTTCCACCTTGCTTCAGCCTCAGGTTTATATTCTCTGGAAACATGATTAAAATGACCATCAAGTCCTGCTTTTCGGAGTTCCAGGATGAAATGAAATGAGGGTTCTTCCCTGGCTTGCACGCTCAGCTCTGGAAGGGCGAGGGCGCCCCCTGCCGGTGAAATGGGGGAATGTGCGGCAGACTGTGAAGGCAGTTTGAGGCTGTGGAAGTATTGTCTCCTTACTTACCAGCTGAGTGACCTTGGCACATCGCCTAAGGGCTTTGATCCTAGGTGTTTACATCCGGTATAATGGACTAAATAAGTCCTTATATCATAGGCTGTTCTGCAGACTAAAAGAGAGAATGCATTTAAGGCACTTAGCATGGTGCCTGGCCTACAAAATCACTCACTGCATGAAAGCTATTTAATATTAAGAGAAGTTCTATTTGTAGAGCTGTTAAATGGAGAGAATGCATGGGAAGGTGTTTTATAAAGTCTGCAACACATTAGTTATTAACGTTGTTTCATCCGGGCTATCTGTTTGAGGGCACACATCTGCATATTTACAAGATGATAAGTAAACATTTGCGTGGCATGTTTATAGAAATGTGTAGGTATGTGAATTTGTGTGTGTGCATATGTGTATCTATTGACCTAACAGGTACCCCCTCCTCTCCCTGATTTCTTAAAGGGTGCTAGACCAGAATACCTTTATGATGCACCTTCCAGGTTTTCTGGCGGAGAAGGCAGTGGCACCCCACTCCAGTACTCTTGCCTGGAAAATCCCATGGACAGAGGAGCCTGGTAGGCTGCAGTCCATGGGGTCGCTAAGAGTCAGACACGACTGAGCGACTTCACTTTCACTTTTCACTTTCATGCATTGGAGAAGAAAATGGCAACCCACTCCAGTGTTCTTGCCTGGAGAATCCCAGGGACGGGGGAGCCTGGTGGGCTGCCATCTATGGGGTCGCACAGAGTTGGACACAACTGAACTGAACCGCAGCAGCAGCAGTAGGTTTTCTGGAACCCTTGCTTGAGTTTTTTGTTTGCTTCCTAAAATCATATCCGTTCTCCAAGATGACTGATTTGCTGTGAAAAGAAGCTATATCCGTGATTATTAAAGACATGGAAGTTATCAACCAGGACCACCTAGGTTTATCCAAATGTAGCGTAAAATAGTACAAGGGTAGGTATTAAATGAATATAAAAAGGAAAGTTCTGGAAAGAGAAGACACACACAGAAGACAGAGCTGTAAAAATCATGGCCAAAAGATATGAATGACTGATATACCTAAAGACAAATTATGTATCTATAAGGTTAATCCCAACAGATTACTCAAGTAGTGTTCAAAGGAGAGAGCGAAAGGGTTCACTTCGAAAGGGCAGAGAATAATAACAATTATAGCACTTTTTGCATCATGAATGAGACATGCCAGCAAAAGTAAATAACAATTGTAAGACCCAAATGTTGTCAGAGATGTGGAGAAAGGGGCACATTTACAGATTTCTAGTTGTATTGTGTATCTGTTCCTTTTTTTGAGAACAATTTGGCAAAATCACAATAAAAAATACCCTAAGGAAGTCAAAGTGAAAAAAAAAATTTTTCTTGAAAAAGGAGGTCCCAGTGGCACTGTATCTAACAGTGAAAGGCTTGAAACAACACAGATACTTAACCAGAGAGGCTTGGGCAAAGCAAACTCAGATATTTGCAACAGGATGCCAGCAATGGTGAGTTGGGAAAGCAGATCAAACTGGTCTGTGCCTGCTGCTTGTAAGTGTGGACCAACAGGTAGGTGCAGGGACCGACCTGGAGAGAATTTGGGGGATATTTATGGGTTAATAATATAATGGGTTAATATCCATTCGGCTCTGATAATTGTTTTTAAAAGTGAAAGTTTTGTTTGCTTAGGGCACGTTCTAAAGAGGAGTGGGCAAATGTTTGGAGCATAGACAGCAAGGATTCCTTTGGAGGGACTCCAGGTGGCATTAGTGGTAAAGAACCCGCCTGCCAATGCAGAAGGCATAAGAGACGCGGGTTCGATCCTTGGGTCCGGAAGATCTCCTGGAGGAGGCCATGGCAACCCACTCCAGTATTCTTGCCTGGAGAATCCCATGGACAGAGGAGCCTGGTGGGCCACAGTCCCTACCATAGGGTCGCAAAGAGTCAGACACGACTGAAGCAACTTAGCACACACGTACCTCACTGGATGTGAAACTGGGGTGCTTGCTGATAGGTGAATGACCACATCAGGTTTTGCTCACATTTTGCACTCACGTGTGTATGTGTGTGTAGACACCAGAAGGTTGCCTGAAGCAGGGGAGCTGGGCCCAGGCAGGCCCCAGTGAAAAGTAGGATTTGCTTAATTACTCCTAACCTGTCAGCCCCATAGGGTTTCCTGATACCCAGTGCGATATTGAGGATAAAAAGGCTCGTGGTCACAGTTACAGGGTTTTTCTCTCTTTTTTTACCTCTTCTCCTTGCATTAGGCTCAGACTTACCTAACCTTCTGGGGCTCGTGTCTCTGCCCGCTCCAGGCCCACTTTCCATACCACTGTTTCCATCTCGGAATTCTTCGAAGCCCAGGATGCAGTAAGGTTGAGGCAGGTAGAGGTGGATTTAGCATCCGTGTGGACACACCCTGGGCACTTGATTGGTGCCTGTATCTTCCTCTGGTTCCTCCAGTCAGCCGTCACTGTGAGCCAAGCGCATGAAGAGGGAGCTGGGGGTGCACCCGCCCCCCTCCAAGACCTCACAGCCCGTCCGGGAGGGGGCACAGAGAGGGGAACGACTTTCTTCAGTGACCTGCAAACATACTGCGGAGCAGGGAGGTCAGCCCACAGCAGAACAGAAAGGCCGATGCCACCTGTGTAGCTACAGGGGCTTAGAGCGCAGAACCCCACCTGGGGCCCACAGGCTGAGTGAAGGCGGAGTCGGAGGGGGAGCTCAGCGCCTTCCCTTCTAAAGGCGGCTGTGGGCATAGCTTCTGGCTGCTCTGCAGAAAGTGGGCCCAGGCTTCCCAGATCTTCACATTAAAAGTCTGGAATCTCCGTTCTTACGTGAAGTGGATTTTTAAAAAACACATTGCACACCAAACCCACTTTGCCTGACGAACCTGGCCCATGGGCTTCCAATGAAGACTTCAGTTGAGGGTGGGGGTAGAGGGGAGGTGGCGCTTGCAGCTGGGGGCAGGACCAGGCTGCAGCCGGAGCAGCTGGCTGTGTTGGGCTCACCAATCCCGGAGCCCAAAGCAGGTGCTCCTTGTCCTCACCTCTCCCCTTCCTCCCTGGTCCCCCACTCTCATCTCTGGTCCTTCCCCTCATCACCATCAGGCCACTAGATGGCGCCACAAGCCCAGCATCTCACAGTGCAGAGCAAACTCGGCTCCCCAGTCGGGGAACCCCAGTTTACCTGATAATCTTGCTACCATGGGGCACCCTGGGGACTTCTTGGCTTCTTCTTGTTTCTTCCAGTTTTTATTAAGTAAAAAAAAAAAGGTTTATGTCAGGTTTCTTCTTTCCTTCAGGCAGGTGCTGCCCAATAGAAATACAATGGAAGCCATGTTTTAAATTTTCTGGTAGGCATACTACAAGGAGAAAAGGGACACAGGTAACATTAATTTTAAAAACGTTTATGTAACTCAATATAGCCAAAATATTATCATTTCAATATGTAATCTATATACACTGTGTTAATGAGGTATTTTAGATTTTTTTGGTACTATTGGAAATCTAGTGTGTGTTTCATATGTATAACACATCCGGTGTGGATGAGCCACGTTTCAGGAGTTCTATAGCCAGATTTGGCTGCTGGCTATGGAAATGGCCTGGTTGGGCTGGTCAGTGGTAGGTCCATAGGGCCTGAGTCCTCCCCACCAAGAGTGAGCTCCTAGATTGTAACATGGAATTCTGGGAAGCTGGACACTGACTTATAGTCTAGGACTCTCGGGCATCCAACCTGCCACCATCTGCAGAAGGTCTCTCATTTAAAAATTTTTTTTAGTCTTTTTATTTTGGGCCCTGCCTCAAAACTCATGGGATCTTAGTTCAGCAACCAGGGATTGAACCCAGGGCCTCTGCAGTGAGAGCTTGGAGTCCTAACCACTGGACTGTCAGGGAATTAATTCCTGAAGGTCTCTTATTTTAAAAGCACGTTTCTAGAAGTTCCTGGGCAGAAGGGCCCAATTCACTCCCCTTGCCCCATCCCTTCTTCCCCTTTGTGGCCAGCTCACACTCTCTGCCCATCACACCCTCTTCCAGCTTGTCTTGGCTCTTGTTGGAAGCAGCACTTCTGAAGCCAGTGTGATACACAATCCAAAGCTACTTCTTTCTGCTAAAATGGCTCATCTTGCTGCAAACCAGTCTCTGGATGTGACGGATTGATGCCTAATTGGGATACAGTTTGAAATGAGTCTGGGTTTCGGTTTCCTAACCTCTGATCTCAAATGAACGCCACAACCTCTGAGACCCCCGCTCACCTCTAATTTCTCACCCCCATCCCACATGACCTACACCCTCCTCCAAACCACAGACAAGCATCCAGATGCACACACAAACCCTGGTGGTTCTGGGTCACCCTATAAGACAATGTAAGCCGGGAGATCGGGGATGTGGAAAGAGATGCAGAGAATAGAGAGGGTGGCAGAAACAGAGGGAGGAGATGTGAGAGAACTAGGAGAGATGGAACAGGCAGCCAAGGCCGAGGCCCTTCAAGCTGGCATCTGCCCTAAGGAGCTCCTGAAACAGAAGGATCTTTGCTGGCTCTTTAAAAGCACCTCAGAAAAGCCCTAAGGGCCATGAGATGGGGCCAACGCGCCTCTCTAACAACCCCTCTGCCACCCCTCGGGAGCTGCTCAGATACCCATTCAGAGGGTGTAGACACAATCCTCCTCCAGAGGCCTCACACATACTCACTCTACCCCTCCCTCCAGAGCTTGGAGCCCAGCTCTGGTCTGGACATCTCTGGGACTTGGGGGGTCAGGTTCAAGGTGGGATGAAATAGCTCCAGAGTTCAGCGTTTCACAACAGATAGGAGAAGCAGAAGCCTGCTCCAGAAGAGGAGCAGAGGGCTCAGTCTCCCGGGACAGGTGAAGGCACACCCATTTGGACCCACTTTGCCTTTCTTCCCCATCCAGAGCCCCCAGTGCAGAGGAGGGGGTCCTGGGTCCGCAGTGGGAGCCAGAGGCTCGTCCAAGTCACCCTGGGCAGGGCTGGGCTGGGGCAGAGGCAGAATGCTGCCAGGAGGTTCTCTTGGGAGAAGTGAATTGAAAAGCATCTCCGAGGAGGGCAGGGAGGGAGGGAGGCTGGGTGGTGTGTACACACACACACACACACACACACACACACATATACACAGCCTTCCTGACTTAGCCCGAGCCTCACTCAGGAGAGGAGCAGTCTCCTCTCCGCTCTTGAAGCTGCTTTCTGTTCCTTCCCCGCCCATCTGAACTGTCAGCTGCACCAGCGAAGTTGGCCTCAAACTTGAATGGGGCTGAAGGCTCCAGCTTCCTGGAGCTCCACGGGGCGGCAGGCTGGCCGAAGCCTCTGAGTTCAGCTGGCCTGGAGAAGCCGACCTTCCCAGCACCCCCGGCTGACCCTGGCTCTCCTGGGTGACACGTCTGCCCCTGACCTGTAGGCCCCCAGTCTGGGCCAAGGAATGGTGCACTGAGGTCCCTCGGAAGCCCCTCGTCCCACCCTGGAGCTAGAGCAGCCCAAGGCCCAGGCCAGCATGGCCAACCCCGGACAACCTCAGTTTTCCCCGGCGCGGGATCCAGGCCCTGCCTCACCCCTGGACCTGCCGGAGATGGAGAAGCTCCTTGTGCAGGTCGGAGGCCAGGATGACAAGCCCCTGAAGCCGTCCAAGTCCCTCTCAGGGCCTCTGGACCTGGAGCAGAATGGCCACAGCCTGCCCTTCAGGGTGATATCCGAGAGGCACCGGGAGGTCTTGCACCCCCTCTCGTCCTCCCGGGCCAGCTCCAGGCGGGCGTCCTCCACGGCCACCACCTCCGATGCCCAGGACGGAGAAGTTCCCAGAGATTACCTCATCCTTGCCATCGCCTCCTGTTTCTGCCCCGTCTGGCCCCTCAACCTCATGCCCCTCATCTTTTCCATCATGGTAAGTACTGCTCTTCACGGCAGGGCGGGGGCTGGTTTTGGTCAGCAGCCATGCCTCCCCGGCAGACACCAGTCACCCCTCCTAGGGTGCTGAGAGAAGAGCTGGGTGCTGGGGGTGGGGAGGGGAGACTCCTCATCTTAGCTGGCCTATTACTCCCCCTTGGAGAGGGGTCCAGGGCCCCCCCAGAGCTTCAGTTTCCTATCCTCCTTCATCTCTGCTCTTGGACATTGCAGTTTGACTTTTCACACATCCCTGCTGGGAAGGGGATCCCAGAGAGACACCCGGAGCTAAATTCTGCACAGAAAAGACAGCCAACTTGGGGGTCTGGCCTTTGCGGGGGTTGGGGGCTTTGTCGCAAGGAGTCATTCCTGAGTGGGGCTGTGAATCAGCAGAGATTGCAGCCAATATGGGGTCTCAGGGCCCCGCGTTCTCAGAAGGGGAGCCAGGTAACACCTCTCCACCCCACCCCACCCCCAGGGCCTCCTGGGTGTTCTAACAGCTTCTGGCAACTCTGGTTTCCAAGAGCGAGCAGTAGCTTCCTTGCCATGGACTGCGGGCCCGGGGCCCAGCTCCCCCAGGGCTGCTCCTCTGGGGGGAACTTCTTGCTGGGGCCCTTTGGGCCTCACCTTTGTACTGATTTCAATATCTGTCTTCCCGCAGGGGCAGGAGGGGGTGGTCTGGGCCACAGGTGGGAACGCATGTGTATCAGAGGGCATGGCTGGCCTGGCCAGGGAGGGGTATGGGGGCTCATCCTTGCTTCTCCCATGCTTGTGTTGTGGAGTTTTGAGTACCTAACCTTTGATCATCTCTAATCCAAGCCGCTGGGATCAGGCTGCTTGCAGAGGAGGAGCCCCAGGAAATGTTGGTAGCTGTTGGCAAGTGAATTCCATGGTTCAGGAAGTTGAGAGAGACAGAGAGAGAGAGAGAGGCTGGCAGGGACTGACTTTCAGAATGAGGTTAGGAGCAGGGGATGGTACACCGAGGGGAGAGACGCTGTCTGCCTGCCCCTGGAGGGACTCCACTGTTGAGTCATTCGTCATCCAGCCCCCGGGAGCTGTGGGCTCTCCTGCTGCCGCGCTGTCCACTAAGAAAACCCTTATTTCCTTATACGTCTCTCTCCACTTCACGGAGGCCCAGTTTCCAGCCAAGGGCACCTTCCCCAACCCCCAGCACCACCTGCCAGGGCTTCAGGGAAACTGGCAGCATTCTCAGGCCCCAGCGATTGGCGGGTTGGCGTGGGAAGAAGAGCCAGGGCTGGAGGGCCTTTGAGAAGATCCCCGTGCTGCCTGCGGCTCTTCGGGGGCAGCTGGGGGTGGAGCCGGGCCGCAGGGATTGCCGCCAGTGGCTCTGGGTAGGGACAGCTCTTGGTTACTGGGAGAAGCCCCGGAGGGGAGACCGGCTTTGGGGAGGAAAAGCAGACAAGGGTCCAGGAGAAAACAGTTGCTAAAATCCATCTTCTGGTGGGGGTGGCAGAGTGTGAGCTGGGTAAAAGCTGCCTTTGTCAAAGGAAACCTGGGCCCACAGCTGTGGGACCGCTGAACCCACCCCTGGTGTATTTCTACATCCATCTTGGGTTCTTGAATCAGGTCTGATGGTTGCCAGACCTGGGGCAGGGAATACGGTGCTAAACCAGTCACCATCACCAATTCCCACAAGCCTCCTCTCCAGTGGGGAGAAATTTATAAACAGGTCCTGACAACACATTGCAAGAAGTGCCCACGCTAGACAAAACCACAAGGTATTGTGCGACCTCAGGCAAGTCACTCAAACCTCTATTCTCCTCAGTATTCCCATCTTCAAAATGGGTGTCAACATAATACCTAAGTTATAGAGTTTCATGAGCCACACAAGGGGCTTTCCCAATGGTGCAGTGATAAAGAATCCGCCTCCAGTGCAGGAGACACAGATGATACAGGTTTGATCCCTGAGTTGGGAAGATCCCCTGGAGAAGGAAATGGCAACCCACTCTTGCCTGAAAAATTCCATGGACAAAGAAGCCAGGCGGGCTACAGTCCAAAGAGTCTGACACGAATGAGCGCCTAAAGCACACTGCTATGAGCCATGCAAAGTGCTAAAGCACCCAGCACACAGTAAGTGCTAGAATGTGGAGGCAGGAAATTAGGCAAGTGTCTCCCTGATGGAGGATGGGAAGCCACCACGTGTTTGTTGGGTTTTTTCTTTTAGAGCTTTGAAATAAAACTCACATATCATACCATTCAGGGCTTCCCAGATGGTGCTAGTGGTAAAGAATCTGCCTGCCAATATAGGAGATGCGGGTTCAATCCCTGGGCTGGGAAGATCCCCTGGAGTAGGAAATGGCACCCCACTCCAGTATTCTTGCCTGGAAAACTCCATGGACAGAGGAACCCGGTGGGCTACAGTGCATGGGTCGCAAAGAGTCAGACACAACTGAGAGACAGTCCTATCATACCATTCACTCATCTAGAGTGTACAATTCAGCAGTTTTTCATATAGTCAGATAAGTGCAACCATAACCACAATCAATTTTAAAATATGTTCCTCACCTCTGAAAGAAACCCAGCACCATTTTTCTATCACTCCTTCTAATACCTGCCTGCCAGACCTGAGTAATTACTCATTTTCCTTCTGTCTCCATGGATTTGTCTCTTCTGGGCATTTCATAAGCAGACATACTTTGTTCTATTGAGCTTTATTGTTCTCCACTGATATTGCATTTTTTACAAATTGAAAGTTGGTGGCAACCCTGCCTCAAGCAAGTCTATCAGTGCTCTTTTTTGCAACAGCATTTGCCTACTTTGTGTCTCGGGGTCATATTTTGTTAATTCTCAAAATATTTCAAACTTTTCATTATTATTATATTTGTCACGGTGATCTGTCATCAGTGGTCTTTAGTGTTACTATTGCAAGAAGATCACAACTCACTGAGCAATAATGATGAGAATTTTTTTTTAAGATCTTTTTTTTCTGATGTGGACCATTTTTAAAGTCTGGGTTTCCCGGTGGTGCTGGTGGTAAAGATTTCACCTGCCAACGCAGGAGACTCGAGTGGTGGTTTTGATCCCTGGGTCAGGAAGATCCCTTGGAGGAGGGCATGGCAACCCCCTCCAGTATTCTTGCCTGAAGAATCCCCATGGACAGAGGAGCCTGGCCGGCTACCGGTCCATAGGGTCTCAAAGAGTTGGACAAGACTAAAGCGACTTAGCATGCACGTGTTTTTAAAATCTGTACTGAATTTGTTACAATATTGCTTCTGTTTTTATAAAGTTTTGGTTTTTTGCCTCCAGTCATGTGGGATTTTAGTTCACCAACCAGGAATTGAACCCGAACCCCCTGCACTAGAAGGCAAAGTTTTAACCACCAGATTCCCCGGGAAGTCCCAAGGGTTAGCATTTTTAAGCAAAATTTAAAAATTAAGGTAGGTACATTCCTTCTTCACACATAATAGACTACAGTAAGGAATAAACATAACTTTTATATATACTGAGAAACCAAAACATCTGTGTGGGTCACTTTGTTGTGATATTCACTTTACTGGTTCATAGGACACTCCCATGCCCCAGGGAGGGAGGGGGGCAGTTATTTATCTAGAGTTGAAAGAAGTGGTCCCACGCAGCAGTGGGGGTGAAGGAGAGCCAGAAAGTGTGGAGAGTTAAGTCTCTATGCTGGTGTCTCCGGGTCTGCCAACAGACTTCCAAGCTCCTCATCTGATGTCCCCCACTGGTTACCAAGTGAAAGATCAAGCACTTGACCCCAGGGTGGAAGGAGACCTGCAGCCCTGACACCCCCGCTAGACCTCACTGTCTGCAGAGCATGTTGTAATATGAGGCTGGCAGAGTCTGGTTAATCATTCCCATTTAACAGATGAGGCAACTGAGGCATACAGAGCAGTGCCTTGCCTTTGTTCACACAACCAGTAAGAGGCACATCAGCTGGCTACTGAATCCAGTGTTCTCTTCACCTGCACCACCCTGCATCTATGTGACGAGGATGGCATGTCCCTCCCAGGGAAGCCAAATGTTTTAGGCATTTGTGCAGGGAGGGAATAATTCTATTCCCTTCTCTCTTTTTCTTCCCTACCTCCCAGCGGCCTCCTCCCTGCCACTCACTCACTCCATCAGTGGAAGACTAATGGACCACTAAGTATTCTTCCTACTGTGGCTTTGACAGCAGCCAACTGGGACCAGGGGCTGTATCTCAGGAGCTGTGATCACAGCTGTCCAGACCTGGCCCTGCTCAGCACCACAACCTCCCGTAAGCCTCCTGGGGTAGCCAGGGCAAGGCTGGCTTCATCCATTTTACTTTCGGGTCAGGCTGAGAAATAGCCATGCTTCCTGATCCAGCAAGGTCTCCTGTCAATGATAGATGCTGGACCCCAAGCAGTGAGCCTTCAATTGCTAACCAAGCAGGCATCAGATACAATTGGGTGTGTATCACATCTCTATCCCTTTTAAGGCACATGACCATATCCAAACCACTCAGCTTCCTTCCTTAGCTCCAGTTTCCTCATCCATAAAATATGTGTAATAAAACCATCTACCTCCAGGGCTGTCGGGAGAATTAAATGAACTAATGAGTGTGCCAGAGCCTGGCACATAGTAAATGCTTAATAAATGGAAGTGGTTGCTGTTATTATTAATACTAAATGAAATTGCAATGTCAGAGGAAAGAGCAAACCCCCAGTGCTGTGGGCCCCAATCTTTTTGGCACCAGGGACTGGTTTCATGGAAGACAAGTCTTCCATGGACCAGGGGGTGGGGGATGGTTTCAGGATGATTCAAGTGCATTGTTATTATTATTGTGCATATTTCCATTATTATTATCTCTATTATTATTATATCAGCTCTACCTCAGATCACCAAGCATTAGATCCTGGAGACTAGGGGCCCCTGCCTCAATCTGGCTTTCAGGCACTCCTGGCTTTTAGCAATTTGGATATAATGGAGTCTCACCCCTCATTACATCCCCGGAGGAGGTGGGCAGCCCTGTCTGTGATTTTGGTGGCAGCCTCTCTGTAAGTTGTTCCCACAGCATGTGGGAGTGATGCGGAGATCCATAGTGGCTTCAACGCTTCCTTACTTAGGCATTTTTGACAAGTTAATTATTTAACTGATGTGTTGCAGGCTCATTTTCATTCATTTATGATTCATCCCTTCCCTCAATGAGAGTGCTAAGCCCTGACCAGGGCTGATAGTCAGCTGGCATGCAGGGATATAGCTTAAAATATTAACATACTTCTGAAACCGTTGGTAAGCTGCTGCTGTCTCAACCCCCTCAATCTCCCCAGCCCCTCCCATCCACAACTGCAGCTACCCTGATTGCTCCCCTAGGACCCTCATCTCCCCAATCCATCCCCTCTCTCAAGCAATGGAGGAGTTAACCTGTAGTCAGGGCATTTCAGGGTTTCTCTGGTGGTTCAGACAGTAAAGAATCCACCTGCAATGAGGGAGACCTGGGTTCAATCCCTGGGTTGGGAAGATCCCCTGGAGGAGGGCATGGCGACCCACTCTAGTATTCTTGCCTGAAGAATCCCCCTGGACAGAGGAGCCTGGTGGAGTACAATCCATGGGGTTGCAAAGAGTCAGACATGACTAAGCCCAGTACAACACACCAGGGGCCTTTCAGGATGAAGTGCACGTTTGCAGAGAGAATGGTGTGAAGAAGGTATGGAGAAGCACACCTTTTGGCTTTCAGAAGCTGGGAGATGCTTGATCTCTGTGGAAGCGCTGATAACTGATCAGTCCTAGCACATCCTTTCTATTTGTTTTTGACCACACTGTGTGGCTTGTCGGATCTTAGTTCCCCAAGTGGGGATTGAACCCAAGCCCCCTGCAGTGGAAGCACAGAGTATTAACCAAGGGCCCTGGGCCCTGGCACATCTTGTCTCTTCTGAGATCTGCTGGGCCTTGGCCTGAGCCTCATGGGTGGAGGAAGCTCTTTCCTGAATTCTGTATCCTCCTTCCTCTGGCTGGTTTCAGCCTCTGGCAGTTGTCCTCAGCATCCTCTTCACCCCATCCTCCCTGCCCCCAGCATCCTTTCTCCACACTCACACTTTTCTTCAGCATCTTTCCTCACTGATGTAATAACCTGAGTTCATAAATTGTTTTCTCACTCACCATTCCCACAGCCCCTGTGATCACAAATGATCTATTAATTCAGTCATTACAACCGTTACTGCAATTACTATTATTGTGCCTTCATCTTGAGCTGTTTTGTGTAAGAGGAAGATGATGCAACTGATAGGGATGGAGAGCAGCTGGTAATTTACTCAAGAAAAGAAATGAGGGTTTTCTTATGGATCCTTCATTTGGTAACTCATGGGGGTGGGGAGGAACTTCAGAAATGAGGGCCAGCTAGCAGTGGAGAACTTCTCATGTAAAGCAGGGCTCCGGACTTCCCTGGTGGTCTAGTGGTTAGGACTCTGTGCTTCCACTGCAAGGAGCACAAGTTTGATCCCTGGTGGGAGCACTAAGATCTTGCATGCCATGTGGTATGGCCAAAAAAAAAAAAAAAAAGGCCGCATACTTAGAGGCAATTACTTTCCCTCTATTTTAAAGATCTGAAAACCAAGATTTACAGAATAGTTGTGATATTTACATTGGATAGAATGTATAAAGTGCCTGACACCACAAAGCAACCACAATTAGGTCTGTTCTGATCCATCTGGCCATTTCCAGGGTGTCTCCTTAATGGCACCCCTCATGCTTGAAGGCATGTGTGGTTGATCACTCTGTGGATAAAGAAGTGCAGTTGGGTTCAGTGTAACTGAAAAAACATCTCTTTCACCTTTCCTCCTCACCTTTCATACCCTAGAAACTACATGTGTGCCTCTCTCCATGGTCCTGAATCATTGCTGCACAGACAACTGTTTTTCTGAAAAATGGGGGTGAGGGGGGGCAGGACACATCTCAAAGTGTCTGCCCTTCCCCCCACCAAGGCCATACTTACAGCTGACAATGAGTCCCTTGATTATGATTCAAGGTAGCTCCTGGATTTCAGAACTTGAACTTCCTAGAAATCCCAGAAGACTTTCTGTATGTTGCTCCCTTTTCCTCCCATTGTTGCCTTGGTGTTGATGTCCTGAGTTTGGTGACCTGAGCTGCCGGCTGTTAGAGCATTTTATCCTCTACCACTCCTATGAGGCAGGGATTGTCATTAGGACATTTTACAGATGAGGAGCTGGAGCACAGAACACCACGCAGGTGTGGGGAGAGAAGCGACTGCAGAAGTGGAGAAAGGCCAGATCAGGAGGGTGCCACCTGTCACAAAATGGAATCTGGATTTGTTCCTGTGGGCAGTGGGGAGCTTACAACTGGGTGAGATAAACAGAGGATTTCTTCGAGACCGAAGAGAGAAAGATATAGTCAAGAAGGAGAGGGTGGGAAGACCAAGGAGAGCTGGTGCCCTAATGTCCCTGGGGAGCAGAGAGAGACTGAGGTCTGGACTTGAGCTTGCATAGTTCCTGACACGAGGTAAATGCTCAGACGATGCTAGGGATTATGACCATTCCAGTGGAGGTGGAGGAATCTCGGTGGGCTTCACAGAGGAGGTGGAATTGGAGCCCGCCATTGAAGGATGGAGAGGATTTGGACGTGTGGTGTTGTGGGGGAGCAGGAATGCAGGTGGAAGAAATAGCATGAGCAAAAGCAAGTCAGTGCTCATACCCTGAACAGCTCAGATCCAGAGGTCGTGGAAGAGAATATCAGAGGCTCAAACGAGGAAATGCAAAGCTAACCTGAGTTTGGACTTTGTTTGGCAGACAATGGGAGGCCATGGGAGATGCTGAGCAAGAGTGATTGCCTCAGCCACCATCATCTCTCTGAGCTTTTATATCAGCTCTTAACTCTCTTCTGATCCCCCACAACGGCTGGGCTGTGGCAGGGGTGGAGGTCTTTTGGAAACTTGTATCCAGCCCTACCATCCTCTGCCCCACCATCCTCTGCCCCTAGGTTTCAGGTAGCCAAAGGACTGAAGCTTCAGCTTTAGCATCTTTCCAATCTCATATCTCAATCCAAATATCCTCCCTTTAGGAAGTGTTCCCTGACTCTCCCCTTTTACAAACTCTCATAGGACCAGGTACCTCTTTTTTGAAACACTACCCATAGTTGCAATTTTACTTTTGTGGGGTCATGATGGTGGCCTGCTTCCCCCACCGGGAAGCAGGCTCCATGAGCATAACAGCTGGGGGCTCTCTTGTTCACTGCTGCATCCCACGGTCCTGGCACCAGGCCTGGCATGAGTATCTGTAGGATGGACTGGTGGTGTGGGAAGTAGAAAGGAGAGAAAGAGAGCTTGGAGCCAAGGGGGCATCTCCATGAGGCTGTTGCCTTGACTTGAGTGACAAGTGGCACCTGGAACTAAGGCGGGTGCAACAAAGCTCCAGAGGACAGTTGCAGTGGAATTGACTAGGAGGGGAAATTAATTACTGTGTTGGGATGGGAGTGGAGCTATGACTCAGTGGGAGAACTCTAGGCTGTTGATAATAATTGGGGCTTGAACAAGAGGAAGGAGGAGCACAAGGCAAGGAGCAGATCTGGGAAGCAGGAAGCTGTGGTTTGGGGCAAAGGAAGTCAGGGCACGCTGCAGCGGGCAGGTGGTGGTGGACTGGAAGGAGCTTGGCAGAGGGAACCAGGGGGTGGGGCTGAGGGATCGGTTAGAATTCTGAGAGATGAAGGTAGGACCCAGGTGCACCACTGAAGAGAACACAGGTGGGAGGGTTGCTGCTCTGAACTTCAGCGTCTTCAAAAGTGGGCAACACTGCCAACCTCGTAGGATGATTCTGAGCCTAAATGAGGTAATTTAGGCACAGTTGTTAACAAGCTGCATGACATAAAACAAGGGCTCAATAAGTCTTTGTCATTGTTGTTCACCATCATCATCAAGGTACCTGACGCTTCCATGCTGAACTCAGGAGCTTCCAATAATCAGAACATAAAAAAAATAACCAAACAGGGACTTCCCCACTGGTCCAGGGGCTCCGACTCTGTGCTCCAAAAGCAGGGGGCCTGGGGTCGATCCTTGGTCAGGGAACTAGATCCCACGTGCTGCAAATAAAAATGATCCTGCATGCCACAATTAAGACTTGGCGCAGCTAAATAAATTAATAATAATAAAAAACAAGATGTGAAAGCAGTCACCACCTTTAGTGGACTCCTTCCTGTTCCTGTTCTAGTGGTCCAAGTTCTAGAGCTGGAGGAATCAGCAGCCAGCCCTGGGCAGTGGTGAGGGGTCTCCAGGGACAAGCTTGGGACATACCTCCTACTGAGCCACTCCTGGGCCCCTCGGAATACCCTCTGTCTCTACATCCTCTGTTCATCTCCCTCCTCGCACCCACCTGATTTAATCCAACCAAGCGGGGCCAAGAGAAGCTGAGTTCACTGAGGATGATAATAATCAGATATGGTCCCTGTGAAGCTATCCATGGCTCCACCCCAGCCCGAGCCTTGCTGGTTCAAACCCAAGACAACTCACCTTTCCAGTGTGATCTGGGAAGGGGGCTTGGTTGAACAAGGATGTGGTACCTGGGTGGGAAGTTGGGGGAGGGAGGGCCAGTGATTTCTTTCCTTTTATGGCAAAAGGGGGCTCATAAGAAAAGGAGGCAGGTGTGCTGGGCCGTAGAAAAAGTCGCAGGGGCTGCCTTAGTGCGGCTACAAGAGTGAGCCTTGGGCTGGTGTTCAAGGGGGCCCGGCTTATCTTTCCCACCAGCTCAGCATGGCCTGGACATGGTTCACCCTCCCAGGCCCACAGTCTCTACTGTACCACCCTGCCCATCCCTGTCCTGAGATAACACCCTGGGAGCTTCCCTGGCCATCCCGTGGTTAAGACTCCGTGCTTCCACTGCAGGGGGCATGGGTTCGATCTCTGGTTGGGGAACTAAGACCCTGAGATAATGCCCGGCATTGCTCGGTTATGTTTCCAGCCGTCCCCAGCCAACGATGGGCAAGCTTGGTTAGGGATTCCCACAAGAGGTCTGGCCACTTGAGTCCAGGCCACTTCTCCTGAAGGAGGTCCCTGCCTCTCCCCTAGGGGGGCTGCTCAAGTGTAGGCTGCAGCGGGGACGGGGGTTTGTTCAGAGGCTCAGGCAAGGGGCCCCCTGCAAGGTTGCTGAGGACAGGGTTTCTACCACCCTCTCTCTGCAGTCTCGAAGTAGCGTGCAACAGGGGGACCTGGACGGGGCCCGGAGGCTGGGCCGCCTGGCCGGGACGCTCAGCATCACCTTCATCATCATGGGGATCATTATCATCATTGTGGCCGTGACTGTCAACTTTGCAGGTGAGGCCCAGCGGCACCCCAGCTCCCTTGGTGTGGGGACCACAGAAGGATGTGGCCCAGCCCCCTGGGACAGGGGTGGTGGTGGGAGGAAGGGTAAGAGCATGTGGGCGCCATAGCCTTCACCTCACACCCCAGAAAAGCAAGCATCCAGTCGTCTGCAGGGACCAGCTGAGTGGGATTGGCTTTCTGGCTCTCCAATGGCTGGAGAGTGCTACTCACAAAGCCCAGCAACTTTGAGAATTTCTGGGCTATGTGGGTCAGTATTGTCCATTTCCCTCTAATCACACACTGGTATTGGAAGCCTCCAACCACCTCTGCCCCTTTGGTGACCAACCTACACTTTTCCCTACCACCTGTGCCCCATGGGCCAGCAGCTTGGCTGCTGATACTGGGAACAGGTTGTAAATATAGAATCTCAGGCCCCACCCAGACCCGCTGAATAAAAATCTGCACTTTAGTAAAATTCCCAACCCCATCATTAAAGTTTGGGAGGTACTGACCTAGAAAACAGAGCGTTCATCTTGGGACAGAAATCCTGGGATTTGGCTGCAGGGTCATGGCCTCATAGGAGAGGGAAGAGTTCAGGTTTGTAATCAGCTAGTCTGGGTTCAAAAATGTAGGTCCTCTCCTTTACCTGTTTGAGGAGAAGCATGTTCCACAAAGTTTGAGAGGCATGCAGGTCCCTGCGAGGCAGGAGCCCACTCGCCCAGGGCATGAGCCTCAGCATCACTTTCCAGTGCCCCAGTTTCTTTGTCTTGCTCTGCTTGAATCTGACCCAGGACTCTTTCCTTGTGTATTAGTGTTAGCCACTCAATTGTATCCGACTCTTTGCGGACAGATGGACTGTAAGCCCACTGTTGTCCATGGAAGTCTCCAGGGAAGAATACTGGAGAGGGTTGCCATTCCTTTCTGCAGGAGATCTTTCAGACCCAGGGATCAAACCTGGGTCTCCTGCATTGGCAGGTGAATTCTTTACCATCTGAGGCACCGGGGAAGCCCATGTTACATTCCATGGCAAGTAACAACTGCTGAACTCAAATTTGCAAGGGGACTATTTAGCTTTCACTAAAATATTCAAGCAGGAATGTGTCTAGCCTCAGGGGTCACCATGCCCACCTGTGAAACAATCACTGAGATGCCAGTCCTCTCCTTGGCAGGAGTTTACTTCCACCCGGAACCTCAAACCGAATCACCTCTGTTACCATCTCCCCCTAGGAAACAAAACCCCAAATCCTCCAAAAAGGGCCCGGGAGACCCCGTGTTCTGAGCTCCATCCTGCTGTCACTGTTCTTTTCTTTACAGTTCCGAAGAAATGAAACTCACTAGGGGGCGGTGCTAGCAGAAGCAGCCCCAGCCCATTGAAGAGCTCCACCCACACGCCTCCCGGAGGACAGGACGATCCCCCAGCTCGAAAAGCACAAACTTGGAGGGAACCCCCCAAGTCACCCCATTGCTAGCCCACATCAAATGGCGGGAAAAGAGAGGAAGAAAGGATTGGAAATGGACTCTGAAACAGATGAATAAGGTGGTCCAGTCTCCTGGGCATGTCCCCGTATTTTAACCCCCGGGCTCTGGCTGGTTTCTCATCCCGGTGGTTTCCTGGGATTGGTCAAGCAGGCATATACTGCCAGAGTGAGAAGAAACCACTCCCGCCAACGAGACCATGGTGGGGAGAGAGTCCCTGCGTGTTTCACGACCAAAAGCAAAGACACAGACTTTATCTTTTCTATTTTTCTTGAGGTGGGATGAAAAAAGACTGCCTGCATGCCTTGTGCCACATGCCTGAAGCGATCCCAGCTGGTGCCCTGAGCTCAGAGGCCGAACTGCTACTTAGCATCTGCCCTGTAACCCCTCGGACACATGGGACGTGCAGCTGCCCTGGAAAGAGGCAACAGCCACCCTTAAATCCTCCATCGCAGGATGAGGGCACCAAGAGAAGTGTTGGTAGAGACAGAAATGGGGACAGCATGACCCATGGACCTCTTCTCAAACATTTCAGCCTCAGGAGCCTCTTGGTTGAGACGCCTGGTCCCAGAACATCTCCCGGGATGACCCAAGTCTGCCTCTTGTTCCCTACCTGGGCTGCAGTCTGGGGCACCAATCAAGAATTCCCGGGGCCCTGACTCCGTCTCCAGGTCGGCTAGTGAAGAGGAACTCAGGCCTGAGCTCTCATCCGGGGACCACCTGGTTGTCTGGGGCACAAACTCAGGGTTTCATGTGGAGGGGCTCAGGGTCCCTGTGCAAAGCGGCTGAAGGTCCTCATGCCGAGAGGCTCAGGTGGGGCATGGCTCCCAGCTCCCACCCCAGCTGCCTCTGATGCTCTATGCCTCACCCTGCGCCCCTGACAAGCCTCTAACAGCAAAGGTTTTCCCCAGAGTCTGCCTTGGAACCACCCCTGGGGGAAATTCCTTTAGGCTCCCAGGCCCTTAGGGATGTCTGTGCCTCCTTTAGGGGTGTGGGTCCAAGAGTTTTCATGAAGGTTTGCTATTTCCTGGGTCTAGAGAATTTCAAGACGGAGGGAAGAGCCTGGCTGAAAGGTCCTGTCTTCGGGAACTCCGGGCTTGGGAACACACTCACATGCCCAGAATCAGGGGCCTGGACACCATGGCCTGTGTCTCAGGACCTAATGGGGCACCAGGAGGGAGTGAAGCGGGGCCCCTCAGACTTCCCCCTGGTCTTTCCTGATCCCACTTCCCCAGCTGACTGCAGCCCCCAAGCCCTGGGTAATGGATGCTCTGGGTTCCCCCCACCCCCACCCCAGGAGGCCCTGCCTAGCAGCCAGGGTTCCAGGAGGCTAGGAGGGCATATTGGCTCCAAGTTGGCTGAGAATGTTTTCTCTGCCCCTGATCAGCACCCTCATGCCTCCTTTTAGGGCTCCCGCGTGTCTCCCCCACCCTCCTCAGAGGCTCCTGGGGAGGGAGACTGTTAGAGGTTATGTCTTCCGGGAGGAGCTCTGGGGGGTGCAGCTCTGAGCCTTCTAGGAGGGCCTGTGTGATGGAGGGGAATTGAAGCGAGTGTTCAGTGCCCTGAAACACTCTGGGGCTGGCATTCCTGCATCAGTGCCCCACCTGGGAATAAACCCCAGCCTCTCTCACACCTAAAGGAGGGGCCTGCTGAATCTGTTTTATGGGACCTTTGAAGCCAAAACAGAGATGCCCCTGTTTGTCGGGGAAGGAAGGGGATGAGTCCAGAGTCTTCGTGTCACTTTCAAGGTCAGGCCAGGGGAGTCATGTGGTCTGTGAATCTGACATTCACAGGCCCCAACTCTGGAAGGAAGGGTCATGAGTGAGCATCTCCTGGTAGGCCCCAAGGGGTCCCCAGCTTCAGCCCCCCCAGGGAGACAACAGCAGTGAACCAGACTGTTTAGGCATGGTCTCATGGGCAGAGGCAGGACTGCGGCCTCTGTGTGCTTCGGGACCATCACACACACACACCCACACCTGTCCCGCTGTCCACAGGCACACCCATGAAAGCAGACCCTCACTGCCCCCTGCCACCCACACTGGCTCCTCCTCCAAACCCAGAATAGCAGAGAGAGAGAGAAGCCGCTGCAGACAGCTGCGGGAGCAGACAGAGCAGGAGCATCCTTCCATTTGGGCAAGAATGACTAGAGTTTTCTACTCATACCGAGAATGTAGCTCAGAGGCCCCAAGAGGCTGGCTCTTCTGGCAAAGAGGAGCCGAGGACGGGAAACCCTTCGGAAGTAAGACTGGGAGAGAAGGTCCTCATTGCTCCTCACCCACAGGGCACCTGACACCCTCAGGCCTTGGTGAAGATGAAGGGACAGTGGCCCTGCCATCCCAGCTCCATCATGGGTCCAGCACTAGCTGCATGAACACAGTGGTCCCCCAGCTTGTGGTGCTGAACCAGCCCCTGCCCAGGTCCCCTAGGGAACAGCACGCGCTACCCCTCACCAGCCCCCAGTTACCAGTTCTCGTCTCTGTATTTCTCTGCATGGAAAGAAATAAAGCTGACTGCCCATCAAGACCTGTGTGTTTGTGCTGCTGGGTTCAAGGGGCTCCAAACAAATTGGGGGGCATTGGGGAGCCTGGCAATCCAGGGGTTCTGTTGTGAGCATGGAGCATTCTCTTGGACAAGTCATTTGTCCTCTCCTAGACTTAGTTCTCCGGTGAGTGACGCTGGTCTTCCCTTGGTTGTTCCTTCTGAACAAAGACCTCAGGAGTTGAAGAGGAGATCAGGAGGCTGTGCGGGACGTTTTGCAAACCTTGATGAATCCACATGGCCATCTGAGGTAGTCGCTAGTGTTATCCTGGGTTTCAGGTTGGTAATCCAAGGCTCAGAGAGGTTCAGACACTTGACCTGGGTCACACAGGACTTGGACATACAGAAGGTAGTGAAGAAATGTTGGTGAACTGTGTCCCTAGGTCTGACCCCAAAGTGGGTTTCTTGCTGCCATCTCTGCTGCCTGGAGAGTAGAGCCCCCTGGAAAGAAAGTGAGTTAGTTGTGTGTGTGGTAGGAGGCAGGGTGCGCGGGGAGAATCTATTTCCAGGATGACTGCTTGATGGTGGAAGGTGGCAAGGGCTTTAGGAATGAGGAGCTGGGCATAGGCAGAGCCACTGGGCTGGGCAGTCAGCAGGAAAGGAAGGAATGGCCACGTGACCCCAATAAACTGTTTATACTGAGGGCAAGAGGCTGGGGGAAGGGGGAGGGAAGGGCATAGCACTGGGGTGGGGCAGGTAAGCAGAGAGAGCCCCAGGACCCACAGGGCAGCCCAGCAGAGTAGATCAGGGAGTGGGAGTTGGGACCAGCCTGCCTGGGTTCAAATCCAGCCCTTCCACTCATTAGTTGCGTCTCCTTGGGGAAGTTCCTTCCAGCTAGACTGGGGTTTGGGGGAGGACTTCTCATGTGCCAGGTGCTGGCCTCCATGTTTTGTGCCAACTGTCTCATTTCGTGGGGCTTCCCAGGTGACTCAGTGGTAATGAATTCGCCTGTCAATGCAGGAGACTTGGGTTCAATCCCTGGGTGGGGAAAATCCCCTGGAGAAGGAAATGGCAACCTACTCCAGTATTCTTGCCTGGGAAATCCCATAGACAGAGGAGCCTGGCCGGCTACAGTTCATGGGGTCGCAAAGAGTTGGACACAACTGAACACACACACACACAGACACACACATCTCATTTAATCCTCACATTACCTGCCATGAGGTGTGTCATCCCATTTTCCTAAGACGAAAATGAAGCTGAGAGAGGCCAAGTGATTTGTCCAAGTTTGTAGAGTCAGGGACCCATGAGGCAGGACAGTCCTGGGAGCTTTGCTGGTGTGAGCTTCCCCTCCCACCTGAGAGAGTCTGCCAGCGGTTCCCAGAGAGCTGGCTATTTCAGCATCCTTTACCTGTACTGCCTGGTATGTGATGGTCACATTTCTCTGCAGCTTTTTGCTTTAGCATTGCATGTGATCTTTTCAAAGGCATTTTGAGCACTACCTGGGGGTCCAAATTAGGATGAAATGCCACCAGTGAACTGCTCCCCATTTAATCACACGCAGGTATCCAGATAGCTTCTCCACATGGTGCTGTGTGTCACTTGACTGCCTGGCTTGGTGATCTGAAAGTTTTTATGGCATTGGTTTTTCAGACACTACCCAGCTTTAGAAACTTTAAAATGGATGGGGACATGTGTCTGAGATTCAGCAAGGGGAAAGCTGCAGCTTCCACAATGCAGAAGGCGTGAGGTCACAGACGGCTCTGTCCTCCCTGAACTTGGACTCCCCACATGTGGACAGGGTGACCCTCACCTGTGAACAGGGTGGTGCTGTGCTCCTCACACCCACAGGGCTGGCGGAGGTTCAGCGGTGTGTCCCGGTGAACCACAAGGGCTGGACATACATGGGCAATGCTGAAGCTGGAAGGGCACCTCAGAATCTAGAAGGGCACCCCAGGCTAGCCTTGGAGGCCCTGCTCCCCTCCCGCCCCTTCCTCTCATGGGCCCACTACCGAGACCACCCCACCTGCCCAGGAGAGCTCTCTAGCCCAAGCCTTAAACTTTCACTGCCTGGCCAAGTCGCCTTGGTCAGCCCCAGCCTCTCTGGTCCTCAGTCTCCAGGTAACAGGGTGAGCTGAGCAGGTCTTGAGTGAGCTTCTCAAGCCAGACAGTTCACTGGAATCACCCAGGAGCTTGGGTGGCGTTGGCACCTGGCTTCCACTCCCTGTGAATCAGGTTTAAGTGGTCTGGGGTGTGGCCTGAACTTCAGAGTTGTTAAAGCTTTCCAGGTGACCCCGGTAGTCATTTGAGGTGGGAGCCACGGGGCTCTCGAGCCTCACCACTCAGCGTTAATGGGAATCACCAGGAGTGATCAGAGATGCAGACGCTGCAGCCACACCCTGACCAGAATCTCTGCCCTTTCACAGGATCCCCAGGGGTTCATGTGTGCTGAAGTTGGGGCCGCTCAGGGTTAGATGCCTGAAGCCAGGTCAAGTGGGTCAGCTTGGCTGCAGTCTACTCCGTGGCTGTATCTTCTGGTGGGGTGGTCTTTTATATTGCCTCTAAAAATAATTGTTTTCCTTTCCTTTGGCTTGTAGGATCTTAGTTACCTAGCCAGGAATTGAACTCAGGGCCTGAGTAGTGAGACCTAACCACTAAGTTGCCAGGGAATTTCCATTTTCATTCCTTTCTTTCAAAAATCTATTGAAACAAATGGAGAAAATCTAGGCAATACTGAGAAGCCAGGAGGACATTGAAGAGAACCCCCTGATAAGTTAGGGGGGGTCCCATAGCAGAAAAGGTCTTCACTCTGCTTCCCAGAGTGTTTGTGAAGTGAGTCCCCTCTTCAACCGAATTCCCTTACTGAGTTTATGATCACTCTCTCTCCCCAAAACCTGATTCATTTCTTGACCCTCTGACCTGAGTCCTGAGCTAACCAAACATAAATCAACCAGCAATCAGATGACTCAGACTGCTGTTTGCAGATATCAATGCGAATGTACTAAAATTGGTGGTGTAGAGCTTATCATTAACCTGTGGACTCAGGTTGCTTCTTCAGGGCAAGAAGAGCTAACCAACCCCTGAGTCACGGATCATCTGGCCTGAGAATCGTAACCTAGAGACATCCTGACTCCTGAAACTGCGATTAAGGAATGTCACAAGACAATGATTAACCCCAGCCAGTTTGTTCTTCCCCTTTCAAAACAAAACTACGAAGTCAAAGACCAAGCTGGAGTGGACCTGAGGCTTGTCTCCCACTGCTTGGCTGGGTGCTCAATCGGGTCCGACTCTTTGTGACCCCAAGGACTGATGCCCACCAGGCTTCTCTGTCCATAGAAATTTCCAGGCAAGAATCCTGGAGCGGGTTGCCATTTCCTCCTCCAGGGGATCTTCCCAACTCAGGGACTGAGCCCATGTCTCTTGCATAGGCCGGTGGATTCTTTACCACTGAGCCATCTGGGAAGCAATAAACCTTGACTTCGCTGCAAACTCCCACTGTTAGAGTTTGGCTTTCTGGGCTGTGGTCACACGAGCGCTTTGCTCTGTTACATTTGCCCATGAGCCTGCAGCATGCAAAATGTGCCCAGTGTGGGTATGGGTATGTGTGTGGGCTGGGAGTGTGCCCCCAAAGCACAGTTCCCTAGGAAGCCAGGACCTTCTCCCCTCCCCAGCCTGTAACCCCACCCCTACCCCACGCACCTGCTGGAACCTTCACGGAGCTGGAGGCGACAAGCAGCTGTTTTAAATCTGCTTTGATGGAAACTCCTATTCGAAGTCAAAATGAACACCCTGGAGAAAGCATGAGGAAGGGATTCTGAGAAGCTGGGTGCCTCTTGCACCCCAATGCTGTGGCAGAAATTCCTATTCCTAGGGTTGGCCCAGGTACACCTGGTTCCCCTGTACTAATGACCAGATGGGCCCACTGCAGGCAGAGGATGTGTGAAAATTGTGTGAAAGTTCCCCTCTTCCTGCTTTATCTGCTGCACGATCCCAACCTGGAGCCCTGAGAACAGTTGGGTTTCCGAGGCCCTGGGCAAATCTGAATGACCTCCCCCATCAGCCTACCCACCTTGCCCCATTGCTGGAGGGTCCCTCCCTGGAGCTGCCGGGCAGGGCTGGTCAGCTAGAAGCTGGGCCCTGCCAGGGTTTCTCCTTCTGCATTATTGATCCACTGCCTGGCCGTGAACATGAATAATTCATCAGGGAGGAAGCATGAGGATGGCAAACCCGATGCATCCGGGCTCCTCCCCGCCTCCAGCTCAGGGTTTACTCCACTCTGCTTAATGGGCTTCCAGGGAGGCCCTGCTGATTCTCCAGGGTCTCCTCCTGCTGGATGCTGGATGAGCCTGTTTGGGGTGGGGGGTGGTCAGAGCACAGAAGTGTGGGACCCCTGGATTTAAGTGCAGGTGAGCAAGGCTGGCAATGTGGGGCAAAGGGGCAATATCAAAAGAATGACTCAGAACCCCCCCCCCCCCAGGAGTTTCCCCTCTGACTGAATTTTCCAAAGCACAGTCTCAGGGGCTTCAAAGCCTCCAGGGAGAGGCAGAGGGGCTGTGGGTGTTGGGGTCTGCCCGTCCCCTGACGCTGTGGCTCTGGCATTAAATTCTGCTTGATGGTCCCACTTAACATGTATTTATTTTTTAATTTATTTATTTTAATTGGAAGATAATTACAATATTGTGATGGTTTTTTGCCATACCTTGACATGAATCAGCCATAGGTGCACTAAACACATATTTATTACGGGTGATGTCTGTGTGCAGTCTCAGGCCAGACTCAGGCGTGCAAGAAATGTTTGCTTGTTTTTTCTTTATATCTGACTTCATCTCTCCTTTGTCTCCATTCTGCCTAGTGGCAGGAACTTGAGCCCAGTCATTTCAGAGTTCCTTCCACTTTCCCTGGGGACGACAGCATGCCGGGGTGTCCAGGACACAAGTGGCCACAGTCTGGTCCTCGATGTCGTCTCAGGGCATCCCCATTCTGTCCCCCTCAGTTGCAGATGGCTGCTGGGTCAGCTTTCAATGTGCTGAAAATGGTTACTATCTGGTCTGTTACAGAAAAGTCTGTCAATCTCTGATTTAGAAGGATTTCTGCACAAGTTCTATTGATGATATCTGTACCCTGGGCCACAAGGAAAAGTGTCAAGTCTGACAGTAGATTGCAAACACCCTTTCAAAGCAGGAAACAAACAATTTTGTACTCTTCAGCAATTGCTACTAAAAGCAAACTGCAAATAGTAAGAATAATAATAATAATGCTGGACATCTCAGCTCTTTGCAGGCTATGCGGACTCTGTTGCAACTCCTTAGCTTTGTTGTTGTAGCACAAATGAGCTACAGACAATACACAAAGGAGTATGACTGTGTTCCAATAAAACTTTATAATAACATGGAGGTGACAGTGATTGACCTGTATGTTGTAGTTTGCTAACCGTACCCTAAAATCTACTCTATGTACTAGTTTCTGTGGCAGTCTAGCTTTTCACTGAACTCATTTTCCTTTGAATCTTGAGCACCTAGCTATATTTCCCAGCTTACCTTGCTGTTGGATGTGGCCATGTGACTAGGTTTTGGCCAAGTGAACATGAATGGATGTGACATGCTTCATTTCCAGGACTGGCCCTTAACAACATGTCCCCAGAATCCTCCATGTCTCCCATCTGCCAACTGGATGTCAACTCCCAGGACAACTTTGGAAGCTGGTCATTGAAGACAGCACAGATGTGGCCCCTGGGTCCCTGGATTACTACAGGGAGCAGAGCGCCCCCTTCCCCAACCCCAAGCTACTGATTGGGTTTATGTGTATTATGCCACCTGAGATTTCAGGATTTATGTACCTAATTCAATTTATTTCCTTTTTTTCCTACCCATTTTACAGATGGGAAAATTGTTAAGTTGCTAAGTCATGTCTGACTCATTTGCCACCCCATGAGCTGTGGCTTGCCAGGCTCCTCTGTCCTTAGGATTTCCCAGGCAAGGATACTCGAGTGGGTTGCCATTCCCTTCTCCAGGAGATCTTCCTGATCTAAGTATCAAACCCACGTGTCCTGCATTGCAAGTGGATTCTTTACTGCTGAGCCACTAAGGAAGCCCTGGGAAAATTAGATGAGCTCATCTAACACGTGACATACCAAGGGCTTCCCAGGTGGCGCTAGTGGTAAGGAATCCGCCTGCTAGGAGATGGAAGAGACAGTGATTCGCTCCCTGGGTCGGGAAGATCCCCTGGAGTAGGAAATGGCAACCCACTCCACTATTTTTTCCTGGATGATTCCATGAACAGAGGAGCCTGGAAGGCTATATATAGTCCACGGGGCCACAAAGAGTCAGACATGACTGAGTATGCACACATGCTACACGCTACATGCCAAGGTATTGGCTAAGTGGTCTAAGAAAGATCAAGTTAAAATTCATTCACCGAACAAACATGTGTTGGCCTACTGTGTGCCAGACACTGTGCTGAGTATACCATACTGAACAAAACCAACTAGGTCTCTGCCCTCAAAGATTTTACAGTCTAGTATCTAGAGAGATTGAACAAGTGAATACCTAATCAGGGCCTGTGACAGGAGATAAGAAATGTCCATGAAAGTGTGTGATGGAATTAACACAGATGATGGAATCGGGGAAGTTCTCCCTAATGAAATGGCATTTACATTGAGTCCCGAAGGAGCTGCCTGGTGAGGAAGCGGGGAAGGTGTTGAGGCAGAGCCAGGTCAGTGGCCAGCACAGGCCAAGGTCCAGGTGGGAAAGTGCTGGGCTCATCACACCGCGACATCAGGAAGGCCAGTTGATGCACCTGGCTCATGGCCCATTGGTGATTAATCCCTTATTGAAGGTAAATTAATGACAGTGCTGGGGTTGACTGAGTGCTCATTTCTTACAATAAGCACCATTTAAAGAAGTGCAGAAGGAAATGGCAATCCACTCCAGTATTCTTGCCTGGGAAATCCCACGGACAGAGCAGCCTGGTGGGCTACAGTCCATGGGGTCGCAAACGGTTGGCCACGATGTAGTCATAAACAGCACCAGCAGCATTTAAAGAAGAAGGAATGAAAAGTCGGATCATCAGTAGCTAAACTGGAAACAAACATGGACTGTTATTCAGTCCAATGCCAAAGCTCTTACTGCAAACTCCCAAGTGCCAGGCCATGGGGTGGGAATCAGGGGCAGGGAGAGGAGGTAGGGTATGCAGTCCCCATGTCCAGGCGCTCTGGGGGTCTCTAGGGAGGTGTGGGCAGCCCATACAGTGACCACCCAACAGGGAGACAGGAGGCAGAGGATGACCATGCTTCGGCCCAAAAAGAGGTCTTCAAAGAAAAGGGCTCTGTTGGCAAACAGATCCAGAAAACAGTAAGTTAAATAAAGCTAAATACAGCTGCTTTATTGTTGGACTCCTCAGAACCTTGACTACACCGACATGCAACATGAATCCATGAGAGAGGGTAGGGACATGGTATTTCCTAAATTTAATGCACTGCCAAGCCCTCTCTTTGAGATGCGTTTTCTTGCTAAACTGTTTTAGATTTGCTGAGCCAAACATTTCTCTACGCTATTAAAGACTCTTTGTAAATATCATTTTTTTAGTGGCTGTATAATAGGTATAACCTGGAGAAGGGCATGGTAACCCACTCCAGTGTTCTTGCCTGGAGAAGTCCATGGACAGAGGAGCCTGGTGGGCTACAGTGCTACAGTCCATGGGCTCACAGAGAGTCAGACACGACTGAGTGACTACCGCATAATAGTTATAAACCATCACTAATGTATTTACCTATCTTTTCTCCTGTTGCTGGGCATTTAGGTCTCCAGTTTTTCTCTCTTTTTTTTTTTTTCTGCCTATAATTTAAAAACAGGGCTTAAGCCCCAGGGGAGCAAATTCTGAAGGTGCGTGAGGAGCAGCTCTGGCTACTGGGGGCTCACTGGGTTCCATTGCTCTCTGGAACCAGGGAGAAGAAAGAGCTGTGCCTGGTGGCGGGCGGGTTGACTCATCACCATGGCAACCACAGGCTCAGGAAGAGGGAAGATGCTGGCAGGTGGGACTACACAAGGAAGCCCCAGTGACTGGGCCCATGGAGCCCCGAGGCTGGCCAGATCTGCTGGAGGATCCTCTGGGAATGATGGATGGGCCTCTAAACTGCTTTTACTTTCTTCACAGCTGCTGGAAGCAGCAGGCTACCAGCCAGAAGACTCCTTGTCCACATGAATCTGCCTGCTGGGGCAAATTGGGAGGCAGAGGTCAGGAGCTGGGGAAGTGGGTGGCTGAGGGTAGATGAGCCCACATTCCTGCCTTCTCATTGGATGGAGAATCTTCTACACATTTCCTAATCACTTGTGAATTCAGGGAAGTTTTAACAAGAATCCCCTTGTACACAGCTGCTTGTCAGGGGAAGAGGTTTCTGGGTGAGAGGCGAAGGTCTCCTTGGAACTCTCCCAGGAATGCAGTGGGCAGGAAGGCCATGGGATAAGCATCACAGCCCAGAAGCCTCTGTCTGCTCGCCTGACTCTCAGGCTCCTCAGATGTGATCAACAAACTCCTTCCATGAGAACTTTCTGTGTTCCCTGGCCCATGCAATATTCATTCTTTAAGCTTTTTCTTTTTTAAACATTAAAACTATCCAAGTACTAGACACCACGCTGATATCAGCAGTCACTGTTGGATGGGGGAGTGGCCCTGGAGTGGTGAGCCAGGCAGCCTTCAGTTTTTATGCTACACACGTCACATCCTCGGAATCTTCCAGCAAGCATTTATATCTGTATTACTTGAACAATTTATAATATAATTAAAAAAGTAGGAATGTATGACAGAGGAAAAAATCTTTCCCAAATTCCATTAGCTGAGGCAATCAATGTGAATATCTGAGCATACTTCTTCCAGGCTTTTAAAAAGGAATCTGTTTTTAATATACAGCAAGTCACTTTATAATGAAAGGGCTCATCTAAGTGCTCTTAGCACTGGAGCTGGACTCTACAGTGCTTTTAAGTAACAGGTCCCTTCAAGCCCACCTCCGCACACGAGCCAGTGTCAGAGGGCGCCATAGGGGTGGGGTAGGGTGGGTGCTGTCAGAGGGGCTGGAAGCCCTCAGGAGCCCTTCCCCTCCTTGGACTGACCGACTGACAGGGTGGGTCTCCAGACAGGCTCCATCCATCATCCCTCAGCAGGGCCAGCAGCCTCTCCCCAGGGCTCACGTCTGACCTTTGCTTTGGAGTCAGTACTTGGTCTGGGTCCTTGCCCTAGAACTGGGTACTTCTGTCTGGCTTTTGTGTGGTGTCTCCTCTCAGCCCCGCCCCGGGCCTCCTGGCTGGAACCTGCCCTCCCACGACCAACCCCAGCTGGAGGTAGATGCTCCTGGTACCTCCATTCTCCACTGAGGTCGGAGCTCCTCCCTCTTTGCTGACCTCTCTGGGGACCTGTGGCTGCAGCACACCATCCGCGGAAGGGACAGTTTGGATGCCGTAGAGTTAACTGTGCTGGGCTTAAACCTGGATGGAAAAAAACGGGCCTGTGTGATTTTACCCTTCAAACCAGACCTCACAGTCCGCCCCAGACCCATCCACCTGCTGGGAAGTTGACGGAAGTCCCAGGCCAGGCATCCTCTGGGTGGTTGGCCAGGAGAGACGTTCGAGAGCCTGAGGACATTCCCCGAAGACAGGGACACGCAGTTCCAGGCAGGGCCGGCTTGTTCTCCCTGGGGAACCAAGCACGATGAACTCATGTTTTGATCACGGCCCGGGGGAGCCGCTCTGGCGCTGGGTGAACGGGCAGGAGGTAAACAGGCACCGAGGAGACCGGCTCCTGCTCCCCGTGCAGCTGGTCACATATAAACACAGCACAGTGACGACAGGCTAGCAAGTGGGGGAAGCGTGGGGGAAATCTCTCACCAGCCACCTCTCCCTCCTGGGTGACTTTCCCTGGAGTGTGGAGTGGATTTTCCCTCCTTAATTACACTCTCATTGCAAAATTAATACACCTTTATTGTGGCACACTTGGAAAATGCAGAAAGTGTAATAAACAAAAACAAAAATGTCTCCAAATCATGTTCTCCAGCCACTCTTTCACCAGCCTTCTAATTTTGGCATCACACTGGCCAGCAACTGAACTCCTCTTACTGACTTCTTTGCTGGTTTACTGTCTGTTCCTCTCCCACCACAATCTTAAATCTATCCCCCCTTTTTTTTTTTTTAAGTATCTGCTGTTGGGTTTGGTTAGTTGTGTGTATAGAGAGTATATATAAGTTGAGTTATACAGAAGCCCAAGAAAGAGTCGGTCTTAAGTCTGCCTTGCACACAGTTAATGACCGAGTCCTAGGAAAGAGCTGGGCATATAGTGTGTACATGCTCAGTCGTGTCCTACTCTTTCACAACTCCATGGACTGTAGCCCTCCAGGCTCCTCTGTGCATGGGATTTCCCAGGCAAGAACACTGGAGTGGGTTGCCATCCTCTCCTCTGAGGGATCTTCCTGACCCAGGGATTGAACCCAAGTTTCCTGCACTGGCAGGTGGATTCTTTACCACTGAGCCACCTGTGTTTTATTGGATGTCTGACAAATGAATGAATCCAGAGTGATGTGTATGTTTTCACTCAGTTGTGATGACCCAGTTCATGCTATTTTGTATACTGATTTCTGCATGTTCTTCACGCTAGTTGGGGTGGTGTGGGGGAGAGAGTGGGTGTGGCTCTGGGCCCAGACCTCTACCCAGGGAGGATGGGGAACAATACAGAGAAGGTGCTCTAGTGATGGTGATATCAGAGTCCTACATCTGCCCTGCATGGGGACTACATCTCATAACTCTTTGGGATTGTCTGTACAAAAATCTGAGAGCTGAGCTAAATTAGCTCAAGGCCTGAGAGCTGATCAGCAGTGGAGTTATACTTGGAACTGAAGCTACAATAATATAAGCATTTTTTTTTTGAAAATATCAAATCAGAAATATAGGTTTCGTATTAAAAAGGTTTTTAATTAAAAGAAGCTCTGAAGCACATCCTTGTTATCTGCACAGTGTTCTATCAAAAACCTTAGTCTCTGCTGATAAGAACTGAATTCAACAAAGAGGTTTGATTAGCTGATTAATTAACCGAGGCAGAGTTCTTACAAGCATTTAAATTGGGTGATCCTGGTCTCATTTAATGCAGAAAGATAAAGATTCTCTTGCTGTCAGATTGGTTTAATGTATGAATTTGCCTTTATCCATCTGAAAGGTAAAGCTCTATGTCTGTAAAGTGTATTTGAGATAATTGTGAAAAAATTGTGGTGAAGGCAGGAGATGGTAATAGTTCATCAGCTGTATATATTCATCACTTCAAATGAAATACGTCAATTGCACTTGCCAATTAAAAATAAACTAGCTCACTTTTCTGGGTCTTTGTTCTTTCAAAACCAAAAACTTTCTCTGAATGGCTTTTGAGATGACCATTGCAATTTGTGGTCACCTACCAGTAACAGCTTGCAAGTGCGATCCAACAAAAGAGCTTCTAGTTTAAAATCCAGCAAAGTGGGACTTCCTTGGTGGTCCAGTGGTTAAGACTTCGCCCTCCAATGTAGGGGGTGCAGGTTCCATCTCTGGTCTGGAAGCTAAGATCCCATGTGTCTGGAAGCCAAGAAAACCAAAACATGAAACAGAGCAATATTGTAACAAATTCAATAAAGACTTTGAAAATGGTCCACGTAAAAAATACTAAAATAAAGCCCAGCACAGGTCTATCTGTCCCCCAAGCCCAGCCTCTGTCCCAGCTGCCTCCCCCGATGTTGCTGGTCTTTCTGGTCACTCACAGCCATCAGCGCTTACCCAGCCAGAAGTGTGTCTGGTACGGATGGAACTTCACGGACCAAATCATTTCAACGAGAGGTCTTCGGGTTCTCATCTCTGGATGACCACTCCTGTTTCTGGGAGATCTGTTCCTAAAAGTTTCCTGCAGCTCATATCCAACACCAACAGTAGCCCTGATGGGTCCAACCACACCAAGGGCAAAGTCCCCCGGCCCCAGAAGTCTCCTTGAGAAAGCCACGCCCCAGGAGGCTGGAGTCCCCAGAGAACCCTCTACCCCAGGACACATCCCTTGCTCAGAAGCATCTCCCCAGGGCAGATCAGGGGTGCGTGGAGGTGGGGGGCTTGGGGGGCGGGTGCTGAGCACCAGAGACTCATTCTCAGGAGATACCAGGTCCTGCAGGGAGCAAAAACCACCTCCCCTGAGGCTTCTCCTCGCTTGAAGGAGGGAGTCACTGATGTAGAAATTAAGAAAACCTTCCCTCTGAGGACATGGACATGTAACTGGAGAGCAAGACACATGAAAAAGTCACCCCCTTCATGGATGGCTAATAGAGGGCAGCTCTACAGGGCACAGGTGAATTAAATCCACAGTAAATTGCAGATTTTCATTTTCACCAAAAGCTTCAGTCTCATTTTTTAACTTTTTATTTTGTATTGGGGTATAGCTGATTAACAACGCTGCGACGGTTTCAGGCGAACAGTGAAGGGACTCAGCCACACGTGTACGTGTATCCATTCTCCCCCGAACTCCCCATCCATCCAGGCTGCCACACAACATTGAGCAGAGTTCCATGTGTATACAGTAGGTCTCTGTTGGTTATCCATTTTAAATATAGTAGTGTGTACGTGTCCATCCCAAACTCCCTAACTATCCCTTCCCCCCATCAGTCTCATTCTTAATGCTAATTACCTGGGGAAAAATCATGAGGTACCCCATTTCACTCTCAGAAGCTCTATTTTATTTATTTATTTGGCCACTCAGAGTGTGGCATGTGGGGTCCTTGTTCCCTGACCAAGGATTGAACCCAAGCCCCCTGCAGTGGAAGCTAGGAGTCTTAACCACTGGACCCCCAGTGGAATTCTCCAGAAGGTCACATTTCTTCTTGCCCTTAGCTGTCCTTATCAGAGTTAAAGACGGCTGCCAGACCCCTGCGAATGGTCTCTCCTTCCCTATATCAGCAAAAGATGGAACTAAGGAAGCATAAGAGACCAGGTTTCTGACCATTCATGCAAACACAAAAATCTCTTCTGTCAGGTCAGGTCTGCACCCCTGCCTCTATTGATATACTTATGAGCATTACCTCTCAGTTTTAATTATGACATAACTATGGCAGCAATCTCTATTTCCACTTAAAAAAATTTTATTTATTTACTTGGCTGTGCTGGGTCTTAGCTGTGGCATGTGGGATCTTTAGCTGTGGCATGCAGGATCTAGTTTCCTAACCAGGGATCAAACCCGAGCCCCCTGCATGGGGAGCATGGAGTCTTAGCCACTGGACATCAGGGAGGTCCCTCTAGCTCCAAGGAGTTGATCATTAGCTGGATTGACTGCAAGGCCATGTTGCTAAGCAAAAGTAGAGATGAGATTCAAACCCCTGTCTTCTAACTCTGGGTTAATGCTCCCTCCTCCTTGGCTGGCTGCACCCCCAGAATCCTAGTCATGCTCCCCCCTCTTCTCCATCCATCTGGGTACCACCAACTTCCAGGTCCAAAGCGAGGCCCCCTTTCTTCAGGAAATAAATACTGCGATTTAAAGCAAGATGCTTTTGTCTGATGTGAATATAGTATTGCTTAGCTACATAATGTGCTTCTGGGCACTGAAAGCTCAGCCCCAAAAGAGCCCTTTCAGGCAGCGTCTGCTGAAGTCTGTGGCTAATTGACTGTCTGGGGAGGTTGATGCAGCTGAGGTGAAATGCTGATCTCCCAGTCTCATCACTCAGAGTGAGCCGTTGAGCTGGGATACCATTTCCTCCATGTGTCAGCATTTCTGAAACAGCTGCTGATGACTCTAGTAAACCCCAGTGGGAAGTGGGGACTCCCTGAGAGCAGCCTGCGACCTAAAGACATTCAGCCCCCAGGCCAGTGATCCCAGCCCCGCTGGAAGCCAGAAAGCAGAGGTTCTCAGCCCTGGCTGCAAGCTGAACTCACCTAGAGAGCTTACCAAGGCTTCCGATGTCTGGGCTCCACCCCAGTGCAATTGGACTGAAACTTCTTGGGGGTAGAAATGGAATGTGCTTGCATGCACAGTTGCATCTGACTCTGCGATCTCATGGACTGTAGCGTGCCAGGTTCCTCTGTCCATGGGATTTCCCAGGCACGAATAGTGGAGTGTGTTGCCATTCCCTTCTCCAGGGGATCTTCTTGACCCACGTCTTTAGCATCTCCTGCATTGGTGGGTGGTGGGCAGGTTCTTTACCACTAGTGCCACCTGTGAAGCCCTAGAAATGGAATATACATATATTCATATATGTCATATATTCATATTCATATTCATAAATGCTCAAAAAGTTCATTCGGGTTTTTCAGTAGGATGTTAATGGAAAGCCTGAGTGAACTTTTTGGTCAACTCAATATATAGTTAACGGTCTCCTTCCCAGGTGATTCTAATATGCCACAAGGATTGAAAACGATTGTGCTGCTGCTGCTAAGTCGCTTCAGTCGTGTCTGACTCTGCGCAATCCCACAGATGGCAGCCCACCAGGCTCCCTTGTCCCTGGGATTCTCCAGGCAAGAATACTGGAGTGGGTTGCCATTTCCTTCTCCAATGCATGAAAATGAAAAGTGAAAGTGAAGTTGCTCAGTCCTGTCTGACTCTTCGAGACCCCATGGACTGCAGCCTACCAGGCTCCTCTATTCATGGGATTTTCCAGGCAAGAGTACTGGAGTGGGCTGCCATTGCCATCTCCAAACGATCATTGTAGTGAATCAACAAACAGGAGATGGATTGTTCCAAAGCATGGACAGCACTGTGGTTCCTTTTAAAGGAATCTTGCAAGGGAGGTCACTGAGCTCCCCTCACTCAGCCCTGCTTCCATAAAACCATCCGGTTCCCTCTAAGTGGGCGAGTGCTACTCTCTCCGCTCTGGCACCTTCTCCTTTGGGCTCCCTTCTTATATTGACAACCAATAGCCTAGACCTTTCTTCACAGCAAACTGGAGAGCTCAGTTGGGTTCAGTTTAAAAAAGGCAAACAAATACACACACTCATCCAGAAAGAAACGACGGGGTTGCAGATGTAACAGTCTGGGAGTTGGCAGAATGTATCCTGCTTTTAAGATTTTTAAAAAGAAAAAGTGTTGCTCAGTTATTTATAATGGGATAAAAATGGGAAATCACTTTATAGTTTAAAAAAGACTGCTATATCCAGGGACTTCCCCTGGTGGTCCAGTGGTTGAGATTCTGTGCTTCCACTGCAGGTGGCATGGATTCGATTCCTGATCAGGGAACTAAGATTCCACATGCCTCAAGGTGTGGCCCGCCTCCCCTCCCAAAACAGTGTTTGCTGTTGCTCAGTCGCTAAGTCGTATCTGACTCTTTGTAACCCCATGGACTGTAGCATGCCAGCTTCCTCTTCCCTCCACTATCTCTCGGAGTTTGCTCAAATTCATGTTCATTGAGTAGGTGATGCTATCTAACCATCTCATCCTCTGCCACCCCCTTCTCCTTTTGCTTTCAATCTAAATATTGGAATATCTGTACAATTAAATAATCAGGAGTGAGGCATCTGCATAATGAAATTCAACACAACCATTGCAAAGAATGGTGTGGCTGAAAATTTAATGACATTGAAGGCTCTATATGCTGTATTGAATGAAAAAACCTGGTCACAAGATAATACATACCATAGGATCCTAATTTTAAAAATAAGCATGTAAGTGTTTAAGATATTTTTTAAAAATGAAAAACATTCCAAGTGTTAACAGCTAATTATCACAGAATGTTGGAGATAAATATGTAGTTTTTATTTTTATTTTTCTACATGATCTTTATTTCTATAATAAACACCCATTAATTCTGAGGGGAAAAGCATAATAAAAAGCTTAGATGCTGAGCCATTGAACTGATCCCTAAAAATTTGCCATTTTCAACAGAAAGATGCAGAGTTTCAGGCTGAAATAAAGTTTCACAGCATAATTAATGACATTCAAATAATGACAACAATATAGATCCTTCCCTGGGATAAAGAACTTCTTTAAGGCAAATGTCCACATTTCCTTGGAGTTAAGTGTTAATCTGATAGAACCCAGCCCCCTGGAGAGGAGATGGATTTTAACTTATGTGAAATTTTTATGAACTCATCAGTGGGTTGGAGCAAAGAGCAGGACCAGAATAGAGTCACGAAGAGGTCTAGGAAGACAAAGCATTTCTTATTAATTCACTATTGCTTTGTTAAAAAGATATGAACTTGGATGAAGCTCTTACCTACCTGGGGTCTGCAAAACAACACCTACAAGCCTAAGTCACGTCCCAAAGTGGGAAGCAGGGTTGGAAGCAGCAAGTCTGCAAGACAGGAAAATTTGCCAAATCCTTTACCACAGACAGGCTGGGAAAGCCACGCTTGGCATCTCTTGCCATAGGTCTCCTTCTGCAGGGAAAAGAGAAGAAATTAAAAAGCTGGAATGGTATTCACTTCAATTAAAACTATCAAGTTGGCCTGACGGGGTCTTAGAGAGCCCAGACGTCACCACCGTAAATGATTAAATACGATATGTGAAATCCTCAATGTCTCATGAACAGTCCAGAGCTCTAGTTTCCTACCAGTGTGGATCAATCAGCTCACAGTGCCTAATTTCCCTGATTGAACCTAGGAAAAGGAACCTGAAGGGCTCGGCTGCAGTAAAGCAGGGAGGCGGCAGTTAATGAAGAGGCCGTGGTATCTGACGACATTCATTTCTAGCATTATGACCGCTGCACTTCGATGCAGGGCAACCAGGTCCTTCCATTTATCTTTCTTTCCTTCCTTCTCCTTCTCAGTACTTACTGAGCACCTACTATGTTGATTGACAGGGGCTGTGGGATCAGAGAGGAAAATAGCAGGCTCAGAGGAGGAGCAGGTCAGAAAGTCCTCCCAGAGGGAAGACCATTTAAGTGTCTTTTTTTTTTTTTTTTTAATTGAGGTGAAATTAACATAGCATAAAATGTATCATTTATTTTATAATAAAAAGATTTTAATTAAAAATTTCAAATTAATTTTTATTGGAGTATAGTTGCTTTATAATGGTGTGCTAGTTTAGTGTATAATGGTGTACAGCAAAATGGATCGGCCATACATATACTAAAAATAATCATTTTAAAGTGTACAATTCAGAGACTTCCCTGGTGGTCCAGTGACCTTCCAGTGCAAGGGGTGCAGGTTTGATCCCTGATCGAGGAACTAAGATCCCACATGCCTCGGGGGGCCAAAAAACCCAAATACAAGCAACACTGTAACAAATTCAATAAAGACTTTAAAAAATGGTCCATATTAAAAAAATGTATGGCTAAGCCCCTTTGCAGTCCACCTGAAACTATCACAACATTGTTCAGCAGCTATATTCCAATATAAAATAAAAACTTTTTTAAAAAAGAGGAAAAAGGAGAAAAAATAATAGAGCACAGTTCAGTGGCATTTAAAACATTCCCATCATTGTGCAGTTGTCCCCTATATGTCGTTTCCATTCTGCCATCCCAAAAGGAATCGCCATACCCAATAAACAGTTACTTCCCATACATAGAGTTTAAAAGCAAGAAGCAAGCATTTCACAGGCAGGCTTGGAAAGGAGGCCATTCCAAAAGAGGAAATTCACAAAGCCCTTGGGACGTCAGATCACTTGGGATGGTGCAAATGTGTGTGTTGCAGAGGTGAAGAAGTGATGGGATGAGGCAGGAAGGAAAGGCAGGAGGGGAGGGGAAGATCACGATACCACCTAGGTCCGTTAAGCAGCTCCAGTCAGTCAAGGGTGGTAAAGAGGAATCGGTGGTGCTGGGACACAGTTGAGTAATCTTCAAGTCTGGGGAGATACTGTCAACTTTAAGATGAATGCAGTTTGAGCTAGGGTTTCTAAACCTTGGCACCACTGACATTTTGGGGCCTGATGACTCTTTGCTGTCCTTTGCACTGTAAATTTTTTTCACAGCATCTCTGGCTTCTACCCACTACCAGAAGCATCCACCCTTCTCCACCCCAGTCCAGTTATGACAACCAAAGATGTCTCCAGAGGTTGCCAAATATTCCCTGGGGGGAGAGGCATATCATTTCCTCACTTAACATATCCTGGGGATCATTCAATATCGGTACATAGCAAGTTGCCTTTCTTTTTAACAGCTGCATAGTATTCCACGATAGAGATTTGCATAATTTATTTACCCATCCTCCTTCTGATGGATATTTAGGCTACTTACCATCTTTCTTTTACAGTCAATGCTGCTATCAACATCTTTATATATGTGATGTGAAGGTGAAAGTCACTCAGTCATGTCTGACTCTGTGACTCATGGACAGTAGCCTGCTGGGTTTCCCTTTCATGGAATTCTCCAGGCAAGAATACTGGAGTGGGTAGCCATTCCCTTCTCAAGGGGATCTTCCTGACCCAGGGATCGAACCCAGGTCTCCAGCATTGCAGGCAGATTCTTTACTGTCTGAGCAGCCCACATTTTTCTTGAAAACATTCTGAGCAATTTTGTCCCACTGTTATTTTGATTTGCTCTCAACCGCTGCATCAAGTTGCTAGAGTCCATTTTGTAGATAAGAAAATTGAACTGAGAGTGGTGTAGTGACTTGCCCTTGGTCTAAGAGCATCACATCCAGTGCCAGAATACAGGATTTCTGACTCCATGCCTTGTTCTTTCCATCACTGCACCCGGTGGCTCTGATGATTCTCGAGAGAGAAGGAAACACTAGTTAGGCAAAGGGCAGCTGATGGCTATCAGGAGGACTCTGATCTCTTGGGCTTGTTTGTATGTTAAAGGAGAAGGTTCCCTCACTAAGACAACAGGATTTTGTATGCGTGATGTGTGTATGCATGCATGCATGTACAAAGCAAAGTACTGGGTGTACATTCCACATGTTAATGTGCTATAATACATTGGCAAGGATGGAAGGAAGCTGCCAAATATTCTTGAACAGAATGATGAGAGATTAGAACTTGTTTAGGAAGATAAACTAGGCAGCTATGTGCAGAGCCGGTGGAGAGAGGTTAGATGGGAGGCAGAGCACCCTGTCTAGAGTGTGGCTGCTGTGTGTGGTTTGGAAGTGAATCACAGGGCCCCAGCTTGTGGGAGAGGACTTAGAACTGATTCCAGGACAAAACCCCCCAAAATGCTATATTCTCAATATGTTATCTTTTTTTGGCAGCATGAAGGATCTTATTACCCCAGCCAGAGATCAAACCTGTGCCCCCTGCATTGGGAGCATGGAGTCTTAGCTACTGGACCACCAGGTAAGTCTGTGTGTGTTATCCTTAATGAGGAGAACTGTTAAAAAAAAAAATGACACATTTACTAAGAGAGAACTTGTCATTTTGCAGGAAATAATTATGTTTAAACCGTATTTTCTTGGCACTGGGTTAAAAAGAGCTTCCAACTATAGTTGCCTGCTCTCCCTCAAGCTGTAAGTTGTTTCATCAGTAAAAGACTCACTGGATGCTTGAAAGAATCTAAAAGAAATGTACTAATTAAGAGAAAGTGACTGTTTCCTAAAGAGCTGTATATCTCAAAGGAGGGAAAATGAATAGCATAGATCAGGATCACAAATTAGTAGGCAATTTTACAAGGATGACGAGAACACTGTTGATCTCTGGGATTCCTCTAAGCAGAAAGTTATGACAGCCTTTCAGCCCCCAATCTTCTTGGCTTTTAAGTGTCTTTGGAGAGTTAGTAATAAAGAGCTTTGCAAGCTCATCAGCTCTGCCAAAGTGGGAAATCTTAGCCGAGTGGAGCAGAAGGTGTTGGGCTGAAGTGTATTCCTCTCTGTTCTAACTCAGTCGGCAAATCTGTCTTTGGAAGGAGGAGGAATACACTTGTTTTTCTCATGGCTCTTGCTTTAGAGAAAACGTCCTGAAAGCAAACACCTTTGGTGAGATTCCCTGACATTTTTTTTTTTTTTTTTTAACTTTTAGGCATCTCTGGTAGCAGAGGAGGTATGATGGGGTAGAACCTCGGATCCTAAGGAACATCCAGGTTAAGTAGGAACTGGCAGCCTGTTAAAGCCACGCCACCTGAAGGGAAAGGCACCAACCACAACATGGTCTGGGTGGCATTGACCGAGGACCGTCCTGAGGTGCTTCTTCAGGATCAGCTCAGTTCTCATCCTCTAGGAAGACCTCTGATGTTCTAAACTAGAAGAAATGGGCAGCAAGTTTGGTTCAAAGACACTTTAAAAATAATTTTTTTTTCCCTACAACTTCAGTGAATTAGTTCTCATAAAGAAATAGTAACTTACAAATAAGAACCCTTTATGAACCACTTGGCTAGTAGTTAGCATTCCTTGAAAATGAGCCACTGGGCTTTAAATATTCTAAATGCATTGCCTATAAATCAGGCAAAATTGGTAGTTCTTCTATAGCTTCTTGATCATGAGTTAAAATATATTTTGCAGAACTATGACAGAACTGCAAAGAGCCCTCAAGATTCAAATCTTTTTTTAACTGTCCACTCTGATTTTGAGCAACTTTTTGAAAAGTTGGAGTGGCCCACAAAGGAAAAACAGTGATACAAGGGATACAGGGGACTGGGGAATCATTACCAGTGGGGACAGGGTTTCTGCTCAGGGTGATGTGAATGTTCTAAAGTTACACAGTAGTGCTGACTGCACAACTAACATACTAAAATCCATCAGTACATTTCGAAAGAGTGAATTTTGTGATATGTGAATTATATCTCAATTTTACTGTTATTTTTAAAAAGGATGCAGAATACACGAGTGCCAACGTTTAGAGAGGCAATGGGAAATGAGGAATTCTCAAATTCCTGGGGGTAGAGAACTAATTCCTGATCTATAGGATAAAATGTCATTCTTTAGGGAGGGCAAGAACCTGTTTTTCTTGCTAAATTCTACAATTGGACATTTTTGTCATACTTCCTGAAGTTTCACTCTGATAGGAGAGATTCTCCTTCACTTCTTGGGCTAAATTACTAGTGGAATATTCCTATGATGTTTTTGAATGATAGTTTGTTAGCTCCATTGTCCGTATTATTTCACCTTGGGTTTCAGAACGCTGTGAGAAACACTTATTAACACCAAAGATGTCATAATCACTCTCCTAAACTGCCTCAATGGTACTGTTCCAATACAAAGAACCACAGACACACTATACAGATTTCTAATTTATTATTAAATTACATAACAAAGCTTCTTCTATACAGTCAGAAAATGCACATTTAGATGAGAACAAAAATGAAGTACAAATACAATAAACCTGGTTCCAAGAAGCCATTTTAAAAGCAAAAAATTAAAAAGTGCATTTGGAATAGATTTTTTAAAATCTGTATTGGCATTTTTTTCATGAGGAAACATCTTCCATCATGGTAAAGTGTGATTGGAATTGATTTCTCTTCCTCTCTAAGAGCTAATAGGATAGGAATAGATGCAAATACTTTGATACCAAAGTGACACTTTGCAGTAGACACAAAGAAAATAAGATGCCTCAGGACATGGCTCAGCTGTCTCAGCTTCTCATCCAGTAACATCCTCAGAGTCACTGGTTCCTGATTTTCTTTTGCCCTATAAAACTTATGGGTATGCAGGTTCATAAAGGAGTAAGATTAGTTTATAAAGATCATGATGAAAAGCTGTATCTTTTTGGAGACCAGGCTAAACAACTCCTATCCCCAAAGAAGAATGGAATAGAGTCATTTAAATCCCCAGTAGAATCCATTTCCTCTTTACATTTGCCACAAAATTCAGTGTAACACTAGACATGGCCATTCACCCTCAATAGCTTCATATTGCAAGTTAGAAAATGCAGTCAGTTTCCAAGAAATCATATCTGGCTAGTGATCAAACATGAGGTATTAGAAAACCAAAAAGGCTAGTCCAGTTCTTTAAAGTTCTTTTCATCAGGTTGAGATCATTAACAATGAAACAGAAAAATTCATGGTGGGAATGCAAGTCCAAGGTGCTTTAGTTCCACAGAGGCCAAAAGTCATTGCATCAAAAGGCTCAGTAAGTACATTTTTCTATTCCGCATCCAACAGGAAAGAACTAGAGTCAGTATTATTTGGTTCCAGGTACCAAAAATGCCCTCATGCTGACTTCTCTCTCTCATTACCCATCTCCACTCTCAGGGTCATACTCCCATGGCTGATATGAGTGCTGGGCAGGATGTAAAAAGACATTCTCTAGAAAATTTTGGCAAGCAGGAGAAAGGAAGAATGGAGAAGAAAAGCCCTTTTCTAACCTTAGAAAAATATGGGTGAGCAATGCTGCCTGTTACAGGGACTCCCTCAGTATCGTTAATAGTGACAAGAATATAGAAATACCCAGGACAGATCAACTAAAGTACTTGAATATCTGGGCTTGAACTTGAGTAATAGATTCATTAACCATTTTAAACTAAAGTTACTGGCACACAGTAAAGCAAACTCTCAGAGGACTATACTTTTTGAAATCTCCTGCCCTTTTTGTTACCATGATTTCTCATTTCAAGTGAAATGGGAAGTTCTGAGTGATTTACACGGGTTATGTAAGACATGACTGAGAGAGAATAACTTCCTGTAACAGGCAACATTTGGGACCAGGAATAGAAAACTCCTTGCACCTGGCTCCAATAAGCAACTTATTGTTGGCCCCTGAGCCTAGTAACTGGTTTGTAACAACAGCAAAAGGTTGAGAAAAGTAAGCTGTTAAAAAAAAAGAAAAAAAAAAAAAAAGGCTAACTGGCATGAAACTGAAGAGCGCTCAAATCAGCCACCATGGGACCCAAAGGGAGCCTCTGCTTGTCGATGGCACACGCCTGTCCCTCCTCCAGGCTTCCTTCCACAAAGGAAGGAACCAGAGGAGAAGCGAGCCCTATGTGCGGCCCTGGGTCACCTCACTATGGGTTACACCATTGAGAGGTTAGTCAGACCTGTCTGACACCAACATCTACACCACACTTATTCAACTTCCTTAGAAGAACTTGTTTATTTTCATAAAGAAAATAATCAACATAATTCTATTACTTCATTTAAGCATGATCCCAATGGAAAGGCTTACCAGCTATCAAAAGCATTTGTTTGCTCAGCTGCAGCAAGCTAGATTAGCCCAGGTCCTAGTTTTACTCTCATGCCACCATCGGCTTTCATGAACACACCAAATAATCAGACCAGTAAAAAACACTGGTAGTATAATTAAATAAATAACTTTATTTATGATACTTCAGATTTTTATAAATGCTGACTATATAGCAACCAAAGTCCCACAAATTCTAGCTGAGGCACAACCACCGATCAAGACCCTTTGAAAAATCAAAGATAAACAAAGAGTCAGGGGAGAGAAGTTTTGTTCTCCCAGGAGACAATTTAATAAATGAATTTACTTCTCTGATCTTTCAAGGTTCACAGTGGGAAAACTTATATTTTCTTTTAAGGGCATCCCCAATCAGCTGATTGATTAATCAACCCATATTTAGAAAAATAAACCCCATAGTTAAAAAAAAAATATATCAATTGTTTTTCATACCCAGAACATAATGAAACTCTAATGCCAGAATGAAAAACCTCTCAGTTACTGTACCCAATCAGAGGTTAGTCTACTGATCAGCCTGTAATCAAGTTCATCTGAATGTCACCATCAACACACTGTGATGGAGTGAAGAACTACATGCTAATATCCTTTTATTTCCTGTGGCATGGTCTCAAACCAATACCATAAACACCACAGTGCATTCCAGAGGTGAAGAGGAGCCTTCTTTCTTGGTAAGAACAGCAGATGTTGGAAGTCTTCAACCTATTTGTCGGTAGTTCAGTTAGAAAAGTCGTAACATTTACAGAAACCGGGAAATGGTTAAACTTGAAAAGAATTCTGGTGGGTGGTTTAAGATTTTGTCACTGTCCAGGGTGGTAACAGAAGACAGATTCTGATAGTGCAGACAGAAACAGATTCTGGTATTTTCTCCTTCAGTAGTAAAGCCCCTCATTCTATGAATGTTTGGGAAAGCCTAACAGATTTGGAATGAATAGGTTTTCACAGAACACAGAATTCCTGGTACATAAGACAGGGGTTCTTAAACTTTTGCTCCTACATGTGGAACACTTACAAATGGAATCATCTGGATGGTGGCCCCTCACTCAGTGTCTTTTTACATGTGGCTTGTTGAAGAGATCACAAGGAAAATCAAGCATTTTCCTCACTTGGTTGTCAGTGTTAATCATGACATGAGGAGGACAAGTTAGGGGCATTGACTGGCTTTTTGTCGTGATAGAACTGGAATTTTGTTTTCTTGTAGTAATAGATATTACTCAATAGAAGAAATTAACAAAAAGTAAAAAACAATGACTGACCAAAAAAAAGCCTGTCATTCTTGATGGTTTTTCCAGGAATACAGTTAACCCGAGTGTGGGCATGATTAAAAAACAAGATAAAGTCTTTTTTGCAGTGTTTGTCTTCTGTTTCAGATAACCTCAACTGTGTTGAAGATGGCCTGTGAAAATCTCAAAGATTCTTTGAAAATTGCCATTTTCCTTGAACACCAAAAAAGTTGGGGACAAAGAGTAGAAATTTATAGCACAGATTATCAAGAAATGACTTGGGATTTCTCATCATGAGTGTAAAATAAAAGGAGAAAGCTATTTTTATTCACAACTCCATCTGGTGGCTGAAAGGAAAGCAGTCTTTGGATATAGAGAAACCTGGTTTTTTGAAGAGTCCAGTTTCATGACCTGGCTTGTCATCAGCCTTCAACACTATCATCGAAGCAGGGAAATTCTGTTTCTGATGGGTTTACTTACCTCTTGGGGAGACAAAACATCTTTTTTTTTTTAGAAACTAAAAACAGAGGGAAATGTGTGTTAGAAAAGATAGCACAGAAAACCTGTGACTTCCGCTCAACCTGACCATGTCAGAGTCCATCACTATCAGTCTTGAATGAATCCTGCCGGTCAGGCTGATTAGCAGGTCAGTCAACTTCTCCTTCCTATTTTTCTTCTTCTGGATCAGGGTGTGAAAGTGGTGGCTGTCAAGAGTCCCTGGAGATGTCCCATCAATGGAATGCATACAGCAGCAACAGGATGGTACAGACGCCAATAACACCACCCAGGATGAGGGAGTCTCGTCGCTTCCTAAGGTTGATTCGCTGGATGAGGCTGTTCACAGCAGGAAAACGATCTTTGGGAAATCTTTATTAAGGTCATATGTGGAAGAAGCCTCTTTAATGAAAAGTCACAGGAATCACAAAAAACAGAGACCAGTCGAGCCCAGAAAGACAAATGATGAGAAGAAGCAGAGGGGAAGAAAATCGCATTGCGGGAGCTGCGGCACACACCAATGCCTTGAGCTCAAAGGCCCAGGCAAATCTGAGTCCCTTGGTGCACTGCAGGACACGAGTAAGAATAACAAAAAGGAAAACATTGAGAGAGAGGAGGAGATAGCAGTGATGACTGCTGCCATGTACTGAGGGATTACTGTCCAGGTAGGAGCCAGTGTGGTCAGGAATGAAGGAACCCTGCAGGGCAGGGAGGCAGAGGTACAGCCAGCTACCACCACCACCATCCTGCATTTTCTTCTCTTCCTCTCTCTCTCTCTCTTAGATCCCTTTCCTGAGGAGACAGGGAAGTTCTTCCAGAAGGGTTTTGAGGAGTACATGATCTCCCCACAGGGTGATAAGCCCCCCTGGATCCAGACAATTGGTGGGAACAAACTCTAAGGGTCTATATAATCAAACATTTAGTTAACTATTTAAAAATTTTAAATTCACTTAGCAGGAATGGGCAGGAATAGGGTCAGAAGGTGGGTTAAACTGCTCTGACGGCCCTTTGTGGGGAACGCAACAAAAGGAAAGAGGAAACTTTCAGTTTCAGGAGTTTTACAGCAGTCACAACTGTATTTTGTTTGGTATTGTAAAGTATCTTCCTATCTTACTTGGTAGTATGTTGTAATCCAAGCACATGCCTGTGCATCCTATACTGTTTTGCATGTCCAGCAGTGGTTTCTGACTACAAAAACTTACATGGTGTCAGGTACAAATCTTATACAAAGCAGATGCTTAATCTTTTCTGGCTTGGTACAAGAAGGGTCAACACTGCCCTTAGAAGAAATAAGAAAACTTTTGACAAGAGGAAGGAAACCCTGTCTGTAGTGAACACATTTCTACCTAGTTTATCTTTTAGGGGAATCTCGCTGCTCCTTCTCTAGTTCAGTTCATGTAACTGGGTGGGGCTGATGTTGTCCTCTGCTGTCAGGTGTACATACCCACTCAGGGCTGGCAAGAGGGAAGAGTCCCTCCGCTTGGCCAGTGGCTGGGTTAGGCAGTGACTCAAGTGAGGGCAACAACAGTCCTCTTTCAACATGTGCCAGAGTTGTTAGAAATTCCATAAGTTTTGATCTGGCAGGAGGTGACCCCGTTAGCCATCTCTTGTCAGCACGAGGAGAAAATGTGCCTGAGAATAAGGCCATCACGTAAGTAAGCAGAAATGAGAGATGGACACTCATTATCAGAGAAATGCAAATCAAAACCACAATGAGGTACCATTACACGCCAGTCAGGATGGCTGCTATCCAAAAGTCTACAAGCAATAAATGCTGGAGAGGGTGTGGAGAAAAGGGAACCCTCTTACACTGTTGGTGGGAATGCAAACTAGTACAGCCACTATGGAAAACAGTGTGGAGATTTCTTAAAAAACTGGAAATAGAACTGCCATATGACCCAGCAATCCCACTTCTGGGCATACACAATGAGGAATCCAGATCTGAAAGAGACACGTGCACCCCAATGTTCATCGCAGCACTGTTTATGATAGCCAGGACATGGAAGCAACCTAGATGCCCATCAGCAGATGAATGGATAAGGAAGCTGCGGTACATATACACCATGGAATATTACTCAGCTGTTAAAAAGAATTCATTTGAATCAGTTCTAATGAGATGGATGAAACTGGAGCCCATTATACAGAGTGAAGTAAGCCAGAAAGATAAAGAACATTACAGTATACTAACACATATATACGGAATTTAGAAAGATGGTAACGATGGCCCTATATGCAGGGCAGAAGAAGAGACGCAGAAGTACAGAACAGACTTTTGAACTCTGTGGGAGAAGGTGAGGGTGGGATGTTTCGAAAGAACAGCATGTATATTATCTGTGGTAAAACAGATCACCAGCTCAGGGGGGAGGCATGAGTCAAGTGCTCGGGCCTGGTGGACTGGGAAGACCCAGAGGAATCGGGTGGAGAGGGAGGTGGGATGGGGGACCGGGATGGGGAATACATGTAACTCTATGGCTGATTCATATCAAAGTCTTATTAATATTAAAAAAAAAAAAAAAAGAAATGAGAGATGGAGGGGGGGAACAGAGAGCAGAACGGCAGGTTCTTGATAATAAAATCTGAGCCTCTGCATCCCAGCCATCCATTAAGCCAAATTCTACCCCTGAATTTTACAGACATATGAACAATTCCTTTTCCTCGCTAGGTCAGTGTAAATTAGGTTTCTATTATTATCTTTCTATGGAGTTCTAACTAATTAAACCCATTTTATTTGGTTTTTTTAAAACATATTTTTGGAAATGATTCTAATTTATGGTACTGATAAAATGAGATAATGTATATCAGAGTACTCTACTAACTGCAAAGCCCTATATAAAACAGAAATGATTTTAGATGTATGGTTTTATACTTAGGGTGACAAAGCAAGAACAAAATTCACCAAAAACTGGAAAATATCAATACACTTCAGGATATTCTTTTCCTTAGGCAAATAAGGGATCAAACTAAAAGTGACCTCAAATTATCTAGGATCAGAAGATACTCAACTTTTGAAATTATAGGTCCTTTCCCTATTAAGTAATCGGGAAAGGAAACTTTTTTCTCTAAAAGGCTTGACTCCTCACAGGAAACGGAATGTTTTTGGTCTCTGCAGTTTCCCTGCTGGATTTCTCAGAATATGAGTAGTACTAATTTAAACTGGGAATCTGAAGAACTAAAAAAGGCAGAGGTCACAACAAACAAGCAGCAAATCTATACTAGAGTTCAGCTTGTGCAAAAAGAAAATACAGTGATTAGCGCTTACATGTGTGGCTGTCTACTTCCCTCCCTTTCTAAACATACGCCACTGACTTATTCTCCAAAATGAAAAAAGAAAGAAAAAGCACAAAATTTATGACCTCTGTGTAAAAACAGCATGCACTGTAGAGTTCTAACACGGATTCAAGAGCTTTTAAGATGCAAAATAATTTTGTGAATAATTTGGAAATTATATTTATCATTTTTTTTTCTAGATCTACTAGTATGAAACTTCTGGTATGCTATCTTTAAGAAATGGCACTAAACAGTATGAACTTTCACAAAGTACAAGTGCAGGGCATATTCATAATCAGAATTACAGATGACTTCTACTGTCACTGACGATGGCAATCTGCCCAAGGGAGGGAGAGAGTGGTGAAGCACATGGAGATTCCCCCCCAAAACACAGATTTCAAACTGTCAAAAAGGATACTGGCCAAAGTGTTCATTTTACTCTGAATAGATTTCAACATTCCTCTTTGTGAAGTCATATTTTCTTTTGTTGCCATAGCAATGCTGCAAGGGAGAAAAAGAGAAGCTCATCAATTGATGTTTAAGACGATCATGCATGGATTCATCGTACTCTTAAAAATGAACAGAAAACCAAGGTGAATGACACCAGCTTTGAAAAGCACCTGGAAAGGAACATGAAAAAAAAAATCATTTCCCAAGTCATCTTCCCATTGTTCTTTTTCTGAATGATCACTTTATCCCCAATGCTATTTTCTGATATTTTTTTTTGGACGAGGCAGTGGACCATTTCCTGTGTTTTGTTTTGCTTTTTTTTTTTAATTCAAAGTAACAAATGAAATAAGACAACTGACAAATCAACACATTACAAAAGCTTCTTTTTTTTTTAAATTTTTTCCCATTTATTTTCATTAGTTGGAGGCTAATTACTTTACAATATTGTAGTGGTTTTAGCCATACATTGACTTGAATCAGCCATGGATTTACATGTGTTCCCCATCCCGCTCCCCTCTCCTGCCTTCCTCCCCATCCCATCCCTCTGGGTCTTCCCAGAGCACCAGCCCTGAGCACTTGTCTCATGCATCCAACCTGGGCTGGTGATCTGTTTCACCCTTGATAGTATACTTGTTTCAATGCTATTCTTTCAGAACATCCCACCCTCGCCTTCTCCCACAGAGTCCAAAAGTCTGTTCTGTACATCTGTGTCTCTTTTTCTGTTTTGCATATAGGGTTACCACTACCATCTTTTTAAATTCCATATATATGTATTAGTATACTGTACTGGTCTTTATCCTTCTGGCCTACTTCACTCTTTATAATGGGCTCCAGTTTCATCCATCTCATTAGAACTGATTGAGTAATATTCCATGGTGTATATGCACCACAGCTTCCTTATCCATTCGTCTGCTGATGGGCATCTAGGTTGCTTCCATGTCCTGGCTATTATAAACAGTGCTGCAATGAACACTGGGGTGCACGTGTCTCTTTCCTCGGTGTGTATGCCCAGGAGTGGGAGTGGGATTGCTGGATCATATGGCAGCCCTATTTCCAGTTTTTTAAGGAATCTCCACACTGTTCTCCATAGTGGCGGTACTAGTTTGCATTCCCACCAACAGTGTAAGAGGGTTCCCTTTTCTCCACACCCTCTCCAGCATTTATTGCTTGTAGACTTTTGGATAGCAGCCATTCTGACTGGCGTGTAATGGTACCTCATTATGGTTTTGATTTGCATTTCTCTGATAATGAGTGATGTTGAGCATCTTTTCATGTGTTTGTTAGTCATCTGTATGCCTTCTTGGGAGAAATGTCTGTTTAGTTCTTTGGCCCATTTTTTGATTGGGCCATTTATTTTTCTGGAATTGAGCTTCAGGAGTTGCTTGTATATTTTTGAGATTAGTCCTTTGTCTGTTGCTTCGTTTGCTATTATTTTCTCCCATTCTGAAGGCTGTCTTTTCACCTTGCTTATAGTTTCCTTTGTTGTGCAAAGGCTTTTAAGTTTCATTAGGTCCCATTTGTCTATTTTTGCTTTATTTCCAATATTCTGGGAGGTGGGTCATAGAGGATCCTGCTGTGATTTATGTCGGAGAGTGTTTTGCCTATGTCCTCCTCTAGGAGTTTTATAGTTTCTGGTCTTACATTTAGATCTTTAATCCATTTTGAGTTTATTTTTGTGTATGGTGTTAGAAAGTGTTCTAGTTTCATTCTTTTACAAGTGGCTGACCAGTTTTCCCAGCACCACTTGTTAAAGAGGTTGTCTTATTTCCATTCCTTGCCTCCTTTGTCAAAGTTAAGGTGTCCATAGGTATGCGGATTTATCTCTGGGCTTTTTATTTTGTTCCGTTGATCTATATTTCTGTCTTTGTGCCAGTACCATACTGTCCTGATGACTGTGGCTTTGTAGTAGAGCCTGAAGTCAGGCAGGTTGATTCCTCCAGTTCCATTCTTCTTTCTCAAGACTGCTTTGGCTATTCAAGGTTTTTTGTATTTCCATACAAATTGTGAAATTATTTGTTCTAGTTCTGTGAAGAATACCATTGGTAGCTTGATAGGGGGTTGCATTCAATCTATAGATTGCTTTGGGTAGTATACTCATTTTCACAATATTGATTCTTCCAATCCATGAACACGGTATATTTCTCCATCTATTTGTGTCCTCTTTGATTTCTTTCATCAGTGTTCTATAGTTTTCTATGTATAGGTCTTTTGTTTCTTTAGGTAGATATACTCCTAAGTATTTTATTTTTTTTGTTGCAATGGTGAATGATATTGTTTCCTTAATTTCTCTGTTTTCTCATTGTTAGTGTATCGGAATGCAAGGGATTTCTGCGTGTTAATTTTATATCCTGCAACTTTACTATATTCGTTGATTAGCTCCAGTAATTTTCTTGTAGAGTCTTCAGGGTTTTCTATGTAGAAGATCATGTCATCTGCAAACAGTTAAGAGTTTCACTTCTTTTCCTATCTGGATTCCTTTAATTTCTTCTTCTGCTCTGATTGCTGTGGCCAAAACGTCCCAAAACTATGTTGAATAGTAGTCGTGAGAGTGGGCACCCTTGTCTTGTTCCTGATTTTAGGGGAAATGCTTTCAATTTTTCACCATTGAGGATAATGTTTGCTGTGGGTTTGTCATATATAGCTTTTAATATGTTGAGGTATGTTCCTTCTATTCCTGCTTTCTGGAGAATTTTTATCATAAATGGATGCTGAATTTTGTCAAAGGCTTCTTCTGCATCTATTGAGATAATAATATGGTTTTTATCTTTCAATTTGTTAATGTGGTGTATTACACTGATTGATTTGAGGATATTAAAGAATCCTTGCATTCCTGGGATACAGCCCACTTGGTCATGACGTATGATCTTTTTAATATGTTGTTGGACTCTGTTTGCTAGAATTTTGTTAAGGATTTTTGCATCTATGTTCATCAGTGATACTGGCCTGTAGTTTTCTTTTTTTGTGGCATCTTTGTCTGGTTTTGGAATTAGGGTGATGGTGGCCTCATAGAATGAGTTTGGAAGTTTACCTTCTTCTGCAATTTTCTGGAAGAGTTTGAGTAGGATGGGTGTTAGCTCTTCTTTAAATTTTTGGTAGAATTCAGCTGTGAAGCCATCTGGTCCTGGGCTTTTGTTTGCTGGAAGATTTCTGATTACAGTTTCAATTTCCACGCTTGCGATGGGTCTGTTAAGATCTTCTATTTCTTCCTGGTTCAGTTTTGGAAAGTTATACTTTTCTAAGAATTTGTCCATTTCTTCCAAGTTGTCCATTTTATTGGCATAGAGCTGCTGGTAGTAGTCTCTTATGATCCTTTGTATTTCAGTGTTGTCTGTTGTGATCTCTCCATTTTCATTTCTAATTTTGTTGATTTGGTTCTTCTCCCTTTGTTTCTTAATGAGTCTTGCTAATGGTTTATCAATTTTGTTTATCTTATCAAAAAACCAGCTTTTAGCTTTGTTGACTTTTGCTATGGTCTCTTTTGTTTCTTTTGCATTTATTTCTGCCCTAATTTTTAAGATATCTTTCCTTCTACTAGGGTTCTTCATTTCTTCCTTCTCTAGTTGCTTTAGGTGTAGAGTTAGGTTATTTATTTTACTTTTTTCTTGTTTCTTGAGGTAAGCCTGTAATGCTATGGACCTTCCCCTTAGCACTGCTTTTACAGTGTCCCATAGGTTTTAGGTTGTTGTGTTTTCATTTTCATTCGTTTCTATGCATATTTTGATTTCTTTTTTGATTTCTTCTATGATTTGTTGGTTATTCAGAAGCGTGTTATTTAGCCTCCATATGTTTGAATTTTTAATAGTTTTTTTCCTGTAATTGAGATCTAATCTTACTGCATTGTGGTCAGAAAAGATGACTGGAATGATTTCAATTTGTTTGAATTTACCAAGGCTAGATTTATGGCCCAGGATGTGATGTATTCTGGAGAAGGTTCCGTGTGCACTTGAGAAAAAGGTGAAATTGATTGTTTTGGGGTGAAATGTCCTATAGTTATCAATTAGGTCTAGCTGGTCCATTGTGTTATTTAAAGTTTGTGTTTCCTTGTTAATTTTGTTTAGTTGATCTATCCATAGGTGTGAGTGGGGTATTAAAGTTTCCCACTATTATTGTGCTACTGTTAATTTCCCCTTTCATACTCGTTAGCATTTGCCTTACATATTGCAGTGCTCCTATGTTGGGTGCATATATATTTAAAATTGTTATATCTTCTTCTTGGATTGATCCTTTGATCATTATGTAGTGTCCTTCTTTGTCTCTTTTCAGAGCCTTTATTTTAAAGTCTATTTTATCTGATATGAGTATTGCGACTCCTGCTTTCTTTTGGTCTCCGTTTGCATGAAATATTTTTTTCCAGCCCTTCACTTTCAGTCTGTATGTGTCCCTTGTTTTGAGGTGGGTCTCTCGCAGGCAGCATATTTGGGGTCTTGTTTTGTAGCCATTCAGCTCATCTTTGTCTTTTGGTTGGGGCATTCAACCCATTTACATTTAAGGTAATTATTGATAGGTATGGTCCCGTTGCCATTACAAAAGCTTCTTAAAATGGTTTTAGAAGGGGTCAACTACCAAAATATCCTTAATCAGGAAAAACTCTTTGAGAGGGAAGTAGGGAATTACAATTATAAAAATAGAATCAAAAGTGTAACATATCACAAAATATTTATATACAACCAGCCCTTAATTTATGAAAAGATTATATTCCAAAATTCTATTTGAGAACCAACTAGACAGCATATTAAAAAGCAGAGATATCACTTTGCCGACAACGGTCCATACAGTCAAAGCTACGGTTTTCCAGTAGCCATGTATGGATTTGAGAGATGGACCATAAAGAAGGCTAAGTGCCAAAGAACTGATGTTTTCAAAATGTGCTGGAGAAGACTCTTAAAAGTCTTTTGGACTACAAGAACATCCAACCAGTTAATCCTAAAGGAAATCAACCCTGAATATTAACTGGAAGGACAAATGAAACTCCAATACTTTGTCCACCTGATGTGAGATGCCAACTCACTGGAAAAGACCCCAATGCTAGGAAAGATTGAAGGCAAAAGGAGAAGAGGGTGACAGAGGATGAGATGGTTGGATGGCACCACTGACGCAATGGACATCAATTTGGGCAAACTCCAGGAGATAATGAGGGACAGGGAGGCCTGGCATGCTGCAGTCCATGGGGTCACGAAGAGTCAGACATGACTTAGCAACTGAACAACAACAGTAACTATACTTCAAAAAAATATAAATTGAAAGATAAAAGGAACCAGGAAAAAAGGATGTTGTTGTTCCACCATTCAGTAACTGGCTACAGTAGGGCAGCTCCCTAGATCATCACATATTTCCACCACCCAATTCTTATCCTTGGTCAAGAATAGGAACCCCACTTGCAGTATCTATAACTAGTATTCTACAAGCAACCCCCTTTCCCTTTTGAGGGGTTAACACTTACCATATGACCCTCTTACAACTTACTGTTTTAAGTCATGGACAAGTTAGGTGATGGCACAAACTAACGTGCTATGATTAGTATCATTCCACTCTTTCTAAATGCATGACTATACATGTGTCTGCCTTTTTAAATGAATATATTAATATTTTAAAAATCATTTTACATAGATACGAAGAGCTACATAGAGAAAAATATGGAAACACACCAAATTATTAACTAATGTAGTGGCTGTATTTTAGGTGAATTCTTTTTCTTCCCTGCTTTATTTAGGTATATTTGACAAATATAAATTGCACACATTTTTAAAAAGAAGGATCAAGAAGAAGGAGGGAATGATAAATATAAGAAAATTTCTCAGATATAAAGATAAGTTTTCAGATTGTAAAAGCCCACCAAATAGACTAAAAATGATGCATGTCAACCTCATCATGGTGAGATTAAACACAAACAAAAACATAGGGGAAAAGGGATGATCCTAAAAGATTCCAGAGGAAAAAAGCATATCTTACGGAAAGTGAAAGTTGCTCAGTCGTGTCTGACTCCTGGTGAACCCATGGACTTATACTGTCCGTGGAATTTTCCAGGCCAGAATACTGGAGTGGGTAGCCTTTCCCTTCTCCAGGGGATCTTCCCAACCCAGGGATCGAGCCCAGGTCTCCCGCATTACAGGTGGATTCTTTACCAGCTGAGCCACAAGGGAAGCCCATCATTTACGAAGGACATAAAATTTTATTTGGGATTAGACTTAAAGAGCAGTACTGGAAACAATGCCTTAAAAAATGTGAAAATTATTTTCAACCTACAATTCTGATTTTTAGCTAAACAATGAATCAATAATATGGGTAGAACAGGGACTTCCCTGGGCCCGGTGGATGGGAATCTGCCTGCCAATGCAGGAGACAGGGGTTTGATCCCTAGTCCAGGATGATTCCACACGTGGAGCAACTAAGCTCATGCGTCACAACCACTGAGCCCGCACTCTAGGGCCTGCTGGCTGCCAACTACTGAGCCTGTGTGCCTAGGGGCTGTGCTCTGCAACAAGAGAAGCTACCACAATGAGAAGCCCGTGCACTGCAATGAAGAGTAGCCTTCGTCCACCACAACTAGAGAAAGCCCATGAACAGCAGCAAAGACCTAGTGCAGTCAAAAATAAAATAAATAAAATTGAGAAAAAAAAAAAAGAATATGGGTAGAATAAAAACTTTTTTGAGATGTGTAAAGTCCAAAACATTTACTTCTTATTCTTTCTGAGGAAGCTACTAAAGAACATGGTCCAACATAATGAGGGGATAAACTAAGAAAGTAGAAGACAGTAAATCCTAGAAATAAGTGATTCCATTTAAGGAGGTCACTGTAGGATAATGGTAAAAAGATATCCCAGGACCCAGACAGTGAATGCACCAGGTCTAAAGCACAGCCAGTCAAGCTTCGAGCAGAAAGAGGCAGGCAATGTCAATTTTATAACACACTAAATTTTATTTTTTTAATTAATTGATTTTAATTGGAGGATAATCACTTTACAATATAGTGATGGTTTTTGCCATACATCAATGTGAATTGGCCACAGGCATATATGTGCCCCCCCAATCCTGAAGCTCTCTCTGCACCCTATCCCTCTGGGTTGTCCCAAAGCACCGGCCTTGGGTGCCCTGCTCCATGCATTGAATTTGCACTGTCATCTATTTCACATATGGTAATGTACATGTTTCAATGCTATTCTCTCAAATTATCCCACCCTCGCCTTCCCATTGAATTTTAGATCCAAGAAGATCATAAGAAGAGTGAAACTAACAACATCATTTGTATCACTAGTTCTTATTCCTAATTTTTCAGGTTAAGTGTCTATCTATGATAGAATATGATACATTTAAAATGTAGTTGTTTTATAGTAAATTTACTTTACCAGGTATTTAAAAATAGGTACTATAGCCTTGAAAAAAGCAACAATTCAAACCTGGGCTGAGCAACAATCTTTGAATCATATATTCCTCTGTTTTCTTAAACTGGGACTATCACTATCTCCTATGCACTCTGACTCAGAAGTAGAGAAAATTAAAAAATAATTCCCGCAAAGCACTTTGTATTCCTTAGAGAACAGATATTATCATCAAACATTATGTTATTATCTTGTTGAATATGCATGATTTCCAGTACCACACAAAGTATATCTAGATATCCTTTCCTATCTCATTCCATCATCTGGAGTCAACTGGAGTGAAATCTAGGCTGTTGTTATTTCAAGGGTCAAATATATGCAGGAACAAAACAAATTCCAAATAATAATGCTTTTAAAATGATAAATCATTGATGATTACTGGAACTTCAACATTCTCACCTATCCTGTGAACTAAACTCAGACATTTTTTTTTTTTTTTTTTTTTAACAATTGCTATTTAGTTGTCCAGTTGTATCCAACTCTTTTGCGACCCCATGGATTGTAGCCCACCAGGCTCCTCTGTCCATGGGATTTTCCTGGCAAGAATACTGGAGTGGGTTGCCATTTCCTTCTCCAGGGGATCTTCTAGACTCAAGGATCCAGCCCACATCTCCTGCTTGGCAGGTGGATTCTTTACCAATGAGACACCTGGGAAGCCATTTTTTCAACAATAGATAATACTAATTATACATTTAAAGCTTAAGAATAAACTTATAAATATTAGGTCTTTTCAACAAATTGATGCCAGTTTATATTCAGTTGTGTACAATGTTTTTAAAATGTAGCTCCAAAAGGAAAAGGAAAACTTTACAGCTAGAATTATGGGGAAACTTGAAAAGAATCCCTGATAAAATGTGACCCAACTTCATGCACTGATGAAGGCAAATGAGCCACAAGGGAGATATTTCAGTCAACAATTAAGCAATTTTGTGAAAACTGTGGAGAGGTGGAAGACTCAGTGCATGAACTTCAAACAAAATTCCAAGATATGATAAATTCATCTTATTATAAAATTATAATTTATGATTTTCAATTATAGGAACATACTATAATCCACTGAATAGAATAAGAATCCATGAGCTCATTTCAACATAAAAATTTCATGATATGAACACTGAAACTGAAATATTTAGAGGTAAAGAGGCATCATGCCTGGAACTTATTTACAAGTAGTTCAGAAAAAAAACAGTGAAAAAGTAAATGTGGCAAAATGATAACATTTGTGGAATCTAAGGTAAAAGGTATGTGTAAACTCTTAGTACCACTGGAACTTTCCTGAAACCTGAAATATCAAAATAAACAGTTAAAAATTATTAATAATAGAGCTGCCATTTAAATTAACTTAGTAGCAGCCAGGGGATCTTCTCGACTCAAGGGTTTTACTTATATTATCTTTTTACTTATATTATCTTTAATCTTCACAACAATCTTTTAGGGTAGGTATTATGAATTCTGTATTTTTAAACACATAAGAACATGAAGATTCCAAGAAACTTGTTCAAGAACAGAGATCTAATTAAGTAACACAGTCAGGTTTCAAACCAAATCATACTCCCAAGCTCATCCTCTTTCAATAAGGCAGAAAATGTAGTAGTGGTTTAGACAGAGCTCCTGCTCTAGAGGTATTGACTCAAGTTTGAGGATCTGAATCCTCAATACTATTTGTTAGTAATGTGATTAGGGGCAAATTACTTACTTTAACTTCTCTTTTGTATTGAAGATAGTATCTAGTGATCAGTGCCTATCTCATGAGTTACTGAGGAGATTAAACAACATATAGCATGTGCAACCCTTGAACACAATGCATGTTAAGTTGCTTCAGCTGGGTCCAACTCTTTGCGACTCTATGGACTACAGCCCTCCAGGCTCCTCTGTCCATGGGATTCTCCAGCAAGAAAACTGGAGTGGGCTGCCATGCCCTCCTCCAGGGGATTTTCCCAACCCAGGGATCGAACCCATGTCTCTTACGTCTCCTGCACTGGCAGGCAGGGTCTTCACCATCTGGGAAGCCCTGAACACAATACCAAAGTCTATGATAAGAATACAAATGTTTGTTGTTTCTATGTATTTCATGCTACCTTTCCTGAAAAAGTGCTTTAGACAGTGCTTAATTTTGAAGAGTTGAGACCATTACCAGTTAACTTTTTTTTTTTTACTGTCTTAAAATAGGTATTTAAAAATTTATCAAACCTAGAGAATTAAGCAGTTAAAATGAACAAACAAGTTTCCCTTACCTTAAACAAGAAGTTACTTCAATATTATTACAGATAAGACTAATTACTGCAGACTTTCTATAGCTGCTATGACAGAAACCAAGTCTACATAAATGTTACACATAAGATACTTAACAAATCACATGTTCAAAACTGTTTTCCATTAAAAAGTGAGAATAAAAAAAGACAGAGGCTGAAAATATTGAGAATGAATTCACTAGGTAAAAATCCCTAATGCCAATAGCTCCAAAACAAATGTTTTAGGCTTCAAGTATCTTACAAGGGGAAGTCATAGTAAAAATACATTACCAAGTAATAAAATTCCCATCTTTAAGGAAGATTAACTGACTTTAATTCTAGTTATAGGATTAACTTCATCTGTTCATTAATATGTATACAAACAAAAAAACCCCATTTTTCCTACCTTATTGTCTCTTCTATTAGACGATCTGAGCTGCAAATAAAAAGAAAATTCAAATTCTGGAATTATTAAAACCACATTTAAAACTTGCACTTAATTTTTCTACATTTTACAGATAGATTATTTTTGCAGTCATTTATGTGAAAACACCCAGACTTTTGAAATCAGCTAGAGAAAATTCTGGACTCTGAAATTAGTTAATCCACATATATTGTTTTCATCTTAATTTGTAGGCTTAAATCTATTTCTTCCACAGAGATACTTAATGAGAGCACAAAAAAATAAAACTACTTCTTTAATCTAGATAGCTCCAAGTTGTCACCACTGTCTATCCAAAACTTCAGAATTACAGCCAAATTGTTGAGACAGGATAGGCAATATAGTTTCAATGCCTATAAGCAGTGATTATCTACATCTTAAAATTTCTTCCTTTTTTGAAAAACAAAATCAAATCTCAGCTTGGCACACTTTAGAATTCAAGAATCTGAATAAAGATACCAATGCACCATTGATCGGTAAAACATTTCTACTTATGCATCAAATACTGGAAAGAAAGACTCCTCCAAAAAATCCATTTTAGGGAGGAATGCACAGGTAGCTAAGCTTGGTAAAAGGGCAGCTTTATAGCGGAAAGAAAAACAAACTCCCAGACATATGTATCCATTTGGCATAAAGACAGCATAATCTAGTAAAAACAATTTAAAATTACTCTCCTTTGGGGATACGTAATATATAATCAAGTGGAATCATCCTTCGTAAACAAATACTTCATAACAGCCCAGAGGTATTCCAAAGAGGCACCTATTGTCTATGATTAAGCAATAAGTTTCTGTTTCTTTCAAGAAACCAATTTAAACTAGCTGAGAACAATGAGCTAAATTTCGTCATCAATAACTGTACCAAGGAATCACTAAAGCCACACTTAGATATTAATTCTGTTTAAAAAGGAATTCACTTCCCTCAATACACAAACTGCAAATGATACAAATTTCAAGCACATATTTTAAAGCAGTTTAACAAAATGTAAGAATATGGCAAAACCATTTAGGTTAATAACTAATAAGAATCTTTTAAAAGAGGAGGTGAATAAAAGAATAAACAAGTAAATGAGTAAGCAAGCAAGAAAACAAACAAGCAAGTATGTAATAAATAAAACTTAAAAACTGATCCCTTTGTAAACTGTAAAAAAAAATCTGATGAAGTTGTCACCAACCAATGAGATAATTTACAGCAAGCACTGCAGTGATTTCAGTATTCCACCTACTTATAGTTAACCAGAGGGACCCTATGCCTTATTTACTTTTATATAAATATCTTCTAAGATATCTGAACAATACTATTAAGCTATAGTAGGACATAAAAAGCTAAGTACTAACAGAGTTTTATATTACAGATAACATTTGGAAAATACAGAAAAAACAAAGATGAACGTAGAAATCATTTGTAACCACTCTTCCATTAACACAGAAAGTGAAGAAGAACTAAAGAGCCTCTTGATGAAAGTGAAAGAGAGTGAAAAGTTGGCTTAAAACTCAACATTCAGAAAACTAAGATCATGGCATCTGGTCCCATCACTTCATGGCAAATAGATGGGGAAACAGTGGAAACAGTGGCTGACTATTTTTCTGGGCTCCAAAATCACTGCAGATGGTGACTGCAGCCATGAAATCAAAAGACCCTTACTCCTTGGAAGGAAAGTTATGACCAACCAGGATAGCATGTTAAAAAGCAGAGACATTACTTTGTCAACAAAGGTCCGTCTAGTCAAGGCTATGGTTTTTCCAGTGGTCATGTGTGGATGTGAGAGTTGGACTGTGAAGAAAGCTGAGCGCCGAAGAATTGATACTTTTGAACTATGGTGTTGGAGAAGACTCTTGAGAGTCCCTTGGACTGCAAGGAGATCCAACCAGTCCATCCTACAGGAGATCGGTCCTGGGTGTTCAATGGAGGGACTGATGTTGAAGCTGAAACTCCAGTACTTTGGCCACTTGATGCAAAGAGCTGACTCATTTGAAAAGACCCTGATGCTGGGAAAGATTGAGGGCAGGAGGAGAAGGGGACGACAGAGGATGAGATGGTTGGATGGCATCACTGACTCAATGGACATGGGTGTGGGTGGACTTCGGCAGTTGGTGATGGACAGGGAGGCCTGGCGTGCTGTGGTTCATGGGGTCACAAAGAGTTGGACACGACTGAGTGACCAAACTGAACTGAACTGAACTGAAGTTACCTAGAGACAGAGTTAAGCACCTGACAGAATTCTTCCCAGTTCAGTCAAGGGGAGAAAAAAGAGAAAAATAAAAGCTGAATTATTAGCAATGAAATCAGAAAGTTACATTTTCTATTTAAACAAAAAATCAGTAGACTTTTTAGAACAGTTTTAAGTTTGCAGAAATATTCAGCAAAAAGTAACAGTCCATATACCCATCCTCCCACACCTACTATTAACATCTTATATTATTACTGTGGTACACTTGTTATAACTGATGAACCAATATCGATACATTATTAACTAAAGTTCACAGTTTACATTAGGGTTTACTCTTTGCAGTTGTACAGGTCTATGGGTTTTACAAGCGTATAATGTCATGTCATGTATCCACCATTACAGTATGATATAGAATAGTTTCACTGCCCCAAATATCTCCTGTGCTCCAATTCCTCCTATTTTTTCTTCCTCTTCCCACTCTGAACCCATGACAACAGTTGATCATGCCTTTGTTATGTAACTGGAATTATATAATATGACGTATACAAAAAAGAAGACTGACTTCTTTTATGTATTTTAGGTTCCTCTGTATCTTTTGGGGCTTGAGCCTATTTCTTATATCACTGAATAACAGTCCATCGAATGTATGTACTTAATAGGTTGTTTATCCATTTACTTTTTGAAAGACATCTTGGTTGCTTCCAACTTTTGGCAATTAGAAGTAAAGCAGCTATGAACATTCATGGGCAGGTTTTTACTTAGATGTATTTTCAATTTGTTTAGGGCTGTGACTGCGGGATGGTATGGTAAAACTATTTAGCTTTTTAAGAAAAACTGCCAAACTGGCTTCCAAAGTGGCTGTTTTTTATGATTTCAAGTTTTTTTTTTTATGATTTATGATTACAAGTGGCTTTATATTTCCCACCAGTAATAAGAATTCCTATTGCTCCATTTGGTGGTGTCAATGTTTTTGATTTTAGTCATTCTAACAGGTATATGGTAGTATCCAGTAGTTTTAGTTTGCAATTCCCTAATGACATACAATGCTGAGCAGTTTTCACATGGTTCTTTGCCAGCTGCTTATCATCTCAGATGAGATACCTGTTTGGATCTTTTGCCCACTTTTAAATTTCAGTATTCTTGCCTTGAGAACCCCATGAACAGTATGAAAAGGCAAAAAGATAGGACACTGAAAGATGAACTCCCCTGGTTGGTAGGTGCCCAATATGCTACTGGAGATCAGTGGAGAGATAATTCCAGGAAGAAGGAAGAGATGGACCCAAAGCAAAACCACCACCTAGTTGTGGATGTGACTGGTGATGGAAGTAAAGCCCAACGCTGTAAAGAGCATAGAACCTGGACTGTTAGGAACCTGGAATGTTAGGTCCACGAATCAAGGCAAATTGGAAGTGGCCAAACAGAAAGAGTGAACATCGAAATTTTAGGAATCAGCACACTAATATGGACTGGAATGGGTGAATTTAACTCAGATGACCATTATATCTACTACTGTGGGCAAGAATCCCTTAGAAGAAATGGAGTAGCCATCATAGTCAACAAGAGAGTCCGAAATGCAGTACTTGGATGCAATCTCAAAAACAACAGAATGATCTCTGTTTGTTTCCAAGGCAAACCATTCAATACCGCAGTAATCCAAGTCTATGCCCCGCCCAGTACTGCTGAAGAGCTGAGGTTGTAGGTCTATGAAGACCTACAAGACCTTCTAGAACTAATACCACAAAAAGATGTCCTTTTCATTATAGGGAACTGGAATGCAAAAGTAGGAAGTCAAGACACATGGAGTAACAGGCAAATTTGGCCTTGGAGTACAGAATGAAGCAGGGCAAAGGCTAATAGAGTTTTGCCAAGAGAATGCACTGGTCATAGCAAACACCCTCTTCCAACAACACAAGAGAACACTCTACACATGGACATCACCAGACGGTCAATATCAAAATCAGACTGATTATATTCTTTGCAGCCAAAGATGGAGCAGCTCTATACAGTCAGCAAAAACAAGACAGGGAGCTGACTGTGGCTCAGATCATGAACTCCTTATTGCCAAATTTAGACTTAAATTGAAAAAAGTACGGAAAACCACCAGATCATTCAGGTATGAGCTAAACCAAAACCCTTACAGTGGAAGTGACAAATAGATTCAAGGGATTAGATCTGATAGAGTGCCTGATGAACTATGGATGGTGGTTCGTGCCATTGTACACGAGGCAGTGATCAAGACCAACCCCAAAAAAAGAAATGCAAAAAGGCAAAATGGTTGTCTGAGGAGGCCTTATAAATAGCTCTGAAAAGAAGAGAAACAAAAGGCAAAGGCAAAGGAGAAAAGGAAAGATATACCCGCTTGAATGCAGAGATCCAAAGAATAGCAAGGAGAGAAAAGAAAGCCTTCCTCAGCAATCAATGCAAAGAAATAGAGGAAAACAATAGAATGGGAAAGACTAGAGATCTCTTCAATAAAATCAAAGACACCAAAAGAACATTTCATGCAAAGATGAACACAATAAAGTAAAGAAATGGTATGGACCTAACAGAAGCAGAAGATATTAAGAAGAGGTGGCAAGAATACACAGAAGAACTATACCAAAAAGATCTTCAAGACCCAGATAATCACGATGGTGTGGTCACTCACCTAGAGCCAGACATACTGGAATGCAAAGTCAAGTGGGCCTTAGGAAGCATCACTACGAACAGAGCTAGTGGATGTGATGGAATTCCAGTTGAGCTATTTCAAATCCTAAAAGACGATGCTGTGAAAGTGCTGCATGCACTCAATATGCCAGCAAATTTGGAAAACTGAGCAGTGGCCACAGGACTGGAAAAGGTCAGTTTTCATTCCAATCCCAAAGAAAGGCAATGCCAAAGAATTCTCAAACCACCACACAATTGCACTCATCTCACACACTAGCAAAGTAATACTCAGAATTCTCCAAGCCAGGCTTCAACAGCACGTGAACTGTGAATTTCCAAATGTTCAAGCTGGATTTAGAAAAGGCAGAGGAACTAGAGATCAAATTGCCAACATCCGCTGGGTCACTGAAAAAGCAACAGAGTTCCAGAAAACATCTACTTCTGCTTTACTGACTATGCCAAAGCCTTTGATTATGCGGATCACAACAAACTGTGGAAAATTCTTCAAGAGATGGGAATACCAGACCACATAACTTGCCTCTTGAGAAATCTGTATGCAGGTCAAGAAGCAACAGTTACAACTGGACATGGAACAACAGACTGGTTCCAAATTGGGAAAGGAGTACATCAAAGCTGTATATTGTCACCCTGCTTATTTAACTTATATGCAGAGGACATCATGAGAAATGCTGGGCTGGATGAAGCACGAGCTGGCATCAAGACTGCCGGGAGAAATATCAATAACCTCAGATTACAGCACCACCCTTATGGCAGAAAGCAAAAAGGAACTAAAGAGCCTCTTAATGAAAGTGAAAGAGAAGAGTAAAAAAGTTGGCTTAAAACTCAACATTCAGGAAACTAAGCTCATGGCATGCGATCCCATCACTTCACGGCAAATATATGGGGAAACAGTTCAGTTAAGTCACTCAGTCATGTCCAACTCTTTGTGACCCCATGAGCTGTAGCATGCCAGGCCTCCCCGTCCATCACCAACTCCCAGAGTCCACCCACACCCACGTCCATTGAGTCAGTGATGCCATCCAACCATCTTATCCTCTGTCGTTCCCTTCTCCTCCTGCCCTCAATCTCTCCCAGCATCAGGGTCTTTTCAAATGAGTCAGCTCTTCGCATCAGGGGGCCAAAGTATTGGAGTTTCAGCTTCAACATCAGACCTTCCAATGAACACCCAGGACTGATCTCCTTTAGGATGGACTGGTTGGATCTCCTTGCAGTCCAAGGGACTCTCAAGAGTCTTCTCCAACACCACAGTTCAAAAGCATCAATTCTTCGGTGCTCAGCTTTCTTTATAGTCCAACTCTCACGTCATGACTACTGGAAGAACCATAGCCTTGACTAGACGGACCTTTGTTGACAAAGTAATGTCTCTGCTTTTTAACATGCTATCCTGGTTGGTCATAACTTTCCTTCCAAGGAGTAAGGGTCTTTTAATTTCATGGCTGCAATCACCATCTGCAGTGATTTTGGAGCCCCCAAATATAAAGTCTCTCTGTTTCCACTGTTTCCCCATCTATCTGCCATGAAGTGATGGGACTGGATGCCATGATCTTAGTTTTCTGAATGTTGAGCTTTAAAGTCAACTTTTTCACTCTCCTCTTTCATTTTCATCAAGAGGCTCTTTTAGTTCTTCTTCACTTTCTGCCATAAGGGTGGTGTCATCTGCATATCTGAGGTTACTGGTATTTCTCCCGGCTATCCTATTCCAGCATGTGCTTCCTCAGGCCCAGCCTTTCTCATGATGTACTCTGCATATAAGTTAAATAAGCAGGGTGACAATATACAGCCGTGACGTACTCCTTTTCCTATTTGGAACCAGGCTGTTGTTTCATGTCCAGTTTTAACTGTTGCTTCCTGACCTGCATACAGGTTTTTCAAGAGGCAGGTCATGTGGTCTGGTATTCCCACCTCCTTCAGAATTTTCCACAGTTTATCGTGATCCACACAGTCAAAGGCTTTGACACAGTCAATAAAGCAGAAATAGATATTTTTCTGGAAGTCTCTTGTTTCCTCGATGATCCAGCGGATGTTGGCAATTTGATCTCTGATTCCTCTACCTTTTCTAAATCCAGCTTGAACATCTGGAAGTTCATGGTTCATGTATTGTGGAAACAGTGACTTTATTTTTTGGGACTCCAAAATCACTGCAGATGGTGACTGCAGCCATGAAATTAAAAGATGCTCGCTCCTTGAAAGAAAAGTTACAACCAACCTAGACAGTATATTAAAAAGCAGAGACATTACTTTGCCAACAGAAGTCCATGTAGTGAGAGCTATGGTTTTTCCAGTAGTCATGTATGGATGTGAGAGTTGGATTATAAAGAAAGTTGAGTGCTGAAGAATTGATGCTTTTGAACTGTGGTGTTAGAGAAGACTTGAGAGTCCCTCAGACTGCAAGGAGATTCAACCAGTCCATCCTAAAGGAAATCAGTCCTGAATATTCATTGGAAGGACTGATGTTGAAGCTGAAACTCCAGTACTTTGGCCGCCCGATGCGAAGAACTGACTCACTGGAAAAGACCCTGATGTTGGGAAAGAGAGAAGGCGGGAGGAGAAGGGGATGACAGAGGATGAGATAGCTGGATGGCATCACGGACTCAATGGACAGGAATCTGAGTAGACTCCAGTAGTTGGTGATGGACAGGGAGGCCTGGGCTGCTGTAGTCCACAGGGATACAAAGAGTTGGACATGACTGAGGGACTGAACTGAACTGAAACTGTTGAGTTTTAATTAAGAGTTCTCTGTGTATACTGGATAACAGTCCTTTATCAAATATGTTTTACAAATATGTTCTTCCAGTCCACGTCATCATCTTGACAGTGTCTTTGGGAGAGCAGAAGTTTTTCATTTTAATGAAGTCAATCTTAACTTTTTTGTTCACGATGTTTTTGGCATTGCATCTAAAAACAAATTGCCAAACTCAATGTTACCTAGAATTTCTCCTGTGTTATAAAACTTCTAGTAGTTTTGTACTTTATATTTAGATCTATGATCTGTTCTGAGTTATTTCGGGGAAAGGTATAATGTCACTGTCTATATTAATTGTTTTGCATGTTGATGTCTGGTTGTTCTCACACCACTTATTCAAAAGACTCTTCTCCATAGAACTGCCTCTACTCTTCTGTCAAAGACTGACTATATTTGTGTGTCTGTTTCTGGATTTTCTCTTCTGTTCCACTGATCTATCTGTCTGTTCTTTCACCAATACCACACTGTCTTCATTACAAACAATATACATGGGAAGTCAAGTTTAATGGGGAGACAGTTTTTGCTTCTTCTTTCCCCCCAAAGTATTTTAACAAATATTCTGGTGTAAAAAAAACATTATTTTTAATGTCAACAAATTTGTTTACAGAAGAAACAGAAAGCCTAGGAGGAAATGTGAGGAATCAGTTTCCATTTGTTGTTCTTTTGATAAATGGTATAAAAGGATTGAAATCATAAAAACCTACCTGAGTCATAAAGAATATGAAATATTAAGGTAGCATTTTATCCTTTGTTTCTGAAATCTCTAAAAAAACCTTGTATACCAATACGAAATAATCTATTATGTAACTTAACAGCTCCTCTCAACGTCATCAGGTCATATTCCACTCATCAGCTCATATTCCACTCAACTTCATCCTGCCTCAGTTTCTTTCTGTATAGAATGAGCACATACAAACTTTTTCACAAGAATGCTGAAAGGAATATATGTAAAGTATATCCTACATAAAATCACCCGAGAAACAAAAATGGAAAATACCTTTTGATAGCCAATCTTACTGCTATTTTTTTATAACCCTAAACACATCATTTAAGCTGTGTGACCCTAAACTAATATATTTTTCCCCCAGTAAAATGGACAGTGGGAAGGGTTTTCTTTGAATTACTAAAATGAGTGCAAAAGTAAAAATTTTCATATAAAATTTATGACAATGTGTTCTGAAATAAAGAATATTAATTTACATAACTGATAAACTCTTCTCAGCATCAAATCATCCTTAAAGTAAACAACTGCATTTCTCTTTAACTTCTTTTGGGGTTGATGAATATAAAAATGTTAATGCAAGCTCATCTTTATTTTTATGCTACCTGAGTATCCTATTCCTTAAATTACTTTGTACCCAAAGAATATATTAATATATTTTCAGATATAATGCAAAATTCTTTTTTGGTGGTCTTTATCAAATACAAAAAGAACTACCATAGCTATAACTATGCTACTCTAGGAAAGACTGCCCCCTTGTGCCAATCAATAATATTTAACATATTAAGAAAAAAACACTTTTTAAAAACTTTCTGACACTAGAAGTAGCCAGACTTCTACTAAAATGGTCTTGATCTTTCCACGTTCTGATTTCAACAGTTCATGTTTAAAGTGGTGATCTTCAAAGAAAAGTAAATTGAACAGTACATTAAGCTTGTATGGACATGACTAATTTACGACATTTAGCAACAAAAGCATAAGTCATGTCATTTAACTATCATGGTTATTAGCTATTCCAGTGTTTAGAGGCTGAGTTCAGAGAGATTAAGTAATTTTCTGAACCTTAGGTTCTATAACAAAATAAAAAGAAAATAATTAAAGAAACCAGTATATTTCAGAAGAAAACTAGATGAAGCAGGAATAGAGTAGGGTGGCTTGTTTTAAAATATATATATACATACATTTTTATATATATATGTGTGTGTGTGTGTGTGTGTGTGTGTGTGTGTGTGTACACACACACATACAGTTCATCCAAGTTTTTAAGTATTTTGAGTTCTTAGAAAAGATATTTTCTTTGAATTTGATGTATGGCTAACTACCCTTTATAAAGCTTCTTTACATATATAAGTAGTATCAGGCCATTCAAATACAAGTCAGTATCTATATTATTACTATTAATCTACAATAGTAGACAAAGTATTAGGGCAATAGACTTGCTAAAGAAAACAAACATTAAGGTAATAAAAGACATATTACAGTTACATATTACATTAACAAATAAGTAATGTGAAAGCAGACATTTGTGTATATATTTGATAGCATCCTATCTTTCCTAATTATGGTCAGAAACGTTGTAATTCTATTTCTACCAAATAGGATCATTAGAAGAATTAAATGAATTAGCATTGGTAAAGCATTCACTAGAATAAACAGCATAAAATGTTTGCTATATATGTAAATAAATTAATAAGTATGTACCACACAGTATGCATTTATTCAGTAATACCTACTTTCGAAGGTGGTCATGTTCTTTCAAAAATAGTTCAGTTCTTCTGTTGTTTACTCCAGACCCACTTTTATAAGACCTAGAAGAAAGAAAATTTTAGAACGTTTTTGGCAGACACTATAAAAAAGGATTAAGTGATTACTCCAGTAATATCCAAAGTGGACAAATTGAGCCTCTCCATATACAACTAAAATGTATAAACCTTTTTATCTCCTTTTAAAAATGGCATCTGTGATAGATAAATATGCATGGCTCTCCAGCTTAAGAATTTATTTTTCACCGAAATAATCCAACATTCTTAGACAAAAATCTTACTTTTCTTTTTTTAAATTTTATATATACATTTGATAACATCTAAAAATGTATATTTTCTATCAGTTGCCAAAAAGTCCAACTCCCTAAAGTACATGAAAAGAGAATATACATTCATTAGTTTATTCATTAACTCAGCAAATATTTATTCAACATCTGTTAGCTACCACACATTCTAACAGTAAAACATGCTACTTAGCCATGAGTTGTTCACAGTTTAGAAAGGTACATAAATTTAATTTTAATTCCGTGTAATAGGGACTACTACTATAATATTTATATACAAAAGAAGAGAGTAGTCATTACTATAGGGCAGAAGGTAGATTAGAGAGCTTGTGGGAAATACAGAAACCTTCTTAAACAGAGAAAATCCATAAAGGATACCCTACAGAACAAGTGATAATTTACAGCTGTAAAAAGTGGAGGATTATTTCAGGAAGGAAGGATTGCATATGCAGTGTCACGGGGTGTGGAAGAACACTGTCTTTAAGAAACTTTGTATCGTCCATCTTGCAGAGTGAGGTTTGAGAGGATACTGTAAAAGATGAGAAAAGCAGGGGCTTTTTTAAAGCCTTTTCCTTTCTTTCTCTATTATGTCCTCGTCTTTATTTTCCCCAAGTGGGAAAAATACTCCTGATTGATTATGACACAGCACATGAGATAGGGAAGCCACTGAAATGGAATGTTTCCCTAAAAGGATGCTACGGATCTGCCAACTGTGGAGTACCTCAGGATTTCTATCCTGGCCTTCAGTCAGTCAATCAGTCAGTTCAGTCGCTCCAGTTGTGTCCGACTCTTTGCGACCCCATGAATCGCAGCACGCCAGGCCTCCCTGTCCGTCGCCAACTCCCAGAGTTTACTCAAACTCATGTCCATCGAGTCAGTGATGCCATCCAGCCATCTCATCCTCTGTCGTCCCCTTCTCCTGCCCCCAATCCCTCCCAGCATCAGGGTCTTCAGTTCATTACAATTTACAAGAAAATGCTTTGTATCATTACTACTAACATTTTCAAGTTTCAATTCTTTACTTACAAAATATCAAGAACCACAACAAAAAAATTCAAATAACTGCACATATACTGCAGTGAGACAAAAGGGGGTCATGCCATTAAAAGTGAACCACTACCTGAGAGTAGGTTCTAATGTGCAAAGTGCAGCAGGAAAGAAAACACCAGGAAAAGCTGCACAATATAACCAACACCACACTGGACTTGGAAGACTAATATTGTTTAGTTGGTCAGTCTTGTCCGACTCTTTTGCAACCCCATGGAGCCTACCGAAGCTCCTCAGTCCATGAGATTTCCCAGGCAAAATACTGGAGTGGATTGCCATTTCCTTCTCCAGGGGATCTTCCAAACCCAGGAATTGGATTGAAACCATGTCTACTGCTTGGCAGGCAGATTCTTTACCACTGAGCCACCTGGGAAGTCCATGAACCAGTTAACCTCAAACAAGACTCCTAATACCTAGTTTTATAAAATGGGACTAATAATTTATATCTATATCAAAAGATTATATGAAGCCAAAAAAGAAACAATATATGAAAAAGCAGTAATTTCGGAAAAAAAAATTCTTAAATATCAGTTATTACTACTATCAGTCGTTAAGTTCGCGTCCAACTCTTGGCGACCCCATGGACTGCAGCACACCAGGCCTCCCTGTCCATCACCAACTCCCGGAGTTTACTCAAACTCCTGTCCATTGAGTCCGTGATGCCATCCAACCACCTCATCTTCTGTTATCCCCTTCTACTCCCGCCTTCTCTCTTTCCCAACATCAGGGTCTTTTCCAATGAGTCAGTTCTTCAAATCAGGTAGCCAAAGTACTGAAGCTTCAGCTTCAGCATCGGTTCTTCCAATGAATATTCAGGATTGATTTCCTTTAGGATGGACTGGTTGAATCCCCTTGCAGTCCGAGGGACTCTCAAGTCTTCTCCAACACTACAGTTCAAAAGCATCAATTCTTCAGTGCTCAGCTTTCTTTATAGTCCAACTCTCACATCCATACATGACTACCGGAAAAACCACAGCTTAGACTGGACGGATCTTTGTTGGCAAAGTAACGTCTCTGCTTTTTAATATGCTGTCTAGGTTGGTTGTAACTTTTCTTTGAAGGAGCGAGCATCTTTTAATTTCATGCTGCAGTCACCATCTGCAGAGATTTTGGAGTCCCAAAAAATACAGTCTGTCACTGTTTCCATTGTTTCCCCATCTATTTGCCATGAAGTGATGGGACTGGATGCCATGATCTTAGTTTTCTGAATGTTGAGTTTTAAGCCAACTTTTTCACTCTCCTCTTTCACTTTCATCAAGAGGCTCTTTAGTTCTTCGCTTTCTGCCATGAGGGTGGTGTCATCTGCATATCTGAGGTTATTGATATTTCTCCCGGCAATCTTGATTCCAGCTTGTGCTTCCTCCAGCCCAGCATTTCTCATGATGTACTCTGCATATAAGTTAAATAAGCAGGGTGACAATATACAGCTTTGACGTACTCCTTTCCCAATTTGGAACCAGTCTGTTCCATGTCCAGTTCTAACTGCTGCTTCTTGACCTGCATACAGAATTCTCAAGAGGCAGGTCAGGAGGTCTGGTAGTCCCATCTCTTTAGGAATTTTCCATAGTTTATCATGATCCACACAGTATATTACTTTCTTTAACAGTGATCCACAGAGTGTATTACTACCATATCTCATCTCATTAACCATATTCTGCCATATATTATACACATATAATATATATTATATAATAACATACATAATTATATATTTAAATATAATTTATACATTAAATATTATATATCAATATATATAAATTATATATAAATTATATATATTATATATTAAATATATATTAATATATAATCATATATTATATATTACAATTATATACAATATATAAATATATAATGTATTATACATACATTATAGTCGAATATGTGCTTACTCCCCTCCAGCATCTAAAGGGCCAAGTTAATCTTTTCATTTCTACCTGCTACTGCAACTGACATATTGTCTAACAGTGGGTAATCAAGAAACAGTTTAGCAAATGGATGAACGTGTTTCTTTCATGATAAACTTTAAGAAAACAAGGTTACTACACTGGAATGAAGTCTAGCAATTCCCACAAATCGTGTGGTAGCTAAATGACTATACATTAAAAGCTGTCTGTTACACCGGTTCTCAATACATTCTTTAAAATATATATGTATACAGACTACACAGAAACTACACACAAGACCTATGTGTTCCTGAGAACTAATAATATTCCAAAATTCCAAATACAGCAAAAATGTTTCATTTTCTTTACTCCTATATGTTACACAAAGTACATGTGACTAAATATAAGAAAAAGAGATAAAACAGAGACAAACAGTAAAAATTAATTTTCCAAGATAATTTCTGCAGGTAAAAACATAACTGATGACTTGACAATCCTGGATTTAGAGTTTTGGATAGAATGAATACTAAGTGGTTTGTGCTATAAAACTGTCTTACTGTTACAACAAAATAAAGGAACTCCAAGATAATGTTTATCAGAGTACACATGATATGTAAAGTTCATAATATGGTAGTACACATCACAGTTCATGAATCATAAGTATAATACTTATGAAACCTAAATACCCCAAGTCTATACCCTAAGTGAGACAATGAAAGGTCTCAATAGATGGCCTAAAAGTGGAAAGACTGCAGCTTTAATTAGATGCCCAATGGATTTGACCTTGTCAGTTAAGAACAGTTGTAAAAAAAAATTTCAAAATTGTGTATAAAATGCTATATTATTAAAGGTGAGCTAAAGGTAGGGAGGAAAAGAACACAGCCAAAAAATTATGGATTAAGAGCAGCATAAAAATGCTGGGAGTCCTTAAATAATTTGACATAAAGCTATGAGTCTGTATAAGACCTGGAAAAAACAGATTTTGAATTCTGGGGCAGTAAAGGCTACTCTAATAGCTACTTAAGTATGTAATTGTTGTGGTAAGGGAAAGGGTAGAGGGACAGAAAGGGTCATGAGGATGGGAAATGCAGAGAGCTTTGGTTATTGGTAATGTTATTAACATAATGCTCAAGGTGGGTAGGAGGCAATCAGAGAAAAACTCATGAAGACATCTAAACTGGACTTTGAATTAAGACAGGAAAGACACGGTTGGCAAGAGTCAATGATAAAACTAGGGTAAGCTGGAGATAAGACCAGCAAAGTAAATTAGGACCATATCGGACCAGCAATGTTTAAAGAACTGTGAAATGCGAAATAAAAACCTTGAAATCTAAATCATGGTTCTGCTACTCAATTTTTTGTTAATCACAGATACACTTTAAATCTAATTCTGAGTAAACACCCTACAAAATAATATAAAAGGTAACTTACTCAATATCCTTTCGTACGGATCCCATGAGATTCTCCCTTTCCCGTATTGCCACAAAGTTTGCTTTGGTTTTATGGAATTCATGTGTATAATCCTGCAATAAATTAATATCCAGTCTCAACATAAACTTTCACCTTATTGATCCAGTTATGTATTGTTATACTACAAATCTCTGTCAAGAAAACTGCTATTTAAGAAAACTAATCATCAAGAGGTAAAAATACCATTATAATCAGTTTCCTGAAGAGTGACCAACTTTTTTCAAATGAAAAGTTTGGCACCAGAGGGGTGGTGGTAGTGGTGTGTGTGTGTGTGTAGTCACTTCAGTTGTATATATGTATGTGTGTTTGTGAAGTCACTTCAGTCTTGTCCGACTCTTTGCAGCCCAACGGACTGCAGCCTGCCAAGTTCCTCTGTCCACGGGATTCTCCAGGCAAGAACACCGGAGTGGGTTGTCATGTCCTCCTCCAGAGGATTTTCCTGACCCAGGAATTGAACCCATGTCTCTTACATCTCCTTCATTGGCAGGAAGGTTCTCTACCACTAGAGTGCCACCTGGGAAGCCCAGCACGAGCTTAGCAGTGCCATTAGATCACCATCCTGTGTATCCCCTCATACCCTGTCTTATAGGGCAGAATTGTAAAAAAAAATTGTAAAAAAAAAAAAAAATTATCCTCAGATAAAATAACTTCAGGATAAAACTTCAGAAGCTCTTTCTACTCATTAGTGTACCCAATGGGGCTTATTTTCAAATTTCATCTTTTTGGAACTCCTGCAGAAAGTTAATTTCTAAACCAATCAAATGAATAGAATCAAGAGAGTTGTAAAGAATAAAAGAATTTTAGAATATTTCCTTTTCTTTTTTCTACCATATTTTTAAGTTATTAAGGAAAATTCACTGCTTTTAAAAGTTCAGATATATTAAAAAGATAAAAAAAAAAAAACATAATCCCACCTTCCAGAGAGCCCCTATTGATCCTTTAGAAGCAAAAATAATACATGCATGTGAGGCACCATAAACTAAAAGAGCACCAAACGAAATATAAGTAAAAACATCCTGCTCCACAGTTCTTAATATTATCATTATTTTCTTTCAGTTTCTTTCAGGAAATATGTTTTTCCATATACAAGTTTATTATTTCTTTCATTTATGCTAAAAACAAAATCATACCATAGTCTGCTGTAATCTTTAAGTTCATAAAATATCAAGTAATCTTTCCCTATTAGCAAACTGAATCTATATTCTTTTTAAAATTTAATATATAATTTTTAAACTGTGACTGCATGCTAAGTGCTAAGTTGCTTCAGTTGTGCCTGACTCTTTCCTACCCTATGGACTGCAGCCTGCCAGGCTCCTCTGTTCATGGGATTCTCCAGGAAAGAATACTGGAGTGGGTTGCCATACCCTCCTCCAGGGGATCTTCCCAATCCAGGGATCAAACTAGAGTCTCTTATGTCTCCAGCGTTGGCAGGCAAATTCTTTACCACTAGAGCCACCACTACTGTAATTTAATAAATTCCCTACTGATAAACATTTTAGTTGCCTTTTTTTCTTTTTCTGGCTGTTAAAAAGAGCTTCAATATAAAAAATTTTTTAAAAAAAGAGCTTCAATAAACAAGCTGTGTATATATTTTACTGTACTCTCTAGGTATATTTAAACGGTAAATGCCTGATAGAATAACTCGGTCAAACAGTCTTACACAAAAATTTGGTTAGTGCTAAAATGCTTTCTATAAAGGCTACAATTTACATTCCCAGAAAATGGAAGACCACCTATTTTTCTACATTCTTGTCATAAATGGGTTACAAATGCTTCAGTATTTGCTAATTTGACAGGTGAAAAATTTTATCTCATTTTGATTTGCATGTTTTCATTTGAGAATGTGGCTGATCATCTTTTTATGAATTTGGCCACTCATTTCCTGTAAATAAGTTTGAAACCTTTTCCCACTTTTCTACTGGGTTCCCTTTTTCTTATTTCTATCAATGTATCTCTGTATATTAGCAAATCAGTCACTTGTTAAAGTTTCTGCTAATAGGTCTCGCTTAGGAAAGTCCTTTACTACCCCAAAATGTATAATTTCACCCACCAAGAAATTTTATAGTTTCTTTTTCTACACATAAATCCTTGACCCATTTGGAATTTACTCTGGATAGAAGGAATGAGATAGAAATTGAGTGCTTTCCCCCTCTCCCACCCTGCCAGAAATTAGCCAGTTGTAACAACTCTATTTATTTTATAATCTCTTTTCTCCATTGATTCAAAATATCACCTTTCTCAGAAACTAAATTTTCATGCATATTTGGGTCTGTAATATGAATTCTGTTGTATCCTATTGATCTAATTCTTCCCCAGAATCAAATGGTCTTCATTATTCTAGATTCTTAGCAGGTTTCAATACATGGTAGAACTAGGCATCCTTTACTACTTACCTTCATCTTCACATGTTTTCTTGGGTATTTTTGTATGACTATAATTCCAAATACACTTTGGTGGCATTTTGCCTTTTTTTTTTTTTTTTTAAATGAAGCAAACAAGAAAAACCCTGTTATTTCCATTGGGATAACATTCAATGAAAGTGAAAGTCTCTGAGTTGTGTCTGACTCTTTGCGACTCCATTGACTATACGGTCCAAGGAATTCTCTAAGCCAGAATACTGGAGTGGGTAGCCTTTCCTTCTCCAGGGGCTCTTCCAAACCCAGAGATCGAACGCAGGTCTTCTGCATTGCAGGCAGATTTTTTACCAGCTGAGCCACAAGGGAAGACCAGGAATACTGGATTGTGTAGCCTATGCCTTCTCCAGTGGATCTTCCCGACCAAGGAATCGAACCAAGGTCTCCTGCATTGCAGGCAGATTCTTTACCAACTGAGTTATCAGGGAATATTCAATGAATAGGCTGATTTAGAGAGAAATCTTTTTTTTTTTTTTTTTAAGCTGTTACAAGTAGAGCTGCTGTGTATAATTGTGTGATAGGTTGTCTGGACACGTTTTCAAAGCTGTTTTCTAAGTGCTAGGCATGTAGTGTTCAGGTCACAGGGGAGCCTTGTTTAGCTGTGGAAAAATCCAGCTAAGTTTCTCTGGCATGTGGGATCTTCCCGGGTAAGGGATTGAACTTGAGGGTCTTGCATTGTCAGGCAGATTCTTTACCACTGAGCCACCAGAGAAGCCCCTTTATACTCCTCAGTAGAACTTTATGTATGTAAGTCCTTCCTATACATTCTTATTAAATGATACATAAAAACTTTTAAGTTTCTTCCACTGTACTTTCTAACAGGTTATTGTTTGTGTATAGGAAAACTGCTTGCTTTATATATTAATTTTGCAAGTCATCAACTTATTGAATTTGTCTCCAATTTTGGTTGGTTTTCTGGATTATATTAGCTATATAATCTTATCACTAGTACAGAATACAGATTTTCATCCCCCTTTTCAATTATTTATATCTTGTTCTTTTTACTGTGTAACTGAACTACAAACAACTTCCACACAATGTTAAATAAATATCTTACAGCATGATGATAGATTTTAATCTGATGTACACATTTCTGTACTAGGTAAATAAAGTATTCTATTTCTATTTTTAACATGAGTTTTAAAAATTAGAAATGACTGGATTTTTTCAGTATTAAAAAATTTGCTTTCCTATTTGTACTACTATATTTTCAGCACCCTCCCATGTAAATCTTTTAAGAGTTCATTTGTTTCACTGGTATACTTTTAATATTTTTCTCAAACAATACACTAAATATAGCAAATTACTTCTCTTCCCTGCTATGGTCAAAGCCTGATGAAAGAAACCATCACGACTGCTTATGTATAACCACTGGCTGCTTGGCTGCTTTAGCTGGGTAGCAAGATCTCCCACAGCAGTAACATACTCACCTACTGATGAATATGATTCAGTTTTACCAGGCAAAAGAAAGAGCTAATGAACATTTTTAGAATCTTATAATAACAAGAAAAACAAAAAAGCAAAACAGGACAACTTCCATAGCACATTTACCCTCTTGGAAGATTCTTCCCTTTGTTCTCCTAAATACATGTGCATATGTTCTCTTCATGGAGTAAAGAAAACTCAAAACCCTCCTATAATGACATAAAGATTTCAAGCCCAATGTATTACCTGCAGTATGTCTCTATGTCGCTGTAATGTATGCATCAGTGCTGCATTCAAGGAGGGGACACCTGCACTGTTGGTATATTCTGCCATTTTATCATTTACTCCTGTAAGCTAAAACAGAAAAAAAAAGAAAGAAAGAAAATCCACACAAACATTTCAGAAAGCATGATAAAGAGATAAAAGCAAATTAAATGCCTATATGCCCTTCTGGCTAACAGCAAAAAAATAAAAACAAGAAGACAGCATGTAAGGATTCGGTATTTCCCCAAAATATCTAAAAGGGCTAATAAAATAGGACCTCGGAATGGCTGTTATCAAAACTCAAGTGGCCTGGGGAGGCACACATCTTGAATGAAAGGGTAATTTCAATAAATATGTCTGCATTAATATAATATAGTATCGTACCTAACAAGTATACAGTTACTAGGAAAATAATCCTTTAACAGAAGGTACTCACTCTTGCCAAAAGCTGTTCAATCTCAATCGCCATAGTTTCAAACATTCTGTCTTGGCTTGATCCATTTAAAAGGGGTGTTGTGTCAGAGCTAAAGAGAAGTTCAAATAAAAGAGAATCTATTACTTAAACCTAACCCTTTAAAATATACTTAAAATGATAAGGTAATTATTTTTAAAAAGGTCAAGTGGAACCCCTGAGACATTCTTTTTGTTTCATAAAAAAATATAATTTTTATTGATGTTTTCCTATAAAGACACATCCTGAATATTAAATTTAGTATAAAATAAAATTGAATGTACAACTGTCCCAATCTTAATAATGCAAAGAAATTAAAAATGCTTGCTTCCTGTTTCCCAAATGAAAATAACTTAAGCTATGACAGTGCCTAATTAAATGCTGGATCTGAAGGAACAAATATTGTGAAATAAAATTGCAGAACTACATAGTACAGCATGTAAGAGGAGCCATAAAATGTATTAGAGATTATGTTAGATCTGTGAGAAATAACCTTTAAATTTTTAACCTTAATTTAAGTTCTGTTTTCCTTCCGTGACTCTTTCCAAAAAGAAATAAAATTGAGATTTAAACAATCCAAAAACTGGATAAATAATATTAAATAATCAGGAATTGGCTTTAAGTCTAATACAGATAGCCACGTCTGGCAGGGAAGTTTTAATACCAATCTTCTACATTTCCTCTTAGATTATATAATTACTTCTGTTTTGCTTTGCAAAAATGTATTGAACTGTCTTCTAAAGTCTGGAAAGCCAAACTTAATTTTTACAAGTGAAACTTATGTTTGATAGATTCAAATTCTAAAACCAAATGTCTTGAAAGGTTCTTTCTCTTCTGAAAAACCATTAACCTTCATTAAGTCTCCAAGTGGTATGTATTATCACATGAGCAGCTGTAGCTCAACACTGATCTTAGTTACACTGAACACAGACAAACACCAGATAGTGACTATGTTCTCCAATCTCACTAAGACTCTGTCTTGCCCTGTGGCTGCTGCTTCATCAGTTTGCTTCCCCGGTGGCTCGAACAGTACAGAATCTGCCTGCAATGCAGGAGACCGGGGTTCAGTCTCTGGGTCGGGAAGATCCCCTGGAGAAGAGAATGGCAACCCACTCCAGTACTCTTGCCTGGAGAATTCCAGAGACAGAGGAGCCTGGTGGGCTGCAGTCCATGAGGTCGTAGAGAGTCAGACATGACTGAGCAACTAACACTAACATTTCTTCTTTAAATGGCAAAATTTACCTGGGCTCTTTCTCTTTTCTACATACACATTTACAGCAATAGTAACAAACAGTGAAATAGCCAAAAAGTAGCTAATAAGGAGGATTTTCAATTTAGGATGCTTAGGTCCAAATTTTTCTTTAAAATTTTAATTCATTCACCTTAAAATACTTCATTCTTTATTATGTGTCAGAGTCAACCCAAGGTTCCGTGGTTCTCTCTTAGAATGTGCCCAGGGGAAATACTTTATATACTACTAATACAGATCCTCCCCTACCAGATATATGAAAAAGAACAATGGACCAATGATGTATGCTCCATCAGGAAGAAAACTGCCTCTATCTTGTTCACAGATACAAGCCTACCACCTATAACAGTGCTTGGCACATAGTAGATGCTCATTAAAATACTTGCTGAATGAATGAGGAGGCAATCTCTACATTCACCACTCTCAGGGAGGTACAAGTCCAGGGAAATGAGGAAAAACATCCTCTCCACAATACTGAGATTCAGTTAAATTTAATTCATTTCATAAATATGTGGTGATTCACAGACCACATAGTTCTCAAAACACAGAAAGTAAAAAAATAACTCCTGGAAGAAAAATTCTGGTCATCACTGAGTTTATTCATTATGACGTGCTTTCAACCTGGGCAACAAACACTTTAAGATGCACACTGGATCCTCATGGCCCCAGGTTTCTTGTTAAAAGGGACAGTGAGAGTGAAGTAACTCCACAAACTCAATCTCAATTTGTTGTAGAATTTCTGATGGAATGTTTTTAAATAGTTTCCCCTTTGAAGGAGTCACAAAAGTACAAGTATACCTCAGAGATACTGCGGGTTTAGTTCCAGACCACCACAATAAAGCAAGCATTTCAATAAAGTGAATCACATTAATTTGCTACTGACTGACTAGGGTGGTGGTTGGTAAAGGCTGGGGTGGCTGTGGCAATTTTAAAAGGTAAGACAACACTGAAGTTGTTGAATTGACTCTTCTTTTCACGAATGATTTCTCTACAGTATGTGATGCTATTTGACAGTATTTTACCCACAGCAGAACTTCTTTCAAGATTTGAGTCAATCCTCTCAAATTCTGCTGCTGCTCTATCAACTAAGTTTATGTAATATTCTAAATCCTTTGTTGTCATTTCAATGATTTTCATAACATCTTCACCAGGAGTAGAAGTACATTCTATCTCAAGAAACCATTTGTCTGTAAGAAACTTAGACACACACACACACACATATCCATGCATGTGTGCATGCTAAGTCGCTTCACTCAGGTTCGACTCTTTGCAATCCCACGGACTATAGCCTGTCTGTCCTCTGTCCATGGGATTCTCCAGGCAAGAATACTAGAGCAGGTTGCCATGCCCTCCTCCAAGGGATCTTCCTGACCCAGGCATTGAACTCACATCTCTTATGTCTCCTGTACTGACAGGCTGGTTCTTTACCACCTGGGAAGCCTACACATATCCATATGTATATACATGTATCTGTATCTATCTATCTGTAAATATATACAAAAAACAACTTGTCATCTGTGGCAGTTCACATAACCATATGTATACATGTATCTGTATCTATCTATCTGTAAATATATACAAAAAACAACCTGTCATCTGTGGCAGTTCAGTCACAGCTTCAGACTCCACTTCTAACTCTAACTTCTGATTCTCTTGCTATTTCCACCACATGAGCAGTTACTTCCTCCACAGAAGTCTTGAACCCCCTCAAAGTTATCCATAGGGTTGGAATCAACTTCTTCCAAATACCTGACAATATTATTTTGACCTCTTTCTGTGATCTTAATGCTCTTAATGGCATCTAGAATGGTGAATCCTTTCTAGAAGGGTTTCAATTGACTCTGTCCAGACCTATCAGAAGAAGCACTATCTGTGGAAGCCATAGATAGTGGCTTCCATTATTTATTATTTCTTCAGTAATAAGACTTGAAAGTTGAAATTACTCCTTGATCCATGGGCTACAGAATGAACACTAACACAGGCATGAAAATAACATCAATCTCACTGTACATCTCCATGAGAGCTTCTGGGTGAACAAGGTGCATTGTCAATGTGCAGTCATATTTTGAAAGAAAACTTTTTTCCAAAGGGTAGGTTTCATCAGTGGGCTTAAAATATTCTGTTGTAAACACATGTGCTGTCACCCAGGCTTTGTTGTTCAACTTACGGAGCACTGGCAGAGCAGATCTAGCACAGTCCTTAAGGGCCCTACGATTTCTGAAATGGTCAGTGAGCACTGGCTTCAACTTACAAGTCATCAGCTGCATTAGACCCTAACAAGAGAGTCAATCTGTCCTTTGAAGCTTTCAGACATCAATTTCTCTCTAACTATGAAAGTCCTAGATGACACCCTTCAATAGAAAGCTGTATCATCTATATTGAAAATCTGCTAGTTAATGTCACCACCTTCATTAATTACCTTAGCTGGCTCCGCTAGACAGCTTGCTACAGCGTCTATTAATATGTCCGCACTTGTGGCTTCTCCTTGCTCTTTGACATTATGGGGATGTCTTCTTTCCTTAAACCTCACAAACCAACCTCGACTAGCTTCTGCAGCTTGCCCTCTCAGCTTCACAGAACTGGAGAGAGTTAGTGTTTTGCTCTGGATTAGGCTCTGGCTTAACGGAATGCTGTGGCTGGTTTGATCTGTTCAGACCACTAAAACTTTCTCCGTATCAGCAGTGAGGCTTTTCACTCTCTTATCATTTGTATGTTCACGGGAGCAGCAGTATTTAACTTCCTTCAAGAACTTTTCCTTTGTGTTCAGAACTTGGTTGTTCATCCTAGCTTTTGACCTATCTAGATCTTCAGTATTAATCATTTCCAGCTTTTGATTTAAAGTGACAGACACTTTCACTTGGTCACTGTAGAAGTTATTAATTGGTCTAATTTCAATATTGTTGTGTCTCAGGCACAGGAAGGCCTGAGGAGAGGGAAAGAGAAGGGAGAACGACCTGTGCATGGAGGAGTCAGAAGACACACAACACTGATTAACTCTGCCATCTTACAGGGGTGTAGTTCGTGATGCCACCAAACAACTACAATAGTAACATCGACTAAGGCCATGTGTCACAACTACTGCGTCTCTGTTCGAGAGCTCGGGAGTCACAACTACTGAAGCTCACACGCCCTACAGCCTGTGCTCCACAAGAGAAGCCCCAGCACTGCAGCGAAGAGCAGCCCCAACTTGCCACAACTAGAGAAAGCCCATGCAGCAACGAAGACCCAGCATAGCCAAAGATAAATAAAATTATTTTTTTAAATCATGTTAAACAAAAAAGCAAGTTAAAAAGTAAACCATTATGAATTGTTCAGGAACACAAATATAGATAGTAAAAACATATGGAGATTATAGGGAGGGAGAAAATGGGATGCCATCAGGGGCTTCAAATCAATTGATGATGATTATTTCTTAAAGTGGGAGAGGCACACAGGGATCCATTACATTATTCTATCTTCCTGTTTTAAGTATTTCCGAATATTTTTTTAAATAAGTGGATGGCCTAAAGTGAGGTTCAAAGATAAGATTACATTTATATCTGTTCAAAGAGCAGTATACCAGTTTCTCAAAAAAGAACAAACGTTACATGTACACGCTGCTATATTTAAAATGGATAACCAACAGAGACCTACTGAATAGCACAGAGAACTCTGCTCAATGTTATGTGGCAGCCTAGATGATGGGAGGGGAGTTTGGGGGAGAACGGATATGTGTATATGCATGGTTGAGTCTCTTCACTATTCATCTAAAATCATCACAACACTGTTAATCAGATATACCCCAATACAAAAAAAAAAAAAGAAAAGAACCAAAATTTAAAATAGCTTGGATCATTAACAGTGAGGACATATATACTGCATTAGCTTAATTCTAAAACACCAGAATAGCAGTAGATATACTTTGCATTTGAGTAGTCCCTCAGATCCATTTAGCAATCGGAAAATGTAAGAAACACAATGTGGGCAAAGCAACATTTCCTTATACGGGATAAAAAAGAAATTTATTTCTGACGACTCATTCTTAAGCCTTAGCATGTCCCTCCCGATACCAACACAATATTTGCCTAAGGATTCCAAATAAATGTCAGTCTCTAGAATTAAGAATTTTTATAAATCACTTTAAAAACCACCAAAAATTCACCAATAGACCAAGTTACAGAGTTATATTTTACTCTATTTTTTAAAATGCTTTAAAAATACTATATGAAAAATAAAAATAAAAATACTATGTAACTATAAGGCAAAAGAGAGAGAATCTGGTAGTACCTATACCTGTCGCGTCTTCCATCTCGGGCACTGCTGTGACTGTAGCTTGTACATAGTTTACTGAAGGAAACTAGTTTCAGGTCAAGTTCATTTTCCAGCTGTCGAGCCTGTTTCCTGAGATCTTTAACAAAATTACAAAAGCAAATAATTAGACACAAAAAGTCCATCAGTAGATATAAAAAACACAAAACTTTTCTGAAGAAAACAAACTATGAAGATGATCATATATCTAGAGTACTAAAAGACGTGAACCAAACATTTATCCATGAAAACAGTCACTTATTTAAACTTCAGATGAGGCAAAAAGGGGAGAAATAGTGGGGATGCAAATTTTCGGCTTTATCCTAAAGACAGCTAAACAACAAATGTTGTTCTAACATCTCTGAAATTATTTCTATAGCACTAACTAAAATTTTGTAACTCAGAGGAAAACAGAAGAGAACAAATCACCAAAGGAACTGAATATGGCTTATGACCAGCACTGTATCCATTTATCTGCTAATTTTATAAAAAGGAAACCATCACTGTTTTTGACAGGGATTATCCTATCTCTTGTGTGTGTGCTTTACTAGGCTTATGAAATTTATGAAATTCTTGACAATAGAGTAAGTGATTGTTAAAGAAAAAAAATCACTGACAAAGATTTATAAAACTATCTTTCAATAAGCGAGGCTGAGTTTAACAGCAAATGAACAATATGCTATCGACAAGGTCAACTCTAAGTATGATAGAAATAAGAGCACAAGTTTGAAAAGAACAGAAGAAAAGAGACGTGGAGAGAAACTGGCATCATGTAATAGTTTGGCATCTTAGGTTGAGTGAGAGAAGCCAGTACAGTAACTCTTATCTAGAAATGAGTACTTTCATTCATGATGAAGTAGAGGTCAAAATAAAACTGTTGGAATACAGAACGCATAGTATAAACATCTCATCTTTCAGGAATAAGAATATAAAACATTATTTCAATACACTAACGAGCAACCAGATGTAGGAAGCACCATGCAGGTAATACAGTAAAGTACATTTTCCCAGAGACCAAACCTCAGAACCTCAGCTCAGCCTAAAGTTCTGAAGTTCTGAGAACTGGCTCTGAGATTTATTCACAATCGATTTAACCTATGAATTTCTGCTTTTTGCTTTATAAATCTTTACCTTCAGAGTTTTTCTATGCATTACTAATCATGTATTTAAAGCACCTGGCACAGAGCAGACAGTCAATAAGCCACTACAGACACAGCGAACAAACATGCTGGACAGAGGCAGGTGGGGAGGGTGGGATGAACTGGGAGATTAGGTTTCACATAAATAACACTGCTAAAAAAAAAAAAAAAAAATGTAGGGCTTCTCCCATAGCTCAGTTGGTAAAGAATCTGCCTGCAACGCAGGAGACCTGGGTTTGATTCCTGGGTCGGGAATATCCCCTGGAGAAGGAAATGGCAACCCACTCCAGTATTCTTGCCTGGAGAATCCCATGGACAGAGGAGCCTGGCAGGCTGCAGTCCATGGGATTGCAAGAGTTGGTCACAGACTTAGCCACTAGAGAGAGAGAGAAATGCCTAAAATAGCTGGTGGGAACCTACTGCCTATAGCACAGGGAGCTCAGCGCAGAGCTCTGTGATAAGCTAGATGGGTGGGATGGAGGGGGCAGGAGGGAGTTCAAGAGGGAGGGGATATATGCATATACATAGCTGATGCACTTCACTGTACAATAGCAACTAACACAACTGTAAAGCAAGTATACTCAATAAAAAAATAAGCTGCTATAACTATTATAGCACGATGCTTCAAAAAAGTATAGCCTAATGACTAAATTAAAGATACCAATAACCACTTCTACATAATTTAAAAATATTTTCTAGCTAGCACACACATTTCAAATAAGAGCTTTAATACATTTTAAACTATTAGCACGCTTCTCTGTAATTAGTCATTGTCTTCTCTGGTAATGAAATATCAAGTAAAAGCATACTGAAAGTATGACAGGCAAGTACCCATGAACTTAGAATAAAGTATTCTAGACCAAGAGGCTGATCGTGACAATACTGTTATTTGTGGTGGTCTCCAGAGGCTTCAATGGGGAGCAGGAGGAAATAGGTTAAAAGGGAAAGGGGTTTCGGAGAGTAGTTTCTATTATATTTTGCAGTAGAGCAAAGAGACAATAGACCAAAAAAAAAAAAAAAGGTGAGCCTTCTCTGATCTCTGTTCATCATCATGGTCCAGAAATGAGCTTTACATGAGACCACTTTATCGAATCATATTTTCAGGAATTAAATAACCGTACTTGTCACATGATGGGGTTTTTTTTTTTTTTGATAGAAGAGGTATAGCAGATGCAATCATTACAATTCACATTGATTCTCTCAACTTTCTCTTTTTAACAAAACCGATCTCCGGAGCAGAGAGTAAAGTTATTTCCTCTGCCTTCAAACGCGACTCGCCACCCAATCCTCGAAGTCCCAGCCCGAAGCTGCCAAGGGGACCCTACAGGAGGGAGACATTCCGCTCACACAACTTCCCTCGATGGACCGGACCGACAAGTTCCTCCTTTCTCTTTTCCTACTCAATTGTCCAACAGCGACCTCAACTCTAAGACGCTGACTGCTCCAGTCTTCTGGACTCAACACTCGCTTCCTCTCAGAGTTCACACCCCAAACCCCTCCGTCCAAGTTCCGCTACCGCCTCAGCCCACCTCTCCTCCGGAGAATCAGACCCTCTTCCCGTCGGCCGCGGCTCAGCCTTCTCTGCCCAACACCTGCCCCAGGTCCCACTGCCGATCAGGTCAGCCTCCTCCCCGGACCGTACGGTTTCTACAACTCCCAGGCCCGAGGACTCCCACTAGACCAGCCCTACCCCTCAACTCAGCCGCTCTGGAGGCCAGGCTCTTCCCTCTGCTGCCTCCGCCAAGACCCGTCCTTACTCAGCCCTTCTGCCCCTTGGCAAGACGTACAAGGAGGTCTCCCCTCACCTTCCCAGTAATTGCTCGTTCCTGCCGCCATCTTTGTTGTCCAACGTCAGTGGGGATAGGAGAGTTGAGGCGGGGCGAGCCAGAGAGTCACGTCCACGCCTTCTTCCGCTGGGCGCCAGGGCCGATGGGATACGTGAGCTTCCACAGACACCGCCACCTGGTGGTCGATTTATCATATTACACCTTTTGAGTGGTGGGATGGACAGCTTCAGATTTAGCGCCTGACACCTGAACATCTGTCTTTTTCGTGTCTGTATTCGCTCTCCGCGTCCCAAACCCGCATCATCGCCTTGAGCTGGCTGGGTTTATCCGCTCTTTAGGCGATACCTCCCCTGGAGAAGGACATGGCAACCCACTCCAGTACTCTTGCCTGTAAAATCCCGTGGACGGAGGGGCCTGGTAGGCTACGGTCCTTGGGGTCGAGAAGAGTCCGACAAGACTGAGCAACTTCACTTTCACTTTTCACTTTCATGCATTGGAGAAGGAAATGGCAACCCACTCCAGTGTTCTTGCCTGGAGAATCCCAGGGACAGAGGATCCTGGTGGGCTGCCCTCTATGGGGTCGCACAGAGTCGGACACGACTGGAGCGACTTAGCAGCAGCTGCAGCAGGAGCTATCTCCCAGGCTGAGAAGAAAGTCACCCTCAGACCCAACTGCCTGTTTCCTTCACCTTCTCTCAAGTGTGTTTCTTCAGCCACCTCTTTCTCGGAGCCAGAGGCTCTTTTCTTCCCGAGACCAACCTCTGCATCCTACCTCCGCCTTGTATCATGTTCTGTTTCAAGAACCTCCTTTAGTCATTTGTTAAAAAGTAGTTCAGCTGGAGACAAATTCTGTTAGTTTTTCTTCGTCTGAGATATCTGGCTTTCCCCATTCCTGAAAAATTTCGTTGCCAGATTAGGAATCTGGGGCTGACAATTGCTTTTTTCCCCCCAGCACTTGAAAAATGTGCCAATTCCTTCCAGATTCCACAGTTTCTGATGAGATATTGGCTGTTATTTGAATTTTTTCCACTAAAACTAATATATCTCTTCTCTCTGCTTTAAAAACTTTTTCATTATCTTTAGTTTTCAGAAGGTTGATTATGGTGGGTTTTAGGTATGTTTCTTTGAATTTTTTCAGATCAAAAATTTTCATTTGGTTCCTTATATCTTTTATTTATTTGGTGAGAGGTTTTCTTTGTGGAGATTCTTTTTATCATCTATTCTAAGATTATTTGTAATTGCTCATTGAAATATTTTTATTATATCCTTGTCAGATAATTTCCATGTCTGTGTCATTTTGATGTTGGCATCTGTTGTCTTTTTTAAATTCAAGTTGAAATTTTCTGGGGTCTTTGTATAATAAGTGATTTAAAAAATTGTATTCTGGATATTTTAGGCATCATATTGAATAAGAGTCTGGATCTCATTTAACACTTCTGTTTAAGCAGAGCTCCTTTGACTCTATGCTGATGAGAAAGATAGTAGAACCTTGTTACTACTAGCTGGGAGTGAAAGTTGACACACACACACACACACACACACACACACACACACACACACCCCACCCCCTCCATCTTGGCCTTTGTTGTTAAGCGTCCAGGTGGGAAGGGTGTTGTTAAGCGTCCAGGTGGGAAGGGTGACTTGTTACTGCTCCCCCACTGACACCATGACAGGGGACTTCATTATCACTATGTGGTAGTGACAGTCCTAGCTCCCCATGTGGCCCTCTTTGATACCACCCAGGCAGTGGGAAAGTGTTCTAGGCTGTCTGTTCAGCCTATGCTGGCGGAGGGTAGAGATGGCCTCGGTTTTTTCCGTAGCAATTGGCTGGATTAGTACAATTGTTATCGTAGACTGTTCTGCCCTGGTAGATTGCCCCTTTCCTGGTTCTTTGACAGGAGAAGGCTTTTCTTTACTTTTTTTTGTCTGCGCCCTTTGGCGTTTCTGGGTTGTTAATGTCTCCAGGATCCATTATGGGATACATGAGGCAACATCTATTATGAGATACATGAGGCCAAAAAGAAAACCCAGGGAACTCACGAGTGTGTCATTCCTTGGATGCAGGAGATCACTTAGAGGTTCCTGGGTGGTCTGCCTTTCCTCTACCTGAGTCTCCTTTATTTTATGTATAATGCATGAGTTTTTTGGTTTTTTGCTGTGCTTGGTGGGAGGAATAGAACTACATCTAGTCCATTTTGTCCTTAAGTGAAAGTCTCTAATTTTTAATAGATGTTAATTATCTGCCAAGGGCTTCCCAGGTGGAGCTAGTGGTAAAGAACCTGCCTGCCAATGCAGGAGATGTAAGAGACACGGGTTCAATCCCTGGGTTGGGAAGATCCCCTGGAGGAGGGCATGGCAACCCACTCCAGTATTCTTGCCTGGAGAATCCCATGGACAGAGGAGCCTGGCAGGCTACAGTCCATAGGGTCGCAAAGAGTTGGACACAACTGAGCGACTTAGCACAATTATCTGCTAAAATTCTTCCATCTTATCTTTTACTTTCCTGAGTTTATCCCTTTCCATTCTTTTAAAGTCTGAGTGGTAACTGAAGAATCTGTGACTCCCGTGGCCCTGTTTCTATTTTTTTCCTTGCTCTTTCATCATTTGAGATGGGATAATAAAAGGAACTTTTAATTGGATGTTTTACATTATAGATTAAAATTTGTAGTAATCATAGGAGACTCACAATTTTCTGCTTCTTGTAGGCACTTCATGTAGGGGCAGATCAGTTTACTCCAGTGTGGGGTGGGACTAATACCAAGTGGGATTCTATGTAAAAATTCGCCTGTTTCGGTTACTTGTAATTACTGCTGTTGTGATGTGTAGTCATGCACATGTCCTAATTGAAAGTCTGATGACCAGTGCCCTCTTCCTTGATAGGTGCTGATCTCGCATCACCTGCCGAAAGCTTCTGTGTGGGTTCTCTGTTACCGTGTCTCTTACTCACCACTTACAAATCAACAATTGCCTTAAGGAGAAAACTTCATTACGTTCACCTCTGAACTCCCTTTGCTAGGGTGTTGACCCTTAAGCCCTTGTTACTTTAGTAACTTTCCAAACCTTCAACAGGTTTTATCTTTTTAAAAAATATTTATGTCTGCGCTGAGCCTTCCTCTAGTTGCGGTGAGCAGAGGCCACTCTCTAGCTGTGGTGTGTGGGCTTCTCATTGCGGAGGCTTCTCTTGTAGAGTGGCACAGGCTCTAGGTACTCAGGCTTCAGTAGTTGCAGCACGTGGATTCGGTCATTGTGGCTCACAGGCTCAGTTGCCCTGTGCTTGTGGAATCTTTCCAGAGCAGGGATCGAACCCGTGTCCCCCTGCATTGGCAGGCAGATTCCCCACCACTGAGCCACCAGGGAAGCCCAGTTTTCATTTATCTTGCAGGACTCTAAACTGTCCTCTTTCTTTTTGTTCTCATCGCCCAATTGTCAAAGGGTGCTTCTTCTTTTGTACTTTTTCCCGTGTGTCCAAGATTGACTCCTTATTGTTTGTTGTTCTTGTTCAGTCCCTAAGTTGTGTCTGACTCTTTTCGACCCCTTTAAGTTATACTCACTCCAGAGCCTCTTCTCTATGGTTTGTGCTCCGATCTGATCTGCTTGGACATGTTTTTGTTTTTTGTTTTTTTTCTTTTTTAGGCCATTCAGACTTAAGATGCACTTAGTCTTTCTGGAAGTAGTTTTATCCTACCGTTAGGCCCAGTGCTGGAATTCCTCTTCTGCCTTTTCTCCACAAAGCCTTGTACTGGGCTAGGGTTGAGGCAGGGTGTATGAGAGTGTATGCTGAGATTTGGTTATTTTTCTTATCTTATTGTTAGTTTGGAGTTTTGAAATTCTCTGGCTTCAACTTACACTGAGGTTTCTGTATATTTACTTTTTCCTTCTTGTTTTTTGCATTATTTTCCAGTGAAACACTGGGAGACAGGTAGCTTAGACTGCCACCAATGTTTTCAGTGACCTGGATGTTCATCTCAATGTTTATAACATAAAGCAAAAGGTTCTTGTTCTTTCTGAGACAACTCCAAAAATTCAGGAAAATACTTCAAATATTGGCGGACAAAGAACCATTATTACTGTTCATATTTCTCGAAGCAGTTAAGTAAGGCTGTTCTCACTGAGTAAGCATAAATATACTCTAATTTTACTTAAAACCAAATATGAAGCATTTGGCATAATTTAAAATTTTACTGCCATTCCCAGGTGGCGCTAGTGGTAAAGAGTCTGCCTGCCAACGCAGGAGACTTTAGAGACGCAGGCTCAATCCCTGGGTCAGGAAAATCCCCTGGAGAAGGGCACGGCAATCCACTCCAGTATTCTTGCCAGAAGAATCCCGTGGACAGAAGAGCCTGGTGGGCTGCCCAGTCCATAGATTTGCAGAGTCTGACACGACTGAAGCGACTTAGCACAGCACAAGCCCTGCTGTATACAATCTATGGAACCACGTGACGGAAGTTTTTATTTTTAGTATTCATGTCTAGGGATTTCTTCTAAATTAAAAAGGCCACCTGTAAACCGACCTTTTGTTCATGCTGCTGCTGCTGCTAAGTCGCTTCAGCCGTGTCCGGTTCTGTGCGACCCCATAGACGGCAGCCCACCAGGCTCCCCCGTCCCTGGGATTCTCCAGGCAAGAATAATGGAGTGGGTTGCCATTTCCTTCTCTAAGGCATGAAAGTGAAAAGTGAAAGAGAAGTCGCTCAGTCGTGTCCGACTCTTAACGACCCCATGGACTGCAGCCTACCGGGCTCCTCCGTCCATGGGATTTTCCAGGCAAGAGTACTGGAGTGGGGTGCCATCGCCTTCTCAACTTTTGTTCATATATGTGATTAAAATAACTTTCTTTCAAAGGGATCAGAAAACAGCAAAGGATACTGTTTACCAAGGTCATTCAATTTGTGAGTCACATACAATGTTGGGCCCTTTGCTAATATCATTTTGCTTCATTCCCACTGCAGTTCTATCAGGTATTATTCCTTAATCAGTAGAGAAACCGAGACTCAAGAGAACCTTAAGAAGCTTGTACAAAACAAAGTCACAGAGGAAGCAAGTGGCAGAGCCAAGAGTCAGTGGGAGACTGATTCAGCTCTGAAGTCCATGCTCAACTCTGGGCTGTACCCCTTCCATAGCAGATCTTCTTCTTAGAGGAACCAGTCACAACAGAAGTACAGCTTATTTTCATTTCTATTTCTCTGGCCTGGAGTATGAATTCCTGCAGAGCCCATGTTTTTTTTAATATAATTTTGGTTTTTCAATTCCTGTTAAAGCAACAGTATCAACAAATCATTGCTAAATGAAAAGGGGCTTTTAAGTTCATTACCACTGTGTCTAAAAGTGCCAGGACACATTACTCTAACTCTGCTTATCTATAAAAAGAACCAAATTTAAAACAAGCTTGAGATGGATACATAAACCTTTCCATGGCCAGTTTTATTATGTTCATTGTGGAATGACTAGACTCACACATCAATCTAGCTGACCTGTGGCTATTATGTAATTATTCCAGAAACATAGTTTTATGTTAAGCCAATTCATGAAGACAGAAACACTCTGCAGCTAACAACCTGTATTCCTTGTCTGGTACTATTTTTCCCCTCGAATAGGTAGAAACACTAAATCCGTAACTTTTGAATTGAGACAATAACCTTTTCTGGTCTACTGCTTTTGAAAAAAGATTATGAGACAAAACACAAAGAAAGACAGACATCATAAAATAACCTTTATACAGGATTAGTAGATCTGTTTACATATAAAAAACAGAAAGGACCTCATTACAGTTAGATTTCACATAAATTACACAGATTGACTTTTTTAAACTACTATTCATCTTCATTTAAAGTCCCTTTTAAAAATTTCGTTTTGAAGGCACAGTGCATGATAATAAACCAAAGACTGAAGCACTTGAGATGAAGGAGTCTTGGGCACCTTATGTAAATAGCTATAGATTGTTCTGGAACTGGGGAATGTCACTCTGAAAAAGTGGAGAGGTGAAAAGTTGATTTTTAATCTGAGAGTAGAAAAATACCACTATGTCATACCTCCAGAAAATCTGCAGCATGGCCAGCAGAGAATGTAGCTTGTACACTCATGTTATGCCATTTGTAGAAGCCAGAGTCATACACATTTATAGAGTTTATATCCAACTGCCTCAAAATGGTAGCCTGTTTTCAAATTTCACAATAGATTCTGCCAAATCAAAATCAACTAGGATAATATTCTGAAAGTCAAGTGAAATATTCATGAATTATTGCTAAAAACAGGAGAATTGGGTATTGGGAAATATTTCTTGCTGAACTGGAAATCCAAGTTTAGCTGACATTAATCACACCCCCCAAATCTGCTTTAATTACAACAAATCAGAAATCCAAATACTTATCAAAAATTTGCTAGCTAGAAAATCACTGAACATCAACCGTAGTGGAATTTTTGTAGTAACATCAAAGTTGCTACTGTTAAAAATTATTCTGCTGGAGAACCATCACGTAGGGCACTATGATGGCATTTGCAGCCAAGAAGCTTTTAATACAGCAAGGACAAAACCTGGCACAAGTGCATTTCTGGCCAAAGGAAAATAAAATGATTTACTGCTGAGAATAAATGGAAATAGAAGAACAGGTCATGGTTATCCTGAGTAACCTGGTGTTAGCTCAGAAACACAATAAGCTCAGTCATCAGCACTACCTTTTATTTATTTGCCAACTGATAGTTAGTTTTACGTTCAATACTCATTATTAATTCAGCAAATCTCATTCAGGTGAAACTTACCAAAGGTTAACCAGTCAATCACACTGGGCCAAATATACATTCTGTTTCCTTTCTGGAGGATGACAAAGTCCCAAAGCACATTCCCTCCAAAGAGAATTGTAAGCATTCCTTAACTGGATGGGGTCCCAACCACTACTCAAATGTTCAGCAAAATACATCAAAACTAAAGGGCCTTGCCCTCTGAAATTAACTTGAATTCTTCTTATTGAACTGTATAATCAGTACAAGTGCATTTACACAGGCAGACACTTTGAACATGACCTACTCAATCACTTTGCTTTTATTAAGGAGTTGCGAGGGAAGAAGGCTTACACACTGATCACCAGGACAGAAAATAAAAAAACGCCTTGTGAGTTAAAAAAAGGCACAACTCAGGTTTTGGGCAAATTTCTTAATACTGTGATACTTACTTGCCTCCATGACTCCAGGGAAATGGAAAGTCTCTAGGAGAAATACTGAAGAAATGCATTCCCCATGCCATATGGCTTCAATGCCTTAAGCAGTTAATGTGGTCTAATATTACATTAGGTCCACAAATAAAAGACCAAGCAGGGCAGAGAACACAGTCTTAGTAGTCATGATCCTGTACATTCATGGTAACAGGTAACAGGCTGAGAAGGCCTTGTTTTCCAGAGCAATGCATCATTTAGAAATTCATTAGAGATTCAAGATTTATAGCAGAATTTGGTTTTCCTTTCAGGAAACATTAATTAAAAGAACTATTTGTATGTTCATCTCTAAAAATATTTTATACATGCTGAAAAGGCATGGACTCCAGTCACTGTGATGTACAGTGAAAGATATGTTTCATTCAAGAGAGAAATGAATTTAAAAGGCACCCTCTAGTGAAGACCAATGTTAATAAAGTTGAAGGTTGTCTCATCAACTTTGTTTCACTTCTAACTGCAATTGTCCCAAGTGGAGCCAGCCACTCCCACTCACAGGCCCTTTGTGGGTTTTCTGACTTTGCACTCTTAAAAATAAAGCTGAAAAGAGCAATGCGACCACATCATCCCCTTAAGGAAAATGTAAAGTATTATCAGAAGAAACTAAATCATGTATATTTCATTAAGTTTCAGAATCTCATGACCTCTGTTCTGTGCATGTGGTGAGCTGAGAGTAGGGTGGTAGGGGCTCAAAACTGAGAGTTGTGTTGAAAACAGAATTAATACCAGAAGAGCTTAACCCTGAACCACACAAACTAGACTATAGCTACTCAGTAATAAATGTCATGACTCCATCATTCCTGCTAAACCAGATCTCTTTGCGTAAAGCTACTTTGGGTACATTTCTCAGGAAACTGGGTTGAATGACCTAGGTGGGTGGTAAACCACTCCATGTGAAAGCTTTGGGATGACTGATACATGAATGGATACAGAATTCAACTTGAAAAGATGAGGGCAAGTTTTTTGATCCCCTGATTTAGTACAAGTTCAGCAGCAACTTGGCCGTTAAAACATTCCAAGGCATTAAACTGTTAGATCATTGGTAAGACTCATACTCACAAAAAAGCAGAATTTCCATTGAATAGCATAGTACAGTAAAATGCAAATCTTTTAGGCGTTTGCAATAACTTCAGTGGCACTGAAGATGATACTTTCTCACTATGGTGTTTATATTTTTTGTTTGTTTTTTTTTAATAGAGGGAGCCATATTTAAGTGCTTTCAACTGAACTTTCAACAAAATTGGTTCATCAAGAAGAGACTGCCAAATGAAACATTAGGACAAAGAACCCAATCACTTGCAGAGGCCTTTATGAATAAGGCTGGCCAAGCTATTTCAGTAACAGGATGCTATGAGAGGGTGCCGGCCTGGGCTGGACATGAAGTGTAGATATTTTGTGTTCAAATGTAGGTTAAGAATGTGCAAGGAGGTTTCTTCCATACTTCCAGGTATTTTCAGTAGAATTCAGATCTTGTCGATTGCCAGGTCATCTGAAAACCCTAAGTGTACAACATAGAAAAAAGGTTCGAATTTAGGAAGTATTAGAGAATTAGGCATTCCTAGAATAAACTAGTGCTTCACAGATAAAAGCAACAGCACCTGTGGGTTTTTACCGCATTAAAAGATAGGCAACATGAGTTTTAGCTTTTGCTAGATCTCCTTCTTGGCTCTACTCAAGTGGACATTGAGATCTTTTTACAACAGAGTCAATGAGTGATCCCTCAAAATGGGGATGTTTAGAACTTTGCTAAACCTTAAAAAGAGGTAGAGAAATCCTCTGTGCTTAGAGCACAGCCCACCACTTCTGATCTAGCCTTGGAACAGGTAGAAAGCCCAATACAGAAGCCCATTTATTCATTTCCTAATGCTCTATATAAGTTTCAAAATAAATTCAGCCTCCATTAAACCTGAATAATAAGAGAAACTCCAGCTATTCAATAACTAGAGAGAAGTACTCCTCAATAGGTTAAAAAAAAATGTGAGTTTTTAAAGCTTTATGTCAGATTCTGACTGCTGTCCCTGCCTTAATGTTTCTGGGATTCTTTTGGCCATTTAAAATAAAGAGAAAAAGCTAAAGCCACTAGTAAACCACCTGATGTGCAAAAGACAACATCCACTAGTTGGCTTTGTGCAGTTGCAACATAAGCTCCAAACAGCTCATCTTAAATTATAAAAGAAAAACGAAGTGGCTGTTCCATCTCTGCTGCATAAATAGAAAGCAGATTTTTTTTTTTAAAGATAAGAGTACTTTAAGGAGGGGAAGTTCAAAACTGCAGCCAAATTCACAGAGAATACAAATTTAGCAAGTTAACTTCCCAAAGCTCTTTGAAGAAACAAGATAGTCTCTCTCCTTGATGCAGTGTCTCCCAAAAAGAACTGTAACTTTGCTTGGTACTTATGCTGGGAGAGATGCAAGGCGTGTGTTTCAATGTTTGCTGGAATATAACGTTTCCTCCTCAGTGTCTGTTTCGTCCTGGAACTCATGGCTTAAGAGAGACTTCTTGGAGCCAGTTGACATCATGCGAATTTCATCTTCATACTCATCGTGATGCTGCCTGAGCCGATGAAAGCCATCCTTGTGTCTGTTAGACTTGATTGAGCAGATGCACCAGATAATGCAAGCTGTTAAGATCAATGCCGACATGGTGGCACCTGTCAAACAGAACCATCACATGAGTGGAGCTCTAGCTGAAAGATGCAAATAAGCAGCTGCTTACAATAGCATTTTTTAGCATATTCCCTTATTTATTTATCTCATGAACTTAAAAACAACCTTTTATTATTATAGAAGTAGTAACATGTATTATGCGCAAAATTAGAAAAATATAGGTAAGCAAAATACTAAAAACCCAAACCCCAAACTCTACTTCCTCACATTCCCATTATCCTGAGATCATTTTTAGCAACCCTAGTGCATATTTTTTCTGGATTTTCCTTCATGCCTGTGTATATGTTTACAAATATATTTTTTTCTTTTACCACAATGCAGAACTATGGCTAATACTGTGCAACCCGCTTTTTAAAATCAATCAATGACTTCTACTTTTCCTTTCCAGTAAATTTTCATCTCATTCCAAATCCCTCATTTATGTAAAATATTTTTACATAAGGTTATCAGAATAAGAGTCTAAGGAACATAAGATACAACTAACAAAATCATAATAAAAATTAAGTGCACAACACCAAATGGATGGCAGAGTCAGATTTAAACTGAATCCCAGCTTCTGTCTTTCTAAGCACTTTGTGATTCATGCTTTATCTGGTTCAAGTTAAGAACTAGTCTACTGTAAACACCACACAACAGGCCCCATGATTTGCCCATGTTTCCAAAATACCACTCTCTCTCTCAACCAAGGATTTCTCCCCAACACCCCCTGTAATAAAACTTGGTTATTTTCAAACAGGTTCAAGCTCTCCTTAGAAATAAACCAAGGTTTTTGTGTCCAAAGATACAATACAGCAGAGTATTTATTGTTTTACCACATTTTTTCCTTCTCAAACTTTCAGTAATTCAAGCAATGGCACATTAATCCTGGAGGAAACAAATATGCCCTCCTTCCAGGATCATGGGAAAAATAGAACTAATATAAGTCAAAGTCCAAAGGACTTAAGATCTTAGCAAGTCATTCATTCAACCAAGAGTGAAGTGGCTCTTCCTTAAGACCCACTACATGCCACCCATGGTTCTAGGCACTGGGGAGGCAGATAAAAGCCCTTTCCTGTCAGAGCTCATGTTTTAGTGGGGGAGATCAAATACAGACAAATAAATGACTAAATATATAATGTAATGGCAGCTAGTGAGAAGTACTTTAACCCAAACATGTGAGGCAGGGACAGTGATAGGGGTATTATTTTAGCTAGGGTAATCAGGGTGGAAGGCCTCTCTGTGGAGATGACATTTGAGTACAGACCAGAAAATGGGAAGAGGCAAGCTGTGAGAACATATGGGAAAATATTCCAGGAAAGTATTCTAGGAAAATCACGTTTAGGTAGGAGACAGTAGAGGAGAAGGTTCAGATGATTGTGGAGCTGATCCACTCTCAACCTGAAATGTCAGGATGAGTTTTTAACTTCGACTACTGAAAATTTACCTGATACAGTTACCACAAGCTCCCTTGGCAACCCAAAGATCCGGTTATCTGTGTCAAAGACTATTACCACAGAACTTGCAGCATCATGACGCACAAAAACCTAGGAAGACAAAGTGCAAGAATGAGGAAAATGTTTACTTAAGGTATACTGTATCCACTCTATGTTCCTAGGGCCTTTACAGCAAAGGAGATGGTTGGTTGTCATCTAAAGTATACAAAATGCTACAAAAATTTCCCTTTTGTTGCTAAAGGATAGAAAGATAACTATCATAATCAGGAGATAGCCCACTTTTCTTTGTTGCCTACAAGTTTCCTAACAAGAGTTTAATGTTAACCAGAAGTTAAACAGAAGTTTAATCCCTGGTAGCTCAGCTGGTAAAGAATCTGCCTGCAATGCAGAAGACCCCGGTTCAACTTCTAGGTTGGAAAGATCCCCTGGAGAAGGGATATGCTACCGACTCCAGTATTCTTGGGCTTCCCTGGTGGCTCAGCTAGTAAACAATCTGCCTGCAATGTAGGAGACCTGGGTTTGATCCCTGGGTTGGGAAGATCCCCTGGAGAAGGAAATGGCAACCCACTCCAGTATTTCTGCCTTGAGAATTCCATGGACAGAGCAGCCTGGTGGGCCATAGTCCACGGGGTCACAAAGAGTTGGACATGACTAGGCAACTAACATATATATCTAACATATATATATATTCCTGTTTCTAGTAGTATTATTAATAACAAGAATTTACGTTATACCACTCAAGTTGAGTTTCTTACCTGTGAATGTTGTTGCTGATACCCATCAGCGATGGCATTGATGTTATGGACACCTGGGGCTAACAGTACATGGAAATAACCTCCGTCTTTTGTGTGTACCTTTATTCCTTCATTGAGTACAATGACTGCTTTAGAGATTGGTTTTCCAGTCTTATCTTTAACAAATCCATGAACTCCCTTATGAACCTGAAAAAAAATGTTTAAAATATAAATTTGTGTTTTTAATAAATGAAATATTGTCTGCCATATCAGCAAACAAAGAATGTCACAGTCATCAGCGATTGTAGCCACAGCAGATGGTGAGCTGGTAAGCCCTGAGGTAACTTAGGAAGCAAAAGAATACTTGCCTTCTAACAGCCATCAAACTGCAGCCACTCCCCATGGTGAGCCCTGAGAAAACTCAGAATGTGAAACACAGGATACTGGCCCCAGACAGCTGAGGTGCATATCAAAGCAATGATTTTAGTGGGTTCACCCTCTTGCATCTTCCCATGTATAGAAAGTGGCTAACTTCCTTAACTTGAGATATCTGGTTTTCTTTAATTAACAACAACCTTTTGATGTTAAGACTACCTGCCCTTTGTTGCAAAACTCCTATATATCCTGGCTCCTCCCCAACTTCCTCAGAGCAGTTCTTTCAGGGTTACTGGAGATGCTGCCTCCTGGGCTTTAAGTCCTAAAAGCTCTCACCGAATAAAACATAACTCTCAACTTTTAGGCTGTGAATAATTTTTTAGTCAACATTTTCATGATGCCAGATATCCGAGGGGCAATAGCTTGAGACACGACATAAACCACACACACACACACACACACAAAAACCCTCCAGAAGGCTGGCTTATTCCTCCCTTGCCACTGACTCTGACCTTGTTTGCTACTCATTCACTGCTGCAGAGGCACAGAGATGGAAATAAGTGAAAAGAGGACTCTGATAGAGTCAAGCCCAAAATGTTAGAACCCAGATCTCCTATGCCTTGAATGTTTTACTTCCCACCTCAGGAGTAACACTGTGTGATATTCCAGTGGAAGAACCTGTGACATCTCACAGGTTAAATTACCTCATCAAACAGCAGATATGTGAACTCATGTCACCTATTCAGGCAATATAAAAGGAATAAAACTCTCCTTTCTATATCATTTAAAATAAATACTATTGAGGCTTCCCTGGTGGCTCAGTGGTAAAGAATCAACCTGTCAATGTCAGAGACGTGAGTTTGATCCCTGATCTGGGAAGATCCCACATGTTGCAGAGCAACTATGCCCCCATGCCACAACTACTGAGAGCCTGTGCTCTAGACCCGGGAGCCGCAACTGCGGAGCCCACGTGCCCCAGAGCCCTGCTCTGCAACGAGAAGCCACCACAGAGGGAAGCCCGAGCACTGCAATGAAAAGGAGTCTCTGTTCTCCCCAACTAGAGAAAGGCCTGCACGTCAGTGAAGACCCAGCACGGCCAGAAATAAATAAATAAGACAATAAAATTATTAAAAAATAAAGTCAATAACACAAAATTTTGGTGAAAGATGAAGAAAATGTTTTGATAAAAGTTTCCATTGAACATACTCCTGGGAGTTTGCTTCTAATAGAGGATTACTCACCTCCACCAACATGCTGAGAAGAGATTTCTTATTTTCTGCCCACAACGAAGGGAGTTGTGCTGCACTAGGGAAGTAGCAGCAGCTCGTATACACTGTGATTTCCGGACAGTGGCCATAGGTGACACTATAATCCTGGAATATAAAATTCACAAACAAATGCAGAAAGATGAATAAGCACAAGAATGAGGCTTTGTAATGCTCAAATGGGATGAATCGAATAAAAAGACAACTTGGCTGATGTAAGCAAAGAATCTGTAAAGCATTTCACAGCAAATATAAATAAACCCCTTGGTATTATAATCAGTCGCAAACACGTCTACTCCTAAGAGAATTCTTAAGACCAGGGGTTATGTCTAATTCATTTTTACATCTCCAGTGCTTCCTACAGTGCCTGGTTGGTAGAGGGGTTGTTGTTATGGTTTGTTGAATGAATGAAAAGTACATGCAGAGTGTCAGCTTCCCTTTAAACCCTGGAATTTCATTGCTGTTACTGCTGTTCTCAAAGTTCTTAGCTGCAGAAGCACAAGTACTTGCTCTCTGATACTCGCAACCTGGAGGCTCAAGCCTACCATACAGCAATATAGCAAATATTTAGGTAGGAACTACTTGTGTGGACAAGTTCCAAAACCTAACTTTCCACCTTCCCTCGACTGCCAAACCTCTTCTTCCTAATTCAATTCAGTTAATGACAATAACTCATTTTATCACATGGATATGAAATCTTTTATCTTTGATTTCTTGCTATCATCTAGAATTTGTCAACTCTGGTGAATTCCACCTCTACAGTATCTCTGAAACTTCATCCCTTGATTCCACTCCCATTGCCACTTTTCTAATCTCGGACTTCAGTTGTTCTTGTCTAGACTATTCTAAAACAGTCTCCCTGCACCACAGTCTCTCCTTCCTCCAGACCATCTTAACCCACTGTTGAGAGATTGTTTTTCCATAGCACAGCTCAGATCATGTCACCATATCCCTGTTCAAAACTTCAATGGCTTCCCATTCCTTACTAAAACAAAGCATTCAAAGCCTCAAACTCTCCTTCCATTGTTATCCTCTGTTGCTCTCCATTACACCTCATATTCTAACTAACTCAGGCTGCTTCTCTTTTAAAAAATCTTTATTTTATATTGGAGTATAGCTGATTAACAATGCTGTGTTAGTTTCAGGTATATAGCAGAGTGATTCAGTTCTACAGATACATGTATCTTTTCTTTTACAAATTCTTCTCCCATTTAGGTTATTACAGAGTATTGAGTAGAGTTCATTCACTTCGCTGTATCAGAAAAGCCACCTATTCTTTCACTCCATGTCCAGTACGTATTTACAACCCCATTCTCACCGTATTCTATAAAACATACCTTCATGCTGCCCAGGTGACTGTGCCATTCTGCTCCACGCATTACTCCTCCTGGAATATTCTCATCTATAGAAGCATTGGGAGATTTAGTGTCAATAAGATCATATAAGGCAAGTCCTCGTCCTCTCTCCAAACAGCAACAACAGTAACAAAGGGTAGGGAAAATACCTACCTGATTTATTGGGGCAACTGGGCTGACCCATATGCATGGATGGATGGTTATTTGCATAAAGAGATGCCAGATGCTTTAGAGTCTCTTTGTTTTCCACTACAAAAAGAAAAATTCAGAAGTTAGCAGAGAAATCAAAAGGATTTTTCCCCAAGTTCAACTTCATGGACACAGAATTCACATTCCTTTCCTTCGAGTAAATCTTGTGCCTTAAGGAAGTTGATTGAGGAGTTATTATAATTAAGTACATGGTTCTGTTCACCCCAAGTAGGGAAAGGAGTACATCGAGGCTATATATTGTCACCCTGCTTATTTAATTTTTATGTGGAGTACATCATGCGAAATGCTGGGCTGGATGAAGCACAAGCTGAAATCAAGGTTGCCGGGAGAAATATCAATAAGCTCAGATACACAGATGACACCACCCTTATGGCAGAAAGTGAAGAGGAACTGAAGAGCCTCTTGATGAAAGTAAGAGAGGAGAGTGAAAAAGCTGGCCTATAACTCAACATTCAAAAAATTAAGATCATGTCATCTGGTCCCATCACTTCATGGCAAATGGGTAGGGAAACAATGGAAACAGTGACAGACTTTATTTTCTTGGGCTCCAGAATCACTGCAGATGGTTATTGCAGTCATGAAATTAAAAGCTGCTTGCTCTTTGGAAGAAAAGTTATGACCAACCTAGACAACATATTAAAAAGCAGAGACATTACTTTGCCAACAAAGGTACATCTAGTCAAAGCTATGATTTTTCCAGTAGTCATGTATGGATGTGGGAGTTGAACTATAAAGAAAGCTGAGCACCAAAGAATTGATGCATTACAACTGTGGTGTTGGAGAAGATTCTTGAGAGTCCCTTGGACTGTAAGGAGATCAAACCAGTCAATCCTAAAGGAAATCAGTCCTGAATATTCATTGGAGGGACTGATGTTGAAGATGAAAAACTCCAATTCTTTGGCCACCTGATGCAAAGAGCTGACTCATTGGAAAAGACCCCAATGCTGGGAAAGATTGAAGGTGGGAGGAGAAGGGGACGACAGAGGATGAGATGGTTGGATGGCATCACCGACTCAATGGACATGAGTTTGAGCAAGCTCTGGGAGTTGGTGATGGACAGGGAAGCCTGGTGTGCTGCAGTTCATGGGGTTGCAAAAAGTCAGACACAACAGAGCGACTGAACTACTCTAGTCTGTTCACCCCAGAATAATCTGACCAAGAAGAGAAGCAACTTTCTTATATTAAAAGGCACTGTGAGTTTAACAGGTCACTGCAGAAAAATACAAACCTATTTTGGTATGTTTTACTACATTTGGGGGCAACTGTAATTTGGGGGCAATCTAATTACAACATTCCTTTTAAACTTGAAAATGTATTGAAAATGACACAAATTATCTCCACATACAATGGCCTCAGACAGATTCAACAGGCAACTGTTTAACTCCCCACAAGGTGCAATCAGTCAGGCACAGTTTAAAGCAGGAGAGGGGAATTCAGTACCATTGCTTCCCTGATAGCTCAGTTAGTAAGAATCCACTTGCAATGCAGGAGGACCCTGGTTTGATTCCTGGGTCAGAAAGATCCACTGGATAAGGGAAAGGTTACCCACTCCAGTATTCATGGGTTTCCCTTGTGGGTCTGCTGGTAAAAAATCTGTCTGTGTTGCAGCACAATTGCTCCAGTATTCTTGCCTGGAGAATTCCATGGACTATATAATCCATGGGGTTGCAAAGAGTTGGACACAACTGAGCAACTTTCACTTTCAATGTTTGGTTACATGATGTGAATTTCTTGGGGCGAGCACTGTGTCTTATTCACTTTTGTATCTCCAATATCTACAGACATAATAACTGTTCCATAAATGCTTATGGAGTGAACTGAACAGGTGTGACAAGATGGCTACACTGAATAAAGCTAGGCTCCCTCCTACAAGGAACTGTTTGAACTGTTGACGAGTGTACAGTCTTCTTAGGCTGGTTATTCATGCAGTGTGCTCAAAGGCTCACCATTTTAAAGTTTCAGAAGGGACAGTACCTAACTGAAATTTGAAATTTCCTATCTAAGCTTAAATGCTATATATGTAAAGTACATTCTACATACCTGTTTGCACTGGCTTGTCATATGGGTATGTGACCAGCACTGAACCACCATCTAGAGCAACAGAAAGACTGAAGTCCTGTTTCTGAATCAAGTTTTCAATGATGGCTTTAGTCTCAGGTTGGGAGGCATTACCTAAAAATTAGAAAAGTCAAACATAAAATACCGAGTTTTAAAATTTTAGTATGAGCAGCTAAGAAAATATTCCCTACTTGAACATAGTCAAAAGGTCAACTTACAAAATCTGTAGATAAACACTTTATTACACTGTAAGCCACTATCTCAAGAAAGAAAGATACATCCTAGGAGGCAGGTTATTTTGAGTTTTACATATTTTAGATAATGTTGAAAGGTCAATGACTCTTAGCAAGTTTAAGAAAATTCTTACTGGAAACAAAAAGAGATAGATATATCCTCTCTTAGAAAATGATAACCTGTTTTTGAGAAAAAAATAAGATTTTCAGAAATTTTCTGCAGCATTGTTTGCAAGAACAAAAAATTAGAACGAAACTAAATGTCCATCAGCAGGGAAACTGTTGAATAAATTAGAGTACTACCATACATTAATAGCATACTAAAATGCCATTAATAAGAATGTTAGAGATTTGTAACTATTAAAATAGACAGATATCAGTGATGTATCCAGTGGAAAAAGTTGCAGAATATCTATAGCTGATGATCCTTATATTTAAGTAAATAAGAAACAGGCCCCTTCAAATCAACACACACATACATCGTGTGTGTGTGTGTGTGTGTGTGTGTGTGTGTGTGTGTGTACAGACATATATAAGAGAGTAGAGAGAGAGAATATCCATCTCTGTATGACTAGTGATGGAAACTTCTCCCCAATATTGGATTTTGAAGAAAAAACCTGAATTACCTTTGCAAATGAAAAAACAAGGAAAACCTGCAAAGCTTTCAAGATGTCTCTATTCATTTATACTGTACATCCTAGACAAGAAAGCACCCCTTACTCATTTAAATAACAGGATCAACCAATCTCCTAGCAAAGAGAAATGAAATTATCTGCAAAGTATTTTAATGGCCTAAAAATAAGTCTTACTTGTGAAGTCTGTATCCAGGTCTTTGCCACGAGCATTTGTCTGTCCTGTCTTGGAAGTACAGTCTTTCTCTTGTGCTTTCTCTCGCCCATCTGGATTTAGAGAAGGGACAATCACAATTCTAGTCCTGTCAACCAACTAAAACAGAAACAGAAATAAATGGGTTTATTAGCTCTATGTGAAATCAAAAGATACCTTGCCATGCCTCAAACAGAAAGTCTTCATTATTTGTTTTAAACACAGATTTAAAAGGCAGAATTGGAAAATAAATAAAATTCTTTCTTGCTCCAAATAAATTTTAAAAAGAATAAAAAACTGTACAACTAATGTTCCTAGAGACCTCCCGAAAACTTACATCAAGAGTCAAAAACCACTGCCTACAGACTAAAATCCCCTGGAGGAGGAAATGGCAATGCACTCCAGTGTTCTTGCCTGGAAAATCCCAAGGATAGAGAGGCCTGGCAGTCTACAGTCCATAGGGCTGCAAAAGAGTCAGACGTGATTGAGCACACACACAAAGGCTAAACACAGCCTGATGCTTGTTACTGTAAATAAAGTTTTACTGGCACACAGTCTTGCCCATTCATATGACTGTTTTTGTTCTGCAATGGCAGAGTTGAGTAGTTGCAACACAGAACATCTGACCCACAGAGCCCCAAATGTATATTACATGACCCTTTATAGAAAAGGTTTGCTGAGCACTGGCTGGCTTAGGTCAATAATAATGGCAATATGGTATTTCCAGATTAAAAACTAGAACATATAATGTTCTAGTTGACAAATATCAATGTACATCTGGAAATAATGAGACAGAAGAGTTGAAATCAGCATATCAAAGAAATATGGGGTAGGATATTTGTCTTACCTTAATAATTTCCCTTCAGATGATCCACATCCATAGGTGTTAATACCTATATTTATGGCATGAACTTCTCATGTAATTTATCCTAAATATTTCTAATAGTAAATCAGAATAAGTGATCCCTGGTTTATTTGGTCTGGTAAAACAGTCAATAGCTTGAAAATATATTTGCAACCCTTTAATTAATTTATCCTAGAATCTTTCCCCTGAGGGAGATTTTCTTCCTAAAGTATATATGCTTGGGCTTAACCACAGGTCTCTGGTTATGTATATAATTCTTTGAAGTCTCCAGACAATTCTGACACTTAGGTCAAAACAAATGGCAATCTAAAGCATTGTTGTTGTTTAGTTGCTCAGTTGTGTCCGACTCTTTTGCAACCCAATGGACTGTAGCCCACCAGTCTCCTCTGTCCATAGGATTCCCCAGGCAAGAATACTGGAGTGGGTTGCCATTTCCTTCTCCAGGAGATCTTCCCACCCAGAGATCAAACCTGTCTCTTGCACTGCAGGTGGATTATTTATCAATGAGCTACCTGGGAAATCCAATCTAAAGTGACCTAAGCCCAATTAGACCAGTGAGGCAAAATCTCATAAATTACGAGTTTTAAAATTCATAGTAGATGTTGTACCTTTTATAACCATAAGATCAGTAGGTAGCAATTGTGGCAAAATAATAGAATAAGGAGCTTTTAAAGGAATATTGATGCTTCTGGGGATGGAGCCCAGCCACTGAGACTTCTAAAAACTTCCCAGATTTTTCAATGTGTAGCCAGGATTGAGAACCACTCTACTAGGTAATCTCCCATTTTAAAACGACAACATCAACAAAATCTTTGAAAATAGGAAGAAGTCAATGGGATCTCCTTTTTTGAAAAATTTTTGATCAAGTCTGATTTACGTTCACCTCACCTAACCCCACATCATGGGATCCTACTTGTGACATCAATTCTTTCCAAATTTGTCTCAGCGGAAGCAGTAGAGTAAAACAGAATAGCACAGGCTTTCGAGTGACACAAACCTGGGCTTAAATCCCAGCTTTACCACTTAGTAGCTGTGTGACCTCCTGTAAGTTATCAAATATCTCTGCCTCAGTTTTCACATCTATTAAATGGAGATAACATAATTGCAGGGTTGAGGATTAAATTATGATAGATGTAAAGTACCTACAACATAGTAGGTATTAAACAAATACTACTTCCTTTTCCCTTTCCTAAGTTCCATACAGACATTGCCAATTAATGAGTGTTCTAAACAGAGGCATACTCTTTCCTTCCTTTCTCTAACACAACACAGAAACCCGGCTGTTTAATCATATATAAGCAGCTTCTGGACCAGCATTATAGTCTCTAGTCATGGATGACTGAAGTTGGCGCTGCTGTATCACTTTTTCTAAAATCTCTTAGCATCCAGGGTGTCCAATACTTTCATCTTTATTACATGAAAAGAAGAACTATTTCTCTTCCACCTCATTTTTCAATATAGTACCCTAACTGTAAATAACTGGCAATGGAAGTCCCTCAAATTAGAGTGTCTATCACTGTGAGTGAAGAATGGAAGGGTAATATAAAGGAATAGAGGACTGAATGCAAATCTTTATTATTTCTTTTCCTCTATGGCTCTTAATATATACAAAGAAATATAGTAGACACTATTAACAACTATATACCAAGGTCCATTTTTAAAGAGTAAAGTTTATAACGATCTTAAAAGTACCACTGTATAAAAATCTAACAGGAAATTAAATTTTTTAAAAAATGATGCCTTGATACCAGTATACAATCAGTGAGTCACTGAGTTTTATCCTTTTAAAGCATGTCAAAACAGGTTATTCTCTTACTTGTGTAACAGCTGGGTTCTTTTTGTAGTTCAGACAGAGAAATTCTGCCAGAGCCAAAAGAAGTTCAGTTCCAACTGGAGCATTGCCATGGATACCAGCAACAAAACGAATCTTTGGTTCTTCAGGCTCAGATACATTGGGTTTATTGGAGATTTCAAGGGACCAAATGTGACGATATTCAGCACTCTGTCCCAAACTGTCGAAAACCAGAATCAAAGAGTCAGTAAGTAATCAAGTTACTTACTTGATTACTGTTAATGCTGCCTTACAGATTTTAAAAACAGAAATGAGAACAAAATTCAAAAAGTCTTAAAAAAAATCTTTAAAGAATAAATCTCTGTGTCAGAATACTTTAAGAAAATTAGGTTCACTTGATCAAAGAAAGTCAAACAGATGTGAGATACTATCAGATTTAGGAATGACTATGATTGAGAACTGCATTCCTTAAAAGTCCAGTGATTCCTCAATCATCTTCGTGATGTCTACCCAATCTTCTATAATCTATACTATTTCTCTAGTTAGTATATGTCTCTTAACTCACTTAAATTTTTATTCCTGAAATCTCTAAATATACACAAATGCATAAAATCTTACTTTTTAAGATCTAAATGAATTTATGTAAATAAGACATTTTATATTTTAAATGCAGTACCAGAATCACAGCAAAACTAATTTTAAAGCCCTGCTTTCTCTGATATAAAGAAAGACTTATTAATAGTTAGATAGAAAAAAAAAATTGGCACTGAGAATTAATAGAATAGACAAAGCACTGCTTTTGCACAAAGGTATTTAATGATACTTAGTAACCATTGGAGGGCCACCTAAAACTGTCTTGCCTCCCACCATGGGCAGATGTTGTACATTAGAGGGGGACTATTTAACAAAAAATGCATGCTCAATTGCATTTAAAGGTTAAAAAACTTCACTAAGTAAAAGGAAAGCAAATCAATGTCCAATTTTTTTTGTTTGTTTTAAAATAAGAAAGTCTTTAACCTCTATATGGCACTAAGATGGACAATATTAAAACATGACCTGGGTAGAAAAGTTCAAGAATCAGTTGAGGAAAAGAGGTAATTGGTATCTTCCAATGGAAGAGAGGTAATTTCAGTTCAGTTCAGTTCAGTCGCTCAGTCGTGTCTGACTCTTTGCGACCCCATGAACCGCAGCATGCCCGGCCTCCCTGTCCATCATCAACTCCTGGAGTTCACCCAAACCCATGTCCATTGTGTTGGTGATGCAATCCAACCATCTCATCCTTTGTCGTCCCCTTGTCCTCCTGCCCTCAATCTTTCCCAGCATCAGGGTCTTTTCAAGTGAGTCAGCTCTTCGCATCTGGTGGCCAAAGTATTGGAGTTTCAGCTTCAACATCAGTCCTTCCAATGAACACCCAGAACTGATCTCCTTTAGGATGGACTGGTTGGTTCTTCTTTCAGTCCAGGGGACTCTCAAGAGTCTTCTCCAACACCACAGGTAATTGGTAATTGCCAAAGTAAATATGTGCAATTTGTGTGCAAAAGTAAAATCCTTTGCAATCACAAACATTATAAACCAGAATTTGAGAAACTAAATTTACTGGTAAAATTAAAAGAAACAGTGAAAGAAAAAAAAGTGAAAAGTAAAAGGCTAGATAATGTTCATTTGGTTTGGAGTAAAGACTTGTTAAAAGCTCAGGGCAAAATGTAAAGGAAAGACCCTACAACAGGCAGACAGTAGGAATCAACAGATCAAGGAAATAATTTTGAAACAGTGAAAGTGAAGCAGAGAAGCATAATGAAATGAAGGTAAAAGTTATCTCAGTCATCAGTTTCACATAAGCCAGTACAGCGTGTTTTCTCAGAACCCTTAATCACATGAGCCCCTAAGGCTTCAGGGAACAGTAACTGTGAGTAGAGACTAAAGTACAGAAAATGACAGCCAACCAGACTTCACTTTCTAATTTGAAGAAAAGATTAAACATTATTCCTGACAAGTGAGCTCATTGTTCTAAACCTATCCCTTGCCCCTAGCAAAATAAAACTAAATAATATTTACTCAGAACATAAAATCTGCAGCTGAGAAGTGGAAAGGGTTTTGAAATCAAAGTAATCATTAGAAAGAGTGGTTTTATATTACTCAGCCATTAAAAAGAATATATTTGAATCAGGTCTAATGAGGTGGATAAAACTGGAGCCTATTATACAGAGTGAAGTAAGCCAGAAAGAAAAACATCAATACAGTATAGTAACGCATATATATGGAATTTAGAAAGATGGTAACAATAACCCTGTATGCGAGACAGCAAGAGAGACACAGATGTATTGAACAGTCTTTTGGACTCTGTGGGAGAGGGCGAGGGCTGGATGATATGGGAGAATGGCATTGAAACATGTAAATTATCATATGTGAAACGAATCGCTAGTCCAGGTTTGATGCACAATACAGGATGCTCGGGACTGATGCACTGGGATGACCCAGAGGGATGGAATGGGGAGGGATGTGGGAGGGGGGTTCAGGATGGGGAACACATGTACACCCATGGCGGATTCAAGTCAATGTATGGCAAAACCAATACAATGTTGTAAAGTAAAATAAATTAATTAATTAATTTAAAAAAAGAAAGAAAGAAAGAAATCTGATCTAAGGCAAAAAAAAGAAAGAGTGGTTTTACGTTTTCTGGAGGCACAGGTCACACATTACTGAACTAACAAGTAGCTCTGCTCCAGTGTTTCTTGTAAACGTTTCCAATATTCATTGCTAGAAAGATCTCCAAGCAAACATCTGTTTCAAAATAAGTTAATGTCAACTCTATACATTCAACCCAAATATTTCTAAATGTGGTTTATGCTGAATGTAACCTCTGTAAAAAGAATAAAGGAAGGAAGGAAGGAGAAAGAAAGGTAAAAAAAAAAAAAAAAGTCAGTAAGAAGGTGACACTTACTTGGTAAGATTTGTAATAAGTGGATAGTTCATCACAAGCCCTCTCAGAAACTCTGACAAGTCCTTGTATGAATGATAACGATAAAGAGCTAGATTTGAGGAGGAGCGTAACATGAGGCGTTCCAAACCATTCTCAGCTGAAAGGTCTTTAATTAAAGCTTCAAACTCTTTAGTGGTCGGATCGCTGACATCATCAGTATTGGTACTGTCCCCCTTGCCTTTCTTTGATTCATTGTTTGAATCTGCTGAAGATCGGACAAGTGTGAAGTTGACCTGAACAGCACCTTCACTCTTTACGGTCACATTCTTGGTGACCGGGTTATACCTGCAATAAAGTAGACAGATCAGGGCCACACCTCCGCAGCTGGAGAACCCTAGCCCTGGGAAGACAGGGCAACTCAAGGCTGCTGAGACTCCACAGGGCTTTCTGGCAATAACCTTCCAGAACAGAGCTGTTTCTTTCATCCTCAGGCACCCAATTTCAGAACATTCAGTTACTCACCCTCGAGCAGATGCGGTGATTTTATAAGTTCCTGGAACCAAGAGACGCCAGTAATCTCCATTTTTGTAAGTAGTTACTGGGTGATTAATTTCAGCAACACTAATGGTGGCATTTAATATACCTCTGCCATCTGTGGCATCTAGGACAAATCCTTTGACACCCTGATGGACCTGGATAAAACACAAGGATACCCAGATTTTACTGATAAAGGTTATCATCGAGTTATTTTGGGAGTTCACATCCAACATAACAGATTCTTAAATAATGTAAATGTGTGGAACAAACAGGAATTCAGGACTTCAGAGAAAAGCTAAATGTAACCATCCATTAAATAAAACATTTCATTTTCCAAAAGGCGAATTTTTCATCAGTTATATTTGTCTTTACCATGAGGAATATAAACAACTGTTTAAACTTCAGCCCTAATTTCAGAATATAGGACATTCAACAAGAAAACTGACCTGACTGCTTTAAAAAGGAAATGTCATTTAAAAAAAATAGAGGACTACTCTAGATCAAAGAGAGTAAAGAGATGTAATAATCAAACCAAATGCAATGCATGAATCTTGACAAGATTGTGGTTCTAAAATACAGCTATAGAAAGACATTTTGAGGACAATAAGGAGGAAATTTGAATGTGGACTAAGTATTAGGCAGTATAGGGAGTTGGTATTAATTTCCGTAGGTGCTCTCTCTCTCTCTCTCTGCTCTGCTCAGTCATTTCAGTCGTGTCTGACTCTCTGCGACCCTATGGACTGTAACCCACCAGGCTCCTCTGTCCATGGGATTTTCCTGGCAAGAATACTAGAGTGGGAGCCATGCTCTCTCCTCCAGGGGATCTTCCCAAACCCAGGGATCGAACCTGTATCTCTTGCATCTCCTGCACTGGAGGTGGATTCTTTACCATTAGTGCCCCCTGGGAAGCCCTTTTCTTAGGTGAGATAATAGCAATTGGAGATGTCAGGTAGGAGAATTAACTATTTTTAGACTACTTTTAAAAATTCTTAAATACTTAGGGACAAATATCATAATGCCTGCAATTTATACTGAAACAGTTCAGCAAAAATATGTGTATGTGTATATACATGTGTGTGTGTGTGTATAAAAAATACAAATGTAGCAAATGTAAAAACTGTTAAACCTAGGTAAAGGAAGAGTAGTATTTATTGTGTTAGTCTTACAGTTTTTCCTAATGTTTAAAAAATTTCAGAATAAAGTGTTCTAAGATATTAGTGTGTAAAGTGAAAGTCACTCAGTCGTGTCTGACTCTTTGGGACCCTCCAGGCCAGAATGCTGGAGTGGGTAGCCATTCCCTTCTCCAGGGGCATCTTCCCCACCCAGGGATCGAACCTAGGTCTCCTGCATTGCAGGCAGATTCTTTACCAGCTAAGCCACCAGGGAAGCCTAATATGCTGAGCTTGCTTATCACTTGAGAAATTTTTAGGTGTGTATCCAATTTATATTGGCCTTTTATAAAGACAAGGGTAAAAAGTGACACTGTCCATTAAGTGTAAAACATCATCACTACATCATTTAATCATTTCAAGCTTTTCTCCACACATAAAAATAAACTTATTTACATCCATAAATCTTCTAAATAGGTTTACTAAAACATGAATAGGTCAAACTGGAATTCCAGTGAGGTGTATTCCAAAATCAATGCATGAAAACCACATGTACACACAAAAATCTTGCTCTTGGAAGAAATTTCTGATGTCCCTCCTGAATAGTCACCTGTTTCATAAACTGGATTAGGGATCTTCGATTCTGTGCCCAAAATTTTGGCAGGTCTTTCTCAAATGGGTATTTCACACAACCTAGTTCAATAGTCACTTCAAAGCAATTTGTTTGCAAATAGTTCCAGTCCTGCATACCACCTGAAGGATAAAAACTTTGAATTAGTTACTCTGAAGAAGTTCTAACTAGCTCAGATCCCAAATGGTAAGCAACATTCCTAGTAAAAAGTCAAATTGGTTCTTTTATCAGCATAGTTGAACACCAGTAATGTGTTCATGTACGAATGCTTCGATGTTTGTGGTACAGGTAAAAAACATCTGTACTTTCATGTTCAGGAAGAATTCAAGTGTAGCTCATACTCTTCTAATTAGCACATCTAATGTTCTTTATAATAGCCAGAGGAAAAATATAACATTTTCATCAAGTACAATAATTTTACTCAAAATTCAAAGTGCACCAAATATAAAAAATAGTTGAAAAAGTAATTTGAATGTTTTAAACTAATTATAAAATATTCTTAAAAGAATGATTATTTATCAAAACTAAAAACTCAAGTAACAAGCAATACCATTGGGAGGACAGAAAATCCATCAAGTCACATGGCCTTGATATAAAAGAATGTTTTACCTGGGACATTGTACCAACTGGCTCCATTTGTTATTCCATGAGGAAAATACTCATTAGGGTACATATTCTTACAAGGTCTACCTTGAAACATCTGCGAGTTTTCCTTAAAAAAAAAAAAAAGAATCTTTACTTGTATTTGTTTGTACCTGCATCAAAAAAACATGAGGGGGATAAGGAAAGATAGTAAGAGTGGTATGTTGGAGTGTATGGAGTCATGGAAGCAGAGACTTTTCAATGTATAGCTTTCTGTGCCACTTTGATTTTTTACTACATGGATTTATTACCTACTTTTTAAAACCAAAATTAAACAGTTCATGCTCTGTTAAAAAAAAAAACTGAAGACTTCATTTATTACTAGTATTTACAAGAAATATAAAAATCCAAGTCAATCCCTCTCAGAAACAAAACCAAACTGTTCATATTCATACTTTCATTTCATGATCTCAAGAGTCCCTAAAAGGTAGTTCACAAACAAGGACAGGTAAGCATCTTTCTCTGACTTGTTAGGGAGGCAGCCCCTCTGTGCTCTGCACTTTGTAGTGATTTTATTCTGCTACAACTGGTTGCACCTTTTTCTTCCCTAAAGACAATACCCTGCTCCTTGAAACAGTTTGTGCCTTTGTGTCCTCAGTGTCCAGCAGTGTCTAGCACGGCATGTGTGCAATTGTTTGCTCAATACAGAATAAACAAAAAAAATTCTATAGAGGCACAAATAAACACTATTGAAAGCTAGAGGAGAGAAAGATTATTTCTGACTGCAGTGACAGGGGAATTTTCCTGAAGAAATTAAGCTTTGAAAGATGGTCAAAACTTCACCTCTCTCTTTTGTAAATAGAAAATAAAAAGTATAAAGAGAGAAATAATTTCTTACTTTCCCACCACTGAGGATTAACCACTTAACTTTAAAATATACAAAACAATCCCCTTTCATAAACTTAACATACCATTTACAGGCTTACCATTTACACCACTCTACTATCAGAGGAAATTTATTACTTTAGATTCAATTCAATTCAGTTCAGTCGCTCAGTCATGTCCGACTCTTTGCGACCCCATGAATTGCAGCACGCCAGGCCTCCCTGCTCATCACCAACTCCCGGAGTTTACCCAAACCCATGTCCATTGAGTCGGTGATGCCATCCAACCATCTCATCCTCTGTCGTCCCCTTCTCCTCCTGCCCTCAATCCCTCCCAGCCTCAGGGTCTTTTCCAATGAGTCAACTCTTCACATGAGGTGGCCAAAGTATTGGAGTTTCAGCTTCAACATCAGTCCTTCCAATGAACACCCAGGACTGATCTCCTTTAGGATGGACTGGTTGAATCTCCTTACAGTCCAAGGGACTCTCAAGAATCTTCTCCAACACCATAGTTCAAAGGCATCAATTCTTCGGCGCTCAGCTTTCTTCACCGTCCAACTCTCACATCCATACATGACCACTGGAAAAACCATAGCCTTGACTAGACGGACCTCTGTTGACAAAGTAATGTCTCTGCTTTTTAATATGCTGTCTAGGTTGGTCATAACTTTCCTTCCAAGGAGTAAGCATCTTTTAATTTCATGGCTGCAATCACCATCTGCAGTGATTTTGGAGCCCAAAAAAATAAAGTCTGACACTGTTTCCACGGTTTCCTCATCTATTTGCCATGAAGTGATGGGACCAGATGCCATGATCTTAGTTTTCTGAATGTTGAGCTTTCAGCCAACTTTTTCACTCTCCTCTTTCACTTTCATCAAGAGGCTTTTTAGTTCCTCTTCACTTTTGGCCATAAGGGTGGTGTCATCAGCATATCTGAGGTTATTGATATTTCTTTAGATTACTGGAATATTTATGTACATGTCGTGTATGTGTACAAAGGGAGAAGACAAGAGTGTTAGACTTAAAGTTTAAAATAGGCTTCTGGTGACCTTTGAGGTGGCACTTCCAGATGAAACTGTAGGTGGAAGATCGATGACAAGAAACTGAGGCATGAGAGAACAACAAGGAAGTAGAGACAAGTGGAGACTTTTCAGTTTTCTTATTCTTCTTTTGAACTAATTTTAGACTTGTAGAAATGCTGCAAAAATAGCACTGAGTTTTATACACCTTTGATCCAGTATTTCCTATGTTAGCATTTTATATAATCATAGCACATTGATCACGGAGAAGGCAATGGCACCCCACTCCAGTACTCTGTAGGCTGCAGTCCATGGGGTCGTGAAGAGTCGGACATGACTAAGCAACTTCACGTTCACTTTTCACTTTTATGCATTGGAGAAGGAAATGGCAATCCACTCCAGTGTTCTTGCCTGGAGAATCCCAGGGATTCTCAGGCTCCTCTGTCCTTGGGGATTCTCCAGGCAAGAATACTGGAGTGTGTTGCCATGTCCTCCTCCAGCGGATCTTCCCAACCCAGGGATCAAACCTAGGCCTCCCACATTACACGCAGATTCTTTACTGTCTGAGCCACCAGGGAAGCCCTAATATTGGCATGATACCATTAACTAAAATAACCTACATTTTATTCAAATACCACTACTGTTCTACTAATGCCTGTTTGAAATTTTCTCTTCCCTTGATATCTGTCACATTGTATAGCTCTATTTTTTCACTTTCACTTAATTGGATTAAAATTAAATTTCATTATACTTAAAATATAATAAAAGTTATTGTAGAAAATTAGAAAATTGAGGGAAGCAAAAAGAAGAAAAATATAAAGCCAGAAATCACCAATCATTTCCTATTGTGGTATATAACTTTTGACCATTTTTTGACCCTTTTCTCTTTTCTCTTCACTAATTGTCAAAGGGCAGGCACTTCTTTATTTCTTTTTGCTTTTCTGCTCTCCCAGAAGCTATGCATTTGGAAGATTTTCCTTTAAATCCACCTGCCCTTTTAAATTGTGCTTATCCGTTTAAATACACCAGATCCTTTGATTTCTATGTACTTTGAAACCTGTTCCATGTATTCCACTGCTTTCACCTGCCCAGTTATTATGTTAGCATTTTCAGATTAAGGGCATATTCACTGCTTGGTGGTCATTCTGAATCACCTTAATGCCTGCCTTTCCTTAAACTTCCTTCTTTTGTCTTCATTGATTTTGGAAGGTTTTATGCTAATTTCAAATAAATCATACAAAGAAAGACAAATACTGTGTGATATCACTTCTATGTGGAATTTAAAAAATACAACAAATTAGTGAATATAACAAAACAGACTCAGAGATATAGAGAACAAACCAGTGATTATCAGTGGGGAGAGGAAAAGGGAAGGGGCAATACAGGAGTAGGGGATTAAGAGATACAAACTACCATGTATAAAGTAAGCTACAAGGATATACGGAATAACACAGGGAAATAGTTGATATTTTATAATGACTATAAATGGAGTACAATCCCTAAAAATTATGAATCACTATATTATACACCTGTAACATATAATATTACACATCATATGTACTTCAATTTTTTAAAAATTAGGAGAAAAAAATGAAGAATATGAGTAAAACAAACAATAATTGAGAAGACAGAATCAGAATGAAATGCATATCAGATTATTCAGAGTTCTGCTTTAGTTCAAGGCACAGTGATCTACTGAGAGAAAGACAGACAAAGCTGGGATTAGAAGGCTCAAGTAGAGAATAAAGGCTCAGAATCACCATAGCGGGAAATGAGCCAGGGAGTCAAGTTGCTTACTGGGGAGAACCGAGGGCTAGGCTGAAGTTAAAGTGCACTATATATACATGTTGTAATCAAAGGCCATAACTGTGTGACTTTTCTGGGATGTATCAGAGAGATGACTATAATTAATAAGGGTTGGCCATTGGCAAGGCAGATATGTCAAAAGGGCATAAAAGATCCTAAGACCCATCACTGAAAGGTATGTCCATGGGTCTAGGCTGGGTAGAAAAGAAATCAAATCAAAAGGGTTAAAGGTCAAAGAAAACATATAGAGGCTATGGAATAAAGTTACAAAGAGGGTGAAAAGTGGAACGATAATAATGGGCAGAATGTGATGGGGATATGTATAAAATTTTATCTCTTAGTTTCTACTTTGATGATTTTTAAAAAAAATTATTTCAGGTATATCCCTTTAAAATGGCATGTCCAAATAGAAGACAACTATATTTTAAAGTGAAATAACACACTTACGCCCTGTTAGAAACTCTGAACAATCTCACAAGGTCACCTTGTATAGAATGAGGGAGTGGGAAAAGCAGAATGACAGAAGGGTCTGTCTAAGAGAGCACAGAACTGCAGTAATAAGTTTCATCTATCAATAACCAATAACATCACAGACTGAGTCAGTAGTAAGACCAAAAACAGAAACTAACAAGCCTAGTTCCCAAGCCTCAACTTTTAACATGTTTTCTAGGAACAATTTTTAAAATAAAATTTCATACAACATTTCTGATTATGAAAGTAACATATATTCATTATAGAAAGTTTACAAAATACAGAAATTTCTACCTGCTCCCTGTAGTATGTTACTACTAGGTGCTTAAATACCTTAGACTATAGGTTGGCAATTTTTTTCTGTAAAGAGCCAGACAGTAAAAATTTTAGGCTTTACAGACTCAAAAGGTTCTATTGCAATGACTTGATTCTGCCCCCTCTGCATCTACTGAGATGACTGTAGTGTTTGTCTTCTTTAGTCTGTGAATGTGGTGAATTACACTGACTTATGTTCAAATGTTGACGGAGAAAGCAGCAACAGACAATATTTTAAAGAATGGATATGGCTGTGTGTCAATAAAACTTTATTTACAAGAACAGGTGGTAGGTTAGGTTTGGTCCTAGAGCTGTAACTTGTCAACCCCACCTTAGACTACTTTATGAGATTTATAGTTAAGTATTTGTCAAATGAAATAAGTTAGCAGTTTGTTTAGTTTATTACGTTCCAGGTACTGTGCTAAAAGCTATAGATGAAAAGACATTACCTGAGCTTAAAGGCTAATGGGGAAACACATGCAGTACATTTAGACAAGATTGGGAGCGTTCAGGGTGGTATAGCCATAGACCACATGCAGCACATTTAAAAGGGAGGTGGGAAACAAAGAAGAAAAAGAAGTAAAGTGGTCTGCAAGGAAAAAAGGAAGGCTTAACAGAGAAGAAAGCACTTGACCTGAGACTTGTAGGGCTTTGTCTTAATGCATCTTTTAATGAAAAATTAATTTTTATAACATTTTATGTTTGAGCACAAGCCTACCTTGGAATAAGAAAGTGCTATTTGTTGAAACACAGCATCATCTGGTGATTTACTATATGTGGCAATGCCTTGTTCATCATCATCAAAAGGGTAGTTAACCACCAAAGTACCTATAAGGGAAATGAGGAAAATGTATTGTGTTATTTCTTGCAAGATGGAGCATTAACAGAAAGTAAGCTTTTCACAATACTGCAAGGGACAGGACACCAATGCAATTTTCCAAGACTAATTTCCTCAATAGAAATTAAGAAGTTGCTAATTTCCTTGAAAGAAAATCAAAGCAGATAAATAAAATATTAATATTAAACAGCTGTGCATGACACTTACAGGCTGTATTAACTGGAAAGGTCTTGGGAGTTCACCTGAACTCACAGACATAATTTACACATTAGAACTGAAATCAGAAGTATACAGGCTTAATTAAACAATTTCACTTTTGTAATACTAAGGATCAGAAAATGTGAGCAAAACTTGATTTTTTTTTTGGAAATTCAGACATTTATAAGCTCAAAGAATTTTAAAATAAGAAAGAACTCTTGAAGTTCAATTAGCCCACCCTCTTCATTTTGTAGATGTGGAGTCTAAATTGGAGATGCTAAACAACTTATGTTATGGATAGGAGAACTAGACTTGACCTTCACCCAGAAACAAATGCTAAAAATTTCTTTTATGCTCATGTTATAAATTTGTCAACTGGAGTTACATCATATGGCTTTTTCATGACCTAAAGTACAGAGAGTGTGTTTTAAAACATATAGAAAGGATGTCAACTTCCTCTGTGGTACCCGCAGGAAATGAAACAATTAGGATGCTTCTCTGGCAGAAGCCCTGAGCCTACTCCCCCACCATAGAATCAAATCCCTTATCTTCCTATTATTCACATCAATTTCATTTGTCCATGTGTCCATTTATTCTGCCTTCATTAGGCCATTCATTTTGCATTTTTGCCATGCCACTTACTGCATGTGGAAGTGAAGGAATATACTCAACTTGAATCCAGATGAAGTAATCCTCTGGTAACAAATACTAGCAAACATTCATCTGTTTTAAAAAACTGTCTTTAAAGAAACAAGTATGAACACTCATTTTATTTCTCAAAACAGTTCTAATAAGGTAAGTGTACTTCAACACTTGTTTTTATACAAATTACTCCAAAAAATTCTTTAAATTTCACCCTGAATTGATGACTCAGGTTTAAAAATTACAACTGAAAAAAGTCAACTTCTACTTAATATTGCCTTTCAAATGGTTAATTTTATAAGACCAAAAAAAATGTCATAAAAGACTTAGGATATTCCTATAAAAGTTTATTTTTAAAAATCAGTATCAACACAAAAAGCATGAGCTTTTTACAAAATTACAAAAAGATAAATTTGACTTCATCAATACTAAAAAAAATGTGCATCAGAGGTCATTAAGAAAGTTAAAATATAGCCTATAGAATGGGAGAGAATATGTGCAATAAGCAATTTGATAAGGATCTAGAGCCCAGACTATGTCAAGAAATCCTGCAACTCAACAAAAAGATGAAAAACCCAGTTAAAAATGGGCAAAAGACTTGAACTGGAATTTCTCCAAATAAGATATACAAATGACCAAGAAGCACACAAGAACATGCTCAATATCATTAGTCATCAGGGAAATACAAATCTAAATTTCAGGAAAATATCACCTTTCAGCCACTAAAATGGCTGCAATCAAAAAAACACAAATTAACAAGGTAAGTAGGGATGTGGAAAAACTAGAACCCTCATATATTGCTGATGGGAACATAAAATGGTTCTGCTACTGTGGAGTAGTTTGGCAGTTCATCAAGAAGCTAAACATGGGATTACCATATGATGGCATTTCCATCAAAAAGCCAAACATAGGTTAACCCCAAAGAATTGAAAACAGGGACTCAGATATTGTATGCCAATGTGCACAGTAGTATTATTCATAACAGTAAAAAATAAAAACAACCCAAATATCCATCAACAGATACATAGATAAACAAATTATGGTATATACCTACAATGGAATATTATTCTGTCATAAAAAGAAATAAAGTACTAATACATGCTACAACGAGAATGATCTTTGAAAACATTATGCCAAGTGAAAGGAGACAGACACAAAAGGTCATATATTATATGATTTCATTTCTATGAAATATCCAAAATAGGCAAGTCCATAGAGACAGAATGTGGATTGGTGGTTACCAAGGGCTTGCAGGGCATGGGGATAGGAACAAGTGCTTCATGGGTAAGGGATTTCCTTTTGAGGAGATGAAAATATTTTCTAACAAAATAGAGGTGGTTATGGCACAAAATTGTGAACGCACTAAATGTCACTGAATTATTTACTTTAACATGGTTAATGTGATATGAATTTCACCTAAATAAAAATCAATATAAAATTTACAAAAGGAAATCTTACTTTTCTCTAAATTCTTTCAAAATCCTTTTAAATTGTTAAGTTGGCAGCAAAGAATTCCTCTGTTAAATTTCTTTGCCAGGATTTCAAAACTCATTTAAAGATTTTAAAGATGAGAAAATGAAATATGTCATGGAAAGAAACATATCTACATGATTAAAGATGTAGCCTCACCATGCCAAGGTCTTGATACCACATGTGTACATATGTAAATTATTCTCACGGGAATGTAACTAGAATTATGTTTTCAGATTTAGTCAATATGACATTTGATGTATTCTGAGAATATTTTTAAAAGCTCAAAACAAAAAATATTTTCTGTCAAACATGGTATACAATCAATAAAGTAAGAAAAAAGCAAAAAAAAAAAAAAAATTGCTAACCAGGCTGTAACTTCATAATTCCTATTTCAGTCTTTGAGAATTGTCCATGATTACCAGTTATAGAATACGTTTATCCTACTATTGGCAAACTTTCAAAGCCATTTTGGGGGAATCTTGATTTACTTCTTAAATACAAATATCCTTAAACATATACAGTCATTTCTAAAAAGGCAGGTTAATCTATACACCATCAAATCTCAACTGTGATACTTTCTTGTATAATCTAACAAATGTTGACAGTAAACTTCTTACCCATTGCCCCTGGTGTTAATACTTTACTCTTCTTTTTAAAATTTACTAAGATATAATTCACATACTGTACAATCCATCCATTTAAGGTATAAAATTCAATGTTGTTCCATATATTCACAGGGTTGTACAACCATCCCTACTATCTAATTATAGAACATGTCATTACTTAAGAAAAAAACAAAAACAAAATCCATACCCATTAGCAGTGACCCCTTCTCTCCCACCTCTAATCTATTTTCTGTCTCTATGGGTTTGCCTACTTCTGAGTATTCAATAAAATGTAATCATATAATATATGGTTTCTTATGATTGAATTCTATCACTTAGCATGTTTTCAAGGCTCATTTATGTAGTAGCATGCATCAGTACTTCATTCCTTTTCATTGCCAAATAACATTCAATTGTATAGCATATTTCTTTTAATCATCAGTCAGTCAACATTTGGATTATTTATATTTTGGTGATTATGAGTACTGCTATTATGAACATCCACATACAAGTTTACATGTAGAGATAAGTTTTCGGGTCTCTTGGGTATTGACACTTATTTACACAACCATAGTTGGACATTGTAATGATTTTTAATCTTGATCTCTCATCCTATTCAACTGATAAATTCCGGCTGAATTATATGAAAGTGTATAAGCTCAGGTACTACATAAGAATGAGGTCACTGTGTTGCAGTTAAATATACAGCAGATGAAAGACAAGAGAATGTCAAAATCTAAACCTACATAAAAGGGCTTATTAAACTTTAGGGAGAAATAGAACTAAACATTTGGATTTGTTAGTGTTTAATTTTTATGAATGACAAAGAACATGTTACCAAATTCCCAGGAAAAGGGATAAATATAAACCATGTGTGAGGGATAAATATAAAACATTTGTGAGGGATAAATATAAACCACTTGAAGAACTAGGTGAGAGAGAACTGGAGGAAGGGAGAAGGAGGAAAAGGGAAGCAGGGGAGAGAGAGACAGAAAGAGGAAAGGCGCGGGGGTGATGGAAGGAGGGAGTACAGAGGAGTATGGGGACAGGGGAGGGGGCGGGAGGGGAAAACAGCCAGCAAATCGGCTTAAAAAGTAATGAGAAAAGACCTTTGTTGTTGTCTGCCATAAAAGCAATAACAGGATATCCACTTTAATAGAGCCTAAGACAATAAACACATAAAATTCCACCAGGATTTTCAAATGCTCTCAACAAGAATTAATTAGTGGAATAGCAAACTGCTGTTACCTCCATGCAGGTTTGCTGAGAGCACAAATGGATAGGTCTTCATCCAGCTCATTACAGCAATAGTTTCTGGTTGGGTGGGCTCTGTGATCTGAACGAACTGGTCTGGGAAATTCCGGTTCAGGTCAAAGTTGTTGCTGTTGTTTCTGCCGATTACACTTACTGGATCTCCTGTGTGATAAAAGATTCAAATGTAAGCTATATTTCACTTACATTTTAATCCAGCACAAACGACTTCAGCTATCTTAACTCAAAGCTAAGTGTGAACACATCAGGCTTCACTATGATCAATCACACTACAACTCAAAGTGAGCAGGACCCTGTGAGGCCTTCCCAGGTACAAAAGCTCCTCTGCATGCCCTGATTCCTGTTTGCAGAAAAAAAACTTTCATTTCTGAGGTCTTCCCTAAGATTCACAAGCAATGACTAATTAGGGAAGTGAGGAAATTCTGCCTTTCATCGTACTTTGAGGGGGAAAAAAGCCCAATCATATGAATTATATGAAAATATTGCTCAATTGTCAATAATCCACATACAACAATGTGATCACAGTATTAAGTGGGCAGGACTGATATGAGGGGGATTTTATTGTACTGATATAGAGGTCACTAAACAAATTAAAAAAAAAAACAGACCAAATGAAAATAAAAAAGTTGCAGTACGCTTATATTAAAGTGATCACTATTAAAAGGTAAAGTTAGTCAAGAACACAGTTGGAAGTTTAACCTGATGGAAGAGAAAGAGTTCAACTTGAGCTTATTCCATTTTACTAAGGGATAAGAAAATGAATGCAAGTGAGTAAAGAAAGCCTACTAGAGGGCTCACTAGTAGTAAGTATGAGTTCCATCTTTCAGAAAGATCTCAAGGGAGGAATGTGGAAGGGATTTGGGAGGCTGACAAAGAATGAGGTCCTCAAGAAAAGAATCTAAATAATATACATATATAAAGATTAACCTAGTCATTCACTAATTGATTCAGTGTTCAATCAGTGACAGTAACAAACCATGTGGCTGTATATTCATATTTTGGGATCTATTCTATTCACTGGTATCACTGTTTGGAAGGAACCACAGGTTAGGAAAAGATGGATTCTCACTCTGCAGTGTTCTGCATCAGGTGGCCCGTGTAAAAAAATTGCTCTCCTTGCCCCTACTGTGATGCCCCAGCAGAGATGGGCTAGTCCAGGGAAGGCAGAGGAATGGGAAATCAGTAACTTAGCAGGTTTAGACTACATATACATGCAGAGTAGAACTGGGAGTCAAAAAAAATTTGGTTTGAGTTTTCACTTATTAGATAAGGTTCCCAACAAAATAATTTAACAAAAATTAATGTTAAAATGGAACAATTTATTAAAATCTTACATTTTAGTAAATAAGAACCATTACCAAAGTGGAGACTTCATTAAATATAAACTTGATGGCATAATTATTGAATAAACTAGCCTCTTATAAGAAAAAAAAAAGCTAAAACCAATGATAAATTATAAGAATAAAACAGGAAGAAATTTTAGGGAAACAACCAGTTCAGATTATTTTCTATGCTCAAATAATTATGCCATATGATAAACAATGAACATGAGCCTGAGCAAACTCTAGGAGATGGTGAAGGACAGGAAAGCCTGGCATGTTGCAGTCCACAGGGTCACAAAGAGTCAGGCGTGACTTAGCAACTGAACTGAATTGAACTGAACTGAATGATAATCAAAATGATTAAGCATTAATAGACAGCTATTGTTTACCTTCCTGGGCCTTTTCATACCCATCAGGATTCATGGATGGCATAAGGTGAATTCTAGTGTTAAGAACCAAATCTGTTACTTCAGGATCTGTGCCAAAGTTCTTACAAAGGTATTCGATGAGGTTCAGTAGCAGTTCTCTTCCAACCACTTCATTTCCATGCATATTTCCAATGTATTTAAATTCTGGTTCACCTGAAAACAGAATTACATGGAAGACCTTTTTTCCTCTTCATTCATCCTAGACTTGCTCACTTTTCACCCAATACACAAAGACCTTGAACCAAAATTTTAAGCTATATTTTGACAAAAGAAACAGGATAAAGTATCTTATAAAGCAGTTTCGTTACTACTACATGTCAGATAGCAAGCTCAAAGTAAACATATATTATACATATATGAATATGTATATATACACATAAGGGCTTCTCTGGTGGCTCAGTGATAAAGAATCTGCCTGCCAATGCAGGAGACACAAGTTTGATTCCTGGGTCAGGAAGATCTCCTGGAGAAGGAAATGGCAACCCACTCCAGTGTTCTTGCTTGGGAAATCCCATGGACAGAGGAGCCTGGTAGGTTGCAGACCATGGGGTCGCAAGAGTCAGACACGACTTAGGGACTAAACGACATATATACATACATACATACATACATATATCATATGCTACAAAAATAAAAATACTATTAGCTGGAAGAATCTAACCTATGTGTGTAGTATGCTAAATATGCTGCATAATACATAAGTTGCTCAGTTGTGTCTGACTCTCTGTGACCCCATGGACTATACAGCCTGCCAGGCTCTTCTGTCCACGGAATTCTTCAGGCAAGAATACTGGACTGGGTAGCCATTCCCTTCTCTAAGTGATCTTCCCAATCCAGGGATTGAACCCAGGTCTCAGTCTCCCACATTGCAGGCAGATTCTTTCTCATCTGAGCTATCAGGGAAGCCCATGGTGCATAATATGGATTATCAAATGGATTTTTTTTTTTTCCTAGCAGAAGATTGGTCCCATTTTCTTTGATCCAGTTATAAATACTACAGGTGACCTTTCTAGATGAAGCAAAGAAATATAGCCCACAGCTCTGAGAGGCAACACTGAAATTATGTGTGAAACTACACCAATTACCTGGTTCATGGACACCTGGGTTATCAGATATCTCCATTACATAAAGTTCTCTTGACTCAACTGATTTTCCCAATGAATAAAGTCGGGTGATGTTAGGATATTCATTGGCAAACCTTCTCAAGAAGATTTCCATGTCAGGGAAATGGTGGTGGTGAAAGTCCTGTGGTTGAATTGGCTGGTGGGTAGACTGTGTTCCAAGAGGACTATTAAGTGTAGCAACTGTGCTAGCTGTTACTACAGCCTCAGTCGTGTCAGGGATTACTGAAGCCACAGTCGGTCGTAGGGGAAAATTCACCTTTGTGGCTGGCCCTTCTTTCACTATGATATTGTTAACAGTCAGTGGCATATATCTGAAAAGAAAAATTCGAAAAAGTAGATGGGCTTGGAGTTAGACTGAAACAGACAATGCTTTAACACTATAAAAGCACAACAGCCTTCTCATACTCTTGCACTGTCTCTCAAAAATAAAATCAAATAAAGAGAAATGTGCAAATTCAAGACTTTTAGGATATTATTTCACAAATAATCTCAGATTAAGTCTTTAAAGAACTACTTCTCTTACCATCCTTTCAGGTTCCACACATTAGGATGCTTATAAAAAGTTATATTCAAAGAAGAGAATATAATGAAAAATGGAGGTAGTTGATCCATTTGTAACCATTCCTACAATACTCAAAGTAGGGATAAATGATCTGATTCTTTGTAGTGCCTTATCAAACTGACATTCCAACTACTTTACCAAATAGGAAAGTTCAAAATTGAAGGTAATTTATTTGCTACAGGTAAATCCTTAGCAAAATGAGCTTACAGAAAGGGTTCCAGAGGTCATAGGTAACCACTCATTCTGTGTATTAGAAAGCTGATGGTAAGACAGCTCTTCAAAGTGTCTTTTGTAGAGTCCTGAGTTTTTTCTACCCTGGTATTCAATTAGCCTTGAGCTTTTAAAACTCCTTCCTCCCAATTTTACAACTATGCTTCATATCCAGTCGTATAGTTAAAGTGACAAGACTCTACTGTAGTATTTTCTCATTACAAAAGGGGGAAAAAAAATCAGAAAACAAGGAAAAACAAAAGCCAGATATAGTAAGATCTCCCCAAATGTATTTCTGTCTAGATATAAACAGAAGCTTGACATTTTAAGAGTCTAGTTTAAATTCTTATCTAGTTACGTTTAGAGAAGAGCTAACATTCACCCTGCTCAAACTCTTCCAAAAAATTGCACAGGGAGGAACACTCCCACAACTCATTTTACAACCATCACCCTGATACCAAAACCAGAAAAAGATATCACACAAAAAAGAAAATTATAGGCCAATATCACTGATGAACATCGATGCAAAAATCCTCAACAAAATTCTAGCAAAGAGAATCCAACAACACATTAAAAGGATCATATACCATGATCAAGTGGGGTTTATCCCAGGGATGCAAAGATTCTTCAATATACACAAACCAATCAATGGATACACCATATTAACGAATTGAAAGATAAAATTCATACCCAGTTAAAGCTGCTGTAATGTTATAAGTTCCAGGAACAAGTAATCTGTGGAAATCACCAAATCTTCCTGTTGTGATATTATGATTAATACCAGCCACTGAGATAGTTGCATTCTCTAAGCCAGCCCCTGTTACTGAATCTGTAACAAATCCTTTAACGCCAATGTGGACCTAGAAAAACAAGAATCAACATAGACTGCTCAGAGAGAGTCAATTTGGAAGGCAAGAGAGAATAGCCTCTCTGCACTGATGCTAGAATTTCTCAAAAATAAAGTTATTCTTCTAGCCCTCTGAAACATTTTTCAATCCTTCCAAGTTTAAATAAAATACAGACCAAAAAGATTAAATCCTGAAACTTAAGTCATCTGAAACCTAGGCTGGTAAAGTACTTTTGAAATTCCCTCTTCTCAAAGCTAGACTTCTGCTTTTCTCAATGAGATACTATTTATAATGTAAGCATGCGTGCATGCTAAGTCACTTGAGTCGTGTCTGACTCTTTGAGAATCTATGGACTGTATCACGTCAGGATCTTCTGTCCATGAGATTCCAGGCAAGATTACTAGAGTGGATTTCCATGCCTTCCTCCGGGATCTTCCCAACCCAGGGATGGAACCCATGTCTCTTAGGTCTCCTGCATTGACAGGCAGGTTCTTTAGCACCACCTGGGAGGCCTCAATTTCTGATACATGCAATTTCTGATACATACAGTATATTAGCCTGCCTGATATTTAAGTTAAACTTATGTTGTGGTTCATACGGTGGTAAAGGTTCTCTAGCAAATATGATCACATGGTGTTGTAAGAATCTGGTAATACAACTTTTGCTAATTATTTATTTATTTGCTAATTATTTCAAGTTGTAGAAGTGTTGTAAGATAGTCAAAGGAAGCTCTCCAGAGGAAGAGAGCTCAGGGGAAGGGAAATGGAGGTTCTGAGTATGTTCTGATAGATTCTAATACTTTCTAAAGATTATCTATCATCTTAAATAATAAAAAGAGACAACGGGTATCTAGCATAGACTTATTCACATACACAAATTTCCCCCCTATTCAATCAATTATTTCCATACCCACCCTTCCGTATAGCTGCTTTTACCTTTTCAATCAATGTGATCAAAGACTCACGATTGTTCTCCCATTCTTGCCGAAGCTGTGAAGCAGGTGGGTACTTGCAACAGGATAGTTCTAACGTGATCTCAAAACAGTTGGCCCATACATAATTATAATCTTGCATACCACCTGAAACATGGAAGAAAAAGTAAGTTTATTCTCAGGATTCTACTCTCAAAAAGACCAAAGCCATCTCTGCCTATATAAACTCTCTTTCATTAAGTTGTTTGAAATCAGAGAAAGCTCTTGAATTACAGAGGAGACTAACAAGGAAGGTAAAAGGAATACACACTGGAAAGGAATATATATAAAGGAAATGTATCTGATTGACAGGTAAACAGTTATAAAGAGCATGAATATAACAGTTAATAATAACAGTAATAATGATGACAGTTCTATATTTGAATGTTTACTATATGCCAGTGTACTGAGTCCAAGTTCCCTCTGCTCTCTCTGCCACATGACAGGCCAAAGTTGAGGCCAGGAATACAACTTTATTTGAAAAGCTGGCAGGCTGAGAAGATGGCACACTAATGTCTCAAAATAACCATCTTGCTGGGGTCTGGACGCCAGGTTCTCTTACAGAACCAGAGATGCGGTGGGGAACTAAAGTCAAAAGGCACAATAAAGAGGGACAGGCAGTGCAGAAGTAAAGTTTTTAAAAAGGGCCATTAGTCTTGCAAAGTATCCCTAGGAATGGGCCAGCCAGTGAAAGGGATGTGTTCATTTCTGTGGACAGGGTCAGATTATCTTACAGGGTCAGAGCTGAACAAAGGCACTTAACAGTTGTTGTTGTTTTTTTAATTTGAGATTTTATCAATTTATTTATTTTAATTATTTGGCTGTGGTGGGTCTTCATTGCTGCACATGTGCCTTTTCTAGTTGGAGCAGACAGGGGCTACTCTCTGTTGTAGTGCCCGGGCTTTTCATTGCAGTGGTTTCTCTGGTTGTGGAGCATGGGCTATAGGCACTTGGACTTCAGTAGTTATGGAACGTGGGCTCAGTAGTTGTGGCTCATGGGCCCTAGAGTGAGTGCTAGCCCAGCAGTGGTGCACAAGCTTAGTTGCTCCTGGGCATGTGGGATCTTCCTGGATCAGGGATCAAACCAGTGTCCTTTGCTTTGGGATTCTTAACCACTGGGAAGCCTGGTACTCTAGTTTAGCAGTCAGAAAGAGGGATAGGGTCCTTTGAGGCAGGGCAGTATGTATGATTATAGTAACAAAAGCAACAAAAAGCAAGTCAAAGAAACAGTTTCAACAAGGAGTCAGAACTGGTTCTTCTCTGCAACCCAGCTCTGTTCTATGACCTTTACACATACTAACATTTACTCTTTACAACGTTATGATGCAGGTATTGCTATTTCACCCATTTTACAGATGTGAGAAGCAAGGCACAGAGAGGTTAAGATTTCTGACAGAATGAACATGAAAGATATTCAAGTGATCTTCAAGTTATGAAGGTCATTCATGTCAAAACATTATTAAGGGTCTACTATTCTAACTGTACTCTTCTGTACCACAAAGGTGATAATAAGGGTCTGAATCAAAATGGTAGAGTAGAGGGACCCCATCACAACTGAAAGGAACAAGCAGCCCACATAGGGAACACCCATGAAGTGTCTGGTTTGGGGAGCCAGAGGGGAGCATGCTGCTGAGCCCATAGGACTTCTCCAAGATTGGGAGACATACAGACTTACTTTACATAAAGAAATCAACACAGAAAATCAGGCAAAATGAGGAGACAGAGGAATGTGCTCCACACGAAAGACTAAGACAAAACCTCAGAAGAAGACCTAAATGAAAAGGAGATAAGCAATCTACCTGATAAAGAGTTAAAGGCAATGATCATCAAGATACTCACTGAAGAATGGATGAACATGGCGAAAACTTCAACAAAGAGTTAGAAAATATAAAAAAGGACCAATTAGGGCTGAAGAATACAATAAATAAAATGAAAAAATACACTAGAGGGAATCAACAGTATTATATACAATGGAATATTATTTTTAAACTCTTTTTTTTTTTACTTTTATTTGCATTTATTTTCTGCAGCATTTATTCCCGGACCATAAGTTTTTGTTTCTTCAGTTTCTTCTGGGATATCTTTTTCTTCTGTGCAACCTCCTCTTCTGGTTTAGGAACAATCTGTTCTTTTTCAGTAAGGATCATCTCAATGTGGCAGGGAGAGCTCATGTAGGGGTTGATCCGACGGTGAGCTCTGTAAGTCCTGCGCTGCATCTTGGGGGCTTTGTTTACTTGGATGTGCTCAATGACCAGAGAATTTACATCTAAGCCCTTAAGTTCAGCATTACTCTCTGCATTTCTGAGCATGTGTAGTAAAAATTCAGCACTCTTTTTGGGCCACCGACCCTGCGTCCAGCCCCACTGTTTGGCCTGTGCACACCTACCAACTCCACCATTGTAACGACGGAATTTAAAGTGACATCCTTCAGATACTTGGTGGCTTTTTGGATATGCATACCCTTTATGGCCTGGGCAGTCTCACGAGTGTTATTTTGTGGAGTTTTCTGGGTCGAGTGAATAGCGCACCATTTTTAAGGGTCAGCTCTGGCCGCTTACCGAAAAAGCATTTTTAAACTTTTAAAATTATATATATATACAATGGAATATTACTCAGCCATAAAAAGGAACACATTTGAATCAATTCTAATGAGGTACATGAACCTAGAGCCTATTATACAGAGTGAAGTAAGTCAGAAAAACAAAAACAAACATCATAAACTAATACATATATATGGAAACCAGAATGGTGCTAATGAACCTATTGGCAGGGCAGCAATGGAGATGCAGACAGAGAACAGATAGGTAGACATGGTGGGGGGCGAGGAAGGAGAGGGTGGGAAAAATGGGCAGAGCAGCATGGAAACATATATACTACCATATGTAAGATAGAAAGGCAGTGGGAATTTGCTATATGACCCAGGCAGTTCAAATCGGAGCTCTGTGACAACCTAGAGGGGTGGGATCGGGTGGGAATTGGAGAGAGGTTCAAGAGAGAGGGGACATTGTGTATACCTATGGTTGATTCATACTGACGTATGGCAGAAACCAACACAATATTGTAAAGCAATTATCCTTCCATTAAAAATAAATAAAATGTGTTTTTAAAAAAGATGATGGGAAAAAAAAATACACTACAGAGAATCAACAGTAGATTAGATGATACAGAATACTAGATCAGTGATCTGGAAGACAAAGTAGAGAAAAATTACCCAAGCTAAACAGGAAAAAGACAAGTAGGACAGTTTAAGTGACCTCTGGGACAACATCAAGCATACTAACATTTACATTATAGTGTCCCAGAAGGAGAAGAAAGATAAAAAAAGAAGCTATTTGAAGAAATAGTAACTGAGAACTTCCCTAACCAGTGGAAGGAAACAGATATCCAGTCCAGGAAGCACAGACAGTCCCAAACAAGGTGAACTCAAAGAGGCGCAATCCAAGACACATTATATTTAAAATGAAAAAAAATTAAACATAAAGAGATTCATAAAAGCATCAAGAGGAGAAACAACTAATTACATACAAGGAAACTCCCATAAGACTATAAGCTGACTTATCAGCAGAAACTTAGCAGGCCAGTAGCAGACGACACAATATATTCAAAGTGCTGAAAAAAATACAATCAAGAATATCCAGCAAGGTTATCATTTGAAGGAGTGATAAAGAGTTTGACAGATAAACAAAAGCTAAAGGAGTTTATCACCAATAAACCAGCCCTTCAAGAAACATTAAAGGGACTTCTCCCAGCAGAAAAGGTCACAACTAGAAATAAGAAAATGATAAAAGAGACAAATCTTAATGGCAGAGACAAACATATAGAAAAGATAGTGGATCAACCACTTACAACATTAGTAGAGAGGCAAAAGTAAAGAAGGTGGAAGACAAAAGTAGTAAAATCTATTACTATCTTCCAAAATAGTTGTACCGTTTTGCACTCCCATCAATAATGAACGAGAGTTCCTGTTGCTCCACCTCTTCACAAGCATTTGCTGTTGTCAGTGTTCTGGACGATGGCCTTTCTGATAGGTGTTTAGTGGTAACTTGTTTTAATTTACATTTCCCTGTTGACATATGATGTGGAATCTTTTCATGTTTATTTGCCATCTGTATATCTGTTGGTGAGATGTCTGTTAGGTTTCTGGCCCATTTTTAAATGAGGTTGTTGTTTTATTAGTGTTGAGTCTTAAGTGAAAGTGAAAGTCACTCAGTCGTGTCCGACTCTTTGCAACCGCATTGACTATACAGTCTGTGGAATTCTCCAGGTCAGAATACTGGAGTGGGTAGCCTTTCTCTTCTCCAGGGGATCTTTCCAACCCAGGGGTCAAACCAAGGTCTCCCACATTGTAGGAGGATTCTTTACCAGTTGAGCCACAAGGGAAGCCCAAGAATACTGGAGTGGGTAGCCTATCCCTTCTCCAGCAGATCTTCCCAACCCAGGAATCTAACCGGGGTCTCCTGCAATGCAGGCGGATTCTTTACCAACTGAGCTATCAGAGTTTTTTAATATATTTTAGATAATAGTCCTTTATCAGATGTAATTGCCTTCTTTTTTTAGGCTGAATAACATTCCACTGGATGTATATACCACATTTTCTTCATTTATCTGTCAATAAACATTTAGGTAGCTTCCTGGCAACTGTGAATAACACTGTAGTGAACATGGGTGTACAAATTTTCAAGATCCTTTTTTCAGTTCTTTTGTATTTATACCCTTAAGTGAGATTGTTGAATCATACGGTAATTCTATTTTTAACTTTTTGAGGAAGCTCCATACTGTTTTCCATAGCAACTGCACTATTTTATATTCCTACCAACTGTGCAAAGGGATTGAAATTCTCCACAACTCCATCAAACTTGCTATTTTAATTTGGCTTTTTTTTTTTAATAGTGATCATCCTAAGAGGTAGAAGGTGATATCTCTTTGTGGTTTTGATTTGTTTTTCTCTAATAATGATATTAAGCATCTTTTCATATGTGTGCTGGTCATTGATGTTTTTTTGAAAAAATGTGTATTCAAGTCCGTTGTCCATTTATTAATCAGATTACTTGTTTTCTGTTGAGTTGTATTCTGAATATTAACCCTTTATCTGATAAACAGTTTGCAAATATTTTTCAGTAGGCTGCCTTTTCACTGTTGATTGTTTCCCTTGCTGCATAGAACATTGCAGGATTTTGAGCAGAAGTGTGATATAATCTGAACTGCTGGGTGAAAAATGATGGTAGAGGAACAAAACAAAACAAAAAAGCAGGGAGATGAATTAGAAGAGAATGATGACTTCAACTAGGCTGCTGGTAAAGGAGATGAAGCAAAGAGATCTGGCTGTGAGAAAAGATTTGTTTAAAAGGAATCAAGGATGACTTCTTGATTTTTGGCTTGAGAAACTAGGAAGACAGTGTTGTTAGTGTCATTAACTGAGAGGATGAAGGAGTACAAAGCAAACAGATATGGCAAGCCTAAGGTTTTGTCTTTGGTCCCCTTCTCTTACTTTACTTATTCCCTTGGTGTCTCATGCAGCCCCATGGGGCTTAATATTATCTACAGGCTAACAATTCTCAGATCTCTATGTCCAACCTACACCTCTTTCCAGAATCCAGACTTGTCCATCCAAAGGCCTATTCAATATCTCTACTTGGGTATCACAAACCTAACAACAGCCTCATCTTCCCTAAACCTGCTCCACCTGCAGTCTCTCCCACGATGGTCAACAGCACTGGAAGAATCTAGTTGCTCAGGGTCAAAAGCCTTGGAGTCACATCTCACTCTAAAGCATTAGGAAATCATGCTAGTTGTAACTTGAAGATATATCCAGAATCCAAAGATTTCTCAACTCTACTGCTGCCGCCTTGATCTAAGTCATGATCCTTTCTCCACCAGGACCTCTGCAATTTCTCTAAAAAGGTCTCCCTGTTCCTGTCCTAGCATTTCTGTGTTCTTTTCTCCAGAGATGCCAGAGTAATTCTGCTAAAATGTAAGCCAGAGGTTATTCCCCCATACAACGACTTTCTGTTGCGTTCAGACTAAAAGCCCAAGCCTAAGGCGCTGCATCATTTGTCCACTACCACCCCCCTCCCCTCTCTAACTACCTTTTACACTCTCCCCATCATCAGCTCTCTGCTTCAGCCACACTGGCCACCCTGCTCTTCACCGGCTACCCTAGGTTGGTTAGTTAGTTAAGTCGCTCAATAGTGTCTGACTCTGCGACCCCATGGACTGTAGCCCACCAGGCTCCTCTGTCCATGGGACTCTTCAGGCAAGAATCCTGGAGTGGGTTACCATTTGGGTCTTCGCTCTAGCTATCCCCTTTGCCTGGTGTGCCCTTCCCCCAGATATCCCTACTTGACTCACTCGCTCACCTTCAGCTCTTTGCTCCAATTTCAGCTTGACAATGAGGTTCACCCTAATCTCCCCACTTAGTTCCTAGTCACTTCTCCCCATCACTGTCCCCAAGCCCATCTCACAAGCACTCACAATTCCTCTCACTCTTTTCTTCTATAGCACTTTAAAATTTACCCATTATGTTTATTATTTATTGCCTGTTTCTCTTTGCTAGATTATAAGCAACACAAGGGCAGAGATATTTGTTGTACTCATTGACACACAGTCCAAGCACTAGAACAGTACCAGGCACATGGTATTTCTTCAATAAGTATTTGTTGAAGTAAAGAAAGTAAGTAGGCCAGGACAGTGAGAAATTAAGATTTCTATTTTGAATGAGTTAAATTTGAGATTCTCATTGACCATCCATGTGGATATGTCAAATAGACTGCTGTCCTAAAAGACATGTGCACATTTACTGTCACTACAAGCCTGGTGGGCAACAGTCCATGAGGTCGTAAAGAGTCGGACTCGACTGAGCAACTAACACTTTCACTCACCAGTCACATTTAGTCACTTAGTGACATTAGTCACTTTCGGTCATTACGGACCTCTGATCACCTTTGGTAACTCTGACGTGCATGTACATATGTGGACATATGTATGCTACTCATCATAAATCATATTTATTAATCTCCAATATTCACTACTATATTCGTCACAGTACAACGGTCACTGTGTGTAAGTCATCAAACTAAGATTATAGGGATTTATAAATAGGAGACATATTTCCATTCCAGAGATTAGAGTCTAGAGGAAAACAAAAACAGAACACGAAAAATAATTTCAGAGCAATACAAGTGTGAACTCATCTATTTTTCTGCATATGTAAAACTTAATAGGAAAAAATTATTCTCATCTAAGGAAAAAAGAAATCAATAGCTGTATTAAATTGCAAACACAGTCAACTCACACTTTAATTATACCAGAAGGCAGTGAAGTAGACCCTTATAATACTATAATCACCAGGCTTCATCCTGGCATTCTTTTGTTAACCCCTTAACTGTCTTACTTCAGCAGCAATTTAAGGAATACTAGCTAAGAGCAACAAGAAGACAAAACTACATGAATTTCTGTGTTAAGGCATGAATTTCATGCCTAATTTAAAGATTTTATATACATATGCTAAATTGTTACCCAGATATATTCTCTATGCCTTTGTTTTTATCATTTTTTTAAATCTCTTTTTTTCACTTTTTTTAAGGCAGTTTTTTAATCAAGAGATATTTTACAATTTTTGGGTAGCTAAATTTATCATTCTTTTCCTTTTATGGCTTCATAATACTTTGCTGTCTAGAAAGGCTTTTCTCATCCTGAGTATAAAACTACTTGTTGGCTTCTGGTTTTGTTTATGGCTACATTTTTACATAACGTTCCATATTGACTTAAGACTTTATTTGGTATGATCTGAGGTAAATCTCACCTATACTTTTGTCTCGAAGTTAACCAGTTATCCCTACAATTCTTTCCCCATTGTTTTAAATGTCCTTAACTATATCCCAAATGCTTTTGTTTGTTACTATGCTTTCTATTTTGTTCTGCTGGTCAATTTATTTTGATATCTTAATTATACCAATTTAGTAAGCATGGTTTTATAATACAGTGTTCAGTTCAGTTCAGTCACTCAGTCATATCTGAGTCCTTGTGATCCTATGGACTGCAGCACACCAGGCCTCCCTGTCCATCACCAACTCCTGGAGTTTACTCCATTCAGTCAGTGATGCCATCCAACCATCTCATCCTCTGGCATCCCTTTCTCCTCCCGCCTTCAATCTTTCCCAGCATCAGGGTCTTTTCCAATGAGTCAGTTCTTCGTATCAGGCGGCCAAAGTATTGGAGTTTCAGCTTCAGCATCAGTCCTTCCAATGAATATTCAGGACTGATTTCCTTTAGGATGGACTGGTTGGCTTTCCTTGCTGTCCAAGGGACTCTGGAGAGTCTTCTCTAACACCACAGTTCAAAAGCATTAATTCTTCATCACTCGGCTTTCTTTATAGTCCAACTCTCACATCCATACATGACCACTGGAAAAACCATAGCTCTGACTAGATGGACATTTATTGGCAAAGTAATGTCTTTGCGTTTTAATAAGCTGTCTAGGTTGGTCATAATTTTTCTTCCAAGGAGCAAGCATCTTTTAATTTCATGGCTGCAATCACCATCTGCAGTGATTTTGGAGCCCAAAAAAATAAAGTTTGTCACTGTTTCCACTGTTTCCCCATCTATTTGCCATAAAGTGATGGGACCAGATGCCATGATCTTAGTTTTCTGAATGTTGGGCTTTAAGCCAACTTTTTCACTCTCCTCTTTCACTTTCATCAAGAGGCTCTTTAGTTCTTCTTCACTTTCTGCCATAAGGGTGGTGTCACCTGCATATCTGAGGTTATTGCTATTTCTCCTGGCAATCTTGATTCCAGCTTGTGCTTCATCCAGTCCAGCATGTCTCATGATGTACTCTGCATATAAGTTAAATAAGCAGGGTGACAATATACAGCCTTGGCGTACTCTCTTCCCAATTTGGAACCAGTCTGTTGGTCCATGTCCAGTTCTAACTCTTGCTTCTTGACCTGCATACAGATTTCTCAGGAGGCAGGTCACGTAGTCTGGTATTCCCATCTCTTGAAGAAGTTTCCAGTTTGTTGCGATCCACACAAAGGCTTTGGCATAGTCAGTAAAGCAGAAGTAGATGTTTTTCTGGAACTCTCTTGCACTTTCAATGATCCAATGGGTGTTGGCAATTTGATCTCTTTTCTAAACCTTTTCTAAAACCACCTTGAACATCTGCAAGTTCATGGTTCACGTACTCTTGAAGTTAGCTTGGAGAATTTTGAGTATTACTTTGCTAGCATGTGAGATGAGTGCAATTGTGCAGCAGTTTGAGCTTTCTTTGGCATTGCTTTTCTTTGGGATTAGAACGAAAACTGACCTTTTCCACTCCTGTAGCCACTGCTGAGTTTTCCAAATTTGCTGACATATTGAGTACAGCACTTTCACAGTATCATCTTTTAGGATTTGAAATAGCTCAACTGAACTGAAATTCCTTCACCTCCACTAGCTTTTTCGTAGTGATGTTTCCTAAGGCCCACTTGACTTTGCATTCCAGGATGTCTGGCTCTAGGTGAGTGATCACACCATCGTGATTATCTGGGTTATGAAGATCTTTTTTGTATAGTTCTGTGTATTCTTGCCACCTCTTCTTAATATCTTCGGCTTCTGTTAAGTTCATACCATTTCTGTCCTTTATTATGCCCATCTTTGCAGGAAAAGTTCCCTTGGTATCTCTGATTTTCTTGAAGAGATCTCTAGTCTTTCCCATTCTATTGTTTTCCTCTATTTCTTTGCATTGATCACTGAGGAAAGCCTTCTTATCTCTCCTTTCTATTCTTTGGAACTCTGCATTCAAATGGGTATATCTTTCCTTTACTTCTTTTCTCCAGACTATACAGTGGAAGTGACAAATAGATTCAAGGGCTTAAATTGGATAGACAGAGTGCCTGAAGAACTATGGACAGAGGTTTGTGACACTGTGTATAGGAGGCAGTGATCAAGACCATCCCCAGAAATGCAAAAAGGTAAAATGGTTGTCTGAGGAGGCTTTACAAATAGCTATGAAAAGAAGAGAAGTGAAAGGCAAAGGAGAAAAGCAAAGATATACCCATTTGAATGCAGAGTTCCAAAATAATACATTGTAACATCTGGCAATTAAAGTGTCTATTATCATTATCATAGAAATTCTCCTTTTCATTACTATAGACACCATTGTATGGATGTAGTTATCATTTAGTGGCTAAGCTGTATCCTATCTTTTGTGACTCCATGGATTGTAGCCCCACCAGGTTCCTTTGTTCATAGACTTTCTAAGGCAAGAGTACTGGAGTGGGCTCCCATTTCCTTCTCCAGGGGATCTCCTGGACCCAGGGATCAAACCTGAATCTCCTGCATTGCAGGTAGATTATCTATGGCTGAGCAACCGGGCAAGTCCTCTATTTGTTTATTCAATCACTATGTGGTGGGTATTTGACTTGGTTTCAACTTCAGGTGATTATGAATAAAACTGTGCCTGAGTCTTAACATGGACAAATTATTTCATGTCTTTTGGGTAAATACCTAGGAGAGGTGTGGCTGGATCATGTGGTAAGTGAAAATTTAACTTCATAAGAAAATGTTAAACTGTTTTCCAAAGTGGCTGTACTGTTTCACATTCCCACATCAAGATATAAATGTTCCAGTTGCTCTACACCCTTAGCTAACAAGTTGCTCAAGCAACTGGTCAGCCTTTTGTAATTTTAAGCATCCTGGCAGGTGGACAGTGCTATCTCACGGTGGTTCCAACCTGTATTTCCCTGACAACTAATGACAGTTAACACCCTAAGGTATCTTTATTCGTGATCTATTTTGGGAGACCTTGGAAGTGACTGTAGACAGAGCAGAGATCAAAAAAGGGAAACTATAAAGTTTTCTATGAACTCCTGGACTCAACTCTGAATTGCACATGTGAGGGTCTGACCCTGAACGGCATACCAAAGTCACTGAGAACTGATCTACACAGCAGACCACTGCTCCCTGGGTGGTACTCTCACAGGACAGGTCCGAACAGGCAGGACAAAGGTGTTGAAAACTGAATTGACATTGGAATCACAGCCCACCGAAGGCAAGTAAAAACTTGCAACTGAACCTAAGTGGGTCATTTACTACCGGAATGAATAAACAAAAAAGTTACCATTTTTATAGGGTTTAAACAAGGCTCCAATCTTATAATATATGATTCAAAATGTCCAGAATATAATCCAAATTATTTGACATTTAAAGAACTAGTCAAATATCAATAGCTTGCAAGGAAAAAATAATGCACACCAACTCCAAGATGATCCAGGTATGGGAATTATCAGACTAACCTTAAAGTAATTATTATAGCCAGGTAAATATTAAAGAGGTAAGATTAAACAGTCTTGAAATGAAATAAAAGAAACAAACAGAAGAGGTTTAAAAAATAGATTTCGGAAGTAAAAAATATAACCAGATTTTAAAATTTACTGGATGAGTTCAGACAAAGAAATGACAAAGGGAAGTCAATTTGAAGACAAATAAATAGAAATTATCTAATCTGAACAACAGGAAAAAAAAAAGTAAAGTAAAAGAACAGAGTTTTAGGGACAGTATCAAAAAGTCTAATATTCTTGCTACTAGAGTCTCAAAAGGGGAGGAAAAAAGTGTGTCATGCTGGGAAAAAAAAAAAGTTGAAGAAACAATGGCTGAAAACTTTCCAAATCTGGCAAAAGACATAAACTTATATTTCAAGAAGCTTAGCAAACCTCAAACAGGAGAAATTCACGTCTAAATACGTCACAGTCAAACTACTGAAATCCAAAGACAATGGGAACAATCTTGACAGTCGTCAATGAAAAATGATACATTATAGGAAGACAATTTAAATGACTGTGAATTTCTCATCAGAAGCCATGAGGGCCAGAAGGCAATGACATACACACACACAATTTTTTTTAAACAATAGTCAATCCAGAGCCCAGAATTTTATATCCAAGGAAAATATCCTTTAGGAACGAAGGCAGAAATAGATATTGTCTGTGATGGAAAGCTAGAAGAATCCCCCACAGGCAGGTCTGCTTTAAAAGAAATGCTAAAAAAGGTTTTCTGGGTAGAAGAGAAATGATAGCAGAGCAAACCTTGGAGCTTTAGGAATGAAAGAACAGAAATGGCAAATATTCGGATAAATATAAAAAACTATTTTTTCCTCTTAAGTCTTCAAAACTATGTATATCAGTTGAAAGCAAAATGTATAACACTGCCTGGTGGGCGTTTATAGATATAATACATAAACCACAACTGCACCATAAAGTGGGGGAAGATAAAGGATATGGTGGTAAGATTTGTATGTTCTTCTCAAGGTGGTAAAATATTACTTCTAGGTAGAACTGTAAAAAATTATGCAAACTGTAATTCCCAGAGCAACCACCAAAACAAACTTTACAAAGAAATATAGTAAAAAATACTATAGTTAAAATTATATAATAAACATCCATACAATACAATGGAAGGCAGGAAAGAGGAAATAAGGGAATAAGAAACAGAGGGACAAAAAGAAAAATAATTAAAAGGTAGAGCTTAATCCAAACATATCAACAATTACATTCAATGTAAATGATGCAAATACACCAACTAGAAAAACCTGTCAAACTGAATCAAAAAGCAAGTCCCAACTATATGCTCACTTTAAATAGAATGGGATGGGTAAGTTAAAACAATGGAAAAAATATACAATGCAAACATAAATCAAAAGAAAGATGGAATGGCTATATTTAGATTAAAGTAGACTTCTGAGCAAGGAAAAGTACCAGATAGAAGGAGGGATAGTTATTGTTCAGTCACTAAGTCATGTCTGACTCTTTGTGACCCCACAGACTATAGCACGCCAGGCTCCTCTATACATAGGGATTTCTAGGCAAAAAGACTGGAATGGGTTGCCATTTCCTTCTCCAAGGGACCTTCCCAAATCAGGGATTGAACCCATATCTCCTGTATATGCAGGAGGATTCCTTAACATTGAGCCACCAGGGAAACCCAAGGAGGGATACTACAAAATGTTAAAAGAGTCAATTCACCTAGACAATATAATAATCCTAAATGTGACATCTAACAACAGAACTTCAAAACACATAAAACAAAAACTGATAGTACTAAAAGAAGAGATGAGCCAATCTACAGTTATAGTTGCAGACGTCAATATTCCTCTCTCAGTAGTCAACAGAACACGTAGACAGAAAATCAGCAAAGGATACACAAGAACTGAAAAAGTGTCACTTAACCAGATCTAAATGACATTTATAGTAGATCCTACCCAACCACAGCAGAAAACATTCAAGTACAGGTGGAACATTTAAACAGACCATATCCTGAGTCATAAAACACTTAATAAATTTAAAAGAACTGAAATTATACAAAATATATTCTTTGACATGATGGAATTCCATAGAAATCAATAACAGAAAGCTATCTACAAAATACCCTTCTCTCAATGAAACCTCATAAAAATTAAGCACATTTCCTCTGAGTCTATAATAATGAGCCATCCCCAGGAGGCAATTTGTGAGCCGTGATATATACCTTAATCTATCTCTTTAGAACCCCATAGGAGTCAATGTCAGAAAAGAAGCAAACTTTTAGTTTGCAAAACAAAAATGACAAAGCTCTCCTACCTTTAGAACATCAAAAAGTCTTTATTCACCAACTTCAAGCTTTAGTTTAAAAATTACTTAAAAAAAAAAAAAAAAAACTCATCTAAAAAGCTGGAAACAAGTGGAGATATTAACTGAGTAATGAATAATTTAAGAATTTTTGCAAGATGCCACAAATGGGCATTATTTGCCATCTGTATTAAACTTCACATAATTTTTCCAATACTAAATATCAAAAACTGCATAGTAAGTAATCTTAGCTAAGTAGCTATTTCAGACTCATTGTCTTTTTTTTTCCTTAACAGAAAACCTACGTATACAAAGTTCACTGTCACAGAGAACAGTGATCTGCAGATACGCCTGACATTACTGACTGCTGCAGCTACTGTCAGATTCAGTTAATACATTTGTTTATTTTTTAAGCTGATAAGTTGTACGGCTCAACATAGACTAAAGGACAAAATGTCTGATATCAGAACATTATCTTTATCCAGTTAAAGAAAAATGCTATTTTGGGAATGAAACATACACCACAGGCATACTTCAAAGCAATAAAGTACTTTACTAATAGTAAAAAGGATCTGCTATTTATCCTACTTATTAACAATCATACATAAGCAAGTCTCTAACATCCACTAGTCTTTTAAGCTAAGCTACACTAATGGCCTTCAGACTTTTTATTCATAGGAAAATAACTGAGTAATCATTCAATATCACATATTTTAAAGTTGGTATCTAAAAGATGCGATTTTAAATTTAAATAGTTGTTAACAATGTGATTTCTTGCATAATGTCAATTTTTATTTATTTTTTATTTTTTTATCTTTTGGCTGTGCTGCATAGCATGTGAGATCTTAGTTCCTTGACCAGGGATGGAACCTGTGCCCCCTGAATTGGCAGCTCAGTGTTTTAACCATTAGATCACCAGGGAAGTCCCAATTTTTATTTTTTAAATAAAAATTTTACACTATTATTTTAGGTGGAATCAAATAGAATACTATATAGAGATTTGATTCCCAGAATCAACTTTTAAAATGTGTATGAACACTCTTCTTCAACAGAGGAATTTTATAGCTTCCCTTTCTCTTCTTGAACTTCTATTCCATTCCATTTGCTCTACAGATTGCTACTCAAATGGGATATACTTTTCTGCTTGGAAGTCCTTCATTGATCACCCTATAATACTTCAATCTATAATAATACATATGCATGCATGTTTAAATTTCTATTAATTTCCATTGATTAATTTCCATTACCTTAATGCCCTATTACATTTTTTAATTCTAGATTGAATTAGCACAATAACTACTGGTATACAATTTACCAATAAAGGCATAGTTTTATTTCAGATTTTGAAAAATAAGCCTAAGTAATAATTACTGAAAATATATCTTTTAATGAGATGTATGAGTGATGCTTTTATGATACCATTAATCACTAAATTGTCCCTTCTGTTCTTGGTGTACTGGAAGTTTGTAAAACTTCAATCTATAGTGTGATTCAGATGGACAGAAAAGTATGCCTTTCTTCAGTCAAGTGGGAGAGGAGGATATGGGATTGAATCTCCACTGCCAGCATCTTTCTCAGGCAGACCAATATTATGAATAGGTATGGAAGAGCTGGAAATTTATTTCCTTAAAGTTATCCAAACTGACTGTTCTCTTTCTTCTCCCCACACATACCCAGTTTGAAAACCACTGATTTAGACTATTTCCTCTACTCCCAAGGGGAACTGGCAAAGAAAAGACAAAAGGTTACATTTTGCTTTTAAGCCTACCTACCAACCCAGTTTTCTATGCATAGAAAAAATTGAATGCAATGTACTGTTACTCTATGTTTTCATCCCTTTTACCTATACTAAAGAATAAAAGTGTAACCATTAGGAGTCTGTCCAGCACTACAACAAATTGTGATCAGTACTAACTGTATGGGTGGCTAATTCAAAGGATCTCTTCATATTCATTCAATTCCTTCAATCCATTTGTCTCACACTAATCTTCATATGCTTTAAGATGCTCAGTTCATCGTTATCATATCATGGAACCAACCCCTATTACTGTTTTCACCAGAGAAGTCTAGCTTTAAGGAGATGGAGGGTATTTAAATAAATTCAATCTTTCATTCAAATGACTCCCTCTAACGCCTCATGCAGAAAGTCAATGTTAAAAAATACAACCAATGCTACAATATTGAGACTTAAACAGAGCAAGTTGTTGCTTTTTTTAAACTTGCCTTCCTAGGCCAGCTATAAAGTACCAATCTGTATGATACAAGAACTTCATAAATCTTTTACAGAAAAAAAATGCAATGTATTCTTTTTTCATTAGGAAAAGTATTTTAGAATGTGTAAATACAGGCAATTTCTATTCTATAAATTTGGAGCTTACTGTTTTTTATTTAATAAAACTACTTCACAGAATCGTGAGCAGTTCTCCTAATTTTTACTTTTGTGAACAATTTATTTATACATAGTGAGTTAGTTATTAAATGATAAATTTTGCACTCCTTGAGATATTTTTAAAAGCTAATGAGCATGATGGTCATACAAAATTTTAAGTGGAAGATCTAGGTCAAATGAATGGAAAGAAACAGAGATTGCTCTTGAAAAAATTTTCCCATATTCCTGGTCTTTAAATTCAAGTTTGCTTTGACCAAATCATACCTGAACTTCGTCTATGTATTCTGAACAACTTATCTTATGAAAATCTATTTCCTTCACCACTCCCACTGAATACATATTTGCTAATGATATGATTCTACAAATTTAAAGTACAGAGTCCTGAATCTGTGTTCAGTTTTGTCTAACTTGGCCAACCCTTTATCTCACATAATTCTTTGAACTGAATTTTCCTTTTTTAAGATATTTTTAAATTTTAAAAACATTTTATTTGCTAATGGTACTTATTTTTAGTTACAGAGTTTACTAAGTAAAGTGATGGCAGGAACAAATTGCTGTGCTCCTGTGTCCTTCTGAAAGCAATTCATTTTCTGATCAATTCCACTTCATCCCGCTTGGTCTTGTCTGTTGCTGGCCAAGCTTCCAGGGGCAGGCCAGGAGGCACGGGGGACAGAGGCTGCCTGGGGAACACTGGAGGCAAGGTGGCTCTGGCAGCAAGGGTGGGATGGGGTAGCTGGGGTGGCAGGGGGCTGGTGAGCCTGTGGCTGGATGGACTGAGGCCAGAGGGCTGCTGCATGAGCAATGGAAAGTTTGGCAGGTGCTGTCGGGTTGGATTCATGGAGTGTTGGCCAGGGACCGGCCCCATTGGTTGCTGGGGACCATGGGCTGTTGAGCTGACACCATGGTGATGTGGTGATGAGGCTGCAGGGTGAGATTGTGGGAAGTCTGCTGGGACATGACAGGAATGATCTGGTGGTGCAGCCAACCACCCATGGGTTAGTAACCATAGGGAGGGTATGGGGATCTTATCATGTTCTGGTACCACTTCAGAGGGGTAAGTACTTCAGAGCTGAAGTTAATACCGCTGGGGTGCCCAGGATGAGATGGTAGCTTTTATAGGGAGAGGGAAAGGAGAAGAAAAAGAATGAGGGAGAAGAGGCAAGAGGGATAGGAAGAAGGGAGAGCAAAAAGGGGAGAAAAAGAGAGTGTGTTTTTTTTTAAGGTACTTTCTTATTTTCTACCATCTGGGTTTAAAAAAAATTAAAACACATCTAATTTTTAGACATTGGATCTGAAGATTTAGGGGCCAAATCCTAAAGTGGTATATAGCATTTGGTTCTCAACCTTCATGAAAGTCTATTACTACATTACAAAATATACAAGCACACTATTCCTAAAGATGAGATTTTTTTTTCATATGAGGCTATACTTCAGTTTGCTAAAGCAAACTGGTGACTCAAACAGAAGCAAATATCCGGTTTGAGTATCATTTTACATCTTTGCTTTCCTTTTAAACGAGGTGCCACTCAGGTTAAAAGGGAGAGAAAAATGGAAGAGGTCCAATGTACAAAAGCTCCTTAATGTACAAAATCAGATAAGACCAGAAGTCCTTTACTAATGCATATTTGATTATCAATAGTATTCTTAACATATGAACAGGGTGAGAATATCTAAACTGTTGGGATTCCTTAAAGAAAACATCCCAGTACAAAATGCCAGAAGTATATTCACTTTGGAGATGAAAAAGCATCCATCTGTTCATAAATATATATGTATGTATATATATATATATATATATATATTTTTTTTCTAGTTGAGTTTCTGGCTCCAAGCAATTAAATGATGCCAGGAAACAATATCAATTCAATTTTCAAAATCAAGTTCACTGACATATGCTTTCCACATGTCTCATAACTCCTAAATGTCTTTAGCATCTTGACCTCTTTACCAAGCCCCAGAGCCTATCTTCCAACTGTACACTGGGTACTTATAACTGGTACACCCAGTACCACCTCCAATTTCACCCTTCTCCCATCTAAAGAAAACACACACACACACACAGAGACACACAGAGACACACACTTCTTCCAAGTAGTTTTTTTTTTTCCCCCATTTCCGTGATCATTCTTACTAATCCAGGCTCAAGGTCTCAAAGCTATGCCTTTCTCTGCCTAGATACTCTGTCCTACTGTCTCACTGTTAATTCTGCAACTCTTCTCACACAATTTCTTATATATCTCATACTCCCTTTTCATTCCCATGGCATCTCTCTAGATAAAGTGCTTATCTCAAAAAAAAAAAAAGATCTTATTCCAAATAACTGTAAAAACCTCCCCAGCCTCACTTCCTGTAGGACTCTTTCCCTGGTGATACATTCTGTGTGAACAGCACCACACACTGTCCTTATCAAGGGCCTCCCAGGTAATTCAGGTGGTAAAGAATCTTCCTGCAATGCAGGAAACCCGTTTGATTCCTGGGTCGGGCAGTTCCCCTGGAGAAGGGATAGGCTACCTAGTCCGGTATTCCTGGGCTTCCCTGGTGGCTCAGTCGATAAAGAATCCACCTGCAGTGTGGAGGACCTGGGTTCGACCCCTGGGTTGGGAAGATTCCCTGGAGGGCATGGTAACTCACTCCAGTATTCTTGCCCAGAGAATCCCCATGGACAGAGGAGCCTGATGGACTGCATACAGTCCATGGAGCTGCAGAGTCCGACAGGACTGCATGACGGAGCACAGCAAGCCCTTATCGAAGAACTCAGGCTCTAGCAGAAGATACAAAAAACTCAGGACAGAAACAGATTCTACTGATGTTAAACAAAAAGCTCTAGGAAGGCAACAGAGTGACAGTTACTGTAGCAAAGGTTTCAGAGGAGGTTACAGCTGAACTGGAGAAATGCATTCCAGACAGACAGCAGCCCAGTACCTGAAGGTTCACATTTTTGGAGAAAGGCAAATAGTTCAGGGCTTCCCAGGTGGCTCAGTAGTAAAGAATCCACCTATCAATGCAGGAGATGCAAGAGAGGCAGGTTCGATCCCTAGGTTGGAAAGCTCTCCTGGTGTAGGAAATGGCAGCCTGCTCCAGTATTCTTGCCTGGGAAAATCCATGGACAGAGGAACCTGGTGGGCTACAGTCCATGCGGCTGCAAAGAGCCAGACACAACTGAGCATAATATAGCGCAAGTCGTTCAGTGGTGGGTGAGAGGTAGGAGAGGAGGTTAGAAACGTGTACAAGGCTAGAAGGCTAAGTGTCAGACTGAAAAGTTCAGACTTGATCCTATTAAAATGTGAATGTGAAAGAAGCAAAGACATAAGAATGCTTTAAGTTTAGTATGTTTTAGTATGTTTGTTTTTAATATATATACTTTAGAACAAAATAACAAACCACTAACAGAACTAGACACATCTACCTTAAGTGGGACCAATGATAAGCTCCTTATCGTATATACTTTGGATTATAAAAAGACTGCAGGAAAATTAGATATGAGGACAATACTTTGTACACGTTCATTAGATCAGATTTGGTTTATGTTATTTAAATCGTCTGTGTCCTTACTGATATTTTTATCTTCATCATCTAAAAATTACTAAGAAAGAAAGGTTTAAAATCCCCTACTGTAATTATGGATTTATCTATTTCTTAAGATCAGATATTATATTTCTAGACTGTCCATTTGATTCTTTTTTATTTTTTATAGATTCCAATTTTCTGGTGACAGAAGAATTATAACATAATGCCCTGTTTAATGACACAGAAAATGCTACTCAAGAATAAGTTTTTCAGTCCATTTTTGGACCAACTCTAACCTCGTATGCTATTCAAAACAGCTTGATTTTCTTTCCCCCGTGCTCTTTCCTTTGTCAGCAATCTACTTCAAGCCAAAGATACCTCAATATTTAGAGCACATTAGTGCTGCTCAGTCAGACCTCCATTTTATGCTAAGAATGGTTGCCCACATGATCAAAGGAGTTTAAATTCACACACACATGCACACACACACACAAAACCTGAATTAGTTACAGACACATTATCTGGTCACATTTCATACCTCTCTTCTTTTTATAGGTGGTTACTTGCCCTTTTAAAAATTTCTGTCAGTTGAAAGAGCGCAATTCTTAAAGTTGACTGAAACTATAATTTAGTTTCATTAAGTTTCCTTTAGAATAAATACACTAAACCATCAGAGGATTTTTTCTTTTAATAATGTCTTCAAAAACATGAAGAAAGAAAAAATAAAGAATGCTAAACAAAAGGCATACAAATCAGCACATTGTGGTTTTAAAAAAAAAATAGAGGACTGCTGCATGAATAGGTTGAGCTTAGGCTGTTACAATAACAGGCTTTAGCAGAAGACAACAACTATTCACAGGCCTTATTAGGACAGTCATTCCCTGGATGGAGCCTGAGGTTTGAGAGACATGTTGAGAGAAGCAAGGCCACCCACGTAGGTAGCTAGATATACTGAATCAATCCTGGCAAAGAAGGTGAAGGTTCTGGGGGCAGAATTGCCTCACACCCCCACTACTAATGTACTTCCTCACCCCCAGGAGCAGGAACTGTTTGTTTTGTTCACACTATGTCCTTAATACAGTATTTAGGATGTGGCAAAGGCTCAGTAAATATCTGCTCGGTAAATAAATGATGCCCACAAGTTATTTTACCACTAAAGCCTTGATTTCCTGTAAAGCAGAAGAGTTGGACTAGATCAATACATTCATTTTCAGCTCTAAAAGTCTCTACTTCTTCGAGTTAGAATTTCTCAATACATCACATAAAGTGTCAATAAAGTTACTCCAGGACATCTGGGTTTGAATATATGTCTAGTCACAAGATTTCACAACACCTTACTCACTACAGTCCAGTATAAGATAAACAATGAATTTGCCCTGTTGAAACTACTGAAACAATATGTATGTTTCATGGGTACACATATATGTTGAAACTTACCAAACTATACACTTTAAATTTGTCCAGTTTATTGTATGTCCATTACACCTTGATAAAGCTGTGAAAACACACACACACTCACACTCTCAAGAAACTACTGAAATTGCTCAATGTTGCTAAGGCAGTAAGAGATACAAGCTAGTTATTGTAGAAATAACATAAAATATGTCTGATCACCCAGCTAAAACAGGAGAGAAGCAGACGCTCACAAAAGCAAGAATAGGGACTTCCCTGGTGGTCCAGTGGCTAAGACCCCAAGCTGCCAATACAAGGGGCTGGAGTTCCATTCCTGGCCGGGAAACTAGATCCCATGTGCTACAATTAAGACTCAGTGCAGCCAAATAACTTAATGTAAAAAAATAATAATGGCAGCAGCAAAACTGAGCTCCTTTAGATGCTTGAAGACTCAGAAAAAGCTGTTGCCTGGCTTAACCAAATAATCTTACTTACTGTGAAGGAAACACACTTACTTTTTAAATAGTATCACATGTATTTATCTTCCTTAGTCAACTGCCAATTAGAAATTATTTTCTAACCTTTAACAACCTTCTCCAAAAAGGAAAAATTAGTTTTAGTCCATTATTTTAGATAGGATCTCAAATAATGAAGCAACTTGACAACATCACAAAACCACTAGTTCAAGAAATCTGGTTTTATTAAATATATTTGCTAAAGGAAATCCCCTAGCAGCTCAGTGGCTAAAACTCCAAGTTTTCACTGTGGCGGGTGTAGGTTCAATCCCTGGTCAAAGACCTAAGACTCCGCAAGCCCTGCGGAGTCTTAAAAATAAATATATTAATATTTGCTAAAGACTGAAGTGAGATTAAACATTAAAGTATATCCCATATCTTTAAAATTTATTAATGGTTTTCAAACCACCTCTAATTGTTACAGGCAGAAAGTCTGGCTTCTATGTATTTCATACCCCTTTCTAAATGGTTCAACTAGCTAGTTATATATAAGAAACATGGGTAGAAACTATAGGAGAATCAGAAAACTATAGAAAGTATCAAGTCCTGAAACTTAATCCCCAATTTGGGTATTCTTGGCTTGACATAAAAAGTCACAGAGTAAAAAAAAAAAAAAAAAAAGTCACAGAGTTATTCAAATATTTTAAAGAAGGCACATTAAGAGAAACGTCATAAGATACTTTATAATGTGACTGACTGCCAATAAAAATAATAGGGTAAGCGAAAATCCAAGGCAGCGGTCCCCAACCTTTTTGACACCAGGTACCGGTCTTGTGGAAGACAATTTTTCCATGGAGGGTTGGGGGATGGTTGTGGGATGATTCAAGCACATTATGCTTACTGTGCACTTTATTTCTATTATTATTATTATATCAACTCCACTTCAAATCATCAGGCATTAGATTCTGAGGGTTAAGGACCCTTGACCTAAGGCATTCACCATGGATAGATTCTAAGAAGAGAAAAAAGTTTTACACTGATAACATTTTCATGGATTGACTGTTCCTTCTGATTACTCTTAATTAAATTGTCTAAGCCTGTGCATAAAAACAAAAAGTTGTTATTCAAAGGATACCAAAAGTTTAAAAAGAACAATAGCTGTTTTTATAACACTTAAGAGAAATGGTAAACAATTCAAGCTGACTGATTTTATGTGCCTCTTCATGTGATCAGTGTAATGGTCTTGCTGGAAGTTTGGACCTGATAATTTTATCATGAAGAAATAGACAAATCTAGAATATGGGCTGTTCTGTGGGACAACTGGCCTGGACACTTCAAAAGATTCATCATCATTAAGGAAAGAGACTGGTGACATGACTGTTTTAGATCGGGGAAACTAAAAAACACAAGAGGCACATGCAAAATGCTGGAACCTTGGCTGCATCGGATTAGGAAGAAAAGGAGCTGTATGGGGTATGTGGGGGCTAATACAGGAAATTTGAGTTACATGAAAATAGCATGTGGGATGACAGCACTGAGTTACTGCTGATTTCTCAATTACAGTAATAGTACAAGGGTTACATAAGAGAATGTCCCTGTATTTAGGAAATACATACTTGAGAGGCATTTACAGGTGAGGTGTCATGAAATCTGCAACCTACTTTTGGATCATCTGACGAGAGAGAGAGAGAGAGAGAGAGAGAGAGAGAGAGAGAGAGAGAGAGAGAGAGGTGTGTGTGTGTGTGTGTGTGTGTGTGTGTGTGTGTGTGTAGGAAAGAGAAGCAATATTTGTGGTAAGATAACTGTTGGTGAATTTAAAGGATATACAGGTGTTCGGGCTTTCCTGGTGGCTCAGTGGTAAAGAATCTTCCTGCCAATGTAAGAGATGTGGATTCGATCCCTGATCCAGGAAGAGCCCCTGGAGAAGGAAATGGCAACCCACTTCAGTATTCTTGCCTGGGAAATCCCATGGACAGAGGAGCCTGGCGGGCTACAGTCCATGGGGTCACAAAGAGTCTGACATGACTTAGTGACTAAACAAAACATACAAGTGTGTTCATGGAGTTTTCTTTCAATTTTACTGTGGGTTTGAAATTTTCAAGATTTAAAAAAATCATAATTCCTTGAAGTTTATTGGCTTTTTTCCACCCAGAGTATGCTCAGAAAAGTTAAATGAACATGGAGGAAAATATAGCAAATTCAGGGCTTTACATACCTTCCACATCATACCAGTGCGCACCATTCGTGATCCCATCTTTAAAAGTTTCATCTTCATCTCCAGGACAATGAGGGGCACCAGTTTTCATTATGGGATGGTTTGAAGCATAGGCTTTTGCCAGATATCTAAATACTTCATCATCTGAAGTTTTGCTATAGACTCCAGTGGCCTTATGTTCTGGAGAGTCATCAAAAGGATAGCTTGCTACCACCGAGCCACCATGCAGGTTTCCGGAAAGCACAAACCTTTGAAAATCAGAATCACACATCACTTTTTAAAAGGCACAGAAAACATATATTTAAAATTCTACACCTTTTATCAATGAACTTAGATATTCCTCTTGAGACCTAGAAGACAATTCTATCAACAGTTATAATTTGACCAAACAACATAGAGGGAAAATGGAAAGAAAACTTTATCCATTCAACAAATTTCAAGCAATTTTTACAATTCCTTAACTTCAAATAACTTTAAAGAATTTTCCAATCATTGAAAAAAATAGCTTAATAACACAGTAGAAATTAATGTTTTAGGAGATGTCTTATTCAGGGACCTCTATTAGGTTGAACAATATGAACTTGCCAATATTCAACCATGTTTTAACCTACAAAAATGACCATTTCATAGAGTTCAATCTAATTCTTGTACTTCATAGTGTGTCAGTCTCATAGAAAATGTGGTTTATATAGATAAATATTTGTTGAATACACGAGTTGGGCTAATAAGTTTCATGCTTTTTATATTACTGTCCAGAGAGAGTTTTTGAGATTCGGAGACAAATAAATTAGAACAAGATGTGTTTTGTCTCATTCCAGTTTCACAATACACTAAACTCACATTTTTGGGAGAGACACCATAGTTGAGAAGATTGGTGGTGGGGTTGGGGAAGAGATCTGACCCTGTGAGTTGCTTTCAGAGAAAAACAATACATGACACTGCAACACTGTAAAAGCAGCTCTCCTCTGGGACCAAGGTTCCTGGTTGAGCCATTAAAAAATAAACTGACATGAAGATAAGGCTGCTTCTATAAAAAGAAACATTTTAATTTTTGTTATGTTTTTACTTTTAAGTGATCCCACTTACAATCCAGTCACATTTATAGATATAGAAATACTGAAGGACTCCTTTTATGGTAAAAGCTAAAGGCAAAAACATGCTATTTATACATTTTCCACTCATGTAACAGCTCAATGTGTTTTTATGGCTGGAGATTAAACACTTTTTGCAGTTGAAACTGGATTTTTTGCTTCTGCCTTTTTGTGACTGAAAGAAACAGACCTACAGAAATTCTAAAGGGGGTTGATCTATAACATTTTATATGCTTGAAAGAAAATTAAGTCTACGATATGTTTAATTTGAAAAGTTAAATATGATTAGTACCTCCCAGAGGAGGTCAAACAATGAAAATTACTTATAACACAGAATCTGTCCTCAGAAGACAGAAATGAGCTGATAAAGACAAGTGAAAAAATACCAGAATAGACTATGAAAAAGCCGAGTTTAATAACTAATATAATTACAATTAGCACAATTCCAGACACCAGAGGAGAAGACCATTTGGTGTCGTGGCAATAGCACAGGCTCTGAAACCAGGCAAATATGGGTAAGAACATTTGGTTTCCCAGACAGGTCACTCACTACTAACGTGATCAGGTAAAGTTGCTGCCTCTAAATCCATTGAACCCTAGTTTTTCTCTCACCTGTAAAATGGGGATTAATGCTACCTCCTTCCCAGGGTGGTTATGAGAATTAAATAAGGTAATTATATAAGGTAATATTCCAGCACAATGACTGCTTTCAAGCATCTGCTCAACAAATGTTCCTTTCTTTGGAGATATTTGCATCCTGCTCAGGGAATCACTGCCTTAAAGACTATCAATCCACCCCCAACTTCCAATGCCAGAAAGAATGACACAGAAGCAAAAATTAAGTGTATATTCTAACACTCTAACTCCACCTTACCCAACCCTGCTCCATAGCAAGGCATTAACTATTTACTTTTTGGCTTCTATGCTTTAAATAATTTAAGTACTTTTCCCCCCAGCTATGACTTGGGGAAAGTTACAAGAAGGCCAGCCCAGTTCAGGCAATCCATTCAGCAACCAATTTTCTTGAGTGTCAACTGTAAGCCAAATGTTCTAGACACCAAGGAATACAAGAGAGAAGAAACAAATACAAAGATACCCTCATGGCATTCATATTCTAGTGGGGAAAAAGTGGATAACTGAATATTCTAAGTAAGTGAAGCATGCTATTTTAACTATATATTTTCAATTAAGACTTTAAATTCCAAGATTCTCTGCTAAAAGCTGTTTCTCACTTTGTCATTTCTTCTAACACTTCTCAGAAATATTATTAAAGTAGCCTAACCGAATACCTTTAGAACAATGAAATATTTGCAATCTACTCCAGTGATAAATTATTAAATTTTCCTTACTCTACTTACACAGTTTTAAAAGTACCAGTGCTGCTCTGGTAAGGACAATTTCAAGAGAAAGTGATATCTATTATAGTGGCTATAAGATTATTGCTTTTAGTCTTTGTCAAACCAACTTTGATATCAATCCAATTTTATTTGAAGGGTATTTTAGTTTCCATTCAAATCAGTTCTCTTAAGTGTTTCTCACACTTGACTTCAATATCATATATCATTTCTTGCATAAGATTTAAAGTAGCTGCTAAATATATCATAAAAATATAAACAAGTCTATAGATATTAAAAAATCCATTTCTAAGTTAATTCTATTATGGTCCCCAGATAAATCTGTAAATAATTGTAAAAAATTAAGAAAACTTGATGTCTGATAAACTAAATTCTAAAGATTTCAGGGAACTGTACTCACCCCAATAATACAATGTTTTTCACAAACGTACCCAAAAAATCATTTTTGCACAATCTATTAAAGTCTAAGCAGCTATATTTAAGTAAAGAAGTGTGCCAAAAATATGAGGGTCAAGTAAACTATAAAATATTTTAATGATGGAGTTAAAATCTTATATATTTTCCTAAGCATATGAGTCAACTGTCAACAGTACAAAATCACTCAATGGGTGAAGTATAAAGTGAAACAAAGAAAATAAACTTCACTTTCCTAAGCAGGAGAAAATGAGTTTTAAAATTTTACATATCCAAAGCAACAATGACAAAAAAAAAATTTCTAATACAGCTGGGTGACTAGGATATCAAGAAATTATGCAAATAGTTTATTTCACAGAATACACTGAAAAAGGTACATTCCCTACACTGTCTGTGGTTTTAGAATTTCCTCTCCATAAAGCTGACTCTGTATTTAGGAATCAATCTCAGATTATGTGTGTACTTGTTTTTTGCTTTATTCACGTATCCCTTGTTACTGAATAATCATTAAATAATATGCATTTTGAGTTATTTATGACGGAGGATGGATGGGTATACTTTTACCCTAAATACTCACCTACTTTTCCTTCTGATTTAGAGTTACATTTGAAAAGAGGGAGGATATGACTAGGGTAGTCCATAGCCACAAAAGAGAGCAACTTTCTGTGTTAATACCAACTGACACAAAGGAGCTTTTCAAATCTTCACAAGCTCCTATCATTGAATTAACCAGCCTGGACCGTACCTTGTAATCATTAAATATTGGTGATATGAAAGAATTGTCCAGAGAGCACATTTTTGCTTCCAAATTTAAAGTTCAAAGCTTTCAGTAAAGTCTCAAGGTAACTTGCACCAAGACAGAGCTTATTTTTATTTTTGGTCACAGCAGAACTAATACTGAACAGAAATATCTACTCACAGAATTTACATCCTTGTAAAGGTCATGATGGAGCATTTTAGACTGTTTGCATTGCTTAAAGTCACACTTCTTATGCAACTGTTCAGAGAGCCTGACATCATTATCTTTAAAAGAAAAATCTTCCCAGAAAGTGTATGTGAAGTTAATGCCTTCCAGGGGTTAATGCCTACTCCTCTCAGAAGGAGTAAAGTGAAAGGTAGGGAGAGAAAACGAATCTACAATTGTCATAAAGTCCATGAATTTTTCAAGGTCTGCTACATACATACTGAATCTTGTAGAAGAGATGATTCTAAGTCCTACAGGAAAACACCTGAGTTTATTATTGTTTTTATTTTATCTGTCACTCAGAAATCTTTGATCAGGATAGAAAGCTTAATTGCTCCACAAGCCTATGTCATTGTTGTTTGGTCACTAAATTGTGTCTCACTCTTCTGCGACCCCAAGGGCTGTAGCCCACCAGGCTCCTTCTGTCCATGGGATTTCCTAGGCAGGAATACTGGAATGGGTAGCCATTCCCTTCTCCAGGGGATCGTCCCCACCCAGGGATCGAACGCATGTCTCCTGCATTGGCAGGCAGATTTTTACTGCTGAGCCCCCAAGGAAGCCCTCTACAAGCCTTAGAAAGACACAAAAAAAGAGGATATGTTGGCAAGGCCAATAGCTGAGAAAGGGAAGAGGTACCTGGTCACTTCGGACATGATTCCATAAGTTCCCTCTTCCTCTGTCCCTCTCCTCCTCTTTGCCGAAAATCCTACCCATCTCTCAAGACTCAAGTCCTCCCTCTTTCACAGAGATGACCCCTATAATAGCAGACCACACATGTTTTGCCAGTAGGAGCAATTCCTGTAAAGCTTAACTGGGTACATAAACACACCTCCTCTATATTTAGCATGGTCTCATGTCATACACCTATTTCTTGAGGTCCTCATGCTTCTTTTAATATTTTAAATCCCACGTGACACTAACACCTAAGGTGTGTTTGTCTGTGTTGCTTATAAGTGTGACAATGAGCCATACGACTCTGGTCCACTAATGATGTGCATAAATGGAATCAGAAACCCTTCAGAGTCTAAAATGAGGCTGCTCCCAGGTGAAGGTTCCAGATCTGGAGGAGTTCTCTGGCCAGCCATATCTATAGGCTCCAAAGCTGAGTCAGAGGCAAAGACTGCAAGAGAATCAGTTTTTATCAAATAACCAAGAAAAAGACCCCACGGGTGTCATCTGTGGGCTACACGCTCCCTCCAGGGCTCAGAACACTGACTGAATGCCTGAGTCCAGTTCCAGCTACTTCGGTAATATGTAAATGCTTTTCATACTGGGTGAGTTATTTACAATCTGACTCTTGATTTCCCCCACATGCAAAACAGGGATGAGAATGCTGCCTGTCATCAGGTTGTGTCCAATGTAAACTGAGATCATGCAGTCCACGGGGTTTAGCACAGTGCCTGTAGTCATGACATAACCGCAATTTTGTCAGTTTATCTATAAAATAAGCGAGCTGACCGAGGTCATCCTGAAGGTCTCTTCCATTGCTTATTCTAACTGTCCTGTGAGAACGGGGACCAGAAAGCCAGAAAGGAGTCTCCCCTCCAGCCAAACGGCGGCTCTCTGCATTCTTTGAATAAATGACATCCACCAGGCACCGCTTCTCCAATAATTATCATGGGGACAGAGGCTAAGCGGCCTTGGCCCTAGTTCCCCTTTGGGGTGTCGCCCTCCGCCCTCACTACCCCAGTCCCTTAGGCCTGCGAGCACTGTTTGAGCGCCTACGGAGTGCGGGACCCAGCCTGTGCCCCGGAGGGATGCGTGGATGGGGAGGTGGGTGGAGGGAGGGCGGTACTCACTTGTTCCTGCGGATCCACTCGATCAGGGCGCGCACCTCTGGCACGTCGTCCAGGGACGGGGGCTCGCCGGTGCTGAACTGGTCGGGGAAGCTGCGGTTGAGGTCGCGGCCGCGGCTGTTGTCGCGGCCGCTGGCCCCAGGAGGGCCGCTGTCGCCGAGGCCGCAGTCACCCTCGCGGGCGCGCTCAAAGCCGTCGGGGTTGAGGCTGGGCAGCACGTACACGTCAGTGGTGTTGAGCAGGCGGACTAGGCGCGGGTCCCCGCGGCGGTAGCCGGCCGCCAGCTCGCGGGCCAGGTAGACGAGCACCTGGCGCGACACGGTCTCGTCCCCGTGCATATTGCCCACCAGCTTCACCTGCGGCCGGCCAGGCAGGAGCGGCCCCGCCGCGTCGGGCCCCGGGTCGCCGTTAGGAGGCGGTGGCCCCAGGCCGGCCGTGAGGCGCAGCACCCACAGCGGCCGGCCCTCCACCGAGCTGCCGATGCTGAAGAGGCGGGCCAGGCCCGGGGGCCCCGCGGCCGCCGCCTCCCTCAGCGCCGAGCCCAGCTCCTCTTCGTGGTAGTAGCGGTCAAACTGGCCCTCGTCCTTCTCGGCGCCCGCGCTCGTCGTCGTCGTCGTGGTCGCCTCCGCCTTCTTGATGTGCGCGGCCCGGGCCGGGCTCCGCAGCAGCTGCAGCAGCAGCAGGAGACACAGCAGCGGCGGGAGGCGCCCGGGCCGCCAAGGCGGCCGCGCGTCCCAGCCACTCGCCATCTTCCAGCAGCTCCGCTAACCCCGGCTCCGTTCCCCCGGCTCCGCGCTCCGGGAGGCCGGGGCCCGCCGGATCCCCTCCGCTCCTAGCAACCCCATCCCGCCCTCCGGCCGCAGCCAATGGTGGGCGGGCCTGCCGCCGCGTCACTTCGTGGGCGGGGCCGTCCTTAAAGCAGCAGATGCCCCTCTGGGCGTGCCTTCCTCCTGTCTGGGTAGAGTTTGGTCACTCTCCTCTTCGGTCAGGGTTCCTGTCCCTCTCTCTCCCTCCTCCCCGTTTCCTTTATTGCGTTTGCTCCGCTTCTCCTCTACTCCCTCATCCTCTTCTGTATGGGTTATGCCTTCATTCTCACCCCTTTTCCTCTGAGTACTATCACCTGCTTCCTTCCCATCTTTGTTGCCGCTTTCCCCAGCTGCGCTTTAACGCTTAGAACCGAGAATAGAAAGAATCAGAAGGTTCGAAAAGAATCAAAGGACTTGGGGGAAAAAAAAAAAAAAAAACAACCTCAAACGTTCGAAAGAATCTACCTTAGAAGAGACAGAAGACGTCGCAGCCCTTCCCAAAGTGCACCCTTTCCATCGGAGTGGGTCTGCCTTAACTTGAGCCCAGCGCCCCGCCAGCCAGCGGTTGAAGGGACTGGGTCCCTTGGAGTGGCAGAGGGTTCACTACCTCTTTTCCAGTTTTTAGTCTTTATATTGAAAGAAGATGCCTCTATGTCTAGTGAAAATCTTCTATGTAGTAGGCTCTCTTTGTGTTGATGGATTTATTTCCTCCGTGTCACCCCAGTTTATTTCACTGCCAGAGGTTCCAGTGTGGGCTGGTCTCAGCCCTGTAGGTGGAATTCATTTCATGGTTCACTTGCCCACCTTTCACACTTCTCCTGAGCGAGTTACTTGTTTAACTGTGGCCTTAGAGTGGCATTTCAAAAGCAGCAGGTATGACATTTCTGGAAACACTTGCTTGGTGAGTATAATTCCAAAATGCCTTAAAGCTGGTAAATACAATGTGGTTATCATCTAGAGAAGAGGCCTTTAAGCTGGCCTTTAAAGTAGGCTTAAATCACTTTAGCTTGAAGAAGCACAAAACCTCCTAATTCTTTTATCAAGTGTGAAATTTTACCCATCAAAGAACATAATTGCAATAACTGTTGTAGTTCCTTTCAGAGCCAGGCGTTTCCAGGCTCCTTCCTTGAACTATGATTGAACCCTAATGTGAATAGTAAAGAGTTAATTCATTCATGTATCAAATATTTATTGAGCAACTATTGTGTGCCAGAGCTATGGTGCTGGGAAGTAGTTCACTCTGCTCAGAGACTGGATACAGTTTGTGATAAGTTTACAATTAGGGATGTAGGAAAATTCATTCAACCCAAAGAGGAGGAGCACAGGAGGAGAGAAATTAGGAGAGGAAGCAGGTAGGTATTCTGGAGAGAAGGAGGAGCAAACCCTGAAAGCTTAAGAGCAAATACTGCACATCCTAGGAACTGCATACAGGTCAGTATTGTGAAGGAGCTCATGGGTATAGAGGACACAAACCAGAGAAGCAGAATAAGAATTCAAAGAGCCTCACAAGCTGGGCTCTGGGGAGCATTTGATCCATAAGAACATGGAGAGCCACTGACAGATGTTAAGCTAGTTTAGAAAAATCCCAGGACTTCCCTGGCAATCCAGTGGTTAAGAATCAGCCTTCCAACACAAGGGACACAAGTATGATCCCTGATCAGGGAACTAAGATCCCACACCCTACAGGGTAACTAAGCCCATGTGCCAGGACGAGGACCCAGCACAGCCAAAAATAAAGTAATAATAAACTGAAGGTGTTAGTTGCTCAGTCATGTCCAACTCTTTGCAACCCCATAGACTGTAGCCCACCAGGATCCTCTGTCCATGCAAGAATTCTCCAGGCAAGAATATAGAGCCCCTTAAAAAAAAAAAAAAAAAGTAACAATAACAGTGGAGAATGCAGTGGAAGGCCTAAGACTTGAGGCTGAGAAACATGTAAGGAAAATGTAACCCAAAAAAACATGATGAGGCTCTGAACCCTTGAGGACAGTGCCAGTGGAGATGGAAAGGAGGAAATGGATTTGAAAGACCTTTAGGAGAGAACGTAGACAGGAAAGAGAAGGTGACAGAGAGAAAGAGAAGCTGTAGGCTGACTTCAAGTTCCAGCCAAAGCAACTTGCGAACTTTCACTGGGGAAGAGGACAGGAGAAGGCGCGGGTTTAGGTGAGGATGATGAATTTAGCACAGTCACTGTGGTCCTGTGAGCATCGCTTCTCCTCCATGACTGTTTGGTTTCATGTGCCTCTTACACACCAGCTGCAACTCATCAGAAGCAAAGCCCCAACTCTGTACAGAGACCACCTCCCCCCCACCCCAGGGAGTACTTAATCATTACTCTGTGCACTTTTACAATAATCCAAATCAAAGAGGCCCCAAGGGACATGTTAACCTCTAATCAAATATTTCCTTTTCTACCATTTTCACTCTCCTTGGAAGCCTCTTCCTGCCAACTCACTCCTGCAGCCTCACCTAGGGAGGCAGTAAATAAACATGTGAGGGCTGTGAAATAATGTGATGTAACTTGAGCCAGTGCCCTCCCAAGAATCCCCAGGCCTCCCGCCTTGCAACTGCAACCTCTTTCTGGTCTGGAGCCTACATCCTACGCAGGTATTCTGTGCTGGTTGTTCGAAGTGAAACCCAAAGCTCCCAACCCGGTCACTGCTCACTGGAGGGGAAGCCTCCAACTAAATAACTCCAGCTGCCGCTGAGAAATCCTAACCTTATGACAGATGTCCCTTATCTCCTTCCCACAAGGAAAGTCCTGGCTTCACAAGTGAAGGAACTTGTGAAAAAGTTTCCAGTTCACAGAAGCTGAGTGGTAATGACCTGACTTTTGAAAAACAAAGCAGAGCTTGTTGGATGGCCTGCTGGTCTTCAATAACCACTTTTTCTAAAAGACTCATAGGTAATCGAAACACAGCATAGATTATGAACTTGTAAATGTCACATGGTCTGGCAGAAACACCCACAAACTGACAAGTTCAATTTGACAAATGGTTATGGCGCATCCATCTAGCGAAAGGTCTGCTCTATGGGTGATGGAGGATTGGGGGATAAATAAAGGATTGTCCTCTGCTAGAAAGCCAGAGTCTAGTGAGAGAGACAGAACACAGGCAGGACAGGATGCATCCATGGGGCCGGTGCTATGTAACAGCCACTGCACTAAACCTTTTCATTGGTTGATGCATTTAATCCTCACAACAATCCAGAGGTAGGTACTATTAACTCTCCTGTTTCAAAGATAGATACACCGAGGCACAAGATCTCACAGCTGGCAAACCACAGATCTAGGACTCAAACCCAGGGAGTCTGGCTCAAGAGTCTGTGTGTTTACTCAACAATAAAACTGCTTCTATGGCGTGAACTAAAATAAAACAAAATGAAATAAAAATGGAAAAACCTCACTATTGGAACCCAGAGAAGAAAGCAACTAATTGTGATGAGGCATCAGAGAAAACTTCATCAATACTGAGTTCATGAACTGAGTTCAAATTCTAGATCAACCATTTTCTAGCTATTTTAACTTGGGGAAGTTATTTTATTTTTCTGAGAATTAAGTGAGATAATGCAGGTATAATATTTAATGTAATTCTTGGTACTTGGCATATAACAAGCTTTCAGAAATCATCATTATTTGTGTGTGTGTGTGTGTGTGTGTGTGTGTGTGTTTAATAAGAATTCTCAAACAGGGAAGAAAATGGAGAATAGGGCAGTCAAGGCAGAAGGACCAGTGAAAACAGAGGGTAACAGTGACTGGAATATAAGATGTGTTAGGAGGAGCAGCAGGAGCCATAGCTATGAAAGAAGAATGGTGCCAGATGATGAAGGGCCTCAGATATGCTAAAGGAGTTTTGCTTTATTCCACAGCAAATGAAAAACTTACAGAGTTGTTTATGAAGAGAGTGGTATGGATCATATCCATGTCTCAGCAAGAGAATTCCAGGGGCTGTGTGGGGCAGACTTAAAAGATGTTGCTCTCTAGACAAGAGCTGATTCTGGCAGTATCAGAGAGGATAGAAAGGAGAAGATATGTTAGAATGATGTTTGGGTTATTGGATTGACAAGATTTAGCAACTACTCGGGTAAAAGGGGAGAAGTAAAAGACAACTTCCCAGGCTAGTGAAGGTGACCAGGTAAATGGCCTTGTCAGTATCCAAGACAAGGAAAGGCATAGGATCAAATACACCAGCAGAGGCTTGGTCTTAGGTAAGAACACAGACAATTTGCAGGTGGCTTGATGGCAAACAATCCACCCTCCAATGCAGGAGATGCGGGTTCAACCCCTGGTCCAGAAAGATCCCCTGGAGAAGAAAATGGCAACCCACCCCAGTAATCTTGCCTGGGAAATCCCATGAACAGAGGAGCCTGACGGGCTACAGTCCATGGGGTCGCAAAAGAGCTGGACATGACTTAGTGACTAAACAACAGACACTTCACCTGTATTCACAAATGGAAAAGCAGAATGTGTGAGTGTAAGTACAACTAAGTGAGTAGATGACATGTTGGGAGCTGGTAGATATTCTCTGCTGATTGCTTTTAATTTCTAAATGAAATGGGATGTTGTAGCCATCAGTTGAGGGTAAGGATGTGGTAATACCTATTGGAGGTTTGAGGAAAGAGAGAAAGATGTGAAATAATCATCACAAGGAGTGGGAGAGAGAAATGGAGAGCAATAGCTTTCAGCCATTGACCTTAGGGACCAGCAGGTTTTTAACATGACATCAAGACTCGCTAATGGGATATGGAACAGAGGGGTTTGTTGGCTTGACTTGTTGGTTTGTTTTTGTTTTTATAGCATTTGCTCTTACTTCCTCAGAGTCCTTATCTTTCCAGGCCAAAGAGAAATGAAAGATGTTTATTGAAATCACTTTCAAAAATTGCCCTTGGTTAGGTCAGCCCATTCTATCTTAGTCAAGCCTGATTCTAGGGCATAGATAGGCTGCTGCTGAAACATGAGGCCATTATAATTATTTTCATCTGTATTTCAAAAAAACCCCTCTCTATGTGCCAGAACCAAATGGACAGCAGTTTTATTCTCATGAGGTAGAGAGGGAGGGAAGCAGGTATCAGTTACTTTTGGTTGTACATATCAGAAATCCTGACTCATTCTAGTTTGAATAATAAATGGAATGTATTGGCTCATGTAACTGAGAAGTCCAAAGGAGAAGTCTGGATTATAGCTATATCCTGTGGCTAAATGGTCACCAAGCACCTGCTTTCTTTTTGTCCTTGACCCTTGCCTTCTATAATACAATGTTGACTTTATTCTGATTTCCTCTGTGGTCCCGAGAGGGCTGCAGAAGCTCCTAAAGCCACATGCTTTCTCAATCACGTGCTGTGCTTAGTCAGTTCAGTCGTGTCCGACTCTTTGCGAGTCCATGGACCTCAGCCCACCAGGCTCCTCTGGGTGGAAGTCCATGGGACGCCAGTCTCCTGGAGTCCATGGGATTCTCCAGATGAGAATATTGGAGTGGCTTGCATTTCCTTCTCCAGGGGATCTTCCCAACCCAGGGATTGAACCCGTGCCTCCTGCATTGCAGGCGGATTCTTTATTGCTGAGCCGCCTGGGAAGCCTCTTCTTATTCATACTCAGCAGCAGAGGATGCCCTTGTGCAATCAGTTTTGCCGATCACTTGAGGTCACATGCCTCGCTCTGAACCAATACTGGGGCCAGTCAACACCAAACTGCTTCACCAACCAAACCTAAGCAGCAGCAGGTTTTATTTATTCAACATTATGAAGCATGCAGGTCCTGTCCTGGGATGGGGGTGGAGGCATGTGGAGGAAGAAAAAAGGGATAAGGAAGAGGAAGTGCTGTAACAGTGAAATAGGTAACTATGTACAAAGTGCCGGTAACTAATCCCTGTACAGGCTTTAGTATTTACAATAGGCAGTTTGTCTCACTAATCCTCTTAATTTAGAAAAGGAATATTTGTCCTTATTTTTGATTGTCCAGCATCTGAAACCCTTCCCCCTCATTTGGGGAACCCTCCACCTTTGGGGTCTCGGTGGAAGGCAGGGTCTGAAAATGCCTCCTGGAACATGGGCCTCAGTTTGGCCAAGCAGATGAACCTGTGGTGGGCTTTGAATTGGGAGCCAGGCTTCCTTGGCAGCTTAACTCGTAAAGAACCCACCTGCACTGCAGAGGATGTGAGTTTGATCCTTGGATCAGGAAGATCCCCTGGAGAAGAAAATGGCAATTTCCCACTCCAATATTCTTGCCTGGGAAATCCCATGAACAGAGGGGCCTGGCAGGCTACAGTCCATGGGGTTGCAAAAGAGTCAGACAGGACTTAGCCAGTGAACAACAATGACGCAAAGAAGCAGAGACTATGGATAATTCTTTTTAGCTGTGATGGGTAAGCGTGGCAGCAACATACAATCTCTGGGGTGACACAGGAAACAGAACATCCATCTAGCTCTCAGCGCCAGTGGTGGGGGTGGGGGGTGTGTGGGGGAGACAAGTTGCAATGGTTGGTATTGGTGACAGTGGCAGCACTTTGCCAAGTTCTGCCACTCACTTTGAGGCATTGTCCCTGGGCTTCCCTGGTGGCTCAGATGGTGAAGAATCTGCCTGCAAATGCAGGAGACCTGGGTTCAATCCTGGGTTGAGAAGATCCCCTGGAGAAGGGAATGGCAACCCACTCCAGTATTCTTATCTGGAGAATTCCATAGACAGAAGAGCCTGGCGGGCTACAGTCCATGAGGTCACAAAGAATCGGACACGACTGAGCAACTAACACTTTTACTTTCTGATTTTCCAACTCTTCTAGCAATTCTGTGAGTCAGCCAGTATCTTTTCAATAAACCAATTTTCAATCAGAATCAGTTTCTGAGGCTGCAATTTATTGAAATATTAGTATAATCCCTTGAGGTCAGTATCATCATCCTCGTTTTTCAGATGAGAATACAGGCTCTGAGAGATTAAGTATCTTGTACCTAGCAGTTCGTGGGGTTGCAGAGTTGGACGAGGCTGGGTGACAGCATACACACACGCACCTAGGATCATTTGTTTAGTCTCGAAGTCATGTCTGATTCTTTGCGATCCCATGGACCGTAGCCTTCCAGGCTCCTCTGTCTATGGGATTTCCCAGGCAAGAGTACTGGAGTGGGTTGCCATTTCCTTCTTCAGGGGATCTTCTCAACCCAGGGCTTGAACCCTCAATTCCTGCATTGGCAGGCGGATCCTTTATCACTGTGACACTTAAGAAGCCCTTAACAAATGTTTAAGCACTTATAAAATGAGCCAGCAGGGAAGACCGACCGCACTATCGTCCAATTTTAAACCCCATAATTGTTTTAGTAGCTGCCTCTTTCATAGATAAAAGAGAAACTGAGAAAGACTCATTCATTCCTGAAAGAGTCATTTTCTCTCCCATCTGTCTAGTACCTAAAGGGTACCCCTAGACAGAGGTTCCTCTGTGTCTAAAAGGCTTTCTCCTCAATTTAAAGGCAAACACACCAGGGATCTTCAGAGTTTTGTCAGCTGACACCAGGATGGACTTCTGTAATAGCTGCTTGAGGGTATGGACCCATGAGAATGGCACACAGGTGGAAGGGACAGGAGAGAGAGAGAAAAATGCTAAAAGGGAAGGAATAGGGTTGCCATGGGACTGGAGCTGAAAACAGAACTTGCCCCCACGTTTCTTTGGCTTGACTGCTTAGCCTACAGGGTAGAGTGGAAATGTCAGTAGGGGAAGTTCCCGGAGAGACTAGATTGTATCAAACTGATGGTTCTCAACACCACTACCCTTTAAAATCACCCAGGGAGGCTGTGTGTGTGTTGCCATATATATATATATATGTATATGTATATGTATATGTATATGTATATATACACACACACATATATATGTATATGCATGAGGTATAGTTGCTTTACAATGTGTGGTTTCTGCTGTTCAAGGAAGTGAATCGGCTGTATGTATAGATATATCCCCTCCCACCCCCACCATCCCACCCCCTAGATCATCACAGAACACCGAGCTGAGCTTGGGCTCTACAGCAGTTTCCCATTAACTATCTATTTTGCTTGTGGTAGTGGATATGTGTCAACCCCAGTTTTGAAAATACAAGTGCAAGGGGGAATGGGAGGTACTTGATGGGCACAGGGTTTCCTTTTGGGCAGTGAAAATATTGTGAAACTAAAGTTGATGGTTGCACAATATTGTGAATGTACTAAATGCCATAGAACAGTACACTTTGAAATAGTTAATTTTATCTTATGTGAGTTTTATCTCAGTTAAAAAAAAACAAAAACTAGCACTCTGCCTTCCCTAGGGAGTGGGGAGAGTAATAAAGAGCATGCATGAGGGAGGAGGAATTTCAAAAAGATAAGACGTTGGAGGAACGTCTTGAGAAATGTGAGACTTTAAGAGAGACACACCTTAAAGATAACTTCTGTAAAGACTTACCATGCTTTCTTCTCAGGTGTTTTATGGGAGTTCCACGTGAATTTCTTTGGATGTGGCAGTGCTGAGATAGGGCTGAGTATAGCTTAGTTTTATTTGGGTTACACCTTATTTTCTTTTCTTTAAAAAAATGATTTGTTTACTGGCTGCACTGGGTCTTCATTGCTGAGCATGAGGTTTCTGTAGTTGCAGTGAGCAGGGGCTGTTCTCTAGTTGAAGTGCATCGGCTTCTCATTGGCGTCTCTTGTTGAGGAGCATAATCTCTAGGGTACCGGGGGCTTCAGTAGCTGGAGCGCACAGGGTTAGCTGCCACATAGCATGTGGCATCTTCTCAGACCAGGGATCCAACCTATGTCCCCTGCACTGGTTGGCAGATTCTTAACCACTGGACCACCAGGGAAATCCTTATACTTACTTTCTAGTTCTGCCTAAAGCTAGTCTTGGAGTCTAACAACAAATGCAAATGGGACTAAGCGCTCTCTTGCCCAGACATAGTCAGGTCTGCCCAGATCCAAAGACATCCTCCAATATAAACAAAAATAAACTGAGACTGTGAGCTCTTGCATAAAGGCCCCAGAGCACAACTTATACCTCCCAGCCAGAAAAATATTCAGTTACCAGGGATGCTCTGGCAGTCAGCAATTTCAGCCTCTAATTTTGATGAAAATACTTGCCAAGACTGAATTGGCACAAACAAAGCACATTCACACCCAGCCAGCTGGACTATATCTCAGAAGTACAAGACGAAGCACCAGAGGGTGAAGAGACTGATACTATTTATGGGAACAATTTGCAGTCCTCTCTCTGTTATAGGTCTGGGTGGAAACGGGATGAGAGAAGGATACCAGTGACAAGGAGAAGGCCGCTGCTGAAATGTGCAAGCCCACACAAAAGCCAAGGCTCCCCAGGAGACCCTGAGTGCCAGGGACACAGGATAAAGCAGTGGGTTTGCAAAATGATCCTCATAAGAAGCAATTACTAGCTCATTTGCTCAATAGAGAAGGGAAACGCTTACACAAAAAGGAACGAGCAATGAAGTCAGATAAAAACAAGTTGAAATGGGGACTACCCTGGCGGTCCAGTGGTTAACACTGCATGCTTCCAATCCCTGGTTGGGGAACTAAGGTCCCGCATGTTGCACAGCAGGACCAAAACAAACAAACACACAAAATAATTCAAAAACCAGGTTGAACCAATGCAACCAAAGACAAGACAGAACAGATGGAAGTTACAGCAAATCTCTAGGGGCACCAGAGCAGATGTTCTAGCAGGTTGTCTAATGCTGCTTCCCAATGCAGCTGTACACCCACTCCCAAAACTTTTCTAGCATTTCATTCTATTATGTGGGTCTTCCATCCGTTTATTAATCTGTCCAATAGAACTTGACTAAGCACTGTCTCTATGCCAGATCCAGATCCAAGCTCCGGACATAGAAGTAAGGAAAACACAATTCAGGCCAGATTAAGAAGAGTCTCAAGAACTAAAGAAATTATGGTTTCCCATTCCTAAAATAAAATTCAAATTTTATTTTTCAAAATGACACAAACCTTGCATATGTTCTAGAATCAAAATAGCTTCCTTCTGGATTTAAGGATTACAAAATTCAGATGACATGAAAGATGAATGTTTCTCTCATTCTAATGCTCCTGCTTTGCTGGTGCCTTAAGGGGTGCCCTAGCTGTGGGCACCTTCCCAACCCTTAAAAAAGCTCTTAAGAGGAAGGATGATATTTGCCTTTCTCACCACTGTGGCAGCTTTTCTCTCTCCCAATTTCTGGTAACTTCAATGGTTGTTAATGAGTAGAAGGAGGATAATTTGGCAACAGGGAAAGGAATTTTTTTAATTGTTTATTTATTTATTTGGCTGTGCCAGGTCTTGCAGGATCTTCAATCTTCATTGCAGCATGCAGATTCTTAGTTGAGGCCTGTGAGATCTAGTTCCCTGACCATAGAAGTGGTTCATGGATGGTTAGATACGCCCATGGCTGAGAGATGTACCACATATTGAGTGAGATTAAATGTGCCTGGGCTTCCTTCTTGAGCATATATCCAGAGAAAATTCTAATTCAAAAAGATACATGCACTCCAATGTTCATAGCAGCATTCTTACAGTAGCCAAGACATGGAAGCAACATAAATGTCCATCAACAGACAAATGGATGGGGGGGGGCGTACAGTGTTCTACTACTCGGCCATAAAAAGAATGAAATAATGCATTTGCACCAACATAGGTGGGCCTAGAGACTATACTAAGAGACATAAGTCAGAAAGAGAACAACCAATACCATATGATATCACTTATATGTGGAATCTAAAATATGATACAAATGAACTTATTTACAAAACAAACAGATTCACAGACATAGAAAACAAACTAATGCTTACCACAGTGGAAAAGGGGTGGGGGTGGGATAAACCAGGAATTTGGAATTACCAGATACAACTACTGTGTATAAAATATACAAACAGCAAGGTCCTACTGTATAGCACAGGAAACTAGATTCATTATCCTGCAAAAAGCCATAATGGAAAAGAACATGAAAAAGAATATACCTACGTATGTATATATACCTGAACCACTTACTGAACACCTGAAACTAATACAACATTGTAAATCAACTATACTTCAATTAAACAAAATTTTAAGGGTCTGGGCTATATCACTGATTTGTGGTTTCAGTGAATTGAAGAATGAGTGTTTCAAGACATTTGTATTTCATGGAAATATAGATTTTCCTCAAAAGTCAGGCATATATATAGCCATTTATTGCTTTATCTGCCTCAAAAGGTAGTCTGCTCCTCTGGAAACTGTCCTTCCCGGTTCCAAATATACCTATGGCAGGGTTGCTCAATCACAGTTTCTCCAATCTCCAGCCCTAGAGCAGGCACACAACCCAGACAGAGCTCCACCATAAATACAGTGATTGGTTCAGGGATGGCATGAATCCCAAACCAGGATCATCAGAGTGCTCTAACTGCAACTGAGGGGAAAGTGCTTTCTTCTCTGTTCAGTTGGAAGGCTGTGTGGATGGAAGCCTAGACTTGCTTGAAGACAAAGTTCTGATTTCACAGGGACAATGGAATTTCAAAAACAAAGCCAACACGCAAAGAAAGGCAGAGAGGAGAAGATATGCCAGAGAGTGATCTGAAGAGAACCAGTCACTCCTGAGGGCAGTGCCACCTCTCCATCCATCATTTGCTTGCAGGAAGCAATACCTTCTGCTTTCCACTTAAACTGGTTTAAGTCATATTTCTTCAACTTTTATCTAAAGAATCCTGTCCTAGCAAAGCCATCTGGTAGAATATTCCTAAAGGAAGTTAGGTTGCACAGGTACTACTGAAACAGATTGGTGTCGTTTCAGGGGGACTCCGAAGAGCTCTGGTCAGTTCAGTTCAGTCACTCAGTCGTGTCTGACTCTTTGCAACTCCATGGACTACAGCACGCCAGGCCTCCTTGTCCATGACCAACTCCTGCAGCTTGCTCAAACTCATGTCCATCAAGTCAGTGATGCCATTCAGCCATCTCATCCTCTGTCATCCCCTTCTCCTCCTGTCTTCAATCTTTCCCAGAATCAGGGTCTTTTCCAATGAGTCAGTTCTTCACATCAGATGGCCAAAGTGTTGGAGCTTCAGCATCAGTCCTTCCAATGAATATTCAGGACTGATTTCCCTTAGGATTAACTGGTTTGATCTCCTTGTTGTCTAAAGGGACTCTTAAGAGTCTTCAACACTACAGTCCAAAAGCATCAATTCTTCGGCACTCAGCTTTCTTTATGGTCCAACTCTCGTATTCATACATGACTACTGGAAAAACATAGCTTTGACTAGTCGGATCTTTCTCAGCAAAGAATGTCTCTGCTTTTTAATATGCTGCCTAGGTTGGTCATAGCTTTTTTTCCAAGGAGCAAGCATCTTTTAATTTCATGGCTACAGTCACCATCTAGAGATTTTGGAGCCCAAGAAAATAAAGAGCTCTGGTATCATAGTCCTTTATGTCTCAGTGCAGAGAAGAATTCACCGAGAACACAGTGGTAGATAAGAAGTGAATGCTTTATTAGAATAGAACGCTTGTGAGGCTTACAAGAAAGGGAGCGAGAAAAGCTGCGCCCTGAGAACTTAGTGGGCTACGGTTTTATAATCAAAGGAAAAATGCGGAGGGGGAGAAGAACTTTGTCTTTTTTGAGTAGACAGCACTTTTCCATCATCGGTTCCTCCCCCAGGGAGGGCAGGGAAGTTTACTTGTCCCTCCCTAAATGGTCTGGCCAGGACTGTCATAGCACTTTGGAAACATATTTTTAGGTCTCAGTAAAATGAGTGTCTTTGATTTTGAAAAGTCAAAATAAATGATAAATGATTTCCCATAAATGATTGGTTTTTTGTGGGCACAGAGCCTATTTGGGGGGTCATTAACTTGATAACACCATTGGGCAGGTTGTAGGCCTTATTTTCTACTCTTCTTTTATTGTTTGGGGGGTATTGTGCAAAAAACATGTCTTAGGGGCCGAAGAACATGTTTTGGGGGTGCTAACTCACTGAGCTCACTGGGCAGGATGTAGGTCTCATGCAAGCATCATTTTATTATTTGGGGGCATGTCTCACGCTTCTGTTGCATGGTTTTGTTGCTAAGCAAGCCTGCTTGGCTTTGTGATTAAGCAAACCTGCTTTCTCCAGTAATCATTAACTTTCAGGGTCTCTCCATATTTTTCTACTTACAATCCCCTAGTGGGATTAACTATTTAATCACCTATTCTGCCCCTTCATTCTGCCCCTATCACTACCATACATCAATTAAAATGGTTTAAAAAAATTTTTTTTATTTTCTCTTTTTTCCATCGGTTTTATTGCGTGAGGGAGGAAAAGCTGGTATAACTGCCAAGTCAGGGTAGGTTTTTAAAATTTATTTTAAATTGGAGGATAATTGCCTTACAATGTTGCATTGGTTTCTGGTATACAACAATGTGAATCAGTTATAAGTATACATATATTCCTTCCCTCATGAGCCTCCCTCCCACTCCCCACCCCCATCCCACCCAGCTCCCGTCTGGGCTCCCTATGTTATGTAGGAGCTTCCCACTAGCTATCTATTTAACATATCATAGTGTAATACGCCTGGAGAAGGCAGTGGCACCCCACTCCAGTGCTCTTGCCTGGAAAATCCCATGGACAGAGGAGCCTGGTAGGCTGCAGTCCATGGGGTCGGTAAGAGTTGGACATGACTGAGCGACTTCACTTTCACTTTTCACTTTCATGCATTGGAGAAGGAAATGGCAACCCACTCCAGTGTTCTTGCCTGGAGAACCCCAGGGATGGGGGAGCCTGGTGGGCTGCCGTCTATGGGGTCACACAGAGTCGGACACGACTGACGTGACTTAGCAGCAGTGTAATACGTCAATGCTACTCTTTCATTTTATCCCACCCTCTCCTTCCCCCGCAGGTGTCCATAAGCCTGTTCTCTGTTAAAATAATTTTATTTGACAATACCAAATGGTGAACATGTGGAAAAACTGGGACTCTCAGACATTGCTGAGGGCCAAGGGGTAAAATGGTAAACTTAAAACAAAATAAAACACTTAGGAAAACTTTTTGGCATTTTCTAATAGTTACACATACAACTCTCCTATGAGAGAGATTCCATTTCTAGGCCTTTACCTAAGAGAAAAGAAAATATATGTCCACAAAAAGATATATAAGAATGTTCTTAGCAGTTTTATTCATGAGAGCTCCCAACTGGAAGCAACCCAAATAAGAATGGATAAACAAATTGTATATATTTATATAATGGCATAACATTTAGCAATGAAAGGTAATGAGTTACAGTAATGTGGTTGAATCTCAAAAAACTTTCTATTGAGCAAAAGATGTCAGACACAAAAGAAAACACACTGTATGATTTCATTTTTATTAAGTTCTAGAACAGGCAAAACTAATTGATTCTGGTGATAAAGATCAGGAGAGTGGGAGGAGTTTGTTTGGGAAGAGACACTGATGAACTTTCTGCAGTCATAGAAATGTTCTATATGGTGGCAGCTGTATTGATCAATATGTCTGTCAAAGCTCATCAAACATTGTTAAAGTCTGTACATTTTATGTAAATCATACATCAATTAAAAAAAGAATATCTGTACACTTGTATTTATAGCAGCATTATTTTCGATAGCCAAAAGGTGGAAATAATACAAATATCCACTGACAGAAGAACGGATAAACAGAAGTGATGTTTACACACAGTGGAACATTATTCAGTTCTCAAAAGGAAGGAAAGTCTGACATTCACTACACCATGGATGAACTTTGAGGACATTATGCTAAGTGAAAGAAGCCAGTCACAAAAAGACAGATGTTGTATGGTTTCACTTACATGAGGTACCTAGAGTAGTCAAATTCATCGAGGCAGAAGTAAATGACAGCAACCAGGGGCTGGGAAGGGGAGGAGGGAATGGGAGTTAGTGTTTAATGGGTAAAGCAAGACAAAAAAGAGTTCCAGAGATGGATGTTGATAATGGATGTACAACATTGTGAATGTACTTGATACCACTGCACTGTATACTTAAAAATTATTCAGATGGTAAATTTCAAGTTATGTGTATCTCAGTACAATTTTTTTAAAAAAGAGTATTGAAAAAAGTTGCACAGAGACTATGATTGTCTCCTTTTTATTTTTCCAAACAAGACACACACGAAAAGCAGCAAACAACCCACCATTTACTATCACCTGCATTTCACAAAAAGAGGGATATTTCTGAAACTATAAAGAAAAATATAAGGGGACTTAATTGGTGGTCCAGTGGTTGAGAAACTGTCTTCCAATGCAGGGGACACAGGTTGGATCCATGGTCAGGGAACTAAGATCCCACATGCCTAGGGTCAACTAGAGAAAGTCCTTGCACCTCAACTAAGATCCAGTGCAACCAAAAACAAACAAAAACAACAAAAACAAACCCCGAAACTTAAGGACATAGTCTCGGGATAAACAGTTCTTTCCCCCCAAACATCTGGACAAGTTCTCCCACATTTTTCTTACTTGTCTTATTTCATTACAGATTAGTTTTTAAAAATCTTCTCATATCAGCACCAGTTTAGAGGCCAGAGATTGGAACTGCTGTTGATGGAGCTTGATAGCACTGAAAGCAATAATAAAAACCCTGAGCCCACTGAACCATTATTCTGATCCTGAATGGCACTTCCGGTGTCCTGGACACAAGTTTTCATTCACGTGAAGAGACTATCACCCCCAAATATCTCCAAGACAGTTTGTGAACAATGGGAGATCAGAGAGACCTCACGAAGGCCGACAGTGAATGCTGGGGGAGCAAGATTCTTCACATCCCAGCATCATCAGAAAGTGCCCTTGTGGCCTTTCTGCATCTCCGCTCTAACTTGCATGCCTTATATAGGGCACCTGCTTAGCCTGCGAAAGCTGTTACAGCGGCCACTTCCCCGAAGCCAGGAAGTGAAGCAACCCAAAGTTGATACAGCCAAGAAGGCTGAGTTCGCGTGGGTAGTGGCAAGGTGAGAAGAAAATGCAGTAAGTGTGAAACCACAAGGAAATTCAAAACTGGTTCTAAAGTTCAAACTTTGCAGTGGGTGGTGTCCCAGGAAACCCTGAATGCTGACTGAGCTTCATGGGCCTATTTAGGAAAGAGGTGAACAGGGCATTGCAAAGTGAGGTGGTCCAGGAATTTTCAGGGTCTCTATGCAGCCTACCAAGTCTACAGTCTTTAAGTAGCGTTAAAATATTTTATTATTAAATTAGCACAACAAATTCCTTGTTGATACACTAAGCATTATTTATGCATTACTATGATTTTTCCAGTGATCATGTATGGATGTGAGAGTTGGACTGTGAAGAAAGCTGAGCACCGAAAAATTGATGCTTTTAAACTGTGGTGTTGGAGAAGACTCTTGAGAGTCGCTTGGACTGCAAGGAGATCCAACCAGTCCATCCTAAAGGAGATCAGTCCTGAGTGTTCATTGGAAGGACTGATGCTGAAGCTGAAACTCCAATACTTTGGTCACCTCATGAGAAGATTTGGAAAAGACCCTGATGCTGGGAGGGATTGGGGGCAGGAGGAGAAGGGGACAACAGAGGATGAGATGGCTGGATGGCATCACTAACTCAATGGACATGAGTTTAAGTAAACTCCGGGAGTTGGTGATGGACAGAGAGGCCTGGCGTGCTGCGATTCATGGGGTTGCAAAGAGTCGGACACGACTGAGCGAGTGAACTGAACTGAACTAGATGTGAGAAAGGAATCAGTGTCATGTGATCTAATATGTTAACCCCACCATTTGTAGACTTTCAGTAATAAGACTTTAAGTCTATTTTCTATGTTGTTTCCTCCCAGGTAAGTAGTGGCAATATCGGGGGCGGGGGTGGGGTGGGGTGGGGTGGGGTGGTGGAATCTGATGTGTTAAAGCACATTTAAAGAACTAAGAACCTACTTTTAGAAAAATCATAAGAAAAACTTTTATGTCCCTCCGCTGGGGATTCCTCTTCATCCTACTCTCACAGGATGCCAGTGTCACAACCTACGCCAGTGTGTGCACCCATAGGGAGGCCCTCCTCCACCCTATTTGGGCTCTGATACCCTCACTAGGTCACCCCCAAGCATGGACATTTTCCTCATGTGGCTCAGAGTCGTAACCCTGCAACTGAGCCTTCGCCACCACCACCATCACCGCTCCATGCGGACACCCTTCTTCCCTCGCGCAGGCTCCCACTCCTTGCACTCCAACACAGGCGCCCTGCCTAGATTCGGATGGACACCCCACCCTGTGCTGAGCTGTTCCCCTGAGGGAACACTCTCCTGGCTCCACCCGCTCTGACGCTCCATACCGAGCCGCCCCACTGCGTGGATGTCCTTCTCCCTCTGCCGGCCAGCTCTTCGTCCTTGTTCAAACATGTAGGCCATATTTTGCAACGCCTGCAGTTCTTTCGCCTTCTTTTTAAATGTACATAGATTCGACTTGGTGACTAGTCTTGTTATATCCTGTTTCCCCTGTCCCCTCGTTTTTCACTATGAAATGTCTTCATTGGCTGGTTTTCTTCATTAGGTAGCTTTTCTGGAAAGTACTGAATGGGACTTCCCTGGCAGTCCAGTGGTTAAGAACCTGCCTGCCAGTGCAGAGGACATGGGTTCGATCCCTGGTCTGGAAACTATAAGATCCCACATGCCATGGGGCAACTAAGCCTGTGAGCCACATCTCCTGAGCCCACACTCTAGAGCCCATGGGCCACAACTAGAGAGTAGGCCTTACTTGCCACAACTCAGCATAGGCAAAAATAAATAAATAAACCACAACCAAGAAACAAATTTTTAAAAAGTGTTTGCGTGTGTGTTACCTGGGCCAAGCCTTTGCGTATTTGAGACTATTTGCTGGCTGCCTTCATACACAGAAATTTGACCAGGTATAAAATTCTTGGGTCACCCTCATTTTTCCTTAGAACTTTATAAATATTGCTCTAACATCTTCTAACTTGGATCTTTGCTGTGAATAAGTCTGAACCCAGATTTAACTCTTCCTGTTACAAGTGACTTGTGTTTTTTTGCCTAGATATATGAAGGATTATTCACTTAATTCATGAGTTTAGTCATTGTATGTGGCCAGGTCATGTTTCTATGCATCTGTGTTAATTTTTCCTACAACAGAGTGTATCCTTTAAATTTGTAGATTCTGCTCTTCATTTCAGCAAAGTATACTTTTTTTTTCTTTGAATACTTTTTTCTCCATTTTCTGTGCTCTCTACTTCAGGGACTTATGGGCTTCCCAGGTGGCTCAGTGGTAAAGAATACACCAGCTAATGCAGGAGACTTGTGTTCATTCCCTGGGTCAGGAAGAACCCCTCGAGGAGGAAATGGCAACCCACTCCAGTATTCTTGCCTGGGAAATCCCATGGACAGAGAAGCCTGTTGGGGTATAGTCGATGGGGTCACAAAGAATCGTACATGACTGAGTGATTGAGCATGCATGTACTCCCTCAGGGACACTAAATGTATTTATATAGTAGATTTCTCTTGTCTCTTATTAATGTATACAATTTCTATAACTGCAAAATTCTATGTAGATGTAAGATGTCTTAGTTCAGGCTTCCACAACAAATTGTCATAGACTGGGTAGCTCGTAAAGAGCAGAAATTTGTTTCTCGTAGTTCTGGAGGCTAGGAAGTCCAAGGTCAAGGCACCAGCATATGTAATGTTTGATGATATCTCACATCCTGGTTCATAGATGGCCATCTTCTCTCTGTGGCCTCACATGGCCAGAGGTGCAGGAGAACTCTCTGAAATCTCTTATCTTTATTTTTAAAATTTATTTGGTTATTCTGGATCTTAGTTGGGCTTCCCAGGTGGTGTTAGTGGTAAAGAACCTGTCTGTCAATGTAGGAGATGTAAGAGTTGTTGGTTCGATACCTGGGTCAGGAAGATCCCTTAGAGAAGGAAATGGCAACACACTCCAGTATTCTTGCCTGGAGAATCCCATGGACAGGGGAGCCTTGTGGGCTAGTTCATAGGGTCACAAAGAGTGGAACCCTACTGAAGCCCCTTAGCACTCACGGATCTTAGCTTCATCTTGCAGGACCTAGTTCTCCGACTAGGAATCTAACCCGAGACCCCTGAATTGAGACCAGAGTCCTAGCCAATGACCACCAGTGCCCTGGAGTCTCTATTTTTTTTTTTTTTTTCTGGAGTCTCTTTTACAAGGGCATTAATTCCATTCATGAGGACTCCACTCTCCTGACCTAATCACCTCCCAAAGGCCCCTCCTTCTAATATCATCATATGGGGGATTAAACTGACAACATAGGAATTTCGGGGAGGACACAAATATTGAGTCCAGAACATAAGCACACTAATTATTGTTATAAGTATAATCCAAATAGGGGAATTTTAATTTTTTTTTTCAGTTCAAGTCTCAAATACCAAAAACTTTGTGAGTGACCTTTAGGTGTGTGTCTTTGAGTGTGTGTACACATTTAAGCATGTAAGTATATACATTTCTTATGAGACAGTAAAAGAAAACCAAACATATGCTACATGGGTGCCACTGTTTACAGCAATATTGAAGGGGAGAAAATAATATTTATTTAGGAACAGACATACCACAAGGTCCAAGTTTTACAAGCACGTGAATGTGTAGATAATGATAAAGCAGACTGAGATAAAAGATAACACAGTAGTCAGTTTGTTTTCCAAGAACTACAGGGACCAAGCAATATTTAGAACTAGTTTTTATTTAACCTTAAATAATGCTTCAGAACTGTACAAAGCAATGACATAAGAACTTTATTACACATTAGCTCATTCAGTGCTCACAGTAAATATAGAAACAAATATTATTTGACCACCACTCGATAAAGATGAGATCAAGCCTCAGAAGTGTTAAATGAATCCCCAGAGTTGGCTCACTGCTAAATGGTAGAGTGGGTTTGGAACCAAAGTTTCCCAAAGCAGTGTTTCCACATTAATCCTCTCTCTCACCCATCTTTTGCTATAATGGGAGGTTCTGAAGGAAAAAAAGAGCCGTGTGTGTCTTAAAGGGTATTCATATTTTAAGAAGTCAAATCTGTTGGTTCCCATGAATGCATATTATCTTTACAGCAATATATGTTAGAATTGTAAAACATATGGGCTGTAAAACTTCTCTAAAAAGTCATTTTTAGTCACCGTCACCCGGTCTTTTCTCAATTGCTCCTTAGATCCTTTAGTTCATGTTCCAAAAGGCACTCAAGTTCAACATATTTAAAGTGAAACCCATTGTTTTACCCTCAAGAACCTTTTCTTCCTCCAAGTTTAGTCACTGACATCTCAGTGCTTCCTTTCTTTCTACTTTCTATTAGTCATCGAAATTATTGCTTCTGTCTTTTCAATCCCTCATTTTCCTGAATCTGTTCCTTTTCCTTCAAAACGTCAACTCTGGGGACTTCCCTGATGGTCCAGTGGCTAAGATTCCACACTTGCAATGCAGGGGGCCCAGGTTCAATCCCTGGTCAGGGAACTAGATCCCATATACCTCAACTAAGAATTTGCATGCCACAATTAAAACTTGGCACAGTCAAATAAAGTATTTTTTTTTAAAGGACAAGGTATTATAAGTTTATGTCTGGAATATTAATAGGTTAGAAGATTCTGTTTCTAATTTTTTAAGCATATGAATTAAATTTTTCATAGGCAATGATACAATTGTATTAATTTCAGGAATAAAAAAATGGAAACATTTCCAGAATTTTAAATAAAATGCTCTTTCAATAAAAAGTGTGTCTTTGAAAAAGCAGTAACATTCATTGTTAACACCATCTTATCTTTAAAGGTACTGGTTAAATAAATGTATTTATTATTTTAACAGCTGCTAGGGAGCCTGGTAGGCTACAGTCCCTGGAGTCGCGAAGTCAGATACGACTGAGAGACTTCACTTTCACTTTTCACTTTCATGCATTGGTGAAGGAAATGGCAACCCACTCCAGCATTCTTGCCTGGAGAATCCCAGGGATGGGAGCCTGGTGGGCTGCCGTCTATGGGGTCGCACAGAGTCGGACACGACTGACGTGACTTAGCAGCAGCAGCAGGTAGCACAGCCTTTTGTGGCTCAGACGATAAAGAATCTGCCCGCAGTGTGGGAGACCCGAGTTTGATCCCTGAGCCTGGAAGATTCCCCTGGAGAAGGGAATGGCTACCCACTCCAGTATCCTTGCCTGGAGAATTTCGTGGACAGAGGGGCCTCAAGGGCTACAGTCCACAGGGTAGCAGAGAGTCGGTCACGACTGAATAACTAACACTTTCATTTTCACCCTCAAATGACTGGTGAATCTATTTCTTTGTCTGTTTGTTTGTTTCTTTTATTTGACTGTGTCAGGTCTTAGCATGGGCTCAGAAGCCCCGTGGCCTGTGGGATCTCATTGCCTGGATCAGGGATCAAACCCACGTCCACTGTATTGGAAGGCAGATTCCCAACCACTGAACCACCAGTGAAGTCCCAAACCTATTTGATACAGTTGATTTTTACTGTTGCTCCCCATCTCATTACACAATATTACAAGGACTCTATCACTTAAAAATTGGGGGGTTCGGGGTTTTTTTTTTAGCATTTTTTAAATGTTCATTTATTCGGCTGCGTCAGGTCTTAGTTGTATTTCGAAGCATGTGGGATCTTAGTTCCCCAACGAAGGACCAAACCTGCATTGAAAGCAGATTCTTAACTACTGGACCACTGAGGAAGTCCCTGTTTTTGTTTTTATGAAAATGGTGTTAACAGTGATAAACTAGGGCACACAAATTCCTCTCAGATTTCTCTTATCATTAAGACACAACTCATGTACAGACAAGGTAGCTAACAGCCTCTGGCTACCAGCATCAGTCCATATGTTAGATATCAGTAAAGTTTAATTTAAAAAAGTTGTAGTATTTTTTCTGTACCCCAGGGCAGCATCTATTGCACCCCCAGAAAAGAGCACACATGCCCTTTTGAAGATCACTGCAGTAAAGTGCTGCTCTGATCCTGATCCCCTCCTGCCAGGAGGCCAATTCAGTAACTTAGTGTTTGGGCTGTGTCATTCTTTCTACAGGACATGGCCTGACCTTAGCAGCTAAGTTGCCAGTTGTGGCTTTCCTACCTTATATTCTCATTCATCAATGCTTGGGTTTGAGTCTCAGATTTAAAATAAATTGATAGATAAATGGTTAGATAAAATAATAACAACAACGATAAAAGCAAATACTACAGAGCTTACTTCTTCCTAGTATTGTTCTGAGTTTTTACATATATTAATTTAATCTTCATTACTTTCTGAAATAATATTATTATCCCCTTTTAAAAACTGAGACACAGCGATTATATAACTCCTCCAAAGTCACTATCTAGTAGATGGTGGAAGTGGGTGGATTAGCGTCTGGGTGGTTTAACTCCAGAGCCTGTTCTTAGAGCACTTGATTATTCTTCCCTGTTTCATGTAACACATCATGGATTATTATAACAGGGCTGGAGAAGCAGTGCTAAGCTAGATGATTTTCAGCCAATCCCAAGTTCAATAGGAGGCAGTGCTGCTTCTGACTGGATCAGATACTCAAGTTCAGAAATACTGGCACTAGTTGGGGGCTGAAATATGAAAGAACCAGAAATGGCTTAAAAGCTACAGTGAAAAACAGAGATTTGTGACTGATTCCAAAGAAAAGGAAATGAAAATAAGAAAACAGTTTCCATTTCCACGGCATCAAAAAATTAAAACAGTAACTGATTTAACAAAAGAAGTGCAAGAATTATACACCAAAACTACAAAATACTGAAAGAAATTAAAGATGATCTAAATGACTGGCAAGACATCCCATACTCATGAATCAAAAAGTTTAATATTGTTAAGATGGCATTACTCCGAATTGCCTTACAGATCCAATGAAATTCCTATCAAAATATCAACATCCGTTTTTGCAGAAATTGGTGAGATGATCTTAACATTCATGTGGAAATACAAGGGACTTAGAATAGCCAAAACAATATTGAAAAAAAAGAACAAAGCTGGAGGAATCATGCTTCCTAATTCCAAAATCTAGTCAAAAACTATAGTAGTGAAAATAGTGTGGTAATGGCATATGGATAGACACATAGCTCAATGGACTAGAACTGAGTGTCCAGAAATAAACCTTCTCATTTTTGGCTAACTGATTTTCAGCAAGGGTGCCAAGACCGTTTGATGGGGAAAAAATAGTCTTTTCAACAAATGGTGCTCAGACAACTGGATATCCATATATAAATGAATGAATTTGGACTCTGATCTCATACTGTAGTATGCAAAAAATTAACTCACAATGGATAATAGGCCTAAATATAAGACCTAAAACTGTGAAACTCTTAGAGGAAAGCACAAGAGTAAACCTTTGTGACCTTGGACTAGGCAGTGCTGTCTTAGATATGACACCAGAAGCACAAATGACACAAGAAAAAAATAAGTAAATTAGACTCCAGCAAAACTTTAAAATTTTGTGCTTTAAAGAACACTACCAAGAAAGTGAAAAGGCGCCCTCCATGTATGTCTTGGCAGAGATGGCGCTTGTGGTCCTTGTTCCCATAATGTTTGGAGTAGAAGGAAAGGGGTAAGACTCTGGTCCCCTCAGCATCATGTCTTTGGTCCCGGCAGCTTCTGGTCTACTGGTTCTGTTCTCAGGCACCAGAACATGGGGGGAAAAGAAGCAGAAAAAAGAAAAATAAGTAAATAAATAGAAGTGAAAAGACAACCCACAAAATATCTGCAAATCATTTATCTGATAAGGGATTTGTGTTTAGGATATATAAAGAATCTAACAACTCAACAATGAAGAGAAAAATAACTCACTGAAAAATTGGCAAAAGACTTGAATAGCTATTTTTCCAAAGAAGATGTACAAATGACCAATAAGAAGGTGAAAAGATGTTCCACATTATTACTCACTAGGGAAATGCAAATGAAAACCACAGTGAAATTGCTAAAAGGTACAGAGTTTCTTTGAAGGATGACAAAAATGTTCCAAAACTGATTGTGGTGATGATTACGCAACTGTGAATGTACTAAAACCCACTGAATTGTGCACTTTAAATAGGTGAATTATAGGCAGGTGAATTATAAGTCAATAAAGCTGTTACCAAACACCCACAATGAGATGCCACTTTCTACCTACCAGGATGGCTAAAAGAGAAAAAATAGTAATAAATGATGACTAATAAGTAGGAAATTTGCAACCCTCATACTAGCTGGTGGGATTGTGAAATGATGCAGTCATTTTGAAAGTTCCTCAAAATGTTAAACAATGTTAAACACAACCCAGCAATTCCCCTCTTTGGTATATACTCAAGAGAAATGAAAACATACTTCCACACAAAAACTTGGGCATAAATATTCACAGAAGCTCTAATCACAATAGCTAAAAAGTGGAAACAATCTAATTGTGCATGAACTGGTGAATGAATAAACAATATGTGGTATATCCACACAGAGAAATAATATTTAACCATAAAAAGAAAGGAAGTAATGATACATGCTACAACATTGATGAATCTTGAAACCATCATACAAAGTAAAAGAGGTCAGATATAAAAGACCACATATTGAGTGATTATATTTATAGGAAATGTCCAGAATAAGCAAATCCATAGAGACAGAAAGTAGATTAGTGGTTTTCAGGGGGTGGAGGAAGGGAGAAGTAGGGAGTGACAGCTAAGGCACACGGGGTTTCTATCTAAAATTAGATAGCGATGGTTGTACATCTCTGTGAATATTCTGAAAACCACTGAACTGCACAGTTTCAAAATATTTATTTATTTGGCTATGCCGAGTCTTAGTTGCAGCATGCAAACTCTTAGTGGCGGCATGTGAGATCTAGTTCCCTGACCAGGGATTGAACCTGGGCCCCCAGCACTGGGAGCGTGGAGTCTTAGCCACTGGACCACCAGGGAAGTCCCTGAATTGCATACTTTAAAAGGGCAAATTTTATGCGAATTATATACCAATAGACCTATCATTAAAGTTTTTTTAATCATTAATATAGTAATGTGATACCACGAATCAGGATAGAATTAAAAAGTCAAATAGTGAACAGGACTCTTGTGAAAATACAGGGTATGACCCTGTATATTATAGAATAAGCATCTGAAAATATGGTTAATTTACATAAGTAAGCCAAAGATAACAGTGCATATAGTAGGAAAGGATGATGAGTGTCTGAAATTTGTTATTTCTGGGCTAGCAAGTTACTTACCTCTATTCTCAGTGTATTGTTTATGAACTTGCTCATATCTGAGCATAAAACCACCCTTTATTTCTTTATTGTCATTTTCAAGCAAAAATGACCTCTCTAGTAAAGAAATAGTATTTTTTTTCTAGAAGAAGAGCTTTTCAAATTGAAGAATTTTGCTTCTAAAGGCAGACAGAAAATATCGAAACTATGGCAACATTGTTTCTATAGTAATGAAATCTACCTTTCTTCAGCAAAACAAGGCTATAAATCATTCTATTGCCAACTAGATATGAATCCAAATGTGAAGCTAATGACACATTTCATGCTTGAAGAGAAAGTAAACAAAAGTCCCTTATAAAGTCTTTGTTGTGTTCAACTGCTAAGCTGTGTCTGACTTTTTTCAACCCCACAGACTGACTGTAACACGCCAGGCTGCTTTGTCCTTCATCATCTCCTGGAGTTTGCTTAAACTCATATCCATTGAGTCTATGATGCCATGAATATCCAACCATCTCATCCTCTACCTCCCCCTTCACCTTTGCCTTCAATTTTTCCCAGCATCAGAGTCTTTTCCAATGAGTCAGCTCTTTGCATCAGGTGGCCAAAGAATTGGAGCTCCAGCTTCAGCAACAGTGCTTCCGATGAATATTCAGGGTTGATTTCCTTCAGGATGGATTGGTTTGATCTCCTTGGTGTCTAAGGAACCCTCAAGAGTCTTCTCCAGCACCATAGTTCGAAAGTATCAATTCTTTGGTGCTCAGCCTTCTTTATGGTCCACCTCTCACATCCTTACACAACTACCGGAAAAACCACAGCCTTGACTATACAGATCTTTGTCGGCAAAGTGATGTCTCTGCTTTTTAATACTCTGTCTAGATTTGTCATAGCTTTTCTTCCAAGGAGTAGAAGAAGAGAAGTCACTCAGTCGTGTGCAACTCTTTGCGACCCCATGGACTGTATAGCCCACCAGGCTCCTTGGTCCATGGGATTTTCCAGGCATAAATACTGGAGTGGGTTGCCATTTCCTCCTCCAGGGGATCTTCCCGACCCAGGGATCGAACCCGGGTCTCCCGTATTATAGGCAGACACTTTACTGTCCAAGCTTCCAAGGAGCAAGCGTCTTTTAATTTCATGGCTGCAGTCATTACCTGCAGTGGTTTTGGAGCCCAAGAAAATACAGTCTAGGCTGTTGCAAAAACTCAACAGCATATGATGTGAAAGAACAATTATCATGTGTACATCCTAGAAGCTATTTCCCATCACAAAGGAAGGAAATGGCTGGTGTACAGATCAGCCTTTGACATATGTTTGCTACATATATGAGGGGGAAATGCTCCATGACATTTAATTCTATTTATCACTCCAGATGCATGCTATGGGAGAAGAAACTTTTCATCTATAATACGTATCTTGTGAGAAAATACATGTTGGAGTCAGTACTGATGGAAACCTGGCCGTATGTTTAGCAAAGAAAGGTGTGACGGTAGGAATAAAAGGTTGCACTTGAATGCCAATCTTCTGCTTCGTTCCCAGAGAACAATTAGCAGACAACATGCACTCTGGCCCTGAATCAAGGATCAAGGGAAGAGTAAAGATTGCAAATATGATCAGGTCACAACCACTTAGTAAATGTGATCTTAGTGAGGAGGAACAAGATTCTGCTTTTCTAAAGGGAGGCATATTGTCTGTTGAAGGAAGGCACTCCCACACATTTTTTTAAATAAAGGAAGAGATTGATAGTATTTCTTCTCGACAGTGCTCATAACGCCTGCAGAGATATTTCTCTGTTTTCAAGCGGATTATCTCAGCTCTGTGTTCACATTCTTGCAAGGCCTGAACCTGCCACTTCAAAATGCATATAGCAACAAGTTTTAAAAGTTAAGAATAAACCAGCAGAATTTCTTAAGGAGATCCAAACAAGCTGTATGAATTATTTATTGCCACATAACAAATCACCCCAAAGCTTACCAGTTTAAAACAATAAGCATTTATGGCTGGAGAGGGTGTGGAGAAAAGGGAACCCTCTTACACTGTTGGTGGGAATGCAAACTAGTACAGCCACTATGGAAAACAGTGTGGAGATTTCTTAAAAAACTGGAAATAGAACTGCCATATGACCCAGCAATACCACTTCTGGGCATACACACTGAGGAATCCAGATCTGAAAGAGACACGTGCACCCCAATGTTCATCGCAGCACTGTTTATAATAGCCAGGACATGGAAGCAACCTAGATGCCCATCAGCAGATGAATGGATAAGGAAGCTGTGGTACATATACACCATGGAATATTACTCAGCCGTTAAAAAGAATTCATTTGAATCAGTTCTAATGAGATGGATGAAACTGGAGCCCATTATACAGAGTGAAGTAAGTCAGAAAGATAAAGAACATTACAGTATACTAACACATATATACGGAATTTAGATAGATGGTGGCGATAACCCTATATGCAAAACAGAAAAAGAGACACAGAAATACAGAACAGACTTTTGAACTCTGGGGGAGAACGTGAGGGTGGGATGTTTTGAAAGAACAGCATGTATATTATCTATGGTGAAACGGACCACCAGCCCAGGTGGGATACATGAGTCAGGTGCTCGGGCCTGGTGCACTGGGAGGACCCTGAGGAGTCGGGTGGGGAGGGAGGTGGGAGGGGGGATCGGGATGGGGAATACATGTAACTGTATGGCTGATTCATGTCAATGTATGACAAAACCCACTGAAATGTTGTGAAGTGATTGGCCTCCAACTAATAAAATAATATTAAAAAAAAAAAAAAAAAAAAAACTTATTACTTTAGCAATTTTAAAGTATACAAGTCAATGATTTTTGGTATTTTCACAAAGTTGTATGACCTTCACCAATAATAAGACATTTTTATCATCCCAAAATGTAGCTCTTCATTTATTGGCAGTTACTCCTCATTCTTTCCTTCCTCCCAAATCACTGGCAAGAACTAATGTACTTCCTGTATCAGTGAATTTGCTTATTCTGTACATTTCAAATAAATGTAATCATATATGGTAAAAAAAAAAAAAAAAAAAAAAAAAATAAAACAATAAGCATTTATGATCTCATAGTTGCTGTGGGGCAAGAACTTGGGTGCAGGTTAGCTGGGCGACTCTGACTCAGGATTGCTCATGAGGCAGTAGTCAAGTTTTTCACTGGAGTAGTAGTCTCAAGGCGTGACTGGAGAAGAATCCATTTCTAAGCTCACCTGGGTGGCTGTTGGCAGGACTCAGTCATCCCTGGCTGTGGACTGGAGACGGCAATTCATTCACTGCCACATGTTCCCTGCCACGACCGACCCCCTCCCCTCCGCGGGGCATCTCACAACAAGGTGGCTGGCTTCCCTCAGAGCAAGTAAGAGACTGAGAGAAGGCCAGCGAGACAGAAGCCAGAGTGTTTTTGTAACCTAATCTCAGAAGTGACATCCATCCCTTCTGCCCCCAGTCGCTCTGTTAGAAATGTGTCAGGGGACTTCCCTCGTGGTCCGGTGGTCCATGGGACTTCGAGCTTCCACTTCCGGAGTCACGGGTTCAGTCCCTGATCGGGGAACTAAAGATCCCACATGTCATGTGTGCATGCCTGAGGACTAAGTGGCTTCAGTCAGGTCCAACTCTTTGGGACCCCATGGAAATACTGGAGAATCCCATGGACAGAGGAGCCTGGTGGGCTACAGTCCATGGGGTCACAATAGAGTTGGATGCTGAGCAACTAACACTTCACATCATGGAGACCAAGAGAGGTTTCAATTAGGGCAGTGAGTCTTTTATTGATCTGCTCTCCCAGAGGTGAGAGACTGTTGTTTGTCCTCCAATATCTATTTCCCTCTTTGTCATTAGTAACAAAATTCCCATTTATTAACTGGGCGCATGGCTACCTGGAGTAAGGACAACAGTGATCAGCTTTCCTGCAGTTAGATGTGGTCATGTGACTGTTCTGGTCAATGAAGTATAAGCAGTAGTTGGTACAAGCAAGTGAGGAGTTGGTGTGAGCAATTTTGAGGAAGCAGCCCTACGGGAAAGCAGTGTGCCCTTCCATCGGCTTTTGTGTTGGCTAGAACATGCTTGTAATGACTGACACTCCAGCAGCCAAATTGAACCATGAGGTAACCTTGGGAGTAAAATTCATGAAGGATGAAACAACATGAAAGGAGGACACTCTGAGGGGCCACACCAATCCTGGGATGGCTATCTTTGGATTTCGTATATATGGAAGAAAAATAAATTTGCCTTTTTGTTGGAGTCATGCCTACTTTTTCCTGTTACTCCTAACTGATGATGTGACTTTGTTCAAGTCCAAATCCTCAACATGTACAATTCACATTTAGTCCTGCTATGACCTGAGTTGCAGTTCAGGTCATAGCAGTGAATTGCACAATGTCTCTTAAGTACAGGGCAAAAAGCTTTAGCAAACATTGCCAGGTTCCCACTGGTAATGGGTGAGGACCTAGGATGGGTTGACTGGCTGTGTCTAGATTATGGGGGTAATTTATAGCAAGCTGGATGCACCTGTTGAACTGCAGAGGCGGAGTTAGGTTAGGACAGGAACTAGACTTTTTTTTTCAAATTGTGTCTTCTCCTTCATTTCTTTTCCTTTTGACATGTACACACTGCTTTATTTATTTTTGGCTGTGCTGAGTCTTCCTTGCGGCCCACGCGCTTTCTCGGGTTCCGGAGAGTGGGGACTATTCTTTAGCTGCAGTGCACTGGCTTCTCATTGCTGTGGCTTCTCTTGTTGCGGAGTGCAGGCTCTAGGCACACAGGCTTCAGAAGTTGGGGCTCACAGGCTCAGTTGCTCTGTGTGGCATGTGGGATCTTTCCAGACCAGGAATCAAACCCATGTCCTCTGCTTTGGCAGGCTGATTCTTATCCACTGGACCACCAGGGGAGCCCAGGGCAAGGACTAGTGTCTGGGGTTCTCTTCAGGTCACTGAACTAGCAGAAGACTGTTGGACCGTGAGCACTCCTGCCGTCTGCCGTGGGTGCTGCCTAAGTCCAAAGGCCTGACAGCTTTACGATCTGTAGGTCAAGTGTCCGTCTGACTCAGATATGCAGAGCCAGCAAAGACCTTTAAGAACAGGGAGTGGGAGCTGCCGGGGACAAGGAAGTACAGATAAAAGCAAATCTGTCTTCTGAAAATAGGCAGGGAAAAGACACAAACAAAAAACCCGTATCAAGCACCAACGTGGACAGTGTTTGTGTTGTGTGGGTCAATGCCAGGCAGAGGCCCCTGGGAAACAAAGGCCATGTCTGTTTTCCTTTCACAGCCTCTGCTCCACGGTATCAATGACCTTCTCTAGTGAAACCCACACCCAGGCTTATGCCAGGGCTTTGCTTAACTCCCACTCTCCTTTTCACGGCATACCAAGAAATAACTTGCCTCAGGGCATGTGTATGGGGTGTTTCTGGGGCATTTTGTGCCAAGGAGAACAGTGGAGAATCCAAGATGCCCACCACTTTCTTAGGCTCAAAGTATCCCTATTGTAAAATGCAAGTCCAGCCTTGTGGGAAAGGCAGGAATTCACCTTAAGGAACAGCAAAGTTTCAGCAATTTTATAACCTGCCATCAAAATTCTGGATTGTGCACATTTTTTGGAATGCTTCTGAACTAAGCAACTTTAGCTTGATAAACTTACTCCACTATCTTCAGACTGTTCTGTCCGGGTATACACTGGTTCAAGAATGCCTGTAGATAAAAATCCATTCCCAGCGCCAATTATTTTAAAATATATTCCCCCAATCAGGCAGAGACACTTTCACTGGCCCAGAAGGAGTCAGTGTGGGAGGCTCAGTGTGGATTGCAAAGTGTTTGGGTCTTCAAGTCAGGCAGACCTTCTTTGGGATCAAGACTCTCATGATGGAGTCCAAAGATATGATCCATAGTTATGGAACAAGAAATGAAGGAGTACACACATTACTTAATTATAAAGATGATCAACTGAGGAGTCATAAATATTGATAAAACCTTAGCGGGTTGCTGTATAACAGAGGGAACTCCGCCCGGTGCTCTGTGATGACCTAGAGGCGTGGGATGAGGGGTGAGGGAGGGCCAAGAGGGAAGCGATATACAGGTACTTACGGGCTGAAACATGTTGCTACATGGCAGAAACCAGCAAAACACTGTAAGGCAATTATCCTCCAATTAAAAATAAATTTAAAAATAAACAAATAAAAACTTGCACTCTTAAAAAGAAACCTTAGCAGGAAGCAACTGGGGAGATGAAAAGGAAAGGTTAGTGCACTAAATCCTTCTCTCTCACAACAGGAGGTCAATTAATAAATCAAGAAATGATGGTATACATGCATTGTTGGTGGGTATGTAAATTGGTGCAGCCGCTATGGAAAGCAGTATGAAGTTTCCTTAAAAAACTGAAAATTGAGGGACTTCCTTGGTGGTCCAGTGGTTAAGAGCCTATGTTTCCAATGCAGGGGGTGCCTGTTAGATCCCAAGTCAGGGCTAAGATCCCACATGCCTAGTGGCCAAAAAACCAAAACATAAAACAGAAGAAATGTTGTAACAAATTCACTAAAGACCTTAAAAATGGCCCACATTAAAACAAAAATCTTAAAAAAACTAAAAACTGAGTTACATACAACCCTACAATTCCACTCCTGGACATGTATTCAGAGAAAACTCTAATTCAAAAAGTTGAATGCACTTTTCACAACAGCACTTTTTATAGAAGCATTATTTACAACAGCCAAGACATGGAAGTAACCTAAAGATCCATTAACATGAATGGATGAATAAAGAAGATGTGGTATATATATGGCTGGGTGGAATATTACTCAGCCATAAAAAAGAATGAAATCATGTCATTTGCAACAACGTGGATGGATCTAGAGATGATCATACTCAATGAAGTAAGTCAGAGAAAGACAAATACATGACATCACTTATATGTGAAATCTAACATATGATACAAATTAACTTATTTACAAAACAGAAACAGACTCATAGGCATAGAAAACAAATTTATGGCTACCAAAGGAGAAAGTGGGGAGATAAATCAGGAGTTTGGGATTGGCAGATGCAAGCTACTGTGTACAAAATAAACAACAAGATCCTACTGTTACAGCACATGAGCCTATATTCAATCTCTTATAATAAACTATAATGGAAAAGAATTTTTAAAAAAGAAATGCTGGTATTTTTTGATAAAAATTTATGATATGCTATGATGCACTGTTCTAGGTATTCACGATACAAATATAAATACTAAATAACAAAATCGCTGTCTTCATTATTCTATACTATTAAGTCTATTGGTTAAAGATAGCAACGCTACCAGAAGAAATAGGAAAAGTTTGATAGCAATCACTACCAGAAGAAACAGCAAAAGTCTGAGAAGAGTTGCTTTGAGGAGTAGATTTAGGATATGCATGTACACATTCTTAGAAATAAAATTTTTAAAATTATCAACAAAATATTCTACTACCTACTAGTTATGTATCCTTGAATAGAATAAACCCCCCAGGTCTCTGTTCTTTTTGTCCAGAAATTGGGAATAATGACGATTTAATTACAGAAATATCTAGTCTAAAGCAGTCAGGAAAAGGTCAGTCCCCTTCCCTCTGTCTCCTATGTAACACTTGGTAGCTCAAGGTCTTCAGGCTCAGAAGTGACATCCATTCTTGGGTCTGGCTGGCCTGAGAAAGCCACATGACTTTTCTCTGCCTGCTTCTGTCCATCTGACACAAAGTTTCTCATCTTCAATTGCTCGCTACAAGAGCAGGCCAGTCCAAGTTGGTGAAAACTGAGCATCTCAGAAGAACACTGGCCAGATATTAATGTGCTTTTCACTTGAATGATACTGTGCAGTCACTGATGTTGTGTTTACTGCTCACTTAGGGGCCGCTTGGGAAAAATCTGTGGTCCTGACTATATTATTGCCCAGAACTTTCGCAGTTGGGCCTCATGATGTAAGGGAGAGAACACTTGTGAATTCAAGAGAGGGAGAGACAGAGATCACTGTCTGGGATCAGGAAGTAATTAGTAGAAAAGCACTAAAGATGCCAGCAAGACAGAGCAAGGGGGATTGTTGACGTCTAACCTACCTGTGAAGGGGAAAGTGTACAGGCGATCCTGTGTGCCTACACGTGTACACAGAGGGATGCGCCTGCAGGTAGCTTCTGTGATGTGTGAGTGGGTGGGGTGGGGCGAGGGAGGGGGAGAGGAGATTAGGGGGAGGGTGCATGCTCAGTCACTCAGCCGTGTCCAACTTTTTGCCACCCATAGACTCTAACCTGACAGGCTCCTCTGGCCATGGAATTTTCCAGGCAAGAATACTGGAGTGGGTTGCCATTTCCTACTCAACGGGATCTTCCCAATTCAGGGATCAAACCCATGTCTCTTGCATCTTCAGCATTGGCAGGCAGATTCTTTACCACTGAGCCACCTAGGAAGCCCTCAGGGATAGGGTGCAGGTAGTGATGTTCTGGTAAAGGTCTAACCACCAGTCCTAGAGAGGAGAGCCCTGATTTGTAAAGGTCGTTAATTTCACTGGTGTAAATGCTCCCGGTGGGGCCAATTTCAGGCTACCAAGCTGAAGTCCCTGAATGCAGAGCTGAGAAGAGACGCGCAGCGTCAGCTCTGCTAGTCGGTACCAGCAGTTCCAGCACATTGCTGGCTGCAGGTTTCCAGAATACTCTCTTTCAGAGACAGAGAAAGCTCCTTACATTCATCTGCTTCTAAAGTTGTGGATATTGCTTTGCTTTTTATTACCAAATCCAATCCGTACATCCCAAACAGAATTGTTCATTCAACCCTCGTTGATTATTTAATCCTTTGTAAAGTTCATGGCTCATCACAGCTCACAGAAATTCTGGAACCGGAGTTTTGCTTGGTTGGGTTTTTTTTCTCCAAAATCTAACACAATGGTTGGCAAGAGCATTTGTTTATTCAGAGAGCAGCCAACAGGATGCTACAGGTCTGTGAGTTCACCTAAAGATTTCACGAACTTCCGCAGGCCAAGGAAAGCTCTGAGCGGGCAAGAGGGGGCTCCCTGACTTCAGGTGCCCCCACAGTTACAATTCTGTGGAAATTAGGAGGCTATCTGGTTTTTTGGCACATGTATGAACCTTTTCCTCATCCCACAGGAAACGCTCCTTCATTAGTATCTAGGGAAACATCCCTTTGAAACTCTGCCCCACCTCCTTCCTCCCTGAAATCTGTATCAGGGAGCCAGACAGCACTAGATCCAAGCACTATGGAGCTTAATGTTTATATACTTGGGGGCCTTCTTTAGGGAAAAAAATATAAAATCACAACTATAAAGCTACCGAGGTCAAGGCCTTTATAGAATGAGTACGTACAAATGAGGGTCTCTTGCAGAAGCATCCCTAACTTCCAGTAAATATGTCCCTGGAGCCAGGCTACATTCAGAAGGAAATTGGATGTTTGCCTGATGTGGGTGAGGGGTGGAATGCCCTGCATTTTTCCTTTTGGTTGAAGAGGAAGCTCCAGGCCCCTGTTTCTGCTTAAAACTCTGCCTTCGAGCCTTACACTGGAAGACACTATCTGACTTCTTAGGAAACCATTTTATTCTGCATCACTCATGTTGGATCGCATGGCTTCTTCCCACTGCTTGATACAGAATACCCTAATTATGCTTGTAACAGGCAGAGATCAGCTCCACTAGTCCAAGGAAATTTCTTCTCTCCCTGGTGGCTCAGATGGTAAAGAGTCTGCCTGAAATTCAGGAGACCCAAGTTCAATCCCTGGGTCAGGAAGATCCCCTGGAGAAGAAAATGGCAACCCACTCCAGTATTCTTGCCTGGAAAATCCCACGGAGGGAGGAGCCTGGAGGGAGGGCTACAGTCCATAGGGTGGCAAAGAGTCAGACACGACTGAGACTTCACTTTCTTTCTGTCAACCTCTGGCAAAGTCTAACTTCAGGATCACTGTGGATGAGAAGGGACCTCTAGTGGTCAGTCTCAAAGGTCACATCCCTGCTCCCCTCTTCCTATTCTCTGAAAGGTATTCTGACCTGTCATTTCTTAGGTTGCCAGTCTAAGAAGTGGAGGGAGGACAATACAAGATGCAGTTCTGTTCAGTTCAGTCGCTCAGTCGTGTCTGACTCTGCGACCCCATGGACTGCAGCACGCTAGACCTCCCTGTCCATCACCAACTCCCAGAGTTTGCTCAAACTCATGTCCATCGAGTCGGTGAAGTAATCCAACCATCTCATCCTCTGTCGTCCCGTTTTCCTCCTACCTTCAATCTTTCCCAGCATCAGGGTCTTTTCTAATGAGTCAGTTCTTCACACCAGGTGGCCAAAGTATTGGAGTTTCAGCTTCAGCATTAGTCCTTCCAGTGAATATTCAGGACTGATTTCCTTTAGAATTGACTGGTTTGATCTCCTTGCTGTCCAAGGGACTCTCAAGAGTCTTTTCCAAAAGCATCAATTCTTTGGCACTCAGCTTTCTTTATAGATACAGGATAGATAAGAAGAATTGGGCTTCCTTGGTAGTTCAGCAGTAAAGAATCTGCCTGCCAATGCAGGAGACGTGATTTTGATCCCTGGGTGGGGAAGATCCCCTGGAGGAAGGAAATGGCAACCCACTTCCAGGATTCTTGCCTGGGAAATCCCATTGACAGAGGAGCTACAGTCTAAGGGGTCTCAAAGAGTCGGACACAACTTAGTGACTAAATAACAACAACAAGAGGAATTGGGGGTTTGATATAGGTAGGTTGTGGAGGGTGGGATGGCTGTGCCACTGCATGGCACATAGAAGATGTAGTGGAAGGACTTCCCTGGAGATCCAGTGGTTAAGACTCCGCTTCCACTACAGAGGGTGTATGTTTGATCTCTGGTTGAGAAACTAAGATCCTGCATGCTGTGTGGTGCGGCCAAAAAAAAGATGTAGTGGATATTTTTTTCTGTATACTTGTACACAAAATCTACCCATCTCCTAAAATGTTTTGACCCAGTGCTTTGCCAGGGGATAAAGGGATGTAGGGCAAGGAGAAATGCAATTTCAGTCCAAAGTCATAAATGTTCTGCATTTTGAAAGCAGAACATAGTCCTATGAAAGAGCACAGTTTAATATTTTATTAAAATCATGACTCTTGAGAAGCTAATTGAAAGAGCAGAGACTTCTTGTCTGCAGAGATCACGCACTCTCGACTGCTCTTAGTCTGTAAATAGGCATAACAGGAAAAGCCCTGCCAATGTTGGCAGGAGGTATCTGGTGGAGTATCATCTTTAGAGGTGCCGCAGTACCTCTCACGGGATGGGAATCTCTTCTGACTCTGAGGTTCCTTACTGGAAACCCATTTGCCTGTAAATACAAGCCACATTTCTCAATACATTCTTTTTCAGTAATAAAGTTGATATTTTTGTATAAATAAATAAATAAATAAATAAAAGCAGAGACTATCTCCCCAGAAAAATACCCACATGCACTTGTACACACACACACACATGTGTTTTTGCCTAAAATTCAGGGACTTTACAAACACTCTAAAATTCATCCCTAGTGGGTCAAGAAGCCAAGCTGGGAATTCCCTGGTGATCCAGTGGTTAGGACTCTGCATTTTCACTGCTGAGTCTGGGGTTCCATCTCTGGTCAGGAAGTTAAGATCCCACAAGCCACGCGACATAGCCAAAAAACACCCCAAAACAAAACAAAAAAGCAAAGAAGCCGTCTAAAGAAACTCTGAAGCAAGGCACTGGGAGAAGGATCCTTGTGGCAGCGAGGATTCTAAGCCCATGTCACTTTGGACAAGTCGCTTTACGTCTCTGAACTTCACTTCCTCACCTATTAAAAAACAGGAGGATTAGCCAGAAGTCGAGTTGCCCAATTAAAGATAGAATACCTAATTAAATCTGAATTTCAGATACACATGATTTTTTTTTTAGTGTAAGCATATTCCAAACATTGGCTTTGTCATAAATTAACAGATGGCAGCTGCACAGGACATACTTCTACTAAAAAATTACTTGTTACTTACCTGAAATTCAAATGCAGTAGATGTCTTGGATGTTTATTTGCTAAATGTGGCAACCCTAGACAGGCAGCCTTTCAGGTCTTGATTTAAGGTCTAAGATTCTCGGTGATGAAGGAATCTGAGGATCATTAATCACTGTTTAGAAGCTGGAAATTCTGAAGTTCCATGACCAATTTTAAGCAGTTTGGTAAATACTGTGTCGAATTCTGGATGGAACAGCACCACCCTGGGTCCCTGAGTGGCTCAAAGAACCACTCTATCATTTCAAGGCTGTGACGACTAGATTTCTCGTTTTTCTGTTACATTAAAGCTCTCAGTGGTATTCCCAGCGACCTGGCCTGACCCTGCTGACCTGTGACCCTCCTGCCATTTGCTGAGCTGCTGCCTCTGTCGAATCCAGCTTGGGGACAGCAGATGTGGATGCAGCTCGAAGGCCTTTGGGATGGGATGGTCAGCACCCAGCTGCACTGCACCTCATCCTCCCTCCTGGTTTTTTTCCTTCCTGTTCTCCATTCCCACATGACAGGAAGTACTGAGAGGTCAGTTTCCCCAGGGCAGTCCTGTGTACACATTCTCTTCTGGGCCAGAGCACTCGATTCATCTCCAAGTGAGCACCTCCCCGTTTTCCCCCGTCTCCTCCTCTTCTTCCTTGCTCCTTCCTCCCATCTCTTCTTCCTTCCTTCCTTCCTTCTTTCACTACTGTTTCTTTTCTTCCTTTTTAAAAATGTTTTTTTAATTTTTAATTGGAGGATAATGACTTACAACATTGTGATGGTTTCTGCCATATATCAACATGAATCAGCCATAGGTACGCATGTCCCCTCCCTCTTGAACCCCCCTCCCACTACTATTTTTTTTTTTTTTTTTTTACTTTTTGGCCATGCTGTATGGCATGCGGGATCTTAGTTCCCCTACCAGGGATTGAACCCACATCCCTTGCACTGGGAGCATGGAGTCTTAGCCATTGGACCACTAGGGAATTCGCACTACTGTTTCTTGAGTACACACCAAGCAGTAGGCACTGTACTAGGCACTTATCCTGAGCTAAGGGGCTCCTACCTTCATCACCCTCATCAATGCTTAGTCTCATGGGCCATGGTTCTCAAAGTGAGACCCCTAAACCTCGGTGTCAGTCACCCTGGAGCTTGTTAAAGATGAGATTCCTGAAGAAGGAAAGGTGGCCTGAGACTCCCCAGGTGCTTCTCGGCGCTCACTTAGCTCAGACCCCCGTGGCTGCCCGGTCTTGGACACCCTCCTCTGTCCAGGGTACGGATGTCTGATGTGGAGTGAATTGTCTCTACTCCTGGAAATTTCCACATTCGAGGTTGCTATGTTTTCACCCTCTGGGCCGGAGCTACTTGCGGAGGAGATGGAATATTGGACTCTGTTAATACTCCAACCAGCTGAACTACTTAGGCTTAATGGTTAACTATTAAACCTAACTTCTAAGGGCTGAATGATTTCTTCTTGCTTGTCAGTCCTGGGAAAGAAAGAGGAATGTTCCAGGGACAATGTACATGGTCCTGGGCAATATATCACTTCTTTGACTCTCCAGAAGGGGCGCCATGATATCATTTTTTAATCTGAAAAAGCACCCTAACTAGTTCCTGATCAGTTACCTTTCCCCTCTAGAATGGAAGACCCTACAAGATCAGGAGCTTCTTTGTATCATCCAGGGTACCCATCTAACGCTGTGCAGTTAAGGGGGGTACCATTCATTTTATAGACATCATTGATTTGTAGTTATTAAAATAGTTCTCCACAGTGGCAGTTGAGTGACTTGAAAAGCCAAGTCTTACTAATTCATAACAAAGAAACCTATCTTGGTTTGGATGGGACAGGCATCCCCAAGGCTTAGAGTACTCAGCATATAGTGGGCACTCAGTAAAGTCTGCAAAATACTTTCCCTCAACGTTTCAGTTATGAAACTGTGAGGGACTTCCCTGGTGGTCCAGTGGTTAAGAATCTACCTTCTACTGCAGGGGATGTGGGTTCAATCCCTGGTTGGGGAACTAAGATCCCACGTGTCACAGGGCAACTAAGCCCACGAGCCACAACTAAGACCTGACACACACAAAAATAAATAAATACTAAGAAAAAGGAAAATGTCAAACTTTCAGAAGGGTTGAAAGAATAGTACAATGAAGATCTATATACCCAACCTGGACTCTAGATTCAGCAAATGTTAACATTTTGCTGTATTTGTTTTGTGTGTGTGTGTTATTTATTTTTGCTGAATCATTTGAAAATTAGCTGCAAACATCATGACACTTAACTCATAAATATTTCAGCAGGCATCTCTTAAGAATGAGGACATTCTCCTATATAACCACCATATCATCACATCTAAGAATAAATTAACCATTATCTCCCAACATCATCTAATACCCAGTTCTAGAAGTTGATGTTGTTACCTTTCTCACATCCCTTTGGCCTGCCTAGAGGTCACCTGCAAACAGTTCCCGTATGGCCAGTGACTTCCTGTCTGCCTGAACATTCACAACCAGACCAGGGGAGTGCACTGTACCTTTACAGAGTGGGTTGGAAGTGCAGGGAAGCCAACACCAAGAATGCCCCTTAACCAATGATGGAGAGAAGTTGGTGGATAAATACTCAAGCTTCCTCTCCTTACATGAGTCAATTCTGAGGTGTGTTCCCTAGAACTTGTCAAAGGGTCCATAGCAACAGCTGACCACAGTAACCTGCTCATTAACACATCCTTTATTTGTTTTCTTTCCTTTCTCATCTCACTTCCATTCTGTGCTTCCTAAGATCACCTTTAAGTAAACTAATTGCATGTGAAGTTTTTTCTTCAGGTCTGCTTTGGAGGGACCCAGACCAAGACATCGATCCTCTGTTAAGTTCTAAATGATAATAGTAAAACCCAGTGCCCTTAAATCTGTACAGAAACAAACTCAAAACCTGCTTCAAGACTCCCCTGGTGGTCCAGTGACTAAAGACTCAACGCTCCCAATGCAGGAGGCCCAGGTTCTCTCCCTGGTCAGGGAACTAGATCCAACATGCCACCACTGAAGATCTCGCATGCTGCAACTAAGACCTGGCACGGCCAAATAAATAAATTTTAAAATATATATATATGCACATATACATATATATATATATATATATAAAACCTACTTAGACAGTGCTTGCAACCCAGCCAACAGGAAATGCTCTTAGTTGTGATTCTTACTGAAACAATGCTACAGTGTGGCTATGTTTATTACGCCTTGCCCAGACTATATTAATAATAATAATAGCTACTGCTTAATAAGAGCTTATTGTGTAGCTGCTTTGAATGCTTTATCTCATGTAATCCTTAAATGACCCTGTAGGGAGGACACTATTATTAATCACATCATATTGACAAAGAACCTAAGGCCCATAGAAGTAAAACAAATTTATAAAGTCACACAGCTAGGAAGCAGCAGGTCTCTGATGTTCTTAACCAATGTTTTAAAAGTGTACAGATAACCATAAATAATTTTTTATTCTATTTTTGTATGAATGGGAACAATAGTACTTGCCAGATAAAATTCATGTTGGAACAACACCATAAACGAGTTTTGTTTTTTTAAATTTTTTGGCCATGCTGGGTCTTCATTGCTGCACTGGTTTTTCTCTAATTGTGGCAACTGGAGGCTACTCTTTAGTTGCAGTGTGCAGGCTTCTCTTTGCAGTGGCTTCTTTTGTTGCGGAGCACAGGTTCTAGGGCATGGGGCTTCAGTAGTTGTGGCGGATGGGCTTAGCTGCTCTGGAGCACGTGGGATCCTCCCAGAGCAGGGATTGAACCCGTGCCTCCTGCATTGGCAGGAGGATTCTTTACCATTGAGCCATCAAGGAAGCCCCTTAAATATGTGTATTTTTAAAACTTTATTTTATCCAAGTGTAGTTGATTTACAATGTTGTATTAATTTCTGCTGTACAGAAAAGTGATTCAGTTATAGATATAAAATACATTCTTTTTCATATTCTTTTCCATTATGGTTTATCACAGAATATAGTTGAATATAGTTCCCTGTACTATACAGTGGGACCTTGATCTTTATACAAAATAGTCTGCATCTGCTAATCCCAAACCCCCAATCCAGCCTCCCTCCACCCTTGGCAACCACAAGCTTGTTCTCTGTGAGTTTTTTTCTGTTTTGTAGATAAGTTCATCTGCATCATATTTTAGATTCTGCATCTAAGTGATATCAGAAACATACATATTTTTTCATAAATACATGAATTTTATTATAAACACATAAACATGAATTTCATTATATAACAAAATTATAAAAATGCATAACTGATTGCTTTTATGTCAAATTTTATAATACATGAAAATAAAATTAGATGTTTAATTTTAATTATTATTTATGTAGGTACTAACAGAAGAAAAAGTACAACTATATTAAATTTTAAAATCATTTTTGTTTTAAACTTTCTGAAATGAATTCTTGACTTTATTATCACCCTGATTAGTTTCCATATGTGAATCAAACAGAAATGAAATGAGAAAGCCTTAAGTTTGCTAGATAACTTACAGAAATTGTTATATAAGTGTCACAGTACAATGTAGCTATTTAATTTTCTAAATTCAGATACTATTACACAATATATTCAGGTCAAATAACTGTTCCTTTGTATTCTTCTAGTTCAGATTTCATAATCTCAGAGATTGTTATAAATCAGAGATAATATGTTTAGAATAAAATATTGATTAATATGAAAAAGGAAAGCAGTTATATAATGTGTGATAGTTAATAAAGATAAAAACTATTTGCAGATTCTAAAAGCAGTATTTGGTGCTGATTATCTCTTTGTTAGAGGTAAATCTGAAGTTTTGGGGGTTAGGTCTGAGGAAAAGGGGAATTAAAGAAAATGACCAAAGAAAAACAATCTATATATTTCCCATTTTATTCTTCTGTCCTCTATGAGCTTTCCCTTACACACATTTTATTAACTACACAAAGTGCCTCTATTTTTTTTAACTTTCTCAGTTGAACATCATACCTTATCTAACACAACATTTTAAAATTAGTTTTATAATTTTTAACATACTAAATACAATGTTGTTAAGTACCATACACTGATTTTCTCCTTTTTGATATCTGCAGGTTTTATTGCTTCAATGGACCGGGCCTAAGTGAATTCCATCAACATTTTTTACTGGTGTAAAATAGCAGTGTAATTTATTTTAATCAGTGTAGCCCTTAGCCATTTCACGTTCTTAAGGGAAGGGAATGGAAATCTCTAGAGAAGAAGAAAACGAAAAGTGTGAATCACCTACATTTCTCATTTCCCTGTGCTAATTAAGACCAAGCATTTATGTACAGTAATTAGCCTCTAAATAATAAAAATAAATGGAAAAAAAAGAAGCTCAAAATTCATCAAAAAAAAAAAAGACCAAGCATTTGAAAGTTACCATCTGGAGGAAAACGAAGCCAATAAACCACTGATGAAGATAATATTCAATATTCTATCAGGAGGCAAAAGTTTTCACCAGCCCTTCTTATTCCTACTGTGGAGACAATTTCCATACTGTCTCTGAGCACTAAGAACTCAAACATATGTCATTCCAGTTCTGGTGGTTCTAATTGTAACTTTTATTTAAATCCTGATTTTCTGCCCCACAGCTTGATTTCTGATTGGCTGGACCTGATTGCTTTCAGACCTGATCAGATTTTATTTGTAGGCCGTTGGAAACTTGCATGGATGAACATTCTCTGAGTTTAGAGGGAAATCCTCCTAAGATCTAGCTTTCCATGTCAACTGGAACATAAGAACCACTAGAGGTTCTTTAGGAAAGGGATTAAATTGGGAGTATTAATTACCAAATTATTATATCCTATGTATAAGTTAGTCATGAAGATGTATTTCTAGATTTAAAGCTGTTTCTCAGATGAATACATTTCTTTTTAATTTTAGCATATGCAGCATTTCGTCTTTTATTGTTTTTCTCTATGCCTGCAGCCAGCTAGTATGACTAGCATAAAAGACATATTACTGTAAAAATGCCTTTGCTAATCGAAATTGAGCAAGTTACTTTACCTGTTTCTCTGCAAAATCTTTCCTTGTTTTGGGGAGGGGTGATTTCAAGAGTTAAATGAGATAAACAGATTATCTCATAAAAAAACTGGAGTCTTTTAGACATAAATGTTGTCATTACTATTTATCTAAATATTTAAACACCTTCTGTCTTCCAGACAACAATGAACTAGCTTGCACAGAATAAAATTAAATTTAAATTGTTATTTTATGTGTGGCCCGGTTCATGCTTTTAAATGATCTGCGGAAAAAATAAATAAATAAATAAAATAAAATAAATGATCTGCGGACTGAGTTCATGGTCCTTGCTCTGGGTTCTCCACCACCAGCATATATGTCCTTCAGCTTTGCTGGTTTCTAGCTCAAAGACCTTTGGAAAAATATTATTAACCCTACTCAATAAGGACAATAAAGCAACAATATCTAAGATCCCACTAAAACTAAACCATCTTAAACTGCCCTCAATGTAAGCAAAAAGAGATAATACTGCTATGAGTCTCTCTGGAGACAGAGGTGGATATTTTAGGATGATTTTTTTTAATACAGCAAAAATTTGACTTTTATTCACTTAATATTTTTATAATAAACTTTAAAAAATAAAGCTTCAAGAAATTTGACTATAATACTACCATATCAGAGATGTTCAAATAGCCTTTGGGAAAGCTGCTTTTCCTACTCAATCATTATGATCATCTGTCAATGGAAATAACTGAATAAATATTCAGTTATAATAAATATGGAAACATACATATTTTTAACCAATTAAAAAATGTTATCTTCAAAAGCTAATTCTTCAAAGTGTAAAGCAAGGATTCCCAGGCAGTTGAGAGCCTCAGAGGGCTAAGACTTTCCTGGCCGTAGCTGCTTCAGTATGGCTTGTACTTACATTGCCAATGGTAAGTAATATTTTTCCAGCATTACTTAAGTTGCGTGGAATCTTCAAATGTTTTAGCTATTGTGAAAATGAAACCTCCCTTTGGACTTGCTCCATTACAATTCTGAAGTTGTCAGATTATCAAGTACAGCCACCTAACTGTGAGCATGACAGCATCAATGAGATGGAATGTGCTACACATTTTTGCACAAGGTCAGGCTTTCTTGGAACAATTACATCCCTGTTAGTAATATCTGGCCCCACCCAGTAATGTAAGTACACAGAAGAACTTAGATCTCAAAAAGATGCCTTTCCCAATTACTGTCTTCTCTAAGAACCCACAAAGAGAAACAGACTTTGAACCCAATGTATCTGATTTACTGGACCCTACTGTCATAAAGTATTCGAATTCAAGTATTATAAACATGGCAACAGGAAAAGAGGTCAGGGTTCCAGATGGAGGAATGACTGGCCACGGAAGTCAGTTTTTCAGAGCTCAGCAGGTAAGTGGTAAGACTTTGCCTTGTATAGAAAGTAGAGTGTCATGAAAATTAAAATTAAAAACAAGTCAAGTGGGGGAAATTCATTTTGAAAAGTTGCTGTCTTAATGGGGCAGGAGGGAGAGGGAGATAGCAGTCTTCTTCCTTTAAAGGGTAGGATGAGGTCTTCCCAGAAGCTCACACTCTCAGTTTTTATTAAGTACCTATAGTGGATAGTGCTTGAGAAAACTCGATTAATGACCAGATTCTGAGATCACTGTTAAGAGTGCTGTGATAGAAATCTTACTGGAAAAAATTTTAAATGACAAAAGAATCAATATTAGTTCTAATATCATCTTACTGAAAAATTGATGCAAGCTTGCCAGCTTGCACCTGGCAGGAAAGAAACTTGCTCCTGTCAGGACAGGCCTGGGATGGGGAGGAGCAGAGCCAGCCCCCAAGTGTCATAGGTACGTTCCAGCTCTTGAAGGTTAATATTTGTGTAAAGAGAACAAAACTCCAAGTTGCTAAGGCCCATGGAGTGACTAGGGACCAGAAAGGATTAACAGAGGCCTCTTTTTATTTTTATTTTCTGGCCACACAGCATGTGGGATCACAGCTGCCCAAGCAGGAATTTAAGCTGTGCCCCCCTCCCACCCCCGACATTGGAAGCACAGAGTCTTGACCACTAGACAGCCAGGGAAGACCCAACAGCAATTTCTTTGATTTAAAAAAAAAAAAATTTAATTTGAGGATAATTGCTTTAAAATGTTGTGTTGGTTTCTGCCATACAACAACATGAATCCGCCATCAGTATACCTATGTCCCCTCCCTTTTGAATCTCCCTCCCACTCCTCACTCCATCCCACTCCTGTAGCTTGTCACAGAGCATTACGTTGAGCTCCCTGTGTTATACAACAACTTCCCACTAGCTATCTATTTTACATATGGCAGTGTATATGTTTCAGTGCTACTCTCTCAATTTGTCCCACCCTCTCCTCTGCCTTTAAGGAAGAAAATATTCACATTGGCATCAGAGTGGTTAAGAACATTGCCTTAGGAGTCCTGGGTTAGAATCTTTACCCTAATATTTACAGATGATATAATTTTACCAAATGTCAAGTTATATGATCTCTGCAGACCTTTAGAAATGACCTCAAAAAGATTGTTAGGGGCTTAACTGAGATTGAAACACTGAAATAAATGAATGTAAAGTGTTTAGCACAATGTCTGTTGCTTAGAAAACATTCCATGTGTGTTGCTACTGTATTTTTAGTGGTCCTCTTGAAAGGAAGTAATAAATACATGTTTCTCCCAGATGGAAGCAGGGAGTATCTTTAGGCAAGGGATGACAGCAGCAAAAACGCAGAAGGAAGAAAAGAGAACTTCGTTACTTATTATTTTTAGCCTATACTGGGTCAAGAGGGAGGAGTGTTAAGACAGAGTGGAAGGAAGCAGGAAAACAGATGAATGTGGTTTAAGACTAGAAGCTATGTCAGAATTTAGTGTTTTCTACGGCACAGGCCATTTGAATCTATGGGATTTGGAAAGTCTCAAAAACCCCCTATTAGCAGAGAGCAACTTTACCAAGAACGAGTCAAGAAAGACTTTCAGAAAGATCAGAATTACTTTGTGCAGTAGGGGCTATCCGAGAAGAAAGTAAATCTCATTTCTCTTTGTGTTAAAATGACATTCTGACAGGAGAGGGTGAGATGTATGGAAAGAGTAACATGGAAACTTCTATTCCCATATTTAAAATAGATAGTGAATGGGAATTTGCTCTATGGCTCAGGAAACTCAAACAGGGGCTCTGTATCAATCTAAAGGGATGGGATGAGGAGGCAGATGGGAGGTGGATTCAAAAGGGAGGGGATATATGTATCCCTATGGCTGATTCATGTTAAGGTTTCACAGAAAACAACAAAATTCTGTAAAGCAATTATCCTTCAATAAAAAAATAAATAATTTTTTTAAAAAGACATTCTATCTAGGGAAGACTAGTTTTCCTTCCCCAGGGCTTGCTCTGTAGCTGTCCTCTCTCCCATAGCTTATTTCCTTGTGGTTTCCTTTTTTTTTTGTTCTTTTGCTGTCTTAAAAAAAAAAAAAAAAAACCCTGAATACTAGAAGTACTTTGAACAGGATTGTTTAATTAAAAACTAGAAATAGTACCGTTATAACTGGAATGACTCATCTGGGACTTTTTATTTTAAATATATAATAGACAAGAGGAAGGTTCATAAGCTTAGTGTAGACCAAAGTGCAGAACCAACTGCTGCCTTTTTCCCCTGGCAGATCAGACTTAAATTCATTAAAGATGGCACAGAAGACCAGCAGCCTAATACAAAGATGCAGATTTCTTCTCTTAATGATTCTATTTCTGCCACGTGTGATGACAAGTAAGTTAATATTCTTTGGGGCCTCTATTTAAATAAAGAAAATTTCAGATTATAAAATGATCAAGGGAATTGGGAGAAGAGAAAATCCAAACTGGAAAGATTATACAGATGGTATGGTTCAGAGTAGAGAAGTCAGATACAATAGTGAAAAATTAAATGGAAAAATGTTTTTTATGGTTCTAACAGTAGAAGACTGGGTGAAATATTTTCTTCTCTTCAGAGCCACAGCCAGAATTTTCCTACATTTTAATGTATTTCATTATTAATCATATTTGGGCTTCCCGCGTGGCTCAGCTGGCAAGAATCCGCCTGCAAGGTGGGAGACCTGGATTCGATCCCTGGGTTGGGAAGATCCCCTGGAGAAGGGAACAGCTGCCCACTCCAGTATTCTGGTCTGGAGAAACCAATGGACTGTATACTCCATGGGGTCGCAAAGAGTAGGACACGACTGAGTGACTTTCACTTTCTTTCACTAATTTTATTTAAAATAAACCTCTGCTGTTTATTTGAGCATGCCACTTACATGAAAATCTTTTCTGCATTTGTTCCCCACCCCAACCTGAAAGAAACCTTTTCCTTCCTGATTTAAAAAGTAATAAACAGAAATTGTAACATAAGTTAGGAAATATAGAGAAGAATAAAAAAAGTAAAATCCCATCATTAAGAGATAACTACTCAACGTTTTGCTGTGTATTCTTCCAGGTTTTATATATATGAAAGAGAGTGTGTATGTATAAATGGGATAATTCCATACACATCGTTTTCTAACCTGGTGCTTCTCAAACTTCACTGCATATTAGAATCACCTGGAAACTTTTTAAAACCCCAATATCCCAGATTACACTAATATTAATTAATCAGAATGTCTAGGGGTGGGAGCTAGGCAGATGATTCCCATGTGCAGCAACATGTGGTAACTATCATTTCAACCTTTTTTTTTTTTTAATTAATAGTTCATTATCAATCTTTTCCTTGTAAAACCACATAGGTCAATATGGCTATTTTTAATTGTTGCAGAACATTTCATTGTACTGATGTAACAGAATTTATTTAGCCAATTCTCTAATGATGGCCATTTAGATTGTTCACTCTATCTTAATAGTCTCTTCCTGCACTCCCAGGTTCTGTTTTAAGTGTGAATGGTAAAACTGAAAACTATATTCTGGACACTGAGCCTGGCCTCCAAGAGTCTCTGAAATGTGCTGTTCAAAACCACACCCGAGATGAAGAACTTCTCTGGTACCGCAAAGATGGGAGAGTGGATTTGAAGTCTGGAAACAAAATCAACTCCAGCTCTGTCTGTGTCTCAGGCATCAGTGAAAATGACAATGGCATCACCTTTACCTGCAAGTTGCAGAGGAATCAGTCGATGTCCATCTCAGTGGTGCTGAATGTCACTTGTAAGTGAGGGGAAAGAGACGGCTAATCAGTCTGTGTGGTCTGTACTACACTAAGTAGTAGATGAAATTTCCTTCTAAAGAGTATGTGCATGTAGATAAATATATTGGCTGAGCTGGTCTTAGTTGCAGTGCATGCACTCTAGAGTGTGGGCTCAGTAGCTGCCGGAGCATGGGCTTTGTTTCCCCATGGCATGTGAGATCTTAGTTCCCTGATCAGGAATCAAACCCAAGTCCCCTGCTTTGGAAGGTGGATTCTCAACTGCTCAACCACCAGGGAAGACCTTGAGAGTATGCGTATTTTAACATTTGCTTGATACTCCCGAACTGCCCTATTTATGACCCCACAACAGCGTGGGAGGGTCCCTATTCCCCATACTGTCATGAGCCTGAACATCCTCAAAATCTAAGAATCTGCCAGCCTGATTTGAAATTTTACTTCCATATTCTAAATTAAAAAATGAGGGTGTTGACCTTTTCATAAATGCATTAGCTTTTCATGTTTCTTTCCTATGAAATACCTGTTAATGTACTCTACCCATGTTTCTATTTGGTTATTTACCTTTTTCTTATTGATTTGTTAAAGGGCTTTGTATTGGATTGGCCAAAAGTTTCATTTGGGTTTTTTGGTAAGATGTTGGTGAAACATTTTGACCAATCCAATACATTAAGGAAATTAGCCATTTTTATTTTGAATTAATTACAAGTATTTATTCTATTTATTTTGGGCATTTAAAAATACTTTTTTTGCTATATTGAAATTTTAAATGTTTACATATTTAAAATTACCAATATTTTCCTTTGTGGTTTCTAGTGTTTGCATTCTGCTTAGAAAAATATCCGTTGGGGATCTTTTAGCATCACCTTAAACTCTCAAAGATGAAACTCTTTGATGGTTGGGTTACAGGTATTGGTAACCCATTGGTGGAACTATCTGAGGTTGGGGTCCTTTGAATATGTTCATGGAGGTGAGCATTTAGGTGGTTTGGGTGGAAAACTGGATCTATATGAGGCAGGTGTGGCTGGTGTGGTGAGGGGTGATGTGAGTAAGAGTAATAACATGGCATGGTCTGGTAGGAAAAGCTCTGGACTTGGAACCTGGTAATAAAAAATCAAAGCCATCTGATCCCATGAGCTCAGCAAACTTTTCTGTGAAAAATTGATGCCATTGCTCCTGAGGTAAAAGGATGGAGAAAATGACAAGGAATTCAGGTCCAGAATCTGCTGGCATCCTGAAACTTTCAGAATGAATTACTTACATGTTCCTGGGCAAACGAGCTTTTATTTCCTAATATAGGAAATAAACTCTGATTTTTTTTTTCGCCATGTAGGATCTTAGTTTCCTGGCCAGGGATCAAACCTGCTCCCCCTGTATTGGGAGCACAGTCTTAACCACTGGATTACCAGGGAAGTCCCAATAAGTGATTTTTAGTCCCAATTAAAAAGTCCCAGTGTGATTTTTAATAAGCTATCCCTTGGCAACTTTGCTAGAATCCAAGACTATCAGGGTTACCTTGGAGGTTTTGAAATCCTTATAAAATGACAGATGAGGGAACTGAGGCCCAGAATGAGAACCCTAATCTGGAGATCACATCTGGGGCTGAGAACAGAACACAAAATCCCCAGTCTCCTAATCCAGTGCTCTTCCCATTGTACCTTCTAAATAGAGACACAATAGAAGTGCTGATATATGATCCAGTGGCTTAAAGAAATGATTTTCAGTTTTCCAGCCTGATTCTGTATTTAATATTATCTTTATAATAACCTCTTAAATATTATAGTTGCACATATATAAAAAAAATTGGTCAGTGATTCATAGTGACAATAACTGACATAAACTCATCAATCAATAAATCAAAATGAGGTCATAAAGTGGCAAGAATATCATCTACAATCTTGAGGAAATATTATGGATTATTGTTCTAAATGGCAGACTAACTAAATGGAAGCTTCATAATACACTATTTGGTGGAGAATGTTCAGAAGCTTCTTTTATGTGTTATTGCTGAATAAATTGAGACCACCTCTTTTGCAATATCCATCAAAATTTAAAGTGCACCTGCCCTAACTCCCAGCAGATCTGCTTTGAAATGTTAACCCTGGAGAAATACATGCACATATGCACACAAAAAAACATAGGCAAGGATGATTACTGAGGCATTGTTTAGCATTTTAAAAATGAGAATAACCTGATGCCCATCAAAATAAAATGAATAAAGAGTCAGATATTATACTCTAGCACTCTCAAAGCAATGGGCTAGAACTATGTGGTTCAACATGAATATCTCTCAACGTATGCAAGTTATTGAGAGAATGAAGTTTTTTGTGTAAATCCTTCTCACCATCCTAAACCAATACCTTTCCTATGGGTATAACATATGTATTTTTAAAACAATATTTGAAAAAAATCTGCAAGCATTTACATTAAAACTCGTAGCACTGGGTATCTTTGGGGAGTCAGGAAGTGGCCAGGATGGAGTCAAGGAGGACCTTAACTTTATCTGAAATGTACTAATAATTTTAAAAGGGAACATGCATGTAGAGTTGATGTGCTGTAAAATTCATTTTAAATAGTTAAATAAAAAGGAACAACTAATAGGACCTGTCCATAAGTGGAACTGGTATAGTTGGCCATCATGTTCTCTATTCTCACAGCTTCCTACAATCTGAATACCATATAACATCCTTGTTGGACATGGATACAGAATTCAAGCACATTCCAAAGAGCAACAAAATGTCATTCTTCTGAGAGAGTTATTAATAACACAGCCTACTTAGGGTCTAATTATTCAGTGTGCAGATTATACAAGCTCCTTTTTCCCCTCATTCTCTGCCTCTATCTCTTTCCTACTGCCCACTTTTCATGCATTTTTTATTGGAGTATAATTGCTTTACAGTGTTATGTTAGTTTCTGCTGTACAGTGAAGTGAATTAGCTATATGTTTACTTACATCCCCTCCCTGTTGTGTCTCCCTACCAGCCCATCCTCTGCCCCACCCCCAGGTCATCACAGAGCATAGAGTTGAGCTCCCGGTGCCACACAGTAGGTTCCCACCTGTTACCTATTTGACACATGGTAATGTGTATATGTCAATCCTAATCTCCCAGTTCATCCCACCCTCCTCTTCCCATCCTCTGTCCACATGTCCCTTCTCCACATCTTCATCTCTATTCCTGCCCTGAAAAGCTTTTGAACAGCAAAGGAACCCAGAAATGAGGGGGAAAAAAAAGACAGCACTCAAAATGGGAGTAAATGTTTACAAATAAAGCCACTGACGATTAGTCTCCAAAATATACGAACAGCTCATAGAACTCAATATCAACAAAACAAACAGGCCAGTCAAAAAGTGGGGGGAAAACCTAAATAGACATCTCTCTGAAGAAGACATCCAAATGGCCAAGAGGCACATGAAAAAAAGGTGTCCAGCCTCACTAATTACTAGAGAAATGCAAGTCAAAACTACAATGAGGTATCACCTAACACAGGTCAGAATGGCCATCATCAAAATATCCACAATGAATGCTAGAGAGGGTGTGGAGAAAAGGGAACCCGCTTGCAGAGTTGATGGGAATGTAAACTGATACAGTCACTATGGAGAACATATGGAGTTTCCTTAAAAAAACTGAAAATAGAGCTACCATATGACCCAGCAATCCCACCACTTTTCATGCATTTTATTACTCTTCTGTACCTTTGCCAAAAAAACATGCAAGGGGCATGGAGAAGAGGGGAGACTCGGCTTGGCCATTTCTCCCGCTAGGTTTTGAAAAACACTGGTGGGAGTATGGGTTAGAATTATTTGGTGAAGAAAAATGTGTTTGACACATGGGTCTACAGATGTCCTTATCATGAAGGGAATAAGAAGTTGCTTACAGGGAACTCCCTGGTTGGGAAGCTAAGATCCCACATGGCTTGTGGCCAAAAAACCAAAACATAAGACAGAAGCATTATTGTAACTGATTCAATAAAGACTAAAAAAAAAAAAGAAGTCGTTCACACAGAGGGATGAGAGGGGCTCAAGGTCACACTCACCTTTCACGGATGCCAGAGTTGCCACAACTGGAGTGCCTTCTGAGAGAAGGACATTATTTCTGGAAGATCATTGTGGAAATGCAAATATGCATTGGTAAATCTGTGGTCAGGGCAAGTGTGATTACATACAATGCAGAAATAGAGGGTGTGAGGAGCCCTCAAACCACCCCACCTCTACCACCACCACAATAATAATAATAACTAGCATTGCGGTAAATTCTTCACAGGCATTCTGTCCTTTCATCTTCACAGCAACCCGTAAGGTGTTATCCCACTTTTTAGATGAGAAAACTAAGCAGTTACTTTACAGTTAAGTAGCTTTCTCTAGGTCACAGTAAGTAATGTAAGTGGTAGAATTGGGGCTCACTGTAGCGCCTGCTTTCTTAGTATTACACTGTTTTATCCCAAAGTAACACAGATTGGTTTTTAATAGTAGTTCTCAGCAAAGTCTCAAGGCTTTGTAACACATGCTTCCATGTGTTACAAATCATCTACTTGACAGAGATTCATGTTTATATACATTTGTTTTATGGTTTATCTTCCCCACCACATTAAAAGCTCTTTTAAGTTTGAAAATGGATGTATGCAACTTCCCTGGCCATCCAGTGGTAAAGCCTCCGTGCTACCAATACAGAGATGCAGGTTTGATCCCTGGTCGGGGAACTAAGATCCCGTATCCTGTATGGTACGGCCAAAAAAGAAAAAGAGAATGGATGTATGTTATTTACCATTGTATTCCTGGTTCCTAGCCCAGTGCTGGGCATACGGTAGGCGCTCAATAAATGTTTGTAAAATGAATGAGATAGATGGAAGGAAGATCTTCAACAGTGACAATAATGCTTATCTGCTACTTAAACCTAAATGTTTCAATCTTGCAGTTCCTCCTCTCCTAAGTGGAAATGACTTCCAAACAGCTGAGGAAGGCAGTGATGTGAAGTTGGTTTGCAATGTGAAATCCAACCCCCAGGCTCAAATGATGTGGTATAGAGACAGTGGCATCTTGAATTTAGAGACCCATCACCGAATCCAACAGACAAGCGAGTATCTTCAACTGTCGATCACCAAAGTCAAGAAATCTGACAATGGGACTTACAGCTGTATTGCCAGTTCACTGATAGAAACAAAGACCAAGGACTTTCACCTTATTGTCAAAGGTAACTCTCCTGTTTATTTATTTACTGAAATATAGCTTATTTACAATACTATGTTAGTTTCAGGTGTAATGCATAGTGATTTAATATTTTTATAAATGATACTCCCTTTCACATTGTTACACAGAATATTATATATTATATATTCTTTATATATATTATATATATATAATTAAATGTATATTATTTCACAAATATTGCCACGGAACAATGGCTATATTTTCCTGTGTTGGACAATGTGTGTGTGTGCTTCATCCTGTCTGACTCTTATGCGACCTCATGGACTGTAGTACACCAGGCTCCTTTGTCCACAGGATTTCCCTGGCAAGAATACTGAAGTGGGTTGCCATTTCCTCCTGCAGGGGATCTTCCCCACCCAGGGAGTCTCTGGCATCTCCTACATTGGCAGGAGGATTCTTTACCACTGTGCCACCTGGGACGCCCCTGTTGTACAATATACCTTGTTGCTTACACAGTTTGTATCTCATAATCCTATACCTCTATCTTGCTTCTCCATTCTTCCCTCTCCTCACTGGTATCCACTAGCCTGTTTCCTACATCTGTGAGTCTGTTTTTGTTTTGTTTTATACACCCATTTATTTTTATTCCACATATAAGAGGTAGCATACAGTATTTGTCTTTATCTGTCAAATGGACAGAGAGCATGATACTCTCTAGGTCCATCCACAAAGGTAACACTCTTTTTAGGTAATATCTATCATAGAACAAAGGGCTTCCCTGGTGGCTCAGACAGTAAAGAATCTACCTGCATTGCAGGAGATCCAGGTTCAATCACTGGGCTGGAAAGATCCCCTGGAGAAGGGAATGGCTACCCACTCCAGTTTCTTGCCTGAGAATTCCATGGACAGAGGAGCCTGGTACAGTCCATGGGATCGGAGAGGGTTGGACATGACTGAGCTACTAACACTTTCACAGCACAGTACAAAACTCAGATACTTGGTAAATATTTTTTGTGTGTGACAACAAATAATGATGGCCATTATGATTAGTAACTAGAATTTTCTTTGGAGAATTATCTCCACCCCAGGAATTCTAGTCCTTTCTTTTAGGGGAATTATTCCCATTCCAGATAGGATACAGCTTTTTGAGCAAAGGTTCTTTTCTAGAATCAAGTAGTAGAAGATAGATCTGCTTGGTTTTCTGGAGGAGTATTTCCGTGAATTTTCCTGGGCAACAAGCTTTGTAGGAATTGGACTTTTGAGTTAACAACTTAATAAGAAATAGGAGAGAAGTCATCAACACATAGAGAAAAAAAGATACTAACTAGTTAAGAAAATGGATCTGTAAAATCACTCCTAACTCTGAAATGTACCCTATAGGCCAATCAGAAGAGGGAGAGAGGGAGAATGGCAGGAAATGGGTTCTTCCTCTTGGCTTCATGCTTTCTCTACCCAGGTTTATGATCTCTGCGACAACAAGAAACAAATAAAGTGCCAAGTGTCTCGCCGTCCTCATACTTCTCCTTCATACAGAAAGAGAAAGGCAAGATACCTGGTGGAGCAGGTGCATGAAATGCTCATGCACACATTTCCTGGTGTGGGGCCAGGATGCTAGAAGCAGTCAAACAAGTTGAGGCTCCTGTATCTTGAGAGAACATGATTCTCTTTGCCACCTGCCTCCCTGTGCCCCCCTCATTGTCTTTCTTGCCAGGCCTCAGGAAGCCAAATGAACCCCTGTTGGTCATGTAACCATAGGGATTCTTATCGGGCAACCAATAGAGTGGATGGTGAGGAGGAAGGGTTGCCAGTTGAATGCCCATCACTGTGATTACTGGCACGTTCAGTAATTTGTTCTGTGGAACAGTGACAGTATTCCCAATGGCTATTTCCTTTAAAAACCAGACCCACAAACTCTTGATTAAAAAGGAATCGTAATTGCTCCATGTCACATTAAACAGGCAGCTTGTGCAGCAAGCAAGATACCAGCTTGGCAAATTAGTTTTCAGGTGGGCGGTATCCTGTTTTGGGTGGACCGCTTCCAAGCCAACTGGCTTTTCTGATTTCTTGCTGCTTTATGACTTCCCCGGCTGTCGGGTGCCTGAGGAGCAGAAGCGCTCCTCTGCTGGTGCCCAGGCGAAACGCCAGGTTTGCCATGAGCTCTCCTAACTTCACAGTTCAGTGGGGGTAGTTTCTAAATGAGGCCATGCAAAGTGGGAAATGACATCAGGGATCTTTTCTTGAGCACAAGACTTTAGCCACATGTTGAGATTATTTTACCATAATGAATATGGGCGGGCTGGGGAGGGGGAGAATACCAGATCTGGTTATAAATAAGAGAGTGAAGGGAAGAGATGCAGTTACAGTTGCCAGATTCACTTTCGACAGAAACTTGGAATCCAGAGTGAGCCAGTGGGTCAGGCAGTTTGTTTCAGGTTTGTGTATGGAGTGAAATCTGTTATGTGTGGCTTCGTGTTATTCAGCTTGGTAAAAACATTCCGATCAGTGGCTGATTTCTGATTTTTTTCCCCAATTGCCCCGCCTCTGCCTCCCCTTCATTTTGACATCTTTCCTTGGCACTCACTACAAGGACAGGGTGTCCCCCGTAAGAGGTCTTTTAGTGTATCCCAGGGCTGGCTGTTACAGAGTCAGCGCTTTCAAGGAGTCCAGTTGGACAGAGCTTCTCCAGAGGGTTGATGCTACCATACCCTCATAAGGACAACTATTAGCAACAACCAAAAGGGAGCAAGAGCCAAAGATGCTTAATCTACTCTCTAAAATTATCCAGAACCAGAACTAGACACATAATAGGGAAGAAAACGATTAAAAGGTAAGTGGTAGGACTTCCCTGGTGGTCCAGTGGTTAAGACTCCATGCTTCCTCTGCAGGGGGTGTGGGTTGGATACCTGGTTGGGGAACTGAGATCCCATGTGCCTTGTGGTCAAAAAGTAAAATTAAATAAATAAATAAATAAATTGGGCCAAGATATTTTAAAAATACTATTTAAAAATTAATAGTGTGTCATACAATTATGAAGGGATAAACCCTATTTCATAACCTTGAGGTATATAGGGCTTAGACTTTGAAATTAATCTAAAATCTTCTCTTCCCCTTGTCTCTTCCTTTTATCCCTCGTGTATTGTACTATCTCTTGACTCTTTGTCCTTTACAAATACAATCTCAGTCTGTAGTTTTTGTTCCTTTAATGTCTGTCTCTCCTACTAGAACATGAGATCCTCAGAGACTGGATCCTTCCATGCCTGTTCTATTTTTTGCAGGGCTAAGAACAGCACCTAGTGCAGAGTCGTCTTTTAGCAAAAATCTGTTGATGGCACTCACTGCACAAACTCAATTATACAGTAAATAGCACAGTCTTTATTTCCTATAAATTTCAAAAATTTTATCATAGCCACGATTGGAGCCCTTCTCGCTCCTAAGGTGGGCATCAGAATCCAGGAGGTTAGACAGAGTCATTTAAATAGCTTTACTGACTTTAAGCATTCTTGCGTTTGTAAGTTTCATCTCGTATCATATCAACTATATTAAAATGAAGTAATAATTACACTTTTTTTGCTCTAAAAATTTGAAAGGGCATTTAAAACTTGCATACATTTTGAATTTTATTATACATTAGTTATTAATTTGGCTCTTGTGGTTTAAACATTATTATTATTTAACAGTTGGGTTATAGTTGAAGCAAAGTTACATTTTACAAATGCTTAAACATTTATTAAAGTCTTCCCAGGGGGCGTGGTAGTAAAGAATCGACCTGCCAGTGCAGGAGGCTCAAGAGACATGGGTTCAATCCCTGGATGTATTCTTGCCTGGAAAATCCCATGGACAGAGGAGACTGGTGGGTTACAGTCCATGGAATCACGAAGCGTTGAACATGACTGAGTGGCTGAGCAACTGAGCACACACACATAGCACACAGATATTTATTAGTTCTGATTAATTTTGCCACTTTATTTTTATACTTAGGAGCCAATATTTTTTTTTCAGGTCTCAAATATTTCATAAGGTCTTGGAGAGTGTACAAACACAGGCACTGTACCTGTAATACAGAAGAGCTCTGAGTTTACCAGATGTTCAGAAAACAAAATAGGGAATGGGCTTTCACTTGTAGGCAGCTGGTGCCCTAGCTCTAGTTAAAAGTAGACTCTCTGTTCTTCCATATCATGTAATGTGTGTGAGTGTGTGCCTACTTAGTTGTGGCTGACTCTTTGCGACCCCATGGACTGTAGCCCGTCAGGCTCCTCTGTCCATGGGATTCTCCAGGCAAAAATACTGGAGTGGGTGGCCATTTCCTACTCCAGGGGATCTTCCTGATCCAGGGATTGAGCCCACATCTCTTGCATCTCCTGCATTGGCAGATGGATTCTTTACTACTGCACCACCCAGGAAACCCTAGAGAGAGAGGAAAATCTTTGGCAAGATTGGGAAGGCTGATGCTCAGAGTTCTTCCCTAGGGCCACGATGCAGCTCCCCTCTATAATGTCTGGTGTCCTGCTGGGGGCACCATCACAGCACAGCTACAAGAGTCTTGCTGCTCCTGGGACACACAGACCTCTCTCTCCCTAGTCCATCAGATTCCTTACCTTTCCTCTTCTTGCTCTTAAAACCGCCTCTCTCTCTTTCTCCCTTAAGGAATTCTCACAATATCATTCGGGTTTTGCAAGACTGGAAAAAGCATTGATTTCAGCCTACTTCTGCTTTCTGCATGGCAAAAGTTATAGATCATGCACAAAAAGATCTGACTTTGGGGGAGTTACTCATATTAATAATATGAATAATATAGATAATAAATTATATCCTTCCAAAAAGAAATGGATTCAAAACCTGTCTCTGCTAGTTACTAATTCTGTGATCTTGGACTAGCGTTCTAACCTCTCAAAGCCCCTGGTTCCTTGCCTGTAAAAAAAGATTATAATACATTTGGGAATTGTTTGGAAATTTAATTAAGAGGATGCAAAATGTTAAGTGCAAAGCACCGTGGCTGGAACATACTTGGAGTACATAAATTATAAGCATATAAATGTTACTTTCTTATTTCCTGTCTTTGCATTTCCAACAGATAAAGCCTCGACTGTACCAATAGAACCCGTTATTGCTGCATGTGTTGTGGTCTTTCTGACCTTGGTCTTTGGGCTGATTGCCAGAAGAAAAAGAATAATGAAGGTATCTGAGTATTTTAAGCTATGTGTATGTGTGCTAAGTTGCTTCAGTCGTGTCCAACTCTTTGTGACCCCATAAACTGTAGCCCATCAGGCTCCTCCGTCTATGGGATTCTCCAGGCAAGAATATTGGAGTGGGTTGTAATGCTCTCTTCCAGGGGAATCTTCCCATAAGGTCATCTAAATAAAGGCAAAGAACTGGTGATATAACTGACTACAGTGTCAGGAACCATACTTGAACAATCTGGTCTCTCTACCATGAGATCTCAGTTGGAAGTGGCTCAAGGGAATAAAAGCTGTACCTATATTAGGAGTACAACTTTACAAAGGATAGAAGTGCATACGGACCAGACCTGAATGAAAATAGTTGCGGTGTTAAAAGTAGGGTCTGATTTTTCTCTCTTTAAAATTTCTCTTGATTGTTGTTATGGTGCCTTGGTACAAGACATAAATATAGAGGCACATCAGCTCTGGATTCAGAGATCTGTGTGAAAAAGATGGCACTTGCTGCTCACCTCTTGGGCAGAGCCACAGGCCCTGACTGCAGCGCACTGGAGTTTGAATTGCTGAATGGTTAACTTGTTGGTTAGAGTGATGCAGAGTACGTGATGCAGACTGCATAGGTTAAAGCTATGCCTTTGGCTCCACCAGTCAATCCAGTCCCAAAGGAAGGCAAAGGTGGCCGAAAGTCTCTAAAAGGCCAGTGTGGAATTACATTTTCTTAGGTTAAATAAAAATGATAAATGTGATCAAAGAAATAAGACCTAGACCCGTGCAGAGCTGGCTGTTTTCCCAACCTCCTCTGCATTGGTGTCTACTTTTCTAGATAGAAGATTAACAGACGTTTGGGTTTCCCGTCCCTTGAGCCACCTCAAGGCATTCAAAATGTTTATCCATTAGCCTCAGCACAGCAGCAAACTCATTGTCCCTTGTTGTGTTTACTTTCAGCTCTGCAGAAGGGATCAAGACCCCCAGTGCAGAACAGCTTTGTAAGTACTCCGGGTTGGGCTCAATGATTTTCCACAAGCAGATGGATAGCAGTCGGTAGTGTGCATCATAAAACCCATCGCGGGCAAACTCCTCCAGAGACAGGAGGTGCTAGAAGGTGAAGCGGTCCAGAGGAGAACGGAGGGTGGAGGAGAATCTGCCTTCACTCTAGAGGAAGATGGGTGAGGCGAGGTTGGAAGGTTGCTTAGAATGGAGAGCACCTTTGATCTTTTTGTTTGTTTTTCATTTTCCTCTTTTATTATTGGACTATAATTGCTTTACAATGTTGTGTTAGTTTCTGCTGTATAATAAAGTGAACCAGCAATCTGCATACATACATCCCCTTCCTCCTGAGCCTCCCTGCTTTTGGTCTCAAGCCTCCTCTCTCTTCAAGTAATTGCAGGCTAATGCATGTCCAACTGCCTTTTATTGCCATACGGTGTAAGCCTCCTAGAGAGTTTAGCCTGAGGGAAGCCACCGTTGCCTTCTCCTCCACAAGCAGGTCAGAAGCCACATTCCTCATCCAAAATACTGCCTTCTCTTTGGAGCTTCCTTTAGTCTGTTAGCTCCAGCATATCTGAGACAGGCAGTGGATAGAAAGAATGGAGGCATTCTTTCCAAGACTATGAATTTTCAAATTTTTAAAAAATCACTAAGATAATACATTTTCTAGAATTTTAGCAGTAATACTAGATGCCAAAATACAAGGAACTATATCAAAGTTTTGAGCCAAATATAAATTAGAAATCTAGCATTCTATTCATCAAGAGTATGATTTTGTTTTTTTTTTCTTTAGTGCTTATGATCATCCTGATGATTAATTTCTTGATTCATTTCAGATGAGAAAACTGAGATGCCATCTATTACAGCAAGAGTTTTGCATCAGGACCTCCTTGATTTATGTAGTCCCATCTGTATTTATTGCTATTATTAAATTCATTCCTGTCTAATTATCAGAGGTTTTGAAGAAGTGTTTCATTAAGCACTTAGCAGTAATTGTTATGACTAATTTGATATACTTGCAGAACACTTTCAGGAAGAAAGCTGTTAAGATTGAAAAGTAAGATTTTTTTTAAAGTCTTCTCCTTGAAGGATATGTTAATTAATTGAAATTTGTCCTGAAAAATTTGGCAACCATTTGCATTTATTGTGTATTTTTCTAGGTAGGAGATTAACAGACATTTGGGTTTCACGAATCAGTACAGCTACCAAAAAAACACAGGAGCTGGGCACAGCATAGAGGGATCAATTTCTAAAGTTGCCAAGGAAACACATAAGTAATATTAATTATATCTACCTTCACTGTCATTTCAAGAGAGAAGTGTTCTAGGACTAAAAAAGGAATGATATAATCTCAGAATATAAGATATTCCTTTAAATGAAAGAATTCAGTATTATTAAAAAAAAAACTCAACATATGTCCTTGTTTTTCTCATCTTATCGTGGTTGACAGTCACAAACTTTGTGAAATTTATGTGGTGATGAAGATGAAAACAGCAAGGGAAAGGGGCTGGCCAGAATGTTTGCTTCCCTAGTGTCCTTTGCCCCTTTTGCATAGATCCAGCAATATTTTGAATCAGCCTGTACTCTTCTCACATGTTGTTGTTTAGTTGCTAAGTTATGTCTGACTCTTTTGAGACCCTATAGGCTGTAGCCCACCAGGCTCTTCTGTCCATAGGACTTCCCAGGCAAAACTACTGGAATGGGTTGCCATTTCCTTCTCCAGGGGATCTTTCCACCCAAGGATCAAACCTGCTCTCTTGCTTGGCAGGAGGATTCTTTACCACCGAGCCACCTGAAAAGCCCCACTCTTCTCATATACCTCAGTTTAATTTATTTTAAAATTTGTGTCTGCATAGCACATGGGATCTTACCACAGACTGAACCCACACCCCCTGCAATGGAAGCACAGTCTTGACCACTGACCACCAGGGAAGTCCCTATCTCAGTTTAAAATTTCAGCTCTCATCATTTATCGCTGACTTTCCCCACTTCCCTTCTCTCTTCATTTTTTTCCCCTTAAGCATCTCTGCTTCACGTTCCCACACATCTGGGGTGGGTTATGGGGAGAGGTAGGGCTTCCCAGGTAGTGCTAGTGGTAAAGATCCTGCCAGGCAATGCAGGAGACATTAGAGACACGAATTCAATCCCTGAGCCTGGAAGATCCCCTGGAGGAGGGATTGGCTACCCACTCCAGTATTCTGGCCTGGAGAATCCCATGGACCAAGGAACCTGGTGGGCTAGAGTCCATAGAGTTGCAAAGAATAGGAGACGACTGAAGTGACGTAGTGCACACGCACGTGGTGAAAGCCAGCCCTGACCAGAAGCACCCTTGAGGTCTCTGCTGTGTTCTCACTCTTAGAAAAAACTATTTTGTCTAACGTTGCAGTAGCTAAATGTGCCACAGTGAAAGAGAGGGAGCTTCTGTCAGACGGTGACATAGAAGTAAAGAGAAGAAATGAGCAGAATGTATGAAATCTTCACAGTCTTGTTTCTAAGAAGAATAGATACATCCTCCTGTTAGGCTCCTCTTTGCTTCCTTGGAAATGTCAGCATGAGATGGGGAGAGAGACAGACACTGTTAAAGACTGTGGTACACAGATTTCTCTTGGAGGGCCCAGTAGGTTTTGTGGGGAGGCCTTCATTCAGGATTTCTCAAACTAGAATTTGGAAGCCCTGTGCAAATGTTGTAAGGATAAGTTAGGAGCATTGTGAAAAGTTGCAAGATTAGAGACTGGGCCTTTGGAAAATGAGGAAGTTGGATTAAGAGGAGAATTGAAATTAATTTTCATTTGAGCTTGAAAATTCTGCAATCCTCAAAAGATACATAGTTTAGTTAAATGTTTAAGGGAGTTAGCAAGTAAGACTGAGAATGTAATAGCTTTGCCCCGCCTAATAGATTTATGAATCAGCTTTGTACTAGGACATATAACAATCCTTGAGAATTACAGGTCATCAAGAAAGAGTTTCTTCACCCTTATTAAATACAGTGACCTTGTACATTAGCACGGACAGGGAACCTTAACTAGTTTTAACAGAGCAGAGCAATATTACAAATGGCCATTGCTTCTCACTTTGCCTTACAGTTTGGAGAAACACAGAGGTTGTATTAAAACTATGTGTATTATTTACAATTAAAATTTAGCCTAGAGCCTGTCTTAGAAAGACATGAATTTCTAAGACTCAGCAGAAACCCCATAAGTAAATCAATTTTAAAAAATAATTTAAAAATTTTAAAAAGGAAAAAAGTCCCATAAGTTTTCCCCAATGTTTTCTCTACCTACTATGAGATTCCTGAAATTCCAATTCCTCATCTGATTTTAATCCTTTGGACTACAAGCACCAGCAGAGAAGTGACAGAAAAATCCAGTCATTCTCTTCTGAACTTTTTTATTAATAAGGACACCTTTCATAATTATTTGTTTTTTTGGCCTCATGTTTTGAAAGAACTGACCTATCAAACAAATTTTATTTATTAAATAATAGTCACCCATTTCCCCAATTTAAAAACCATTTATCAATGATATCTACTTGTCAGTCCAAGCTTCTTTTACATCAACACAATTACCCAGTTGATGTAGTTCCATTTAAAAGAAAATAAATCCCATACTATCATTCACCTCTGCAGCCTTTTAGGGGTTAACAATATAATCATTGTAATTAGGCTTTCTGAATCATTGAAAATAGCTTACAACTATTACCAAACAGCTAGCCAACTTCACCTTTGTCATCCCCATGTTTGTAACTACTTTTCTGAACCTTTAAGCCAGGGGTCATAAAGTCAAATTCTTGCAGGGGTCAAGCTGATTAATTGGTGAAGCAGGCTAGATGTAAAACAGTAGGGAGTGGTGGAGACCGCGGCAGATAGCACGTCTATGTGTAAAAGAAGGCTAATCGTCACCACTGGGGACCAATCTTTTTCTTTAAGAGAAGTCAGAAATCTGGATTTTTTTGTGTAATTCTCCTAATTTAAAGAGCTTTTTTTTTAAATCATGCAGGAGTAGAAGAACCACTCACCTCAATATATGTCACTCTCTGCTGGGGAAGTTATTACAACCTAGTATTGATTGGGTTTTCATTGTCTTGTGGAGATTCTTGTGAAACATCTCTCATAAATTTGACTTGTAGCCCGCTAGCCCCCAAAGCTCAAGCATGATCCCAAGGAACCAAGTCAGAGGATGGTTAGATATTTGTGGAGTAAATTAGCCAAGATGGCATGTTCAGTCTCTCTCACCCCACCTTTTATAAATAATGACTATGTAATAGTTGAGCTCATTTGTAGCACTGTGCATGCACCTCATGAAGTACTCGCTTGGCCATGGGCTACTTTTGTTCTGTAAACATATATGAGCACCATCTGAGAAGGCTTTGAGGCATTGAGGTTATGCTGTGCTATGATTGTGTCATGGCCATGTTATGCAGCTACTCCTGCATCGTCTGTGTCCGCTGGGTCAGCCACGAGAGGAGAGAGGTGGTGGTATGGCTGTTGTGGCAGCCAGGAGAGAATAAACATGTCTGCACTTCCTACAGACTTCCCTGATAGCTCAGTTGGTAAAGAATCCACCTGCAATGCAGGAGACCCCGGTTCGATTCCTGAGTCGGGAAGATCTGCTAGAGAAGAGATAAGCTACCCTCTCCAGTATTCTTGGGGTTCCCTTGTGGCTCAGCTGGTAAAGAATCCACCTACAATGCAGGAAACCTGGGTTGGGAAGATACCCTGGAGAAGGGAATGGCAATCCACTCCAGTATTTTTGCCTGGAGAATCCCTTGGACAGGGGAGCATGGTAGCCTATAGTCCATAGAGTCACAAGGAGTTGGACATGACTGAAGTGACTTAGCACACTTACCACGCAGTTCCTACATCCCTTCATGTCTTCCTCCAGCCTCTAAGCTCGTGCTTTGCCTACCCTGGTTTCAATGAACAGTGTGCAGGGTATGAATAGCAAGACAATTGGTGACATGAACAAGATCAGCAATATAGTTAGTAGTACAGGGATACTTTATCAGAGATGTTGTGGATACGTTACAATAAAGCAAACACTGCAATAAAGTGAGTCATATGATTATCTCAATAGATGCAGAGAAAGCCTTTGACAAAATTCAACACTCATTTATGATTAAAACTCTCCAGAAAGCAGGAATAGAAGGAACATACCTCAACATAATAAAAGCTATATATGACAAACCCACAGCAAGCATCACCCTCAATGGTGAAAAATTGAAAGCATTTCCCCTGAAATCAGGAACAAGACAAGGGTGCCCACTCTCACCACTGCTATTCAACATAGTGTTGGAAGTTTTGGCCACAGCAATCAGAGCAAAAAAAGAAGTAAAAGGAATCCAGATAGGAAAAGAAGAAGTGAAACTCTCACTGTTTGCAGATGACATGATCCTCTACATAGAAAACCCTAAAGACTCTTCCAGAAAATTACTAGAGCTAATCAATGAATATAGTAAAGTTGCAGGATATAAAATTAACACACAGAAATCCCTTGCATTCCTATATACTAACAATGAAAAAACAGAAAGAGAAATTAAGGAAACAATACCATTCACCATTGCAACAAAAAGAATAAAATACTTAGGAGTATATCTACCTAAAGAAACAAAAGACCTATACATAGAAAACTATAAAACACTGATGAAAGAAATCAAAGAGGACACAAACAGATGGAGAAACATACCGTGTTCATGGATTGGAAGAATCAATATTGTCAAAATGGCTATTCTACCCAAAGCAATCTACAGATTCAATGCAATCCCTATCAAGCTACCAATGGTATTTTTCACAGAACTAGAATAAATAATTTCACAGTTTATATGGAAATACAAAAAACCTCGAATAGCCAAAGTAATCTTGAGAAAGAAGAATGGAACTGGAGGAATCAACCTGCCTGACTTCAGACTCTACTACAAAGCCACAGTCATCAAGACAGTATGGTACTGGCACAAAGACAGAAATATAGATCAATAGAACAGAATTGAAAGCCCAGAGATAAATCCACGAACCTATGGACACCTTATCTTCGACAAAGGAGGCAAGGACATACAATGGAAAAAAGACAGCCTCTTTAACAAGTGGTGCTGGGAAAACTGGTCAACCACTTGTAAAAGAATGAAACTAGAACACTTTCTAACACCACACACAAAAATAAACTCAAAATGGATTAAAGATCTAAATGTAAGACCAGAAACTATAAAACTCCTAGAGGAGAACATAGGCACAACACTCTACGACATAAATCACAGCAAGATCCTCTATGACCCACCTCCCAGAATATTGGAAGTAAAAGCAAAAATAAACAAATGGGACCTAATGAAACTTAAAAGCTTTTGCACTACAAAGGAAACTATAAGTAAGGTGAAAAGACAGCCCTCAGATTGGGAGAAAGTAATAGCAAATGAAGAAACAGACAAAGGATTAATCTCAAAAATATACAAGCAACTCCTGAAGCTCAATTCCAGAAAAATAAATGACCCAATCAAAAAATGGGCCAAAGAACTAAACAGACATTTCTCCAAAGAAGACATACAGATGGCTAACAAACACATGAAAAGATGCTCAACATCACTCATTATCAGAGAAATGCAAATCAAAACCACAATGAGGTACCATTACACGCCAGTCAGGATGGCTGCTATCCAAAAGTCTACAAGCAATAAATGCTGGAGAGGGTGTGGAGAAAAGGGAACCCTCTTACACTGTTGGTGGGAATGCAAACTAGTACAGCCACTATGGAAAACAGTGTGGAGATTTCTTAAAAATCTGGAGATAGAACTGCCATATGACCCAGCAATACCACTTCTGGGCATACACACCAAGGAAACCAGATCTGAAAGAGACACGTGCACCCCAATGTTCATTGCAGCACTGTTTATAATAGCCAGGACATGGAAGCAACCTAGATGCCCATCAGCAGATGAATGGATAAGGAAGCTGTGGTACATATACACCATGGAATATTACTCAGCTGTTAAAAAGAATTCATTTGAATCAGTTCTAATGAGGTGGATGAAACTGGAGCCCATTATACAGAGTGAAGTAAGCCAGAAAGATAAAGAACACTACAGCATACTAACACATATATATGGAATTTAGAAAGATGGTAACGATAACCCTATATGCAAAACAGAAAAAGAGACACAGAAGTACAGAACAGACTTTTGAACTCTGTGGGAGAAGGTGAGGGTGGGATGTTTCGAAAGAACAGCATGTATATTATCTATGGTGAAACAGATCACCAACCCAGGTGGGATGCATGAGACAAGTGCTCAGGCCTGGTGCACTAGGAATACCCAGAGGAATCGGGTGGAGAGGGAGGTGGGAGGGGGGATTGGGATGGGGAATACGTGTAATTCTATGGCTGATTCATGTCAATGTATGACAAAACCCACTGAAATGTTGTGAAGTAATTAGCCTCCAACTAATAAATAAATAAATAAATAAAAATAAAAATAAAAAAATAGCTGATTCATCCACTTGACAAAAAAAATAAATAAAGTGAGTCATAATTTTTTAGGTTTCTTGGTGCATATAAAAGTTATGCTTACTCTTTACTGTGTACTCTATTAAGTATGTAATAGCATTATGTCTAAAAACAATGTGCATACCTTAGTTTTAAAATACTTTATTGCTAAATAATGCTAACTGTCATCTGAGCTTTCGGTGAGTTATATTCCTTTGGCTGGTGAAAGGTCTTGCCTCGATGTTAATGGTTGCTGATAAGGGTGGTCGTCGCCGAAGAGTTGGGATGGCTGTTAGCCATCTCTCAAAATAAGGCAGTAATGAACAATGAAATTTGCCACATCAATTTATACTTCCTTTCACAAATGACTTCTCTATAGCATACTGTTCGATAACATTTTACCTGCAGTAGAACTTCTTTCAATATTGGAGTCAGAAGTCAGTATTCTCAAACTCTGCCACTGCTTCATCAACTAAGTTTACGTAAAGTTCTAAATCCTTTCTTGTCATTTCAACAATCTTCAGAGTATCTTCACCAGGAGTAGTTTCCATCCCAAGAAATCACTTTCTTTGCTCATCCTTAAGAAGCAACTCCTCACCTATGAAAGTTTTATCATGAGATTGTGGCAATTCATCACATCTTCAGGCTCCACTTCTAATTCTAGTTCTCTTGCTGTTTCCACCATATCTGCAGTCACTTTATCCACTGAAGTCTTGAACCCCTCAAAGTCATTCATAAGGTTTGGAATCAACTTCTTCCAAATTCCATTTATGTTGATGTTTTGACCTCTTCCCATGAATCATGAATGTTCTTATTGGTATCTGGAATGCTGAATCCTTTCCAGAAGGTTTTCAATTGACTTTGCTTAGATCCACCATAGGAAAAATTATCAATGGCAGTTACAGCCTTACAAAATGTATTTCTTAAATAATAAGATTTGAAAGTTGAAATGACTCCTTGATCCATGGACTGCAAAATTGATATTGTTTTAGCAGTCATGAAAACTACATTAATCTCATTGTGTATCTCTATTAGAGCTCTTGGTGACCAAGTGCATTGTCAATGAGCGATTGTATTTTGAAAAGAATCTTTTTTTCTGAGCAGTAGGTATCAATTTTTGCTGTTCAGTCAATAAGTCATGTCCGACTCTCTGCGACCCCATGGACTGCAGCACACCAGGCTTCCCTGTCCTTCACCTTCTCCCGGAGTTTGCCCATTCATGTCCATTGAGTCGGTGATGCCATCCAACCATCTTGTCCTCTACTGCCTCCTTCTCCTTCTGTCATCAATCTCTCCCAGCATCAGGGTCTTTTCTAATGAGTTGTCTCTTCGCATCAGGTGACCAAAGTGTTGGAGCTTCAGCTTTAGCATCAGTCTTTCCAATGAGTATTCAGGGTTGATTTCCTTTAGGATTGACTGGTTTTGATCTTCCTTCTGTCCAGTGGACTCTCAAGAGTCTTCTCCAGCACCTCAAGAGTCTTCTCAGGAGGCAGGTAAGGTGGCCTGGTATTCCCATCTCTTCAAGAATTCTCCACAGTTTGTTGTGGTAGGTATTGATGATGGGCTTCAATTATTCAGTAAATTGTGTTGTAAACAGATGTGTTATCATCCAGGCTTTCTTGTTCCATTTATAGGGCACAAGCTTTCAATCAATACCAAATAACTGGAAAACACTTCAGATAAGATATTAATGGTACAAAGACAGAAACATGCCTCAGTGAGACAGACAGACTTTTATACTAACTAAATAGAGAGAGCAATGCTCTGTAGGCCTGTGCTTTTCTGAAGTAAAGATTATCTGTTTCTCAGTGTTTATTTGTCTACTACTTTCCTGGTGCTAGATTTGATAGGTTAACTTCGAAATGTTGGCCCCAATAATGATTGTGGTAGTTCATAATCTTTATTAGATTGACAGTATAATCCCCCAAAGCATTAGAAATATTTCCAAGCAATTTCTGATCTTTATTCTGCATTTCTGGGCATGTAATATGGTATTCTACATGATGTATTCTACATGTAAACATGATTTACATGCTTTTAATTAAAGTTTATGTTTAGATGATGATTTGGCATAATTCTTAAGGGCCCTAGGATTTGGAGAATGGTAGGTGAGCATATGGCTTCAACTGAAAGTCCTCAGCTGCATTAGCCCCTAACAAAGAGACTCAGCCTGTCCTTTGAAGCCAGGCATTGACTTTGGTTCTCTGGCTGTGGCATCTCCTTCCAAAGTAAGGCCGTTTTGTCTACACTGAAAATCTGTTGTTTAGTGTCTCGACCTTCATTCATTGCCTTAGCCAGATCGCCTGGATGTCTTGCTGCAGCTTCTATATCAGCACCGCTGCTTCATCTTGCACCTTGATGTTATGGAGAGAGCTTCTTTCCTTAAACCTCATGATCCAACCTTAACTAGCTTTGAACTTTTCTTCTGCTGCTTCCTCACCTCTCTCAGCCTTGACTGAATTGAAGAGAGTTAGGGCCTTGCTGTGGATTAGGCTTCGGCTTAATTTTGTCTGAAATTTTCTGCTTATCTGATTTTTTATCCAGACCTCTCAAACTTCCCCCATTTCAGTGATAAGTCTGTTTGGCTTTCTTATCATTTGTGTGTTCACTGGAATAGCACTTCTCATTTCCTTCAGGAACTTTTCTTTTGCATTCACAGCTTGGCTGCTTGGTACAAGAGAGCTAGCTGCCAGCCTATCTTGGTTTTGACATGCCTTCCTCACTAAGCTTAAAGTGAGAGCCATGCACCTCTTACTTTCCCTTGAACACTCCGAGGCCCTAGTAAGGTTATTAATTGGTCTCATTTCAACAGTGTTTTGTATTAGGAAATAGGGAAGGCTGAGGAGAGGGAGAGAAACAAGGGAAGAGCTGGTCAGTGGGGCAGTCAGAACACACACAGTGATTGTCAACTGTTTGCCATCTCACATGGGCATAGTTCATGGCACTCCAAAACAATTACAAGAGTAATATCAAAGATCACTGATCGTAGGGAACTTCCTTGTGGTCTAGTAGCTAAGACTCTTTGCTCCTAATGCAAGGGGTCAGAGTTCAATCCCTGGTCAGGGAACTAGATCCTGCATGCAGCAACTGAGACCTGTTACAACCAAATAAATGATGTCTTTGTTTTTAATCACAGATCACCATAACAAATATAATAATAATGAAAAAGTTTGAAATATTACGAGAATTACCAAAATGTGACACAGAAACATAAGTGAGTGAATGCTATTGGAAAAATGGTCCCATTGACTTGCTCAATGCAGAGTTTCCACAAACCTTCAATTTGTAGAACGCATGATACCAGTGACAAGCAATGAGGCAAAGCGCAACAAAACAGCTGTGCTGAGGACTTCACCTGCATCGTTTGATCCTGTAAACAGCTCTATAAAGTAGTCATGATTGTCCCAACTTTGATGATGAGGATACTTGGGCTCAGACAGCTTAACTAACTTATAGAGAGTGACTAAGTTGGAATTCATACCAAGCTGATCCAAAGCTTGGGGACTGGAGTAAATGAGAAGCTATCATTGAAGGGGCAAAGGTTGGAATAATAAAGACAAATCACCTCTCATAATTTGCCAAGAGTTATGTCAGCATCAATCCAACTTCTAATGATTTTGTTGAGTAAAGGGAATTTAAAACAATCTTAGTTGCAGAGCCTTTTGAAAATGTTACAACACTCCTTGAGATAATTTGAGATATCCTGTAGTGTTGCAGAACTGGAGCTAAGAATTGCTGTCCTAAATATTTGCTCACCTTTTTGATGATGATAATAATCACCAAGTATTACTTTTTGCCAGTGTTGATTAGATAATTTCCTGTTGTAGCAACAACCCTAACAGGTAGGTATTGGAATCCCCGTTTTACAGATGAGGAAACCAAGGGTTGGAGAAATAAAACAATATGCTCAAACTCACACAATTAGCATGGATTATAGTTGGGATTCAAACCCAAGACAGTTTGACCCCACAGTTCACATTGTTTCCTCTGCAATGTACTGTCTTGGAGCCAAAGGGTAAGGATAAAAGTATGAGAATGTGATTGAGAATATCTTACTGCTTTAGGAGTTTGGGGGTTGTGGCAAAGACATTCAAAATTCACTGAGTATCCTTGTGCTCACATTTCCCTACTTCCTTTCCATTAACTAGCCCACGTGACTAGTTCTAGTCAAGGGGTGATAGAATTAATGGTGTCACTTTTGGACCAAGCAAAGCAGAATGGATGCATATTCTGTCATGTCTTTCTTCCTCTGACATGGCAACTGTGGGGAACACCTGTCAGTCTGGGATTCTGAATAATGACGTGGAACAGAGTTACCTGCTCATATGTAAGTGAGAGATAGACTCTTGTGTTAAACCACTAGTCTTTAGGGTTAATTTGTTACTGCATCATAATTTAGCCTATTCTGACTAAAGCAGGTATTTTCATTGGCATAATTCAAATACAAAATTTCATTATATTCAGAATTTAGGGAAAGTTTAATCTAGTTTAGTGAAAAAATGCTTAATTTTAAGGGCAAGTTCATAATAATCCCATTCCTCCTACCAGGGACCCTGAGTCACATAAAATGCTGAATAACCTGCAATAAAATCATAATTTTCCCTTTGAATATACTTATATCTATTGAAAATGCATCTTTAAGGAAATAGGGCAGCAATAGTACAAGTCAGAAAAAAATAATTTGTTTTATTTAAAAAGACAAATTATACTTAATCTCATGCCAGTGACTATAGAAAACAAAATCTGTAAATTAATGACAAATTCTTTAACCCAGATAACCTTTATCAATAGCTTATTTCTGCAACATTAAAGTTGTTGGATAGCAAACATCATGGGTAGTTTCCCATATGTAGTACTGGAAAATATGAAGGCCACTACTCTCAATTTCCAAAAACCTGAGTTCTCAGAGAACTGTGTACATCTTAAGAAGAAATCAGAGATCTGGTGTTCCTGCCAACACATTCCTAAAGTATTGCTGTGGAAATGCATGAATTATTTGTCTTTATATCTTCAGTCAATCTTGGTTGTTTCAATAGTATCAGCCTATGTTTAAATTTAAGGTGTTAATAGCAGTCTCTTACATTTTCATGTTACCTTATAGTTTATAAAACATTTTACACATATCTTGTTAGATCCTCACAGCCACTCTGTGAAACACATACTGATGTCATTATTTATGATGCGCAGCTGGAGATACTAAGGTTCAGAAAGGTTGAATGATCTGTCCAAGGTCACAGAGCTTGAACAAAGAGTCATTCCTCTCATCACCCTGACTTTTGGCTCTAGGTAAGTACTACAATGAGCTTCCCCGGTGGCTCAGTGGTAAAGAATTTGCTGGCCAATGCAGGAGAAGCAGATTTGATCCCCAGGTCATGAAGATTCCTGGAAGAAGGAAATGGCAACTCACTCCAATATTCTGGCCTGTAGAATTCCATGGACAGAGGAGCCTGGCGGGCTACAGTCCACAGGGTCACAATAGAGTCAGACACAACTTAGTGACTAAACAACCACAATAAAGTATTACAATTGCTCTCAGTTTTGTGCAGGACAATCATTCAGCCCTTTTGTCTTGTGGGTAATCACTATAAGCCATTTCCTTCTCCAGCGTCCTTCCCGACCCAGGGATCAAACCCAGGTCTCCTACATTGCAGGCAGATTCTTTACCAGCTAAGCTACTAGGGAAGTACCAATCACTATATGCCAGTGATTGGCATATCCACTCTAGTTTTCTTGCCTGGAGAATTCCATAGACAGAGGCGCCTGATGGGCTACAGTCCATGGGGTTGCAAAGAGTTAGACATGACTGAGTGACTAACACACACACTGTATGTCAGTAAGAATTGAGATAGGAGATGAGAAATTAAACTAACACACTCAATTTTTAGAATTTCTCAAAACTGAGTTCTCTGAACTACCTGAAGTATAGTGACATCACATAACAATAGTTACACTTCCTTTGAACACTAATGTTATACTTTCCTAAGCACTTTACATATAACTCAATCTTTATAACAATCATATAACAAAGGCCCTATTTTTACTGCACCCATTTTGCAGGGGACGAAAATTGAGGCACAGAGAATTTAAGTCACATGTCCTGGGTCACACAGCTTATTAGTGGCTGAACAAGAATTTAGACCAAGGTTGTCTGGCTCCTGGGTCTTTAACCATTAGACAAAATTGCTTCTTATGTTAACAACCAACTTATAGGGACTTCCCCCGGTAGTCCAGTGGCTATGACTTAGAGCTCCCAGTGCAGGGGGTCCAGGTTTGATCCCTGGTCAGGGAACTAAATCTCACATGCTGCAACTAAGACTTGATGCAGCCAAATAAATATTTTTAAAAAATCAAAACTAACCTATATAGTACTTCCTATATGGCAGGAACAAATATATAGACACCCATCTAATCCCTATTAGTGACACATTTAACATTTAAATTCAAACTGAAATTAGAGAGACAGCGAGAAAAAAGAGGATGAGTAAGAAAGGAGGGAGAGAGAGAGAAAAAAACAAACAGGAAGAACAACTAAAAGTGCCTGCAGTGAGGGCTCCCATTCAACTCAAAGAACACGTGTCCTGAAGTGAGCATGAGACGGAGAGAAGAATCAGCTCCCCTGGCCAGCCCCAGCTCCCACCTGCTGAGGATCAATCTAATGTTCACGGATATGCCAATGACTTCATTTGGTTCTCAACCAAAGAAACAGCAAGCTCTTCCCATACTAGAATAAAAACCTGCTCTGTTGTGCTTAATTTTTTTTTTAGGGTTCTTGTTTGTTTGTTTCTCTTTATTTTTTTGAATTTTATTTTTAATTAGAGGATAATTACAATATTGTGATAGCTTCTACCACATAACAACATGAATCAGCCACATGCATAGTCACGTTCCCCTCCCTTTTAAACCTGCCTCCCACCTTCCTCCCCGTCCCACCCCTTTAGGTTGTCACAGAGCACCGGTTTTGGGTTCCCTGCATCATACAGCAAATTACATATGTTACTAGTTTATATGGTAATATGCATGTCTCAAATACTACTCTCTCAAGTCATCCCACCCTCTCCCTCCCCTCATGTTTTTAGGGTTTTCTTTTTTTTTAGTATATTTATTTATTTTAACTTGTTTATTTGACTGCCTCAGGTCTTAGCTGCAGCATGTGGAATCTAGTTCCCCCACCAGGGATTGAACCAAGGCCCCCCCGGCATTGGGAGTGTGGAGTCTTAGCCACTAGACCACCAGAGAAGTCCCTCTGCTATGTTTATTAAGAGGAGGTGTTTGAGTCTCTGAAGTGACACTTTCCCAAGGAATTTCCAAGGATAGTGTTGACTAGAATCTATTTTTGCCTGACTTGGAACTTAATCCTTGAGTAAGCCGCAAGTCACTTGTATCACTGAACACGGCCAGGGCTAAAAGGAGTAGCTGGATTCCTGGAGTTTGTAACATAACTCTGCTGTGTACATTCAACGTTGCTCATGAAAAAGTTTCAGCTACCAGATAAACATGAAACTATGGCATGTATGAACAATTGCTTTGAAAAACAAGCCTCTCCTCCTGGCTTGGCCACTAATGAGCTGTTCAGCTCAAGGATGTTATATAATCTTTCAGAGACTCCAAACTAAGGAACCAGACCAAAGGACAATCTCTAAGATCCTGTGAGCCCTCATTTATTGACATTTTTTAAAAATTTAATGGTGAGGGAGGTGGGATGGGGGACCGGGATGGGGAATACGTGTAACTCTATGGCTGATTCATATCAATGTATGACAAAACCCACTGGGGGAAAAAAAAAATTTGATGGTAACAAAACTTAGGAAGACTTACTACCTTCTTACATGTCATTCTGCATACTGTGTTCCTTTTGCAACAGATTCTCATCCTAAAACAGGTCATTTTTCACTCCAGCTGTCATTTGTAGGTTTTATAGGCAGCTAAAGGGCATCATTTAAAACATTGTACTAAAGAGGATATAAACTTTGCTGTCGCAAAAGAATCATAGCCTTGAATTCCTGAATTTTATAGTTATGGTACTCATAAAAGTGTTTAATAACAAACTTGGCTCACTTGGAACTCACCAGTCTAAAGGACTTTGCCCCAACTGGACATGTGGATCAGATTTGCTTTTTTAAGAAAATATTTAATCATCTATTGACAATTTCATATTTATACTAATTCCTGCACAATCTGTTTCAACCACTCTAAATGTAGAAATAATGTTTCATGATCCCACAATGCTATTAAGCATTTAATGAAGACTTCTATCACTGATCTTTTTTTGTCACAATGAGTGGTCATTAAGATTTTCTACCTATATCAGACAAATTAAATTGGGCCAGGACCTCCCTGGTGGTCCAGTGGTTAAGAATCCACCTGCCAATCCAGGGAACTCTGGTTTGATCCCCAGTCCAGGAAGATTCCATGTGTCGAGGAGCAATTAAACCCATGTGCCATAGCTACTGAAGCCTGTGTGCCCCAGAGCCTGGGCTCATCAAGAGAAAGCTCTTGCCCAGCAACGAAGACCCAGATAGCCAAAAATAAATAAATAAATATACAGTGTTCTCAAAAAATTAAAATGGGCCAATGAGAAAACTTAACAGCTACATATGTATGCACTCAGGCTTCCCAGGTGGTCCCGGTGGTAAAGAACCTGCTTGCCAACGCAGGAGACACAAGAGACGTGGGTTCGATCCTGGGATGGGGGAGATCCCCTGGAGGAAGGCATGGTAACCCACTCCAGTATTTTTGCCTAGAGAATTCCATGTAGGCTGATGGGCTACAGTCCATGGGGTTGCAAAGAATCAGACACAACTGAAGCACCTTAGCATAGCACATGTATGCACCCAAGAAAAACTTCCTGATCATGTTCCATGTCAAAACCTAGAGGAAAAGCACCCATAAAACTAAACCACCCACAAATAGAATATCTACACTGGTTGCTTTCCTGCGAATTGAGAAATGACACACAACACTCAACAATTTATAAATCTGCAAGTTTATTATTTAAACTGACAAGTCTCAAGTACTCGTTTCAGAATGCTTTCACTTATATTCTACCTTCTTAGTCTCTGGAATCAGATTACCTGGGTATATATCCTATCTCTACCACTTCACTAGCTGTGTGATGATGGGGAATTTACCTAATCTCTCTGTCCCTGCATTTCCTCTTCTATAATATGGGGACAGTAATAGAATCCACCTCCTGACTTATGGTTACTCTGAGGATTAAGAAGCTGAGACATGTACACTGTGAGACACACTGTGCCCTCACTAAATTTTAGCTATTACAGAAAATTTTATTCTTGGACCAGGGAAAGTAAAGATGCTGCTTGGGAGCAATAAATTATAAACTTTAGCTATTATAGCTACTACCTCATTTTTCAGAAGAAAAAATGTTGTTCATTATCTTTTTTAGATTTTTATTTCCCCTGTGAATGTGTTCAGTTTTACTTCCATCTGATAAAGTATTCTTCTCGGAACAAGGAAGAAAGAAAACTAAACAAAAGAAAAATAAGATGCACAAATGGAAATCTGATGAGAAAGTATTATAAAGGATGTGTATTAGAAAAGGTGGATTTGAGTCATCAGCTCCTGCATGTTAACTTTATTTCTGAGATTTGTATGCTTTGTCTCAAGAAACACCTCTGAAAAGAGTACAAGAATGCCATGATTATTACACTTAAATATTTGCTTAAGACAGTAAAGCATGTGGTTCAAGAACAAAAGAGTTAAAGCTCTGGATTTTGTTAATTGCAGCATTAAGGAAAGCCAGTCTAACAGCATTCCTAAAGGGAAACCAGGATCTATGGCCTCCAGTGATGTTTAATTATTATTTTCTTTCAGGTCTAATTTCTCCTTTTTCATCTCTATCATTGTCTCTTCTGTGTGCCTTTCTTTTCCTTTCAACATTCATTTCAGTCTTTCTGTAATTCTACAATTTAGGTTTTGGTGATTACGAGTGCGGGTGATGATTTATAAAAATGTTTAGTACAAACAGAAGCATTTTCAGGACTTCCCTGGCCGTCCACTGGTGAGGACTCCATGCTTCCAATGTAGGGGGGAGGATTTGATCCATGGTTGGGGAACTAAGATCCTACATGCTTCACAGCGCAGGCAAAAAAAAACAAAAAAACAAAACAAAAACAGAGAGAGAAGAATTTTCAGAGTAGCCCAGCTAAGTTTTCCTCGTGGCTAGAATTTACAGCCTTCTATCAATGGCTTATTTTGTTGTTCCCAAGGATCTCACAAAAGGAAAGGAAAATGGGGGGCAGTTTCCTTGCATCTTCCAGAATAAAGTCTTAACCCCTAATGGGTACAATTGGCCATTCATGGTTGGCCCCTGCCTTCTTGTTCTTTAACTCCAACTACGCTGAGTCTTCAGTTCCCAAACAAAGGCTTACTACCTTAAATTCTTACTATAAGATATTGCCTCCAAGTAGAATGATCTTTCTCAGTTATTAGCATTTAACAAACCCTTAATTGTTCCAATGGAGAAAGCAATGGCAACCCACTCCAGTACTCTTGCCTGGAAAATCCCATGGACGGAGGAGCCTGGTGAGCTGCAGTCCATGGGGTCGTTAGGAGTCGGACACGACTGAGCGACTTCACTTTCCCTTTTCACTTTCATGCATTGGAGAAGGAAACGGCAACCCACTCCAGTGTTCTTGCCTGGAGAATCCCAGGGACAGTGGAGCCTGGTGGGCTGCCGTCTATGGGGTCGCACAGAGTCGGACACGACTGAAGAGACTTGGCAGCAGCAGTAATTGTTCCAAACACAAACCGTCTGTCTCTCTTCTAAGAAATTCTCCCTAAAGCTCCCAGTCTGACTTACATATTCCTCTTCCACGCTCCACATTACACCATAAAAGCCTCTGCCAGATAGTAATGGTTAGGGTTAGGGTGATTCACCTCCAAATTATATCCCACATTCATCCACTTCCTTTCATCTCCACTGCTGCCTCTTGATCCAGGTCCCCAGTCATCTTTCTCCTGGACAAATCATAGTTTCCTGACAGGTCTCTGTGGGCCTCTCTGGTGGCTCAGTGGTAAAGAATCCAGCTGCAATGCAGGAGACATGGGTTTGATCCCCGAGTTAGGAAGATTCCCTGGAGAAGGAAACGGCAACCCCACTCCAGTACTCTTGCCTGGGAAATCCCAAGGACAGGGAAGCCTGGTGGGCTACAGTCCATGGAGTCACAAACAGTCAGACACAACATAGTGACTTAGGACACAGCAACAGGTCTCTGGCTTACATTCCCTTCTCCATTCAGTCTGTCATTTACACTGCAGCTAGAAAGGTCTTTTTAAGAGGAAACAGTTCATATACACAAAAATACAGAGAATGTATGAATTCAGGTATAACAAATGGGAAGAAAACCCAGGTACCTACCACCAGTTTAATTAAACACAAGCTGGCTGTGTTTAATTTGAAGCTGGCTGTGTCTCTTTCCCAAGAGGCAAACACAACCTTGAATTTGGAGTTTAATATTACCTTGTTTTAAAAACTAATTCTTTTACCAAGTATGTCTATATGTCTAAAAAATTATTTAATTTTCTTTGTTGTTGAGCTTTTAAAAAGTAGTCTGTGCCATCTGCCTTGTAATTTGCTCTCTGTACTCAACAGTAACATTTTTGAAACTCATCCATGTTGATTTTCATCTTCTCTGTAGTATTCCACTGAATACTGTAATATTCCACTGTCATAACACAGGCGTACTCCTGTTGATGAACTATTGAGATTTTTCCATGTTCTATGCAATCACCAGCAATGCTCACATAAACAGTCATGACTGTGACGCCTAGTGCATGTATCTGAGAATTTCTCTAGGGCCAGGGCCGTGCAATGGAACTTACTATGATAATGAGAGAGTTCTATATCTAAACTCTTCAATATGGCAGCCACATGTCACTACTAAGCACTTGGAATATGACTACTGCTGCTGAGAAACTAAATTTATGCTTCAACTTTAATAAACAAATGTAAATAGTCAGTGGTTAGTGGCTACCATATTGGATGATATGGTTTTCGAATACACAACCTTCAATAAAGTGTCTGGGCTATAAGAGTACATGCATCTTCAACTTTACAAATATTGACAAATGTTTCCCCACTTGTGTGTAATATAATTTTTATCTCCACAAGCAGTATGTAATAATTGTCAATAGTACTTTTTTACTTTTTTACTACTGCCTTTAAATTTTTTACCTATCAAGAAATAACGTGGCATCTTACTAGAGTTTTATTGTGCATTTCCACTGTTACTGTTTGTTTGGCATTCATTCCTCCTTTTGAGTGAAATGCCTGTTTAGATCTTTTTTCCTTCTTCATTGGGTTGTCTTTTTTTCCTATTAATGTTCAGGAAATAGCAGGGGAGGCCTTTGGGGAGAAAAGGAAAACTGTACAAAGGAGTTCTGTACTTATTTTCAGTATTTTTTTGATTTGTCTTGACACTGGATCTGTTTAACCATGGAAGCCCCATGGAAGCAATTTTCTTTCTAAAATTGTGGATTTCACATTTCCTAAAATTGTAGAGTTCTGCTGCCAGTAGCTTTGTTCCATGAGGTGTCACGGGGCTCAACAATATCTCTTCTGCATGGAGATGGAGGGGAAGGTCTGAAGAATCCTATTCTTAGGGAAACGTCTGCCTGGCTAGGTCATCTGGAGCAGACCCAGTGGAAAACCAGTTTCCCTCTGCTCTTCTGTGTCTACACGGGGGCTGAGTGTATAGGTGTGACTAGCTGGGTGGAAAGCTGGTACTGAGGGTGACACCCTGGCTACGAGGGCAGAGCAGGAGATCTGGCAAAGTGATGATGATAGTAATTTGGGGGCATGGGATGGGGAGATGCAGTCATCAGTATGAAAAGGGTGGCAGGAGCTTGTAAAACTGGCCCCTCCACCTTCCCCAGTGATTCCATCTCTTCTTTTCCAGAGGCTTCTATTTTAGCAATTGAACCTTCCCTGCCATGTATTTAATCTCTCATCTGCACTGGTTCCTGCCTTTCATCCTCCAGGTGGACATTACTTTAGTTTTCCTTTTCTCCTCAAAGACCTCCCCTGCTATGTCCTTCCCTCTCAGCTCACTCCAATGTGGTGGCTTCTGCCCACCCCACCATTCACTGAAGCTGTTCTATGGTCGCTGTTCTGAGACTTAGACTTTCCAATGGTCTATTGTATCTATTTTATCAACTGTAGGTCCCATCCAAATATCTCACGAAGGGTTAAAATTTCAGAACACAGAAAATGTTAGTAGAAAAGGTCCTCTATGTTTGGACCCTGTTGTCTCTGGGCTTCCCTGGTGTTTCAGCTGGTAAAGAATCCGCCTGCATTTTGGGAGACCTGCATTCGATCCCTGGGTTGGGAAGATCCCCTGGAGAAGGGAACGGCTATCCACTCCAGTATTCTAGCCTAGAAAATTCATGGACTGTATAGTCCATGGGGTGGCGAAGAGTCAGACTCGACTGAGCGACTTACACTTCACTTCACTTCTTCAGTTCCTGCTGCTGCTGCTGCCATATAACTTTAGTCATGTCCGACTCTTTGCCACCCCCTGGACTGTAGCCCACCAGGTTCCTCTGTCCATGGGATTCTCCAGGCAAGAATACTGGAGTGGGTTGCCATTCCCTTCTCCAGGGGATCTTCCCAACCCAGGGATCGAACCTGTGTCTCTTACATCTCCTGCATTGGCAGGTGGGTTCTTTACCACTAGCGCCACTTGGGAAGCCCTAACAAACCCTTAACTGTCTCAATTCAGATGATCTGTCCTCTCTCCCGAGGATCTCTCCCTAACACTCCCAGTCTGACTTACTTGTTCCTCTTCCACACTCCACATTATACTATGCAAACCTCTACCAGATCATAATGGTTAGGGTTACGGTGATTCACCTGGAAAATATATCCCCCATTTATCCACTTCCTTTCATCTCCGCTCTTGCCCTCTTGAGCCAGGTCACCATTCATCTTTTGCCTGGACAAATTACAGCCTTCTAACCCGTCTCTGACTTACTTACATTCCCATCTCCCTTCAGTCTGTCATTTACACAGCAGGTAGAGTGATCTTCTTAAGAGGAAATATTTCATATGGACAAAAATAGAGAATGTATGAAATCAGATATAACAAATAAGATGAAAACCCACGTACCCACCAACAGTTTAATAAATTTGATATTTCTAACACCTTTGAAGCTATCTTTGTCTCTTCCCCAAAGGCAAACATGACCTTGAATTTGGTTGTTTAATAATCCCTTGTTTTAAAAGACAATTCTTTTACCGTGCATATTCATATGTCTAAAAAATACATTATTTAATTTTGTTCGTTGTTGAACTTTTAAAATGTGGTTGTGTTCCATTTGCTTCCCAATTTACTTTTTGCCTTCAATGTTACATTTCTGAAATTCACCCGTGTTGATCTTCATCTTCTCTGTAGTATTCCATTGTATGACTATGTCATAATGCATGCATACTCCTGTTGATGAACTTTTGAGTTTTTTCCAGGTTCTGTGCAATCATTAGCAATGCTCACATAAACAGTCATGACTCTGATGCCTAGTGCACATATGTGAGAATTTCTCTAGGGCAGGGCTGTTCAATGGAATTACTGTGATGATGAAAGAGTTCTATATCTTACACTCTCCAATTTGGCAGCCACATGTCATTACTAAGCACTTGGAATGTGACTACTACTCTTGAGAAAGTAAATTTTTAACTTTAATTTTAATAAATAAATTTAAATAACCACAAGTGGCTAATGGCTACCACTTCGGACGGTGTAGTTTTCGAATACACAACCAGGGATAAAGTTTCTAAGCTATAGAGTACATGTATCTTCAGCTTTACAAATATTGACAAATGTTCTCCAACTTGGCCATATTATTTATATCTCCACAAGCAGTATGTAAGAATTGCCAATAGTCCTTTTTGATAACTGCCTTTAAAAGTTTTGCCTATCAACAGATGGTGTGGGGCTTCCTTGGCTCAGCGACTAAGAATGTACCTGCCAATGCAGCGGACATGGGTTTGATCCCTGGTCCAGGAAGATTCCACGTGCCTCAGAGCAACTAAGTCCATGTACCACAACTACTGAGCACATGCTCTAGAACCCACAAGCCGTAACTAGTGAGCCCACACGCTGCAACCACTGAAGCCCAAGTGCCTAAACTCTGCGCTCTGCAGCAAGAGAAGCCACCACAACGAGAAGCCTGTGCACCACAAGAGTGGCCCCACTCACCACAACTGGAGAAAGCCCACATGCAGCAACAAAAACCCAGCACAGCCAAAAATAAATTTTTAAGAATTAAAAAAAAAGAAAAAAAGAGAGATACTTGGAATAGGAAATGGCAACCCACTCCAGTATTCTTGCCAGGAAAATCCCCGGGACAGAGGAGCCTGGCGAGATCCTACAGGGCTACAGTCCATGGGGTCACAAAGAACTGGGACACGACTTAGCGACTAGACAACAACAAATGTAAAACTCAACCCACCCAATTCTCCCAACATCCTAGTTTCCCCTCCCCACCCCTTTTTATCTTTAGTTAATGTCCCCAGGGTTCAGCCTGGCTAGAGTTGGAGGCCAGACATAACTTTTGGAACCAGGGTGGTCTCCGGAGCCTCTGCAGAAAAAGGCTGGAGGTGGCTGTGTGGCTCCACCCAGATCCTGCCCCTTCCCCCAGTTAGAAAATAAGTCCCTGGTGTCTACTGGAAGAGCAGCCCGGTGCTTTGGAGTAGGGCAAGCTGGGGCCTGCCTGGACTGGCCATTCCAGCGACCTAGCCCCTGCATCGCCTGGGGCAGGGAGGTCCCAGGAGTGCTGCCACCTGCCCCCACTCCTATATCCAGAGGCAGGGGTTTACATAGTTTTTGAGTGCCTCCCTTCCCCTGCAGGGGTACATAGGCTGCAGTACACTCAGAAGGTGGCCCCTCACTCCATGCCATTCCCCCAAAGCAGGTTGGGAGAAGGGGTAGCTGGCTGGACCAGACTAGCTTCCCAGATGACTGGGAGGTAGTGTCAATTAAAAAAGAGAGAGAGAGAGATACTGTGGCATCTTACTACAATTTTATTATGCATTTCCAACATTATTGTTTATTTGCTATTCATTCTTCCTTTTGTTTGAAATGCCTGTTTAGGTCTTCTTTCCATTTTTTTATTGGGTTATTTGTCTTTTTCCTATTGATACTTTGGAGTTCTCTACATATTTTTAGTATTCTTTTTTAACTTGCCTTGACACTAGATCTGTTTGTTTACCTAGGGAAGCCCCATGGAAGCAACAGGCAAAAGGCATAGCTGAAATGGCAGGTGATATCATTCACTGAATTCACATGGATTCTCCTTTCAAAAATTGTGAATTTCATGCTAGAGCTCTGCTGCCAGTAGCTTTGTTTCATGAGGTGTCACAGGGCTCAACAATATCTCTACCGGATGGAGATGGAGGGGAAGGTCTGAAGAATCCTATTCTTAGGGAAATGTCTGCCTGGCTAGGTCATCTGGAGCAGACCCAGTGGAAAACCAGTTTCCCTCTGCTCTTCTGTGTCTACACGGGGACTGAGTGTAGGGGTGTGACTTGCTGGGTGGAAAGCTGGTACTGAGGGTGACACCCTGGTTACGAGGGCAGAGCAGGAGATCTGGCAAAGTGATGATGATAGTAATTTGGGGGCATGGGATGGGGAGATGTAGTCATTGGCATGAAAAGGGTGGCAGGAGCTTGTAAAACTGGCCCCTCCACCTTCCCCAGTGATTCCATCTCTTTTCTACCCTATTAATCGAAACTTCTCTGCTGTGTATTTAATCTCTCTTCTGTACTGGTTCCTACCTTTCATCCTCCACAGTAGTTTTCCTTTTCTCCCCAAAGACCTTCCCTGCTATTTCCTTCTCTCTCAACTTACTGCAATGTGGTGGCTTCTGCCCACCCCACCATTCACTGAAGCTGTTCTCTCTAAGGTCACCTGTGATTCAGTTGACAAACTTTTCTGAAGCTTTCAGTCCTGTTCACCTTCTTCTCCTTGTCTTCCTGGGATTCCAGGGCATAACTCTATCAGTCTTCGCCTCCCTCCTCACTGCTCTTTCTGAGTTTTAGTGCTGGCTTCTCTGTCTTTACCCACTCTTTAAAGCCACTATTTCCAGAGTTAATGGCACCCCCTTATGGCATCCTTGTAACAAATAGTAAAAGGTGCACCATAATCTGGCTGGGCACAGCCTTGGGCCAGGATGCATGGTTTCAAGCCTCATTTGTCCCACTCAGCCTGACATCCTTATGCCATTAACACCCTATACAACTGCATGCAGCTGCACAGGGTACAATTCTTGGTGCTCATCTATTTTTTTTTTTTTTTGCTTTATTCTCTTTCTCTTTACAATCTTGTTGACTTTCATTGGATAGAAGACCTATGTAATTCCAGACATCTTTTCATCTGTCTCCTGGACTTCTCTTCCTGGGTATCCTGTGGGTACTTCAAATTTGCCAAAGCCAAAACTAAATTCATTATCTGCTCACTCACATTTTCCCACATATCGATTTTTCTGAATTCTTCTCTAAGTTCATGATGAGTGATGTGATGTGCTCAGTCCTGTCCAAGTCCTTGTGGCCCCATAGACTGTAGCCCATCAGGCTCTTCTGTCCATGGATTTTTCCAGGCAAGAATACTGGAGTGGGTTGCCATTTTCTCCTCCAAGGGATCTTCCCAACCTGGGGATCAATGCAGGGACTTCTCCTATGTTTCCTGCATTGGCAGGCAAATTTTTTTACCACTAGTGCCCCCTGGGATGCCCACGTTAATGATATCACCATCCATCCACTCATTCAAGTGAAAACTTCCAGATTATCTGTGCCTCTTCCTTTTCCACAGTTTCAAGCTTCTGTCACTCCCCCAAGTGCACTGCTGGATTAGCTGTCTAAATAGTTTCCCTATGTTTAGAAGTTCTCCCTTCAAATCACTCTCCCCACTACTGTTGCTGTTAAGGATCCAACATTTTTACTTAATGTTTATTTACTTGGCTGCACCAGGTCTCATCTGTAGCATGTGGGATCTTCCATCATCTTTGCATCATTTTTGATCTTCATTGCAGCGTGTGGGATCTTTTAGTCACAGCCTGCAGGCTCTAGTTCCCTGACCAGGGATCAAACTCAGGCCCCCTGCATTGGGAATGGGGAGTCTTAGCCACTGGATCACCAGGAAGTCCCTGTGTTTCCTTCTTTACATAGAAATGAGCATGCATGCTTAGATGCTTCAGCTGTGACTGACACTGTGGCCCTGTGGACTGTATGTAGCCTCCCAGGCTCCTCTGTCCATGGGATCCTCCAGGCAAGAATTCTGCAGTGGGTTGCTGTGGCCTTCTCCAGAGAATCTTCTGACCCAGGGATCGAACCTACATTTCTTACATCTCCTGCATTGCAAGCAGATTCTTTTACTGCTGAGCCACCTGGGAAGACCAGATATGAGCATATTGCTCCCTTATTCAAAAACTGATGTTGGCTTCTAGTTTACCATAATACAAAGTCTAGATATGCAGGAATGGCAAACAAAATCTTTCATATTCTGGCCCAAACCAACTTTTCCAGTCCTACACTTTATCCCTGATCCTAACACCTTCCCTGATCTTATCCACAACAGACTATGAAATCAGTTTCTTGAATGTGATTTTCCCACTTGCTTTAGTGCCCTAGTGCATTTGGTGGTGTCTTCCTCTGTGTTTTCCCCTATGAGATTCCATCATCCACTCTTTATGACTATGTTCACAAGTGACCCTTTTTTCAGGCACCTCTGGTTCTAATTAACAGCCCCTTTCTCACAGCTTCTAGCACTATTGGCATATTAGTATGAACTGTGTAGAAGTTATTTTGCATCTTTTTCACTACATTTTGTGTTTCTGAAGGGCAAGTTTAAGCCTGTTCATTTCCATATCATCAGCAGCTTGCCTAGTACCTGTACATGGTAGATACTGAATAAAATTTCATGAGTTGAATTGGGCAGGATGCTTGAACATCACTTTGTTCAAAGGACCAATGACTACTCTCAGCATAATTTTCAACCTATTCCTTTTCTTTAGACATCAGAAGAATCTCAGAATGAGATAGTCCATGGACCCTATTGGAGACAGTTGCTATGTCATATTCCCAAACTTTAGCCAGGTCTCTCTAGGGATATAGAGGCTGTGATTTCTCAAATGACTGGCTGGTGTCTGAGTATGGTTTTCCCCAGATATTAGAGTTCCCTGGAATCAGAGATTTTCAATCTAGGACCTAGATTCTAGGTTCCACTGAAGACTCTCACCATTCTAAGAAGCTTAGCAGTTTCTTCAGTGGTAGAAAGATCAATATATATTGTTTTATCACCTGTGGGTCCCATCCCAACATCTCACTAAGGTTTGAGATTTTAGAGCATGAAAAACCAAAAGAATGACTTCACTATCTCAAAACCTTGTTAAATCTCTCAGTTATCCTGCAAGCTTGGATGAAAACCCGCTCATCTGCAGGTTTTGTAGAGAGCCAAGCGAAACAGTATAGGTGAATCAGACTGACTTCTATCATTCTCCTTAGTTAAACCCCACGGTACTTGTGCTGGTTTAGGTAGGACACCCTTACCGACTCTATGAAGCCTAAAAGGAGTATTTTCCTCGAAATGAGCAATTGGATGCTTGTAGAACCCAACTGTGGTAGCTACTGAGGGTAGGAAAGAGCTTGATTCCAATTTCCCTTCAAACATAAAAACGTGGTTCTACTAGAATCAAAGCAACAAGTTGCCACTGAAATTGCAGTGACCGGTCAGCAAAGGAGGCCTACTGGAAGCGCCTTTGGGTTGATTTTTGGGACGAGTCAACTCACCCTAAGCCCAGTGTTTAATTATGCGACCCCTCAGCCCGCTCCACAGTCTGGAGCCCTCTTTTGGACTCTGAAAAGGTTTAATGGGGGATCAATCCACAATGCTAGTGTATTCGGCCTCCGAGGCCCAGCATGGGATCTCTAAGATTTCCGCCTCGGGGCTGACCTGATCCTAAGAGGGAGCCCCGGGCTCGGGAAGCGTAATCACAGCGACCCACGTGGGCCGGAACCGCGGGGGCACCAGCCGGGGGTGGGGGCGCCGGCAGCTCGGAGCGCGTCAGCAGCCCGCCCCCTCTGCCCTCCCCTGGGCGGGGCCAGCCCCGACGGCGCTGACTCAGCAACGCGTGGGGGGAGTTTTGTCCCTCCGCGGACCCCGTTTCTCTCGCCCTCCGCCGCCACCGAGCCGGTTTCCTCTTTCCGGCGCTCCGGGTGCGAGAGGCAGGTCGGACCGCCCAGCCTGATAAGCGCTGTGCTGTCCCGGCGCCGGCGTGAGGACCCCGAAACTACCGTTACCCCGCTGGGCAGCGTGGGCGCCATGAACGGAGCTGGTGAGGCGCCGCTCTTCCCTGCCGAGGCTCTGCCGGGGGGCCTCTGGGGGTTCCGTTGTGTCCCGGAGGCCCGGTGGCGGGGAAGGGCCGGGGCTGGGACCCCGGGCGACGGCGGGGATGGAGCTTTCTGGATGGGCTAGAGGGGCCCGGAGGGAGGCAGCTTCGTGGGCGAGGACGCTGGTGAAGGGCTTCTCCGCTGCTCTATGGTCACCGCGGGATGCTCTTACCAAGTTAGCGCCGGAGTGTAGGAGATGAGCCCTCCTCAGCCTTGTTTTTGATGTTATGATCCCATCAGGTATTTCAGCAGGATTGAATTCGGAGAAGGTAGCGACTCTGCTTCAGAAACTGAATTCCGACCCTCAGTTCGTACTGGCCCAGAATGTCGGCACCACTCACGACCTGCTGGACATCTGTTTGAAGAGGGCCACGGTCCAGGGTACTCAGCATGTGTTCCAGCACGCCGTGCATCAGGAAGGCAAGCCCGTCACCAACCAGAAGAGTTCAGGTGAGGTCTTCAAACTTCTTGCACACGTCCCTTGACTTTCCTGAGAGCATACCATTGTGGCGTCTTACCTAAGAACGGTCTTAAAGGGAACAGAGGTTTGGATGGAGAGAAATTGGGATAAATTCTTAAGAGAATAGACGCAGATACAGGCAGGTCCAAGGAAGCTACATTGTGACTTGTTTTGCTGCTCTGTGGCTCCTTCGTGTATTTGATTTGAGCACTCAAGTGACTGACTAGTCCAAGGTCATCTGTTTGAATGTACTTCACGGATACTCTGTCCTGAAGTTATATGATTGCAGCCTGATGTCTTGGAGATACTTTTTCTTGGTACAAAACATGCAAAAATGGGACTTCCCTGGTGAAGCAGTGGGTAAGAATCTGTCAATGCAGGGCTCAGGGTTCCATCCCTGGTCTGGGAAGATCCCACATGCCTGGGAGCAACTAAGCCTTTGTGCCACAACTTCTGAACCTTGCTCCTCAACTAAGACCCAGTGTAGCCAAAAATTAAAAAAAGAAACGTAAAAATATTCATACCCCAGAGAACTCCTCCATGTTGCCCTGAAGGCCATGTGTGGGATGGAAAAGACACAATGTAATTGCATCAAAACATCATCAAATGTTTTTAAGCATACCTTTTAGTTGCAACTTGAACAAATGTGCTAAAGGTTCAGTTCCCACTCAGAGACCAGTTTGTATGCCTTGCTGGTCAAGAGCTCTTGTTCTACAGTCTGGCACCGCAAGAAAAACAGCTACAGTGAAAGATGGCCTATCTAGGAACCTAAATAAGGAGGACATTCTGACAGCAGAATTATACTAAAAGAACTTTTTAAAGCCTGTGTATGTTTGTTGCTCAGTTGTGTCTGACTCTTTGCAACCCCACGGACTGTAGCCTGCCTATCCATTTAAAAACTTCTCCCAGTCTATTTATTTTGGCAGAAGGTGGATCAGTGCTTGTTTGAAGCCAGCCAAAACTCAAAAGTGTACATTTATGATGTAGATTTATTTTATTGTATGTAAATTATACCTCACTAAAGTTGATTTTTAAATTTTAAGGAAAAAATTACGACCCTGCAATAATTAATGTTTTGTCATCATAGAAAATGCTTGGGGTGGTGTGTCCTGTCAGGCCACAAATTATTCAGTCAGTAATGTCCCAGTGGTCTTACATGGTGTTGAATTGCAGTGACCTCTTAGGGAAGAGCCTAGAAATGTGCATCTGCAACAAATCAGGTCTTATATGTTCTGTAGTGTCACTTTTACTTACAAAAGATATAGATAGCACATGAACTATGTAGTTTATTTTCATTCACTTTTCACATTAACAGTTCATCTAGATTTCCTCACTAGGAAATAATATTATATGTATGAGAGAGGTAACTAAGTCATTAGTAATTTAAGTATGCTAAATCATTAGTGATTTTGAAAAAACACGGTATGTGTACTAGTGGTAAAGAACCTGCCTGCCAATGCAGGAGACATAAGAGACATGGGTTCGATCCCTGGGTAGGGAAGATACTCTGGAGGAGGGCGTGGTAACCCACTCCAGTATTCTTGCCTGGGGAATCCCATAGACAGAGGAGCCTGACAGGTGATAGTCCATGGAATCGCAGAGTTGGACATGACTGAAGCACAAAGATCACTTAAGTCGGTACAGAAGATGGTAACATTGTGGAGTTTGTGTTATCCACTTATAGGACAAATGAAGAATATGATTATATGCTTGAGGGGTAGCATAACATTTTTAGAGCCAGCTTTATGCATGCTGATTCAAAACATTGCTGTCTCAAAAATGGTAGATGGAAGAAAGATAATGTGTTCTGATTAAAAGAAAGTAAGTAAAGTCAAGTCACTCAGTCATGTCTGACTCTTTGCGACCCCATGGACTGGAGCCTACCAGGCTCCTCTGTCCATGGGATTTTCCAGGCAAGAGTACTGGAGTGGGTTGCCATTTCCTTCTCCAGGGGATCTTCCCGACCCAGGGATCGAACCTGGGTCTCCAGCATTGCAGACAGACGCTTTACCATCAGAGCCACCAGAAAAAGCTATGACAAACCCAGACAGTGTATTAAACAGCAGAGACATTACTTAGCTGACAAAGGTCCATATAGTCAAAGCTATGGTTTTTCCAGTAGTCATGTATAGATGTGAAAGTTGGACCATAAAGAAGGCTGAGCACCAAAGAATTGATGCTTTCGAACTGTGGTACTGGAGAAGACTCTTAAGAGTCCCTTAGACTACAAGGGAGATCAAGCCAGTCAATTCTAAAGGAAATCAACTCTAAATATTCATTAGAAGGACTGATGCTAAAGCTAAAGCTCCAATACTCTAGCCACCTAATATGAAAAGCTGACTCATTGAAAGAGACCGTGATGTTGGGGAAGATGGAAGGTAGGAGGAGAAGGGGTGACAGGATGTGATGGTTGGATGGCATCACTGACTCAATGGACATGAGTTCGAGCAAGCTTCGGGAGATGGTAGAGGACAGGGAAGCCTGGCGTGCTGCAGTCCATGGGGTCACAAAGAGTTGGACACGACTGAGTAACTGAACAGCAACAAGATGATGGCAAAGGCACTGATGCCAAGATGCAGGTGAAGAGTGTGGCCTAGTGACAGTGACCTGTGAGTATGGAAAGCGCAGTGCTGCTTTGTCAATTTATTGTAGTGACACGATTTTAAGTTATCTATATATTTAAGCTACTAAGCTAAATATTGTAGGTAGTTACTGTTTCCTCTATGTTTTTAAGTATTCATATAATCCAGTTAACTAAATAACTTAAAAAAAGTTTCTTCTTGGAGGCATGGGGATTGACTTATGTTAGAGTCACCTTATATTGAGGCATATACTATGTATTCCAGATTAAAGGTAGGGACTTTTTGAAACTTTTGACATGTACTGCCGAATTGCCCTCAAATATTTTTTTACCTGTTTAGATTCCTATCCAAAGTGTGTAAGAATGCTGTATCCCTGGGTCCTTGCCAATACTGGGCATTATTAATTATAAAATAATGCTTTCCCATTTAACAATTATGATGAACTTAAAAAAAAAATGTTTCTTGGCTATTTGTCTCTTTTTTGGCTATTAGTTATTCATGACCTCTACTCATATTTCTCTATCAATATTTCTTTTTCTAATTTTCTTAGACGATTTGTAATTGACTCTTTATGTGACATGTAAAGAGATTTTTTTTTTAATATATTAAGGATATAAAACTTTGTATATATAACGCAAATAGTCAAAAAGAAACTACCTTTCTTGTTTTTGTATCTTTCTGCTTTTTGATTGGTCTTAAATTGTCCAAGATGTTATCATACATTCAGTGTTGGGAAATACAGTTAGAACAATGTAAGCTATGTGAACACTCACCCTAATTTCTTGATTTGCTTTCTCCTTTCAGGACGATGCTGGATCTTTTCTTGTCTGAATGTTATGAGACTTCCATTCATGAGAAAATTCAATATTGAAGAATTTGAATTTAGTCAGTCTTACCTCTTTTTCTGGGACAAGGTATGGAACTGATTTTCAAGAGTCTTTTTGTTTCAGCATCAGCTTTGTTAGGGACTGTTTCTTCATTTCTTGCTTTTCCAGTTGTCGTCTGCCTTCCATTATAGATGCGACACCATTTGTTCTGATTTCCAAAGTATCAAAAATTGACTCTTTTCAAGGCAGAACCACTCTGGGTTGGTAGGTGGCTTTTTTGCAACGAAATAATAAGTCTGATGACTTACCTTACTACTTCCTTGTGTCTTTCTTATTTAAAACTTTTTGTTTTCAATAATTTCTCCTTTTAGCATCTTTATGTAGGTCATTGTCTTTCTAGGACCTAATTCCCTTTCTCTGGGTAGTACTTGTCTGAAAAACAGTAAATAATTTTATTCCTTTTTTAAAAAAAATCTTTAAAGTGTGCATTGTATGTGTCTGTTAGATATTTATTGATTGACAGCTCTAAGTATCAGATTTTTGTTTCAGAATAAAGCACTGCCTTGTTCAGGATAAACTATTACAATGTGTACACACATTAAAAGAAAATCCTTCACATATTCTTACGAAGCCAGATATTCCTTTTTTTTTTTTCCCTTTGGCCACACTGTGCAGCATGTTGGATCTTAGCTACTTGCAACTCCTGTGTCTCCCTCATTCCAAGCAGATTCTTTACCACAGAGCCATCAGGGAAGCCCTTAGCTCCCCAACCAGGGATCAGACCCATGCTTCCAGCAGTGGAAGCATAGAGTCTTAACCACTGAACCACCAGGGAAGTCCCAGAGATAGTACTATTTAGATATCAACTTTAGTTTAAAAATAACGACTCTGTCGGGTCTGTAGTAGTTCCAAGATTCCTGTTCTGTTGCTAATGCCATTAAAGATATTAGCTCTTTTCTCCCTTAATTTTATTTAACTTCTCTTACTTTAGGTTGAACGCTGTTATTTCTTCTTAAATGCTTTTGTGGACACAGCTCAGAAAAAGGAGCCTGAGGATGGTAGGCTGGTGCAGTATTTGCTTATGAATCCTGCCAATGATGGAGGACAGTGGGATATGCTTGTCAATATTGTTGGTAAGAGCCCTTCTGTAAGAGAACTGAAACCCAGCTTCATGAAACAAGGTTTTGTAGTTCAGCATAGGCCATTTCTTTGGTGTTTAAGTATAGAGTAGAACTGGTCCCCAGAAGAGTATACAGTTAGCTCTAAGAATCTTTATTTCACGTTCTTACCTAGTAAGTACCTTTCTTAAATTGGAGGTAAAGAGATAGGTACTTTGAAGTTTAGATTAGAGAAGAAAATGTATTAAGTATAACTGACTTTGTATGAAAAAGTTTCTCTCTTTTCTATTGATGTAATCAAGAAACAAAACCGCAACTGTTTGAAAATATCCTCTTTCAAAAAATTGTCTTTGGGGGAAATTCCCTCATATTGAGTACTTTGCAAAGTGTGTTAGACTAAAAACAGAATTAATTCTAAGATGGATAGATAAATATGCAGCTTAAATGACCTGTTTAATAATACTGTGAGATTGTTCAGTTTTCTGGGTTTCATTTTTATTGTCATGTCTGGCTCTTTGTGACCCCATGAACTGCAGCACACTAGGCTCCCCTCTTCTTTACCGTCTCCTGGAGTTTGCTCACATTCACGTCCATTGAGTTGGTGATGCCATCCAACCATCTCGTCCTCTGTAGCCCCTTTCTTTTGCACTCAATCTTTTCCAGTGAGTTGGCCCTTCTCATCAGGTAGCCAGAGTATTAGAGCTTCAGCTTCAGCATCTGTCCTTCCAGCGAATATTTAGGATTGATTTCCTGGTTTGATCTCCTTGCTATCCAAGGGACTTTCAAGACTCTTCTCCAGCACCACAATTCGAAAGCATCAATTCTTTGGCACTCAGCCCCTTTTATGGTCCAACTTTCACATCCATACATGACTACTCAAAAATTGTAGCTTTGGCGATACAGACCTTTGTCGGTGAAGTGATGTCTCTGCTTTTTAATAACTCTGTCTAGGTTTGTCATAGCTTTCCTTCCAAGGAGCAAGTGTCGTTTAACTTCATGGCTGCAGTCACCATTAGACTAGCAAAATATGGCCTATTTTTAAAAGCAATAGCTGTTTTTGTCCGAATTTCTGACAGTTGGAATTTATGTTTACTTTACGGAACATTAAAATTTGTTTTCTTTTAGAAAAATATGGTGTTATCCCTAAGAAGTGCTTCCCTGAAACTTACACAACAGAGGCAACCAGAAGGATGAATGATATTCTGAATCACAAGGTACAACATACCTTAAACTTAAAGAGCATTAAACAAATACCAGGGTGGGATTACATGTAATGTGCTTACCTTTTCCAGGGGCTTTTCTGGGCATTGCAGTGTACACAGGCTATCTATAAGATAGCTACTCAGTGTCCATCCAAGGCAGTGTAGCTGCATATTAACTTTAAAAATAACTGATGGGACTTCCCTGGTGGTCCAGTGGTTAAAAATCCACCTTCCAATGCAGGGGACAAGGGTTTGATCCCTGGTCATGGACCTGAGGCCCCACGTGCATGGGGCAACCAATAAGCCCCCCCACCACAACAAAGACCTAGTACAGTCAAAATAAAAAATAATTATTTTTAAAAAATAATGGCGATTAGTAGGGTGGTTTTTTCTTCTCTTTAAAAATATCCCACTTTTATTTCTGTTGATTTTAATTCTTTCTTATGAGTACTGAGGAATGAAAACCCCATTCTCAGTGTGGGACAAGCACATGGGGTGCTGTGCCTCTCACTTGGTTCTAGTGGGGGCAGACTGGGACAGCTTTACGGTCTAGTAAAACCAGACACAACTCTTTGGAAGACTTCCTTAAAGACTAGACACAGTTCTTGGGCTTCCCCAAACTACCTCAAGTGTAGTTTATCCACTCAATAAAACATTTGATGTAGTCGCTGGACTGCTTTTTATTGCCTCAGTTATCTTAATGAATCATTCTGTCTTTTCTACATAACCCAATTTCCCAGGGAGGACTGTGAATCCTACAGGGATACTGCTCTGCCTGCCAGACTTCTTTTTTAAGAACTGGGAGTTGCCAAAATCTGCTGTCTTGATCTATGAGGCTAAAAATTGGATTTGTCATCCCTGGAAGAAAGACTACATTTTAAAATAAACTGTAAAATATGTTTCCCCAATATGAGAAGTAGGTTATTTTCCACTCAGGAAAGTCTGGGGAGTATTATCCACAGGCTAAAAGATCGTTAATTGTAAGGCATTGGATTCCATTTCAGGTGGGAACAAGATCCTCTTTAGCCCTATGGCTAGGTTTATGACTCACCTTTATCTTAGGCATCTCCCAAAATTGAAAACAACAAAAATGGAAAGTATATTGGGGTTTGGAATAGCCATAATCATAATGATTTTACAGAGAAGAAATAGACAACCAGGAAGATTCTAAATTAAAACATATTAGAGTGAATTAGTGGCATAATCCGCTTGTCTTCCATTTTTTCATGATAGGCATTTTGAAATCACATGTTTTCCCCATTCCCAGACACGTCACAAAGGGTACCATCAGTTGCAGAGCAGAAACAGTTACATCTAGTATTTTAGGGGAATCATCCATGTCTTTTCTCCTTATGGAGAAAGTTTTTCTGTCTATGTTTAAGTGGAGTTGTTGGGGAAAACATTTGCTTTTATGAACTTTGCCCTGGGTCTTGACTGAGTTACACTATAAAATAGAGTTAGCATTGGTCTGTTAGTCTCCTTTACAGTTGAATTTGGGTAACTGTTGGAATGTTAAATAAATTTCTGTCATAGATGAGAGAATTCTGCATACGACTACGGAACCTGGTACACAGTGGTGCAACCAAAGAAGAAATCTCAGCCACACAGGACTCCATGATGGAGGAGGTAATAACAATTACTGGATTTTTTATAACCCTTTTAAAGAACTCTGAGAATGTTCCTATCTGTTAAATTGATTAGGAAGCATGGTCATTGTCATTAACGTTGAATTGAAAATTACTTATTTTACAGCTAGAAAGGCTGAGGTATAAACTTTGCAGTTTTGTATGGGACTTGGGAGATTCCCAGGTGGCTCAGCAGTAAGGAATCAACATGGCAGTGCAGGAGACGCCATTTTGGTCTTTGGGTCAGAAAATCACTGAGAGGAGGAAAGGGCAAGCTGCTCCATTATTCTTGTCAGGAAAATCCCCTGGACAGAGGAGCCTGGTGGTCTACAGTCTGTGGGGTCGCAAAGAGTTGGACACAGCTGAAAATCTGAGTATACATACACACGGGACTTGTACTTGCATCTTCTGTTTCCCAATTTAGGATTCTGTATAATTTCATTCTTATTCATTTCATAAATATTGAATACCTGCTAGGAGTTTGGCACTGGGAATACAGACATGAGAAAGACAGTCTCTACTCCCAAGGAGCTCGATCCCTTGGTTAAAAAAGCACATGAATGATTATAATAAATCCTATGCTGGGGATTATAAAAAAGGACTTGGTGGTCATAGAGGAGGGAGTGAATAAGTCAGTGAACTGAAGGTTTCATGGGACAGATATTTGAACCAGTTCTTGAAAGAGCAGTAGAGACTTACCAGGTGGAAAACTGGGAAAACCATTCCAGAAAACAGGACTTGCATGTACAGTGGCATGAACAAAGGTGAAATCTTCAGACAACAGAGTACCTGAAACATACCATTTTGTGAGTGTGTTTGGTAGCAAATTAAGCTAGAAAGGCAGAGCTGTGAGGGATCTTAGATAGATGCCAGATCTTTTGGCTTTATTCTGTAGCAATAAAAATGGGAAGCTATTGATGGTTATAGTGGTTAAAACAATGTATGTGAAGATATTTTGGAAAACTTAAAGAGCATTAAACAAATACCAGGCTGCAATATTTATTATCAGGGCAGTAGGAATCTTTATTACATAATTACATCAATGATTACATTTAATACTATCCATAATCCAAACGAATATGTATAAAACTGTGAACTTGCTTTAAGAAAAGTACAAACATTTCTATTTTTCATCTAGTGAACCCATTACTTGGAATCACTCAACTAACAGTTCTTTCAGGACTATTTTTGTGGAAGTAAAATGGTCTAAAATTTTTTTTTTTACTACAGTGGACAACGTTAATGCTTCACTCATGTTTTCTTTTAAATTTTATAGAGGCTGTATAGTGTAGTCCGGAGCATGGTCTCCAAGGTCAGACCGTCTTGTCTTCTCATTAACAGCCATGTGACCTGGGATAGGTTCCTCAAACTCTCAAGTCTCAATTTGTTCATGTGTAATGCCTCTACCCTCTCGCTTGATACAATTTAGTTTCTTAAATACTGTTCAGTGGCTGAATCCAGAGGTGTCATTTTGTCTGATACATGTAAACTATCTCATATTCACCTCTTTGTTTAATGCCTCTACAGCCTCTAGCTTGATACAATTTAGTTTCTTAAATATTGTTCAGTGGCTGAATGAATCCAGAGGTGTCATTTTGCCTGATACATTTAAACTATTTCATATTCACCTCTTTTAGGCCTCTAGCTTGATACAATTTAGTTTCTTAAATATTGTTCAGTGGCTGAATACAGCATAGGTGTCATTTTGCCTGATACATTTAAATTGTCTCATATTTACTTCTCTCTCTACTCCTTAAGTGTTCTTTGTTAAGAAAGGTATCTGTAGTAAAAGAAACAGGCTTTGGAGTAGTATGGGTTTCACCTCTATCACTTAACAGCTCTATGACCTTGGATAAAATTACTTAACCTGTCTCAGATTCAGTTTGAGTTTAAAATGCATTCCTCATTGGATTTTTGTGGGGATCACATAAAGAATTAAATATCTGACTGTAAGTCCTAGTGCCTGGTACATAGCAGGTGTCCAGTAAATGATAGTTTTCTTGTTTCTTCCTTAGAATGCTCTCTCTTCTTAAGGCCATGTCTCTTGTATAATTTGCCTTTATGATTATACTAAGATGGTGGGGTGTAGGGGTTAGGGAGGAAGGGTCTGTAGAGTTATGGAAATAGGCTCAGATGGTACTTATTGCAGATCACAAGCATCCTGTTGACTTAAGATATTTGCTTTAATGATCTTTTAAATGATGTATCTAAAATCCATGGTTTCACCCTGCGATTAGCTGGTAAGAGGGCAGATATATTCTATATATCTTTTCTCTCCTTTCCTAACCTTGGAAAAAGTAAAACACTACCTTGCCAAGTCCTGAGTATGAATGTTTTAAGGATTATTTACTTAATGATTCTCTGAAAACTGTTGACTACAGAATTCTGTGTGGTAGGTCTTTAGATTTTTACAATTCCCTAGATGACTTCTCATTAGTGAACCAGACTCTTTGGTAATGAAGAGTCTAGTTGTGGTTTTAAAGCCACAAATTAGTACCTGTGATTTGCCTAGCCTTGTAGGCACATCAAAATGATGACTTGAATCAACAACCATGAAGCTCACATAGCTTTGAATGAGATGTGTTTATGCTAAAGGCATTCTTTCTAAGGAGGCTTCCCTGGTGGCTCAGTAAGTAAAAAATCTGCCTCTGTGATGGCAGGAGACTCAGGTTTGATCCTTGAGTTGGGAAGATCCCCTGGAAACGGGAATGGCTCCCCACTCCAGTGTTCTTGCCTGGAGAATCCCATGGACAAAGGAGCCTGGTGGGCCACAGTCCGTGGGGTCAGAAAGAGTCAGACACGAGTGAACCGACTGAGCACAGCACAGCGCACACCTAGTTATCTCTGTCTTGTTATCTTTCTTCTGGAGGGATACCTGTTTCTTTTATTTTTTCAGCTGAACAGTGAACTTCTTAGTTTGAAGCATATAATATATTTTAATTACATTTGCTAATCATTCTACCTTGTTGCACATTAGAGGCTTTTGAGTGTTATACCAGGAGCATGAATAAGGCTTGTGCTTCTAAACTTTTATAAATATAAGAAATTACGTACTAACTAACCCAGGGCAGGATGATATAGAAAGTCCTTGTGATCCAGAGGTTATCACTGCTAACTCGCTGATACTTTTCCTTATATGCTTTTTTTCATTTAAGATCATATAAAATTTAGCTTAAAAAAGGGGTCCTAAAAAAAGGGGGGGTCCTATACACTGTTAATAAGTTCCTTTTTTCATTTTCTTTGTCTTTCTCTAGTGCCTGTAGATTTTTTTTATACACAAGCTTTTTTTTTTTAATTATTTTTTAAATGAAGGATAACTGCTTTACAGAATTTTGTTGTTTTCTGTCAAACCGCAACATGAATCACCGGTAGGTATACATATATCCCCTCCCTTTTGAAACTCCCTCCCCATCCCACCTCCCTCCCTCCCACCTCCCTCCCCATCCCACCCCTCTAGGTTGATGCAGAGCCCCTATGTGAGTTTCCTGAGACATACAGCAAATTCCCATTGGCTATCTATTTTACATATGGTAATGTAAGTTTCCTTGTTACTCTTTCCATACATCTCACCCTCTCCTCCCCTCTCCCCATGTCCATAAGTCTGTTCTCTATATCTGCTTCTCCATTGCTGCCCTGTAAATAAATTCTTCAGTACCATTTTTCTAGTTTCCAAATATATGCATTAGAATATAATATTTATCTTTCTGTCTCTGACTTACTTCACTCTGTATAATAGGTTCTAGGTTCATCCACTTCATTAGAACTGACTCACATGCATTCCTTTTTATGGCTGAGTAATATTCCATTGTGAATATGTACCACAACTTCTTTATCCATTCATCTGTTGATGGACATCTAGGTTGCTTCCATGTTCTAGCCATTGTAAATAGTGCTGCAGTGAACAATGGGATGCGTGTGTCTTTTTCAGTTTTGGTTTGCTCAGGGTATATGCCTAGGATTGGGATTGCTGGGTTATGAAAGAAAGTGAAAGTGAAGTCGCTCAGTTGTGTCTGACTCTTAGTGACCCCATGGACTGTAGCTCGCCAGGCTCCTCTGTCCATGGGATCTTCCAGGCAAGAGTACTGGAGTGGGCTGCCATTTCCTTCTCCAAAGGATCTTCCCGACCCAGGGATCGAATCCAGGTCTCCCACATTATAGGTGGACACTTTACCATCTGAGCCACCAGGGAAGCAGGGTCATATGGTGATTTTATTCCTAGTTTTTTAAGAAATCTACATACTGTCTTTCATAGTGGCTGTATCAATTTACATTCCCACCAACAGTGCATACTCTCTCCAGCATTTATTGTTTGTAGACTTTTTGATGATGGCCATTCTGACTGGTGTGAGGTTATATCTCATTATAGTTTTGATTTGCATTTCTCTAATAATGAGTGATATTGAACATCTTTTCACATATTTGTTAGCCATCTGTATGTATTCTTTGGAGAAATGTCTGTTTAGGTCTTTTTCCTACTTTTTGATTGGGTTGTTTGTTTTTCTGGATTGAATTGTATGAGCTGCTTGTATTTTTTGGAAATTAATCTTTTGTCAGTTGTTTTCATTTGCTATTATTTTCTCCCGTTCTGAGGGTTGTCTTTTCACCTCGTTATAAACGAGGAACTATAAGTTTCCTTTGCCGTGCAAAAGCTTTTAAGTTTAACTAGGTCCCACTTACTTACTTTTGTTTTTATTTCCATTACTCTAGGAGGTGGGTCATAGAGGATCTTGCTTTATGTCATCAAGTATACACGAGCTTTAAAGGTTACTTTCCATTTACAGTTATTATAAGAAACTGGCTATAACCTCCTTGTACAGTACATCCTTGAGCTTGTCTTACAACCATTAGTTTGTAGCCCCCACTCTCCCATCCTTCTACTACCCCTCCTCCCACACACAGGTAACCACTAGTTTTTCTCTGTATCTGTGAGTCTGCCTCTTTTTTTGTCATATTCATTAGTTTGCTGTAATTTTTAGATTTCACACGTAAGTGATGTCATACAGTATTTCTCTGTCTGACTTATTTCACTTAGCATAAACATCAAAAGTATAAGAAGACCTACAGTGAGCTAGCCACTGGGGGACTTAAGCTGAGGAGTGATGTGGCATGCTGAAACAGAGGGAGAGGAAGGGAGGCCAGTGTGGAGGCTGTTGTTGTGTAGATGAAATACGGTAGTGGTTCCCACCAGATGGATGGAGATGCGGATGAAGAGAAGTGGATATATTTGAGGGTGGTGTATCTTCAAAGTGAAGATAACAGGACTTGCCAATGTGGAGGACAAGGAAGAGGGAAGATTTGGGGTGATATAAATGGAAGATTTCCAGGTAGGGGAGAGAAGGCTTTTGAGTGGTCATGAAGGAACCTGTATGTGGTCAGGGATAGCAGTGTGAATGAGAGAAGTAATAATTGAAGAAGCAGGATTTGGGAGGAGGGAAAGAGTAAATGTGCTTAACGTAGTGCTTTCAAACTTTATAGTCAAATCCCTTGGGGATCTTGTTAAAGTGCAGATTGACTCGGTGGAGCTGGAGAGTCTGAATTTCTCACTATTTATTTGATCCAAACAGACTCTAAAAGTAATCTGAAGGTAATCATATGACTCTTAGTTATCATCTTTGTGAGTTCATTTCCTTTAACATCATAGAAGGGCACACACCTTTTAAGTGTCGGTTTTTATGTCTTTCCTTGCCCTAAAATATATCTAATACCTCCAGGAAGTTTCTCCTCCTCCACCTGCTTTTGCTGGCACAAGTAGGAGTTTTGTTTTTAAAACAGATCCCTGCCTTTCTTTCATTCCCCACCAGAAAGCAGTAGAGAGCTGTCTCCTCTCCCCTTTCTCTGCATTGTCAACAGTCACCAGGGTCTCCAGTCCTCTCATGTGAATGGTTCATTTACCCTCGGCACCAGAGCTTCTCCAAAGTTCAGCTATTTTCTGCGACGATTTCTGTGTCCTGGCAGTCATTCTTCTCTGTGATCAATAGGTCACTTTACCTTTGAACTTAATTTCTCCATCAGTGAAACGAAAAGGTCAGAGTAGATGATTTCTTAACAGCACTGTAGCTTTGTGTTTTTACAATAGAAGAAAATCATATTTCTACAGTGCTTTAGACTTTACTGGACAATCCAGTATTGTAAATACAAATGAAGATTCCAAGATTCTGTCACTTCTGCAGTGGTTCCAGGCACTGAACTCTTTCAGCTTTACCAATTTTGCTCCATTACAAGTAGCTTGGTTGTTACCATTGCACTACCTTCCCATTCTTTTTGGGTTGAACAGAAAGTTCATTCAGGTTTTTTTACAACATTCTATGGAAAAACCCAAACGAACTTTTTGGCCAAGCCAGTAACATTTCTAATTACTATGGTTTCCTCCATTCTGTGTCTGCCTATAGCTGACTTTAAACTCTCACCCTTCTAAGCATTCATGACTGACTCTCAACTATCGCATCCTGCCTTCCTCCTCTCACTTGGTGGTCTGTCTTCCAGTTTAGCCATGAGGATGGGAATTGACTCTGTCCAACATCATTCGTTTTTAAATTGGGGTCCATGCATTCTTTCCCTGTGTCCTGTATTTCATGCTTTCTGTGTCTTTTTTCTTTTTTCCATTGCCTTTCGGATTCTTTTATTCATCAGTATTCAGTTCTGTATAATGACTTGTGTTTAATGTCCAGTATCTTTTATTGTCCTTAATATCAACTTCATCTTGTGAGAAACAGGTAACAACTCCCGAGTTGTCCACCAGAGAGCAGACTCAGATGCCCAAAGCTCGCTGCCAGCTTTGTATTTTGGGAACAGGGAACAGTTTTTCAGAACGGCAGAGTCTCTTATCAAGAATTGAAGTATCATGGGCCCTGGAGATTATAATTCGGAAAAATGTTAAAAATTAGAGCTTGTTTCACTATTGTTAGTTGACTTGGAGCCAAACATTCCTTCCAAAGTGTTTTAAACCGACTTGAATATGAATGACTTTGGATAATTTATTGTCATGGTAAACAAATAATATAAAACAAAGCAACATTGTCTCACGTTACAGTTTTACTAAAATACAAGAGAAAGAGATGTCACCCTTATCTTCATTCATCCCTTGTATATATCTTTGATAAAAATTCAGCTTTATAAAACACGCAGTAGGGCATAAATATTTGTATTACAAAAAAAGATGATTTACAGAGTTCATTTAGATAGCTAAAATGCAGCTTTCCTTTAGTGCATTTTTGATAAGAAGGAAGGAATGATTTCACACTTTTTACTATAAAGAGGGGGTCAGATGCCCAATAAGGTATATGTAAATCATAGTGTAAAACACTCATATTTAGAATGTGTTTAAAAGTAAACAGAAGTTCACTTACTTGTCTTAATCTTTATTAGGCCTAGCCCTCGTCTCCCCCATTTTTTCGCCAGGGCCTAACTGAACTGGGTAAACCAAGTGGATGACTTGAGAATTAAAATGACCCCATATAAAATGTTCATACACATGTGACAATGATTATTAGTTGAAAATACACATTGTTTGAGTCTATAAAACCTTCCTTATTTAAGCATATTCTTATTATACACTTTAGTTGTCTTGACCGTAATTAACCAGTGGCAGGGTCCTCATGATGAAAATTAACCACTTGTGGCCTTGGTGCTGAGGAAATACAAAATGACTCTTGGGTCCTTATGAATCTCAAAAAGAGCTCATTAATCCATGGCTAGATTAACTCAGTTACAGTTGCTCATGTGATGCCCTGCTGCTGCTTTTCTGTGTTAGAATCTAGCTCGAGAATGATATGTTAAAAGAGAGGCGGTTGGGCCTCCCTGGTGGCTGTGTGGTAAAGATTCTGCCTGCCACTGCAGGAGACACGGGTACGATCCCTGGTCTGGGAAGATCCCGCATGCCGCGAAGTAGCTAAGCCTGTGCGCCACAACTTCTGAGTTGCTCTAGAGCCTGGAGGCTGCAACTGCTGAAGCCCATGTGCCCAGGCTGCACGACAAGAGGATCCACTGCAATGAGAAGCCCAAACACCAAACTAGACAGTAGCCCCTGCTTTCCACTGCTGGAGAAAAGCCCATATAGCAACGAAGACCCAGCACAGCCAAAAATAAATAATTTTAAAAAGAGAGGGTGGTGGTTTAAGGACCAGCTGTTCAGGCTCATAAAACATAAAGTAAATCCTAGTAAAGGAAGATTCTCTCTTGGAAAACAAACATAAAATGAAAGGCACAGGTAACTTCATCTGTAGGTTAATGTGTTTCTGTTAAGGTGGTAGAATCAGGCTCTGTCTTCCATATGACATGAGATTCTTTTTATCCTTAATTATAGGCCTGAAGTCATAGGCAGGCCTATTTCTAATTTTCTAGCTTTGATTCAAAGAAGAAGTTTGAACCTTGCTTATCAGGGTGTCTGTCCCAAGGCTTTTTAGAGGCCTGATTTTGTGATTTACTGGCTTTAGGACATCAGTCAAGCTATTTATTTTCCTGAACCTTGGTTTCTTTATCTGTCAAATGTGAATAGTATCTACCATTTTTGTTGAGGAGACTGAGAGACATGGTATTCACAGATTGTGGTATAGCACAGTAGACAGTATTTCCTTTTTTGTTTTAAACCCTGTATTGGTGGAGCAATACTTTTGGGTTTTTTTGGACAGTGTGTAACTTTAGATCATGATTCTGCCAGTTACTAGCTGTGTGATCTTAAGTAGATTGGTTAATTTCTTTGAGTCTTTTGGAGAAGGGAGGAAGAGGGGAAATTACACCTTGAGAGAGTTCTATGAGAATTAAGTTAACCTAGCAAATATATAATGGCTAGCACAAAACAGTCACACTTACTAAATACAGGATCCATTTCTTTTAACTGTAATGGAGTATACACATGTAAGGAGCAAACAGTGCAGGTAGTTAGTGATGAGATTGGATCAGGGTGGTGACGGGGTGGAGAAAGAAGCAGATCATAGTGTACATTTTTTCAAAGGTAAAGGAAATTTGACACAGAAGAGAAAGTACTTTCTGTGCTCTGACCTTATACAGGGTGTGTCTCTATACTTCTATTTCTGTCGTTCTGTAAGATGAAAATAATATAAAGTATATCCTTGGATTGTAATGATGCTAACTTGAAGGTTTTGTGACATCTTTGGAGAGTGGGTTATGGTCTCCCAACCCCAGAAATGGTACCTTACTATTCAGTGTATTCTCGTTCTAATATCATTTTCGATAGACATTGTCATCTAAGCTCCACCAAAAAGTTAGTGACTTTTCTGGGAGTAGAGACCCCCATCCCAATCAAAGCAAAACCTGGAAGCATAAAGGGAAGGAAATCTACTTACAAAATGTATGTAATTATTTGTCACTTGAAATACAATCAGCAGAGCAGCAACCCAGATCTTGTTGTAGATCAGTGGTGAGTGATTTCTTGGCTAAGGGAGTTTGACTTGCAGGGCAAATACGAAGCACTAAATATTAACATTTCAGAATTGTATTGTTCTGAGTGTTTATTTAAGAACTCAGAAGTTTGCTGATACCAAATCTTGGACATCAACCTTCCAATTTTTGGAGCAATATTAGGTTTCCTGTGAAATCTCTGACTTGAATATAGCCTCTGATTTCTTGTGTTCCCCAAGCTTGAAACTTGAAGAAAAGAGGTAAAAAATACTGCTTCCCTCCAGCCATTGCTCATCTGTCCTCCTTTTTTCCAGATATTCAGAGTGGTGTGCATCTGTTTGGGTAATCCACCAGAGACATTCACCTGGGAGTATCGCGACAAAGATAAAAACTATCAAAAGATTGGCCCTGTAACACCCTTGAAGTTTTACAGGGAACATGTCAAGCCACTCTTCAATATGGAAGATAAGGTTAGAGACGCGATGGCAGCCACTGGCTTTTTACTTTCAAATGCCTGTTGACTACAAGAAAGAGTATCCAGTTCTGGGGTTAATATGCATGGTCATCCAACAAGACACTAAACCAAATTTTTCCTCCTTCTTCTGAAGTATTTTATATACCACTTCAGTTGGTCACTCAGGATTCCCAGTGCTCCTTCTCAGAGACTTTTCTAACTGTGGGTCAGCAGTCAGTTTAATTCCCACAGCTCCCCTTATCTGGGCTCTGAGTCATTCTCCAGTCCAAAGACAATAAAAGTCTATTGGGCATTTCTTACCATGGATTCAGAGCATCATTGTGGGCCCTCTGGGGACTCTCGTGGAAGGGAGCAGTATCTCAGCCCAGTTTTTCCCACTAACTTCAGGACTTCTCCACCTTCCTAGCAGGTGCCAGTCTTCCCTTTATTGGCATCTTGACCCTCTTAAAGGGCTTTCCTGGTGGCTCAGATGGTAAAGGATCTGCCTGTAATGCAGGGTTTGATCCATGGGTCCTGGGAAATCCCTGGGAAGATCACCTGGAGAAGGAAATGTCTACCCACTCCAGTATTCTTAGCCTGGAGAATTCCATGGATAGGGGAGTCTGGCGAGCTACAGTTCATGGGTTGCAAAGAGTTGGACACAACTGAGTGACTTACACCTTCACTTTTCACTTCACCCTCTTAAAAACAAATGGCTTTGTTTTATCATTGTACTACCAGGCATTGAGCCTGTCTTGTAACTTGAGAGCAGGGGTCTTGTAGTGATGGGCTCCTGAGTCACCATCTTGCCTTACTGGTGCACACAATTCTTCAGGATTAGTTGTAGGGTGACTCTTGCCAATAGGAAAAATAGGTTGATTGCAGCTCCCAAATGTCTGCCTTCAACTAAAGAGAATATACAGAGATCTCTGTCAAAAGGACCCTGCCACCTTTTGTTTCTTGGTTATTTAACAGTGTGTTCGTAATGCTTATTCTTGTAGGCAGAGGTGATGAGCTCAATACAAATATAAGAACTTGGAGGGGAGGTCTATGTCTTGATATTCCTGGTGTTATGTTCTGATCAACATATTCTTGATCTCCTAGATTTGTTTAGTGAATGACCCTCGGCCTCAGCACAAGTACAACAAACTTTACACAGTGGACTATTTAAGCAATATGGTCGGAGGGAGAAAAACTCTGTATAACAACCAGCCTGTTGACTTCTTGAAAAAGATGGTTGCTGCCTCCATCAAAGATGGAGAGGTTGGTGTTGCTTCTGTGTCTTCTACACACAGAGTTAAAGCCTCTTCTTCCAAGTCTTTGGTGTAAAAGGAAGATAGGACATATGTTGACATTCTATCTTCCTCTTTCCTCTGTTTCTAGGCTGTATGGTTTGGCTGTGATGTTGGGAAACACTTCAATGGCAAACTGGGCCTCAGTGACATGAATGTGTGAGTACAAGAAATTTAAAATAGAAAATCATTTGTGGGTTTTGGCTGTTGGCATGCACTCTTGTTACGAAGTGACTCAGCTGAGGTTCATTCAGAGATTAAGCCTGAGGGTGGGCCTGTTTCTTTCCATTTTGTAGAGTCTGAGGATTCATAACTGAAACGCTGGAACACCACATATTTATATGCTCTAACCTGGGAAGTCAAGATCATATCTGAGTTGAAGTTGTTGGATGCTCTTAAATAGTCATACTACATGAGGAAAAACTTTTTATAAAACTTTTTATTTTGTATTGGGGTATAGCTGATTAACAGTGTTGTGGTAGTTTCAGGTGGACAATGAAGGGACTCAACCATGCATGTGCATGTATCATTCTCTCCCAAACTCCCCTCCCATCCAGGCTGCCACATAACGTTGAGCAGAGTTCCATGTGCTATACAGTAGGTCCTTGTTGGTTATTCATTTTAAATACAGCAGTATATTCATGTCCATGCCTAACTCCCTAACTGGTCCTCCTCCCCTGGTAAACCACAAGTCCTTCCTCTGAGTCTGTGAGTCTCTTTCAGTTTTGTAATAAGTTCATTTGTATCATTTCTTTTTAGATTCCATATATAAGGGATATAATACAATATTTCTCCTTGAGGAAGACAGTTTAAAAAAAAATTGATTAATGTGTAAATCTGTTAAGTGTATTTGGGATGTAACAAATGGTTTTCTAGGTCCCTTGTTTGATGTTTGAGTCTTCTTACTACTTCTGTTATTTTGATACCTTATGTATTTTGTCTTTATGACAACTAGGACTAATTTGCATACACACTTTAAAGCATTCCTTCTGGTTGTTGATGACAGTGAAGTTTTGTTTGTAAACCAAATCATACAAAATCCTTGACTTAAAATTTATCACATTAGTATTACTTTTAAGTAATTATTACTTGTAGGAAATTGAGTAAATATCTTGACAGTTAACAGTAGGAGAAAGGAAATCTAAAAGAATTCATGAGGTTTTCTAAACTTTGAAAATATTATCTAATATTTTGACATTTATTTAAATTTCACAGTTAGCCATGGTCTACATGAATTCAGAAACTGAATTCTACCAGCTCAAAGTGAAAGTCACTCAGTCATGTCCAACTCTTTGCGACCCCATGGACTATACAGTCCATGGAGTTCTCCAGGCCACAATATTGGAGTAGGTAGCCATTCCCTTCTCCAGGGGATCTTCCCAACCCAGGGATCAAATCCAGGTCTCCCGCATTGCAGGCAGATTCTTTACCATCTGAGCCACCGGGGAAGCCCAACCAGCTCAAAAGAGACCATTTTTGAAAGAAATACTTCAAAAACTTTTTGTTGTTGATGTTTTCTTTCCATATTGACAGTGCAGCCTTTTGTCAGTTTTTTGATGAGGGGAATTTATGTTTAATAACTTCTTATTTTTCTGAGTGCTCTTGTGACACAGAGAGAATGGAATCCCATTGAGAGACTAGATTCTGCACGTCCATTGTTCTCAGAAGAGCTGCAGCCCAGATTTGTCTGGAGCTGCTGAGCCCCTTCAGTTTCTTCTGTGATCTTACAGCCAGAAGCCAGTTATCCCCTGTGATTGTACTTTTTGTGTTCTGTGCTATTATTCTTTTTTTAACAGCTATGACCATGAGTTGGTGTTCGGTGTCTCCATGAAGAACATGAATAAAGCTGAGAGGCTGACTTTTGGCGAGTCACTTATGACCCACGCCATGACCTTCACTGCTGTCTCAGAAAAGGTATGACCCCCAGCGTGCAGACACCAGTGTCTGCACAGGTGGACCTCCATTCCCCTGCGGGCCATTGAATCCAGCAGAGCTTCACAGTGTATGTGCTTCCTGTTAGAAGTTAGCTTCCGAGCAAGACATTGTACCCACCTCTCTGGGGGGTTGGCTGCATGCTCTCAGAAGTAATAAAAATAGGAACTTTCCATGAGGAACAGAATTTGGGTCAGCAGGGACTAAGGAAGTAACTGCTTCTCTGTAACTTTGGAAATTCTCGGTGTGAAAAGAGGTCAGCAGGGAAACTTGGGAGAAGACCACTTGAGTTTAATAAGGAGTTACAGTGCCCTGAAAGTGCTCATATCCTGATGGCTTACGTTCAGCCTCAGCTTTGTCATTCAGGTTCTTCTGCAGTAAAATGTCAGTAACAGTCATTGGTGCACTCCATGCGCAGTGCTGAGTTTATTCAGAGATTCAGGAAATTGGATGTAGAGTATTTTGGATTTCCCTATGGAATATTCTGACTAGTAATACCACTGTTTCTAGGATACAGTGTTGGAAACAACAGCTGCAGTATTATCTTTCAAAAATAAGCCTCCTCATTCCCAGTCTGTAGAAGAGAGTTTTACTCGCTGTGCTCAGGGATCATAAAGAAGAGAAGACATCAAACTATACTTTAGTTCTTTACCACTGCAAACAAAAATGTTCTTTCCAAGCCTATCTAATTACTGGAAAGAGTGTCACAGAATAACTATCTTGACAACAGAAGCAAAATATTAGAAGGAGCTTTTCATAAAATGCTATAAATATTGAGATAAAATGCAATCGTAAATAAACTAGAATAAAGTACTATTAAAATACTTAAATATGAACAACTTGGTATTTTATTCTATGTTTGGACCTGCTATAAAATTCAGTGGATTTACAACTAAGCTCCTTAAAGTTAAAACTTTTAAACTATTTAGAGGATTATTAAAAAGGAAAACAAAAACTTTATAATTTCCAAGAGAGTTTGGTTTTTTATCATTTTCCATCTCTGTTACAGAGTATTGCTACTTTTCAGAAATAAAAATCATACATATTCCATGTCTTTTTCTCTGGAAGTTCCATTCTTTAATTGGTATGGTTTAGTAATACGCTCTTTTTTCCCTCTGGGAAATGGAGCTACACTACATGTTAATATTATAAAGCAGAATTAATGTTATCATAACTGGAATTTTATGTTGAGATTTTTGTCTTCTCTCTGCTTTTGACAGCTATAAAACTAGTTTGCATTGCATTTGAATGATAATGCGGAGATAAATGCTTCTAAGTATTCTGGGATATCCTTTCTTGTTGCTGATTTCTTGGAATCCCTGAGAGGGAGTTCCAGATACCATTCTATATTTGTAGATGACGTGGCTTGATCTAGGTCATGCAGGAATTCATTGGCAAAGGCAAGAGGAAGCATTTTCAAACTTACTCTAATAAATGACTTTAGGTGATGTAGATTCTAACAGCGATATTTTAAAAGGAAAGTAAAGATGGACTACAATGCAGGGAGTAGAAAACTCTTGACCCAGAATGTATAGTTTATTGATCTGATTTTGAAAAGCTCTGGGGCTGAGATTAAGGGGTAGTCCAGATAAGGATATTTGAAACTTTTGGGTTTGATTGTTGGCTGTTTCTGAGATGGAAAATTCCTGAGATTCAAGATAACTGTCAGGAGTAAAAGTGAATCCCGTTTAGATGTGATTCGTGCAGTTTTATGCAAGTGGGAGTTGACAGATGAAATCATTAGGAGATAATTCAGGAGCCAGTTCTCTTCTCAGGCTACAAAGATTTAAGTTGTTCTGACATCAGCTAATGCTCTGGGTAAACATGAAAGAGAACAGTCTTTTCCCAAATGGAACCTTCTTATCCCTCTCTGTGTCACTGTAATAAAAGACTGTAAATGAAAATTATCATGATGAGTATCATTTTATTGATGAAGATAGAAGATGAACAGAAGTGCCTAGGTTTTATTTTATGAGAATAGCGTTTTGCTTTGCCATTCTATCTCTACTGTGTTAAATTCAGTATTTGTGTAACCAAACCAGTAAAAAAGCACATTTGGGAGAGTATCATTTCTTGGTTCCCCTAAGTAAGAAAAGTAGGCCATATGATGGGAATGTGTTTGTTTTCTTTTTTAAACTCTTGACTAGATCTGAGATTCATTGGTAAAATAAATACAGTGAGATGCCTCTGCAAAGAATGCTAATTGAAAGCAAGAGTCCCTGGCTTCAGACTGTGTTCACTGCTTTTTGTAATTCTAACATTTTGTTTTTCTTAGCCGAGTCATTTTAATGTGCTTATTTTCTGTATACCATAAAATGTAAAGGAGAGAATAGTAGTATTTATTGTTTGACTGAGTTTATTGCATTTTCACCTGAAGGGATTAAAAATCCACCTCTAATAAAACATTCTGTTAGTTATAGTAGAAGATACACAGCCCTGGTCATGTATAGCATTGCTGTATAGAGAAGGCTGTTTCTTCTGAGTGGCTGAACAAGAGCTAAAATTATATGACACCTCATCAGGACAGATCTCATTTCAGATTCTATGCTGTCATCCACTCTTTTGCAGGATGATCAGGAGGGCACTTTCATGAAATGGAGAGTGGAAAATTCATGGGGTGAAGACCATGGCCACAAAGGTAAGCTTATGCTGATAATACTACCAGACTCAAAGTGACTGGGTTCTGTTCTACTCTCTGCCTCCTAAGAGATATGGGAAGAAAGAGCTGCCCTGGTGTGGCTCATTTTTATTTTTCAGTAATTGATCCAGTTAGCTAAATTATTAGCTGGACTGTTGTAGAGAAAAGTCTGAGGATCTCGATTGCCCCCAGCATTCCTGCCAGCAGTGTGGTGGGCCTGAACCCCCTGGTTGACTCTGAGACCAGTATGTGCTGGCATTTGTTGCAGACCACAGTGACCCTCCTACAACTCTGTACCGGAATCCCTTGGCCAGTAGGAAACTTGAGTGCCCTTTGCCAGTACTGTTGGCTGCTCAGCATTTGGTGCCTTTTTGTTGGCTGCACTAACTCTAGATCAGAAGCCTTCCAAGGAGGAGAATGGGCCTGGCAAGAAACTTGAGGCATTTATTGGAGACTCATTAGAAGTTGTGAAGTCTAAAGAGGAAGAGAATGCTGTGGTTACCATTTAGAACTGTTCTATCCTGACAATCAAAAGCCAGGCAGAAGTCTTAAGTAAATTCTAGTAATTGGGCTTTAAAAAAACAAACAAACAGATAATACATGAGTTTTAGCAAATAAAAATTACAGATAAGCCCAAAGTCGGGGGAAAAAAAAAACCTCTAATAATCCTGACACCATTGATTAACTGTTTAGGATGTATTCTTACAAATCTTTGAGACCATATTTTTTAAGACTGTTTTTCATGGTAGATAATAGTAGATGAAAGCCTTTTAAGGTGGTGCTGTGCTTTAATTTTTAGGGTTTCAAACCAAAAAGTGGCAACTGCCCTAGAACATGATGCATGTCAGCATGTTTGCCTGGGTGCTGTGTGCATCTTATAGCACCTTCTTCCCAGAGTCCACATGCCTTACCTTAGCCAGTGGATTCCAGCTAGGAAGGACATGTTAACCACAGCTTTTACTTACTAGACTAGCTAGCTAGAAGGCTGGGAGGATAGATAGGGAATCCAGTGAGATAACGCAGACACTTGGAATCAAACTTCAGCCATCTCACCCAAGCAGGAATCAGCTAGAAATTTTTTTAAAAAGGGAAAGAAAAGAAAAAGAAATTAGAGATCTCAACAACTCTCTACCTGTTACTTCCCTCTCTGTTTAAATGATTTTCCAGCTAAGTCCTTTAGAGCTCTAGAATTTCCAGGGATAAAAAGGTGGAAGAAGGAGGGATGTAGAGGCTTGGAAGTGAGCACATGGAGCTTCAGTCATTTGTATTTGAAAACTGCTGTCTTAGAAGAGCCTTGACAAGGCTTTTGTATGCCCCAGTTGAGCAGCACAGCCTGTTGTGATGGCTAACACCGAGAGGGCATTTCATCTGTCATTCCAAGTCATTTCATCTCCCTGTGGATGATCATGGGTGGATTTCGGCTTAACTGTCCCTGGGGTCTGCTGTGGAACTCTGCAGCTCAGTATTTATATGTAAACGAGTATCAGCACCGTTACTCTGTTCATCATCACGTAGCTGCATGGTTTCTGTCATTGTTCTGTGATTATGGGACACTTGCTAAACTGCTGTGAATTAAAGTGCAACATGTCTTTTAATTGTTGATTTCTTATGAGCTCATCTTAAGACACAAAAACATTGGAATTGGGTAGAGATGGGTTATAAACTTTAAGAAAGCTAGCAGAAATATTTAAAAATAAGCAATCAGAATTCTGCTATATATGTAAAATGATGATAGTCAAGAAATGAATGCAAAGGAAAAGCCTGAATTGGAAGAATTTGGTGAACCCTGTATGGAATAACGGATTGGTTCAGGATTGAGAAAGGAGTAGGACAGGGCTCTGTGCGCTCACCTTGTTTGTTTAATCGTGTGCTGGACACATGGGCAGTGCCAGGCTGGATGAGTGCCAAGCTGGAATCCAGTAGGTAGGAGAAACATCAACAGCCTCAGAGATACAGAAGGTACCACTCTAACGGCAGAAAGTGGAAAGGAACTCAAGAGCCTCTTGATGTGGGTGAAGGAGGAGAGTGAAAGAGTAGGCTTAAAACTAAATATTAAGAAAACTAAGATCATGGCATCCGGCCTCATTACTTCATAGCAAATAGAAGGGGAAAAGGTGGACATAGTGACAGATTTCCTCCTCTTGGGCTCTAAAATCACTGCAGATTGTGACTGCAGCGATGAAATCAGAAGATGATTCCTTTTGGAAAGCTGTGACAAACCTAGACAGTGTGTTGAAAAGCAGAGGCATTCCTCTGCTGACAAAGGTCCATACAGAGAAGGCTGTGGCCTTCCCAGTGGTCACGTACAGTTGTGAGAGCTGGACTGTAAAGGCAGAATGCCAAAGAATTGATGCCTTTGAACTGTGGTAAAGAAAAAACTCCTGAAAGTGCTTTGGACAACAAGGAGATCAAACCAGTCAACCTTAAGGGAAATCAACCATGAATACTCGTTGGAAGGACTGATGAAGCTGAAGCTCCGGTATTTTGGTCATCTAATAATAGCCAACTCATTGGAAAAGTCCCTGATGCTGGGAAGGATTGAGGGCAGAAGGAGAAGAGAGCATCAGAGGATGAGATTGGTGGATGGCATCACTGATGCAACGGACATGAACTTGGGCAAATTTCAGGAGATGGTGAGGGACAGGGAGGCCTGGCTTGTTGCAGTCCACAGGGTCACAAAGAGTCAGAAATGACTGGCTGACTGAACAATGTTTTAAAACATAAGGTTGTTTCAGATGAAACTGTGTAGCTTCTGTTTAATTTTTGGTCTTATTTGGTCCCTGTAAATGGTTTGTTATCATAAAGATTAGTGTCTAGGAAAAGAACTAAAGTTATGGTTTGTTTAGACCAGCCTGAACCATTGGCTTGTTTCTGAGATATTTTTCTATCTATTAAGAGTCACTGAGTTTGTAGATAGTAGTGATACCCATTTAAGAGAGGACAAATGCTTGTAAAGTCAGGCAAATATTCTGTTTTGTGTAGAGCGAGTTACTGTTTTTATTACTTTGAACCTAAATACCTACTCTTAAAGGTGATTCTAGGTTACTTTGCTAATTTCTTTTTTTCCATTCAACTGTACTATGCCCCACTCAATAAAAGTTTTGCTTCTGTTCACTTACTCATTCCATTATTATGTTGAGAGAGCTGGGGTCTTAATCCCCCTGATCTGCCTGTAATCTTTCCTTGTGAAACCTGCAGCTGTCGAGTTAGGACTAAACTAACTTTTTTGTTGTTCTTGAATAAGTGAAATGCCTGAGATTATACAGACTAAAGCATTTCAGTAGAGAGCCAAAAGATAAGAAATTGAACTGAGTGGGTGTAGTGTATAGTTCGTTCAAAGCCAAAAATAAATTATTCTCCTATGTTTCTTGGTAATGTTCTTTCTGACTTAACAGGAAGGAAGGAAAGAAAACATGATCTAATTTAATTGGCACACTTGGTCTGACCTTAGGGAGAGTACGTAGTATGTTATTATGCTAGCGATGTGTGTTTACCTCAGCAGGGCCCTCCCGTCCGTCATCCTGGTGGGCATTGGCCACCATGTCCAATGCAGAACCCCTTTATGCTCTTTTAGGAGATGTGACAACCTTAAACACCATTGCTAGGATTTTGTTTCTGTAGATAGCATTGTTGGCAGTTTGTTACTGTGCTCTAGGGGATTTCTGCTTGTTACGATTGATGGTTTCTCAGAAAGCAGTGTTGGTGATACTACAGGCCAGCGGCAAACACAGCAGAGGTACTTGGGCAGGCTGCATTTTTCCCCTGCCCGGCTCTGGCGTTGGGCTTCCCTGGTAGCTCAGCTGATAAAGAATCTGCCTGCGATGGAGGAGACCCCAGTTCCATTCCCGGGTCGGGAAGTTCCCCTTGGAGAAAGGATAGGCTACCCACTTCAGCATTCTTGGGTTTCCCTGGTGGCTCAGATGTTAAAGAATTTGCCTGCAGTGCAGGAGACCTGGGGTTCGAAACCCAGGTTGGGAAGATCCCCTGGAGGAGGGCATGGCAACCCACTCTAGTGTTCTTGGCCTAGAGCATCCCCATGGATAGAGGAGCCTGGCAGGCTACAGTCCATGGGATCACACAGAGTCGGACACAACTAAGTGACTGAGCACCACACACCTCTGGCTTTGGTCTTCCCCATTGGTCGTGTCCATGTCGCTTCCTGCCCAGAGTCTAGTATCAATGATGAAATCCAGTAAACTGACCATTTCCCAAAGGGGATAAATATTACCTCTGTCCACAAGAGACATAAAGGGAGAAGTTAATTTTTATCTTACTGAATCCATTGAGTTACTTCTTATTGGTGAACAGTAGTATTCTTAGTCAGCTGGACTGAAAACTAGATACATATCTGATGGCATACAACCTACCTGACTTTTCTCCCCTCCTTCTTGAAATACTTAACTGTGCATTTTGTATGTTCTATGGATCGTATTAGAAATGGATTCCATAGCTGAATGAGGGAGCAGACCTTGGAACCAGTTACATTGTCTTTCATTTTGAAAAGCTGACAGCCTTGTTAAAGTTAAGTAGTTTGTAAAATGTTTAAGAATTCAAAATAGGGGAAATAACCTTTGTTGCTTTTCGCTCTTAGTCAGAAATTCATCTGAGAAGAGCATAATCTTCATGCCAGAGGTCATCTCACTAATAAATGGTAGATCCAGAATTATAATTTGGACAGTCTGACATTAGAACCTACTGTTTATCACTAAACTGTGTTTCCTCTTAGCTTCTCTGTTCCAGTAGTATCTGGTCTGCTCATAGAAATAACATGGTTATAGCATGTTTCTTTGATTTTTTTCTTTAACCTTTTTTATAACTTAATTCTTTGATTTTTTTCCCTTAACTTTTTATCATGGGCAATTTCAAGCCTATACAAGCAGAATAGTATTCAGAAATTCCCATGTGTTCATCACCCAGCTTCAGTAGTTATAAACATTCTGCCATGCATATAACAAAGTACTGATAGTCAATAAATTGAATTCTTGGATGGTCTCCCTAATGAACCAGTCTTGTTATGGAACTTCTTTTTATGATTGGTTCACTTAGTCGTGAGATGGTATTCCAGTTCTAAAGTCTGATACATCAGAGCCCTGAAGGTAGAATTACAACATACCTCTTATGCTTGTCTAGTCTAGTTTCTTAATATGCTAAATAGCACAGCTTCTTAGTGAGGTTAGGGGGAATATAATTTTCTAACTCTTCAATGGTCACTGAAGGAAAATCTTTATCTTTTAAAAATTTTGTTTCTCTAAGTTTTTATTTTGAACCAAAATTAGTTTTTCATTTTTCAAATTGCTTTTTTGCCTTTCAGCTTCAACTTTGAAGTTGTTTTTAACTCACATTCTTCATCTTTTCTTACATGTAAGCCTGTTCTTGATTTCATTTTAGTATAATTTCCAGACTTCCTCATGAGGCTTTGGCATGTTAGAGATTAATCTGGAAAGAAACTTAACGAGACTGATTCACATTACATCTGACTTCTACTGCTTTGTAAAAACCAAAAGCATGGCCTTTAATTGCCTCACCATGTGATTTTGGGAACAGAATGTTCAAAGCTAGGCACAAATTTCATCATATCCCTTACATAATGTTATATGGTAGAACCAAGAGAGATAGCTGCTTCTTTCTTGATTACAGATCCTGGACAATGATTTGTCTCCTTGTGGTTCCACATTTCTCTACTAGTAACTTGAATAATGAGCGTTTTCCTTATAATGTCCTGTAGTTTATATGTAGCCATCTAACTGTACACTGTTACATAACTCTATAAAGAGTTCAGTGAATAGTCTATATTTCTATCAGAGGTACTCAGGACATATAGTTCATAGCATCTTCTTTGCTTCATAAGAATTCAACATTTGCTAATGCATTTGTCCTGTCACCCCCACCCCCACCCCGCCACTCATGGCATCAGTTAGAGTAACTTAGGGTATGAACATGCATAATTGTACACATGTTTTATGGGAATAAGTGAAAACCTGTTGAGAGGTTGTGACTTACCCAGGTTGCCCATTGTTGCAGATAGAATTGGGATTGAGATTTCTTAATTTGACACAGGCAGCTTCCCTAAGAATGTATATTACCTACAAAAGATAACCAGTTATTTGCAGGTCAGTTTGAGTTTTGGTTTGGATTTCTAGCACAAATGTAAATTATAGACATTATTGAACTGAACTTGCCAAAATAAGAAAATTATATGAGCCAAAAGCAGAGGCTTCTGATTTCCTGTAAAAGAGCAACATACAAATTTGTTTTGTCACCTCGGGGTTTTCACATCTCTCCAGGCTTTCAGGTCTCTCTCTGACACCATCAAATTCGGATATATGAGTTCTCTCAGAGGGACTCCTCATCATCCGTCTTTGTTAACCACTGAGCCTGGTTGACACAAGCTGAAAAACGGTGAATGAGAGTGGAAGCTCGTGCTTTCAGGTGGCCAGTTGCTTCCTTATCCAAGGATGTGACTAGGACGGGGCTGTGCCTGCGTGCCAAGTTGCTTCAGTCGTCTCTGACTCTTTGCAACCCTTGGGACCGTAAGCCTGGCAGGCTCCTCTGTCATGGAATTCTCCAGGCAAGAACACTGGAGTGGATTGCCATGCCCTCCTCCAGGGCATCTTCCCAACCCAGGGATCAAACCCACATCCTTTATGTCTCCTGCATTGGCAGGCAGGTTCTTTACCACTAGCACCACCTGCCTACCATTTCTGAGAGAAGGCTCCTCCTAGCCTACAGCCCGAGAAATCCTTTCACGTTTAATGTAGATCCGTGTGTATTTCCTTTGTCCTGTAGAGAGGATTTGTCATTTTCCCCGGTGGTCTCCAAGGTATGTTTGCATTGCTTTGAGAAGGATAGAGGTCAGACACAGAACCCAGCACCAGATGCCTGGGAACACATCCTGGCTGTCCCGCCTATTGGCTGTGTAGCCTTGGTCATGGTGTTTAACCTTTATAAGCCCTAGTCTTCTGATCTGTAAAACAGGAATAGTAATTGTACCTACCTCACAGGGTGTTTGTGAGAACTATGCCAGGCATATAAGAAATGCCCGAAAACATTAGCCATCATTGGTACCATTGTTAATGTTCTCTGGAGACAAAAGAGAGCAAAAGAGCAGGAACGTAAGATCTCCTCCCTCTGGGAGAGGGCTGTCTAACCTGCCCACGGTTCTAGCATCAGGTCTCTTAAGAATTCAGGACCCTCGGTGACCGTTGGACTACATCTCCAGTTTACTGAGTGAATGACTTATCATGTGGGCTTAGCCTTTCACGAGAGAAAGCAGCGGAGGTGAAGAAGCCATGCCAAGGAAAACCCATTAGCAACAGTGTCGCCTCACATTTATCGAGGGGATGCAGGGAGCCGTGCACAGACCGCGGTGCGAACGTCTCTGACCCTCAGAGGAGTCACACTTCTCCACCTGGGACGTGGAAGGGGATTTGAAGAGGGCTGTGATGTGACAGAAATGGCCGTCGTGGTGTGCTCCTCAGACTGTAAGATACAGGATAAGTAGAACAAGAAAAGCCAGAGAAGGGGTGATTTCTCCAAGAAGGCAGATGACAGCAAAAGAGGAGGAGCTGGGGAGAGCCCGCTCGGGGGAGACAGTAGGAAGACATCGAAGCTGAGGTTACTGAAGTCACAGGACTGCGTGAGAAGTCACGGGACTGGGTGGTGTCAGGGAACACTTGGTAGAAAATAGCGCTGCCGCGGGGCAGCCAAAAATGAGTCAAGCGGGGAGGCCTTGGGGGTGGGCTTTAGAGCAGGTTTGGGACACTTTAGGTGGACGGAGGGTAGACACCCAACTGTTCGTGCCATGCCAGGAGCATCGTGCACTTGCTTCCTCCACATGCTGGGTATGGGCAGTGGGCAGGCTGGGTATTGAGCTGGGACCAGTAGGCTGTAAATCTTGCTCCGTGTGTTGTTTGTAACTTACTATAAGAACAAATATGTAAAACACAGATATGAGAATAAATGCACAATAACATAGGGGATTAAACTACAAGACAGACGATGAGTGATTGGAACTGGGGAGGCTCCTTAGTGATCCTTCAGAGGTGAGCAGAGTTTTAGGAAAGGTGCTTGGGTTGTGGGTGTTTTGGGAAAGGACGTGGGAAGCAGCCAAGGAGAAGGCTGCTGAGAAGCGTTGCTCTTGACCTGTGGAGCGTGCTTCAGGCAGGTCCAAGGCATGGGGCCAGGAAGTAACATGCCCTGTCATCCATGGAGCTTTTGAGGAAAGAGCAAAAAGCCGACTTTGCCTGAAACAAATAGGAGTAGTAATGTTTGGGGTCAGAGAGAAGTCATTAAGTTTTGGCAAGAAAACAGACCCTTGAATGACACCTGAATTTGTGTTTTCTCCTCCTGTCCAACATCGGAGATGCTGGCAGGATTTTATGTGGTCTCAGACTAGCCTGGATAGTGCTCACAGTCCAGGGAAACAAAACAGTCTGACTGGCTGGTGCATTGCCTTCTCTCCTCAGCCCAGAGGTGGACAGGCTTCTGGGCTCCTTAGCAGTGGGCACTTCCTCTGGAAGTGTGCACTTCTGCAGACTGAACTTTGTTGTGGTTTGATGGTTTTTAAAAAAATGCAACCCACAAACCAAAACAACCCTCTTCCCCAACCACATTTTCCACTCTGCCTTCTTACCAGGGAGATGGAATCTTCCGTAGCCTTTGTTTCTGAACAAGGCCACAGGTAATACGCAGTTGTAAGAGCAGCCCTTCCCTTCTCAGCAAAAGGTTCAGGATCCTGAAGGTGTGCTCACCACAGAGCCAGACTTTGGTGTCTGGCCTGGAGGAAAAAGAGGCCTCTCCTCAGATCCCTGTCCAGATATCTGTCTCATAAGCAGTAGGTTTGTTTTCTTTCCAAAATGTCCAGCCCATCCTGTTCTCCAGCCTTCTAAACAAACGCACTTAGAACACATGACATCTCTCTGATTTAAAGAGACAAAATACCTCATAAACAAATCCTGCAAAACCTGGGCGCATGACCATCAGTGTGGGGTGTGTGGGCAGATGGAATTGGTTCCAGACAGTGCGCGTATTAGAAACTAGATTACGTGCTATCTGTTGGCCAGATACCACTCTCTTTGCCACTGAGTACTCTTGGGGGAAGCTGAGCCCCATGGAAAAGACTGAATTTGAAGTTAAGGCCTGGATTTGAGTATGGGCTTTACTTACCGGCTGTGACTTTAAACAACTCATACCAACCCTGCCTACCTCGTAGTGTCGCTGTGAGGATTAGAATGGAAACAAGGGTAGATAGTGGGTATAAAATTGCACTTTGAAGTTTAAGTTCCCTACAGAGCTACGTGTGTGTTTTTGTTTCATTTTGCTTACTAAGGTATAATTCTTTTACTAAATAATAAAATTATACTGTTCCAAAATAAAAATAACAAATAAATATGTAAAGAGGACTCTTGTTTCCATCTCTGTCACTCTGTATTCCTTTCACCTCTCGCGTCTTTCAGATTCCCATTCTCTTCATTTCTGCTACGACTTTCCAGTGTGTTTTAGTGCACCAAAGGTAGCATATCTTATCTCCCCGCTCTGCACCTCCTCACTTCACTTAGCAGCGTGTCTCGGAGGCCTGTCAGTACGTTTCCACATCAGTACAGTTTTATTATCTTGCATTGTCTGGATGTTCCATAGTTTACTTAACCAGTTCCCTTACTTGATGGAGCTTGGGTTGCTTCCAGGCTTTTGCTATTACAGACAGTATTTCACGGAGTTTATCATACAGTGCTTAGAACAGTGCCTGACAATAGAAAGAGCTGAATGTTGTTGTTATTTAGTCGCTGTCATATCAGACTTTTGGACCCTATGGACTGTAGCTCACCAGGCTCCTCTATCCATGAGATTTCCCAGGTAAGAACACTAGAGTAGGTTGCCATTTTCTTCTCCAGGGGATCTCCCTGATGCAGGGATTGAACCTGCAACTCCTGCGTTGGCAGAGATGTTCTGTACCACTGAGCCACCAGGGAAGCCCAAGTTGAATAAGTATTAGCTATTGTTGTACATAATTACATGCTTAGTGTGTGCATGCAGGTACTGTGTGTCTGTAGGATGAAATTCCAGAAATGGCATTGCTTAGTAAAGAGGGCAAAACACTCGAATTTTTCCCATTCCATAGGGGTTGTGTCATTTTGTATATTTGTAGCATACTCCATACAAATGTAAGGCATGCTTCACACAGTGTAGAAGTGGCTGACAGATTGTTACTACTTAATTACCTGTGAAATTGTGTATGTTTATGGCTATGTCAAGGCCTTAATGAGTGGTTTTCATTGAGACTGTTTCTTATGTTTTTTTACCACTTACCCTACTTTGCTTTCAATTTTTTTTTTTTTAATAGCAGGGAAATGTTTTATCAGTTCAGTCTAGTCGCTCAGTTATGTCCGACTCTTTGTGACCTCATGGACTGCAGCATGCCAGGCTTCTCTGTCTAATCACCAACTCCCGGAGATTGCTCAGACTCATGTCCATCGAGTCAGTGATGCCATCCAACCATCTCATCCTCTGTTGTCCCCTTCTCCTCCTGCCTTCAGTCTTTCCCAGCCTTGGGGTCTAAGGAGTCAGTTCTTCGCATTAGGTGGCCAAAGTATTGGTGACCAAACTGGTTAAACTATGGTACATCCAGACAATGCAAGATAATGAAACTACTGATGTGGAAACATCAAACAAAAATGTTTATAAACATAACAAAAAAACCTCAGAAGCCATAAAGGAAAAGATTGATAAATTTGCCTTCATAAAAAAACAAAAAAAAATTTAGTACACTAGAAAACATCATCAACTAAATTTTAGAAGGCAGATTACATAATAGGAAAAATGTTTGCAGTCATTATATTAATATAGAGAGCCCTATTACTGATCACTGTGAAAATGGCAAACATACCAGTTAAAATTAGGCACAGGTCCCAAACAGACTCTTTACAAAAGAAAACTGAATGGCAAGCATGCACAGACAAAAGTTCAGATTGGACCCAAAAAGAAAGTTGTAATTATATATACCCACTATTGATAAGGACATAAAGAAATTAAGTAGATGATTAAGGATGTACACAGAGGTTTAATTACAAAATTGTTTATAGCAGTGTTGTTTCTAAGCATGAAAAGATAATTCAGATTCCAGCAATAGGGAATTAAACACATTTTGGTTTTACTCATAAATTCAGCACTTAAAAATTATGGTATAGATAGTTTTTTTTATTAATATGAAAACAGCAATATTGAAAAACAGCATATGTGATACTCTGTGGTATAAGAACATTATGCTCTCATTTTTATTAAACGTATAGCGTCTACACATATAAATTTTTATCAGAGGATGTATATGGGATTTTGCAGGCAAGAGTACTGGAGTGGATTGCCATTTCCTTCTCCAGGACATAAAATGTAACTAGGGCCCAGCCTGAGCTTCCCAGGTGGTGCTAGTGGTAAAGAACCTGCCTTTGTAAAGACCAATGCAGGAGACATAAGAGACTCGGGTTCGATCCCTGGGTTGGGAAGATCCCCTGGACAAGGGCATGGCAACCCACTCCAGTATTCTTGCCTGGAGAATCCCATGGGTAGTGGAGCCTGGTGGACGAGCTATAGTCCATGGGGTCACACAGAGTCAGACACAACTGAAGCGACTTAGCACACATGCACAGGGTCTAACGCAGGATGGTGGGATCGTAAGCAGTTTTAAAATGTATATTTGTCATCTTTTCATCCACCTCTTTCTTCTGCTCCTCTTCCTTCATTTTATCATCGTCCTCCCTCTGTCCTTCCAAGATTTTTCATAAGGAGCATTAATTATTTGGATAATCTTTAAGGAGTCAAAAAGCAATATAATATTTCAGAATTTTGAGGGGGAAATCACCTATCCAATGATTTAAAATTATCATTGTTTTTCATGTTTTCTCCCCCTGTGTATTTGGAATTTTAACAGAGTTATAAAGGATACACTATTTTTATATACTTTTATCACTTAAACATTTTTTCCATGTTACTGCATAGTCTTTGTAACTTCATTTTAAATGACTGATTAATATTTTGTGGAGTGATTTCTCACTATTTATTAGGAAGTTTGAAATATGAGACAAGTGTCAGTGAGGCTTTCCTTCCCTTTCTGGGAGCCTTTCTTCAGCCTTGAGTTATCAGCATCAAGTGAAAGATTGGCAGTGACTTAATGAGGCCTCAGTCGTCTGGCTTTCTTAGGTTCAGGCAGCCAGACAGATTCATCACAGCAGAACAGATAACTTGATTTTGTCATACCTTTTTTAAAAATAGCAACAACAACAAAAATTGAACCACAAGTAGTTTGTTAGTGAGGTGAAATATTTCATAGAACAAAGCAAAACATTTGTCATTTATAAATAATAATATATTTATCACCTTAATTTATGTCTGAAAGGTTTAAAACTTAGATCTTTGGTAGGATTTCAGAAAACTGATTTTTTAGGGTAAAGTTTTTCTTAAACACACCCACTGGAATCCTTTCTGTTTCTGAGTGCATTAGGCCTAACCCATCTGGAGCTATGTCTACAGATGCTGTTTCTCTCTTTACAGACCCATACTGCTCTTTCTCTTAACAGATATAGAAACATTGCCAGTGTCTTTGAGGGACTGTTCACTTATTTTATTTCTTCCTCTTCCTTTCTTTATTTTATTTTCTTGCGTGTAAGCAAGACATTTAATGTTTAAACAAAATTTAATTTCACCTTAGTCCCTAAAGCTGACTTTCTTTATCTGTTTATCTATTTGTTTCCCTAAATGCAACGTCAGGATCCTTGGAGCAGATTTTTGTTTTCCTTTATTGTTTGTTTCTTTGGTTTTGGGGAACGCCAGTTTCTAATGGCCAAGGTACACGAGGGCTAGAAGCCGCAGCTTTCCTCAGATCAAGATGGCTGCTGTAATCCGGCCGAGTGGGCGCCTTGCTGCTCCTCTCCACAGCACTCACTCGGGTTTCAGACACACTGATCCTAATCTTCTCAGTCAAACTCCGGGACACGCAGTATCAACAGTTAGAGCAGCCACAAGGTCATTATCTACCCAGGGTGCAATTACTCCGCAGCCACCTAGACTGTGAGGCTTTGTGGGTCCCCAGAGAACTCATATCCTGAAGAGAGAGCCTAATCAAGGCAGGTCCTCTTGGCAGGGACCCTGAAAGGGTGGATTACAATTGATAGGAGTTTTAATTTGTGAGGACTTAATCTTATCTCCTGCTTTTGGAACAAGATAGCATAGATGTACTTATTGTCCATTTTCTTCGGGCATTTTTTGAAGACTCATTTGATTGTGTGATGATAGTATTGTCGAAAGGACACAGAACTTTATTACATGAATCTGCCTCCATCCTTCACCTGCCTTGCTGCCTGCCCCGAGCCCCTCTCAGGATTTATTCAGTGAGCATTAGGGTGAGAGGAGGGATGCCTAATGTCTCAGATGGTGTGGCACTTGGTAGCCTGGTCTCCTGACCACTGAAAACTCCTCATGGGCAAGGCAGATGCTGAAACTTTTTCTCAGAAAGCATTTACTTAGGATGCAGCAAGAAATGGTACCGGCTGACCCTTCAATTTACCAAGTCTTGGCTGCCTGAACTCAGTGGCAGTGACGTGGGTGATGTGAGAGGCCAGGGACTTGGGAACGTTTGTATGTGTTCTTCCCGGTGTCTCCTGTTGAGAACGGAGCCCTGGATCATGAGGGGATCGTCGTGATCTGACTTGGCATGAGCCCTTGCACACTTTTCCTGGCATTTTTTGGAGAGGGCAGACACGCGGCGCCATGTCAGGATGAGCTGCCTTGACTCCTGTCGGGGCGGGGCAGAGTGTGGCCGAGACGAGTTCCCCGAAGCAGTTCTGTTTTCAAGTTAAATAACGTCCTCTGTCATACCATTTAGTTTATAAAAGTAGACTTACCATCACGTTGCCTTTTAATTATTTAAATCAGCCTTGCTTTTAGGGCAGCAGTTCTCAGAGTGGGCCCTGAGGACCCCTGCCAGGTCCCTGGGACCCTTTTAGGACATCTACAAGGTCTTCCTTCCTCTGACAGCATATCTGCATGAGGCCAGATTTGCTGCTTCTGCTTCATCCAAAAGAACGGTTGCAGCAGACTGCTCGCAGAAGCAGATATAAGAATTCAGCTGTCTTCTGCATCACAAAGTAATGCCACTTTCCTTACTAAAATTTATTTTGTATTGGAGGATATAATTATTTTTTCCTAGGTGAATCAATATTTATAGCTTTCTGTATTAATTTTTAATATGGTAAACATCATTAAGTATAACCCACATCAACAACTGTTTAGAGTCCTCAGTAGTTTTAAGTGCACAGTCGTGAGCCTGGGGCCAAAAAGTTTGAGAACCAATATACTAGAGGACCTCCTTAGGAGAAATACCTACCTCTTCTCCCTCTCTCTTGGTCCTCTGTAGTGGAAAGTGATATAGCACAGACCTAGATTTACACACTTGCAGAGAAAAACTGCTCAAGTGTCTAGTATATAGCAGGTGCCAGCTGTGGTAAGATGATGATGAAGATCGCTAGTTACTATGAGTGCTCGGCATGTAGGTAGTAACCTGTGTAGGTAAATACTTTTGTCCTCTGCCCTCTCCATGGCCCATCCTTATTTTAAATACACACACTTTCATCTCTTGCCTTAATTTCACTCTTTGTATTAGCAATGCCTCAGGTGAAGCATTTCCCCATTTCAGTTTGGTGGCGGTATGATCCTGAAGAGGAATTTATGTTGTCCTAGGGGAGTCCAGGGGCTTCCCAGGTGGTGCTGGTCGTAAAGAACCCGCCTCCCAGTGCTAGGAGGCATAAGAGACACAGGTTTGATCTCTGGGTCAGGAAGATCCTCTGGAAGAGGAAATGGCAACCCACTCCTGTATTTTTGCCCAGAGAATCCCATGAATAGAGGAGCCTGGTGGGCTACAGTCCATGGGGTCACAAAGAATCAGATATGATTAAAGCAGCTGAGCCTCCCATCACTAGTGGAGCCTGGGAGAGTCTCCCTGGTGGGAAAGGGCAGGTTCTAGGGTAGATACCTGATGCCACCATACCTTTTCTCAGCTAAGCCTCAGTCTGGGGTGTTAGTACTGCTGTACCCCTGTTCATTCCTACCACTGGAGAGATCCATAAATCCCAGGGCCTCAGCAAGGAATATAGGTCAAGCGACTGTTTATTCTTCACCACAGATTTCCTCTAAGAAAGCAGAGACCCACACAGTATCATCTGCAAATAAGCGTCTCCCTGGGAATGAAGACCGGACCTTGTCAGGATTCCCCTGATGGCTTAACTGATTGTTGGATAGAAATTTATAGTAGGGAGGAAGGAGAGAAAACAGCCTGTGATGCTGAGAAGGTGGGATGGGTATGCTTGCCTTTCTGGCCCTAGAGGTTAACCCCCTACATATAAACAAGAAACATTTCCACCTACCTTCAAGGTCATTGACTCACCCTCTGTGAGGCAGCCTGAGCAGTGGAATAGCACAGGATCTTCGGTCCAAGGCCCAGCTCTGAACTTCACCCGTGTGACCTGGGCTCATCACTTAATTACTCTGAGCCCCAGTTTTTCTAACTGGTAAAAGCATAACCCTGCTGTCCTGTCTGCTTTGTAGATTGCTCATAAGACTTCATCAGGGGGCTTCTCTGGTGGTCCATTGGTTAGGAATCCACCTGCCAGTGCAGGGGACAGGAGTTCAATCCCTGATCCAAGAAGATCCCACATACTACAAAGCAGCAGGGCCTATGAGTCACAACTACTGAGCCTGAGCTCTAGAGCCCAAGGACCCCAATTGCTGAAGCCCATGCACCTAAAGCCCATGCTCCAGAACAAGAGAGGCCATCTCAATGAGAAGCCTGCACACCACAACAAATAGTAGCCGTGCTCACTGCAACTAGAGAAAGCCTGTGTGCAACAACAAAGTTGTTGCACCAAAAATAGATAAATAAAAATTTTAAAAATAATCAGGTTAAATTAAATTACAGATGGGAAAGCTGAAAAACATGTACGAATGCTAGCTTTGTGAAAGATTTTCTCATAGTGCCAGTAAGGTTTTTGTTCTTTGCCCCTTGCCTTCTGGACTCATGAGGCTCCTGTTCTCTTCTCCAGGTTACCTGTGCATGACAGATGAGTGGTTCTCTGAGTACGTCTACGAAGTGGTGGTGGACAAGAAGCATGTCCCTGAAGAGGTGCTAGCTGTACTAGAGCAGGAACCCACTGTCCTGCCAGCCTGGGACCCCATGGGTGCTTTGGCCAAGTGATGTTGCCTCCAGCTTTCCCTCTTCCCATGGGACCTGAAGTAGCTGCAAAGGACAGATCCAGGGACTGAAGCCAAAGTGACATAGGTGACTGTGTATTCCCACAGGACACAGTCAGACTCTTGGATTTCTACTCCAGGAACCTCGTTGGGAAAGTGTGCTTTATGCTGAAACAAAATATTCTTAAAGAAAAAAAGGGAAAGATCAGGTCACACTATCTACTCTCCTCATCTCCAACAGCTCAGGATCTCTTAGCATTTTAATCAGATGTAATTGTTTGTCTAAACTCTGTCACACCGGTTTAGTTCTGTGTCTGTGTTAATAAGGCAGGAGAGGATGAGCAAGTGAGGTGTGTGGAGAGAAAGCAGACCTAGTGCTCCTTGTTCCTAGAGTAGAGTGGGGGGAGGGTGCCCTAATATTTGAGCTCTCAAAACTGCATGCTGCCTGACAGTATCACTGTCCCTCCTAGGTGGCAGTCACTGAATTCAGTTTTTGTCAAGGTAATTCTGAACTGAACTGAATTCTATGTGCCTCGAATAGCCCAGGAATGGGAGGTTGATCAAAACTGACATGATTCCTTCCAGTTGTTCTGAACTGTGGAGAACACGGCTCTACTTGAGTCATGGTTAAGTAGAGGGTTAGAGAAAGTGGGTGAGAGAACAACCAAAACCCTATCATGATCTGAATTATAATCATTAGAGGGAGCTCTCGCCGAATGGTTCAACTTCTGCCTCTGGAATTGGGAGTTGGGTGGGCACAAAAAGGGGGTATCATCCATTCTTTCTGACAACTAGATGGTGCTGAGAAGCTTTTGAATAAAACACTTTGCTTAATGAGAGTATGTTGACTTATTTGACCTGAGAAGTGTGTGTTTATTTGGCTCTAAAGGAAAGTAGCCAGGAGGCTCGTGTTCTTGAATGTGAAGAAACAGCAAGATGGTTCAGAGCTTCTCTGTGGGATGTGTGATTCTTCCCAGCCTGTGCGGATCCTCACTGGCTTCTGCAGAGGGCTTTTAGGCACCATGTTGAGGAGAGCTGGTACCTCTGCTGCTTAACCATCATTTCTCCAAGCAGCAGGGTCACTGCAAGAGTGGGAAGTAAGGCTCGGCTGGGTCCAGCCTTAGAGTGGGCTGAAGAGTATGTATTTTACTAAGATTGGCCTCTCTCACTGAAAGCAAAGAAATACAGCATCCTAATCAACATTTCTGTTGGTGCCTGAGTCCCCTACCATTCAGGCTCTGAAAGAATCTTCTCAGTTTAGCATGGAATATTGTTTGTCACAGCACTTCCCAAGATAACATTAGTTACAGGCTCCAGTGTTAATCAGTGTTTACAATATGCTAGTAATCATGTTCCAAGCAGGATAAATCCATTTCCAGACACATCATGGTGAAACCTCAGAACAAATCTTAAAGGCATCCAGGAAGAAACAACAGATTGCCTCCAATGAGATTGACTGCTGACTTCTCATCAGCAACTATATACGTCAAAAGACAATGAAAAGTGCCTTCAAAGGACAATTAGAAATTAACCGTGAACCTAGAATTCTATACTGAGCAAAACTGTCTTTGAAGAACAGAGGTGAAATAAGACAATTTCAGTCAAAAATTGTTACCCAAGCAGAACAACAGTGATCTGTTAATATTGAAATTCAACAAAGGAATATAGAATTGAAGAAAGTGATAAACATGTGCACCATCTAAACAGGAAGTGACTATGGGTAGTTATATACAGTTCCAAAAAAGGTAAAACCAAAATACATAAAAATAGGTAATGAGGGAGGTGATTAGAATAAGCATACATATTCTGAAGTCCTTAATGTCATTCAGGAAGAAGATAAGTATATTGATTAACTTTAGGCTTTGCTATGTTTATTGTATGTGCTAGAAGTTTCCAGATTAACTACTAAAATAAAACAAGATGTACTTTCCCATCAAGAATATTTATATCTAAACAGATAGTGGAGAGAAAGAAAACACAGGGCAAGTACTGTGTCCAAAATAAGATAGAAACCTAAAAGAGTCAATAATTTCAATGTCCATAAAAGGCTTAAATGTTTCAAAAAAAAGCAAATTGTCAAATGGAATTTTTTTTAAACTGATGGACTTTATTTTTATCTTCCTCTGTTGTTGTGTATCCATTCTAAATGTAATAGTTTGCATCAACTAACCCAAAACTCTCAGTCCGTCCCTTTCCTTACTCCTCTTCCCCTTGGCAACCACAAGTCTGCTCTCTTATGGCTGTGAGTCTGTTTATGTTTTGTACGTAGGTTCATTTGTGCCACATTCCACATATAAATGATATGCAGTATTTTTGTCTTTCTGACTTCACTTCGCATGATGATCTCTCATTGCATCCATGTTGCTGCAAATGGCACTGTTTCATTCATTTTTATGGCTGAGTAGTATTTTACTGTTGTATTCTGTTGGAGTTGGCAATGGACAGGGAAGCCTGGCATGCTGCAGTCCATGGGGTCGCAGAAAGTCGGACACACCTAAGCAACTGAATTGAACTGAGTATTCTATTGTGTATGTGTACCACATCTTCTTTATCTATTCATCTGTCGGTGGACACTTGGGTTGTATCCTTGTCTTGGCTATTACGAATAGCTATGAACACAGGGACGTGTGTATCTTTCTGAATTATTTTTTGTCTGGTTATGTGCCCAGGAGTGGGATTGCTGGATCATATGGCAACTCTTTTTAGTGTTTTTGAGGAGCCTCCATACTGTTTTCCATAGTGGCTGCACCAATTTACATTCCCACCAACAATGTAAGAGGGAGGGGTTTCCTCTTCTCCACACCCTCTACAGCATTTGTTACTTGTAGACTTTAATGATGGCCATTCTGACTGGTGTGAAGTGATAGCTCATTGTAGTTTTGATTTGCATTTCTCTAATAATTAGTGATGTTGAGAATCTTTTCATGTGCCTATCGGCTATCTGTATATCTTCTTTGGAGAAATGTCTATATAGGTCATCTGCCCACTTTTCAGTTGGGTTGTTTTTTTCTTGTTATTGAGTTGTATGAGCTGTTTGTATATTTTGGAGATTAAGTTCTTCCCAGTTGCATCATTTTGCGAATATTTTCTCCCATTCTTTAGGTTGTCTTTTTTTTTTTCATTTATGGTTTCCTTTGCTATGCAAAAGATTGTTAAGTTTGATTAGGTTCCATTTGTTTATTTTTGGTTTCATTGCTATTGCCTTGGGAGACTGACTTAAGAAAACATTGATATGATTTATGTAAGAGAATGTGTTGCTTATGCTGTCTTCTAGTTTTATGGTGTCGTGTCTTACGTTTAAGTCTTTAAGCCATTTTGAGTTTATTTTTGTGCATGATGTGAGGGTGTATTCTGAATTCATTGATTTACATGCAGCTGTCCAACTTTCCCAGCACCACTAACTAATCAGACTGTCTCTTTCGCATTTATATTACAAGTGGTTCTTTTAAAAAAAAAAAGAAAAAGCAAATTAACATATTGGGTAAGACTGATCCCGCCCCCAAAAGTACAGACACACACAAAAGAAGTTGGGAGAGGCTACCATTATACTGTAGTTAGAAAAATATAAGATACCCTTAATGTCAGAAGTGACAGTGAAGGGACCTGTTTGGAAGACATATATCCCCAAATTCTGGAAAGAAGGGGGAGAAGAAACAAACTGAAAAGCAGAAGGAGACATTGAAAGATTTAGCAGAACTGAAAAAGTTGAATCCTGATTCAGCAGTGGAGACAGCTAGTGATAGCAAACCAGTTTACACTGTATAACCCTCTCCCCCCACTCCCCACCCCCAAAGCTCAGACATGCTAGCATCAGAGTTAATAAATGGGTTAATAAATGCTAGATTCCCTCCCTACCTTGGGTAGCTAGGTGCTTGCCCCTCCCCTTCTCAGCAGGCACCAAGTCAAGAGTTATTCTCCATAGAAAAAACTAGCTTATGGCCTGGAGGTCAGAACCTGAGTTGAAGATGAAAGTACCCTATGTGGGCATTTGCATTTTGAATATCCTCCATCATACTGGGCTCCTAGAACCCTAGTGCACAGAGATTGCAAGTGTTCTCTGGGGGAATTTTTATTAGATTAAGAAAAAAGACATAAAGAGCTATTTTGTGGCATAAAGGATTATTTTATGAGGCTGCCATAACCCTAACAAAAAATAGTAAAGGAAAAAAGTACATGCAAATCTCCTCCATAAAGAGATGCAAAATTCCTAACCAAATATTACTAACCAAATCCAAATATATAAAAGATAATCTCCATAACCAAATATTGAATAGAAGTTATTTTCCAAATAAAATTAGGATCCTGTGGAGAGAAACAAAAGGATGGCCGGTATGTCTTCTCTACTGAAGATGAAAGGAAATGGGCCAGAGTTTTAGGCAGACAACTGAACTGGAAGAACTTGCTAACATTTGGGTGACTGGTGAACTGGGAAATGAGAAAGTGTGAATTGTCTTCCTGTCGCTCTTTCAATGATACTGTCACCTCTGGAAGGTCCTTGCCAGCTCCAGGAACCCTCTTGAGACATGTGGAGTCATGCTGACCCTACACATCCAAGAAGCTAGGCCCTGATAATGAGACATCATTCCCCCAGGATGTGGTTGTGGATCCATCAGCGTGCTCTGGCTTGTTGTCAAAGAGGCACTGACTTCTCATTTGGTGTTGGCAGCACCAGGGCACTTGCACTTTCATTCCCACTTCTCTGATCATGTGGCCTGGGTGAAACTTGTTGCTGACTGGCCACAGTCACTGATTAAGCTAGATTTTTTTTCCTTGTAAGTAATATCAGATGGGCATCCCCATAGTTGAGACCGCTTGTTCAGAACCATTGCTGCCTCTCATGAAGATGACCCTACTTCCTTGGGGTCTGTGACACAATTTGATTGAAAACTAGGAATCAATTGGCCAGAGTTGTTCTTTCTTCCTTTTCAAAATTCAAACCCTTTACACATGATCACAAAGGAAAATGAAGAGGTGGGGGGGGGATGTCCTATGCATAGCAGCCACAGGTAATTGCAAACAGGACTGTGTGAAGATAGGAAGCGCTTCTGCACGTTTGTCTTCCTTGGCACAGTTTGGATACCACCTGCTTTCTCTCTCTCTCTTGCTTACTCCTTTAGAAAAACTGTCTCGTAGCTCCTCTTAAAGTGGATGGAGTGGGCTGTGGAACCATCTCTCAGCCTATCCTAAGACAATGTTTTGTTTTATTTTTTTAAATTATCTGCTTTGCAGAAGAATGGAGTGGCTGAGACAGGGCGGGTACACGGTGCAAAGTATCAGAGTGTGCTTTGAAAGGTCGGGCATGTTGAGGCATGCCCCGGAAAAGTGCCGCAGACAAGTTCCAGAGGCTGGCTAAACTTCCGGGGACCGATCCCCTGCAGCCTGGTCCAATCAGGAACCGACACGGAGCCCTTGGACACCAACCGCCGCCGTAGCCCGCGCTTTCTTCCTTATATGGGAAGACCTGGCTTGGACGCTGGCCTTGGCTATAAAACCTCTCCCCACCTCTCATACCTCGCAGACTCCTTTGTCTCCTCGCTCACCCGCCCCTGGGAGTTCTGCCCGAGAGCGACCGCCCAATAAAGGCCTTCATCAATGGTCCTTAGAGGTGGCTCTTTCTTCCCGCGGCGTTTTCTAACATGCTTGACTTAAATTGCAGCCCACTTGCCTCTCACCCAAGAGGGCCCTTAGAGGTCATCTTGTCTAGACTTCTCCAAGATGGATAAGGAATCCTTGAAGTTCTACATGGACACATTCAGTGACAGGAGCACACAGCCTCCTCCCTTGGGGCCCCTGCCCACCTCTCCAGACCCACCTTCCTCCCTTCCCTTCTTGTTCACCCTGCATCAGACAGTCACACCCCACTCCCACTTTGTCCTTCAAACACACCAAGCGCAATCCCGCCTCCTAGCTGTTCCCTCATCCTAAAACTGTTCCCTCAGCCTAACGGCTGGCTTCTTATGATTTCAGGTCATGGCTCAAACATCAAGGCCGTCACCTCACCTGAGTAGCCAGCTGCCCCGTCCTCACTGCCTCCACCACCTCTACCCTTGCCTCTATACAATAACTGGGATCGATTTCCTTCACTCTGTCACTTTCTGAAGTTCTTGTTTGTTTCTGTGTTTACGTGTCGATACTTCCTGTCAGTTCCCCAAGGGCAGTGGCTTTGTCTTACTCGCCACTGTATTCGCAAGCTTGACTCAAGGTAAATATGGTTGACTGACTGATGGAAAAATGCGCTATATTCTGACAGCTGTATTCAATTAAAAGTTTATATGTAGATCTGAAGTGGGCTTCGCACTAACTTTCTCAGAAGGGACGAGTAGAATGAGAACAAAGCCCCTGTTGATCTTCGTACATCAGCGCTTAACGGGAAGGTCTAGATTTCAGGGTAACTGGCCTTAGGGGAGTAGAAGAGGGAGGTGGAAACCCTCAAAGGTTTTCTTCACTTTTCTCACGGCCTGCACCTTTCTGGCTTCAAATCAGCCCAGCAGGGATTCCCTGGTGGCTCAATGATAAAAGAATCCACCTGCCATTGCAAGAGACACGGGTTCAATCCCTGGTCCAGGAAGATCCCATGTGCCTCGAAGCAACTAAGCCTGTGCCCACACCTACTGAGCCTGTGCTCCAGAGCCAGGGAGCCTCGACTACTGAAGCCCATGCACCCTAGAGCCTGTGCTCTGCAAGAAAAGAAGCCATTGCAATGAGAAGCCTGTGCATCTCAACTAGAGAGTTACCCCAACTCGCCACAACTAGAGAAAAGCCCGCGCGCAGCAGCCAAGACCCCGCACAACCAAAATAAATAAAATTATTTGTAAAAGAAAAAGTCAACCCAGGAGAGGGAGAATCCCAGCGCCTTTGGACTCAGGCAGGAGGGTTGGCCGAGCCGCTTGGAGCCAAGTAGGGCAGGGACCGGTCACCGACCCTCTCTGAGTCTCTGTCTCCATACCATCTTGATTGAAAAGCTTTTTGAATTGTATTAAATAGGAAAGGTCACAGCTCAAAAAGGAGAAAAACTAAAGATCTATTTTTAAGAACACAAAACACGGCCAAAGGGTTGAAAAATGCATATTACCCATGTGGTAGGAAAAGAACAAAAAAGGCAGATAATGTACGTGGGAGACATGCTCAGTAGATGGGAGCTACTGGTAATAACTAGTTCTCACAGAGCTTCTCCAGTGTGTCCGTCATGGAGCAAGGCCCCCTGGGGGTTAAAGCAATTCCCTGCCCTCCTGAAGTTTATTGTGTAGTTTGCAAAATAAGATGTATATACGTGACTTGCTATGAGTGAAGTTTTCCAGTAAATGTCATCATAGTTAGGAAAGGTCTCGAAGTTGGAGAAGGAAAAGAAAAACTGACCCATTTTAAACCAACTTCTAACCACAGTGACCACAGACATCAAGGATGAGGGTGATCAGTTTTCCTAGAAGAGACTGAGGGGGAAAACCTCCCTCTATGCAGAGGCCCCAGTTATCTTGAAGTTCCTGGAGAGGAAGAAGAGCTAAAGAGAGGGTGAGTGTTCTGTTGTCTTGAGCAGACCAAGAAAGCTGGGAGTGGGAGGGAGGCGTGACTTCAGGGGCTAGAAGCAGAGAACCTGGGTTCTAAAATTAATTCTGTCCCTCTTGCTCAGACCCTGAGCAAGGCCCTGGATGTCACCTCCTGGCTCACAGCATCCTTATTAGTAAGTTAGAGAGAAAATATTTGCCTCCTCCCTAAGGGAACAACAACAACAACAAAAAAAAAACCCTACAGTGGTACTGAGTAATTCAGCCCCATTTGGGAAGGAAACAGTTTGCTCTGCAAGAGATGGAGCTGCCCTGAAAATCTTCCAGGCTTCTCCCCTGCTTTGCCATAGCTTGGGGCCCCTTTCTGTATTCTTTCTTTCTCCTCTCTTTCTGTTTCTTTCTTTTAAAAATTATTTTATTGTTTTTATCGTTATTTTGTTCATTTTTATTTTTTGGCCATGCGGTGTGGCATGTGGGATCTTAGTTCCCCAACCAGGAGTTGAATCTGTGCCCCTTGCATTGGAAGCACAGTCTTAACCACGGACCACCAGGGAAGTCCTTTCCTCTTTTTTTTTTTTTTTAACCTTTACAAATTTTTTAAAACGAAGCTTTTCTGGAAAAGTTGTAGAAAAATATTACCTACATGACAAATATTTAAGTAGTATGAAAGGGAATACGGTGAAAAAGTGGGGTTCCCTCCTACCCTTAATGTCCTTTCCCTCCAAAGCACTTAGGATTCCCAGTTTCTTCTACATGCTTACAGCGATTTCAATACACAGAGAAAACCGCCCCACTTCTTTCACTGCTGGGCAGTTCTCCAGTGTCAGATATTCCATGATTCACTCACCAGTCCCCAAAGTGCTGGTTCTTACACACTCTAAGTTGGCTAAGAGTAGAAGGCATCTCTCTAGCGGTCCATTGCCAACACCTGTGTGGAGGGCGTGCTGTGTGCTGACACAGGGATGGGTGTTAAGATCTGGAGAGAGGCAGAGCTCGTTCCCTGGGGAACCCAGAGCCCAGTGGAGGAGGTGGGCACTTGGGAAAGATCTGAGGGCTCCCACGGGTCTGTGTGTGGCTGGGGTGGGGGAGGGGAGTCCTGGTACTAGTGCTTCTCCTGGCTTCAACTTCTCTGCCAAGATGGAAGGTAAACACAGCTGCCTTCCGAACCGCGGCACTGGCGAAAGTGTTTATAATCAGGGGAGGTGATCCCGCAGGAAGGAAGTAAACCCAGAAACCTTGACCCAAAAATATCATGGAGCATACGGTAGTCATGACCCCTGTCAAATCTGGGGGAACAGGGTCTTGTCTAGCAGGGATAGTAGGCTCATAAGGAATGGGAGACCCGGGGCCAGAAAAAAAGTGACCAAGGACACACATCACCTGCTTTCAAACGCTGTCTGCCTTGCTCGGGGCATTCCTGCATACCCCACTGCTGGCACTCCTGAAGGGCTTTCCCACCCCTCTCCTTGGCCTTGCTTCACCTGGATCAGAGACAGCCTCCCCCCGGGGGGCTTCTAGGTAGAACCCTGCGGGGACGAGCCCCGGGCTCACAGTGGCAGCAAATCCTGCCCTGGAGGTGCTGTCCCCACGCACGGCTGACCATGGACCCTGCCACCTAAACTACACCCCGTCCCAGGAAAAATAAGCGGGGGTGCTGGGAGGGGGTCCGGACGCTGGAGAGAAACGGGGCAGCTGTGGCATGAGCTTGGGGAGCAAGACAGGGGAGGCTGTGCGTTAGGAAAGCGAGAGTCTGGGTTTGCTGAGGCCGCCTGGTGCCTGTGGGACAACACCCACGGGGGGGGGAGACGAGGAAGCTCCTTGTAGAGAGTAGATGGCCCGTCTGCAACAACTTTTCATGGACTCTTCCAGGGAGGCCGTGAGGAACAAGGGAGAGGTCGCGTCTGTGTAATCCCAGCGGCTTTTTCTGATCGTGCTCCCCGGCCACAGACTTAGAGGGGAGAAGTCTGGCCCTGGCGGTCCAGCAGAGGAGAGAGGTGGGGGGCAGTGTCCCTCGGGCGGAGAGGCACTGGTGTTACTGCACACGTCGGCCCCTTCCCGCCCGGCACCCGGGGGTGCCCACCACCCTCGTGATCCCTGTTTTACACACGAGGGAGCCAAAGGCCATACCAGCGGAGAAGAAGGAACTTCCTCGTGCGGGAATAAGCCGGTGCAAACAGCACAGGGTCAGAGCTGGGGTTTCATCCAGGTCCCCTGGTCTAGGTCAGCACCACACCCAAGAAAACAATTCTGAGGTGCTGGGGTGGGGGCACTGCGCAAGAATGGGTATTAGGGGCTGGAAAGAAGGTCATGAGTGGTCAACAGGCTCGGGAGACTCTGGCATGGTGTTAAAAGGCCACCCTGAGCCGACGTGGAGGACAGACTGGGTGGAGACAAGAGTCTTAGCCGAGGCCTGGGGTCCCAGTCCCCTCCCAGGCCCTCCTCAGAACCACACCTTACACTCGTTACGCTCGTTCACACAGTGGTCACACGCAGTGTCCATCTGAAGGGAGGGGCTGCCTGACGTGGGCCTCTCATCCCAGGATTTGACCCAGGAATGAAACGCCCAAATTTACCCGGGAGTCGCCAGCCCCGCTCTGCTTGCAATCCCCACCCTGACGTCTAGGTGGCGCCAGAATCTCACACTGGTTCCTCCCAGGTTGGGGCGCCGCCCACGCCCAGGGAAGGTTGTTTCTGCAGCTCGCTCCCTGCAGACTCCAGGTCCACTCCGCCGGATTCTCCCTCCGTTTTGGGGGATTCTGTTCAGTTCAAGTACCGGGTGGGGGGAGCGGGGAGGAAGGGGTTGCACACCTGTAACTGCTGTTTCTTTTCTGCCTTCTACTTGGCTGGGACCCTGGCCTCTGGAAGAGGTAGGCGGGTCCGCCCTTGCCCTCCCATCTCAGCCTCAGGGACATCCCGGAGCAAGTACTGCATCTGTTCTTTTCAAATGTAAAAATTAATTTTACTGAAAAGATAATTTAACATTTAGTTTATTTTTAAACTTAAGTTTTTTACATTATCAAAGTAATATATTGACATGATTCAACACAATAGGCTCCTATTGGTTTTCTTCAGATAATTAAAATATTGTTACCAATTCACCCCCTCGCCCAACACCACAGGCACACACGTTTACCAGATCGCCACCCACACGCTCTGTTCTCATACTGCTTTCCACTGTAGCTGGTTAACAAGGTGGGAAAGTGCTTCATTCATTCATTCATTTCTTCTGCTAGTATCTACCTCGAGCCACTAGGTTGGGCTGTATTGGAGGAACGGGGGACAGCGAGGAATTAATTCCTTCTGGTCCTTTTGGACCGGCGTTCAGCTGAGCTATTCCTGGCTGGGCTCACGTCCCAGCGGTGAAGCCGGACGGAGAGCCAGGGGCTAAGCCCCAGGAAGAAAAATAGGGATGGGGGTGAGGGGAGGTGTCCGTGGTCCAGAGAGATGATTCTGAGAAAGTGATATCGAGCTGAAACCTACACATAAAATTTCGGGAGCTATTGGTTGGGGGAGGAACTACACCTGTGGGTTATGGAGCAGCTCCTCCCCCCGCGAGTTTAAGGAGCACGAGGGGTTAGGACTTCTGGCTCCTCAGCCTGCTGCCCACCCCTCCCCGCCCCAGGCTCCCTCTCTACTCAGAGCTCTGGTCCTCTAGGGGGTCGCGTGTGTGAGTGTGTGTGCGTGTGTAGTGGAAGTGGGGGGGTCCTTCCCTTTCCCCCTCTCCGGCTCCCGGTCCACGCCTTCCCGCTCCCCGCCGCCACTCTCCGGAGCGCCCGCCCACCCAGCCCCCCAGCCCTCCCCATCCCCAGGAGGAAGGCAGAGCGGCGGCAGCGGGGAAATGTAAAGTTTCTGCTGCTCAAAGTGACGCAAAAATTCTTAAAGAGCTCTTTGGCGGCGGATATCTAGAGATCAGACCATGTGAGGGGCCGAGAGTACAAATAACTGCCGCGCCAGCGCCGGAACAGGCAGCGGCGCCCGGGTGCCTCGACGGCGCGAGGGTCGCCCGCTCCGAAGCCCGGACCAACCTCCGCGGACTCCCGGCAGGTGGGTCCGCTTTCCTCCTGGCTTTTCAGGCCCACTTCTCTCCAGAACTTCATCCCGCGAGGCCCCCCCACTCCCGGGGGCGGCGCGGGGGCTTTGGGCAGGGCGGGTGCGCACGGAGTCGGACCGGGGGACTCGGGCGTTCGATACGCTCGGAGCGCTCCTTCCTCCCCGGAGGCCTGGGGGGCGGCCCCAGTTGCCCAGGAGGGTCCTGAGCTTGGAGGTAAAAGTTGCTTTACTTTCAACCCAGGGCTTGTTTGCTCTTCGCTCACCGCCATCGCGTGCAGGGGGCTGTGTGCAGGCATCTCCGCGGGGAGAGCCCTACTGGACACAATGCCTAAATATCTAGAGACATCTCCGAATGACACTTAAGTGGGACGAGTCTCCGTACGCTTGGGTGGTTTTCGCTCGCAGAGCCGATGCACGCTCAGTCATTCGGAATTCACGTGAAACCCAGAACTCCAGCGAGCTACACGGTTGAAGTGTGTGCCCATCAGTTGCTTGAAAAATGTGTACGTTCAAATTTGTTTTCTCAAAGGCTCTCTGGAGCTAAAGAACACTAAGAAGCACATTTCTTTTTGCCCTGGGTCTTATGTGTAATGAATTTTTTTTTCCAGTTGAGGTTCTAAAGATTTCAGAGGGATGGGATTTCTAAGAGTCAGACCTTAAAAAGGCTGCTTCTGTGTTAGTATTTTTATGATCAATTTTGTCCAGAAAAATGAACCAGGTTAATGGATTATTTATGAGCCTGCTAGCTCTCATCATAGGAAGAGGAGATCAAATATTTAATGTGTATTGCCTTAACACACATTAGACATGGGGAAAATGTCTAACAAAGCAACGTTGGGATTTGTTGCTTAATGAAGTGGAGGGGGCACCGTGGGCTCATGGATGTTTGGGTTTGGGGAGCGGAGAGAAACACACAGGTTTTACTTTGTCCATTAATCGCTTTCCTGTGAAGCCACTGGTGCTTAAAGGTTGAAGTTTTCCTGTCTGCAGACTGCAGTGGGGGTGGCTGCTTCTAGCATGGAGGAGAAGGCAGGTTCTTAAGAGGTTTGCACAAGCTGTTTGGGGCCCAGGTTTTCGTTTTTTCCTCCTGAACCTGAATAGGAGCGAGTTGAAACTGCTTCACAATTAATCAAAAGTCCCCTCAACACTCAAGTGATACATCTAGGACATTTCAGACCCCGGCACAGATATTCAAAGCCATTGCTTTCAGTCTCCTTGCTTAAAAATATTTATACTAGGGGTGAGTGGTGGGATGGGGGTTTTAAGTTTCAAACTTAAAACATTGAAGTTTTAATGCAATCAACAAAACCTCAGAAATTTCTCTCTGGGGAATTTAAAGTTTTCTGAGCATTTTGATGACACTTGGAGAGGCATGTCAAAGGGTCACAAATGATTGAGGTGACCATGGAAGGAGTTGCTTGGCTCTGAGTGTTGTCTCTCCCAGCGGACTTGCAGAAACATTCTAGATACCCCCCTCCAAAGAGAATCGCAAGTGATGCCAGACAATCAGCCCCTGAGTTGCCGTTCTTCTCCTTCATACACTGGAAATGCTATCATTTGGGAGAACAAAGGCGGGCTGCCTGAAGCAGTTTACTTTGGCCTAATGAATCAACAGGATATGATCAGGAGTTGACTTTTTAAGTAAAGATGACTGGGCGGCCAAAGGGAAAGCTATACAGCCTTGTTTTGTCAGTTTAAGAAGTTACCTCAGACCTTAATTATTCCCCGTCACAGGTCAACTCCTCTGGGTCTCGAGGTTTTAGCTCTAAGCGCGGGGTGGGGGGCCCTGCATAACCGATGTCCATGTCTCCTCCAGTCGCCTCTGCTCACTCTGTGACTGTGACCCTCGCTTCTCTGCTTTAAGCAAACGAGTTTAAATGATGGTGCAAAATGCCTGAGGGCCCGGACAATCTGCCCGGATGTTTCCGTCAGATTAGGGTCCTCTGGGGACCCACGGCTTTCACTCTAAGGCCAAGGCTTTGCACACAGACATGCACAAGTCAAGTCCTGCAGTTCAGCCATGTCCAGCCAACAAGGGCCTGAGTTCCCTGACTCCTCGAATCCCCTTTGCAACGCCTCCAGCTAGGGTGTGGGGCAGGAGAAACAACACGCCCGCCGCTCCCCCGCTCCCCACACACACCCACGAGCTTGGTGATGTTCCACAGAACAGGCTTGGGAGCGGAAGCCAAGGTCTCATAAAGCGCCCTGCTCCTCTCTTCTTGGGTAAGTGAGGCGGGGTCCCCTGTTGCTGTGGGGAATCCCACTTCTGGGCTTAACCAGGCAAAGTAGAACCCTAAGGAAAGAAAACTGCCATCTTTCTAGGAAGGAAAGGTAGAAAATAGATGAAGCTAGCATTTTAAAGAGCTCTGGCATAAATGCCTTCCCCTGGTCAGAGGGTGACCTGCTTTTCTAGGGTGGGCACAAGACCCACCGTCGGCCAGCACAGGTCCCCACTCCCCGCTCCACCGTTTCCTGGCAGAGCTCATCAAACTGACCTGGGCCCACGTGCAGAAATGATCCGAGTCTAGTCTCGGTGGAGGAGGCATTCCCTCCTGCCTGATCTTTGTCAGCTGTCAGGGCCTGGGAAGTTGAAGGCTTATTTACTGAACATCAGCAGCATCTTTGTAAGCCAGGTGTTTCCCACCCTGTGTCTAATGGGGTAACAAACCCAGTGGAGGTAAGACCTGTGCGAAATAGTCTGGCTGCCTTATTTTCTTCTTCTCTTTGGCTCTGCTGGAGCTCGGTAGCTGCTCCCTCACTGCCACCCCAACCCTGGACCAGGGGCATTCAACTGTGGGTATTTAAGCCATTGTGCTCAGCTGTGTACGACTCTTTGCCACCCCACGCACTGTAGCCCATCAGGCTCCTCTGTCCATGGGGTTTCCCGGGAAAGAATACTAGAGTGGGTTGCCATTTCCTACTGCAGGGGATCTTCCCGACTCAGAGGTCAAACCCAGGTCTCCTGCATTGCAGGCAGATTCTTTACCGTCTGAGCCACCAGGGAAGCTTATCTTTCTCTTGAAAGTGAAAGTGTTACTTGCCAGTTATGCCACACTCTCTGCTACCCCATGGACTGCAGCCCGCCAGGCTTCTCTGTCCATGGGATACCTCCAGGCAAGCATACTAGAGTGGGTAACCATTCCCTGCTCCAGGGATCTTCCCGACTCAGGGATCGAACCCAGGTATCCCACATTGTAGGTGGATTTTTTTTTTTTTTTTTTTTAACCATCTGAGCCACCAGGGAAGCCCCAGCAGTTCCCGGGATAGCTGACTGTAGTATTTAAGCCATAGAATTTTCTAAAAGCCAGGACAGGATAGCACTCCATTAACTCCCCAGACAGAGTGAGAGAGAAACCCCAGCGACATGGAGACAGGAAGACGTTGTCTCAGGGCCAGCTTGATGGCCAGCGTCCCCAGGCACTGACATGGGGCAAGTGGCGTGGGGAAGGGCTCCAGGGATCCTGAGGTCCAGGTCTTGTGTCATTATCTGCGGTAAGGGAAGGGGTGGGGATGTGACAAGGCCAGCGGCAGACCTGGGAGAGCTGCTTGTGTGCTCTGGGCGAATCCCGAGCTGGAGGCTGGTGGGTGGGCTCGGGGAGAGGGAGCCCGTCACTGGGCCTTTGCCTCCTCGTGTTGTGTGGTCTTTCTGGGCATATTCAAGGAAAAAGAAGACTGTACTTTGCTAGGGAAGCTGCTGCAAGAATATAAACATTTTTCCCCCCTCTAAGGGATTCCCTAGAATCAGGGAAGGGCAGAGTTGGAAGGGGACTTGTTGACAATCTGCTCCAAGTCCTCTGTGGCTTGTTCAAGCTCACCACAGCCCTGAGGACCTGGCCAGGCCTTAAACTTGAGGCTCCTGAACTTCTCTCTCCACTGGTGTGTTGTTAACGGCTAACTGAGTTAGCTGGCTCTTTTCGTTGTTTCAGAGGAGAGGAGCTGGGGCAGGAAGGAAAGAGAGAGAGGGGAGAGAGGAAATTCGCTATTCCAGGCCGCGGCGAGCTTTGACTGACTGGAGGTTTCTCAGTCTGTCCCAGGGCTAGAATTCTTTTTCTCCCCTCAGTGTTTTATACTGAAAAATTTCAACTGAAAAGTTGGAGGAATGGTCCCCTGAAGCTTCACCCAGATTCACCACATTTTGCCACTTTTGTGCCTGTACTTTCTTTCTAATTAGACACATATCCAAGTTTTACATATTTAACACATATAATTTGATACTTTGTGTATAAAATGTAATTAATGAAATTATTATACTACATGTATAATTCTGTTGTTGAACCTGTGAAAATTTGCAGACATCCAAACACTTCACCCCTGAGTGCCTTTTCTTTTGTTTTTTTTGAGATATTCTGCACTTTATTATAAAATAAGCCTTGTGTAAGATCATTTGGCCCAACTGTAGGCTAATGTAAGTATTCTGAGTGCAATTTAGGCCGGCTAGGCTAAGCTATAATGGTTGGTCACTTAGGTGTATTAAATGCATTTTTTTTTCACCCCTGAATTCTTCAGCTTGTGTTTCCTAAGCACAAGGACATTCTCCCACATAACCAGAGCCCCGTTGTTATCACATCTGGAAAACTTAACATTGATAAAATATTTTTATAGAATGTACAGTCCATATTCAAATTTCCTCCACCATCTCGGTGACTTCCGTTTTAGCTCAGAGCGTTACTTTTTGAGACCATCAACTCCTAGGGATGAGGAACAACCTCTTGCCCTAATCTCAGTGCATCTGAGAATCAGATCAATTCTGTGTCACGATGAACTGATTCTTTGTGAATATCCCCGAACCATGTGTGTGACACGTTGTAAAACACATTTCAGAACTTGTAGGAGCGCAGGCACCTTCAGCCAACATTACCCAAATCACGAACCACTTGTGGCTCTAGGGCACCCCCGTGCCCGCTCCACTCTGTTGCCAGACCCCGTCTGTCCCGTCACTTAGCTCTCCCCCCGCCCCCACCCAGAGGAATGGCCCCAGTTCCGCCTTCCTCTCGTATTCACTCACATTGTATTTAATTCCCCTTCTAATCCCTTTCTCCTCCCCTTCTCTCTTCCACGGCTGCCACAGGTAAATCCGCCCTTGTTTCATAACACCCTATCCCTGGGGCTGGTTTTCTCTCACTCTCCCTTGAATTCCTTTGTGGGTCTAATCCTGTCTGTTTCACACAAAGATAGTTGGTAATACACCTGTCTTAAGGAAAAGAAAACTCTTGTGTTTGGAAATGCTCCCATGTGTTTTTTTTTTTTCAACTTAGCACATTTTATTACTTGTTCTTTAGTAAATGTTGTGTTCTACATGGATATTAATTACAAAAACTTCCAGTTATATGCTGTTTTTTTTTTTTCCCATGTGTTTTTGAAAGCTTGATTTCTACTTTTGGCATAAATTGCATTGTAACAATAAGAGGATTTAGAAGGTATAAGTGATACTCCTCATTCTGCCTAATTGAACACATCACCTGTTGGAGTTTCCCAAGTCTCTTTCCTGGCCTTGTCCACACCAAAACAGATGGCAGCCCCAGAATGAAAGCTTTCTGCAAAAAGTTGCAAGTTGTGTAGTTAAATGTATTAAAGGATCTGTGACCTCAACCTGTAAAGGCACTTCCACAGATTCTATACACGAGTCTCTCTACCTCCTTATTCTTCTCTCCTTAAATTTAGTTTTCTCAGGAACCAGAAAGAATGTTAAACAACTTCTAATGAGTTTGTCATCTCCCATCTCCTTTTGTAGTACTGAACAATGCTGTATTTTATAGCTTACATTTTAGGTGTTTTAGTATCTTTTGGTTAAACTAGGGTTTTGTAAACTAGCTTAGGAGGTTAACCACCATTTGCAACATTTCTTTCTGTGGGTTGAAAATACACTGCAAGTTCCAAACCAGCAACTCACAAATGAGGGTTTGGAACACAAACCTTTGATGGGCATGCCCGCTGGTACTTGTTCAAGGTCTAAAAGCACAACCTGGGCTCCTCTTTAATCCTAGACGAGCCAGTCTTTTCCAGTCCAGAGTTCATTACAGTTGTTGTTGTGATGGTCCTTTCTCCACCCCGGAGATGCTCAGCAGATCTTCCTGATGGGTGAGGAGTGAGGAGGAGCAAACCACCCTGAGGATAGGACCCGGGAAGAAAGAGGAGAGGCTCACCTGAGTCTCACACTTGCCAGCATGGCCCGAGCCCAGGAAACCCGAAATAGATCCATAGACCCTCTGGGCTGGGAGTGTGCACCCACCTGGTCAGCAGGTATTTGAGGCCAAAATGTATAAGCCATGGCCCCTGCTTTCCAGGGGATGCAAAGCAACTGGACACACAAGGATAATAAATGATGCTTGATAATCAGTGAGGAATGACAGATGAGATCATCTTGGGCTAGGGTGGTGAGAGAAAGCTACATGGAGGAAGTGGATAGAAACTTAAGCCAGGCCTGGAGAACACAGGATAATTAGAGGCAGCAAAAGGGTGGGGTCGGGGATGTACTGGGCATGCTCAGTGGCCCATCTGCCCCTAATAACCTGGGTACTTGCTAATGATGCAGCACCCACATGGATCTCTCTATTAGGATCTCTGAGCAAGTAGCCCAGGAATCTCCTGTTACAAGAGTCCTAGTGACTCCAAGCCACTGATGGAGAAGGAGCAGGAACAGGTGAGGGCCTGTGGAAGGGGATGGCGTCCAGAGCTTCTGGCTCAGGGCGCCCGCCTGTGCTGCGGGCAGCGAATCACTGAAGCGTGTGGGCTCCAGCTTCCTTCCCTGGGGTGAGAAGTAGAAAAGCAGAATGGGTTGTGTATTTGTGATGGCAGAGTGGTCGTCAGCTCACTGTCATGTACTGATGCTTTCCATGTGCTAGACGCTGAGTTAAGCATTTGTCATACTTTTATTCAATTCCCACAATAGCCTTTAGGGAGCAGAAATTTTAATGGTCTGTTTTCACACATGAGCAACGGGAAGATCAGAGAGGTTAAGTAACCCGCCCAAAGTCACACAGCCGGTCAACACTAGGTCTCAGATTCCAGTACAGATCTGTGCGACAGGAGAGCCCAGGGTTGTGGACACACAGATGTTAAATGATACCTCAGGAAGGTGCTTAGTCTAGCTCTCCTGTTCATGTTCACTGCAGGAGGGCTATTTCTCCCTATCCATGCCAGATCCATTTCATTTTTATCAAACGATTAATTATGCTTTTGCCCAGCCTCTGGAGTGATCTCAACCCCAACACAAATGACTAATCCTCTCAATTGTATCCTCTTTGTGGAGGGAAGCTTGAAGCTATCCTTCCCCAAGGAAAGTTCTGGGCGGAGACCCTTTTTCCTTTCTCATGGTATCTGGCCCAGATGGCCCTGAGGATTGTAGCCTGTTTAATTCCTCTCCAGAAAATTAAACTGTCTCTTATAAGGCACTCTTTGGGTAAGGAGATGACTGTGATAGTCATTTCTATCCCTTACATCCAAAACACAAGAAGATTTTCTCTACTCGGTCTGTTCAGACCATGAAGTCTTTCTACATTGTTTGAGAGGTGAGCTGGAGTCCCGGTGGCTTATGACCTAAGACACCGCACCCCTCAGAGAACTCAGCAGTCTCAACAGATACGAAAACAAGCCTGCATCTTGCACTGTGGAGACATGAACCGGAAGCAGCAAAAACCCAGGGTCCTGTGACAGAAGCAGCACGTGCAATAGCAACAAAAGGAAGACCATTAAAACCCAAGGACAACCTGAAGCTAAAAACGCAAGGTATCTGAACGTGCTGCATCCAGTCAGCAGAAACCTCGGTTTAAGCAGGTTGGGTGGCAGCACTTGAAAACAGCACTGGCCTCTCCCTCGTTCCACATGCTGATCAGATTTGGCCTTCTCCCATGGACTCCATGAAGGCAGGACCAGGCCTGCCTTGTCTGAAGGAGCCTTAGGTATAGTAGGCGGGCCGTGTGTGTCTACTGAATTAGGGCCAGGCCGTGGCAGCGGGCCAGGCTCAGTCTTGACTGAACATATATAGGCATATATGTTTGCTGTGTTTAGTAAATATATATGCTTAGTGCTTACTATGTTATAGGCACAGAGTAACCCTATACCGTGTTACAGGGCTCTGCAACTTCTATCATCCTTGGTGTCATGGGAACTTTAGACTCCCTCTAAATAGAGAGTACAAATTACAAAGGTTATAGAGCCTATAATTAATCTTATCTCAGCGGTAAACCCATAATTCATGCTGGTTTTGGGGGTGGGTAGGGGGGCATTGTTTTCATGTATTTGTTGTTTTTTTTTTTTTTTTGGAAAATGAAAGTGAGTGTCCCAAGAAATGAACTCACTTTGATCTGGACACGTGAAGTCAAAGTACAAAATTTCTGTAGTGTTTCTGCTTAGAATGCGCTGAGGGGGGTCAAACAGACAAGTAGGGTCATGGGCATCTCCAGAGGGCTGGGTGGTTTCATGACTCATTTGTAATTATCTGCATGTTCAGTTACTGGTTCCCCTGGCTACAGAGACCGAGCTTGTGGAAAGAGGAATGAGATGTGATGGGGAGAAGTTGAAATAGAAACAGTTCTTTTTACTAGGGGCGGGGAGGTGGGGTGAGTTAGCCCACCCCCTGGGCTGGGAGGAAGCACAGCTGTAAACAGAAGATCTTGGCCTTCTGTCACTTGCCCCCCCCATGCGGCCCCTCGTATGCAGAGTCGCGGGGTGGCAGGGGTGGGTCCTGGGTGTCAGGCCGTGGTCCCACCGTGGAGCTGGGTGACCCACCCACAGCCCATCACCTGCTCAGCCTGGGAAATGGTACACATCCCAGATGCACATGAAGGCTTCTGGGGCTGTTTCTGGCCGCGGGGAATCTCATGTCTGCCAGGAGGAGGTCACAGCTGTAACAGTGACCTCCTTTGCAGTCTCTCTACCCAGCAGGATAAAAATACCTTTAAAAAAAAAGAAAAGAAAGCTTTCAAGAGAGCGTTCTTAGTAACCAGCCTTCTTAACATCTCTTCCTTCTATGTTCCTGGGCCGGCTCCCTCTCAGCCCCTGCTATCTGCTGGTCTCGGGGGGAGAAGCTGGTCAGCGCTCTGCAGAACCAGGCAAGTGGGGAAGGAGTCTGGTTTCACAGGCAGCATCCTGGAGGCAGAAGGGGGCCCAGGTCCCGCCATCTATCTGCTCCTGGCCGACAGATCAGTCCCTGGGAGGGGGTTCCTTCTGAAAGGTAGAGGAGTGAGTTGAAGAGAAGGAGATGAGCGTCACCTTCCTGTTTGGTGGCTTCGTGTGGCTGTAACTTACCTTCTTGCACCCTGAGGTCTTTGATTGGGGTGGGAGAACCCCGGAAAGCAGAGCTGGGTAGGGAGACACCACCCTCAGGGGAGAGGCAACTTCAAGTCACGACTGGGCTACAGGACCTTCTGAATAGGTTTTCTTACGTGGGCCATTTCAGCTGTTAATAAGACTTTTTTTTTTTTTTTTTTTTAATGCTGAGGGATATTTCAGGAAAATAAGACATTGTAATGCACAGCGACAATAGTCTGGTGTATTACTCTTTTAGGAGTTGCTCATAACGGTTGCCAAGAAATCAGGCTCCTTGGGGGCTGGACCCCAGAGGACCCTGAAGAACATACATTGCCACCCTCTGCCCCCAAGGTTCACCAGCCCATGCACATTCTCCAACTTCCTTCAGAGGGCCCCAAGGGAGGAAGTAAATAAAGTCTAGAACAACACAGGACTCTTGAGCAGGAGGGTGACAGAACCACTGGATGACCAAACGGTTATTCCCCCGCTAACGTGTTCCTCCCAGATGGGTGACGTTTTCCTCCTAGAGAGCGTGGCGGACGTGCTGGAGGAAGACTGGGTGATGCAGTTGATCTTTGAGCTTCAATTTTAAATGAGAGGAAAGTTGCAGCATTACAGGCTGGAAAGACATCCCTACAGAAAATTTTGGGTAAAATTTTGAAGATGGAGAAAGGAAGACCTGGGTCATGGGCAAGATCTGTCAGCTGGGTGCCGTCTGACCATCCGCACCTGGTAGAGCTCTTTATCTCTGCCATCTGGTCTGCAGGCTCTTCAGTGTTTAATGTAGAAAACATGTCATTGAGAGAGGCCAGAGGCAAGTACAGAGGCCTTCTCCAAACAACACAACCAGAGACTGCCAAGCTCAACTGTGTATTCAAATATATTGACAACTCATCATCTCTCTCCAAAAAAAACCCCAAAAAACTTAAAAATCCCTTAGCCTGGTGAATGCTTCCTTATGGTGGATGAGAGGATGTATGCTTATTTTAGAAGTCCATCAAGTCTAGTTGAGGTCCTGGGGAAGGTGGGGTGGGTGGGGGTGATGGGGAAGGCTGGACAGAGGCATCAGGGTAAGCAGAATGGGTTTTTATCTAGATCACTCTTTGTCAGAAATTCATTTCCTTCTATAGGTCACGTTTGCCTCCTTGAGCTGAGGATAGAGTTGGGGGTGGGAGCCAGTTAGATCGAGTAGAGCCCAGGACACCTACCCCACACCTCCTATATACACACACCCTCACTATATAGAGCTGGTTTCTCTCTTGTTGCTCTAATATTTTTGGCATCAGTCAATCAATGCCTTTAACATTTTTGTTTTCTACTTTACAGAAGGAAACTACACAGTCAGCAAGGAACTCTAATTACTTGCATCCCCTGTGTTCATTTCTAATCCTTACCAATATCCATGTGCATAGTCATCAGTGTGAAGCAGCTACTCTGTGTTCCAATTTTTCACTTACTACGTGTTTGTCTCTACATGTCCACATGTAGTTATAGTCACTGAAAGCCCCACCAGGGTAAGAGACATTCACTGCCATTTTTACAAAATCCCAGTTCCTAGTCAATCTCCGACTGTTGAATTTAAAATGTTCGTATCAGACCTTTGCAGTTACATGTTTCAACTGCAAACTGTTTGAGTTTGAAAAGTTCAAGCCTGGAAGGTCAAAGTTAGCTGGAAGGTCCTGGCTCCTTACTACTTTATAACCGGCATAGGTTTAAAGTTCAAAAGGGCTCAGATTTCTACCCCAAGTAGAAATCTCAGGGAGCTGAGCTGACTTCCCTGCACCCTGGCCCACAGCAGTGACATAAAGGCGTGGCAGCCCCGAGGCACATGGGGACGGACACCGGCCACATTGGCATCCGTAACCTCCGTGCTCCTCTCTCTGGCTCTTCTGGAGTGAAGGAGAGGTGACCCTGCCTGCCCACTGTCACAAAATAACAAGTGGATTAGCCCCAAGAGTTGCTGGGAGTGGCAAGAAGAATGAATGGTGAGCAGCAGGGCCATTTAAGACTCGGTCAGACTTGCAGAGGCATGATGGGAACGCAGAAAGGTGAGGCACAGATGGACTGGACGCAACTAGAGGCAGCTCAGACCTGCCCAGAGGTTTCTGAGAGCTGGGCTCCTGGAAGAGTGAAAAAGTCTGCACTTATGGAGCTAGAGGTGCCTAACAAAGGGTGGCCTTTTTACCTCTCTCCTATGCTCCAAATCACACCTATAGTTGATATGAAATATACTTTTGAGTGTCCAGTTAAAATGATGGAGAGGACTATCCTTATCTATTTGCTGCCAGAAACTGCTTCTTTGTTACTTTTTTCCCAGCACAGCATCCAAGACAAAGTTAAGTGTTCTGTGAAGCTTTGTGGGAGCTTTGTTTTTGAGTCCCCAGTAAACTCTGGGATGGGGTTCCAGTCCCTCAACTGAAGTCAATACTTTGTTCTTAATGGAGCTTACGAAAAACCTGGGTTATTTGCTATCTACTTTTGTTCACCTTATTGTTTTTTGTTTTTTTTTTTTCTTTTTTAAATTACTCAGTTGTGATTTGATACCTAGCATGGGTTGGAAAATGTTGATTTTATTGACTCTTATGTAGCAAATAGGATATCTCTCGTTTAACAGATGGCTTTGTAATCCCATTACCTGATATAGTTCAAGATGTATGATGAGTTACCAAAGACAAGTAAAACACCCAATTCTGTTCTCCTTTTGCTTTTCCAACAGAGCTCTCAGTCCCACTGATATAAAGTTCTGAGGAGATCCACAGATCTGAGCACCAAGAATTCAGGTCGGCCCTTGGCACATGGGCGTCAGCATCACCTCCTAGCCAGCAGGATGGAGACCACCCCGTTAAATTCCCAGAAGGAGCTGTCAGCGTATAAGGATGGAGAAGATTGTCAGGAAAATGGGGTTCTACAGAAGGGCGTCCCTGCCCCTGGGGATAAGGCAGAGTCCGGCCAGATCTCCAACGGGTACTCCGCAGTTCCGAACCCTGGCGCGGGAGACGACACTCAGCACTCCATCCCGGCTGCCACCACCGCCCTGGTGGCTGAGGTTCATTCCTCGGGGCGGGAGACCTGGAGCAAGAAGGTGGATTTCCTCCTTTCTGTCATTGGCTATGCTGTGGACCTGGGCAACGTCTGGCGCTTTCCCTACATTTGTTACCAGAACGGAGGGGGTCAGTATCATGGGCTGTGGGCAGAGGCTCTGACCCAGGGGTGGTCTGTAGGTCCTCTTGGGAGGCCAGAAGATAGATCATGTCTTTCCTAATTTGTTTAACTGATGTGAGTCTGGAAACGTGGTTGCTTAGACTTTCAAGCTAGTCTGTGTGGCATGTGTGTGTGCTAAGTTGCTTCAGTTGTGTCCAACTCTTTGCAACCCCATGGACTGGAGCCAAGCAGGCTCCTCTGTGCGTGGGATTCTGCAGGCAAGAATACTGGCGTGGGTTGCCATGCCCTCCTCCAGGGGGTCTTCCCGACCCAGGGATCGAACCCACATCTCTTGGCATCTCCTGCATTGGCAGGTGGGTTCTTTACCACTAGTGCCACCTGGGAAGCCCCCAGGCTAGTGTAAGAGAAAACAAATCTCCAGTAAACCAAAACTGTAAATCTAGGCATGTCTGCGGCTCCCTGGGCCATGAAGTTGAATGAAAGCTCCCCTGAAACTGACCTCACCAGATTTTCAGCATCGTTAGTGCTCCATCTGTGAAGAGCCCCTCCTCTCATGCCTGCATTACATAAACTCTGCTCTCCGCCAAGCAGACGTGAGGGAATGAGCACCAGCCCTGTGCTGAGTTCCTTCATTCCTGCTGACTGGTTTTGCTCACAAGAGTCAAGAACTGTTAGATCTGTGAAGGAAGTTGGGAAGTGGCTCCAGGGTCCCAGACCCTCCTGGACCTTTGGACCTGTGTGAGCTCAGGGCATCGGCTCAGGTCCAGAGTCTAAAGTCACAGTCTGGGCGAGATCTATAGCTGAACCCAGCCACATTAATGCCAACCCCAGCCCATATATGGACGTGCCTTATATCTCCTACAAGAGTGTTAGATTTTTCAGGAGAGATGATTTATTGTTCCTCCTCCTATTCCTGATGCCTCCAGAGCAGTTTATAGATTATCAAAACTAGTAGCTGACTGTAGGCATGAATGTGGGAACCCCAGAGAGCAGAGCAAGGTAATGGAATTAGTAGGTATGGGGCCTCTGTTTTGACAGTGGACTTGCTATCGGAACAGGAAAAGGACCAGAAATGAGAATCAGATCAGTCAATATTTGACAGGGACTCTGGTAACAGATTTAGGAGGGCAGTTAAAAGGAGGTTGGAAGGGTAGTTCTTTTGGGTCCTCTCATTTCCTCTATGACCAGACACAGAGTTGCCTGGATTTGCTGCATCTTTTAAAGACCTGCGTCCATTACCTGCAATGGCCATTCCAGCACGGGGGACTTTGGGAAGCCCAGTCCTCCCAGCCTGGGAGGAGCGGAAGTTGGAATCATCTTATCTCCAGCTTGGGAGGACTCACCTTTAGCCTGAGGATTATATAAGGGGCTGGGTCACCGTTGATGTTTCCCCTACACTCAGTCCCTATGTGAAACCAGTCAAGCAAACCCTTTGGACAGATGCCATGGTGAGAGCACAGCGTGGTTCTTGTTCTCAGGCCAGGTTTACCCAGCGTGACTGTAAGGCGGGTGAGACCTTTCTGAGTTGCACAGATTTCAGCTTTCTAGGTTCAGAGTACTTCACGGGAGGGAAAGTTCTCAGGGAAAATCACAGCCAGCCCACCCTTTGGGCTGAAACTCAGGCTGCAGGTGAGCAATCCCCAGTGTGGTGTTTCCAGGTCTCGTGTCAGCCACGAGAGCTGGCAGACCCCAGCATCTCCAGCGAGGTGCAGTTCTGCACTTTCCCATCCTGGAGTGAACTACCTGCCTGTTCCAGCCACACCCACCAATCTGGCTCAGGAGGGAGCATTCTGGCTCCGTGGAACGATGGAAATATAACCAAACATCAATAATCAAGAGTCTGTGGAGAAGGAAATGGCAACCCACTCCAGTATTCTTGCCTGGAGAATCCCATGGATGGAGGAGCCTGGTGGGCTACAGTCCATGGGGGTCACAAAGCGTCTGACACGACTGAGCGACTTCACTTTCACTTTCAACCCTCAGCTGAGACTTTCAGCTCTTGTGTTTGCTATTGATTGTTTTCTTGAGTTCTCGAAGACCTGTGACCATATTTTTTTTTAAGTTGCCTGTTTTCTAATTGCATCACTTTACACACTGTTGTCTAATAATATGTGGTATTTAGAATGCCTTCTGAATTATTTTGAGCAGCCATTGCCTGTATTTTCTTAGCACCTCCTTGGTTTTCTTACATGAACTCATCTGACAGGGAAATGCAGCATTTTTGTTTGCCCTCTCTGCATACTGGACCGTCTGAGTCAGTGTTCTAACTCATCCCTGGTGGTCTCTGAGCTACTGTTCTACCAGACTCAGTAGTTACGTGCTTCAGGAATTTTTCAGTAGAATTGGTCCTATTAGGAGACTCTTGGTGTCACCTTTGTTATCTTAAAAGCTGGTCCCTTCACTGAGGCTCTTAATTTTTTGAAAACTTGATGCTATTTCAGCTGTAAAAAATTGGCAAGGCTATATAAAAAATTGAGGGAAGCCATTTAAGAAATTGAAAAGTAATCGGAAACAACACTGGGTAGTTGTGACTTTCAGTTCTGTATCAGTTGAATTTTTGTGCTCTTTTCCCTGTGTACGTGGTGGTTCTATTTTTCTCCAATAAAACTTTTTTTTTTTTTTTAAAGAGTCTGGAGCCAGGATACAGATGAACAAAGAGAGTAATTCAGTGATCGTGGACTATGACAGCTGTTGAACAGTTTGTCACAGGAGATCTGTTCCAGGGTCCCAAGCACTGGTCCATATACTGGCTGCTTTAGAATCACTTGGGGAGCTTAAAAGAAAACTCTTTGTCATACCCATACCTGAAACTTTTGCTGTAGGAGGTCAGGGTGGGTGTCCGCTTTTAAGCTTACCCGTGAGTCTGATGTGTAGGCTGGGTTTGGGAACCTCAGCTCTCAACCCTCATCTTCTAGTAGATGAAATAGAGGCCCAGAGAAGGGTCCTTCTGACAGTTAGCCGTGGAGCTGGTCCCAGTGCCTGTTCTGTTGACTCCTAGACCCAGCTTCCTTCCCATGTACTCTCTGCCGCCACCCAAACCTCACTTCTCTGTGGAGCTCTGTCCATGACTTCCAGCAAAGCCCTGAGACGGGAGCAATGTGTGGGTCCCTCGGGACAGGGTGGCTTCTTGGCTCTGGAGCATCAGATGGCTCTGCACGTCCAGGTCATCTGGGCTGTCCTGGACACTTGTGGGCAGGGAGTGAAACTGTCTTTCCTCTGCCTCAGGGGCGTTCCTTCTCCCCTACACTATCATGGCCATTTTTGGGGGGATCCCACTCTTCTACATGGAACTCGCACTGGGGCAGTACCACCGAAATGGATGCATTTCGATATGGACGAAAATCTGCCCAATTTTCAAAGGTAAGAGAAAGGCTTGGGTGGGTGAGTGGGTCCACCAAGGAAGTGATGATTTCCATCACTGAGTGGGAGCCGGAGACCTCCTGGAATCAGACCTCAGGTATCCCTAGGAGATAACCTGAGCAGTTAAGGTTTTGACGACTTAATTTGTATGAGACTGCTAAAGCAAAATAGAATAATTGGCAATGAAATGTAAACTAAACAGGGCAGCCTGGATGGAGGTGAGTTTGGGGGAGGATGGATGCAGGTATCCGTGTGGTTAAGTCCCTTTGCTCGCTGAGTCCCTTCTGCTCTCCACCTGAAACTGTCACATTGTTTATCGGCTATATTCTGGTATAATATAAAAAGTTTAAAAAATAATAGTTCCAATTTAAAAAGTAAATAGGAAAAAAAACCATTAATAGCACACATACACATTTTCTATAACGTGTGATCTTATAAGTACAAATTAGGAATTTACCACATGGCCACTTTGCCACCATGTCCCAGTGTTCAGGGGATAAAATGAATGGCAGCCCCACCTTTACCATGCCCGGGCTGCCGTGCCTCGCTGCCAGCTGCCCTTGAACCTGGGCCTCCCTTGCCCTCTCGCCCAGGGATAGGTTACGCCATCTGCCTCATCGCCTTCTACATCGCCTCCTACTACAACACCATCATGGCCTGGGCCCTCTACTACCTCATCTCCTCCTTCACGGAGCAGCTGCCCTGGACCAGCTGCAAGAACTCCTGGAACACTGGCAACTGCACCAACTACTTCTCCGAGGATAACATCACCTGGATGCTCCACTCAACGTCCCCTGCAGAAGAATTTTACACGTAAGTGCATGTAAGTGAGGGGGTGGCCTGTTAGGGGCAGGCCACACCTCTGGGCCTTGGCTTCTCGGGAGGCCCATGGGGGCCAGGGGCTCTTCACCTCTTGGCTGATGGTTTATTTTTTAATTGGAGGAAAACTGCTTCGCAGTGTTCTGTCGGTTTCTGTTGTACAACGCAAAGCAGCCATCATTATACGGACACCACCACCCTCTTGAGCCTCCCTCCCCTCCCTACGAGGGGAGTACAAGGGAAGGGGAGTACATGTGGGTCAGGGGGTTGGGAGAGACTCCCTTGAGTATTCCACAGTCTGGGCCTCTGTGCTGTACCCCTCTTTTCTGTTGTGCCCAGGCTGGTCCCTACCTTCACATTCCAAAATTACTTCCCTGCATCAAAACTGCCCTTCTTCCTGGGCCCTCCTCTCAGCCAGCTGTCATGGAAGCAAAACCTCCCATGACCTCAGTAGTTTGAAACTACTCAAGAGTTTCTGGTTTCATATGTTCACGTGGATCTACCCTTTGGGAGAAGACGCCTGGAATAGGGAGTTTGCTTTAGTGCTGGAACTTCAGGCTTGGGGAAGGGCCCCCTGCCCACGCATACACATCCTCGTGCACCAAAAAGCCAGTCGTGTTAGTCACCGGTTGGGTCCCTGCCCAGGAGGGAGAGGCCCGATGTCTGCGTCTGGGCTGAGTGCTCCTCCCAGGGTCGGTTGGCCTGAGTGTCCTGTTCTCTCCTTCAGGATGGCCAGAGCCCCTCCCAGCTCCCCCTAAAGCCTGGTGGCACTTGGTCCTTGCAGTGCGTTTTGTCTTTTCTCCTGGCCGCCACCTAGGTATCACACACACTGTGTGTGCTCAGGGCGCGGCTCAGACCCCGTCACAGGCCCTCCTTTCTCTCACGCAGGCGGCACGTCCTGCAGATCCACCAGTCGAAGGGGCTCCAGGACCTGGGGGGCCTCAGTTGGCAACTTGTCGTGTGCATCATGTTCATCTTCACCATTATCTACTTCAGCATCTGGAAAGGTGTGAAAACATCTGGCAAGGTGAGGAGGACCCTGGCTGCAGATCCAGAGTCTGCCAAGGGGCCCTGGAGGATCTCAGACTCGGAACTCAGCAGCCTGGACAGCCACAGACAGGGGGACATGGTTTCCTTTACACCGAACCCATTCCGTGATTCTCAATTTCTCTTCAACCAAATCTTTTAGAAACTTCTAGAAATGGGTCAATCCTAAGAACTATTATATGATTTTTTTTTAATTCCTTTAATCCACTGGTAGTGTCGTAACTTGTGACAATACACTGGTATACAACCAGTACAAACACTGGTTGCTTTATTGTCTCCTGCTGGGCGTTTTCCCCACTTTACAGATGGGAAATGGGTTTAGAGGTGGTACCCGCAAACAGGAAATCAGGAGAATCCCTGTCTCATTCTAAAGGCTGTGATCTTTCTGCCACACCACCCTGCCTCCTACAATTACAGAAAAAACAAGGTAGATCTCCTTTCTTGGAGGTTTTTAAGACACCAGCATTCATGTGGTGATAACCTGTGTTTGCTTCCTTACAGGTGGTTTGGGTGACAGCCACCTTCCCTTACATCATTCTTTTGATCCTGCTGGTGAGGGGGGCCACCCTCCCTGGAGCCTGGAGGGGAGTTCTCTTCTATTTGAAACCCAACTGGCAGAAACTCCTAGAGACAGGGGTAAGATAATGAGGAAAGCAGTGTGCACTTGTCTGTCTTTATACTAACTGAAGCTAGTCCTAGGACCATAGGAACAACTAAAATTTTGGTTCAGTGGTTAAGTCTGCAGTGATGCTTTAAAGCAGAAAAAAGCATGAAAAGTACAGTTGAGGCCATGGCATTGGTTTATGCCTAAATGACAGGCAATCATATTGGTCTGCACTTGGTATGTGGCCATCCTACCAGGAACTCTGAGAGCCTGTTTTCTGTCTCAGCACACAGCCACGTGGAGGCACAAGGGCGCTGGCCCAGCGATGGCCTGGGTCTCGGTCCCGACCTTTGCCTCTGCTCTATTCCAGGTGTGGGTGGATGCGGCCGCCCAGATCTTCTTCTCTCTCGGCCCTGGCTTTGGGGTCCTACTGGCTTTTGCGAGCTACAACAAATTCCACAACAATTGTTACCAGTGAGTATCTGGGGCTGCCCCAAGCAAAGCCTGGAAGCAGAATGAGCATAAGTAGCCTGGAGGAAGGGGATCAAACTGATGGCCTCACACCTAGCCAGGCTCAGGCCATGTTGACTCTCTGACCCTCAGGGGTACTACAGGTGCCTGGCCAATTCACTCATTGCCAGAGCACCCACCCAGAACACAACCTCACCCAGGCCACTCAGATGAGAGAGGCCTCAGACTTTTGTTTTGTGAGATTCTCTCTTTTTCAAGAAAATTAAATTTTGAAGCAGGTTTACAAAAATTGCAACATATGTTAAATGTTTAGATTTGACCTGTTAATATTTAGCAACAAAAATTGTGATGTGATAATTTATACACACACACACACACACACACACACGAAATCAGTAACAATTGTGCTATTCTGACCAACACAGAATGCTATGATTTATGTGAAAATCTCATTTCAGAAATTTAACAAAACAGGTAATATTGCACCAATTATGATTTAAATATCACTTATCATCTTTAGAGTTAATTTTGTCTTAACAGCCTATCACAGATGATAATGTTCAGTAATCTGTGCAATTCATAAGACAATTACAGAATTTTTTTAAAGGAGTTTACATGCACCCTAAGCAATATGGCCTTGCATTGGGACATCAGCCTAAAGTTGTATTATGATGAGGTCCTCTTTTAAAAGTGTGAGGATGTCTTTGTGGTACTCTTACCACCTCATTTACAAATAATGTCAAAAGTCTAAATCTGAGGTCTTAAGTGTGAGGCCGAGGCCCCCACTCTAGCTCAGGCCGTTTCAGAATAAGGCTTGTTTGAAGTCCAGCAGTCTGTGCTCTGCTGCTTTATGGGACCATCTCTTGAAACCACTCCTGACCTGCTGCTCTCCCCATGCCATGCATGGTGATAACAGCAGCTTGTGCTTCGAGGTGATGCAACCTGGCTAAGAGGCTGCACCCTGGGAGGAGACAGGCTTGAAGTCCCTGTGAGCTCAGCCCATTCGTCCTTGTCAGTCTGGAGACAGATTCTCCTCAGACTTAGAAATGTCTCAGTCCCTTGGGTTTTCTGCTCCAGAGACGCCCTGGTGACCAGTGCGGTGAATTGCATGACGAGCTTCGTTTCAGGATTTGTCATCTTCACGGTGCTGGGGTATATGGCTGAGATGAGAAAAGAAGATGTGTCTGAGGTGGCCAAAGATGCAGGTAGGGACCTTGGATTCTGTTTGGGTTACTTGCTCCCACTGAACTGGTTTGCTACTCTTTGGATCTTTAAAAATATCTTAGCTTTTGCATTATTTCTAACAGTTCCTCTTAAACTTTTCAAAGGTTTTAGAGATCTAAACCCTTTCCATGTGTTCAGGCCATAGTGGGGATGGGACAGCTCCCTTGGGGCCCAGCACTAAGGCCTTGATACACTGTGGGCTTGAGAATATGACTTGGATGATGGCTGTTAAAACTAGTGGATCTGGGTCCTGCGATGGGCCCAAGTCTAGTAAGAAAATGATTACCAGTCCTTAGAATTTCCTTTTGCAGAAAAAGAAATGTAGATGATGCAGTCACTGTACTCTACTGAGTTATTATGGAAAAAGAGAAACAGACATTGAAAGAGAGGTGGAGGTGATGGAATCTTGTGGATGGAGTCCCAGGGCTTCTTGCCAACATACGTCTACCTTTGGCCTGATGTGGTGCTCTGATCCTGTCAGCCTCATGCCCCAACCTAATGTGCCTGATTTGGACCATGGGAGGTTGAGGACATGCTCCTCATACTATCAAGAAAGTCAAAATAGCTGGAAGGCTTTATTCTAAGACCTCTATTATTCTAAAATCAATTTAACATCTTCTACTGTTCTGGAGTATATAGCTAGAGAGCTATATGCTGTGAAAATTTTGGAGATCTTGGTGGGGGGGAGGGGAAGCACAGATTTATTATATAGTGGAAACTCTTCTTCGTGTGCACAGATTTGCTAGTCTTGGGGTCTCAGGTTTGTTTCCTTTCTCCACGTTGGTTGAGAACAGACTCTCCAAGGCAGATACTATTCCCTTTCTGCCTCCCAGGATGTCAGGATAGCCAGGTAGGGTGGTGTGGGTATGAGGAGGCATTTGGGACATGTCCAAGCCTGCTTCACGTGTAAGGTCTTATGACAGGAGTCGTCATTGTCGGTGTGGTCATGTCTGTAGGGCAGGTCCCGGTGACCACCTCCTCCTCTCTCCCTGTCTCAGGCCCCAGCCTCCTGTTCATCACATATGCAGAAGCCATAGCCAACATGCCGGCATCCACATTCTTTGCCATCGTCTTCTTCCTGATGTTAATCACCCTGGGCTTGGACAGCACGGCAAGTGAATGGAGAGGGAAATCCAGCCCTGGGGAGGCGGGAGGAGGAGAAAGGGGAGGAAGAGGAAGAGGCAGCTGTACCCATTCCCTCCCGTCCTGGCCACCCCAGGCCATGTTGTCTGCTGCCTCCTGGTGCTTCGCCAGCCCCTGCTCACTTGGGCGCTTACCGCCCTGTAGTACATTAGTCATTAATGGCAGCAGACCCCAACCTTTTTGGCACTAAGGGACCAGTTTAATGGAAGACAACTACTCGCCTCTTGCTGTGGCGCCCAGTTCCTAACAGGTCAAACGCTGGCACCAGTGTGTGGCCTGGGGGTTGAGGACCCCTAATTCATGGGATAACGAGGGTAAACTGCCAGGCAAGGTCAAGAGGTCAGCACACGTGAACTGCTGTGACTGTGCTCTGTCCCTTGACCAGACTGGCAGCGCCTCCAGGCCAGGGCAAGGTCCCGCCTAGGGCTCAGTGCTTTGTGGCCCAGCATTCCTATCATTAATGTGGAACCAGTCTCAGCTTTGAGTTGGCATTTCTGGAAAAACCAAAGTCTCCCCAAGAGACCTCATGTGAAGAAGTCCTGTCCATGTGCTATACTTTCTTTCCTTGATGGAATCTAAATGATGGGGTAACCTGGAGATAGGGCCAGTGAGGAGGGGGGACTGGTCATGATCAGCTTGACAGGGCACGTGGCAATCTTAACCCCTCCCTCTTTCCCCTGTCCTGGAAGTAGCAGATTTGTCCCCAAGTCTCCATGACGACTGTCTGTGTGCCCCACTCAGTTTGCAGGCTTGGAGGGGGTGATCACAGCCGTGCTGGATGAGTTTCCACACATCTGGGCCAAGCGCCGGGAGTGGTTTGTGCTTGGCGTGGTCATTACCTGCTTCTTTGGATCCCTGGTCACCTTGACTTTCGTGAGTACAACCCCCAACCAAGAGTCAGCTTTTCATTGGGCAATGGGACACTGCACAAAGCTCTTTCTTTCCAGACCACAGGGAGCCCTGGCTTTGGGACCAAAGGGGGAGAGGTTGTCACTGCTATTAAGAAGTTAGTCATCACAGAGAAGAAGAAAAGTTGTTTCTGGCGGCATCTGTCTGTAGAATTTGGGCATGGAGATGGGGGTTCAGCATTTTACAGCAAGTCCAACTAGATTTCTATCTGGAGAAAAATTAAGACTTACCTTTTCAGTCTATTTCCAGTCCTTACGGCTGTTCTCATGGGAATACTGCCCAGAATACCTGGAGGCTGGCACCTTGTGTTTGTCACTTTGTCTCCTCCAGAGAAGTTGCAATGAAGTTAGACCTTCTCCAGGGATTTCTTTTTGAGGGGGAGGGGAGCTGAGGTAAACACTATAAAACTGTACATCAGACACTACCCATAGGCATGGCAGGCTTGTATCCTCCTGACTCAAGGCGGACTTTGTAAATCAACTTATCTTCAGGCCATGACCCAAATGGCTCTGGAGCTTCAGCAGGGTTTTGGGGACCTGCATAGGACCCATGGGATTTGTGAGTTAGGACAGAGGCAAAACCATGACCACTGGGCCCAGTGTGTCTGGTGGTGTAGGTTTTCCAGACTCAGTCTTTAGGGACCAGGATTCTCCAGGGTAGACGACACAGTAGGTGTTCAGTAAACTGAAGAAAGCAGATCGAAAGGTGCTTTTAGTTTGTCTTTAAAACTTTGGGGGGAGAGGAAACGAGAGAGTGACCGGTAGGGCTGGAAGAGGAGTCTAATAGGATGAGTCTTGCCTACCCTGCCAAAGCCAGTCTAAGAGGTAGGCTCTGGGATATTTGTATTAGATCCAAGGTGAGAACTTTGCAGGATTATCCTAAGAAATTCTTTTTGTTTCTGTTGAAAAGAGGAGGCAGTGCCTCAGTGGGCCTTGAACCAAGTTGGTGGTCTCATTTCCAGGGTGGGGCCTATGTGGTGAAGCTGCTGGAGGAGTTCGCCACGGGACCTGCAGTGCTCACCGTGGCCCTGATCGAAGCAGTTGCTGTGTTTTGGTTCTACGGTAAGATGCTTCCTTCCACCACATCCTTCCTACACCAGCCTATGTAGGCACCAGAATACACAAGGGTTGGATTCGTCAGAGAAAGGCAGGCCAGTGTACAAGACGTCACCTTCTTCAGAAACAGGTCATCATTTCCTCCAGACTCTGTACAACAGATTGCCCAAGCTCCCTGGAAGACGTTTTTCCCTTCTGAGTTTAAATGTTTACCCAGTGGACAGGCTGAAGTGGTTCCCTACAGCTTATCCACAGTGTTTGTTTAAGATCTGACAGGCTCTAAGAGTTGGACAGACAGCTAAGAACTAGTGCACAGTGACTGCATTTGTAGAGTGTACAATATTCTTGTTACACAGTGACCCCAATTTAAATTTCACAAGCAGGTACTCCCTCCAGAGCCCTGAGACACGGTTTAGGAGCTTATCTTCCAGGCAAGAGGCCAGAGTGTTTCTGTTTATCTGTCTTGGTAAAACCTCCAGTTTATTCCCCTTCCCCCAACTGTGGGATGGAATCTGATAAGGGTAAAACCACCAGGAGTGCAGAGTAAGCTGACATGGGTCCCTGGGCAGGGATCCCAAGAGCCCATGGGCAAGGATCAGGAGGGCACAGACAGTGGAAATGAAGAAAACCAAGTTCAGAGATCTTTAAAATAAAAAAGTGATTATTTCAATCTGAATATATTTACTTTCCCAGTTTCTATGATAGCAGAACAGCTTTAGCATGTAGATCATTACACATAACATGAAGAAGGGGGGGTCCCATGTTTTGAGTTATACGTGGGCCCGGTTTTGGGACTTTTTTGTGTGTTTGAAAGACGTCCTCCCCACCCCCTCAGCACTTCAGAGAACCAAGTTCAAAGTCTGTGATGCTACAGACCTGTGGGCATTTTCAGGGAAGCAACCACAGAGTGCTCTTCCTTCCCCTTCTCCATCTCTCCCCAGTCGGAGTTCCCACTTCTCACTTCCCTGCCGGTTACTTTGTAGAGAAGAACCTTGATCTTGATCTGACAACATGAATGAGCAATAGTGTGGTTAGAATTTTCTCTTGAAAGTTTCTAGCATATGGTCAGAATCAGTCTCTATCAAGTGGGTTCAACATTTTTAGACAAAGTTCAACTTCCTTTTCTACTGTAAGGATAAAATCAGATATATGGTGAAATCCTAGAAGGGTGCTATGGGGCACCAAGACAAGGCTTTAGGTCCCTCCCCAAGTGTCTACCAGTCCTCCCACTCTCTGTAGAAAGAGCTTGCTTGCTATAACAAGTATTGTTGTGACATGTTCCCCGTCCCACTTTCAGGCCAGATTGGTGTCCCTGAACCCCTGCCACAGAGAAATTCCAGAGTTGCTACTCTCTCTGAGACTCAGGGGCTAGGAGGACAGTCTGTTTCCTCTCTTAGTCAATCTCTTTCTCTTTTGGATGACTGTAGGCATCAATCAGTTCTGCAGTGATGTGAAGGAAATGCTTGGTTTCAGCCCTGGATGGTTTTGGAAGATCTGCTGGGTAGCCATCAGTCCTCTGTTTCTCCTGGTGAGTTGTCATCTCCCTTCTCCTTCTGGCCCTGGAGAAAAGATTCACCCTCAAACACACACCACCACCCTCAAAGTTAACCACTCTTCTGGCTTCTGTCACATTATTTCATTGCTTCCCTGCTCCATGATAATAACACATAATGTTCATTGAGCAAGAAATGTCAGGCCAGACTTTATGCTAAACTTATATTCACTGCTGTTTTTTTTTTTAATGAAATGGGTGAATTTATTATGAATATGAAATCGTTATAAATTACACCAAACAGCAGAGTCCCCAAGATATATGAAGCAAACACAGAACTGAAGGGAGAACCAGACATTTCTATGATTATACTTGAAAGATTCAATCCCTGGTTTTCAATATTGGATCAAACTTCTACACAGGCAGTCAATGAGGAAAGGGAAGATAAACTCAGGTCTCAGTTCAATTTTAGGTCTAAAGTTTTATACCCAGGGTGAGGGCCTTGTTTGCCTTTCCTGAGTCTCAGCTCCAAGCATCATTCTTTCCCTGCGTGGAGAACATGAAAGTGAACTAACAGACATGGCTTCTTTCCTCAGGGCACTAATCCAGTGTCTCTCACTTTGAAAAACAAATGAAAGGATTTAAGTAGATTATCTAGAAGCACTGGTAATAATATAAATTAATAACCCATTTATGTCAAGACTTCTGCTTCTAGTAATGGCAGACTAGTGATCCAGACCAACCCTCTCACTGAAAACACCTAAAATTTCTGGATTTAAAAATACATTGTGTTTTAAGTTTACCAAAAAGCAATAGCAAGATGACAGAGTAATAAGCAACTACGAGGTCAAGATCTAGAGGAACACTGGCGCCCACAGCACATACCAGAGCCCCTGGCCCTGAGAGTATCTGCTGTTTGGGGCAGAGTTGGCTTTGGTTTTGGAAATCTCCAGCGTCCAGGGAATGGAAGTCAAGAAGGGCTTCTGTGGTAGAGAGAGAGACGCATGTAGCATAACAGAAGCAAAAATGAGCACGCTGCCCATCTCACAGGTGAATATCGAGACATGCAGGTACACAAAGCACAAAACATAAAGGGTTGCCCTGGGAAAGTCAAAAAGAATGCAAAAGAGTTGTTTTGAAAGAAGGCACAGCTATATCCATGTCCTCTGAGGAAATGGATGGCCCAGATATCCTAATAAGCTGGACTGAAGGAACAGTCTCTGGCTCTAGAAGATCAAAAAGCTCCTTCCACCCTAAATTGAGTTACAGATAAATGAAAGAAGTGAGAGTAATCCCTGCTGATGTGCACGGAGTCACTTTACCCCAGGCTACCTCAGAGCACACTTGGGATGTTAGCAGGGCACTTATCCATCTTTGGGCAAACAGGCAACCCTTGGAGCTGAGCACTCTCATTTGACAATAAATGAATTCTATGTCTGACTCAAGATCTATGCCTAAAGAACTTTGGCGGGGGTCATCTTTAAGAAAATGAATATAGAATTACTAGGACACCTGTCAGGTCCTTCATGAGCAGCACAGTAAGTCCTAGTAGCCACGATAAATATTACTATTATTTTTTTGACTACACCAAGCAGCATGTGGGATCGTAGGTCCCTGAAAAAAGGATTGAACCCAGGTGCCCTGCAGTGGAAGCACAGTCTTAACCACTGGACAGTCAGGGAAGTCCCAATAAATACTGTTTTTATGCAATATTTTTAAAAAAATCAAAACTAATGCAAAAAAAAATTACTGATGAACAAATTCCAGCATTTTAAAGAAACACAAGATCTGACCACATACTTGGCATGTCTCACCTCACTCACCCTAATCTGGTCCTATCAAGAGTTTGTCTTTTTAAAGTATTGCACTAAAATATTATTTCTTGATTACTGAACTTTGGCACCCCCTTAAATGCTGTATCCAAGGTGGAATACCTCATATGCCTTACTCTAGTCCTGGCCCCAGGCTTTTGGTATTTTCATTTCTGTGGTTGTCTGGCAAACTGGGTGAACACTTGGGCTACAATCAATGAGTTTCTGTGCCCAGTAAAATCCAGGTACAGATCTGGCTTCAGGTATGTGACTTATAATTTCTGTGATGTTCACTATACTCACTTCTTCTAAAGGTGCTTCAGGGCACAATTAAAAGGAGGCAAATCTGTCCTCCACTTCTGGGTTTACTTAACAGATCCCTTGCTCTGGGCTTTTTAAGGCTGCTTTAGGTAAACAATGAGTAGCTTACTTAAAATATTCTTTTTCATTGAAGCCAAGTTATGAAAAAGAAAATACTGTATATGAGCAAAGGAGGTGGGGGTGTCTGGAGCAATACTTGGTGGCCACAGTGAGAGCATGCAGCCTCCCTGGACTGCATGAGGTTCCACACACCTGACACCAAGATGAGACGAGTTACAGCAGACATGGCTCCTGACCAGACCCTACCTTTCCCTGTCCCAAAATCACCTCCCTTAGTAGCCGGGGCTGGCTGAGGAGAGTCTGTCTGGAGAAAGGTTTGCGAATGGCCAGGCTCGTTTTGAAAGCTTCTTCCTGGACTTAGGATAGTGCTGTGCCGAAGATGGATGTGTGCTTAACAGTTTCCCATTTTTATTACCTGAGGACAAAGAAAAAAGATAAAAATAGACATTTAACCACACAAATAATTTACATTACTGTCTTCTTTATGACTATGAAATAATAAGATAAAATTAAATCAAGAGCAATAACGATTTCGGCACAGCAGTTACTAGGCAAAAACTGGCATTTACGCTCTCTCTGGAAAACAAACTGAAATAAGAAAACTCATAAACTGAGTGTTGGGAGTGCGGCGTGAAATTTTTCTTGGTTGAAATCTTCACTGAATTTTCAAGTAAAAAGTGTATTAAGCTGCTGTTTCCTTCCATTATTCCTTTCATTACATAGGCCAGTGGCAGGCAGGCATTTGTTGTCAAGATGCCTCGTGGCAGAGCCATCCTTGTTGAAACCCTAGTCCTTAGCTTGGGGTTAATATAAAGAGAGGGGAGAGAAGAAACAGGTACTCAGGAGTCTGCATCCTCTCCAGGTCTTGAGAACCTTATTATGTCTCCTGGACGTAGGTGCCTTCCATGTTACCAAAAACAATCAGCAGAGAAATGCAGGGGGAAATAAATAAAAACAAAGCAGAGAGGGAGAGAGAGATGAAGCCCTAGAACTGGCAGGAGCCATGGAGAGGTTGCCCAGTTTATTCCTCCACCATCTGATAAACTGGGGCCTGAACTATGCCTGATGGATGCCAGTCTCTTCTCCTTTGTATCTCCCCTCAGTAATTCTCTGAGGCCTTGGCATCCCTACTGTAGGGGTTGAGGTGGGGGTTGGGGACGAAAATCAAGATAAGCCCTTCTTTGTTTGCAGCTGAGGCACAGAAATTAGTGACTTCTTTGTGTCAGAGATCAATCTAGGATATCTCACCCTTAGGCAATTTCCTGAAATTATCTTCCCTTTAGCATTGTTGGCTTCCCCAGTGGCTCAGCAGGTAAAGAATCTGCCTGCAATGCGGGAGACCTGGGTTCGATCCCTGAGTTGGGAAGATCCCCTGGAGAAGGGAAAGGCTACCCACTCCAGTATTCTGGCCTGGAGAATTCCATGGACTATACAGTCCATGGGGTCGCCAAGAGTCAGACACGACTGAGCAACTTTCACTTCACTTCACTTTCTGCAGTATTAGGACTGTCTCTGTGTGGGTGTTGTGAAAATTTTTAACTGTTTCTTGAAATTTCTGTTTTAGTTCATCATCTGCAGTTTTTTGATGAGCCCACCACAGCTACGACTTTTCCAGTATGATTATCCTCAGTGGAGCATCATCCTGGGTTACTGCATAGGAACCTCATCTTTCATCTGCATCCCCACATATATAACTTATCGACTGATTGTTACTCCAGGGACACTTAAGGAGGTATGTGCTAGTTAGTGTGTGTGTGTGCTTTTGTGTTTAGGTTGGTAATTGTTTGGGAAGAAAAGGGTTCTGTTCTTGTGCTCTATTCAAAGGAGAGAAGTCCACCACAAGGATTCACCAAGAGGCTCTCAGCCTTATATAATCATATACCGACGTCATTATGTAGCCTCTGATAGCTGCCACTGTCATCTTAAGGCATCTCCCATAAGCCTCAAGTATGAAGGGGAATGAGTGAGCTGTTTGGATGCGCCACAGCGCACAGCCTGGTATATAGCATTCTAAACATATTAGAAAACTACTTTGCCTCCTGCATTCCACTGAGCACAGACATCAGATCAATGGTGTCTGCAGCAATAACACAAATTTGACTTAAGTGGATTTAAAGTAAATCCACTTAAGTAGAGAGTATGGTGGAAAATGTCTGTGGTCACTTTTCTAACAGCAATGTGATAAGGGCTGTTTCAAAAATCATCACTAAATAAGGATGTTACAACAATATTATGTGTCTGTGTTAGTTGCTCAGTCGTGTCCGAGTTTTTGAGACCCCGTGGACTGTAGCCCACCAGGCTCTTCTGTCCATGGAATTCTCCAGGCAGGAATACTGGAGTGGGTTGCCGTTTCCTTCCCCAGGGGATCTTCCCAACCCAGGGATCAAATCCAGGTCTCCTGCATTGCAAGTGGATGCTTTACCATCTGAGCTACTAGGGAAGTCCAATAATATCATAGTTTTAGCTTAAGTTACTGGAGTAGGGGGAAAAAAAAGCTGCCATTATAGCAGGATTTGTGTCAGTAAATGAATAGTGTGCTGTAAAAATTTCAATAACAACCTTATAATTTGTATACGATTGTATATATTTTAAAGTATCTTCATGTAGATATCTTACTTTGTTATCAAAGTACTTTGTGAGGTAGATGGGCAGGTATCCTTAGTGAAGATACTGAATCTGGGAATGCTGCCGCTCACGGTTTCCTTATTTCAGTGACTTGTATAGGGACACAGTTTAGGGAGGTTCAGAATCCAGGGCTTCTGGTTTTTGGTCCAATGCTCTTTCACTTTTAGGTGCAGCTTCTCTTTTGTGTCCTCAGGGTACTAATGGTTTGCGGATGTAGAAATTGGCTCTAGAGGTTAGAAAGACGAGTTGTCGCTTTTCATCCTGTGCTGTCAGTTAGTAGTTCAGGCCACCAGGATTCCCAGCAATGTTAGCAAAATTGAAAATGCTGGGTCGTTACTTGCTTGGTTGTGTTTCATGCCACAGCGAGGTTACTGTGGCAGGAGAGCCTGAAGAAGTAGCTGCTTACAGAAGTCTGTGGGTGGGTGCTTTTGTCAGAGGTGAGCTCAAAGGTGAAAGGTGATATTTGGGAGAAAGCTAGAGGGATTGTGCTCTCCAACAACCTGAGATCAGAGCTGGGCTAGTCTGTGGGCTCTTAGAAGCAAAACTCATATTTGAGTTTATCACACTCATCTTCCTAAAACATTTCACAAGAAACATGAAGCAAGAGAGCCTGAGGCAATTAAACAGCACCTCTTTTCTGAGAACTGAGATTGCTTCTTTTTCCAAATAGAAAAACTGAATTCTAGGTGAACAGAACTCTGCAAGGAGTTACTAATTTCCTACACGCAGAACAGCCCTATTACAACCTCACTTCTCCCAAAGCGTCATGGATTCTGGTGTTGTCCGAAATACATGCTCAGGCAAGAGTCATTGTGTTTGCTCCTTCTGGCTGTTCTTTATGGCAGTTATGATAGCCCACTGACCCCACTGACTCAAACCCAGAGGCCAAGGTCAAGGTTGGGAATTCAGGTCAATAAATTTCAGTATTCTTTGGTCACAGACTGTACTTCAAGTTTTGGTTATCTTTCTTGCAAATTCCCGTTGGCCACAAGGAAATGCTACCCAAAGGTGTACAATTAAGAGAGCTCAGATCCATTAGTAGTAGAGGTTAAGGCTGATTGCAGGGCCGTGTTTGGCACAGGCCACCGGATGGGAAACAGTGGGTTAGGAAGCATCACGATACAGCCAGTCAGGGGGGCCTGGGAGGGAAAAGACTAGGGCAAGTCACTTACCTTCTCTGGGCCTTAGTTTCTTCATCTTTAAAATGTGCTCACTGAACTGGATTAACATTTCCAAACTGTGTTGTAAGGAGCTGTAGTTCCATGGGATATCAATTACGTGTTACTGCTGGGGAAATGTTACATGGTCAAATAATTTTGCAGAATGCTGGATTAAGGCAAAGTTAAATAGGTCTCTTTACGACAGGACTTCTGAAAAGCCTTAACATGCCTATATGCATGCTTAGTTTCTTAGAGGAATAAAGCATGTTTTTGCCAAGCACCCCAAGGGACTATTAATTTTTTGTGAATACCAGACTTTATGGTCTGTAACATTCCATGTATGAGGGAGAGAGAACTCATATGACATTTTGGTATGGTTTAAAAAAAAAATAAGAGAAAAGTAAATTTCTTAACTCTTCTGGGCTCTAGCCATATACAAAGCTGGAGTTTGTGGAGTAAGTCACCACCTGCTCATCTGTAATTTAGAGCCTTGTCACTAGCATCTGCAACCTGGAAGTCTCAAGGTTGGAGTCATCAGCTGGATTAGGTGACTGTCAGAGAAGTCCTTAGTGACCTGCAGAAAGACACTGGGAATATGGTCCCTAATAAGTAATCAATCATGAAGATGGTAACAGTGACCCACTGCTTGCATGATCACCTTGCAGAAGGCCAGGGACTGGCAAATTTTGACAGCAATAGTAGTCTGGCAACTAGAATGCTGCCCAAATATGGGAAATAAGTGGACCTGGCCTTTTGGGAGATGAGCAGTCAGAAGAGCAGCAGAATGGGCAAGTAGAGGTTAGAACACAAAACCTTTTGTGCTTTTCACTGTGGGTCTTGCCTTGGCCATACACCTGACTGCTCTTCTCTCTCTGCACAGCATAGCTTCACTGAAGACTAGTTAGAGTGATGTGTCCAGTTCTCAAATAGCAAGGCCTAATTCTTCTATATCAGTTATGGGTTACAGATTCATCTTTGGGAAAGAATGGTTTGTGAAAATTTGATTTCTATGACTAGACACGTCTGGGTTGCTGATGAGCACTGTAGTAACTCCTTTTTAAATGGATTCCCAGGGTGAGGTTTCATTAAGGTCATCAAGAACACATGTACAATTTTGTGAATTTCATTACCTATGAGAATGGGAACTTTTTAGAATTCCATAGGCCCTGCTCCTTAAGAATTAACTCCCAGAACCAAGAAATAAAAAAGATTAAAGAGGACTACATATTTTTTCAATCTACTTTCAGATCCAATTTTGCTTTGCTCACCATAGGTTCAGACTTTTGGCCATCAAAGATTTTACTGAGCAACTGAATATTTTCTTTCCTAAACCTCTGCAGTGCTCCCCACATCTCTGAGCTGCTTCATGTCACCCTGATGCTAAGTTTTACAAGGCAGGCTGTATATTTCATACCCAAATCCAAGCATATTTCAGATCTGTCCCAAAGCTTCTGTGTACCTCAGCTGTTTCTACAGTAAAAATTCTCAGTCTTTTTCCTGTAATGAGTACTATGTCAAAATGAGATTGCTTTAGGGATGATGATTTGAATGGGCACATCTTTTAAAACTATGTAATAATTTGCACCCTTGTATGAACTACAGGTGACGTCACTGAGGCAGTAATAACATCTTGGCTGTCACAGCGACTGACGGCACCATGCACTGTGCCTGTAACACACAGGCAGGCCACAGGAGCCTGGCTGAGGGGGGGAACCAGAATCCAGCGCTCACTCTGCTCCCCAAGCCCTCTGGGCCACATGCAGCCTCCTCTGCCCAGAGAAATGGATGTCCTTTCCCAGACCATCAGAGGCATGCTATGGGCCAGCACTGGTTCTATTGAAGGGTCATCATTTGCTCCTGTTAGTGTGAGAGTGACTTTTTACAAATGCTTTTATATAGTTCCTTTATATGGCACTTCTACCCATACTTGAGAACAAACGGGTTCCTTTCTTTTTAGAATTTCTTTCTTTAGGTGCACCTCACGGCATGCAGAACTTCCCTGACCGGGGATCAAACCTGCACCCCCTGCAGTGAAACCGTAAAGTCTTCACCACTGGGCCTCCAGGGAATTGAATCCCCGGGATTCCTTTCTTAACAAAAGTCAATAAAACTAATCCAATTTACTATTAACCACTGTTTAAATGCTATTTAACCTTTAATATCAATGTTGAAAAAAACTTTGTTAAATTATAAGAATATTTATAACATCTTATCTTCTTCCTAACAGCGTATTATTAAAGGTGTCACCCCAGAAACACCGACAGAGATTCCCTGTGGGGACATCCGCTTGAATGCTGTGTAAAACATCAACAAAAGGAAGATGGCTTCCCAATAACTTCTTCCTCCAGTCCTGACAAGTCACACCTCGCCTTCTCCCTCTAAGTCCAGCTAAGCATATCAACGGAAGGGCCTTCTTCATAGAGACACAGTCCCAAAAGACTATGGTGCCCAGATTCTTTCGGCCTCCAGTCACTTCATGTGAAATCTCCAGGACATGTTACCACAATAGACTCTGATGCAGCTAAAGTGGACTGCTTTGAATGTGTGAGGCTGTGTATGGAGGTGATGAAAACCACTATGTCGTCATTAGGACTAGTTTAGGATCAAGTCTGTGAGTCTCCTGTGTCATTCCTTCTTACGATCATCAGTATCTAATATTGTTGCTTCCAAAGATTTCAACTGTTCATGACTGCATAAACCATGTAAGAAAAAAACAGGGATACTGTCTTGCTAGCCATATGTTTTCTGAGTAGCAGAGAATCCTATAGCTGGAGTCTATTAGAACCCCGTAACCTGTGTGCTGCTGTGGAGTCAGGAGAGGAAGATGTAAGAAGTTAAATTGAAAAATAATGTGTATGTGTGAGCATGTGTGTCTGTGTGTACAACTGTTCCAGTGTATCCTTACCCGTTACAAACTATACGAATTTCCTCTAGTTTTTTTTTTTTACATTAACAAATTCCACCTACAGAAATTTGTATGTATGTTATTTGAAGGGTATAATGACTACGACAGGCTCTGCCACCTATTCCTTTTCCAAGGACACTGCTTTAGCCCATATGCTTTCCTCTGTGGGCTGGCCTTCAGTATTTGCTGCACTTCACTGCCATCTTCCTGTCTCTCTCTACTAAACATACAGGGTAACAGTCCACAGGCTAATCTGGCCTATTTCATTAGTCACTGTGGCTTGGCTGTGAACTACTTTGAAGATGAATATTGATAAATGCATCTTCAGTGTTCAGTTGGCTATCTGGTTTAAGCTCTGTCTACTTCAAATGACTGAGTTTGACCACTAAGGTTATTTTGCTTTGTGAAGACTAGATAAATCTGATTCTCACAGGGTGTAGAGGTCTGACACCCTGACCTAAACCAAGGTCATCCTCAATCCAAAAGTAATTAAGAGAGTCTGGTGAGTGAACCTCCTCCCAACTCCTTGACTTTTCCTGGGTGGCTATTAGGATAGTGGGCCCTCCAGATAATTTTCCAGATTGAGTCTAAGTAAGGCTGATTGGAAAAGGGACACTTAAGTTAATGACATTCATGCCACATAAAACCCTTAATACAGATCTAGTAAATATGACTTCAGTGGCTTGGGACACTCAAGATGCATAGGTAGAGAAGCAAATTTTACCTTGTAGTGACATTTCCTTAACCAAAACCTTAAAGGCAGTAAAGCCTAGTCAATGATAAAAGGACTCAATCTTCTGGCCCCATATCACATCAGTCCTCTATATGAATCTAATTCAATCCTAACAACCTTACAGAAAGAAGATCCCTATAGTAGACTAGGCCTAATTTTATCCAATTATAGATCTTTCTCCCTTGGCTTCCTTTCCCCAACAATATTCCCCAGCCATCTTCCTGTATTCCACTACATCCTTCTATTTCTGATGCCCTGCTTTCCCCAGTGGGGTATTTTCTCCATAGATGTCAGCTGCTGAGAAATTTCCCAAATTATCAGAGGGAAAGAGAAAGGGGATTTAAAATGACTCTTAGTGACCTACCTTATCTTTGCTTTTTCATTCCTTCTTGCTACCTTATGTCCATTCTCTTTGCTTTCTAGAGTGCTGAAAGGAGAGAGGTAATGTAAGTGGCAGTGTATTTGGTGGTAAATAGCTTTGCAAATTTTAAGAACTTGCTTTATATGGATTCTCCCCCTCTCACACACGCTTATGCATTTTCCAAAGATACCATTTTTTAAACAGCACTTTTTCAAACAAAGAGTTTTGTCAAGCCAGGTGTTATACAGGTGTTTTGAAAATTTTCAAATGTCACTAGACTTTAAAAAAAATCCAAAATCTCTCTTCAATATAGTCTGCATTTACTTGATTCCTATTTATTAATACTACTCTGAATATTTTTTAAGGAAAACTTAGTTGGTAGACCAAATTTAAAATAATCTTTTAAAGACCTTTTACATCTAATGTAGCATTTACATAAAAGTAAAAAATAAAAATGGAATGAATTGTAAAGTGCTGGTTAATTTCTTTTCTGTAATTAGTAAGAAATAACCAAGGAAAAGACAAGACACAACAAAAGAATGGAGGCCAATTCAGTTGACTGAGATTGTTCCTATATGTTGATATGTAATGGAGTCCAAACAATTTATCTCCATTCCAAAAAACTTGAAACACATTTAAAACTCATTCCATTTGTTGTGTGGAATGCATGACTTGTAACCTAAATTCACTGCCCTGGCTGCCCCATCTGGAGATGGAAGCAAAGACCCCTACAAACCCACCCAGTCAATCAATGTATTAGCTCCAAAATCATATGACAGATCAAATAATGAATCTCAGAGTAAGGCAAAGTGATTATGTGAGATTAGTCACTCTTTCACCATCCCCTCTTTTTATGCAGCTTGTTAATTTGGTGCCACCAATGCCAAACTTTTAAGTACAAAGTTCCATTTAACTCATCCACCCCAAATCTCCTGAAAAGGGAGATTATTCTCCTAGAATTAGAACCATGTTCTCTCTGAAAAGTAAGAAAGACTGACCTGCCATGTTCTATCTGTTGTACAGTTGATTTGGAGGTCACCATCAAAGCAAAGCTTAAAACCACGGAATGCAGCGGCTTAACTGTGCTGTTCTTACGTATCTTAAGACAATCCTTAGCTATCCAATGGTACAATCCATGCCTGGTTCCTTTTGTAGTATGTTTTTCGGCTCATAAATCAACACCTGGTGCTTAAGATATCATTAAAACAAGGCAGTATTCAGAAGGCATTTTCTCCTCTTTTTTTGGTCAGAGACAGTTGGGAAGAGCAGTAGATCCCTCAGAGAGACTATTACAACCTGTCATCACCATAAAGCAATGAAAACAATAGTCCTATGCAAAGTAGGAAGTTGTATACTTTAGTCATCATGGAGCTCACCCGTTACTTAAAAACACAAGGAGAGTTACACAAAAGGCTCTAAATTATGAAGGTGAATTTAGAAAGGGCTTGCAAAGTATGCTGGAGACTGAAATTTATAAATCCATATATTGAAAAAAAATCCCAAAATAAAACATTAAGACAAGGAATATCCCTATACTGTAGAACGCTTTCCTGGTGAAACATTCTGAATTTTTTTCTTCAGTATCACAGATAAGTCAATGATATTTACTAAAATGTGTCTTGTTTAGTTCCATGGAAGGACTATTTCAAAAGCTCTAAATCTTTTTTTGTTATTTTTATAGTATCACCTTTCCCCTTCATTGCTTAACTGTCTCTAAATTTCAATAATGGAACAATGTTTTAAAGTTCAGATAACTACATTAGAGGGCAGAAACAAACCTAGTTACTTTCTCTACTCTTCCTGGGATCTAGAAATTTCTAAAGAAATATTCCCTCTCCTAGAATGACATAATACTCCTCTCAATTTTTTAATAGGCATTTACTACAATGGAAAAGATGGAATCTTAAGTATGCCTTTGCTTATGTAACATATAGTTGGAATCCATTCAGTACTGCTTCTACATGAGGTGTATCAAAACAGAAATCTTTTTTTAATGATTCACAATATATTTCAATTGAAATTTAAGCTTGTATTTCTCTTACCAGCACCTCATAATATCCATACCAAACTGCCTTACCACCAATCAAGTTTTTACTTCCTTATCAAAAACAGATTATCAAAAAAAAAAAAAAAACCAGATTATCTTCACTGGCCAAATCTACTTTGGAACCAGTGTGCACTGGTGGAGTATGTCATCAGAAAAAAGTTTTATGTCTGCTAAACTAAGAACCTTATCATTTAGGAGAGAGAATAGGTGATTTCAGTCCTTCAGTTCTACAACTGAAGACCCCAATTATAGTAATCTATTTTTAACAAATTGTAAACACTAACAGTTCAAACAACAAATATTTAGGAAATAGGAGCTAGCCCATCGCTAGGCTTAAAATGCCTGAAGTGACATACATCAAAAAAATCTCAGAGAAATGCTGAAAATAAAGAAATGAGTGAAAGTCAAAGTGTTAAACATCAGTTGTGTCCAACTCTTTGCACTCCCATGGGCTGAAGACTGCCAAGCTTCTCTGCCCATGGGATTCTCCAGGCCAGAACACTGGAGTGGGTAGCTGTTCCCGATCTTCCCAACCCAGGGATCAAACCCATGTCTCTTGCACTGCAGACATTCTTTACCGTCTGAGCCGCCAGGGAAGCCCCAAATACCTAAATTTCCATAAACAAATAATATTTGCTAATTTTTTAAAAAAGCTACTTGATTCTTACTCGAACTCTAGTATTACAAGTATACCTTATAAAACTTGATACATGAAAAATGCAGTTTAAAGGATAAAATTAGGGACTTATGTAAAATAAGAATTTGCAGTTATTTCTCCAGTAACATTTAAAAATGACCTGATTTACAAAAAAAACCAAAAAAACGTTTTCAGGATACTTTGTGTTGAACATATCAATGGTAGTGATTTAGTTGCTAAGTTGTATCCGACTCTTGGGACACCATGGACTGTAGCCTGTCAGGCTCCTCTGTCCTTGGGAATTCTCCAGGCAAGAATACTGGAGTGGGTTGCCATGCCCTCCTCCAGGGGATCTTCCCAACCCAGGGATCAAACCCGTGTTTCCTGCATTGCAGGCAGATTCTTTACCAACTGAGCTATGAGGGAAGCCCCGAATGATATATCAATGGGGTGCTTCAAATTCTGGACTATATACAGTTAACTGAATTATATAAATGGTACTTCATTTCCCTCATCTTTAGTTTCTTCTTCCACATTACCTATAGCCAAGAATAAATATTTTCTATTATTCACCTCTGTTAACTGTGATTATATGAAATTGTTCAATGTTATTTTTTACATGAAACATTTAAACTTCAGTGACAGAATTAAACCTATTTATACAAAAGAGTCCCCTCTTTAAGATGCATAAAATGCCCATGTACTCATTTATGCAATTTAGTCATAGATGTTCCAAATTATATTTTAAGACATCAGTAAATGCCTTTTGTTGTTAACTACTACTGTAGTAACTCTTAACATCATGATGAATAGACTGTCTCATTAAAAAGAAGAAAAAGCAGAGTGAAACAAAACTCCCTTCCAAACTCTTAAGGTTAAAAGAAAAATCTTAACTGTGTATTGTCAAAACATCCCCCAAAATATCACTGCATGCGATCTGCAAATACTTAGCATCAAAATACCTAGAATTAGAGATATTAAATTTCAGTAAAGCAAAATGAATTATTATAATCTGTGTAGAGCTTCAGTTTATAATGTACTTTCACTGGTATCAGGCTTCCCTGGTGGCTCAGATGGTAAAGAATCTACCCACAATGCAGGAGACCCGGGTTCAATCCCTGGGTCGGGAAGATTTCCTGGAAAAGGAAATGGCAACCCACTACAGTATTTTTGCCTGGAGAATTCTGTGGACAGAGGAACCTGGTGTAATAAATTCATGGGGTCGCAAAGAATCAGACACAACTGAGGTGACTAACACTTTCACAAATATCATCTCACTCGATCATCAGATCTATGTAATAGATGTCATTTCCCCAGTTTTGTAGATAAGGAGAGTGAGGCGCAGAGTGATTAACTGATTTGTCCAGGTTCACACAGCTGGAAAGTTCCAGAACAGGTCTTATACCTAGGTGTTTTGATTGCAGGTTATTTGCATGAAAGTCGCTCAGTCGTATCCGACTCTGTGACCCCGTGGACTATACAGTCCATGGAATTCTCCAGGCCAGAATACTGGAATGGGTAGCCATTCCCTTCTCCAGGGAATCTCCCCAACCCAGGGATTGAATCCAGGTCTCCTGCATTGCAGATGGATTCTTTACCAGCTGAACCACAAGGGAAGCCCATTATTTGCATGTCTGTCTTTAAACACATCATCCACATAAAACTCGTAGAAGAGAGTATAGGCTAAACATTCTCTCACATAAATCATACCAATGTTTTCTTAGGTCAGTCTCCCAAAGCAATAGAAAGAAAAACAAATGGGAATTAATCAGACTTAGAAACTTTTGCACAGCAAAGAAAACCATAAAATGAAAAGACAACCTATGAAATGGGAGAAAATATTTGAAAACAATGCAACTGACAGGACTCAATGTCCAAAATACATAAACAGCTCATACAACCCAACTGAAAAATGGGCAGAAAACCTAAACAGACATTTTTCCAAAGAAGACATACAGATGGTCACAGGCACATGAAAAGGTTCTCAACATCACTAATTATGAGAGAAATGCAAATCAAAGCTACAATAAGGTACCATTTCATATCAATCAGAATCGTGACCATTAAAAAGTCTACAAGTAACAAATGCTGGAGAATGTGTGGAAAAAACAGAATCCTGCTACACTGCTGGTGGGAATGTAAGTAGCTGCAGCCACTAAAAAACAGCATAGAGGTTCCTCAGAAAACTAAAAATAGAATTACCATATAATCCAGCAGTCTCACTCCTGAGCATATATCTGAACAAAACTACAACCCAACAAGATACATGCACTCCTATGTTCATAGCAACACTATTCACAATAGCCAAAGACAGAGACAATATCCAAGACATGGATACAACCTAAATGTCCACTGACAGATGAATGGATAAAGATGATGTGGTAGGTATGTACAGTGGAATACTACTCAGCCACGAAAACGAATAATGCCATTTGCAACAACATGGGAAAAACAAATACCATATGATACACTTACACGTGGAATCTAAAATATGGCACAAATGAACCTATCTAACAAAACAGAAACAGGCTCACAGACATAGAGAACAGATTCTGGTTTCCAAGGGGTAGGTGGAAGGGAAAGGAATAGACTGAGAGTTTGGGTTAGTAGATGCAAATGTTTACACTTAGAATGGATTAACAGCAAGGTCCTATTGTACAGCACAGGGAACTATATCCAATCTTCTGGGATAAATCATAATGGAAAAGAATACAAAAAAGAATGTATACACACACACACACACACACATATATATAACTGAGTCACTCTGCTGTATAGCAAAAATTAACACCTTAAAAATCAATTAATGGAGAAGGAAATGGCAACCCACTCCAGTACTCTTGCCTGGAAAAATCCTTTGGACCAAGGAGCCTAGTAGGCTACAGTCCATGGGGTCGCAAAGAGTCGGACACGACTGAGCAACTTCACTTCACTTCATGGCAAAATGTCTTGTGTGAAACATGTTTTTCTTAATTTCCATGAAACAACATTCTGCAGTCTAATAAAACTTTTATCTACTGTAAAAAAAAAAAAAAATCAATTAAACAAATATTTAACTAAAAAAAAAAATCATCCACAGAAGTCAAAATAAACAGTACTGGAACAAGAGTAAACAAGTGGAAGGAGAAGGAAAATTAAGATAGTGAATCACAGAACAGTTGTTTACCAATTCACACAATTGAAGTCCATTATTTTAGACCTCAACTATTTAAAAGAACACATATCTAGCAACACATATAATGAATCCCTTATTTATATTGATCCAAATAACTTATTATCATTATCCAAGAACTGCTCCCCTGTGCTCTAGTATGACAACTCTAACAAAGGAATTCAATTCTTCATCAAAGCTGAGGACTTTCAGCCTGTCATTCATGGTCTTCCATGATCTCACCCGAAATTTTCCAGTTCCACTGTACTACGCCCCTCTGTGTATGCTCAGTTTGTGCTTCTGCAGTATCTGTCACTGTCACTGATAAGACTTAGTACAGAACCTCTATATATGGAACTTCTAATAAATTGTGCTGTATTTTTAAGAGTATATTAAATAAGACATGTTCATAAATAGACTACCCAGTCCTTTAGCTAATTTTTTTTATTTAGGGTGTCTCCATCTTTTCACCCTTAGCTAAAACTCAGTTATACACATAACTAATATCTTGCTAAGGTTTCAGAAAAGAGGAATGATGGCATGACATGAGTGACATTTTAAATGTGACACTTTTAAAATATAAGCATCAATTAAATGGTACAAATGTTATCACAATTTTTATTTTAAGAGGTATGTTGTAAGCTTAAAAGCTTAGACAAGATGTGTGATCTATATTTTACACTTTAATACAAATTTAAGGACAAAAGTAAGACGATATTCTCCATTCAAATCCACATTATTTTTATCTGAAACACAGTATTTATAATATAAACAGCTCCGGCAACAAAATCAACAATAAAGAGTTGTTTAAATTATTTTTTAATGGTCATAGTAGAGCTAATTTTCCTCATATTACCTATGAGGATTTAGCATTCTCTTTAGGTCTTGAATATAACCAAGAAGGTCATACTAATAATATTACATATTAACTTAGTTAAACATTCAAGATAAAAGGACTGACTTCTGACTTAATCTAAACCCAAAATGAATTTTTAAAATATATTTTAAAATACCCTCCCAACCACTCTTAACACACTCCTTTATGTGTTCACACAGCATGTTACAGGAGTTGTAATTTTCTGTGCTTCCATAGGTCTTTCTACTGGGGCAGTCATCAATCATCTTCTTTCTCAATATATGTCTTTGCGTTAATCCTTGCCATTTGCCGGGCCAAGTATCTGTCTCTTGCTGACATTACAGTCTCTTCATTGCTCCGCTTTGCAAACTTGCTCACTGTCTCATGTGGCTTCTCTTGTTCTTTGCCTGTCTCTTGGCATTCCTCTGTGATTCTGTGTTTTGCTCCCAATGACGCTTCAGAACTAGGGGGTTTCTCTGGGTTTCTTTCTTTGTCCTTTTCCATGTCTCTCATTTTACTGGCTCTTTCCTGGTTAAGAAACCTATCCTTTGCCCTAGAATTTGGGCTGCTTTCCTTTCTGTCTCGATTTCTTTCTGAAGATTCAACACTGACTTCTCGTTTTTCTCTATCTCTGTATGTATCACTGTTTTCATATCTTTCTTTTCTTGCTTTCACATGCTCTTCCTTTTCTTTGCTTTTCTCTTCCTTCTCGCATCCTTTCTCATTGTGTCGGTCATAATTATTTCGTTGTCTGTGTCTTTCCTGTTCTCTGGAGGGATATTTCTCCCTGTCTTTTTCCCTTTTCCATTCTCTGTCATTTCTTTCTCTCTCGTCTCTTCCCCTCAGTCTCTCTTCTTTTTCATGCCTCTTCCAGTGTGAATCTCTGTGACTGGACTCTCTGTGCCTATGGGAATCCTTTTTTTCTTTTCGAGAATCACAGTCAGTGTAATAGGTGTCCTGCTCCCTGGATGGTCTCTCTTGGTGTTGACCTTCCCTTTTCTCACGTCCTCTTGACTTGCAACTTTTTGTGTGGCATTTGGTACCATGTTCTCTTTCTTCACTAGATGACGGTGAGTGGGTAGGATTCCTGTGATGCTTGGAGTCATTTTGTAAGGTCTCTGTGCCCTTTTCCCTTCTGCAGTTCACTTTATTTTCCTCCGTTTCATCATTCTCACTGCTCTTAGCATCAAAGTCACTGTCTGCATCTGGGTTTTCCTCTACTTTCACACCAGTTCGGCTAATGCAGTTCTCATGGGGTATTCTGCTCTCTGAACTTACTTCATCAGAATATCCTTTTGATTTCTCTTCTTTTATCCCAGACCTTAAGAAAAATAATGTAACACAAAATGCCACATTATTAATTATAATAAATAAATTCTATAAATAAATTCATAGAACTTTTAGCAGTACTTAAGTCAATACACTTACAACTGTGTATGCTTTCTGATTATCCCAAATTCAAAAAGGTGCTGATGTCTATTTACCTGGTAAACATCTATCATTAGTATATTCTAATCATTCAGATTATTTTCAATATTGGTAGAAATGAAAAAGTAAAAATCAGACCTTCTGTATAGACCACTAGATCCTTCAGGTAGGGGTCTATGGAAGGTCTTCCTTTTTGCCAAACATAGACACCTAATCATTAGGAAAAGGCATATTCTGGAATAAGTACTAGTTTTCAACAAGAAGTTCAAGTTGTGGCTCTTTGCTGGATTTTTTCTTTCTTTCTAAAAAATACTTAAAATAGTCCTGGAAAAAGATGAAGATAAATTTTTTTCACCACAAAATGGTGACAAAATATAATTCTAAATATCACTAAATAATCCTTCTGACGATTGAAAAGGCATCAGCCTCCTGCTATACACCTCAGCATCTATTACAACAAATTGGAAATATATGAATCCATCCAGCCATTATGATCAGTTACATTAACACTGTTTATACCACCTACATTTTCCCAGCTGATCAGCATGGTTAATTTATTTATATTACTCACACACTCATTCTCAGTAATCACTTATTCATCACACAAACAAAGCAACAACTATGGTTCTCAAGGAACTGCTTTCCTTAGATACAAATTTAGGACAAATTTTACCTTCAAATATATATTATAGCATGATAATTTCACTATTCCTATATCTTATGGGCTTCCCAGGTGGCGCTAGCAGTAAAGAACCCACCTGCCAATGCAGGAGATATAAGAGACTCAGATTCAAACCCTAGGTGAGGAAGATCCCCTGGAGAAGGGAATAGCAACCCATTCCAGTATTCTTGCCTGTAGAATCCCACTGCCAGGATCCTAGGACAGAGGAGCCTAATGGGCTACGGTCCAAAGGGTCGCAAAGAGTCAGACATGACTGAAGCGACTTAGTATGCATAATATGTTATAATTTTATTCAGAATTCCTCCAGGCCTTCCTTTCTAGACCAGCGCTAACAGAAATGCCAACAGAAGTGAGGAATTCCCCGGCAGTCCAGGGGTTATGGCTCAGTGCTTTCAAGGGCCGAGACCCAGGTTCCAACCCTGGTGGGGAATTAAGATTCCACCAGCCGCACAGCATAGCCAGAAAAAAGTCTACAGAAATGGCAATGTCTATATTTGTGCTGTCTAATATTGTAGCCACTAGCCAAATGTGAGAATAGAGTACTTGAAATGTGACTGATGTGACCAAAATTTTAGATTTAATTTAAACAGCCACATGAAACTAGTGGCTACATATTGGATAAAGCATTTCTAAGGCCCTGACTCTGTGAATCTTTATGTTTTACAGAGGCTAGGTCCTATTTATGAAAAGATATGCTTCTCTTTTTATACACTATCTGAACATGCATGCAGAATTACTATGATAAAAATACCTTGAACTAAAGGTTTTTTAATTCAGTTCAGTTCAGTTGCTCAGTCGTTTCCGACTCGTTGCGACCCCGTGAATCACAGCACACCAGGCCTCCCTGTCCATCACCAACTTCCGGAGTTTACCCAAACTCATGTCCGTCAAGTTGGTGATGCCATCCAGCCATCTCATCCTCTGTCGTCCCCTTCTCCTCCTGCCCCCAATCACTCCCAGCATCAGGGTCTTTTCCAAAGAGTCAACTCTTTGCATGAGGTGGCCCAAGTATTGGAGTTTCAGCTTGAGTCCTTCCAATGAACACCCAGGACTGATCTCCTTTAGGATGGACTGGTTGGATCTCCTTGCAGTCCAAGGGACTCTCAAGAGTCTCTTTCAACACCACAGTTCAAAAGCATCAGTTCTTCAGCACTCAACTTTCCCCACAGTCCAACTCTCACATCCATACATGACTGCTGGAAAAATCACAGCCTTGACTAGACGGACCTTTGTTGGCAAAGTAATGTCTCTGCTTTTTAATATGCTATCTAGGTTCATCATCACTTTCCTTTCAAGTAGTAAGGGTCTTTTAATTTCATGGCTGCAATCACCATCTGCAGTGATTTTGGAGCCCCCAAAAATAAAGTCTGACACTGTTTCCACTGTTTCCCCATCTATTTCCCATGAAGTGATGGGACCAGATGCCATGATCTTAGTTTTCTGAATGTTGAGCTTTAAGTCAACTTTTTCACTCTCTTCTTTCACTTTCATCAAGAGGCTTTTTAGTACCTCTTCACTTTCTGTCATATTGGTGGTGTCATCTACACATCTGAGGTTATTGATATTAAAAAGCTGTAAATCTCTAGTTATTCATTCAATTAGGTCAGGTTTGGCTAACAACAAAACATGAATACTACAGTCCTCTACTTCCAGGGAGTTTAAGTGATCGTGGGATCACATCAGAAATCAAGGGCAATATCCTTCTTCTGGAAGGGCTTCCCTGGTAGCTCAGACGGGAAAGCATCTGCCTACAATGCGGGAGACCTGGGTTCGATCCCTGGGTCGGGAAAACCCCCTGGAGAAGGAAATGGCAGCCCACTCCAGTATTCTTGCCTGGAAAACCCCATGGACTGAGGAGCCTGGTAGGCTATAGTCCATGGGGTTGCAAAGAGTCAGACATGACTGAATGACTTCACCCCTTAATCGTTCTTCTAAATATTCCATATGCCACATCTCACCTGGCTTCACGAAAGCTGCATGTAGGTACTTCCTCTTCACCAACTGCTTGATTTAATAGGTGCCTATAAAATCCACTGAGATCTCTCTGCTTGGTTACATCCAAACGTGCTAAGAGAATGAAAGCAGAAGTGAGAATAATATATTCAACGAGGCAAAACGTAGTTGTTTTACAGGCACAGATATAACATAGTGTATAAACTGGTCTCTAGATCTATATAGTCTGCAGGCCAAATCTGACCTGCTGCCTTTTTTATCAATAGATTTTTACTGAGATGTAGCCCTGTTTATTTACTATCTCATCCTGAGTGGTGCTCTAGATGAACACATAGTACATGCTGAGACCAAGTCTTACACATGTGGTTTTCTTCCATTTGAAGTTGGTAAGCCAGCCCAGGTTGGATGCATGAGACAAGTGCTCAGGCCTGGTGCACTGGGAAGACCCAGAGGGATCGGATAGAGAGGGAGGTGGGAGGGGGGATCAGGATGGGGAATACGTGTAAATCCATGGCTGATTCATGTCAATGCATGACAAAAACCACTACAATACTGTAAAGTAATTAGCCTCCAACTAATAAAAATAAACGGGAAAAAAATATAAAAGTTGGTAAGCACTTGACAAATAAGCTGTTTATAATTACATATTTTACTTTGATCATGAGAAATGACCATGAGTAGAAAGTACTGCAGTAAAGCATTAAGGTATTTTTTGGCCTCTGCACATCTTTGTTCTTTCTTGAATTAATGTTATTCTTTTTGTAAATGCCTAGTTAATGCTCCTTGGGTGATGTTAGTTTTTTCATCCCAGGAAAACATAACTAGGATTTAAATCTCAGTTTATATTCCCTTTGACAAATGCTGTGCTGTTACGCCTTGTAATCGATGTTTTTACATTTGAAATCATTTTCTAAGGCAATGACTTGTGATGACTACAGTTTTAAGCAACAAAATGAGATATGATTAGAAAGGTGAATAGATATAACAGTTACCAAGAGTGCAACTGTGTTTTTACCTAAATTCTTCTATTTTATAACACTATATAACATCATATACCTTGTACCCTGTATTCACATACATAAATTATGACAACATTATAATCTAAAAGTCCAGTGACAGAGCAAATGGCTACCACAGGGCAGAATTCTCCTATTTCTATTCCTTCTACCCTTCTCCCTTTCATTTCACCTTCAAGTGCAGCGGCTCTTCTTTCCCTTTCTTCCTCTTCAGCTCTCTCTTGCAGTTTTTTCTTATAAGCAGATGTTACGAATGCCTCTTTATCATCAAATTCTCCCTTTTCCATTTCTCGTTCTCTCTGTATTTTCTTTTCCATTCTTTTTTCTTGTTCCTTTTTTCTAATTTCAACTGCTTTCAATAAGTTGTGAATGTACTTGGGCTAGGGGGAAAAATAAGATTATTTTCGAGAGAGTCAAAGATAATGAATTATTAATATTCTACTGTTATCATGAATTCATTAAAATAGAAAGTCAAATATATAGGATCAACTTCTCAAAATTCAATACAAATTTACTAGCAAGATTGAAAATAAAATTCGTTTCAATAGAAATTTAAGTATAGATAGAATTATTCAAAACACCATTTTTTAAAAAATCTCAAACTAAATAGGTAATTTTCCCACTGTTTTTCTCACCCTTTTTACAAAATGGTATTTTTTTTACTTCTTCAATTATGTGAACAGGAAAGCATTCCAACTAGTTTTTCACATTAGTTGAAATACAATTATTTAAAATAGTAGCTTTAATATAGTTTTATACTACTACTTTATTTCAGATACTGTGAGATGTAAAGATCCTTAGAAACCAGTGCATGCTTTGTGAAAGAGAAGAGTGATAGAAAATTTGAACTTATTTCATTCAATCTCCACACCTTTACATTTTCTTCAAACTAAAAATTTGATCGTGTTACACGTGGATGATTCAATTACCAGCTAGGAAGCAATAAAAAAATTATAAAACACAAATAAACACGAACAGGAGGAGCAGTACAAAGACATTCCTAAGAAAAATTTTCAAAAAATAATTTGAAAAGTTTTAAAGCAAAAAACAAAATTTATAAAATTGTTAGACAATTCTCTTGCTCCTGTTAGGATACTTTATATACAGCTTCCTAGATTCTAACAAATCCACACTATCTGGAACTAGGGGCTCTTTGCATTTTATATACCTAAAATTTTTTGTCAGATCACTCTCATGGTGAAAAAAGAGTAAGATACAAAATGCCGGTCAAAGTCAAAGAAAGTTTGTATTTTCAGCTACAAACCTTTCGGTCTTTTCCCAAAAGCAATCTGGGATTACTTTCTTCCTTCTTTTTCTGCATTTCATCATAAATACTGTCATATTCATATACAGTAGAATCTTCTGCAAGAGCCTTCTGAATTTCAAGTTTGGTCTTTAAAAAAAAAAATCGAACATATTTCAAAAATATGAGCCAACTAATAGATACCAGAAAAAGTCTAAGTAGTTTTTTGGGGACAGGATCATAAATCAGAAATATATCATAAAAATTGTATCAATCACATTTAAAACACTTAGAACAGAGCCTTACACAGAGTAAGCGTTAATTAAACATTGTGCTGCCGCTTAGTCGTTCAGTTGTGTCTGACTCTTTGCGACCCCGTGGCCTACAGACCCCCAGGCTCCTCTGTCCACGGGATGCTCCAGGCAAGAATACCAGAGTGGGTTGCCATGCCCTGCTCCAGGACATTAGACATTATTTATTATCATCCATTCACTTAAGGGTAAATAGTGGTATGTTCAGTCCCTCAGTTGTGTTCGACTCTCTGCGAGCCTATGGACTGGAGCCAGGCTCCTCCGTCCATGAGGTCTTCCAAGCAAGAATCCTGGAGTGGATTACCACTTCCTCCTCTAAGGGATCTTCCTGACCCAGGGATCGAACCCGAGGCATTGCAGGCGGATTCTTTACCCAATGAGCCATCAGGGAAGCCCCAAAATAAATAGTTACCCACATCAAAAAGTCAAAAGGACTAGGGTATGACTTAGGAGTATCAAACCTTAATTTTGAGATGCCTATATTATATTACATATTAAACTTTCATATCATTTTTAGTTGTGTTATCAAATAAAACGTTCAGGTTTTAAACAGTAGGAAATACTTTTTTTGTAATTGAAAAATGCTTTATTTTTAGAGATGTCACCTCTAGAATTTAAGTAGTATATTCACTAAAGAAATTACTTTGCAATACAATTAGTTTAAAGAATTTTTTGTCTGATATATTTTTCATTAAAAATATTTTAATAATTATAAGGAACTTTTTATTTATTTTCACTGAAGTATAACTGACATACAGACTATGATTTGACATTTGTGAAATGATCACCACAGTTAAGTCTAGCTACCATCCATCACCATACAAAGCTACCAGAAAAAAAAAAACTTCCTGAGGTGACAAGAACTTTTAAGATTTACTTTCTTAACAATTTCCAAATTTGCATACAATATCTATAGTCACTAGAGACTATAGTTACTATGCTGTATATTACATCACCATGACTTTTTTAAAAAATAACTTGAATTTTGTACTTCTTGATCCCCTTCATCCATTTCACCAAGCTCCCCAATATACTTCCCCTCTAACAACTATAATTCTCTTCTCTATGAGTTTTGTTTTGTTCAATGTTTTGTTTTTTAAATTCCATGTATAAGTGAAATCATATGATATTTGTCTTTCTCTGACTTATTTCATTTAGCATGACACCCTCAAGGTCCCATCCATGTTATTGCAAATGGCAATATTTCATTTTCTATGGCTAAGAAGTATTCATATGTGTGTGTGTGTACAATCCACATCTTCATTATCCATTCACCCATCAATGGACATTTAGGTAATTTTCATATTCTGGCCATTACAAATAATGCTGTAATGAACACAGCGGTGCATGTACCTTTTCAAATTAGTAATTTCACTTTCTTTGGATACATACACAGAAGTGGAATTGCTGTATCCTGGCAGTTCACAATAGCAGGAATTATTAAACCATGCAACCCACTGTCAGACTAAGTCATCTGAAAGCAGAAATGGGTTTAATCTAGAATAGAGCAATAAGGAACTAATTCTTCAGTGTATTTTTCTCCCTTAAAATTTATACAAGAAACCTGAAATTTATGCAAATCAAGAAACATATCACACAGTTTCAGAAAACAAGTGTCAAGATAAAATTATTTAATACACACCTACTGTGCAGTCTCAGTTGCACAGATCCCAAAACTGACACTTTAAAATGCGAGCTGAAATAATTACTTCACCAAATACATTTAATTCACCCTTTCCACCTTACCTGTTTCATTGCTTGCTTCTTGGCAGCTTCTCTCTGAAGGCTTTCACTCACGGAGGTCTATAAAACAGGAAAATGTCACTGTTTAAACCAATTTAAAAGTTCTTTTCCAGTATTATGAATTAACATTTTCAAGATCTTTTCCCTTAGGAGACAAATGAATTTTTAATTTAAGTCATCAGGATGTAAGAGAAAATAAATTAGTATGGGACAAGATGAGGTAACATGGATTTTCAGTCCCAGCTTCAACACTGTAATTCAACTTCTATGGATTTCAATTTGCTTTGTGTGCATATATTAATGTGTATGTGCTGAGTCAGGGAGGATTGGTGCCTTCCAATACTAAAATGGTATAATTCCCCCAAACAAAATGACATTATTTTAATATTCAACACTGAATATAGTAAATCACACTCCTAGAACACACTGACAGATTAGGGACTGCCAGAACTACTTGCCGTTATAATCATTCAATAAATATGTACCAAAAAGCCTACCATGACATTGTTCGAATTTCTGAAGATAGCAGAAAAACAAGAACAGTCTCTATGCTTGAGAGATAAATGGTGTGAAAGGAAAGAAAACTAAAGAGATAATTATGAATATAAGCAATATAATAAAGGGATTTAAAAAGGGGGCTGTGAGAGACTAAATGTCTGAGGAATCAAGAAAGACTTCCCCAAAGAGATGACATCAGATCTCAATCAAAAGGAATTTCAGAGAAGGCAAGAAGAGTACAGAAAGCAGTAACCACAGGGCAAAAGTAAAGACTTGCAGCTAAGAGAAGAAATATAATTAGAATACTTGGGAAAAACTGTTCGCTTAAAAGTTTAAGGCTTTGTAAATATCTTAACCAACATGGAAATATAACACAGTAAAGGGGTGCATTTTATGTTGTGCAAATTATATCTTAAAAAAGACTACTCAAGAATTTATTTTTAACTGAAAATATAATCCTCAGCTCTAGAACTACAGGTCTCTAGCCTATTGACATTTGCTGTTTTCAGCTGTATCAATTGGTGCATGCTTGTTTTCCATGGCAACAAACAAAGAAAATCAATGAACTTATTTCTAGTTTTCTATGACCACGCAAGATGAGTAAAACTAATACACAAAAGCCAGAGAGTAATAACAGAACACTTAATAAATTAAAATAAGTGTACAGGCAGAGACCAAGTTTATTTTAGGTGACAGTAAACTGACTCCAACTAGAGGAAGAGATATTGTTAACAAAAATATTAACAGTAACTAAAATCTACAGTGAACGTGAAACCCACTCTTTGTAACCCCACAGACTGCAGCCCACCAGGCTCCTCTGTCCATGGAATTCTCCAGGCAAGAATACCAGAGTGGATTGTCATTCCCTTCTCCGGGGGATTTTCCCGACCCAGGGACTGAACCTGGGTCTCCTGCACTGCAGGCAGATTCTTCACCATCTGAGCCACCAGGGAAGCCTGACTCTATAGTCAGGTGCCAGTATGCTAAGTATACTACTCGTGTATTACAAGTATTACTCATCTAAATCAAATGTCCCTGTTATGTGATATGACATATTTTTCACTCATTAGAATATAAATTATAAACATGAAAATATTAAATATTCTAGTAAGCATATCTCATAAAATTCTTTCCAATGCATTCTGTTTGTTGTTTTTCACAGCTTGCAGGGCCTCTGTTCCCAAATCAGGGACGTAGCCTAGGCCTGGCCATGAAAGTACCAAGTCCTAACCATTGGACCAATGTCTCAGTCTAATTAGTGTACACTAAATTTATTTTTCTTAATCATTGAGTCAACAGTGTCTTCAGGGGTGACTAGAAGACTAAATCCCCAGATGCTGGAGTTTTGCAATTATTTTTATTATATTTTCCTACCTCTCTTCCAGTCATCGTTCACCTGCTATTACTTTCACTGGTTGCTTCAACCAGAACTACTGAACTTGAAAGGAGTGATAACATATGGAGAGAGTAATTTCACATATCCTATCCACCAACTTATATCCCCAGATTCCAAGAGCATCAGTGGATAAAGAAGTAACTGAAACTAAGCTGAAAAACTCAGGGAAGACTATCTTCTTTTGAAGTTCATCTCTGTCTTCCAGCTAAAGGAACTTAAAATTATTAATGGTGATGGCTGAAATGCCAACAACTTGTTTAAACACAGATAAAAAACTGAAAATAGCAGCAATAAAACTTGTTTCAGTAATAGTGATTCTATATAAAAATCAGTGCATGTATTAAATAACATTTTAAAATCTTCTATATAACAAACGTAAGAAACTCTAGTTCAGATTCGTATTAGATATGGTAAAATTAAATGCAGGATCAATAAGACTTTATATCTTAAAGGTCAAGTCTTTCTAGGTTTTAAGAGATATTCTTAAATTACAGTACTAATACAAATGTTAAGACAAATTTAGTCTGGCTTCCATGAAAAAGGATATGCAAAAGAAGATAAAAATGAAAAAGGTTCTCCTGCATAAGTCAGGGAAGGTTTCATCTTACTGAATTCAGCAAGAAAAGAAACAGATTTCATACATGTGCCCTATGAATAAAACAAAACTAAGATATATAATAACTGCCAACATGTCAGCCTCTAAATTTAAGAGTTCCTAAAGGAGGAAGTGCAGAATAATGGTCACAAGTGTAAGCTCAGGAATCTGACTTTCAAACTGTTCTCTCTTGCTACCTGTGTTATTTCAGGTATGTTACTCATCTATACAGTGGTACCCATCTCACAAGGTGGTTTTGAGGATTAAATGATATCTCATTTAATATCTAATATGTAAAAAGTTCTTTGCAAGTATCTGGCTTAAAGAAGAGCTCAATAAATATTAGCTATCATTACTACCATTATTATTATTAATACTATGCTAATATTTCAGAATAGTGGGCAAAAGAAATGCTTATATTTAAAGAAATGAAATATTTAAACAAATGAAAATTAAGTTATGTGAAAATAGTAGCTATAGGTTTTTTTCCCTTGGAGTATTACAATTAAACCAAAGTGCTCACCAAAAAAGCATGTACACTATGTTCCACTTTATGTTTATCAGTGTGCTTAATAAATATGAAATTGGAATTTACATGAAGTCATAGTACAGTATGATTCAATTTGCAACAACTGAAATCGAAAAACACAGTCTGTCGAATATTTAAAAGGGGTGCATGTTTTCTGTGTGTGCTGAGATTCCTTAAGGCTTCACAGTCGGGACACCAAAGCACAGGGAATGGTGGACACATGTGAACCCTTCACAAGCCACGGGCGCTGTGGCTTAGCTAGAAATGAGCACTCTAGAACTGAGAGTGATTTTACTAGCAACTATAAACGAAAACACACTGCCCCAAAGCATTAGATTAGAAAGAACTCTTCTCTTTTTGAGGGAGTCCTCTGCTGTGATGCTGTAGTCAACACTGGATGATGGGAGATGACAGCAAGGAACTACTAAATGAATGGGCTTCTTTTGCACCTTCAACAAAAGAAGATTGGTTAAATAACTGTATACTCTTCAACAAAAAGTTCTCTAGCCCATTAAAAATCTGCTTTCAACAATATTTAATGGTATGGGGAAACTTTAAGGCTACACCCATGTTAGTCCTTGTTCACTACTCAAGAAGCCACCCAATAACCACCTCCTCTCATTCGATGGCCACACTGCTTCTTGACTCAAACCTTCCCACTGAGTCCTTTACAAACCCCACATTCTCATTCTCTATGATGAATTTTTCTTTTACTTCCTTGACTAAAAGCTGGCTTTTCTCTAAAGACATCTTTCTTCTGAAGCTGCTCACGGTTCACACACCCTGTACTTCAGATTAGGAAGCTGTTGTGTCCTCCTGATTCTAGTTTCATATACTGTAGGTAAAAATCCCTGTTCCTATGAAGTTCATACTACATGACTATGCTACACTTATCCCCCTCTTCTCTCAGTTTATGAACCCTTTATTACTTGAGCTCAGTCTTCCTCTCTACTGAGGAACATCATGCCATCTCTCTGGCATGCCATCATCATCCCAGATAACCCATGCCACAAATACTGACCTGGTTTTCCTCATCTCCAGTTATGTTTTAAAAGGTTTTTAAGCTTCCCTTTAAGTCGTATCATATCTGAGTACAATTTACTGATGGTTTCCTCTCTACTTCAGCCACCCTCTCTCATGGTCACTCTTGTCATCATCTTCAACTGACTCAGCTCTGAAACGATAAAGTTGGGCAACCCACTGGATAACCACTACTCCCTTCTACCAAATTTCACTGAACACAAGATGCGCATTACTTCACGTTTTAACACTGTTGACACTGGACATAGCTTACGATCAGTGGTGTCATCTAATTACTGTTGAACCAGAGGTATTCTTAATACCTTAGCTGATAATACTACCTGCGTGTGTAAATATTAAAAGTATCAGCATCAAAAAAAAAAAAAAAAAAAAAAAAAAAAAAAGTATCAGCATCAAAACTTGTAGAATGAGCATCACTGAGTGTTCATGCTGTGTTTCTTAAAATTATGCAATTTTGTAGAGATAATTTACTTTTGATTCCCACTTGGGGATATTACTTCACCACCTCCAAATACCCTTCTTAAAACCATCGGTTTTAATGCCAGAGAGAATGATATAGTGTGGAAATACAAAATCTGAGTGAAAAAGTGAGTCCAAAAGAGACTCTAGATTTGAAATAGCTTTAGAAATTCCTTAACCAACTAACTTCACTTATATTTTGATTTTTATGTATGTTTAAGAATAACCTAACTTTAAAAATCTGTACCTAAATTAAGACTAAAAGAACTCTTCAATACTGTATCACGTACTAAATACACAATTACAATTCTAAGTGACAAGAGAGACTCATATTTGATACTGTTCTTTTAGTGGTACCTGGTGGCTCAGAAGATAAACAATCTGTCTGCAAAGGAGACTTGGGTTTGATCCCTGGGTCAGGAAGATCCCCTGGAGAAAGGAATGGCTGCCCACTCCAGTATCCTTGCCTGGGAAACCCCAGGACAGAGGAGCCTCTCAGGCTACAGTCCATGGAATCACAAAGAGTTGGCAAGACTGAGCGACTAACACTTTCACATAAAATAACCGTGCAACCTACAATGTTTTAGATTTGAAGAAATACAGTAGTTCTCCTGATCACTTATTTCCACTGTATCTTTTCTTTGATTTTATGAATAATTTCATCTTCTATTAGAATCTTTATAGTAAATTGTCAACTATTCTTGCCAATAATCTTAACTTCTTTGCTATACTGCCTATCTTCTGCACTCATTTGACAAACCCAGTCCCAAATCAATCCAACCATGTATTGTCTATATTAGGCCTGCTGAGCACTTATTATATAAGAGCACTTATTATATAAGAAAATATAATTTCTTATTTTCTAATTGTAATTGGGCCCTAATGCTACCTACCAATTCTTTTTCACTAGTCAAGTCTATCTTCTTTCTCTACCAACTATATCCAGGCTCATCTCTTTTTAAACCTCTTAGTCTTTATCAAGGCCCCGTACACACATTACAGATTACTGCCACCTTTCAAAACTATTATGAAAAATTTTATGTACAAAAAATAACATCTGTGAATTCATTATCCAGCCTAAGAAATCCCTATATATCCTTCCATAATCTCACCTCCTACTCTTTCTACTCTGAATTTTGTTTAGAGTCTCCTTACTTTAGTTTTGCTACATACTGAAGGTGCTCAGGACATGCTACCTGAAAATATGCTGCTTTGACATTCCGATATTTTAAGTTAAAGACACTTGAGAAACGGCAGGTGCAAGGACACTCTGACCTTCCTTTTCCCCCTAAAGCAGGAAAGAAAATTCACATGGGAAAGGTGCCTTCCCTGTACTAGGAGTTAGAAACATTCTTATCACCAGAGATAGGGGAGTCAAGGCCAGGAGAAAGCTATACAAACAGATCTTCTTTGCATAACTCTTTCTTTAGTCTGCTCCAAATTTTACTTCTCCACAATTGCTCCCTTTGTTAACCTACTATATAAGTGCTTAATCTATTCACTTCTTTGGGTTTTTATTTTTTCTTGTGAAGGCTCTCATATACATGTAATAGAATTTCCTATTCTATCCTCCTGATAATCTATCTTACGTCAGTCCCAGCTGGAGTCTCTATTAGGGTAGAGGAGTAGTTTACCTCCTCCAGTTTACATCTCTAAACGATGTTGCTTTATTTTACAGAATATGAACTAGCATCCACTCCTCTGCTGATGAACATCTGGGTTTCCCCTTTCTGCAAACAAAAAAGCTATCAACCTCATTGAGTGTGTCCTGATATACATGTGCAACCATTTAGGAGCAGGACTGCTACACTGTAGGATTATCTTCAATTTCAATAAATATTGACAAATTATTCTCTCAAGTAGTCTAAACAATTCACACTCCCATTTACAGTACATAAATTCCTACTACTCTATCCTTGGGAACATTTTATATTATGGAATATCTTATTCTTTAGGCAATTTTATGGACATAAAATGATCTATTTTGCATTTACCTTATCATTAACAAGGCTGAACATCTTTTCATGTATTTATTAGTCAGCTAAAGTTTCCTTTGCTGTGAAAAACCTATTTGTGTCTTTTGTACATTTTTCTATTTGGGATCTTTTGTTTTTCCTTAATGCTTTGTTGGGAGTTCTTGGTTTAGTCTGGACAACAATCTTTTGTTTTTATGGTTGCAAACATCTTTCCTCTATGGCTTTATCTTTTCCCTTTTTGAGTGATATCTATGATGTTGGTATCTTCAAAGAGAAACATAAAAAAAAAAAACCTCCTACAACTCTCTCACAAAACCTAAAAACCTTAAGTGGGCCAGAACCCAGGCTCAAATCTCTCCTGTAAGAAAACAAAGATCCCTCTTCCCCTGACCCAAACAGGCACCTTAAGAATCCTAGCATCCCTTTAGAGCCAAAAGTCTACCCTTGTTGCCTCTATCCACATTCATTCCTCAACCCCCAGCATAACCTGGCCTCTATCCCTACCACTTCAGTGAAACTGTTCTCTATAAAACCTTTGGTGTTAAGCCTAAACAATACTTCGGGCATTTAGCTTATCTGACCTCTCAGAAATATCTGACATAGTTGATCCTGGCCTTGATTTAAACTATCCAGGGAGTTCCCTGGTGGCCTAGTGGTTAGGATTCTGCGCCTTCATTGGTGTGATCACTTCAATCCTTGGTCGGGGAGAACTGAGATTCTGCAAGCCACAGAGCATGGCCAACACCACCAATGACCAGCTCCCCTCCCCCCCGCCACAATACAAAAGGATACATACATATTCAAGCATATATATCAAATATCAGAGTATATTTAAAAGGGAATAGGAGAGGGAATGAAGAGGAAAACTGATAAAGTAAAAGAGTCTCTGCAGGCTGATAATGTCAATGTGCCTTGAAATGAGAAGTATGGCTAACAATTCTGCTTCAAAATGAATCTTACTACATGCATGATAGTTCTTTCCTTGTCAGAGATGTCACAGTTCCCAAAAGACAAACACACATGTGCATAAGCATACAGAGATAGAGAAGAAAATGTCATAAAGTATGCTGTTCTGAAGTAAAAATATTATTTCATATGATAATTTCTTTTTTTAATATGATAATTTCTCTGTGATGAAAAGCAAAAAGTGGGATAAGCATAAAAGGAATTATATAAAAGCATAATTTTGGACTCCTCATAAGGAAAAGAATAGTTCTTTAATATTCATATATAGCATAAAGTAAGGATTAAAGGGAAAAAACAAACTCAAACATGATTCTCAATATCCTATGTTGCATCAGTCAAAGAGAGGTAGAAAAACATTTTGTAAGATTTAGTACTAATAAAAATTTATTATAATTAATAACATCTCTTCCAATTATTGCTTAATTTACCAATAAAAGGAAAACTACAATTTATTCCACTTATTTTTCCAAAGGAACACCATTAACCCTGTTGGTAATAACCAGCACATTTATAATCAATAGTTGAAGGTCTTGTAATCCTCCTCCCCACACAGGCCAAATTTTAATGAAATACACTTGGTGATGTATTTTTTTCAAGACAAGCAACAGTTTGGCACCTAATATATAATCATAATGACCGAGTCAGGTGTGCAGTATCCCCAGCATAGACTTTATTAGAGTTCAGTTATACATACACAATCTCTTGACATTGAAGATGTAGTTCTTACAGATAAAACCCAAAGGCAGGAAATGAATCTCCTCCCAAATGCTGCTTCTTATCTTTAAAGTAGCCTCAAATTATTACTAAACTAATAAAGTAATTTTGTTTCAGAAAGTGATCTGATCTATTTTATTTTCAGTTTTTGATAAATCCAAGAATGAGATGGGGGATTATTGCTTTTTGTCTGACTACACACACTGAAACACAACAGGAAAATAAAGAAAAAACTTTTTTTTAATGGTTTTTATGGTGAAGCTAGAATAGGCAATATCAAAGCCTGTCGGTGAATGACAAAGATGCATATGGTTTTAGAAAAACAGAAAGCTAATTCTGTTATTTAACAGCAAATTTAGAAGTAAAGCTTTTACCATTTTCTAATCAGAAATTGCCAGTTAAAAATGATGACTAAAAAGGGTGCAATGAGATTGTATAGAAATCAAATAAAACAATGTGAAGATATAATTATGGTTATTACTGCCTTTTTTATAAAAAGTTTTTCTAATATGATGATTCTGAGTTAAAGGCCACAACCCAAAATGAAGATCAAGATTCCATTAAAAAGTCTCGAAAAAGCCAAGCTACCAAATTCAACAGTCTACCACAAAGTGGGATGGAGACAGCACAAGAAACTTTATTAATGACGACAGTTATTGCACACAAAGAAGTTATTATTTCTATTGTAGCAATACAGCTACCATTTGGGCTTCCCAGGTGGTACTAATCGTAAAGAACCCGCCTGCCAACACAAGAGACTCAAAAGACATAGGTTCAATCCCGGAATGTCGGGAAGACCCCCTGGTGCAGGGCATGGCAAACCACTCCAGTACTTTTGCATGGAGAAGCCCACGGACAGAGAAGCCTAGAGGGCTTCAGTTCACAGTGTCGCAGAGTCAGTAACAACAGGCGACCAAGCACACACTCACAGCTACTGTTTATGATACTTCTATTCTGTGCATGCAATGTGCTAGGCACTGAAGGTACTTTTGGTCCTTAAAATAAATATTTAGATATTATAGAGATTTTTTTTTTAAATATGGAACTAAAACTAAGAGATTAAGCAATTTGCTCAAGATGTCAGAGTTAGGAAAGCAATGCAAAGTTTCTGGTTTAAAGTGGCAGATTAACACATGCTGCAGCCTCTTCCTCCTCCAAACCCACAGAATGACAGTAAAGAAATCCATAATCATGCTAGAAAATAAGAAAGGATACTGTCAACGGACTGGAAACTTGAGGAAGACAGAAGACTAGAAACCAAAACTGCCCAGAGGTTGAATGCCAGAAAAGATGGGTATGGTTCCCAGGGTACTACAGGTTCTGATGTAAAGGCTACAGATAGAACAAGACAAAGACGAATCAACTGGCGTTTCTGAATTAGAAGCAGCAGTGTAGGTGACCCATGTTACATCCTGCCTTTTTTGGAAAAGGCATACTAAAAGATTTCATTTCTGCCTTTAAGTGAACACACGACTGCTCAAAGTTTACAACACCAAGGATAAAGAGAAAAATCCTAACACCACCTGGGAAAGAAGCTGAGCATGATGCTTACTTACAAAGAATTAGACTGATACCAGGGCCCTCCACTTGGAAATAGTGGAGATAAAAGGAAAACACAGTATTATTTTAAACTTTGGAAGGAAAATAATTTTGAATTTGAAATTCTGTACGTAGCCAAACTATCTTTCAAGAGTAAAGGCAAAATAAAGACATCTGCAGATCTGCAAGGATTTAAAGATTATCACCCACAGATACTCTCTAAAAGAATTCCTCGAGAAAATACCACTGGAAGTACAAAGAAGTAGGGTGCAAAAATCAACAATGCATGAATGGTTAAAAAAAAAAAAAAAAAAAAAACTACTAAAATTTCAGATGCAATCAACCTAGCAGAAAAAGAGAGAATAGAAGGAGGGAAAAACTTGCTAAGGTTTTTGATTGAGAGAGAATGTGAATATTCTAATCACCATTAGAGTAATATAAGTTTAATTATTGTGCTGAAACTTAAAAGAATGTGAAACTCTTGGAGGTAAAATGAACAGCCACCATCGCCACAGCAACAAAATCTTAATCCAATAAACAGAAGAAAAAATAAGAAATAAGTAAGACTAATAAGAAAGCATGGTAAACGAGAAATACAAAATGACAAGAATAAGTCCAAATATCACAATCACCTATTTAAAAGACAAGGACAAAACACTGCTATATCCAAGAGATACAAAAAAAAAGTAACAAGTAAATGAATGGATGAATTCAGAAAAGCTGAAAATAAAGAGATGATGAGAGACACAGCACAAATAGGCTAAAAAAAGGAAGAACAGAGCAATATTAATTTAAACAAATCTTAAGTCAAGGCAAAAATGGAACAACCCAAGAAGATACTAATGAATCTTTACAAAATTAACATAGTTTCAAATGTATAAAATTTATTTAGAAAGAGAAACCAGCAGTCTATAACCATCGTGGTAAACTACCATACCATCCTCAGAAAAATGTCGAATAGACAACAAGTGAGAAAGGGTACAGACTTGAACAATACAGTGAAGTTTGGACAGGGAATGGAAACTCACTCTGGAGCCTGAGAGATGCAGCCTATAGTAATCAGTAGGGACTAGCAGAAACCACAGCTAACCAAAGAGTACAAGCCCCACCTAAAGGTAGTCACACTTCAAAAAAAATTTAAAAAGATTGTCATGACAGATGGCAACCTGCTTGTGTCTGTTAAATAACTGAATGTATGACTATACACATGAATGTGAATATATATTGATATACATTTATAAGTATTTATTACAGTACAAATGTGTGCAGTACTTTAAAGAAAACAAAAATATTTTCACTTGAAATATACCTGGTTCAGTCACAAAACCTGTATTAAGCCATGAAGGAAATGTCAAAACATTACAAAAAGCAGAAGTCTCACATGGACCATTCTCACATGGACATGTTCACAGGCAAAATGTATTAGCATCAATAACAGCAAATGGAAAGGAAAAAACCAGATACCTGGAAGTTATAATTCTAAATGATTCTTGAGTTAAAAAAAAAAAAAAAAAAGAATCAAAATAAAAATTATAAGCTTCTTGTTAAAAAATATACAACGAGGGTAAGCAAATAACAAAATCTATGGCAAGCAAAGCAGGACTATGGAAAAATTTATAGCCATTAATAAATGTTTTAGGAAACAAAAAAGATGTTCAACTAAAGAGTGTAAGAAAGAACAGACAAGAACAAAGACTGTATGGAAATAACAGAGAACAAAATAGAAAACTAAAAGATAATTGAATACCAATAATCAGAAAGCTAATTCTTGTAAAAGGTAATATAATAGGCAAACCTTCCCCAGGTCTGATCAAGGAGAAAAAGAGAAAAATAGCAAATAGGTGGCAGGGGGTGGAGACATAATTCCAAGTTCAGAAAAGATTTTTAGCAAGTATTTTATTATTCCTAGAAAAATGAATGATTATTTTAGGAAAATACAAAAAACCAAAATTGGCTGAAAATGTAGAAACTGAAATAGATCAAAAAAGGAAGAAACTGAAATAAATAGTTAAGGACCAAATGCAAAACATTACTGTGTATTTTAAAACATTTTAAAGGAATATATTTTCTGTTAACTGTTCTAAAGCAGAGGCTATCAGATGCTTTGGTCTCAGGACAATTTTACACTCAAAAGTATTGGGGACCCAAAGAACTTGTTTATGTGAGTTATACCTATTAATATTTACCATATTAGAAAGTAAAACAGAAAATTTTAAATATTAATTCATCAAAAAATAACAATAAACCCATTTCATACTCAAAATAGTCTTATGAAAAATAACTAGTTTACAAAAAATTTAGTAAGGAGAGTGGCAGTGCTTTATTATCTTTACAAGTCTATTTAACTGAAGACTGTTGGGTTTTCTCATACAGCTCTGTCTTCAATTTGTTGCAATGCACATGTACTGAATATCTGGGAAACTCCACTGCACATTAAGAAGAAAATGAGAGTAAAAAAGGCAAATTAATGTCTTAGTACTGCTATGAAAATAGTTTTGACTTTGCAGACCTCAAGAAAGGATCTTGAGAACACCCAGGGGTCTCCATATTACAACTGGAGAGCACTGTTATAGAAAAGAAAAAAAAAGATGGAGAGCTACACCAGTATCAGATAAGAACAGAATAAGAAAACTACAAGCCAGTGTGACTTAACAGCAAATACTTACCTTATAACATACACAAAAATTAGCGAAAACTGATCAAAAACCTACACCGAAGAGTTAAGACCCTTGGGGAAAAAACTTGGATTTGGCAATGATTTACTGTATGTGACACCAAAAGCACAGACAATTAAAAGAAAATGTGATAAACTGGGCTTCATCAAAGTTCAAAATTCTGTGCATCAGACAAAATCAACAGAGAAGGTAACCCAATGAACAGAAGAAAATATTCACAAGTCATATATCTAATAACCAGAATACATTCCTACAACTTAACAACTTAATAATGGGCAGAAGGACCTCAACAGAGACTTCTCCAAAACATATCTACACATGAGCAATAAGCACATGAAAGATGCTCCACAACATCAATTATTAGGGAAATGCAAATCAAAAGCACAATTAGATACCACCTCACTACCATGAGAATGAAATGAAGTGTTAGTCACTCAGTCTGTCTGACTCTTTCCGACCCCATGGACTGTAGCCCAGCAGGCTCCTCAGTCCATGCAATTTTCCAGGCAAGAATAGTGGAATGCGTTGCCATTCCCTTTTCCAGGGGACCTTCCCGACCCAGGGATCACACCTGGGTCTCCTGCACTGCAAGTAGATTCTTTACCATCGGAGCCACCAGGGAAGCCCAATCCATGAGAATAGCTATTAACAACAACAACAACAAAAGTCAATAATAACTATTGAAAGTTTTGGAAAGGATGTGGAGAAACTGGAACCTGCTGTTCATTGCTGGCAGAAATGTAAAATGGTGCAGACACTGTGGAAAACAATGTGGTGGTTCCTCAAAAATATAATTACCATATGATCCAACAATTCCACTTGGGTATATACACAAAAGAACTGAAAGCAGGGACTCAAAAGACACTTGTACACAAATGTTATAGTGGCATTACTCACAACAGTCAAAAGCTGGAAAAAACCCAAGTGTCCATGACAGATGAATGGATAAACAAAATGTGTTACATACACAAAACGGAATGCTAGACAGCCTTAAAAAGAAAGGAAATTCTGACATGTGCAATCCACGTACAACATGGATGAAACTTGAGGACATTACGCTAAGTGAAAAGTGAAGTGCAAGATGCTCAGTCATGTCCGACTCTTTGCAATCCCATGGGTCATAAAGTCCATGGAATTCTCCATGCCAGAATACTGGAGTGGGTAGCCATTCCCTTCTCCAGGGGATCTTTCCAACTTAGGGAAAGGACCCAGGTCTCCCACGTTGCAGGCAGATTCTTTACCAGTTCAGCTACAAAGGAAGCCCAAGAATACTGGAGTGGGTAGCCTATCCCTTCTTCAGGGACCTTCCTGACCCAGGAACCGAACTGGGGTCTCCTGCATTGCAGGCAGATTCTTTACCAACTGAGCTATCAGGGAAGCCCATGCAAAGTGAAGTCGGTCACAAAAAAACAAATACTGTATGATTCCACTTATATGAGATAAAAAAGTAGTCAAGTTCATAAATGGTGGAATGGTGGTTCCCAGGAGCTAGGGAGAAGAGGAAAAGGGGAGTTGTTACTTAATGGGTACAGTTTCAGCTTGGAAAAATGAAGAAGTTCTGAAGATGAAGAGAGGTGATAGTTGCACAGGAATGCATTTAATGCCCCACTTAAAAAAATAACTAAATGGTAAATTTTATGTTATGTATATTTGGCGGCATGCTCAGTCATGTCTGACTCTTTGTGACCTCAAGGACTATAGTCCTTTCAGGCTCCTCTGTTCATGGGATCGTACTGGCAAGAATACTGGACTGGGTTGCTATTTTTCCTCCACGCATCTCCCCAACTTAGGGATCAAACCCACGTCTCCTGTGGCTCCTAAATTGCAGGCAGATTCTTTACCATTGAGCCAGCAGGGAAGCCCTATGTATACTTTACCACAATTTAAAAAAAAAAAGGGGGGGGGAGGGGGAAATGAAGTCCAGATGCACATATAAAGTAATAGTATACTAAGACCAAGCAGGATTTCTCCAGTATTTAAACAGTGGATTCACTCTAGAAAAATCTATCACTATAATCATAACAGTAACAGATACTGAAAAAACATGACAAAATTCAATTCAAATGCCTAGTAAAATTTCTAGCAATTCAGAGTTACTGACCAACTTTCACTCATTTATTCTCCATCAACAAACAACATGAAGATCTCATGGCTTACAACACAAAGGTTTATTTCTTGCTCATACTACATTGTCCACTATGAATGGCTATAGGACTGAGACTGAAAGTGCAGTCCCTGTCTGCAACATGCTGTTCCTATGGCAGACAGGAAAAAAAGGAATGGCTGAATCAGATAACTTGCAAAGGCTTTTGCTCAGATAGAGCTTATCACTTCAATTCACATTCCGCACTGGTCAAAACAAGTCTCATTAACAAGCCAAGGATCAGGAAGTATATTCTCCCTCAGGGAGGGGCATCTGATGCCCCTCTATAGAAATGGACCCCATTAGAGAGGGCTACCCAATAATTGTAAACATGACGTGGGGATGATAAATCTACAGCAAAGGGCAACTCCCTGAAAAAAAGGTATTTACCATGAACCTAGAGCAAAAATAACTATTGTTATATATCAACAAAAATGCTTAGAAAATTAATAAATGTAACAATAAACAATCTCAAACATATGAGTTATGAAGCCAATTACCTATGTTATCTTCTATCTTAGACAAACTCTGCTTGTTTCTTCCACTGTGAAGATAATGAAAACCTATTTCACTGATTCTAAAAACAAATTTTTTCACACTTTAACCTCTCAGAAATTGGTGACTTCTTGAAAGAACAGCTGTTTCCCAGGAAGCAATAATGTACTATATGAAAATTTTTCATTGACACTTTCTGATAACATCAAGAAAGCATCAAAGTATCTTACACTTGATAAAATATGGTAATATGTAGTGTTATTGTGATCACATGAGCTAATTCATATAAAACAGAGCACTAAATATACAGAAAGCTCTCAATAAATATTAGTTTTCTTATTCTTTGTCCTACTATATTTAATCAAATATATATATATCAATCCATGACAGTATACATTTTGATTATATATAATCAAAACAGATTATAATGCTAGAGCAACTGAAATAAAAAGGCATTGAAGCAGGATTAGAGAAAGAAATAAAATGGAACAGAATAGTCAGGGATACAGACCCACAAATTTATAGGAATTTAATACATAATAAACACATCATTATGTGTTAGAGAGGATAGCACATAATGGTAGTTCTCATCGTATCATACTCAAACCCTCCTTTTATAGCAAGTATTTGTAAATGTCCCTTGTGTGTTTTAGTCGCTCAGTCCTGTCCAACACTTTGCAACCCCATGGACTGTAGTCTGCCAGGCTCCTCCGTCCATGAATTCTCCAGGCAAGAATACTGGAGTGGGTAGCCATGCCCTTCTCCAGGGGAGCTTCCTGACCCAGGGATTAAACCCACGTCTCCTGAATTGCACGTGGATTCTTTACAGTCTGAGCCGCCAGGGAAGCAAATGCCCTTAACCATACTGAAAATGAACAATCTAAACTCTACACATAATTTTTAAAAGCTACACACACACACACACTTCTTTCTGACTCAGTTTTGGATATATACACACATACATCCTTACAGAACTATAAAGAATAAAGAGAAATTAATTTATAAAATAATAACATGTAAATGTGTAACCACATTAGAAACAGTAATTTGTCAAAAGCTTGTCCCAGGTAGAATCAATGTAATCACTATTAATGCTACACATACAAATGCTAACTTGAATTGGTGACTCAAATACCACAAGTGACACTGTGGACAGGGACATGATTTTCTCAAATGGTAGACTCTCAGTAAAGTTCTAAACAGACAAGGATACAATCTTCACTCTACCAGATAGTTTAAAGTAGAGGAAGGACTTCCCTGGTGGCGCAGCAGATAGGAATCCATGTGCCAATACAGGCGACATGGGTTCGATCCCTGGTCCAGGAAGACCTCACATGCTGTGGCAAACTAAGCCCATGTGCCACGACTACTGAGCCCACACTCTAGAGAGCCTGTGAGCTGCAACTACAGAGCCCATGTGCTGCAACTCATGTGCCTAGAGTCTGTGCTATGCAACAAGAGAGGCAAGTCAGTGCAAAGAGAAGCCCATGCACAGCAACACAGAAGAGACCCTACTCCCAGAGCAGACCCTGCTTCCTTTCAACTAGAAGAAACCCCACACAAAGCAAAGAAGACCCAGCACAGCCAAAAATAAATAAATAAATAAAATTACAAAAAAAGAGTAGGAGAATTTTAGTCTACATTTTGCCACATATAAATAATACTTTTTAAAAACTATTCAAATTTTCATTCTATTAAAAACTATTAATAAAAACAGAATGCACAAAACACATTTTGTGTTTATGTGTAAAAAGAACAAGTCCAAGGCTCACAAAATTATAGTTTTTCATCTGTATTCATCTTCAGAGGGATTTCATCTATATGGATGGGGGTAACACAATACAGAATACTTACAATCCCTGGGCCACATCAAAACTTGGTGTGAATAATACACTCAATAACTGTGACAAGTAAAAGTTATAAAAGTCACTTTATAAGTTTCTTAATGCCCCTCTTGAAGTGTTGAAAACCCTTGGAATAAGGCTGTTCAAAAAAATTGGACAAATGGACACCCATCTTATTGAGTAATAGACTCATCCCCCCAAAATATTCCTAAACCACTAGAAAGCAAAGCTGTATAATTTCACATGATAAAAACTGCTACTCAACGGTAAGCTACTTGTGTTCCTGTTCCAACCAGTAAACAAATTGTCTCTTGAAGTCTCTGAGCTCTGCCAATTTCCCAACTAACCCCTTTTCCATTGCTTCTCTCAAAGTTTTAAAATTCCATTACAAACAAACTGCCTCTCAGAAGGAGTAATCATCATGTTTAGAAGCACAAACTTTGGATAAGGCAGATCACTTCAGTTCAGTCACTCAGTTGTGTCTGACTCTTTGTGACCCCACAGACTGCAGCATGCCATTCTTCCCTGTCCATCACCAACTTCCGGAGCTTGCTCAAACTCATGTCCATCAAGACGGTGATGCCATCCAACCATCTCATCCACTGTTGTCTCCTTCTCCTCCTGCCTTCAATCTTTACCAGCATCAGGGTCTTTTCCAATGAGTCAGTTCTTCCCATCAGACGGCCAAAGTATTGGAGCTTCAGTCCTTCCAATGAATATTCAGGACTGATTTCCTTTAGGATTGATTGGCTTGATCTCCTTGCTGTCCAAGGAACTCTCAAGAGTCTTCTCCAACACCACAGTTCAAAAGCGTTGATTCTTTGGTGCTCAGCTTTATAGTCCCAACTCTCACACCTACACATGACTTCTAGAAAAACCATAGCTTTGACTAGACGAACCTTTGTCAGCCAAGTAATGCCTCTGGGTTTAATATGCTGTCATGGTTGGTCATAGCTTTTCTCCCAAGAAGCAAATGTCTTTTAATTTCATGGCTGCACTCACCATCTGCAGTGATCTTGAAGCCTCAAAAAACAAAGTCTCTCACTGTTTCCATTGTTTCCCCAACTATTTGCCATGAAGTGTTGGAACCGGATGCCATGATCTTAGTTTTTTGAATGTTGAGGTTTTTTTTTTCTTTTCAGTTCTACCACTTTATTGCTACCAACCCATCTCCCTCCACCCTCATGCACACATGCTCAGTCATGTAACCCTATGAACTGCAGCCTGCAGCCTCCTCTGTCCATGGACTTTTCCAAGCAGAATGTTGAGTTTTAAGCCAACTTTTTCACTTTCCTCTTTCACTTCCATCAAGAGGCTCTTCAGTTGTTCTTTGCTTTCTGCCATAAGGGTAGTGTCATCTGCGTATCTAAGGTTACTGATGTTTCTCCTGGCAATTTTGATTCCAGCTTGTGCTTCATACAACCTGGCATTTCACATCAGGCAGATCTTCTGAGATCAAAATCCAGCTCTATTACCTATGCACTCTGTGTGTGACACAGGTCAATTTACTTAACTTCTTGACACCTTAGATTCTTTAGCATAAAATCTCCCTTTTCCTTTAGCTTCTTCCCTTTTAAATATGCACAAATCATCTCCATCTAAGACAACAAAAAGGAAATTTCCACCAACTCTACCATTATTCCTTCTATCATCTCCATTTCCTTCTTGCTTTTCCCAACCAAACTCTTTCAAAATAAGACCATTAATTAAAGAAGTTAATGATCACATACAGGGAAAAAAAGATGCAAACGGAGACTGAAGAAAAAAGGAAAAATATGAAGACTAAAACACACCATTAACAACCACTAAAACTAACAATTAAATCAGAAACAAGACAGCAAAGAGGTAACTGAAATACGTGATGCAAAAAAGAAGACAAAGATTGATATTTGTTTAACTTTCTTTAATATCTATTTAACTCTCTCATCTTACCTGACTACACTTTCTCTTGGTCCTCATTATCTTCTACAACTAACAAATAATTTACTAATCTGTTAACCATTTATCAACTCTTCTCTTCCCAGTAGAATGTAAACTCAAAAGGTCAGTGGCTTTGCTGCGTTTCATTGGGACAGAGCAGGAATCACTAAATATTTGAATGAACTAATGAATGCATGATGATATGGAAAACAGAGATGATCCTTCAAAGAGATAAAAAGCAAATGGGTCAGAAAAAGTATTGACGTGATGAAAATAAAACTCTATGAAAAGAAATAGCTAAATATTTCAGGTAAAAAGTAACAATGTATTCCAGGGAAAGTAATTCAAAATTATTTGTACCAAAACACACAAAACTTAAAGGATATAAAGATATAAAGTCACCAGCTCTCCAAGTCAATAAGAAAGTAATTCACTGGAAGTGGGATAAAATAACTACAGTACTGTACTTTCTAATAAAAAGATTTAGTCCCAGCGAAAATGACTAAAGTCTACAAAGTTTTGAAATAAATTGTTATTCGAGAGACAGTACACCCATTCAGATTATTTAGGTGATAAAAACAACAGACAATCATTCCTTAACAATTAAGAATTTAGGAAATAATGCCCCATGAGAACATGTTAAAAAACTACTCCATAAGGAAATTAAGCAAAAGACCTCAGAAATGGAGGTCACTGGTAAAAGAACTAGTAGAGTGCACTGAATCAAATTAAATTAAAAAACCAAAGAATTTCAAAATACAGGAATACAAGAAATGATTTAACTTTAAAACATTATAAATTCATATTGATGCTAAAAAATTAAAGTTTAATACTCTTAGGATAAAAATTATTAGTAAACTAGAAATAGAATCCAAAACTTAAAGCAAAAATCACATTTGAGAAATTTCATAAGCAATTTCCATTAAAGTCAGGAATGTAACAAAGTTTCTATCATTGCTTCTATTTATCTCTATATTGTAGTTTTCAGGCAATATAATAAAACACTCATAATCACATAGTGAAACAAGAAATATGAGGTAAAAGAACTAAAAAGAGACAACATTATCCTTGTTTATAGACAATATGATTGTCTACAAAGGAAATACGAAAGAACCATGAGGCAAACTATTAGAACTATATTTACTAAAATTAAATCAACAATAACAAAAAACAGAAGCTTTTATAATTAATAAATTAGAAAAAAGTTTCCTTATACAATAACAGGGCTATAAGGTACCTACAAATAAATCTAACAAAAGATGGATGTCATCTTTACGGAAAAAAATGATAAAATTGTACTAAAGGATATATAGAACACCTGAATAAAGAAATATGCCATTTTCATATATGAAAACAGTAAAATACTAAAATATCAATTTTCTTCTAAACTATATTCAATGCAATTCCAATCAAAATTCCTATAGTTTTTTTTATTATGAAACTGTGGTGTTAGTCGCATAGTCGTGTTTGACTCTGTGATCCCATGGACTGTGTAGCCCACCAGGTTCCTCTGCCCATGGGATTCTCCACACAAGAATGCTGGAGTTGCCATTGCCTTCTCCAGGGGATCTTCCCAACCCAGGGATCGAACCCAAGTCTCTGACATTGCAGGCAGATACTTTACCATCTGAGCCATCTGGGAAGCCTGCTATAAAACGGAAGGCGACACAAAAATCTACTTAAATGACTGAAGGCAACTTTAAGTAAGGAAAAGAGCAATAGAGTGAAGAACAACTGAAGAAAAGAGAATGCAAGACAATGCATGACTTTGTAGGTCAAAAATGAAAATTTTGGTCTCTAAGAGCAATGAGAAGTGAATAGTGATTTTAAAACAAGTAAGATGACTTTGTCTAAAGCGTGCAAAAGATGTATCGGAGAGGCTTAAAAGACAACCTGGAAATGTCACTGAAAATGGCACAGTATAGACCTAACAAACATTCTCTTCTCCAAAACAGCATAAAAACACTGGCCAAAAAAAGTTAGAATCAGTTTTTTTAGAACTCTGGAAATTAACCAACAGCTTAACAGCAGTCCAGGGAGCATTTATCCAAGAACAGCTGAATCCTGGTAAGAACTCTATGGTGTTTTAACTTATCCTATTTCCATCACCCCCTCCCTAGTACCATGGTAGCCTAAAAACAAGAGACCACAATCATAGTAGAAAAATCAGCAGTCTGGCAGCCACTACAGGGGGCAAATGAGGTTCTTTCAAAACCCTATCCAAGAGAATTATTGGAACTGTCTGATGGTCCCTGGAAGACGCCACTCAAAGGCTGTTTTTATTTGACTTGACAAGAGTTGCTGTTATAAAACGGCCTTTTCCCTAGAGGTATCTGTCAAAAACAATGAAAGACAACTGTTTAATATCAGGGTAGCCTGAGGCAGTGGGTAACAGTTTTAATAGTCGGGGAAAACAATGCGTTATGGTTAAGCAAAAAGCTTAAAACAGAACAGAAAGTCCACTGGGACTTTGAAATCTCCAAACTGTTTCTGGGGATCATGAAGACCACATGCATACACCGACCTTTGTGCATGATCAGGAAAAACCTAAGAAGGTCCTACACTCTCAAGACTGATCTTGAGGACTGACATGAGGCTCTGTACAAGCAAAAGCGAAGGCTAAGGCAAAGTTGTAAAATGCCTGGTTATGTACTGATGGCAGACTGGAGACCTATTAGTTATAGGTATTTAAGGAAGTCTGTCAAGTCATTAGTTGACCATTAACATAACCAAGCAGACTTTGGTGGCCACATACAACAAACACAGACTCAAAGAATTAGTCTGGACAATCACTACACAAAAAACAAAAACAGCAAAAAAACAACAAACATACAACAAACCTTGGGAACAGGGGCAGCTTTGATTGCAGAGCTGCCATTTTCTATTATTCTAAATTTTCTATTTTCAACCCAAAATTATGAGACAGACACATAAACAAGAGAGTACGATTCACACACAGAATAAAGCCTTCAATGAACTAAAGGAAACTATGTCTAAAGAACTAACGTGTGAAGAAGTGAAAATGAAAGTCGCTCAGTTGCGTCCAGCTCTGTGTGACCCAATGGACTATGCAGTCCATGGAATTCTCCAGGCCAGAATGTCTCACCAAATAGAGAATACCAATTAAAAAAAAAAAATTACTTTAAAGCAAAGAAACAAACCAAACCAACCTCAGGAGTAGAAAAATACAACAGTGCTTCTGAATTATATTTCAGACCAAAGAAGATAGAAAAAAAACAAAACCCTCATCCATGTGTCAACATAATTTGGCAAAAAACTCATAGATTTAACCAGAGATTCACAAAATAACTTTAGATCTAAGAGGATTCATGATTAATACTACCATTTCTTTCCTAGAAAAGAACAAAAACTCCTACTTCACTCATCTTCTTAACCTGGATTAGCTTAGCCACTTCTGTAACGCTCTTATCTTACTGGAGGATAAAATAAGGAGAATAAAGTTCTCTTGCTGTAGCTCCCACTCCTAACAAAGCTATATCATTTAAAGCTGCCCTTTGCTCTCTTCTTGCATTTCCTTATGTTTCTATTTCACTCATGGATAACAGGTTAAAAAATGAATTCTTGGGAAAATGACACATTTACTTAAAATCTTTGCTTATACTGTTATTACATATTAATATATTCAGTATCATGAATTTCTCAGAATTCAGTTTAGTAGCAAATGATTAAAGTGAAAAAAATTCTTAACCATCATTAAAATAACTCCAATTTCCTGCCATTTTCAAAAATAATATGCTTTGTCATGTCTATAGAACTCATTTTATTTGAACTATACTAGACTACCTCCAGAGAAATAGGAAATTTCAAGATTGATAAACAGTGAAAAATGCAATTATAATGTTCAGAGAATAAACTTCTAATATTTTTTACCATCAGCAAGCCAAACAGGCTTCCAACTAAAATAAATTCATTTTTCATTAAGAAAAACAGACCTATGAAGACTACTTATTCAAGAAAGTGTTTTTAAAATATTGAAATTAAAGTGTTGAAAGACAAATAGGCATAACTCTCCCAGACTTCAGAATGTATATATATATATTCCACATCTATTCAGACATTTCCCCAAAGAAGACACTCAGATGACTGGTAGGCACATAGAAAGACACTCAACAGTGCTAAATATTAGAGAAATGCAAATCAGAACTACAACGAGGTACCACCTCACACCAACCAGAATGCCATCATTAAAAAGTCTATAAGTAACAAATGTTGTAGAAGGAAAAGGAAACCCTTCTCATACTGTTGGTGGGAAAACAGTATGGAGATTCTTCAAAAAAACTAAAGGAGTTGCCATATGATCCAGCAATCCCACCTCTTTGCACATACTCAGACAAAATAAAAATTGAGAAAGATACAAGCACCTCCCTGCTCATAACAGCACTGTTTACAATAGGCAAGACATGGAAACAACCACAATGTTCACCAACAGATGAATGGATAAAGAAGATGTGGAATACACACACATGCGCACACACACACACACAGAAGACTACTCACCCATGGAACAAAATGATGAATGGATAAACATGTGGAACACACACACTGGAATATTACTCACCCATGGAAGATGTGGAATACACACACACACACACACCACACCACACACACACACAGAGAGAAATACTACTCACCCATGGAAGAAAATGAAATAATGCCATTTGCAGCAACATGAATGGACCTAGAGCTTATCACACTAGGCAAAGTCAGAAAGCCAAATACCACATAACATCACTTATATGTGGAATCTAAAATACAATACAAATCAACATATCTACAAGACAAAAACAGACTCACAGATATAAAAAGTAGTTGCCTAGAGGGAGGAGTAGGGGAGGAAAAGAATGGGAGTTTGGAATTAGTAGAGACAAACATATATAGAGTGGATAAACAACAATGTATATAGCACAGTATCCTGTGACAAAGCATAACGGAAAAGAATATGAAAAAGAATATACATGTGTGTGTGTGTGTGTGTAATTGAGCCACTCTGTTGGACAGAACCAGTTAACACAGCATTGTAAATCAACTATCAGTTCAGTTCAGTTGCTCAGTCATGTCCGACTCTTTGCGACCCCATGAATCGCAGCATGCCAGGCCTCCCCGTCCATCACGAACTCCCGGAGTTTACTCAAACTCATGTCCATCCATCCAGCCATCTCATCCTGTGTCATCCCCTTCTCCTCCTGCCCCCAATCCCTCCCAGCATCAGGGTCTTTTCCAATGAGTCAACTCTTCGCATGAGGTGGCCAAAGCACTGGAGTTTCAACTTCAGCATCAATCCTTCCAATGAACACCCAGGACTGATCTCCTTTAGGATGGACTGGTTGGATCTCCTTGCAGTCCAGCAGACTCTCAAGAGTCTTCTCCAATACCACAGTTCAAAAGCATCAATTTTTCAGCGCTCAGGTTTCTTCATAGTCCAACTCTTCCATCCATACATGACCATTGGAAAAACCATAGCCTTGACTAGACGGACCTCTGTTGACAAAGTAATGTCTCTGCTTTTTAATATGCTATCTAGGTTAGTCATCACTTTCCTTCCAAGGAGTAAGCATCTTTTAATTTCATGGCTGCAGTCACCATCTGCAGTGATTGTGGGGCCCAAAAAAATAAAGTCTGACACTGCTTCCACTCTCTCCCCATCTATTTCCCATAAAATGATGGGACCAGATGCCATGATCTTAGTGTTCTGAATGTTGAGCTTTAAGCCAACTTTTTCCCTCTACTCTTTCACTTTCATCAAGAGGCTTTTTAGTTCACTTTCACTTTTTGCCATAAGGGTGGTGTCATCTGCATATCTGAGGTTATTGATATTTCTCCCAGCAATCTTGATTCCAGCTTGTGCTTCTTCCAGCCCAGTGTTTCTCATGATGTACTCTGCATATAAGTTACATAAGCAGGGTGACAATATACAGCCTTGTCATACTCCTTTCCTGATTTGGAACCAGTCTGCTGGTTCAGTTCTAACTGTTGCTTCCTGACCTGCATACAGGTTTCTCAAGAGGTGGGTCAGGTGGTCTGGTATTCCCATCTCTTTCAGGATTTTCCACAGTTTATTGTGATCCACACAGCCAAAGGCTTTGGCGTAGTCAATAAAGCAGAAATAGATGCTTTTCTGGAACTCTCTTGCTTTTTCAATGATCCAGTGGATATTGGCAATTTGATCTCTGGTTCCTCTGCCTTTTCTAAAACCAGCTTGAACATCTGGAAGTTCACGGTTCACGTATTGCTGAAGCTTGGCTTGGAGAATTTTGAGCATTACTTTACTAGCGTGTGAGATGAGTGCAATTGTGCGGTAGTTTGAGCATTCTTTGGCATTGCCTTTCTTTGGAATTGGAATGAAAACTGACCTTTTCCAGTCCTGTGGCCACTGCTGAGTTTTCCAAATTTGCTGGCATACTGAGTGCAGCACTTTCACAGTATCATCTTTCAGGATTTGAAATAGCTCAACTGGAATTCCATCACCTCCACTAGCTTTGTTTGTAGTGATGCTTTCTAAGGACCACCTGACTTCACATTCCAGGATGTCTGGCTCTAGGTGAGTGACCACACCATTGTGATTATCTGGGTCTTGAAGATCTTTTCTGTACAGTTCCTCTGTGTATTCTTGCCACCTCTTCTTGATATCTTCTGTTTCTGTTAGGTCCATATGATTTCTGTCCTTTATTGAACCCATCTTTGTATGAAATGCTCCCTTGGTATCTCTAATTTTCTTGAAGAGATCTCTAGTCTTTCCCATTCTATTGTTTTCCTCTATTTCTTTGCATTGATCGTTGAGGAAGGCTTTCTTATCTCTCCTGGCTATTCTTTGGAACTCTGCATTCAAATGGGAATATCTTTCTTTTTCTCCTTTGCTTTTCGCTTCCCTTCTTTTTCACAGCTATTTGTAAGGCCTCCTCAGACAACCATTTTGCCTTTTTGCATTTCTTTTCCATGGGGATGGTCTTGATCCCTGTCTCCTGTACAATGTCACAAACCTTCGTCCATAGTTCATCAGGCTCTCTGTCTATCAGATCTAGTCCCTTAAATCTATTTCTCACTTCCACTGTATAGTCATAAGGGATTTGATTTAGGTCATACCTGAATGGTCTAGTGGTTTTCCCTACGTTCTTCAATTTAAGTCTGAATTTGGCAATAAGGAGTTCATGATCTGAGCCACAGTCAGTTCCTGGTCTTGTTTTTGCTGACTGTATAGAGCTTCTCCATCTTTGGCTGCAAAGAATATAATCAATCTGATTTTAGTGTTGACCATCTGGTGATGTCCATGTGTAGAGTCTTCTCTTGTGTTGTTCGAAGAGGGTGTTTGCCATGATCAGTGCGTTCTCTTGGCAAAACTCTTATTAGCCTTTACCCTGCTTCATTCTGTACTCCAAGGCCAAATCTGCCTGTTTCTCGACTTCCTACTATACTTCAACACAATTTTTAAAAAAGGAAGTAGTGAAAGCAATGAAAACATGTCATGTAATCCAGTAAATTGCAATGTTTCTAACTTTGGGAATATATAACTATGAAAGTGAAAGCGTTAGTTGTTTGGTCATGTCTGACTCTTTGCAACTCCATGGCCTTCTCCAGGCAAGAATATTGGAATGGGCTGCCATTCCCTTCTCTGGGGATCTTTCTGACCCAGGGATCGAACCTGGGTCTCCTGTACTGCAGACAGATTCTCTACCATCTGAGCTACCAAGGAAGCCCATAACTATAGTGACATTTTTTTTTTAAAAGCACTGATTTCCTTCTGTTCTCAAAAATTATAACAATGGAATAAACACAATTTTGAAAAAAACAAAAAAGCTCATACTATCACTAAAAAATTCCCTCAGATCAATTTTCACTTATTTTCTACTTATCTATGCATATAGTTTTCTACAACCACATATATTCAATTTTATATTCTACTTATCTCATCTTATTTCATGCTTTTACATAGTTCCAGTACTCTCTCTTATTATGCCTTCTCAGATTAAATGTGTTATTTCCTTTCATATTTTAATATGATTTGGAAGCTAAGTATCTTACAGGAAATTCTTAAAGTCCACTATAAATTTTTCTTAAAAAATATTTTTCAACAGGAAAATACAGAAAAGCATAAAAAAAAAAAAATCACTTGTAAGTCCACCAAAGACAACTACTATTAATATTCTGAAATGATTTCTTTACTCTTTTTTCCTTTCATTTTATTTGTAACAATTTTGTACAGACATTGTACCTCACTTTACTTAGCCACGCTTTCACTGTTGGAAGTTGGACTGGTTCTAGGTTTCTACTATCATAAACAACTCTGAAATAAAGACTTCTGTTTATCTATAAATCTTTAATACAAATTTCTGACCATGTCCTCAGGAGAGAATTTTAGAAAGGAAAATACTGGCACAGCTTTCACCTTCTCATTGATACAGTGGGTTAAACATACCTGACCCTTAAAGGACTGATACAAATTGCAAAATTGTTTTCTGAAAGGGGCACTGATTTACATCAACAAAAATTTGAATTTTCAAATTTCCCATTTCATCAAAATTTTGCCACATCATTTTCAAAAGTATTATCTATATTAGTTTTTTTTAAAAGGCAGCTTATTGCTGCTCTTATTTACACTTCTTAGATACAGTTAAGATTAAGTATTTTTATTGCTTATTAGATATTTCTATTTCTTCTATACCTTATGTGTTTTCCAGTTTTCTCTGGGGGTTTTGGTGTTTTTCTTATAGTTTTTATAACTGCTTTATATTTTATGAAAATGAAAACTTAACCTATAAAAGGACTACCTGGCTTCTGAGTACTCAAAGTGCAATTATTATCATCCACCATTTATCTGACATGTTTGGTAAATATTTTTAAAAAAACTAAATAAACTTTAGTTATTGTTTTAAATTAATACTTTCTTTTAAAGAGATCCAGAAGTTTTGTATCTTTATCCAACAGCAATAATTCTCAGGTGGTATGAATCATATCTCTTCATGGCATTGAGTTATATTGCAAAACTGGATCTCACGAGAATATCATTATCTAGAAATAAGTATTTCAATTGCCAAGACTAAAAGGAAAATTCATTATATTCTGTGAAATGAGCAAGCATTTATCACAGAAATATCTAAAAGGAAGTTTCATATTTTAACTTGTCATGCAACATCTATTTTAGTCACTAACCACTTTAAAACACTTGTGAAATACTTGTTGTCAGAAGTACTTCGGATAATCGTATACATCAGTGGACAGCAAGTACAGCTAAATTTCAGCTATCCCTCCCTTTGTAAATAAAGTTTTATTAGAACACATTAGTCAAGCTCATTCATTTACTTGTTATCTAACGGTTACTTTCACACTGTGAAAGCAAAGCTGAGCACTTAGCTTATAAAACCTAAAGTGTCTACTATCCGGCTCTTTACAACACAGCTAAAACATCTGAGTAAACAATTTTACTCATTCTTTGAAGTCAGCACAGATAGATCTTAACTCCTGGAGCTCATACTCTTGCACAGTGTAAAACTTGTATGCAAGTAACTTACAATGTAAGGTATAAAAACCTAAGTGCTCTAAGAATGATAAAGAGTGTCAGAAAAAACGAAGTGTGTTTCCAGTGGGGAAAATCTTGAAGAAGGCAGCTTTTGCACTGGGTTTTAAAAGATGGCTATAATTTGAAATATAGGATGGAAACACTTCCAGTGTGAAGAAAAGTAGAGTTGTAAAAAAAAATACAAACATGACACTGTACTCTGCAGGGAGAAACAGGAGAAAACGCTAATGAGCATTTTGAAGCCAAAGCACAGGGAAGGCTGTCAGTGTCAAGAAGTTTAGATTTTAAATACATTCAGGTTCAAAAGCAAGGAATTAACAGTGATCTAGAACTGTTTTAGGCAGCTCAATCTTTCAACAGTATTTGAAATGAATGTGAGGAGAGACAGGTGATAAGAAACTAATTATAAAGCTATTAAAATAATTCATGACAGAAGTGATAAAGGTGGTAGCAATGGGACTGGAATAAAGAATTGGAAAAACAGAAAATAAACACATTAGCACCAGAGCAAAACTACTCAAACACTTATGACCAGATAACAGCATTTGGGTACACTATAAACCTTACTTATAGGGGCTTCCCAGGTGGCCCAGTGGTAAAGAACCTGCCTGATAATGCCGGAGACACAAGAGACTCGGGTTCGATCCTTGAGTCGGGAAGATCCCTTGGAGAAGGAAAAGCCAACCAACCCCAGTATTCTTGCCTGGGAAATTCCATGGAAAGAGGAGCCTGGTGGGCTACAGGTCATGGGGTCGCAAAGAGTCGGATGCAACTGAGCACCTGAGCACACATACATACCTACTTATATGGGGTAAAAACTCTTCATCTCCTCTGCATTTGAACAAAATGATAACTGTCTATTTAGTTCTGCTAACTTCAAAAAGAGGGACTATTTAAGTAATAATTTAAAGTGCTAGACTACCACTTTCTCCCATTTTTAAACTAACTCTGGATACCAGAACATATTAAAACAGATTTCATTTGGTAGGGCCCCCTCTGCTGGACCACTGAAAGAAAAGTCTGATCTTAAATTTGGGTTCTTAATTGCTTCTGTGGAATTGATGAAAACAAGAGTAGTTAGATTTGCTTTGGAAGCTCATCAGGTGTATCAAATGCCCTCTTCAGGAGGGGAACCATAAAATATCTTTCCCTGTCTTTTCCAAAATAGGAACAACCTTATTGTTGCTTAAACTGATTAATTTTTAAAGAAGAAAGTTTTAGACTCACGGACACAGAGAACAGACTTGTGGTTGCCAAGGGGGAGGGGAAGTGGGGGAGAAAAGGACAGGGCGTTTGGGATCAGCAGATGCAAACTATTATACAGACAATAAATAAACAACAAGGTCCTGTTGTATAGCACAGAGAACTAGATTCAATAGCCTATGATAAACCATAATGGAATATGAAAAAGAATGTGTATATAGATATATATGTAAAATTGAATCACTCTACTGAACAGCAGAAATTCACACAACATTCTCAATCAACTACACGTCAATGAAATAAATTTTTAAAAAAGAGTTTATATTCAAAGCTTACTAACATTTAAATAATATGTGGGGATAAACGGGAATTCAACACATTTTTTTGGCTGCATGGCATGGCTTGTGGGATCTTAGTTCTCTGAAGAGGGGTCGAACCTGGACCCTCAGCAGTCAAAGAGAAAAGTCCTAACCAGTGGACCACCAAAGAATTCCCCTAGACTGATTTTCTATAGGTAAAGAAATCATGCTAAGGAACAGTTTTATATTCTCTGCTCATTAAGAACTAAACTGCAGCTCCTCCATCAGCAGGCTTCTGACTGGGCTCTATCAAAGAGATACCAAGATAGTATATTGGAGGGTAGAAGAATGGGATACGACTAGTATTTCTCCCTGCCTTTCTAAGACTGAATCTTCCCTGTGGCTTCAACTCCTTTTAGAAAAGTTCAGTTCCCACCAAGTAATCCTAGCTCCCGGCCTCCAGAACCCAACTCCTACTTGTATCTCTCCATTTATCAACTTCTTGCTTTTTACTACTGCTAATCTTTGGGCTGGGCTTCCCAGGTGGCTCAGTGGTCAAGAATCCACCTGCCAATGCAGGAGACACAGATTCGATCCCTGGGTGGGGAAAGATCCCTTGTAGAAGGAAACAGCAACTCACTTGCCTGGGAAATCTCATGGCCAGAGGAGCCTGGCGGGCTACAGTCCAGGGGATTGCAGAAGAGTCAGCCACAACTTAGCGACTAAACAACAACAAACTCTGTGTTGCTTCACCATCTCTTGTAGCTTCTCAAGTCTTCAATCACCCACGTAACCAATTCTCTGCATTAAAGTCCCTCTATGCAAAAGAAAGGGGGACAGAAAGGAAGAGAAACATGGTTCTAGGCCTTTCTTTTCTGACTATACAGTACCCACTGTCCAGCTACCACTAGGCTCATCTCATAATGGAAAAGAAACAGTAATCATACAAGTCAACTTTCTAGATCACTTGTACAAACCCATCCTTCTCAAATTAGAGCAATGTTTCTTTATATAACATGGGTATGCCAGGATAATTTATGTGAAACCTCAAGATAAGCATGTTATATTTTTCTGTTGTGTCCACAGTGATTTTAAAAATTACTAGTACATTAAATTTTTTTTTGACATTATTGACTACACCAAAACCTTTGACTGTGCAGATCACAACAAATTGAGGAAAATTCTTAAAGAGATGTGAATATCAGACCACCTTACCTGCCTCCTGAGAAATCTGTATGCAGGTCAAGAAGCAAGTTAGAACCAGGCATGGAAGAGTAGACTGCTTCCAAATTGGGAAAGGAGTACGTCAAGGCTATATACTGTCACACTGCTTTTTTAACTTATATGCAGAGTACATCATGTGAAATGCTGGGCTGGATGAAGCACAAGCTGAAATCAAGATTGCTGGGAGAAATATCAATAACCTCAGATATGCAGATGACACCACCCTTATGAGAGAAAGTGAAGAAGAACTGAAGAGCCTCTTAATGAAAGTGAAAGAGGAGAACTTTAAAAATTTTTTTTAAAAAAATGCCTAGACAGCATATTAAAAAGCAGAGACATTACTTTGCCGACAAAGGTCTGTCTACTCAAAGCTATGGTTTTTCTAGTAGTCATGTGTGGATGTGAGAGTTGGGACTATAAAGCTGAGCACCAAAGAATCAACGCTTTTGAACTGTGGTGTTGGAGAAGACTCGAGAGTCCCTTGGACAGCAAGGAGATCAAGTCAATCAATCCTTAAGGAAATCAGTCCTGAATATTCATTGGAAGGACTGATGCTGAAGCTCCAATACTTTGACCACCTGATGTGAAGAACTGAATCACCGGAAAAGACCCTGATGCTGGGAAAGATTGAAAGCAGGAGGAAAAGAGGACAACAGAGGGTAAGATGGTTTGATGGTGTCACCAACTTGATAGACATGACGTTGAGCGAGCTCTGGGAGTTGGTGATGGACAGGGAAGCACAGCATGCTGCAGTCCATGGGGTCACAAAGAATCAGACACCACGGAGCGACTGAACTGACTGAACGTACATTAAAACAAACCACAAGGGTACTGTCAATTCAATGGGGAAGAGCCTTCAATAAATGGTGTTGAGACAAGTGGACATCCTTCCACATGCAAAGAATGAAATGAAACCCCCATCTCATATCAAATACAAAATTTAACTCAAAATGAACCACAGATGTAATTTGAAGAACTAAAACTACACAATTCTTAGACAAAAGCATATGCATAAACCCTGACCTTGGATTAAGCAATGGTTTCTTAGGTAATGACACCAAAGCAGTAACAACTGAAGGAAAAAAATATACCTGACTTCCTCAAAATTGAACTTTTGTACTTCAAAGGACATTGTCAAGAAAGTGAAAGGACAATCCACAGAATGGGAGAAAATATTTACAAACTACATCTAATAATTTATTCTTGCCTGGAGAATCCTATGGACAAAGGGGCCTAGCAGGCTACAGTCCACGGGGTCACAAGAGTCAGACATGACTTAGCAACTAAACCACCACCACCACCAAGTGATCTGTACCTAGAACATACAAAGGAATCTTACAACTCGTAGCAAAATAACAAATAACCCAATTAAAACTTAGGGAAAAAAAAAACTAGGCAAATTATACCAACAGACATTTCTCTAAAGATGATACATAAATGGCCAAAATCATAGGTCATCATCAAAATGCAAATCAAAACCACAATGAAATAATTGTCTGGGGCAGAATATGGGAAAGTAAATTAACTGCAAAGAGGTATGAAAGAACTTTCAGGAAAGAGCAAAATGTTTTACATCTTGACTGGTGGCTCAGATGGTAAAGAATCCGCCTGCAACAAAGGAAATCTGGGTTCAATCCCTGAGTCGGGAAGATTCCCTGGAGAAAAGAATGGCAACTCACTCCAGTAATCTTGTCTGGAGAATTCCATGGACAGAGGAGGCTGGTAGGCTACAGTCCATGAGGTTGCAAAGAGCTGGACGTGACTGAACAACTAACACTTTCACTTTGAGGCATATGCATTTGTCAAAAGTCATCAACCTGTACACTTAAAATCCATGAATTTCATATTTTACACATTTGGAAGGGTGCACTTATTTTGATATGCTTGTTAAGAACCGTGGGCTTCACAGAAAAACACTGCTTTGGCTGCTAAAACATAGAATGCTCATATTAGATGTTATTATTGTAGTTTTATCAACGCTAACTTTATATACTACCATAACTACACTGAGTAATTACATCGAGCAAATACTGAATAACTACAAAAGTCGTCTCACAAGAAATTATTCTGCAGATAAAAATTTCTAGGAAATTGGTGACATCTCAATAGCTTATTTCCTAGGATCTTTACACCAACAATTCTGTTCTATCAGCATTAGTTGTGTGAAATTACTTTGTCTAACTGCTCAAAAATAGCTGAAATTCATAGCTGTTGAAAGAAAATCTCTTGGATTATCCATGTATCACTTACCAAAGGGGAAAAAAAACACCAATGGAGTTTTCTTCTTTAAATATTCCTTTGATACTTCTGTAAATTATGCTACAGATACACTGTACTAACAAAACATTTGAAGCAAGCAAAGATATCAAATTCACAAGTTCAATTTAAAAACAAAAACATTTCCAACAATGCAGTAGAAAAAGTTTCCCTTACCTCATCATCATCATCATCAGAATCATTCCCAAACACTGAAGGTTTTTGCAAAACAGGGTGCAACTGCTGTGCTTTCTTTGGCAAAATAAGCCCATACCTGCATATTTTTTGTTTTGAAATAGAAATTACACCATTATATTTAAATGTTAAAACACTAATACATCCACTACCTCTTCCGGAGGAAGCTACCAAGTCAAAACATGTCAGAGCTCATGATCACATAACCCTGGTTCTGATTTTCAACGATCTAAAAGCTTCAAAATGCAGTAAGATTTTTAAACTATTATTCTACGTTAAAGAAGAGAAGTGAATGAAGAGCTCGGAAGATGTAGATAGTGAAACGATAAGGAAAGTTTAAAAAAAAAAAATGTCAGTGGAAAGCTCAGTTGAGGTCCACTAAAAAGAAAAAGACTCTAAATTACCTTGTGACCTAACAAGAGTCAAGAAAACATTCCCCCCGCCCCGCCCTTACTGGGTACATATCATTTTAAAGAAGTTATTAAATAAAGATTAATGTCATCCATTAAAATTTTTTAAAGATTACATTAACTGAGAAACCCAAGTAGTTATGGGGCAAATTCCCATTACATTTTATAACGCTCACGTGCTTTGTCTTGGAGCACCTGAAAGAACCATCCCATCAAACCCAACTCAATTGGTTTCTCACGTTTGGGCCTTTAAGATGCATATATAACGGGAAGCCGCATCACAACTGAGGATTATACATCTAAGGTAAAGCTTCCAAAAACATGTAACATTTACCCTTCTGCGGCAACGTATACCCCAATTTCCTATGTGCCTACCCTTTTTTTGTGACTTCTCAGCACAACATTCCTAAACCGAGAAGGGAGGGCGGGAATCAGAACTTGAGCTGCCAAGAACAAGGCCCTCTAAAACCAGGAATTGTCTCTCTTCTCATTTCCCCTGAAAGCATCCAACCGGGGAGAAACTCAAGCGCGGGGTAGGAAGCAAGACTGAGGGGCCTCAGACCGAGCTTTTGGAAAATAGAAAAGTCTCGCTCTCTGCCCCTCAGCCTAACTTCCTTTATTTCCTCACAAGTTTCTCCCTCAAACTTCGGGCTTCCATCCTGCAAAATGTGTGGGGGGATGGGAATATATGTTCCTCGGAATTTCTCGCTTTCCCCGCCTCTATCCCTGACGACACAGCCCCTTCACTTCCAGCGCACTTCTACTCCTCGACCAAAGACACAGTCGCCGTAGTATCTCACTCCCCACTCGGACCCTAACTCCCGGATCACTCACTGCCTGCCCGGAATCGCCATCTTGCTCCCGTCTCCGCTGAACGTGGCCGACGCCGACGTAACGCTGATGCAGACGCTGGCGTCATCACGCGAATTCTCGCGGGGCTTTGGCCGGCCCAGAACTCGCCTAGCTCCTGGGTTTGACTTTGGGTTACTTCCGCATTGCTGGGAATGGAGTCCTTGGCTTTGGGAATTGTTTGAAAACCGACGGATTGCCTCGAAATCAGTGGTAAGAAAGGAATAACAAAAGAAAAAAAAAAAAAAAAAGGAATAACAAAATTTTAGGCCAGTGGTTCCAAGAGTGTGGTCCCGGGAATTGGCATTCCCCGGCAATTTGTTAGAAATGGAAATTTTCTGGCTCTGTTCCGTAGCTACGGAATCAGAAACGCTGGGATGGGCCCAGAAATCTGACTTTTAACAAGTCCGTCGGATAATCCTGATTCTCAAGTTTGAAAACCACTACCCTAGGCTGTCGAGTGTTTTTTTGTGTTTTTTTACCCCCTGAGGTGTTCAGCGTAAGTATCCTGGATGGGAAAGATTCCCTGGAGGAGGAAATGGCAACCCACTCCAGTATTGTTGGCTTGGAAAATTCCATGGACAGAGCAGCCTGGTGGGCTACAGTCCAGGGAATTGCAAAGGATCGGACATGACTGAGCACGCACCCATTCCTGGCTTAGCGTAACTTGACAGAAGATGAAAATCCATACGCTAAGTATATTACTATTGGACAGTAGTGATGAATATCAATACTGTATAGTGCCACTGGGTATAGAAAGTAAAATCGTACATGATATTAAAAAAAAATTTAGTCACCATTTCACGTGTGAACCCACTCTTTGTCGGCCCATGCCAAACGTTGTACAGCAGTCGACGAGATCTTGCGAACTGCCGACAGGACGTTTAAACCTCCAAGTGTAGTTGTGGATTTGTCTATTTCCCCTTTTACTCAGGGCAGGTTTTGTTTCACCTACTGCATTTTGAAGTTTTGTTATTAGACACTTGGGCTTCCCTGGTGGCTCGAATGGTAAAGAATCTGCCTGCAATGCTGGAGACCCAGTTTCAACCCCTACGTGGGGAATATCCCTTGGAGAAGGGAATGGCTACCCACTCCAGTATTCTTGCCTGGAGAATTCCATGGACAGAGGAGCCTGGCGGGCTACATCCTCGAGGTAGCAAAGAGTCGAAGCGACTAACTTTCCCTACTACATATTTAAACATTTAGAGTTGTTGTGTCGTTTTATGTTGACCCCTATACCATTAAGAAATGATCCTCTTTCTTTTTATCTACTTTATCTAATATTAGTATTTATAACCAGCGTTGGTTTTTAGCATAGTATATGTTTAGCATAGTATATGTTTTCCCATCCTTTTACTTTTAACCTATTTTAATCAATTTGTGTCTTTTCATATAATACATAACTTTTAATATGAAGTGGAACTCTTCTTGCTAGCATATTGTTGGGTGTTGCTTTTTATCCATTATGGCAATTTTTTTCCTTTTAAGTTGGTATTTAGAACATTTTCATTAACGCAAGCATTAGTGTAGTTGCAGTTTGTTTTTTCTTTTTCCTGTCTGTTCTTTGTCTCCTCTGCCACCTTCCCCTTGACTTTGGATTAATCAATAAATTTTTATGATTTAGCTTAAGATTTTTATTCAACTTCTTTGTTGGTTTATTGGCCATACTTGGCTTTTTTTTTTTTTTTTGCCAAGGTTTTGCTTTAAGGTTTCTAGTATACATCTTTATCACAATCTATCTTCAAGTAACAATGTACCACTCAAGAACTTGAAAACGTTTACTTCCAATTTCCCTCTCTGAAACTTTGTGCTGTATTTTGTCATGCGTTTTACTTGTAACAATGTTATAAATGCACAATAAATTATTATGTCTTTAAACAATTACCCTTTCAAAATATTTTTGAATAAGAAAAATGTTATTCCACATGTTTACCATGTCTTGTTTCTTTATATCTTTGTGTAGATCTTTGTATCTTTGTGTAGTATAATTTTTTTTTTTTTTAAGCAGGAAGGGGTGGAGTAGTGGAAGGAGGAATTGGATGAAGATGGTCAAAGGGTACAAAGTTCCAGATAAATAAGTATTTGGATATAATGTAGAACATGATTAATATAATTGACTTGCTGTATGTTATATATGAAAGTTGCTAACAGAGTAAATCCTAAGAGTTCTCATCATAAGGAAAAATAGTTTTTATTTTGTATTTATGAGATGATGGATGTTCACTAAATTTACTGTAATTTTTTCATAATGTATATGTCAAATTATTATGCTATACACTATAAACTTATACAGGGCTGTATATTAATTGTATCTCAATAAAACTAGAAGAAAAAAGTTAAAAGAATCCACACATGTTCTATTAACTGTCAGAACAATGACATCATCACACATCAAGAAGCCTCTGGAAGGTTTTCTTGCACACTGTTGTGAGGGTGAGAGTGAAAAAGGCAAATAAATAATGTCGTAGCATTGTTAGAAATATAGTTTTGACCTGGAAAATCCCAAAAGTGTTTTAGGGACCTGCAGGAGTCCACAAACCACACTTTAAGATCCACTCTTTTAAATGAATTAATGCTGAAACATACTATTATAGGAATTATATAACTTTGCATGTAGGAATGTGCTGAATGTCTTTTTTTTCCCCCCAAAGTGATTAGGGTAAGGCCAGACAGAAGCCAGATATGAAATCTTGGGGCACAGTGTAATAAAAGGATATATATATATATATACATACATGGACATATCTGGTGGTCCAGTGGTTGAGAATCCACCTGTTACCTGTCAGTGTAGGGTACACAGGTTCAATCCCTGGTCTGGGAAGATCCCACATGCCACAGGGCAGCTAAGCAAACGCCACAACCACTGAGCATACACACTGCAACTGCTGCAGCCTCAGGGCCCTAGAGCCTTGCTCCACCGCAAGAGAAGCCACTGTGATGAGAAACCCATGCACTGTAACTAGAGAGTAGTCCCCACTCACCATGCAACTAGAGAAAGCCCATGGACAGTGATGAAGACCTAGCGCAGCCAAAAATAAAAATGAAAAAAGAAAAAATATAGAGAGAAACATATATTGCTTTCTGTCCCTGATTCCTGGTACAGATCTCCTAAAACCTTTGTGATTCCCTGAGTGATAAAAGCACGAAGGGCAACTTCTGTTTTGATATTTGATATTTGACCCTGGTCTCTGGTTCTCTGGGTGATAGGGTTTTTGTTTCAGTGAGGTAACCCTGGATAGCATCGGATGGGAGCTTATCACCAGAGAGACCACACCATAATTAGAAGCTTGGAATTTTCTTTCTCACCCGTATCCTCGGGGAAGGGGAGAGGGCTTTTAAACCAAATTAATGATTGGTCTTGCCTATATAATGAAGTCTCCATTAAGAAAACCCAATATATGGAATTCTGAGAGCTTCTGGGTTGATGAAAATATCCAACTGCCATGAGGATGGTGCACCCCAACTTGATGAGGACAGAAATACCCTTCCTGACCTCACCTATATATCTCTTTCTGGTTGTTTACATGTATACTTTATCATACCCTTTAATAATAAATGTGTCAGCATGAAAAAAATAATTATAAGTTACTACATGGCTAAGTCCTAATTAAGCATACATGATCACGATAATGCAAACACTGAATAAGCAGCTATTCTGATCTAAATTACAAGGTAGTTGGATAGAACAAAGGAGTAGGAAGTGTGTGGGGGGGGGGATGCACACGCTGAGAAAGGAACTAAATCTCTTGCATTCTGGGAGGTTAATAAATCCTGCCTAATTCAGGAAAAAAAAAAAAACATGCCACATGGCATGTTATTTTGCAACGTGGAGGTGCATGTCAAAACTACAGCCAAAACAGGTTGGCAAACTTTTTGTGCAAAAGGTCAAATAGGAAATCTTTAGATTTTATGGGTCAGAGGTCTCTGGCAGCTACTCAACTCTGCCCAGGGTTGTGAAAGAAGTCACAGACAATTTGGGCATGACTTTTCTGATAAAACTGTATCATGACGGGCAACTGTCTAGATTTAGCTTGTCCTGTTTATTAACTCTTGAGCAAAAAGAATTGAAAATAGTTGACTCAGAAGCGAGGAAAATAGGGGTAAGGTGGAGCTGGGAAATGCTCTAGTTTTGACAGACCTTTTATGACAGAGGATTTCTTAAACTATGAGCATGTGTTACTTTGCTTAAAATAAAAAGAATCAGAAAAGGGTAAATAATAAAGCCCCCCCTGCCTGAGTTATCTGCTTCTTAAAGAGACTGGGTGGAGAATTAGTTACACAAAATTATAGGCTCAATATGCTATATAATTTGAGCTTCTAAATTGGAATGTTGGATTCTGTATTCTCTTATTGCCTACAGGCTGTTGTAATGAAGCACTTGTGAGGTTTTCCGAAAGCTAGAGGGCTGATTTCTCAGTGTTGCAGAGAGTTTAAGTTCTTCAATTAGTTGGCCTGGTTTGCAGCAAGGGTGGTAGTTGCTACAGTGGATCAGAGACTTGAAGAAGTCTTCTAATACTTTGAACCTGTATTTGGGATCTTGAATGGGAGAAGTTGTAATGAGAGAAGCAGAGTAAGCCAGTAAAAGGCAGCATCATCACTCCCATACTTCTGTTCCGCAGCAGAGAATTCTGTCTTGACTTGCAGAGATAAGATTTCAAGCACAGAACAGTCAACTAGACTTGGATGTGAGACAACTGTAGGACCCTCAGCACCCAAACTTAAGGATCTTGATTTAACATTTTGACACTAGTATTACTTATCCCTACTCTTTCATTCTCTGCTTCCTTTTGTGCCCACTCTTCCCTAATCAACTACAGTTGACTCTAGAACAGCAGGTTTGAACTTCTTGACTCTACTCATACATGGATTTTTTTTTTTCAATAAATACATACTAGATAACTACAGATCCATGGTTAGTTGAATCCCCAGAGGCAGAAGGCTGACTAAAGTACATTTTTGACTGAACATTGGGTGGTTCACCCCTAACTCCTGTGTTGTTCAAGAGTCAACTGTACTCACTTTTCTCAACCTACAGGTTCAGCTAACTTGTGGTGTCTGGATGACAGCATGCTTCAATTTGTTGAAGGCCTATTGTGACATTTTTGCCCTCTCTAAAAAATACCCTTCTAGACACTGCTCTATTGTTATTTCCCAGTTTGGTTTGTCAGTGGTTTGGATGCTTTTTATGTTAGACTATTTCACAAATTGGTCTCCCTTTGGCAAGTGGTCAACCCCAATTCAAACAGCTGTGGCTACACAGAGTCAGGGTCATATGGAACAAAACTTGGCCACCTCAAGTGCTTCACCAGTTGTGATCTGTGGGCAGGACAGTTTAAGCTCAGGCAGGAGACTGAGCAGAGGTAAAATAGGGTAATGACTAGGAGATTGAACACCCACCAAGGGGAATTACAATACCTACAGGAGAAAGAAATAGGCAATATTTAATTAATTGATCTTGTCTGTTGAGAGGTCTTTATAATAAGATCGTGTGGGGGAGAGCAGGAACACAGAGTTAAGGATGATGTAGGGTGGGGTTAGGGCTTCCCAGTGGCGCTAGTAGTAAAGAAGCTGCCTGCCTAATGCAGGAGATGTAAGAGACATGGGTTCGATCCCTGGGTGAGGTAGGTATGGAGGCGGGCATTGCAACCCACTCCAGTATTCTTGCCTGGAGAATTCCATAGACAGAGGAGCCTGGAAGGCCACAATTCATAGTGTAACACAGTCAGACACAACTAAAGCGACTTAGCAGGGTAGGATTAGGTGGGAGTGACATTGCATAAAAACCTTACAGAAGAGGAATGAAAATTCTCTAAATTACCTACAAAGGGTCTTCTGAGACAGTAATTGAGATTGTCTGTAGAATTAAGGGCTACTAGTTGCTTGATCACATTTAGATTAGAAAGGAATGGGAAGTCAGTCTCAAGAGACCACATATAATTCTTTTTATATAAAATATCCAGAATAGACAAACCCATAGGAAAAGCAAGATTTGTAGTTGCCTAAGACTGGAGTGGCATCACTCCAGTTAGAAGCAATGGAGTAGCCATCATGGTCAATAAAAGAGTCCAAAATGCAGTACTTGGATGCAATCTCAAAAATGACAAAATGATCTCTGTTGGTTTCCAAGGCAAGCCATTCAATATCACGGTAATCCAAGCCTATGCCCCAACCAGTAATGCTGAAGAAGCTGAAGTTGAATGGTTCTATGAAGACCTACAAGACCTTTTAGAACTAACACCCAAAACAGATGTCATTTTCATTATAGGGGACTGGAAGGCAAAAGTAGGAAGTCAAGAAACACCGAGTAATAAGCAAATTTGGCCTTGGAGTACAGAATGAAGCAGGGTAAAGGCTAATAGAGTTTTGTCAAGAGAATGCACTGGTCGTAGCAAACACCCTCTTCCAACAACACAAGAGAAGACTCTACACATGGACATCACCAGATGGTCAACGCTAAAATCTGATTGATTATATTCTTTGCAGCCAAAGATGGAGAAGCTCTATACAGTCAGCAAAAACAAGACCAGGAACTGACTGTGGCTCAGATCATGAACTCCTTATTGCTAAATTCAGACTTAAATTGAAGAACGTAGGGAAAACCACTAGACCATTCAGGTATGACCTAAATCAAATCCCTTATGACTATACGGTGTAAGTGAGAAATAGATTTAAGGGACTAGATCTGATAGCCTGATGAACTATGGGCAGAGGTTTGTGACATTGTACAGGAGACAGGGATCAAGACCATCCCCATGGAAAAGAAATGCAAAAAGGCAAAATGGTTGTCTGAGGACGCCTTACAAATAGCTGTGAAAATGAAGGGAAGCGAAAAACGAAGGAGAAAAAGAAAGATATTCCCATTTGAATGCAGAGTTCCAAAGAATAGCCAGGAGAGATAAGAAAGCCTTCCTCAGCGATCAATGCAAAGAAATAGAGGAAAACAATAGAATGGGAAAGACTAGAGATCTCTTCAAGAAAATTAGAGATATCAAGGGAATATTTCACACAAAGATGGGTTCTATAAAGGACAGAAATGGTATGGACCTAACAGAAGCAGAAGATATCAAGAAGAGGTGGTAAGAATACACAGAAGAACTGTACAAAAAAGATCTTCATGAAGGTCCCAGATAATCACAATGGTGTGATCACTCACCTAGAGCCAGACATTCTGGAATGCGAAGTCAAGTGGGCCTTAGAAAGCATCACTACGAACAAAGCTAGTGGAGGTGATGGAAATCCAGTTGAACTATTTCAAATCCTGAAAGATGATGTGGTGAAAGTGCTGCACTCAGTATGCCAGCAAATTTGGAAAACTCAGCAGTGGCCACAGGACTGGAAAATGTCAGTTTTCATTCCAATCCCTAAGAAAGGCAATGCCAAAGAATGCTCAAACTACCACACAATTACACTCATCTCACACGCTAGTAAGGTAATGCTCAAAATTCTCCAAGCCAGACTTCAGCAATACGTGAACCGCGAACTTCCAGATGTTCAAGCTGGTTTTAGAAAAGGCAGAGGAACCAGAGATCAAATTGCCAATATCTGCTGGATCATCAAAAAAGCAAGAGAGTTCCAGAAAAACATCTATTTCTGTTTTATTGACTATGCCAAAGCCTTTGACTGTGTGGATCACAATAAACTGTGGAAAATCCTGAAAGAGATGAAAATACCTGACCACCTGACCTGCCTCTTGAGAAACCTGTATGCAGGTCAGGAAGCAACAGTTAGAACTGGACATGGAACAACAGACTGGTTCCAAATAGGAAAAGGAGTTCGTCAAGGCTGTATATTGTCACTGTGCTTATTTAACTTATATGCAGAGTACATCATGAAAAATGCTGGGCTGGAAGAAGCACAAGCTGGAGTCAAGATTGCCAGGAGAAATAGCAATAACCTCAGATATGCAGATGACACCACCCTTATGGCAGAAAGTGAAGGTGAACTAAAAAGCCTCTTGATGAAAGTAAAAGAGGAGAGTGAAAAAGTTGGCTTAAAGCTCAGCATTCAGAAAACTAAGATCATGGCATCTGGTCCCATCACCTCATGGGAAATAGATGGGGAAATAGTGGAAGCAGTATCAGACTTTATTTTTGTTGGGCTCCAAAATCACTGCAAATGGTGACTGCAGCCATGAAATTAAAAGATGCTTACTCCTTGGAAGGAAAGCTATGACCAACCTAGATAGCATATTAAAAAGCAGAGACATTACTTTGTCAACAAAGGTCCATCTGGTAAAGGCTATGGTTTTTCCAGTGGTCATGTATGGATGTGAGAGTTGGACTGTGAAGAAAGCTGAGCACCGAAAAATTGATGCTTTTGAACTATGGTGTTGGAGAAGACTCTTGAGAGTCCCTTGGACTGCAAGGAGATCCAACCAGTTCATCCTAAAGGAGATCAGTCCTGGGTGTTCATTGGAAGGACTGATGCTAAAGCTGCAACTCCAGTACTTTGGCCACCTCATGCAAAGAGTTGACTCATTAGAAAAGACCCTGATGCTGGGAGGGATTGGGGGCAGGAGGAGAAGGGGACAACAGAGGATGAGATGGTTGGATGGCATCACCGACTCGATGGACATGGGTTTGAGTAAAATCCAGGAGTTGGTGATGCACAGGGAGGCCTGGCGTGCTGCGATTCACGGGGTCGCAAAGAGTTGGACACGACTGAGCTACTGAACTGAACTGAACTGAACTGAAGACTGGAGTGAGAAAAATGGGGAGTATTGCTAAAGATGTGGGGTTTTTTATGGGGGGATGAAAATAATCTGAAATTATTGTGAATAATTCCACAATTATGTGAATATACTAAAAACCATTTAGTTGTACACATTAAGTATGTGAATTTTAATAATATATGTGTCATATTTCAATAAAGCTGTTAAAAGGGTTAATAGGAGCTTCCAATTGAATTCCAATATCATTGTCTTGAAACATTTATTTTGTTCCTGGACCATGAAAAGCTGTAATTATTAATATAAAAGAAAGGGATATGGAAGGTCTGCAGTATGCAGTGTCATTGTTACCTATAAGCTGTAAAGAAAGCTAAAAAAATAACCATTTAATCAAGTCTGAGCTTTTGAAGTATATGTAAATACAAGTAAATCAGTAAATCTACTGAGTCAAATAAATAGATTTAACCATAAACCAACATCTAAATTTTTGTCAAGTACAGATAACATCCTCTTCACTAAAAAAATAAGTATCTGGTGTCAAGGGATAGGATTTTACTTAAATGATAGTTAAATAAATTCAAGCAATCCACCATGTTGGTTGCTTAATTTTAAAGTAGTTTCCAGGGACTTGCCTGGTGGTCCAGTGGCTAAGACTCCACACTCCCAATACAGGGGACCCAGGTTCAATCCTTGGTTAGGGAACTAGATCCCATGTGCCATAAGTAAGAGTTCACATGTTGCGACTCAAGATCCCTCATGCCAAAACTAAGAGCTGGGGCAAGCAAACAAATAAATAGATTAAAAGTAAATAAAGTCATTTCCAAAAGAATAATAGCATAATTGTTAGCCTAGTGAAGTTTGGAAAGTGTTGATGAAATATCTAGCGTACTGCCAAGAGCAATAAAATAGAAATGGACACGTGAAGTTGCTCAGTCCTATGTGACTCTGCGATTCCATGGACTGTAGCCTACCAGACTCCTCTGTCCATGGCATTTTCCAGGCAAGAGTATGGAGTGGGTTACCATTTCCTTCTCCAGGGGATCTTTTCAACCCAGGGATCGAACCCAGTTCTCCCACATTGCGGGCAAATGCTTTACCCTCTGAGCCACCAGGGAAGCCCAACAGGACACGTGGGTGCCCCTTACTCATTGTAACCTAGCTAACTCATTCTTTGAGCTTATTTCCTCGTTTATAAAATGGGGATAATCATATTGAGTCTGCCAACCCTGAAGGTTGGGGAGGATCAGATGAGCTAGGATGTGAAAATACTTCAAGTTAAAATGTCATGCAGATGTGTGATATTTTTTATCATTAAGCTGCATGCCATTTAGTTATTAATAACCTAATTCCCATCATGATGGATCAACAGGTCACAGTCTGCAAAAATTTTCCCTCCTTGCTGCCTAAAATGCTATTTGTATTCACAGTGGACCCCTTAAAAGCTTGTTCTGAAGCCATCAGAATATGTGGCTATCAGTTTAATATCTTCAAGAACATTGTTCCTAGAAATGCTGCAGCAAATGCCCTGAAAAGCTCACTTCCAAATATGAAACAGGCTTATAGGTTAAAACTGGGTATGGGACCAGCCAAGAGATGAGGGCTGGTAAATAACACTGCCATCTTATCACCGAAGGTTAAAAAGGGATCTCTAGTCTCAAATTATAAGATGTTTGGAACGCATTACATTTTGTCAACCAAATAAAGAAAATGAAGTTTAATTTCCCAAATTTTATTAAAAATGGACTCTGTCATCAGATATCTTACTGCAAAGATGAAATCTCACAACAGGGCAGTAAAGTTTGCTGTAATAACAAGATTTAAATAAATATAAATTCTTTCTGCAGTTCTTGAACTCATGAAGATTTTGTTGTGGAAAAAAAAAAAGTTTTTTTTCCATAAGTCATGGTCAAACATTTCCCTAGAATTTCTATTTATTGAAATAACTTTTAAAGTTATTAGGGTTAGTGGGGGTGAGGGAGTGGAGATGGGAGCAGAGAGGATGTGATGCTCATAAAAGCCTTTGAAAAATTAGAAAAACACGTCCTAGTCCATTTCTTAAAATTGTTATTATATTTTTTTGATGTAAAAACAGTGCTCTTTGGATGTAAAAACTGCCATTTTCCCCCTAAATACTCAGCCTGTTCTTTACTTTGTACCTGAAAAGAATTACAATAACTCACTCAACCAACCATAACAGGCCCACAGCAGATAAAATGCTAAAATTAAAAAGAAACTTTAAAATATATTCTATAACATACATTTGGTTATGGCTACCTGAACTGGAAATTTCCTTAGATCAAATTTCTCCTTCGGAGGCACTTTTGGTTTTAGAAAGTGCTGAGGTAAAGGTCTAGGAGAAAAATAGGTCTATGTGGCACTCCTTTCCAATTGAAAATATTTTTATAGTTAATAAGCAAAACTGAATATGACAAAAATACCCTGAATACAGTCGCAATTCCATTATCATTTTCCTGGCAAGCTTCCCTCTGGCATTTTTGCGTACACATAGGAGTCAGTCTTGGAAGGCAATGGGGGTGAAATAATAGCGCTGCTTATTTTTTTGTTCAGCTTTATGAGAGCTAAACAGATGTGGGCCCAGTGGTATAAGTATTCGATGGCAGCATTACCAAGTTTCCATACTTCGATTCGAGAATGATCTGTACCAAAAAAAAAAAAAAAGTGTTAGTTTTGTACTTTTATTACTAAAATACACTTTAATACTAAGATATAAGAAAAATTATGACAAAAGTTCATTAGATATATTTTGAGTCAAAACTATAGCAGAATCTTGTTTACGTAATTATAGGAAAATGGACACATTAATTTTGGTATATTCATATAATGGTTGAGACCCAGGGCTCAAACCTGGGTCTCCTGCATTCCAAGTGAGTTCTTTACCATCTGAGCCACCAGGGAAGGCCCTATAATGGAACCCTATGCAGCATTTAACAAAGAACTAGAGCTACATATGTCATTGTGAATATCTCAAAGCCATATTGTTGAGGGAACGTTCCTGGTGGTCCAGTGGCTAAGACTCCTAGCTCCCAATGCAAGGGGCCTGAGTTCCATCCCTGGTCAAGGAATTAGATCCCATATGCCACAACTAAGACTCGGCAGTAACTATGTTTTTAAAAACATATTGTTGAAAAAATAAAAAAAAACATTGTTGAGAACAAAAAGTAAGCTGTATAATAATATGTCCTTTTGGATACATTTAAAAACAATTTTAAAACCTGCAAAATAATATTATATTGTTTATGGATTCATGGGTATGTAGTAAAAGTAGAAATCATGCATGAAACTGATAAACACCAAATTCATAATAGTATTAGCTCTAGGGAGGAGAAGAAGAGAATGAGATATGGGAGGAGCATAGAAATTCTCAACTGTTTCTGTAATGTTTCTTTCTTTAAAAAGAGTCTGGCTCAAAAACATATTAAGAATATGGCTCCGTAATGACTGCACAGGTATTAGTCTCTAACCTCTATGTTTGAAGTATTCCCTAATTAAAAATTATTTTTAAAGCTATAATCACTGCACACTAAAATATTTCATTTGTTAAACTGCAAACTATTTTTGAAAAATTCCTTTTGGGACTTCCCTGGTGGTACAGTGGATAGAAGTCCACCTGCCATGCAAGGGACATGGTTTCCATCCCTGGTCCAGGAAGATTCCACGTGCCACGGAGCCACAAGAGTCCAGGAGCAACAACAACTGAAGCCCATGTGCCTACAGCCGGTGCTCCAAAACAAGAGAAATCACTGCAGTGAGAAGTCTGTGCACCTCAACAAAGAGTATTCCCCACTCACCGCAAGTGGAGAAAGCCCACGCACAGCAAGGAAAACCGGGACAACAAAGAATAAATAAATTTTTTTTTTTTAATGACTTTTTCTCAGGAGTCAGTCAGTCAATGACTATTCAAATAGAATGGTCCAATGGAAAGAGGATATACTTAAAGAGATCTGGATTCTAATCTTGGCTCTACTCCAACTAGTTTTGTGACCTTGAAAAGTCACTTAATTGCCTTGAGCCTGTTTCTTCTTCCACAAAACAGATACCTCAGAATTGTTATGGGGATTAAAGAGGAAAGACATGCAAAAATCTGTCAAAGAGTAGTTGCTCAAAAAATATCTTCATTCTTTCAGATCCCTTCTACCCTCAAATCTGTGTTTTACTTTTTTGTTACTTCTAGTGACTAATACAGTTCCTAACCCAATAAATGTTTATTGATTTGACTTGAATCAAACCATTACATGGTATTTATAACCAAATAAGAGGGCTTCCCAAGTGGTGCAGTGATAAAGAATCCACCTGCCAATTTCGGAGATGCAAGAGACATGGGTTCGATCCCCGGGTAGGGAAGATCCTCGAGTAGGAAATGGTAACCCCTCCAGTATTCTTGCCTGGAAAATCCCATGGACAGAGGAGCCTGGTGTCTACAGTCCATGGGGTCGCAAAGAGTCAGACACGACTGGGCACACATGTATACACATAATTGATTAAGAGATTTTAAATACTGTCTTCTATCCAGTAGCTCATTAATAACAATGACAATTATGTCACTCATGGTTGTCCATTAGGATGACAAAATAGAACATATTTCCTTGTCGTGAAGGAACAAGTTTCCCTGAATTAGGTTAAGATATCTATGGTTCTCAAGGTATCACTACCACAAAAGGTACAATATAGAATAGGAAAGGCACATAAAATATGGAAAACATACTCAAATCTCAATTTTTATTTGATGTTCACTGTATAAAACATGTGAGTACAATTTTCTAAAGTTTCCTCTTTTAACACACACACAGAAGCACTGTTTTTTCCCTCAATTGTAAGTGTTTAATAAATGTTGGTTGAAACAACATTAAATTGTGGAATAATTAAGTTAGGCTTTGCAAATATTAAAGTCTTTTCAGATTAAAGCTCAGTAACATTAGTGACAATTATGAATAAAATTGAAAGCAGATGTCAGACATGAGAGCACCTAAAAAATACCTGATTCATATCATATGAGTAACACTAGACCAATTAACATACATACTTAAAATATTGAGATGCATTTGTTATAATTGATCCCTTTTTGTATTAATTAACTTCCTGGAAGCTTTAGAAGTTAATGCTATAGGCTGAAAAAATTACTTTATCATTATGTCCCAATGTTACAAATCTAAATTAAAGTACACCCTAGAACACTTCTAAAACCAGTCCTAACTAATTTTTTGAGATATAACAGCTCTGCTGCTCCCCACAGCCTTTATTCTGCCTTTTCCAAATCCCCATTAAGAGCTCTGTTGCACTGACTACCAGTGTTCTTATCTGACATTCAAATGAACAGACCCCTATCTGCAGCCATTATTAAGCTAGTAGGCCATCTCCATGGTGATTTAAGGACAGGAGGATGGGGAGCGAAGTCGCTCCATTTCACAAGCCCCTGTTGCTTATTTCCTGTCTTACTGTTACCGGGGACAGAAGCTCCGAACCTGTCTGGGTGAAGGTTCCTGTTTCCCTGCCCTGTTCCACTGAGAGATTTATGCCTTAAAAACTGGCTCTAACGATTCCTCTGTTGGAGGAAGCCTCCATCAGTTCGCGGGTTTCCCATTAACAACAGTTGAGTGTTACTGCCCTCTTGTGGTGGATAGATGCCCGCTCTTTGCATTTCAGCAGAGAGCCATTGTGCACAGATTGAGTAATTCTTCCTTGGTAAAGGTTATAGTAAATTATTTGAATATATCTGATTTAAAAAAAATTGTTGGCTCAACCTCTGAATCTGTTTATGAACCTATTAATTCAGAAACTTTTTTTTTAGATTCCAACTTAATCAAACTTTTAATTATATAGCAAATTCATTCTGCTGAAAACATTGGATCATTTTAAGATATTTCTAATTAAAATTCCATTTTATGAACCTCTGCTTTAACATTAGATTAAGTTAAAAGCTTTGGGAATGACAGACAATTAGAAAGATGTGTGAAGCAAAAAAGAATGAAGTTCTTAAGCTTCAAGTTCAAAGTTAATGTGAAGCTGCTCCTTTCAACTAACAACTAACCCAAGATCAGTGAGTAGTATTTCTTTTTTTTTTTTAATTTTTCACTTATTTACTTATTTTTTGGCTGTGCTGGGTCTTTGCTGCTGCTTGGGCTTTTCTCTAGTTGCAGTGAGCTGAGGCTACTCTCTAGCTGGGCACGCAGGTTTCTCATTGCAGTGGCTTCTCTTGTTGCAGAGCAGTCTCAATAGTTGTGGTGCATGGGCTTAGCTACTCCCTGGCGTGTGTAATTTTCCCAGATCAGCGATTGAACCCATGTCTTCTACATTGGCAGGTGGACTCTATACCACTGAGCCACCAGGGAAGCTCTAAGCAGTATTTATTGAATGCTCTTCTCTTCATCATTAGTTCTCTTAATTTTAGTTCTTTTATTTCTACTGTTTGACATACCCTCTACCACCTCTTAACATTACTGCCACATACAATGAGCTGAAGGTCCATGCAACATCATACTTAAAAGGGTATATGTGTGTTAGTTTCTATCAGTTTTTGTGTAGGTAGGAGAATTCTTATTTTCCATGACAGTCAGGGACTTAATATGTCACTAATTTACTGTGGTCCTGAAGGTACTGCAGAGTGCCGCTTCTAGTTTATTGGGTAAGAGTTTGTGTTAAATGAGGAGGTAAAACCAAATTTTTTCCTGAGTTATCAAACCTTGGGTAGAAGTTTGTTCCAGGCCAAACTGAGTTCTTGCAAATATATTAGTCTTATTCCAGTTGAAGCATAATTTCTATACAGTATCACATTGTATTGACTTTTTTTCATGATGTAGTTATAAATCAAATTATGTATGAACTGAAATAAATGCAATTTATCTTTACAAAAATTCATACTTCTGTGCAGTGGCTTCCAAAATCTTTGACTATGTACCTCTGTAAGTTAACAAATGTAAAAGGTTGAGAGAATGTCTCAGAAAGTGAAACAAAGAAGATGGAAAAGAGGAGAGAAACTATAGGGATTTTGGAGGCTGAGTCTAGGATTTCCCATGTCTGAATGATGGGAGTTCCAAAGAAGGAACACAGAAAAGGGAGGGCAGGGCCTCCTCTAACCCCTAGGTCGTTTTTGTGTGAATGGATGAATGCACGCTCTGAGCACTCAGCTTGGTGAACAGAAAAAAGTGTGTGAAGAAGGAGATGCCCCTCTTCCAAGCAGACATAAGTGTAAGCTGAAGCACACAGTTTCATGAATGGAACCCCAGTTAGATCTCAGCGCCCCAGCCCCTCAGCAGGGTGCATCTGTGCAGTGCACAAACTGCACAGCCATGTGCAGCGACCTTACTGTCAGGGAGGAAATCATTAGGAGGTAGGGACCTGCGTTTCACAACTGAAAAGGCCCAGGGAGTGTTCAGATCAATGGACGAAAATAGACCTGCATGGATAAGAAAGTGTGGTGTACATACACAATGGAATATTACTGAGCTACAATAAAGAACTCATTTGAGTCAGTTCTAATGAGGTGGATGAAACTGGAGCCTATTATACAGAGTGAATAAGTCAAAAAGAGAAACACCAATATAGTGTATTAACGCATATGTATGGAATTTGGAAAGATGGTAACAACGATCCTATCTATATGCCAGACAGTAAAAGAAACACAGATGTAAAGAACAGGCTTTTGGACTATGTGGGAGAAGGCAAGGGTGGGATGACTTGAGAGAAGAGAATTGAAACATATATATTACCATATGTAAAGTAGATGACCAGTGCAAGTTCAATGCGTGAAGCAGGGCATTCAAAGCCAGTGTTCTGGGATGACCCAGAGGGATGGGATGGGGAGTAAGGTGGGAGCGGGGTTCAGGATGGGGAGACACATGTGCACCCATGGATGATTCATGTCAATGCATGGCAAAAACCACCACAATATTGTAAAGAAATTATCCTCCAATTTAAATAAATATAATAATTTCTAAAAAGATATATCATTTTGAAGTTTCACAGTCAAGGGAATAAAGCAGTGATTCTATAGTTTCTGGAGAGAAACAAAATAAGTCACATGTGCAGAATCAGAAAGGCTTCAGACTTCAACAGCAAGCCTGGAAATTTCCAAATTTCTACTGACAATGGGGCCATTTCCTCAAGAAGTTAGCCAGAGTTCCCATCTTCGAAAGTGTTAGCTGCTCAGTCGTGTCCAGCTCTTTGCAACCCCAGGGACTACACACGGCTCCTCTGTCCATGGAATTCCTAAGTCAAGAATACTGGAGTGGGTTGCCACTCCCTTCTCCTGGGGAACCTCCTGATCCAGGGTTCGAACGCAGGTGTCCTGAATTGCAGGCAGATTCTTTACTGTCTGAGCCACCAGGGAAGCCCCCTGTTTTCCTTAAACGACCGCTTAAAAGCAGCAAGAACTGTAACACCTGGGAATGCAGAGGTGCCTGTGAATCAGCGACCAGCCATGAAGCAACACAGAAGCCATTCTGGATAGGAATTCTAATCTTCACTCATACCACTCTTGGTCCACATTAACTCATGTTAACTGTTATGTGAACCTCGTGTCTAGCATTCCCAAACTTCTGGGAGTATCTCTCCTTCCTAAGCCAGAACATCTCTCTCTCTCTCATCCACCCACTGCTTCCTGCTTCCACTGTGCTACATGCTTCTGCTGCCACAGATAACCTGAGGAGTGTGGGCTGTCTTCCTCTGGGTGGCCTTTTTCTATTTCTTGTCCTAGGAATCTGGTTCCAGGCCTCTCTTCTCTACTATATATGTCCCAGAAGTCCAGAAACCCTTTGTCTGGAGGGTACAAAGAGAATGGGGGAGAGGGAGACAAGGCTTAGTGAGGGATTTCTACAGAGCCATTTCCCCAATCAACAATTAGTTTTAAATCTTTTTTTTTTTTTTTTAGAAAGAATAAGTTCATTGTTTACTGTTCCATTCACATAAACAGCCTCAGGTGACTGGTGGGATAACACACCTACATGGAGGAATGTGTGCTTGTGCATGTATATTTATGGCATGTGAGATCTTAGTTCCCTGACCAGTGATGAAACCCATGCCCCCTGCATTGGGAGAGCAGAGTCTTAACCACCTGCTGATGCTCCTCCTTCCAAAAAGTCTATATCACTAGTCTGTAAAGACTCATGCTCTATTGTTTTATTTGGTTCTTCATGGAAACTAAAGATCACAGCTGCCTTTTTGCTTAACAAACTTAGCTTCTAGCCTTACTGCAGGCCCCATTTGCTTTTTTTTTTTTTTAAAGAATTTTGAATATGGAGTCAGTAAGTGGGAGATAGAGGTGCTTCTGAATTGTCATGTGCAAGGCACAGACAGTCACTATGGGGATTGCAATAGATTATAGACAATGCCCTTCCTTTTAGAAGACTATAATCAGAACCTTTTTCCCCTAAAAATTGAATTTTGGGGGCTTTGGGGCTTCCAAGTGGCTCAGTGATAAAGAATCTACATGCCAACGCAGGAACTGTGGGTTCAGTCCCTGAGTTGGAAAGATCCCCTGGAGTAGGAAATGGCAATCCACTCCAGTGTTCTTGCCTGGAAAATTCCATGAACAGAGGAACCTGGCGGGCTACAGCCCATGGGGTTGCAAATAGTCTGACACGACTGAGCACACATGCACTGCACCCTGAGCCACTTTATTCTAATAAAAATCTCTGGGTTGCAACTGTATTTTGTTGCTGTTGGTATAGATTTAGACTATAATTAAGTGGAAATTTACCTTCAATGTATTCAACAATGAGCTCTAAATTAACTTCCAGTCCCATAGCAGTTGGATCAAAGTCACAAATATTTTCGACTAACTGTTGGTTTACATACTGTAAACAAAGAACAAAAATCATGGAATCATCAAGTGGAAGTAGAGTGCCTGATTCCTCAGTTTACAGAGTTACATTTATACACACTTTGAAACAGGCAAAATCAATCTATGGTGTTAGACATCAGGATTCTGGTTACCCTTGGGGTGTGAGAGAGAGAGAGTGAGTGAGTGTGTGTGTGTGTGTGTGTGTGTGTGTGTGTAGGAGGCTGGTGATGGGGGAGGGTAAAAAGGAAGGCTTTGGGGATGCCACTCATGTTCTGTTTCTTGTTCTAGGTGCCTCTTACATTCATTGTGTAAAAATTCTTGCCCTTTGTGAATCAAGGATTTGTGCAATTAAGATTTGTGTATCTAAGCTCGTGTAGGTTATTCTTCAATAAAGAGGTTTTTTTTTTAAATGAAACTTACCAGTTTACAGCGATCCCAACTTTCTAAGTCACTTGATTGCAATTTTGGATGAAAGAACACGATAATCGCTTTCAGGATGTCTTGTACTAATTTTATGTTGGCTTTCAGATCCTGGGACTGGCTGTCTGGTGGGGCTTCATCCTCTGCCAGAGGGTCATAATCATACAGTAACAGTGACACAAAGTCTGAGGATGTAAGTAGCCCGAGGCACTCCTGTAACTCCCGTAACATGACTCTGAAGAAGAGAATGCCTGCCCGCTGGACTTCTCCCACATTTTCAATCTCTAGAACAACAGAAAGACATTCCACATGGCTGTTCAGAACACATATTACTTTTTCACGGGATTCTGAACGTAATATAGCAAACCTTTGTTTTCTTTTTAGGAAAAAAAGACTATATCCTATAGCGTTAAACAATCTTAGTTTCTCTAGTCATGAAATCAAAAGGCAAAAATGGAACCCTGTGGGGTTCACAGGTAGAGGCTTTGAGAGAAGGTAAAACCTTTATTTGGAGCTGGACCTTGGTTTGAAACCTACTTTCACCCTTATTAGTTCAGTTGTCTCTCTGAGCCTCCTTTTCATTTTCTGTGAGAAGAGTTGATCCCTACTTTCCCATTGAGCTGTGGAAATTAACAGGAGATGGTATATGGAAAAGTGCTTAGTCCCAGGTCTTACACATAGTGGATGCTCAAAAGATATGAATTTTCCTTTCTTTTTCCTTTTTATCCCACACTGTGTAACGGTTAGAAGTGTTTCAGCTTTATCCAACAGTGTTACTCTACTAATTCTATTTATTCCAATCTTGGTAGTGAAAGGTTTCCATGCTTTCTTCTTCCCTCCCTTCTGCCTACACTGATTTTGTGGTAAGAGTAGCTGGGTGGAGGTGGAATCGCAAAAACTGGGGTCTGTTCTTGGCTCTGCAGTAGCTTGCTCTTAGACCTTTACTTTGACAGGCCTTAGCTCCTTTCTCTGCAAAATGAGATGTTCCTGTGAGTTAATGCTGTGAGGGCTTCCCAAGTGGCCCAGTGCTAAAGAATCCACTTGCCTTTCAGGAGCCACAGGTTCCCTGGGTTGGGAAGATCCCCTGGAGGAGGAAATGGCGACCCACTCCAGTGTTCTTGCCAGCACAATTCCATGGACAGAGCGGGTTGGGGTCACAAAAGAGTCAGACACAACTGAGCGCGCAAGCATGTGGTGGAAAGAGCACCCAAACTGGGGAGCAAATCCAGCCTTCACCGCTGGTTAACTGTGCGGTTTGGTCAAGCAGTTTTGTTTCTCTGAACCCTACTTCCCTTGACTGTAAAATGAGATACCATTAACCTCCTAGAGTTATGGTAAGGACTAATTGAAATACCATATTTAAAGTGCTTGACACGTGAGCTACTTCTATACTGCCTTTATGAGTCCTTCAGTTCTAAAACCATGACTCCAGGCAAGAAAATGTGATTCCTTACCCTTTGCTCTAACATATAGGCCAGACTAATCAGTCCAAGATTGCATGAAGGAAATCCTTCCATGTGGAAAGGAAATCCTTCCATGTATTTTGCAACAATTCATTTTAGAAAATGTATCCTTCTTTGTATTGTCTGATTTCCCCTACACTTATTAAATCTATGAATTCAGACAGTTGCCGCATTCACAATACCTAGGATGTAGTTTTTCTTTATTTCTCCAGATAATTCGCCCAGTATTTCACTGCAGGCAAGCTGGATCACCTTCAGCATTTTCTGTAGGTCTTTAAACTCTCGATACAGCAACATCTTCCTCTTGCCAATGTTAACATCGAGAACTCCCAAAGCTTCTCCTGTTCTCTCACGAAGTGGAACTACGATGTGGTTTTCTCCACAGACAGAGGCCAAAACAACTTCTGAGCTATCTGTGCACTTAAAGAGGAAATCTCTGAAACCAAAACCAAATAAACATAAGGAGGGTATAAAATAAAAACCTGTTCACAACATTCCGCCCAAACACACTGAATCACCTTCTCTTGTATACTGGAGCCACACCAACCCTTTTGCTATTTCATCTGCCTGACACATTCCAGCCCTTAAGTTCTCATGACTCAGCTCCCTCAGCTCCTCACACAGAAGCCCTCCCTGACCCCTGTGATCTAAAGTAACTGCACCAGACTCGGACTCCATCCAGTTCAGTTCAGTCGCTCAGTCATGTCCAATTCTTTGCGACCCCATGGACCGCAGCACGCCAGACTTCCCTGTCCATCACCAACTCCCAGAGTTGACTCAAACTCATGTCCATTGAGTCGATGATGCCATCCAACCATCTCATCCTCTGTCGTCCCCTTCTCTTCCTGCCTTCAATCTTTCCCAGCATCAGGGTTTTTTCAAATGAGTCAGCTCTTCACATCAGGTGGCCAAAGTATTGGAGTTTCAGCCTCAACATCAGTCCTTCCAATGAACACTAAAGACTGATTTCCTTTAGGATTGACTGGTTTGATCTCCTTGCAGTCCAAGGGACTCTCAAGAGTCTTTTCCAACACCACCGTTCAAAAGCATCAATTCTTCAGTGCTCAACTTTCTTTATAGTCCAACTCTCACCTCCATACATGACCACTGGAAAAACCATAGCCTTGACTAGACGGACCTTTGTTGGCAAAGTAATGTCTCTGCTTTTTAATACCCTGTCTAGGTTGGTCATAGCTTTTCTTCCAAGGAGCAAACGTCTTTTAATTTCATTTCTGCAGTCACTATCTGCAGTGATTTTGGAGCCCTCAAAAATAGTCTGCCACTGCTTCCCCATCATTTTGCCATGAATTGATGGGACCAGATGCCATGATCTTAGTGTTCTGAATGTTGAGCTTTAAGCCAACTTTTCCACTTTCCTCTTTCACTTTATTTTTTTTTTATTTATTTTTATTAGTTGGAGGCTAATTACCCTCTTTCACTTTAATCAAGAGGCTCTTTAGTCTTCTTCGCTTTCTGCCATAATGGTAGTGTCATCTGCATATCTGAGGTTATTGATATTTCTCCTGGCAATCTTGACTCCAGCTTGTGCTTCATCCAGCCCAGCGTGTCTCATGATGTACTCTGCATATAAGTTAAATAAGCAGGGTGACAATATACAGCCTTGACGTACCCCTTTTCCTATTTGGAACCAGTCTGTTGTTCCATGTCCATCCACTTTGCCTTATTTTTAAATTTTTATTTATTTGGCTGTGCCTGGTTTTAGTTGCAGCATGCAGGATCTAGTTCCCTGACCAGGGAACGAACCTGGGCCCCCTGCATTGAGAGCGCTGAGTCTTAGCCACTGGATCTTCAAGGAAGTCCAATTCTGCCTGATTGTCTTTACTATAGACTTGTCCTTCACTGAGGGTATTCATTTTTTGTTTACTTATTGTCCAGTAAGTCTTGGTTGAATGCCCAAAGAAGGATGAATGTGTTAGGTCAGGTTCACTAGAAGCAGAGCCTGAGAAAGGGATGCTCTGTGCGAATTAGTCACTGAGGGAGTGCTTTCGGGAGAAACCTGTGAAGGTCTGAGGCAAACAGGATGGTGAAGCAGGAGATGCTAAGGAATTTCCTTGGTGGTCCAGTGGCTAAGACTGCACTCCCAATGCAGGGGGCCTGGTTCAAGCCCCCGTCACAGAACTAGATCCTGCCTGACAGTGACTAAGAGTTTGCATGCCACAACTAAGACCAGGTGCAGCCAAATAAATAAATATTTTTAAAAGTGTGATTTCAGGTGAAGTTAATCCTCAACCTGATCCCAAAAGGAGCTTTGGAAGGCAAATTGCACCCACACTCTGCCCCACCTTGAAGCAGGGGAGAGGTCTTTTGTCATTCATTAGAGTTCTAAGCAGAAACAGATACATCTTGACTTAACAGTTGAGTTACCACTGACTATCTGTGAGTCACTACAGAATGCTAAGAATAGCCAGCTGTCTCCCACCATTAGTAGCTAAAAATACAGACTCATGGATGTAGAAATGAGTCAAGCAGAGTTCCTCACAGACCATAACATAGTTCGTGTTTTCTATAAATATTACTCATTAAGAGGCTGCCCAGAAGGCTCAATGGTAAAGAATCTGACTACCAATACAGAAGATGCAGACAAGCTTTCGAACCCTAGATTGGAAAGATCACCTGGAGAAGGGAATGGCTACCCACTCCAATGGAGAATCCCATAGACAGAGTAGCCTGGTAGGCTAGAGTCCATAGGGCCGCAAAACAGCACCTATTTCAGTGAGGGACCTGAGGTTTTCACAGAAATGTAGCAGCTCCTTCTTTCCCTTGGGAAGTATAAACACCTCCTTTTATCTCTTTCCACCTTTCCCCATCTACATGATATTGAGATGTCATTCCTTTTAGGTATCTGTAAAAACGCTGTTGCTTAGCACAGCCTCAGAAAAAAACACATTTAGGGAATTTCCTAGTGATTCAGTGGCTAGGACTCTGTGCTTCCACTGCAACGGGCATGGGTTCAATCTCTGGTTGGGAAACTAAGATCCTTCATGCTGTGGGTATGGCCAAAAAAGCACATTTATAGTTCATAACACCAATCCTGTCATGATAGAAAGGTTATGCCCTTGTTTTGCTGTTCCTACCCCTTGCTGCAGCTGAGCCATGTCTTCATGATAGTCATAGTAGTGAGGCATCATGCTAAGCTTCCTTGGTCAACAGAGTTCCTCAAAAGGCACCTGCTCTAAGTTATAAACAGGAATCCAAGGTTGTAAGTCTGGGTGTTAGAAGGACTCTTGTAAAACTCTTAACCAGCACAAGGAATAACTATATGGAAAGGAGCTTAAAACTGAGTGAACATTCTGATATGAGGCCAAACTGAAACTGAATTAACATAGGTACTTAAATGTCAAATTGCCTACTAGCCTGAGATAGGTTACTACCCATTCAACTATGCTGACCCTCTAAGAAGCAGTGTATTCTAGTTAAGCAGGTGTATTCTAGTTAAGATCTGTTTTTGCAGTAGTTTAATAGCATTCTTTGCATTTCACACATGAGAGGCATTTAAGGTCATCTAGAACTGGGTACTTATTAAAGGCAACATTCTCTGCCTCCTCCCCATCTTTGCCCCAGCCTGTCTTCTTTAAGTTCAAAAAAAAAAAAAAAAAAAGCCCACAGGCTAGCTAACATTAAGAGGATGAGCTCTGATTAGTGATGTGGGTATATCTTTCATAACCATGGTGGGTTTTTGTTAATTCCATGTTAATAAGAAAATTATAAAAAATAAAACACTAAATTGAAATATGTTTTAAAAAGAACTTAAGGGGGAAAGGACCCAGGCAGACAAAGGTCTGCAGTAATTTTCCTTTAAAGCCCAATCAGAATGAAAGCCATTATATTCATAAGCAGCAGAAGCTGGCAGTCAAACAGAACAGGCAGTGAGGTATGTCCCATACCTGAAAATGCATGTCTTCCTAAAGACGACAGGGGGATTCTTGTGGATTTCTGTTAGACCCTGCAGCCCTGTGACCATCATATTTCGTAAAACATAGTCTGAATCCTTGAAAAGAGGTAGAAATTTCATTACAGAGAGGAGTGATTAAACTTCATGCACTCGTTGAGACTTTTGGGGACAAATAAATAGAAAAAAATTAGAAAAGCTTAGGCAATATAAAATGTTTTTCAAGTTATAGGTCAAGATCAATATAATTTTGAGCCACAATGATGCCAAACACTTGGAAGGCTTCTAGGTTTGGGCCTCAGAAATTTTTTTCCCTAGACTAATTCATCCTATTGGTCATCCCAACCAGTTTCATGGCTTATGTTTTGTTTTGGGTTGTTTTGGTAAAATATACACAGCATAATATTATTATTTTTGCCATTCATAAGAGTGCAATTCAGTGGGATTAAAGACATTCACAATGTTGTGTAACCGGTCAAATGGTTTTAAATATAATTTACTTACCAGCCTGGATTTCCCCCAAACACTAAGCTCATATATCCAACTGCCTATTTAATATCTCCACTTAGATATCTAATAGACATTTCAAACTACAGTTTAAAAAATGTTTTTCAATTTAGTAGGTGAGAAATTATCTTTTACTTAAATTTGTATTTCATTATGAGAACAACTGAACATTTTTCCTATGTTTATTGACCATTTGCATGAGGCTTTTTTAAAAATAAAATTGTCTTTTGCTGATTTTTCTTTTGGATTTTCAAAAATTCCACTAATTTTTATATAGCACTGTTATTTTCTGCCAGATATATGGCAATTAATTGTGTTTATAACTTTGATGCAAGAAAGTTTTACATTTTTTTGTTATCAATGTATCAACTTCACTTTAATCACTTCAACCTTTGAGACTCAGCCATTCTTCCCCAGACTACGGTTGTAAACTCCCCCCATCCTTCATTTTCTTAGCTATTCTCATGCATTTATTCTTCCTCCATATGAAGATTAAATCTTTTAGCCAATTTAAAAAAATATGCTAGAATTTTTCTTACAATTTTGTTAAACTTAAAAATAACTATGGTAAAAAATTAGATTTTTTATTTTTATTTTTTTTAGATTTTTTAAAAAGTTATATTTATGGTGAGCTGCTTTTACTCTTAGCCTAAAGGTGGTGATGGTAGTCAGTCACTCAGTCATGTCTGACTCTCTGCAACCCCGTAGACTGTAGCCCACCAGTCTCCTCTGTCCATGGGATTATCCAGGCAAGAATCCTAGAGTGGCTTGCTATTTCCTTCTCCAGGGACTCTTCCTGACCCAGGGATCAAACCAGCTTCTCCTGCTTGACAGGGAGATTCTTTACCACTGAGCCACCTGGGAAGCCCAAAGAGGTAAGGAGAGGAAGCAATTACCAGAACCTGGAAAAGACAGCCAAGTAGAGAGGACCATGTGACTAAAAGTACAGTGGTCTTTTTTCTTTTTAATTCCCAACTTTTATTTTTGGCCTCCCCATTCTCTAAGTATCAAATTACTTTCTTCTTGAATCAAAGACTGTATACTGAATTTGTTTAAAACACAGCTGAGTGCTGTCTTCCTCTAATAGGTAAATGTTTTTAACAGTAAATTTGAAATGTGTGTGCTCCAAAGAAGAAGGATAAAGAAAAAGAACAGATTATTATCTCTTATTTCCCATTAACATAAGATTAACATAAGATTTCATATATTGAGGGCATGGAGCCCTCTTCAAGCAAACATTCTGAGCAGGACTATTGTTCAAAAATGTTAAAAAAGAGAATGTATTAGCAGTTTTCATAACCCACAGAGATCACTGGACTTCTTGTCTCTTGAACGGAGACCTGGGGGCCGGGAACTCTTCTTGCCACACCGAGCCCCCTGCATGGCCCTTCATTCTATTCGAACAGTGGCCTTTTGTTGAAGAACACAGCTAACCCAAAGCAACCTAGAGAGGAAGAGCCAAAAGCATAAATACCCCAACCTCACTCTCCTTCTGCCTGCCAGTCTCCTACTGGTGCCTTTCACTGGACAAACCCAAGCCAACTTCAGAAGCTACCTTCTCTGAGTTGGGCTCAACAAAGTACGTAGAGATGGCAGTGATGCTGGGTGTGATGTTGTAGAGCCAGCCGATGCCAGTGATCACAATATGAAGGATGTGCTCCCGGCTGTGGACGTAGTGATAGGCAGTACTAAAGACATTGGCAACACCCTGTAGAGACAGAAATTTAAATTGCCTTTTCTTTTAAAAATAGCGAAATAATTAGTAATGCATCAATTGGATTATCTTTTTTTAAATTTTATTTTTGCTTATTTGGTGGCATCAAATCTTAATAGTTGCGCACATGGGCTCTTCGTTGTGGTGTGGGGGCTTATTTGCCCCCTGGCATGTGTGATCTTAGTTCCCTGACCAGGGATCAAACCTGCATCCCCTGCCCTGGAAGGCAGATTCTTAATCACTGTACCATTCGAGAGAGTCCCCTGAATTATCTTTTTAATTAATGATCATCTGTTGTTACTGTTGTTGTTGTTTAATCGCTCAGTTGTGTCCGACTCTGTAACACCATGGGCTGTAGCCCACCAGACTCCTCTGTCCATGGGATTTTCCAGGCAAGAATACTGGAGTGGGATGCCATTTTCTCCTCCAGGAGATCTTCCAGACCCATTGATCAAACCTACAACTCTTGTATTGGCAGGCAGATTGTCTATCACTGAGCCACCAGGGAAGCTCGATAATCATCTACTTCCGAAAAATTATTCATTGGTTCTCAAAAGACATTGCAAAAGTGTTCTCAAAAGTGTTCTCACAGGTTCCACTATGAAAAAATGAGACCAAAAGAGTAAACAGAGGTCTACCGGAAAATCCGTCTAACTTATTGTGTTTCCTGATAATCACCCAGTGAAATCAGTGGTATATACTACCAGAAAGCAGTGTCATAAGAACAAGGTAAACTTTGAAATGAGGAAAAACAGAAAGTTTAAAAGCCAAGAACCAATGCCAGTCTTGGACAGATGGGTAAGAACTGCCCCAATCTGATGCAAGATTAATGTCTGTGTGTTTACGTGGCTACTGTCATCAGATCAGCTGTGCAGGTATGCTGGGTTCCCAGGCCTGCAGTATCCTAGATTACACAGTTTTCTTTGACATATAAAGAGAGCCTGTTCCACAGGGAAAGGATCAGAAACCCTTAGAACCCATCCGTGGTCTTGTTGTCAAGAAACCCTAGGATGGGACTTCCCTGGTGGTCCAGTGGTTGAGACTTCACCTTCCAACGCAGAGGGTATGGGGTCGATCCTCATTGAGGAGCAAATATTTCACATGCCTCTTGGCCAAGGAACCAAAGCATAGGAAGCAGTGTTATAGTACATTGAATAAAGACTTTAAAAAATGGTCACATCAAGGAAAACTCTAGGAGGAACCACAAATTCTTCAAAAATATCTGCATTTTATACTATGACCCAAGGCATCAAAGGGTAACTCAAAAGCCTTTACCTCCAAGGGCTAGGAGGTCAATTTAGAATTCACTTTGACATGTTCTCTGAAAAGACCATATATAGTTCACCTAATGATAATTTGGAGTATAGTTCACCATACTCTTCACTTTGGATCTTAATATCTTCACATCATCCTTATGTCAGAAGAGAATGAAACTTATTATTAAAAAGATGTCCAGGGGAAAATATTCTACCACTTCCTCAGTTGTACATCCAGTAAATGAGAGGGAGAAAAATTTAAATAATGGTAAATAAACATCAAGAGCATCCAGGGGAACAAATGATAGCAACTTCCTAATTGCTGCTACAGTCCAATGCCTCCATAGGGTTTTCAATCTTCCTTCACTGAAATTTTTATCCATAAAATTAAATTAAAAAATTTTTTTTTCTTTTTGGCTGCACTATGTGGCATGTGGGATTTTAGTTCCCCATCCAGGGACTAAACCCATGCTCCCTGCTATGGAAGTGTGGAGTCTTAACCACTGGACCACCAAGAAAGTCCTAAAATTAAATTTAAATGTTTGTACAAATTGTCTAGTTATTTTATAATCTTAAAAGTGCTTTCCAGGGACTTCCCTAATGGTCCAGGGGCTAAGACTGTGCACTCCCCATGCACGGGGCCTGGGTTTGATCTTTGGTCAGGGAACTAGATCCCGTGTACCACAACTAAAGATCCTACATGCTGCAACTAAGACCTGGCACAGCCAAATAAATAATAAAATAAATAAATATATATATTTTTAAAAGTGCCTTTCCTTTTTTTAGTTTCTTTTGTTTAATTTTATTTTCATTTAGCAGATAGTGTAAGATACTTAAACACCATCTTCAAACAAGGGACCTAATTTCAAAAACCTATTTTATTTATTTAGTTAGTTATCTTAATACTTATTCATTTATCTGACTGCCTCGGGTCTTAGTTGCTGCCCAAGGGATCTTCATTGATGTCATGCGGGATCTTTGGTTGTGGCCTGTGGCTCCCAGGCTTAGTTGTGCCTCAGCAAGTGGGATCTTAGTTCCCCAATCAGATATCAAACCCATGACCCCTGCATTGGCAGGCAGGTTCTTTACCACTGGACCACCAGGGAAGTCCCCCTCGAACCTATTTTAATATTTGTGGATTCCTGGGTGACTCAGTGGTAAAGAATCCTCCTGCCAAAGCAGGAGACACAAGCTCAATCCCTGGGTCAGGAAGAGCCTCTGGAGGAAGAAATGGCAACCCACTCCAGTATTATTCTTGCCTGGAAAGCCCATGGACGGAGGAACCTTGTGGGCTACATTCCATGGGGTTGCAGAGAGTGGAACACGACTGAGCAACTGGGCAGTCTTGAAATAAAACTCCACTGATAACCCAGAATAAAACCACATGTTAACCTTGATATAAAGATTTTTATTTTTATTTATTTTTGCTGTTGTTCAACAGTAAGCATCATGGACTTTATTTTCTATTAAGTTTAAGCTAATATAATATTTTAAAGAAGAAATACTGGATAATCACCAGTTTTACCAAAGAAGCCACAGCATTACAGGTCATGAAAAAGTGCCACTCCCTTTTTGAGATCTAATTTGAAAACATGAATATTTGAGAAACATTTAGGCTTTTCCTTCATTCTTCATTCTCAAAAATTATAACACTAAAATCAAGAACTATGGTAAGGCATATCATATTTAGCACCATTTGTGTAAAGAGCAAAGGATTTCTAGGTACCACTATAAATAAAACATAAATATGTCTCTTCTAAAAGTTCATTCCTACTTTTTGGGTTTTAGTTAGTAGTCTAATAGCTGGATTTCAGTTCTATAGCAGAAAATGCTGTTCCTACAATTAATACCATGGGACACATATTAACAAGCTTCCCAGACAATCTGAGGCATAGATATGCAACTGCGTCTGAGTCCCTCCATGTGTAATAGGGAACCTCTTCAAAGACTGACAAATGTATGATGACACCATTTATATACATAGCTTTACTCTCATCTGGTTTCAGGTTTTACTTTTTCAAAAAGTATAGGAGAGGCTATCCTACCATTGATCTTGAAGAACTTTTCTATGTCGTACCTGATAGAATCTGATCTCATGGGGTAGGAAGATGTTAATTTTCTGGGGATCTCTTAGAGTGTCAATAGCCAAGACCCCAAATATCCTCATATATGCGTCCTGAAGGGGCAGAGCCAGGAATGACCCACTGTGATCGCTCTTCTTGCGGGAATGGTTCCAGAAGTAGATGTTCCCATGGTGCTGAACTTGGGGGACGTGTATTGGCTTCCCTTCATCCACTACTGTAAAGCTGAGGAACAGGAATATGAGAAAAGGAGAAAGGCACAGAAGAGGGCTTTAGATTAAACCATTCAGGACACTAGATCAATCCATCCATAATCATTAGTATTATATGTCAGAGAAGTGGACTCAGATAAAATTACCAGTTTGGAGAGTCTGACTTGAGAGAAATATTTTTTAAAATAAGCTTAATACAATCTATAGATTCAATGCAATCCCTATCAAGCTACCAATGGTATTTTCACAGAACTAGAACAAATAATTTCACAATTTGTACAGAAATACAAAAAACCTCGAATAGCCAAAGTAATCTTGAGAACGAAGAATGGAACTGGAGGAATCAACCTGCCTGACTTCAGACTCTACTACAAAGCCACAGTCATCAAGACAGTATGGTACTGGCACAAAGACAGAAATATAGATCAATGGAACAGAATTGAAAGCCCAGAGACAAATCCACGAACCTATGGACACCTTATCTTTGACAAAGGAGGCAAGGATATACAATGGAAAAAAGACAACCTCTTTAACAAGTGGTGCTGGGAAAACTGGTCAACCACTTGTAAAAGAATGAAACTAGAACACTTTCTAACACCATACACAAAAATAAACTCAAAATGGATTAAAGATCTAAATGTAAGACCAGAAACTATAAAACTCCTAGAGGAGAACATAGGCAAAACACTCTCCGACATGAATCACAACAGGATCCTCTATGACCCACCTCCCAGAATATTGGAAATAAAAGCAAAAATAAACAAATGGGACCTAATGAAACTTAAAAGCTTTTGCACAACAAAGGAAACTATAAGCCAGGTGAAAAGACAGCCCTCAGATTGGGAGAAAATAATAGCAAATGAAGGAACAGACAAAGGATTAATCTCAAAAATATACAAGCAACTCCTGAAGCTCAATTCCAGAAAAATAAATGACCCAATCAAAAAATGGGCCAAAGAATTAAACAGACATTTCTCAAAGAAGACATACAGATGGCTAACAAACACATGAAAAGATGCTCAACATCATTCATTATCAGAGAAATGCAAATCAAAACCACAATGAGGTACCATTACACACCAGTCAGGATGACTGCTATCCAAAAGTCTACAAGCAATAAATGCTGGAGAGGGTGTGGAGAAAAGGGAACCCTCTTACACTGCTGGTGGGAATGCAAACTAGTACAGCCACTATGGAGAACAGTGTGGAGATTTCTTAAAAAACTGGAGATAGAACTGCCATATGACCCAGCAATTCCACTTCTGGGCATACACAACGAGGAAACCAGATCTGAAAGAGATTCGTGCACCCCAATGTTCATCGCAGCACTGTTTATAATAGCCAGGACATGGAAGCAACCTAGATGCCCATCAGCAGACGAATGGATAAGGAAGCTGTGGTACATGTACACCATGGAATATTACTCAGCCGTTGAAAAGAATTCATTTGAATCAGTTCTAATGAGATGGATGAAACTGGAGCCCATTATACAGAATGAAGTAAGCCAGAAAGATAAAGAACATTACAGCATACTAACACATATATATATGGAATTTAGAAAGATGGCAATAATAACCCTATATGCAAAAAAGAAAAAGAGACACAGAAGTACAGAACAGACTTTTGGACTCTGTGGGAGAAGGTGAGGGTGGGATGTTTTGAAAGAACAGCATGTATATTATCTATAGTGAAACAGATCACCAGCTCAGGCTGGATGCATGAGACAAGTGCTCGGGCCTGGTGGGCTGGGAAGACCCAGAGGAATCGGGTGGAGAGGGAGGTGGGAGGGGGGATCGGGATGGGGAATACATGTAACTCCATGGCTGATTCATGTCAATGTATGACAAAACCCACTGCAATGTTGTGAGGTAATTAGCCTGCAACTAATAAAAATAAATGAAAATAAAATAAAATAAAATAAGATTAATAGTGTGTATATCGAACAACAAGAAAGACTGTACAGAAAAAAATGAGGATAGATGAGCCAGATACAGTCAGATTAGGGGGACACAATGGAAAGGGCTAGAAATTAAGAGTGATTATGTTGTTATAATGGCTGTAATACAAATCCAGCTGCATTTGATTTGGCAGTATAAGTGTTATTGGGGAAAGATTGCTACAAAGAGATATAATGTCAATAAAAGTTGATATAGAGTTCTTACACTATGACAGGCAAAAAAAAAAAGCTTAGATCATAACAGAGAAACATATGTAAACAAAATGTTATTGTTTAGTTGCTAAGTCATGTCCTACTCTTTTGCAACCCCATAGAGGGTAGCCTACTAGGCTCCTCTGTCCATAGGATTTCCCAGGCAAGAATGCTGGAGTGGGTTGCCATTTCCTTCCCCAGGGGATCCTCCTGACCCAAGAATGGAAACCAAGTCTCCTGCATTGGCAGGCAGATTCTTTACCACTGGGCTACCAGGGAAGGCCATTTAAACAGGATGTGGAGACATAATTTGATTTTATTTTGGGGGGCTCCAAAATCACTGCAGATGGTGACTGCAGTCATGAAATAAAAAGACACTTACTCCTTGGAAGAAAAGTTATGACTAACCTAGACAGCATATTAAAAAAGCAGAGACATTACTTCACCAACAAATGTCTGTCTAGTCAAGGCTATGGTTTTTCCAGTAGTCATGTATGGAGGTGAGAGTTGGACTATAAAGAAAGTTGAGCACTGAAGAATTGATGCTTTTGAACAGTGGTGTTGGAAAAGACTCTTGAGAGTCCCTTGGACTGCAAGGAGATCCATCCAGCCCATCCTAAAGGAAATCAATCTTTAGTGTTCATTGGATGCACTGATGTTGAAGCTGAAACTCTAATACTTTGGCCACCTGATGAGAAGAACTGACTCATTTGAAAAGACCCTGATGCTGGCAAAGATTGAAGGTGGGAGGAGAAGGGGACGACAGAGGATGAGATGGTTGGATGGCATCACCAACTCAATGGACATGAGTTTGAGTCAACTCTGGGAGCTGGTGATGGACAGGGAGGCCTGGTATGCTGCAGTCCATGGGGTCGCAAAGAGTTGGACACGACTGAGACATTATTATGGAGACATAATTTACGGAGCTGGTACAAATAATTGAACTGATACTGTGAAGCGAAGTCCCTACATGAAAACCAATGTCCAAGAGCAAGCTCTAGAAAAAATCAGGTGAAATCACCCAAGACTGGAAACCTATCACCTCCTGCTTGAGAAACTTTGGTGACCTGAGGCATTTCTCTCTTGGGCAGCTAAATAGGAAGGATTTCAGGGCTACTTACTTCACAAAAGGAATTTTTTTTAAAAAGAAAGGTGAAACCAATGTCTTTGGAAATTCTTACCTGATCCCCTTCATGTCCCTGTAGAGCACTCTTTTCAGAACAAACGGAGCATCGTCTAAAGTACAAGCTACATTTCTCAATAGAACGTTCCCTCTATCAGGCAGAAGTAGGTTTTCTTCTAAGAGGGAAATGTGAGCACTGATCTTCTTATTTCCATGGGCTTCAGCATCCTGTGGCAAAATGTTTCTCATCATTTATTTGCCAATTGCTATTCTGTTTGGCAATTTCCCAATTGCCAAAGAGCTGTTCTCTTAATCATGTCTCCCTTCATTAGCCAATCTGACCCCAATAATTTCATTTCCCTGAATAAATGATGCAGATATTACCGTAAATAGACAGTGGGGGAAAAGGCTGACACCACAGCTGTTTCTGAAACCTGAGTTTTAGTGAGTAGAATAGATTTACTTTATGCCAACCAGACCAGTTCTACTAAAAAAAAAAAAAAATCTGTCAAGTCTACTTATATTTAGAGGTTTAAAACTTGGATCCCTTTGAACCATACTCATGTTGTATGGGCTTCATTTAGAAGTGCTTATTTTAGAGAGCTCAGGCAAGAAAGATGACTCATATTTCTTGACCATCCACTATGATGTGAATATGGGAAAATGTTCTCAAGAAATTCTTAGCATAGTTTGGCTGTGACATTTGACTTACATCATTGCAGGAAAGGATTACTTAGGGCTCCAGATTGCAGACTATATGCAACTACTATTTCTTTTTCTTTTCAACTGTACTGCACAGCATGTGGGATCCTAGTTCCCTGATCAGGGATCAAACCCATGCCCCTTGGAGTAGAAGCACAGAGTACTAACCAATCGATCTCCAGGGAAGTCCCACAACTACTATGTCTAGTTAAAATAACTGAAAATTCTATGTACCTAAACTATTATAACAATATTATGTGTTAACACATATGCCAAATATGGGTATAAATTGGGAACATGAGAGACACTTTCTCTGATATTTGTCTCCTCTTCCTATAAATTTGGGCTTGTTCTTTGTGCTTTTCTTTTCCCTTCTTGATTCCTCCTTTTCTACACAGAAAATCAATAGACTAATAAAAATGTAGTAGTAAGATGTCTCTATGGGTATGGCAGATTTCAGAAGCAAGTTGGAACAATAACTCTTTTGCTTTTTGGCTGAGTACCCTGCAGTGGAAATGCAGTGTCTTAATCACTGCACTGCCAGGGAAATTCCAATATCTCTTTTTCTTGATTGGTCTACTGTTCCCGTTCCCATCATTTCCAATTATTGATATATTGGAAAATTAAGCCATTCAGGGGATGATTCCCATAATTATGTGTTGCTATTTAGCTGAGATGAATGACATAGTTTCCCTGGATCAATGGAAGCTGTGATACTTGTATAAGACAGCCATGCTGTTCCTGCCTGGGAAAAGCAGTAAGCTGGACATGTCTGAGGAAGGCAGCAGAGCTGTGGGTGGGACAGGATTCTGCAATAGTCTCAGCTTATTTCTAGGCAGTGCTATGAACTATTGTGTCACGTTGGATTCTACTTTATAATGACTTTAAGATTTTTAAAATTCCTTTTATTTTTATTTTTAATTGGATGGTAATTGCTTTACAATGTTGCATTGGTTTCTGCTGTACAACAACATAAACCAGCCATAAGTATACACATGTATCCCCTCTGTCCGAATCCTCCCTCCCACCACCCCCCAAATAGTTCCTTTTAAAACTGACTCCCAAAACAGCATGCAAGGGAAATATAGCTTAAACTGCTTGTACATCTCCTTACTGTTTTTTTTTTTTTTTTAATGTCAGTTTATTGTCTGTTATAGGTTTCTTTGACTCTTGGCACAAATGAAATTAGAAATTCCAAGACACAATTCTGTTTCTTATACCTTTCCTCTCTGCTTCTACCTTGCCAATCTGCAATCATTCCAGTTGCATCTTTACTAGGTTCGGGATCATTGTAAAACATTGGAATGAGTAAAATATCTATAACAGAGATTTCTCAAGAACATTTTGTGTGTTCCTCCTTTGCAACCATTGAACATCACCACCTGGGAGGAAATGTTTTTCTCTTAAATGTCATTTTAGAAAGCACACCTGGGTGAGGGCCTTAAAGGTCTCGGTGTACACTGGTTCCAAGGACACACCACTTGTCTCTGCAGCATGCTGGATTTGGTGCAGCCACTTTTGTCTGGCACAATTCCTCAGACTCTCAACATGGCTTCTTTCTAAAGAGTTCATCAGAAACTCCACAACGCTTTCCAGAACTTCTTCTTCATTGCCCCTGAGTTCAGAGACAACCAATTCTATGTATTTCTGAAACTGTTTGGAAGACAACCTCACTTCATGCCCAGGGTGTAGCTTTGGAAATTGAACATGCAGTTTAGCTAAAAGACAGAAACATAAAGCCAAAAACTAGTCAAAAGTTCATTCACCTGTGGGGGAAATTTGCATTCTGACAACAAATCGAAGCCTCTAACAACTGCTTCTCATGGTAAATCGGGTATATCAATGGCATCTCCAATGAATGTCCAGTAGAACATCTTACAGTGACTTCCTATGCTGAACTCAAGATGATTCCTATATCATCTATTTTTTTAAAGTCAATTGATTTATTTTTAATTGGAGGATAGTTGCTTTACAGTACTGTGTTGGTTTCTGCCATGCAGCAACATGAATCAGCCATAGGTACACACATGTCCCCTCCCTCCTGAAACTCCCTCCCACCTCCCAGCCCATCACATCCCTCTGGGTTGTCACAGAGCACTGGATCTGAGCTCCCTGCGTCATACAGCAAATTCCCACTGGCTATATATCTTACATATGGTAATGTATATTGTTTCATTTTAATTCTACCTCTCAGCCAGGTGAAACCTTATAACATCATCCTCAGGTCCCTTAAATTCTAGCATTCATCGTGTCCAACTACTTTGTTTTACCCATGAGGACACATGGCTCTACAGAAGTTCGGTAACTTGTTCATGGTCATGTGATCACTTCAGTTCAGTTCAGTCGCTCAGTCGTGTCCAACTCTTTGCGACCCTATGAATCGCAGCACACCAGGCCTCCCTGTCCATCACCAACTCCCGGAGTCCACCCAAACCTATGTCCATTGAGTCGATGATGCCATCCAGCCATCTCATCCTCTGTCGTCCCCTTCTCCTCCTGCCCTCAATCTTTCCCAGCATCAGGGTCTTTTCCAATGAGTCAGCTCTTCGCATCACGTGGCCAAAGTATTGGAGTTTCAGCTTCAATATCAGTCCTTCTAATGAACACCCAGGACTGATCTTTAGGATGGACTGGTTGGATCTATTAGCAGTCCAAGGGACTCTCAAGAGTCTTCTCCAACACCACAGTTCAAAAGCATCAATTCTTTGGCACTCAGCTTTCTTTATAGTCCGACTCTCACATTCATATATGACCACTGGAAAAACCATAGCCTTGACTAGACGAAGCTTTGTTGGCAAAGTAATGTCTCTGCTTTTTAATATGCTGTCTACGTTGGTCATAACTTTCCTTCCAAGGAGTAAGCGTCTTTTAATTTCATGGCTGCAGTCACCATCTGCAGTGATTTTGGAGCGCAGAAAAATAAAGTCAGCCACTGTTTCCACTGTTTCCCATCTTCTGCCATGAAGTGATGGGACCGGATGCCATGATCTTAGTAGTCTGAACGTTGATCTTTAAGCCAACTTTTTCACTCTCCTCTTTCACTTTCATCAAGAGGCTCTTTAGTTCTTCTTCGCTTTCTGCCATAAGGGTGGTGTCATCTGCACGTCTGAGGTTATTATTTCTCCCGGCGATCTTACTTAGTAAAAGATAAAATATCAGAACCCAGCTCTCCTGACCATCGTGTAATATCGTTTCTTCCATGGACCATGGTTCTGTGTTATGAAGTTTTCCCATCTTGTAAGTGGAAACCACCTCATTAGACATAATTAATGACGAACACCTGACAGTTGATCAACTTAGGTAACTTTAAAGATCAACCAATACAATGATTTTTGAAAGGGCTGAAGAACTTTACTAACCCTTATCATTTTTTCTCTCATGCACCATATACTTTAAGAATTTGAAAACTGTTATGCCAAAGTCATCAGATAAATCCTTAAACCCAGTGAAGAGCAAAATCATTTATCTTGGGATCTAAGCAAATGAAGGAGAGAACTTATTATATGAGAATTTTAGTAGCTTTTGATTGAGAAGAATTCATCAGAAGAGGAAAAATATAGGAGAAGAGAAAGTCATTAAGGAGAATACAAAGTTAAGTAAATTTAGGGGAAACTTGCAAGTCATTCAGACTTGAGAAGTGAATCAGACCTTGTAGAGGCAGAAAGATAAAATGAGAAGGGAAAATAAGCAGGACTGTGAAGTGGGTTTGGATTGTTTTATGGGTATGTGTAGCTAGGTACACAGAAGGAATCTAACTATGTAGAGTTAAGATCTTGGACAAAGCACTCTACAACAGTTTCACTCCTGATTGCTCTGACATTTTCTACATTCTCACCAGCAATGCACAAGGGTTCAAATTTCTTCATACCCTTGCCAACACTGTTTTTTCCATTTTAAAAATTACAGTCAAACTGCATAAGAAAAAAAAGCAAAAATAAATTAATGGGGCTATATCAAACTAAAAACCTTCTGCACAGCAAAAGTAACAACAAAATGAAAAGGCCACCTACAGTATGGGAGAAAATATTTGCAAATCATATATCTGATAAGGAGTTAATATCCAAAATATACAGGGAACTCATAGAACTCAATAGCAAGAAAAAAATCGGATTGAAAAATGGGCAGAGGAACTGAACAGACACATTTCCAAAGAAGACATGCAAATGACCAGAGGCACATGAAAAGGTGCTCAAACATTATTAATGAGTGCACCAACTTTCATTACAAGAAAAGCTCTAGGATTCTAAAATACAGGGTGATGATTATAGTTAACAACACCGTATTATATACTTGAAAGTTTCTAAGAGAGTAGATCTTAAATGTCCTTACCACAAAAAAGACATGGTAATTAAGTGAGGTGATGGAGGTATTAACTAAGCTGTGGTAATCATTTCACAATATAAGAGTATCAAATCAACACATCGTACAGCTTAAATTTACACAATGTTCCATGTCAATGGTATCTCACTAAAGCTGAAAAAAATGCTAGCCACACTAGTACATGTGAAGTGTGAAATGCTATCTCATGGCTTTAGAACAACCAATATTTTAACTGTATATATATCATAATAATGAGGAGGAAATGGCAACCAACTTCAGTATTCTTGCCTGGAAAATTCCATAGACAGAGAAGACTGATGGGCTGAAGTCCATGGGGTCACAAAAAGTCAGACACGACTGAGCACACATGCATATCACAATACTGGGAAGCCACCTTGTTACCACAACTTAAGAAAATTCTTTTGTTTTTACCTTTCTTCATAGATTCTTTTTCCATTCCTTCCTTGTATGTATACAAGAGTTCATCAATTTCCTTCAGATCCAGAAAGCCTGAGCCATCGCTGTCCCACTTCTGAAAGAGGGCTTTTAGGAGAAGTTCCCGTTGGATTTGGGAAGCATTTTGTCTAGCCTAGGGCACACACAGAATAAAAAAGCACAGAAGATGTATCTGTTTATTATGCTAGCTGGTGAGCTTCCCTGCTGGCTCAGATGGTAAAGAGCAATTCAGGAGACCAGGGTTCAATCCCTAGGCTGGGAAGCTCCCCTGGAGAAAGTAATGGCTACCCACTCCAGTATTCTTGCCTGGAGAATTCCATGCACAGAGGAGCCTGGTGGACTACAAAGAGTCAGACATGACTGAGCAACTAACAGACACACAGACACAGACACAGACACACACACACACACACCCACACACACACACTAGCTGGCATCTTTTGCTTATTCCCCACAAAAAGCAGCACTTTTTACAGAAAACAGCTTTACTTTGGGACTAAGCAGGATGTGAATGGTAAAATGAAACATTTAATTTTAATTCTCTTAATATCATTTTTTATCTCTCAATAAACATTTTCTATGTTTCACCTCTAAGCTAGGAAGCAGGCATTCTCTGCATTGAACTAAAACACATTCATTTAGAAAGGGGACTCACTCCTCGAAAATCTTTGATTCATTCCTCTCCATTCACTTACTAGTTGTTCAGCAATGTGATAAACACATTGGGAGATCTGCCTGGCTTCTTTTTTTCTCTGCCACGTGGGATCTAAGTTCCCCGACTCCCCAACCAGGGATCAAACCCATGCCTCCTGCATTGGGAACATGGAGTCTTAACCACTGAACTGCCAGGGAGGTTCCTGCCTGGCTTTTTTTTTTTTTTTTATCTATTTTAATCTTATTTATTTATTTGGCTGTGCTGGGTCTTAGTTGCAGCATGTGGGATCTACTTTTCCTGACCAGGGAGTGAACTTGGACTCCCTACATTGGGAGCTCAGAGTCTTAGCCACTGAAGCACCAGGGAAGTCCCTGCCTGGCTTCTTGATGAAATATGTTTTGTAGTGAAGGGCGACGGATGATAGTGTTCAAACAACAAAAAATGACTGTGTTCAAAATTCTTTCTTATATTTAACATTGGCCTGATATTAATTTTATTTACCATTTAGATTTTTTACTAGATTATGTTAACTAGATAGTAACTTATCTAATCAAGGTAGATTTTATTGATAAAAGAAAGTGAATATATACCATTTGGTTAAATGATGGGAACTTCAATTGAGGAGGAAAAAGGAATATCAACTCTAAATTAGATTGAGAAGACTCAAGACTGATAAGGTTACTGAATATGCTTGATGAACCTAATTTATATATTTCATTTAACAGTACATAAATTGTTCCTATCAGCGAATGTGTTGCATATTTCATTCAAGTAGTAATTTCTTAAGAAAGATGAAGCCCACCACCTTGGTGTACCCAAAAATATGTATTCAAGCCACAGTCATACCCTTATGTATGTGCATTTGTAAATGTACTCACACATCGGACAGTGTACACATACACACACATCTTTGCACATGCAAATATCTGCTCCTCGGAATCTACTCTTCAAGCTTTGGAGGAGCAAAAACACAGCTATATAAGAAACCATCTCCTGCCATCAGCAATCATGTTCTTATTAGAGGAATGAATTCTCTGGAGTGTGATCTTAGAACATTTGACAATAAAATGAAGTATTTAATAGCCATGCTAATTAAGTACCTAATTAGCATAAGCATTCACAACCAAAATAAGTACTTAAGAAGAGCTAGTCTAGGAGGAACTGAGGTTGATAGATTTTTTTAATTTTAATTTTTAATTAGAAGATAAATAATTTATAATACTGCGATGGTTTCTGCCATCCAGATGCAGGTACTTAGTCGCTCAGTCGTGTCTGACTCTGTGACCTCATGGTAGCCCACCAGGTTCCTCTGTCCATGGGGATTCTCCAGACAAGAATACTGGAGTGGGTTGCCATGCCCACCTCCAGGGTATCTTCCCAACCCAGGGAGTGAACCCAGGTCTCCCACATTGCAAGCAGATTCTTTACTGTCTGAGCTACCAGGGAACCCCATACATCAACATGAATCAGTCATAAGTATACATACATCAACATGAATCGGCCATCCTACTTACATCATACATACATCAACATGAATCAGTCATAGGTATACATATCTTTTTACAATAGTGACCTCACTTGTTTTATTGGTAAATGATATTACTCACCTTTTCTAAGCTACTCATTTTCTCTTCTTTGGTTTCAACAAAGCCCTTCTTAAAAAAGGAGGTGAGGGCTTCACTGACACTCAAGGGGGAATCTTCACCAACAAATGTCTCCAGGAGCTGCACAAACTGGAGTAGGTTGAAGGAAACTCCGTTGAAGGCACTCCTACCCTTTGTTTCCTTGTAAGACTGAATGTTTCTGATAATTGAGTGCAGGTCTATCAAGCAAGAAGCATACATCAAATGGTGACATGAACAATTTTATCAAAGTTCAGGGAAAATATATGAGTACATATTGTAATGAATATCTACTACCTTTTTTCCTACCAGGAGTCTATGCTGCCTTCATAAGGACAGTACTCCCTTTTTATTTTTAATATATCCTTTATAAAGTTTGGGTTTTGGTTGTGTTCTCGTTTTCTCTCTCTCTTTCTCTCTCTTTTTTCTTTTTTGCATGTGGGATCTTAGTTCTCTGACCAGAGATTGAACCCATGCCCCCTGTGTCAGCAGCACAGAGTCTTAACCACTGGACCACCAGGGAAGTCCCTAAATGTATCTTTTATCTATCTATTTATTTATTTATTTATTGGTCTTCATCCTTTTGTCCGCGCCTGGTGGCATGTGGGAACTTAGTTCTCCGAAGAGGGATCGAACCCATGCCCCTTGCATTGGCAGTGTGGAGTCTTAACCACTGGACTGCCAGGGAAGTCCCTCTCCCTTTTTTTTTTTTTTTCAATTTGAGAAAACATCTCTCCCTGATTGTCAGTTTTGATGTATCAGGTGGTACTGAGCCTCACCCACCCTTGCTTCAGGATGGCCATGTGATATAGGTCCGGCTAGTGATTCACATATGACAGCAATGGGATCCCCTACAGGCCAATGAGAATTAGCCCCAGGACTTTCGGGGCAACTACTGGGGGAGAATCACTGGTCTTGTACTCTGACTCCTGAACTAGTAGGATATAGGCTTAGAGATGCTCTCATGGAAATCTTTGCCACAATACAGAGAAAACTACCTAAAACTGAAAGTTACACAGAAAAGAACAGGGCCGAGAGGCAAATAGATAGTGTCCTGCTTCTATTATTGAGCCCTGGGATTCAGTTGTGCCTGAAGCCAGTTACAGTTTGGACTGGCTAGTTAAATAAGTCTGTAAATACCACCACTATAACCTCTCCGTCAGGAGGCTTGACTCATATATTTATCTTGAAGCTTGATGTTATAACATGAAGTATATTTCATAGAAGAGCCCGGTGATTTACGATTGATTTATTAACTAATTCAATCATTCATGCCCTGATGCCTTCCATATGAGATCTGATGTAACTTAAAAAGAATCACCCATGCAATTGTCAAAATGGTAGAGCAAAACTGAAATAAAGAAGTAAGATCAGGAGAAGAGGAACATGAAGTAGCAGGCAACAGGAGCTTAACCAATGCCGTACAATTTCACCAAATATTTGGAGGATACAAAGTTTGCTATTTGATCCATTCTTAAATGAGAAAAGAAACTGCAGACAGGAGGAAAATTTTTTTATCTTTTAAGTTCTACTACTTGTTGGTGAAAGGTAAAATGATAAAATAGCATTGCAGTAAAATATGAATACTTGTTGGGATAATTGTTGTTAAATACATGGTTTACTGAGAGCTAAAAGCTATTCTTTGCTCTCTCTGTTGAGTACATCTTCCTTTGTAAGTCTTCAAAAACAAGACAGAGCCTCATCTGCCTCACATAGTTAGATGTGGAACTACAAGGGAGAGGAATTGCTGGAATGATTTCTATTGTTTTAGTATCTAATTCCCTTTATATACGTGGATCATAGCTTCAAAGTGGTTTCAGGGCCACATAACCATAAAAAAAATTGTATCCAGTTGGCCCTTTGTAGCTGCAGGTTCTGCATCCGTGGCTTCAACTGTGGATCAAAAATATTCAGGAAAAAAAATATCCAGAAAGTTCCCAAAAGCAAAACTTGAATTTGCCACACATGGGCAACTATTTACATAGCATTCATGTTGCATTTTCAACTATTTACAAAGCATTTACGTTGTACTAGGTATTATAAGTGATCTAGATTTAAAGTATGTGGGAGGATCCATCAGTTATATGCAAATACTAGTCCATTTTATATAAGGGGTTTGAGCATCTTGAATGCTGGTATTTGTGGTGGGGGGAAATTTTGGGTGGATGATATTCATGGAACAATCCCCTGAAGACACTAATGGACAACTGTACTAATGCATATGCTTTAAAGAGCATTACAATAGTATTATATATACACTACCACCTCAAACAGTCATCTTGGATATGTTTAGGTCCATTGGCTCAAGGACAAAATAGTACAAGTGTCACCTGGCCATTGTGCCTTGGCTAAGTCCAGTCCTTACCATTGGGAACCACAGTAAATTAAAGGTTATCAAATTAGAGTGCCATCTGTTCTTACTGGCTTTGTTAACATGTACCTGCGAACCTTGAGTTAGCATAGATTAAATTTGCCTGTTCCTCATCTTCATGCTTGGCATACTGCATGTTGTTACAAGTCAGAAGTTCACCTATAAGATACATATGCCATAATATAGTCAACTTCACTTTCACAATGTTTTTGCTCTGGAGTATGAAAGAAAGGAAAATTAAATGAGGAGTCACCTGTCCATGACTTTCCTTCTATTTTTTGGGACTTGGGTTCACAGGATTTGTCTTTCTGAACTTCCTTTTTAGCAGGTTCTAAAAGGTATAAAAGAAATGCCTATGAGTTGAACATTATGTATTCTAAAGTTAATAAATGAAAGAAATATCTTGCATACAGAACACAAAAACATTCTTTTGGGTCCTTTCCTGTATATGTTGTATCATAATGGTATCATTTACTAACTTAATCACAAAGATATCGCTTAATAGCTTTAGTTTTTGAGAGCAACTCTGTGACAAAGGCTACGTATTGTACCCAAATTTGACCATGCAAAATGAGGGCTATATTTCCCAGCCTCCCAGACAGCAGGTGTCACTATGTGCCTAAATTCTGATGAATGAACAAGATAGAAAGGAAATGATGTAATGTCTATCATTTTCCCTTTCTCCTTGCCTACTGGTCAGGATGCGGACATGGTGGTTAGCTATCTTGGAGTGTGGGCTGGAGGAGACACAAGGCAGAAAGAGCTCGAGCCACTGTTGATTTCTTGGGGCCGATTCATCAAATAAGTTTTGACTTTTATATGAGAAACAAAGAAACTCCTGTTTTGTTTAGACATTATTTTGTTTTGGTTTTGTTTGTTTTTTTAGACACTGTTATTTTGGATCACTGTTACAGAGAGTCAAAATTAACAGTAACTTCACTAATTTTTCAGGCTGTATCCCCACTATGTAAGGAGAACCAGAAATTAGTAGCCCTGTTCTGGGGAGAAATAAATATAATACTGAAAAAATGAAAGATTTCAAATTAGCTAATGATAGTATAAAATCCTTAACACAGGTTACCCATCTCTTATGAGTTTTAAATAAGAACTTTCTTTGGGACTGTAGAAGTTTAGAATTTTTAAAAAATGCCTAGAAAGCATATAAAAAAGAAGAGATTTATTTTGCCAACAAAGGTCCATAAAGCTAAAGCTATGGTTTTTTCAGTAGTCATGCATGGTTATGAGAGCTGGACCATAAAGAAGGCTAAGCACTGAAGAATTTATGTTTTTGAACTGTAGTGTTAAAAAAGACTCTTGAGAGTCCCTTGGACCGCAAGGAGATCAAACTAGTTAATCTTAAACAAAATCAACCCTGAATATTCATTGGAAGCAATGATACTGAAGCTCCAATACTTTGGCCACTTGATGCGAAGAGCTGACTCATTAGAAAAGACCCTGATGCTGAGAAAGATTGACGGCAGGAGGAGAAGGGGATGACAGAGGACGAGATGGTTGGATGGCATCACCAATTCAATGGATATGAGTTTCAGCAAGCTCTGGGAGATGGTGAAGGACAGGGAAGCCCGGCATGCTGCAGTTCATAGGGTCACAGACAGTCAGACACGACTGAGCGACTGAACAGCAGCAACAGCTGAGGCCTTAAGTGGCATTGAGATTGGCTCTCGAAAAGATTATAATTCTTCAACTAAAGGGGCATAAATTTGCAAAGGCAATTCCCAAGAAAAGTCTTCTGCAGAGTAAATATTTGAAATCCAGGGTGTTTTCTGTCTTAAATATGACCTTCAGAAACTCTTCTAGAACATCTTATATGCAACTGAAAAAAGTGAAATACTTTTAAAATTTGAAATACAAGAAATTTTTAAAAGTGATTTCTAATATCAGATACTCCATTTAAAATAAAACAGCTTCTGTGTCTTTTCAGAAGTCCAGTGAAAATTTTTACAAGTAATACTACCATATTTCTTCCTTACAAATGGGCTTCTAGTGTAGAGGGATTTCTAGGTAAATTGACAGTAGAGACTTTCTAGTTTGCATGTAATTGATTGCTGAAAGTCTAGACTCATATTGAATAGCAAAATATGTCTGCAGTTTGCATGACCTTATATGTCACAAAGAGATCCTAACTGAAATGAAGATTTTTTTGCATACGTTAAAAACTGCTCTAGAAAACAAGGAGCTGATGTAGGAAAGTGATATTACTACCTGAAAGATGATCTTCTGGGCTTGATACTCCAGTTTTCTCTTGCAGTTCAGGACTTATGAAGAGTAGCTCTTCATATGGTTGTCCTTGAGTCCTTTCTTCCTGTGGGGGAATTTCAGTATGCTCAAAGGAAACAGATTCCCTAGATGTTTTGCTTTCTCCTACAATACTACCTTTACTCAACTGTGAAGTGAAGCCTGTGTCCTGTTGTTCTTCTGGAATTGTTTCTCTGGGTGATTGTGGTTCTGCAGTTGACCCTCTGTGTGGTCCTTGATCTGACTGTGATTCTCTGTGTGCTTTCTGTTCTGCCATTGTCTCTCTGGGTTTCTCAAGATCTGATTTTGACTCTCTGCGTGATCCCTGTTCCTCAGTTGACTTTCCGTGTGACCCTTGTCCTGTTGTTGACCCTTCATGCTGTCCTTCTGTTGTAATTGATTCTTTGGAAAGTCCTTGTTCTGCTGTTGACTTGATGTGGGTTCCTTGTGGTACTCCTTGTTCTGTTATTGACTCACGATGTGGTCTTTGTTCTGGAGTTGACCCTGTGTAGTTTCCTTTTTTTGATATTGATTCTTCGTTCAGTTCTTGTTCTCCAGTTGACTCTTCAGGTTGTTCTTGTTCTCTGGTTGAAATTCCATTTGGTCCTTGTTCCACAGTTGCCCCTCTCTGCTGTTCTGGTGGGCTTTGTGGTAGTGATGATTCTCTATAGTGTTCATGTTGATCTTCTGGGCTTGTTGATAATTTACTTTGGGTTTTGCTAACATGTTTTTCAGAAGGTAATGTATCCATCTCTAAGAGAACATTGTCAAAGTCTTCATAAATGTGTTTCTGATTATCCATGTCTCCCCAGAACTCAGGTAAGTCTATCTCTTCAAATTCAACAAATGGCCCTAACACAGAAAACAAAACATTTACCTAAACAGTTGATCTATAATGCAGAATCAGAGCTAATAACTTAACGAAAAAAAGCAGTAGGCACAGTAATGGTGCCCACATAACTATTGCTTTAAATGAATATCAATTACATTTCCCAGCAACCCAATAAAAAACAAAAAGGTATCTAAAGGAACATTAAAGATGCTCACTACTGGAAATTAGAAATAATCCCTTCCTAAAATGTATGGAAATAAACATGATTTCTTCTGTTGATGCTTGAAGAGTAGCTTAGACTTTCAAGGCAAACAGAATTTATCCTCTCCTCTTAGTCCTCCCACAATAAGCATAGCATAGAGCTGAGGAAAGAGCAAATGTCTTCCACCTCAAACCCTGCCATTTTTGACGACACGGGAAGGTATTATGCTAAGTCAAATAAGGTAGACAGAGAAAGACAAATACCACATGATCTAATTTACATCTTTAAAACAAACAAATAAAACGAAACAAAAATAGACTCATAGTTACAGAGAACAAACGGGTGGTTGCTAGAAGCGAGGGAGTTTGAGGTATGAGTGAAACAGTCGAAGGGAATTAAGACATGCAAACCTCCAATTATATAATAAATAAGTTATAATATTAAATAATAAATAATATACAGCATAAGGAATATGGTCAATCATAATAACTACGTAGGGGGACAGAATGTTACTAGAGTCATCATGGTGATTATTTCCTATCATATGAAAATATCAACATTGTGTACATTTGAAACTAACAGTATTGTACATCAATTATATTTCAATCAAAAAATGCTTGGTAGAAAAAAAATTTTTCTTAGAAATCTTAGAATTCTAAGTTGGACATTAAAACTGGAATTACCATTACCAACTTAATTTCCAAAGCATTCAGTTGTCACTAAAGCAGCCCTTCATTTGAATTTAGCTCAATTCTGACTTAACAACTTTTAGTATTGCACTGTAGTGAAAACACATCTAGTTCAACTAGATGGTAATGGTAATTATCATTGTATGGCATGAACAACTAGACATAGCCATCATGATCTAAGGGAGGTGTTATATGCAGGGATTCCATGGTGATAGAATGATGTTGTTTTATCACATCCGTGTACTGCTTCACTCCAGCTTGAGCATACTCCCTCTGGGTGGCACTTACATTGTCTTGGATTTCGGAGTATACCTCTGAGCACTTTTGAACTTTGGTCATAGAATGTTTCCAGCAAGGCCAATGTCCTCTGACGATCCAAAAACCCTACCTAAGCGGAAAGTTGGCAATCAGTTGTTACATGAGATTTGAAACTTTTACGTAGATGGGATATTGAAACTCCTAACTATACTTTTTATCCCCAAATTTCTGTATTTCTTCTTAGCTCCAGTTCATACTTATCTTAAAAGCACTGTCAATAGTGTGTTTCACACACTATTGTGCCATATAATCAATAATATGTCATATTTCACATTCACTACTAGGAGGTTACATTCAGATCTGCAGACAACCCAGAACAAATATTTAGGTCACTATGGTATGCATTTACAGTTTTGTTCCCAACTTCATTTAGTATGCTCTTTTTCTTCTTTCATCCTACATTTTAAAATCTGTTCTTTTGTTGCTTTTTATCTATTCTTATAAGCTTCTTTATAAGGACTGATGCTAAAGCTGAAGCTCCAGTACTTTGACCGCCTGATGTGAAGAGCCGACTCATTAAAAAAGATTCTGATGCTGGGAAAGATTGAAGGTAAAAGGAGAAGGGGATGACAGAGGACGAGATGGTTGGATGGCAGCACTGACTCAACGGACATGAGTCTAAGCAAGTTCCGGGAGATGGTGAAGGACAGGGAAGCCTGGCGGGCTGCAGTCCATGGGCTCACAGAGAGTCAGACATGACTAAGTGACTGAATAACATAACCTTCCTTAAATCTTTTCAGGAATATGGGGATACAAGCAAATAAGCATAAGGTTTGTAAACAAATATATTTCAGTAAAGTTGGAATCTATTTTTGCAAAGTCATTTGGTGTCCTAGCACAATAGCGCGTTCCTAAATTCCCCGATGGCTCAGTTGGTAAAGAATCTGCCTGCAGTGTAGGAGACCCCAGTTCAATTCCTAGGTCAGGAAGATCCCCTGGAGAAGGGATAGGCTACCCACTCCAGTATTCTTGGGCTTCCCTTGTGGCTCAGCTGGTGAAGAATGCACCTGAAATGTGGGAGACCTGGGTTCAATCCCTGGGTTGGGAAGATCCCCTGGAGAAGGGAAAGGCTACTCACTCTAGTATTCTGGCCTGGAGAATTCCATGGACTATATAGTCCATGGGGTCGTAAAGAGTCAGACATGACTGAGTGACTTTCACTTTCACTTTCAAATCCTATACCTAGAAATACTTTTTTATATAAACCTCTCTTGTTTTTAAGAAGCAGAATAAAATGTGGTAGGCTTTCTATTCCCCGAAGAGAAAAGCAGCTCTTTTCTCTAGGAAGACACCAGCATAGACAATCCTAAGAAAAAAAATCCTAAGCAACCCACTCTTAAAAATGGGAAAGAAACTTAGAGACAAGTTATAAATCATATGCAGTGTCACTCAAGATGTAGTCTGCAAGCTGGTACCAGTCTGTGTGTGATGAGAAAGGTAGGAATTGAAAATAGCATCTAGAAAATGTTACAGCAACTTGAGAAAGTAATATAATAAATCAGATTTGAATCTAGTAGTAACACAATGTGGACTGTTTTTTTTTTTTTTAATCAGTAGCTATTTATTAAAGTTGAAGAGAAGGGACTTCCCTGATTGTCCAGTGGTTAGGGTTTTGCCTTCCTATGCAGGGGGTGCAGGTTTGATCCCTGGTTGGGGAACTAAGATCTCACATGTCTTGAAGCCAAAAAGCAAAACATAAAACAGAAGCTATGTTGCAATAAATTCAATAAAGCCTTTTAAAAAAATGGTTCACATCAAAAAAATCTTTTTAAAAGAAGTCAAGGGGAAAACCAAAAGAAATTGTAGAAACTGGTAAAACAAAAAAAATTAAACATAAATCAGTAATTTACTTCCCTGTGTTTGTTAATAGCTCTTAGACTAGAATATGTTTGGACTGTATTTTTATTTTCTTTTTCCCTCTTAGTAATCCATTTTTATCATCAGTCCACATATTAAAAATATCACCATCAACAACCTAAAGACTGGTCCTTCACAACAGATAGTGTGAGAAACACTGCTTTAAGAGGCTTCTCCTACCTTCCCACGGTCACAATGCAGAAAGAGTTCAGCAAACATCTGTCTCCGCATGTCAGTTTTTATGATTTCCCTGAATTCGTCCGCACAATGGCAAAGGTGCTTAAGGAGCTTCTCAAACGTTTCACTTTTAAAGCCTGCAATGTGCAAAGAGACGAGCTGTGGAAAAAAAGAGGATAGGTGATTGATTAAAAACCGTATTCTTCACTTGGATTTTTTCCCCCAAGGATTCCACTGATGTGCATGCAATTATTGGCTGCAATTTTTTCCATATCATCTGCTGTCACTTAGATAAAGCATTTTCAAATTAATGCTGTTCCATGGCTATGCTGCAGAGAGAGGGGATCAATACAGTCCCCAACACCATAGACCAGTTACATACACCATAGACCAGGACACACTGTTGGAACAATTTCCCTCTAGGTCACATCAGTGTTATATGGGAGAAGTTGTTAACCTCATGGTATGAAACAGCAGCAGTCATAAAATGTGGCTAGTAAATGAATAGTTCTTCAAATGGAATGCAGTTTTTCTTTTGATGTAGGGGATATAAGAGCATGTGTTTTCATTTTCCAAGACTGGCTACATTTAATTACTGGCGTGTAAGGCACGGGGATGGCTTCCCAGGTGGCTCGGAGGTAAAGAATCGCCCTGCCAATGCAGAAGATAAAGGAGACATGGGTTCAGTCCCTGGGTTGGGAAGATCCCCCGGAGGAGGGCATGGCAACCCACACTGGTATTCTTGTCCAGAAAATCTCATGGACACAGGACTGGTAGGGTAGAGTCCATGGGGTCTCAAAGAATCAAGCACAACTTAGAGACTAAATGATAACAACAAATCCTTTGTCTATGATTTGTTTTTTCTTTTGTAAGTGTAGAATCTGAGAATATCTGTGCTCTTAGGTTATACCTCTTGAGGCCTGGTGAATAGAATCCCAGATGTGAGATTGTTTGCTTAGAAGGTAAATGCATTTGCGGTCTTTCCTGGTGGTCCAGTGGCGAAGACTCCAAGTTCCCAATGCAGGGAGCCTGGGTTCAGTCCCTGATCAAGGAAACAGATCCCATAGGCAGCAAATAAGACCTCACATGCCGCAACTAAAGGTCCTGTGTGCTACAACCAAGACCCAGCACAGCTAAATAAATAAATATCAATAAAAAGAAGGTAAAAGCTTCTGTATTTTTTGGTGGGTTTTGACATCAGGCTTGTATAGTCTTTTTCACTCTCACTTTTTGCACTCCCACAACTAAGGCTGAGGTCGTTTCGCCTCAGCCTCAACATCAATGTATATTACTTTCCAGATTTCTGCTAATTTGACAGATCAGGAATATTACAATCTTGTTCTATCCTTGACTGTAAGTATCTCAGTGAATTTCTCAGTGGGATCCTCTCTAAGTGTTAACCCACTTATTTCTCTGAACCAAGCAAAGAGATAGCCAAATTTGTACAGAATGACCCTGCTTCCATAGCTAGATTTCCATGTTTCACTTCCTCTTTAATATCATCTAGGCAAATTTAGGATGTATTATGTAAGAAATATGACTTGAAATCCATATTAGTGAATCATAAACCATCCTTCAACTGGCTTAGAGATCAAAAGAGGGAAATTTAAAGCAGAGCAAAGGAGCTTTTCTAAATATTTCATTTCCTTAACAGCTTCTTGGTGGGTTAATGAGCACAGGTAAGTTCTCATTTGTTGCCTTGGGAAGCAGACTAGTGTATAGGTTAAGACCTCACATTTTGTCTGGGTTCAAACCTCAGTTCCTATATTTACTGGCTGAGTAACCTAGGATGAGGGAAGATACCCCGGAGAAGGAAATGGCAACCCATTCTAGTATTCTTGCCTGGAAAAACCCATGGACAGAGGAGACTGGCAGGTTACAGTCCACGGGGTCGCAAAAGAGTCTGATACGACTTAGCAACTAAACAACCAACCGTCACCTTGAATGAGTCACTGGACTTTACAGTCCCTTAATTTGTTCCTTAATAGCTACCGTAGTAGCTATTTCACTGGGTCATGGAGAGGCTCCTTTTTATAAACAAAGCATAGGTATTTCATGCATTAAGTTCTGTGAAGTCTTGTTTCCTTTTGAAGTAGGTAAAGAAATTGATGGAGAAGGTTTTCTTTATAAAATAAAAGTCCCCTCACATTCACATTTTAAAAGGAAAAATCCAATGAGATCAGTGGTTCTCAAAGTGTGGTCCCTTGAGAATTTGTTAGAATTGAAAATTTGGGGGCCCTACTCCAAACCTACTGAATCAGAAACTCTGGGGTGAGACCTAGAATCTATGTTTTTAGAAGTCTTCTGAGTGATTCTTTTGCTCAGACTCACTGAAGTTTGAACTAGATGGTCTGGGGAAACTGGTCCTAATTATACCAGCATTCTAAGATCCTACTGTTCAGTCTTCAGTCAATTTTTCTTGAATAGTAGATACTTTTCTAAATTACTGGTAAGGTAGAATTACTGAATAATTGATATTTTCTGACAATATTGTGGCTCTGTCTTCTAAAGCTAAAATAAAAATTACTGATTCATTAAAAGATTCCTCTTGTTGGGACTTTGCTGGTGGTCCATGGGGGATGCAGGTTTGATCCCTGGTCAGGGACTAAGATCCATCATGCTATGCATGGCCAAAAATAGAGAGACAGAGAAAAAAAGATTCATCTTGTTTTGTATTAAGTTTTTGGGAACTGACCTCAAAGCCATATGAGTTTTCTGGCTGTGGGAATGCTATCAAATCAAGAATTAGTTTAACTGTTTCTCCGAGACACATTTGAACATTCTAGATTTAGAGCCTATGGATTTTCTGAATGAGCATGTTCTGTAAGCCTGGGCTGTATGACATGAAAGACTACCAGATGCCAACTGAACTACATATCAAATTCCGAATAGAACAACTATAGCAGTCTGCCAGTGTCTCTTGTAAAAACAAAAAAGTGAAAACATATGGTAGCCTTCGTGTTTTTACATCCTCCCAAGGACGGAATCAATTAATATCCATAAATCCTGACATGATTGCTTAGATGAATTTAAGAATATGATTAACTACTAAACTGTTTAATCACTTTTTGAGCTGTCAAACATTTGATCTGTGCTCAGTCATGTTGTCTGTATGTACTGGATCTCAGCATAATGAATTCTAGGCTTTTCATTTCTGACAGGAAAATCACAATGTTGAGGATGCGGTAAATGTCACGTTTAAGAGGTTGGTAGTTATCGTTACATTCCACAGCCTTGGGATTCACACATTTAATTATAGACATACAGGGAAGTTCATGAAGTGGGTGATCTGAGAGCAACAGTAAGAAACTGTGTTTGGAAACTATGTTAGGTATTAACTTCCAAACTGTATTTGTAAGCTTTGGTAGTAAATAACACTTCAGAAATGTCTGCAAACAAGAACTAGAGAATATTGAAATACACAGTATGTTTGCTGTCTATTATTGAAGAAGTGGTGTGCTCATATAGCACGTGGAATCTAGAAAAATGGTACTGATGAACCTATTTGCATAGCAGAAATAGAGATTCAGACATCGAGAACAAGTGTGGGGATACCAAGCGGGGGAGGAGGGTGGGATGAAGTGGGAGACTGGGATTGACATGTGTACACTGCTATGAATGCAATAAATAACTAGTGAGAGCCTGCTGAATAGCACAGGCAGCTCTATGTGATGCTCTCTGGTGACCTAGATGAGAGGGATGTCCAGGAGGGAGGGGACATGTGTATATATATGGCCGATTCACTTTGCTGTATGGCAGAAACTAGCACAGAGCTGTGAAATAACTTTATACTCCAGTAAATTAAAAAAAAAAAGACGACTCTGTTTTAAAATTTGTATAGGGAACACAATATCTACTTGAACAACTCACAGTTTTGCTTCCTAGAAAGAGTTGTCTCATGGGAGCCAGAATGCTCTGAGAATTTAAAATGAACTTGACACGCTCCCAAAATATATTTCTTTCTTTCTTTTTTTTTTTTTTTTTTAATAGTGGGGCAGGTTTACCATGACAAACCACCAAAATATATTTCTTATGAGTCTAAACATTCTATTTATAATCAAAACAATCTCAAATAAACTAGCACATTTTACATTTAAAATTGTTCCAGTCAATGTACACACTGTTATATTTAAAATGGGTAAACCAACAAAGACCTACTATATGCCTCAGGGAACTCTGTTCAATATTATGTAGCAACGTAAATAGGAAAAGAAATTGGAAAAGAATAGACACATGTATATGTATAACCAAATCACTTTGCTGTACCCCTGAAACTAACACAACATTGTTAATCAACTATACTCCAATATAAAATAAAAATGTAAAAGAAATCATTCCTGTCAATAAATAAACATTTAAAGCATTGTTCTTAGTGTTCTTTCTAAAGAAAAGAACTACAAGGTGGAGTTACATAAGTAGAAGAAATTTAAAACTCATGAACACTAGAAAATTTTCCTACATGAACCCTGGTCCACTGAAGTCTCACTTTTATTCTACTGTGCATCCCTCAGCACCATAATAAAAGCATAACAGTATAACTTATAATGTTTCACACATGTTCATTGCTTTGTAATTGTCTTTTTGTGGCATGTGTTCTTAACTTGGAGACTTCCCCAAGGGCTCAGCAGGTAAAGAATCCGCCTGCAACACAGGAGACTCAGGTGCAGTCCCTGGGTCAGAAAGATCCCCGGGAGGAGGAAATGGCAAGCCACTCCTGTGTGGGAAATGCCATGGACAGAGGAGCCTGGTGTGCTACAGTCCACGGGTCGCAAACAGTCAGACACGACCGAGCACGCATGCACATCCTTAGTTTGCTTACATTTTGATTCTTCCATTCTGTGTACCCTACTCTGGCTTCATCCAGTGTATGTATGCACATGTGCACACACATACACACATGGACATAAATGCCTGCCTATCCCCACAGGCACACTCCCATACAACAATGCATTATTTGATCCTTAAGTGTAAGAAATACAACTCAAATTTTGAGCTCTGTTCTAGCACAGAGAGTAAATAGTATATACTTAAGAAGTAACAGACCAGAAGTAAATATTCTAAAATAGCTATTTTGGGTCTTCATTTACTGGAATAAAACAGATGAAAAGAGAGATTGTGGTCAACAAAAAGATCATCATCTGTTCATTTACCCACCAGAAAACAGAAATGCTAGAAAAATGATGTGAATATGGAAGTATATGTGGCCATTCATTCTCTCCATTTGTCTTTTTCTCTATATTATCAGTAATTATTACTCAGTGACTCTTATTTTTTCCAAACATGCTCCAACCTGAATGCTAATTACACTGCTCATCAAAACAATTAGAGGAGAAAGATGGTAACGATAACCCTATATGCAAAACAGAAAAAGAGACACAGATGTACAGAACAGACTTTTGAACTCTGTGGGAGAAGGTGAGGGTGGGATGTTTCAAAAGAACAGCATGTATATTATCTATGGTGAAACAGATCACCAGCCCAGGTGGGATGCATGAGACGAGTGCTCGGGCCTGGTGCACTGGGAAGACCCAGAGGAATCTGGTGGAGAGGGAGGTGGGAGGGGGGATCGGGATGGGGAATACGTGTAACTCTATGGCTGATTCATATCAATGTATGACAAAACCCACTGAAATGGTGTGAAGTAATTAGCCTCCAACTAATAAAAATAAATAAATAAATAAATAAATAAATAAATAAATAAAACAATTAGAGGGGCAAGTGCATGGCATAGTATAGCCACTGGGTGGCGCTATGTGTAATAGCCGACATTCATAATTTCATTTTGTTTCAGTTTCTTTGAATGCTGTCAGAATAACCTTAAAACACACCTCTTTAAAAGCAAATATTCCATCCATGCTATACATGAACCTTATAAACTAAAGTTACTTCAATAAAAAATAAATTTTTAAAAATTTCGGTGTTCTGAACACTACTTCTTTGTCTAATGTCATGTCTTAGAGATTTATTGATCAGATAAATAAATATATCCAATAATATATTTTTAAAAATATTTCCAATAATATTTTATATAAGAAATACTTCCTTGGTTTCTGTTGATGTAATAGCTCTTCACTCTACATAAAGTACCTTAAGATGTGCTATTTGCATTTTAGGAGAAGGAGGGAAATGTCAGAAAAACTATTATTATTAGCCCAAACCACTCACTAAAAAGAAGTTTATTTATATAAACACACATATATGTATGCAAATACATATATATAGATATATACATCTACAAAGATATTACATAGAATGCTAAAAGTTCCTATTAACTGTGTATATATACATATATATATATGACTTCCCTGGTGGCTCAGAGGGTAAAGAATCCTCCTGCAATGTGGGAGACCTGGGTTCAAACCCTGGTTGGGAAGATCCCCTAGAGAACGGCATAGCAACCCACTCCAGTATTCTTGCCTGGAGAATCCCTATGGACAGAGGAGCCTGGTGGGCTACAGTCCATGGGATTGCAGAGTTGAATACAACTCAGTGACTAAGCACAGCACATATATATATTTCACCCTTACCCATTTTCTCCTTTGTGTGGACTTACATACACATATACATATACACACAGACAAATATCATATATGGTTATATACATATATGTATTCATATATGATATGTATGTGTGTATATGTACATATTGTTGAAATAATTTAAACAAATGAAGGGAGGAAATAAAACTGACATCAGACTTCACAACATTCAATACCAGAAAATAATTAAGCAACGTCTATATTGTTTTGAGGTGGAAAGAAAAAGTAACCCAAATACAGTATATTCATTCAAAATCAGAGGCAATATGCAGGCATTTTCAACATAAAAGAAGTCAGAAAATATAGCACCCTTGTGACCGTCTTGAAAAAACTTTACAAGAAATTTAGCCAATTAAGAGATGAATAAAAATAAATAACTCAGGAATAGAAAAACCATTGTAAAAAGGCAGGAGGTGAACCTCAAATCCATTTAAATATTAGACTATGATTAATCAACTATAGGAACTGTAATTACAGGAAAAAAAGTAAATAATGTAAATCTGGATAAAATAACTAAACTTGGGGGAATTCCGACAGTCCAGTGGTTAGGACTTGGTGTTTTCACTGCTGGGGCCTGGGTTCAATACCAGATCAGGGAACTAAGATCCCACAAGCCATGGGGCATGGCCAAGAGAAAAAACTAAACTAAACTTGGGGAACCCAAAAAGGAAAAAAGATAGGAAGACATGAGGAAATATTAAACCCTTCACCTTTTATACTAGTGTGTCAACTGTTATTTTATGTAATTGAAATATGTGAGTTAAAAAATGACTGTAACCTTTTCTGATCTTTATCATAATGCCTTTTCTTAGAATGATTTTAGAATAATTTTTGTGAAGATATGTCCAATTTCAATAATTCCCTTATTTATACTTTAGTTTCTCTTTCCTCTGTTGGAATCAAGCATAATTAAATACTTTTTATTTAAAGTAATTAAAATTTTACAACAAAATTTATGACATCCACATTACATATCCCTCTATTTACTGAGACATTATATACACCTCTATTTACTGAGACAAAAAATATAAAGCTGTTTTAATGATGTTCATCTAAGACTAACAATGGTTATTTCTGGGTAAGAAATTAATGATAGGGACTTCTCTGGTGGTCCAGTGGCTAAGACTTTGTGTTCCCAATGCAGGGGGCCCAGGTTTGATCCCTGGTTGAGGAACTAAGAGTTCACATGCTGCAACCAAGACCCAGTGCAGCCAAATAAATAAATAAATACTTTAAAAAAGAAATTTATGAAAAATTTTAAATCCTCATCTTTGCACTTTTACGAGTTGTTTGAATACTTTTTGTTTAGTCATGATAATTTTTACAAAATCAAGTAATTTTTCCTTACAAAAATAGTCCATGGTGTTATTAAGAATTAATCTTATTAAAAGGTTATGGGGATATATACATTGTTATTCTATTTTTATATTTATCTGTGCTTTTGAAATTCTTCACCCTACTATATTTTTTTAAAGTTTTAAGGCTATAATTTCTCAACTGAGTAAATATTTAGTAGCATTCCATACAATTAGATGTAAGATCTTGACCCAATAATTACTAAATAAAGTATTTTTCAATTTCAAAATGATTGGGCTTACATAATTTTAAAATTATTTATTTTCCAGTTTTATTACATAACTGGGCTTCCCTGGTAGCTCAGAGGGTAAAGAATCTGCCTGCAATGCAAAAAACCCCAGGTTGATTCCTGGGTCAGGAAGATCCGCTGGAGAAGGGATAGGCTACCCACTCCAGTATTCTTGGTCTTCCCTGGTAAAGAATCCGCCCGCAATGTGGGAGACCTGGGTTAGATCCCTCAGTTGGGAAGATACCCTGGAGAAGGGAATGGCTACCCACTCCAGTGTTCTGGCCTGGAGAATTCCATAGACTGTATAGTCCATGGGGTCCAAAGAATTGGACAAGACTGAAAGACTTGCACTTGCAAGAAAATATAACATCAGATTTCTAGTTTTTGAAACTTAGAAAGTTTTACTGGTGGCCTATTTATGATAAAGTCTGATCAATATTCCTTGAAAACTAGATCAGAGTAACTGTAGGGACTGGAGTTCTGTATATGCTTGTAAAATGTCTTATTACATCAGTTCAGTTCAGTTCAGTTGCTCAGTCGTGTCCGACTCTTTGCAACCCCATGAACCACACAGCACTCCAGGCCTTCCTGTGCATCACCAACTCCCGGAGTCCACCCAAACCCATGTTCATTGAGTCAGTGACTCCATCCAACCATCTCATCCTGTCATCCCCTTCTCCTGCTGCCCTTAATCTTTCCCAGTATCAGGGTCTTTTCCAATGAGTCAGCTCTTCACATCAGGTGGCCAAAGTATTGGAGCTTCAGCTTCAACATCAGTCCTTCCAATGAACACCCAGGACTGATCTCCTTTAGGATGGACTGGTTGGGTCTACTAGCAGTCCAAGGGACTCTCAAGAGTCTTCTCCAACACCACAGTTCAAAAGCATCAATTCTTCGGCCCTCAGTTTTCTTTATAGTTCAACTCTCACATCCATACATGATCAGTGGAAAAACCATAGCCTTGACCAGACAGACCTTTGTTGGCAAAGTAATGTCTCTGCTTTTTAATATGTTGTCTAGGTTGGTCATAACTTTCCTTCCAAGGAGTAAGCATCTTTTAATTTCATGACTGCAATCACCATCTGCAGTGATTTTGGAGCCCAGAAAAATAAAGTCTGACACTGTTTCCACTGTTTCTCCGTCTATCTGCCATGAAGTGATGGGACCAGATGCCATGATCTTACTTTTCTGAATGTTGAGCTTTAAGCCAACTTTTTCACTCTCCTCTTTCACTTTCATCAAGAGGCTCTTTAGTTCTTCACTCTCTGCCATAAGGGTGGTGTCATCTGCATATCTGAGGTTATTGATATTTCTCCTGGCAATCTTGACTCCAGCTTGTGCTTCTTCCAGCCCAGCGTTTCTCATGATGTACTCTGCATATAAGTTAAATAAGTAGGGTGACAATATACAGCCTTGACATACTCCTTTTCCTATTTGGAACCAGTCTGCTGTTCCATGTCCAGTTCTAACGGTTGCTTCCTGACCTGCATACAGGTTTCTCAAGAGGCAGGTCAGGTGGTCAGGTATTCCCATCTCTTTCAGAATTTTCCACAGTTTATTGTGATCCACACAGTCAAAGGCTTTGGCACAGTCAATAAAGCAGAAATAGATGTTTTTCTGGAACTCTCTTGCTTTTTCGATGATCCAACAGAGGTTGGCAATTTGATCTCTTGTTCCTCTGCCTTTTCTAAATACAGCTTGAACATCTGGAAGTTCACGGTTCACATATTCCTGAAGCCTGGCTTGGAGAATTTTGAGCATTACTTTGCTAGCTTGTGAGATGAGTGCAGTTTTTGGCATTGCATTTCTTTGGAATTGGAATGAAAACTGACATTTTCCAGTCCTATGGCCACTGCTGAGTTTTCCAAATTTGCTGGCATATTGAGTGCAGCACTTTCACCGCATCATCTTTCAGGATTTGAAAGAGCTCAACTGCAATTCCATCACCTCGACTAGCTTTGTTTGTAGTGATGCTTTCTAAGGACCACCTGACTTCACATTCCAGGATGTATGGCTCTAGGTGAGTGATCACACCATTGTGATTATCTGGGACCTTCGTGAAGATCTTTTTTGTATAATTCTTTTGTGTGTTCTTGCCACCTCTTCTTGATATCTTCTGCTTCTGTTAGGTCCATACCATTTCTGTCCTTTATTGAGGCCATCTTTGCATAAAATGTTCCCTTGTATCTCTAATTTTCTTGAAGAGATCTCTAGTCTTTCCCATTCTATTGTTTTCCTCTATTTCTTTGCATTGATCTCTGAGGAAGGCTTTCTTATCTCTCCTTGCTGTTCTTTGGAACTCTGCATTCAAATGGGTATATCTTTCCTTTTCTTCCTTGCTTTTCACTTCCCTTCTCTTCACAGCTATTTGTAAGGCCTCCTTGGACAACCATTTTGCTTTTTTGCATTTCTTTTTCTTGGGGATGGTCTTGATTCCTGTCTCCTGTACAATGTCATGAACCTCCATCCATAGTTCATCAGTCACTCTGTCTATCAGGTCTAGTCCCTTAAATCTATTTCTCACTTCCACTGTAGAGTCATAAGGGATTTGATTTAGGTCATACCTGAATGGTCTAGTGGTTTTCTCCACTTATTTCAATTTAAGTTTGAATTTGGCAATAAGGAGTTCAGGATCTGAGCCACAGTCAGCTCCCAGTCTTGTTTTTGCTGACTGTATAGAGCTTCTCCATTTTTGGCTGCAAAGAATATAATCAGTCTGATTTTGGTGTCGACCATCTGGTGATGTCCATGTGCAGAGTCTTCTCTTGTGTTGTTGGAAGAGGGTGTTTGCTATGACCAGTGTGTTCTCTTGTCAAAAGTGTATTAGCATTTGCCCTGCTTCATTCTGTACTCCAAAGCCAAATTTGCCTGTTACTCCAGGTGTTTCTTGACTTCATACTTTTCCATTCCAGTCCCCATAATGAAAAGGATATCTTTTTTGGGTGTTAGTTCTAAAAGGTCTTGTAGGTCTTCATAGAACTGTCCAACTTCAACTTATTCAGCATTACTGGTCAGGGCATAGACTTGGATTACCGTGATATTGAATGGTTTGCCTTGGAAATGAACAGAGATCATTCTGTTGTTTTTGAGATTGCATTCAGACATTATATTAAATAATGTCTTATTATATATAGAACATATAACATGTTCCTCAAATCCTTATTTGTTTTTTGCCTTTTTAAGTTATCAAATACTTAAGAAGTTTTGTTACTTCACACCATACACAAAATTGAACTCAAAGGATCAGACGTTTAAATAGACGTATATATGAGTTAAAACTCTAAAATACATGAGCCTATCTTTATGACACTTAATTAGGCAATATTTTCTTGGATATAACATCAAAAGCAAAAGCAACAAAAGAAAAAAATAGACAAATTGGACTTCATCAAAACTAAAATTTTAGTGCTTTGAAGGACATCATCAAGAAAATGAAAGGAGGGACTTCCCTGGCAAGTCAGTGGTTAGAATTCTCTGTGCTTCTACTGCACGGGGCGTGGGTTTGATCCCTGGTCTGGGAACTAAATTCCTACATGTAACAGTGAGGGCAGGAAACTAACTTTTTAAAAAAGAAAAGAAAATGAAAAGATAACCAGCAGAATAGGAGAAAATATTTATAATATATATTTGACAAGGGATTGTCAAATACATCTGGATTATACAAAATATATAGACTATCTTAAAGCTTTAATAACCCAATAATAAAGACAAGTAACCCAATTTAAAAATGGTCAAAGGATATAAGTAGGCATTTCTCCAAAGAAGACATGCAAGTAGCCAATACCTGGAAAGATGCTCAGTGTCATTTTAGCCATCAAAGCCATTTAGCATTTTCAAAGCACTGTGAGCTACCACCTTACACCCACGGGGTGGCTATAGTTAAAAAACAAAATGATGAAACAAAGCAAACAAACAAACAAAACCGAGAATAACAAGTGTTGCCAAGGATGTGGAGTAACTACAATGCTCATTCACTATGGGAATATAAAACAGGGCAGGCAGTCACTGTGGAAAGCAGTCTGGCAGTTCCTTAAAAGGTTAAACATAGAGTTGGTATATGAATCAGCCATTCCCCTCCTAGGTATATACCTAAGGCAAATGAGACATATGCTCATAGGCAAACATATACACAAATGTTTATAGCAGCATTATTTACAACAACAAAAAAGTGAAAACAGCCCAATTGATGAATGGATAAAGTGCAGTGTGTACATGTGAAGGAATATTTTGTTTTGTTTTTAGTCGCTAAGTCATGTCCAACTCTTTTGCGACTCTATGGATTGTAGTCCACCAGGCTCCTCTGTCTGTGGGATTTCCCAGGGAAAAAGACTGCATTGGTTTGCCATTTCTCTCTCCGGGGGATTTTCCCAACCTAGGGATCAAACCCACGTCTCCTGCATTGGCAGGCAGATTTTTTTTACCCCTGAGCCACCAGAGAAGTCCATAGATTCTCATTAGTTATCTATTTAAACATAATATCAATAGTGTATATATGTCAATCCCAACCTCTCAATTCATTCCACCATCCCCCTTGGTCCAGAACAGTCTTTATTAGAGTTTGCTCAGGAAAGATAAGGGAGGGCAGGGTAAACAGTTTAGAACTGGCAATTTGAATAATCCCCAGAGACTTTGGGGCACAGGAGCTGTCCCCAGTTATCTGGCATCTGGTCCTGGGTTGATTTGAGGCTGGGGAAATACTGGTTTGGTGAGTGAGGTTTAAACAAGGTGGTTCAGGGTATGTGCTTTGGATCACAGAGAACATATAAACAATTTTGGCCATTGGTTTGGCCCTGTGACTAATAGATGCCAAATACTCAAATACAGAATCTAAGAAATCAGAACATAATAGAGACAGGATTGCCAAGTTCTTATCTACATCATAATCATTTCAAGGGTTCCAGAAATCCTTCACACAGAATCTTGAAATCATATTTAGTGCACAGTCATCACTGCCCATGAAGCAAGGGTGAAGGAGTGGAAGAGAAAGTGACCTTGACTCTGGTACTCAGAAAAACAAGGGGAATTAGAGGAAAGTCATGAAAAAATATAAAAGCGGCTGAAGAAATAGGACCCTGGTACTGTTAAACCGCTTCTTTTGCTTATTCCACTACAATAGAATCATACTTTATCAAGTGTAATTTTGTGTTGACTTTGAAGCAAACAGCCTGAATACTAATTTCTCCAGCTCCACTAACTGTGAGACCTTGTACAAGTTACTTAACCTTTCTGAACCTTTCTGAATCTTCTATAAAAGTAGGAATAAGAATTGCTGAAGCTTCCAGGAGTTGCTGATTTACTTTAATTTAATCACTTAATGGCAAATAGATGGGGAAACAATGGAAACAGTGACAGACTTTATTCTCTTGGGCTCCAAAATCTCTGCAGATGGTGACTGCAGCCATGAAATTAAAAGACACTTGCTCCTTGGAGGGAAAGCTATGACAAACCTAGACAGCATATTAAAAAGCAGAGACATTACTTTGCCAACAAAGGTCCGTCTAGTCAAAGATATGGTTTTTCCAGTAGTCATGTATGGATGTGAGAGTTGGACCATAAAGAAAGCTGAGGGTCAAAGAATTGATGGTTTTGAACTGTGGTGTTGGAGAAGACTCATGAGAGTCCTTTGGACTGCAGGGAGATCAAACCACTGAATCCGAAAGGAAATCAGTCCTGAATATTCATTGGAAGGACTGATGCTGAAGCTGAAACTCCAATACTTTGGCCACCTGATGCAAAGAACTAACTCATTGGAAAAGACACTGATGTTGGGAAAGATTGAAGGTGGGAGGAGAAGGGGACAACAGAGGATGAGGTGGTTGGATGGTGTCACCGACTCAATGAACATGAGTTTAAGCAAGCTCCAGGAGTTGGTGATAGAGCAGCCTGGCAGGCTGCACTCCATGGGGTCTCAAAGAGTCGGATGTGACTGAGCAATTGAACTGAACCAAAATACTTTAAAGTGTACATCTGAGAATTGATAAAATAAGCTATTGCTTGCCTACCTGTGAAGTTGCTTCAGTTGTGTCTGACTCCGTGCAACCCTATGGACAGCTTGCCGGGCTCCTCTCTCCATGGGACTCTCCAGACAAGAATACTGGAGTGGATTGCCATGCTCTCCTCCAGGAGACCTTCCTGACCCAGGGATCGAACCTGCATCACCTACATCTCCTGCATTGGCAGGTGGTTCTTTACCACTAGTACCACCTGGGAAGCCCCAAATTAGCTATTGCGCTTTCATTTATTTAATTCTAAATTACTGTACATGTGACATCCACCAAAAGACGATTGAGACCGGCAAAATAATTTGATTCAAATAATGAATAATGTAACTTCTTACTTGTGTAAATTCTGTTTTGTTCAATCTTGGTTTCATTGAGTCAGCAATATCTACTGGTAGGCAGCATGTTTCTAATTATTGAACAAAAGTTATTTGATAGTTAGTTTGGTTGTAACACATTCTCATTTTATATTCATATTATAGTACTCCAAAAGAACATAAATTCTTAATGTCAATCAATATTTATAATAGAATGAATGATATATAGTTGGGTGACATTCCGATTACTACCAGATTATAATTTTTCCTGGCTTCTATTTAGCCAAGGAACTCAAACATTTAAGAGCATGCCTACATTTTTCATGATCATGTCAAGATAAAGCAGAAATAAACAGGCATATCAATAGTATAAAAGACTACAAAAATATCTGTATTGGTTTATGCTAGAAGGTCCTAAAACACAAGTGCTTTTTAAAGACTTTATTTTGTCTTTAATGTTTTTTTAATTAAATAAATAATATATGAATATGTTCTTTTGGTAAAAGATTCAAATAATACAAGCAGGAAAACTTGAAAATGGACCACTTCCCCTCCCCCTCCCCCCACCAGCACTCACTCCCCTCTGCTCTAGAAGTAACCACTGTCAGTGGTTTGTTATCACCCTTTCAGCAACTTTTCTATGTATTTTCATACGTGTGTGTGTGTACGTGGTCACTCAGTCGTGTCTGACTCTTTGTGACCCTATGGACTGCAGCATGCCAGGCTTCCCTGTCCTTCATCATCTCCTGGAGCTTGCTCAAATTCATGTCCATGAAGTCGGTGACACCATCCAGCCATCTTATCCTCTGTCAACCCCTTTTTCTCCTGCCTTCAATCTATCTCAGCATCAGGGTCTTTTCTAATGAGTCGGCTCTTCACATTGGATGATCATAGTATTGGAGCTTCAGCTTCAGCATCAGTCCTTCTAACTCAGGACTGATCTCCTTTATGATTGACTGGTTTGATCTCCTTGCTGTCCAAGGGACTCTCAAGAGTCTTCTCTAACACCACAGTTTAAAAGCATCAATTATTTGGTGTTTAACCTTCTTTATGGTCCAATTCTCACATTCATACATCCTCCTGTTGCTGCTAAGTCGCTTCAGTCGTGTCCAACTCTGTGCGACCCCATAGATGGCAGCCCACCAGGCTCCCCTGTCCCTGGAATTCTCCAGGCCAGAACACTGGAGTGGGTTGCCATTTCCTTCTCCAATGCATGAAAGTGAAAAGTGAAAGTGCCGTCGCTCAGTCCTGTCTGACTTTTAGCAACCCCATGAACTGCAACCTACTTGGCTCCTCCGTCCATGGGATTTTCCAGGCAAGAGCACTGGAGTGGGGTGCTATCGCCTTCTCCCATCCATACGTGACTACTGGTAAAACCATAGCTTTGTACAGAACTTGGTCAGCAAACACACACACACACACACACACACACACACACACATATATGAAAATACATGGGGTTTCCCTGATGGTTCAGACAGTAAAGAATCTGCTTCAGTTTGGTTCAATCTCTGGGTTGGGAAGATCGGCTGGAGAAGGGAATGGCTACCCATTCCAGTATTCTTGCCTGGAGAATCCCACGAACAGAAGAGCCCGATGGGCTACAGTTCATGGGGTCGCAAAAAGTCAGATAAGGCTTAGCAACTAAACAGCAGCAGCAACAAAATGTATATATACACATATATCTTTTGATTCTCTATGCATAAATATTATCATATTGATCTGCAACTTGCAAGTTGGTTTTTTTTTTTTTTGCTTCACCACTTATCTTGTGGATCTTCTCAAATAGTATGTAGAACTCAGGTGGCAGATTTGGGTTGGAAATATGATTGAGAGTCATCTGAAGTCATGGGTTTAAATAAGAAAACCCGAGGAGTGAGTGCAATTCCTGCACAGTAAAGACTACCCCTCTTGCCAGACATTTGAGTAGATTAAAACATTGCTTAGAATAATTTTGAGTCTGGAATCTATTCTATTTTACATATAAACACAGAGTATTTTTTTTGCTGTTGAATTTTCCAAGAATGTAACTACTATCAAATTTGAGAATTGTCTTTTGATTCATTTGGAACTTTGCCAAGAGCTGGTCAGCATTTTAGAAAATTATATAATTGAAAGAAATATTATAAATTGTATCTGAACTCCAATATAATATACCCGTGTTAGTCTACATTTGTAGTTTCTCTGTGCATGGAGATTCTACATATATATACAAATACATATGTATATATATACAAATCCATTTGTGTGTGTGTGTGTATATATATATATACAAATCCATTCATTTTGCTCTTACTTCAAAATGTCAAATACAAAGAGTGTAATTGATTGTACATAATTTTACTTTTCTTATATCTAAACACTCATTATAAAAATGAAGTGAAAATGTTAGTCACTTAGTTGTGTCCGACTCTTTGCGACCCCGTGGACTGTAGCCCACCCAGCTCCTCTGTTCATGGGATTCTCTAGGCAAGAATATAGGAGTGGGTTGCCATTTTCTTCTCCAGGGGATCTTCCCAACCAGGGGATTGAACCCAGGTCTCCTGCATTGCAGGTGTATTTTTTATCATCTGAGTCATCGGGAACAGCTGTCTGACTATTCCATTTGTCTTTCAGTGAAGTTGTAGCTAAGCAACAACTTGTGAAATAAGGCATATTTAATTTTCTTATATCTGTCCTTGTATTTTTCCATATCACAGCTATGACATTGTATCTTTCTTTTAAAATTCTGTGAAAGTAAGTAATATTTTCTAGGAATTTGATAGGATAGTGAGAGCTTACAGTGAACAATGTTGGATTTGTGATCTCTGAAGAAGATTTAGCTTTGGAACTAGAGACCAGGCTTGACCACTCAGGGCTCTTGTGTGGCAGAAGTTTTATTACAGTGAAAAGGGGGCAGAGAAAGCTTCTGACATAGACATCAGAAGGTGGGGGGCGGGGGGAGTGCCCCACTCTCTAGTCTTTAGCAAGGGAATTATATACTTTTTAAATTAGTCATTACAATAAATCAAAAGAATGTCTCAAGGTTGTAAAAATTTTACCAAATCTACTCCTACAATTTACATTTTAGGATAACAGGATTAGAATTTAACAATAGAAAGATCCTACCAGACCCACTCCCGTAATATACATTCTAAGATATCAGGATTAGTCAGAAGGTTTTCAGGAAGGAGAAACTGTCCTCAAGCAGAATACATTGTTGTTATATAATCCCTAGTACACACTTTAAACTGAGTTTGTTATGTAATCATCAGTTCCCGGCTTAAAGAAAAAAAAAAAAGTTTTATGTGACTAAGACTAAGAAATGTAGAGGGGAAAAAAAAAGATGTTTGTCCTTTCCTCCTCCTTGAGAATTCCAGACCCCTTTCTCTTCCTCAGAGACCGTGGACTTATCAACCTGCCTAGGAACTGACTCTCTCAATAGTAAGGGTTATTACAAAATACTTTAAATAAAATGGGCCACTCGACTAAAAGAATTAAAATTCACTGCGTCTCTGCTGTTCTACATTCTCCATCTGGGAAGAGCAAAGGAGCTTGAGAACATCTGTAGGAGCTTTGATAATGTCTACCTCAATACTGGTTCTTCATCTTAACGCAGCATTCTCCCCCTCCAAAAAAAGAGAGAGAGAGAGAAATAAACGTTGTAGTAAGAGGCAGGCTTACCAAGCTGCAAATCTGGATTTTGAAAAAATTCATGAAGAACGTTCTGAATCTGCAAATCAAAGAGACCATATATTACTTTCAATTACCATATATTTAGTATTTCAGAATAAAAGCCATCTGTAGTCTTTCAGTTTAAGTCCTGAGTAATTCTGCTGACCCAGGCACAGAAATAGTAAGAGTTAATATTTAGTTTATAGCATATTTAAAAGTATATAAAATACTTTTGCATGATTTTCCTCAGTGATTTTCAACCCTTTTGTGTGGGAACTAGGATGCTGATAGGATTCCATTTGCCCGCTCCAAGGAAATTTCTAACAATCCTTGGACACTGGGCATGATGAAGCTAAGGCACCTTTGGCAACAAGCTTGGCAATCCGAAGAATTCTCTGTAATTCCTCATTCGTCAATTAAAAAATAAAATTTCAGAGCTCCTCTTGATCTATTTTTTAAAAAAAATAATACTACTGTTCAGATCAGTTTTAGGTTCACAGCAAAATTAACCAGAGGATAAAGAGTTTCCATATACTCCCTGCCCCCATCCCACCACATACATGGCTTAACTCTGCTATGAACATCACCAGTCACAAGGGTACATTTGTTACGACCAATGAACTTACACTGTAAGCTCATAACCCAAAGTCCATAGTTTATGTATAACTATGGGTTTTGAAAATTATATGATGACATGTATCCATCATTATGTAATACAGAATTGTTTCACCACCTTGAAACTCTTCTGTGCTCTGTCTATTCATCTCTGTCCACACCCCATCATTCCTGTCTTCATAATTTTACTTTTTCTGTAATGTCATAGAGTTAGACTCATACGGTATATAGCCTTTTCAGATTGGCTTCTTTCACTTAGTAATATGCATGTAAGGTTCTTCCACATCTTTTCATGGCTTGATAGCTCATTTCTTTTTAGCACAGAATAATATTCCACTATCTGGATGTACCACATTTATTTATTATTCACCCACTGAGGGATGGCTTCCCAGGTGGTGGTGGTGGTAAAGAATCCACCTGCAATGCAGCAAACATAAGAGACGCAGATTCAATCCCTGGGTCAGGAAGATCCCATGGAGGAGGGCATGGCAACTTGCTCCAGTATCCTTGCCTGGAGAATCCCATGGACAGAGGAGTCTGGTGGGCTACAGTCTAAGGGGTCAGAAAGAGTTGGACATGACTGAAGCAACTTTCACACTGAAGGACATCTTGGTTGCTTTCAAATTTTCCTAACTGTTAATTATGCAGTAAACATCCATGTGTCAGTTTTTGTGTGGACATGCATTTCCAACACCTTTGGGTAAATACAAAGGATCCTCTACCAGGGCTCAATGATATGGTAAGAGTATGTTTAGTTTCATAAGAGACTGCCAAGCTGTGTGCCAAAGTGGCCATAACCATTTTGTATTTCTACCAATAAAGAATGAGAGTTTCTGTTGCTGCACATCTTTGCCAACATTTGGTGTTGTCAATGTTCTGGGTTTTGGTCATTCTGATAGTTGTGCAGTGGTATCTCATGGCTGTTTTCAATTGCATTTCCTTAATGACATATGTGGAACATCTTTTCATATGCTTGTTTGCCATCTGTATATCTTTGGTGAAGTGTCTGTTCAGGTCTTTTGCCCATTTTTAAATCTGCTATTTGTTTTCTTATTGTTGATTTTAAGAGCTCTTTGTATATTTTGGATAATTATCCTTTATCAGCCATGTCTTTTGTAAACATTTTCTTCCAGTCTGAGGCTTGTCCTCCTTGGTGTATTTTTAGCAATTCACTTTGAATTGGAAATATGCTTGGTATTGTATATAACCAACAATTATTCTCACATCTACATATACCTGTGTGTATGTGTGTGCTCAGTCATGTCCGACTCTGTGAACCCAGGGACTGTAGCCCACCAGGCTCCTCTGTCCATAGAATTTCCCAGGCAGAATACTGGAGTGGGTTGCCATTTCCTACTCCAGGGGATCTTCCCGACCCAAGGATCACACACACCCAAGTCTCCTGCGCCTCCTGCGCCTCCTGCATTGGCAGGCAGATTCTTTACCACTGGCGCCACCTGGGAAGCACCTACATCTACCTAAGAGAACATATTTACCTCTTAGAATGCAGTTATTTTCTGGAGCTAATGACATGGTCTTTTAGGAAGTTCCCTGGCAGTCCAGTGGTTAGGACTCTGCACTTTCACTGCTGAGGGCCCAGGTTTGATCCCTGGTCAGGGAATTAAAATTCCACAAGCTGCATGGAGCTGCCCACACCACCACTCCACACCACAAAAAGGACATGGTCGTTTAGTTCACAGAAGTAATTAGTCACACACATACAAAAAACAAACAGAAGCTATGTCTGTCTATAATGAAGAGTTTGTGAAATTCAGCCAGAGTTGATATTTTGGAAATCTACCTAGAATTTTCTTTTTAATGTTCAAGAGAAGATTGAAGAAACTTACTCTCATGGGCTAGATTTACCTCAGCAAGACTGAAAATTTAGAGGGAAGCTTCTAGCACTCTAGAAGCACTCTAGACTGCTCAGTATCTAGCAATCACTCTTACCACCCACTCCACCTTACCCTTCACAGGTACCCTCTTCCTTACCACGACCATCGGAATCATCCCTTTGGGGTCTAGAATCCACTCATTGAACTGCTCCTGCAGAGCCTGTTTCCGTGCGTTGGCCACCTTGGCTTTGACGTCCTTTATGTATTCTTTTTGTTCTCGTTTCTGTTTAATATCCTCCTTTATCTTGGATACTCTGAAGGATGTAGAAATAGAAGACATGGTATGTTAAGATTATTGGATTTGACTCAGATTGTTCAAATGGCAGAATTCAGAGTTCAGAGCCTCATTTAAATTTTTGACCTCTCTTTTTCCATGAGATCTTCATTTCGGCCTGCAGTGATTCCCTCCTTCCCCAAGCACATACTCAATTTGGCATTTATCATAAGCTGTCTGCTACTATTACTTGACTTTTTATAGAGGTCGGCATTATTTTATTCAATGAAATACTATATTTAAGAAGTACTAAGAAGAGCCCCAGAAGCTGCCATGTATAAAAGCAAGACTGAATACACTAAGGCCTTAGGGTGGTGGGCCTCCTTTTTCCCTCGACACAGAAATCATCGTGGAAAGACTTTGATTCCAAGTCTAGGTAGGGAGACTGGAAACTTCATTTATAACAAGCATCTCAGGTAGTTCTGATCCCTTGGATACAACTTTTGATTTCTGTCCAGGAATATTTATTGCCAATTTCTTTTATCTGGCCAGAGTCAAATACTTTTGACAGCCCCTAAGCAGAATAGTTACGTTCTACTCAGAGTTGCATCACTCAGGTTGAAAATGGGGGAAGAACTGTGGTTTTAGTCACCCCTATGGACGGAGGTTCGTAACATTGTACAGGAGACAGGGATCAAGACCATCCCCATGGAAAAGAAATGCAAAAAGGCAAAATGGTTGTCTGAGGAGGCCTTACAAATAGCTGTGAAATGAAGAGAAGCAAAAAGCAAAGGAGAAAAGGAAAGATACTCCCATTTGAATGCAGAGTTCCAAAGAATAGCCAGGAGAGATAAGAAAGTCTTCCTCAATGATCAATGCAAAAAAATAGAGGAACAATAGAATAGAACAAATAGAACAATAGAACAAATAGAAAACAATAGAATGGGAAAGACTAGAGATTTCTTCAAGAAAATTAGAGATACCAAGGGAACATTTCATGCAAAAATGGGCTCAATGAAGGACAGAAATGGTATGGACCTAACAGAAGCAGAAGATACTAAGAAGAGGTGGCAAGAAGTACAAAAAAGATCATCATGACCCAGATAATCACGATGGTGTGATCACTCACCTAGAGCCAGACATCCTGGAATGTGAAGTCAAGTGGGTCTTAGAAAGCATCACTACGAACAAAGCTAGTGGATGTGATGGAATTGCAGTTGAGCTCTTTCAAATCCTGAAAGATGATGCGGTGAAAGTGCTGCACTCAATATGCCAGCAAATTTGGAAAACTCAGCAGTGGCCACAGGACAGGAAAAGGTCAGTTTTCATTCCAGTCCCTAAGAAAGGCAATCCCAAAGAAAGTTCAAACTACCACACAGTTGCACTCATCTCACACGTTAGTGAAGTAATGCTCAAAATTCTCCAAGCCAGGCTTCAGCAATATGTGAACCGTGAACTTCCAGATGTTCAAGCTGGTTTTAGAAAAGGCAGAGGAACTAGAGATCAAATTGCTAATATCCGCTGGATCATCTTGAAAAAGCAAGAGAGTTCCAGAAAAACATCTATTTCTGCTTTATTGACTATGCCAAAGCCTTTGACTGTGTGGATCACAACAAACTGTGGAAAATTCTGAAAGAGATGGGAATACCAGACCACCTGTCCTGCCTCTTGAGAAACCTGTATGCAGGTCAGGAAGCAACCGTTAGAACTGGACATGGAACAACAGGCTGGTTCCAAATTGGGAAAGGAGTATGTCAAGGTTGTATATTGTCACCCTGTCTCAGAGGACAGACAGTGTTATAGCTCTTAACTTATATGCAGAGTACATCATGAGAAACGCTGGGCTGGAAGAAGCACAAGCTGGAATCAAGATTGCTGGGAGAAATAGCAATAACCTCAGATATGCAGATGACACCACCCTTATGGCAGAAAGTGAAGAGGAACTAAAAAGCCTCTTGTGAAAGTGAAAGAGGACAGTGAAAAATTTGGTTTAAAGCTTAACATTCAGAAAACTAAGATCATGGCATCTGGTCTCATCACCTCATGGGAAATAGGTGGGGAGACAGTGGAAACAGTGTCAGACTTTATTTTCTGGGGGCTCCAAAATCACTGCAGATGGTGATTGCAGCCATGAAATTAAAAGACGCTTTCCTTGGAAGGAAAGTTATGACTAACCTAGACAGCATATTAAAAAGCAGAGACATTACTTTGCCAACAAAGGTCCATCTGGTCAAGGCTATGGTTTTTCCAGTGGTCATGTATGGATGTGAGAGTTGGACTGTGAAGAAAGCTGAGCACCAAAAAATTGATGCTTTTGAACTGTGGTGTTGGAGAAGACTCTTGAGAGTCCCTTGGACTGCAAGGAGATCCAACCAGTCCATCCTAAAGGAGGTAAGTTCTGGGTGTTCATTGGAAGGACTGATGTTGAAGCTGAAACTCCAATACTTTGGCCACCTCATGAGAAGAGTTGACTCACTGGAAATGTCAGGCGAGTGTATGCTCCTTGGTTCTTTGTCTCGTCACAACAAAAATTTGGAGTGATGGACATTAAAGCCCCCTTGCCGAGTCACAGCTCTCGGAGGACAGACTGTGTTATAGCTCTTAAATAAATCAGTGTTACAGCTCAGTGTTACAGTTCTATTTACTTAGATCATAGCAGGAAAACCCATCTTGGAGGCGTGAGGGCACGTGGATCCAAAGACGCAAAGAGAAGAGTGTCCCATTGCGCGTGAGCGAGCGAGCGCGTGAGTGAGCGAGCACGCATGCGTGGGGCAGGGGTGGGGTGGGGAGAGACAGAGAGAGAGAGAGAGAGAGAGAGAGAGAGAGAGAGAGAGCTCTTTGGCTCCTCTCTCTCTCTCTCTCTCTCTCTCTCTCTCTATATATATATATATATATATATATATAATTTTTTTTTTTTTTTTTTTTTTTTCCTTCCCCTTGGGTCTGTCCTATGCAAATTGGGCTTAGGCAGGAGTGCTGTTCTACCTGAAGTCCTCACTCCGGTCCTCGGACCTTCCTGTGACCTTCCTCTGTTCTATTTTCACGGGCTTTTCCCTTTCTCGTCTTTTAGCCACCGACATTTTGGACTCCTTTTCCCTATTCTAACTACCTAACAGAAAAGACCGTGATGCTGGGAAGGATTGGGGGCAGGAGGAGAAGGGGACGACAGAGGATGAGATGGCTGGATGGCATCACCGACTGGATGGGCATGAGTTTGAGTAGACTCCGGGAGTTTGTGATGGACAGGGAGGCCTGGCAGTGCTGCGATTCATGGGGTGGCAAAGAGTCGGACACGACTGAGCGACTGAACTGAACTGATGTTTATCATCCATATTAGGACTTCAAAACCACCAGATGGGTTTTGACTGAAAGAAAAAAATGGTTCAGAATAATAAAAGTAGCTTCTTGTTTCAAACAGAATTGTCAAATAATGTTTGAGTCAGGTCTTCTCATGGCTCAGCTGGTAAAGAATCTGCCTACAATGAGGGAGACCTGGGTTCGATCCCTGGGTTGGGAAGAACCCCTGGAGAAGGGAAAGGCTACCCACTTCAGTATTCTGGCCTGGAGATTCCAAGTACAGTCCATGGGGTTGCACAGAGTTGGACACAAATGAGTGACTTTCGCTTTCTTTCATTTTTCAAAGAAAAGACTAAGGCAATCTGACAGATTTTGAAGTGCAAAAGACTTCTCAGTAGGAACTGGTAAACTGGAGAACTAATAATCCAAGAGGGATTAAAACAGGGACTTTCCCTGTAGCGCAGATGGTAAAGAGTCTGCCTGCAATTCAGGAGATCCAGGTTCAATCCCTGGGTTGGGAAGATCATCAGGAGAAGGGAATGGCAACCCACTCAGGATTCTTGCCTGGAGAATCCCATGGACAGAGGAGTCTGGCAGGCTACAGTCCATGGGGCCCCAAAAAGTCAGACATGACTGAGCCACCAACACTACTAATATTCCAAGAGGGGCTCCCAGGTGGCTCAGTGGTAAAGAGCCTGCCGGTGCAGGAAATGCAGGTTCAATCCTCAGGTCGGGGAGATCCCTGGAGAAGGAAATGGCAATCTATTCTTGCCTGAGAAACTCAATGGACAGAGGAGCCTGATGGGGCTCCTGTCTGTGGGGTCACAAGAATTTGACACAATTTAGTGACCAAACAACAACAAACAATAATTGAAGAGAAACAATATAAATCTAAATCATTACTTTATGCCCATATAAGGACTTCAAACTTCTGTAAGAAAAGATTTCAAAAATAAAATTTCAAGTTTGAAAATAAAAACAGGCAAGTTTTTTTTCTTATAATTTGTTACAATGTTGCTTCTGTTTTGTTTTGGTTTTTCTCACCTCTAGCTTGTGGGATCTTGGACTTTAGCTCCCCAACCAGCAGACTGGCTAGCCAGGGAATACCCCCAGGCAAGTTGCTTAATAGTGCAGAAGGACTGGTTTCTGAACTGCTGGGAGATAATTAGCATTTTAAAGGAAGTGCTAAATTCCTCTGATGTGATGACTAACCAGCCAAACCTCACCGCTTGACTCAGAACCCTCAGCCTCTTCTCAGCTGGCTCTCCTCTTCCACTATCTTTCTTCCTCCGCTGCTTTATCTGTCTGCCTCTCCCTTTCCCACTCTCTCCCTCTCTTTATACAGCATGCGTGTGTGTTCAGTAGCTCAGTGCTGTCCGACTGCCAGGCTCCTCTGTCCATGGGACTTTCCAGGCAAGAATACTGTAGTGGGTTGCCATTTTCTGCTCCAGGGTGTTTTCCCAACCCAAGGATTGAACCCTGGTCTGTTGTTGTTGCTGTTCAGTTGCTCAGCTGTGTCTGACTCTTTTGCCGCCACATGGACTGCAGCATGCCAGGCTTCCCTGTCTGTCACCATTTCCTGGAGTTTGCTCAAACTCATGTCCATCAAGTCAGTGATGCCATCCAACCACCCCATCCTCTGTCATCTCCTTCTCTTCCTGCCTTCAATCTTTCCCAGCATCAGGGTCTTTTCCAAAGAGTTGGCTCTTCTCATCAGGTGGCCAAAGTACTGGAACTTCAGTTTCAGCATCAGTCCTTCCAGTGAATATACAGGATTGATTTCCTTTAAGATTGACTGGTTTGATCTCTTTGCAGTCCAAGGGACGCTCAAGAGTTTTCTCTAACACTGCAGTTCAAAAGTATCAAATCTTTGGCGCTCAGCTTTCTTTATGGCCCAGCTCTTACATCCATACATGACTCCTGGAAAAGCCATAACTTTGACTGTATGGACTTTGTCGGCAAAGTAATGTCTCTGCTTTTTAATATGCTGTCTAGGTTTGTCATAGCTTTTCTTCCAAGGAGCAAGTGTCTTTTAATTTCATGGCTGCAGTCACCATCTGCAGAGATTTTGGAACCCAAGAAAATTAAGTCTGTCACTGTTTCAATTGTTTCCCCATCTATTTGCCAGGAAGTGATGGGACCAGATGCCGAGATCTTAGCTTTTTAGAATGTTGAGTTTTAAGACAGCTTTTTCACTCTCTTCTTTCACATTAATCAAGAGGCTCTTTAGTTCTTCACTTTCTGCCTTAAGGGTGGTGTCATCTGCATATCTGAGGTTATTGATGTTTCTCCCGGCAGTCTTGATTCCAGTTTGAATCAAGGGTCTCCTGAGTCTCTGGCATTGGCAGGTGGATTCTTTACCACTTTGCCACCTGGGGAGCCTCTATACAGCTCTCTCCTCTATTCCTGTCTTTCCTTCCTGATTCTCTATTCTGTGTATTTCTTAGAGCTTTTTCTCATTATTCATTCATTCACACTCACTGAGTTTCTTATTCACTCATTACACATTTACTGAGCACCTACTATAGATTCTGCCATTGTAAAACTTAGGGTCCAATGCAGAACAGGTAAGTAAGTGACATTGTGTAATAAGTACTGGGTGTCCCCAGATTCTCATGTCTATCAATCAAAATGGATTAACAAAACTGAGTTTCTATCACAGTTCCACTTGCCTGAAAAGCCTTTCTCCCTCTCTTCGTTTGGCTAGATCCTCCCCATCCTTTAGGTCTCAGTTCAGACATCATTTCCTCCCTCTTATTAATGTCCACATTTAGAAACAGAACCTGGTTTTGTGCTTTAGGGCCATTGCACAGGGGGCTCTAAATACAATCCAGATGGATTTTTAATTTACAAAGTAACTCATTCAGGGACTGAATAAAATTTCTCTTTTGTGACCTGCATTATCTCAAGAAGATATCTAATCAACTGAATTTCATAGCCTCCAAAACTCTTAACTTAGGGTATTGTAGTGTAGGATAGACATAACCTGTAAGCAGATTCTAAGTATAAATCCACAATCCACTTTTAAGGAAATGGGAAAGGAAAAAAAAAAAAAACTACAATGTGGTAAAATGCAAAAATTGTAACAAATTCTTTCCATTCCTGTAAGCATGTCTGTTTGTATGCAATGTAGTTTTGCAGCTCCTCGCATTAAGAATTAAAGTCTATTTCTGCATCTCGTGTGTCTGGCTGTGGCCATGTAGCTTCCTTTGGCCAGTGGGCCATTAGCAAACACAGGAAGCAGAAAGTGAAAAGTTCTATAAATTATATCACAATAAAATATATATAACAAAAATTGTATCACAATAAAACAGGGGGAAAAAAGGAATCAACGTGCTTAAACACTGGGGTTTGCTCTGTTTTATTAAACTTAAGAGTCTTTGCACCACCACCTTGGAATAAGCCTAGGCTAACCTGCTCCACTGCTTTACCAGATGACTATCAGTTGCCACTTTACTGTAATGTATGAGTGATACCATGTGGAGCAGAGATGAGCCATGAGCCCAGTCCAAAGTTACCAACCCATAAAATCATGAGCAAATAAATATTGTTTATTTAAGCCACTCAGTTTTGAGGTATTTTGTTACACAACCAAAGCTAGTTAATAAAACAGTCTCCACAGTACTTCCCTGGTGGTCCAGTGGTTAAGAATCTGCTTTCCAATGCAGGTGATGTGGGTTTGATCCCTGGTTAGGGAATTAAAATCCCACATGCCATGGGGCAATGAGGCCCGTGTGCCACAATTAGAGAAGCTCTGGCACGCTGCAGCAAAGACCAAGCGCAGCTGAAAAAACTGTCTCCCCATCTTAAATGTTTTGAGATCTTTAAGAGTACAATATAAATCTAACTACTTAAAGAATAGAAGTAAAAATGCTTTTTTGCCCTAATTGTCACAATCCAAATTCTATCCATCCCAAGCTGTGTTAGGAAAATCTTCCACTTAGAAAATTTGCCTAGATTATATCAAACCTCAATGTTGTATTTCATAAAAACTGGCTCTAGCCAGCTTAAGTGGATAATAGACCATGAACTTTGAGCGACCCCAGTACACAAGACCATTGCTAGACCTAACTGAAGCCTCTTTTTCAGCTGCTAAACAATAGTATTTGTTTTCATCAATTGTGTACAAACCTATGGACTCATTCTATCCTATATACAGTGTGATTGTCTTTAACTGTTACAAGTATAATCACTAGAAAGCTCCCTTCCTAACACTTAAGAACTCTAGAATCTTCCCTCTCTGCAAACTAGTGAGTGATTTCTTCACTGGTATAGATTCCTTTGCCTGGCAAGTTAGTTTTTAAGTTCTGATGGTCTTAGTTTCACAAAGCTAAGCTGGACTTCTTGAACATGTTCATATTATTCCTGTGATGAGTATTCCTATAAAAATACATATATATCTACTTAATTATTATACTTAACTCTTATTTTCTTCTGTTTAGTCAACATATATCTCATTATGAAATGAGGTTCCTGACACAAGATGCAATGACAGGTTCTCCTAAGGATATCAGTTCCTGAGTAGTTTAAAATGAATCAGTAGAATATCTGGCAAATCCTAGGAATTTCTGGACATCTTGAATCAGTTCAGTCGCTCAATCGTGTCTGACTTTTTGACCCAATGGACTGCAGCACACCAGGTCTCTCTGTCCATCACCAGCTCCCGGCGTTTACTCAACTCATGTCCACTGAGTTGGTGATGCCATCCAACCATCTCATCCTCTGTCGTCCCCTTCTCCTCCTGCCTTCAATCTTTCCCAGCATCCGGGTCTTTTCCAGTGAGTCAGTTCTTCGCATCAGGTGGCCAAAGTATTGGAGTTTCAGCTTCAACACCAGTCCTTCCAATGAACATTCAGGACTGATTTCCTTTAGGATGGACTAGTTGGATCTCCTTGCAGTTCAAGGGACTCTAAGAATCTTCTCCAACACTACAGTTCAAAAGCATCAATTCTTTGGTGCTCAGCTTTCTTTATGTTCCAACTCTCACATCCATACATGACTACTGGAAAAACCATAGCCTTGCCTAGACAGACGTTTGTTGGCAAAGTAATGTCTCTGCTTTTCAATATGCTGTCTAGGTTGGTCATAACTTTTCTTCCAAAGAGTAAGCATCTTTTAACTTCATGGCTGCAGTCACCATCCGCAGTGATTTTCGAGCCCAAAAAGATCAAGTCTGCCACTGTTTCCATTGTTTCCCCATCTATTTGCCATGAAATGATGGAACTGGATGCCATGATCTTAGTTTTCTGAATGTTGAGCTTTAAGCCAACTTTTTCACTCTCTTCTTTCACTTTCATCAAGAGGTTCTTTAGTTCTTCTTCACTTTCTGCCATAAGGATGGTGTCATCTGCATATCTGAGGTTATTGATATTTCTCCCAGCAATCTTGATTCCAGATTATGCTTCATCCAACCCAGCGTTTCTCATGATGTACTCTGCATATAAGTTAAATGATCAGGGTGACAATATACAGCCTTGATGTACCCCTTTTTCTATTTGGAACCAGTCTGTTGTTCCATGTCCAGTTAGAACTGGACATCTTGAATGGTCTTAGGTATTAGTATTCCATAACCACGTCTTGTCAGGCATTGTGCCGGATCTCCAGCCCCAGCTGGAGTGAACTTGACTCAGGAACTCTACCTCTGTTCTTTTAGCATTAAGAATTAGGATCAGGACTGGTGGAGAAAATGAGGAAATCTATAGTATTATAGGTCCTGCTTCTCTGCAGAAATTCTAACATTAATAATGTCTCTATAATTCTTTTTTTAATGCTTATTTTTTATTAAAAAATATCATACAGTAAAATTAACCTTTTTTGGTGCATAGTTATACAGATTTCAACACACATATAAATATGTGTGAAAATGAAAGTGTTAGTCGCTCAGTTGTGTCTGATTCTTTGCGACCGCACAAACTGTAGCCCGCCAGGCTCCTCTGTTCATGGAATTCTCCAGGCAAGAACACTGGAGTGGGTTGCCATGCCCTCCCTCAGGGGATCTTGGGATCTTGCCAACCCAGGGATTGAAGTTGGGTGTCCCGCACTGGCAGGCAGGTTCTTTACCACTAGCACCACCTGGGAAGTCCCATAAATATGTGTAACCATCATCATAATCAGGTTATTGAAAGTTTGCAATCTTGCTTTTAGAGCAAATATTTTTCATTATTAATTCACAATAAGGGAGTAGTGATATAGAATATGCATTCCCAAGAATTGCAGGGATCCAGAATCAAAAGGAAAAGATGCGAAAAGAAAAGCAAAATGACACAAACCTAACCTCCTTATCAGGTTTGCAAATTTACATGTAAGAATTATAGTCCACTCCAATTCTCTACTTGTCTTTCAGGAACCCTGAGGAAAAACAGTAAAATATACTGCATATATAAAACTTACAAATAGCAGTGATAGTTTATTTTTTAGATAAGTGGTTACCACTATATAAATCACTCCAAATCAGAAAGGAGTATCTTCTATATCTGCTGTACTTAGACCCTGAAAAAGATGAATCCCTTTTTGTTCAGAAAAGAAGGCAGATGAAAATTTTTCCATCAGGTTGAGTCAAATCAGCACTTTAACATTATCATTAGAAGATTAAGTCTTGACAAACCAAACAAAAATTTTCTCTGTCCCCTTTCTTGAGCATAAATAAGGAAAACTCTCATTCCTGAAATGAATGGGCTTCTCCAAAGCTCGTTAATGGCTTGAAAGCAATGCAAACAATGGTACAGTTCAGAGGACTTAAAAGCAGGACTGGTTTTGCTAAGATTTCTGCGTATTCAAACTTTAAGTCAATAGACATTGTGTTGTTGTTAAGCTTCCCTAGAATTTCTGAATACTCTACAAATGCCTGACACTGTCATATGTTGACATATAGATCTTGTATTTTTGCCCAGGGAAAATGAAACCCTAATTCTGATAATCTAGGCAAAGAAAGCATCTTTAAATACTTTAACGCTTTCATGATATTCCTAGAAATTGAAGACAACACTCAGACTGATACAGAATAAAACAAGCAAATGGAAAGATACACATTTCCAGATAGACATGCATGTCATTTATTAAAGATGTTGATTTTCCCTAAATTAATAAATTTAATCTGACTTCAATAAAAATTCCTATAACATTTTTTTTGGTGTTCTCTCTCCCCACTTTTTTCAGGTAGTTGAACCAATCCTAAAATTCATATTGAAAACTAACCACACAGTGGTTAGTAAAGAGGAACAAATATTAACTATTCTATATTATGTTATTGGGTTCACTATGTAGCCATTTGGAATAGGAGAAAGCTAGATTCATATCTTAAATCTTACACTAGGATACACTCTAAATGGATCACTATTTAAAAAGAAAATCAAAATGATGGTCATTCCAGAAGAAAACAAATGATAATTTTTTTAACTTCTTGAAATAAAATGTAACAATGACTCAAAGCCCAGAAGCTGTAAAATAAAAATAAATAAACTCAACCACAGAGAAACAAAAAATCCTCTACATGACACAAAATAAATGGCAGGTGAAAAATCCAGGAAAATATTTTTAACTCATTCACATGCTTTGGATAAAAGGAAGAAAATTAAGAATGCATATTTACATTTGCTTCTGTCTACACTAGGGCTTCCCAGGTGGTGCAAGTGGTAAAGAACCCACCTGCCAAGGCAGAGACGTGAGAGATGCGGGTTCAATCACTGTGTTGGGAAGACCCCCTGGAGGAGGAAATGGGAACCCACTCCGGTATTCTTGCCTGGAGAATCCCATGGACAGAGGAGCCTGGTGGGCTACAGTTCATGGGGTCGCAGAGTCAGACATGACTGAAGCAACTTAGCACACATGCATGAGTACACTAAGAGACTTGGAAGGATGTACTGAAAATTAAGAACTGTAGTTATTTATAGCTGAGGTGGAGCACTGGGTGGATGGAGGATAAGAATGGGAGAGAGGGACTTCCCTGGTGGTCCAGTGGTTAAGAATCTGCCTTCCATTGCAGGGGATGTGAGTTTGATCCCTGGTCTGGGAAACTAAGATCCCAAATGTTGGGGAGCTACTGAGCCAGTGGGCATCTAGAGAGAGTCCATGCACAACAATGAAAGATCGCATATGATGCAACCAAGACCCAATTCAGCAAATAAATAAATAATTTTTTTAAAAGGATGGGAAAGAAAGTTTCTGGTGTTTAACACTTTATGTGTGCTCAGTTGCTCAGTCATGTCTGACTCTTTAGGACCCCTGGACTGTAGCCCACCAGGCTCCTCTGTCCATGGAATTTTCCAGGTAAGAATACTGGAGTGTGCTGCCATTTCCTTCTTCAGGGGAATCTTCCTGACCTAGGGATGGAACCCCGGTCTCCTGCATCTCCTGCATTGGTAGGCAGATTCTTTACCACTGCGCCACTTTGAAGTCTCTTAGTGTACTCATGCATGTGTGCTAAGTCACCTCAGTTGTGTTCGACTCTTTGTGACCCCGTGGACTGTAGCCCACCAGGCTCCTCTGTCCATGGGATTCTCCAGGCAAGAATACTGGAGTGGGTTCCCATTTCCTCCTCCGGGGGTCTTCCCAACACAGGGATTGAACCTGCATCTCACGTCTCTGCCTTGGCAGGTGGGTTCTTTACCATTTGCACCACCTGGGAAGCCCTAGTGTAGACATAAGCGAATGCAAATATGCATTCTTAATTTTCTTCCTTTTATCCAAAGCATGTGAATGAGTTAAAAATATTTTCCACTTTATACATTTCAGCTTTTGAACCAGATGAATGTATTACCTATTTGGAAAATTAAATTCCAGAAAGTGCTTCCTCTCATATAGCTTACTTTCCAGTACAAGAAGACAGAGAAGAAACAGATAAATATACACTTGGGATCCTAGTGAGATAACTAAATTCATGAATACACGGAGCTTAACAAACCTCGTCAGTCTTCATGGTGTCTCATAAATAGTGAAACACATAGTCGTAGCTCATAAATCCCTTCTGAAAAACTATAAAACTACTTAAAATTCTGTTTGTATTATTATATTTTTTTTCTACTTGCTTTTTAACATAAGAAGAGCTAGATCATCAACTGAAAACACCAACAAATTGTACCTGTTGTAAGTAGTGTTCGGAACATATATCTTCAGGTCTTCTGAGATATCTCTCATCACCCTCTGATAACCAGACAGTCCTGAATCTTTGGTATATTTAGGGTTGTTTCTCATTAAGTATTCTCCCAAATGGTTAATTGGATCAAACTTGGTGGGAATATCAACATCTGCCAAAAGCTTCTTCTTTTCCACTTGCATTAACATTCTTTCCATTCCAGGAACTAAGGTGGGTAAAAGTTTGTCGAGCAAATACGCACGAGTGCTCAGTGCCATGTTTTCGGTATTAAACCACTCTTTGGCCAAATTATCCCTGGGGAGTTTTTCTTCAGCCTTTTTTTCTACTTCCTTCTTCAGATTTTCCTTATCTAGGATTTTCTGATGCATTGCCTGGGCTCTTGCCTGGACTCTTTCTAAAAGATTTTTCCTCCATGGTTGTTCCAGGTTTGAATCCTGTGCAGCTTGATCTAAGTTGAAAATCACTTTTGCAGGTTTTCTAAAAACAACATTCTTTGAGACTCTAGTTTTAGACTCTTTTTCTGAACAAGTTGAGAGTTTTGGCTGGTTCTCCAGGTTTAAATCTGAGGGAACAAAAGTGAAATGTAAGAAATATTAGAAGTAAATTTCAATCTATATTACTCTAGAATATTATTAGAAAAAATTTACATGGTACATTCAAACACAAGTAAAAGTAACAGAAAATCAGATAGCAGTGACTTTAACCATCAGGACATTTATTGTTTCCTTAATCAACAGTCATTCAACAGCTCAGTGCTTTCATTAAGTACCTATCCTGTTTCTATTGCTCTTTATTTTTTGTGCTTGTACCTCAAGATCACAAGACAGCTATTGCACCTCCAGGCATCTCCTCTTTTTTTCTTGTCTTTATTGAATTTATTACAGTATTGCTTCTGTTTCATGTTTTGGCTTTTTGGCCACAAGGCATGTGGGATTTTAGCTCCCTGACTAGGGATTGAGTCTGCACTCCCTGCATTGGGAAGCAAAATCTTAACCACTGAATCGCCAGGGAGGTCCCCAGTGCGACACTTTGTTACAGTAGAAAAGGACTGAGAACAAAGGGGCTTTCTGCTCTGGAGGTTCTGTTTTGTTACCCAAGAAGGGAAGATCCCAAACTCTTTACTCCAAGACTTTCCTTTACATTTCATTGCCCCTAATTAGGTTACATGCCCACCCTAAGCCAACAGCTGGTAAAGGGAAAAGGGGTTAATTGGGAATAGTTTTGATCAACCGTAATTTATTCCTTTGTTTCAGGATTTAGATAGAATTCTCTGATATCAAGTGATTTCTATCTGCTACAAAATTAAGGTTCAGTTGGCAGACAGAAAGGTGGGAAAATGTCTGCTGAGTAGGCGATGAAGAGAGTCTGCCACACTTGTATATGTAAATATATTTCTTCCCACTCTCATGCTTCCAACTTCTTTCAGGTTGGAGATTTTACACCAAGATAGTTCACTAAGAAGAGGCATCTACATTCCCTTCCTACCAAAATCTCTAGAAATTATAGAAATGATAGGGTGTGTGTGTGGTGGTGGGGAGGTTTAAATATTCATTTGTTTGGCTGCATGGTGTCTTAGTTGCAGCCTGGGGGATCTTTCCTTGCAGCACACGGACTCTAGTTGTGGCCCGTGGGCTTAGTTGCCCCTTGGGGGCATGTGGGATCTTAGTTCCCCAACCAGGGGTCAAACCCCCATCCCCTGAACTGCAAGGTGAATTCTTAACCACTGGACCACCAGAGAAGTCCCTGTGTGTGTGTGTTTTAATATGAACATAAGAATGCTAAGAATAATAAAGAGGGCCTTCAGTAGTCAGAAATTTTGAAGGCCTCTGAAAAATGTAAGGTAAATGGGATTCAGTTCAGTCCAGTTGCTCAGGCGTGTTAGACTCTTTGCGACCCCACGAACTGCAGCACAGTAGGCTTCCCTGTTCATCACCAGCTACTGGAGTTTGCCCCAACTCATGTCCATTGAGTCGGTGATGCCATCCAACCATCTCATCCTCTGTTGTCCCCTTCTCCTGCCTTCAATCTTTCCCAGTATCAAGGTCTTTTTCAAGGATTCAGTTATTCACATCAGGTGGCCAAAGTATTGGAGCTTCAGCTTCAGCATCAGTCCTTCCAATGAATATTCAGGGTTGATTTCCTTTAGGATTGACTGGTTTGATCTCCTTGTAGTCCAAGGGACTCTCACGAGTATTCTCCAACACCACAGTTCAAAAGCATCAATTCTTTAGTGCTCAGTTTTCTTTATGGTCCAACTCTCACATACATACACAACTACTGGAAAAGCCATAGCTTTGACTAGACAGACCTTTGTTGGCAAAGGTTTATCATAGCTTTTCCTCCGAGGAGCAAGAGTCTTTAAATTTCACAGCTGCAGTCACCATCTGCAGTGATTTTGGAGCCCAAGAGAATAAAGTCTGTTGCTGTTTCCACTGTTTCCCCATTTATTTGCTATGAAGTGATGGGACTGGATGCCATGATCTTACTTTTCTGAATGTTGAGTTTTAAGGCAACTTTTTCATTCTCCTCTTTTACTTTCATCAAGAGACTCTTTAGTTTCTCTTCGCTTTCTGCTATAAGGGTGGTGTCATCTATGTAACTGAAGTTATTGATATTTCTCCCAGCAATCTTGATTCCAGCTTGTGCTTCATCCAGCCTGGCATTTCACATGATGTACTCTGCATATAAGTTAAATAAGCAGGGTGACAATATACAGTCTTGACATACTCCTTTCCCGATTTGGAAGCAGTCTGTTGTTCCATGTCTGGTTCTAACTGTTGCTTTTTGACCTGCATACAGATTTCTCAGGAGGCAGGTAAGGTGGTCTGCTATTTCCATCTCTTGAAGAATCTTCCACAGTTTGTTGTGATCCACACTGTTAAAGGCTTTAGTGTAGTCAATGAAGCAGAAGTAGATGTTTTTCTGGAACTCTCTTGGTTTTTCGATGATCCAACAGATGTTGGTAATTTGATCTCTGATTCCTCTGCCTTTTCTAAATCCAGCTTGAACATCTGGAAGTTCCTGGTTCATATACTGTTGATCCCTGGCTTGGAGAATTTTGAGCATTACTTTACTAGTGTGTGAGATGAGTGCAATTGTGTGGTAGTTTGAGCATTCTTTGGCATTGCCTTTCTTTGGGATTGGAATGAAAACTGACCTTTTCCAGTCCTGTGGCCTCTGCTGAGTTTTCCAAATTTGCTGGCATATTGAGTGCAGCACTTTCACAGCATCATCTTTTAGGATTTGAAATAGCTCAACTGGAATTCCATCACCTCCACCAGCTTTGTTCATAGTGATGTTTCCTAAGGCCCACTTGACTTCATATTCCAGGATATCTGGCTCTAGGTAAGTGATCACACCATTGTGATTATCTGGGTCATTAAGATCTTTTCTGTATAGTTGTTCTGAATTAAGGGAACTATAAGACCAAAAAGATCCAGAAAATCAGTGTGAAATTTGGGAGCAACTATGAGGCACCCTAAGCTTAAAGAATGTATATATGGGTAGTAGGGGAGTGATTGATCTTTTTATGTATCTTCATCCCCATTGAAGCTAATCATCAGGCACCAGATGCATTCACCCATGAGCTGAGACAAATGGGTCTGGGCGAGAGAGGCAGGACAATGCCTCCATACCCATAGAAAATGAATTTCCGGCAGACTTCACTGTCTGCATATCTCACCCCTCCTCCAAAATCTCAGGCAGCAGGCTACAGAAAACAGAAATGTCATCCACAGAAAAGCAAACAGGGATTCCCAAATGCAAATGTAAGCACACACATAAGAATCACTAAATATTTAAAGAAAACTATCTCCATGACTAAACAAATGCAATGGTTAATACTATCCAAAGAAGCACCATTAATAAAACAAATATAAGGAGTCCTAAAAGAATTGTAATTAAATGGATAGCCTCAGAACAGAGATATAGAGGAAATAAAAATAGTTTTAATCACTTTTGGAAATTCAGAGAACTTAGAAACCTAGTGGTCAGACTTCTGTTTCTGTTATCATTCTCCAATTAAAAAATGGGACTTTCCTGACAGTCGAGTGGTTAAAACTCTGAGGTTCCACTGCAGGGGGCACAGGTTTCATCCCTCATGGGGAACTAAGATCCCACATGTCACGCGGTGCACAGTGAGAAAAGGAAAAGAAAAGAAAGAAATCATGACTTATTGAAGAAATGGCTGATTCTAGAACTGGACCAAGAAATATTCAAGAGCCTGGAGTATCTTCTAGTGCCAGAAAGTAAAGAGCTCAAAACAACCTCTGTATTGATTGGAACATGCTGTAGGGAATCAGTAGCCAACTAAAAGCTCTCTCAAAGGCCAAAAATGGAACAATTTGAGCAACAAAGTAATATTGGATTATAACCCCAGTATAAAATAAATATCCATGCCTATACTGATATAAACAAATATCTTAATAAATAAATAAATGGGGGAAATAGAAAAATTTCCTGTGCAGAAGTATTCCAAATAACTATGTACTCTGCCTTCAAGGCACTAGAGCATAATTCTCTTCTCCATAAGCGTGGGCTGTGCATAGTGACTTCTCAGAGTACGGTTAGAAATAGGGGAAATAAACAGAGGAAAAAGAATAACTTTACAGTGGAGAAACATGACAACTACTATCTCAGTCAGATGATCAAGGCTAATATCAACAATGAAAAGTCAACATTGGCTCATTAATTGTGACAAATGAGCTGTGCTGATGGCATATATGATACACTTGATAGGATGAAATGGCAATAGCAATTTTTCTCTGTAATCTTTTTCCAAAAACCAATAATCTCAGTCACATTATGAATTTTTTAAAAATCAGACAAATCCCAATTAGGGCCACTCTGCAAAAATACCTGATAGTACTCTCTAAAACTGTCAGAGTCATAAAAAATAAGGAAATCTGATGAACCATTAGAGCAAAGAAAAGTCTAAAGGGACATGACAACTAAATTTGGTATCCTAGAGCAGTAAAATTTGGTTCCTGGAGCAGTAAAAGAACACTAGGTAAAACTAAGGAAATCTCAATAACCTATGGATCTTAGTTAGTTATAATGTATCAATACTGGTTCCTTGATAGTGACAAATGCGCCATGCTAACATAAGATGTTAATAATAGGTAACACTGGATATGGGGTAGAGAGGAATTCTCTGTTACCTTCACAATTTTTGTTTTGGTAAACTTAACAAGTAGTCTAAAAATAAAAGCTTATTAAAAAAATAAACAAACCATCCATCCCTGGGTCGGGAAGATTCTCTGGAGGAGGGCATGGCAACCCACTCCAGTTTTCTTGCCTGGAGAATCCCATGGACAGAGGAGCCTGGAGGGCTACAGTACATGGGGTCACAAAGAGTCAAGCACGACTGAGTGACTAAGTACAGTATTATATATGGAAGTTGAGTGTGAAAAACTCTAGTGTTGAATTTGTGAGGTCCTCATTCCATTGAGATTTATAGAATCATGGGACTTAAACCTAGGAATAATGGGATTTCCAAACCCAGGGAGTGAGCTGTCTGGAGGGTGCTTTAGTAGCCCTGCTTCTTGTGTGTGTGTGCTGTCAATACCTGATCTTCCAATTTAATGTGTTCTGAAGTAAATTCTTTTTTTTATAATAAAAAAAAAATAAACAAACCAATAAAACAAGAGAGATTATTTGAAAATGAAAGAGGATTGTTTTTGCCAATAAATCTTCAACACACTGGCTTGAACATCAGAAAACAGTCAGTCAGCAAGCTGCAAGATAAAGTCAAGGTGGATAAAAAGAGCAAAGTAAATAAAAGAATGGAGGATTGATGGTTATTTAAAAAACAGAAATTCATCCATAGAAAAATGAAATTTTGATATATGTAACTGAAACTCCAATACTTTGGCCACCTGATGTGAAGAGCTGACTCATTAGAAAAGACCGTGACGCTGGGAATGGTTGAGGGCAGGAGGAGAAAGGGACGACAGAGGATGAGATGGTTGGATGGCATCACCAATGGACATGGATTTGGGTGGACTCTGGGAGTTGGTGATGGACAGGGAGGCCTGGTGTGCTGCAGTTCATGGGGTCGCAAAGAATCAGACACGACTGAGAGACTGAACTGAACTGAACTGAACAACATGGATGGAATTTGAAAACATTATGTTTAGTGAAATATGCCAGACACAGAAGGACAAATATTATATGGTTCCACTTACATGAGGTAGCTAAATTCATAGACAGAAGGTAGAATAGAAATCACAATGGGGTGAGGGAAGAGGGGAAGGGGGAAATACTGTTTAATGGGTATAGAGTTTTTGTTAGGGATGATGAAAGAGTCTTGAGTAGAGATGGTGATGATTTGTAAATCAACTTTGTGAATACATTTAATGTCACTGAATTGCACACTTACAGATAGTTAAAGTGATAAACATTATATATATTTTACCATATTTTAGAAAAAGATAAAAGAACCTCACCAAGACTTCAGAATCCCTCTCATGCTACCTTTTCAATCACAACGTTCCTTCAAAGGTAATACTAACTTTCCTTCCTCCTTCCCTCCCTCCTTCCCTTCCCTTCCCTTCTCTTCCTTGCTTTCCCCCTTCCTTCCTTCCTCTCTCCCTATCTCTCTCTTTTTCCCCCTCTCCTTCCAGGCCTTTTCCCGTTCCTCCCTCTCTCTGTTAACATTCCCTTGACTCTCACATTATGGATTAATAGCATCTGTTTTTGAACTTCATACTGATGGAATCATACAACATGTGCTCTATTGTACCTGTTTTTGCTCAATAACTTAACTACTTTTATCCACTTGCCTGGCAGTAGCTTCATAGTATTACATTATGCAAACATGCTACAATTTTTTCTATTCATTCTACTGCTGATAGGATATTTGAATACTTTCCAGATTTGGTTGTTACAAAAAAGCTGCCATGATCATTCCTCTACATGTCTTTTGGTAGACATATACATTCATTTATCTTGCTATGTACCTAGAAGTATAAATACTGATCATAGGGTATATATATGTTCACCTTAGAAATAGTGCCAAACAGTTTTTTGAAGTTGTACCAATTTACATTCCTACCATCAATGTATGAAAAATCTTGTATTCCATATCCTTGCCAACTTGGTATTGTCTTTTATTTCAGTTATTCTGTAGAACACATGGTTTTATCTCATGATTTTAATTTGTATTTTCCTGGTGACAAATGAACTAGAACACATTTCCCTCTCTTTACAGGCATTTGGATATCCTCTCTGATGAAGTATTTGTTCAAAGCTATCATCCATTTTTCCATTGGGTTGTCTGTCTTACTGATTTGTAGGAGCTCTCTTTATAGTTAGATTAAAAACCTTTGATGCACATAGGTATTGTAAGTATCTTTTCTCATATCTTGCTTGGCTTTTCACTCTCTTTAAGGTGTTTTCTAATGAACAGAAGTGTTTTCTAATGAATAAAAATAGAATTCTTAATTTTAATGTGTCCATTCCTCACTTATTTAATTTTATTGTCAGCATCTTTTGTGTTTTGTTTAAGAAATCTTATCTACCCCCAAATTGTGATAATATTCTCCTGTGTTCTTCTAAAATTATTTACTGCTTTATCATTCACATTTACATCTATAATACATGCAGAATTTGTTTTTATGTGTGGGGTGAGGTAGGAATCAAAAATACATATTTTCCATTTTGGCATCATTATTGTTTTCAATACAGGATTTTCAACTGGACTCTGTTCCATTGGCTTGTCTATTTTTATGCCAATGTCATACTGTCCTAATTTTTGTTACTTAACTATAAATCTTGATATTTAGAAATGTAAATCCTCTAGCTATGTTGTTCAAGATTTCCTTGGTTTTCTGGGTCTTTTGCACTTCTACATAAATTTTAGAATCAAGTTGTCATTTTATAAGCACACAGACACACATACAGAACCTTGCATAAATTTTTATTAGAATTATAGTGAAGCTAGAGGTCAGTTGAGAAAGCACTACTATCTTAATAATATTAAGCCTTCTAATTCATGAATAAGGTATATATTTTCATTTATTTATGTTCATCTTTAATTTCTTTTAATTATGCTTTATAGTTTCAGTGTAGAGGTTTTGTTCATTTTGGTTAGACTTTGATAAAAGACAGAAATGGTACGGACCTAACAGAAGCTGAATATATTAAAAAGAGGTGGCAAGAATACACAGAAGAACTGTACAAAAAAGATCTTCATGACCCAGATAATCACAATGGTGTGATCACTCACCTAGAGCCAGACATCCTGGAATATGAAGTCAAGTGGGCCTAAGAAAGCATCACTACGAACAAAGCTAGTGGATGTGATGGAATTCCAGTTGAGCTATTTCAAATCCTGAAAGATGATGCTGTGAACGTCCTTCACTCAATATGCCAGCAAATTTGGAAAACTCAGCAGTGGCCACAGGACAGGAAAAGGTCAGTTTTCATTTCAGTCCCAAAGAAAGGCAATGCCAAAGAATGCTCAAACTACCGCACAGTTGCACTCATCTCACACGCTAGTAAAGTAATGCTCAAAATTCTCCAAGCCAGGCTTCAGCAATATGTGAACCGTGAACTTCCAGATGTTCAAGCTGGTTTTAGAAAAGGCACAGGAACCAGAGAGCAAATTGCCAACATCCGCTGGATCATCTTGAAAAAGCAAGAGAGTTCCAGAAAAACATCTATTTCTGCTTTATTGACTAGCCAAAGCCTTTGACTGTGTGAATCACAATAAACTGTGGAAAATTCTGAAAGAGATGGGAATACCAGGCCACCTGATCTGCCTCTTGAGAAACCTATATGTAGGTCAGGAAGCAACAGTTAGAACTGGACATGGAACAACAGACTGGTTCCAAATAGGAAAATGAGTACATCAAGGCTGTATATTGTCACTGCACTTATTTAACTTATATGCAGAGTACATCATGAGAAATGCTGGGCTGGAGGAAGCACAAGCTGGAATCAAGATTGCCGGGAGAAATATCAATAACCTCAGATATGCAGATGACACCACCCTTATGGCAGAAAGTGAAGAAGAACTAAAGAGCCTCTTGATGAAAGTGAAAGAGGAGAGTGAAAAAGTTGGCTTAAAGCTCAACATTCAGAACACTAAGATCATGGCACCTGGTCCCATCACTTCATGGGAAATAGATGGGGAAACAGTGAAAACAGTGTCAGACTTTATTTTTTTGGGCTCCAAAATCTCTGCAGATGGTGACTGCAGCCATGAAATTAAAAGACACTTACTCCTGGGAAGGAAAGTTATGACCAACCTAGACAGCATATTAAAAAGCAGAGACATTACTTTGCCAACAAAGGTCCGTCTAGTCAAGGCTATGGTTTTTCCAGTGGTCATGTATGGATGTGAGAGTTGGACTGTGAAGAAAATTGAGCACCAAAAAATTGATGCTTTTGAACTGTGGTGTTGGAGAAGACTCTTGAGGGTCCCTTGGACTGCAAGGAGATCCAGCCAGTCCATCCTAGAGGAGATCAGTCCTGGATGTTCACTGGAAGGTCTGATGCTGAAGCTGAAACTCCAATACTTTGGCCACCTCATGTGAAGAGTTGACTCATTGGAAAAGACCCTGATGCTGGGAGGCATTGGGGGCAGGAGGACAGGGGACGACAGAGGATGAGATGGCTGGATGGCATCACCGACTCAATGGACATGGGTTTGGGTGGACTCCGGGAGTTGGTGATGGACAGGGAAGCCTAGCGTGCTGCGATTCATGCGGTTGCAATGAGTTGGATACGACTGAGCGACTGAACAGAACTGAACTGAAGACATTAAAATTGGATCTTAAAATTTTCATTGTCTGTTTGCTGCTAATATATAATAGAAATATAATTGTTTTTGTATATTGACTTTATATCCAGAAACCTTGCTAAACTTACATTGATTGCTTTGTTCACAATCATGTCATCTGGTAAAAAGAAAAGATATTTCTATCTTTTCCTTTATAACTTTTATAATTTTTATATTCCTTATTTGCCTTATGACACTGGCTAAACCCATGGATCTTTTAGGAAGAATGATCTTTTTTTAACCCACCTTTCGAAAAAAAAGACTCATTAATGAAGATATGTTGTCTGTGTTGGTTACTACTGAATTCTTAGTTAGCAGTGGTTAGAACAGTGTCAGAAACAACACTCAAGTATTTGATGAATGAATAAACACTGTGTTAAAAAATATCATAGGCATTGGAATAAGAGGTATCAGGGTTCAAATTTCAGCTCTAACATATAGTAGTCATGTCCCTTATAGAATAGGAAAACAAACTTAGACTCTATTTCTATAAAATGGGAATATAATTATACTTGGTAGGATAATCATGATGAGAAAATGATACATATACATATATGAAATTATATATTTAACATATATATCCTAAAGCACTTATAGTCATTATTACTATTATTATTATTGGATGAACTCACTCAGAGTGTCTAGAGTGAGAAGAGGACCATAAAAGGAATTTTATGCAACATTTTAGATGAATAGGTAGATAAAGTACATTTACACAGAAGTCTGAGAGTGACTAGGGAGTTGGGAGGAAAACAGGATACATTAGAATCACAGAAACTACAAGAAGAAGAGTTTAAAGAAGGATGTATTATTAAAATTTCAGTTTGAGCAATAGATATCTATCTTACAAAACTTAAGTTAAAAAAATGCAGTCTCTCTTTCCTTTTAACCTCTCCAGCATAACCCAGGGCAGATATTCTTCCTCCTGCTTTAAGGGGAGTGCTACAGACGTATAGCAACTTAATATCTAGCCACCTGCATGGCTCATTAGTAAATTTACAAATGAACTAGGGCATTATCTTATCTTTGCTGCAGACTGCTAGTGCTCCCCTAGGGTGCTTGGTACTGCAGGTTGCTAAGCAATAATCCTAGTGCTTGCTCTCTCCCCACCAACATGCAGAATGGACATAGACGTGTGTTTGGTTACAACTCTGGTCAAACACTTCTCTCTCAGAGCCACGAAACCAAGAAAATAAAAGGAGACACACCAATAGCAGGGTCAGTAAATCAGGATTCTGAATAAGCCTATCAGTAGCAGTCCTTTGATTGTGTGATCTCTGAATTCATAAATTACAGAACTGCCTCAATGGAAAATTAATTAAGGAGTTTAATTGAATACAATTTCAAGCAAATACTGGGTTTTTTAGCCTATGCTTATATACTCCTAAACCTTTTACAGATAGATTGATTTCATTTACATATTCACTCAATAAGAAATTATTGGTGTCATAGTGCCAGGCACTATGCTAAGCACTGAAATTCTTTTTCAGGACTTTCTAAACTTCTATGGAATTAAGAGCTTTTCAAATACTTACCCAACATGCACATCTTCACCTCTGTGTCAACCCACCTTCTAACATACAAAGTCCTATTCAGGCACTACGGGCACAAATGCTTTCAATTAAAGAAGTAGAAATAAAAAAAAATTCCTTATTCATATTCTGAAAAGTCCAATGACTTATAAATGACTTTCATCATTTTCTGCACTCAGTACATGGTCCACTGCTGGGCATGGCCTCAGCACAACTCTATTTAAGGACACAAATAGGAATGAATTATAATTCACATTATAATAAGCTCTAGCAGACTCTTTCTTCACAGAAGGCATACAACATTAGAGGGACTGGCTGCTGATTAAACTGGTGAAAACTGACCCAGCAGGGCTACTCAACATATGTGCCATGTTCTCTTAAAACACAGGTCCTGTCTGAAGCTCAGCTGGCTTGATCATGTCAGGATTTCTTAACATTTGTACATAATATAGAAAAACTACTGTGAGAGGAGGAAAAGAAGCATTATTAAAACTATTGGCATTAACATTCAATAGCTAAAGGAAAAGGTATTTTCCTGCAGAATTTTTTAAAACTTAGGGCTGTCTAATAAGAATAAAGCTGAGCAAATCAATAAAAAAAGAAATAAAATTTCTCAAAACACAAGTTAAGCTCATAGTCTGAAATTAAGCTCATAGTCTGAAAAATGTAACAACCAGGGAAAGAAATGAGGAATTCACATGGTACATTTAGGCACAATATTTTCTATGCAAAGATAAGTATTTGAATGTATTCTGGGAGCTTCCTGGCAAAATAATATCATTTTAATTTTGACAAGTATATAACAAGGATGGGCTTCCCTGGTGACTCAGTGGTGAAGAATATGCCTGCAACGCAGAGCCACAGGAGACACAGGTTTAATCCCTGGGTTGGGAAGATCCCCTGGAGGAGGGCATGGCAACCCACTCCAGTATTCTTGCCTGGAGAATCCCATGGACAGAGGAGCCTGGAGGGCTACAGTCCACAGGGTCACAAAGAGTCAGATACGACTAAAGCAAGTAAGCATAGCACAGCATATAACAAAGACAAAGACACTTCTTTTGTGAAATTGGAAAAACAGTTCCTCTTCCCACTTATTACACACACACATACACATACAGAAACACATACATATTTACAAAGGGAGATTTAGAATATTAAAATTAATAGTGACTGATCACTGAATAAATAAATACATTGCATTGCATTTGATATTGCAACAAGCAACTGCAATATTTTCAATGTATATCATATACTGGGATAAACAGACTTACTGAAACAATACATTTCCCTCTATCATACATTATAAAGCAGTAACAAATTCAAAGTATGAGAATAGGAAAGACCATAAACTCTTGACAAGTTTTCTAGAGAGGCAATAAACTAAAGAATGGTAATTTGCAGGTACAGATTTGGCCATAAACTGATTAAAGTGAACACCTAATTAAATTTATAGGAAATTACCTAGATCACAATTCTGTTTAGAAAGTTTAAAATGAAAGAGTTTATTTATAAACCTGGTCCACGTGAGTATGGTAAAGGAAAAGGGATTTATGGGGTAGTGGTGGTGGAGGGAGGGAGTGAGGAGGAAGCAAAATCAGGAAACTGGTGGTAGGGGGCAGGGAGGGAAGGACTTGCCAAGAAACTTTTTAAAAGTTTTAGTAAACTGTGAAAGTTTATAATAAAGGCAAAATAAATGCTGAGTAGTTTGATTCTTCATGTGTATGTATTATAATATGAACTAATAAGAAGAAATAGTAAATAAATTTTTTAATTGTTTTAAAACACAGAAAAATACTTCGGAGAAGAATAAGCATCTATAAGTTATAGCTAGCATCTATATAGCAAATTATAGTTTAGAAAATGCTTTAATAATTATTGTTACAGTTCAGCCTAGCACATATTAAACCTTGATAGCTGTAAACTAAATTCAAAAGAATGGCAATTAAAATATAAATTGTTAAAATAAATAAATTAATTAAATAAACAAAAAAGAAAAATAAAAATAAAGAAGAAAAAATATAAATTGCTAAATTTTAAATATTGTTAAAATTTTATGTAGTATAGGATTTCACTAAGTATCTAAAATTAGAAGAACAGTAGTAAAAGGGATGACTATCTTGCCTATTTAGTTGTTGCCTTTTGATCATATAAATTTTCAACCTGCATAATCATGTAGAATTTGGATTAAGGATTGGGCTAAATGTCAAACAGAACAAATGTGTTGTCAAGTACAGAGGTAAAAAGAAGAAACAGAAAAACAACAGGCAGGTCGAATCACTAGATTTTTGTATTTATGGGTTGTCTGCTATGTGTCAGTCCACTCTTAGGTAAATTTTCTCTTTAAGTACAAGATTAATAAAGTTGCTTCAAAAGTATCAATAGAAAGTAAGGGGAATATATTTTTTTCTTTAAACTTTTTGTTTTGTATTGGGGTATAGCCAATTAACAACCTTGTGATAGTTTCAGGTGGGCAGTAATGAGACTCAGTCAAACATATACATGTATCCATTCTCCCACAAACTGCCTTCCCATCCAGGCTGCCACATAACATAGAGTAGAGTTCCATGCGCTGTAAGTTCCATGTGCTATACAGTAGGTCTGAAGGGAATATATTTCAAAGTGAAAGTGAAAGTCACTCAGTCCTATCTGACTTTTTGCAACCCCATGGACATACAGTCTCCAGGCCAGAATACTGGAGTGGGTAGCTGTTACCTTTGCCAAGATATCTTCCCAACCTAGGGAGTGAACCCAGGTCTCCTGCATTGACTATTTCCCAAACTGCATTTAAAATAACCCTGGGTGAACTTCCCCGGTTATCCAGTGGTTAAGACTCGGTGTTTCCACTGCAGGGGGCATGGGTTTTATCCTTGGTCAGGGAACTAAGACTCCACATGTCGCATGCTATAGTTAAAAAAAAAAAATTATATATACACATGTATGTATATATATATATGTAAAAGACACTTGCTCCTTGGAAGAAAAGCTATGACCAACCTAGACAGCGTATTAAAAAGCAGAGACCTTTGCTGACAAAGGTCCATATAGTCAAAGCTACGATTTTTCCAGTAGTCATGTATGGATGTGAGAGTTGGACCATAAAGAAGGCAAATGCTGAAGAATTGATGCTTTTGAATTGTGGGTTGGAGAAGACTCAAGAGTCCCTTGGACTGCAAGGGGATCAAACCAGTCAATCCTAAAGGAAATCAACCCTGAATATTCATTAGAAGGACTGACTCTGAAACTGAAGCGCCAGTACTTTTGGCCACCTGAAGTGAAGAGCTGATTCATTAGAAAAGACCCTAATGCTGGGAAAGATTGAAGGCAGGAGGAGAAGGGGACAACAGGATGAGATGGTGGGACGGCATCACTGACTCAATGGACATGAGTTTGAGCCAGCTCTGGTAGATGGTAAAGGACAGGGAAGCCTGCTGTGCTGCAGTCCGTGGGGTTGCAAAGAGTCAGACACAACTGAGAAAGTGAACAATAACTAAAGTATGTGTGTGTATACTCATTCCTGGTATTATATTTTTGAAAGGCAAAGTCTCCATCCCCAATGAAAACTTTGTAATAGTTTTACATTCTGGTGTGTAGGAGAAAAGCTAGTTCTCTACCTTGGGATTTTTTGTTTGCTGCTGCTTCTGTCACATTGCTGCAGGTGCCTACTGCCGAACTGTCTGACATACTCTGTGAATACTGAAAGGAGAAAAGAAATACCGGTTAAAAAATAAATTGCTTTACATCAAAGTTGCATCAGCTCTCCCAAAGAAAGAATGCAGATAAATTCCTTGTAAAAGTTGCCAAACATTCCTCCTTGATTTTCCTAGGATTTAATGCTGTGTATTAGAAGCAAAGCAATAATCAGTCTATTTACTACATTCATTGGTTCACCATGTCATCATATCTTCCTACGGCTAACAAAGAAATAGGCTAAGAATATTATTCCAGATGTACATTAATCCTTGAATTATACAATACTTTCTAAAAACATAATTTGAGACCACAAAGGAGTGAAATTTAATCTCTAAACCTTTGAAAATGCTGCTGTTTTCTTTGACTATTAGAATCACTTTCCAAGTTTGTGGTGGAGAGAAAAACATTTTCATCTTCATTAAGAAAAGTAAACTTTAGCTTTATGAATAAATGGTGGTAAAATAGCTTTTTGTACTCATCCTGATACACTTTTTTAAAAGTTAATTTAGAATATTTATTTATGCTGGTCTTGGTCAAAGCACGTGGAATCTTTACTGAGTCATGTGCGATCTCTCTTTACGGGCACATGGACTCTGCATTTGTGGCACATGGGCTCAATAGTTGCAACACGTGGGTGCTCTAGTTATGGTGCTTGGGCTTGATTGCTCCAAGGCATGTAGGATCCTAGATTTCCAAACAGGGATCAAACCCATGTCCCCTGCATTGCAAGGCAGATTCTTAACCACTGGACCACCAGGGAACTCCCTGATATACTTTTAAAAGGGTGATAATAGAATATTTTAAGACTCACATTAGTCAACTTAATGGTGAATCCATATAACTGTTTTCACTTGCCTCCCCTTTTCTCTAAAATATTTTTCCTCATAGAAGCCTTCTATTCATTAAATACAAAGTTACTTAAATGATTAACTTGGAAATTAAATTTTCAGAATGATAGTGAAATTCCCCTAATAACTGGTGATTGTCATATGCAGGATAACAGTACTGATTTTAGAAAGCCAACTTTATCAATAAAGTCATAATCAGCTCAGTTAAGTCACTCAGTCAAGTCCGACTCTTTGCGACCCCATGGGCTGCAGCACGCCAGGCCTCTGTCCACCACCAACTCCCAGAGTTTACCCAAACTCATCTCCATTGAGTCGGTGATGGCATCTAACCATCTCATTCTCTGTCATCCCCTTCTCCTCCCGCCTTCAATGTTTCCCAGCATCAGGGTCTTTTCAAATGAGTCAGCTCTTTGTATCAGGTGGCCAAAGTACTGGAGTTTCAGCTTCAGCATCAATCCTTCCAATGAACAGTCAGGACTGATCTCTTTCACGATGGACTGGTTGGATCTTCTGGTAGTCCAAGGGACTCTCAAGAGTCTTCTCCAACACCACAGTTCAAAAGCATCACTTCTTCGCTGCTCAGCTTTCTTTATAGTCCAACACTCACATCCACACATGACCACTAGAAAAACCATAGCCATGACTAGATGGACCTTTGTTGGCAAAGTGATGTCTCTGATTTTTAGTATGCTATCTAGGTTGATCATAGCTTTTCTTCCAAGGAGCAAGTGCCTTTTAATTTCATGGCTGCAGTCACCATCTGCAGTGATTTTGGAGCCCAGAAAAATAAAGTCTGGCACTGTTTCCACTGTCTCCCCATTTATTTGCCATGAAGTGATGGGACCAGATGCCATGATCTTAGTTTTCTGAATGTTGAGCACTAAGCCAACTTTTCCACTCTCCTCTTTCACTTTCAGCAAGAGGCTCTTTAGTTCTTCTTCACTTTCTGCCATAAGGGTGGTGTCATCTGCATATCTGAGGTTATTGATATTTCTCCCGGCAATCTTGATTCCAGCTTGTGCTTCTTCCAGCCCAGCATTTCTCATGATGTACTCTGCATATAAGTTAAATAAGCACAGTGACAATATACAGCCTTGACATACTCCTTTTCCTATTTGGAACCAGTCTGTTGTTCCACGTCCAGTTCTAACGGTTGCTTCTTGACTTGCATACAGATTTCTCAAGAGGCAGGTCAGGTGGTCTGGTACTCCCATCTCTTTCAGAATTTTCCACAGTTTGTTGTGATCCACACAGTCAAAGGCTTTGGCATAGTCAATAAAGCAGAAATAGATGTTTTTCTGGAACTCTCTTGTTTTATCAATGATCCAGCAGATGTTAGCAATTTGATCTCTGGTTCCTCTGCCTTTTTTAAAACCAGTTTGAACATCAGGAAGTTCACAGTTCACGTATTGTTGAAGCCTGGCTTGGAGAACTTTGAGCATTACTTTGCTAGTGTGTGAGATGAGTGCAATTGTGTGGTAGTTTGAGCATTCTTTGGCATAGCCTTTCTTTGGGATTGGAATGAAAACTGATTTTCAGTCCTGTGGCCACTGCTGAGTTCTCCAAATTTGCTGGCATATTGAGTGTAGGACTTTCACAGCATAAACTTTTAGGATTTGAAATAGCTCAACTGGAATTCCATCACCTCCACTAGCTTTGTTTGTAGTGATGCTTCCTAAAGCCCACTTGACTTCCCAAGGCCCACAGACTTCCAGGATGCCTGACTCTAGGTGAGTGAACACACCATTGTGATTATCTGGATTGTGAAGATCTTTTTTGTACAGTTCTTCTGTGTATTCTTGCCACCTCTTCTTAATATCTTCAGCTTCTGTTAGGTCCATACCATTTCTATAAAGTCATAATAGCGCTTCACAAATAATTTACCTCTCTGTGGAAGTGTCCTGAAAGTAACTCAGATGAGTCAGCTTAATGATTAACATGGGTTTGTTTTTTCCCATTTGCCATTTTATCTTTTTGAATACCCACACCTTTTTTTTTTTTGCCTAGGAAAATTAATTTCTCCAGTTACTCTCCAGCATTAACATCCGATTATTCATGAAAACTCTACCTGAATAGGCTCTTCTGCCTCATTTCCTTTCTGGTTCCTTTCTTTGTCTTCTTTTCCATTTTCCTGAAATGGACATAGTTTTAGTAAATGGTATCCAATAGGGGCTGGAAATAAAACTAATGCTTTATACTCTAGCAGAGCAAAATTTTTTATGTAAAAAATTCACGAGTAAACATCATACCAAATAAAATCACATAGAGTAACTGTATTAAAAAATTCAGACAGTAACAGACTTGTTATATACCAAGAATACCAAGCAACTGGAAGCAGGCCACTGTGATGTAACTATTAGTTGACCCCATTTTCGTCAAAACTTAATGCAGAATGCTTCAATTAAAAAGAGAAATAATTCAATGATAGTATACGACATTGCACCTCAATTTCCCCAAGAATGCTGAATCTCAAATCCTCTCATGGTTAAATGGTTAGAAACTATGCAGACCAGATACCTGAGCACGTTTAGGTTCCTCTTGAGGTGCTGACTCACTCATCTCGACCACAAAAAGGTATCACCAAATGGTAAGGAAAAGTATTACCAAACTAGTATTAATAACAAAAAGAGGGAAAGAAAACATTAACAACCAAAAATGCTCTGAAAGACCAAAACATGTCCCCACCCCCACCTCATCCCACCATTCTATTGAATGGTAATAAGTTCTCAACCAGTAAACTTCTCAAACTGTGTTACTGTTATTACTGTTGGTACAGACCAAAGCTAGATTAGTACTAGGCCAGTGTTAAGGGAAACAGGAGAACACCACAGTAGTCATCACCACTAGCGTTTAAAAAAAAAAACAAACCAGCAACAGTAATGCAATTGAATTTTTAGAACATTATTATCATCCTCATTAATTCTTGAAATTACAAAGTGAAATGAAGTGAAGCTCTTTTGGCTACCTAATTTGTGTGAAAAAGACAGAATAATAACCTTGCTAAAAAGTATTTTTGGAGGGGGGAGTTCTGAGAGGATTATGATTTATCTGGTTTATTTATTCATACTAAGCAATGAAAATGGATAATTACCACCTCCCCTTCTTCATTGCAAATGACTACAGATTCAGTCACAGATGATCAAAATCAGTGTTGTGCCAAAAACCATTTAAGAGTTTGTGTCACTAGGTGCTACATAAAAGTAAATTTCATACACATGACTTCTTCCTCTAGGAAAGTTACAATCCACGGACTTTTTAATGTGAAATGGTTTATTTATAATGTGCTAGGGGCTACTCAGATGGTAAAGTGTCTGTCTACAATGAGGGAGATCCAGGTTTGATCCTTGGGTCGGGAAGATCCCTTGGAGAAGGAAATGGCAACCCACTCCAGTACTATTGCCTAGAAAATCCCATGGACAGAGGAACCTGATAGACTACAGTCCACGGGGTCGAAAAGAGTCGGACACGACTTCACTTTCACTTTCAGGGGCTACTCAGGTGGTGCTAGTGGTAAAGAACTCATCCGTCAATGCAGGAGACATAAGAGATGCAGGTTTGATCCCTGGGTTGGAAAGATCCTCTGGAGGAGGGCATGGCAACCCACTCCAGTATTCTTGCCTGGAGGATCCCATGGACAGAAGAGCCTGGAGGGCTACAATCCACAGGGTCGCAAAGAGTCAGACACAACTGAAGTGACTTAGCACACATGTTTAATGTGCTGGAGTATTCACTTTCTTTTTAGCAACATATGTTCTGCTCAAATAAACCCAATGTACTGCCTTTGGAGACAACAGTGTCGAACACTTAAAAATAGCTGCCTCAAAGTCTTTTTGAAGCAATTCATAAATAATAAATAAGATAAAATTGATTTCTTCGCTAGGTCCCAATAGTGCATTCTCCCAGGCTGCTTTGTTTACGGTGTCCATCTCCTGCTAAAAAACTTCTTCCCGTTCCTTTTCAAATTGGTTTTGTTTAGATGCACCCAGACAGATTCAACTCAGTAAATTTTTACTGGGGACCTTCTATATGCAGGCAGACATTGGGCTTAAAAAGATGGATAAGGGACTTCCCTGGTGGTCCAGTGGCTAAGACTCTGGTGCTCCCAATGCAGGGGGCCTGGATCAATCCCTGATCAGGGGACTAGATTCCAGACACCACAACTAAAGATTCCACGTGTCACGACTAAGACCAGGCCTAGCCAAATAAATACATACATATTTTTTTAAAAAGATGGATAAGATCTGCTTTTGAAGAGTTCCTAGTTTAGTGAGAGAAAACAGGATAAACAGATGCAATACCATCTGTTAGGACAAAAGTAGAGACATATACAAAATGTGAAGGAACACAGAGGCAATTAATTCACCCAGGGAGGTCAGAGAAGCTTTCACAGAAAAATAGATTTCCAAGCTGGATTTTAAGTGACTAATAAGACTTTTTGTGTATGTAAAGGAGGGGGGAAAGAGTATCTGAGGCAGAAGGACCATTACACGCTAGGGAATGAAAGTTTGAAAACTATTTGAAGCTTTCATAGCAGAGCATAGTTATATAACAGAAAGTGGTAGAAGATGAGGCCAAAAACGTAATTTTTCAACTGTAAAGAGTTATTCACAATAAATCAAGGAATTTGGATTTTATTTTGTGCTTTTTAAGAATAGGACAAGATGCGATGAATTTGATGTTTTAAAAAAGTTGACCCTGCCAGCAAAGACTGCCAGTGTGAAACACTGGGGGAAGAGGGAATGATGATAACTTTTTCACCTTAAAAAAATATGTGTGTATGTGTGTGTGTGTGTGTGTATACACAGACACATATATGTATAAATATATATATTATATATATAAATATATCATACATAAATATTATATTTATATATTAAATAGATATAATATATACAAATGTATATTTAATATATATTATATTAAACATATAATATATAAATATATTATATATTATTTATATATTATAATTAGTATAATATCTATTCATATAATTAATATAGTTATATAATTAATATGTTATATATATTTAAGCTGCCCTAGGTCTTAGTTGTGGCACCTGGGACCTTCCATCTTTGACGGTGCATGTGAACTCTTAGTTGTGGCATGTGGGATCTAGTTCCCTGACTAGGGATCAAACTGGGGCCACCTGCTTTAGGAGTGCAGAGTCTGAGCCATTCACCAGGGAAGTCCCAAGATGGCATTTAATTAGATGTCAATTAATAAGATGAGTAAGTCCTCATCTATCAATAAAATGGATTAAATTCTCCATCAAAATGGATAGAATGGTTGGATGGATGAAAAAAAATCCAAGACCCACACATATGCTGCCTACAAGAGACTCACATCAGCTTTAAGGATGTGCGTGCATGCTCAGTCATGTCTGACTTTGCAAACCTGCAGCCCACCAGTCTCCTCTGTTCTTGGGATTTCCTAGGCAAGAATACTTTAGGGGGTGGCCATTTCCTACTCCAGGGGATATTCTGAACCCAGGGACCAAATCTGCAGGGATCAAACCCGCCTCTCTTGCGTTTCCTGCATCACCAGGCAGATTCTTTACCACTGAACCACCTGGGAAACCCAGCTTTAAGGACAGACACAGGCTCAAAGTGAAGGAATGGGAAAAGATACTCCACCCAACTGAAAACCAAAACAGAGCAGAGATAGCTATATTTATATCAGAAAAAATAGACTTTAAGCTAAAAATTGTAATGAGATAAAAAGGTCATCATATAATGATAAAGGGGTCAATTAACCAATAATTATGGATTGCAGAATTAAAATATTAATTGAATTCAAACCCCAGTCAAGCTATTTAGGTGAAAATTGGGACACTGATTGGGAAGGAGTACACTGAAGTCTGGTGTGGGGTCATTTAGTTGGATAATTTCAAACTTATGAGTCACTTTGAGCCTTTTTTTTGTCAGTGAAAGAAGTTTGTCTTCCTGTATTTTATAACCCCAATGCTGGGAAAGATTGAAGGCAGAAGGAGAAGGGGGCAGCAGAGGATGAGATGGTTAGTATCACCGTCTCAATGGATGTGAATTTGAGCAAATTACAGGAGACAGTGGAGGACAGAGGAGCCTGGTGTGTTGCAGTCTGAAGGGTCGCAAACAGTTGGACACAACTTAGTGATTGAAGGAACATTTGTAAAAACTATCCTTCTCTTAATTGAAAATTTTATAATAATCTCATCCGGGGCAACTGTCTTGCAAGGGGATGCCTATTTTCCTCAAAGCTCACCACAACCAGCTCCTCTAGTAGACTGGTAACTCAGCATTTTATTTTCTCATTAAACTTTGTTTCAGTGAGTCTCCAAATTCTGTGACAGATTTTTGGTCTTTTCCATTAAAAAGCACTGATTTTAAAACCTAACTTAAAACTGCCACATATAAAGCAAATGGTTGAGACATTCTTCTCTCCTTCTGAAGGTTTTATGATGCATTGTTATCATTAACCAGTATTTTACTATTAAATGGACAATTGAGACAAAGAGTTCTGAGACTATTCTTCCACCATTGATTAAGATGAGGGTGGGAGGTATTGTGGGTAATATTCTGAACTTTCTGGGCAGACTTGGTAACCTTGCCAGCTCCAGCTGCCTTCTTGTCTGCTAATTTGGTGATAGCCACAGCAACTGTCTGTCTCATGTCACAAACAGCAACATGACCCAGAAGAGGATAGTCAGAGAAGCTCTCAATACACATGGGTTTTGCCAGGAACTGTATCAGTGATGGCAGCATCACCAGATTTCCAGAATTTGGGGCCACTTTCCAGATTTTTCTCAGAATGATGATCAATTACCTCCTTAAGCTCAGCAAACCTGCAAGAATGTGAACTGACAGTCCAGCACAGGGGCATATCCAGCATTGATTTGGCCTGCTGGTCTGAGATAATCACCTGAGCTGTGAAGTCAGCTGCTTCCATCCATGGGTCATTTTTGCTGTCACCAGTCACATTACCACAGCAAACATCTTTGACAGGCAAGTTCTTGATAAGGAAACCTATATTGACCCCAAGGAAGGCTTTACTCAAAACCTCATGTTGCATTTCAACAGATTTTACTTCAGTTGTAACGCTGGAGCAAAGGTGACCACAATACCAGGCTTGAGAACACCAGTCTACACTCGATCCACAGAGGCAGTACCAACATCATCAATTTTGTAGATATCTTTCCTGGAGGCTCAAAATTCTCCAAGCCAGACTTCAACAGTACATGAACCATGAGCTTCCAGATGTTCAAGTTGGATTTAGAAAAGGCAGAGGAACCAGAGAGCAAATTGCCAACATCCACTGGATCATCAAAATAGCAAGAGAGTTCCAGAAAAACATCTCTTTCTTTATTATTGACTATGCCAAAACCTTTGACTGTGTGGATCACAATAAACTGTGGAAAATTCTGAAAGAGATGGGAATACCAGACCACCTGACCTGCCTCTTGAGAAACCTATATGCAGGTCAGGAAGCAACCGTTAGAACTGGACATGGAACAACAGACTGGTTCCAAATAGGAAAAGGAGTACATCAAGGCTGTATATTGTCACTGCACTTATTTAACTTATATGCAGAGTACATTATGAGAAATGCTGGGCTGGATGAAGCACAAGCTGGAATCAAGATTGCTGGGAGAAATATCAATAACCTCAGATATGCAGATGACACCACCCTTATGGCAGAAAGTGAAGAAGAACTAAAGAGCCTCTTGATGAAAGTGAAAGAGGAGAGTGGAAAAGTTGGCTTAATGCTCAACATTCAGAAAACTAAGATCATGGCATCTGGTCCCATCATTTCATGGCAAATAGATGGGGAAACAGTAGAAACAGAGAGAGACTTTATCTTTTTGGGCTCCAAAATCACTGCAGATGGTGACTGCAGCCATGAAATTAAAAGACGCTTGTTCCTTTGAAGAAAAGCTATGACCAACCTAGACAGCATACTAAAAAGCAGAGACATTACTTGTCAACAACAGTCCATATAGTCAAAGCTATGGTTTTTCCAGTAGTCATGTATGGATGTGAGAGTTGGACTATAAAGAAAGCTGAGCGCCAAAAAATTGATGCTTTTGTGTTGTGGTGTTGGAGAAAACTCTTGAGAGTCCTTTGGACTGTCAAGAGATCCAACCAGTCCATCCTAAAGGAGATCAGTCCTGAATATTCATTGGAAGGATTGATGTTGAAGCTGAAACTCCAATACTTTGGCCACCTGATTTGAAGAGCTGACTCATTTGAAAAGACCCTGATGCTGGGAAAGATTGAAGGTGGGAGGAGAAGGGGACAATAGAGGATGAGATGGTTGGATAGCATCACTGACTCATTGGACAGGAATTTAAGTAAACTTCTGGAAGTTGGTGATGGACAGGGAGGCTTCGAGTGCTGCAGTCCATGGGGTGGCAAAGAATCGGACACGATTGAGCAACTGAACTGAAATGAACTGAACTGAACTTCCTGGAGGGACAGATGCAAGGGCTTGTCAGGTGGCCAGGATGTGATTCAGAGCTTCAAGCAGCATGGTTCCACTGGCATTGCCATCTTTATGGGTGACGTTCCATCCCTTGAACCAAGGCAGGTTAGAGCTTGGCTGCAGCCTTTTGCCACCATTCCACCCAGAAATGGGTACCCATACTACTATGTCAGGGTTGGATTCAACTTTCTTAATGTAGGTGTTGATTTCCTTAGTCCCTTCATAGACTTTCTGGCTGTAGAGTGGCTCAGTGAAATCCATTCTGTTAATGCTAACAGTTAGTTGTTAGTTAGCTTACTGTTTGATCACCCCTTCTTGGAGACACCTGTTTCAAATTCACCAACACCAGTGGCAACAATCAGAACATCATAACCGGCCTGATATATGCCTGTAATCGTGTTTTTGGTAAAGTCTCTGTGTCCTGGGACATCAATTATGGTCACATAATTGGTCTTGGATTTCTTTACAGGGAGACATCAATGGTGACACCACACTCATGCTCAGCTTTCAGTTTGTCCAAGAGCCAGGCGTACTTGAAGGAGCCCTTTCCCATTTTAGCTACCTCCTTCTCAAAGGAGGTTCTTTGTGGTTTTCAGTGGTTCTTTGTTCAATCCCACTACATTTGTAGATTGGATGGCCAGTAGTGGTAGACTTGCCACACATCCACATGCCCAAACAACACAATGATATTGATGTGAGTCTTCTCCTTTCCCATTGTGGCTTAGATATTAGCAGTGGTTTTCATGACACCTGTGTTCTGGTGGCAACCCTGTTGAGAAAAAAGCTAAAATATGATTTTAAAATGCTCCAGCAGGGCAAATACAAAGTCTGACCAGGTGGAAACAGCTTTTATTTTAACCTCCCTAGCAGAAATTAATTTTTTTTTTGCTTTTGAGAAGACACTGAACATGACTTAATTTTCTACAATATTTTTTCACATGTTTTATCTCATTTAATTCTTACACAATCCTATGGAGTTTATTTTTTATTTTTATTTTCAAACTTTAAACTTTTAATTTTGCATTGGGTATAGCCAATTAACAATGTTGTAATAGTTTCAGGTGAACAAGGAAGAGATTTAGCCATAGATATACATGTATCCATCCTCCCCCAAATTCCCCTCCCATCCTGGCTGGCACATAACATTGAGCAGAATTCCATATACTATGCAATTGGTTATCTGTTTTAAAGATAGTGGTATGTATACGACCATCCCAAACTCCCTAACTAACCCTCCTGCCCTGGCAACCATAAGCTCGAGAAACAGTTTTCATGGTAAAACATTTTCATTATTATTTATGGTAGAAGCCCAGGGAGTTTATGTGAGTATATTATAAGGGAGTTAAAGGAAGGAGCACGAAATATAATACTGGGTTGACTGGAATTTATTGATATGGGTACCTGTATCAGAAATTAAGGATTTAATGTATTAGCACCTACAGCTGGAAGTGACATTCAGTATTTATTTGGTAAGTTTACTGAAACTTGGACTCCATAGTGGCCTATGTTTAATAAAGCTAAGGTACAGGAACTTCTCTGGATAATTAATGTAAGAGGAATCAAAAGGCTTAGGGATACAGGGTAGATATGTCACCTATTGACTTGCATATCTACTCCCCACAAGTATATCCTCTGAAAGGACTTGGGGGAGGGTTCCTTTACTAAAACATTGCAAAATACATTAGTGCGTGGGAATATTTGTATACTTGAAAAGCTGTATGTTGGCTTTCTTCTGTAGGCAAAGCATGATGGGATGATCCATTTGAGTAGCCGAGGCCAAATGTCAGTGTTTATCCACCAAAGACAAAGTGGACGCATAAAGAGAAGTAGAGATACAGTGGTAATCAGATTTCTTTCGGCATTCAGCTAAATGATTATGGGTGGTCCTAGGATTAGAATAGATGGCCAGTCAGCTCAGATGGTAAAGAATCTCCTGCAACACAGGAGACCCAGGTTTGAGTCTTGGGTCAGGAAGATCCCCTGTAGAAGGGAATGGCTGCCCACTCCAGTATGCTCGCCTGGGAAATTCTGTGGACAGAAGAGCCTGGTGGGGTACAGTTCCATGGGGTCACAGAGTCAGACATGACTGAGCGACTAAAAGTTTCTTTCACTTTCTAACAAAGTACTGATCATTCACACATAATATTTATTTATTTTAATATTTCGGTATTTACTTGTCTATGCCGGGTCTTAGTTGCCGCACATGGGATCATCAATCATTGTTGAAGCATGTGGGATTCTTTATTATTTTTTTTTTAAGTTGCAACATGTGAGATATTTTTATAAAGAATCTGCCTGCAATACAGGAGACCCAGAGATGGACAGTAGGTCGGGAAGATCCTGGGTCAGGATGATCCGCTGGAGAAGGGAATGGCAATCCACTTGTTTTCTTGCCTGGAAAATCCCATGGACAGATGGGCCTGGCAGGCTACAGTCCATGGGATCACAGTCAGACATGACTGAGCAACTAACACTACTACTGCTATGTGGGGTCTTTATTTGAAGCATTCAAACTGTTTGTTGCAGCAGGTGGGGTTCTTTCTAGTTTCCTGTCCAGGGATTGAATCCTGACCCCCTGCACTGGGAGAGAGGAGTCTAACCACTGGATCACAAGGTAAGTCTCTACATATAATATCTTGAAATCTATATATATTGTGGCCCCAAATACAACTTTAGTACCCACAGTAAAGAGTTCTGACCTCCCTCTCCCAGTTTCCAGACCTGAGCCCCTTAATTTAAAGGGAAGGCTGGATCCCCTCAAGGAACGATTCTGCAGCACTGCCATAGTGTATACTGAAAATCTTCCCCCGCATCTTTTCCACAGACAATTGTGGCCACTTCCTAAAATGACTGTGTAATGGGGGAAAAATCAATATTCAGGTTTTGCAAGGATTTCTAAACATTGGCATTAATTGGTGCTAATTTCTGGGGACCCAAATGCATTCCACCAGTTTAAGTGGGGCTTATGCCGGGCATGGAGTCTTAACTCAAGTTTGAATCGCAGTGGGCACAGTGGGTCTATAGAACCATTCTGTGATATTTCATTAGCTCTTGAATATACAATTAGGATACCTGGCAACTAGCAGAATTTCCATTTTGGCCCTTTGATCTGGAATAAGGACCATTACAATATGAAAAGCCAAGCTGAAGCCCTTGGAAACCCCCTTCCCTGTTATATACACACACCAGAGAGTAAACAAAAATCATTGCTTTTTTGGGATGAAGGGGAACTACAGAGATTAGTGACACCAATAAAGACTTAAAGAAGCAGGAGTGATGAAATCTATCTCACGTCAATTTAAAAAAAAGTTATTTAGGTACTTGACTGTACTGGGTCTTAGTTGTGCTATCTTCCCTACAGGTTCTTCAGCTGCTGCACGTGAATTCTTAGTTGCAGCATGTGGCCTCTAGTTCCCTGACTAGGGATCAGAACCCAGACCCCATGCACTGGGAGTGTGGAGTCTTAGCCACTGAACCACCAGGGAAGTCCTTATCTTACATCAATTTAACTTACCTGTTTGGCTGGATCTTGGATCTGGATCTTGGATCCAACTGGATCTTGGAGGATGACTATGGGTGATTATAAATTTAATCTGGTGATGCCTCCAATTGCAGCTGCTCTTCCACATATAATAACTTTACTGGAGCAAATCAACACACAACTCCTGTCACTTGGTATGCTGCTAGTGATCCAGCAAATGCTTTTTTCTCCATACAAATTGGCAAGAAACACCAGAAGCAATTTGCTTTTACTTGGCAAGACCAACAATATAACTTCACAGTCTTGCCCCAGGGCTACGTCAGTTTTTCTGCTCTCTGCCATAATACAGTCCACAGAGAAGTTGAGCATCTTGACCTTCCAATCAGCATTAAGTTGATCCAGTGCATTGATAACATTATGCTGATTGGATCTGGGGAGCAAAAGGAGCAAGGTCATTAACTTCTTCATGAGATATATGCAAAACCAGAAGATGGAAGATAGATTCCACTTCTGGTATCAATTTCCACATCAGCCAATTGCCCGTTATTAAATTATTTCCTCAGCTCCTTTTGTAATTTTCTTTCATGCTGGAGCTGGAGTGTGAAAACCACATTTCTTTGCCTTGCCAGCTGGCTCTGTTAAGCTCTGCTAATTGGGGGCATTGGAGGGAGACCCCAAGGCTGAGGAAGGACAAGAGGCTTGTTCCTTCCTGTCTATCTCATGACTGCTTCCTGTAGTGTGTTGGTTCCAGTACGCTCCACTCCAGCAATGCTTCTTTATTCTGGCAGTAGGAGATTCTTTCTGTAGCAACAGCTGAAACCAGTTTGCCGTTTTTCTAGTTTTGTAATTTTCATTGACACCAGCCAGGGTTCTACTGTAGAGGTCTGGGGCCCAGACTTCTGGGTCCCCTCAAGCATCCCCATCTAAGCTCAGAGACACCAACACCAGTCAGGAAGTGCCTTCCCAGAGATCTGAGAGATCACTCCTCCAAGTTTGTGATTTTTTTTTCTCTTTAATTCCTTTGTTTAGGTTGTTTTTCAGCCCTAAAGGTAGTAACAGTCACTACCTCTGTCATACCTTACATTTCTCTTTTTAGTTTTTCAGTCACCCACTTAACTTCATACCTAGTTAATAATTCTTGTTAAATCATTCATAGGCCTGTTGGAGAATATATTGCTGCTCATCACAAACATTGAGCCCTGAAGCTGCTGGAGGAGTGCTTGTTCCAGACACTCAAGGAGCAGGACTCAGAGCCTAATGTGTGGCCAAGAAAGGCAGGGAGGTCTGTCAGATACTCCTCATGGATTCAGGTCTCCATCTCTTCATATATATTGAATTCTTTCCTTTGCTTATGGCTGATGTGTCCTTTTGTTACATCCAAGTTAGCTGTGGAATTATTGCTCTCATAATACAGTCATACTCTGTGAATCGAAGTTTCATCATTATTTTGTAAATTATACTTAATATGAAAAAGTTTGAGTGGATTCTAAATCCAGTCATGTTATCATAAGATATTATCACATTATGTTTTCTGGTGTGGAAAAAGTAAGAGCTATTAATCACACATAATTTATGCTTGTAAATTTTGATTTGTGAAATTATTTTAAATTCATCACCTACTTGTTCTCATCAATATATATAAGATGAATATAAATGCTCATCAATAATGACTACTAAGTGATCACTGTCAAACTGTCTTGTTCAGGAATTAGATGCAGTCATTTCGATCATAAAACCCTACATAGAGAATGTTATGTTTATAGAAGCAATCTTGGGTTTTTCATTAAATTTTGACAAACTTTATTTGGAAACTTATGCAAATTCAATATTTAATATCAAACTAATATCTTTAATTTTTTTTCACATTATAACTATATAGAGAAAATAGCTTTTTTTCACCAAGCTTCACATTATTGCTTCCAAATCCCCTCTAATTTATCCCAGTGTGCTGAACAAATATCATCATGATTTCTATGTATGTCATGATAAAAGGTTGAGAGCCACTCCTTTACATTTTATTTTTTTAAGATTTATTCATTTGGCTGCATTGGGTCTTACTTGCAGCATGCAGGATCTTTCGTTGTGGTGCATGGACTCTCTAGCTGTGGTACATGGGCTCAGTAGTTGCTCCACAGAATATGTTATCTTAGTTCTCTGACCAGGGATCCAACCCACATCCCCTGCATTTCAAGGCAGAGTGTGAACCACTGGACCACCAGAAAAACCCTGCTTTTAACTTTAGATCAGGATTCTTAACCTAGAGCCCCTTAATGGATTTCAGGGTGTGTGAAAAATGTAAGTGCATCTTTCTGGGGAGATGGTTAATAGTTTTCATCAGGTTCTCAAAGTTTAAGAACTAGCTGATCACAGAAACTGCAAAAGCTCTTTTATAATCTCACCCCTGAAGAACAGTAATACAAGTTAAGGGTTAAATGAACTCCAATGGCACAAGGATCCAGATCAGTTCACCATGTGACTGTACTGGGACTGTAGGCAAAGACTGAAAGCCATATCATAAAGCATGCATTTGCCCAGACCTTCTCTGTTTTTCTAAAGCACTTTGTACATTTCTAGATTTCTTTTATATATATATATATGTATGTATGCATTTATGTATTTCCTATGGGGCCTAGTAGAGGCGACTGAAACAACAGTACCATTAAAGCCTACTGTAATTATTTGATGAGTTTTTCACTGTTAACAAGCTGTGAGAGATAGACAGACTTTTGTTTTTAAAACAGTGACTAGTATATGATACACACTATTTTCTCAATTAATGGTGAATGACTCAATGAACATGCACCAACAACTTCCAAATCTTAAGTTTCCTTAAAAAGTCATACACCAGGAAAAGATATTTCTCCTGTCGATAAATCAGCTTTCTATTACAAACCTTACGTGAATTTGGGTACCTTACAATCCTAATTTTGACCAGAATTTTATCACCTCAGTTGTGGTGAATAAAGATGTTCTATACCTACCTAAAAATGAGACATGTCTTGACCACAGATCTACTTTTCCTGATGTTAAGAAAAGGCACGGAATCATGTATTCTAAAATATTTTTATTACCTTTTTGCTTGATGCTATTTTCTAACATAGGGTATACTCAGAAAATGCCGACTGCACTTGGAACAAACTTAAGAGAATAACAAAATTATTTTAATTACACATGGGGTTTTACAGTTTATATTGCACTTCACGTTTTTTTCACTTGAGAACAAGAATCCTGTGAGTTAGAACTCTGTTGAAGAAATAAACTAAAACTCAAAAACTTTAAGCCATTTGCTCAAGGTTTTACAGAGGCGAGGAACTAGAAGCGAGATCTCTAATTGCTAAGGTGTGCTCTTTCCCACTGTAAGATTATTTTGCACTGTAAGATTACCATTGTCCAAAAGAATTTAAGACGGTGTTGCTACATAAAAGCAGATAATCAGTGCTGCTGCCCCTGAGTCAGAAGTACATTACTAAGACCTATTGATTTGAAAAACACTTTTAAAAAATTTATTTTTTATTGGAGGATAATTGCTTTACAGAATTTGAATAACACTTTTTTCTAGAACTATACTTTGGTTAATAAGCCATGTTTCATTTATTTGTGTTCATTCAGCTTTCAGCAACGTAAAATTCTTTCCTAGGCATATAGCTTCCTGTTTCATCTGCTAAGCATTGGTTCAAAGTTCTTACTTCTGAACTTTGTCTGCTCTTTTCCTGTTTACTAAGTAGCTCTGGGAAAAACACAGTCAGATTGTTTAATCTGTGAACCGTACATCTTTGTTTAATTTTGGCTCGCAGGCACTCTTGACCACCACCAGGGGGCAAAAGCCTACCAGCTGGCTTCTCTGCTGTACGTTCGACAGAGGACGGTACAGTACAGGGACCCTCAGTGTCTGATTCTCATGGAACCTCCCTGCTAATTATTTCAACCACAGGGCCCCAGGGAGAGAACAAAGGCTCAGCACAGAGGGCTCCAGTGGCACTTAACCATACTGCGGCCAGAAAGAGCTCAAGGCAGCTCTGCCAATTTACAAGAAGCAGTAAGATCCAGGAGACTTTGAGTGACAAACAAGTGGCGGTGGGTTAATCACTGCCAACTCCTGAATGTCTGCGTTTTACGGACATGTTATATATGGTGGTATTTACCAGCACATCCACTCAAATTGAGAAATAGCTTTGTCAACTCTCTTTCTCTGTGTAATCAATCCATGGTATTTACAGGGTGCGATTTCCACCCCCGCCCCCCTTAAATTTTGATTTTTCATTATCTTCTTGGCTTAGGTTCAGCTGATGATTTATCTTTTAGAAGACTATTTCTTTAGAATATTCAATCGACATTTCGCATGTGTCGAAATAATGAAATAATGAAATCTAGAGACGAAGAGAAGGAAAACCCCAACGAGCAAATCCTGTTTAATCAAGAGACTTTCTTCCCAGCAGGAAGCAAGTGGGAGGTAAATAGCAGGTTGGACCCTCGTAACTCCGTGAGCCCAGCTTGCTCGGCTTCCCCCAGTCTCTCTCGGCCTCCCTGCACTTCAGGAATAATGAATGAGCCCTCAGACATGGGCCCGGGTATCAGAGGAAGAACGAGGGTACCATGAGACTCTCGGGGTATAAAATTACAAATCCTTCTTTCTTTCAAAAAGTCTCATCATAAAACATGGACTCAGAGCGGAAGGGTGGGAAAGCTCAGAAAAAAGCCCTCGAGAGCCGGGTCAACCGTAAGGTCTCTAGCCCAGAAAGTCCCATCCACGCTCAGAGGAAGTGTTTGAAACCCCGCGGCGCCCTTTCCCACCCGGAAACTGGTTCGCCTCAGGATTTTCACCTCCGTTTCTTCTCACTAAGGTGGGTTAAGCTGTGCGCCCAACCTCGGGGTGGGGGTGGGGGGGAGGTTGTCCTTCAAGAGTGGGGCCAGCGACACCCCCTCCCCAGCCGCAGAACCCGCTCCCGAACCCACCTCCTCCAACTCTCAGCGCGGCCTAACCCGCGCGATTCCCGGAGCCCAGGGGGAAACCCCTAGAGGGGGCGGCGGCCCGAGGCGCACGCACCCGGCCGGCTTCCGGCAACTCAAGGGTTACGGCCAGGCGGCGGCGCGCGAGGAGGGGAGAGGCGGTTGCTGACAGGTGGCGCCTGCGCACTGGGAGCGCTCATTGTGCCCCGCAGCTGCCGAACCGCCCGCCAGCCAGCCAGCCGCCCGCTCGGCGCGTCAGTCTGCGAGAGTCCGGTGGTGGGTGCGGAGTCTGCGGCCGTTCGCGCGGCCTCCTCCTCCTCCTCCCCGTTCCCCTCACCCCCACCCCACACCCCTTTGCCCCATCCCGGCTCCGTCCCCCTCCCGCCCCCCCACACTCGGGACAAGAATGCCCTGCCCGGAACAGCCCAGCAGCGCCTAGATGGCTTTGGTCACGGTCCAGCGGTCGCCTACCCCCAGCACTACCTCCAGCCCCTGCGCCTCGGTGAGTCGCCTCCCGGCAGCCGCTCCGCTCGCTTCTGTCACTGCGGCTCCGCTTTGCCTCAGCGGGTCCCGCCGAGCGCCACTGCGCACGCGCCGCGCCGCTTCCCAGGCCTTGGCACCCGGCTGCCGCGAACCCCCCACACCCCCCATCTGAAAGGCGAGCCGCAGGAACTACCGGGCGTTGATTTGTGCCCCCGTCACTCTGAGCACCTAGCGCCTCACCACCCTCACCCCGAAGCCCCCTGTGGCATGCTTTCTTCTGGCTTGAGCACTTCCTTTCGGGAATGAGTCATTCTTGCTTTTCACCCTCCCCCTTCCTTTTACCCTCTGTTGCTCTGCTGCAGGGAGAGGACCCCGGGATTCCTGCCTTGCCCCTTACCCACACCCACATCCCCTTGCCCGCACCCATTTCAGGGAGCCGCTCCGTCTTCGCCCACGGCCCGCCCTTCTTCGGGCTCTCCGGGCGTCTGCCTTCCCCCTGGTCACTTGCTGTCTTTCTTGTGTCCTGTGCGTTGGGCTGCATTGGACGGCTGAACGGTAGTTACTCCTAGGGTTCTCGCCATCTCCCCTCCCCCAGAGGGTGGCGGGGGTCTCTGCTCCTTGGACCTCTCACCTTTCCTCGGCGAGGTCCTGAAGCATCTGGCGCTGCTTGATGACCAGTGCCAATTCAGTTACATCTCACAGGCATTAATGCATCACACTCATTGCTCATGATCGTTCTTGTTCTCGAGTCGTGTTTGTACGGCTCGTTACTTCAGATGCCAGTGCCAGTGAAGCGTGCTTCCAGAAGGAAAATACCCAGTAACCAGCCTTTTCCTGCTGGGCCCTTCTTTGCCTTCGCCCCACCCCCACTTCTTTACGCTTCATTCTTTTAGGCTTTTTTTTTTCTTTCTGGAAATATTTATTTTTTAAAATGAAATATTGCACCAGTGGGGCGAAATGGGATCTTAAAAAAAAAATCCAGATGTTTTAGAGGGAAATAGATGGAATGAATATATGAGAAATTGGAAAAACCATTTGGAACTTCCTACAGAACTGTAATTTTAAAATCTAGGTTGGTGGGTTTAGTAGTTTCAACTTGCAAACACGTATTCAGTATACACTGAAACACCTTCCACTGTAAAAAATTCGGGTTACTCTTAATTTATATATTAACTGAGGTGTGCGCTTTGACATCTTGAAAACATGCTGGTTTGTGATTTCAACATAGTTTCCTGAATTTCAAAATGTTGTTGTGTAGTGTGTGGTGGTTTCCTTTTTTTCCCCCCTGAGCCAGCTTTTGCACTTTGTGTGACTAAATTGGCAGCTATATCCTATTCTAGAAGTGATTATACTTCAGAGGTTACCTTACCTTGTGTTGTTTGCAGAACTAACTGGGATCCTTGGATAGAAGTTTAGGGAGGCAGATTTTCATGCTAAGAAAGAACTTTGTAACAGTTGGGTGGACTGCCTTGCAAAATAGTGAGTGCTCATTTTGGAAAGGTTCAAACAAAAGGCTGGAGGTCCTTTGGCCTAGGAGATGGTGTAAGGGCTCTTTCTAACTCTTAAGATCATGTGATTTTAGAATAACTGCACTTGAAAGCTAGTAAAATACTTGAGGGTCTTCTGAAGACAAGTATCATAAGATTGGAAATTTAATATATGTTATTCTTATATGTGGTACTTGATGCTAGTTTTTGGAAAATCATTAACATACCATCAGACCAGCTTAATTCACTCTCCTTGTAAACCTTTTGAGGATAGTGGTTACCAGGCCTGATTTTGGCTGAGAGAGCAACAGGTTAGTTGAGTCGAGCAAGTAAACCAGAAACCAGAATTATATTGACATGCTTTTCCTTGGAAAACAATTGATGCTGTAATAATAATATATGTATATCATGTTATTATACTTATTTTCTTGAGGTGAATGATTAGTATACAGTAATACCATATCTGTTTGATATAACTTCGTAAGCCAACACTTGCTTATTTTAGAATCCTGAGGTATGTTAATAGGCACTTTGATATAGGTAATTAAATTGATCATGGGTAAGCTCAGTTCTTGAGCTAAATGACTGATATTTCTACATCTACTTGCTATAGTAGCCTGATTATTTCATTTTATATATAACCCTGGGAGAAAAGGAATCCTGGTACTGGGGTGTGTGTGTGTGTGTGTGTATGTGTGAAACAGTCAGTGTTGTCAGCATAACTATGAGCAGTTACCTTTCCCTTTAAGTTGTCTTCCTGTTCCACTTCACCCAGAGTTTTTTCAGCTGAGTTTTGTCATGTTCCTTGTATTCCAGTATTCGACTGCTGTCTGACTTGGATATTTTTGCTGTTGTGTCTCTTGCTACATGGAAAAGTTGAGTTGTTTGTTTTGAGAGAGAGCAGAAACAATCTACAGAACCATGAAAGGAGAGATTTAATTTTGTGAGACTGGAGATTTAGATGTTGTTATCATTTTAAGCATTCTGTTACAGTGTTTCACAATAGGAGGTAAGACATTTTAATACTGTCAGCTCTTCAGTGTTTTTTCTTTAGGGATTAAACAAATCTATTGATCATCTACTGGGTGTGAATGACTATTATAGTAGTAAGATGTGTAAGATATTGACCCTGTTCTTCAGGGTCATGTAATCTTGGGAGGGAGGTGGAGAGGGAAGGCATAGAGACTAGAGGAGGGGCAAGAATGAGATGAGAGAGTAGAAAAGGAGTGTGAGAGGAATGAAACTAAATGTATAGCAACAGCCAGTTTGTAAATGGCCATAAGTATTGTATGAATTCAAATTAAGATAAATTCACTAGTGGCAATAGTAGCCAAACCAGTATCTAACATGTAACTACCTTACACAGATTATTTACTCTTCACAGCATGCTCAAGGGAAATTTCTTTTATCCCCATCTTACTGATAAAACTGAGGCAAAGAGCTATTAAGGAATGTACCCAGTGACACTCAGCTGTTGAAGATGTAATTCAAACCCAGATGTATGTAACTTTAGAATCTTCCATCTTTTTCCTTCTTGAGAATCAAAAGAGAATATAACATAGTTAGGTGACTCTTGAACTAGGCCTTTAAGGGGAGGTTGAGTGTTTATAGACTGAGATAGAAGCTGGGGAGTAGAAAGTGTTCCAGGTGGAGAGAAGCTGTATACACCAAGACTCAGCGACAGAAACATACAAGGCATATCTGAGGAGATTTAAATAGACCAGTTTGAGGAAGGATTTGTTTGGAAGAGTGGTAATAGATAAAGCTGAGGAGGCAGCTAGGGCTGCAAAGGGACTGCTGAGCTTAGGAATTTGAACTTGACAGAGGTGGTAATAGAGAGTCCTTAGAGGTTTTGAGCAAATATGATCACAGTAGTGTTTTAAGAAAACTGATCCACCAGCTATGGGCCAGGGGAGTTGAGAGAGGGAGAAAAGGCGTGAGTAGAGCCTGTTAGAGGCTGTTACGGTGGCCTAGGTGTGAATAGTAAAGACTTGAACTGGGAATGGGAAAGAGAAGGACAAATGCAAGGGACTGTAGAAAAGACACACAGAACCTGGGGCTTATTGGATATCGGGGAGGAGGGATCAGAGCTGCCAACTCTTGGAATATATTGTTCTTCCCAGATAATAGATGGTTTTAATTAATTGAAGCAATTTAAGAATGATCTCTTACCTTCTATCTTTCTGGTATGAATTTTCTGAACAGATATCTATATTGACCCAGGGTTATATAAACACAGTGAAATACCATAAAAATCTTTTGTTTTTGTATAGTGCTATATACTTTTCAGCATGTTTTGTGTTCATGGTCCGATTTGATTCTAGAATAGCCTCAGAAATTACACAGGACAGATATCAATGTTAAAAGGCTTACTGAAGATGACAAAACTGGTTGGGATAAGATCTAGCACTAGAACCAAGTTCCATGGCTCCTGGTTCATATCTCTTTCCATTGTGTAGTAAGACAAACAGCATATTGGTTTCTGGTCCTGAGAACTTGACTGCCAGTAAAGGAATCAAGACGTGAGATGCAATTGAGAACTCACACTGTCTTTTGAGTTCATTTATATATTGTCTGTTTTGACTGTCTAGAACAGAATCATCCAAGTCTGTACAAATCATTTTTTGGTAATACCCTTATTTGAAGCCTGTTCTCTCTTAGTTTACACAGAAATCTTATAAACTTGAATATTTAGTTTCTATACTCTTAGAAGATTACCAGCAGCAAAATATGAATGGAAAAGGTCAGGTGCTGCTAAAGGCAGGCTCCTTAATAGTTCTGGAAAATGATAGTTGATGTTTTTACAGCAAGGGCAGAGGAAGAAAACCTATAAATAGCTGACCCAAGGAAAAAATTTAGCAGTTAGGGACTACTTAATCTAAGGATAAGTATATTTCTCTAAGACCCAGTACCCCTTTAGAGCAGCTATTATATAGTTATAACGATGACCCCAAATCTTTATAAGAAAGCTTAATCTTATTTTGTCTTGGTTTAAGCAGTCAGGATTGAGTAAATTGTGTTTGTAGATAGAGACCCATTCAAGTTTCACCAAAGTCTTGATGTTTAAGATGCACATTTTAATTGGGAAATTCATTTATCTATATATATACAAGTGGGGATGTGGGATAAGTAGATATTATTGAATTACATATATTCAAATATGACCACGCCTCTCTCTCTAGGCAGAGCAAATAAAGCCATAAAATATGAAATTGACTTATATAAAATAAAAGTGATGCTTTTTAGTTTTTCAAAGACAGCTTTAGAAATTTTCTTAACCTATAGAAATAATACAGGCCAACTGTAGGAAATTTGGAAAATATGGAAAAGCACAGAAAAGAGAATGAAAGATATGTGCCATACAGCTGAGCGTGTATTTTTATATAGCTGAAGTGTTGCTGTATGTATAATTTTGTATGCTTTTAAAAAAAGTTTTATATATATCATGGGTGTATACCAAATCACTTAAATGGCTGCATTGAGTAGTTGTAACTCATTCTAACCTTTCCATTATTGATGAATATTTAGGTTTTTTCCAACTTTTAAATTACATTGCAGTGACCATCATTGTGCATAAATATTTGACAACATTTTGGAACATTTATTAAAGTTTCAAGAAATACAGTTACAGGATCTCAGAGTATAAACAATTTTATGATTCCTGTTATATACTTATACTTTCTAGGAAGGTTGTTTCCAATTAACATTTACTCCAAAACAACATAGTGTAAGAATGCTCATTTCTCCTAGCTTTATTAACACTGCATATTCTCATTTTATTGTTAATCATTGATAATTTTTGAGGATAAACAGTAGTACCTAGTTGGCTTGATATGTATTTTATTATTAGACAAGTTGAATATTTTTGAGATGTTTATTAGGCATTTCTGTTAACTTTCTTTAGAAAGATAGCTTTATTGAAGTACAGTCTATAAGCCCTAAAATAAACCTGTTTTAATAGCTGTACAATTCAGTGATTTTTAGTAAACTTCCAGAGTTATTCAACTACAATCCTGTATTTCCATTTTATGAACTGTGCATCCTTTTCAGCCTGTGTATGCTCCTGGTACATTATGAATATTAACCCTTTATTTATTAAAACTGTTTGATTTTTAAGTGTTTGTGTTGCCCTTAGAATAAAGTCTACACTCCAGAGTTTTGCTCGCAAGACTTTTAATAAGATAACCTTGCTTACCTCTTCAGCCTTGTCTCTTCCCAAGTCCCTGCCTTGCACACTGCTCAGTCAAGCTGACCTGCCATGCTCCCTTGGATCTCTAGGCTTTTGCACATGCTGTTCCCTTTACCTGGAACACCTTCCCTCATCTGTTTACCTGACTAATTCCTACTCATCCTTCAGGTCTCAGCTTAAATGTCACTCCTTCTGGGAAGCTTCCCTGACTCCACTCCCAGACTATGGTAGGTGCTCCTTCCACGTGCACCATAGCACCCTATACTTACCCGTCGTGGCTCTTATCTCTTTATTGTACTTGACCGTTTGATTGCTTATCTCCCTAACTAGCCTTTCAGCCAGGGGCTTGGTTTATTGATATATTTTTGAATCACCAGGGTCAAAAATACTGGACTACGGATCAATGGATGGATTGATGGATATAGTCATAATTAGCAATTTTTCCATTGTTTTTAAGCATTATTTTGTTTCCAGAAGCCCCCAAAATATGACTACTCTTAAGATTTTTGATACATAGTGCTGTTTTAGGTCGAATCAAGCTTTGTTGACAAGCTGTGTATAAAAATGTCTGCTTCATTGTACCCTTATCAACCCTGAATGTTGTCATCATTCTTTTTTTGATCATAATAGCTCTTGTTTATTGAACATTTACTGTGTACCAAACACTGTGCTAAATACCTTACATGCATTATATTGTTTTATATTGTTTAATTTTTTCTGGCTGCACCGTGCAGCATGTGAGATCCTAATTCCGTAACCAGGGATCAAACCTATACCCTCTGCATTGGAAGATGGAGTCTAAACCATTGGACCACTGAGGAAGTCCTCAGTTGTTTAATTTTTACATCACTCCTGTGGTGTAGTTATTATTATCTCTAATTTACAAAGAAAATTGAATCTCAAGGAAGTAAAATGAGTAAAGTAAAACTTTGCCAACGGTTATAGTTCTGGTGTCTGACCCCAGAACTCTCTTCACCACTAGTATTTTGTTGTTTTAAGTTACCTCTTTTTTTTTAAATCAGGAGTTAAACATTTTTCAAATAACTTATTGTTGTTTGTTTTATAGTCTCTGTTTAAGTCAGCCATGTGATTAGCCTCGCTTTCTTTGTGGATAGTTATTTTTGCCATATTGATTTGTAAATATTTTTCATATACTTATAACATTAATCTTTTTCTATTACGTTGCATGTTTTGCCTTGGTTTTCATTTGCCATTTTGTTTTTTATTCATTTTGCTGTACAGACATTAAAACACCTTAAAACTGTCATTTCAAAGTCTTTGTGTGTTTCCATTGTTTTTCTGCTTTGTTCAATTTTCCATCAATAGAACAGAGAAATATTCACTAGTATTTTCTTAAGTTGTTTTGTAGATTACGTTTATACTCAGTTTTACTGCATAATATGAATACTAAATTAATTTTGTTCCAAGTAGTTAACTTGTCCCAGTTCATTTTATGTAACAACCACTCCTTTTTTCTAATTCCATCTCTGAGAAACACTGCATTAGAGTACAAGCCAGAGTGTGTTCCAGTGAAGTTCCATTGCTCGTCCCACAGGAGCTTGCTTATTATTTAATATTCATTAAGTTGCATGGACAGAAAATAAACAAACTAGCTTAGATGTTAAAATTTGACTGGTTTGAAGGAAGAGCAGTCCTTTGGTACTCGAAAAGTGTCTTCAAGTCTCTTGTCCTTTTTCTGTGGCTTTAAGTGAAAGGTAGCAGATTCTAGATTATGCCCATTCTGAAAAAGGCTCCATGCAGAGCCCACACTGCCGTCCCGTGTAGCACCATTTCATGCTATGTTCCTGGTTCCAGCGGCTTAGCATTTTGCAGTTTTTCCATTAAATGCCTGCTGTAATGTTGGGTACACAGTGCCTAGCTCATAGTAGGCATTTCCATGTTCATATTTTTCATTTATTTGTTCACTCATTCAAGAAACCTAGCAGTAGTAGGGAAACTACTTTAAAAAAACAAACAACCTCTGTGTCTATTGACAAGACTACCCAGTTTGAAATATGCCAGCGGTTCTGTGTACGTGGGAGGAGATACCTTAAGGAGTCTTGTTAATCAGCAAGGAGGTAATGAGTGCTGTTTTGTGTAGGTAATGCCATCCATTCTCTTCCTCTGGTTTTCAGCACTGAATCCTTTTCAGATACACTTACAAACTGCCCTGCATTTTCTTGTGTAGCCGAGCAGCACAGCTGCTGTTCACAGTGCCCCTCGTTTTCCTGTTTGTCAGGAGAAAGTCAGGTGAGGTGATCTTGGCTTCAAAATGTAGAGGAAGCTCCCATGATTCCCTAGATTTCCTGAAAGCGAAATAATTTCACTTACTTAGTGGGAGAGGATATGCTTAGAAAGAAATGGGCAGAAGTAATCTACTGTGTTACAGCCTTGATTTTTTTCTTGAAGCTGCTTGGTTTTTTTGTTTTTTTTTAAAGATAATTTTGTGCCTTCTTGTGTCCTGTGCTATACTGGATTCTGAAGGTATCTATTTATTTACTCATTCATGCCAGGATTGGGGATCCAGCAGCCAGTTAGTCCCTGGCCTCAGGAAGCTTAGAGTATATTAAATAAGTAATTATATTACAGTGTAGTGATCATAATTGATGCGTAAGCCTTGAGGAAGACAAAGAAGGCCAGCAAGGACTTCTGAGTCCTTGCCTTAGAATTTATAGGTCTAGTAGGAGAAGGCAACTATAAGCTAAGCATGAATTAAAACAAAACAAAACCCTCGGATGGTGAGGGGACTAGGAGAAGCACAAAAGTGTGAGCATGGATGGGAAGGAGATGTCAGTTTTCTACAAGATACTGGACAGAGAATGTTTAATGGATTAATTGGAAAAGTTGGAGGAGCAAAAGATTTTTGGAGCTAAGAAAATGAAAGATATGTTTATTACTTCCAAATATTAAGTGTTAATCTCTTTCAGTTCCATTCACAATTAGAAGTCAGTTTCTCCACAGGGTGATGATTGTAGAACTTGTTGTCTAAGGCATGGTAGCCAGACATAGAAGCTTCTGTCTTTGCAGAGTGTGTGTTTGTAGGTACTGCCTTGTCCCTCTTCCTGCTCTATACCTCCCCCCACTTAAAAACAACAGCAACCTCTTTTTTTAATGTTTCATGCATGTGAATGTATGAAATTATAATTATTGAACTTTAAGGGAAGACATTCTGTGCAAGTTAATCATTAGAACAATGATTCTCCAATTGTTGCTTCAGACACTTTTATAGAAAGAGCAACAATTTGGAAGAGCCCCCTTTTCCCACAATTATGATACTTAGCATGTTTCAGGCAAGAATTAAAATAAACCACAGGTTAGCAACTCATAACACATTATCTTAATCTATTAGGGAAGCTCACTGATTCTTTGAGGTTTAAGAAAGTGATTGTGGTTTAGACTAAAAATAGTGTCTGCCAATGATTATAATATAAATCACATGAGAGTGGGGAATCCCTGAAAATATTTTCATTTCTCCCTTTTTAGGCCTTCAGAAATGCCTGTAGCAACATGAAGCAGTTTAGCACAGTGGTTAAGAGTGTAACGTCTGGAAAGAGCCTGCCTGAATCTGAACCCCACCTTTAGAACTTACTCGACTTAGACAAGTCCCTTAACAGTTCTGTGCTTCAGTTTGCCCGTCTGTGAAGGGGTAATATAGTACTTCTTGCACAGAAATAAGAATTAAAGTGCCTTAGCATCATGCCTGGCACCAAATATGCATGCACTCATGAAGTATTAGTCATTTTTATAATGATGGTAATTTAGAGTTGCTATTTGGTTGTTAAGCAACTTTTCATTATAACACAAGTTTGGTGGGTAGGATATTTGTTTTATGACAGTATAACTCACATGAACTGCCTATTTCAAGGATTAGTTTCTCTTTTTCCTCTCTTTTGTATATTTTTTCTTCAATAATAGCTACGTTTTAAACATTGGGGCATCTTAGCTCTAGTTGCCAATCTCTGTGACAGAGTATGTTGTATATGATTTTGTAATGACCCTGGAGTACCATTAAGAATGATTAATGCAACCACAATCTTTAAAGATCTTTTCCCTTTGGGAACTTATCAATTTTTCTAGGCCATGCTTAGCAGCATATTAATCTATTGGATGTTTTGCTCTATGGTAGAGCAGATCTTTGTAAGTGGTCACCTTAGTTTGTATCATAGGCTGTATGTGTTGGTGCTTTTAATGATCGAGGTTATGAATCATGTGGCACAACAGAACAGAAATTGACAGATTTTTTTTTTAAATATGGAGAATCTGAGGACACTGTGTTTAAAGGTGTTTATGGACTTAAATGTATCTTTGTATGTGGAAATAATGCTTTCTAAGAAATTGATGCTTTCGAATTGTGGTGCTGGAAAAGACTCTTGAGAGTCCCTTGGACTGCAAGGAGATCCAGCCAGTCAATCCTAAAGGAAATCAGCTCTGAATATTCATTGGACAGACTGATGCTGAAGCTGAAGCTCCAGTTCTTTGGCCATCTGATGCAAAGAGCTGATTCATTGGAACAGGCCCTGATGCTGGGAAGAATTGAGGACAGGATGAGAAGTGGGCAACAGAGTATGAGATGGTTGGATAGCATCACTGACTACAATGGATATGAGTTTGAGCAAACTCTGGGAGATAATAAATGACAGGGAAGCCTGGCATGCTGCAGTCCACGGGGTTACAAAGAGTCAGACACGACTTAGCAACTGAACAACACAATGACAAGGAAATAATAGTTGAGAAGAATGATCTGTCTAATCTGGCTATACCAGGAGTTGGCAGTAGAAATTGAATGCAGCTTTTTGAAGATGTACTTCCAAAGCAACTGGATAAACTCACATATGATATAATAAGAGAGCTTTGGTTCAGACTTTGGTTGCATTTAGATTACAGTTTTTATTATTGAACCTTGTCAGAAAATAGAGACAACCTATTTCTTCCTAGAGAGAGTGCTGAAAAGGATTGCCTTAAGATTTCTATGAGCACAATATTTTGATTTGTCTTTTTGATCTGTTTTCTACAAGCTGCAACTTTCTCAACTCTGAGCACTTTTATGCTGATTATGTGGTTTCCAATTAAACTTCAAAGGAAGCTGTACAGGCTGTAAAGGAAGTTTGGTTAGGCAAGGTGTGGCTGAAAAACCCAGGAACTCCTCCACTTGCCTAAAAAACATTCTTGCAGGATACAGAATCTTAACGATGAAATATGAGGCTCTTAGGAGAAAGAAAGTATTCTTAGGTGATATCCATTTAAGCACCATTTTTGTGAGATTTTAATCTATAATAATTTCTCATTCTTAAAAAAATGAGAAAATTTCATTGAACAAAACTGAGAAAATATCTTATTGTGTTCTTAAAATTGTCTTATAGAAGGATATAATTGTGGCACAAAATGAAGAAGTTTAAAGGTCCAAGGATGATTTTTTTAAACTTTAAAAGGAGTTTTATTATTTATTTTGGCTGTGCTGGGTCTTCCTTGCTGCATGGGCTTGTCTCTAGTTGCGGCGAGCAGGAGCTGCCGTCTAGTTGCTGTGTACCGGCTTCTCATTGCGGTGGCTTCTCTTGCGGTGGAGTGTGGGCTCTAGAGTGCACAGGCTTCAGTAGTTGCAGCTCTCGGGCTCTATAGCACGGGCTCAGTAGCTGCGGCACACAAACTTAACTGCCCCATGGGATCTTCCTGGACCGAGTATCCAACCCGTGTCCCCTGCTTTGGCAGGTGGATTCTTTACTCCTGGGCCACCAGGGAAGGCCCCAAGGATGATTTGAACCTCTGTGTTTGATGAGCTTGTTTAGAATACCAGTATATGGCAGTTAGAACGGTTGCTCATGAAATTAAGTCTTTGGTTTGTTTCCAGTTGTCTTTTCAGATGATTCATGGTGCTTAGAGGAAAACAGTGTTTTAACAGGTCCCAGGCTTACATTTTTTTTTTCATAGATTTTTTTTTCTCTTTATTGAATGGCATTCCTTTGCAGACATTTATTAAGTCCCTATGGTGTACATTTAAGCGTCTAGTACAGTGTATTCTTTTTAAAAACAAGTTACCTTGTCTTGAACATGTGATCTAGAAAATTGGATGATTGAGGTTCTGTGTTTTACTCTTTCTTCTTTTTGCTGATACACTGAAATCTCCTCTTTGATTTTGTACTTTTAAATTTTGTATTCTATTTGTGGCTCACATTTCTGAAATAACCATGATAGTGATTCTCTAATTAGAAATAACTTTGCTGCAATGGCTGTCTGGACTCCAGAATGAAACCTTATAGTGTAGAATTAGATCACTTGTCATAAATTCAAGGACAAGGAGAAAAATTATTGAAATGGATAATTGCCTTTGGAAAATTTTTGAATATACAAAAGTGTTATTTGAAAATATATGGGTCAATAGTTGAGAAAATGCCTTATAATTATCTCCTGACCCCTCCCTAAAATTAGATAATTCTCTTTTCTCATTTTGCTTTTTGCATACGTCACTTGATTTTTTTATTGACTTTTTGAAATACCATTCTGGAAATTGAGAGCGGAATTTCTTCAAGATCAGTAACCAATGTGACACTGATATCGAAATAATTTTCTTTTAATGCTGCTACTTTCTTGGTTATATTTCTCTGAAGAAGTATTGTGTACACTGATCCTCAGTATACCTTTTCTTCCCTGCCAAATCCAGACCCCAAAGGACAGTTTCCCTCTCTGGCTAATTTAATAATGATTTTATGTCTTACGTTCTTGTTCTTAAGGGAGTAGGCTATAATGTAGCATAGTGGTTAAATTGACTTTAGGTTCTAGAGCCAGATTCTGGAGTTAAAAATCCCAGCTCTCCCACTTACTAGGTGTAGACCTTGGGAAGATCACCTTTCTGAGCTTCAGTTTCCTTATCTTAAAGAATTATTGTTGGCTTTCATGAAATAACTAAATGAATGCTTAACACAATGTCTAGGACTATAGCATAGTGAGTGTTCAGTAACAGCTAGTGATTACTAATGTTAAGTAGATTTAATTCTTTGCTCTTCGCACAGAATTACTTATAGTATTTAATTTTTAAAGATTAAGATTATATGATTTGGAAGCTTTGCTTCCAAAGCAAATTTATTATAGATGATGTATTTGGGTCTTCACTGAATTGTGTCAAATATGTATTACTTTCAGATGTATCACTTTATGACAAGTTGTACACCCTGGATTGAAATTGACACAACTATCTTTGTAATGGTAATGAAGTAATATGTAATGATGTACATTTGAAGATAGAGAAAACTGTTTGTGGTGGTCTACAATTACCATTAAAGCTATCTAAATTATTTTTAGATAAAGACACAGTGAAGTTTTGCACTAAGCATATGAGTCCAGTGCTCACTGAGCACACGAGTGATATTTAAAGTAATTCAGCCTTTCATGTATGTTTTTGTCTGAAGAATTGACAAGAAATGGTCTCTTGGCAGTTGAGATATATATCATGTCTTGAAACTGCTTCTCGTGAAAGGTTCCATTATGTAGCTATCCTAAATGACAGTTTTTTTGAAGTGTCCCACAACATCATCCCTACCTGTGGCATTTGAGGTTTGTGTAAAATTCTATCTTAATAGGTTTGGATATCAGAATCCTAAGCCTTTTACCAGTAATGTGCAGTGGTGGTGCAAGCTCACATACCTGTTAAGATTACTAAATCACAACCAGTCTCTTGTTTGGGGGGTTTTGGTTACAGTGATTTTTATATTTCTTTGCTACTTCTATGGAACAAATCCAGGATGTTTCTTGGACCTTTGATTACTCTTGAAATCTGGGAGTTTATTCATAAATATTGTTTCCTAGGGTTCCACAGAGTTCCAAAACTAGAAAATTAACTATCCTAATTCCTGTTAAATCGTTTCCAAAGTTTGGTTCTAAGGGATAAAGTTCAAAATAACTCAACTTTTGGGCAGTTTCAGGAGTTTTTGCTGTAGTAAAAACTGTGGACTATGCCTTTAGTAGAAATTGATTGGAAGTTTTCTGAGATGTTAGACATTCAGGTGGTCATGTGGATTCTAGGCTAGACATGCTGAGAGATGTAATTACAGAAGGTCATATATTTAAATGTGGTGGGATCAGACAGGTGACTGAAATTAATGAAGCTGACTAAATGGGGCTTGCGGTAAGCTGGAGACCTTAAACTCTCTTGTCAGAGGCTACCAATTGTGACCAAGTGAGAATGCAGACCCAGTGTTGAGGGAAAAATCTTCTATTTCAAGAAACACTAGTAATGCAGACTGTCATGTGAATTTCTTGATTTTTAAATGTTGGCAACTGGATTGTCTGGGAGAGATTTTGGCTACAAGTAACAAAAGACCAATTTTAAACCATAAGAATATTTTTGGTTTGTCTAGCAGGAAATCCAAAGATATATAGTTGAGGACTAACTCACTCAGCAGCTTAACAATACCATCACGATCCAAGTTCTTTACATCTTTCTGTTCTGTCATTAATAGTATGTTGGAGTCCCATTTTTATACTCGTCTTCGCCTAAAAAATGTCTGTTGTAGCTCCTGGCAGTACATCCGTGTTTGATCCAAGAAGTGAAAGATACAGTGCCAACAGTTAGCTTTACTTTTACTTAGGCAAGCAAAAGTTTTCCTGGAAACCAACTCAGTTCCTAGCAGACTTCTCTTTAAGTCTCTGGCCAGAGCTTAGGTTCCATGGCTATCTCTAGCTGCAAGAGAACCTGGGAGTGCACGCCTATGGCTTTCCGTCTTAATTGTCGAGTGGCAGCAGGGAGATGTTTGGGAGGGCTATTATCCAACTTTGTCTCTCATAACCACCAATGAAATTTAAAGAAATGTATTTTGGGAGCTAAACAGAACATATCTGTGGCCCAGATTTATCTTGTGGGCCACTTAGTTTGTGTTTAAGTCCTGCTATAAAGACTTGCTAGCAGTGTAATATTGGACAAGTTTGCTTAATCTTTTCTGTGCCTCTCATTCTTCATCTGGAAAATGGACATAGAATATTGCAATATAGCATAGTGGTTAAGTGCAGACGCTGTGGATCTGAAATCAGATCACAATCAGAATCAGAAAGAGCTAGTTGGATCCTATCTCTGCCAAGCAAGTTGCACAGTCTCTCTGCTTATTAATTCTTCTCTCAGTTCAGTTCAGTCGCTCAGTTGTGTCCTGCACACAACAGTTGTGTGACTGCAGCACGCCAGGCCTCCCTGTCCATCGTCAACTCCCGGAGTTTACTCAAACTCATGTCCATTGAGTTGGTGATGCCATTCAACCATCTCATCCTCTGTCATCCCCTTCTCCTCCCGCCTTCAATCTTTCCCAGCATCGGGGTCTTTTCAAATGAGTCAGCTCTTCACATCAGGTGGCCAAAGTATTAGAGTTTCAACTTCAACATCAATCTTTCCAGTGAATATTCAGGACTGATTTCCTTTAGGATGGACTGGTTGGATCTCCTTGCAGGCCAAGGGACTCTCAAGAGTCTTCTCCAATACCACAGTTCAGAAGCATCAGTTCTTCTCTAAGATAGGGTAAATACTTTTACTTATTTTATAGAGTCTTTATGAGGACCAAATGAGATACAGTGAAGTCCCACTTTAGCAGGGTTTGAGAGTTAACATATAGGAAAAAGTCAAATTATAGTCAAAATTAATCTTGAAAAAAAAATCCCTTAAATCACCCGTAAAGAACAATACCCATGTTATTAGCATACAACTTTGTAACTGAGAGTATCTGACGGGGCACAGTTTCTCCCATCTCATGCTCATTTTGTTGCATGCACTTGTTGAAGGTATGGCATGTACTAAAATCATGTGCAGTAAACAATAACATTTATTTTCATTCATATTTATTCTCTTCTGAGCATATGTAATCAAATTAGCACAATTTGAATGGATATTTGATACAACTCCGGAGTTACCATTTTGAGATGCTTAGCTTAGAACCTGGCCCTTTTAAGCCTTCAATAAATGGCAGCTGTGTTGTTACTATAGGTATAGCATGTGATGTTTAAAGATGAAAAAATGGAGGTTGTCCAGGGCTTAGCTTGACTTCTGATGTGAAACATGGACCAATGATGATGTTTTTTTCCTGCCACACCAGCCAAAATTTATAACAAATGAGTGTAGCCAAGGGAATAATGTCACTATTTTAGGGGTTTAAGATGAGAATTATGGATTGTATTTCAAGGAAAAACTCTTAACATTACTGCTTCCAAATTTAAAACCCAAAATTAACATGATGCCCAGAAATATGCTATGCTAATTTTTTTCTTTTTTATTGTTTAAGTTGTGATGTATGTCATTTACACAGAATACTTTGATTTTTCTAATGCAATTTTTTAACTTGCTTATAAATGTATGGTGTAAAGGCTTTTAAACAACAAAGTGATAATAAATGGAATGCTTACCTAGAACCAGACATCCTCAAATGTGAAGTAAAGTGGGCCTTAGGAAACATCACTACGAACAAAACTAGTGGAGGTGATGGAATTCCAGTTGAGCTATTTCAAACTCTAAAAGATGATGCTGTTAAGGTGCTGCACTTAATATGCCAGAAAATTTGGAAAACTCAGCAGTGGTCACAGGACTGGAAAATGTCAGTTTTCATTCCAATCCCAAGAAAAGACAATGCCAAAGAATGTTCAAACTACTGCACAATTGCACTCATCTCACATGCTAGAAAAATAATGCTCAAAATTCTCCAAGCCAGACTTCAACAGTATGTGAACCATGAGCTTCCAGATGTTCAAGCTGGATTTAGAAAAGGCAGAGGAACCAGAGATCAAATTGCCAACATTCAAAAAAAATGTTGGATCATAGGAAAAGCAAGAGAATTCCATAAAACTATCTACTTCTGCTTTATTGTCTATGCCAAAGCCTTTGACTGTGTATGTGGATTACAATAAACTGTGGAAATTTCTTCAAGAGATGGGAATACCAGACCATTTTACCTGCCTCCTGAGAAATTTGTATCCAGGTCAAGAAGCAACAGTTAGAACCGGACATGGAGCAACAGAGTGGTTCCAAATTGGGAAAGGAATACGTCAAAGCTATATACTGTCACCCTGCTTACTTAACTTATATGCAGAGTACATCAGGAGAAATGCCAGGCTGGATGAAGCACAAGCTGGAATCAAGATTGCCGGGAGAAATATCAGTAACCTCAGATACACAGATGAAACCACCCTTATGGCAGAAGGCAAGTGAAGAAGAACTAAAGAGCCTCTTGAAGAAAATGAAAGAGGAGAGTGAAAAAGTTGGCTTAAAACTCAACATTCAAGAAACTAAGATCATGGCATCTGGTCCCATCACTTCATGGCAAATAGATGACGAAACAGTGGCAGACTTTATTTTGGGGGACTCCAAAATCACTGCAAATGATGACTACAGCTGTGAAATAAACGACACTTGCTCCTTGGAAGAAAAGCTATGACAAACCTAGACAGCATATTAAAAAGCAGGGACATTACTTTGCTGACAAAGGTCCATCTAGTCAAAGCTATGGTTTTTCCAGTAGTCATGTATGGGTGTGAGAGTTGGACTATAAAGAAAGCTGAGTGATGAAGGATTGATGCTTTTGAACTGTGGTGTTGGAGAAGATTCTTGAGAGTCCCTTGGACTGCCAGGAGATTCAACCAGTCAATCTTAAAGGAAATCAGTCCTGAATATTCATTGGAAGGTCTAATGCTGAAGCTGAAACTCCAATACTTTGGCCACCTGATGCAAAGAACTGACTTCTTGGAAAAGACCCTGATGCAGCGAAAAATTGAAGGAGAAGAAGAGGAGAAGAGGATGGCAGAGGATGAGATGGTTGGATCGCATCACTGACTTGATGAACATGAGTTTGAGCAAGCTCTAGGAGTCGGTGATGGACAGGGAAGCCTGGCATGCTGCAGTCCATGGGATCTCAAAGAGTCAGTCATGACTGAGTAAACTGAATTGAAGATGTTAGGAAGCCCTAAAGAGAAAATTCATCTGGGAATCATTCATCAAGGATATTAACCATTTTCAAGGAAAGCTACAGTGAACCATAAGCAGTTAAAGGTGATGTGTATTACAGCATTGACACATATGCCTAACAGGATCTTATACTACTGAAAAAAATACTTCTTGTGTATATAAAGATATAATAGTCTTTGTATACTCACTCTCTGAGTAACGTGAAGTTGTTGTTTAAAATACTTGGGGACTTCAATAGCTTGGGTCAGATTGTGGTGCTCAAGTATAATTAATCATAAAGAGTATGGCATAAATATAACTTAAGAAATTGCCATGTAGGAAGACAAATAGACCCTCCCTTTTCTTAGAGGAAGTACTTATTTTGTAGGTTACTGTAGATAAAGATGCAACCTCTGAATGTTTTTCTTGAGCCAAAATTTGAAAGTAAGAATAACAGTGATACAAAGTAAAACTCTAAGATCAACAGTATGCTTTTGTTCAAGTGCTGTCTGATATGTTCTAGTGAAAGTAAAGTTGTCTAAACTTGTACCTTATCACTTGTTGCTTGGTATAGAGTTGTTTTAAAGGAGGAAAATCTTGTTTTAAAGTGACTCATGAAGTGATGTAGTATGTTAGTAACGGGGTGGTGTTTCTTTGCTCAGTATGAGCACAGGTAATAACAGATACTGGCAGTTCTCCCGTAGAATTTAACTTATATTGCAGATTCTTAGGAATCTGTGTCTGGGTACGTACCTGATTCCAGAAAGTTAGTAGTAAGAATGGTTAAATATCAGTACTATATGACCATGGGAATTTATGTGTCATTTATAATATATGAGCTTATACTTTTACTACTTTAAATATCTTGTGGTCTCTCTTATCTGTGATTCTTTTTCTCCTAATAGTCTTTGAGATCTGTTCATCTGTGATTGGATGATTTATCCTTTTAGAGTTAATTAAATTCAGCTACTGAGTCTTATTTTATGATGTGTGTTTTTTTTTAATCTTACTGTGGTTATGGAACTAGGTCTCATGGAAATTTGATTTTTGTATCTTGATAGCTGTACAGATATTGCCATGATACCAGGAAATACTGTTTGCTAGTAAAAGGGGGACAGGTATAGATTGCTGGAAAGCTACTTAGACATTTATTTTCTTACTTAAAGAGATTTAGAGGTTTTTCTACTTTTCTATAAGAGAAGTTGTGTTGAAATGTAGGTCATTTTTACAATATATAAGTGTATAGTCTTTAATAATAAGTCTTCTAAAGCTAAGAGAGGTTTGGAGAAATGCTTATGAAAAATGTAGGGAAAGGATTGAAACATGATTAAAGTTTTGGCAGGGTTGATGCACTTTGACTCTTCTGGTCTTATCTTGGAGAGAATTACAGAGTTTTCAAAAGCAAGAAAACATCTAAGGCAGATGTTGATGAAGAGTAGCCAATTTGGCTCTGGACTTCAGTTTTTCTTTATTTATTTGGAAGATTTCAGTTAGTTAAGGAGTTCCAGGATTTGGATAATAAGGTTAATTCTTTTAAAAAACAAAAAGAGCTTATAAGTGCAAAAGACTGTTGTCTAGTCTCCAAGGGAAGTCGACAGTGTACTTGTGCAAATGATGCAACTTTGCTTAGCATCTTTGGAACTCCTTTTTTTTGGCATTGCCTTCAGCTCTTATAAGTATCTTCAAAGGTAGCAAATCTTCCTTTGAAGGTGAATTTGATGTTTGGAAATAGCCAAAGATAACATGTATCCATATCTGATGAATATTAATTGAACAACCTAAAACATCTTAATTGAATGTTTTTTATATTTCAGGCCCTATGGGTATAAGGATATTTAAAATAATCAGTCCCTGCTTTCAAAGCTGTGAGACAAGAGTTGGTACATACCCCTGGGGCAGATGGCACATGGAAAGACTGGAGACAGGTTTGGTCTGATTGAGACCATTTACTGAGCTTTTGCCTAAATGTTTAAATATGTGAATACAGTGTAGTAAATACTTCACGCATTTAGTCCTTATGAATTAGTTATCATTATTCCCAGTTTATAGATTATGAAGCCAAGATCCAAGGTTGCACATGTTAGTAAGTGTCAGAGTCAGTTGTTGACTTTAGAGTTGGGTTGAAACTCTGAAGGTAAATGAGATCACCTACGGTGAATGTGTAAGTTGAGACAAGTGGATGACTAAAGGCATGAGATGAGTGAAGCACTAAAAGCGAACTTTTGAGGAACTTGGACCTTTGAGAGGCTAGTGGAAGAAAAAGATCCTGCAGATAAGACTGAAAAGGAACATCAAGAACAATGTTACCCAAAAACGTGTTTCTCAATTTGTCCTATGAGATAATTCTTTAAAAGGGAAGGAGGAGTCAGGTAAGTTTGGGAAACACTGCTGACCTCATCTTGTTAAGTCATAATACACATCAGTGTTAATGTGGGAAATCCTAAGAAATATGAGAAATCCTGAGGTAAAGAAACCTGTTTAACTTTAATACCATATTTCCCAAATCTGTTTGATCATGGACCCTTCTCCTTTTTTTGCATACGTCCAGCTGGCATCCCAGAACTGAAGAATCCAAGTGAGTGTGGCATCACAGACTCTAAGTAGAGAGGGACTTTAGGAAGGAACTGGTCATTGTTGGATCAGATGTCTCAGAGAGTTCAACAGAGCCAAGAGTAGTAAGTGAGTTGACTTTGGCAATGAGGAGGTCACTAATGACCCATGTGAGAGCGGCTACAGTGCAGTAAGTGGTCAAAAGATAGTTGTGTTGTAGCCAGCTAGGAGATAAATGAGTGGTGAGGAAGGGAAGGTAGCAGATAGAGATTGTTCTTACCAAAACCTTGTTTCTGAAGTAAAGAAGAAAGTAATTAGAAAAGAGTGTGGGTGAAAGAAGGGCTCCTTTGTGTTATTTGGAAGAGACTTGAGAATATTTTTCTTATGAGGGGAAGGAGTCCTTGGGCAAGAAAAGGGTCAATAATTGGTAAGGAAGAGAGGATGATTCATAGAGCAAGATTCTGGAGGAAATGGGAGGAGAAGGTTCCAGAAGATAGATAGCGAGATTAGCTTTGAAAGAGTGGGAAGTTTTACACTGAGCTTTAATACCATAATGCCCTTAGGAGATTCTTTTCAAAGTAAGGTTGTATTTTTGTGTGTACTTTTTATAGCTTTACCGAATCTTCTGCCTTATTGTCATAGTGTTGGCTGTCACTTCCTGCTGTCATCATGTCTTTGAGTAGTTCTTTATTTCTAATTTGCTGCTTCATAACTGCTTCCAACTAGAAAACCTGGAAACTGTGCTCTTCAGAGTTGAGTATGAAGCAAGAGTAAATAAACTGAAGGTCTAGAAAGCATGTTGCCCCCCCTCCAAGGGATGGAGTTCATAAACTTTGGGACATGTCTTCTCTGCACCTCGAATTCTGCCCCCCTCCCCCCTTTTAAGGTGAACTCACAGAGGGGAGTTGCTTTGAACTTTCTACATTTTCCAGATGAAATACCAGATAAGGAACATCTCGAAGTTATTTTGTTTATGCATTTACTATTGAAAAAGTCTACTTGTACTTTATTTCTTTACTTTTTAAAATTCTGATAGAGTCTAGGAAGGTGATGGGATGAACAAGACATAAGGCTCTGAATTATAACCATTAAAATGTTGAAGAGTAAATATTCTCCGGTTAGAGCACCAGGTATTTGTGATGTGGTCTGTCCTGAGGCGTTTGATTTAGGTGTGTCACTATATAAAAATGCAGTCAGCTCTGTGCTTTTTATGGCTGTTTATGCTTCTTTCTCTAGAGCTCTGTGGCCCTTTTGTTCAAATGAGAAGTCTGAAAGTGATGCAGTTACCTTTGGACTAATTTTCAAAAAAGTGTTAAGTTTGGAGGCTATTTTTTCTGTAACTAAGGTATATATTCAGCATTTTAGAGTTTATTTAGAAATGCACATTAAGTCTGATGGGTTTCATTCAGATGACATACACAGGCAAGTGTTTGTATTAAATGTGTTTGCTGATCATCGGCACTGGGCTCATGTGGAAACGTAGCAAAGCAGAGTCATGGGCTTCATCTCTGTCCTCCCAAAGCTCTCTTGAAGGAGTTCAGGGCTGTGTATTGTTAATAGACTCTTGGATGATTCTGGTAGGCACTGAACAAATGAGATCTTCTGGTGCAGTGGGTCCAATCTGTGATTAAGTTGAACCAACTTGGTTCTTCCATTGAGTATTGGTAAAAGTATCCATGGTTAGAACCTAAATCAGATGAGTACTTGTCCAGGTGCTTTTTGTGGGATGACCTTTTAAAGTATTTTTCAGACTTCTTACTTATTATTTTTATATTTTTGGCTGTACCACCAGGCATGTGGAATCTTAGTTCCCTGACCAGGGATCGAACCCACACTCTCAACATTGAAAATGTGGAGTCCTAACCACTGGACCTCCAGGGAAGTCCAAAACTACTATTTTTTAATAACTTTATTGACATAAAATTCATACTATTCAGTTAACACCTTTAAAGTGGTCAGTAAAAAAAATAAAAAAAATAAAGTGGTTAGTGGTTTTTGGTTTAGTCACTGATGTATGTACCTATTACCACAGTCAATTTTTAAAACATTTTTATCACCTCAGAAAGAAACCTCTTGCCGTCTCGTTATCTCCTTCCTATTCCCTCCCAACTCTAAGCAATCAGTTATCAACTTTCTGTCTCTATAGGTTTCCCCCTTGTGGACTTTCAGATGTATGGAATCATCTCTTGTGACTGTCTTCTTTCACTTAGCATAATATTTTCAAGGCTCATTCATATTGTGGCATATATCAGTATTTCACTCCTTTATAGCTGGATAATATTACATTATATTGGTACGTCACACTTGGTTTATCCTTTTATTCACTGGTGGATATTTATGTTGTTTCCATCTTTTGGCTAGGATGAATAATGCCACTATAAACATTCATGTACAAGTTTCTCTATGGATTTAAATGTTCATTTCTTTTGAGTGTACATGTAAGAAGTGAAATTTCTAGGTCTTGTGGTAACTGTTTAATAATTTGAGTTACTTTCAGTTTTCCAAAGCAGCTGCACCATTTTATATTCCTTATAAAGAAACTTAAGTGTTTGAGATTTCCAATTAGCGATCTGACTTTTTGAGTCTAGCCATCTTTATGAGTGTGAAGTGTTGTCTCATTGTGGCTTTGATTTTTGTTTTTCCCTCATGGCTAATGATGTTGAACATCTTTTCATGTGCTTCTTGGCAATTTGTAAATCTTCTTTGGAGAAATGTCTATTTAGGTACTTTGCCCATTTTTAAAAATTGGGTTGTTTGTGTTTTTATTACTGAGTTGTAAGAGTAAAATTGCACACACCTCACATGCTAGTAATGCTCAAAATTCTCCAAGTCAGGCTTCAACAATATGTGAACCGTGAACTTCCAGATGTTCAAGCTGGCTTTAGAAAAGGCAGAGGAACCAGAGATCAAATTGCCAGCATCCGCTGGATCATCAAAAAAGCAAGAGAGTTCCAGAAAAACATCTATTTCTGCTTTATTGACTATGCCACAGCCTTTGACTATGTGGATCACAATAAACTGTGGAAAATTCTGAAAGAGATGGGAATACCAGACCACCTGACCTGCCTCTTGAGAAATCTGTATGCAGGTCAGGAGGCAACAGTTAGATCTGGACATGGAACAACAGACTGATTCCAAATAGGAAAAGGAGTACATCAAGGCTGTATATTGTCACCCTGTTTATTTAACTTATATGCAGAGTACATCATGAGAAATGCTGGACTGGAGGAAGCACAAGCTAGAATCAAGATTGCCGGGAGAAATATCAATAACCTCAGATATGCAGATAACACCACCCTTATGGCAGAAGGTGAAGAAGAACTAAAGAGCCTCTTGATGAAAGTGAAAGAGGAGAGTGAAAAAGTTGGCTTAAAGCTCAACATTCAGAAAACTAAGATCATGGCATCTGGTTCCATCACTTCATAGCAAATAAATGGGAAAACAGTGGAAACAGTGGCAGACTTTTATTTTCTTGGGCTCCAAAATCACTGCAGATGGTGACTGCAGCCATGAAATTTAAAAGATGCTTACTCCTTGGAAGAAAAGTTATGACCAATCTAGACAGCATATTAAGAAGCAGAGACATTGGCAAAGATGGACCTTTGCCAACAAAGGTCCATCTAGTTAAAGCTATGATTTTTCCAGTAGTCATGTATGGATGTGAGAGTTGGACTATAAAGAAACCTGAGCACCAACGAATTGGTGATTTTGAACTGTGGTGTTGGAGAAAACTCTTGAGAGTTCCTTGGCCTGCAGGGAGATCCAACCAGTCTTTCCTCAAGGAGATCAGTCCTGAGGGTTTGTTCAATGGAAGGACTGATATTGAAGCTGAAACTCCAAAACTTTGGCCACCTGATGTGAAGAACTGACTCATTTGAAAAGACCCTGATGCTAGGAAAGATTGAAGGCAGGAGGAGAAAGGGACAACAGAGGATGAGATCGTTGGATGGTATCACTGACTTAATGGACATGAGTTTGAGTTAACTCCAGGAGTTAGTGATGGACAGGGAGGCCTGGCATGCTGCAGTCCATGGGGTCGCAAAGAGTCGAACATGACTGAGCGACTGAACTGAACTGAAGAGTTTTTTGTATATTCTAGGAACAAGTCCTTTGTCAGATATATGATTTGCAAATATTTTATCCTGTGGATTGTCTTTTATTTCCTTTATCATATTCTTTGAAGCATAAAACTTTTTAATTTTGATGACATCAAATTTATCTATTTTTTGTTTTGTGCTTGTGCTTTTAGTGTGTATCTAGAATTCTTTGTAAACCCTGTGGTCATGAAGATTTACCCCTGTGTTTCCTTTTGAGGAGCGGGACACTGGTGGTTCAGTGGTAGAATTCTCGCCTCCCACGCAGGAGACCCAGGTTCGTTTCCCAGCAAATGCATCGTGCTCATATTAGTTTTGGGGCTTCCCTGGTGGCTCAGAGGTTAAAGTGTCTGCCCGCAATGCGGGAGACCTGGGTTCAATCCCTGGGTTGGGAAGATCCCCTGGAGAAGGAAATGGCAACCCACTCCAGTATTCTTGTCTGGAGAATCCCATGGATGGAGGAACCTGGTGGGCTATAGTCCACGGGGTCATAAAGCAAAGAGTCGGACATGACTGAGCAACTTCACTTTCACTTTTCTTTTGAGAGTTTTATAGTTTTTCCCTTATATTTAGCTCTTTGATCCATTTTGAATTGATTTTTGTGTGTAAGTGTCCAAATTAATTTGCTTGCAGGTGGCTATCCAGTTAACAACACTGCTTGTTTGCTCCTTTAAAAAACCCGACTCGATTTTTCTATAAAATGCATTTCATTATTTTAAATTAGAAGGGTGGTAAGTTACTTAGGAAGTTACATTAGTTATTTTAATTTCCTTTCTTTATAGTTGACTTTTTCTGGTGTTTATGTAATTAACATTGCTTCTAAAACTATTGCAACATATAGCATCAAAGTATTTGATTTGTAAAAATTACTAAGTTTGTGTTATGTATTCATACGGAAAACCCCAGAGGGTTGCCCGATTTCCAAGTTTGTCTCTACTGTGGAACTAAGTATCGTATATAAAGCTCCAATTCTGATTTCTGAAATTTTGGTGGGAAAGGAATACACTTAATGTTTAATGCTCTTCAAAGTCCGTTCTAACCATTCCATGGAACTATGGAGGCTCCCCAGTCTTCAGCTTGGATTTAGGATTTTTCTTGCTGGTATCTGTCATTTTCTATAGTGAGGTCAGTGCAATATCTGTCTAAGCAATTTCTTCCTTTATCTTCACTGTTCTGCATTTGGTAAAATCCTCCTGATTTTTATAAAAGATGAGGAAGGAAATGTTTATCTTCACATTAAATTACAAAGCTGAAAATTCTTTTCTAACATTAATATTTAGTAACAGCATCCCCTAACCTCCAGTACAGAAGAGCATTTAAAAATAGATCTATTCCCTGTTCTGTGAGGATCACAGATTTTCTTCTCTCTGAAGAGACAGAAAGAAGAATAACCAACATTTCCTGAACATTTTGAACTGCCAGGCACTCTTCTGAACTGTTTACAGGTATGATCCCAGAACCTTCTGAGGATAGGCGCTCTTACTGACTTCATTTTACGGATTAGGAAATTGAAGAACAGATAAGGGGTAGAACAGGATTAGAATCCAGGTATCCTGATGCAAAGAACTGATTCATTGGAAAAGACCCTGATGCTGGGGAAGATTGAAGGCAGGAGCAGAAGGGGAAAACAGAGGATGAGATGGTTGGATGGCATCATCAACTCAATGGACATAAGTTTGAGCAAGCTCCAGGAGTTAGTGATGGACAGCGAAGCCTGGCGTGCTGCAGTCTATGGGGTCACAAAGGGTCAGACACGACTGAGTGACTGAACTGAACTGATCCTGACTTCAGGGCGTGTTGTCTTAACAGCTCATATGAAAGACTGGCCTGCTTTATCTTTCCTGTCTTAAACTCTAATCTTAAATTCCATATGTCATTTTAGATGGGTCTACAAAAGAGGATCTATGAAACACACCTGAATGCCCTGTTGTTGTTGTTGTTATTGTTTTTCCTTCTAAAACTCAACCTTACCCTCCATTAATCCTCATTAAACAGTTCCATAATAATAACATCCCAAATGTACAAAAATCCCCGTGCATGCTTCAAGACATTTTTTTATTCTGTTGAATGCATTCTATGGTAATAGCTTGCTTTTATGATATTAATTAATTACTGATCCTGCCTATTATATTGTTACCAAAATATCATCCATAGGAATAGGTGAATCCTGAAATAGGTGGCCTGAAAGTAACACAGACTGCATGATCTGGAAAAAGTAACATTGGCATGGTAGAAGAGCCATTCATCTGGCTTTGCTCCCATTTAATTCTATGACCCTAGCCTATCTCTCCATCTGTCCGGCCCTAGTTTTCTCATCTGAGAAGTAGTTGAACCTCTAAGGTCCTATTCTGTTTTAGCATTCAGAGATACTGTATACTCTTGGTAAAGTGTCTTTGAAACCACGGAATATAATTTGAGTACTCTAATTGGGTTTTGTTCCTTGCATTTTATAGTAGTTATTGGCAGGCATACAGAACACACTGAGAGATAATTCTGTTAACTAACCCCTTGATCCACAGAGTAGAAACCTCAGTTCCTGCACAGGAAATATGATTTACATGCTCTGTCTTGGAAATGTAGTTTTAGATGCTTTTAGTGTTTTATTAAGGATCTGCCCAGAGACTGTTCAACAGTGTTCAAGGCTTATATATATTCTCTAGTGACTTACTATATTAGTGACTAAAATTAGATTTTTTAAAACTTATTTTTAAAATAATTCTGAAAAATGAACCTTTTCATTGGAATAGAGGTAAGAATAGGAAGGGAGATGGGGGTTGAAGGCTAATTTAGGATCCAGATTTAGTTTTGTCCTGGGAAACTGACAGTGGCTTCTAGAATATACTTCCTGGTTTATTTTTAGTCTACTGCAACCAATAAACCCTTAGTAATAATAGTAGCTACCATTTACAGAGTGCCTGCTGTGCCTGGCAGCACTTTGACAAGAAACCTGTAAGACCTATATGAACCCTACTGAAGCATGTAAAAGAAAACCTGAGTGGAGATCTGTGCATGTTCCTCAACGAAAAGGCTTAATATTGCAGAGAGGCCATTTCTACCCCAGGTAACTTACAGCTTCAGTGCAATGCCCATCAGAATCCTAACTGGCTTTTTGGAACTTGATTCTAAAAATCATGTGGAAGAGAAGATGCTCAAGAATAATAAGATGCTTTTATTTTTATTACATATATATTTTTTATATTTGTTTATTTTGGGCTGTGTTTTGTCTTTGTTGCTGCGTGGTCTTTTCTCTAGTTGTGGCAAGTGGGGGCTGCTCTCCAGTTGCAATGCAGGACCTTCTCATTGCAGTGGCTTCTCTTATGGTGGAACATGTGCCCTCCTGGCATGCAGCTTCAGAGGCTGTGCGTGGGCTCAGTAGTTGTGGTCCCGGAATCTAAAGCACAGGCTCAATAGTTGTGGCACATGGGCTTAGTTGTTCCTCGGCATGTGGGATCGTCTCCAATCAGGAATCACACCCGTGACTCCTATACTGGCAGGCAGATTCTTCAGCTTTGAGCCACCAGGGACGCCCAGCAAGACACTTTTAAATAAGAGAGTTAGAGAAGATGTGCCCTAGAGGATATCAAAATGTATTATAAAATTTCCCTAAAGCAGTATAAATTTAATGAAACAGATACAGGTCTATGTGTGTATATAGGGATTTACTGCATGATAGAAATAATGTTTCAAATCAGTGGTGATAGGAAGAACTACAGCTGGAGTTGGTAATTAGCTGTCCATATGAAAATAAAAGTTAGAGCCCCACATTAGATCAAACTGAAAAATAAATCCTAGATGGGTTATAGACCTACACATTTTTAAATATATAAAGTTAATTAGAGGAAGAATATAGAAAAGTTTATGTTCCATTGAGAAAGGAAAAATCTTAAGTAGGTGACTAAACACAAAAGCCCTAAAAAAAGATTAATAAATTTGACTATATCAAAATATAAATTTTGATAAAATAAGACACTAATAATTATATTAGAAAATAAGCAATAATTGAGAAGTATTTGCAATATATAGAGCAAATGCTTTGTATTCCTGATCCATAAAGAACTCCTAAAAATAATAATAGGAAAAATAAACAAATTCATAGAAGAGGGAATAAAAATGACTCATAAGAAAATACATTCAACTTCATTAGTAATTAGAGATATTTAAAAATAAGATAAAAATATTCACCCATGGGTTAGCAAATATATTTAATTTGATAATAACTGGTGTAATGAGGGAATGCAAAAAGGCAAAATGGTTGTCCGAGGAGGCCTTACAAATAGCTTTGAAAAGAAGAGAAGTGAAAGGCAAAGGAGAAAAGGAAAGATAAACCGAATCGAATGCAGAGATCCAAGGAATAGCAGGGAGAGATAAGAAAGCCTTCCTCAGCATCAGTGCAAAGAAATAAAAGAAAACAATAGAATGGGAAAGACTAGAGATCTCTTCAAGAAAATTAGAGATGCCAAGGGAACATTTCATGCAAAATGGCACAATAAAGGACAGAAATGGTATGGACCTAGCAGAAGCAGAAGATATTAAGAAGAGGTGGCAAGAATACACAGAAGAACTATACAAAAAAGGTTTTCACAACCCAGATAATCACAATGTTGTGATCACTCACCTAGAGCCAGACATCCTGGAATGAGAAGTCTTAGGAAGCCTTAGGAAGCATCACTACGAACAAAGCTAGAGGAGGTGATGGAATTCCAGTTGAGCTATTTCAAATCCTAAAAGATGATGCTGTGAAAGTGCTGCACTCAATATGTCAGCAAATTTGGAAAACTCAGCAGTGACCACAGGACTGGAAAATTGTCAGTTTTCATTCCGATCCCAAAGAAAGGCAATGCCACAGAATGCTCAAACTACCGCACAATTGCACTCTTCTCACATGCTAGTAAAGTAATGCTCAAAATTCTCCAAGCCAGGGTTCAACAGTACATGAACTGTGAACTTCCATATGTTCAAGCTGGATTTAGAAAAGTCAGAGGAACCAGAGATCAAATTGCCAAAATCTGTTGGATCATTGAAAAAGCAAGAGAGTTCCAGAAAAACATCTACTTCTGCTTTATTGACTATGCCAAAGCCTTTGACTGTGTGGACCACAACAAACTCTGGAAAATTCTGAAAGAGGTGATGACTACCTGACCTGCCTCTTGAGAAATCTGTATGCAGGTCAGGAAGCTACAGTTAGAACCGGACATGAAATGACAGGCTGGTTCCAAATCGGGAAAGGAGTGCTTGCTTCGGCAGCACATATACCAAATCGGGAAAGGAGTACGTCAAGGCTATATTTTGTCACCCTGCTTATTTAACTCATATACAGAGTACATCATGAGAAATGCTGGCAGAAGCTGGAATCGAGATTGCCAGGAGAAATATCAATAACCTCAGATATGCAGATGACACCACCCTTATGGCAGAAAGCAAAGAAGAAATAAAGAGCCTCTTGATGAAAGTGAAAGAGGAGAGTGAAAAAGTTGACTTAAAGCTCAACATTCAGGAAACTAACATCATGGCATCCAGTCCCATCACTTTACGGCAAATAGATGGGGAAACAGTGGCAGACTTGATTTTCTTGGGCTCCAAAATCACTGCAGCCATGAAATTAAAAGACGCTTTCTCCTTGGAAGAAAAGCTATGACCAACCTAGACAGCATATTAAAATGCAGAGACATTACTTTGCCAACAACGGTCCATCTGGTCAAGGCTATGGTTTTTCCAGTAGTCGTGTATGGATGTGAGAGTTGGGCTATAAAAAAAGCTGAGCATCAAAGAATTGATGCTTTTGAACCATGGTGTCGGAGAAGACTCTTGAGAGTTCCTTGGACTGCAAGGAGATCCAACCAGTTCATCCTAAAGGAAACCAGTCCTGAATATTCATTGGAAGGACTGATGCTGAAGCTAAAGCTCCAATACTTTGATCTCCTGATGCGAAGAACTGACTCATTGGAAAAGACCCCGATGCTGGGAAAGATTGAAAGTGGGAGGGGAAGGGGACGACAGAGGCTGAGATGGTTGGATGGCATCACCAACTCGATGGACATGAGTTTGAGTAAACTCCGGTAGTTGGTGATGGACAGGGAGGCCTGGCATGCTGCAGTCCATGGGGTCACAAAGAGTCAGACATGACTGAGTGACTGAACTGAACTGAACTGAACTGAACTGAATGAGTGAATAGAGCAAAAGGTAGTGTAATAAACTGTTTGTGAACCTAGAATTTGGTATAGCCACTGGAGGGCAATTTGGTAGTATCTGTTAAAACTTAAAGTAGCTGTACCTATGACTCTGCAGTTTCCTTTCTTGTTTTCTACCCTTGAAAAAGCATTCTTACATGTAACTCAAGCATGTGCTATAAGAATGATTGTTGTAGCATTGTCTGTAATAGCAAAACAAATCCCGTATTCATTCATATGGGAATGCTTACACTCAGGACAACTAGACAGAGCTTATGGAGAATGGGATAAATCCATGTGTATTAACAGGGAAAGATCTTCCAAATAACACACTGAGTAAAGAAAGCAAATTATAGGACAGTAAATGATAAAGAATCTGTCTGCCAATGCAGGAGACGTGGGTTTGGTCTCTTGGTTGGTAAGATCCCCTGGAGTAGGAAATGGCAACCCATCTCAGTATTCTTGCCTGGAAATCCCATGGACAGAGGAGCCTGGCAGGCTATAGTCCATGAGATCACCGAAAATCAGACAGGACTGAGTGACTGCGAATGTACATGTAAATATAATATAATACTATTTATGTAAAATAAAACATCATTTCTGTTGTGCAAATGTACACATACACATATCTGAAAGTCTGGCTAATAAGTCCACTTAACTTGGGAGGAAACTGAGCCTGGGATTTTTCTAAAAGGAACTTTATTTTTACTAGTATAGTTGGAATTTTTAAAACATGTATTCTTGTCTCATTTGTTTGATTAAGATAAACAATTTTAAAAATTACAGTGACAGTAAATTTTGATTTATAAAAGCATATTTTAAAATACTTCTACAGTGTGGAATCACTTTTTACGTAATAAAACACTTTGCTGCATGTGTGTCTAGAAGGTAATACATAAAACCATTGAAGCCTTCAGGATGGTAGAATCATGGGTAGTTTTTAAGACTTGTCGGCTTCCCTGGTGGCTCAGACGGTAAAGAGTCCACTTGCAGTGCAGGAGACCCGGGTTCAATCCCTAGATCAGGAAGATCCCCTGGGGATGGGAATGGCAACGCACTCCATTATTCTTGTCAGAATCCCATGGACAGAGGAGCCTGGGGGGCTGCAGTCATGGGGTCGCAAAGAGTCGAACACGACTGAGCGACTAACACTTTAAGACTTGACGTGTTCTGTATGCTTTTATATTTTGAACATTTTTCTTTCACAGTGAATGACGTATTTTTATAACAGAAGCAGTTTTCAAGGAGAAAACAAAGAGGCCCTCTGATAAATGTTGAAACCTCTTTTAAAGATTCACTTGAATCATATTTAAGTTTTCATGAAAATTACTCTTAATCAAACCTAACATTTACTGATGTGAGTTTAAGTTTGGAGGGTATTAGAAAAGCCCTTATATAAACATGGACTTTCTCCTTCAGGAAGCTGTAGAATTAGACTTAATCCACTTCAGTGCTGTGAAAGGCATTGTTACATTTCCTTTTAATGATTCCAGTTTCCTATCATCAATTTTAACAGGTCAAATGGAGTACTTTAAGGATTGTTTTTGAAAATCTGGTCAGTGGAAAATCCCAGAGAGTCTTCCTTTGTTGTTTTTGGTTGTATTAGAATGAGTTGCCTTTGATTTTAGCAGTAGATTCATAAAAATGGAGAAGGATAATAATTTTACTTATTTTCCTAATCATAATTTTCATCTTCAGAGAATATACATGCTTCTAAAGGCAAGTGAGATGATGTTTTTCCTCCTGACAGCAACCAACTCTCTGATTCTCTGAGGACACCAGCTATGTGTCAGTTCAGTTCTGATAACTACTCAGAGTTACCATCTGACTCCATAAATTTAAAGATGTAGTCCCGCAGGACTGTCCTTACTTCAGACACCAATCTCTCAAGTATTGAGTCCCCACATTACTCACACTTCTATCCAAGATGGCTACAAAGTCAGGGGTTCCCACAACCTCTCTCCTCAGGTTCAATAATAATTGCTAGAAGCACTTATAGAACTCAGGAAAGTACTTTACTTGCTGTTACTGGTTTATTAAAAAGGATACAACTCCAGGACTAGGCAAAAGGAAGGGATGCATAAGGCAAGTTATGAGGAAGGGGCATGGAGCTTCCATGACCTTTCCAGGTGTCTCACCATCTCAGCACCTTGATGTGTTCACCAACCTGAAAGTTCTCAGAATCCTGTCCTTTATGAGTTTTTATGAAGATTGCATCACCTAGGCGTGATTGATTAAATCATTGGCTATTGATGGTTAGCTCAGTTTCTAACCCCTCTCCTCTTCCTAGTGTTTGCAGGGTAGGGCTGAAATTTCCAAGCTTCTAATGGAGACTTGATTGTTCTGGTCACTAGTTTCCATCCTGGAGCTATTTAGGGACCCACCAAGAGTCACCTCATTAGAACAAAAATGCTCCATCACCCTCATCACTCAGGAAATCACAAGAGCTTTAGGAGCTCTGTGCCTGGAGCCAGGGACAAAGACCAAATATCTTTCTGTGATACCATTTCAAGGAAAGCCAGTTTTTGGTTAATAGGATTTGGGAGCTAAGTGTCTGCTTGATAGAATGAAAGCAGTTTCATGATGAACCTTCTTTCATGATTCCAAAAAGGTTGAGTAAGGCTTGATGAAGTGAAGAAAGGGGAAGAAAAACAAAGGCAAGGAAACCAAAGGTTCTGAGATAAGTGCAGAAAAATTCAGTATTTGAGATAATAAAGACTTGATGGGGGAGAGAGGGAGATGCTAGCTTAGAGAGCTAAGTAGACAAAGGGCCAAGTCCTTCAGTGCCTTGTGTGCTTTGGTAAGAATTTTGGACTTAAACTTTAGCCTTTCTTTCTCAAGTTTTACATTGTATCACAATCACTTGGGAAGTGTGTAAAATTTCAGACTGGTCTAGAAATAGGCATTTTCATAAGCATCCATAGGTAACTGACACAGGAAATGCTGCTTTTGGCAAAGAAGCACATGAACTTTATTCACAGAAGCAAAGTTAGAATTGTGACTTAGAGGACATCATTGCAGTAGCCAAGTCCTAAAACTAACAGAGGCCCAAGCTAAGGCAATTGTGGTTGGGATAGAGAGGATGAAACAGGTTAGAGAAAAATATAAAAAATAAAGTGGTATAGGGCCTTGTAATGGTTTGTGAGAGATGAGGCAGAAGGAGAAGCCTACATTGACTCTTGAAGATTTTCAAGTTTGTTGGTCTGAGCAGGTGGTGGATTCCATTAACAAAGATACAAGAAGTAAAGGTTCTGCAGGAAGAAGATGAGTTCAGTTGTGTACTGCTGAGCATGTAGTCCTGTGAAACATCTAAGCAGATATGTTCCCATCAGGCAGTAGGATATTCAAGAGGACTGGGGATGAAAACTGGAAATTATTTTATAATGAGAGAGATGAAATCACTGAAGAAATGCCCATGGAGGTAGATGCTAATGAGAGACTGAGAGCCCTTGTGTTTAAGGAGTGTAAGTAGAAAATAAATACCTGACAGAGACTGAGAAGGAACAACTGGAAAGCAGTTTGAGGAAGACCAGTAGAGAGTGGTAGGTATCACAGATGCAAAAAGAGTTTTAGGAAGGAGTGAATGATTGGTCCAGTTCTGAGTATGCCCCCAGAACATCATTTCCTAAAAATTAAAAATTATATTCTCATTTTAGGAAAAGTTAAAAAAAAAACTTAACATTGTATAGCTATTCAGGTGAAAAAGTTGATAGCTATGTACCAACCTATGTATGTCCCAGAATCCTCTAGCCATTGAATTCTATAACAAAACAATTTTCCTTTACATCTTAAGAAGCCAGTTATGCAGGCTGTTTCTCAATGGAGACATTTAACTTTTTTTTTTCTCCCTGAAACTTTTAAACGTTTGAGTTCATTTTATAGTTTTTTAGGGAATTTTTCAAGTTCTAATACATTTCCCAGGTGTACTTTTCTTAATTAGTTTGTCATTAATAAAATTGGGGAAATGGGTGCTGCAGATGGTTTACAATTCCCTAATTCTATTTAATATAAAGATTCTATTTCTCTTTTTCATCTAAAAGCCATCCTACTATTCTTTGGTGGCCAATTGACAATAAACTTATTTTATAGCTACTGTAGATGAGGTTTGGAATATCTTCAGTACTTCACATATGTGTAGATGTTGGCAGGGAAATATTAAATTCTACTTTCTAGTCTTTAGTTTTCTTCTTTTCTAAATGTTTAGTCATTTAACACAGTCTATTTGTGATCATTGGTTATGCATTTGTATTTGAAGACAACCTGGAACATATAATAAGCATGTAGATGCTACTTACTATCTTTCAGACTCACTATACCTTGTGTGAAATATACTCTTGACTGAAATATGTTCACTTTTAGTTTGATATAAATATTTTCTGAAAAGAAGGAATTAAACTATAGATGAGTTGTTGTGGGATATGCTGTTTGGTCCTTTGGGCTCAAAGCTGAATAAAAAGACTTATCTGTGTTTCCATATAGATTTTAGAATAGTTGTTCTAGTTCTGTGAAGAATGCTTTTGGTACTTTGATAGGAATTGCTTGAACTTGTATTTTTCCTGGGGTAGTATGGTCATTTAAATAATATTAATTCTTTCAATCCATGAACACAGTGTATCTTACTACTGTACGGCCCAGAGCAATCTTATATAAGGTTTAAGATTTAAATATAAGATTTGAAAAATCTTTTCAAAACTTCTAGAAGAAAATGTAGACATACTCCCTTTGACATTGGTCTTAGTAACATTTTTTTTGGATATGTGTCCTCAGGCAGGGGAGAACAAAGCAAAAATAAACACATGAGACTACATCAAACTACAGCAAAAGAAACTATCAACAAAATAAAATGGGTGCCTACTGAATTGGAGAAGATACTTGCAAACGATGTGTCTGATAAAGGGTTAATATCCAAAATATACAAGAGCTCATATAACTCAACGTCAAAAAACAAACAACAACAAAAAAACAAAACAAAAAAACGCAAACAACTTGACTGAAAAATGGACAGATGATCTGAATAGACGTTTTTCCACAGATGACACCCAGATGGCCAACAGACACCTGAAAAGATGCTCAACATCACTAATCATCAGGGAAATGCAAATCAAAACCACAAAATCACCTCACACCTGTCAGAATGGCTGTTATCAAAAAGATAACATTTAACAACTGTTGGCAAGGGTGTGGAGAAAAAGGAACTCGTGCATTGTTGATGGAAATGTAAATGGGTGCAGCTATGGTGGAAATCAGTATGAAAATTTCTCAGAAAATTAGAAGTAGGACTACCATATGATGCAGTAATTCCCCTTCTGGGTATTTATCCAAAGAAAACAAAAACACTGATTTGATAAGATATATTCACCCCTGTGTTCATTGCAGCATTGTTTACAGTAGCCAAGATATGGAAGCAGCCCAAATGCCCATCAAAAGATGAATGGTTAAGGAAGATGTGGAATATATACAATGGAATATTACTCAGCCATAAAAAGGGTGAAATCTTGCCATTTGCTATAGCGTGGATGGACCTAGAGAATATTGTGCTAAGTGAAATAAGTCAGAGAAAGACAAATACTGTATCATTTTGCTTAAATGTGGAATCTAAAAAACAAATAACACAAACATAAAACAGAAACAGTTATAGATACAGAGAACAAACAGGTGGTTACCAGAGGAGAAGGGGATGGGGGAATAAAGAAGTGGGTGAGGGAGATTAAGAGGTGCAAAATTCAGTTGCAAAATAAATGTCACATATGAAATATATAGTGTGCAGAATATAGTCAATAAGTAATATCTTGTATGGTGACATCATAACTAGACTTAACATGGTGATCATTTTAAGATGTGTAAAGAAAAGTCACTGTGTTGTGTAATAGGAACTGACAGTGTTGTAGGTTCAACTATGGAAGTTGTCGATAGAGTAAATCCAAAGAGTTGTCATTACACAAACTTTCTTATTTAATTTTGTATCTATATGAGATGATGGATGGTCACTAAACTTACTGTGAAATTGTTTCATGATATAGGTAAATCATATCTTTATGCTGTATACTTTAAACTTATACAGTGCTGTATGTACATTTGAATAAAACTGGAAGAGAAATAAAAGGCCTCTGAACCCAGCTGGTAATCCCGGGGCCTAGCCCTAGGTCTGTCACTAGTGAGCTTTATAACCTTGAGCATATCTCTGTGTTTTTATAACATGTCCTACACATAGAAGAGGCTTCCCTGGTGACTCAGATAGTAAAGATTCTGCCTGCAATGCAGGATGTCCAGGTTAATCCCTGGGTCAGGAAGATCCACTGGAGAACGGAATGGCAACCCATTCCAGTATTCTTGCCTAGAGAATTCCCTGGACAGAGGATACTGGCCAACTACAGTCCATGGGGTCGGACACAACTGAGTGATTAACACACACATACACACTATTCAAAAATGAGCTAATATTATTAAGGAAAAGAAAAAAAATCTGGCATTTGAGATTTGGGATGGTAGGGAATTATTTAACTTCTTTGTTTAAATTCAGCATCTACTATTAGAGAAGAGAGCATAGAGAAAATGGTCAGAATTCATTCTACCAGTGGCAGGCAAGTAGTGTGAATATGTGAATTGAGACTATCTAAGGGGTTTTCTTGGTGACTCAGATGGTAAAGAATCCACCTGCAATGCGGGAGACCTGGGTTTCATCCTTGGGCTGGGAAGATCCCCTGGAGAAGGGAATGGCAACCCACTGTAGTATTCTTGCCTGGAGAATCCCAAGCACACACAAGACTTAGGGAATAGACAGAGTCTGTAACAAATCTCTGTGTATCTCTTGCTTTAAGAATTCAGATTAATAATTAAAAAAAAGATACCATGGGGGCTATACTGAACAATTCTGTACACAGAATTTTTCCAGTGAGTCCTGATTTTTGACCTCTGGTTTAAAAGAAAGAATGACAGACCGGAAATGGAAGTCCTAGGTCTGCCATTAATCATGTGGGTAATCTTGGGCAGGTCATTAGATCTCCCTCAGCCTTAGTTCCCTCATCTGTGTAAATTGGACTAAATTCATGTGTAACAACCCTTGTAGTCTCTGAGAATTACTTAATGTTAAGAAGCTTATATTCTGATTACAACAAACTAATTCATCTGAGTGTATTTTCTATCTCACTATTACACCTTGCGGGCAGTTGCTGTGTCTTTCCTCGGTTTTTAGCCTAATAAGGAGGCCAACGAAGATCCAAGGAGGCCAAAGAATTCTGTGATCCTTTGAGGAATTGTCTGAGTTTTTATTTATTAAATTGACTTTAATAGAGAAGATTACTATGTTGATGCAAAGCTTATTAAGGAGAAACTAGAAAATGTAACGTGTAAAATAATTTTCTATCTTTTAAAATTCAGGAAAAGAAACTTCCTCTGCGAGTATTACTGCTTTGTAAGTATTAATTACTCCTCACAAAATCCCAGACAAGGAGGAGGGTAATACTAGCTCCATTTTATAGTTTAGAAGTGGGAAGTATCTCCACTTTTATGAGTTAAGTGGGGTGAGTTAATAGCAAAATCATGGGCTCCAGGATGAAGCCTGGATTCCATTTAACCTCTTTATGGTATTCAACCTGCTGGCTCCACCCAGTCAGAATACACAAGTACACTCTCCTCACATTTCCATATGTCCACATCTCTGTGTCAGGTTCTCCTTTAAACACCCCTTGTCCACAAAGCCCTCCCTAATCTTTGGAAGAAAGTAAGCTCTCCTTTCTACCATGTAATTATTTTTTCCTTCTAGTACTCAACTGAAGACTACTTAAGAGTGTAATCCACATTTGACTCAGCCTTATGTACCATTCAGCCAAATGTCCTATGCAGTATCAAACTCAATGATGTTTGATGGCCAGATAGACGAATGAATGAATAGAAGATTTTTTTATCCTAGCAGCACATGCATAACTATATTAAGTATGGTCTTATACTTGATTGTCATTTTATTGCATTTTTTTATTCTTAACAAACTATTTTGTAACATTAAACTTTTAAAAACAGGCTTCTCTCTAACATTCTAATTCTCTTACATCTTTAGGTGTCAAAATTTAGAATTCCAATATTATATTTATGGCATTGCTTTTACCAGCTTAATTTTCACCAGCCTTGGCTGGGACTTGGAAACAGTGTATCTTGTTTTGATGACTTTCTGATGGGCCAGAGGCCTCAAATGGATGTCACATGATGTTTGAGCAGATCTAACAAAGAAGAAGACAGACAGTTGATCCTCTTTGTTTCAAGTAGCTTCCCTCCCCTCTCCCTCCCTCCTTCTGTGTGTGTGTGTGTGTGTGTGTGTGTGTGTGTGTGTGTGAGAGAGAGAGAGAGAGAGAGAGAGAAAAGAGAGAGAGAGAGAGAGAGAGAGAGAGAGAGAGAGAGAGAGCGAGCACGCGCATGCTCAGTTTTGTCCAACTCTTTGCCACCGACCTCATGGACTGTAGCCTGCCAGATCCTCTGTTAATGGGATTCCCAGGCAAGAATACTGGAGTGGGTTGTCATTTCCTTCTCCAGGGTATCTTCCCAACCCAGGAAGCGAACCCCCATCTCTTGAGTCACCTGCATTGGCAGGCAGGTTCCCCTCAACCCTGTTAGATTCTGGAAATATTTTTGAGCTTTAAGGACAAGTAATAATTACCTTTCTTATATCAAGTTAATCACAGTCAGTCAGTCAGTCAGTTCATCGCTCAGTCGTGTCCGACTCTTTGCGACCCCATGAATCGCAGCATGCCAGGCCTTCCTGTCCATCACAAACTCCAGGAGTAGCATCTAGTAAATACTCAGTTTATATTGGAGTGAATGAAAAAGCAAATATCGGAATGCATTGTAGCAAAGTGGAAATAGCATGAGCCTCTGAGTAACAAAAACCTTGTTTGAGTACTGATTCTCTTATTCTCATCTTGGATGAATTACTTGGCTGAGTCCCTGTACTTTTATCTGTAATATGGAGATGATAATACTCAAAAATTTTCAATACTCTTGTTTTAAAAAATATTTGTCAATATACATTCTAATTTTTTGTTTGGAAAATATGGTCATCATATTTTAGTTCTTGGGCTTTTCACTGTGAAATTTTTAATCTATATACTCCTGGACACATTTTTTAAAATAACAGACAGAGACATGAGATTTAGAGGAAATTCATATAATTTAGTCACCACTTTGTTTAATTATGAAAAATAACAATACCAAATTCTGTATTTTTAAAGATTTTCTATGATTCACATTAGAAAATCAACCAGTCTTCAGCTAGACTTTTTCAGTTGTTCACTTGCTACTTTGATCTTATTTTTCTGCCTATTTATTATTTACATAGCTTAGATAATTAATAATCATCTAAGAGATCATGAGTATCATATTGCACCATTAAAGTTTACTAGCTGCAATCCTAGTGTAATATGTTTAGTTAGAATATGGCTAGAGTTTTATCTTATTCTTTTCCATATACCTTCACTGATGCTTATGACTAGTAATACATTATTTAATATGGAATATCTACTGTAGTAGAAATCAGGAAGAAGTCTGCATGCTGTTAGATAATATGGTAGTATTTGCAACCTAGATTCTCTTGATCTTCTCATTGTTTCCATGTATTTCTCCAGTTGCTTTTGAAATATCTTCATTCATTGATTTATTAATTCTAAATATATATATACTGGATATCACTCTGTTCAGGTACTGTGCTAGGCAATAAACACCTACTGTTCTAGGCGATTAAGTATTCTTTGATGAATAAAGCAGACATAGTTCCTTCTCTCATGAATCTTATTCTGTACAGTAGTGAAGACAGAATTATGCATGTAGATAAATTTGTAATTACAAGTTGTAGTAGTTCTGTGACTGAAACAAAAAGGAGCAGTGCTTAAACTGGAGTTTAGGAAAGACCTCCCTGCAGAAGTCATACTTAGTGGGGAGGAGCCTGCCGCTGCCATAAGAAAATAAGGAAAAGACTAGTCTAAGCAACGTGAATAGCATGTCCAAAGGCCCTGAGGTGGAAAGAGTTTGGCATATTTGTTGAATCAATGAGAAAAAAAAACTTGAGAAGTAGGCAGGGGCCAGATGATGTACGACTTTATAGGCAATAGTAAGAAATTTGAACCGTTTTTTCCCAAGAGGGATAGGGGAGGCCATTGGAAGATTCTCAACATAGGAGTGACCATGACCGTAGTTCTGCTTTAAAAAAGATGGCTCTGGCAACTGTGTGGAGAACAGATTGTAGGAGCTAAAGGATGGAAGCAGGCAGGCTAGTAGGGAGGCTATTGTAGGTGAGACAAGAACTAGATAGATTTGAGGCAGGACCTGGAGGGCTTACTGATAAGTTGGATAGAGGGTTGGGGTGAAGGAGTAAGTCAGAGACTACTCCAGCTTCATGATGAGAGCACCTGAGCTGTTGCTTGTACCTCTTTCTGAGATGAATAATTCTAGGCCAGGGCAGATTTGTGGAAGGTGGAGTAGGGGTTGGGATGGGGAGTTCACAGATAACTGTGAGATCCCCACTGGAGATGACAAATAATTGAATATGAGTCTAGACCTTACAGGAGAGGTTTTGGCCTAGGGGTGTACATTTGGGAATCATCAATGAACAGTTGGTATTTAAAGTCCTGTGACGGATGAGATCACCAAGTAGGGAGAATTAGAAAAGAGGGCTCAAGACCAACTCCATAATCTTTTGAGATTCTGCAGCATTCTAACTAAATTTTCTGACCAAATTAGGTGTTGCCCAACAATCACAGAAAATTCTGCATCTCTGTGTTTTCCTGTCACAACTCACAGATAATAAATATAACAAACAGAACCATGTGATTTTTTGTTTTTTTGTTTTTTTGAGCTAAAAATCTCGTCACTATCTTGCTTTAGTATATTATAAACTTTTCTGGAATTTAGCTGTCAATTTTGAATGCTTGTATTTTAAAATTAATTAATTAATTTATTTATTTACATCTGTGATGTGTGTTCTTTGCTGAAAGGGCTTTTCTGCAATTGTGGTGAGCTGGGGTTACTCTCTAGTTGGTGGTGCGCGGGCTTCTCATCGAGTTGGCTTCTCTTGTTGCAGAGCACAGGCCATAGGGCACTCGGACTTGAGTAATTGCGGCACATGGGTTCCAGAACTCAGGCTCAGCTCAATAGTGGTGGCACACAAGCTTAGTTTCCCTGCGGTATGTGGGATGTCCCCAGATCAGGGGTCCAACCCACGTCTCCCGCATTGGCAGGTGATTCTTTACCACTGAGCCACCGGGCAAGTCCAAACATTTGTTTTTTAAGAGAGTATAGATGTGGAAAGTAAAAGAAACTGGGCCAAATATCAAATATCTGAAGAACTTTTCCTAGAAACTTGTTTCTAAATCAGTCAGTTGGTGTTTTTGTCAATAACCTCTTCTAAAAACAGTATTAATGGGGTGGGGAGGAGAGGAGGACCTTACCCTGGATTGGAGTTTCCATTTATTTTAAATTTACTCTGTTCAGGTCACGTGCCCTATACTAATAATAGGTGTTGATTGATGTTTGCCTTGGTATGTAATGTCAATAAGGCCAGCTTTTCTTCTGGATATGTGGTCTCTGTGTGTATGTGTGTGATTTATTTCTATGTTTGTTCCACATGTTTCTTTAGAGATTTTTGAGCCCCTTGTACATTTTAAAGCCTATTTTAAAAAATTGTATTAAAAGCCAACCTACCCAGTTCATTTCTCTTAGGTTTTTAGGTAACCCATTAATAACTATAGATATTTTGTTTTGCTTGCATGTTGGCTTGCTTGTGTGTTTCATTAATGCTGTAGCTCTAAAACTCACCAAAATTGATTTTTAAAAATTCTTCTTTCAAATGTGAAGCATTTCAGAGCCTTATTATATGTACCTTACTATGCCAAAAATATATATTTTCGGCTACTAAGAATTTCCACCTACGCTCTAAGCCCTCCTTTTGTGCTGCATGTCATCATGTTGTGAGAGCTCTATTTCTAGTCGTTCCTGTGCCCACCTAACTGTATGTAAATATTATCACCCTTTTTTGCTGGGAGAGGGAGCCTTGGCTTTTCTTTTTTAATGTAGTCTCGAGGCATATGAGTATACACTGATTTTTATTGTTGCTATTGTATTGTTTCTTGGATGGGAGACAAGTTTTCATGCTAATGTTGTACTGTGCGATTATGTCCAGTGGGTACTAATAGTCACCAATTCCTATTGTGAGATGCTCAAACAAGTTTAAAGCTCTAAACTCTCAGTTTTCTAGAATCAGAGCTATAATTAGTCTAAAACCAACATGTACATAATTCAAAAGAAACTGTTTTGTATATTTTTGAGATTAATCCTTTGTCTGTTTCTTCATTTGCTATTATTTTTTCCCAATCTGAGAGCTGTCTTTTCACCTTACTTATAGTTTCCTTTGTTGTGCAAAAGCTTTTAAGTTTCATTAGGTCCCATTTGTTTATTTTTGCTTTTATTTCCAATATTCTGGGAGGTGGGTTATAGAAGATCTTGCTGTGATTTATGTCGGAGAGTGTTTTGCCTATGTTCTCTTCTAGGAGTTTTATAGTTTCTGGTCTTACATTTAGATCTTTAATCCATTTTGAGTTTATTTTTGTGTATGGTGTTAGAAAGTGTTCTAGTTTCATTCTTTTACAAGTGGTTGACCAGTTTTCCCAGCACCACTTGTTAAAGAGATTGTCTTTTTTCCATTGTATATCCTTGCCTCCTTTGTCAAAGATGTGTCCATAGGTTCGTGGATTTATCTCTGGGCTTTCTATTCTGTTCCATTGATCTATATTTCTGTCTTTGTGCCAGTACCATACTGTCTTGATGACTGTGGCTTTGTAGTAGAGTCTGAAGTCAGGCAGGTTGATTCCTCCAGTTCCAGTCTTCTTTCTCAAGATTACTTTGGCTATTCGAGGCTTTTTGTATTTCCGTACAAACTCCTGAAGCTCAATTCCAGAAAAATAAATGACCCAATCAAAAAATGGGCCAAAGAACTAAACAGACATTTCTCCAAAGAAGACATACAGATGGCTAACAAACACATAAAAAGATGCTCAACATCACTCATTATCAGAGAAATGCAAATCAAAACCACAATGAGGTGCCATTACACGCCAGTCAGGATGGCTGCTATCCAAAAGTCTACAAGCAATAAATGCTGGAGAGGGTGTGGAGAAAAGGGAACCCTCTTACACTGTTGGTGGGAATGCAAACTAGTACAGCCACTATGGAAAACAGTGTGGAGATTTCTTAAAAAACTGGAAATAGAACTACCATATGACCCAGCAATACCACTTCTGGGCATACACACTGAGGAATCCAGATCTGAAAGAGACACGTGCACCCCAATGTTCATTGCAGCACTGTTTGTAATAGCCAGGACATGGAAGCAACCTAGATGCACATCAGCAGATGAATGGATAAGGAAACTGTGGTACATATACACTATGGAATATTACTCAGCTGTTAAAAAGAATTCATTTGAATCAGTTCTAATGAGATGGATGAAACTGGAGCCCATTATACAGAGTGAAGTAAGCCAGAAAGATAAAGAACATTACAGTATACTAACACATATATATGGAATTTAGAAAGATGGTAACGATAACCCTATATGCAAAACAGAAAAAGAGACACAGAAGTACAGAACAGACTTTTGAACTCTGTGGGAGAAGGTGAGGGTGGGATGTTTCGAAAGAACAGCATGTATATTATCTATGGTGAAACATCACCAGCCCAGGTGGGATGCATGAATCAAGTGCTCGGGCCTGGTGGGCTGGGAAGACCCAGAGGAATCTGGTGGAGAGGGAGGTGGGAGGGGGGATTGGGATGGGGAATACGTGTAACTCTATGGCTGATTCATCTCAATGTATGACAAAACCCACTGGGAAAAAAAAAAAAACTGTTTTAGCCTTTTGTCACTTTAAAAACCAAGCATCTCTGATGGACCACTGCTTTTCATCACTGTTTTTCTGATTTTAAAAACTGATTGACCAACTAATAAAAATAAATGGGAAAAAAAAACCAACTCAGACATATTAAAGGATTTAGCTGAAATAAGACTCTCCTTGTGTTTTGCTAAGATACTCATGTCAACATGCTATAATTTAACTGTTTACCTGTTGAATATTTGAGTTGCAATATATATATATATATATAATTCTATAGGGAATATTTTGTACATAAATCTTAAAATTTTTTTGAGTATAGTTGATTTATAATGTTGTGTTCCTTTCTACCATATTGCAAAGTGAATCAGTTATATATATATATATGCACATATGTGCACTCTTTTTTAAAAGTCTTTTCCCATATAGGCCATTACAAAGTATTGAGTTCCCAGTGCTGTACATTGGTCCTTATTAGTTATCTATTTTAGATATAGTAGTATGTCTATATTAATCCCGATCTCCCAATTTATCCCTCCCTCCACTTTCCCCTTGGTAACCATAAGATTTTCTACATCTGTGATTCTATTTTTTTTTTAATATATAAATCTTTATATACATCCCTGATTATTTCTTTAAAATAAATTCTGGAATTTTCTGAGATGAGGAATATCTTCAAGATTTTTGGTGCAATATCATATTACTTTTGAGAAAAATTTTACTATTTTATACTCCCAGCCATTGGGAGGTAAGAGTTCTTCTTCCTCTTTTCCTTCAGAGCTTTGGAAACTTGGATTTTTTTTTTCCAGCCTGAAGGATGAAAATTGTTTTATATTGCATTTTTGATTAACTAATGAGGTAGGACATGTTTATTTTCTGATTTCTTTAGAAAAATCAAATGAGTCAGAAATCACTAATGTAGATAGGATAGTATACCTTCATTCCACATGGATATAAAAAAGATTTGTATATATGGCTGTAAGAGAGTGTATTTTCAAGTCTTATTATCTCCAGAGACTAGATGTAAACTTTCATTTCCACTACGAGTATCTCCAGCTCTAACCAGTGTTCAGTAGGATATTAACAGTCCGAATCCAGTGTTCCAGAACGTAAATTTGCCAGTTCTCTGAAAAGACTGGACAACAGTTGGAAAATTCAACAGCCCTTCTTCATTGACTTGCTGATGCTCTACCAATGGGCAAAATGCAGGCAAACTGCCAGCTGCTCTGCATCTGCAGACATTTGTGCAGAACTAATTTTAATAGCAGATGTTGGAAATAAAAAAAATTGCAGCCTCCCCTCTGAGAAAGCCAGACCTATCCCGTGACTTCTCAGATGCCCCATAACCCCATTAGCCAGAGTTTCATTCCTAAAATTCCATATATTGCTTCCCTTCCTTCTCATGTGAGCAGTTTTAGAAATGCTTAAGGGAATCTTACAACTTCAGAAAGTCTCAAGACTACTTGCCACCCTGTGATGTCATAAGAAGACTCTGTGTAAAATTAGAGTTCACCCATGAAAGATTCTTCATTTGCCTTGTATCCATCATAAGAAAGACTACTTCTTCATTTTGTATCAAGGTAAAAATTACAGGTAGGCTTCCCTGGTGACTCAGTGGTAAAGAATCTGCCTGCAGTGCAGGAGACACGGGTTCGATCACTGGGTCAGAAAGATCCTCTGGAGAAGAAAGTGATAACCCTCTCTAATATGCTTGCCTGGGAAATCCCATGGACAGAGGAGTCTGGCAGGCTACAGTCCATGGGGTCTCAAAAGGGTTGGACATGTCTTAGCAGCTAACAACAGCAACAACAGTTCTGTTCACACTTTGTCAGACATATTTCAGAAATATTTCTCCCAGTTTGTGAAATTTATCTACAATTGTAGATTATTTTTTGTTTTTCTTAAGTGTATTTTTCAGAGAGCAAAAAGCTTTTACTTCTGTTGAAATCCATTTTATAGTTTTTTTATTTTATAATTTGTGCTTTTTGCATCATTAAATCTTTGCCTAACCCAGTGCTGTAAGGATTTTCTCCTATATACTCTTCTAGAAGTTACTCCTATATTTTGGTAACCATTTATAGTTGTCACAGCTTGTTTTCCCAGTTGATGAAATTAGGCTCAGAGGAGTTAAAACCACTTGCCTAAGGTCATTTACTCTTTAGGTGTCATTATGTCTTCTGATTCTAAATTCTGTGTTTTTCTTGTGGTACAAGTCTGTGCATATTATGTCAGAATATGTACATAGGAAGATCATAAATCCATGTTGGTCTAACATATCCTCAGGGTAATCATTTAGTTTGTCAGTTCCCAAGCAAGATCTTGCCTTCTCTCTTTCCTTCTGGGATCTACCATTTGTTTAGCACATCAGTCAGAGAGGGCAGGTAAGGGAGAAATTATTAAATTTGCTCATCAAATGTTATTTTTTTTTAGTGCCCCATAAAAAGTATTATCTAGTTACTTATATTCAATACGAATTTTGATTTATAGACCACAGTATTAATAATATAAGAATGCATATTGAAGTCAGCCAACAAATACTTATTGAGTGCTTGTTATAAATACCAGGCTCTATGTGCAGTTGCTGGGTATATAGAATGAGTGAATTAGATACACTTGATCTTTTTCCTCATGAAACTTGTAGACTAGAGGAGTAGCTTTCAAATTCTTATGACTGAGATCCACATTAAGAAATACATTTTACATTATGACCCAGTCTGCTTTTGTAGGTGTTCTTGCATGCATATCTAAAACAGAAGTTTCGTGAAACAGTTCTTTGTCTTCTTTCATCCAGTGTACTCTGATATTTTCTATGCTATTCCAGTTAAAAAAAAAAAAAAGCTATGTTCCTGCAAATCACTGAATTGATTTAATAAGTTGTTCATGGTTCTCTCAGCCTGCAGTTTGAAAAAAAGAAAAAGGAGCTGAAACTGGTTTATTACTGTGTTTTGGGGGAGATTTACTGACTGTGATTTGTTGCCAAGGGGCTTGCAGGGAGAACATGAGATTCCCAGCTGCCCTTTGGTCAAGTGCGACAGAAAGTAACTGCACTTTCCCCCTAAACACACCAAAACTTTCAGAATTTCAAAGGAAGTGCTCACTTCCTTCTCAAGATTCTGTAGTGAGGGAAATGGCAAATTTATGAGGCCCTGTATGGATTTAGAAGGGCTTCTCTGGTGGTTCAGTGGTAAAGAATCTGCCTGCCAAGCAGAAGACACAGGTACAATCCTGGGTCAGAACGAGCCCCTGGAGAAGGGAATTGCAACCCACTCCAGTATTCTTGCCTAGAAAATCCCATGGACAGAGGAGCCTGGCAGGCTACAGTCCATGGGGTCGCAAAAAAGTTATATACAGCTTAGCAACTAAGCAACAACATAGATTTAGGAGTAAGTGGGAAATAATTGTCTAAGGAAATCTGTCACTCAAACTCTAATGCTACAACATATACAGAAACCTGTATAACTGTTTCAGTAAGAAAATTTTAAAGTTTCTTCATTGATTGTTCAGAATGGAGGAAACTGGGTATACTGAGTGGTGTTACTTGGCTAGATGTGAATTATGAACAGTCCTCAGAAAAGGGACTTTTATGAACCACAAGTGACCTTTTATTTTGCATTTTTATTTTATCAAAATATAAAAAATTTTTCTTATCTTTTAAGCAGACAACTAAGAACTTCAGAACATGAGAGTGGTCTATCCATTTATTTCAATTTGTAGTTATTTGAGGATTAGAGAAGAAAGGGCGTTGCTTCAGTAATTTGAAATTAGGAACTTTTAATCAGAAGAAGTTATATTTAGTTACATTTTCTTTTTTTTTTTTTTTAGTTACATTTTCTAGTCTGATTTCTACTCAAGTTGGACCTTAAAATTTGGGTTTTCTATAGTGGAGATTTTTGTTTTGTAACTCCCAGTGGGAATGCAACACTACAGTAGGGTGATATTTTACTTTGAATCTTTTTAACCACATACCTTTGACATCCATATGAGCTAATTAACATTGATTTGAGGACTTACAGAAAATGTGATCCAGATTTAAAGTTTCTGGAGGGTGTAAGATTCCATAGCATTTCTTGATAGGCTGGTGCCCTTTCTAATGGGATTATTTTGTTGTGGCAAAGGGATGATAGTAAATTACTATATTTTAAACAATCATTTTCTAATATGCAATACAATAAACAATAATTTTCTAAGATTGGTTTAAATACCAATCAAGAATACCAATGTTCTCGTACCATTATTCTCCATCTAGAGAGCAGGACGGAAAAGGCAATGGCACCCCACTCCAGTGTCCTTGGCTGGAAAATCCCATGGACAGAGGAGCCTGGTAGGCCGCAGTCCATGGGGTCGCTAAGAGTTGGACACGACTGAGCAACTTCACTTTCACTTTTCACTTTCACGCATTGGAGAAGGAAATGGCAACTCACTCCAGTGTCCTTGCCTGGAGAACCCCAGGGACGGGGGAGCCTGGTGGGCCGCAGTCTATGGGGTCGCACAGAGTCAGACACAAGCGACACAGCAGCAAGCAGCAGCAGCAGAGAGCAGGAATAGTGAGAATAGCAAAATGGGCCTAGGACAACTCCCTAGTCTAAGCCTTCTCAAGTTTTTGCCTGTTTGTTTTATTTTGTTTCTCCAGTTAGAAGAAGCTAGTATATTGAAAAGAATTTCCTTGGTTATGAGGAACAGAGTCCATCATCTTTAGAGGATATGTTAACATGAGAACTAAGATATTTCTTTACATGGAATTAATGTTTTCTTTTAGAGAAATTTTTCTCCTAGGAGAGGATTTTACGCTGGAACATCCCTATTTCTGCCAGTCCAGACCAGGCTGAGACAACTGTGGCCGTCAGAACCTGACTGATGTATAAGACGTGGCACTTGTCACTTTGGTTTGCTTAGGGCCCCTACATGGGCCTGGAGTTCTTCTTGTGCTGACATGTCCCATGCGAGAAGTCCATGCATAAGCTGCAGGTGTTCTCTAGGATCAGGATAATGCCTGCCATGCATTCTGGTGCGTTAGTACCTGTTGCTGCTGCCCAGGGATAGATAAAGGGCTGTGGTTTCAACTGGGCCTGGGCTCGGTGCAGAGGCTGATGTGGACTTTGATTTCTACAGGGGACTTCCCTGCACTTTGCCTCTATTCTTAAGAAAAAGCCACTGTCAAAAGCAACTCATCCTTTCCTGCAAGTGTCTTTTCAGAGGAACTTCCTCCTGAGAAAGTAACAGGAGGGTTTTGTTCACAAGTGTGTCTAACCCCCTGGCCTAAGCAGAATAACTCTTCCCTTGTGAGTTCCCCAATCCTTCATTCATCCTTGATATTCTCCTCTTTTGAGTCTCTAGTATCCTTGCTTCTGTCAGTTGGGACAAAATCCACATCCTGGCTCTTCGCTTTGGCCTGAAGCTTAAGGACCCAAGGTGTTTCCCTCTGGCCTCCATAAGGACACACAGCACCTGGAAAACTGCCGTGAGCCCAGTGGAAACCCTCTGGAGATGGCTTAGAAGCCAACTCATCTGGATCGAGGACTACTGCAAGAGGATAGCTCTGTTGCTGGTGGTGGAGTCCTACCTCAGATGTGAGCTTTGACTAACCAGCAATCTCCTCTTTAAGGCATGGTTGGCTTGTTTGGGCTTTCCTGGTGGCTCAGATGGTAAAGAACCTGCCTGCAATGCAGGAAGCCCAGGTTTGATCCCTGGGTCAAAAAGATGCCCTGGAGAAGGGAATAGCGCCCCCTCTAATATTCTTGCTTGGGAAATCCCATGGACAGAGGAGCCTGGTGGGCTGCAGTCCATGGGCTCACAAGAGTTGGGCACGACTGAGCAACTAACACATTGACTTGGATTTGGGGTAACCAACATAATTGGTTGTAGGAGACACTCCTTTGTTATTGGATCCCATGGATCACTTTAGCTTTTGGGAGTTTCTCACAGTGGCTTTTAAGATGTCTTCCAATTGTGGTTTAGGAGATAAGACCCCCTGGGTATTGACCATTGCCCTGGAATCTCTGGCTCGTGAAGCAATTTCTGAATTGATTTCTAAAATTCTTTTCTAAAGTGGAAACTGAACTTAGAGACATGCCATCTCTCTTTGATGGGTTCTTCCCTCCAGCTTCTCTTGCCCTTCTGGCTCTGGAGCATTGCTGTTTTATGTCTGGAATCTCTGAGACATTTCCACTCTCATCTCTCTGCTTGTTTCCTTTCATTGCTCAACTTGTAGTCAGCTCTGAGCTGCTATTAGCCCTCCACAAAGTCCCATTTTTCCAGATTATTTTTTAATGATGCTGGATAAGAGGGGCTGAAAATTCTTTTTTCCTCACTGAGAAGAGTGGGGAGGACTCCACAGGCCCAAGACTAGTATGTGATAAGGGACCCTTCTCAGAATTCTCTGGTGGAAATGAAATTTGATGTGATCACTCTGTCTCTGATTTGTATGAGTTTTCCCCAGGGACTCTGGCAATCTCACTATGATGTCAGCTGTTGAAATGTGGGTGACGGAAGAGAAAAAGACAGATTAGGACAGATTCTGTAATTGGGCTTCTCTTGCCCTTAAATGGGCATGAGTTTGAGCAAGCTCCAGGAGTTGGTGATGGACAGGGAAGCCTGGTGTGCTACAGTCCATGGGGTCGCCAAGAGTCAGACATGACTGAGCGACTGAACTGAGCTGAACTGCCTCTAAACAGCTTTGTGAATACAAGTATTGTGACAGGTAGGCCCTACCTTTGCCATACCCGAAGCTGGACGTGATTTTTTTAGCACATGTTGAGTTTGGATCAAGAAAGAAGAGCTCCAAAATGACATTCAGGTGATGTTCCCCTTGGATAGTTTGAACTGTTGGTGTAACTATTTATCTAGGAAGAATTTCTTCAGAAGATGATAACCTGAGGTGTACAACCTTTCAGCTGCTTCTGGGCAGCTTCTCTCATCATAGTCCAGTTTATCAATTAGAATGCAAATATGCCCTTTGTGCATCGTGAAGATCTTGTGGCCAGAATGCTATATAGGAAATTATTTACAAATCATGGCTTATTTTACTCCCAGTTCAGCCTGTTAGGTATCTCTAGCCTTCATTGCTATCAACCTAGATTCTTCCTCCAGTACTAGAGCTAAATCTTTTAGCTCTCTTATTTATTGCAGAAGGAATCAAGCTCTTTACTCACTGGGAAATAGGTCTAATCCTTGGTTCTCAGTAAAAACTGTGCTTTTCACAATCATCTGAAACCTGACTTGGTAACGTCTCAGGACTCTATCTCGGTAAGAGCAATCTTTCTTTCCTGGCACACAAACCCAGACAATTGTCCAAGGAGGCTTTTCTCCCCTTTCTTACTCAGTGTCTTCTTGTCTTCAAATTCCTCTTGTTTCCTGAATTCCCCTACTTTCTCTGAAATAGCCTTGTCTTTGCTCTTCAAACCTGCGTTCCCCAAAGGAATAAAGAGCTTCACCTCTATGCACACTCTGCAGCAGCATGCAGTGGTCATATTACATGGTATACACATTAGCATCTCTAAAACCCCATTCACTGTCATAGCCCAGGTTGCAAATTAAGCTACACACACAAAGTTTTAAGTGTGTGTGTAGCGGGGAGAGGGATTGGTGTGACTAATAATTGTATTTAAACCACAGAGGGTGCTCATACATTGGTCTGAGGAGAGAAATAAAAGATTAGAATTTTGAAGTGTTAAAGGATGTAAGATAATATGCAGGATGATTTACAAATAAATGGGGGTCGACAAGAATTGTATGCTTTCGGCAGATGTGGAGTTAAACTTTCTGTGCCTCCTTGCTTTGTTAGCCTGCTGTCAGCTCATGAAGTTGACAGAATTGGTTTTTTTTGTTTTTTTTTTTTTAACTCCTACACAGAACAGGAGGAGAATAAGCAGCTAATTTGTCAATAGCAGAAGCCTAACCAAAAATGGGAAATAATAGAATATTTGGTTTGCCTAAATTGAGACACACCAGTCTCTATAGATTACATATCAATTTTTGAGCCACTTAACTAGCAACTAGAGACATAAATTCAAAAGTTTTCTTTTGTATCTTGAGATTCCAGTCTTGAAGTTCTGAATTGCAGCTGAAACTCTAATTCTTTTTGTGGGCTTGCAGCAGAGGTTGAGCATCTACCCCCAGCCCCCAGCGTCTTTGCTTTTATCTGTGTTTATGAACTTCCCACTTGTTTATTAATTTGTCCTTCTGTGGGTGATTACTTTTCAGAAGCCAACATAGTACCTAAGCTTAATCACCTTATATAGGCATTCGTTGGATACAAGCAGTGCTCCTTTATGTGAGTTGAGTGACCTGTGCGTATGAATAACTGCGTTTCTGTCTCACTGTGCACTTCCTTACTCATCACTTTCCTTTTGTTGCTTTTGCTCTCAAGAGTTAGTTTTGGAGTGATACGATTCCATCATTCTGGACCTAAAGCAGTGATTTAAGTGCGATCTACAGATGCAAATACTTTAGTTCACTGGCTCTCAGACTTGAACTTATATTTCATGTGTATCAGAATCACATGGAGGGCTTGTTAAAAAGCACATTTCTGGGTCCTAACCCAAAATTTCCTATTTTGGTTGGTCTAGAATGGAGCCTAACTAGTTCACAAGTGAGGCATCGCCTGGTAGTCTGGGCACCACACTTTGAGAATTACTGCTTTTTGTAAAATAGGGACTTTTCTATTTCAGAAACATGTCCTTGTAGGACAGATGGTTATATCAGGAAAAGGATATAAAAGAAACCAAACTTCATGGAGATCACAGGATTTGGTGGGCTTTAAAAAAATATATTCAAATTATCTCTGTGTGAAGGTGTGAATTTGCTGGTACAAGTCATGTGGCATTTGCAGAGGATCTGAAATACTATCATAAGTGAATATTCAAAGAATTAAAAGCAAAACCTAGATCTACAGAGTATCCATATGTCGAGTCATTATGTTGTACTCCTTAAACTAATGTTATATGTCAGTTATATCTCAGTAAAATTATAGGGAGATAAAACTATGATCCATACAAAGATTAGAGACAGTTCTAGGCAATTTATCATTATTGTTATTGTTTAGCCGATAAGTCATAATCCAGCTCTTTCGTGACCCCTTGGACAGCCACGCTCCTCTGTCTGTAGGATCCCCAGGCAAGAGTACTGGAGCGGGTCGCCCTTTCCTGCTCCAGGAGACCTTCCGGACCCAGGGATGGAACCTCTGTCACCTGTATTGGCAGGTGGGTTCTTGACCACTGAGCCACCAGGGCAGCCCCAGTTTATCATTAGGCTGAATTGGATTGTGTGCTCTAGGTCGGGAATTTAAAAGTTTAGCAAACTTTTTCTGTTAAAAGCCTGACAATAAAAGTTTAGGTTTTGCCAGCCTTAAATGGTCTGTGTTGCATATTCTTCTTTGCCTTTTCTCTAAACAGAACAACCATTTAAAAATGTGAAAACCATTCTTAACTTACTTGCCATGTTAAAACGGGCTGTAGTTGGCTAACCCCTACCAAGCCCATGAAGGCTCAGAGGAGAGGGAGATCAGTGAGGCTGAAGTCATCATTTTGAAGCTTCCTGAAATTCTGGGATTTGAGTGGTGCTTTGAAGGATGGCGAAAATTTAGATTGAGAGATTATTTCTGAAAGGGGAAGTGATAACGAAATAAGCCTGTGATGCTTACTATAAAGGGCTGTAAATTAGATACAGAGTGTAGAGAGCCACAGTACCTTTGCAGATGAAATGAACTAACTGCAAGCCGGAGTTAGGAAGTCCTGTGGCATGAATCCTTGGACAGTCTCAACCACTGACAAGCCAATTTGCTAAGTAACTCTTGAGAAAAGGAGATGCCCTTTTGGCTTAAAGACTCCATGTTGACTTGGAGCCCAAGGGAGGCAGTGTCTCATGTAACAGTTGGCTCTTCAGTAAGAGCTGTTACTACTATGACTAATTAAAGAACAAACATCATGTGTTTAGGGTCATGAAGACTATTGGTCTCTAAACCAGAACTATACACAAAGATTTTAGCTCATCTTAATTTGTATTATTGTTATTGGCAACAAAGAAGAATTGTGATGACTAATGCTAAGTCACTTACTCATTCATTGAACATTTATTGAATGTTACTCTGTGCCAGGCTCTAGAGATACAACTTGAGAAGTTCCCCCTTCTAGCCAGAGAAGCAGTATGTATAGAAATAATTATGATAGAGTGAGGTAAGGGTTAGAAAATGTATGTGCAGGGAACTATGGATACTTAGAAGAAGGAACCACCAGTTCACTCCAGTTTAAACTGTCAGGTTGATTCAGTCTAATTATTACTGGCCATGGATTATATCCTTAACACTAGGCAATTATCTTGCAAATCTGTACTATTGATTATAAAGAGGCCTGTGTAAAATACTGTGGTTGGATCAAATCCAATTCCTTATCCAGAAAAAACCATTTCAAATATTCTACTGTTGCTGCTAAGTTTTTAAGATCCTCTTTAAGTGCAAAATACTGGGTTGGCCAGAAAGTTCATTTGGGTTTTTCTGCACAATATGGAATACTGAACTTTTTTTTTTTAAATAGCTTTTATTGAACTACATGTGCTATATACTTAAAAAAAAAAAAGGGCTGTTTTTTTTTTTTTGGCCACACCTGAGGTGGCATATAGGATAAATTCCCCCACCAGGGATCAAACCTGTGCCCCTGGGCATGGAAGTCTTAACCCCTGGAAGTGAAAGTGAAAGTCGTTCAGCCGTGTTCAACTCTTTGCGACCCCATGGACTATAAGGTCCATGGCATTCTCCAGGCCAGAATACTGGAGTGGGTAGCCTCTCCCTTCTCCAGGGGAACTTACCAACCCAGGGATCAAACCCAGGTCTCCTGCATTGCAGGTGGTTTCTTTACCAGCTGAGCCACCAGGGAAGCCCAAGAATACTGGCGTGCATAGCCTATCCCTTCTCAGCGGATCTTCCCAACCCAGGAATCAAACCAGGGTCTCCTGCATTGCAGGCAGATTCTTTACCAACTGAACTATATCAGAGAAGCCCCCTTAACCACTGGACCACCAGGGAAATCCCCAAAACCAAATGAAGTTTTTTACCAGTGCCGTAGATAGCTTGTGTTGTTTGGTCACTTAATTTTATGTTTCCCACTATTCTGATGTGAATATTAAATTCTAAAACACAGTTGTTTTCCTCAATAAAAGTTGCAGAAAAGATTATGTGGTAGGCAAAAGAAAAATGCGCTCCTCCAAAAGAGCTGTCATCTGTGAACCTGTGACTATATTATATTACATGGTAAAGAGGGGAAATTAGAGTTGGATGGAATTCAGATTGTTAATCAGATGACTTTAAAATAGGCAGATTATCCTGGGTTATCAGAGTAGGGGACAGTGTCAATGTAAGGATAAGTAAAAAGTGGAAGAGGGAGACAGAGAAGAGGTTGAACTGATGTGATCTGAGAAATGCTCAACCCACTTTTGCTAACTTGAAAGAGGGAGAAAAGGGGCCACAAGCCAAGAAATCTAGGTTGCTTCTGGACTCTGGAAGAGACAAGGAAGCGTGTTCTGTCGGTATTAGTTTGCTAGGGCTGCCATAAGTAACAAGTGCAGCTTAACAACAGAAATGTATTTTCTCGCAGTTCTGAAGCTGGGAGTCAGAGATCGAGGTGTTAGCAGGATTGATTTTTTTTCTGAGGCCTCTCTCCTTGGTTTGTAGATCTGTCTTCTGTGTCTGCAGATGATCTTTCCTCTGTGTGTACCTGTGTCCTGATTTTCTTCTCTTACAAGGATGCCAGTCATGCTGGATGAAAGCCCACCCTAATAACCTCATTTTAATTTAATTACCTCTTCTCCAGATACAGTCACATTATGAGATACTTAGGATTAGGACTTCAACGTATAAATTTGGGGGGTTGGGGGGGAACACTTCAGTCCATAACACTAACTTAGAGTCTACAGAAGGATCATGGGTTGGCCATCACTCTGATTTTTGGACTCCTGACCCCTGCAATTATAAGAGAATAAATTTGTGTTGTTTAAGCCATCAAGTCTGTGATAATATAGCAAATGAGAAAATAAATACACATCACCTGAATCTAACAATAGGAGATTGATTAGCTAAATTATGGAACATCTATTAATATACAATTGAATATCATGGAGCCATCAAAATCATGAAGTAAATGTCCTTTGATGAATGAGTGATAAACAAAATGTGGCATATACATACAATGGAATATTATTCAGCTTTAAAAGGGAAGGTAATTCTGATGCCTACTACAACATGGATGAACCTTGAAGATATTGTGCTAAGTGTAAAGAAGCCAGCCTCAGAAGACACACACTGTATGATTCTACTTATATGAGTTATCTAGAGTAAGCAAAGTCATAAAAACAGGAAGTAGAATAGTGGGTGCCAGGGGCTATGGGAGGGGGAAATGAGTAATTTTTTTTTAATGAGTATAGAGTTTTAGTTTTGCAGGATGGAAAAGTTCCAGAGATTGGTTGAACAGCAATGTGAATATACTTAACACTAGTGAACTCTACACTTAAAAACATTAAGATGATAAATTTCATTTTATCACAGTTTTAAACATTTTAAACAAAGGTAAGTTTAAAAGGCAATAACAGAAAAATAGATGCAGTGTGTTTCCATTGTGTATCTTAGAGAAAGGATATGTACATATGTAACAGGTATGTGTATAGTATATCTCTGAAAAGATACCCAAGAAACTAGCATAGTGACTCCTTCTGGGAATGGGGTTGTAGAGAACTCGGAGGTGTGGGGGACAGTGATGGGAAGAAAACAAAATATTCTCCAACAGCTTCGGAATCTTGTTTACCATGTACATACTAAAATGATGTTTTTACTAAGTTCATAGATACAGAGAACAGATTGGTAGTTGCCAGAAGCAGGGAGTGGGCAAAATGGGTGAAAGAGTTGAAAAGGTGCAACTTCTAAAATGAATAAGTCATGGGAATGCAGTTTTTTAAAAGGAGAAAAAAGAATGGTTTTAAATGTGTAACTTGGGGTTAGGGACTGCAGAGAAGGTTTTCTCAGCTGGGTCATCTGTGCATGTGTGCATGCTCAGTCACTTCAGTCATGTCTGACTCTTTGCAACCCCATGGACTGGAGCCTGCCAGGCTCCATGGGTCCATGGGACTTCCCAGGCAAGAATACTGGAGTGGGTTGCCATGCCCTCCTCCAGGGGATCTTCCCAACCCAGAGATCACCCGTGTCTATTGCGTCTCCTGCACTGCAAGGCAGACTTTGCAGGCGGCTCAGACCTTGCAAGTGACTGAGCCATCACATCTTTAGGCTATAAAATTGCTTTGTTCAATCTAGTTACACTTCAGTGTCAGGATAAGTAAGACCTATTTCTTATCCTGACCTTTAAATGTGAGAAACTCTTAGCCCCCAAGTGGTCATCAGGCTTTAGGGTACACATGTGTTTTATTTTTTGCTGTCTGAAAGTATATTTTCAAAGTCTCTAGTTCTTTAAGAACAACTGTAATTTATTCACTTAGAGCCCCGTAAAAAGTTGGGAGGAAAAAAAAAAAAAAAGTTGGGAGGAGAAAAAATGAGGGAAAGAAGGAAAGGTTAAAATATAATAATCATAAATGTTTTCTGCTTCTTAAAATCACATAACCTGTAACAAAAATAGAACAAAAGAGCCAACAGTAGAAACAAGTTTGGGCTCTTGTGGGTTTATTTCTTGAGACTTCTGCTTGCCAGTTTTTAGGTAACTGCACAACTTAACAGGCTTCAAAACATCCTCCTTAGTACATGAGACTTTGCATCATACATTCCATGTAAAGATTGCAACATTTTATTACTGTAATTGTTGCTCAGAAGCTGTTCCGAATTGAAATTTCTTATATATATGGATGTGTTTTCCTTACCTGCAGTGTTAGCCCCCGTTTTTCTCCAAATGATACTTGGCCAAAGGAAAATATTCCCACGGAACCATATCCTTATCTTTGTGGTTTTTGCATCTCCATAAAAACTAAAACTATTTTTGGAACCTGTTCAGTTTTCTTTCCCTTTTGTTTGGGGTTTTACTATAGCTAATCTAGAATCAAGTAAAGTACTTATTAGTTCTTAGTAGGGGTACAGTAAGTGGTAATGAATACTCATTGTGAGTTCAGTACTTCAGGGTTATGTAGGGAATGCAATTTGTCTGGATTTAGAAATGAAACACTTAAAATTTTGTAGAAACAAAATTTCCCTCAATGGCAAAAATTCCTTTGAAAGAGAACTTAGCCCAAATTTGTAAGTGTTTTACTTCCAGAGAGGAGATTATTATTACTCTAGTTATATGTATTATTGTTGGCAGCAGTAGTATTACCAACATGAGTAGCTAAATTATGCTAAGTGTTTTTCTTACATCTTTCATACAATTTTTCCAGTGACCCTGTTAGATAGATGCTATTGTTGTGCCGATTTTTATGGATGAAGAAATTGAGCTTAGAGAGATTAATTAATGTGTTCAACATCACATGACTGGTAAGTGACAGAATCAGGATGTAAACTCAGTTTAGTTAAGATTTGGGCTTGATACTTCCAATGCAAGAATATTATTAACAGATTGACTCTATTGTCTTCAAAATTCTTACTGAAAATGGCCAAAGGAATATTGTAACAAGGAAGATAGGAAGGAAAGATGAAAAAGAAGGAAAAAAAAAATTGATACCTGCACTACACACTTGGCACAGCCACTGTCATCATGTCAGAAGAAACATTGGAGGACTTTCTACAACTTGAAATTCAGGCAAGATCACCTGATAAGGGCCTACTTTTAGGTTGAGGCAAGGGCCTACCCCCTGGGGTAGGAAATGGCAACCCACTCCAGTATTCTTGCCTGGAGAATCCCATGAACAGAGGAGGGTGGCAAGCTACAGTCCATGATGTCACAAAGAGTCGGACACGACTGAGTGACTGAACACGCACACGCAAGGGCCTGCCCACCTGAGAAGTACTAGATGTAAACTAAACTCACCTAGGGACTGAGTTTAAGGAAACATCTTTTGTTCCTAGCTTACTAAAAATGTTTGAAGGCAAAAATGATCTTTAATTTTATCAAATGTCTTTTACTATTTATTTAGATAATCATATTTTTTCTCATTTTTCTTAATTATATGCTAAATTATATTAATAGAGTTCCTAAACATTCATTCTTAGAATAAACCCTTTATATTGTCAGTGGAAATAATCAATAAATAGTCTGTAATAGGGATAAAAAAGTTTGATTTCAGCCAAACTGAGGGCTATAGCCCAAAAGACAGCCTCACAGAGACCTGTGAGGAACCACTCCAGAGGAGCATGGGTTTCAGCATAGATTTATACCTTGTCAGAACAAAGAACATCAGACAAGTCAGAGACACATTTCTTCAAGATTAAAAAAAAAAAAAATCAGCATGTACACAGCCAGTCAATATGGCCTCGGCTCCTGGGAAGGAACTCTTATCATCAAGGGAGTACCAGCATTGGAAGGAAGGCATTTAATCTTTATTTTTAACATGGACATTCTGTACTTCTGGTCAGTGCACCTTATTTTTTTTTAATGATTAAAACAGATGTACAATGTATGTTTGATAGGCCACGAACAGGCTGTTTTAGTTAGCATAAAATTCCAGTTAAATCATGTACAAGCCAGAATGACTTCCACATTCATCAATATGTAGGAGTTTCTCCTATCAATAGTCATAAGCAGTTAATTGAATTTCAATTAATAAGTAGGTAGGAAAGTCTTAAAATAACTTTAGGGATGCAGATGTCATTATAGGACCTCTTACTTTTTTAATATAGAAATTTATTTGATTTACAATATTAGTGTCAGATATACAGCATAGTGATTCAGTATTTTTATAGCTCATACTCCTTTAAAGTTATTACACAGTGCTGACTATATTTCCCTGTGCTGTACAATATATCCTTGTTGCTTATCTACTTTATGGTAGTTTGTATCTCTTAATCCCATACTCCTATCTGGCCCCTCCCCTCCCTCTCTCTACTGGTATCTTCTAGCTTGCTTTCTATATCTGTGAGTCTGTTTCTGTTTTGTTATATGCAATATTTGTCTTTCTGTCTGACTTATTTTACTAAACATAATACACTCCAGGCCTATCCATGTAGTTACAAATGGCAGAAATTCAATTTTTTTATGGCCAGTAGTCCATTTTATATAAAAGAATCTCTTTCTTGAAAGGTCATTTTGAAAGAGCTCATGTAACCATGCTGCAGTATATACAAGAATGAAAACCTAAAAATCATCAACTAGTGTAATTAGGATTAATTAATGTGTACTTTTCTCTCCTGGCAGAGACAAACCATGTTTGATATGCTTGATATCATCTATGTTATGTCTGTTGTGATATAAGGAATTTGGGAGAATTGAAAGCAGCTTTGATCTCTTCCTTTTTCCTTCAGATATTTTGTTTGTTATTTATTAATGCTTTAGCTTTTCTAATATGACTTTCAGAAGTAGTCACATACTTTGTAGACTAATTTTTTTTTAAAGACAAAGGAGAGTAAACATTCTTCTTTTTTCCTCCTCCAAAATGCAAGGGAATAAGAAATAAAGAGACTTTGCATTTGCAAGACCTAAAGATGATTTTAAATATTTAATTGTTTACTTTCTGAAAGAGGAAGAGAGAAGAGAAATGGAATATGAGACTTGGTTGTAAGGACAAAAATCAAAAGTAGGCAAAGGATCAGGGTAGGAAAAGATAAGAAGGAAATAAACCAGGAGAAGGCAGATACCAGAAGTAGGAACTCTGAACTTTACTCTGTTTATCTGCACTCTAAAACTCATTTCTGCAGGTATTCTACGAGTCGAAACACAGTCTCATCTTTGAAAATACAAAATATCAGTCAGCCATGATAGCCATAAAGTAGTTGTGTATGATTAAGTTTCAGCCACAGATAGTGACAATTTTTTTTTAATAAAGATTTACTAAGATCTGATTGATAAACAAAAAACTTGACATAGTTAACATATCCAATTTGATGAGTTTGGAAATGTGCATACATCCATGAAAACCATCATTGGATAATCAAGGTAATAAAAATATCTATTAACTCCAAAAGTTTCCTTAGGCTCCTAGGGGTTTTGTTGTTTGTTTTGTGGTAAGAACATTTAAAATAAGATGCAGATATCTCTTCAAGACCCTGATTTCTATTCTTTTGGATTTGTACCCGGAAGTGAGATTGGTACATCATATAGTAGTGTGAAGTTTTGATGACGTTAAGTGTATACGTCTCTTTGTAGGGATAGCTCAAGTTTCCAGCAGCTGTTACCCAAACAACAAATATTAGAAGGAACTTAATGGGTCACAATTGGAGCTTTTTTGTATGTGTGGTCCTTTTAGTCATAAGGGAAAAATTCTCTTGTGTTACCAGCTATTTGTTTCACCCCTTTGTCTCATTTTTCTTATCTGTCTTCTAGACAGATTTTGAAAAAGAGATTGGAGAGTGGAAGAAAGGTTTTAAATTGTTTTCTGGCATCTGTCAGTAGGACTTGGGTAGGGCATGTTTTTTGGCTCTCCTTATAAACACTTGTTAGCAGAGGACTAATGAGGCTGGCTAGGCTAGTGGTTCGAACCCCTAATCGTGTGCTCTGTTACATTCGAAAGCCTGTCTCTAAACAGTCATCGAATACATACCTTTGAATGTGAGGACAAGTGAACACAAACCTACCCAGTTCTGGAAGAAGTCCAGAGTACATACTCCGAAGGGTTAGTAGCAACATCTTTACAGAAAAAGGACATCCCATGGCCCAGTTGGAAACCACAGAAAATGCTTCAGCTAATCCAACACGCCTCACTTTTCCTAACCAATCACCTTGTTGGCTTTATTCTCTCCAAAACAGCCATTACTAATCAGAATCAGCTTCTCACCAAGAGCTAACAACAACACAGTGATTTCTGCTGGTCCTTCTCCTCATGCTTATGGCCCCCAGTATCTGGATCTCTGAAATAATCTCGTTTGTGTTACAGAGCTCTCACCTGGAAGACAGTGAATCCGCAGCGTTACTTTGCTGTGAATGTGAAGACTCAGAAATCTTTAGTGATTCCAATGTACGTAGGTATTTGTCTTTCTACAGCCTTTGGTGATTCAGGTGAAAGCTTTTAGAGTAAATTTGGCTCTTCAGTGCAGTTGAGATAGTGCCAATTATTTTATCTTTATCTGTTTGGCCTAACTCAGCCAAATAGCTTGAGAAGGCAAATAAGTGACTTGCTATGAGTGTATGTATAAATAGTCTGGTATATGTGTATGTGTAATAATCTCCCCTCAAAGCATATCTATCGAAGTAGATAAGTGCTGTACCCTGGAACCTTAAGTAAGTCTCCTTCACTAAGGAATGTGATTGTTTTTGTGGGGTTTTCACATTTTTTTATGGTCTTTTCCCTGTGACAGCTGGTGTTGGTGCTGCCACCTGACCTTTATTCCCCACATACAAAGACCTAACATATCCTGGCTATTGATAACGTTAAGACAAAGAAGTGTTATAAATCCTAGAGTCAGCCAGATCATCTCAAACTTAGAACTATCTCACTACATTTCATGAGGTATTGTAAACTGTATTGATCTCATCTGGAGCCTGGGATGCTACAGTCCATGAAGTCGCAAAGAGTTGGATGTGACTTAGCCACTGAACAACATCTGATCCCCAGCATACTTTTCTAACTATTGCAAATTACCCACAGACTCAGGCTGAAGTTAGAGAATGACTTAAGTTGACTACATACCACTTTCAGTAGCATAACTGCCTTTGCAAGCCATAGTTCAAACTAGGTTTTACAAACCTCGATCATAAAATCTGGGTTCTGTCTATTCCAGAATGCTTATTGTGCATAGTAGATATTCTATAAGTATTGGTAAAGTTTCATCAATGGAAACTCTCTCTCAAAGTTGTGCCTATCAAGTATGCCAGCATAGTACTGTCTGCTTTAAACTGTCTTTACTTCACCTTCATGGCACAGTAAAGGTGATCATTGGTTTAAGACGTCATTCAACCATTATGTTGATTAATCTGGTTGCACTTCATTCAGCACTGATGAAGAGTCTGAAATGGCATGAAGTCAGTTACTGTGACTCACTAATAACTCACTTCCCTAGGACTTGAAAACAATGAATTCACATGAACACTCATTTATTATCTACACGTAGCAGATGACAGACTGAGGGTGGAAAGGTTATATTCTTTGCCTAGTGTTGTGTGATAAGCAGGAGCAGCGCTGACATCAGATCTTAGCTGTCAGCTGTCAGTGAACGCATTATTGGCAGGCAGCATCATCAGTGATGGAACGTGTACTGGTCTCCGTACATGTAGTATCCTACAAGATTTATTCGGTTCAGTCTGCAGTGGGGTCCTCTGCACTTGGACTGAGGATGTTTTTAATCCTTCTTGTTTTGGCTGATTTTTGTCTTACAGAGATCGGTGCATGGCAGTCCACATAAAGATTTTTATGAAGTTGGACACATGGGGAAAAGATTCTAGTTTTAATAATTTTCTCTATTAGGAAAAATTAGAAGGGTATATATATTTGCAGATTACTCTGGATTGCTTGATTTTTAAAAAATATTTATTCATTTATGTACTTTTGGCTATGCTGGGTCTTTGGTGCTACAAGCAGGCTTGCTCAGGTTATGGAGGGTGCACGGGCTCTAGGCACGTGGGCTCGGTAGTCACAGTTCAACGACCCTAGAGCATGCTGACGTCAATTGTGGCGATTGGGCTTAGTTGCCCCATTACTTGATTTTATTGCCAGAACTTTCAGTCATTTAAGTCAGATTTGTTGCGTCTCTGAGAGGCAAAAGTGGTTTCATGTACTTGACTGGTTTCACCTGTGGAGGTACTGGATCCTCTTGTTTGTTCGAGTATTTCCCACACTTTTTTTTTTCTCACCTTCCCATTCCCACTCTCCATATTAAAGGAGATTGAAAAGGTTCTTCCCAATTTGAAGGTTTAAACACAAAAGCAAAATTATTTGCAGAGCAAACTGACTGAAATCCCCACTTTGGATTTTCTTCAAAGAAAATGTTAGGGATCTTGGTAACTATTTGAAATAGAAGTTAACTTGTAATGAAAAATAGAAGATAAAGAACTTTTTCACTCAACCTTGGGATAACAGAAATATGAACTTTGGTCAGCTATATTCATTGCTTTACTTATGCATGGATGCATTCATTCTCCAAGTCTTGATTGATTCTCATGTACAAATTCCCAGTCTCAAGGCTGTGGGAGTTAGGCATAAAATATCAAATCTACCCTAAGAGCAACCATACAGCTACAAGGTAAATAAGGTCTGAGAATCGAATGTAAAACGTGGTGACTGTAGTTAACATTGTATTTTATAATTGAAATTGCTAAAAGAGCAGAACTTAAATGTTTTCACCAATGTGTGTGTATGTATATAACCTGTATATATACATATATATTACTTATGTATAGATATACTCACCAATACTTATATATATATATATATAAAGTATTAACCAGATGAGGGGAATCGTTTCACAATGTATTCATATATAAATCACCACAATGTACACTTTAAATAGCTTACAATTTTATTTGTCAATTATACCCCCAGTAAAGTGGAAATTAAAAAGAATTTACTCTAGGATAATGTATAATCTACTGTTCAACGGATTAGTCTCATGGGTATTCATGGAAATGCAGTACCTGGGGAGAAGAGACGAGATCTGTGGGTAAGTGGAAGGAGATTTGGCTGGAGTCAGAGAAGGGATGAGGGCTTGGAAGAGAGCTGGCTGCCTGACATCTCCTGAGGGTTTCATGAAAGAGAGGAGAGGAATATAGAGAGACCTCTGCCCCTTCCCTGGTCCCACTCAGCCTCTAGGGAACCAGATACAGGGTAGAAGCAGAAGCAGCTAATTCTCCCTCTGCTATGCACAGGCTCGCTGGAAGCCTCCATAATGGGAGGGACTGCCTGCCCTAGAGCACAGTGACCCTGTGAAGGAAGAAGACACTGGCCCAAGCAGCAGGAGCTTCACTTTGGCTCCAGATAAGAAAGAATGTAGACAGGGACGAGGGCAGATTGGGTACCGGTGGCTGCAGCAGCCCCTGAAGACCCCTGAGGGTTCTCCTCGTTTCCCGTCCTCAAACCTACTGCTCTCCTGCCTTTGAAGGAAAAGAGCTCTGCCTCACCCGGGTTTCCAATTATGGTGATTGTGAGCTTCAGCCGAAACAACTGGATTCATCCCCATTGTAGGGTTATTTCTTCCCTAGACTATAGGTGAAGAAAATGCTTGTTGTGTTAGTTTATCTCCTAGGAATACAACTTAATTCTTTCTCTCCTTTCTCTGCTCTTCTGACTCCTCCCCTACCCCACCAGGCAGGAAGAGGGATGGATACTCCTTTGCTTGGATATTATATCCATGGAGGGAATGCACTTTCCCTGTGTCCAATCAAAACTCATTTTGTGTTTGAATAGCCCAGTAAAAGAGAGAGGTGTTAGCCTTTTGTTATTAAAGAAAGAAAAGGAAAGATACCCTCTAGAATTGAATGTGGAGAAGGCAGATGAAAAGAAAGGAAAATCTAAAACGTAAAAACTATTTGGTTTAGAATACTTTACATTTTTAAACTAGGTTTGCATTCTCTTCTGGTGGGGGCAGGTGTCTCAGAATATAACAGTACCCTTCTAGAGGCAACACCTATGAAGGTTTTCACATGTAGTGGGGTAAGAGAATTGCTTTGGGAGAGAGAATATTTAACTTGGCTAATACTAAATTCAAAATGAAGGATTATAGAATATTAATAAGCTACTAGCATTAAGATAAACCCTGGTTCAAATAAGTAGCCAGCCTATGGTTTGAAGATAGGAGTCTTAATCTTCAGGTTTCTTTGGAAGCATCCTAGTTTTCTTGTATGTTTTAAGTCTTAGAACATGGTGGTAGTGGTGTTTAGTTGCTAAGTCATGTCCAACTCTTTTTGACCCCATGGACTGTAGCCTGCCAGGCTCTTCTGTACCTGGGATCTCCCAAGCAGGAATGCTGGAGTGGCTTGCCATTTCCTTCTCCAGGGGATCTTCCCAACCCAGGGATCGAACCTTTGTCTCCTTCATTGCAGTTGGGATTCTTTACTGCTGAGCCACCAGGGAAGCCCAAAATATGGTGTATGGAATGATAAAATTAATGAATGATTTGTTGGCTTAAAAAGTAAAACTACACTTAGGAGGGGAGAACTGCTATTGCTAGGAAATCTACTTTTCTAAAGCTCTAGAAATTGTGAGCACAAACAAGATGTTTGTAGATAAACATACAGCTACAGTGATAACAAACTGGTTGGATGGAAAGTGATGATGGTATGTGGGCCAGCGAGCATGTGCATCTGGTCATTTCTGATGATTCGTGTTGACCCTCTTTTTTTCAGTTCCATATACTGTGTGTGTGTTTTCTTTCTTTTTCAGACTCACTTGCAGAGACACCATTTCACTAGCCAACACACACAAATGTAAAAAGAATTTAAAAAGGGAAATTCGTTGCTAAGGCGATGTAGGTTTTATTACGAGTTTCAAACGGCCAGTTAGCCAACAGCGAACAGCTGTCTGACCAGAGTTCAGAATGATTTGAGTTTGTTCTGCCTCACTTCTGCTGCATAGCAAAGAGATTGCTGACTAGAGCACCTGGTCAGAAAACAGGTTAAAAGTGTGGCTAGTGGCAGAAACAGCTTCACCATTAACAGTATTCCTACTTTTTTTCCCTTGGAGGTACTCTTATCCAAATCATTATGCCAGTATAAAGCCTCCTATGATAATTTTTGTTGTTGTTGTTCCAGAATAAAGCATAGCTCAACTATTTTTATCGTAGAATAACAAATGAGAACTAATTTTCAACTTTTCTTTTTTTAAAGTCTTAAGTGATTTGAAGAGAAATGCTGCTGCTGCTGCTGCTGCTAAGTCGCTTCAGTAGTGTACAACTCAGATTTGTAGTAATCTTTGGTACAAAGGCTACTTTTAAAAATTAGCTTTATGGTTTAACTCAGTGGCTCTCATCATGGCTGCATGTTAGAATCATCTGGTGACCTTTTAAAATAATTTAATAACAGGGTCTTACCTCAGTCCAGTTAAACCAGGATCTCTGAGTGGGACCCAGATATTGGTTTATTTTTATTTTTATTTTTTATTTTTTTTGATATTGGTATTTTTTAAAGGCTCCCAGGATTATTCTAATATGAATCTAGGATTGTGAAAGTGAAAGTGTTAGTCTCTCAGTCATGTCCGACTCTGCAATCCAATGGACTGTAGGCTGTCAGGCTCCTCTGTCCACAGAATTCTCCAGGCAAGAATACTAGAGTGGGTTGCCATCCCTTTCCCCAGCGGATCTTTCCAACCAGGGTTTGAACCCAGGTCTCCTGCATTGCAGGCAGATTCTTTACCATCTGAGCCACTAGGGAAGGGTTTAGAACCGCTGTTTTAACTCTAGATATGCTAATTTTTTTTTACGTCCAGTCAGAGCTCCAATCTACAACATTTGTAACATCTAAAGAGTGAATAAAATGTAAGATGGAGTGGAATAATAAGAGTTGACTGTATGCATTTGCTGCCTCAGGTAGAATGCAACTTTTATTCAGTGAAATTCCTTGGCTAGGCTTCTGTTAAAAAGAGAAGCAAGATACTGAAATTAGGTGGGTCAAATTCTCAGTAAACCTGTGTCAGTGAGGGGTAAAGTTTTCGACGAGACTACTGAGCCTTGCTCTTCTTGAGTCAACAGTGCTAGGAGCTGGCATAGAAAAGAATCAAAGAGCACTTTTACACTTTGTGAATTATATTTTTATTAAAATAAAATATACATACAGAAAGGTGTACTTTTATGTTTATCTTGAATTTTCACAAACACACTAAGAAACTGTGTCACCTGGACCGAGATCAGGAGACTGAGTGTTACTGTTCTCCTCCGCCAGTTCCCCTCGCTCCACCACCCCCTCCGTGGCTCCTTCCCATCACTACTCACCCTCTAGACATAACCACTCTCCTGACTTCTTGGCCATATGATTTTGATGTAGGCATCAGGCTATGCTCTTTAGATGACCTCTCTGAACTCCAGAATCAAGGATAAGCATTGTGTAATCTTTTTTAAAAAATTTAATTGGAGGATAATTGCTTTACAATGTTGTGTTGTTTTCTGCCATACAACAACATGAATCAGCCATAAGTATACATGTATCCTCTCCATCTGGAGCCTCCCCCCGCCTCCCATCACCCACCCCTCTGGGCATCACAGAGCACTGAGCTGAGCCCCCTTTGCGATGCAGCAGCTTCCCACTAGCTGTCTGTTTTACACATGGCAGTGCACATTGTCAGTGCTACTCTCTCAACTCGTCCCACCCTCTCTTCCCCCCTCCCATGTCCACAAGTCCATTTTCTACATTTGCATCTCTATCCCTGCCCTGCAAATAGGTTCATCAGTACCATTTTTCTAGATTCCATATATAGCATCATGTAATCTCTAAAGAGTTCAGGCTAAGATCCCAACAGCCTGAGTCAGAGTCCCAGATCATAGTTGAGTCACTCTTACTGGCTGTGTGACTCCACTAAGCCTTACTTCCCCCATCTGTAAAACAGGTGTAACAATAGCACCTGTCTCATAGAGTTGTTAGAATTAAATGAGATGGTTTCTGGGTCTGGCACATTATCTGTGCTGAGAGCAGAGGCAGATATAGGATCCCCTGATGTCATCATCTCTTCAGCAGAGTCAAGACAATGCCACTCTTGTCTGTGAGTACAATTAAGTTAATAGTCCAGCTCTGGGGGTAGGAGGAGGAAAAAGTGGGCATCCTGACTGTCTTTGCTTCTCTTCACCATCCTTGGTTTGGCCTGTGTCATGACTGATTTGTGGCACCCTGTAAAATATGTTATTTAAATTCATAAAATGACTACTGAAAGACCAGAAACTTTTTCTTATGCATCTTAGTATTTGCCATAGCACCTGGTACAGTGATTTGCAAGTTGCATGTAGTTTTGCGTCTTGGCTAAAGGAATCTGAAAATGATGCTTCCAGCACATCTTGCTTTCCACTGCTGGATTTGTATTGGTCTGGTTTCTGGTCCTTCTTTTGGCCAGAGACATATTTTTGAGACATCTGGCATGAGAATATGCAGAATGCACCAGTTAAACAACTGCAGGCATAAACCAATAACTTGGCCTGATGTATATAATCAATTAAATAAAAGCTCTAGCTCTGTTAGCCTGCTACCATGAACTGAGGCCAAGGCCTGATCAGGTATATTTTCCCTTTGTTTTGGTTTAGGAGAACAAGCAGAGCAGGAGATGGCAGGACTTTGTAGGTTTTTCATTAATAAAATTGTACAGACTTTTAAAGAAAAAAATTATAGCTTGAAAATAATTTGCCCTTTGAAAGGTTAGTGAGACAATTTATTGAGCATTTACTATTTGCTGGATGTGCTAAGTCATTTTCCTATAATGTAGTCTAAAATCCAAATCTCTGAGCATAAGTACTTTTAGTATTTCCCATTTAAAGTTGAGAAGACATAAACTTGCCTAAAATATGTGAGCATGCTAATATTGGGACCCAAGTCTGCGTGACATTGCCTGTTTGAGCTCTTAACCTTATACTGGATTGCCTTTACCCTTGAATAGAATGTTATTCTCCTGCTAGGAGGTCAGGAGCAAATGGAATAGTAAGTCTTAACTCTGGCTTTGCAGCAGAATAATCTGTGGAACTTTTCAGAAATAAGACAATCAAATCTCACGTTAGAAAGTTCCTAGTTCAGTGAATCTTAGATAAGCTCAACATTTTTATTCTTTACAAAGATCCACAGGTGGTTCTTTGTGCAGCCAGAGTTAAGAATAGTGATTCATAGAGATTTCGTCAGCTAAGACTCTGAGCTCTCAGGTTTGATCCTTGGTTAAGGAACCGGATCCTACATGCTGCAACTACAGGTCCACATGTGCAGCCAAATAAGTAAATAAATAAAAATTAATGAATATGTTTTTAAAAACTTTAGTACTTTGGACTTCCCTGTTGGTCCAGTGGTTAAGGATTTGCCTATCAATGCAGAGGACATGGGTTTGAACCCTAGTACAGAAGATTCCATGTACTACAGGGCAACTAAGCCAGCCACAGCTACTGATCCCACTCTTTAGAGCCCATACGCCGCAACAAGAGAAACCACCACAATGAGAAGCCCGCGCCCTGCAACTGGAAAATAGCCCCTACTCGCTGCAACTAGAGAAAGCCCAGAAGCAGCAACCAAGACCTAGTAAAGCTAAAAAAACTAAAAATAAAGATGTCTTAAAAAAAAAAAAAAAGAATAGTGGGTCATAGAAGTTCCCTAGGGAGGAATTATAAGATTACAGATTTGGGGGCATTTGAAGACTGAATCTGGAATATTATAAAGACATATTGTTGTTAGAAATGTAGAGAAAGAGGAGGTCGCTTAATAACAATCAAGTTTTGTGTTTTAGGAAGTAAGATAGTATTTATCACCGGAAATTGGACTTTATAGCCAGATTGATTTTCCGTCTTTCTATGAATTTCTAGAGTACTGCCACCGTTACGCTCAAGCAGTCCTCCCCAGCTTAGTTTGCTCTCCCAGTCTGTCCTCTCTGTGCTGGGGGTGAAATCCTGATTTCAGAGCTATTAGGCAAGAACTGTTAACCTTGGAGAGAGCAGCAATGGCTCCGATTAAGATGTCATGGGAGAGTTGTAAACTTAACAAATTCTTAACCTCAGTGGATCTTGTCTTCTGAGTTCCTCCTAATGTCTTTTGTTTATGTTTTTGTAACTTCTTAGTGTGCTTTGGCGGTAGGGGAGGTCTAGTAATTCTTCCTTTTACTTTACAAGTAAGAAAGTTAAGTTATGAAGGCCATGACTTCTGAGAACTGTAACTGAAATAATGGCTAACATTTGTTGAGCGCTAACTGTGTGCCTTACTCTGTCCTAAATGTTTTTACATGTACTATCTCATACTACATCTCTGATATGAGTAGTTATCTATCCCTGTTTTGAGATAAGAAAACTGAGCTCATATATTCTATTCTTACTTGAGTGTACTCTGTGGCAGTCACCATGCTAAGAAGTGAGTATCCAGTGATGAACAAGTCAGACCCTACGCTTATGGAACTTACAGTCCACTGGGGAAGACACATGATAAAAATCAAATAAGAATTCAGTTTCAAAATGTGATCGTGCCATGAAGAATACAAGTGGGGAAATAGTAATAATAACGAGGCAGAATTGCGATTTAGATAATCAAGAAGGGCCTCTCTAACATGGTGATATTTTAGTTCAAAATAGTTATGAAGTTTACTTGGTGTCATATCTAGTAAGTAGTACATTTCAAGTCTGATTCTGAAAGCTCTACTCACCATGCCTGCTGCATACTTGAAACCTACCCCAGGTTCATGACTGTCCTCTCTGGTCTGACCAGCATTCATACCATGACACTGTACCAAGTTTCTAGAAGGGGCATCCTAAAGGAAAAAATTACAGCAGTAAGATAATTTTTTCAAAAGAAGTTTGCCTCCTAAAATCATTCTTTAAAAAGAGCCCTAGGAGGCAGCATAGAGAAGGGGGCGCAACAAGGATGGCGAGTAGTGTGTGAATTTCAACAAATGATAGAGAGATGCAAAGAAGCTGAGCATCTCTGCTGCAATTGCACTAGATACACTTGCACAAGGAAGTGCCCTCTTGGCATGCATGGGCCTGGGTGGGTGTTCCACTTGGAATCAACCTCTTATTTCCTGGCCTTACTTGAACTTAATTTGAAGGCTCTGATCTAGGGAACCAAGCATGGAAGATGCTGAGAAGTGTTAGATGGTGCCTCGAACCTCAAGGTGCTTGAAAAGAATGTAGGAGGAAGGGAAACCGTTCCTGGGGAGGGAAAGGACAGAGAGAAACAGTCTTGAAATACCGTCTTGAATTTAAATGCTGCAGTCTTCTTCTCACTCTGTTGTAATGCTTGATTTGCCAAGTTACTGTCTTAGAATTTTCCAGCAGAGGCCTCTGCATTGCCCTTTGCTCCAAAAGAATTTGTTCACTTACTCTTTTTTCTCCCAGGAAATAACATTTCTTCGGGTGGTCAGTTCCTGTAGAAGTGTGATGCAAGTTTTTAGATTCTGGATTATGAGCCTAACTATTTAGATGTAAATAGTGCCTAGTGTAATTTTCTGTTTGGAAAAGATTTGTGCTTGATACTCACATATACTTCTTACTTGATTGTATTGCTAAAGGTTATAAATTGATTAGATCTTGGCAGTCTGACAGTTTAGTTATAATAATGCTCAAACTCTTTGACTCAGAAATCTAATTCTTAAAAATTTCTTCTGAAGAGATTATTTAAAATGAAAAGTATATGTAGTAACATAGTAATGAATATGTTTAGTAGTAGGATAGAGGGAATGGTTAAGTAAACTTTGGTAATATTAATTCAGTGGAGCCATTAAAATGAAAAGCGTGAAAACTAATTCTGTGAGAAATTATATTTGAAATGTTAAGTGAAAAAGTAAATAAATGGAAAAGTTAAGTTGCATCTCTACCTCACTCTTATGACAAAATAAATTATAGACAAATCAGAGAATTAAAGGGCTCAGATGGTAAAGACCATGGCATCTGGTCCCATCACTTCATGGCAAATAGATGGGGAAACAGTGGCTGATTTTATTTTTTGGGGCTCCAAAATCACTGGTGATTGCAGCCATGAAATTAAAAGACGCTTACTCCTTGGAAGGAAAGTTATGACCAACCTAGACAGCATATTAAAAAACAGAGAAAAAAATAAAATGAAAAGCAGAGACATTACTTTGTCAACAAAGGTCTGTCTAGTCAAGGCTATGGTTTTTCCTGTAGTCATGTATGAATGTGAGAGCTGGACTATAAAGAAAGCTGAGCGCAGAAGAATTGATAGTTTTGAACTGTGGTGTTGGAGAAGACTCTTGAGAATCCCTTGGACTGCAAGGAGATTCAACCAGTCCATCCTAAAGGAGATCAGTCCTGGGTGTTTACTGGAAGGACTGATGCTGAAGCTGAAACTCCAGTGCACGCCAGTATTCTTGCCTGGAGAACCCCGATGGGCCAGAGGAGCCAGGACTGAGTGGCTGAGCACAGCACAGCCCAACAAAGAGTTAAATATAAAAACATCGATTTTAGAAGGTAGAACGTACAGGAGAAGCTTTTTCCATCATCTTGGAGCAGGACAGACTTTTTAAAAAGTGTGACACAAAACTCAGAAACCCTAAAAGAAACATTAGTAAATTCAAATATAAGAAGTCAAACCTTCTACATTAAAGGATCCTGTAAACAAACAGCACTTTGGGAGAAAGATTTTCAACACATGACAGAGATCTAATCTCTATAATACATAATGTGTTCTATAACTTTTTAAAAGACCACAAGCAAAACAACATGCAAAAGTAGTTAACAGAATTTCACAAAAAAGGATATACCAATGGCTCTTCAACCTATGTAAAGATATTCAACAGTCTTCATAACCAATACCATTTTTTACCTTTCAGACCAGCAAAGGTCAAAAAATTTTGATAATTGTGTTGTGTTGGCAGAATCACAGGGGAAGCAACATTGCTATTTATTGTTGGTGGGGTGTAAATTAAAATTGTCACCATTGAGGGCAATTTTAAATATCTGTCAAATTTTTGAATGCCCCTAGCATTTACTCCAGAAATTTTACTAGGAGAGATTTATCCTCCAGAAATATTCCTGTATGCATAAAACTTGAAATTCAAAGCTATTCATTGCAACATCATTTATAATAGCAAAAAATTAGAAATATCCAAAATGTCCATCTTGGGGTTTCCATATGAACCAGTGTGAAGTTATCTCCTATTGTGAAAAGATACGACCAAGACAACAACACCAAGACACAAAGCAGTGTGTATCATTTGTGTAAAACAAACAACCCAAAACCAAATCAGTAGTGAAAAAAGAATATATTTAGATTCTTAAATACGCTTAGATTGTATATGGTAACATACAAAAAATGGAAAACAGCAATTGCTTTTAGGGAGAAGAACTTGGCTGGGAAGCAGATATAAGGTAGATATTTATTACTCTTTATCATACTGTCCTTTTTTGAAATTAAAAAAAATTATTGAAGTATAGTTGACTTTGAATATTAATTTCAGATATATAACATAGCGATTAAGTATTTTATACATTCTGCACTATATAAAGTTATTATAACATGGACTATTCCCTGTGCCGTGTATTTTATCCTCATGACTGACTTATTTTATAACTGGTAGTTTGTACCTTTTAATCCTCTCACCTGCTTCACCCATCCTTGGTTTTCACTGATCTGGTACTGAACCTCTATCGTGAACTATTCTGTACTATTTAAACCACCAAAAGCAGTGCAGAACTGGCCTTGGTATTTCCTTCACTGGCTGTAGTGACACTTCCCTGAGTGGTCCCTGTGCCTTAAGGGCATGACCTTAGTTTTCATGTTTCGTGTATACAGTTTAATTAAGTTCAGTTGCTCAGTTGTGTCTGATTCTTTGTGACCCCATGGACTGCACTATGTCAGGCTTCCCTGTCCATCACCAACTCCCAGAGCTTGCTCAAACTCATATCCATTGAGTTGATGATGCCATCCAACCATCTCATCCTCTGTCGTCCCCCTCTCCTCCTGCCCTCAATCTTTCCCAGCATCAGGATCTTTTCTAAGGAGTCATTTCTTCACATGAGGTGGCCACAGTATTGAAGCTTCAGCTTCAGCATCAGGCCCTCCAATGAATATTCAGGACCGATTTCCTTTAGGATTGACTGGCTTGATCTCCTTGCAGTCCAAGGGACTCTCAAGAGTCTCCTCCAACACCACAGTTCAGAAGCATTGGTTCTTTGGCACTCAGCTTTCTTATGGTCCAACTCTCACATCCCTGGAAGATGTGGACCACTGGAAAAACCATAGCTTTGACTAGACGGACCTTTGTTGGCAAAGCAATGTCTCTGCTTTTTAATATGCTGTCTAGATTTGTCATGGCTTTTCTTCCAGAGAGCAAGCGTCTTTTAATTTCACGGCTGCAGTCATCGTCTGCAGTTGCCCATGGAATTCTCCAGGCAAGAATACTAGAGTGGGTAGCCATTCCCTTCTCCAGGGGATCTTCCCAACCTAAGGATCGAACCCAGGTCTCCTGCATTGCAGGTGGATTCTTTACCGACTTAGTCATCAGGGAAGCCTGTGTATATGGTTACCTTTCACTTATTCTTTCAACAGATATGTACAGAGTACATCTGATGTGCTAAGACACTGTGCTGGTTGCTGAGGATATAGTGTACATATGACAAACATGGTCCCTCCCTTGCAAATTTACCTTTTCCTAGAGAAAGTTGATTAAACAGCTAATTATTCAGTGATTTTATAAATTTTGATTGTGATAGATTCTGAAAAGAGGAAAGCATATCATCCTGTGAGAATATGGCCAGACGAGACTGACCTGCTTAAGGTTAGTGGTCAAGGGAGGGCTTCCTTGGAGAACTGGTGTTTTGAATTGTGCTCTGGAGGATGAGTCAGAGTCAACCAGAGAAATGTTGTGTGGAGAGAGTGGGGAAGAAAATAGTTAGAGGTCAGGAAGCTTATTCAAGAAATCACAAAAAGGTCAGTGAAGTTGGAACATAAAAAATATGGAGGAAATAATACAAAATGATGCTGGCGAGGTCAGCACAGGCAAGATGATGCAGAGCCTTGTAAACTAAATTAAGGATCTTAGACTTTATTACTCAAACAGGAAAAAACCCTTGAAGAGTTTTCAGCTGGGGGCATGAATAGGGTACCATTAGATCTACCTGGCTTTACTATGAAGAATGGACTTCCAACGGATTGATTGATTGATTTTAACCATAGACAGTTGGGGTGTGTGTGTGTGTGTGTGTGTGTGTGTGTGTGTGTGTGTGTGTTCGTTGGGCGACAGTGCTCTTAATAAGAAGGCTTCCCAGTTTGATCCCTATATTGGGAAGACCCCCCTGGAGGAGGAAATGGCAACCCACTCCAGTATTCTTGCCTGGAGAATCCCATGGACAGGGGGAGCCTGGCAGGCTGCAGTTCATGGGGTCTCAAAGAGTTGGATACAACTTAAAGACTGAACAGGCATGCACACTCTTAAGAAGAGGGAAGTTGACAGAAAGGCAGTATGGTGTGGTAGTGAAGAGTGTGTGACTAGATAAGTTTCTTTCCTTCTCTAAGTCTCAATTTCTTCATCCAGAGAATGGAGGTAATAAAGAGTATTTCTGCCCCCTGGGGTAATTTTGAAGATTGAATGAGATAATGTCTGTGAAACACTTAGATTAAGGTTGGGAACCCTGTAAACCTTTATTAAGTGTTAGCCACTCTTGCAGTCTGATAATCTCATGAAGGGTTTAACTGCTGCTCTGAGAACCACCCATTCTTGGTGGCCCATGGAGTAGCTTTCCATCCAGCAGTCGCAAATGGGCTTGTCTAGCCAACACTGCTGAGATGTCGTCATCTAGCCTAGTCAACTGGTAGAGAAACATCACGCCTAATGTTTAATTTCACAAATGTCGCTTGGAGATAGAAATGAAAGCTGAGGACTGGTAGCTTGCTCTAACCCTAGCTATGGTTTTACTTTGAAGCTGGCTTTTGAAAGGTTTCTAACACTTGCAGGAAATCAATAGAATGTAGTTGTTGCTTGGAAACACCCGTTATCTCTTTGTTTCCCACAATACTAGGTAACTAACATGTATAATTATACAACTGAGCAAAACTTCAGGTTGATCAAGGTTAATTGTTGACAGTATTTGAAATGTTAATAATGTCTCCTCTAAAACTGCTTTTCCAAAATAGATTACTCCAACTTCACAAAAGCTTTAAATGCCACTGATTTCTTCATTCAATGAGATGTAATTCTAGGCCTGGAAACTGGAGGCTTCCAATTTAATGTTTTCAAAGAAATCAGTGCCCAGAAAATGTGTTTTCTCTTCTACTTTAAAGTTTGCCACATCATGTGATTATAGAAATTCTCATTGCCTGACTTTTGTTATCATTGCCTGTTCTCTAAAATTACACATTTCTGCCTTCGATTTATTTTGTGGAACTAGGCAGAAGGGCTAAAGCATGCTGTTTTTTAGGAGCCCTGGGAAGTTTGGGTAGGTGGGAGTCTATTCTAAAAGTTTGCAGTGGATTCAGTCTGCCTAAAAAGTCTTTTTGTGTTTAAATTTGTCTTCTATCTTGAGAACATAGGAAGGCAGAATTTTAAAGGGAGTTTTGCTGCCAAATGCTACAGAGGGAAAAATTAAAAGTTTCTTATGTAGTCAATGAGAGTTCCCTGCAATCAAGTTTACTTACTGAATTTGTCAGAGACTTCCTGTGGTGAGATGGTTCACAGATGGTGGATAATTCATTTTTTAAAATAAAAGTGAGCTTTGTGTCTTGTTCTTTCTCTTGTCTAACATGATGTCTCCCCCTGCATAGCTGCCTTTTCTGTCTCTCTGTGCTCTAAGGAAAGACCCAAAAGTATTAGCTAAATTGTTCTGGCAGCTGAGAAAGTACTGGGTGAGGAAGGAGTTGACCAAAAATAGGGCTTTCCCTAGCTGTTGCAGGAAGATAAACAGAGGTTCTACCATATGTAACTACCTTCTTTAAAATGATTAACTAATGTGTTATGTAGCATTACTATTAAAACCTAACGTGGTGTGGTGATCTAAAAAATGTTCACATATAGATTCTGTAGCTGTTGGTTTTTTAATGTACTCATTCATTATGTTTTTGTTTTTCTTTCATTGCTTTGTGTTTTCCTGTCCAGCTTTAAAAAGCTCTATTGAGGAATGTAGCACGTCACAGTGTGTGTTACCTGGAACTTCCCGGGGACTGAACATTTAATTCCTGTAGAAATTTGTTTACCTGAATTTTAGAAGAATGACTATGTGGGAAAGTAAAGTTTATGTGTTGACTGTTATTTAAAATAGGAAAAGGAACTTAATCCTCACTCCTCTTCATCAACCAGTTAGTATGCATCATACACTACTATAGCTGCTTAAGGTACATCTGTAAACAAGCTCAGAAAGCGCTGCCCTGTAAAGCTTGTAGTTAGATGCCTGTTACCATCTCACCTTCTGCTTCTGCCAAGGGCAGAGCTGGGTTCAAACCCAGCATGACTGCATGTTCTCTCTGACCTTGCGAAGTTATTACTCTTTTAAGCGTAGTAATCAAGTTGGCATGTTACCATTCATTTGGAAAATCATTCATTCATTCATTTGGAAAATGAATGATTCTTAGAAGTCATCCCTTGCATTGGTTCTGTAAGATGAAATTTTCTTGTTAACTACTTAGATTTGTACTCAGAAGAGCTTTATGCAAAATAAAGAAATTTTGTCCCAGAATTTTCCTATATATATTCCCTAGTGTGTGCTTGCAGCTGACCTGGCTTAACATCAGCAACAATTTGTAGTAAGTAAGCCAGGACCACATGAATTTATGTTTATAGAATTTAATCTCACACATCATCAGAGTTGAGGGGAACGATGGAGGAAATGAAATAACAGAATCCTCTAGGTATATAGCTGCTACGTTTTTGGTATGGTCTGCTTTCCTTCTGGGAGCCTATATGCTCTACTCCATGTGATTCTAGTGGGGCTGACAATCACTTGGCCCTGCTTTTCTACCACTGGGATGGCCATATGCCCATACACCATGTCAGACTGGTCAAAGTACCCCTTTTCCCTGGATACCATGATTGGTCCACACAGGGTCAATTACAGTCATGTTGAGAGAGATATGGATGCTGGGGGCAAAAAGTTTAAGTTCTGTTTTTTGGACTCTCTGCTTAAGTGAATGATATATGCTTGGTATGGAAGGTGGTCATCTTACTGCCACATAGAGATAGTCAGCATAAGAAGAGGAAGCAGGCAGAGCCCAACGAGAGAGGGAGAGTAGAGACCTAATAACATCATTGCAATTTTTTAATTCTTCTTGGATTTACCAGTTACATGAACCACTAGCTTTATTGTTTTCCTTAAATCACATTTCTTCTTGTATAATTGTGGTATAATTGTGTGTATAATTCTTGTATTATTGTAGTAATCATTTGTGTTTGCCAATATTTCTGGGTCTCCTTACTCTGGATAATGGTAGGATTATACTTCCTTGAAAGTTGGGCATGGTCTTGTGACTGCTTTGGCAAATGAAATATGTGACTCTTGTCTCTTCTGGATGGAAGCCTTGAAGAGATGATGCTTAACTCATTATATTCAGTTCTCCTTGCCATAATGACTAGTCATGTTCCAGATAAGAGAGGGTAACATGGAGCAAAATCTCCACCAACCTAAGATGGACATGTAGCACAAATGAGAAACTTACTGTTTTAAGTCACTGAGATTTTGATGCTGTGTTATTGTAGTCCGTCTAACTTAATAATTGTTTGGAATATATTTTTCTGTATTAAAATTTTCTGGGACTTCTCTGGTGGTCTAAGACTCTGCATTCCTAATGCAGGGGCCAGAGTTTGGTCCCTGGTCAGGGAACTAGATCCCACATGCTGCAACAAAGACCTGGCACAGCCAAATAAGGAAATATTTTTTAAAAATGTAAATGATTCAGGTGAAAAGATCTTTAAGTATGCCATCTAAAAACACTAATGTCCACAGAATGAGATTATTAAACTATTTAGTATACATAGTTACTATTAGTTAAGCATTAAGCTACAAGGCTAAAAGTAAACAACAGTGTTTCCTGGTGGTGGTGGTGTTTTGTCGCTAAGTCTTATCTGACTTTGTGACCTGTAGCCTTCCAGGCTTTTCTGTCCATGGGATTTTCCAGGCATGAATACTGGAGTGGGTTGCCATTTGCTTCTCCAGGGGATCTTCCCAGGGATCGAACCTGTATCTTCTGCATTGGCAGGCAAATTTTTTACCACCAAGCCACCAGGGAAGCCATTTCCTAGTTTACCCTACAGAAACTAAATCTGCTTTTAGGGCTGTGACCTCTGACCAAATTATAGTTGCCTTGTTTCATATTATGTGGCAGGACAAAGTCTATAATGATAGGTGTTTAAAACTCAGACACTATGTAAACACTCTAGCCTTACCCATGACAATTTCTCTTATGTGGCCAGGACAAGGATGGAATCTCTGTAACCGGGCCTTGCTATCTGAAAACAGAGAAACCAGACAGGTAGGAAGAAATGGTTTAAGGACAGATCGCACGGTCTGATTTGCAGCTGCATGTGTGTGTGTAAATTATTACAGTCTTCAATACCTGTGCTGGACTCCCCAGCTTATGTGAGGGACAATATATTCTCATAGGCAAAGCACAGTAGTGATCTATCATTTTCACCTGTTGATGCTTTAATTTTTCTACCTTTAGAATAGAAATAAAAGGTTTTTCCTTCTCTTACCTCTCCTTGATGGTCCACATGGGAAAATATGGTTCGTAATGTATTTGTCAGGAATCTTGGTTGAGAACAACAGAAACTGGCTTAAATAGAAAAATAAAGAGGTCATTTGTTGTTGAAAATAAAGGTTTGTTTGTTGTTTCATGTAGCAGCCAATCAGAGGGTACCATCCTTCCCCAGCCAGAGGTTGGCTTAAGAGTGACCATGTGTAAAGTTCAGATGAGAAGACAGGGTGCGGGGTCACGTTTGGGGAGGAGATCACTGGGACAGTTTTCCACATACATAAGAGAAACAGAGGAAGAGCTGTTTTGTTCATCTGACTGTTGTTGATGAACTCTACTGTGATTTTGTAATCATATGTGTTCAAAATGCAAAGTGCAGCATTCCTAATGTCCCTTTAAAATATTTAAACTATTGTTTATTTTAATATATCACATGAAATGTCTTGAAGTCATGTCTGTTTGAACCTCCCCACCAAGTCAGTTTATTTTTATATAATGCATAGATTTTATTATTTATAATCTGTGTTTCATCTGTCTAGAAAACATTTTTCGCTTTAAATTTCAGTGGAGTAGAACTAAAGTATTTAATTTTTTCACAATGATACCATGGCACTTTTTAAGAGTTTCCGAGGAAACCTGATAGAAATTGCCCTTTAGGGGAAAGAGAGTGGTCTCACTGATGTCCCAAACTGTTTGATTTCATAAGTAGAAATTTCAGCTCACCATTAGTGCCAACACACCAGCGTGATATGGTTGCAGTCATTTTGCAGATGTGATTAGGTAGTCAAGATTAGCCCATTTTATTGGTATGGTAAGTATGGCCAATCTAGATCCCACTGTGATCATCAGGCAGAATTGGAGCCAGGTTGACTTTCCCAAAGCCAGAAGCTGTATATTGTGCATTAAATATGCTTTTATGGGAATGAGGATTGGAAGAAACCAGAATCAGTAGAGAAGGAAGTAAAAGAGTACCTGACTCATATGAACTTTTTCTTCAGTGATTATATGACATCATTTTAACAAAAGCTTTTCATATATAGTAATATATACCACTTAAAATTTGCTTAATTTGATAAGATTGAGGAAGTGCAACACTTTTTTAAAAAGGTATTATATTAACTAGAGAATAATTACTTTACAATATTATGATGGCCTCTGCCGTACGTCAGCATGAATTGGCCATAGGCATACCTTGTCCTCTCCCTCCTGAGCTCACCTCCCACCTCCCTCCCCACCCCGTCCGTCCTGCATCATCATACATCAAACTCCTACTGGCTGTCTGTTTTACATATGATAATATATATGTTTCAAAGCTATTCTCTCAAATCATCCCACTTTCTCCTTCTCCTACTGTGTCCAAAAGTCTGTTCTTTAGGTCTGTGTCTCCTTTGCTGCCTTACATGTAGATCATCAGTACCATCTGTCTAGATTCCATATATATGCATTAGTATACAATATTTGTGTTTTTCTTTCTGACTTACTTCGTTCTGTATAATAGGTTCCAGGTTCATCCACCTCATTAGAACTGTCTCAAATGTGTTCTTTTAATAGCTAACATTCCACTGTGTATGTGTACCACAACTTCCTTATCCATTCATCTGTCGATGGACATCTAGGTTGCTTCCATGGCCTAGCTATTATGTCAACTGTCATCTCAGGGGACTGAGCTGTTGGGTCACATATCACCGGAGATGCTGCAGGGGTAGGTTTGTGACCAAGGAGGTAGCAGCATTTTTGATGCTTGATGCTTCTGGTTCTGTGACTGTATTAAGTGTGCCCTTTGCCCTTAGCTACAGATTTGACCCAGCTTATTATTTAGCACTTGTTTCCAGTCTCTTGGCACCATGAATTCTAAGGCTGGTTAGGCATAATACATTTAGATATTCTCTTGGTTGTTACTGACTTGTTTGACTGGTTAGTTTTTGTTTAAGTCCTTTTTTTCTATATAGTGGATCACAATATTCCCCCTCCATGGGTTTTCATTATTTTGAAGTCCAGTTTACTCATTTTTCTTTTCCTTACCTAGAAACATTTTTTTTCATAGTTTATTTGTTCTGATGACTCATTCATTCAATAAATATTTATAGAGTATCTATTAGGTACTTTACTCTCAATAAATCAGAATAAGATATAATTGCATGTAATTATAATTCAAGGAAGAAGATAAATAGGAGAAGAAAGAACAAAAGCTCTCCTTTTGGAAAGGAGAGCTCAGATCCAGTTGAGGGGGATCAGAGACTAGGATTTTTGTGATTTTTTTCCTCCTTAAGAGGCAAGAACAATAATATATTCTTGATGAAAGAAAGTCAAAGCATACTGTTTTTTGACTGAGGCATTTCCGTGGGACATGGTGCTAAGAATAATTTGAAAAGGGTTGGAATTCTGAATGGGCTCTTGCAGATGCTTGTAGATGGTAAGGGGAAGAGAAAAATGAAAGTGCCAGAGTTCCCATTGCTGATGGTTTCCGTGAGTAACAGAGGCAAAAACTGCTGCACAGTCCAAGGAACGCTGGGAAGACAGAGGTGGCAAGGGGCTGAGTTTAATCTAATCTGAATTTCATAAGAATTGACTTTTTTTTTTTTCTTTCTTGCTAGTTTTCTAATCAGTGTTCAGTTGTTCAGTCATGCCGACTCTGTGGCCCCATGGATGGTAGCCCACCAGGCTTCCCTGACCATGGGATTCTCCAGGCAAGAATACTAGGGTTGCCATTTCCTTCTCCAGGGGATCTTCACAACCCAGGGATGGAGCCCTCATCTCTGGTGTGTCTTGTATTGGCAGGCAGATTCTTTACCACTAGCACCACCTGGGAAGCCCAGTTTTCTAATAAGCTTCCTTGTAATTTAAAACCTAACGTCTACATTGGGAGAAGGCAATGGCACTCCACTTCAGTACTCTTGCCTGGAAAATCCCATGGACAAAGAACCCTGGAGGGCTGCAGTCCTTGGGGTCACTAAGAGTCGGACACGACTGAAGTGACTTAGCAGCAGCAGCAGCAGCAGCAGCAGTATCTATATTGATGACCTCTGGTTGAGGTAGTCTCCAGGGCAGCCTCATACAGAAAAATCAGAAGAGATGTTTTATTTAAGTTTGTTTTACTCAGTAAACCAGTGAAGAGGAATGAAAAGAAGAATTGAGGAATAACTTCTAGAAGGGAGTTGGGATTTTTTACATAATTGCCAGGACCTGGGGCAGCCTGGCAGTGTGGTGAAAATAGGTACTACTATTTTATCTCCCACCTATTGTAGTTGCAGTTTTACTTATGCTTATATGATTGATTGCTTCCTTTATCAAACTGAAAACATAGCATGAAAACATTTTGTTTGCCATTTCAACTTATTTTAATAGGTTGAGAGGTTTTTTTTTTAATCTACAGCACACTTTATAGCTACTATTGATATTTTATTCCATAGTTTCAGTTGACTTTGTTCAAGTTGTATGAAATAGCAGTTTGTACTGTTTCATTTTACCAACACTTAGTAGCCTTGGTTTTTCTTCACTTTCTGCCATAAGGGTGGTGACATCTGCATATCTGAGGTTATTAATATTTCTCCCGGCAGTCTTGATTCCAGCTTCTGCTTCCTCCAGCCCAGCATTTCTCATGATGTACTCTGCATACAAGTTAAATAAGCAGGGTGACAATATACAGCCTTGACGTACTCCTTTTCCTATTTAGAACCAGTCTGTTATTCCATGTCCAATTCTAACTGCTTCCTGACCTGCATAAGGTTTCTCAAGAGGCAGGTCAAGTGGTCTGGTATTCCCATCTCTTTCAGAATTTTCCACAGTTTATTGTGATCCACACAGTCAAAGGCTTTGGCATAATCAATAAAGCAGAAATAGATGTTTTTTTGGAACTCTTGCTTTTTCGATGATCCAGCAGATGTTGGCAGTTTGATCTCTGGTTCCTCTGCCTTTTCTAAAACCAGCTTGAACATCTGGAAGTTCATGGTTCACGTATTGCTGAAGCCTGGCTTGGAGAATTTTGAACATTACTTTACTAGCGTGTGAGATGAGTGCAATTGTGCGGTAGTTTGAGCATTCTTTGACATTGCCTTTCTTTGGGATTGGAATGAAAACTGATCTTTTCCAGTCCTGTGGCCACTGCTGAGTTTTCCAAATTTGCTGGCATGTTGAGTACAGGACTTTCACAGCATCATCTTTTAGGATTTGAAATAGCTCAACTGGAATTCCATCACCACTAGCTTTGTTGGTAGTGATACTTCCTAAAACCCACCTGCCTTCACATTCCAGGATGTCCGGCTCTAGGTGAGTGTGAGTGATCTGGGTTGTGAAGATATTTTTTGTACAGTTCTTCTGTGTATTCTTGCCACCTCTTCTTAATATCTTCTGCTTCTGTTAGGTCCATACCATTTCTGTCCTTTATTGAGCCCAAATTGAGCCAATTTGCATGAAATGTTCCCTTGGTATCTTTGATTTTCTTGAAGAGATCTCTAGTATTTCCCATTCTACTGTTTTCCTCTATTTCTTTGCATTGATCTCTGAGGAAGGCTTTCTTATCTCTCCTTGCTATTCTTTGGAACTCAGCATTCAAATGGGTATATCTTTCCTTTTCTCCCTTGCTTTTCACTTCCCTTCTTTTCACAGCTATTTGTAAGACCTCCTCAGACAGCCATTTTGCTTTTTTACATTTCTTTTTCTTGGGGATGGTCTTGCTCCCTGTCTGTTGTGCAGTGTCACGAACCTCTGTCCATAATTCATCAGGCATTCTGTCTATCAGATCTAGTCCCTTAAATCTATTTCTCACTTCCACTGTATAGTCATAAAGGATTTGATTTAGGTCATACCTGAATGATCTAGAGGTTTTCTCCACTTTCTTCAATTTAAGTCTGAATTTGGCAATAAAGAGTTCATGATCTGAGCCACAGTCTTAAAGCTTAACATTCAGAAAACTAATATCATGGCATCTGGTCCCATCACTTCATGGCAGATAGATGGGAAAACAGTGGAAACGGTGGCTGACTTTATTTTTCTGGGCTCCAAAATCACTGTGGATGGTGATTGCAGCCATGAAATTAAAAGACGCTTACTCTAGTTATGACCAACCTAGATAGCATATTAAAAAGCAGAGACATTACTTTGTCAACAAAGGTCTGTCTAGTCAAGGCTGTGGTTTTTCCAGTAGTCATATATGGATGTGAGAGTTGAACTATAAAGAAAACTGAGCGCCGAAGAATTGATGCTTTTGAACTGTGGTATTGAAGACTCTTGAGAGTCCCTTGGACTGCAAGGTGATCCAGCCAGTCCATCCTAAAGGAGATCAGTCCTGGGTGTTCATTGGAGGGACTGATGTTGAAGCTGAAACTCCAATACTTTGGCCACCTGATGCAAAGAGCTGACTCATTGGAAAAGACCCTGATGCTGGGAAAGATTGAAGGCAGGAGGAGAAGGGGACGACCAAGGATGAGATGGTTGAATGGCATCACCGACACAATGGACATGTGTTTGTGTGGACTCCAGGAGTTGGTGATGGACAGGGAGGCCTAGTGTGCTTCGGTTCATGGGGTTGCAAAGAGTCGGACACAACTGAACAACTGAACTAAACTGAGTAGCCTTGGTTATTTTCACTGGGTTTTCAAGGCATTGTTTATCAGGAGATTTGTGGTTTAAGGAAATTAGGCGAGTAATAAATATTTCCGGGTGTTGCTCAGAGGTATTTACTGACCGGGGTATTGTCTGTGGAATGCCTTTTTGTATTTACCTTTGCTTCCAGGAATTGCATTTTTATGGAATTGTTAGTGCCTATTATTGGTTCTTTGAATATACGCACATACAGCTATCTCCCTGTGGGGCCATACTAATTTCTCAAGAAGAAATATTTAACTAATGAAAATGAGGATAGATGCTTTCATAGTTATTTATGTTAGAATCTGTAAATAGGGGAGGGGCTTCCTAGCTGTTATTGTTTACCTTTTTTATCCCTTTTCTTCCCCAATTCTATTCAGTTTGATCTAGATAAAAGAGTACATTACTAATAGATGATATAGGATAATTAGCAAAATAATCTATAGTCAGGTTATTATAGGCTATCATTATAGGCTTTCTGTAGTTACTTGTCAGAGTCTAATGACCTTAAGCATCAGTGATAAGGTATATTCTGAACTTCCTAATGATGAAGGAAGAAAAGAATTGCATTGAAAAGTTGATTATTAACAGTCTCTTCTGTCTTAGACTATTAATTGGTGAGAAGGTGGCAGGGAGAAATGCATCAATATTTTCCCAGAATTTACAGCATTAATATTTTCTAAAGTTAATCTCAAGATATAAAAGTCAAAAGAAGACCCATGAGAGAACTTCTTGATGTTTGTGCAAAATGGAAGAGAATGGTAGATAAGAAGGAGCCTTAGGGAAGTAAAAGTGAGGCTGAAGGAGAAAAAAAGGAGACATGCGGGCATAATTAATGAAAAATAATAGGTAGTTAAAAGAGGGAGTAGCTGAGAAGCTTCTGGGATGGGTTAGATAGTCTATAAGTTGACAACATATAATACTGATTTTCAACAAATTAGAGGGAAATTCAGACGACTGGGTGCTTCTCTCTCAATAGATTTTTCTCTGTCATAAGATTCTACTTTTCTCCTAAACACTGTTTTGTATTTATGCAGTTTTAGTTACATTAGTGGGGGAGATGCTGTCTTGTTATATATTAGTTGCTGGGTTCTCAAGGTTAATAGTGACTGAATGTAATTAAAATCTGTCTGCATTAAGTTACCACTTTTTTCTCTGTCATTTATTTCCATTAATAAACTAAAACAAGGAGTGTTTGAACTGTGAAAGATCTAATAACTGGTTTCTTTATGATGTTAAGTGTATTAACAAAGACCACTAGCTAGGCCTAAATTATATTAGGAATTAGGTCACACTCTGGTTTATAAATTCATATTTTTTCCTTCATTTCAGTACCCATGTTTCATTTCAAGTAAGTTTGGGGACCTTGGGTTCATTTGTTTAAGCGCCAAATCAACTTTTTCTGAACTTTTGTTTTTAAGTCTTTTGTTCATGGAAGACAAAGTTAAGCGGCATGCTTGTAGTCTTAAGGATTAGACCAAGTAGCCATAAGCATCTGACGTTCTCTTCATATTTTATTAACCTACCATACCCACCTCACCCCTGCCACCAATTAACTTCTGTCTTAGTTTTCAATATTCAGCAGTCTCAACTTTAAACTTACATACAGCAGTCCTCTGCACTCAAATCTTTCCACCAGAAGTTTCTCTAACAGCAGAGCAATATGGATGTATAAAGTTTAAAAGAGCTTAATACAAGGCTGGAATGTATTTGAATTCTTATGATTTACTTTAAGTTTTGTGCACTTGTTTATGTATCTGTATCTCTGGTACTATAAAAATACTACTTCTTATGAAGTAAAATTGATACTGCTGAAATATGCCTCAGTCTAGAGGCATCAAGGAAAAGCTCGGAGAAGGGGACATCTGAGCTACAGTCTGAAGGATGAGTAGAAGAAGTAAGCAAGCAAAGAGGGGAATGTATTCCAGGCAGAGGGAAGAATGTAGCAAAATCTAAGAAATAATATGATCAAACCTGTCAATCCTAAGGGAAATCAACCCTAAATATTCATTGGAAGGTTTGATGCTAAAGCTCCAGTACTTTGGCTACCTGAATGCGTAGAGCCAGCTCATTGGAAAAGACCCTGATGGTGGGAAAGATTCAAGGCAGAAGGGGAACGGGCGACAGAGGATGAGATGTTAGATAGTATCACCAACTCAGTGGACATGAATTTTGAACAAACTCTGGGAGATGGTGGAGGACAGAGGAGCCGTGAGGACAGAGGACAGACTGCGTGCTGCAGTCCATGGGGTCACAAAGAATGAGACCCAACTTAGCAGCTGAACAACAACAACAAGAGACAAAGTGGCCTAGCTTACTGGAAATACTAAATTTTAGAATAGCAAAATTCATCTGCAGTTGAAGTACATAGTCTCTGTCACTAAATATTGTCATTTTCCCAAGGGAAAGAAAGTGCTTGTGATGCGAGCATTGGTCAGGAGTGGGGAAAAGCTACTTCCAGCCAATGGCAAAAAGTCATCCTGCTAAACAGAATTGTCCTTGCATCTTTAGTGGTGACATTTTGTAAGACAGCAGAACAGGGAAAGTGCTTATAGTACTTTGCAGACCTTAGCATCTAAATGTGTGATGGAATTCTTCATCCTTTTATTTAGATATTAATATTGATGTTGTGTTCTAGTTAGTGAGACCTAAGGATTCCTCCCAACACGCCTGTGTGACAGCTCCTCAGCCTGCCAAGACAAATGCACATATAAGAACCTCTGGTGACGTCACCTTATCTTACTTTGTTGTTGTTCAGTCGCTCAGTCGTGACTGACTGTTTGTGACTCCATGCACAGTAGCACGCCAGGCATCCCTGTGCTTAACCATCTCCTGGAGCTTGCTCAAATACATGTCCATTGAATCAGTGATGCCGTCCAACCTTCTCATTCTATGCTGTCCCCTTCGTCTCCTGCTTTCTATCTTTCGCAGCATCAGGGTCTTTTCCAATGAGTTTGCTCTTCGCATCAGGTGGCCAAAGTATTGGAGCTTCAGCATCAGCCCTTCCAGTGAATATTCAGGACTGATCTCCTTTAGGATTGACTGGTTTGATCTCCTTGCAGTCCAATGGACTCTCAAGAGTCTTCTCCAACACCACAGTTCAAAAGCATCAATTCTTCGGCATTTAGCTTTCTTTGTGGTCCAACTCTCATATCTGTACATGACTACTGGAAAAACCACAGCTTTAACTGTGTGGACTGTTGTTGGCAAAGTAATGTCTCTGCTTTTTAATATGCTACTAGGTTTGTCATAGCTTTTCTTCCAAGAAAGAAGTGTCTTTTAATTTTATGACTGCAGTCATCTTCCACAGTGATTTTGGAGCCCAAGGAAATAAAGTCTGTCACTGTTTCCATTGTTTCCCTATCTATTTGCCATGAAGTGATGGGACCAGATGACATGATCTTAGTTTTTTGAATGTTGAGTTTTAAACCAGCTTTTTCACTTTCCTCTTTCACCTTCATCAAGAGGCTCTTTAGTTCCTCTTCACTTTCTGCCATAAGGGTGGTGTCATCTGCATATCTGAGGTTATTGATATTTCTCTCAGTAATCTTGATTCCAGCTTGTGCTTCATCCAGCCAGGCATTTCACATGATGTACACTGCATATAAGTTAAATAAGCAGACTGACAATATACAGCCTTGACGTACTCCTTTCCCAAGTTTGAACCAGCCCATTGTTCCATGTCAATGTCTTCCTGTTGCTTCTTGACCTGTATACAGGGGATATAAGACCTCAGGACCAAGCACCTCCCCAGTTGACCACAATGAGTACCTGGATTGAAATCATGGTCCAGATAGTATACACATCATCATGCTGTGTCACGCATACTGTTTACAGTGTTCCTGAGCTGGGTGGGGAGGACTGACGTAAATTAGCCAGCGGTGAGCACTACTGTCGGCATTCCAGGTATGCTTGTCACGTATAAGCACGTGTGCCTGTCAGCCAAGCCAGATTCCCAAAGTATAACTTTTCCACCTGTCCATTTTGCAATAAGACACATTTTATACCACTTAAGCTATTCTGTGAAAGATTTATCTGCTGGCTAAAGGCTTTTTCCAAGGTTGAAGGCCCTGAAAGTGGTCTTTAAGCAGCAAATGGTGTTCATTCACTCTTACTGTTCTCTGTGGATACCAGTTCTCCAGTTCAACCACAGTGTAGGCTTTGACTTGTCTGCCCTCTAGTGGACATGTGGTTAAATTAACGAGTGTATCCTGGCTTTAGGAAAAATACCTAATTTTTCTCTTTTGGCTTTCCAAATTTTAGTCTTTTTTCTTTTTTAGCCTCTGTTCCCTTAAAGAATTTTTAATTACCACCAAAGCAACATATTTATAATTTTTTCTACTTTCTAAGATTCTGATAAATCCCCTCCCTGGCTTCCTCCTAGGATCAGGTCTAGACTGCTGCGCTCTGCTCTTTGCCGCTTACCTCAAGGCAAGCCCTGGGTTTCAGCTCAGCAGGCCAGATGACCAGCAGCCGAGTGTGTCAACATATTCCCCCTGTTCGTTCCTCTTGTCCCTGTCTCAGATGCTCTGCCAGCCTCTGTGCCTCTTCCGACATTCCTCTCCCCTCAGGATTGGACTCAGAGCTCACTTGTTCCTGTGAATCCTGGACCCGTGGTGATAGCACACTTTCTAAACTCCAGTGACATGTATTTCCTGTGCCATACATTTACACTGTATTTGTTGCGTCATTGTTTCCAATATAACAGCCTTATCGCTTCAGGCAGATAAACTCCAGCATAGTATTATCTCATATTTCTTTGTATCTCTGATGGACTCTAGCAGCTCTCAATGAATTAGTTTTTTATTTATTGTTATGTAGGAGACCCAGGTTCGATTCCTGGGTCAGAAAGATCTGCTGGAGAAGGGATAGGCTACCCTCTCCAGTATTCTTTGGCTTCCCTTGTGGCTCAGCTGGTAAAGAATCCGCCTGCAATGAGGGAGACCTGGGTTCGACCACTGGGTTGGGAAGATCCCCTGGAGAAGGGAAAGGCTACCCACTCCAGTTTTGGCCAGTCCAGTTTTGGTCTGTACTGTATAGTCCATGGGGTCATAAAGAGTCGGACACAACTGAGTGACTTTCACTACTACTACATTCAGAGATACTGAGTAACGTGACTCTGTCTTTTCCCCTGTTGATGGCTTAGAATGATGTCTAGATTTAAATATAAATATTAACAAAATAGCAATGTATTTCCCCCTAATCAAAACTGACAGCAGTACATCTGTTTTAAATATTCTATTTTCTTTTTGGTCAGAACCATTAACAGTATTTATCAACTTCTTATTTTGAAAAAGACTAGAAATTTGAAAACAATCATGCTTAGTTAGTTTAGTAATATTTGATAAGTAATCAGTGTTGTTTCATTACTCTTCTGCTTTTGTTCTTTGACCTTATTTCTGAATAATGTTTCAACTGAATAACTTTGGTTGATCATAGTTTAATTCTTTATGTCCATAAACAATTTAAAGGTTTAATATAAAAAGACTCTTCATAAGTGGATTTTATTTAGCTTCCCTGGGTGTTATCAATGCCTTTTATAGTTTAAATTCCTTGTGGAGGAATGGTAATCATGTGTAACAAATGACTAGTAATAAGAGCAGAAGGCAAGCCAAGCAATTGGGGTATAGCTAGCAGCACACACAAACAAGAGAACAGATTATAGAGGCACTGCCTCCAAGGTGAAGCCGAGATCAGAGTCAAGAATTTTAAACCAAAGTTTAGAGAGCAGAGGAGATGTTGAAGTGGTATTCAGAATATTTAGCAACTGGTATGGCATAGCTATCAACCAATCAGAATAGGCAGGGACGGTCAAATCTCGAGGTCCTCCACGTTGCCTAGCACTAATCTGATTGTTGAAAAGCTATGACAAACCTAGACAACATATTAAAAAGCAGAGACATTGCTTTGCCAACAAAGGTCTGTATAGTCAAAGCTATGGTTTTTTCCAGTAGTCATGTATAGATATGAGAGTTGGACCAGGAAAATTGGACCATAAAGAAAGCTGAGCGCTGAAGAATTGATGCTTTTGAACTGTGGTGTTGGAGAAGACTCTTGAGAGTCCCTTGGACTGCAAGGAGATCAAACCAGTCAATCCTAAAGGAAATCAGTCCTGAATATTCATTGGAAGGGCTGACGCTGAAGCTGAAGCTCCAATACTTTGGCCACCTGATGCAAAGAACTGACTCATTGGAAAAGACCCTGATGCTGGGAAAGATAGAAGGCAGGAGGAAAAGGGGATGCCAGAGGATGAGATGGTTCGATGGCATCCCCGTCTCAATGGACATGAGTTTAAGCAAGCTCCAGTAGTTGGTGATGGACAGGGAAGCCTGGCGTCCTGCAGTGCATGGGGTCGCAAAGAGTCAGACACGACAGAGTGACTGAACTGAACTGAATCTGATTGTTGCTGGATCATGAAACATTCCGAGGGGCTCTTGGCAGCCACTGTTTACCATTCGGTATTTCAGCGTGTAAGCAATTAGTACAGCTGAACATAAGACCATATGTCCATATTGAGACCTCAGCTACAGTGAAGGAAATGGACCAAATATGAGGTCTTCAAAGAGTGGGATGTGAAGTTTCACTTTAATGGTAGGAAGCAGAATCTGGACAGGGAGATAAAGACAAGGTCTAAGACCCCTCTTGGTGTACCTGGCATATTCCTGTCATGCAAGAAGAGCAGTTTCTTCTGGTAGAAGGTTTATTTGTCCTTCCCAGACAGAATCGTGACTCTGCTGCTTACTCTTAGGTTACTTTGAGCAAATTATCTCACTTCCATGAAGCAGTTTCTTCAGCTAAAAAGTAATTGTTAATCATGCCTGTGCTGCATTTATCCTAGCTTGCTTCAAATGAGATGATAGTCGTGAAAAGACTTTAAATTATGGAGCAGCACAGAGACAGAGTCTTATCTTTTGATGGATGCTGCTTGCTCTCTACCCCATGTTTAAGCACTCTTCTTGGATTGACAAACCAAGGATATGAGCAATAATTTAATGGAAATGAGGCACATGATATACTGAGTTAACCTAAGGTGGAGGCCTAAATTTGCCACTTACCGGTTACCATACCTTGAACAATACTTATTATTTCATCTAGTATCCTCTGAGCATCTTCTGTGTGTCTGCCACTCTGCAAACATAGTTCTGCCCTTACAGAGCTTACAGTCTAGGACAGGAGCCACAGATCTTTCTGGAGAGCTGAGTTCCCATCATCACTGGTCTCCCTGGCACCTGGCATGGCACAGTTACCTGGAGAGAGTAGTAGCTTTGTGTACCCTGAACTTTTTGATATTTTTCCAAACCTTTAAGACAAATGTTTTCAATCTAAACTGCTTGTCGGTTATCAGGAGCTTTGAAAATGTGCAGGTCCTAGGGCCCCACACCTCATGGTGGGCTGGTACATGTTAAAAAACGTGTTTTCCGGGTAAGGGCTACTTTGTAGCATTTGCTGATATTCCTATTTAAAAAAAAAAAAAATCACACCATAGCCAATATCAAGCTACCAGTGTGTCTCATAAGATCCCTAAAAATCTTCACAGTTGGCTCCAGCACACCACTGACTTCACCTCAGGGCTGTAGGCATGAGGCCTGGAGATTTGTGTTATTGAAAAACTTCTGAATGGAGCCAGAGTTAAGGACCAGTGACCTGTGAAGTTTCCGTATTGCATGCTTGTCAAATGTGACAGGTTCAGAACATGATAAGACTTGTTGCTTTTTCAAACCAAGTAGCCTCAAGGAGTCGGATCTCTGTGATAGAAAAAACAGTCTAGCAACTCTGAAATTATGGCAAGTTGGGGGGCGCAGGTGGGGTTAAGTTGCCTGTATTAAATAAAAAATTTAGGTAGAATAAGGATTATAAACAAAAGGCAGCCAGTGACAGCTCCACACCCAGAGCTCGGGTTTTCTAGTGCGCAATGAGTGACTGTACCTCGTCAGCTAGCTGTTGACCAAAGACTTGGTGTTCTTCAGAAGCAAAGTTACATTAGCCAAATTCTAATCAAGCTGGCTTTCTTATCACTGAAGAAGTACCTCATTAACCATTCCAATTGTGATTCATAGGTATTTGTATTTGAAAGGAATTCAAAGGAAATACTTGAGAAATAGTAGGTGTCTCACAGAGGTTTTCTATTGCTTGAAATCATGGGCAATAAAGTTTATTTAGAGCTTTTTAAAACGTGTCATAATGACAGCATAGTGTGGCTTTGATTTCAGAAATAAGGATTGCACTGTATTCTGGCTTCCTTATTTTTACTTTAATATGTCTTACGTCTCCCTGACATATGACTAGTTTGAATCTCTGTTTTGGGTCTTAATCCCAGCAAGTGTCACACATCTCAATTTAAACAACTTTAAAACAAAGTCATCTTATATTGGGACTGCTGATTTGATGAAGTTTGAGCTCCTTACAAACCAGCTTCTCAGATGTAAGTGCCCAGGTTATTCATTCTGGTCCTAGACAGTGTGTGTGTGTGTGTGTGTGTGTGTGTGTGTGTGAATGGCCACACTTTCAGGTCCTTTCTTATCTTCAGAGAGCATACTTCGTTATAGACATTATCCATATGGCCTTCCATGCATCTTGTACTGAATAGGAATCATCTTCTTTATTCTCTTCTCTCCTGGATATCTTTGTGGCCCTAGCCTTTAGAAATTCTACTTCATTAACTCTTTAACTGCCTTTTTCCTGTCCTGTTCATTTTGCCTGCATACTTACTAGCTAGTCATCGGTTGATTGTCATTGAGAGGGTTGATTAAAGATGACTATGAAGTCTTTGCTGTTTCGCCCACTGAGAGATAGTCTAATTCCCCTCCCCTTGAATCTGGGCTCGACCTCTTTAATACACCTGCAGAGTATGGCAGAAGTGACACTGTGCCAGCTCTGTGCCTAGCCTCCTGGAGTTCTAAGCCCCCATGCGAATAAACCAACCCTGAGGCCCTAATGGACTTTGAGAAGGCCCAATCCATAGGCATTCTAGTTGACTTTCCACTTGAGCCCAGCTTAAGGCCTCCAGGCTAAGATGTCAGGCTTATGCATGAAGCTGCTTGGACTCTCACTTAGCCCATCTTCCAGTTAAATGCCACCAGAGTAGCACTGAGTGAACTTTAGCAGTACTCTGTGGAGTAGAAGAATCACCTAGCTAAATACTGCTTGAAGTTCTGACCCACGAAATATAATAAGTTAGTGGCTTGTTATAAAGCAATAGATAACCCAAAATGATTCCACACCCATCTTCTTTCTCTCTTGTTTCTTAGAGAGACTCTAAGCCTTCTCTTACCAATAGCCAAGTGGCAATATGGTGCCCTATTTCCTCCTCAAGCGTGTATTCTTCACATTTGCTTCTTTCAAAAGCCAGAAGCAGGATTTCCTGATTTCAAAGCTCATGTCCACTCTTAGAAAGACTACTAGATTATTTTTTCCTGTCTGACATATACCCTCAGTTTTTTCCCAGGGACAGAAGTGATGGATGGATAATCTGAAGTCCAGTTAATGAATAATCCACAACCACTTTTTGTGACCCTAGGACCGTTATCTTAATGTTCTACCCTTATGGACTTGTGACATCAGTGTTACCTGATAGCCTTAACCTCCAGAACCCATCCTTTTGTTCCAGGAATTCACAGCTGCTCACCATTCCCTACACGTCCAGATTCTTACTCCTCTTTCTGTTCCTTTTGCCAACTCTTCTGCCTGAAATACTCTTCCTCCTATTTTCCATCTAACACAAACCCACTATTCAAGCCTAGCCTGAAAATTAACTTCTGTGAAGCATATCCAAGCCCCATCGTTAAGTCATTTCCTCCCCTGTTGGTTCTAGAGCACTTTGTATATCCTCTGCTGTAAGCCAAATGACATATAATTTTTGGCTTATGGAACTGTCTCCCCTACTACAGTATGAACTATCCAAGGATAAGGGCAATTCTGCTTACTTTTAATTCCTGGTGCCTAGTACCTAACACATCATAGGTGGTCAATTAATGTGGAATGAATGAATGAATATATAAATGAGAGCAAGTGACTGATTCTCTCTGCTTAACCAAAGGAAAAGCCTAAGGTATTACTTCCAGATCTTCATCACAGACTAACTCCTGAGCAACAAAAACTGTTCTATTAACCGACTAAGGGTAAAACATAGCTGGCATAGTCCTTACTAGCTAAGAATGCACAGCCAATTAGCTCCGTGTTTGCATGGTTTTAGTTCACTGCTCCAATCATGCATTCATTCACCTCTTTATCGAGTTCCATGTGCACACAGGGCATTGTGCTAAACACAAGGTGAGATGCAAAGGGAAAATAAGGCAGATTACAGTTTGATAATGAAACGTAAAACAAGAGCCCAACGGTAACCCGGAGACAAATCTCAGTAGTGCCATAGGAAGCATGCACAGTAACTGTAAGGTTTGGAGGGAGGCAGACAGCCTCTCAGTAAGATGAAAACAGAAGCATCATGAACTACTGACTTTTAAAGCCAGCTTTTAAGGTTGCAGAAGGATCTAGGAGGGTGGGGAAGGGCCTTCCACCATGATGAAACAACATGGAGCTTTGCGAAATGATGAATGAATCCACTTGGATTGGAGTGTAAAGAATTTTGGTATGAAAAGTGTAAAGAATCTTGGACCATAAAGGTTGGGAAATTATTGCTTAACACCTACCTAGCCTGGTGTTTTTCAAGGCTAGCAGCACTTCCAGCCTACTTCTCAACAAATATGACTTAGATGCTTATGTTCTTTTTCAAACATCTTTTACTTAAGTGACCTACTTTTGTGTTCAGTTATTAAGAAGATTAATAAGAATGTATTAACTTATCAATTCTTACTTAGTGGTTCCTGAATACCCTACAATTATGTATTATATTTTAATTGAAGCATAGTTTATATACAGCATTATATTAAAGTGTACCACATAGTGATTCAATATATTTATAGATTACACTTCATTTACAGTAATTACAAAATAATGGCTATATTTCCCTGTGCTGTCCAATATATTCTTTTTATTCATTATACACAGTACTTTGTATCTCTTAATCCCATACATCTATCTTGCCCACTCTGTTCCCTCTCTCTCCACTGGTAACCACCAGTTTGTATTTTATATCTATGAGTCTGTTTCTGTTCTAAGCATTCATTTATTTTATTTTTTTAGGTTCCACGTGTAGATGATAACATGGAGTATTTGGCTTTCTCTAACTTATTTCACTGAGCATAATACCCTCCAGGTCTATCCATGTTGTTGCAAAATGGCAGAATTTCATTCTTTTTTATGCCTGAGCATGGACAGAGGAGCCTGGCGGGTTACAGTCCATGGGGTCACAGAGTCAGACACAACTTAGCAAGTAAACAACAGCAACAGTATTCCATTTATTCCATTACATATACATACACACACACACACACTCACACACACACACACGGCACATCTTTATCCATTCATCTGTTGACGGAAACATAGGTTGAGTCCATATCTTGGCTATTATAAATAATGCTGTTGCTGTGGACATTGGGGTGCATGTGTCTTTTTGAATTAGTGTTTTCTGAATATCCTAAAATGCCTATTCAGAATCTCACATCATATTGTTTATAGGTCAATTTTTTCTTTAGAACATCAGGAAGAAATTGTACTCTTTAAATAAAAACTGCTTAACAATAGTACTCTGGAATATTTTTTAAAAAGTCAACAAACGTGTGTTTAATCATTTAATTATTTCGTTCTCCTTACACATCAAAAATGATTCTATCTACTTAGAAGAACTGATAGTTATGTCTACACTTTTCTCCTGGTGTTTTCTAATAATCTGAGCACACTGACTATTTGCATTTTTTTCTTTTCTTTTTACCAACAATATGTCAAGTTATTTGACAAGATAGGTGGTTTTATATGGTCTAGTGTATGCACTTGTTACAATAGAATGGTAAGCATTCTCCCTTTAGCTACCGTTCAACTGCCACCATTCAAGGTAACTGTGTTACCTGATCATTAATCTTGCTGAATAAGCAGTGTTGAATCTTTGTATTTTTGGCAGTGAATTCCATTGAAATAAGCATAATTGAACACTTTCTTCATTTTTTAAAAAAAATTCCATTTTACCTTGCCTTGACATACTGAGTATTTTTCCCTAAGCCTCTTTTTCCAAGTAAGATGAAAGGGAAGCAAATAATTCATTGGCCTGACTATTGTAAAACTATCTAAAAAAGAAGAAAAAAAAGTCATTTGGGGATCTGTGTTAGAAACACTGTTCTGGCTTACTTTTTTTCTGTGCAAAAGGAATTTTCCACGCCTTTGGCACTATTTTAAAGTGTAAACGTCATAAAAGAAAGATGACAAAAGGATATTGTTGTATTATAATCCTTGAGAAAAGTTACACTGTCTTCTGCAGTTTCCTTCCCACCCCCTGTCCTGGGATTGGGGTACCAAAGGCAGATTTTTAGTTTAGAGGCAGCTATTTATAGCAGAAATATAGGCCTGAGTTCAAATTGTGACTCCCATCATTTATTGGCTTTGTGACATTTAGCAAGCCCCACGGCGTTGTGGTACACATTAAATAAAATAATGTATAAATTATCTGGCCTGTCGTGGTATTAAATAAATGTTAGTTCACCTCTGTAGATGTAACTGGTTTTGGCTCTTTGCACCCTCCAAGGAAGCATAGTTCCCTCAGGCTCCAAAATCTAACATTTGTATTTGCTTATGAGTCTTTTCATTTTCATTCTCGCAGACTTTCCAGGTTCTGACTGTTGACTCTAGAGACGATTGGTTCTTTTAAACACTGTTCTTCACTTCCCAAAAGGCATCCTTCTAAACCTAAAATTTCCCCTATAGGCAGAGTGTAATATACCATGACACTCTCCCCGTCCTCCCTCTGAGGGTATGATCTTTGCTGTCTCCTGCTGTTTGTACAAGATAATGGGCATACCTGAAATCAATAATGAAAATAAAATGAGAATAAAAGTTATAGAGCTGGCTGTTGCTGCCCAGGAATGGAGGCAGGATGATGTAGAGGTAATGGGGATGGTTCCATAAACTGAAAATGTGGGTGACTTACCAGAAGACAATACTCATATTGTTTGAGTTGTTTTTCTCCTATTTTTGTGTTTGCCAAATAGGGCAAAAGTGACCAGAGTGCAAATATAAAATGTCAGAGAGGAAATTTAAGGACAAAGTTAACACCTCAATATCATTCGCTCATCTTTTCTCATGCTTTTCCTTCATGTTGCTGTTCTTGTCTCCATGAAGATCTATATAATATCTTAACATATAATAATTCCTAACCTAAGTCAGAGTGAATGATATCCTTTTTCAGTGTGTTGGGAGGCAGTATTTTATCAGTTTTAATTCTAGCTTACCACATGAGTTTCCTTGAGCAACTTCTTTCCTTTTTGTGAATTTCAGTTTCTATAAAATATTCATATTTCGTTGAGCCTAAATTGCTGACACCTCAATTATTTCATGTGCCACTATAAAATATAAATATTGTGATTAAATGATGATTCCTTTCTTTTTAGTTGCATTGATTGTAGATTTATGTGTATGTGTCAGAATTGGTGAAAACTAGGGTACAATCAACCTTCTCAGTTTATAAGGAATAAGTTGGACAGTGTACTTAAAAGTATTGATCAAGGCACCTGGAATGTTATAAATATTCAGTAAGTAATAGTTCATTAAGGTGATGGTGCTGTGATCAAAAGAACTTTTCAAAATGGTGTTCATTATTTAGGTTGTTCTTTGGGAGTCAGAATCGTTAATAGGTCACCTAGATGAGATTTGTTGGTGAAAGTCAGAATGCCCACTCATTTTAATTGAAAGTAACAGTAACATAACATCTCCAGTTAGTTTTCAGAGATATTCTTTTCATTATGAATACTTTGTTATTAAAAAATTTGTAGGCTATTGTTAAAGTTTCCTCCAGGAATACATTCTGTTGATATATATTATATCAACCCAGTGGGTTGGTTGAAGTCACTTTTTATGGAGAGAATTTAGTTTAAGTACACACCATCAATGAGATACTCCCTACATGTAAAACTTAATAAAATTGCATTCGTTGGTGTTATGATATGGGACCTCAGATTTTAAGTAATTTTTTCTCATTTTCCTCTCTCTACAGGAGGCAGACAGTGGGGAGGAGGAATGCCGATCACAGCCCAGGAGGTATGTTTGTTCATTACATCCTATAGCATTTCTATAGTGCTTTTTCTCTAACTCTTTCTCAGTCTTGTCAGATGATTTTGTCCTGGTTTTCCAAGATGCTTAGTTGGTGTCTCAAAATGGAATTGCTTTAAGAATCCCGTTACTGATTCAGATTTGAAGTGGTGGACTGTATTATGTTGTACACATGAAACTAATGTAATTATCTTATGTCAGGTACACCTCAATGTATAAATTAACTAATTAACTTAATTAAATAGTAGATTTCTCTTTTTTATTTTTTTAACCAGAAAGGCCAGTACTGGCCTAGCTTTGACCCAAGTCTGTAAAACTCTTAGGTAATGAAAAGGCAAATTTTCCTTACCTAACTAAAGAACATTTCAGCCTTCAGTTTTGTCCTTATGTTTGTCATTCATTTTGACGGGTTTTGGCGGTTTTTTAGAGATTGGTTAATATGAAGAATACACTAATTAGCTTGTGTGTGCGTGCTCGATCGATTCAGTTGTGTCTGACTCTTTGCAGCCTTTGGACTATAGCCCGCCCGGTTCCTCTGTCCAGGCAATTCTCTGGGCAGGTGGAGCGGGTGGCCATGCCCTCCTCCGCTAAGTAACTTACCCAGTCTTTTAAAATACAGTGAAACTTTTTTTTGCCCTCTCATGTTATAAGTATATCAATACTTGCTGGCATTAAAAGAAAAGAATTATGAGAGATATCTCGGATGTATATAATAACATTTCTGTTATCTTCTTTAAAATGCTTTTTATGGTTATATTTAAGATTTAATAATAGTTCACTGAAATCCTTAAAAATTTGAAAGTCTGTAGCACTGTCAATGTTGTAATGCAACAAACTATATTTTATATGATATTTTAGTTTCTCAAGATTGCATAGAATTCTACTTTCTTTCTTGTTATAAGTACATTATTATACTGTGACCCAATAGAGTGTATCTTTTGTATGAAATAAGTGCCTTTTAAAAATATTTGTTTAAATGTCTGTGAAATAAAATTTTTTTAATCAACTCACTTGAGGACATTATGCTAAGTGAAAAAACCCAGTCCCAAAAGGACACATACTGTATGATTCCACCTATCTGAGATACCTAAGGTAGTCAGATTCTCAGAGATGAAAAGTAGAATGTTGGTTGCCAGGGTCTGGTAGAGGATGAATGAGGAATTATTGCTTAATGGGTACAAAGTTTCATTTTTGGAGGAGAAAAAGTTCTTGAGATGGATGGTAGTGTTAGTTGCACAACAGTGTGAATTACTTAATCCCCTGTACATTTAAAAATAGTTAAGAAGGCAAGTTCTATATTATATGTAGTTTACCATATTTAAAAAACAAATGATCTATTCCTACCCACTAAGTCCTTTTTATGATAGCTAATTCTGGTGATATGTTGTCTTTCACAGAAGATAGGCATAAAAATATCATAACACAGTTCTGGAACTGAAAATCAGGTTATGTATTATTACCTTTTTGGTAAAAACATAAATGGATGAAATTCAGTTCCAGTCTTTCCTTTTACATATTTATGAACTCACTGCTTTTCATCTTCTTATGTCCTGACCCACTTTGCTGACTGGAGAATAAACAAAGCCATGTAACATGCCAATATTCAGCCGTTTTGACTTCCAAATGGATGTCTCATGAGTCAGCCTAATAAAATATCAAGGTAATAAATATTCTCAGTTGTGTCTGACTCTTTGTGACCCTGTGGACTGTAGCCCACCAGGTTCCCCTGTCCATAGGATTTTCCAGGCAAGAATACCAGAGTGGGGTGCCATGCCCTCCTCCAGGGGATCTTCGTGCTGCAGAGATCAAACCTGTGTCTCCTGCATTGCAGGCAGATTCTTTTCCACTGGGGCTTCCCTGGTGGCTCAGAAGGTAAAGCATCTGCCTGCAGTGTGGGAGACCCAGGTCGGGAAGATCCCCTGGAGAAGGCAGTGGCAGCCCACTCCAGTACTCTTGTCTGGAAAATCCCATGGACAGAGGAGCCTGGCGGGCTACAGTCCACGGGTCCCGCAGAGTCGGACACGACTGAGCGAATTCACTTTCTTTCTTTCTTTCTTTTCCACTAGTGCCACCTGGGAACCTCCAAGGTAATAAATAAAAGTGAGCAAAAGGAAGATACCATTGAAATAAATCTTTGAAATCCCAAGGTACCTTTTTTAAGATAATTAGTTGTGGAAGGAAATAAAGTACCTTAGATCTAAATTTAGAAAATATTTTAATTATAGTAGAATTCTCCCATTTCTGTATATATCAACTGTAAGTAAGTAGGTTTGCTACTTCAAACCTAGCAATGAAAGTTTTGTAGCAGGTGAGGAAGAAAGAGAGAGAGAGAGCAAGCAGTGTGGGCCAGAGGAATATCTACCAGAAAATATCCAGTAAGTTCTGGGTCTTGGATAAATGGGGTAGGTAGAACAGAAGAGCATTCCATACACAGGAGGATGGGGAGGTGGGAGGATATGCCCAGAAGTATGGAAGTAGGTACTAATGTGTTCCAAGGGCAATAAGAAGACCATTATTCATATCTTAAGAGTGGATCAACTTCGATTTGGTAGATCTTTGTCTAAAAGAATGCATGACTGCTGGATAAGAGTCTGGCAGTGTTATGCAGTATGAGAGGAGGCAGGAGAATGAGCTAGAGAGCTGTTGCAGGCAGATGGCTAGAGGTGGGTAGTCACCTCCCTAACTGATAGCAGCATGAAGACAGAAACTGTATCTTTTATCTCAGCATCTGCAGCAATTAGCCTGTAGTTGGCACTCATTAAATGAATGAACAGGAATAGAAGATTGGTTGATACCTTTACTAGAAATGGTGTAGTTGAAAAAGAAAGAGTTCACCTTTGCACATGTGAAACAGCCCAGTAATAGTCAAGTGGAAATAGCTTAAAGAGGGCTGAAAGAAAACATAGAATTTAAGGTGTAGTTTCAAATGGTGGTGGTTTAGTTACTAAATCGTGTCCGACTCTTGTGACTGCCCACCAGGCTTCTCTGTTCATGGCATTTTTCAGGCAAGAATACTGAAGTGGGTTGCCATTTCTTTCTCCAGGGGATCTTCCTGACCCAGGAATCAAACCCAGGTCTCCTACATTGCAGGCACATTTTTGCATTGCAGGTGGATTCTTTACCAACTAAACTATGAGGAAAGCCCTAATTTCACATGGTACTGTGTTACTAATGCATTCATTTTGTAGACACATCTTTCTTCCAGATCTCTGTCTCTGGTACCTCATCAAGTTTTCCTTCTCTTGCCTTTGGGCTGTTTCTTTTTTACTTTTGAGATATGACTTCATTTCAGCCTGCTTAGTGAAATAATTTATGTTTGGATTTAAATATCATAGTGACAATAAATACTACATTGCCCATCTTTCCTGTAGAAAGGAAACAGGTGTACTTCTAACTGAGTGTGTGTTCTAGTTAAAGAATTTGTTAACTTAGAAAATAAGAGCATTATACTTAAATTGAAAAAAAAGGGCGGTAAAGAGGAAAAGCCTATTGTAAATATGACCTATTAATTTATCCTCATATGTATATTTCGGGAGGGGGGGCTTCCCAGGTGACGCTATTGGTAAAGAAGTGAAAGTGATAGTCACTCAGTCATGTCCGACTCTTTGCAACCCCATGGACTATACAGTTCATGGAATTCTCCAGGCCAGAATACTGGATTGTGTAGCCTTTCCCTTCTCCAGGGGATCTTCCCAACCCAGGGATCAAACCCAGGTCTCCCACATTGCAGGCGGCTTCTTTACCAGCTGAGCCAAGGGAAGTCCAAAGTCGCTCAGTCATATCTGACTCTTTGCAAATGCATGGATTATACAGTCCATGGAATTCTCCAGGCCAGAATACTGGATTGCGTAGCCTTTCCTTTCTCCAGGGGATCTTCCCAACCCAGGGATTGAACCCAGGACTCCTGCATTGTAGGTGGCTTCTTTACCAGCTGAGCCACAAGGGAAACCCTTGGTAAAGAACCCACCTACCAATGGAGGAGATGTAACAGATGTAAGTTTGATCCCTGGGTCAGGAAGATCCCCTGGAGGAGGGCATGGCAACCCTCTCCAGTGTTCTTGCCTGGAGAATCCCATGGACAGAGGAGCCTGGTGGGCTACAGTCCATAGGGTTGCAAAGAGTCGGACACAACTGGAGTGACTTAGCACACAGCACATATATATTTTAAAATTTTGAAACAATCTCATACTTATAGAAAAATTGTTGATACAGTGCAAAGAACTTTTTATTTTCTGAGCCATTTGATATTAAGATGCCCCCATCACGTCACTTTTCTGTTTTAAGAAATAAAATTATATTATTTCACAGAGAAACCTTTTATTGAACTTAGAATATGTGCATGTGTGTGATTGATTGATTGATTTATAAAAGCAAAGCTTTCCCATGTGTTAAAAACCAGCTCTAACTGATGATAGTGAAGCTCTACATCTTTTGCTTTTGGTCTGTCTGAAGTCTGAATCTCCACCTCTCTCCACATGGGTTGCTCTTCTGATCCAGAAAACTTTCGGCTGTTTATAAATATTTTGATGTGGCCACCAGGGGGTGTAGTGAGCTATCCTCCCATCCTCGAGTTCTGCCACTGTGTGGTAAATGCACAGTTTGGAAGGTTCTTTCCTAGCTACTCAACAAGAATAAGAATTTTCGTTTCACTGAAGTACTCTTTGTTTCTGAAGAATGTGTTCACAGACTGTATTTTATGTTTATCTGACATGTTCTGCTTCTGAGAACAAGAGTCATTCCTTTTAAATCTGATTTGAAAAACTAATTATTGAAGCCACAGTGAAATAAGGTATATCTGTTAAAAGCTAAATAGTTAATTCTACTTTTTTCTCCCAGATGTTATTCTTCAGGGTATAAACAACAAACAAAAGTTGCTTCCCCTTAATTCTTGACTTGGGCAAACTAAATTTTTGAAAAGTTGTTTTCTTATAAAATTCTGGAGACTTATGAAGTGTCAACTACCTATTGCTTCTGGGAAAGGATGCTGGGAAGATATTGGAGAAGGAAGCACCAGGAATCTGCCTCTCCACTTTGACAACAATTGCACTGGTGAATCTGTCTGATGTAACATGAGTTTGAGTAGACTCCAGGAGTTGGTGATGGACAGGGAAGCCTGGCATGCTGCAGTCCATGGGGTTGCAAAGAGTCAGACACGATTGAGTGACTGATTGTGGAGCTCTGTGGTCTATTGAAGGCTTGCAACTTCCAAGGAAAGAACTAGAGGGTAAATTGTGATCAATTTTAGCTCTTAACTCTTAGTAACTACCCATCCCTCACTCTCAGCTATATGGTAAATAGCCGTGCACGTGTTCCTGGTACAGCTTGCATACAGGTTGTATTAATAGAAAGTGGGATGAGCAAAAAGGATCCTATCCTCTAGATATCAAGATATCAGAGATCTGTGATCTGATAGCTGAGTGCCACTTCTGACCATTGAGGTGCAGACAAAGAGGCAGGCAACCACTGTTGCGGAATAATCCCCCTTTTGTTGCAAGCCCCTCTTCATGCTGAAGTGACTTCAGGGATTTAAAAGACTAGCACGTTTTTTTCCTCCCCTTTCACTTTTTGCCTTTCTGCCTTTTGAGAGTCAGACATTAAGGATGAGGACTTCAAAAACATCTCATATGGGGGAAAATTGAACATGTCTATGTTTGCCTAGGGAAAAGCTCAGAAAAGACCTGAAAAGAGCTTAGGTTTACATCTCAGCCTAATCCTCAGTGAGCTGGCCTTGTCATCATGCTTAGTTGCTTAGTCATGTATGACTCTTTGTGACCCTTTGGATTGTAGCCCATCAGGCTTCTCTGATCCATGGGATTTTTCAGGCAAGAATATTGGAGTAGATTGCCATTTTCCTCCTCCAAGGGATCTTCTTGACCCAGGGATCAAACCTGTGTTTCCTGTGTCTCCTGCATTGCAGGTGGATTCTTTACCTGATGGCCTCCAACAATCAAAAAGACAAAAACAATAACAAAAAATAGTAAACCCTGGGGAAGGTGAAGAATCAGATTTCCAAAGTTACTACGTTATTAGATTAAAATGTCCTATGTTCAACAAAAAAAATCACAAGGCATACAAAGAAACAGTAAAGTATGATCCATTCAAAGGAAAAAAATAATAGAAACTGTCCCTGAAAAAAGATGTGATGAAGATATGCTACACAAAGACTCTAAAGCAACTATCTTAAAGACATTCAAAGTACTAAAGGAAAATGTGGGGGAATTTACAAAAATAATATGTGAACAAAATGAAAGTATCAATAAGGAGATAGAAAGTCTAAAAAGAAACCAAGAAAGAATGTCTGGAGCTGAAAAGTACAGTAACTAAAAAGAATTTCTCTAGACAGATTCAAAGGCAGGTTTAGCAGGAAAGAGAAAGGAAAATCAAACCTGAAGATAGGGCAATGGAAATTATCAAGTCTGAGGAACAGAAAGAAAAAAGAGTGAATAAAAGCAAGCGGAGCCTAAGGGACTTATGGGAGATCATCAAGAAGACCAACATATGTGTCATGAGAGTCCCAGAAGGATGAGAGAGAAGGAGGCAGAGTAAATATTTAAAGAAATAATGGCTAAAAACATCACAATTTGGAAGTTTCCTGATGGCCTAGTGTTTAGGATTCTAGGCTTTCACTGTTATGGCCCAGGTTCAATCCCTGGTCCAGAAACTGAAATCCTGCAAGCTGCAAGGCACAGTCAAAAGGGGGGAAAAAACCCTTCCCAAGTTTGATAAAAGACATAAATATCCAAGAAGCTCAACAAACTCTAGGTAAGATGAACTCAAAAAGACTCACACTAAGACACATTATAATCAAATTTCCAAAAGACAAAGAATCTTGAAAGCATCAAGAAAGAAGTGTATCATCACATATAAGGGATCCCCAAGGTTAGATTATCAGCAGATTTCTCATCAGAAACTTGGAGGCCCAAAGACCTATGAACCAATACATTCAAAGTTCTAAAAGAAAACAATAGTCAGCCAAGAATCTTATACCTGGCAAAACTTCCCTTCAGCAGAGAAAGAGAAATTAAGACTCCAGATAAATAAAAGCTGAGGAAGTCTGTGACCACTAGACCTGCCCTGCAGGAAATGCCCAAAGTTTCTCCTGCCAGGTAAAAATGAAAGGACATCAGACAGTAATTCAAAGCCATATGGAGATATAAAGATCTCAGTAAAGGTAAATACATGGGCAATTATAAAAGTTAGTATTATTGTAACATTGATTTGGAACTGCACTTTTTACTTTCTACCTGATTTGAGACTAGCACATTTAAATGAAAAAATCCTTCAATTATTAGTGTAAAAACTAGTGTTACGGTAACTTTGCTTTGTAACTCCATATCTTGTTTTCTGCATAATTTAAGAGACTAATGCGTTTAAAAGAATTAATAGTTTATGTTTTGGGATCCACAATAAAGGTGTTGTGACATCAGCAACTGAAAAGAGTGGAGACAGAGCTGTAGAGGAGCAGAATTTTTGTATGTTATTGAAGGTAAGCTGGTATAAACTGAAGTTAAAGTGTTAAAACTTTAGGTTGTTAAATGTAATCCCATTATAACCACAAAAAAAATTAGCTATAGAACATATGCAAAAGGAAATGAGAAAGGAATCTCAACATTTCACTACAAAAACGCAGCTAAACACAAAAAGAAGACAGTAATGCAGGAAATAAGGAACAAAATGCTTAAAGGCGCATGTAAAATAAATAACATAATGAGAGAAGTGAGTCTCTTCCTATCGTCAGTTACTTTAAGTAATTTCTCCATTTCGGGGAAGGGATAGTTTGGGAGTTTGAGATGGACATGTATATTTAGTATATTTAAGCTAGTATATTTAAACTAGATAATCAGCAAGGACCTACTGTATAGCACAAGGAACTCTGCTCAATATTATGTAACAACTTAAATGGGAAAATAATTTGAAAGAGAATATATATATATGTGTACATATAACTGAATCACTTTGCTGTATACCTGAAACTGTCACAACATTGTTAATCAACCATCATATAAAATAAAAATTCTTAAAAATACATTAAAAACAAAATGGAAATTATGTTTTTTAAAAAATCTCACCTTCAGAAAAGTTTCAGTAAACTTTGAAAAATTAATAAAGTTAATACACTTTCCTTCTTGTTCACTACAAGTTATTTGTTTTGGATGAAAGGATAAGAGGCTATTAGGAAAGATTTATTCTACACACTTAATTCAAAACTGCTGAGTTCAACATAAGGTCAAGTTTTTATTTTCCTTCTCTCTTTCTGATATTCTTGTGTTTATGGGTTTAAACAGTATAAACTGTAGGAACTCCTAATATACATGATTTTTCTTACCCTAAAACATAGTTACATAAGCATATGCATATACACACACACAGGGTATACAAATATACATACATATTTAAAATTATATATATGTATAAGCTGTATGTTTGTTTTAAAGACATTTTAAAGGAAATAAACACTTCAGAAAGATTTCCTATTATAATTCAAACTCTCAAATCACCATCATCATCAAATTCCTAATCACATCAACATTTATATTTAATTATCTCAGAAGATGATGAGTAAACCATCTGATGGAGAGTTTTTACAAAGTAAAATAAAAAAACATTCATTAAAACTAATGTGTTGAATATTAGTATTATTTGTAGACTGTTAGTCTTCAGAGAAGATAATTCAAAATGCTTACCACACTTTCATCAGGTGCTTTCCCAGGTAAAAGTGAAATCTTATCCCAGTGCAACATCTGTTTTTCAAATTGTAATTTAACAGTAAATCTATATGCTGCTGCTAAGTCACGTCAGTCGTGTCCGACTCTGTGCGACCCCATAGACGGCAGCCCACCAGGCTCCCCCGTCCCTGGGATTCTCCAGCCAAGAACACTGGAGTGGGTTGCCATTTCCTTCTCTGATGCATGAAAGTGAAAAGTATAAAAGGAAGTTGCTCAGTCGTATCCGACTCTTAGCGACCCCATGGACTGCAGCCTACCAGGCTCCTCCATCCGTGGGATTTTCCAGGCAAGAGTACTGGAGTGGGGTACCATTGCCTTCTCCGGGAAAGCTATATAAATGTATATAATTTGTAAGCATGCTAATACTTATATTATACCTGTGTAATGACAGAAAATTGGACTACATTATTGTTTTTCTTATCTTCACTGTAATAATATTTCTATGATAAAAATCCAGTTCTGTTTGAGCCTTCCTTTCTATCTGTAAAATGAGGATTGCATCTTCTCACCTGTCTTACAGGACTGTTGAAAATGCAGGCAAAATTGTTGATAGGAAAGCTTAAATGAGTATTCAGCACCAAATATTAAGCCAAGATATAAAGTGACGGTACTTTCACTAGTATTTTCTAAATTCTTTTCCATTTTAATTTCACAAGCTCACAGTCTTACTTCTCTTAATTCTGTGCTATGACTGACACCCTGTACATCATAGAGTATTAAGATCACTTACTGAAGAAAAACAAGAAGAGAAATTGTCAGACTTCAAATTACCAATAAAGTTCTTACTTAGTACAAACCGAATATTGAATTAGAAATGAGCATTTCCCATCTCTGAGTCAAATCTGATTCAACTTAGATGATTACCAAAAATCATAGCCATAGCCATTGAATGCTAAATGTAAAACCCTGTTTAAAGGTACTGATCATCTTGCTTCATTCATCAATGAATATTTATTAAGCACAGACTCATCTGCTTGCTTCTCTGACTCACTGCTATTCCACCATCCTGAGGCAAAAAGATTGTATTAATAAATATAACTGGCAGACTATTCTGGTATTCATTATTCACTGGGAATTTCCTCAAGCCAAGGAATCATTTGGAGGGAGAAGAAAGGACCTGTTATCGATTACCTAAAACAGCTGTTCTGCTGATACACCAAACAAAAGATCAGGAAATTTAGAAACTGTGTAAAACACGTAATTGGTTATGAGCCACCTTTGCTTATAATAATCCTTACTGTTCAGTGGAAAAATTCTCAGCTCATGCTCTGACAGAGCTCTCTGCTTTCCTTTCCCAGCACTTCCAACGTTGTTGTTACACAGTATTTTCGTTGTCTGTTCTTGCCACTTAAGCTGAGTGAGAGCAGAGATAATATCCTATCCACGATCGTATCCTTAAATTCTGGCACATAGATGGTACTCACTAATTTTCTGTAGAAGGAATAAATGAAGAACTATACTTTCCACCCATTTTTCAGACTTTGGGAAGAGATACTTAGCCTCATTGAGTGCATTTCCTCCACTCTATAATAGAAAAAAGAATATTTTACAGTTTTTTACAAGGGTTTGTGATACAAAGGTTAAATGCCTATCATAATAATAGGCACTCAGCAAAAGGTAAGGTATTATTATTACTGTTAATCCTTTTTATCATTATAAACTGAGCTCTTCTAAAACTAGGGTCATAATTTTATGTTCATAAAAAACAAATTTTTTGTTGTTCAGTCGCTAAATCATGTCCGACTCTTTGTAACCCCACGGACTGCAGCCCACTCGGCTTCCCTGTCTCTCACTGCCTCCCAGATTTTACTCAAACTCATGTCCTTTGAGTCAGTGATGCCATCCAACTATCTCATCCTCTGTTGCTCCCTTCTGCTGCCCTCAGTCTTTCTCAGTATCAGGGTCTTTACCAGTGAGTCAGCTCATGGCATCAAATGGCCAAAGTATTGGAGCTTCAGCTTCAGCATCAGTCCTTCCAATGAATATTCAGGGTTGAAGTAAACAAATCTTTATAGTATTTCAGAAACCTTCAAAATCACTAATAGCCTAGTTATTCATCCCCCCCAACCCCCAAAAAGACAGTTGATACATTAAAATTTTCAAATAAATTTAAATATACCTGGCAAGGCCAATGTGGGTTTAGGAGGGGGGTTGTTCGCTTGCCATGCCCTGCCTTGCGGCATGTGGGATCTTAGTTGCCCTACCAGGAATTGAACCCATGCCCCCTGCAGTGGAGGTACAGAGTCTTAACTTGAACTACTGGAGAAGTTCCAGGCCAATTTTTTTTTGGTGTTTTGTTTTGCAGAACATCCCTCTAAACAGTTGAAATATGTAATCAATGAAATCACTTTTAATATTCAACTGAATTAAATGGTGATTGTCTTAAATAGATTGGTACGTAAATTCCACAGAATACCAAAATAATTTTAAGAAAACCAAACTCCAGGCTTTCTATTAAAAGGATGATCTATAACATATATACACACACAATACTGCTGCATCTTTACCCACATAAAATTTTTATCATTGATACTCTCTGGTACAGGAAAATACAGGCCATGTAAAGATAGGAAAGGCAGATATGGCAGGATTACAAATAATTTACATATGAAAATATGATGCCAGTAAGAAGTTCATGTGTAACTGTTTTTAAGTTGGATATTTTAGTTTGATCCCCAGGTTGGAAAGATCCCCTGGAGAAGGAAATGACCACCCACTCATGTTCTTGCCTGGAGAATCCCATGGACAGAGGAGCCTGATGGGCTACATACAGGCCATGGGGTCACAGAGTGTCAGACACCACTGAAGCAACTTAGCGTGCAGGTTATCTATGATTGAAAAGAAGAAATGGTTCTTGTTTTTTAAAAAAATAACCTGTTGGCCCGAAGTTACATATGAAATTCCAAGTCCTTAACTGTGTGTGATAAGGTAGCTATGCAGGAGCTTAAGTTTTAGAATACCAAATTCCACCATGGAAAGTTCATTAACTGGATTATCTCCGAGCCTTCCCCAATCCTAGACTTTTGTTTGCTTTTTATATTAGTTTATTGGGGGGTATATTAAAGTCTCAACCTGATATAGCAGAAAAGAAGCCTATGCAGATCTCTTCAGATGTCAAAAATATGTCAGGAATGAGAAATTAAATTATCCTTAACACACACACACATTTCATTTCTAGAAATTTCTGGAAAATAATTTCTGAGCCAACTTGATGTGGATCTTCTAGGTTCAAGTATGTGAACACATCTTTGGAAAGTTTTTAATATGCAGAGCATTCTAATCGTCTTATTGATATCTGTACCTTTCATAGAAATACTCCTGTTTTTTGAAGTTTAGACTTTAACTATTGTACCCTTTTTCAAGATCAGTTATTTGGACAATGTTTTAATTTGTCATAGGGTTTTACCTCTCTATTTGCTTGTTTCCATCACGTTATAAACATGGTCAGATCTTTATCAGACCAAAAGAATCTAAAATATAATTTTACAATACCATTTCATAACCTTGTTTTTAGCTCACACTACAAGTTTGTTTTGATTTCTTGAAAGGACAGTCTATATTTACTGCCTCCTTTGTCAACTCATATTTACTGTTTCACCCATGAAATCTGACTTTTTGCCCCTTCCATCACTCCAAATGCTGTTCTTGTTAAGATTGCCAGTGAATAATTTTTGATCCGAATCTTAAATGACACTATTGCCCATTCCTCTATGCAGTTCTCACCTCCTTTGGCTTTCTTTTTAAAAAAAAATATTTATTTATTTGACTACACTGGGTCTTAGTTGCAGCACATGGGATATTCAGTCTTCATTGTGGCATGCAGTATCCTTTGTTATGACATATGGGACCTAGTTCCCTGACCAGGGATCAAACCCAGGCCCTCTACACTGTGAGCTTGGAGTCTTAACCACTAGACCACCAGGGAAGTCTCTCCTTTGGCTTTCTTATCATCATTCTTTGCTGGTTCTCCTTATACCCTCTGCCCACAGTATCTCAGTTGGTTTCACAGCAGTTCTTACCTGTTCATCTCTCAGAAGTTATTTTTTCTCCAAAGACTATCCTTACCTCACTTTTATTTCCTGGAGTAGAAATTTTCAACCTTTTGGAAAACATGGAGTTGTTTGAAACGCTAGGTAAAATGCTAGAATTTTTCATTAGAAAAATGTGTGCATACTGCTTAATTGTGCATACTGTTTCACGGACACTCATGGCTTCCCATCCTCAAATCTATGTATTGTCCCTCAGTGACCCTGTCCACCTCATTCTTCATGCCTCTGTGCAAATCTATTGAGTTGGCCTTTCAAATCTATTGAGTTGGCCAAAGAGTTTGTTTGGGTTTTTCCATAAGATCCTCAGATCCCACTTTGAGCTCTAAACTCTTATTTCTAACTGCCTACAACCTCTTATATATCCTGTGATTGTATTTATTGTACTTATCAGATTTCTCTTCCAAAGTTTCCTCCCCTTTATTAAAGAAGTTTTTGCTGAGTATAGGTGATTTACAATGTTGTGTTAGTTTTAAATGTACAGCAAAGTAAATAAGTTATATAGGTAAATATATTCACTCTTTTTTTAAGATTCTTTTCCCATATAGGCCCTTACAGAGTATTGAATAGAGTTTCCTGTTCTATACAGTAGGTCCTTATTAGTTATCTATTCTATATATAGTAGTGTGTCAGTGTCAATCCCAGTCCTCCAACTTATTCCCCCTTACCCCCCAGTTTACTTTTTACATCTGTAACTCTATTTCTGATCTGTAGATAAGTTCATTTGTAGCCTTTTTTTTTTATTTTTTATTTTCTGTAGCCTTTTTTTTTTAGATTCCACATATAAATGCAATATCATGTGAGATTTGTCTTCTTTGTCTGATTTACTTCACTCAGTGTGACAATCTCTAGGTCCGTCCTTGTGGCTACATATAGCATTATTTTGTTCTTTTCTATGACTGAGTAATATTCCATTGTGTATATACACCACATCTTTCTTTATCCATTCCTCTGTTGATGGACTTTCCCTACTGATTCCGCCAAGCTTGTTCCCTTGGCTGTGATTTCGCTTCGTAGTAGGTAGGGACAGTGAGGATCTCATTCATCCATACATGCACAACACTAATTAGATGATGAGGCATTTGCCTTCCTTAAGAGAGTCTTAGTTAACTCCCACCATGTATCTGCATTTCATTGAATTTCTTCACTTTGACATTTGGAGAAGAAATCACATCACGTCAACACCCACTGTGGACCTTTGCAACTTCTCTTCTTATTAAAAACTACCGACTGCTTATAAGTTTAAGCTAGAAACTTCATATTCATCCCTGACTCTTCCCAACCTCACCCTCCAAGGCTTCAGTCCCTAAGCCATCATTTCTACATTCTGAACCTCTTTCTGATGAAAGTACAAATAAGAAAAAAAGTTATAGACTGAAACAAGGAATCAATACATCAAAATTATTTTAAATCCATGAAAAAGACTTCTTGACTAAACAAGTGGAAATAGTAAACATCAGATTTAAGGGGGACTTGGTCACTTATCTTTTTATTCTGTAGTGATACTGTAGGCTTTGTCATCTGGGTATTCTTTACCGTTTGGCAAAACCTATTATATTTTGATCAAATTTTAAGGCTTGCATAATATAATATACAGTTTATTTGTGTAGAATTTATGTTAATAGCCTTATAAAGGAGATTCTGTATTTGTAGAATCATTATGGACAGAAAGGGTTACATAAAGTATACAAATGTATTTTTATCTCAGACTTTTCCCTTTCTGTCCATGACCTCTGCCTCAGCCTTAACCTAGACCTTCTTCTTGCTTAAATTACTGGCACCTAACATGATCCCTCTGCGTCTCTAACTGATCCTCATGCCAATACAGTCTCCACCTACTCTCAGAGATGACTCAGATTTATTCATGTCACTTTCCAACTTAAAAATCTCCTGTTATTCTCTGTTGCCTGTAGAGTGGTCTAGAATTTGTTATGATATTTAAAAAACTTTAAAAACTGACCTCATTCCAACTTTTCAGCCCTACTCTCGCCACTGAGCCCTATGCTCTTTATTCAGGCCTTGTTGAACTATCTGCCCTTCCCAAAACATGTCTTTTATCCTCTCAAAATTAACTTACATATGCCTGCGAGCACCCAATTCATACTTTATACTTTATAGTCATTATCTCATTGAGTCCTTGTAAGTCGCAGAAAATTATCATTATTGCCCATTTTATAGATGAGGAAGCTGAGACACAAAGAGATTACTGACTTGCCCATATCATACAGCACAGAACTCAAATTCTAAGTAGAATAAACTACCCCTGGTAATATTATAAGACGAAAATAACTTTCTTGTAATTCATTCATTGTTAGCTAAATCTGTCACCAGGCTCACACTCAAAGTCCCAAATTCATTTTCTGTGATATAAAAATGACAATAATTATAAGAAGTTTGCAATAATCAATAAATTTCACTAACAGTGATTTATTATATCTTTTTATTTGCTCATTTTTTTAAAAGTCAGTTTGTGCATATTTTAAATTTTAATGCAAATGTTAATTAATTTAAATATAATTCTAATAAGTACACAGTTTTTCTTTAAAATTTTTTGTTAAGAATTGTGTTGATGCAATAATGTCTCTCATTTCCCAAACTGAAATTACTGTTTTTAACCTGACACAATCCTTTTCCTTAAAGGACCAGACCTTCCTTTTGAAAGGCAGTATGCTGTTATCAAAATACTTCATTAAGCTTAGTTTTCTTTAAATATGTTACTTTACCTATAAAATTATGAAAATATCAACCCCAAGGAATAATTACTATTAAATTAGGCCACTTAAGGTGAAGTACTTTATAAACAAATAATAATGTAATTTCTCGTAATGTACTACAACACTATAGTCATTGAATGCCACTAAGACAAAAAGAGTTTTAGTTCATTGTTCTTAGTTATATGAAAAGAGCACTAATATTGGAGTTAGGAGACCTATGTTTATATTGGTTGCATGACTTGAGACAAATGCATTTATTCTTTGAGACTGTTTTCTCTTTATTAAAAAGAAATTAGTATTCTTATTGTCAGGCAAAAGTAATATACAAATATGAAAATGCCTCAAACAGTAGGCAGAGTTCTAGTGTATAGTAGTATATTGAAGTGCATGCATGCTAAGTCACTTCCGATGAACACCGAACTGAGGAGAGTAGGTACCTGCATAGAGAGAGGGCAGAAGGCTCAGAGAAGTTCAAAGGGGTGGTGCAGCTTCAGCTGATGTTTTAAAATCTGAAGAGTGAAGGGTTAGGATGTGATTGTGCTGTCTACTGAGCATCTGGCGGTTTGTTACCCTCTCTGTTCTTTGCTGTATGTTTGACTACTTCACAATCAAACATTAAAAGACAGAGTTGCTACCTAGTCTTCTTTTCCCCCGGCAAAGTATTTTTCACTTCACTTAAGATCTATTGTCCAGTTGGCCTTCCAGCTGAGGTGGTGTGAATTGAATCTGGCAATACCATATCTCTTCTGTTAGTTGATGTACTAGCTGAAGAATGATACAAAATGCTCCCTTTCTGCTGAGAATCGAGGAGTGTAACTTTTGCATCCTTCTTGATTTTTCCTAATCCAGACAGAAAAAAAACAAACAAACAACTTTCTGTTTTATATTTAAATTCCTTAAAGATATTTGACTTGGTTGTTGAAAAGTACATAATTGTATGTAACTGGGTAATTTTGCATGTTCATCTGATTTCAGAGAAGAAAGACATGGCAAGTGAAATGTGGCCAGGGAAGCTGATACATGAAAGCTTGAAGAGATAATGATGCTGCTCAGCCAGGTCTTGGAAATTTGATCACTCTAAACAAACTGCATAGTACTAAATTGCTTGTGAAAGGGCTGAATCAATCCTGCTGCGATTTGAACTTTTGGCTCCTGAAAGTCTAGGGCAGGCTTGAAAATAAAAATAAAACCCTCACATACTGAATTGTATTCCAGGCCCTCTACTGTATTCTCTGTACGAAGAAGGCATCTACCCAAACAGCAAGAGGCGGCAGAAAGATGAGGTAGTGAAGAGGAGTCTTAGGGATTTCTCCCCATATCAGGAGCTCCCAAGGGGAGAGGACCTCTGTCATTAACATATCAATTCCTTTAGGAAATATTTATGTAGAGCCCTAAGAAGAATGTAGTGGGGTGTGGGATAACAGATCAACCAACTAGAACATACTTAATACTTATGACTTGGCTGGCATTGTGCTAGGCTCTATGAAGTCCACGAAAGAGAGTTATTCTGTGTGATTTGCTTCATCAGAAAGATAAATTATGTGGCATAAAACAGAGAAGTGAAGTGAAAGTCATTCAGTCCTGTCCGACTCTTTGCGACCCCATGGACTGTATAGTCCCTGGAATTATCCAGGCCAGAATACTGGAGTGGGTAGCCTTTCCCTTCTCCAGGGGATCTTCCCAACCCAGGGATCGAACCCAGGTGTCCCGCACTGCAGGTGGCTTCTTTACCAGCTGAGCCACAAGGGAAGCCCAGGAATACTGGAGTAGTAGCCTAACCCTTCTCCAGGGGATCTTCCTGATATAGGAATCGAACCGGGGTCTCCTGCATTGCAGGTGGATTCTTTACCAACTGAACTATGAGGGAAGCCCCCGAAAGCCTGGATAAAAATGGTCTCAGAGAAGGAATAATTTGAATAGGGAGGAGAGTAAGACTCATGTATAGGAAGACAGGATAGAAACCACCTAATTATGGAAAGGATTTGTTTTGGGAGAATGACTAAAAAATAGTTAAACTGATTGTGCTGGAGAAGGGATGGAGTTGGGGGTAATATGCCATAATGGCTGGATTATAGTAGGATTTAAGTCACGGAGGATCTGAAGGCCAGAAGAAGAGCTTGGATGTGATCTAAAAGGGAATAAAGAACTCTTTGGGGATTTTAAATAGGGAATTATTATAAAAGTGTTTAACTCTTAATCATTTTGATAATCAGCATCTAAAGTGTCTGGCCCATAGGTATTCAGGGTTAGTCCAGTTATATCCAGCTAATCTGTCAATAGTATGTTGGCAGGTTGAATTGGACCCATCTCAGCCTAAACAGTTGAATTCCCAGGTGGCACAGTGATAAAGAATCTACCTGCCAATGCAGGAAATTCAGGAGGGTTCAGTCCCTGGGTCAGGAAGATCCCCTGGAGGAGGAAATGGCAACCCACTCCAGTATTCTTGCTGGAAAATCCCGTCTGTGGGGTCACAAAGAGTCAGACATGCTGAGCACACATATAGCAGCAGCCTAATGCGTAGGCGTCTTATCACCGTGATATTATTAGCTGGTTCATCTTTTTCTTTAACTGTAATGAGGAGTGATAATACCTACCCAGCTAGTAAGTAGGTTCATTTAATCAAATGAGATCATGATCCCATCATTATCCACAAATACAGTGAACACCTCCTTTATGTAAGATGCTGTGTTTAAAAAAAAAAAAACTAGGGAAGCAAAAAACTGTAGAGGTGTAAGTGCTTTGAAAAATATCTTGTGATGAATATTAGTTTGAAATACAGAGTTGTACAGGATCTGGTAGCAAGAGAATGGTATACAACAACCAGAAGGTCATCTTACTGCTATATTTATTACTGGGTTAGGTCCCTATTATTGTCAGCTATAGCCAGGATCAAGTAGAGAAGGAAACACAAGGTGTAGGAAGGTAGATATTTAAGGTCCCCAGGAGTTCTTCTTGTTGGCAATAGACCTTTTCAGACTTAAACCTGTTCTGTAATGAACCTATATAAACATGCAGACAGTGTAGAATATTGATTAACAAAACATATTCTTTCTGGAGCCAGAGTAACTTGCTGAATTCAAATTACTGCTGTATTACCTTAGACAAATCATTTAACCTCTCTGAGTCTCGTAAAGATAATCGTAGAAGCATAGGGTTGTTTGTGAAAATTGAGATACTTCATGTAAACTCTTTTTTCTTAATTTTTTATTTCATATTGGTGTATAGCTGACTAACAACGTTGTGATAGCTTGAGGTGAAGAGTGAAGAGACTCAGCCGTACATATACATGTATCCATTCTCCCCCAAATTCCCCTCCCATCCAGGCTGTTACCTAACATTGAACAGAGTTCCATGTACTGTGCAGTAGGTCCTTATTGGTTATCCATTTTAAATATAGCATGTGTACATGTCTATCCCAGACACCCTAACTATCCCTTCTCCCCAACCTTCCCTCTGGCAACCATAAATTCTACACAGAAACTCTTAATAGAGCTTAATAGAGGATCTGTGCTGTGTACATATATACACATATATGTACTGCACTGTGCTTAATCGCTCAGCCCTGTCTGACTCTTTGCAACTTCATGGACGGTAGCCCACCAGGCTACTCTGTCCAAGGGCATTCTCCAGGCAAGAATACTGGAGTGGGTTGCCATGCCCTCCTCCAGGGGATCTTCCCAAGCCAGGAATCAAACCCAGGTCTCCATACATTGCAGGTGGATTCTTTACCGTCTGAGCCACCAGGGAAGCCCAACATATGTACATATATATTACATAGATTTAGTGTTTAATATATTATGTGAAGAGGTGTAGAAGAGAAACTTGGGCCCTGAGTTAATTTAATAGATCATAGTGTGAGAGTAGACACAGAGATTCCAATGGAAAATAAAAACTAAACCCTTTAGGAAGGCAATTTGATAATGTCTGCCAATTCCTACGATGTTTAAAATATTTTAACTACCAATTCCACCTTTCGGTATCTCCCCAACAAATATATTCACATTAAAGCCAAAAGATTGTGTGAAAGTATGTTCATAGTGATACTGCCTATAATAGTAAAGACTGGAAACAATTTAAATGTCCATCAGTAGAGGAGTATTTAAATTATATATAATTGTAAAATAGAATATGAAGCACTTCTTTAAAAGAATGAGGTACATCTTTATAAACATGGGAAAGTATCTAAGATATAGTGATAAGTGTGGAGGGAGCACAAAGCAGAATAATATGTATACATAATTATGGCTTGTGTGCATGTGTGTTTCTTAAAGAACAGCTATAACATATTAATGTTTGCTTATACAGGAAAAATTTCTGGAACATTAACAGTCATCCCTGGGAGTAGGATGATGGTGATGAGAAGAGTGACTTTTATTTCATCTTTCTACTGGGGGAAAAAAAAAATGTTTTTGAGCCTGTGTTGAAAGGCTGTGTTTAAAATTTTTCTTTTTTAAGGTTTAAAGAGAGTGAGGATTAAATGGTTAAATGTTTTGTAAGGTGTGTTGGATGTGAAAAGTGATCTATAAACGCCTACTATTTTTACTAAACAATAGAGTGTGAGGCCTTTGTAACCTGAAGAAAGCAGCATTTCAGCATTTCTTCCCACTAGAGCATATGGTGGTTAAGACTATAGGGGATGAATGCCTTAGATCAGCCTCTCAGGGAGTTGATATGCAGACCCTTTCAGTATTTCCCTTTGCTCTTATGGTGAAAGTTCTATAGAAAGGATTGGAAGGGCTCAGTGACATTGTTCCATCCAGTGTTTAAAACTATTGTCAGATATTCTTTTAAATAAAACTATTAGCCACATAGTGATTGCAAAACTTGATTGCTTTGAAGAGCCTTTGTTTACAGAGTTTGCTTTATTGTATTGCATGAAGAGTGCCTTTGACTAAGTGTAGCAAGATACCTCTTGGTACTGTCTGGACAACAAGTTTGAAAATTAAGGGTATTATCTTGAGAGTTCTAGCCTAGCGTTTTACAGATTAACAGGAGACAGATTGTTGTGCTACTCTAGGTAACAGTCTTTTTGTTTTGTAACTCTTTAAAGTTGATTTTCTCCCTTTTGACACTCAGGAGATTAATTTACTATTTCTTTCTCTAGATGAAGCCCTTAGAGAAAACATAAAAATACAGATAGGTCTTCTGATTGGTATATTCATTCTTATAACTAGGTATTTCAAAAATAGTTATATACATTAATACTATTATTTCAGAGCTTTTTTAAAAAAGGCAAAATCCCAGTAAGCACTGCAGATGTCATGTTACTACAAGATGACAATATGTAATTAATACTGCCTGGAAAGCCATAATAGTAAAGACTTCCTGAATGAAATGGTGGTGTATATGGGAGGTATATTTGTATTTTAAATTTCATTCATTCATCTACTTCTCATCCCAAATACAAACAAATACAACACTTTCTGTTATCAGAAGCTGATTGGCCAATTTATGGATGGTAACAGTACCAAAAATCTGGTGCTGTCCTGTTCACAAAGCACTTGTGTCTGTGTATCTTAGTAAACCTGTGAGGTAAGCATTACCATCCCACTGTACAAGGGCTGGGACAAAGCAGGTGTTGCCCATGGACAGAGTAGCTAGAATCTAGAACTTTCTGATACCACATTCATTGCCATTTTAATACTGCCCACTTTAGCTGTTTTTCAGCTTGATGGAAGAGAGCAAAGAGGATTATCTCTAGTTCAACATTTTCATTTTCTCAGTTAATAAACTAAAATGCACAGTGGACTTTACCTTAAGGTTGCCAAATTGACTTCAGAGTCTGCTTGCTCCCTTCAATGCACACACAGAGCCTTCTTAATGACCTAAAGAAAAGCACATAGGTCTTTTGCCTATTAAGGGTTTTACCTCAGAAAAACAGTCAAAAGATAAGATTACATGGAAGATTTAGAAAAACAAAAAAACTTTTTAATAAAAATGCAACACTTTATGATAATCCTCCACTCTGATCTTAGATTCTTCACTGAAGACTCCAGCTCTCTGATTTTATTTCTGAAGTCTTCCGCAACCTTTCTGTTAGCTCTCAAGCTTACAGAGCCATTAAGGCCAAAAAAGATTTTTGTGCCAGGTACTCTTTTCAGTGCTTTATTATCTTTCAACTTAATTAATCCTCACAATAACTTCATAAATTAGGTACTAATACTGTGCCACAGATTAAGTAGCAACTTAAAGTTCATAGCTAAAAAAAATTTAAAATAAAATTTAAAAAAATAAAGTTCATAGCTAATAGTGGTTCTAGTATTTGAGCCCAGCCTATTAAATTCTAAGGTCAGAATTTTTAACTGTTGAGCTATACTACTTTATAACAGGCAAGTTTGGCCTTGGAGTACCAAATGAAGCAGGGCAAAAGCTAGCGGAGTTTTGCCAAGAGAAAGCACTGGTCATAGCAAACACCCTCTTCCAACAACACAAGAGACAACTCTACACATGGACTTCACCAGATGGTCAATACTGAAATCAGACTGATTATATTCTTTGCAGCCAAAGATGGAAAAGCTCTATACAGTCAGCAAAAACAATACTGGGAGCTGACTGTGGCTCAGATCATGGGTTCCTTATTGCAAAATTTAGACTTAAATTGAAGAAAGTAGGGAAAACCACTAGGCCATTCAGGTATGATCTAAATTAAATCCATTATGATTATACAGTAGAAGTGACAAATAGAATCAAGGGACTATTAGATCTGATAGAGTGCCTGAAGAACTATGGATGGAGGTTCGTAACATTGTACAGGCAGCGGTGACCAAAACCATCCCCAAGAAAAAGAAATGCAAGAAAGCAAAATGGCTGTCTGAGGAGGCCTTACAAATAGCTGAGAAAAGAAGAGAAGTGAAAGGCAAAGGAGGAAGGGAAAGGTATAATCAATCGAATCCTTTCCAAAGAATGAGAAATAAGAAAGCCTTGTTAAGTAAAAACAATATAGTGGGAAAGACTAGAGATCTCTTCAGGAAAATTAGAGATACCAAGGGAACATTTCATGCAAAGATGGGCACAATAATGGACAGAAATGGTAAGGACCTAACAGAAGCAGAAGAGATTAAGAGGAGGTGGCAAGAATACACAAAAATAGGTCCAAAAAAAGGTCTTAATGACCCAGGTAGCCATGATGATGTGGTCACTCAACTAGAGCCAGACATTCTGGAGTGTGAAGTCAAGTGGACCTTAGGAAGAATTACTAAGAAGAGCTAGTGGAAGTGATGGAATTCCAGCTGAGCTATTTAAAATACTGAAAGATGATGTTGTTAAGTGCTGCACTCAATATGCCAGCAAATTTGGAAAACTTAACAGTGGCCACGGGACTGGAAAAGGTCAGTTTTCCTTTCAATCCCAAAGAAGGCGAATACCAAAGAATGTTCAAATTGCTGCATATTTGGGCTCATTTCACATAGTAGCAAAGTAATGTTCAAAATGCTTCAAACTAGGCTTCAACAGTACCTGAATTGAGAACTTCCAGCTGTACAAGCAAGATTTAGAAAAGGCAGAGGAACTAGAGATCAAATTGCCAACTGTGCCTTTGACTGTGTTCACAACAATCTGTGGAAAATTCTTAGAGATGGGAATACCAGACCACCTTACCTGCCTCCTGAGAAACCTATATGCAGGTCAAGAAGCAACAGTTAGAACTGGACATGGAACAAATGGACCGGTTCAAAACTAAGAAAAGAATACGTCAAGGCTGTATATTGTCACCCTGCTTATTTAACTTATATGCAGAGTATGTCATGCAAAATGCTGGGCTGGATGAATCACAAGCTGGGATCAAGATTGCTGGGAGAAATAACAGTAACCTCAGATATACAGATAACACCACCCAAATGACAGAAAGTGAAGAGGAGCTAAAGAGCCTCTTGATGAGGGTGAAAGCAGAGACTGAAAAAACTGGCTTAAAATTCAGCACTCAAAAACCTAATATCATGGCATCTGGTCCCATCACTTCATGGCAAATAGATGGGAAAACAATGGAAACAGTGACAGACTTTATTTTCTTGGGCTCCAATACCACTGCAGACAGTGACTGCAGCCGTGAAATTAAAAGGTGCTTGTTCCTTGGAAGAAAAGCTATGACAAACCTAAACAGCATATTCAAAAGCAGAGACATCACTTTGCCGATAAAGGGCAAAGGTATGATTTTTCCAGTAGCCTTGTATGGATGTGAGAGTTGGAACAGGAACGCTGAGCGCTGAAGAACTAATGATTTCAAACTGGGGTGCTGGAGAAGACTCTTGAGAGTCCCTTGGACAGCAAGGAGATCAAACCAGTCAATCAGTCCTAAAGGAAATCAACCCTGAATATTCATTGGGAGGGCTAATGCTGAAGCTGAAGCTACAATACTTTGGCTACCTGATGCGAAGAGCCAACTCTGGAAAAGACCCTGATGCTAGGAAAGATTGAGGGCAGAAGGGGGCGACAGAGGATGAGATGGTTGGATAGCATCATCGACTCAATGGACATGAATTTGAGTAAACTCGGGGAGATAGGGAAGGACAGGGAACCCTGGCATGCTACAGTCCATGAAGTCGCAGAGTTGGACGCAACTGAGCGACTGAATGACAGTACCACTTTGAGATAAGTGACTGTGTTAAGTGGATTAAATCCATTTCTTAGGATCTCCAGATTGGATGAAATTCCTGTTTCCCAACTCTCCCAAAAACAGATCTTGGGATATTTTCTTAGGTTTTTATTATCCCACCTTACAGATGAAGTTAAGTGAATTGGCCAGAATCTTAGATTATTCAGTGACTGTGTTAGAAGTAAATTTATGTCCTTTGGTTTCTAGCCCACAGTCTTTGAGATTATAAATTAACACTGTCACCTTTGAGCTCATTAGCTATTGTCAATTCAAGTGATCCACCCATGTTGAAATTTTGTTACAGCAACAAAAGTATGTTTACATCCTTCACATTTGACCTTTGGGTCTTCCCTGGAGTACAGTTAGGTCACTATGCAAGGCTCTAGCTTTATACGGTTTTACAGTGTTTATACCTTATGACACATGAAGACATAGTAGTGGAGTATGTCTTAAAAGAGACATCTATTACTTTAAAATTTTTTAAGTGCTTTTAATATATGAGTCTACAAAAAAAATAATTTAATCATTGCTAATGCTATCAAGAGCCAAGTTAACATTTTAGAATATTCATATTTCTGACCCTTGAGATGACAGGCAAATGACATGACCAAATTCATTTCACATCCACTAAACTCAAGCAGTAGTGTAAAGAAATACATCGATTTTTCTTCAGGGACTTTGTGCAGATGTTTTTCTTTTCTTTTTTTTTTTTTAGAGAAAGCCCCTTCTGACTTCATGTGGAGTAGAAAACTAGCTTAGTTTATTTCATGCTGCTCAATTTAATTTGGAATCATTTTTGAATTCCCAGATGCTTGGGTACAGAGCACTTCTCCCTGGAGCCTTGTTTCCTGACAGTGGAGAGTAAAGGATTAAATTGAGCTGAAACTAAACTGATTGACATTTTGACACTCTGCAGATTGTGAAAAGAAAGAGAATTTGTTCAACTTTTAGAAACAGTAGTAGGAAGGATTATTTCCTTAAAGGCACCCCAGTCTACAGAGACGATTTTTTTTTTCCCTTAAAAACCAAGAGGCTTGTTCTAGCACTTTGCCAATTTTCTATATTACAGTTCAAAATGGGAATTTAACTTTGAAAAGCCTTTGAAAAGGCCTGGATGGGAGTGTTAAAACAGTCTCCTTCATTTGTTGAATGGGCACTGACAGGTCTTTTGAGGGAAAACAAAGGACTGTGCACTTCTGGGGTGTCACTATAGGAACCTATTTGTAAAAGACAAGTATACATATTTATGAAATCTTTATCTCTGTTGCTTTTAAATGCCAGATATATTAAGTGCTGCATTGAGTAAACATCTCCTGCTGACTTCTTTTCCTGAGAGATACAGATGATTACCATGCCATCATCTTTCTTAAACTGCATCACTTAATGTTGACTTCTCTGCTGCGTCATGAAAGGAACTGGACTCACCTTAACAGTGCTGTTCCAAACAGCCTGTTACTTTTTTTTTTTTTAATCACTGCAGGAGGCTGTAATAAATTACAGCCTGGAAGAAGTTTCAAACTGGCAAGTTTGCCAGTTATTTAAAGCAATTTATTTTGGGGTGTATCAGCAGATTTTTTTTCTTACACTGCCATTTGGGTGCCTGCTGACACAGCCTGAATAAATCTTTCAAAAATTTTCCTTCCTAGAGATGGATGAAGATCATGATGTGCTGGACTCCAAAGTCCAGACCTTGTATTAACTCTTCACTTGCCAGCTAGTTCCTAATTTAGGTATCTTTTTCCAGTATGAGTTTGCAATATCGGAAGTCCTTCAGTGCCTTGGCAACAATTTTGTTTTATGTAAGGATCAACTTACAAAAGAATGATTCTGATTGTAGACACAGAATTTATAGTTTAGATTATTTCATTACTAGTGTTTTGAAAATTGCCAAAGTTCCCATTGGGATAAAGCAAAGAATTATTTCTTCTTGATTCTAGCATATGCTCAGTAGTAAAGTGAGTTCTACCTAATTTTAGTCTCTGTTATATTTCTAGTTTCTAATTTTTTTCTCATGAAAAAAATTCTTACAATAGTGAAGTCACTTTTTTTAATTGTTAATTTTTGTCTCTGGAATTCTTATAGCATCTTATATTGATGTATAGTTTAGTGAGGTAGTCATAAAAGCGAAAAATACCAATGCCCAGAAATACTTGTTCTGATCAGACAGTAAGGACAAGAGATACGGGAGCTAACTTTTATTTATCATGTGCCTGCAGGAGGGCCAGTCCCTTTTGTCAGCCACTACACACAGTGTGTAGGAGACAGAGAAAAGAGATTCTCCTTTCACAAAGAGCTGGTCCCTGTTTGGGTGAAAGGCATTGCTCAGTGAGTAGTTAGGAAAATCATAAAGCATCAGGGAATAGGTTTTAGTGGGAAAAGCCCTAGATCAGGAGTTATGAAACAGGAGTTGATATCTAAGTTCCTATATGTCACTTACAAATCAGGTCATCTGGCTAGACTGTGAATGTTCCCACATCTCTACAGTGAGGATATAATCTCTAGCCTGTCTTCCTCTCTAGATCATTGTGCACAACAGTTCTCAACCCGGGCTGCACACTGGAATCACCTGGGAAGCTTTGAAAAATACTGTCTTCTGGATCCCAGTTCAGTTCAGTCACTCAGTTGTGTCCGACTCTTTGCAACCCTGTGGACTGCAGCACGCCAGGCTTCTCTGTCCATCACTAACTCCTGGAGCTTGTTCAGACTCATGTCCATCGAGTCGATGATGCCATTCAACCATCTCATCCTCTGTCATCCCCTTCTCCTCCTGCCTGCAATCTTTCCCAGCGTCAGGGTCTTTTCCAATGAGTCAGTTCTTCACATCAGGTAGCCAAAGTATTGGCCCATCTGGATCCCAACCTTAAGAGATTTTGATTTGATTGGTCTAGGGTGCAACCAGGCATTGGGGTTTTTTTAATCTCCACAGGTGGATTCATATATGCAGTTAAGGCTGGGAATCCTTAGATTGTAAGACGGTTAGGAGAGCCCTTATACATTTATTTATAAGCATTAGCAGATGTTAATCGACATCTGACACACTAGTAAAGTAACACTTAAAATTGTCCAAGTCAGGCTTCAGCAATACATGAACCATGAACTTCCAGATGTTCAAGCTGGTTTTAGAAAAGGCAGAGGAACGAGATCAAATTGCCAACATCTGCTGGATCGGCGAAAATGCAAGAGAGTTCCAGAAAAACATATATTTTTGCTTTATTGACTATGCCAAAGCCTTTGACTGTGTGGATCACAATAAACTGTGGAAAATTCTAAAAGAGATGGGAATACCAGACCACCTGACCTGCCTCTTGAGAAACCTGTATGCAGGTCAGGAAGCAACAGTTAGAACTGGACATGGAACAACAGACTGGTTCCAAATAGGAAAAGGAGTACGTCAAGGCTGTATATTGTCACCCTGCTTATTTAACTTATATGCAGAGTACATCATGAGAAACAATTGGCTGGAGGAAGCACAAGCTGGAATCAAGATTGCTGGGAGAAATATCAGTAACCTCAGATATGCAGATGACAGCACCCTTATGGCAGAAAGTGAAGAAGAACTAAAGAGCCTCTTGATGAAAGTGAAAGAGGAGAGTGAAAAAGTTAGCTTAAAGCTCAACATTCAGAAAAGTAAGATCATGGCATCTGGTCCCATCACTTCCTAGCAAATAGATGGGGAAACAGTGGAAACAGTGGCAGACTATTTTGGGAGGTTCCAAAATCACTGCAGATGGTGATTGCAACCATGAAATTAAAAGACGCTTACTTGGAAGGAAAGTTATGACCAACCTAGACAGCATATTAAAAAGCAGAGACATGTCTGCCTTCTTAGTGCAGTAGGCAGTGCGTCAGTCTCATAATCTAAAAAGCAGAGACATTACTTTGTCAACAAAGGTCAGTCTAGTCAAGGCTATGGTTTTTCCAGTGGTCATGTATGGATGTGAGAGTTGGACTATAAAGAAAGCTGAGCACCAAAGAATTGATGTTTTGAACAGTGGTGTTGAAGAAGACTCTTGAGAATCCCTTGGACTGCAAGGAGATCCAACCAGTCTTTCCTAAGGGAGATCAGTCCTGGGTGTTCATTGGTAGGACTGATTTTTAAGCTGAAACTCCAATATTTTGGCCACGTGATGCGAAGAGCTGACTCATTGGAAAAGACCCTGATGCTGGGAATGATTGAGGGCAGGAGGAGAAGGGGATGACAGAGGATGCGATGGTTGGATGGCATCACCGACTCAATGGACATGGGTTTGGGTGGACTCCGGGAGTTGGTGGACAGGGAGGCCTGGCGTGTTGCAGTCCATGGGGTCGCAAAGAGTCGGACACGGCTGAGCGACTGAACTGAACTGAATCGACATTGTAGATGCTTTTTTTCCCATCAAAACTTCAACTGTTTTGCTTTTTAAAAAAATTCAGTTAATCACTGCGTCTTCCTAGCCTGTGGCACATAGGAAGCCATTGATAAATATTTGTTGCATTCTCGAGTGTACAGCCTTTTAAGTTTTAAGGTCATTTGAAAAATGGGGTTTGTTTGCCATTCGTATATAAAGCCGATTAAGAGACAGGTCCTTTCTGTTGAAACATTCCAAAGAAATGCGAGCCTTCCTTGGCCACCCACACCCTATTCCACACCCTCAGTCTCGGGCTCGCTTCACTCCTGCACTCAAGCCGAGGCGGCCTGATGCCGACCCTCGCTCCGCAGGCCCGGACGCCGGCCGCGGATCCATCGCGTGCGACGAGCTCCGGGGCGGGGCTCCGGCGGGCCCGACCCTCCGGCTCTCGGGACCGCCCCGCCGGCGCGCTTAGCCCCGCCCCGCCCCGCCCCGGACGCGAGTTGGGGCGGGCTGCTGGAGGCGCCCGGCCGCTGGGACTCCACGGCCGAGCCCTAGGGCTGCGGCGGCTGCCTCCGCGAGACCCGGCGGGCCCAAGTCGGCCGCCGGGAGTCCGCACTGCCTGCGCCTCCAGTCTGGTGGAGCCCAACGCGAGCGCCTCGTGCCGAGCCGGGCGGGGGCCACGATGCGGAGCCGTGCGCCCTGAGCCGGCCCCATGACCCTGAGCACGTTGGCCCGCGAGAAGAAGGCGCCCCTCGCCTGCACCTGCAGCCTCGGTGTCCCCGACATGATCCCCTACTTCTCCGCCAACGCGGTCATCTCGCAGAACGCCATCAACCAGCTGTGAGTGCCGCGCGCCCTCCGCCCTCTGCGAACGGTCTCTCGGAAAGTTTGCTTTTCGGCTGCCGCTTTTCCCAGCAACTGGGAGCAAGCAAGGGTGAAATCGCACTCTGCTCGCTTGCAACTCCCGCGGCCCCAGAGGCAGCATAGTAGGGTGGAGATGTAGAGTAATTCTTGGAGGCGGAAAGTGTCCTGAGGGTGGGAAGGCGGACAGAAGAATCCTTTGGGGGAATTTCTGGTAAACTTTGAGAGGATCTGAAAGTGAAGTCGCCCCAGGGAAATTGTGATGACGGAATGACAGCCGTTTGGCATTTTGGAAACTCGGGCTATAGGGCAGTCAGTAGCCTCTCAGCCCCCGGCCGGAAACGCTAGGACTCCGCTGCGGGTCCCGCTGGTGCTCAGACCGCCGTGTTTGTTGTTTTGTTTCCTTGCTTCAAATAAGTTTGCTTGTGACCATAGATTTCTGTTGCAAGCCGCGCACGCGAAGAAGGACAGTTCTTTTTTCACACTGACTGATTGTAGTCTGGAATTATTTCATAATGCTGGATTTTAGTGGTAGTTTGACTCTTTTTGTCTCAGCCAGTAGTAGTACGCGCTTGCAGCCGAAGCCTGCAGGCATACCTTCAATCGCTAAAGTGCAAGATCCCGTTGCATCTTTAAATCATCACAGTTTTCAGAGTCTCTAGAATTGTTCCTCACTTCCTTGGTGGTTTAGCTATTTCTGAGAACTGTGTGCTCAAGCTTGTGGTTAATCTCACCTCACATTTAAAAAGGGCAAAATAGAGGAACTCCCATCCATTCAAGTTGCATCATAAAACTGGTTGAGAGGTTCAGGGTTACTTTTAGCTGGCAGCAGTTTGATCTTTGTAGTGTGTTAGCTCTCACTCCGAGTGGCTTCAAGGGGAGTCACCTACTGAGGTTTTCCCAGACTCCTGGCACTTAAGTCACTTCTGTCTCCCACCCAGGTCAACCCTAAAGAACTTTTTAGTTTCATGTCCAACAGTAGAAACTTTACATTATCCTTATATTAAAGGTCCCAAGTATAGCCTGTAAAGTGATTTCTGTGGTGGTGGTGGTTTAATCGCTAAGTCGTGTCCGACCCTTTTTGACTCCATGGACTGTAGCCCGCCAGGCTCCTCTGTCCATGGGTTTCCCCAGGCAGGAATCCTGGAGTGGGTTGCCATTTCCTTCTCCAGGAGAGCTTCCAGACCCAGGGATCAAACCGTGTCTCCTGCTTGGCAGGCAGATTCTTTACCACTGAGTCAGATAATCTTAAATCTAATTTATTATTTTAACAGTTTCCACTGTTACCAAATCAAATCTGCATTTTAACTTTCCGTTTTGTGTTGGTTCTCGGTGATGCATTGAAAAAAGCACACACCCCCCCAATATAGTGGTTTTACTGCTCTGTGTTATAAACTTTGTAGAATTAAATCAGCCATTTACTTTTTCTTTTTTTGGACCTTGTAGAGGGAGAAGGGCAGCATATGGGGTCATAGTTCTCAGACCAGGGTTGTAACCGGTCCTCCCCTGCAGTGGAAGCTAGGTGTTTGAACCAGTGGACCATCAGGGAAGTCCCTGCACTTTACCTTTTACCAAAGAAAAAAAGGGAGGGGAATGAATAATCTGAAAATGGGCAACCAATGGCAAAATAAGTGTGAACAATACTTTAAAAAATAAAAAAAGACAGTGGAAGCAACCCACATGTACATTAAGGGATACATGGATAAACATAATGTGGTCTGGGATACAACTGAATATTATTCACCTGTAAAAAGGAAGGAGATTCTGACAATGCTACAACGTGGGTGAACTTTGAAGACATCATTCTGAGTGAAATAGGCCAGTGACAAAGTACAAGCACTGTATGATTCCACTTACATGAGGGACTTGAGCATAAGTAGTCTGGTTGCCAGGGTTTGGAGGAAGAGAATGAGAAATCTGTGTCTAATGGGTACAGAGTTTCATTTGAGGAAGAAGAAAAAGTTATGGGGATAGATGGTGGTGAGAGCTGCACAACAGAATGAATATTTAATGGCACTGAACTGTACACTTAAAAATGGTTAAAATGGCAAACTTTATGTATGTTTAACTACAGTTAAAATATTAAACAGAATTTAAAAGACAGAGCTTCTGAGCTTTGCAGGGGAAAGGAGTTTTGAATCTAGTGTATACATTTCTTTTCCTACTAATTAGTGTCTTGGGGTGCATTTGACTTATTTTCTTAAACTGTAAAATGAAGACACTGTGGTTCTGACCCCAGAGGATCATGAAAGATTATGTATGTGGTAGGTAACAATTTACAAACGATAAACTACTGCACAGTAAAATGGGTAAATTGATGTTAAACAAAAACTAAACTGCTGCCATTCGTTGACCACTTGCCAGTGTGCTGAGTTTAGTGTGTATTATCTCATTTAATCATCACAACCACCGTGTGAACTAATTTATTCTGTTTACAGAGAATGAAGCTGAGGCTTTAAATATTTGCTAATAAATGACAAAACTGTCCTTACAATCCAGGTGTTTCTTAGGCCAGTGCTGAAAGCCACTATAGAAATGGTCTTCTGTCTTAGCAATTGAGAGGTTACTTTTAAGACCTATAGTCTTAGAAATTATCTTTAACTGCTGACATCTTCAACTTAGTAGTGAAAAACATATTTGCTCCACTTAGAGTTTTGCTGCTAAGGTAGGCGGTCTTCTCAAGAAATCTCAGATTATTTCTCTTTCATTTTTGTCTCTCGCCACTTTTTTTCCTTAAGAGAGTCTTGCTAATGTTCACTTCTTCTGAAGTGTATTTATTAGTATTGCCTTAGCCATCATGTTTAGTTTACATTTACAGTGTTGCCCAGTCCATCATCATTTAAAAATCTTTAAAGACCATTCCAAATAAAACCCTGAATTTTGTTAACTTAAACATGCACATTTTTGGTTCCTAACACAAAAGTTTTAAATTTGGGGTCCATGGTTACTGAAGCTATGAACTGACTTTAGAAGGTTAATAAACTCCTTGAGATCATATGGAAATATTGGGTAGATACATATATTTAAAAAAATCAGGTTCTCAAAGTGATGTGATCTCATAGAAGGTGAAGAATCTCCTTCCTAAAGAGAAGTATGGTCTCTGAGGCCTGGGTTAGTAAAAACTTAGCTGCTGTGAGCATTTCCCTGTAGTGTCAGATATGTAAAAAGCAGTGATGAATAGGAGCAACTAAAAGGTTAAGAGTTAATTAAGGTCCTTAAGTGAAGACCACATTTTAATTCGGGGAGGGAGTACACCTGAGTTCTCTTAGCCCAATGGTTCTCTTGTCTCTGCTGGACCCACTCATAAGAGCTTTTCTTCTTCCTTTTCTCATTTGTTGCATTGGATTTGCTCTGGGTTTAGAAACCAAGTAAACCATGTAACAAATCCTATGAGAATTGTGTCAGCATAAACAAGACCTCAAGGAGATCTTAGGGGCTTTCCTATGAAGAAAGTTAATGACCTTGAGAGGAGGTCCTTTGGGATAACTAGCTTGGTGATTTCACATGCCCTTTCTTATTTCTTGACTTTTAATTGTGGTATGTAGATACATATAGGTGAAATTAGAGAATAGTGTATTACTGTGTTTATTGGGAATTACATCATTATGAGATTAAGGCCTTTCCTTACCTTTGTGTAAAACTCACCAAATATGCTGTTATTTCTTATGTGTTCAGTGAAGAACATTAAGGAGTGATTGAATTAACTCCAGAAACAAAAAATAGTTACTGTTATAAGTGTTAATCCTACTAGAAAAATATATGTGAGCAACCCAGGGCAGCATCTGATCAAACTTCAAGAGTGTGGCATCATACTGCTCAAATGATCCTGAAATTTCATACCCTTGCAGAGTCTATGCATGGTTTCATATACAACAAAATTTGAACATCTGAAAAATACATGAGCCTTTTTTTTTTTTTTTTTTTTTGAACCTGTGTTATTTTTAGAGAGCCAACATTCAATCTCTGAGAAGTGAATTCGCCAAGCAAGGGGCCAAGGTTTTTTCTGGTGTTATTGTTATAAACAAATAGCTTATCCACAAACAGGTGACTATTTTTGTGTCCTGAAAAGTTCAGGGAAGGATCAAGAACTAGTAGATAGAATGCTGGCAAAGGCTATCATTAAAAGTGTTCCCATTACGAAAACCACTGATCAGAAGTCTAGAAACTTGAATGTTTGAGATATTGCTTGATTTGTTCATGAGGTGACCTTGAGCTTTTTAATCCTTCACCCAAAATAATTGTTTTTATTTACTTGGTTACACATTTGAGTTTGACTTCCTAGCTTCACATGAGTGTTTTCTGAAGCTTGAGCTCAGCAACAGAGAGCATATTGAGATAATTATCTAAAATGTACCTTTCATAAAATTGAAAGGTAGAAGCAGTTTTATTTTTGTGTGTTTATAATACTAATGCTCTTTCAGTTCTGCAAGTGATTTCACACGTGCTCTTCTCTGAACTTAAGCTTGCATCAAAATCACCTGGATGGTTTATTAAAACACAGGTTGCTGCCCACACTCCCAGAGTTTCTGATTCTGTAGGTCTGGGGTGAGACTAGAAAATTTCAATTCCTAACAAGTTCCTAGAGGATGCTAGTGATGCTGATCCAGGGACCACACTTTGGGAACCATTGCCTTAAAATAGTCCCGTGAAGCAGATTGGGCAAGTCATCATTCACACTTTATAGAAGAAATAAACTGAAAAATCAAAATGGTGAAGTGATTTACACAGGGGTTACATGATTTGTTCTTGGTAGAACTGAAACTAGAACCAGCATTTCCTGTCTCCAAATCTAGAACTCCTAACACTGCTGCACTCAGAGTCCTGATGTATATGTCTTTGTATCTGTGTGGGAACATTTCTTTAGATAAAATTCTAGCAGTGGAATTTCTGGGTCTGATGATATATTTGTGTTAAATTTTTGATACATGCTGCCAAGCTTTGCAGTTTGCTCTGCCAATTAGCTCTTACCAGCTTGTATACTTATATAGGTGTCTTCACCAACCCTGGTAATGTTAATAATGATACTAGATAGCAGTTAATTTTTTACTGAGCTCTTACTGTGGGCCAGGCATTGTTTTGAGCATCATGCGTATTATCTCATTCTCTATTCTTAACAACTTTGACTTAGGTGTTATCCTCAATCATACATGAGAGGCACAGAGATGTTAAGTCATTTGTCTGAGATAATACAGCCAGGATGCAAACACAGGCAGCCTCAACCCAGGACTCCTGCTCTTAAACACTCCTCTGCATGTCCCTTACTATTGAAGAGCTTTAGGGTCCTTTTGTATTTTTATTGGTCTTGTGCATTTTTCTTCTGTGATTTGCATGTTTGAACTTTATTTTTCTATTGGTATTTGTTTTTTCCTTTTTCACGTAGTATTCTGTATATTCTGAATATGTTTAACAATTATTTTCCCGGCCCTAGTGCTTGTTTTTTAATTTTGTATCTTGTATAAAAGTTTTTATGTAGTAAAACTTTCATGTAGTAAAATCTGTCATTACTTTTCTTATGATTTGAGTTTTGCATCTGGCTTTTAAAAAAACCCTTCCCATCCACTCCCAAGGTTATAAAAGTACTCTTTTGTATTTTTCCAGTATGTCTACACTTTAAAAATATTTCACGTTTTAAAACTGGAATTTATCTTTACAGACAGACTTGGAGATAATGTGAATCCAGTTCCAGATACCACGATAAAGTGAATGTGACATTAAAGCAAGTTACACAAATTTTTTGGTTTCCCAGTGCATATACAAGTTATGTTTACACCATAGTCTACTAAGTGTGTAACAAAAAGCAGTACTTACCTTAATTATAAAATGCTTTATTAAAAAAAAAAAAAGCCATCATCTGCAAGTCTTGATGTTTTTGGTAGTGGAGGGTTTGAAATATTTCGAGAAATACCAAAATGTGACACACAGACATGAAGTGATCAAATGCTGTTGAAAAAATGGCACAAGTAGACTTGCTCCACAGAGGGTTGCCACAAATCTTCAGTTTTGGGTTTTTTTTAAAGTGGTATCTGCGAAATGCAGTAAAGTGAAGCACAGTGAAACGAGATACGCTGTTTTTATTGTGTGAAGTAGAGCTCTAACTTTACCTTTTTTCCAAACGGATAGTCGTTGAGTCCAGTACCATTTATTTAGTCCTGTCTCACTTCCCATAGATTTAGTAGACATTTTACTATCTTGTATCACAAGGCCTACCTCAGTGTGTGTGTGTTTTGATATCTTAGCTACCCTTGCTTATTTTCTAGGTAAGTCTTAAACACAACTTGTCAAATTCTACTTTTAAAAATCCTATTGGGATTTTTATTCAAATTGTACTGAACTAGTTTGGGGGAGAATTAACAGCTTTACAGAATGAGCCTTCCCAATGAAGAATGTGGTATGTGTTTATTTATTCACTGTTTTTAAAATGCCCTTTATTTAAATTTTACACTTTTCCTCATATAGTAGTTAGACATTTCTTTTTAGGTATATTCATGGGTATTTGTTTATAAAGTTTTTGTTGTTCTTGTGAATAAGCTCTTCTTTTCCATGACTTTTTCTAATTAGTCCCTATAGGTGTGTAGTAAAACTGCTTTTTATATTTGTTTTATATCAGACCACCTAGCTGAACCCTTGGTCCTTATATCAAATAGATATTTTAGTTGATTTTTTTTGACTTTACTGAGTGGATGATTTATATCATCTGTAAATGAGTTTTCTCTGAGTGTAACTCTGTTGCTTCAGCTCAGACTTTAGTACGTTAAAGAGTAGCAATGCTCCTGCTCTTGTTTTCCATTGTAAAAGGGATGCTTTTTATGTTTTCTGAGTAGATGTACTGTGTGCTATAAGTTCCAGCATAGATCACTTATCAAGCTGAGGGCATTTCCTACTAGTCCTAACTTCAAATATTTTAAAATTAGATGCAGATACTGAATTTGATTAGATGTTTTTTTGGCCCTCTATTGGAAGGATAATATTTCCCCTTTTCTTGGCAATGCAGTGACATAACTGAGTTCCAAAAGTTGAATCGTCCTTTTAACGCTGTTTGCGTTACTTGTTAACATATTGCTGGAATTGGTTTACTAATACTTTTAAGATTTTTTTCTCAGATATTTGTTGAATCTTTGGTGTTATCTTTGTCCAGCTGGTATATAATCTGTAGAATGATTTAGGTATAGTCTCCCATCTTTCTAGCTCTAACACAATTCTTTAGCAGCAATTCTGTACTTTATTTATTTATTTATTTATTTTAATTCTGTACTTTAAAAGCCTAGAACCAAGAGGTCCTACTCTAAGTGTTATAATTTTATGAAATTGTTTTGCCTTTACATTTTTTAACTTCCTTGTTCTACTTAATAAGTGTCTTTATCATCTTTGCTACTTTAAAATCTAGATTTCTCCTCTCAGAAATGGACAAAACATAGTTATAATAATTCAGTTATTCAGTTATTACTGAATATTCAGTAATTCAGTTACTGAAGCCACACATTCATTTATGATTTAAGAGCTTTTTATCTCTGGTTGGTGGGTAAAGAGACTAATAATAATGTTGATAGTTTTTAAAGACATGAGATGTCTCTCTGATTTTAAATCAATACCATTTTCGTGATTGTTTCTGATCCTTAAATAGGTAGGTAATATAGCCTTAAAAGGTAAAATATTGTGTAAAGTGTGATCAGTTAAGTTTGCATCAAGTGTATTAATCTCCTAGTGCTATGGTCTTCAAATACAAAGGAGAAGTTAATTTTCCATTGTCAGAGTAAAAGGTACATTGTGTTTTTATTAGTAGTAATAACTTTGTGTGACTTTACCCACACTTAGGCTGCTTTGAAGTAAGTAGAGCAATAATTGGCTTGGAACAGAGTGGGAGAAAGCCTTCAACTTTGGCCACGAACTGCATAAAGAAAGATGAGCAGGAATAGTGAGGTCGCGATGCACTCAAGTCAAGATTTCTTTGATAAAGTCTTAATGAATTTTTTTTTCTAAATTACTGTTCTTCAGATTGTGTGCTCACTTGTAATTACTTCTGAAATGGGGCAATTTCTGTAGATTTACAGAGAAACCATTGCCCAAAGCCAGATAATTAAGGATGTTGTCATTTTCTGGCTCCAAGAGCTGTTGGATCTTAGAGTAATAGAAGGGCTAAACTGCAGATCCTCTTGCTCTGTCCCTTCTTGGGTTTCTCTAGTAAATGTGAATCTTCTTAATTACCATATGTAAAATTGCCTTGGGGCTAAAGAATAGTGGTGTAGATGCTATCACATGTTTCTAAATTCCTACGTGTGTGCGTGCTCAGTCGTGTCTGATTCTTTGCGACCTGTAGCCCGCCAGGCTCCTCTGTCCATGGGATTATCCACGCAAGAATACTGGAGTGGGTGGCCATTTCCTCCTCCAGGAGAGCTTCCCCACCCAGGGATCGAAAGAACCACCATGTCTTGCATTGGTCAGTAGATTCTTTGCTACTGAACCACCTGGGAAGCCCTTCTGAATTCCTAAGATGAAAGCAAATTAATAATAGTAATAATTAGTATCCTAACTACTTTCAGATAGAGTTAGCTTTGCATTGTTAGAATTATACAGGATGTTGCTTCCACTAACATAATTAGGTTTAACTTGAAGAAATGTGCTAAAAGCATCAAGGCGTTTTTAGGTGTTCCTGTGATTTGGAAAGGATGTAGTAAATGATTTATAAATAGATTGCTAGTACTGCACACCAAAGGGCTTATTTGGGCTCACTTCCTTTTTGCAGGTTGCGGGAATTTGGCCACTCTTGTTTTCTGCATTAATCTGTTTTCAGAGGGGTGTGACCCTTCTTTTAGTCACCTGAGGGATTTGGAGTTGTTTGTGTGTCTGTTAAAACTACAGAATCCAGAGGCTTGAATTACTCTTCAATAAAGAGAAATCTCAGTGTTAGCCTGTACTGGAGTAGGTTTTTTCTTTTTTTTAATTGTAAGTTCAGTTATCCAGTTATAGAAGACACAGAATTATTTGATGTTTGTTTGTTTGTTTTGATAATGACCTTTTTGAAATGGTTCAAATTGTTGCTTATGTTTTTGGGGGAGTAATATCTGCCCCATTTCATTAGGGCTAGGGCTACAGATAGTAAGAAAGAACAGTAAAAATTTCAGTTATGATTATGTTACTTTCATCATTTGTACTTAATGTGTACTGACAGAGATTCATGTGGCTATTCATGATCCGTAACAGCATATTTCAAGCCCTAACAATTCTAATTGTGGACTTTACTTTGCTTGTCTTCTGTGGTGTCTGTGTCCTTAAAACTTAATGCCACAGACAGGCCTGTTTACAACCTAAGAAATCATCAACAAAAGACTGAACAGGTTTATGAGCTTAGCTTCTTAGTTGCGTGTCTCATCTTTGTTTTTTTAAATTTTGTATAATAAAAGCCAGTGGATCTTCGTAAGGAATAAATTGCATATGAGTATTTCTCATTTTTCTTCACTGATTTTAAATAAGTATCACTTATAACATAGAGCTCTTAAGAGATGTCATTTCTTTGGAACTCTCCTCTGTTCCAGGCATCTTTAAATTACTGTGTTTCTCTCAAAGTTAATATATCCAGTTCTTATGAACACCAAAAAAATTTTAATTTGCTATTATTATATCATCTTTATTTGGGGATAAAATTTAGTTTGAGAAGTTGGAACATCTATGAGGTAATGTGAATTATCAGTGTCAATTTTTCTTCCTAGGAGGGGAATGAAATAGATTCTGACAGTGTATGGAACTGAACTTTTTGGTCATCCCTTTGACCAGATTTGGTGTAGATCATTTTATCAACCCCACCTCTGTGATGCTCATTCCTCCCAGTGAAATTTCACACTCAACTCTTAAAGTATCCCTTTCATTAAATATCTATTTAGAAATTCTTAAAAGGTGTCTTGGATCACTCATTCAGTGTCTTGTCACTTGTTATTGTGGCTGATAGTAATAGTCTGGTGTGTGGAATGAAACAGACCTAAATTTCAATTAGTTTCACTACTTAATTTCACTACAGGCTGAGCGACCTTCAACTTATAACCACCATGAAACTTGGTTTCCTCATCAATAAAATGAAGCTTATAGTGTCTATTAATATTAATTAATGTAGTTAATTGGGCTTCCCAAGTGGCACTAGTGGTAAAGAACCCACCTGCCAATGCAGAGAACATAAGAGACCCAGGTTCGATCCCTGGGTCAGGAAGATCCCCTGGAGAAGGAAATGGCAACCCATTCCAGTATTCTTGCCTAGAGAATCCCATGGACAGAAGAGCCTGGCGGGCTACAGACTACAGGGTCACAAAGAGTTGAACACGACCAAAGCAACTTAGCATGAAATGTAGTTAAGTGTAATATTTATAAAGTACTGCAAACAGTAAACACTCAGTAAATGACAGCTGATATTTTTTCCCTTTTGAACATGAACCAGAGTATAGGAGAAAGAATTAGAGTGGTACGACAGCCTGGTAGGAGAAATTCCATCATTTGCATCATTGTCCTATTCTGGGCAAAGGGTGGGAGGTACAAAGAAATACAAGACATGGTTCCTGTGGCCAGGATACTCAGTCTGTTGAGAGATACAAGACAGATTAATTAAAGGGTAAATAAGAACACAATTCAGCTAAGTGCCAGACGAATGGTGCAGTTGGTGCTCTAGGTATTCAGAGGACAAAAAGTTATTTTAAGTGAGCCGGTTAGTGAAGACTTTATGGTAGGATTTGACTTCTGACCTTTATTTCTGGCCCTCTTACATGTCTTGATTAGTATAAGCAGAGGTAAAGGGTACTTGAGCCGTGAGAGAAAAGGAAGACTGATGTAGCAGATGTCACAGTCATAAAGAGTCAGTGAATGACTGCTGTTAATCATTTGTGGTAGGAAGGAGAAATCCAGAAAGACGTTTGTAAAGACCGATCATGCACTTTAGAAAATAGCTCTGAGCATATTTTGGATATATCATGCGGGCAGAATTTTAATCAAGTTTTTATCGAGTACCCACAGACTACACAGCACAGTAACAAGCATTTGCAGACTCTACATAGCTTATTTAGGAAGGCTGCCAATTTTACAAAGGCTGTTGTTGAATCAGTACCAGTGGCTGGGAGCGCACTGTAAAATCCCCGTAGGCAGCATGAGAACAGAAACCATGAAACTATCTGCCAGTGGTTTTATGGTTAAAAAGGAAGGACAAAGGGAAGAGGGGAGGAAAGAAACACATTCAAGTAATCCAAAGCAATGCCCCATTCCCTGCTTTCTTCAGGTACTGAGCTCTGGATATGATTTCATCAGCAGCATGTGGCAGGCTGGGTGGTTCCCATTGGCACAGAGAGCGGGCTTGTGATATTTACAGTGGAGTGCGATGTAGGGGGAAGGGTGTGCTGATTTTGTTCTTAATGGCTTGGCTACCAGTTTAATGGCCTGGTTGTCAATTAATGGTTCATCTTATTTAACGTTCTGTAAGCCATGTACAGCTCCTTAGTTTTAAGTATACATAGAAACCATCCTAGCGGACAGGGGGCTCGTTTACACGTATATGAGTAAACCTATGATCAAACATCAATTAATAAAGACCAAGTCTCATCACAAGGAAACATTTTTTCTATTTCTTTAATTTTGTATCTATATGAGATGATGGATGGTCACTAAACTTACTGTGGTAATCATTTCATGATTTATTTAAGTCCGGTCATCATGCTGTAAATCTCAGACTTATACAATGTGTCAATTATTTCTCAATAAAACTGAAAAAAAAAAAAAAAACTAAAAAGTAAAGACCAAGAACTGTATAAATGCTAGGTTACACAAGGCCCAAATTATGATAGTTTAGTAATACTGATTCAAAGAAGAGTTACTGCAGCTACTGAAAATTTAGGAGATTGTACCTTGTTATACTCTCCTGCACTGAGGGAAATGGCAAACTGACTTAGTGATTTAGTGATTCTAACTAAATGAATTTAAACCCAGTGTAATTTTTTTTCCCAAAGTTAAAGAAACACTGACGATTGTAGACTGGCTTGTTACGATCTCTCTACAGATTGAAATCCATTGTTGTAGTCTTACTTTATTTCTTAGCTCCTTGGAAGTATATTTGAGCACGTCTGTGGAGAACCTACCCTAGTCTTGGCTCTTACTGAGTTCGGGGCCTGTTCACTTTTGTGTCTCACCTGTGGTCCGTCTCAGTTACGGTGGGAGTCCACTGTGCTTGCACTGCTGGACATCTTCATTGCCATTTTAGACACGTGGAGAGGTTCTCAGCAAGGCCACATGCCTTGTTAGTCAGAAAATGATGGTGTTGTAAGAATGTTTACAATGTTTTTTAAAGAAATGACAATAGCTAATCTCTCCCTCAATTGAAGTCAGAATCAACCAGAAAATATTGAATATCGGTGCTCTTCTTTACGGCAGTCTTGGAAGTCAGTTTGGGGACATTTTTCAAAGGGAGAATCTCTGTGCTTTAAAAACTTGCCTACCTTATACACTGTAAAGTTGATAATATCTCATTCTTTACCACCCACTCAGTTTAAAAGTGAACTTGTCCTGAGTGAGTGATTTTCTTAATGGAACTGGTCTTACTGGTACTTAAAATCAACAAAGCAAAAGTATTGGCTATTTTTTTTAATATTGCAGATGCTTATGCTAACATGCTTATGATAGAAAAATCAGAAATCCTCCTCTCCCCAAAAAGCATTACCCTTATTCTTATTTTCCAAAGATGTTTACTGTTCTGTTAATATCCACAATCTCTGTATGTATATCCTTTTAAAAATGGGATTGTCTTCTATCGTCTGCTTTGTAATCTGTTTTGGTTTTTTTTCACTAAGCATATTGGGAACATCCTGCCATTGTCCCCAAATGCGTTTCTTTCATATCCTTTCTGAGAGTTATTTGTTTTCCATAGAACTGAATTCTGCCCTATTGTTGCACATTTTGATTGTGTTCAGTTTTTTTTGCAGTTATAAACAAAGCCTCACTGAATGAATATCCTTGTGTCTAAATCTTTGCACATGTCCCTGAAGGAAATACCCTAAAATTCAATTCTGGGATCGCCAGACCAAAGGGTATACATATCTCTAGAACCTTCGGTACAGACTGCCAATTTGCTCACCAAAAATGCCGTACCTGTCTGCAGTTTTAGTAATTGTAGCTCCAGCAATTTAGTAATTCATTTTCATAGTGCTCCTGAAATAATAAAAAGTGAAATCAAGGTAGAAGCAATTTTATCCTTCAGTTCATCTGAACCAATTGAAGACGCAGGAAAATTGATCCTTATTTGTCTTTCCTATCAGGAATCACTTTCATATCCAGTCACTGATGGAAAATAATTTATAAGGTATTTGAGTAGAACTTGCCAGAAGATGAAATAATAGTACATTGATAATATGAGGGAAAAACTAATTATCCGTAGATGGTGTTGAATATACATGTAGTGTTTGTGAATTTAGGTTTGTACCCCATGTTGTTTTTTTTTAATCCTAAAATCATCACCATTTTTGATTTAGGGTTTTTTGAGCCAAAAGATAACTGGCTTACTTAGGGTCCTGCAGCAAATTAACCTTGAACAGCATTTCATTGTTTTCTGTTTAGGAAGTGTTCAGTGGCATTGAGATTTCCTAAAGTTCTGTCTCACTAAGGATTGCTGTTGCTGTTGTTCAGTTGCTCAGTCGTGGCCAAATCTTTGCAACCCCATGGACTGCAGCACGCCAGGCTTCCCTGTCCTTCACCATCTCGCTGAGTTTACTAAAATTCATGTTAATGCTGCCATCCAACCATCTAAAAAAATGATCATATATATTAGTTTGTTAGTGCTTTTAACTAAACTTGTGAAGCTAGAATTTCCTCATCTGGTTTGTAAAAGCCAGTGTATATTTCTCAAAGTTGGAGAGAGAAACTTTTTAGGGAACAAGCCATTTAAAATCTTGGGAAAAAAAAGTTTTCATCTTTAAGGCTGTTTGAGTATTGGATATAGGAGAAAGGAAAAGAGTTGTATGCATTTTCTAGAGCTCTTAAAGAATCTTATTCTGAATGTCCGTGCAGATCTAAACAGTATCCAGAGGGGCTTCTGGCCGACTTAAAGAAAAAAAAGATGGGAAGGAGAAAGGAGTGTTAAAACGCAGGCCACACTTGCCTGCTGGATTCATTAGCATTGGTTGCTTGCCTCTATTTGAAACTGAGCTCTCTCCTTAATGAAGGTGTGTGTTTAAATCACAGGCAGAGAAAGTTTTGGGGTGAAGTTTCACTGTTTTGTAGTGGCAGCAGTCCTGGACATGCTGCTGGAACACAGAGGATGAGTTCAGCACCTTCTCTACAGATGGTATCTCTGCCCACAGCTCGTCTCTTTTACATAGCAAGCCTTTGTTCACTGGAGAGTGGACGTCTGTGGGTTGGCCAGTCCAACTCCTGTCGGAGACTGAAGGTGACTGATAAGGAGTCCAAAGGTCACAATGGACCAGTATGGGGTCAGTTTGGCTTTAAGGGGAAAAGGGGAGGCATCAAAAATTGAATTGCCTCGTGGGAAACGTTCAGTTCATCAGCTTCAGCCTTTCAGCTTCGATCAAAGAAAAGCCACCAGCTGTCTCTCAGTCCGAAGGAGCAGGAAAGAAACAAAACGTTATTTAAAGGGTGTGATTTAATTGAACTGGATTGTGTTAGGGCTTTCACTCCAGAGACGATTTCCGTGGCGCTGTCACTCTGCTCTGCGTACTGTGAGGCAGCAGATAGCCAGATCAAAAACTGAAGGTAGTTCGCGGTCACTCGGGTCTTTTGTTGGATTTCAGAATGAAACGTCAGATGAACTTCAGGTATTTCTCTTGCTAACATCACCATTTGGCCTGTTATTAGGATGTGATGGGCTACAAAATAGGAAAGGCAAATAATATTTGCATTTCTAATTTGATCTGCTGCTTTTTAATTAAATTGGCTTTTACTAGGTATTTTGCTAACTTCAGAATTCAGATACTACAAATAGGCGATCACCAACCTAATTAAAAGTCTACTTGTTAATAATTGTCCTTTAAGTTAGCAGTGGTCTTTGTATGCAGTCATTGAGGTTATAAGCTGTTGTCCTTGTCCTCTAGTCTAGTGGAAAGACTGCAAGCAGAACTAGCTACATAATTTGCAGGGCCCAGCAGCTAATGAAAATAGGGGGGCCCCGCCCCCGTTCAAAAAGCATCAGAGCATGGAATCAAGTGCAAGGCCCTTTCAAGCACTGACATATGTGGCTGCACAAGTCCCCCATCCATGAAATGGGCCGTGACCTTGGGTATGAAATTAAATAGACTCACAGTTGGTCAGAACTTTGCTACTTACTCCACTTGCTAGCTATTCTTTGCTACTAATTTGTCTTTCCAAACCTATTTCGCTTTCCATTTTCTATCTTCCTTTTCTGTCTTTTCCTGTTCTGTTCCATCCTCTCACCAAAGTTGGAGAACTTGCAGAAAGAATTGGGAGTACGTATACTCTGTCTGTAGTCCATGTGAACACATTCTGTAATGCTATTTCCTTCCATTTCGCTGGTGAAACAAGCAAGATTAGGATTTTCTCTAAGGGAAGGTAATCAATTTAACTAAAATTAAATATTCTGTGTTAAAGTTTAAAAAGTGCTTTCATAATTAACATTTTATTCAAACAATTACACTTTTGAGGTAGCACCCCCCATACACATTTTATATCAGTAGATCAGAAAAGTAAGCTTCAGAGAAGTTGGAGAGATTTTTTTCAAGGTCAGCCAGCTGGTAAGTGAGATTCCAGTCCATCCCTTCTCATGTGGTGCTTCCTCACTGCTTCATTCTGCCTCTGCAGTTCTGCAAGACCAAGGATTAGGTGACAGAGTAACTTACTTTCTCAAAATTCATCTGATTTACAGAATTTTCTGCCAGTTTTCCAAAAGTAATTGCTGGGATATAATCATTAATATTTGCAACAAGTTTTTACCTCCTTTTATTGCCTATAACCCTTTGAAGTAATATTTTTGCATCATTTTAAAGGAAAGACATTGACATTCAAAGAGATTAAATGACTTGTTCAGGTTATGTAACTAATAAACGCAAGAGCAGTGACTAACATCGAACTCCTCATTATATCTCATGCTTTTTTACTGTGTTGTATTTGCCTCTGATTAATTTTGTATCTTCACTTGGTAAATACCTGTTCATTCATGTATTGATCACCTACAATGTTCTAGGCACTGGGAATGATCCAAAAAGACTTGACTCTCAGCTCTTAGAACTTACATTCCAGAATGTAAATAAACTATTTTAAATAATCAGCTTATCTTACAGCTATAAAGAAAAAGTAAAGGAAAACAAAAAATGAAAAGTAAATGGAAGGAGTGCTGCTTTAGAGAAAATGGTCAGTAAACTGATAAAATTTTTGAGCCACAAATTCAAGGGTAGACATTTGGGATAAATAAATAAAATCATTTCTTAGGTATGACAGGCAATATAAATAAACAATGTGAGGCAACTGTATTTATGGACATAGTAGGAACAGATAAAGACTGTTAACTTAAATAAACATTAGCCTTCATGGTAGTTATACCTTGCCTTTAATCCTCTCTCCCATGTAGCATGGATTCTAAAATCATAAGATCAAAAAAACTCTAAATCTAGTCATTTCCTTCATGCTCAGTCAGTCACTTGCACATAAAGCAGTGTTTAATGTATTAGTGATGTTGGATTGTTCACACTGTTAGAATACAAGGACTGTAATGGCATGCTGCATGAAATGGCATGCTCTGGGTAGCTATTAAAAAATTCCAGAGTATCCAGCAGGTTTAGGAAATGCAAAACTTCACTGGTCAGATTTGACTTTAATGAATTTCAAAATCTTGTCCAAAATCTTCTGTTGTGCTGAAATCCTTTTGTATCTGGTACTGCAGGGCTTCAGTAGGTAAACTTCAGCCTAATGCTTGGGAATCTTTGTGCTGTAAGCAAGTAGATTGGAGAGGGATTTCCAGAGGCGAGCAGGCGGCGTTGTGGGGCAGGTAAGAGGGTCTTTGCATAGGATTCGCCCATTGTGTGCTTTAGAATGGCAGGAGTCCAAAGTACTATGTTAGTTGAAGACCCTTAGAAAGTCCCAGCCTTATCTATTCATGTGGGTTTCCTCTGGCTTCAAAGTTAAATCCAAGTACCAGTCATTCAGTGTTTGCCTCTTGTTAAAGCTGAGTTGTTATCTGTGAAAAGATGACAGGGTAGGAGGTGGGTACTGTTGGTTTCCAATTGCCTATCTCTTCAGGGCAACTATTAATAAAGTTTCCTTTAATCCAGACTTTTAGACTAAGTTCATGAATACAATGAAATCACTTGAAAAAGTGGGTCTGTAGATCAATGATTAGTACATTTATTTCTCTGCAGAAAAAAGCCATAGTTTTCACTAAATCCTCAAAGGAATGTAATGACCTTGCCCTCACCCCAAATCAAGAACCTGGAATAGACTGTTGTAGGCATTTGACTTAGAAATTAAGTAAGGTGTTTTTAAGCTATTTAACCTTACCAGTGAGATTCATTTATCCATTTTTAAACAAACACTCATGATTTTCCCACAGTGAAAGATTTTGACCTACCATTTTCTCTCTATTGAGGATTATGCAGCCTTTTGAATTCTCTCTCTCTGATAATCTTGGAGTAGATATTCTAAGAATGGTGTTTGCTTAACTTGGAATATTGCTGTAAAGCCTGAATGTTTGTATTCTTCAGCAAATAGTCACAACCTATTTGGTGAGTGAAAAGAGAAGCCGTAACGGTGTACAGTATTTCTGGCGCTTTGCACTCTATCTAGGAAGGCAGAAATGACTTAAAGTTGTTGCTTTGAAGGAAAAGTTGTCAGAAGAATTAGGAGAATTTCTAAATACATTTAATCCAGATACTTATTACATTATAAAGAGCTCATTGAGAGGTTTGAGGACCGCTGCCCTAGGCTTAGATATTTAGTGTAGTGAGTGTGCTGTTTTGTGTTGTGTTCTGAGGGTCAAGAATTCGCCAACCCATTAAACCATCCTTTGCTATTAATGCTGGTTTCCACAGCCTACAATGTATAGTTATGAATTCTTAGAACTGAGCAATCAAATGTTATGTGGCATTTTTGCTTTTTTGCCATCTCAAGCTATTTATTTATTTAGGCCCTAATCCAGTGCATCTTTGCTGTGGCCAAAAAAAAAAAAAAAAAATCTGCATTTTGTATGTAAAGTCATGGGAAAACTCAGATCAGTTTCTCTCTCTCAGAAATTAAACACCCTTTAGAAATGAAACTATTTATTTAAATCTTAGTATTTTTTTCCTCCAAAAGGATTATTTCAGTGTCCGATGAGAATATTTAAATGCAGTTATTTTTCATTAAGTAGGATTTTAATGCAGAGGAAACAAGAGTGGATTTTTTTCATAATTCACCGTATTTAAAATATTAAATATGTATCTTATGTTGCTTTTAGTTTAGCAGTATATACTGGAAAATGAATATATAAATATGGTATATAAGCTGTATGTTTTCTCTTCTCTTAACTGACTGTTCTTTAAATATGTCACTGTAGAAATGTTCAAATATGTATGAAGAAAAAAAGCATTCTAAATGTTGCCTTTTTAGCATTGA